>NW_026555078.1:16592500-19092500 GCF_021234165.1 Pteronotus mesoamericanus | reverse complement strand
TTAAAATGGTGATTCTTTTATAAATAAATAAAGCCTAGTCAATGCTTAGTTGAAATTCGAGTGTAAACATTTTCTACACTCTATGTGTTTTTCTTCATGAAGGAAATATAAGCAGTCTAGTGTCAGAAACAAGATCCACCCCCACCCCATCACCCAATGCCAGGAAAGGACACCACTTCGCAGCTCAGGGCTACTGGCGTGACTCTGGTCATAAGTCTGCACAGCCCCCTCCTCACCAAAGGAGACCTGTATGCCAAACACTCCAGAACCCTTTTTAAAATGAACAGATTTCTAGTTATAAGGTCAGATGATGTCAAATGCCAGGGTGCTTCTCTAGAACAGATTAACCCAAACAGTAACAAAAGCATCAGAATGCTGTGAAAAGAACAAAGGCTTTCGAGTTAAGAGGTCTGAGTTTGACACCCTGCTTTTTCCTACAGGCAAGTTAGTTAATCATTCAGAGTTACTCTTGTACAATACTTCCCTTGTGACGTTCTCAATAATGTATATAAAGCCCCTCATGGGCTGCCTGGCTCTGATCAGACCCTCCGTGCGTGGTGGACCTCGTGAAATGCAAAATAAAATACCACTCTAAGCCTAAGTCCCAGACTTGACCAATGTTGTAGATCAGGACGGTGCCCAGTGTTTGTTTTGGAAGGAGAACCATGGATACATTTTGGGTCCCAGGCCTTCCCATAAGAGCACAAGGTGTAGTAAAATGTGGTCAGCTTTGGCAGAGTTGCGTGGAAACACACTGGACAGCTACCTTCTGGGCTCCTTGTGGAAAGAATGGAGCAGCAGTTTTTGAACTAGCAGTCCTTGGACTAGAAACATAGGCATTTGTCATGACACTTAATCCCGTGCTCCTGCTGCTGATCACAGATGAGCTGCCTCAGGAAGCTCTGGGCCATAAAAAGGGAGAATAAATTTTCCCTGAAATCATGTATAGTTAGTATTTATAGACAAAAGAGAAAGTTCTTTTATTCCTTCAACCTAGTTTCACAGTTCGTACTCTTTTTGGTGTGGGGACAGAGGGGAAGTTCTTGATTCTAAATAGGATTTTATCAGGATTCTAAAATTAGGTCTTTTGCTATATCATTATATCCTTTAGCTTATAATTGCTATAAAAGCTGCTTGTGGCTTTGCAAAATGAGTGTTTAAACCATGGTTCTATCCCAGTATTACTGAGCAAATCACCTCTGTGCCCTGAACCCCAGTTTCTCCATTTGTAAGGTTGGGCAGCCAAGTACAGTTTAAACTCTTTGTACTGCTGAATGCAATAAGGAATGAAATTCACCTGACCTTGTAACTGCTGCTGAGCTGACAAATGAGTCCAGCTGGTAGAATTCTTACTGGCAAAGATTTCTGTTGTCCTTTTCATCTGGAAAATTCCACAAGACTTCACAAAATGCTCAAGTGAGGAGATAAGAAAAAGGTATTACTATGGCATGCATCTCCTTAACGATGAGGAACAAAACCTGCACCAATAGGTATCTTTGCAGTAGATAAATGACTTTTAAGGAAAAGCGAGGTTAGTGCTCCCCAAGTAATCAAAGGCCAGAGGGTCGGGGTGAAGGCTGTGGAACTGCCTGGCCTGCCCCCTGCCAGCACCCCACAGTCACAGAATGACTGGGTCTCAAGCCCATGACTTCAGGTTACCATAACTGTGTGTCAACAGGTGTGACACTGGGGCACAGCAAAGCCCGCCCGATTCTGACCACAGCGACGAGGAGGTCCCATCGACCTCATCCGGCACAGCTGCCAGTTCCTCTGTGCCAGGTAAGGCAGTCTGCTGGACGGGACTCCCCTGGCCCTGCCTCCAGGGAGGGATGAAACCTGGTCCTGCCTCGTCAGCCGGTTACGTCTGTTCTGGCTGCCCTTCCACTGCAGCCTGGTGTGTCTTCACATGCGTGTGGATATACTCCACGTGTGCCTCCAGCTCATTCTGGGCTTAGAGGAAATTTTGCGAGTGGATGGAAACACTAAAGGGAGGAGCTGGATACGTCAGGAACTGTGATCCTGAGGCAAACAGCTCCCCCCAGGACCGAACTGGGCCCAGGATGGTGACTGAAAATGTTAGCTCACCTCCTGCTCCTTAGAAAAGACAGACAGCCTTGAGGGGCAGTGGACAGGCCACTGGGCTCCTTTCTCTGTGGGTCAGGTCACAGTGTTTTAAGTGGGATTTTATTTCTTTTGACTAAAGATCTACCAGGGTATTACTTTGACCCTGAAAAGAATCGGTACTTCCGCTTGCTCCCCGGACACAACAACTGCAACCCCCTCACAAAGGAGAGCATCCAGCAGAAGGAAATGGAGCACAAAAGACTGCGGCTGCTGGAGGAAGAGGACAAGCAGAGAAAGGTGGGCTCCCCCTCCCGGGGCTGCCCTGGTCCCTGCACGCCCGCCAGCCTCCATCCACTGCCGAAAGCAAGTGCCAGTTAAACGCCCCGGTGACGCTCAGCTTAGTGCACTTCAGGGAGCGTGGCGCAGAATTTTCCCTCACAGGAACCTGATGAAGATAATAAGCCCAAGCGAGCAATCTCCTCCCACTCTACTTTTCCCTGTGTGCAAAGTTTCATCAGTGATTCCAACATTTTGTCCTTCCCTGGGAGAATCTTGAAAAGCAGCATGATAGTGTTCCAGTATCTGTATATTTTAAATGGAAAACTAGGGTATATGGTTTGGATGTGAGGGTTTCTTGTATCCCTTCTGGGTATTAGATGCCAGGACATTTTGATGGATGTGGGGCAACAGAATTTAAAATCCGGGCCGTGGGGTCACCATAGGTCAAATGGAAAGCATGATGCAGACAGGAGTGTCCAGGGCCATCCCCACACTCACTAGGTTGGTGGCTGCTTCTCCAAGAAAATAGAAAATTGACTTGGGGGGCTTGGACAGGAGCTCTGAGCAGACCTTCCAGCTTATACATTCTTTCTTGTGGTGTGCTTTTCCTCTTGCCAAGGAGACTGTTAGATTTATATGCATATAACTTCTGCCAACTTAGTACCTGTTTCTTCATTGCATCCTATGGAACTAAAGATATCCTCTGTTATTTCACAGCATAAAACCACTGAATCTTTTTTTCCCCCCCCAGAAAATAACCAGGATGGGATTTAATGCCTATTCCTTGCTACAAAAAAGCAAGCTGGGTTTTCTCAGTGTCCCCAGTTACTGCCGGTAAGTCAGTGCCTCGTTATGTTTTCTTCGTGAGTGTTCTTTTTCTATTTTTTATTCCCATGGTCCAAGAATCCAATTAGGAGACCGCAGAGCTGCTTTGTGAGGAGCCTTCACAATGGAGGGGCTGCTTCTCCCCGCCTGCCTCTGCTGCTGAAATCAGCGCTGAGAGAGTCGGTTTCCCTCTAGAGCCAGGGGGAGAATCCTGCAGGAGGCCAGGGAGAGCGGACAAGGGACCTAGGCAGAGAATTTGGCAGAAATTTCTCAGGATGTTTCCTCCGTTACTCGTAAATCATGTTTAGTAGCAGGTCTCGTAACTTCAATCCTGTGAGATTTCTGCCGCCTTTTCTCCTTACCTAATAAGTTGTCACCAAAAAAGGAACATTAAATAGATGTATGTATACTAAACTTTTATCTAAATACTTGTGGTTCCTGATATAATTTTAACGAAAACCCTGTGAGATAGGTCGATACTTCCCCCAGTTTCTAGAAGAAGAGACTGAGGCTCAGAGTGGAGTAATTTTCCTCAGGGGAAAGCTGGAAAGAGTGGGATCTGTCTGGCTCCGATGCCTGCCTCCTAACCCCTGTGTCTGCTGCCCCCCACTGTGTGGGCAGGTGAAGAAACAACAGGAGTTTGGGTGGCTTGTAGGGGACACAGCTCTCTTATCTCGGATCAGGGCCACCTCCATGTGGGCCAGCCGTACAGGGGGTCGGAGCCAGGGCAGGAAGGAACATGCCTCTCCTTTATTTCCCTAAAGAGTTAAAAGATCTGGTTGAAAAGACCTGTTCTTCACCCTAAAACACACTTTGCCCCTAGTGGAGAGGTAGCATGATGTGGAGAGGGAAGGGGCGGTAAGATGGGCGGCCACGTGCCTGGGCTCTTCCCATCGGCCGTGTGCCTTCGGCAGGTTTCAATTCACAGACGACACCTTTCGGTCTCATGAGAAAGAATTGTACTAGATGATCTAGAAATGTATTCCTGTAGTTCTGACTTTCCTTGACGCTCTTAATGGGCCACCTGTTTCTTTGCTTTAGTTTTCCTAAGAGTTCTAAAATTGAATTTATTTGGGGTCTCGCTTTTTTCCATTGCTGAGAAATAGTATGGAGAGAACCAACTAGGGGAGGTGGTCTTCAGGGCACGGGGCGGGGCAGTACCCCTGGACCTTCCTCATGGGCCCCTGGGGATGGTGCCCATGCCCTCCCTGCCCTCTCTTTCCCCTCTGCAGTTTAGCCCACGAGCTGCGAGTGAGCTGCATGCAGAGGAAAAAGGTTCAGATTCACAGTTCGGATCCCTCCGCTTTGGCAAGCGACCGATTTAACCTCATACTGGTGAGTGGGAGGGAGCTGTGCATGGTGCCGAGGGTGTCGCTGCCACCCACGACACTTCATGCCCTAGCATCAGCTCCCGTCTAGGCCGGCTGTGTAGATGCCAGTTGGTAAAAGCAAGTGTCCGCTAGGTTTTTAATAGTTTTAACAAGCACCTACTCGCTACCCATTGGCAGGTGCCAAGGTGGCAGGGCAGGCCATGGTGGCCATTGTTACCCTACTACAGTTCTGTCATTTGACATGAGAGCTAGGGCCCTCCTCGCATTGATAGAATTACCGCAAAGTAACTTTTCCTTGGGTGCGATGGAAAGACATCAAAAGGGTACACAGAGGATCGGGAGCTTGTATTCTTTCCTGTGCTGGGCAGGATTGGGTGGCCAGGCCTGGAGCTCCAGTGTCCTCAGCAGCTACAGCATGTTATGCCCTTGCTTGCCGTCCTTGCCTGAGGAACAGGGCCCTCTAGGCCTGTGACCCAGGGCCTGCACATGCAACTTCCATGACACTATTTGCAGGGAGCAGAAAGCCTTCTCTGCTTGAGGTTAGACCCAGGCTGGAAGGCAGGGCCAACTGCTTGAGTCCAGGGACCAGGGAAATGGTGGCAGAGAGTCCACTGGAAACGGAAGGAGCCAACTGCTCAGCCAGACTGGGGCTCGAGGCCACAGTAGAGTATGGCCTGACCAGCAAGCCCTGTCCTACTTGGAGGCCTAGGGAAAGCCAAGGAGAGTGAGAGAGACTGAAAACAGGGCCTCGGCCTGACCATCTGCTCACAGGATGGAGGGCTGAAGCTACAGAGCTGACCCTTGACATCTTGCCCCAGGAGACCTCGACTAGCAGAGCCCTTCCTTATAAGGGGTGTTAGTGGCCAGGACTCACACCTCTCCTGTGGCTTTACCCCCCATATCTGTTTGGAGATTGAGTCTGACCTGAATACTTTCTTGCAGTCGGTTCCCCTCAGGAGCCCCTTCCTTGAGGTTCTTCATAAACTAGGTGGAGGTGAGGTGTTCCTGGGGTTTTTGGTAAATGGGGGCAGAGTTCACTCTGCATGTGCTGATTCGTATACCCTGAGTGCCCTAGGCCTCACACATTGTCTCATACAAGCTGTGAGCTGGCCCTTGGAAGACACTCCCCACCCCCCAGGGTTACCCTGACTGGCTGGTTGGCGTGATCAGGCGGCTGGGAAGGGTGGTTTGCCACCAGGATCAGTTTTTCAGATCTGACTCTAGTCACTGGTAATGATTTTTCAGGAACATAACTTTTCTCCCTGGCACACTTGCAAAGTGAGTGTAGTTTCACCAGCTAAATATAGATAAAAACAGGGGAGTATATATAGTTTTTCCTCTGAAATATGTATTAACCACATTTTTTAAATGAAAAAAAAATCTTAAAATAACCCACATCCCAGTGCAGTCTTTTCTATTATAATTTTTTTTTCGGCGTAATACCTTTTTTTTTTTTACTTGGTGGCGGTCCTGGTGCCTGCGTATTGGGAATACAATGTTATACGCTCCTTTTACCTCTTGACACTTTTAACTGTCCACGTTGCTGTGTGGCTTTCATGGTGGCCACATGCTCTGTCACCACGTGTCTCATCTGAACAGCTCCTCTCTGTGGACATTAGGACTCTTCCAAACTCAGTTCTGAGGGTGGTGACTGTGCAGACGTCAAGACTTCCTGGCCACACTCCCTCTCAGTGCCATCCTCATCCCTGCTCCTGCACTGTGAGACCAGGCGCCCGTTAGCTTTGCCCCGCGATGACTACTCCAAGTTGGGGCAAGTTAGGGGTCATCTCCCTGCTTCCTGGATGGGCGCGCGCACCTGGTGAAAGCGCAGAGCACGGGGGCTGTCAGAGACAGGCAGATGCCTTAGGCTGGGGGGTCACCTACAATCCACTGCACCCTTCCAGGCAGATACCAACAGTGACCGGCTCTTCACAGTGAATGATGTCAAAGTTGGAGGCTCCAAGTATGGCGTCATCAGCCTGCGCGGCCTGAAGACCCCCACCCTCAGGGTGCACATGCACGAGAACCTCTACTTCACCAACCGGAAGGTACTCTGCCCTCCCCTGTAGTCCTGCAGCCCGCTTTGCCTTTGCGCCCAGGGGCACTGCAGTGGTCGACCAGATTCAGAGGTGGGGAGGGAACTTTGAAGAAGGCAGAACTGTTTTCCCAAGGGAGAAATGCAGTTTTAGACCCTGAGAACCCATAGAGGCAGAGAGGGGCCTCAGAGATTTCTTGTCTTGGAAGAGAAAGGACTCTAGATGTGGAGAGGCTTGGAGTAGTGCTTCTCTAACTGCTAGTAAGGCCTTTCCCCTCAGGAGGATTGAGTTGACTTGAAGGAGCCCACGCCAAGGACATTGTTCCTGGGAGGTGGGCTACAGTAGCCTGGGTGGAGGGTCCTCCGAGTGCATCAGGACCCTGTGTCAGCCACTCAGCCAGCCTGTGGCTGACACTGAGGTTCACATAGATAGGAGGAGCTTAACATCTAAGGGGTAACTTTTATTTGTTTGTTTGTTTATTTATTTATTTAAAAAGATGTTATTTTATTTTTAGAGGGAGGGGAAAGGAGGGAGAGAGAAACATCGAATCGCTGCCTCTCACAGGCCCCCAACCAGGGACCTAGCCCACACCCCAAGCATGTGCCCTGACCAGGACTCGAACCTGTGACCTTTCAGTTTGTGGGATGGTGCTCAACCCACTGAGCCACACCAGTCAGGGCCTAAGGGGCAACTTTTAAATTGCGGTGGGGTGACAGCTGCATCTGTAAGAAGCTGTGACTTTCGGTTCTGTTGGGATATGAGCCCCAAGATAGATACAGGCTGAAAGCGGTTTCTGGGTGAAATGAGATACAGTATCCTTTCAGAGTCAGGTTTGTTCCCTGCCATTGAAGAGAAGTCAGCCTTGCCCTGGAGGTTATACCAGATGTCTCACTATGAGGGCCATGCTGATAATGAAGGACTATAAGGCCTGGAGGCTGCTTCCTCCCTTTCCCACTTTAAGGCTCTGTGCTAGGGCAGGAAGCTTCCCTGTTCTCAGAATGCTTGTTCCAGCCCCTTTTTAAGGAGCAAGACCTGAAGAAGTCACATGTCTACCCCACAAGTTATTCCACGAGAAAACATTTGTCTGTTTCTCTCCATGAGTTGGCAGTCAGACCAATCTTTCCATCTTGCTGTGTGCTTCCTCACCAGGTAAACTCTGTGTGCTGGGCCTCGCTGAATCACTTGGATTCTCACATTCTGTATCTTTTGGCAGACGAAGAGGTTTGGTGGGTGGCCCACGCCCTGTTGTGCATGGACATCTATGGGATTTGTGAAGTGGCATTTTAGTAGTCAAAGGTCTGGGCCATTCTGCACATACTCTCACTCTTTTAGAAAGAACAGTGCACTTAGGTAGCAAACAGGGATTCCCATGCCGCTCAGAGAAGTAGTTGAGGTCCTGGGGTGACTTTGAGGTCATTGTGTGCCACACACTGTTCTGGAACTTGAGAGCTAGTGTTTTAGCAGAGGAGTGAAGCTGAAAGGAGCAGTAAAATCTTGGGAACAACCTCAAATCAGGGAAAACTCCTGAAGGAGAGGTAGGAGTCGAGCTGTAGGGGTCCCAGGGTGAACTTCCTGGGGGAGAGGGAGGGCAGGCACCAGAGAAAAGGGGTTCCTTGGCATGGGACACGGGTCTGTGGGCTCTGACCTAAGGTCCCTGCCAGAGATGGCCTTCGCCAGAGCACTCTTCATTCTAGTCTCTGCCTTCCCAGCGGGCCACTGGGGCTTTTTTGCTAGGAGCACAGCAGTACAGTGTCAGGCTAGCCGGGCCCTTCTTCTGGGGTCCCTGGGCCCCTTGATGCACAGGACAGCTGTCCATCATGTGCTTCAGGGAAGAATATTGTTTGACCCAAAGCCACATGTTTCCAAGTCTTGGTTTGTTTCCATAATAAATGAGTTCTTAAAACCATGACTACTGGTACCAGCACCTACTTCATGAGTTGTCATGAGGTTGACAGTTAGTATCTGTGAGTGCACTTAGCACAGTGCTTGACATGTTATGGGTCCCCAACAAATGATGGCTGAATCACAACCTGTTTTTCAAATTTATTCCATAGCACTCTGTTTCAAAGGGGCTCAAAACCTAAATTATAGATCTCGTTATAAATTTCACATAAGACAAAACTGTGTATTTGGTAAATTGAAAGTTTTATGTGACTTTCTTTTGGGGTCCTTTGGGGTGATGGGACCATTTGTTACTGTGAATGTGTTACCAGAGGACAGAAGAAACCAAGCCTTGAAAGAGAGAAAACAATAACCTCACTGTCATTTTTTATTTTCAAACAGTATGGTATTTTTCTTTCTTTCCTTTTTTAATTGACTTTTTTTGAGAGAGAGTAAGGAAAAGAGATCAACATTGATTTGTTCCACTTATTTATCCATTCATTGCTAGATTCTTTTATGTGCCCTGGCCCAAGATCAAGCCTGCAACCTTAATGCACTGGGACAATGCTCTAACCAACTGAGCTAGCGTGCCAGGGCTAAAACAGTGTTTTTTCATGATCCTGAGGGCTGAGGAGAAGATAGAAATCCGTATAATAAGGTTTGAAGAGTATGAAGAGTATGGTCTTTTGTAGCTTATCAGCGGCTTGCCCTCTGGTGGTCATTTCAGGTAATCTTCAGGCTTTTGTGCACCTGCTGCTTCTGCTGAAAGAACATGGAACTTTCTCCTTTTACCAAAACGGTACCTGTTCAGACCTGCATTCTGCATTTTTCCCCAAAGAGTGGTGGAAGGTCAGACTGAATTCTTTTCTACACTTACTGGACTCTTTGTTAACCTATGGCCTGTTAAAGGATTAAAACTACAAGTATCTGAAGTTTGGCTGTAACCTGGGCTTCAGCCACAGTAATTGAAAGTGGCCACGTGTGTAAGGACTTCCTCCCCACATCCTCGCCCTCTGTTCTAGAGATATTTATCATGGGGCTTACCATCCAAGGCAACATGACATGCACACATGCCACAGACTGTCAAGAAATGTTGCCTGATTGCTTTGCAAATATTTACATTTTTTGATGAGGGGTGTGTGTGTGTTCATTACATCAACATCTTTTGAGCATATACAGTCCCTGTGCAAAGTTACGGAGATGGGCAGCTCAACAGGGGATTAGCCTGTGTGTGCAGCGGCGTCTGCGGGCAGCTGGAGACAAGAGGGATGCAGGGATCGGGGCAGCCTTCCTGGAGGTGATCCCCACACGGGAAGGAGGGGTAGGGTTCCATCAGAAGAAGGAATCAAGAGAGAGAATGACACATCGGGCGGTAGTGCTTGGAATCCATGATGTCTCTGGCTAAGTAGGGCTTTGTGAGACTGAATCCTCGGGGAGGTGAGACGCCCATGGAAGATTGTGGTCCTGGAGTCCGGTCTTACACAGGCTGGCAGGGGTCGGGCCTCAGGCAGAAGGCTGCTGCAGGACTGAGCGGGCTGTGCAGGAGGAGGGGGTGATGAGCAAGGGTGGAGCGGAGGCACAAGGCCAAGAGGCTTGGGGTCAGGTGACCTAGGCCACGGAATGTTCGTGACGGGAAAAAGTCCGAGGACGGTGCTCCAAGAGAGGTGGTGGTGTGGAGACCACAGAGTGTGTACTTAGAAATTGCGCTGCATGACACAGGACAGGATTGGAGAGTGCTCATCAGATTTAGAAACTATGACTCGTTGGAGACCTTGGGGAGAAACTGACTGGAAGGGTGTCATAGCTGCACTTCAGTGGGCTGACTAGAGAGAGAAAGACAAGGAGTGGGGATAAACATAGGTTCCTGTAGAGAGAAGTTTGGCTGTGAAGGGAAAGGGAGAGGAACCAGATGAGCCAGAAGACAGTGCAACAGAAAGGTAGGCAAAGAATATACAGACAATTCAAAAAGGAAACTCAAATGACTATAATCAGATGAATCAGTACACCGAGTTGTAGTCAGGGAAATGCGAATTTAAATAATGAGGTGTCACTTTATGCTCATTCAGATAAGCACACATTTTCAAAGTCTGACAGTGCCAAGATTGGGCAGATTTGGAGAATGGGGAGCGCTGCTGGTAGAAGTGAATGATACAACCACTTTAGGTTGAAGATGTAGGAACCTTAAAACCCCACGGTGCCATCTGAGGGACAGACAGCTGAGCAGAGTTTCCAGACTGCCGGTCATTGCCTGTCCGGGGCCATCAAGTCAATTTGTGAGCAGCATTTTAAACGTGAAATAGACTAGAAAATATCAAGAGTTTCATACTTAGGGCGAATATTTTATAAAACTTTTCAACTGTGCATATATATATCACGTTGTTGTGCACAATCAAATTCTGGCCCTGGGTTTAAGAAGCACTGCCTTAGAAGAGCCTCCCACACATAGGAATGGGAGACGGGAAGACACTCATTCCAGCAGCAGAGCAATAAGGAAGGAAAAGCCACCTAAGTGCCTAGCCTCAGAAGACGGATAAATAAATTGTGCTGTATTTATACAAAGAATGGCGTAAATGAAGGAACTGGGACTACAGACATCGGCACAGATGCATCTAGAAGACAATGGAGATTGAAAACTTGTAGAAGATATGCTCTGTGATGTCATTTAGATGTTTTTAGAACGTTAACCATTCTTTATATTGCTCATGGACAAATATGTTGTGGGAATGTAACATGGCCTAGAATAGTGATTTTTTTCTGGGTGATGGAGAAGGGAGAATTGGGTTGGGGAGGGATCAAAGAAGGCTCTTAACTGTATCTGTGACATTTTTTTCCTTTAAAAAAACCCCTGAAACTAAATACGGAAAATGTAAATGTGTTAAGTCTGGCTTTATGGGAGTTATTTTTGTAATTTTTTGAAGGGCACTAATGCCCATTCTCCTCCCAGAGGAGAGCTTGTACTTGACTGTCCTTAACAGCTTTTCCAGGCTCTGCCTCATGGGAATCGCCGAGACTCCAGGCTGTGCCACCCTGCTCCCAGCGTCACTGTTCGTCAATAGTCATCCAGGTACTGGGTCCTTTTTATGGGGGGTAATAAGAGGGTGCTGTGACAGAGGTCTCTGTCCTCTGCCTCCCGGAAGCTGGAGCCAGCACCCCCACCGTAAGCTCCTCGGCGAAGGCTTGGACACGAGGGGTGGGAGCCAGAGGCTCTGTGCACCCGTCAGAGCTCGCAGGGTGGGGACAGTCAGCAGAAGCACCTGTGGGGGCTCCGTCAAGCTGACCCATGATTTGTACTAGAAGCATGTGCATCTTTACATGTTCCCTCCTTTCGGGTCATTTTGGGAGCCAGTACAGTTAAGAGTGTGTGCAACCAATGCAGGAAATCAAAATATTTCTTTGAGATGCCTGCACAGATCATGCACACAAGTGACCAGCCGGTGCTATCAGGGATACGTACATTCTCTCCGGCTAAAGGCAGTTCAGAATTCCGGGCTGCTTCCTGGCAACATTCTGGATATTAAGTTTCCCGTCTTTCAGAGAATTAGGATCAATTAGACAAGGGTCAGGCTTCTTAAGAGTACAGGCTTCAGGCAGACCTGGCACGAATCCCAACCTGAACAGATTGCCTAACCTCTGTGAAGATAATACCTCCCCCATCAGGTTACATGGAGGATTAAATGAGGTCATGGACGCTTAGTCTGGTGCCTGGCATTTCATTGTACAGTTAGTTTATGAATTAAGTATTATCACCAATTTACAGATGAGGAAACTGAGGCAAAGGGAAGGTCGGCTAATGTGTGGTGGTAGAAGTCAGGATAGCGGTTCCTTTGGGGAGAGAGTAATTGGGAGAGTACTGAAAAATTCTGTTTCTTAATCTGGGTGGTGGCTGTATTTATTTTGTGATAACTCATTAAACTGTACACTTACAATTTTGCCCTCCATGTATGTTTTATCAATAAAAGTTTATTTTTTAGAATGTTTTGCTTGAGGTTACACATCTAATAGTGTGATCTGGGACTGAAGCCCTCTTATCTTTGACACCACACTGCCTCCCTGATAGCTATTAATATTTTGAATACTTCTACTGGGATGTCAGGAAAGATTTATATATTCACTCTCAGAATGACCACTTTTCAACCAGAGATCCCAGCTGAGCGCCTGGGTTTTTGCTACCATAAAACCCAGAAGGGAGCCATGGTATAGAATGCACCCCCCACCCTGCACCACCCTCCCGCAGCTACTCCTGGAGGTTTCCCAAGTCTGGTGGTGGCTGGCCTGGCAGCGCGAAGGCAAGGTCCCTGTCCCTGCGGGGCAGCCATGCTTTACAGTTGCTGCTTCTTTCAGCAGGAGACCGCCCTGGCATGCTCTGCAGTTTCCGGATCCCTGGCGCCTGGTCCTGTGCGTGGTCCATGAACATCCAGGCCAACAACTGCTTTAGTACAGGTGACCTGTGCCCGCCACCCCAGGTTCTCAGAGTAAAGGATTATCAGACCTTCAATCCCTTTGTCCAGCAGTCCCTTTCCCAAGACTACAAGTGACACTTGTCTCTCCCCCTCATCTCTGTGTCAGGCTTGTCTCGGTGGGTCCTGGTGACCAACGTGGTGACGGGACACCGGCTGTCATTTGGGACCAGCAGTGACGTTTTGGCCCAGCAGTTTGCTGTCATGGTAGGTTGGATTGGGAAGGCAATAGAAAGTTTCCCAAGAGTGGAAATTTTGCTGTATTGAAATTGGATTCCCGTGTAGCATTTAGTCCTCCTCCCTCTTTTACAGGGGAAAACAAGGGCATCAGAAAAGATTAACAGGTTACTTGAATATGTCTGCACTGAGTGAAAGGTGGCTGATCCAGAAAGGCCTTGTTAAACTGACTTTAAATAGTTTCCTGTTTAAATGAGCTGTTAGCAACTCTTAAGTAGTACTTGAATTAGCCAGTATGACAAGCAGTTTTTTTAATGTATAAATTAAGTCCCAATTCATAGCACTTTTTAAGTCTCATACACAGCTTTCCAGTTACATATTTTATCAATTTAAAAATCAAAATTCTAGTCATTAATACATTTCAAAGACGTCCCACAGAAAAGTGCCACCTCTCTTTAAAAATGTGGACAAGGCAGCGTGCCGACCTGTTTCCAGCAGTCTGCACAAAGTTCATCAGTTCGGGTTTCTTTGGCCATTCTCCCTCTCTGTTTGGAACTGCGTCTTCCCTGGACCTCTGGTCTCTCCTACTCCATACTCCTCACTCCAGCTTCCCACGAACAATCTTGGTGGAGATAGGGCACCACCACTTGGGCTTCGGAGTGAGGTGTAAGGGGCCAGGACAGCCAGTAGGGAGGACCCTGGGGACACATCGGGCCCAGTTCTTTTTCCCTTTCATAGGGAACCCTTCCAACTCCACTGAGACTCAAACTGCCCCAGGAGGGCTGGGATAGGGGGACCTTAGAGGGAGGTACCAAGCTGTGTCTCTTTCCACAGACTCCTTTGCTGTTTAATGGCTGTCGCTCCGGGGAGATCTTTGCCATTGATATGCGTTGTCGAAACCAGGGCAAGAACTGGAAGGCCACCCGCCTGTTCCACGACTCAGCAGTGACATCTGTGCAAATCCTCCAAGAGGAGCAATGCCTGATGGCATCCGACATGGCTGGCACGGTAGGGGAGCACTGACTTTCTGAAGCCCCCAGAGCGGGTGGCCCAGAGGTCTGTCCGGTGGAGGGGCTCTGCAGAAGAGACCCTCGTGCCAGAGAGCAGCACAGAAGGGCAGCTAGAGTGCAGGCAAGTGGTGAGCTGTGCAGGGCAGCTGCCGTTCTGCCCACTGGGAGCCCAGTCTGGTGTAGACAGCCGTGAAGCTGGTTCTGGTGCCGTCGATGGACTCCAGGCCTCAGGCATTAGAGGCTTAGCTTTTCCTAACCTGAAGTGGTCCTTGGAGTGTGCCTTACCCTCTCTGGCTTCCGAGCCCGGGGTTCACCAGTGTACCTGCGGGACCCTCCTTAATGGCCCCTTGTGCTTCTACCCACAGATCAAGCTGTGGGACCTGAGGACCACCAAGTGTGTAAAGCAGTACGAAGGGCACGTGAATGAGTACGCGCTCCTGCCCCTGCACGTGCACGAAGAAGAAGGAATTGTGGTGGCAGGTACCTGGGGCAGGGAAAAGTGTAATCATCAAATTCTATCCCTTAGGGCCCCAGCATCTTCAGCAGCTGAGGGAGAAATTACTCCAAAACAGAATAAATGATCATAGGTTGTTGGGGTTGGGGAGACTAGATGGGACATGGAGTTGGACATTAGTAAGCAGCAGTTTAAAGATTTTATTTATTTTTAGAGAAAGGGAATGGAGGGAGAGAAACATTGATGTGCGAGAGATACATCAGTTGGTTGCCTCTTGCACTCCCCCAACTGGGGACCTGGCCCGCAACCGAGGCATGTGCCCTGACTGGGAATTGAACCAGTGACCCTTCGGTTCACAGGCTGGCACACAGTCCACTGAGCCACACCAGCCAGGGCGGTAAGCAGCAGTTTAAACACCTGCCAGCTGGACATGATTTGAGTGATAGGCAAGTTAGGTGCAATAAAACACAGCATCTCGGGAGACCTGGTCATAGGGTTTACATCCATTTATGGGTCAGCATTCAGTGTGACCATGTTCCTTTGTGCAACTTTCTGTCAAAAAGCTCAGGCTCCCTGTTCTTTGTATTTGCATTTCCACCAGAGCATGCTAAGAGACATTCAGGTCACTGTAAAGAAACTGATGGCTGGTCCCTTTAACACCATTCCTGTGGATCCATGTCCACATGTACACAAGCTCTCTGTGTTCTCTCACTAACCTGCCACACGTCTCCCCTCTCTCTCAGTGGGCCAGGACTGCTACACAAGAATCTGGAGCCTCCATGATGCCCAGCTGCTCAGAACCATACCCTCCCCACACCCCACCTCCAGGACCAACATTCCCAGTGTGGCCTTCTCTTCTCGGCTTGGGGGCTTCCGGGGAGCGCCGGGGCTGCTCATGGCAGTCCAGCAGGACCTTTACTGTTTCTCCTACAGCTAATTCTGTAGGGAGCAGCCTGGAGGACTGTGGATTTGACTTACGGGAGTAAAGAGTAGCCATACTTCTGCCATAATTGCTGCTTCCAGTGAAGGCGTTTTAAATGGATGCTCTGTGTACACAGACCCCGTCCATCCAGCTGCTGGGAAGAAAGGAGGTGCTATGTGTTGTGTGGAGACACTTTACTAAAGTTATTTCAGTTAAGCTGTGGGCTCAGAGAGCTTCAAAGTCCTTTTCATAAAAGGTACCTATTTCCTTTTGTTGAATTCCTTAGAATAGTCCCTTCCCCCCTTTTATAAAACAATACTTTTTCTAAGGGATGAAGGTTGGAAATAACTAAATTAAAGGGTTTTTTTACCAAAGCCCTTTCAAGAAGCCAAATGGTGAGGCTGGTACAGTGGTCAGTCTACAGAGACATGCATCTATACTTGAGAAAGCCAGCAGGAGAGAAGAGGAAGAGGGAAGTCATTTCTCTAGTTTCTAGGGAAAGATTTAAGGCTGGAGTTTGGAATCATCAAACGAGCCTTCTCACACTCAGTATCAGGAGATCTTTGGGATTCTCCTTTCATTATCATTCATAGGCATTGGACAGAAAGATGGATCTTTTTAGATGCTAGAGGTTTTAAGCAGGCCTTGGCATGCCTTTTGTTGAGGCATCTTCCAGAATGTTAGGGAGAACATCTCTTTTTTCCATCAGGGTGACTTGAATGTCAGATTCAAGGGCCCCATCTCAAAGAAAATTGGCTTTGACTTCACAGTCTAAGAGAAGCAGTTGGTGGGATATTTATACCAAGTGTTAAAGAGCTTGTCTTCCTTCCAAACAATAAAGTAAAGGAACCATGGTACAGTACGTTGGTTTTAATGATTCCGGAGTTCATGATGCTTGGCTGCTGTAGGAACAAACCAACTGCGGTAATGTCAACTTAAATCTTGGGTGAGGGAAAAGGAAGGGTAGATACTGGGACCAGCCTTAATGGCTTTGCTGGGGACCTTCCATTTGCCTCTCCAGATCCACCTGTGTGCCCTTTTCAGCTGCTCTCTTCCCCAGCCTGACCTCTGGACTACCTCAGTGTCTGTCTAGGGCTGGTGCGCTCAGCCAGTGGACGTGCCAGTAGGAGTGCAGAGGGCAGGAGAGTGAGGTGGGACTCTTAGCTCCCAGCTCGCCTTCCACTGGGCTGTGGGGGCTGTGGGGGCTGTGGCTGTGTTCTTCTATCTAAGGCCACAGTTTCTGCTGGAACGCAGCGCTCTCTGGGTTCCAGTAACTTCTGGAGGTGTGTCCTTTCAGACCTACAGCTGTAATTGCACCTCACTCTTACTAGCCCAGAATGCTTCCCCAGTTAAACTGTCTTCAGTTCCCTTCCTGAGTGTGTTACTTCTGTCCTGCCAGAACTCAAACTAATACAGTTTAATGTACATAGAAGCAGATTTGGGGGGGGGGGGGGGGCGGTGCTGTTTGTGTGCTCGTAGCCTTCTAAACGGAGGTGAGAGGACAATCGCACGTGCTGATTATCAAAAAGTCGTCGCACACCATCTTGCTGTGTAGCTTCCCTAGACCTCAGCTGGCCCAGCACGCTCTGGAGGGTATTCACAATCTTCGGTGTCCCTGGAAGTGTCCTTTGGAACCAAGTTTGCCCTTCTCACCTGTCTGTCCTACATCTGTCCTGGTCCCAGTCTTTCAAATAGCCATCTCCAAAAGTAGTTGCAGGCTAAACTCGGTTTCTCCATTTCTTCATTTGTGTGTGTTGGTATAACCCACTGGACCCGCTCCCGTACGTCTGCCTCCAGGCCTTGCACTGCAGCAGCTTCTTGGGCCTCAGAATGTGTGGCCTTTAGAGATTTGCTCACACACGCCTCGTCCTGCTTTCCCATCGCCAGCTCCCACCTGGGCCCTCAGGTCATAGATGTTTCAAGTTCCTCCCTCCTCTGGTCTCTGCTTTTGACCCTCCTCGACTCCTCACCTGAGAAGTCCAACTGTGAAGTCTCAGCTTCTCAGGCACCTCCAGGAACCTTCGTTTCCCCAGCACTTGCCACAACTAGACACTCAAGATCTTGAATAGACTTTTGCCAGTACTATGCCCTTTAGTTCTTAGACAACCCTGTAAAGTGGGTCATGGTCACTCTAATATACTGAAGAAAAAAATGGAAAAGAAAGTGATTTGCCCCAGGCCTCCTGGTAGTAAGTGGCAGAGCCAGCAGGGTTTCCTGTTCCAAGTCCAAGAATCCCTTAGGCCCCTTGTGTTTGGAGAGATGGGGTTTTTACTTTTACCCTGGAAGTTTAAGACCTGCTCGGCTTCAGTTCAACATAGTCTCCCCGTTTCCCTCTTAGGACCAGCTACCTCTGTCTCCTGCAGATGACTTCTGGACTGGCTGTCCTGTCTTCACCCACACCTCCTGCTTGTTCCTACCACCAGTCCACGTACATTCTTGCCATTATGTGAATAAAAACAGCTGTGCGAGAGCAAAAGGGACTTTCTCTGCAGAGACCATAAGCTGAGCAAAGGCACAAAGATACCAGTGGTGCCAACAGCCCTGCTCAGGACAGCCGGGTCTGTGGCGACATGGTTTACTGGGGATCCTGTTTGGGTGGTTTGAGTTGGACGCCTGCTGGACATCGAAGGAATCCGTCTAGGGATGCAGCCAGGGCTTTCGAGAGAGATTCAGGCAGTTGAAACCATGGTAGTAGATGAAATTGCTCAGTATTAGCTTCATATATTGGTGGCCTCCACCAAAGTCTCCTGGAGGCAGAAAGACACTGCTTTCTACAAATGGCAGTTACAGAGATGGCTCTGGTCATGTGAGCATATCCCTAATTACAGATTCTCACCCCAGAAACACCCCTGCCACAGGGGCTCATAAACCTGTGAGTTTCCCAAGTACAAAAAGGAAAAACTGCGCTGACTCTACCTGGACAACGGAGAGCTCATGCTTTGTATAGTAGGGGTCCCCGACTCCCAGGTCATGGACCAGTACCGTCGGTGGCCTGTCAGGGACTGGATCTCACAGCAGGAGGTGAGCGGCGGGCGGGCTGGCAGGGTGAGCGAGAGAGGTTTCATCGGTATTTACAGCCACTCCCGTCGCTTGCATTACTGCCTGAGCTATACCTCCCGTCAGATGAGCAGCAGCATTTAGATTCTCACTGTTACTGTCACAGTAGGGCTGAACCTTACCGTGAACTGTGCATGCGAGGGATCTAGGCTGCACGCTCCTTATGAGGACATAATGCCCTGTGATCTGAGGTGGACCTGAGGCAGTGATGCTGGCACTGGGGAGCAGCTGCAAGTACAGATTATTGTGAGCAGAGAGGCTTGACTGCACAGAGACCATGATAAATCAGTTGCTTGCAGACTCATCAAAACCCTATCAGAGAGTGGCAAGTGACAATTAAGCTGCATCTGGTGGGAGGCTATAAAGCCACCCCCACCCCCACCCTGACCACCAGTCCAGTCCGTGGAAAAATTGTCTTCCAGGAAACCGGTCCCTAGTGCCAAAAAGGTTGGGGAGGGACTGCTGCGGTACAGTAACTAAAACTCCATTAGTGATAAAGGTAATGGGCTACCATTGTAGGTTCAGTTTTCTTCCCAATCAATGGTAGTTCTGAAATTTAAAATGCAAATATGGTTTCAAAATTACCATTAATTTTTTTAACAATTAGAAGCTTAACTCCTGTGTTAACAAGCTAGGCCAACTTGCTTCACGTCTAAGCCAGTTTCCCTATTTTTAGTAAAAGTACTACTGTCACTTACCATGAGAACCTCTAAGGACAATGGAAATGGTTATATATAAAGCTAAGACCTTTCTGATACAATAACAACAGATACCTTGATTTTTTTTAAACTTTCAGCTTAAGCAAAAGATACTGACCATATCTTATCTGGAAACAGAATTAATTCACAACCCAAGGGGGAAGGGGAGAAAATTTAAGAGAAACTCTACATTTCAGCACCAAAGGCTGTTGGGGCAGAGAATAGAGGTATCACTCTGGAGGCTTCAGGCCTGACTCCTCAAACCCCAGATGTGATTCTCATTTGCCAGGTGACCTGGGGCTTCTGAATCTGAGCCAGTGTCTTTAGCTGTAAAATATGAGCACCACTACCAGCCTTCCAGGGAGGTGGTGAGAATTAATTATTAACCACATAAAGCTCCTAGCCCAGTGCCTGGCATATAACAGAAATCCTAAATATTCTCTTATCTTTCCAGTTCCCAGATAAATCAAACCAGCCTCAAATCCCAGAGTTGTGTAAGGATCCCATTGGACCCCATTATTTAGGAGACCACTTAGTTCTCAGCCACAAGAAATCTTGGTCATAGGTCTTAGATGCTCAACAATGATCTCCTCCACCTGTGAGCAAGTCTTTTCAACCAGTTATTAACACATGCCCTGAGTAGCTCAGTTGGTTAGAGCATTGTCCCAATACACCAAGGTTGTGGGTTCCATCCTTGATCAGGGCACACACAAGAATCAATGACTGCATAAATAAGTGAACAACAAATCGGTGTTTCTCTAAAATTAACTTTAAAAACCTTTATGCAGCATCCCCCTAAAGGGGGTGAACTCATCTGTGCTATTAAATGTCAGGATAGCAGGTACTCCTGATGGAAGAAGGGACCTGGAGTTCTTGGGGTATAGTTATGTTGTTTCTTCATTTGAGTTTCGGTTGATTATATGTTCAGTTTCAGAGAATTAATCAAGCTGAAATGTGCATGTATCATAGTTAAATGGGTTTTTTAAAGCCTTTGTTTTCATCCCGTATTTAGCTGTTTTCCCATCTGATACTTAGTTCAGGCTAGGATTGGATATGTGGAACAAGAAGAGAGAACCTTTTGTTTTCTGACACTGGGTTCCCTTCCTTTCCTGTTGGTCTGACTAGTGTACGGAAGTACACAATATTGCCCTGCTTCATTTCTGTGGTTAGGCAGACTCACATGCTCGGGGTGCCCCTGCACACCACGAACAGCCAGGCCCAACACGAGACTCACCATATGCATCACTCTTCCCCCCAAACCCTCCACGCCCTGTCCTGCTTACCCAAGAAGTAGAAAGATAAGGACAAAAGGGACCAGGAACAGGGAAAAGAAGAAGGAAAGGGACAAAGACCAGAGCCTCAATAGCCACGAGAATGAAGAAACCGTAGAGGACAGACAGAGGAGTTGGACAAGGCAGAGCAGGGGACTGACATAGAAAGGAAGGTAGGAAATTTTCCCAGGTCTCCATAGGTCCCTAGTAATCCGTAGCCTCTTCTGGGAGAGAGGATTCCCCAGGCACTGTGATCCCATAGCTACAGAGTGAAACCCTTGGGGCACAAGTTGTTAAGCAGCTGCTACCACTGCACCACACAGCACCCAACACAGGTTGCCCTACTGGGGACCAGGCCCGCAGAGCTCAGCCTGTGCCGCGGCTCTAAACACCCTTCCCACAACTCCCTGGTCTCACAGCCTCTGTGGAAAGCTCCGGTGAACAGCCAGTACCGGAGACCAGCATGATCAGTGAGCACAGGTGGAGCCCTCTAACAATGAGAACGGCCTTCTTTGACCATCAGCCTGAACATACTCTTAAGGAATATCCACAAGGTTCCCTGTCCAAGTTCGCAAACTGAGCTGGGGCATGCTATCCACCCAAAGCTGGGGAAAAAGCAGCCTGTTGGCATGAGATTAAAACCCCTATGATGGTGGCTTTGTGGTACTTGGCTATGCTTTTTAAGTTCTTGCTAGAGTAATAACCTAAGGAGTTTACAGGTAGAATATGCCCACCACCCTAGAAATATGCCTCACTTGGTTCCTGCTTTGAAAGCTACTTTCCTGTCACCTGGAAAGGGGGAGCCAGACTTACTAAAGAAGTGAAAGGAAAGAGTCAGCACAGCCCATGTTCAGCAGGAAGGTTCCTTTATAACGGAGGATTTGATGATACACAGTCCTGGAGCAGGGCCTCAGCCACGGCCACAGGAGTGAGGGAGCAGGTCTGAGGGCCAAGGCGTTCCAGGGCTCACGTCAGACACTCACACCGGAGTGACTGCCAAGTACCTCCCTGAAGCTCCGCCCACCCACCACCAGTTCAGTCAAGAGCTATGTCACTTTTTAATTCTTCGTTTTTGGCCATTGACGATAAAGTCCAGCATGATGGGATTTCAGCACAACAGTCTCTTTCCAGTCAAGATAGATGTGGATGTCCCAGCTCTTAACGAGAAACAAGTTCATCTGACGTCTCTTGCAAGAACCAGAGAGAATTTTTTTTCTTAATGATCTGTTGTAATATTTATATATACTAAAAAACAAAAAAAAAATTAAAAATAAACAAAACAAAAAAACCCACTAACAGTCCATTCTGTGTTGTTTCCCTGGAAGATTTCTCATGATCACCCCTCTAACAGCTAGAGGGGTCATGTGTCTGGGAAAAAGAATTAAGACACTTCAAAATAAGCAATAAAAATCCTAGTGCAACACTCAGAAGCGGATGATGGGCCTGAGGGGTGGAGGGGAGGGAAGCAGGTGCTCTGTTCAGGAGCAGGGCAGGGCCTTTGGGAAAGCCGAGGGGGTGCAGACGGAAGCAGCAACAAGCAGGAAACACCGCTGGGGAAGGCCCATTTCCTTCCAGGCTCTCCCCAGGTACGAGGGTGTCACATCACCCGCACTTGGACTTCTCAGGGCTGAGGACCCTATCCCTCACCCTCCACCCACTCCGGTGACCTGCACGCTAAGTTGAGTGGTCTCTGAAACGGGCTTAGGCCCAGGACTGGGACCCGGCTCTGGAGGGCCCAGGCAGATCCCTTTCAGGCTCTTCCAAGCCAAGTACCTGGGATGCTCACTTCCTCAGGCAACCAAGAGGCATGATGAGAAAAGGCAAGGAAAGGAGAGGCTTCAAAGGCATGGGAAGAAAAGGTGACTAGCGAACCAGTGGCCTTGTACCTGGCTCGGTTTTATGGGGAAGACCTGCTGCCACTGTCACCTTACCCTTGTGCTGGGGACAGACTGTAGTTAAGTCTTTGCAACCAGCAACAGCCTGAAGATACTCCATATTCTTTTCATATGTCTACATGGGTATATATTTTTATTATTTTTAACTGAAATAAATGCAACAGATTTTATAAGCTGCTCAGTCCCTTGCCCTGAAGGGTTTATGCCTTCGGGCCTGCCACCAGGCTTGCCCCAGCTTGCCATCTGTCCTTCCCCACACCGCGGGAAAGGCCCCAGGATGCGCAGAGGGGGTACACACCACGGCAGGTGACCAGGAGGAGGGCCCACCTCAATGAGACTTCCGTTTCTAACCCTGAGAACCTAAGGAGTTGTGAAGGACTTGGAGAGGGAGCTAGGGTTAAAGATCACCGGGCTTTTTATTGCAGTTGAAGCAGACTCGGACAGGATGGTCCCAGCCTCGGGAAGGGACAGCCCGGCGGTCGTGGGAGCACTCGTCACAGAAGCCCTGTCCGCAGGCCCGGCAGTGGTGCTTGGAGAGCTTGATGCTGAACTCCTTCCGGCAGTTGTGGCAGTGCAGGATCTCGTGGTCGGGCACCCAGTACGCCGGCCTGGCCGCGTCCTTGACCAGACCTGTGGCAGGGAGGGAACCGTGATGGGCGGGACACACGGAACCCAACACCCCGAGTCCCACCCTGCAGGAAGGCATCCTCGGACCCTCCACTGGCTCGCAATCCAACTGCACACGGAGCCACCTACGGAACCTTCAAACATTCAGATGCCTGGTCTCCCCCATACCACCCACGCCAAAATCTTCAGGGCTGGGACTCAGGCACTGAAATTTGCATGTCTGTTAAGCTTGCCAGGTGGCCCTAAGGTACAGCTGCATTAAGAACCACTGGAGTAACAACAAGAAGTTGGACAGTGGAGCCAGGACAGATCTTCATTCAAACCCCAGTTCCATTGAGCACAAGCCAATTAGCAGCTGCAGGGTTACAGAGGTTCTTCTCAGGGCCTTGGCTTGCTCATCTTTAATAATCCACCTTCAAGAGCTGTTATGGGGACTACAAGAAATAACGTGCCTACCACACGGGCCTGGGACCCGATGGCAGGTGAGCACTTGGTGAGCACAGGTGAGCACTTGGTGAGCACAGCTGGCGGCTCTCTGTGCCAAGGGCAGACGCTGCCTCACCCAGTTACCTGTGAGTGCAGATGTAACCTGAACTTCAAGCCTGGGCACATCCATCTAGTCCTGTACCCTGGAGTCAAAAGCTCCTTGCGTGCACATTTTGTGAGCCACAGTAATGAAATCTGCAGCAATTTTCATTACCAGCTGCCCAGGAGTTCCTGGCCTCTTTGCAAAGGGCTGATGTACCCCTGGCCCCGAGAACCCTGCCTAAGCCCTCCACACACTGGTGGGCTTCTCTTCCCATCTTGGTTACAAGTACCCCTCACAACCAAAGGTAAGTAGTTAACTTAAATCTAAATGAATTGGCTGGTGCGGTGGATTAAAGACAGCCACAAATTCACTGATATTCCTGCCCCTCCCTCGAATCTAGGCTGGCTCTGTGCCTACAGAAGATTATAGGCGTGCCAGTTTCCAGGCCCAGGCCTTAGAAGAGACTGGCAGCTTCTACTTGTCTCTTGGAATACTAGCTCTTAGAGCTCTGAGTCACCAGGTAAAAAGTCCAACTACACTGAAGAAACCACACAAAGAAGACTGGAGAATATACGGAGAGAGAGGGCGGGTCTACCGAGCCCTGCCTTCCAGACATCCCTGCCAAGGCCCTGCGTGTTAAGTTAACGTGGCTTGGATCCTCAAGGCCAGTCCAGCTGCTGTCCTGGAATATCAGATAGTAACTCCAGGCAATGCCACTTGAAGCAGAAGAATTACCTTACAGACATGGTAAAATGGTGGTTATTTTAAGTCTTAATATTTTCAGGTAGTTTGTTATGCAGCAACTGGTGGCATAGGAGAACGGCCTCCAGAGATACACGTGAGACCACTAAGGCATTCCGCAGAAGCAAGCAGGTGTCAGTCTTCAGTCAACTGCCTGCTGTCCAACTCAACCTAGGACTGCAAGCCTTTGACAAAATGACAACCCGGGACACTCTGAAACCTTTCATCCCACATACACTACACTCAAGAGAAGCACTGCCAGGCCCACCTAGTGGTATGTCAATGGCTGTCACCACGGCTCCCAAAGTGTTCTGCACAGCCTCGCCCACCTTCCGAGCAATCACTGTCCCGCCTTCATCATCCGCCTGTGCTTCAGTAACATCTGTAGACAATGATAAAGGAAAAGCCGTCAGCCTGTAGTCACTTTCCAAATGGAAAACTCAGAGGGCCACAGCACAGCACTCCTGGATTCTCCTTCCAGGGTACTCCTGTGCTGTCTGGCAGTGGTTGCAAGGGTCTGGGCTATGGGTTGGGTCAGCCCAGATTCTACAACTGCGTGATATGTTAGTCCTTTACCTCAACCTCCCTCTGAAGTGAACCAAAAAGGTTCCAGGAGCATGACCTAGAAACTTCTCCAAGGAGAAGACTCAGTCTAAGCCATGTCTGGTAAACACAGGATAGGATTAACCCTCCTCCCCGACCCCCCTACCAAGGACGAGCACCCCCAGGACTCAGAGAATAACGAGCTAAGACAAAGGGAGCAATTGCTCTCAGAAAAGTGATGCAGTTAGGAACAGTGTTGGGCATATGGGAGCCCAGTTCCCAACATCCAGTACCAAGGAGAGGGGGCCCCCCTCCACCCTAGCAGCACCTGGGCCCCACGTTACCTAACTGGACATTCCTGGCTTCGTAGCAGTTGTCACACACCCGCACAGGCACAGGGCCCCAGCCCCGCTCGGGCACTGGCCGGGTCTTGGATGAACAGCCATCACAGAAGCCCTCCCCACAGGCCCGGCAGTGATGCTTGGTGTCGTTATCTTTAAAGGATGTCGCACACTTGCTGCAGCTCTGTTCCAAGCCCAGAACAAAGAGAGACAGGTATAATTTGTGTCTGCTCAGCTGAGGAAGTTGTCGAAACCCAGGGGGAGGACCACAGGACCACCCTGAAATGGTCCTAACGGAGGGACCCTAAAACCTCCAGCCACATGGAATGCCCGCACTGAAGCACAGCTGCGATGATCATTTTCTTCCAAAAAGTGCCTGGAAAGACTCTCAACTCATCTGGCTGAGTCACAGGGTTCTCAGAAGAGCTAACTCTAGCCAGGGGAAAAACGAGACCTTGTTTTTTAAAGGCTTCGCAAAGGAACCTCTGGGAAGCTGGTGAGGAACGAGTTCCCTGTCACAAAGTATCTGGGCCAACGCTGGGTGCCCCTTTGCTGTGGGTACTGTAGATGTTTATGGATCAAGCCAAGGATGACCCTAAATGATCTCTAAAGGTGCCTTTCCTTCAGAGTCTGTATCTGTGGCCTTATACATCTCATCAATAATGACTGGCCCTTGCAGGTAGGAGAGGTAGAATCCACCACAAAGAAAATACTTGCAGAATAACACAAAGGGAAATCAGTGGGCAAAGAGGACACGGGCTGCGTTAAAGTATCCCCTTTCCTGATACTCTGGGAGCTAACCTGACGGAGCCAAATCCCACGCCTCCCCCACAGAACAATCTTGGGACAGGGTGGAGCGGCAAAGAGAGATGGGCCGTGCCGGGGGTACAGGAGCATCCTGCCGCGCCATACCAGGATCTGGGAGTTGGGCCTCCAGTAGGCTGGGGCTATCTGGTCTGTCAGCCAGGATGTTACAGCCTTGGTGGGCCCAAGGCTAAGCTCAGACACCGACTGAGCCATGAAGTTCACCCCATCCAAGAGGCGCTGGGCAGCATTGTTGTTGTCCTTCAGGAATCCATCGGTCTGAAATGAAAAGGCAGGCCCCCATCATGCTCTGAGTGGAGGCAGTCAAAGGGGAAGGGGAGGGGGGTCTTGGGTGAGTTGCACACTCATCATGGCCAACTCGGAACCACAAACCCCTGGCAAAGAAAAACGGGGACAGGTCAGGAATCCCTCTGGCTTCCAGGCAATACCACACCAGCCAGTCGTTAATGGTTTATTCTCTTCAGGGCAACTAAAAGGCTTGGTCCACAATTGTTCAATTCAGAACTTACTTTACCCATAAGCGAGCTAAATGAGGTCTGTCCAGAAGGTATCCACGCATGTAATGTGAAAAATAGAGACATTTATTGAAGAAGATACAAGAAACATTTATACATAGGACAATGACGCCTTAGTCCCCTTCAAGTTAGGCACCTTGGGACCTCCCGCAGTTCTCCCTATCACCACCAGCTGCCCTGTTGTATTTTCTTGAATCTCATCAACTGTCTGAAATCTCGTCACTTTCAAAGGTGATTTGATTCTGGAAAAGCCAGAAGTTGCAGGGTGAGTCACCTGAGCGATTTAACGTTTCACCAAAATACTCTGCCCGAGACATGATGCATGAGTGGGCAGGTTGTTGTGATGAAGCTGCCAATCACCAGCTGCCCATACCTATGGCCTCCTTAATCATCCGAATAGTTTCCGTGGAGGAATGTTCAAGCTTAACACAAAATTTGATGTAGATTCATTGCTCTGCTCACTCAGTCATTTTGAATACAGCGGCTACACAGTACACATGCTCATTCAACGGCATCCACCACTCCCACTGACTAGTACAGTAAAGCTGTCACTGTTTACGCACACGCATTCTAGTCCACTTTCTTTGGCTGCCAAGCTACGTAGATGTCGCACAAACCATTCTTATTATATTAATAATGGCTGGACTTTTTCTGGACAGACCTCATACAATCCAGAAGACACTCGTGTAATGATGATACCTCCTACAGGAAGTCCCCCACCCCAGGCCGCGTTAGAAGCCCTTCCTCTCAATTCCTCTAGTACCTGTATATCTCCAGGAATCCTATTTCCATGGGTAAGTGCAGTATCTCTTTATGGACTTGATCCTATTAGATTATAAACTCTTGGAGAACAATAACCTATCTTTTTCATTTTTGTATTTCTTCTAAGTATCTAGTTCAATTGCAAGCACATGACATTCAACAACTTACGTTAAAATAATGAATGAATGAGTGAATGAACAGAAAGGGAGGAGCCTGTATTTCCCTAATTTCAAGGACTATGAGGAGTACAGCCAAAAAGTAAACTATAGCATTACTGTTTTCTTGGACTATAAACTATCTTGCCATAGAGTGGTTAACTTTTACAAGAAAGAACTAATGCCAATCAAAAACCAAAAGACAGCCCTGGCTGGTGTGGCTCAGTAGATTGAGTGCCAGCCTGTGAACTAAAGGGCCACCTGTTCAATACCCAGTCAGGGCGCATGCCTGGGTTGTGGGCTGGGTCCCCGGTAGGGGGCGTGCAAGAGGCAACCACACTTTGATGTTTCTCTCCCTCTTTTCCCCTCTCTCTAAAAGTAAGTAAAGAAAATCTTTAAAAATAAATAAACACACTTTGTGAGAAAATTACACTAGTGTTAAGGCCGCATTAAATCTATGGAACAGAACGGCCTGGACCACCATGCCAATGGGGCTGGCTCCAGAAATGAGGCCACACCCTGGTAACAAGTTTCAGCGGGGCTGGGGGCTGGGGAGAGGAGCAAAACAATAAAGGTCTGCCAGTTTTATGGTGCCTGAAGGGTCCAGGAAAGTTCAAAGTTGGGTCTGCAGATAGGCCTCTTGGGCTGACGAGTAGCTTTAGAAATCACCCAGTGAGGGGAACATCACCAATTAAAATGAATCCTTTTGAGAAAACTGCCTATCATTTCTCCATGACAAAAAAAAAATTGGATATGTTGTGATTTATGGGTCATTCCAAGTGTGAATTGTGGTTTAATCCAAAATGAGAGCAACATATCAATGCCTCATAAACAGATTTTTTCCCCCAACAACTTTCAAAAGTCAAATTAAAAACTAGTAAGAATCTATAGTAATCCTACTTCTTAGAGTATATGCCAAGAAAATTTCCAAAACAAGGAAATGGCTTTCTTACCTAAGATGGTCACTATAGCATTTTCTTTGATAATCAAAAAACCTCAAAAAAACAGTGTGAATGTTTAAAAAGGGAACAGAGAATCAAACTATAACACACAGTGACTACAAATAAGAATCATGAAGAGTGGGAGCAATGTGGAAATAAAATTGTGGTATGAGAAAAATGGCAGATAAATGGCATGTTAATTATAACTACATATATCTAAACATCTGCGTCTGGAAAATGAGAAGAATATGAAAAAATGAAGTTTTATTTGCTAAGGTAGTATAACTACAGATCAATTTTTTATTTATTTAAAATTGTGCTCCTAATATTTATGCAAAAAGAAATGAAAGGACAACCTAAAACAAGAAAGGTTCTCCGGAGCCTGCCCTCCTAAACCACCAACATACTGAAATGCATGGTTAACTTTCATTCCAAACAAGTTCCACTTCTCCACACACATGAATAACTGAATGATGCAAGAGAAAGAAGAATAAAAAAAGCTGCTCTTACTCCAGGCCACACATGTACAATCTCTGTCCGCACCACCGTGTCCACAGGATCTTGGTTCCCAAACCAGTATTGCCGGCTACGATAGACCACGCCGCAGTTAGGACATTCGATCACATACCTACAAGGAATGCAAATAGATACTATTACCCAGCCGGGCGCCTGGGGAGACGAACACACCAAACAACCCTTAGCTATGTGGTTTAAACTCACCCAGACCAGGCATATTTTGCAAGACCCATCCAGGGGGAGTCGGTGGAAGCAGATGTCTTGGGCACTACGCTGACTTCCTTGCCTCTCTCATAGCAGGCCTGCAACATGGAGCACTCTGCCAGCTTCTTCTCTGTACACCAGCCCCATGGCCTCTTCACATCCCTGTGCAGCTCCCCCTCCCCACAAACCATACCAGCTAAGGGTTTACTGACCCTAAGTTTAGCACATCACAAGAAAGTTCATTTCAGTAAAGAAGCCAGTATCCCGAATGGTCATGAATTTAATGTACACCCATCCTGGGCCCCAAAACTGAGCTGTAAAACTATACACCCGCCACAGACAGAAGAAATAAAAACTGGGTTCCTGAAGAGCACTTCCATTCTTAAGAGGAACACATAGTCAATGTATAGAACCCCTGCATTCAAGTTCAAGAGAAGGAGGGGAAAATAAGCTTAAAACAAGCAGACAAACAAAAAAACCATGAGGCCCCCGTAACAAAGGCATGAGAGTTCTTTTGATTAGAGCTGGGGGGAAGTTTCAGAGATACTCAATTTGAATGTCAGATGCTTGGAGATGCAGCAAAGGTGCCCCAGGCCAGTCTTTCCAAAAGGACAGTGTGACCAGCAAGCCAGCTGCTGAAGCAGGGAGGAGCCTGGAGAACTCACCTTGCAGGTGTAAACTCGGTTGTCATACTGGTGGGAGTAACTGCAGCGGCTCTTGGCTTCGTGAGGTACTCCTTCTTTCCCATGATTCATGCTGTTCTTACATCCAGCCCTGAGTGAAGCCCAAAAGCTGACAATGAGGCAGCCAAAGAAGCTAAGCTACTTATGCAGAAGACTCTGATTCTGAGCCAGACACAGGGCCAAAATCAGACCTTGGTTATTAACTAGGCCCCAAATTCAGAGCACAGAGAGGGCAGTCTGTCTCGGAAACCCACGTGCCTCTCTTCTGCTGGCAATCAACATCACCACAAAGGTAAAGCAATTATTACTCTTGTATGAGGAGAAAAAGAGAAATAGGAAATTCTTCTCAGAAAAACCACCTGGCCCCTCAGTAGGAATAGAGGAGCCAGAAGATACCAATTTGACAAGAGATTAATCCTGAATGGCTCTTAGGAAATTAAAAAATCCAAACAGCCCTGGCTGGGTGGCTCAGTTGGTTGGAGTATCGTCCCGTACACCAAGAGGTTGCGGGTTTGATTCCCGGTCAGGGCACATACCTAGGTTGGAGGTTTGATCCCTGGTTGGGGATCATATGGGAGGCAACAAATCGATGTTTCTCTCTCACATTGATGTCTCTCTCTCTCTCTAAAGTCAATAAATATATCCTCAGGTGAGGATTAAAAAAAGTCCAAACAGCATCAAATAAGTAAACAGGCTGTTGAGGTGCCAAACAAAAACCAACCCCCAACATTTGTCAATGCACTAAGAGGAAGCTTAAGCTGGACAAGAATACCTTCCAAACGCACAGTGAGCTCTGCAATCCTGACGACACAAAAACAGAGTTCAGAACTTTAGAATTTCCCTGTGGTAGAAGGGAGAATTCTTGAAACCCTGCTGAAGCTCAGTTAGAATGGAAAAGCAATGATCCAACAGAGCCTAAACCCCTTATGCTGGGCTCATGGGGCAAATGACAAGGAAGGTAAGTTACATGGGCAACTAATAACCCTCTTTCCAAGACAATCTTTAGTTCTCCCTACCCCAGACTATAGAATCCAAGACCCAAGTCCTTTCCACAAATTCAGAGCCAAATGGTTCAGTGCCCAGCAGGTGGCCTACAGGGTTCAATGCAAAAAGGCTATTCATAACAGAAAAGGCTCAGGTGCCCCCTCCTACAGACAGGCAAATGTGGAGGGCATGGGCAGTGAGCAAGGACAATACACTGGGGCGGGGGTGGAAGGGTGGGGAGTGAGTGTCTACACATGGAGACTACTGTCTGACTGTGACACTCTGCATTTAAATCCCCCGGGCTTCATCAGGCAAGTCACCAGTGAGTTTAATAGCCATCAACAGCTCAAATGAACCCAGAGACCCTCCAAGTGTGGTCCCCAACCAGCAACATCAGCATCACCTGAAAACTTATCAGAAGTGCAAATTCTCTGACCCTACATCAGACCTACTACATCAAACTGTGGGGGCAAGGCCCAACAATCTGCTTTAACATGTCCTCCAGGTCTTTCTGATGCGTGCTACGTTTGAGATTCACTGCTCTGGTCCCCAGACCAGCATCACAGGAATCACTCAGAAGCTTGTCAGAAATGCAGAATCTCACCCAGACCTGCTGGTCCGGAATCTGCATTTTAACAAAATCACAAAGTAATGCATACAGACATTGAAGTTTGAGAAACAAGGCTCAGGTTACACATTAGAATCTCAGGAGCCTTTTAAATGTACCAGTACCAACGCCCCACCCCAGATCCATTAAATCAGTCTTCCTAGGGGTGGGGCCCAGGCCTGGATAATTTTGAAAGCTCCCTGGATAATTCTAATGTGCTCTAAGCATTGGCCCTCACAGTGAAAGGAATCAGCTAGGATTGATACGGGCCACAGTGCTTTGTACACTGGGGTATCGAATATTAGTTGAAGAAATGGATTAACTATGATCGAAAGCCCGGGTTGGAGAAACGTAAAAAAACCGGCAACCTGAATCCTGAAGTTTTCTATAGTAAAAACTGTCCAAACCAGAAGCGAGTTAATTTCACATCTAAACTAGGCTGAAATTTTCAGGGCATTCTTTATAAGCATGCGTCCTGGAATCTCGTACAACCTCAAAGTATGGTCCCCCGACCACCAGGAACACGTGGGAACTTGGAAATCACCATCTCAGGCCCCACTCCGTCTGTGAATCAGAACCTGCAATTTAACCAGACCCCGGGTGATCTGCATGCACCCTGAAGTCTGAGACACACCGTTCTGAGTCTCTTTTCCCAAGATGGGGAGATGGCTGGCCTCACTTACCCACAGCTGAGGCACAAGGAGGAGCAGGTGAAGTACTCATCTGGAAAAAAGGAGCTGTGCGCCATCTGGTCATCGGGGATCTCACCGCTGAAGCGGTCACTCAATGCCTGGCGGGAGGAAAGGTGACATGAGGCACTCAGCAGAGAGCCCTGTGCTTTGACCCTTCCACCACTTGCCTTTCTAAGATCCCCTCACTGCTGGCTTATTTCTTACAGGCTCCACAGCAGGAAGAGGGAACTTACCGTCACCCTCCTTGGCCCAACCTGCACCAATCCTCACCACAGGAATCCTCAGAAAGAACCAGCCATTTTCCAAGTGGTTTGGAAGTGAGCAAAGTCACTGTTATCTCCTAATTACCTCGGAGGTTACGAACACCTCACATACTCAGTCTTTCATTCAAAACCACTGCAGATATTGATTAATGCCCACTTCATCCTTGTGAAGCTGAGACCAAGAAACCAAGGCCTGAGAAAGTGGCTCATCTTTAGGTCAGAAGCAGAGCGGAGCAGTGAGCGGGGAGTTTCGTGGGCTTCTATCCAGTTCTAACCACAGGCACATATTTAAGAGTTCTCTAGGCCACAGGGCTATCCCAAAGTAGAAAAATGTGTCATCAGCCAAAAAACAAGGAAGTATTATTACAGTGTTTGGCAGCCTTTTATCAACTACACTAACCTAAAAACCAACAAAGGACCCAAACAAATGCCAAAAAGAAAGATGAAGTATTTGCAGAGGCAAAGTGAAAATTTTACGTTGAAGGGCACTTCCATTTCTAATCCTGTTTTCACACATTATACTATATTGAAACTATTCTTCAGGCTGGTATTTTTCCCCCCTGCCAGGCCCTTAGTCATATGTAGTGGAAAAAGTTATCTAAATTAATAGAAATGTGCTTTGTAGACTTCAAAAAAATCATTAAAGGCATACAGTTCCGAGCTTCTAACTTTCAGTTTCCCATTCTGAGGCAGCCAGGCACTATTCATGAGAGCACAAGGAAAAGTAGCCTAAAACAACAGGACAAGACGTTACTTACTTTGGTAAAAAGGCAAAAGAAATTTTAAGATGAGATTAGAAAAAGGGCAGATTAGGTTTTAAACTAAGGTTCTAAAGCTCTGAAAGCAGTTTCACTTAGTGAGAACTAATTTGTTAAAGTTCCTTGTCCTTTTTTCAATGAAGTCTTAATACCATGAGCTGCAAACTCAGGTGTTTACAAAGCCAAGTGATACCAATGTGGAGTCAGGTCAGGTGTAGAATGCAAGTAGACGCAAGGGATGTTTCACACTGAGGATGCATGACTCACCTAACGACACTCAAATGCAGCTTCCACAAGGACAACGCACAGCCCACAAAACATCATCTACCAGCAATGGCCAACCAAGTTGGCGGTCCTTGACTTAAGACACCCCCAGAAAAGATCTGACAAGTAATGTACATGTAAGTCCTGTCATCTTGCAGTTAATTTTTTACATATTAATTTAGGGAGAACACTAAGATTCTGAAAGATAAATGAAATATATATGAATATTAAAGAGAATAAATGAGAAGCAAGGCAAGTAGGGTCACTCACTAGCCCACATTGTTCTCCACTCCCTTACTTCTTAACGTGACCCATCTTCGGGGGATTTTTTTGGTTTCACCTCTTCTGTGAAGCCTTCTCGACCACTTTTCTCTGAAGGCCTGTTGTACTCAACACCTAAACTAGTACTGAGTAATTAGGCACTGATGCAAAGCTATGGGCCTGCTTTGTTTCATCTCTCAGACTAGATCATCAATGTTATGAAAGAAGTTCCCTACCATTATATCCTCTAACTCCTAGTGAAGGCCCTAACAGGTACCTAACTAGAACCTCTGGCATGAAGTACCCCAGCACCAACCCACCCTCTCCCAATGCACGCGCCAACCCCTGCCCTCCCCTCCAAGAGGCTCTGCCTCTGCACCAGCCTTCATCCCCCAGGCCCACAGGCCCTCTCTCATTTTACGTTAACTACTCCAACTGGCCAGACTACTGAGAACTCTTAAGGCTGTATTTCTCACAGCTGTGTGCTTAACTCTCTGGGGGGCTAGCTGATGGGAAATAGAGCATTATCTTCCTAATGCATCAATTTACTGAAAAGATCTGGGGAGCAAGTTATTTTTACCTAAAAAATAAATATGGATATAATATGAAACTAAGTGGAAAATTTGCAGAAATTGAACATGAGCCCCCGCCCCTCCCCGGCACCGGCCAAAGTTATTTCAGGTTTTAGTTGGCACCTATTTTCTCACCCACAAAATAGTACCTTCCTCAGTAAGGGACTTCATGGGATACACTGTAAGGATCAAATGAAGTTACCCATACAGAGCACTTGGCACAGGCTGAGAGCTCAGAAAATGTTAGCTGCCATTATTAATATCATTTTTATTGCTTTTTTTCTGCTGAGGATTTTATTTGCTTCCTTAGATACCCTCACTCCCTAACCCAGATAATGCAGGAGATATAAGAGCTTCTCTCTATGACGTCTCGTTAGTCCCCATGGTTGCTTGCAGGTGTGGGTGAATGCAGTTAAGTCCTCACTTGAGGTCATCAATAGATTCCTGGACTTGAAGAGAAATGACAGATAATGAAACCAATTTTACCATAGGCTCATTGATACAAATGAGTTAAGTCTGCAGCATCTCATCAACATCATAACAAAACGTTTAACAAGACATTATTTGAGGACCTGCTATATTTAGCTGCAAAAAGATGCTGTGTATCTAATCAAGTGATAAAGTTAGAAAGAGAGAGAACTAAGGAATGTAGAAGCTACTAAAGAGGTATAGGGAAAAGCAAAGAGAAGCATTTTTAGCCCCAGAATTTTTTCTTCTACGTGGGTAACTAAAAGGATAAGCTAAGAACTAACTTGTCTTAGGGAAAATAATATGTTTAGTATGAGTTCAACAGTTGGTTGAATTTGGAGGCAGGGAATGCCACTCCCCAGTAAATATAAAATTGCAGCCCAATAACAGTTGACAGTACACGGTTCTTTCCAAAACCCAAATGGCCTGGTTCACTCCTCTGAAAGTTCTTCAGAAAAATGGGGGCATTTCCAAGTATTGTATCTCAAAGTTTGGCATGAAACAACCTGTGACTTGATTCCCATGGTACATATGCCCATGGAACCTCCATCGCTGCCTGCCTTTAACAAATTAACTATTGGCTTGTGCTTCCAAGGCAACAGTAACCCCTTATGACATCAGAAAGAGAACTCCTAGACTAGCCAGGCTCATCAATTCATATGCTGTTCACCCATCCTCCCAAATGCTGGGAAATACAGAAAGCATCTTACTTCCCTTGCAAGTCACTGAAGTAATGAATCAGACCTTGACAAGCTTCAGGAAGAAGTAACATGAATCAAGAGTATGGGGATATTCAGTAACTTAAAAAAACACAAGAAAAAACCTGATGTTAGTGTGTTTTAGATATGAGGGTAAGGAGAAACTGTCCTCGTTCCTCTATAACCTGATTGTTCCTGTCGAGCATAGACACTACCACCTAATCCATACACTTTGTCTTTCAAAAATTCCAAACCTCACATCATTCCAGGGTTTCTTGGCTTTTCTCTTCCTCCTGATGTCCCAAAGCTGTGGGAGAAAGGCAGGGCAGAAACTCCCCTGAACAAGCTTGGAAAAGCATTTGAGGTAAGTCTGGAAAAGGTTGCCTGGAGACCAGCTGATCTTGAATTTTAGTTGTCCTGACAACGGTATGGCTCTTTCTCTAGAACCTAAAAGGTTAACCTCAGTCATCAAGGGCTAGCAGTGAATTTTCTGATTCCAAATGGACTCTTAGGCAATCAATGGTCCCAACCCCACCGTAATATAGTAACTGCATAAATACTTAATAAATGCATCCTGATGTGGTAGAATTGGAAAGATGGAATTTCTACATTTTGAGATCAGAGACTAGAAGAGGTTATTATATAAAACCTACACAAATTCACCTTTATTTTTTAAATATTTTATTTATTTATTTATTTATTTAGAGAGAAGGTAAGGGAGGGAGAAAGAATGGGAGAGAAACATGGATGTGGGAGAGAAACATCAGTTTGCCTCTCACACAGCCCGCACTGGGGACCTGGCCTGCAACCCAGGCATGTGCCCTGACAGGGAATCGCACGAGAGACCTTTCGGTTCGCAGGCGGGTGCTCAATCCACCAAGCCACACCAGCGAGGGCACAAATTCAACTTTAAAATGATTCTCTCAATTATTCAGAACTGGAATACAGACAACAGCAGTTAATATTCAATTCCCTTATTCAACAGGGATCTGAGCATCTATTTTCTTTAAACAGGTTTACCTGCTCACTCAAGGTATGCTCTGCCTGTAGGTGTCTGGGCTGTTGCTACAATGGAACCTGATTAAAGGAGTGAGTGGTCAGGAAGCGGGAAATAACCCAGCTGGGAAAGAGGCACTGGGGCCTGGTCCATGATGTGGCAGGAAGAGTGATCAGGTCGGCAAGATTAATGAGGAAACATGGATGAACCATTAAAGCAGAAAGTGACTGCATCTCTCTCTCTCTCTCTCTCTCTCTCTCTCTCTCTCTCTCTCTCTCTCTCTCATTCACACACACACACACACACACACACACACGCATGCATGCATAAACACACATACTCTACAAACTCTTCAATCTTTCTCATTAATCACATTTCCTGTTCAACAATGACCATGAAAAGTAGCACTTGGGCTCCCTTTGAGTCCAATAGTGCTATATCAATCAGGTGGAACCTCATAAATAAGATGCAGCTAAAATTTTTTTAAAGGTATACCAATGGCATTAAAAAGAATGAGGTATATATTATGTACTAACATATAGAGATAACCAAGATGCAGAGAATGATAATCAGAGAATTAACAACCTCTAATGTAAAGTGAATTAAAACAACCACCTAAACAAAAAACAAAAACAATTTTTTCAAAGACTTGAGTAGATTTCAAGAACCCCACAACTACCTGAGGGAGAGCTCAAAACATATGCTTAAACAGGTAACTCCTTCACAGACAAAAGCAGTGGGTCCCACACCTCAGTACAGCATAGCCCCTACATCAGAGAGTTCTGGTGAGACCCCCAGGACACCAGTTACTAATAATAACTCCAGCCGAGGAGGCTCAGTTTAATCACAGAAAGCTTCGTGATTCCTATCACCTCCTAAGAACACAGTACAATTGTTTTTCTCAAAGTGCCCAACCACCTGGCCTGGAGGAGGCCACCCAAGTCTCCTGAAGGTAAAATTCCTGAGCACCAATTACTGCTTACGGCACTCAGTGTCCCCCATGGTCTTATCTAAACATTAACCAACCTATTGGCCTCTTTGTCAAAACTCATACTGACCAGATTTACAGCCCTTTGTATAACACAGTATGGATTCAGTCTTTTGAGAATGTTTGCAATACTTAGGTGTGATCTTCCACTGTGACTACCTTTGAGCCATTACAAGGCCATTAGCCAGTATATCTAAGTATACTTTAATCAAATTCTAATTAGAAGTATGTATTTCATGAATTATTCAAATATAATCATTTTTCATAGTTTTTTTCTTAATATTATTCACAATATTAACCCTTATTGCACATTCACCATATACTAAGTACTTTGTTTCTTAAAGTGTGTTGTTCTCATTTAATTCCCACATCAGCTTCATTGGGAACATTCTATTATTACCCCTATTGTACAGATGAGAAAAAATATCTGAAGTATTTTAGGCGCAAAGATTGTTGTCTATCTTTTTCTCCACTCTATTTCCAGCATTTCAAACTCTATCTGGCACATAATGCACTCATTTATTTGTTGAATGAATGACTGAACAAACAAAGTAACTCATTTCCCAAGGCCAAGCAGCTGGGACATGGCACAACCAGGATTCTGACACAAGACTGTCTGACTCCAGAGCCTAAGCTTTTAATTACTGTCTTAGTCCATTCAGGCTGCTTTACAAAATACCACAGATTGGGTGGCTTAATAGAAATGTATTCCTAACAGGGAAGGCTGCAAGTTCAAGATCTGGGCACCCATCTGACCAGATTCTGGTAAGTACCCACTTTCTGGTTTATAAATGGTGTCTTCTCACTGTGTTCTCTCTTGGGGGAAAGGGCTAGCGAGCTCTCCGGAGCATCTTTCATAAGCCCATTACCCTTGCTCATGAGGGCTCCATCCTCATGACCCAATCAACTTCCAAAGTCCCTCCTAACACCAACACACTGGGCGTCAGGATTTCAATGTAGAAACTGGGAGGACACACACATCCAGCCTATAGAAACCACAATGCAAAAATCACAAACCTTTTTTGGAGGGTAACTTTTCATTCTGATAGATAATTTCAAACTTGTAGGAAAGTTGCAAGAATAATACAATGAACTCCCATAAACAATTTACCTAGATTCACTAATTGTTTACACTATGCCCCAATGCAAAACTTTTAAACTCAATGGATTAAACAAATCAGCATATGCACAAAGTATTTTTCCTGTGTAAACCAAGGCCTGCCTAGCTTTATGCCAAACTCACTTCTATCCCTACCATTCTATCCCTCCCCAGTCCCAGTCTCTATTCCTTAACCCTCAGGATATTCTCACATCCCAGCTCCAATCTTCTTGTCAACATTTCCCTGCTCTCTCTCCAGATCCTGCACCCCCAGCGCTGCCCCGAATGCCCTGTTCCTTTCCTGAGCCTCTCTCCTAAGCCTGCAGCCATAGTAACAAGAGAGGTTGCACAAAGCAAACCACAAAATGTAAGCAGGATCGATTTCAAGAATTCTATACTGTACATAGTGAAGCTAAAACACTGTGTTGAAGTAACATCCTTGAAATACTAAAAATAAGCAAAATAGGAAAAAAAAGATGCCAATTAAGCAAAAATACTTAAAATTAGATTCTTTTCTTTTAAAAGATTTTATTTATTTATTTTTAAAGAGTGGAAGGGAGGGAGGAAGAGAGGGGAGAGAAACATCAGTGTGTGATTGCCTCTTGTGTGCTCCTACTGGGGGCCTGGCCTACAACCCAGGCATGTGCCCTAGGTTGGGATTCGAACCAGCAACCCTTTGGTTCGCAGGCTGGCGCTCAATCCACTGAGCCACACCAGCCAGGGCTAAGATTAGGTTTTATATCCAACCACATAAAACAATGTTTTATTTGTTGAGAGGCAGAAGGAGCTCTAGATTAAAATGGCCAGGATTTATATCTGCTGCTACGTAGGAACTATATGTAAATGATTGCTTCATCTCTCTGTGCCTTGGTTTCCTCGTCTGAAAAGTAGGGACGGTAATAGTACTTCGCTTATAGAGTTGGTGTAAGGATTAAATGAACAAATCCTCTGAACTTTGGTACCTCATAAACAGCAATTACTATTATTGTGTATCTGTTTTTGGTTTTTGTTTTGGCCAAATTTATACCTGTTTTCCATTTACAGTGATTATAAAATGTTGCCTTCCTGAATAAATTAATTTAGGTTTAAAAAAAACAAAAAAAACAGCCCTGGCTGGTGTGGCTCAGTGGATTGAGCACCAGCCTACAAACTGAAATGTTGTAGGTTAGATTCCCTGTCAGGGCTCATGCATGGGTTGCAGGCCAGGTCCCCATTTAGGGGTGTGCAGGAGGCAACCAATAGATGTTTCTCTCATTCATCAAGGTTTCTCTCCCTCTCTTTCTCCTTCCTTTCCCCCATCTCTGAAAATAAATACATAAATAAAATAAAAATAAAATAAATTTTAAAAATTTAAAAAACAACAGGTGAGTCCGTATAAAGAAAAGCACAAAGGCTGTCCAGGTAACTGAGTCTCAACACGAGTTCAGCTCACCAGGGCTCACACCACTCAGAAATGAATGCTTTTCCCTATTCCCTCAATGCCTAGTTTTTCTTCAATATAAGGACCTATCACTTTTTAACTATTACTCAAGGTTCTTCTATTTGATGTTAGAAACATCTAACTGATGTTTCTCTCCCCTCTCTTCCTCCCTCCCTTCCACTCTTTAAAAATAAATAAATAAAATCTTTTAAAAGAAAAGAATCTAATTTTAAGTATTTTTGCTTAATTGGCATCTTTTTTTTCCTATTTTGCTTATTTTTAGTATTTCAAGGATGTTACTTCAATAAGTGGTCTTGAATAATATTGAGAAATATTACTCAAGATTCTTCTGCACTCAAAGCTTCTAGAAAGATGAGGTCATTTGACAGCTCTAAACTCGACTCGTGAGCTTTTCTTATAACCTCTCTTACCAGCCCAGGTTTCCAATCACCAGCACCAACAAAAGCTAGAAAACTAGGTGTTACCACCACCCATTGGTACTCCAGCAAGAGGCACCCAAGGCAGGAGCCAACCGACCTTCAAGGCTTTGAAGATGACCCCTGGGTGCCGAGGAGAGCGGGTGGTGTTGTTCTCTAGTTGTTGCTCCAAAGCACGCCGAAGCCCAGAGAAGTCTGTGGGTGGGTTGTAAGTCCTGGTTCCCTTGTAATGAATGGAACTGAAGGCTTCAGGGAAGCGGCCCAGCTTCCGGAACCGGTCCTGGATGAGCTTTTCTGGCACCTCTGAAGGGTGATCTGGACAAGCAGAAATGGGTACATGAACAGAGTGACCTTTCTTTTCAAAATGAAAGTCACCTTTCATTACAACAGTCTGAGTCCATATATATAAAACACATAAGCAGACTGAACCAGTCTATGCTGTTAGAATTCAGGTTACCCTTGTCTAGAAGGGAGCCTGAGCAGGACTTCTAGGAAGAGCGTGCTGATGTGTCATGATCTCAAACTGATTTCACGGGTACATTCAGGTTGTGAAAATTCATCACGTTACACACTTTTTAAATTTTTTATTTATTTTAGAGAGAGGGAAGGGGAGGGAGAAAAAGAGGGAGAGAAACTTTGTATAGGTTGCATCTTATATGCAGCCTGATCGAGGACTAAACCCTCAACCCAGGGGAATGCCCTGACCAGGAATCAAACTGGCAACCTTTAGTTTTGCAGGCCGATGCCCAAACAACTGAGCCATGCCAGTCAGGGTACGTTATACATTTTTGAAATGATGTGTACTTTTCTCTATGTACATTATACTTAAAGGAAGTCTTTTTTTAAAAATCTCATTATAAAAAATATAAACATGTCAAAACATAATAGAAATATATGTCCTCTGCTCCCTCATACTCCCCCAAAATGACAATTCAATATTTATCCTTTCAGACTTTTTTTCTTACACACTTACCAACACATATATACAACTTGCTTTTATCACATAAGAACATACTATATCTGCCCTGGCTGGTGTGGCTCAGTGGACTGTGCGCCAACCTGAGAACGGAAAGGTTGCTGGTTTGGTTCTCAGAGCACATACCTGGGTTGCAGGCTGGGTCCCCAGTTGGGGGTATGCAAGAGGCAACTGATTGATGTGTCTCTTGCACATCGATGTTTCTCTCCCTCTCTTTCTCCCTCCCCCTCTCTAAAAATAAATATATATTATATATATAATAAAAATATAAAATATATATAATAAATATTAAAAATATAAAATATATTTTCATATATATTATAAAAATATAAAAATATTTAAAAGATTTTATATTTTTATTTTTAGAGAAGGGAAGGGAGGGAGAAAGAGGGAGGGAAACATCAATGTGTGGTTGCCTCTCGTGTGCCCCCAACTGGGGACCTGGCCTGCAACCCAGGCATGTGACCCGACTGGGAACCGAACCAGCAACCCTTTGGTTCGCAGGCCAGCACTCAATCCATTGAGCCACACCAGCTAGGGCTAAATAAATAAAATCTTAAAAGGAAAAAAAGAACATACTGTATCTGCTCTGACTGATGTGGCTCAGTAGACTGGGAAAACCAAAGGGTCACAAGTTTGATACCTGATCAGGGCACATGCCTGAGTTATAGCCCAGGTCCTCAGCTGGGGGCATGGGAGAGGCAACCAATCAATGTTTCTCTGCCTCTCTTTCTCCCCTCCCCCTTCCCCTCTCTCTAAAAATAGATAAATAAAACCTTTTGAAAAACTTAACGTATCTGTCTTTGTCATGATAGGCTAAGAAGTTCCTTATTCCCTTTCACAGCTATATACGCTTCCATCCTATGGACATATTAGACCAGTCATCTACTAATGAACATTTAAAATAAAGAGCCACTTTGAAAATGCTTGTCTTATTTATGCTGGTGAAGCTGTGAACAAACTGCCAATGTATAAGAGTACTAGATTCCCCATAGTTTCAACCAACAATGATCTAGAAATGTGTGGAGTGGTAGTACAAATATATTCAATATATATTTTAGAGGTAAAAGTTACATGGACTTTTTATTTCATTTCCTTTCATTTTTAATAACTAAATCATCCCTATTAATACTGGAGATACGACTTTAGCCCAAATTTGAAAGTAAAGTCATCTAACAGAGGTAGGCAGACTTATGCAGTTAATCCCCAAACCCATCTCCTCCTGAACTCTGCCTGTGGCAGTAACTTCTGCAGGAAGGGGCAGGCAGTACCCAGTGGGTCAGCGCAGCCTGACCCCTTCACGTCCCCCGCATCATCGCACAGCTTCTCCCTGGACGTATAACCACTCCTCATTTGTAAAGCACAAATAGTTCATTTGCTTAATAACTTTGACCTAGAAATCCTCTATTCAGGAATGAAATACGATCAAACAAAATCAGAAAGTCTGAGGTGGAGGAAAACTGAATGATTAATCTGCCCACAGTTCTGGCACCTCTCCTTCTACCGTGCATAAACTCTGGCTGCCTTGGTTCCATCTCAAGGTTTCAAGAATCAAAAACAGTATTCTGGAAACAGCTCTGGATTTAGGAGTTAGAAAACTCTGTTTGAATCCCAATTTTGCGACTTACTAACTGGAATCTCTTTAGTTACGTAACTTAAGCTCTCTGGGTTCAGTTTCTTCATCTATACAATGGGACTGCTATTGATACCTGGCTGAATAACAAAAATACAGTAAATTAACATTTACTTAAAGAAAAAAAACAGACAATGCAGGCAGAGAGGAAGTACAGCACGGAAGGCAGGCAGCTTAGTGCAGGATTCTCCCTGAAGCGCAGCTTGTGTGACAAGCCCTGTTCAGCAACAGCTGCTAGGCTCTGTTTTTTGTTTTGTTGTTTTAAATTTGAGCCCAACTAGCCTCCAGGAGCCCTTCTCAACAGGTATTTTCTTTGTCAGGGTCAACAGTAAAAAAACACTGTACTAATCACTTTAAAGGCATGTATATATGCCTTTAAAAGTATGGCATGTATATTATAGCTCAATAAAGCAGTTTAAAAAATTTAAAAAAACACACAACTACCTAGCATAGTGCATGGCATAAAGCCAAAAAAAAAAAAGTTATTTTTGAAGAGCTGGTTACCTCAAAATCCTCTGTTGGAAAGTAAACCTTCTCCTCACCCAAGCTGTAAAGACCCGAAGTGGCATAAAAATGGTGATTCTAGGGGGCATTCTAAAGTGAACATTTCCAACCTCCTCACCGTACCTTATAATCACTTGCTATGGGTTTCTTCTTCCATTCTGGGGCCTTTAGATTTCTCATCTTCCCACTAGATCCAGGTCCTTCATATTCTACCTCCTTAATATGGCCCCCATCTGTCCACTTCCCTCCTACTGCCACTGCCCTGGCTCAGTCCCCACCTCTTCCCACCCAGAACCGGGATAACCTCCTGGCTGGGCGCCCTGCCTCTCCTAGGCATGCCTCTGCAGTTCATCCTGCAGCAGGCTGCTGCGGGAGGGCAACAAGCGGTGTCTTTTCAAAGCGTAGAGCTGATCATTAACTCCCTGCTTAAAATCCTGTCCTACTTGAGAGCTGAGTTGCAGCCACCCATGACCCGATTCCCAAGTATATCTCCACCATTCCTTCCCATACAACCTATGCTTCAGACACAGCAAGCCTCTCAATTTATTAATTGAGCAAACATCTGATGAGAGCCCACTGTGTATGAAGCACTCAGCCAAGCTTTTTAGAGATAGCAGTAAGACAGGCAAGGTTCATGCCTTCGTGGAGTTTCCATTCTAATGGGAAAAGATCAAAAACGAGTAAGCAAACATACAGCATGATTTCAGGCAGTGACTGGTGCTCTGATGCAAATGAAGAGGGTGATGCAATAAGAGTACAACCACTACAGGGAGAACAAGTTTACAGGAGACAGTCAGGAAAGATTCCAAGGGGATGAGAGTTGAGTTGAATCTGAAAAAAGTATGGCTAGCTGGGAGCAGGGTGTTCCAGGCAGACGAGCAGCACAGGCGAAGGCGGGAACAGAGAAAAGGCTGCTATGACTAGCAGAGGGAGCATACACAGATATCATGTGTCTGCATCCACACACACACGCATAAAGAGGGGAGGGCATTTAGTGGGGCGGGGGCGGGGGATGAAGAAGGATAACCAGAGATGCTCAGAGGGAACCTTGAGATGGAACCAAGGCCGCCAGAGTTTATGCAGGGTAGAAGGAGAGGTGCCAGAACTGTGGGCAGTTTAATCATCCTGTCGACAGGTGTTAAGAGTGAGGACATCACAGTTAGGAGTTGGAATTTTATTCTGATGTAGTGGAAAGCCATTGACAAACTATAAGCAGGAGTATGACATGACCTAAATTATAAATCTAAGCTTTTAAAAAGATCACTCGGAATGCTGGTTGGAGGGTGCATTGAAGGGGGCCAGAATGGAGAGCAGGACTACCCAGAACTACTCGCAGTTCCCTGGACACAACTCCCTCTTTCAACCCACTAGAGATTTGCTCTTCTTAGAGCATCCCTTCTCCCCTCTGCTATCTGGACAAGTCTCTAGAGTTCAAATGCCACCTGTTTCCTAGACCCCATTAGAAGGTGTAGTGTCCCTCTTCCACACTCCCGCAGCTCCAGTACCTGCATCTCCTACAGAACTCAACACCTGTGGTCTCCCCAACTAGACTGTGATTCATCCGAGGGTGGGAACTGTGTTTCTTTTCAGCTCGGTGCCCCAGTGCTCAGCACATGACGATGCACACTTAATAAACTTTGTTGACTGAATGAACAGACAAGTGGTATGACTGCTTTCAGGGCCAACACTACTGTTCCCACCTGCATCCAATTACTGCAGCTGCACCTGCTCCCTCATCCTCCCTCTCGGGTGATGATCTTGCTTCCTATTTTTCTAAGAAAACAGAAAGAGTAAGACAACTTATACACACACACAGGCGCGTGCGCGCGCGCACACACACACACACACACACACACATTTATCTACTTATTTGCACCCAGGTCCATATACTCTACCTTCTCTCCTGCTGTTACACATGAGCTGTCTATGCTCCTAAGACCAATTCTTCTACAGTGCATCACTTCAACATTCCAGCTCTCTCTTAGATCTATTTTCCAGTGAATCATTCTCATCAGTACACGAATATCTGCAAAACCTCACATCTTATAATTTAAAAAAAAAGAAAATCCCTTGAATTCCCACATCAGCCTCCAGCTATCATTTCGTTTGTCTGCTTTCCTTTACAGAGCTCTTTGAAAGAGTTGAATACACTTGCTATCTTCATTCTTCTCCTCCTGTTCTCTCAGTCCCACTCTGATTAGTCTTTCATGCTCCCCATCCCTGGGAAACAGGTCTTATGCAGATCACCAAGGACCTCTATTTTGCCAAAGCCATTCAACAATTCTTGATCCTCATCCTGACCATAAACAGATTTTGACATGGTTGATTCATTCTGTCCTTCTGGAAACACTTTCTTATGGCTTGCCCATGCAGAAAATTTTCTGGGCAGTCCACCACCACCAAGTTGCTATTACATCCCAATGGCTGCCTCCTTGTACCGAGAAAGGTCAGTCTGTGACACAGTACCCCGTCTACTCACCAGAGCCCAGTAGTTGAGTGTGCACAGTCTCATGGAAAATAATAACAGCAGGGCCCAGGGTGGACAGGGGGACATCCAGGCCACAGCGAGCAGTGGTAGCCTTGAGCTCCTTGGTGAAATGCTTCAGATAAGCTTCTGAGGCGTCCCCAAGGAACTTGAAGAGGTCATTATGCAGCCGGTCTGCATGAGTTCGATAGATGACGAGGTCTGAGATGGCCAGGACCTTAAGCAGCAGCCGTGTTCTCTGGCTTAGATTCACTGTAGCCCCCAGGAGCCCTTCCGTGTCTATCACTGCTACTCTGTGGACTGGGTCATACGCCGCCCACACTCCCACGGTGCAGGATTCCTGGGCAGGGGAGGTTTTGAAGACTTCACGGCCATAAAAGAAAGTGTGATTGAGGGTATGAGACTTTCCATCACCAGTATTTCCAAAAATGGAAACCACCTTCAGATGCTGATCAGGTTTGCAGTCCAATTTCCTAATAAAGTCCTCTTCATTCGTTACCTTAAAAAAAAAGAAAGACAATGAAATAGAGTAACAGCAAAATAGCTAAAAACGTGTACAAGAACAAATGCGTCCCAGAGTCAAGGTGGCAGGGAAAAGAAGCCCCGGCATAAGGGCCTCCCACCCAGCCATCACCCTTAGCAAATAGCTAACAGGAACTTTCAATGCCTCAGTCAGTATCAGAAGTTAGTGGTCATGAAAGAACTAAAATTATAAAATTCTCAGATGACGACGTAGGAACAAATCTTTATGACCTTGGATTAGGCAATGGTTTCTTAGATATGACAGCAAAAGCAACACAACAAAAGGAAAACAGATAAAATGTTTATCGAAATTGATAAACTTTGAAAACTTTCATTCTGCAAAGGACATCACCAAGACAGCAAAAAGACAACCGAAAGAACGGGAGAAAATATTTGTAAAACATATTTGATAAGGGACTGGTGTCCATGATATATAAAGAACTCAACAAGAAAAAAATAAACTAAATATTTTAAATAAATAATCCAATTAAATATTAAGAAAGAAAAAATAATTGAACAGACATTTCTCCAAAGAGGATATACAAGTGGCCAATTAAACACATGAAAACATGCTCAACATCATTAGTCACTAGAAAATGCAAGTCAAAACCACAATAAGATATCACTTCACACCCATAAGGACGGCTATGATCAGAAAGAAGGTAAGAAGTGTTTGTGAGGATGTGCAGAAATTTCAATGTTCATACAGTGCTGGTGCGAATGTAAAATGGCACTGACACTCTGGAAAGTAGTGTGGGAATTTCTCAAAAAGTTAAACAGAATTGTATGTCTCAGTAATTCCATGTCTAGGTATACACCCAAGAAAACGGAAAATGTGTCAATAAAAAACCTAAACGTGAATGTTCAAAGCAGCATTATTCATAATAAACAAAAAATGAAAACAACCCTTATGTCTATCAACAGAGGATGGGATAAACAAAATGTGGCATATCCATACGACGGAATATTATTCAACCATAAAGAGGAATAAAGTACTAATACATGTTACAACATGGATAAACTTTGTAAACATTATGCTAAGTTAAAGCAGCCAGACACAAAACACAACCTATTCTATGATTCCATTTTTATGTGTCCACAACAGCAACTTCATAGACCTAGAAAGTGTATTAGCCCTTGCCAGAGGCTGAGGGAAAAAGGGGCTAGGGAGTTATTCCTAATGGATACAGGGTTTCTATTTGGGGTGATGAAAATCTTCTGGAATTTGATGGTGGTAAGGGTTGCACAAGTTTACAAATATACTGAAGTGTACACTTCAAAAGGGTGAAATGTATAGTATGTTAATTACATATCAAAGCTGTTATTTTTTAAAAAAATTATTGGTTAAACTTCATCTATCCATAATTCCTGTTTCCAATTTAAAGATTTTATTTATTTATTTTTAGAGAGAGGGGAAGAGAAGAAGAAAGGGAGAGAAACACCGATCAGCTGCCTCTTGTATGCCCCAACCAGGTACCAAACCTGCAACCCAGGCATGTGCCCTGACCAGGAATTAAACCGGCAGCTTTTCACTTTGCAGCATGACACTCAACCCACTGAGCCACACAGGTTTGGGCCCTGTTCACAATTTTAAAAACACTGTAGTCCTTATAAAAGGTACGGCTGGGAAGGAGGGGACCTGGTGCCAATGAAATATCAGACTGGAGCTCCACAAAAGATGCTCAGGGCCCCTACTCAGAACAAAGAACCCCAGGAACAAAGCTCCTAATCGAAAGAGGTAATGTCTTACTCCAGCTAAAGGAGGGATGAACCTTTACAGCAAGTACACTCCAGCCATAAGAGGAAAAACAGCTTCCTGATACTCAAGAGAATCCTGGTTTGAAAAAGAACAGAGAAATATGAACAGACCCCTGGATATGATAATATAAACCCGCATTTCCCCTAACCTCAAGATTGTAAACGACTCATTATTCCATTAATAACATCACTATTGTTACATAGGTAGGAGCCTTAATGTTAATGACCGAACTAATAATTTTCTGAATGCCCACTGCAGTGACTGCCCTCCACTATATCCACGATGGCAGGACGCTGTCTATTTTATCTTTACGTCTCCAGCACTTATAACATGACATAGCACAGAGGGGGAGTTTAATATCCAGCTTTTGAATGAATTAATGCCAGGCACCCTGCTTGGTATTTTAATCACTTTTCTCCACCCTCTATCTCCACAGGGCTTAACACACAGCAGCATTCCATCAACTTAGTAATGGGCTCACTGATTTACCAGACAACTGAGAGGAACAGGAAGTTACAGGGGACGGCCCGTTTTTGACTGGTGTCACTCAGCCAGCCTGGTTCCAAGCTCCTGAATCGGCCAGCAAGAGAAACAAAACAAAAGCTCCATAAACCTCTACCAGCAAGAAGTCAGGTCAGGGAGGCCCACCACGCAAGCCGTGCACCTTCTCAAACAGTCCCCTCAGTATCCCTAGGGACTGTGGAAGAGCAGGTCTAGGGATTTTCTCCCCTGAAAGTCTACTGTCATGAATCTGTTAGCCCACAAAACAACAGCTGTTATCCAGTGTATGTAAGAGCAGGTACCTGAAGAGAGGCACATGGGAGCCTTCAGGTACAGAATTAAATGTCTCAGTATTCACTAAATGCTGTACATAATATATATAATATAAACGAACTATTCATTTGAGATGAAAACAAAACACTCCCTAAAAGCCTCTGGGATATTATTTTGGCACTTCATTTCCTGGAATATTAAATACACACGTTCATGCATTGGGCATATGTACCTGAGTCTGGTGCAAAGAATTCTGGGAGGAGAAGCTCAAAGACCTAGGCTGGTTATTCTACTGACAGCCCTGGATAATCATTTAAAGTGCAGTGACTGCATTTTTTCACATGTAAAATGGGGATATAACCACCTTTACCTCCTCTGACTGGGTAGTGGTTGCTAATCAAATAGATGAGAAAATGCCTTGCAAACTGAAAACGTGCTTCATTTTGCCTCCTTGTACCTTTCATATTATTTTGCTCCCAGTTATACTGCTCAATCATCCTTACGTGCGCCAGAAGGAGAGAACAGCCTAGGCCTAGGTGGTGGTAAGACTGGCTTTCAGTCAGGGGAGGAAAAGGTAACGATAAGAAGATTCCCTTTGATGAGGAAAGGAAGGGGCCAGAAAGGAATAAGGCTCCTGCTCAACTCGTTCTTCCTGTTTGTGATCAATGACCCCACTTTGCTCCATTCCTGGAGTGAAATAAGCTACCTGACTCAAGCCCTGCCAAACGGCCACCCAACTCCACCTGTTTGGAATGGTCCTTAGCCCCTTCACAAGAGCAAAAGCAGGAGTGACCCCAAAGCCACCTCTCCCCAACTTCTGCCTTCCATCCTCCCAGAGCTTGCAAGATCAGCTCTTGGACCTCAAACAAGTCAGAAACACACCAGTTCCAGTCCTGGATTTGCCACCGTGTGTGAGGCCTTGGGCACTACCTAACTATTAAAGCCTCAGGGAAAGGAGATAATAACATATTCTACAACCCCTAGGGATACTGAGGGGACTAAATGCGACAAAGCACAGAATGCACAAGGCACAATGCCTGGCATACAGAAAGCACTCAATAAATACTACCCATTATTATTTAAAGACCAGCCACTGGCAAAACATCCAGGTGCACTGCAGTAGCAGCTGGGCTTAGATCTGCCTAGTGCTCAGAAGTTGCTCATTCAGGTAAATCAGCAATGCTGAGATCTAAACTGATTCTCCCTAAAAATGAAAGATCTTGCTGCTTGCTTCTGATAACTTCTTTCCTCTCACTCTATTCAAAACAACATATTAATATCATACAAATCTTTAAGAAACCAAACAGTACATCTCTCTCTCTCAGCCACAAAGCTTTCACTTTGTATAGCTGTAAGTAGAGTTTCTAAAATGAAAAATAACAGTATTCCATGATCTCCATTGTTCCAATTTAGAATTCAGAGCGGTTTATGGTAGTGAAAAGTGTCCTGCAGTGAACCTCTGACCTAAGCAAGCATCAAAATGATGAGTCTCCCTCAAGAGATTCTTTCTTAGTCCTCAGAGAATCATCCAGGAAGAATGATCACATGTGCTTTGTTCTGAGGAGGCCTGGGAAGAGAAAAGCAAGAAAAGGGGTAGGAACTGAAGTGCCCTCAAAGGAGGAAAGTTCAACAGAACATAGTCAGAAATTACTGGTGTCAGAAACTCCAGAAATTAGACACCAAAGACAACAGAAAACGATCCCAAGGGAAGTAGCTCAGCATTGAGATCCTTTCAGTTCTGGCCTCTCTGGATAAAGAGGACCTAATCTATACTAACTACAATCATACCGTCCTTTAAATTTTTTGTAAAGATGTTCCTTGTGGCCAAGGGCAAAAATCAGCTCCTAACACAAAGCAATGGAGAGAACGAAAGGACGCTTGGTTGCTCTCACTCAAAACCTAACACACATAATAAATCCCACCCTGGAACCAGCAAATATTATTTTATAGCTCTCTATTGAGATTCTAAAACTATTCTAAGTCGATAGTTATTGTCAAAGTTAAGTTCCTCTTACTTTTCTGTGGTAGTCTCTGGTTTATTTTGCTTTCATTCCCTTTTTGGCTGTGTTCACGGGAAGAGACCAAACCCTAAGAAACCAACCAGATTCTCACTCTTACCAGAAGTGCGACCACTATCCATCCCAAAAGGAAACTATAACTTGATTATTTCATTTAATTAACACCATGTATTGAGCTTCACCTAGTGTCTGGCACTGTCCTGATGATGTTAGACCAGCACAGATACAGAACTTGGGTTACGGTTTCCTTCTTCAAGAGGAGGGAAGGAGGAAGCGGAAGGTGAGAGAACTCCTTGAAAAATCCAGACCCAGTTTCATCATGTTGAAAAGAACTCCAGGCAGCCCTGGCTGGTGTATCTCAGTGGGTTGGGCAACGTCATGCAAACCAAAAGGTTGCTGGTTTGGTTCCTAGTCAGGGCGCATGCCTGGGTCCCCAGCTGGGGGCCCGCCAATCAATGCTTCTCTCTCACATCAATGTTTATCTCCCTCTCTTCCTCCCTCCCTTCTTCTTTCTCTAAAAATAAGTAAAATAAAAAGAAAAGCATTCCAGGCAATGACTTAAGTCCATGACCTAATTTTCAAACAGGATTTTACTTAAACAATATCAAACAGATCAGTAGCCAGTCTAATTTTGAAGCCCAAATGATAAGGAGCCTCCATTCCAATAGCAAACCCCCTACAGCCAGAAAGTTCTTGTAAACCTGTTTCTCCAACCTAACGAGTTCAGAAAAATTCCTTTCATTATATCCCAAAAGAAGTATATATCTTTGTGTTTATCCATCTATGTATCAATAGTTTCATTTAAAAACACAATTGTTTCTTAATCAAGTGTTTTCTTAAGACAACTGAAGTCATGAGATTGGCTTAACAAATACACTGAGCACATTTGGTAAGGGCAGAGGTCACTTTCTTCCATTCCCATGTCCCCAAAGCGTTCCATGACTTGAGAGGCCAGCAATTCTCCTCCCATGTCTGGGAACTGCCCGTGGTGCTTCTGACGCGTGGACTCGCAGGCACTGCCTGACGTTCCCCTCCACCTCCAGCAGGAGAGAGGTTTCTAGATGGAGATGATCCACACAATGAATTCTTTAAAAAGTCATTTTCAGCTCCACAATCAGTATCTTTGACCTCACCTAACTCACCCGAGTTCAGCTCTCAATTTACATCTGAATAAAAGCTTTCCAAAGCAAAGCTGAATTCTGAGGGCTGACTGGAAATACTGCGTCATCCTCAAGACCCACATCATCCTCAAAGGGCTCTTCCTACAAGGAGCTTACGGATGGGAGGCAGGGCTTCCCTTTTAAGTGGCATGGCATACCTATATTTGGCCAGCTATAAAAACAGACATAAGGTCTAGTAAAAGCTCTGAGACTTAGCAATAAAAGCACCAGGCTAAGCAGAAGACAAGTGAGCTGGGTTCAAGTCCACCTCTCCCTGGAATACACCCGGGGCAATTTACTCAACCCTCCTCTTGCTCAAAGTCTTCATTCTCAACCCACTATCTTTATTCACATCAGCCTGGTTCTGAGCTTCCCGACTAGGACGTATTCCATGCTGGCAAGGGGTCTCGTCTCCATTGTTCGCCGCTGCAGCCCTAGCACAGGGTCTGACACGTAATAAGAAATCAATACACATTTGTTAAAATAAATGAACACATTACAGAATGTAGATGCTATATATCTCTGTGAGAGGGAATAGTGCAGTATTACCGTCAAGTGTTCACTCAACCAGCCTCTACCACTCACTGACTTTAAAGTAACCTTAAAGAAGTTATTGAACTCACCTGAACATCAGTTTTCTCGCTTGTAAAACGAGGATAACAACACAGTCTACTTCACAGGCTTGCTGTGAGTATTAAATGAGGTGATGCACACCGGGCACTCAGCACCACGGAGGCATGCAGTAAAGGCTGGAGAAGTGCTGACCGTAGTCATTGCTATAGTTGTCCTGCTTTGCCCTTAGGCCACAGTCAGTGCTGCCACCACAGAACTTCATTCCATTATCCCAAGTAAAAACCCTTCTGAGGGAAGGTTTCCGATAAATGCCTCCGTAAAGAATTAGGCATAATGGGACAGGGAAGATACTCAATATTTACCACTCCCTCCCTCAAAAGGATGTATCTTTTTCAATTTGGGGGGAAAAGCTGTCACAAGATTGCACAACACATACATTATATATAAGAAAGCATTCAGTATTCAAAAGAATGATGTGATATGATTCCAAGAATTATTACCACAGCAGACTCACTAAAGTGCTCTTCTCACAGTTTATGCTGAAGATCTTAATAGATGACACAGCCTGATAAGGAGATCTTTGGTGTCTGAGCCAGAGACTGAGAGGGGTCTGGTTTCTGTGCAATATGGAGTGAGATAGTGGAGCCCTGCTTAAGTAGCAATATAGCATACAACTATTTTAAAGTCAAATAACAATCTAACCCTTCCAGCAGTATCACCCTCCTCTGAATTGCCATAATATTCTCTCTATACTGCTCTGATATTATCCACCTTATTTCTATGCATTTGTCTTCTATTACCACTAGACTGTCCTTTCCCCAAGGGCAAACTCAGGGTCTCATTGCCAACTTTGTATCTTGCTCAGTTGTCAGGACATAGTAGGAACTCATTAAATGTTTGTTGAATTAATGACTTCATTAATGAATACATTAATTCGTCAATGTAATGAATTAATGATTACGTTCATTTATTCTCATTAGTGCATTTCATTCATTCAACAAATATCTGAGTACCTATTATGTGCGAAACACTGCCTAGATGTTGATGCACAGAAGAGGCAAAAATCACTGCCCAATGAAAATGTCCTAAAATCGACTGCAGTGATGGTTATATATCTGTGAATGCACTAAAAGCCATTGGACTGTACACTTTAAGTATGTAAATTGTATGGTATGTGAATTATATCTCAGTAAAGCTGTTTTTTTAAAGTAAATGCAACATTAAAAAGGACTGAGATACTAGTGGTTTTTTTAATTGTAAAAGTACTTTTCTGTAGTTCTGTATTTTCAATATTTTAACATGCTTGGTCTCTGTTATTTTTATAATTGCAAAAATAATAAAAGATATAAATAAAAAGACCAAAAATATCACAGTCCTCTGGGATGGTCTGCTTAACAGGTACAGGGTTTTCTTTTGGGATAATGAAATGTTTTAGAATTAGACAGATGTAGTGGCTGCACAATATTGTGACTAAATATCACTGAATTGTTCACTTTAAAATGGTTATGTGAATTACATCTCAATTTAAAAAAGAATCACTGCCTCATGGAGTTTACATTCTAATGGGGAAAAGAAAGACAACAGTCAAAACAATCAAAATATATGGTATACAAGATGTCCATCAACAAGTGAATGGATGAACAAATTTGGTATACCCATACAATAGAATACTACCCAGCAACAAAAAGAAATGAACTAAGACACGCAACAACATGAATGAGCCTCAAAAACATTATGCTGAGAGAAAAAAGCCAGTCACAAAACAGTACTGCATGACTGTATTTACATGAAACTCCAGGAAAATCAAGTCTATACTTTTAGAGAGTAGATCAGAGGTTGCTGGGGACTGACTTACCAGAGAGGCAAGAGAGGCTCCTGGCAGGGGATAGAAATGTTCTCTCTCTTGACTGTGGTGGAGGTGGTTACACAAGGATACATACATTTGCCGAAATTCATAGAACTACACTTACAATGTGTATAGGATATTATCTGTAAATTATACCACAAAAGAGTTGATTTTTAAAAGTCCATGTAATGTGGGCCCTGGCCAGGTGGCCCAGTTGGTTGGAGCGTTGTCCCATGCACCAAAAGGCTGCGGGTTTGATTCCTGGTCAGGGCACATACCAAGGCTGTGGGTTCAATCCCTGATCAGAAAGTGAACAGGAGACAACTGATCCATGATTCTCTCTCTCCCTCTCTCAAAATCAATAAAAATATCCTCAGGTGAGGATTAAAAAAAACAACTACATGTTATATCATGTACTTTTCTTTTTATGTCGTGTCAAATGGTGATAAGTGGTATAAAGAAAAATCAAGAGAAGGGACTACGACTACAAGGTGGGGCAGGGGTTTCTCTTGTAAATATGATGGTAAAGGAAGGCTGTACTTTACCACCAAAACCTTTTAAGGTCAATCCTTTTTTTAAAAAAAAGTAACAAACTCAACTTTCTGTGGAAACGAAAAGGAAGAAGAATGTCATGAACAATCCAAAACAGTATATAAGCCTAAAATCATTTCTATTTAGTTCTAGACAGAAACTCCCCCCGCCACAAAAATGTGGCAGATTTTTCAGAGAAATTATCAAACTAACAAGGTACATAAGTGACACTCAATAAATGTTTGACTGTTGTTGACTGACACATGTACATTGAATTGAGCTCTTTGAAAAACGTTATGAGAGATTACAGAAAACAGTTTAATCATATAGATGGCATATTCACCAGGCAGAAGCAATTGGGCTGAAAAATACAGCACTTTCCAGAATTACTCTATGATTGCTGAATGGCTCTCTTAACTTGAACCTGGTGTGTCTGTGACTACATGTCAGAACCAGGTTCTGTCAGTTCTTTTCAAGCATTCCACCATCTAGACTCAAATTCCCTGGGAAAGACAGCAGTAATCCAGTCACAAGCAGAAGGAAATCAGGAAGGGAAAAAAATTTCCAGAAGAGCCCTGGCTGGTGTGGCTCAGTGGATTGAGCACTGGCCTGAGAACCAAAACGTTGCCTGTTTGATTCCCAGTCAGAGCACATACCTGAGTGTCAGGCCAGGTTCCCAGCTGGGGGTGTGCGGGAGCAACCAATTGATTTCTCTCTTACACATTGATTGATGTTTCTCTCCCTCTCTTTCTCTCTCCCTTCCCCTCTCTCTAAAAGCAAATAAAATCTTTTAAAAAAATTTCCAGAAGCTACTAGAAAACAGAATCATCCTCCAGTGAAGTCAAGCCAGAGGTCAAGTGCTTATGTATTACTGGTATACAGACTCTTCAGCCCAAGAACACCAGCCACTACCAAGACAACCACATAAACAGTGTAAACAGAGCCTCTTAATTGTTGGCCGAAAGTCACTGGAAAAAGAGGCAAAATGAACAAAACATCCTCCAAGGAAGCATCCACCCTTTCCTGCCTCCAAAAGTCCCTCTGTGTCCCTTCCACAGGGCTTTCGAATTCTTGCCTGCAACTTACTAGAATCTTGCTTTCCTTCTTTTCTTCAGGATCTTATCCATCAGCTTTCCTCTGGTTTCCCATCACCAATCAAATGTGCTCAATACATTTTGCAGTTCTAACCCCAGACAGAGCGATCTCATGGGAGTTCCTCCCAAGCAAGTCTCCCCCGAAAAGGTGAGCCAGCCGTCAGAAGCCCTTCTGTGCTGCACAGCCTCCAGGATAAAGTCAAAGGAGATTCATCCACAGGGAAAATGTGTAAGGTTAACATAACAAGACATCTTCCTGTTATATTACCCCTGACTCAAAACGCCAAATGTTTGCCCAATTCCAGAAAAATCAATCATTTTAAAGAAGTGACAGACCAGAAGAAAATAGAATCACACAAACTGGAGGTAACTTGAAATAGTTAAAAATAGGTTCCCTGAAAAGCTGACTCACAGTGATTTTGATTGCTTATATGGGTCAAATTTTAAACAGCCCTGCACTAAACAAAACAGCCTTCCAGGTTAAATGCCAGGAGCCTGTTGTAACAGCCCAGGGCTGAGAAAGCTCAGAAGATGCAGAGCAGAGACTGGAGGCACACAATAGGAGCTCTTTCTTTCTTTCTTCTTCTTCTTCTTTTTTTTTTTTTGCCTGTCTGAGTCATCCTCAATCCTGTGTTTCCCAGTAACCCCATACAATGTCCTCCCCCCCACCATTATTACTAAACAAAAGGGGCTTTTACTTGGGTTTTCAGAAGTAAAAGACAGAAGTAGTGGAGGGAGCCTCTGCTACTGCTTCAATTATTATTATTTTGACAGACAGCTCCTAGGCAGATCTATGGCTTCTTACGGCTTTTTAAAATATGGCACCTAAGAACCAACAGTAAATATATTCATGTTCTGACCAGAACTTACCAAAGGGCTAACCAGCCACAGCATCAAAATTGGCCCAGACACTATAAGTCTTTGGCCATTTGAAGAGAAAAATGGGGAAGTCCCACAATTTGGAAGATTATGATCCCTCTGGCTCATGACCTATGGACCAAAATTAAATTAAGGTGTTTCTGCCAGCCTGTCTGAAACAGAGGGCCTGGAAACAGCAAGCTCCAGCAAGGTACCCTAGGCCAGGAAGCAGAGGACAGGGCCAAGGGGTCCCCAGCAGACGGGTCTGCGACAGGAGCACCAGCACAGCTGGTTTGTGATTCAGGTTTCCCATACACTCCGAAAACATCCTCTGCTATTTTCCATTCCTGGATCCCATTAAAATAATGTCTCTTTTAGCCAATTAAAAAAAAAAAAAAATGCCAAGTCCCAGTATTTTGAGCCACACTATTCTGGGACTGTAAACAAGTGAGACAGCCAAGCAACGTGATGGGTCTTCTTAAAGTAACGGTCTCAGTGAGATGAGGTCCACCACTGCCTTTGCTGAGGGAAGAACACAGAAGACTCTCTTGGCCTCCCGTGTCAGAGAGGGCCCATGGCTGTCAATTTCTAATTGGAGGAGGGCCTGTCTCAGTGGACATTTCTTAGCTTCTCACTGACCATTCGGGGCTCACTGGCTTCCTTAGCGCCCTGCATGTTCAGCATGAGGGGACTTAGCTTCAGGAGTTTTTTAGTGTGAGAAACTCCCTGGCTCTCCTAAAGTCCCAGTCAGGGGGTCAGTCAGTGGGAGGGGCAACCAGGTAAAATTTCTTGTCAGTTGGCTGCTATTCTGTTGGAAAGAGGACAGTTATAGCAAGTTGGTAGAAAAGAGACAAAGAGTAGAATGGGGTGATTATGAAAAAAAGAAAAACTTGTACGGGGTTTAAATAAATGTGTACATAAGAATGAAGAGAAAAATGACTTTGAACTTTGAATCTTTTTTTCTCTCTTATTAATAAACATTCCGATAAGATGTCTGATTCCTCACGAGACCTGACAGATAAGGAAAGACTATCCTCTTCCTCCCCTAACAACCCTAACTATTAGAACTTTATTCTTCTAACCTTTGGATTATTTGCAAACGGTGTTACCTCTAACTTTAAAAGATTATAGATGACTTGTCGGTGGATGGCATTATTGTTTACTTATTATGAGCTATAAAAAATGGATCCCTAGGTCCTTTGGTTTTCCTAGTTACAATTCCACTGAGGCCTAGAAAAATCAATGATTACAACCCAGAAAGTCTAACCATTTCACGAGAGAGGTTACAAAATATGCCAAAAGAAAATATTGCTTTCACCTAGATTACTCCTTTGGAGTGAATGGAACCAAAAGAGAGAGGAGAAAACTGGTGTATTGATTAAATGTTTCATTCCTGATATATTTTCCATCTCACTAGAATCCAGGTCTCCTATTTGACCAAACCTTCACCTGTTAGATCAGTTTCTCAATCTCAGCACTACTGACATTTTGCACCAGATAATTCTTTTTGTGGGGAGCTGCCCTATTCACTGTAAGATAATTAGCAGCACCATGGCCTCTACCCACTAGCCAGTAACACATCTCTCTCTACACCCCCCCCCCCATCTATGACAACCAAAGATGTCTCCAAACATTGCCAAATGCCTCCTAAGGAGGAAAAATCACTCCTGGTTGAGAATTATTTGTGTTAGATAACACCAAATGAGACTAATTTAGCTCTCTTTATTGAGCAAGTTCTTAAACACTTTTAGTTTTATCAATTCAATAAAATCTGAGGTATTAAAATAAGGTGTTGTTTGCACAAACCAAATGCCTAGGAGTCACCAAGGAGTTCTCTCATTCCCTCACCACTCCAGCCAATATATCAGCAGCATTCCTGTTTTACATCCAAACTTTGTCCCACATTCATTAATGTTTTTCCATTCCATCATGTCGATAACACCAAATCTAAGCCACCTCTCACCTCACCTTCTGCAATAGCCACCTGAGTGGTCTCTGCTTTCATTCTTGCCCCTCTATAATCAAAAACAATCTAGTCTTCACTACACTACACTACAGTCAAGAACCATCTCTTAAAAAGTTCCATCAGCCCTGGCTGGTGTGGCTCAGTGGATTGAGCGCCAGCCTGAGAACCAAAGGGTTGCCAGTTCACTGCCTAGTCAGGGCACAGGCTTGGGTTGCGGGCCAGGTCCCAACCGGTCAATGTATCGCTCACACATCAATGTTTCTCTCTCTATTTCTTCCTTCCTTCCCATCTCTCTAAAAATAAGTAAATAAAATTGTTAATTAAAAAAAAAAAGTTCTATAAGAGAAGGTGACTTTCTAGCATAAAGCAGACGGGTGTTTCCTGTTACTCTTGTAATCTATAGTTATTTCTATGGTCTACAAGCCCCATGTGATCTGGCACCTGCATAACCTCTTTCCTTACCACTCTACAACTCACTCCACATTGGCACACTCAAACACGCTGCCCCACCTTCTTTTTGTTCCCCTCTAGGAGTCTATTTGTCAGTAATATTAACCATCAGGTCTTTACTTAAAAGTCACCTCTGCAATAAAACCTTTCCTGACTGTCCTGCAAGAGCGGCCTCCAGATCACTCTTCCATAATAATACTCACTACATCTAAACCATCTTTTTATGTGTTTCACATGTGTGAACTGTGCTTTCCTCACTTAAATGCTAAGTTCTATGATAGCATGAACCAAGTCTTATTAACCATGTAAGTCTTATTAACCATGGAACCCAGAAAGTGCCCAGCACATAACATATGCTCAATAAATGTGATGAATTACTGAATGGCTTTGGCCAGCAGGCCACAAATGAATTTCAGACCAAAAGTCAGTCTTTCCTCAAATTTATCATTCTAATACACACTCAAATGACAAGGAAATAATAAAATTTTCACCTCTAAAAGGGAATTTTTGGTTGTTTTAGGTTTTCCAAAAGAAACCGAATACTTGAATCACACACAACAAATCTTAGGAGACTCTAGGTCATAGAAGTTGAGGAAATCACACATAACATTAATGCCTACAAGCTACTGCAATAATCCTTATGTATTAAACTGAAAATGATCAAAACCCACAAGAGCCTAGAATCAAGAAAAGAAAAACAAAGCTGGGGCCTAACTTATAGAAGCTTTACTGCTATGAGGAAGGAATTATTCAATGACAACAGTCACATTTATACAGAGCTATGCGTCATTTGATTCTTGCAGCAGCCATGAGGAACTGGTGAGCTGATGATGCTCTTGACTATCTGAAGCTTAATTAGAAAGTTTAAATTACTTCGTCAGAGGTAGCAGGAGTGTCACAAAGTAAGGATCTTTTTTTTTTTAAGATTTATTATTTATTTATTTTTAGAGAGAAGGGGAGGGAGGGAGAAAGAGAGGGAGAGAAGCATCAATAATTTGCCTCTCACATGTGCCCCAACCAGGGACTGAACCTACATCCCAGGCACGTACCCTGATAGGGAATCAAATCGGTGATGTTCAGGTTTGCAAGACGACGCCCAACCAACAGAGCCACACTGATCAGGACACAAAGCAAGGATCTTAGAGCCAGATACCTGTGTTCAAATCCTCTGCCACATACTGTAACTTGAGCTTGGCAAGTTACTGCATCCCTCTGTACTTCAACATCCTCATGTATAAAATACAGTGTTACAGATGGAATGTTTATACCCCCTCCAAAATTCGTATGTTAAAATCTAACCCGTCAGTGTGGTGGCATTAGCCAGGAGGGCCCTTTAGAGGTGATTAGGTATTAGGGTACCTAATGGGATATATTAGGGCCCTCATGAATGGGATTATATGGGTCCCTTATAAAAGAAACCCAAGAGAGCTCCCTTCTGCCATGTGAAGACAGCTCTCTGTGAACTAGGCCCTCATCAGACACTGAATCTGTTGGTGCCATAATCTTGAACTTCCCAGCCTCTAGAACTGTGAAAAATAAACTTGTGTTGTTTATAAACCACCCAATCTATGGTATTGTGTTACAGCTGCCCAAACTGAAGAAGACACACAACTCACTTCATTCATACTGTGTGATAAGATGAAGTTGCCCACTCCCACCAAAGATATCTGCATCCTAATCCTCAGAACCTGTAAATATGCTGCTTTACGTTAAATGTAATTGAATTAAGGACCTTGAGGTGGGGAAATTATGATGAATTATCCATGTGGATCCAGTGTAATCATAAAGATCCTTGTAAGAGGGAGGCAGGAGGGCTGCAGACGCAGGAGGCAATGGGACAACAGAAGAAGAGAGACAGAGAGGGATTGGAAGGTGTTATACTGCTGGCTTTGAAGTTGGGCCCAATTAGGGCCACAAACCAAAGAATGCAGGAGGCCTCTGGAAGCTGGAAAAGACAAGGAAACAAATTCTTCCCTCTAGAAGAAACATATCTGTATTGGCTCATTTTTAGAACTTCTTACTTACTTTAAGCAATAAGAAACAAATACACAGAGTTATCATTAGGACTTAATAAGCTCATACTTGTAAAGTACTAAGAGCGGGCCCTAACCCTAGGATAAGAGCTCTTTAAATTTTAGCTATTATGAACTAAGATCAGAACCCATGGAAGATTCACAGAAATACTGCAGAGGCTGAAAAAAATGAGGTTCAGAAATTTGGTAATATCAATCTAAATTTAAAATGCGAAAGATTCCACTTCTAAATAGATTTATAGGTTAGTCAATACATTCCTGTTTGTAGTAACTCAAATATCAATTAACAGCCTAAAATTATAGAAAAACCAGTGACCGAAATACTAAGCAGCCTTTAAATAATGAAACAGACCTCTACATACTGATGATGGAGGTTCTACAAGATATATCTTTTAGTGAAGAGCCAAGGACAGAACAGAAAGCATATTAGGTTTGATTTCTGTTGAAAAATTAAAAGGATACATACATACATAAGTATACATGAAATAAATGCTAGAAAATCATGCCATTACCTGTTAATGGTGATTGTTCTAAGAAAAGACTAAGGGTGTGCAGTTGGGGAGGAGCTATTGTTATTGAATGCCCTTTTATATTATTTTAGCGTTTGTTGTTTTGTTTTTTTTTTACTGGGAACATGTATAATACCCATTTTTTAAAAACTGAAGTTGAGATGTGACATCGCCAGTTAACCAAGTATTCATGCACTGATAACATGCCTACCACTGTACATTATACAGGGCATAAGACATAGTCCTGCTCTCTCAGAGTTTACAATCTAGCTAGCTGACCTCATAATCTAGATTTGTATCAAACGATCATTTAACTGTTTTAGACATTTACATTAGAAAACTGAACCAGATATTTTCTCAAAGTACCTTCCACTTATGACTCTAAGAGAACAAATCACAGCCTAAAATTAAAATGCTATGTCCAATATATTAGTCCCTACCAATGCTGCTTGCAATTACTAAACTATTATTTCCTGGGAAGTGGTCAGTGTTTACGAAGGAAGAAATCTTTACAAACAACCCAATTACATACACATTATACACTACAAGAAAAAAAATATGGACAGATACCATTTTGGGGTAGCTGGATTTACCTTCTTCATTATACTTCCTTTTATTTCCCCAGTTGTCTACTAAGGAACCTCTATCAATACTACAAAAAGTAAAAAGATACACATCCTCTTCCCCTCAAAAAGTACCCTTTTCCATGCCTACACAATATCCATGACGATTACTGGTTCCTCCCAAATCTTCCTCTCACTTTATGAAAGTGACAGCAATCTGAAATATGACTTTCCAAAGGCTGGCACTGAAAGAACTGGTGGCAGAATCAAGAAGAATCATTTAAAACTAAGTGCTCCGTTTACAAAATATTTAGTCCACATGTCACCCAATTAGAGCATAATTCACAATGAAGACATTATTGCTAACGAGGAAGGCAGAATCGGATCTGTGTCACTCTTCCATAACTGTATTAGTTCCTTTTAGCCACTAAAGTCTGTGTTACCAAAGTTTTTAGCTGACCGTGGAAGTACGGTAGTTCCCCTTTATCCATGGTTTTGCCTTCCACTTTTAGTTACTCACCATCAGTCGTGGTCTAAAAATACTAAATGGAAAATTCCAGCCCTAGTTGGTTTGGCTCAGTGGATTGAGCACCAGCCTGTGAACCAAAAGGTTGCTGGTTTGATTCCCAGTCAGAGCACATGCCTGGGTTGTAATCCAGGTCGCCAGTTGGGGGCGTGTGAGAGCCAATGGATCTCTCACACAACAATATTTCTCTCCCTCTCTGTCTCCCTCCCTTTCCCTCTCTAAAAATAAATAAATAAAATATTTTAAAGAATAAAGAGAAAATTCCAGAAATAAACAATTCATAAGTTTTAAATTGTGCGCTGTTCTGGGTAGTGTGATGAAATTTCTCACCATCCCGCTCCATCCCACCTGGGACATGAATCGTTGCTTTGCCCAGAGTATCCACGCTATACATACAGTACAGTAAGATATTTTGAGAGGGACCACATTCATATACCTCTTTTTATATTATATTGTAATAGTTGTTCTACTTTATTACTAGTTATTGTTGTTAATCTCTTACGGGGCCTAATTTACAAATTAAATTTTATCATAAGAAGAAACACTGTGTATAGAGTCCAGTACTATCTGTAGTTTCAGGCATCCACTGGAGGTTTTGGAATGTATACTCCATGGATAAGAGGGGGACTAACGTACATAGGAATCATGATGCAATTCATTTCCATTAGCTTATCCAAGAAAGAAAAATACAGAGATGAAAATACTTAGTGGGTAATTGCAAAGTTTTTCAAACAGTTAACTTACATAGGTTACACCTACAATCTAGAGACTCGAGGAGTCATCACTGATAAAAGTACAAGGTCAGCCCTGGCTGGTGTGGCTCAGTGGATTGGGTGCTGGTCTGGGAACTAAAAGGTCCCAGGTTTGATTCCCAGTCAGGAAACATGCTTGGGTTGCCAGCCAGGTCCCCAGTTGGGGGTGTGCAAGAGGCAACTGATCAATGTATCTCATGTAGATGTTTCTCTTTTTCCCTCCCTTCCCCTCTCTCTAAAAATAAATAAATAAAATCTTAAAAAAAAAAAGATAAATAAAAATAAAAGTCTGGATCAGTGTACCATAAATACTGACACAAAACAGCAGACAGGTAGTGGACACTATGTGCTGGGTCCTATGATATGTCCTTTCCATTCCTAATTTCTTTGAATCCTCAACTAAACTATGAAGCAGAAATGAAACTGAGGCACGGAGCTTAGAGAACTTGCCCACGATTCTGCAGCCAGTAAGTGCTGCAACCAAGATATGTGAATTCAAGCAGTCTTCACTTGAAAGTATAGACCTTATACTACCTTCTCTGGAAAGTATAAACATTATACTACCCCTTCCCCAGTCACCCCTAGCTGTCACACACTATCCTCTCCCCAACTCAAACCAAATGTTCTCTAGGCCTCCTGTAATCCCAGGTGCCCTCATTGGCTTTTACTGATCAGAAGCCTGCACAGGAAAATAAGAAGAGTCCATCTGAAAAGAATACTATCCTTGTCAAATGCCACTTTTTAAAGACCTGCCTTTCAAAATCAAGACAGGAGGTTTATAACTTACTGCCTAGCACTCCCATGGGACTCGCTGTCAGTGTTTCTTTCCCTACACATGCACAGTCCCTCATCATTCACATTTATTCACAACTTGCCAAAGTGCTCTCATTCAGAAAACTGTTCTAAATCGGTTCTTTCTAATAATAACATCAGCTACAATATACTGAACTAAGGTTCGGAGAGGTAAAGAAATTCAGCACAAGGTCACACTGCTGGTAACTAAACCTGACACCTTGCAATTTAAGCTTTCAGGGGTCTTGCTTTTAATGATTAAAATCTGGGCTCCTCCTGGACTTTCCTTTTGAGAGCTACCTTCCACCAACAGATCTGCCCCACTACCACATGAATCCCCAAGTGCCTACCTGAATTTCTTCATTTTCATCTACTAGGAGGAAACTCACAACCTTCTCAGTCATCTTCTTCCTCTTGGTCTCCTCATCCATTTCTTCTTCTTCCAGTAACTCCTGGACCTTAGTGACATGGTACACAGTAACGGGGTGCCTCCTTTTGTTACCGCCAGAATGGGTCCTCTTCTGGCACTCCAGGCACAAGTTGATTTTACAGGTCTGGCACCTCACGGCGGCCCGCTGCCTAACACCTGGCGAATGCCCATTGGGACCCTTACAGGGGTCACAGTAAGGGATGTGGCCAGGTTTGAGTCTTATCCGCTCGTGGTTTCTCAGGCGCTCCTGCCGATGGAGCTCCTCCTCGCAGCGGAGACACTGCAGACTGCAGCACTCATCGCACTCAAAGACGGCTTCGTCAGTCCCGCTGCAGGCGTAACTTTCCTGGCACATCAGCCCTGGATTCAGGCCCTTCTGTACTGAGGATGTCTGAGCACTCATACTCAGATTGGTAAGGAAATCACCCACCATAAAAGTCACTGGGCTTTCCCCAGTAGTGAATACAAAGGCGTTGAGACTGAAGACTGCACAGAAAATACCACAGGGTTCTTTCTGAACACCTTAGACACACACACACAAACACACAACTTGGTGTCCCATTAGAATTCTTCACACAATCACAAATGTTTGAATTTTTTATATTCTGCCTCCAAAACTCCCGTATCAGCAGCAATGTTGATTTGGTTTGATGGTTTCATCCTCCATAAAGTGCAGACCAATACGTGGTCAGAATTAACTTGGAAGGGTCTTTTATGGCTGTCTGAGAGAGATCTGATGGGTTCACTGAGGTGGACTCATGCATTAGGCCTCAAGCACAAGGTTCTGGTAATGAAAGAGAGTGGTCAGAAGCTTTTCAATATAATCCAACCTCAAGTCAATATTTCAAGGGATACCTAGAATAGAGGAAGGAAAAAATTTTCACTCATCTAAAATCACTAGTGCACCTTGAAAAACAAGATTGTGATTAAATACAACACCAAACCTCCTGTTAGAAATCTCATTCTTGCTTGTAAAATTTACACGGGCTTGTTCTGATCCTAGCAATTTCTTCTCAAAATCAGGGTCAAGGGTCCTCTACCTCTAGGCCCAAGGCATTTCAGAGGCTTTGCTACTCCCCAGACTGAAATTCTCTGTTCAGTTATGAAATTCAGAATAAAAATCACTAAGCAAAAAGTCCTTGGAAGTACAACATTCTGCACCCCCACGTGCACTGCACAACTGGGAGAGGTAGAGAAAAAAGCCTGTGAAAAGTTTTTTGAAAATGATAGTAACAATAAACTTTAGCTGCATCAAAGTCCTAGAGTTGTTTCAACTCTAGACAGATGACTATTAATGACGCTAAACCTCGAAACAAAAGTCACCATTTCATGCTTGAAAACAATAAAAAATAACTACTATACTTCCTTTGTCTCTTCTCTAACTGAAAAAAAAAGTGGGGGGGGAAGCAACAGGACACAGAATTCCTCCACTTGGGCCCACCGAAAAGACAGACCTCCAGTGAGTTGAAACAATTTTTCTCTTTGTTACTCAGAAACTTAAAAATAACTAAAAGAAGAAAAAAAAACTGGGCCAGGACAGGGGTTTTGTCACTTCTACAATTATATTCCTAACTCCCCTTAACTTTGACACCCATTCTAATGCCCCAACAAAGTGCAAAGGCCTCCTTGCAGATGTTCCCTACTCCTCCTCCACGGTAATCAATCTATCAATCTTATTTTTAGATAAACAAGGAAGGCAAGGGAGTGACTAGGAGACCTTATTTACACCCTAACCTCAGACGTGCCCAACCAGCTCCCACACGGAAACAAAAATCAAAACCTGTCACAGTTGAGAAAAATATAAAATCAGCCTTCAAAAGAACACCTCACCGCCCGCCAGGAAAAGCAAACAATCTGCCCACTCTGCCCCCTACACCTCGACATCTCTCTCCAGTCGGAGATCCCTCACCCGTCCTTCCTCCCAGGCAACACCACCACAACCCGAGTGGTAGGAGCAGAGTCTAAGAACAAAGAAGGTCCCCCAAAATCCCCCACAAGCGCTGGCAGGGGCCAGAGCCAAATCCATTGTTTATGCCACCCCACCCCCACCACAGCCGCACCCGCCACCCCCCCTCCTTTCGGGGGCAGCCGGAGCTCCACGACTATCGCTGGCCCTGCACAGGGCCGTGCCCTTCCCTCCCCGCCCGCAGTGGCCTGGGGACCCCACCACGGAGCAGATCGGCCGCGGCCAGGCGGCGTCTGGGGACCGCGGGGCGCCGGTGGGGGCGGGGGCTGTTCCTCAGGGCACCGGTGGATCCATCCTCATCTCCATCTCCGCCCCCCTCCTCTTTCGCTGCCTCCCGGGCTTCCTCCTCTCCGGTTGTCAGTTGGGATCAGCTGATCAGAGTGAACTTCACCCAGCTTAGACTAACAGGAAGGCGTGAGCGGTGCAGTCCAGGGAGGGACGAGAGGGAGAGGGTGGAGCCTGACACTGACGAAGGCGGAGAAAGGTACGCATAGCTTCCTGGGAAATGTAGTTCTCCTGAGGCGCATCTTTCCCCACACACCGGAAGTGAAGGCCCTGAGGAACTACAACTCCCAGTACGAAGAGACAGCTCTTGCGAGGAGGCGGTGCAGGCCAGCCAACAAACGTTTCGGGAGTTGGAGTATTTGCATTGACTGTGGTTTTTGCTGGTTTCAGAGCGTTCTTTTGGCAGTGGCCTAGAAAGAATGGCATTAAATTAGATAACGGATGTAATGTGTAGTATAGGGGAGGGAATTATAATTCAAGTAACCCCTATTGCCCACCATTCCTTCAGAAATGTGTAAAAGCAGGCAGCCTCCACTTCCCCAATTTTACCTTGTACAAACTAGGAAAAAACCAGAAAGACTTGATAAGAGAATATAAGTACTCCTGTGTGTGTTTTGTTTTCCTTTTACGGGTATTCGCCGAGCCAACCATTAATTTTTTTCCTACCTTTTATTTTTCTGACCTTTACTTAACACCGTTTCTGAATTTTAAATCATTTCTAAGTTAAACGGGGTGCACGAGGTATTTTCAGATAAGCTTTTAAGCTACAGTGCAGGCTAATGGTTAACAGGGTTATCTGGCTTTACGTAAAAGTCCATATATTTGTTTAATGTTGTCAGTTTTGGGTTTTTTTGTTTGTTTGCTTGAATCGTGAAACAACACTGCAAGAAAGTCTGATGTAATGAAAAGAGCAGTGATCTAAGATGCCAAAGACGGGAAGCTTGTTCTAGAAAGCTCATGGGTAAGTCACTCAACCTTTCCATGAAATGAAGAAATTGTACTGTGTAAACTCTGAAGTCTCTGCCAATTCTAGCGTTCTATGATTATACCTTGATAATTGTTAACCCAGGAGAGAATACTAAGGTTGAGTGACTTGTCAAGGTCACACAGCAAATTATTGACAAAGCTGGGACAAGAAGCCATCTCCTGATTTAGTCACATACTCTTTTACCTTATGTTCAAGGAACATAATTAGGCCAATAGTAAAAACCAAATTGACATAATGATTGAGCATGTATGAGGGTTATATTGATGAAAATTATGTTTTCAAGGCTGGGCAGATAGCCAATCATTGGACTAACTGTACAACATGACCGAGAATTTTTGTCCTATTCCACATCACAAACTAGGATATTAAGAGCTAAGCTATCTCTAGCACTTTAAAACTTCAATGTTTTAAAGGGGGAAAAGGAAAGGAGAAGTTTTAGAAAGAAAGTTAAGATAACAGGTCTTCAATTAGGCTCTTGAGACTGGCTAGTCTGCTGTAAAATTTCCCTAGTTGGTTCTGTTCCTAAGACTACTATTATAACTTTCTGTAGCCCTAATAATTTGCTTAGTAATTATAAAATGAGGATGTTAATATATCCTGGAAATAAAATGGTATTTAATCCTTTTTACAGCCAAAACTACCTATTTAAAAGTATAGTTTTTAAAGTTACAGTAAGAACCTCATAAAACTGTGGAAAATGGTTGCCTCCAAGGAGTGTACTAAGGTAAGTAAAAAGACTTCCTTTAAATACGTTTGTACTCTTGAAGTTTTCTACTTTGTAAGTGCAATATGTCAATAATAATTTTTAAAGAACCAGGTTTTTAAAAAATTTTATTGATTTTAGAGAGAGAAAGAGGGAGGTAAGGAGGAAGAAAGAGAGAAACATGCATTTAATTTGTTGTTCTGCTTACTGTGCATTCATTGGTTGATTCCTGCATGTGCCCTCACCAGGGATCAAACTTCCAACCGTGGCGTATCGGGACAATGCTCCAACCAACTGAGCTACCCATCCAGGGCCAAAACTAGTTTGCTTTTATTTTTTAACAGATAATTGGAGTTATGAGATCTGTTTCTGTGGATTGTTTTCACTCATTCTGCTTGCTTATTTTTTTTACTATGAGCTGGGTTTTCCTTGGAAAATTATTTCTGGAAATTTTTTGAGGCCTAGGATAGAGGTTAATTCTTTCAGAGAGGATTTGCTTTCAATTCTGCCAGAAGGGACCATTTTAAACTATATTCGTTATTTGGGATTTTTTTCTTTGACCATTAGGAGATGTATATTTGGGTTGTATATCCCTGAGAGGGCTGTTTTATGGGTCCAGTGCCCTCCCTCCCCCAGCCTCCTGAAATCTCCCCCTTCCAAGACAACTTTCTTTGCAGCCTATTGGTTGGGGGGGTGTTTACTTGCAATTCACCCATACATCAGAACTGTAGCACTTTGAGGTTCCAGTCTGTCCCACTTGCCCCATGAGGCCTAGAAAAACCAAGCTTAAGTTGACAAGTTAGGTAAATGCCCTAGGGTAAAAGTGACATCAATGCACTACTTATTCTTTGGATCCTGCCTTCACCTAGATTTTGGTCTGATAATTCTCTATCTTCTTCGTGATCTTTCAGTATTTTACCAACATGTGCCCTGGCTGGTGTGGCTAAGTGGATTGAGTGCCAACCTGCAAACCAAAGGGTCACTTGTTTGATTCCCAGTCAGGGCACATGCCTGGGTTGTGAGACTGGTCCCAAATAGGGGGTGTGCAAGAGGCAACCACACACTGATGTTTCTCTCCCTCTCTTTTAACTTCCTTTCCCCTCTCTGAAAATAAATAAAATCTTTTTAGAAAATTTAAAAAATATATTTTACCAACATGTTTTGTTGTTTTCAGTAGAATGACCTGTTTGCGATATTGTGAGCCACATTACAAAAAACAAAAACAAAGGAGCACTCAGTAATATTGTAAAGACTTTGTATGGTGACATATGGTTACTAGGCTTATCGTGGTGATCACATCATAAGATGTGTAAATGTAGAATCACTATGTTGTGCACCTGAAACTATTATCATATTGTATGTTGACTACATTTTAATAAAAAAAATTTTAAACATTATTGAAAGAAATTAAAGAAGAAATAAATAAATGGAAAGACATCCTATATTTTTAGATTGAAAGACTTAATATTGTTATGATTGTAATACTCCTCAGATTGAGCTATCAATTTATTGAATTTTCTACAACTAATTTCTTCTTGTAGCAATGGACAATCTTAAAATTCACATGGAATTGCAAAGGACCCTGAATAGCAATGCTGAAACAATCTTGTAAAGAATGAAGCTGCAGGACTCATGCTTTCTGATTTTAAAATTTATTACAAAGCTATAGTGATCAAAAACAGCTGTACTGCTGTAAGGATAGACATATAAATGAATGAAACAGAATTGAGAGTTCATAATTAAACCCATCCATTTATTGTCAGTTGATTCTTGACAAGGGTTTCAAGACTATTCAATGGGGGAAAAGAATAGTCTTTTCAACAACTGGTGCTGGGATAACTGGATATCCACATGCAAAGGAATGAGTTTGTACCCCTATATCACAACATTTACAAAAATTAACTCAAATGAATCTAAGACCTAAATGTAAGGAGCCAAAACTATAAAACTTTTATTTATTTGTTTGTTTGTTTGTTTATTTATTCTCCCCACGCAATGAGTTTTTTTAAATTGATTTGAAAGAGAGAGGAAAGTGGGGAGACAGTGAGACATCGATGTGAGAGAGAAACATCTATTGGTTGCCTCCTATGTGCCCCTGACCAGGGATTGAACCCACAACCAAGTATGATCAGGAATAAAACCAGCAAACCTTTTGGTGTACAGGACAATGCTCTAACCAACTGAGCTGCCTAGCAAGGGCCAAAACTATAAAAGTTTTAGAAAAAATATAGGTATAAATTCTCATCACCATGTGCTAAGGTCTGAATGTTTGTATTTTCCCCAAATGCGTATGTTGAAATTCCAAATCCCAAAGGTGACATTAGTAGGTAGGGCCTGTGAGAGGTGATTGTGTCATGAGGGTAGCGCCCTCATGAATGGGATTCCACAGAATTCCCTAGCCCCTTCTGCTACATGAGGGCACAGTAAGTCCAAGACCTGAGAAAGGCCCTCAGCTGACCATGCCAGCACCCTGATCTTGGATTTAGCTTCCAGAACTTTGAGCAGTATATTCCGCTGTTTATAAACTACTCAACCTGTGATATTCTCTTATAGCAGCCCAAACAGGCTAAGACACCTTAGGTTAGGTTAACACTTTCTTAAATATAACACAAAAACCACAAGCAAAGAAAAAATTGGTAAATTGGATGTCATCAAAATTAAAAATTTTTGTGCTTCAAAGGACACTGCAAAGAATGAAAAGCCACCACCAAATCAGTATTACAAAAAATGTTAAAGGGTTTTCTTTAAGAAGAAGAAAAAGAGATAAAAAATATGAATAATAAGATGGCAATAAATATGTATCTATCAACAATTACTTTAAATGCAAATGGATTAAATGCTCCACTCAAAAGACACAGGGTGGCTGAATGGCTAAGAAAACAAGATGCATACATACAGTGTTTATAAGAAGATTCACCTCATATGGAAAGACACAGACTGAAAGTAAAGGGATGGAAAAATATAGTTTATGAAAATGGAAATGAAGCCCTGGCTGGGTGGCTCAAGTGGTTGGAGCACTGTCCCATACACGAAAAGGTTGTAGGTTTGATTCCTGGTCAGGGCATGTACAAGAGGCAACCGATCGATGTTTCTCTCTCATATCGATGTTTTTCTCTCTCCTCCTTCCTCTCTCTCTAAAATCAATGAACAAAAATCTTTGAATGAGGATTTAAAAAAAAAGAAAAAAGAAACAAAAAAGAAAGCTGGGGTAGCAATACTTATACCATACAAAATAACTTAAAACATAGGCTATAATAAGCAACAAAGAATGACCGAGCAATTTCACTTTGGAGTGTTTATCCAAAGAAACCCAAAACACTAAATAATTTTTTCTTTATTGATTTTATAGAGAGAAAGGGAAGCATTGATTTGTTGTTCTACTTATGTATACATTCATTGGTTGAGTCTTGTAAGTGCCTTGAGCAGGGATTGAACCCACAGCCTTGGCATATCAGGACAATCAATGCTCTAAACAACTGAGCTACTCGGCCAGGACCCCAAATCACTAAATTAAAAAGACATATTAAAAAAAAAAGACATATGTATCCGTATGTCTTTGCAGCATTACTTACAACACCAAGATAAGGAAGCAACCTAAGTGCCCATCCACAGATGAATGGGTAAGGAAGATGTGGGCTCTGGCCCTGTAGCTCAGTTGGTTAGAGAGTCATTCTGATACACAAAGATTGCAGGTTAAATCCCCAGTCAGGGCACATAGAGGAATGAATATCTCCAGTCAGGGCACATACAAGAATCAATCAATAAATGCACAAATAAATGGAACAACAAATTGATGTTTCTCTCTGTCCCCCTTCCTTTCTAAAATCAATAAATAAATTTAAAAAAGTTTTAATAACAGCTTTGTAGCTTATTTATTTATTTATTTTTAGAGAAGGGAATGGGGGAGAAAGAGAAGGAAGGGAGAGAAACATCAATGTGTGGTTGCATCTCGTGCACCCCCTCCTGGGGACCTGGCCTGCAACCCAGGTTCGCAGGCCGGCACCCAGTGCCCTGAGCCACATCAGCCAGGGCTAAAATCAATAAATAAATTTTTTAAATTAATACATAAAAAATGATGTGGTATACATACACAATGGAATATTATTCAGCCATAAAAAGAATGAAATCTTGCCATTTGTGACAACATGGATGGACCTAGAAGGTACTGTACTGAGTGAAAAAAGTCAAACAGAGAAAGACAAATACCGTATGGTTTCACTTTTATATGGAATCTAAAGAACAAAGTTAATGAACAAATAGAAACAAACTCATAAATAGAGAGAACATTTTGAGAGTTGCCAGAGGGGAGTAGGGGTGGGGGATGAGTAAAAAATGGTGAAGGGATTAAGAAGCACAAATTTGTAGTTACAAAATAGCCACAGGGGTATAAAGTATAGTATAGGGAATATAGTCAATATTATAATAATGATGTATGGTGACATGGGTTTGAGATTTATCAGGGTGGTAACTTCATAAGTTATATAAATGTCTAATCACTGGGTTGTACACCTGAAACTAATATAATATTGCATGTAAACTATAATTGAAAAATAAAAATTACTAAAATAAATAAACAGAAAGTGAAAAGAAAACCCCACAGAATGACAAAAATATTTTCAAATCATATGTCTGATAAGGGTCTAATATTCAGAATATATTAAAAAAAACTCTTAAAACAATAAAAAGTCAACTAAATCTGGTCAAAGGATTGAAATATTCTCCAAAAAAGATATACAGCCCTAGCTGGTGTGGCTCAGTGGATTGGGTGCCAGCCTGCAAAACAAAAGGTCGTCGGTTCAATTCTCAGTCAGGGCACATGCCTGGGTTATGGGCCAAGCCCCCAGTAGTGGGTACATGAGAGGCAACCACACATTAATATTTCTCTCCCTATCTTTCTCCCTCCTTCCCCCTCTCTCTAAAAATAAATAAATAAAATCTTTTAAAAAAAGAAGATACACAAATGGCTAGCAAGCACATCAAAAGATGTTCGTCATTTGTCATTAAAGAAATGCAAATGAAAACCCCAAAAAACTGTCACTTCACACCCAACAGGACACGTATAATTAGAAAAAAAAAACAGAATAGCAAGCTCTGGCAGGGCTGTGGATAAAATAGAATCCTTAGGCTTTGCTGGTGGGAATATGAAATGGTGCAGCTACTATAGAAAATAGTTTGGTCACCCTGACTGGTGTGGCTCAGTTGGTTTGACATCATCCCGCAAAGCAAAAGGTCACCAGTTCAATTCCCAGTCAGGGCACATGCCTGGTTTGCAGGTTCTGTCCCTGGTTGAGGCATGTAGGTCAAGGTGCATATAAGAGACAACCAGTTGATGTTTCCCTTTCACATCAATGTTTCCCTTTCTTTCTCCCTCCCTTCCCCTCTCTCTAAAAATAAACAAAAAAAAATCTTTTAAAAAAATGGGAAAACATTTTGGCATTTCCTTAAAAAGTTAAACATAGAACTACCATGTGATCCCACAATTCCACTCCTAGCACACTATATCCAAGAGAGTTGAAACATATAATCAAACAAAAACTTGTACTCAAATGTCCATAGTGACATTATTCATGGTGGAAACAATCCTAATGTCCATTAGTTGATGAATGGATAAAATATAATTGATGAATGGATAGATAAAATGTGGCATATCCATACAACAGCATATCCTTCAGGCATAAGTAGGAGTGAATTACTGTCACATGGTACACAATGAATGAACCTTAAAAATGTACTAAGTGAAAGAAGCTAGACACAAAAGTCCACATATTTTATGCTTTTATTTATAGGAAGTGCTCAGAATAGGCAAACCATAGAGACATAAAAGAATTAGTGGTTGTCAGGGGCTGTGGGGAATGGGAAATAGGGGGTGACTGATCAAATGTATGCAGAGTTTCTATTGGGGGTGATGAAAATGTTCTGGAATTAGTAGTGATTTTTGAATACTGTGAATACAGTGTACTAAAAGCTACTGAATTATACACTTTACAGTGTTTAAAATGAATTTCACATAAATTTTACTTCAAAAAAACCCCAGCCCTGGCTGGGTAGTTCAGTCGGTTTGAGCATTGTCCCAACATGCAAAGGTTGGAAGTTTGATCCCTGGTCAGGGCACATACAAGAATCAACCAACGAATGCGTAAGTAAGTGGAACAACAAATCTCAATCTCTCTCTCTCTCTCTCTCAAAATCAGAAGGAAAATAAACAGGGGAGACAATGAGTGTATAACTAGCTCATGTTGGGTTTGAAGTGCCCAAGGAATATGGTAGTGCAGATACTCAGGTAGGTGAGTAATAAGAAAAGGGAATGCAAGTGGTCTAGGCTCAAGATGTAGATCTAGGAACTGATGGTTGTTTAAGCCCTAAGAGTAGATGAGTCAGTTGTGGGATCACTTAGAGTAAGCGGGGAGAAAGTCCTGCTACAGAACCTTGAGGAAGACAAACATTGTAAGACATGAGTTAAGAAGAGAATGTTCCTAAGGAGACTGAGGAGCAAGCAAAGTGGTAAGAGGAAGACTGTAGGATACAGAAGACGAAGAAAGAGGATTTGTCAAAGTGTAGTGGTCAGAAGTATTAAATGCTAAAGAAGTAAAATAAGATAAAAGCTGAAAAATGTCCATTGGACTTAGCAAAAAGATAGATGTAGTTTCATTGGATTGGTGGAGACCAGGTTCAGATAACCACCGCAGGAAGAGATACCTTCACTAGGGGAAGTCAGGAAATGAAAGTTACACTAAATTAAATGTGTCTCCCATTAGAGTGATATATATGTACATATATAAAATTTTTAGAGTTTAAACTATTTGTAGAAATGTAGTTGGCATAGCCCTTTTGAAGAGCTATTTGGTAGTACCTATTCAAATTTAGAAATAGGTATATCCTTCCATCTTACCTTTCCACTCCTTGATACCAGTCCTTGAAAATTATGGAAACATGTTTCAAAGAAAACATGTATACAGATGGTAATTGCATGATTGTTTAAATGTGTACAAATTGGAAATAAATGTCCATAAATAAATGATTAAATAAACTTTATAGTGGATGATGGTTGCCTTCTCAGTATCCATTTCCCTCTTTGTCTTTTCTAACAGAATTCTAATTTTGCTCAATATCCACCTTTCCCCAGCACAGACCTTGGATTTCAGAGAAACTTAACTCACCCTTAGCTCAAGGGATAGACCTAACTAAGACTAATTGCATCTATCTTGCCAATGATTGTTTCAGGCAAGAAATTCAAGTTAGTGTGTGATTCAATTCAGGTTCCTGAGGCTTCTGGAAAGTTCTCCCTTGATCTTCTGGAAGAGCTAAAATCCACTTGTTCTTTCCCTTGAATTAAAAAACATGTAGCCCTGGCTGGTGTAGCTCAGTGGATTGAGCACCAGCCTGCAACCTGAAAGATCCTAGGTTCAATTCCCAGTCAGGGCACACGCCTAGGTTGCTGGGCAGGTCCCAGTTAAGGGCACAAAAACTTTTACTCAAATGTCCATAGTGACATTATTCATGGTGAAAACAATCCTAATGTCCATTAGTTGATGAATGGATAAAATATAATTGATGAATGGTGAGAGGCAACCACACGCTGATGTTTCTCTCCCTCTCTTTCTCCCTTCCCCTCACTAAAAATAAATAAATAAAATCTTTCAAACAAAACAAAACACAACAAATAACATGAAGGCTCAGTATACCCATCCTATATGACCATAGGGGAGCCAGCCTTAGAATGCACATTGTAATTGGTAGGGTAGAGAGATAGGGAAAAAAAAAATACAAGAAGAACCTTGTTTTTGATAAAATTAATGAGCCCAACCCTGAGGGCAGCCTATCTAGTCTTTCTGCTGATGCACCAATATATTCCTTACCATTTAAGCCAGTTTCAGTCGGGTTGTGTTACTTGCTCCTGAAAATTTGCTAGTTCATACACTATGACACAGCCATATTATGGAATACAATGTAACAGCTTTTAAAATGAGGTAGAACAGTTTTCTAAATGAGGTAGATTTCAATGTATAGATTTAACATACAAAGTAAAACCCCAGGCCTATTAATAACTGAATGCTGGATAACTCTGATGCCATTTATGTAAATTTTAAAAAGCAAAATAAAATCATACATTCCTATAAGTATAGTTATAGTTGCATAATTTATATTCGTTTATTTTAGAGAGGGAGGAATGGAGGAAAAAAGAGAGGTAAGAGGGAGAAAAACATTGATCAGGTGCCCTTTGCATGTGCCCCATCGAGGGACTGAACCTGTAACCCAGCCACGTGCCCGATCAGGAAGTGAACCCATGACCTTTTGGGTTGCGGGACAATGCCCAGCCAACTAGGCCACAGTGGCCAGGACTGCATAATTTAATTTAAAATATATATACTATTTGCGCCTTGGCTGGTGTGGCTCAGTAGATTGAGTTCTGGCCTGCAAACCAAAGGGTTGCCGGTTTGATTCCCAGAGTACATGACTGGGTTGCAAGCCCGGTCCGCAATTTGGGGTGCCTGAGAGTCAACCACACATTGATGTTTCTTCTCTCCTTCTCTTTCTCCCTCCCTTCTCTCCTCTCTAAAAAATAAATAAATAAAATCTTAAAAAATAAAATATATATGCTATTTGCTACATTGAAAATATATGTACTATGTATGTAAAGTATGAAGCATAATAATAAAATGAAAACCAGTAGACCCACCACCAAATTTATGAACTAGAACATTACCAAAGCCACTGAAGCTAACCTGTATGTTCTTTTCCAATCTCATCACTGTTGCTGTCTCCAAAAAGGAAATAGTTAACTCCAAGAGGTAATCAGTACCCTGAATTTTCAATGAATGGTTCTTTTAGTTTTGAAAAAAATATAGTTTTACCATATAGGTATGTTACTTTAAACAATAGATTATTACATATGCCTGTTTTCTTATTTTTATAAAAATGGTATCATACAATATATAGACTTCTGACTTGCTTTTTTCACTCAACATCTTGTAACTGTAGTTTTTTCATTCCCTTTTTATATCATGCTCATTATGTAATTTTTTTTCCCTCCCCTCATTATGTAATTTCTAAAAAATATGTTTATCTATTCTCTTGTCAGACATTTCAGTAGTACTTTCTCCTTTATGAATAGTGGTGCCATGAACATTCCTTTTTTTAAAAAATTCTTTAACATGTAGGACACATGCAAAAATGTCTATAAAATTAGGAGTGAAATTGCTGGATCACAGGGAAAGCACATGCTTTATTTTTCTAGGTTATGTCAAAGTAGTTGTACTTCCACCAGCAATGCCTAAGTGTTCCTATTCTATATCCTTGTATTAACAGAATTAATTTTTATAATGAAATGGCCTTAATGTGACATCTCACTATGTATATAGCCTTTCTGTGATTACTAATGGAGGGGAGCATTTTTCATATTTGATTCATCATTTGTCCTGGTTAAACATAGCTCAGAATACTTCCTCCTGGAAGCCTTTCCTAATTTCCCTAGATCCACAGGCTAGACTAGGTGCTACTACCAATACATGTATATTTCTGTCATTATAGTTCAACAAACCCTCCATTTTTAAAGCTCCTTGAGTATCTCTTTTTTACAGCCTTAAAGCATAGTATAACTCATCATTTTATAAGGAAAATTGCCTATTAAAATTTTTTAAATTTTATTTTTAAAGATATGTAATCTTTATTATAAAGATTTCCATTACCATTACCATTTAGTCCCCTTATGCTCCCTTCCCCCCAGCAAACACCACCCTGTTGTCCATGTTCATGAGAAAATTGCCCATTTTTTATACTCAATTCAAACCGATTCAGAAAAAGGAATTTACTGAGAAGCCTAGAAGCATATCTGGCTTTAAAAATGGCTGAATCTGTGGTAGGCAGTTAGACAGACATCAGCAGAGCAAGGACAATGGGCCAGGTATAGAAGGTCACTAGGGAGGAAAGCCCCCATGGGCCTAGCAACAAGCAAAACTGGGAAAACCAGGAATCTAGCCTTCAGGCTTACCTTTCCTCCCCTAACACATTGCTGGTTGTGTGGTTTAGTTCCCCTGACCTTTCTTATTGCTGGTCATGTGACTGAGACCTTCTTTTCTCTCTTGGCACGTTGCTACTTATGCAGGTTAGACCCCCTCACTGGGGGAATAAACAAGGGCACCAGAGAAAAGCCCTTAAGCATTAAGCCCCCAGGACAGTGAGGTTCTGACGTGCAACAAGTACATCTGGGCCTCAGTTGTGTTTCAGTTCCAGGACCAGAAAAGCAGCAAAACCAGATAAGCAAAGCCATGGCTGACAGCAGGATCAGCTGCACTGACTAATGACCCTTTGCTCTGGCACCAGCCAATCAGTAGAAACCACAACCCTGAAAGGACACACTTGGAAAGCTGATAAATACTCTATTGGGATCCTCTCCTGAGACCCCCAGATAAATACCCTCAACATGGAGACCCAGTGGGGCTCTCTCTCTGGAGCACACTCCTGCGTTTCCCTACCCCCTGTCCCCTAGACACGTGTTTCTTGCCTCTTTTTCTCTTGAGTTCCAAGGCCCCTTCTTTTGCCTTTGTAATTTGTTTCCTGAGCCCATTTCTTCTACAGCTCACTTCTTCCACCTGTGACTTAAAAATATATATATTTCATTTATTTATGTATTTTTAGAGAGAAGGGAAGGGAGGGAGAAACGGAGAGATACATCATCAATTAGCTGCCTCTCACAGGCTCCCAACAGGGGACCTGGCATGTGCCCTAGGAACTGAACTAGCGACCTTACGGTTTGCAGGCTGGTGCTCCATCCACTGAGCTGCACCAGCCGGGCCCCACCTCTATGACCTTCTAAATAAACTTTATTTTATAGTTTGAGTCTTCACTCTGAATTCTTTTTAGCCAGTACTTAAGTACCTAGGTTGCTGAACTGAGGTCCAGTCTGACTCCGCCAGTCTAAAACCTGGTATGGTTTTCACAGTTGCCAAAAAATTCATGTTCTCAAATTATATTGTCAAAAATCTCTCACTTTCTCTTAATTGTGTATTCTTCTGTGATGGTTTTACTCTTATCCCCATTGGTTCCAAGCTTAACTCCTCCCATTTTTAAGTGAAAAAAGATAGCCTCCACCACTCCTGCGCTTTTCTTAGCATTATTCCTGATAAAACGAAGCAGCATAGCATAATGTTTGAGAGTTTGGACTCAGGAAACAGGCTGGCCCCATCACTTACTATTTGTATAAAGTTGGGCCAGGCTATATAACCTCTCCAAGACTTAGTTTACTACTTGGGTGGGTTACTGTGAGGATTAAAGTTGCTGATATTTGCACGATGTTTAAAATAGTGCCTGGTAGAATGTAAAGGCTAAATTACCAGGCTTTGATTGGGTTATAAAGACCATCCCTGTGTCCTAAGGGACCTATCTAGAGTTGGGACTTCCTATTCAAACTACGAATATCTGAAGTAGTGGAAGGATGATTTCTTTTAAGAAATCTGGAGTGCCATTACCAAAGATGGGAATAAATGTTAGGCCAACATAAACAACGAATGTATACCTCAGGAAAGTTAGCAAGCTGTTGTTTGAGATAACTTCTCTCTCTCATTAAGGTTTTATTTATTTTATTATTAAAAATATTTTTTCTTGTATTGATTCTAGAGGGAGAGGAAGGCAGGGAGAAAGATATGTGAGAGAGCAACATCAATCTGTCTCCTGCACACACGCAGACTAGGGAGTGAACCCGTAAGGCAGGCAAGTGCCCTGACCGAAGTGGAACCAGCAACCTTTCAGTTTGCAGAATGATGCCCAACCAACTGAGCCACACCAGCCAGGGATAGGTTTTATTTTATTTTACAAGTAACACGTGGATTCGTGTACAGTGTCTTTAACAATACAAAGGGATACAGAATAATCTGAGAGAATTTGTGTTGTATGCCTCTGGTGTGGAAAAGACACTAATTGCCCTTTTCATTTGCAAAAATAATTAGCATTTGACTAGCATTTTACTAAACGAAGTATTTTCACATACATTAGTTAATTTAGTTTTTGCAAAGTAGTTCTGTATTTTGCCATGTATAATGTGCAATTTTTTTGCCCAAATTTTTGAGGGAAAAATAAGGACACACATTTTACATGGGTAGTACTAATTCCGTATCTATATAAATGTCTTTAATTCTTTTATTTATGCTTATGCGTTGAAAGTGTGACTCTAGAAAGCATTAACAATATCTGTATGCAAAAAACTACCCTGGAATATGATCATCGGTTTTGTTTCTAAATATAAATAAATAAATAATTGAATTAAAAAATTAAAACGAAAGATATTTTTTCCTGAAAGTTTGGGCCAAAATGTGGGGTGCGCATTATACATGTCAAAATATGGTAGGTATTATTAGCACTCCTCAGTGGTAAGGAAACCTAGCAGAAATATAGATAAATGTACATTTTACAGATAGTAGTAATGATGTAGCCTTTCCCATTAGTTTCCCACTGGATTTTATCTTTTGTTGGTACTCATCCTGTGTAATCATTTCTTGTATTCAGCAAATATTTACTGAGCACCTGTTCTAGGCACTGAGGTTACAACGATGAACAAAATTTCTGCACCCCTTAAGTTTACATTCTAGTGGGGTAGGAGCAGATTACAAGATAAGAACAAATACAGAGTAAAGTAGATAGTGATTGATGCTATAGAGTAAAATTAAATAGGAAACACAGGAACTGTTTAGGTACACTTCCATTTTATATAGTGATCTTCAGACAGTAATAAAAATCTCACTCTCATTTATCATACTCCTAACACTTAGCCCAGCACCAGTCACTTATGGAGACAATAACTTCATGTTGAATAAATTATAAGCTTTCTGAGAAGGAAGCAGTTGGGGGGAAAAAGGCCTGTAAATAAATATTGTTCATTAAGTACCTGAATTGAATAATCTAATTCCCAATTAGCTTATTTCTATTAATCTAATTAGCAGGGATTTTAGCATGTTTGTATTACAGAATGAAAACTGTGTTAAGTGTTTTTAACAGGTCGGTTTAGGTATTTCAAACACTTAGCTATCTCTTAGGCCCTACTTGTGAGTGTAAGCTTTTGTCTGTGCTCTTCAAAACAAAAACCCACACGGCCAGTTCTCCTATCGAGTTGTTTTCTAGGAAAGATCAGACTTTGGGGTTCCTACTAAGGTGCTGGGTGGGGACCCAGTTATCAGTCCATTCACCCTCAAGTACTGATCTAATCCCCGAAACAAACTACAAAAAGTAAGACGCTCTAACCCGCGCGCAGCCCCCGGCCAGAACCTTGACCTCAAGATGGCGTCGCGTAGTCACAAGATTCAATCAGCTCCAATCAAAAATGGCAGGGTGGGTTGTAATTTACAGCTCGAGCCTTTCTAGTCCCCACTAGGCGCTCCTTCTCTATGGTTATTCGCCGGGGTGTGGTAATTGCAGGCCAACCGAGGAGGCTCTCTATATGCGTTCTTCTCTATGGTGCTCCTCTCCATTTCCCCGGGCCGCAGTGCACGCCGGGCAAGAGGAAGACCTCCAGAAGCTCCCCGCGCAGCGCGGCTGTGTTTGCGTTGCGGCCTGTGCGAGTAGTCGCTTTGGAACCAGGCTCTCGGCGTGCGGCACGCAGAAACCTCGAACCGCTGGATCCGTCTCGTAACCTGGATCTTAGAAGTCCTCGAACACAGTACCGTTTCCTCAGCGGCGGGTGAGTTCACGCCTATGAACGCTTGTGGAAACCGGGTACCTCGGCTGGGGGAGGAAGGAAAAGCTGGGGAGGCTCCGAAAGGGCCGGGGTGGGACTGGGGTAAAGAGGGGGGCCGGGTGGGGGAGGGGACGGGCACGAGGCTTGGGTTTCTTCATTTCTCTAAGGTCTCGAAAACCAGCGGGCCCAGTAGGAGCCCTTGGAGGCCGGACCTACTTACTGCTAGTGCTTTCTTTCTTGCATTGTCGCCCACTTTCCCTTTTCCTTTCACGGTCGGTCGCAGTGAATCCGGTCGGCTCCTTCTGGGATCCACGTATGCCACAAAACGATCGGTCTGCCTCTGAGGAGCCATTCTCGGAGGCCCCTTTCTAACCCGAGCCTGCGGAGCCCAATGGTAGACTTTCCGGGCCTAGAACTCACTTGGCCTAGGCTTTGCGTAGAAGACAGCCAGCATTCACCACCCTTTTTAGAGAGGTGCTGGCCACCAGCGGATGTCTTTCCCTTCCTCTTTGGTCATTTAGAGCCTGCCCCTGAGTGAACCGCCGCCCCTCTCCGCGCCCCCAAATTTAGCTAATGCGCACCTTGTTTAGCACCCTCCTGGTTTGCTTCTGTAAGATTGTGATGAGTATTGCGCTCATGCCTCCTTCCTCCGTTGGAGGTTGCAGTAAACTGTATCTCCATTCATTCTAGGCAAGCTCCACATAAAATGCGTTACTTCTTCCTAACCCTTCTTTGGTCTTCAATACTACTTTTTAAATACGTTTTTCGAAATAGATCTAGGAGTATGAAGATTATTTTGAAGTTGTGTAATATGGATTTATATTGCCATGGAAAAGCCAATTTGATAACTGGGCAGAACGGAGCGGACCAAAACGAGGGAAGAGATTGGACTACTTTTGCACCGGACCGCTATAGTGTGAAGTACTGTGAATTAGATAGTTGGTAGTAGTATGTAAACAACTTTTATATTATCTTGGGGGCTTTAATTTTTAAAAGATTGTTTCCAGTAACATTCAGAAGTCTAGATAGGCATTTGGTTGGTCATCAGTTACTCATTCAAGTAGATACTGTACTATTCTCATTTTAACTTTTTTTAAAGCCTTTGTTGTCTACATCTGTAAAATAAGGATTGTAAGAGTATTCACCTCTTAGGTTATTGGGATTGGAATTAAATGAGAAAAATGTATGTAAAATCCTTAGTGCATTACCCAAATAGCATAGTGTTTAGTGCATATTAACTGGTATTGTTATTTAAGAATTTTCAGTGATGTGCAAGAGGCTAACCCTGATTCTGACATTTCTTCCAGGGTACTGTGAATAGACTTTTAAAGTCAAAAGTTAATCCTTAATATGAAATTTCTCATTGGTATGTTATTACTAGAAAGAGACACTGTGACACAGTGAAAACAGCCCTTGGATTGGTAATATGAGGATTGTGGGGACCTTGGGGTTCCACCCCCACACATTGTGTTCCCTTGGACAAGTTAGCTTTTTCATCTGTAAAAGCATAAGTATATCTATCTACACAAGGTAATTTGGGAGGTTTAAAATAATATATGTTGAAGGCTTTTGTAAATGAAAATAAAAATGTTAGTTGCTATTTTTATTAAATAATTCATCTTTTTGGGGTTACAAATTGTCTTTCTTGGTCCCCAGAGTGGATTTATTCATTTATTTATTCCTTCCTTTTTTTGGTAGAGAATCAAAGCACTTTTAGGAAGAAAATTATTATCCCACTGTTGCATACAGGCACCACATATTAATGGTAGTTTGACTAAGTTTATTTTGTGGTTTGCTATCTTTCTATTCCATTGTGTTAAGGCTTTTTATATATTTAAAAAATAAGTCCATTTTAACTTTAGGTAACTACCTCAGTCTAATATAAGTTTGGGATTTTCAAGTTACTTTTTTGTCCATAGACAGATTAGCTATATACTTTTTTTGATTATACATGATTTAGGGGAAAATTGTATTAACTATATTGAAACATTGGAAGCAGAAGTAATCATTGAATTTTTTAAAGTCTTACCAAAATATCCTGTGTACTTTTAAATTTCTCAATAGTCTTTGGCACTACCACTGTCAGTCATAATAATTTCAATTATTATGATCTTCGATTGCTCAAAGATTTTGAATTAACTTTTTTCCTACTTTTTTTTAAATTCTGAAAATAAAAACCATTTCCACTAGACAGGATTAATGGTACTGCTTTTTTAAACTTTATTGACATAATTTCAAATTTCAAAAAATATTAAAAGAGTTGTACAAAGAATTCTCAAATATCACCCAAATTATACAAATGTTAACATTTTACCAATATGCTTTATCCTTTCCCCTTTTTCTCTTAGTTTTCTTCTGAAGTGTTTTGCTAGTAAGTTGCATATGTGGTGTTCCTTAATCCCTAAATGTGTGTTTCCTGAAAACAAGGATATTGTTTTATTTAACAACAGTACAATGATCAAAATCAGGAAATTAATATTAATACAGTAGTATCTAACCTGAAGGTCTTATTTTGCATGAAATATCCTTAAGTGGTATTGCTTTTTTTAAAATAGCTTTATTAAAGTGTAATTGACATAGAATTCAGTCATTATAAACTTACAATTCAGTGATTTTTAGTAAATGTGCAGAGTTGTGCAACCATTATCGTGAAGGATCCCTCTTTCCTGTTTACAAACACAAAGTGGAAATCTCAGAAAACGATCAGTTCCCTTTTGAGAGTCTCAAAACATTTTCATACATATGAAGAACTTTCCTGCAAAAGAAAATTTTGGTTAAGCATTTACCATTCTTCTTTGGACATGGAACACTTTTTTCTAGGAATAGTTTCTGAAGACTCCAGGTCTGTGGAAATTCATTTTGAGAAATGACGTTTTGAGGGGCTGGCTTTTCTTAGGCTGGGGCAATTCTGTCAGTCCACTGTAACTTGCCAGGTTGTAAGCAGGGGACAGTGCATGCTATACCAATTCTTTATATACATTGTAGAACCACTGGACTGGCTGTATAAGTATATAACTTAAAATTTGGTCTTTCATAATTAAAGTTAATGCTTAGAAAAGAACCTGGCACAGAATTGGAGCTATATATTGAGTGAATGAAAGAGTTGTATAGGAGTACTTGCTGAGGAGAGTCTATTGGTTCATTTGCATTTTGCCATTTCAGAAATTTGGCACACAGTTTCCTGATGGGGTTAGGCTGTAAATCTATCTATGGTAAAAATATTTTGTATATATTGGGATAAATCTGAGGTGGAGGAATATGTATAAGCAGTAATAGTATTCTCAGGAGTGCAGGAAAAAGATTGTTTAAAAGAGTATTGGTAAAAAAAACAATGCATACATATGTTGAGTGGTAGAGATAAATCTTTAGAAGTATTTTGAGGGGGGGGGCGACCAAATTCATTGAAATAAAATTTACATACAATAAAATGCACCCATTTTAGTTTCAGTGAATTTTGACAAATGCATACACCTGTGTGACCATTGCCACACTAGAGATAGAGAACACTTCCATCATAGGTTCTTGTTTTTGTTAATGTGTAATACTTAGCTAGGTTAAAAATGCTTTGAATCTCCTAAAAATGAAGCATGGCTATTCAAGTAATTTTAAAATGCTATATAAATCTTTTCAGTCTAATAAAAATAACCTCTCCATCTCCTTTTAAATCCCACACACATTTCCTTAGCAGTTGGCTACCTTCATATTATATCCAGAATCTACAAAGTTGTTACCTCTTTTACCATACCACGGTTCCAGACCACGTCTCTTATCTGGATTATTGCAGTAGTGTTGTGTTTGTTTTTTTTAAATCCTCACCCAAGGATATATTTATAGTTTTAGAGAGTAAGGGACAAAGAGAAACATTGATCAGTTGCCTCCCATATCCGGCATGACTGAGGATCAACCGGCAACCAAGGTATGTGCCCTGACTGGAAAGCCAACCGCAACCTTATGGTGTACAGGATGATGCTCCAACCAACTGAACCACCTCGCCAGGGCTGGAGTAGTATTTTGCTTTGGCCCTTGTTTGCCAGTCTTAAGATAACACAGTGTCAGGGAACACTTAAAATAAAAGTCAAATAAAAAAACCTTTTAAATGTTTTCCAAAATCTTTACAATGGCCTACAAAGCCTTATACTCTGAAGCCCCTCCCCAAGTAATATTCAGCATTTATTTCTGACTTCCCTTGCATACCGTGCTCCAGCTGTTGGCCTTGCTATTCTTTCTGCAAACCCTCCATGCCTACCTCTGGTGGTTTTTGCAGTTTTCTTTGCTTGGAAGGCTGTTGCCCCCAGATGCTAATAGGGCTTCCTACCTCAGCCTTGTTCAAATCTTTGTTCAAATGTCAACTTCCTGGAAAGACCTGACTACTGTATTTAAAATAAAGCACTCCCTAGCTCTCTTCCCAACTTCATTCTACCAGAAACTATCAAGAGTATTAGAGTTGCCAACTATAGGTAAAACCTGATAAACTTTGGTTATGGTTATAAAAGTTTATTCTTAATCATTTTCACATGTGAAAATATAGAATACTTTATATTGAGCCCTGGCCCCTTACGGCTTTGGTTCAAGAGCCTTCCCTTAAACCAAAAGGTTGCGGGTTTGGTCCCTGGTTGGGGAGCAGAGGAGAGGCAACTGATAGATGTTTCTCTCTTCCCCTCCCTTACCCTTACTCTAAAATCAATGTGCATGTCCTCTGGTGAGGATTAAACTTTTCGTTGAAGTAAGTGGTTGAGATTCTCATTTTAGGATGTTTAAAATGAATATCACCATAAATGTTCATTTTTTTGAATTTTTATAAAAGAGCCATTATCTTATTAAGATTACCTCCACCTTTGAAGTTCAGCCTGTGAACAAGCAAGTTTTGAACAATTCTAAATAAAAGGGAAATATTTCATGGAAAAATTAGGACAATGGAATGGGTATATTGGCATAAACAAAAGGTAAACATAATCTGGTTAACAGAATGAATTATACACTTAAAAGCCATGAAATATTGTTTAAATACCAAGAACTAAGGTATTAAATAATATATCTAATACTTGGGGAAAAGTGATTTTAGACACGAATTCATGGCCCAATCTTTATGACTGTTGTGAGGCTAGGCACTGGGTCATCGTTAACATAATACCTAGCACATGGGGGCTTCTTTATAAATTTGTTTAATGAGGTCCTCAGAGTTCATTTGTTTACTGATTCATTCATTTATTCAACAGGCGTTAATATCAACTACCCTCCTAGGAAAAGTGCTGAGATAAGAGTGTTAAAATATAAGAGCTTCTGTAAGTAGGACAGTAGCCTTCTCTGTTTTAAAAGGAGATATGCTCTTGCCTTATAGAATATTTGTTTTTATTTTTGGACAAAAGTATAACGATGGATTATTTAGAAGTATAACACATTTATAGTCTTAAATTTAGTTACATCTTCCCTTTTTAACTTATGTCAATACCTACTTGGTATTTTAAAGCATTTCCAGTATTCTATTTGCTAAGTATATGAAATGATCCTAGGAATTTATTTTACTTGTAAAACCTTCTAAATATTGTAAGTGTACTGTGTTTTCTGAAATGGAAATTTAGATTTTATAGAATATTTTATACACTGACTTAATTAAATCAAAAGAACAACTGGGGGAAGAATACTGTGTTTTGCCATGTATAATGCACACTTTTTTTGCTCAAATTTTTGAGGGAAAAGGGATGCGCACTATACATTGGTATAATGATTACCCACGTAAACAGTGGCTATAATAATAGGTGTAATAATCCCGTGTATAAGCTGCACAAAACAAGGGTGGGCATTATACATGGGAGTGCATTATACATGGCAAAATAACAATAACTGTGAGCACAAAGGATATACTTTTTTAAGACTTGTAGATAAATGTCTAATAAACAGGTAAAAAGAGATACTCAACCTCATTAGTGATTAGGGAAATGCAAACTGAAACAAGAATGTTCTTCTATCAGATTGTTATAATTTAAACACTGATTTACTCTAGCATTTGTGAGGATATGAGGAAAGGGCATACCCATATATTAGTGGTGGGAATATAAATTTTTACTCTAGTTCCGGGCGATGATTTGGAGATAAAGTGTGGATACCTACAGTAATCTGTATTATACAGTTACTTAAACAGGTGCATAGTTACATGTTAAATTTGTCATGTTGAGCATTATTTGTAAGAGGTAAAATGTGGAGCCAACCATTAATGTGGCTTGAATAATTATTGTATGTCTGTATTATGGTAGTTTACTGCCTTACAAAGAATGGAATAGAACTTTATGAACTGACCTAAAGAGATGTTAATGAAAAAGAGGGAGAAATGCACATAACAATGTAGTATGATTATATTGTTTGCAGAAAAACACAAGTGAATTACATATTAGTTTGTGTGTAGAAAGATACTTAGAAGAATACAACGATATATACCAAACTCTTGGGATTAGGGGCGAGAAAGTGGAAGACATGCACTTTTTATCTTCCCTCTTCTGAAGGGTGAGTAAAACAATGTATAAAAAAAGAAAATAGTAGAGAGAAACATTTTTTTAAAGCTTCTAACAACTCTAAACTCCTTCAGTTACAGCTTGTAGGTGGGGAAATTTTTCCTAGTGTCCAGCAGAAATACATGCTGTTGATCAGATCACTGCTTTTAATGGCATCACTCATAGTAGAACTTATTTTCATTGCTTTTTAAAATCGGTGCATGGAATCCACGTAGGACATCCTAATGTTTTTCTACTTTTTCAGATAGATGTGGACAGTTGACTATATTGAGGAACATATAACATTTGAGGGGAGGAAAAGTCCTGGATATTTAAGTATTCCTTTAACTAAAAGTAAAAAATAAGTTTGTTTAAGCGGGGATGTCCGACCTGCAGCCCCCAGGCCACAGGCCACATGTGGCCCCGGATGGCTGTGAATTCGGCCCAACACAAAATCGTAAATTTATTTAAAATGTTACAGGATTGTTTTGTGATTGTGTTGCAGTGTATTTACTGTGTGGCCCAAGACAACTCTTCTCCTAGTGTGGCCCAGAGATGCCAAAAGGTTGGACACCCCTGCTAAATTATTGAATAGTAGTATCATAACCCAGGTGAAACAGTTCAGTGTGTGTGTGTATTTGGTTTAAAGATTTCATGTATTCACTTTTGTAGAGAGGAGAAGAGAGGGAGAAAGAGAGGGAGAGAAACCTCAAGGTGTGAGAGATACATGGGTCAGTTGACTTTCACACACCCCAAACTAGGGACCTGGCTTGCAACCCAGGCACATGCCCTGACTGGAAATCAAACCAGCAACCCTTCGGTTTGCAGGTTGGCGCTCAGTCCAGTGAGCTACACTAGGCAGGGCTGTGTTCTTGTGTTTTTAAAAATCAAATGCTAGCAACTGATTATTGTATGTCAACTCTAATTAAAAAGAACTTTACATTCCAGAATGAAAAGAAAAAAAATAAATGCTAGCATCTGATTCTTGAATTTCATTCATCCATTTGTTTATTGAATTTCATTTCAGAGCGGTTAAGGGGTTTGCTTTTATGTTTAAGAAAAAATATGACTTCTGCATCCCCCTTCCCAGAGGGACCTCAGGCTACCTCTGAGCAGGGGCTTGGCCTGGGCCAGACACTGGCTTAGGCCTCATATGCCGCCTCCTGCTTTCCTGCCTATATAAAAGGGGGTCGGGGGGATTATGACTTAAAATTATTGATTTTTTTCGGGGGAGGTAGTGGGGAGAAAGATTGATTTGTTGTTCCACTTATTTATGCATTCATTGGTTGCTTGTTGTATGTGCCCTGACCTGAGATCAGACATACAACTTTGACATACTGGGAGGATGCTCCAACCACCTGAGCCCCGTGGAACCTATGACTTTCTTTCTCATTGTTATAAATTTTTTGTTGTCTTTATATTTGAATGGTTGGTTACTCAGTGACCTGATGTCAGGAGATTCCCCCATCCCTGCATCTGCCAGGTCTGTAGTTCACTGAGATAATCATTTGTACTTGAGGAACTGGCCAACACTGAATTAGTAAATACTATGTAACTTTGTAAATTAGTTTCCAGAAAAGGCTGATAGGTATTAAAAAATGTGAATGCATCAAAACAGTTTTTAAAAGTAAATGTTAGAAATCTTCCTGGATTCTGAATTTGGTTTAAAAAGATTCATTGATATTTGGTATTTAATTTTTGGATATTAACTGAACCTTAAAATTTTTTTCTTCCTTTATATGTATTCCCATATGATTGTAGGAGTCTATCCTGAATTTAGATCGTGTACATTTTGGGAACTTATTTTAGAAAAGATCTAAGTTTTAAAAATTCTCAATGGACAGACAGAGAAAAGAGGGTCTTTGCCAACTCCTTTGGGTAAGAAAACTTTAGAATTTTGCAGATACTCTAAACATGAAGGCCAACACACCAGGCACATCGAATTGTAGAGTTTCAAATAAAATGATTTGTCACGATTTCTTTTTTTAGACTGCTGGAGTAAGAATGTCCTTCCCCCCCCATCTGAATCGTCCTCCAATGGGAATCCCAGCACTCCCGCCAGGGATCCCCCCCCCACAGTTCCCTGGCTTTCCTCCACCTGTACCTCCAGGTAATTTTGTGAATTCTGTTGTTTTAACTCATACTTTTGTCTTTTCAGAGTTTACTTTAGGAAGATGATACGTATGTGACTGTATGAGTAAAAATGTCTGTTAACATCATTTCGGAAATGTGATGTCTCATTTTCCTGTGCCACAAGTTCTCATATCTGGTTGAGTATGAAGTCATTTGGGAAATTTTTAAATAAATACTTAAAAAAACACGTAATTGATTCATGAGGTTCAAAAATTAAAAGGTATAGAGTGAAAAATTGTTATCACATTTCCACATAACTATTGTTACCATCCTTTTATAGAAAGAGGGAAACAAAGCAGGGTTCTTGGTTTCTTCCTTGTCCTTCCAGATTTTCTAATGCATATTGCAAGCCACTATAAGTATGAATTCTTTTATCCATTAGTTTTTTTCTTTTAACACGGATATATAGTAATATTCCATATATACACTATTCTGCCCCCTTTTTCTATAGAGCTTTCCAAATCACTATATAAAAGCTTTCTCTCTCCAAAGTTCTGTGAGGTATAAAAAAAAAGTTTTTCAGGCCCCATCCCAACCCACTGAATCAGATCCACAGAAATTGGGGTCCAGCAGTCTTTATTTTTAGCAAGTTCACAGGTGATTCCTAGGCATCCATTTAAGAGAACCTACATTTGAGAACCATTATCTTGAGGTACATGATTAACATTACTTGGCTTGAGAGAAAGTTTACCTTTGTTTTATAGTGGTTTTTAGAAATTTTTATATTTTAATAGGCTTGAAAACATTTCATACAAAATCAGTTTTCCTTCCAAAGGATAGTGAAAGTTCTTAATTTGCATATTAGAAATATTTTGATATAAATCTGTAAATCAGGCTGAAATCATCATCCAGAAATATATATATTTTTAAAGATTTTACTTATTTTATTAGAGAGGGAGAGAAAAATCCATGTGTGGTTGCCTCTCACACGCCCCTACTGGGGACCTGGCCCGCAACCCAGGCATGTACCCTGACTGGGAATCGAACCAGTAACCTCTCAACTTGCAGCCTGGCACTCAGCCCACAGAACCACACCAGCCAGGGCAGATCCTTTTTCTTTTTTTTTTTTTTTTAATGGTTCTTAATAGTAACCATGATAGTTTTTAAAAAGCCCTTATGTTACAGAGTTATAGGGAAGAATAGTTTACTTTCTGTTTCTTTGTGAAGAAGTTAAGGGATTAGGAATGAAGCTCAATCACTTGTTCAGAATCTGAAAAGATGACAAATCTTTTGCCTTAATTTTGTTACCAATAGGATGGTTTTATAGACAAGATTTTAAATTCCTTTAAACTATTAAAGAACAAATACTAAATGTAACATTTAGTGATAAACACTATACCAAATATAACTAGAAGTGGAAGATAATTGGAACATTTTTCTTAAGACTACTTCCTGACCGGTTCAGATGAATCAGCACTGCAAAACCAGATTTTCAGTATTCTTACCTGGTTTGATCAGTGACCGTAGTAGTGTGGGCATTTGTTCGTAGAGTGGTAAAGTTGTTGATTCTGATTCTGTTTGCAACAGCATACACTATCATGTCTTTCTCGGGAAGCATACCTGGTTAATAACTCAGGTTTAGTTGTAGCTCATTCACTACCTGCATTCTGTGTGTCGTATCAATACTTTAAAAGGTAAAAAAAAAAGAAAGTAGTCGTATGCTAAACTAGTGCAATATTTGAAGACCACAATTCCTATGCAATGTATAATTTCCTTGTAAGTGCAATTAATTGAACTTCAAAAAAAAAATTTTTTTTTTAAATTTTAGAGAGGGGGAAGGGAGGGAGTACAAGAGGGAGAGAAACATTGATGTGCAAGATATACATCGATCAGTTACCTCTCCCACTTGAGGACCCGGCTCACAACCCAGACATACCCTGATGGGGAATCGAACCATCAGCCTTTTGGTTTGCAGGCCGGCATTCAGTCCACTGAGCCACACCAGCCAGGGCACAATTAATTGAACTGTTAAGTGAGATAATGTGTGTTATGCTTACATACATTAAATTAGAAAATAAAGTTGAAAAACAACCATAATCTTTCCTTAAAAAGTAATATATGGATATAGGAAAAGGAAGTTTTCTCCCACAGTTCCTGAGTTCCCTTCCCCAAAGATAGCCTTTCTTATCAATTTCTAGAGTATAGCTGTCCAGAGATATGCTATGGATATCCCAGTGTGTTTACTCTTTCCAAATTCTTTTCTTAAAAACAACTAGTTAATAATACATTTTTCATACTTTGTGCACTTTGCCTTTTTTTCACTCTAGCATGTGTAGATTTTATAATGGTAGCCATATAATTTTTAAAGTAAATTCTATACTGCGTGTTGAGGTAAGAAACATACAGTTAAACTTCTAGTAATTTGAAAAAGGTAAAAAATTTTCAATTTGTCTTTTCTGAATGGTCAGGGTGCCACATAGATCACAGTAGTAAACAAGGGGTGTGTTGTTTTTTCCCCAAAGTTGAAAGTGAAAAAATTAGATATGAATTGATTAATAGTAATTTTGAGCATCTCCTGTATTTAAGTGTCCCACAAATGATCTCAGATAATCTCGCAGACACTCTGTGGAAATAATTACCTTACTAGAATTGAGGAAACTAAAGCTGAGGTTAAGGAGCTTGTGCAAGGTTACATATCTAAAAGTGATAGAACTGAGAATTGAACCTGTTTGCTTCTGAAGCTTTTTTCCCCCCCTATTTTGTCAATCTTACGTAGTCTAATTGATAAGCAATCTTGATTTTTATCTTTTGGAAAACCGTGAAGTCACTTTGAATAAGTTATATTGGAAAATAAAGGGATAATGTTAGAGGTTTAAGAATTTATTACTAGTCTTAGATGGATAATTATTTTAAATTGATGCTAAATTTGGGTTGAAAAATAATTTCAGAACTTGTGCTATATTTAAAAGCATTTTTAAAACTTACATTGGAAAAGTAGACTGACTTTCGCCCTCATTGCAACCTTTTTCTTAGTTCTCAGATGTAAAATTTCTTTATTAGTTATTTACACAAAGACTGAATACAGTGGCTCTTGGTTAGTAAGCAATGTAGTTGAAAACAAAAATTCAGTTGTCAATAGTAGATAGCCCATTGACAGCTCTTAAACCCTCAGAGTAGCAGCTTGTCTTAAGAAATTTTTCTCTTTGACAGTGACTGAGATTACTGATCTTATTTTTTCCATGTTTTTTGTTTTTAATTAAAGAACTGGGAATAACATGATTCTTCATAGGTTCCCAGATTAATTTCTCATTTGGTAGTTATAAAACTTTCAAAGGATTTTTTCATTAGTATTATTGTTAACCCATAAGTAAATCTGTGTTTGTGAACGTTGCTGGTTTTGAGGATGTACTGAACAGATGAACGTGAGTCAATAACTACCTAGAGTTTTATCTTCCTTAAAGCAAAAGCATGTTGTGTTAGCCTTTTTGCTTTTAAAATAGTTTTTTCTTTGTATGTAAGCTTATACAGATTGACTTGATACTTCATTGCTTTTGAAAATAAGGCATCAGTCAGTATCTCATTAGTCTTACATTTCCACCTGGATTAACTGTGAGAGTACTTGTATGTATGGCATGTAGTTGATACAGAATACAGTCATATAATTGTGTGCTTACAACTCATTATGCTTTTTCCTTAGGTACCCCAATGATTCCTGTACCAATGAGCATTATGGCTCCTGCTCCAACTGTAAGTATAATTTTAAGGAGGAATTAGGTATGGTAGTGATAGTGCTTTTAAGCTAAAAAACTTGATAAATTATTTTAAATGTTTAAAAGGATAGTAGGAAGGGTGTGAGCATCCATTTCTGTCATCCTCTTTATTAAGTAACATTTTCCCTCAACTGTACATATATGCAATTGTCCCTAAAATATGCTCCCTGAATAATTTATGGTTTTTCTCTTATTCTCTAGACTCATGTACTTACTAGTTCAGATTTAGGACATTGGCTTTTTAAGTTATTTTCTCATCCTTTATCTTGGTTTTTAGATATAAGAGAGTGAAAGGATGTATCTGATCTTATTTCTTTTTAAAAAATTTTTATGTATGTATGTATTTATTTTTAGAGAAGGGGGAAGGAAGGGAAAAAGAGAGGGAGAGAAACATCAGTGTGTGGTTGCCTCTACCATGTTCCCACTGGAGGCCTGGCCCACAACCCAGGCATGTGCCCTGACTCAGAATTCAACCAGCGACCCTTTGGTTTGCAGGCCAAGACTCAATTCACTGAGCCACACCAGTCAGGGCTGATCTTTTTTTGTTTGTTTGTTTTTTAAAGACTGTAAGAATGATCCTAGCAGAAATACAAATTTCAAAATAAAAATTTGTGTTGAATATATTTCTATTCTTTCCTCCCACCTACCTTTTAGCCTCTCCCAAGCTATTTTTCCCTCTTTTAGTATGATACTATAGTTTTACTGAAGCCTTTCCTTTGGAGAAGTTTGTCATTATTTAGTCTTAGGTCTTGAATCTTAATTCTGCACATTCATCAAAACCTTTGTACACTTGACGCATCTTAGTTAAGAATGTTAATATATGACACATGAATAAATAATAACCCTCTCAGCTGTATTTTAACCAGCTATTTCTTTTTGTTCATTGGTAGAATATTAGGCTTCATTTGGAATTCCACATAGAGGGTAGACCTCATTACCTTCAACAGTTTTTATACCTGTGGCTTTTGAAAAGGGAGGGGAATCATGTTATTTATTTATTTATTTATTTATTTTTACATTAAGAAGGAAGATGGGAAGTAGGTGGACAAATAAGAATATGTTATGAGGCAGACCACTAAGAAGATAATGGTTCTGTAGACCAAGGGGTAGTCCATTTTTTCTTGCATTAGACACTCAATTTTGGGGCATTTTGGAAAACTTTCACATGACAGGTATCCTTACTATCTTGCATCTCATCCTAGGAAAACAGCATTTGAGGTTTGAAGCAGCTCCCCCAGTTCACCACTGTTTATTCAGTGCCTATTGTGGGTGTTTTGCTAAATTCAATTCCATATAAAATGATGAGAAAGGTTAGTCCTTCCTCTGGGAAGTTGAAAGTTATAAAGGGTAAATTTTTAGTGTGGGAGAGTGCTATGGGAGTATTTTAATATTCTGCAAGAGAATTAGCAGGGATTATTGAGATTTGCTGTTATACTAGTACACAGTACAGCTGTGAAGAGACTTCTGGATATATTTGATAATTTTAAATCATTTATGATGTCTTAAACAATAAAAAACTCTCTTAAACATAAAATTTCTATCCCAAGTTACTTCTGCTTTTCCAGGTTTTTAAAAGAAAGGTAATCCAGCAGTGGGACTTGACTTGTCATAAGTGTTTTCATTAATAAAAGAGTTATGTGCTTTAGGAGCTTTAGGTTAAATATGTAGATCCTTTAATAATAAAGTGCTATGTACAAGGTGGAAGAAAAGTAGGTTTACAGTTGTGTGGATAAGACGGTTTGTTTATTAATTATGGTATTGTTCATAGGAATAACGGTAAACTTGCTTTTACCCTACCCTCTTTTTACTAATTTTCATTGGTGTTTTTAGCCTGTTACATTAAACATGGTAAGTTTAATTGCCAGATGAAATTTTATTGCCTTTCTTCATTCTAGGTCTTAGTACCCACAGTGTCCATGGTTGGAAAGCATTTGGGAGCAAGAAAGGATCATCCAGGCTTAAAGACAAAAGAAAATGATGAAAATTGTGGTCCTACTACGACAGTTTTTGTTGGCAACATTTCTGAGAAAGCCTCAGACATGCTTATAAGACAGCTCCTTGCTGTAAGTCAAACCGTTTTTGTTTTTTTGTTTTTTTCATTTAAAAAGTTTTTGTTATAAATTTTAAACTTAGGAAAAAGTAGGAATAGGACTCTGCGTAATTATTTTCTCTGTTTTATTTTGGAAATTCTCAATCCAGCAAAAAAAGTTGAACAGAGTACAGTGAGCACCCTTGTAACATATTTTGTCACATTTATTCTCTCTACATACATGCTGCACACTTTCTTTGAGTAATTTGAGAGTAACTGTGACATGACATTTCACTTTTGAATACTTCTTGTGTCTCTTAAGACTAAAGACATTCTCCTACATGATCACAAAATCATCATTACACTTAAGAAATTTAGGGGTGATACAGTATCGTTAACTAATACACACAGTCCTTTTTTAATTTTTAAATTGAATTTCCTCAGTAATTTCCAAAGTGGCTATTTTTGTGTTTTTGACCTATGATCCAGTCAAGGCTTACACATTGCATTTGATTGTCCCACTTCTTTAGACAATTTGTTTAATAAAGAACAGCTCCCTGCTCTTTGTTTTTTGATTTGCTCGTTTTGATTTTGTCTTTTTTGACACTAACGTTTTTTTTGAAGAGTCTATTTTTTTTACAGAATATCTCTCCTAATTTGAAATCAAGTGAGTGTTTGCTTTTATCTACATTCAGAGTAAGCATTTTTTGTGAGAATACTTCATGGGTAATGTCTTGTTCTCCGTGTCATACAGGAAAAGGCACACAGTGTCTCTGGTTCTGTTTTTGGTGATGGTTAGTGACTCTGGTTAAGGTGGTCTGATCTCTGTATTGTGAGAGTCTTTTCCCTTTGTTATTGATAAGTAATCTCTGGGTTTATATGTGAAGATAATGAGTTCTCTTTCCTAGCAACTTTTAAAAAATTGATTGATTCCTTTTTAAAGTTTTTATTCTGAGCATAAAAAGTTGTTTTGACTTCATGAAGTCATTGATTTTCTTTTTTGTGTTTAAAAAATTTTGTCCTGGTGATATATGCAAATATTAAGTGAAATAATACTGAGTGATTTTATAGTATAAACAGTGCCCATACTTCTTCCATAATCTCCCCTTTTCTTAGAGAAGATAGTTTTAAATATTTTCCTTTTTCATTTTATAAGTAATGTACATTATCACCATTTGTTGTAAATTATATGATCCTTGAATCAAACAATGATTAGAAAATAAAACACCCACGAAACTGACCTTTGTCAGATCTCTGTATTTTGTGATACTAACTTCAGCTATCCCCCCCCCAAATAAAACATTAAAATCGAAAGCGCCAATTCCCAGCTCTTTCTTTCATGAGGTTAACTACCAGAGATAATCCACTGTTCTAAATTTAGAGTTGACAATCTCTGTATATTTTTACTTTAATTACATATTTACAGATTGTTTAAAATTTGTAATTTACCAGTTTTATTTTAATTTTTCTAAAAGACTTTATTTATTTTCAGGGAGGGGAGGGGAATGGGAAAGAAAGGGAGAGAAACATCAGTGTGTGGTTACCTCTTGTGTGCCCGCAACCCAGGCATGTGCCCTAGACTGGGAATCGAACTGGTGCCGCAACAGCCAGGGTGTAATTCACGTTTTAATTTAGTACTTCTTCATGGTTTGCTTTTTGTCACCTAATGTGTGTAGCTTTATTCACTGCTAGGTATTGCATTGTAGATAAATACCATGAATTGTCGATTTTCTACTGGTGGTCATACAGATTGTTTACATTTTTTTATGTTTTGCTGTATTATTACTGGTCATATCATGTCTTATTCATAGGTGAACCTGAAAATGTTCTATTATATATTCTCTTAGAAGTGGAATTTCTGAGTAGGGCATGCTTATCTTCAGCTTTATAAAATAATGCCAGTTTTTCCCAAAGTGGAACATTGGGAAGACATTTAAAAAAGTATCTTCATTAAGATCTAATTTATATACCATAAAATTCACCCTTATAATGTATAATTCAGTGGTTTCTGGTACATTCAGAAAGTGGTACAAACACCACCACTAATTCCATAGCATTTTCTCTTTTTTTCTTTTTATTTTAATTTTTAGAGGGAAGCGAAGGGAGGGAGAGAGGGAGAGAAACATGGAAGCACGTTCTAATCGGGGAAACTGACTCGCGACTCAGGCATGTGTCCTGACTGGGGATTGGACCTCAGCCTTTTGACTTGTGGGATGACTAGAAAGGCACCCATCCCACTGAGCAAACCAGCAAGGGCTAAAGAGCATTTTCATTACCTGAAGTAGAAACCTTTTACCCATTAACAGTCATTTCCCATTCTTTCCTCACCCCAATCCCTAAAACCACTATCCTACTTCTTTCTCTATAGATTTGCCTATTCTGGGCATTTTATATAACAGAATCATAAATATGTGGCCTTTTTGTTTTCTTTCACTTAGCATAATGTTTTCAATGTATATCTATATTATAGCTTGTATTTGTATTTCAGTCTTTTTTTAATATGTATTTTATTGATTATGCTATTACAGTTGTCCCATTTTTTCTCCCCTTTATTCCTCTTTGCCATGCACTCCTCCCCTTAGTTCATGTCCATGGCTCGTGCATATAAGTTCTTCAGCTTCTCCATTTCCTATACTATCCTTAACCTCCCCCTGTCTGTTTTCTACCTACTATTTATGCTTCTTATTCCCTGAACCTTTTCCCCCATTCTCCTCCTTCACCCACCCCTTTGATTTCCATTTCTGTGATTCTGTTCCTGTTCTTGTTGTTTGCTTAATTTTTGTTTTTGTTTTAGGTTCAGTTGTTGATTGTTGTGAGTTGTCATTTTACTGTCCACAGTTTTTGATTTTCTTCTTTTTCTTAGATAAGTCCCTTTATCATTTCCTATAATAAGAGCTTGGTGATAATGAAGTTCTTTAACTTTACCTTATCTGGGAAGCACTTTATCCACCCTTCCATTCTAAATGAAAGCTTTGCTGGATAGAGTGATCTTGGATGTAGGTCTTTGCTTTTCATGAGTTTGAATACTTCTTTCCAGCCCCTTCTTGCCGGCAAGGTTTCTTTTAAGAAATCAGCTGATAGTCTTAATGGAAACTCCTTTGTAGGGAACTGTCTCTTTTTCTCTCACCGCTTTTAAGATTCCTTATCTTTAATCTTGGGTAATGTAATTATGATGTGCCTTGGTGTGTGCTTCCTTGGGTCCAACTTCTTTGGATTTTCTGAGCTTCCTGGGTCTCCTAGAAGTCTTTCCTTGGTCAGATTGGGGAAGTTCTCCATTATTTTTTCAAATAAGTTTTCAATTTCTCACTCTTCCTCTTTTTCCTTCTGGCACCCCTATGATTCTGATGTTGGAACGTTTAAAGGTTGTCCCAGAGGTTCCTAAGCCTCTCCTCATTTTTTTGAATTCTTGTTTCTTCATTCTGTTCTGGTTGAATGTTTATCTCTTCCTTTTGCTTCAAATTGTTGATTTGAGTCCCAGTTTCCTTCTCTTTACTCTTCGTTCCCTGTATGTTTTTCTTTGTTTCACTTTGCGTAGCCTTTACTTTTTCCTCCATTTTGTGACCATGTTCAACCATTTCTTTGAGCATCCAGATTACCAGTGTTTTGAACTGTGATTCTGATAGGTTGGCTAACTGTTCATCACTTAGTTCTGTTTTTGGAGCTTTAATCTGTTCTTTAATTTGGGCCATATTTCTTTGTCTGGGCACACCTGTTATTTTGTAAGGGGCCTTAGGTATTCGCCAGGGCAAGGCAACCCAGGTCGCTGTGTTGTGACACTGCATGTGGGGGAGGGGTCCGAGAGGGAAGGGAACAATGCTGCTTGCTCGGCTCCCGGCAGGCTTCCAGTCACTTGCCCTGCTACCTGCAAGCAAATTGGGCCCTTCTAATGCTGATTTCTGGGTGGGTGGGATTGTGTACATTCTAGGACCCCGTGGGTTTCTCCAACGAACTCTCCTGTGAGGCTGGGAGTTTTCTCCTGCTGTCGCATCCTCTACAGTTTCTTAAAGCCGGAGGTTTTGAGGCTTTCCTTTCTTGCATTGGAACCCTGTATTACGTGGTCTGTCTGGCTCCCCAGCTGTTTCTCCAGTTTATCCTCACGCAGATGTGGGACTGCCCAGTCCTCCAGCCACAGCCTCACTCGTCTGGTCCTCCAGTCGTTGCCTTGCCTTGCGTCCTCTCCACCCTTGCTCCCTGTCTCTGCACCTCCTGCTGGTCTGGATGAATGTTTCTTTAATCTCTTGGTTGGTGGATTTCCATACAGTTTGATTTTCTGGCAGTTCTGCTTATTTTTTTGTTTTTAAATTTGTTGTTGTCCTTCTTTTGCTTATACAAGGAGGCAAAGTATATCTGTCTACACCTCCATCTTGGCCAAAAGTTCTGTATTTGTATTTCAATGTCTTTTATGACACTGATGATGTTATATTTAGTCGCTATGCTACATTTTGTTTACCCATTCATCAGTTGATTTACAGTTGGGTTGTTTATATTTTGTGGTTATGAATAATGGTGTATGCGGTTTTTTTGTGGACATATGTGTATTTTTTTCAGTTTGAGAGATCTCTTTTAAAAACCTGTTCCTGATTTATATGTGCAACAGAGTGTTTTAGTTTTAGGTTTTGTTTGGATTCATAAATTTTCCTCCCCTCCCTCCCTCCCTCCTTCCCTCCTTCCCTCCCTCCTTCCCTCCTTCACTCTTTTCCTTTCCTCCCTCCCTTCCCTCCCTCCCCCGTCTCTCTCTTTCCCTTTTAAGGCTTCTTTTAAATGTCTGGTGATCCTTGACTGTTCATATTTAAGAGTAAGGGATTAAAAGGCTTTTGTATAAGATGCATTTGTAAAATGTTGGGCATCATTGTAGAGTAATGTAGCCAACAGCAAGTGGTTTTAAATATTAGTATGTGGATATCTTTTTTTCTTTTAAGGATTGTTTGTTTGTTTGTTTATTTTAGAGAGGGGTAGAGAGGGAGAGAAATATCAGTGTGTGGTTACCTCTTGTGTGCCCTCCGCTGGGGACCTGGTCTGAAACCCAGGCATGTACCCTAGACTGGGTATTAAATGAGTGACCCTTCGGTTCTCAGGCCGGCACTCAATCCCCTGAGCCACACCAGCCAGGGCTCTTTCTTTTTTTAATATGTTTTATTTACTGATTTGGAGAGGGAGGGAGGGAGGGTTGTTCATTGTTCTATTGAATGAGTTACTAGCTATTCATTTTGTTTTTTCAAAATTTTGTTCAATTTTGCTGCTGTTTCCTCGTGTTATATTAGACCTTAAGGGTTTTTACCTTTTATGTCCTTTGATTATCATTTTAGTGATTTCTCTGAAGGGAGATGTGAAAAATTCATCCATATTCACTTTTGACATACCTATTTTGTATTTCTTTCATATATAATAGATTTGTGGGAGTTGAAAGAATTTTAAGAAACTTAGTTGCTAATATGATCTTTTTTTTTCTTCTTTGTTGAGTTATTTTCCTAGTGAGAATATAATTGTGCTTTTATTTGCCTTATAAGTAGGTTTCTTTTGTTAAGTAATAACTTTTTTTTTTTTCCTTTTTAAGAAATGTGGCTTGGTTTTAAGCTGGAAGAGAGTACAAGGTGCATCTGGAAAACTTCAAGGTAGGTACATTTATCCTTATTTATTGAGGTCATTTTAACTTGTGTGCATAAATCACTTTTAACATGTTTTATTCTCATTGTCCTTAATCATAGGAGTATTCTATTAGCATTTTTTGTCTTCTTATTGGAATAGGATTAAAGGCAATTGAGAAGATGTTGCTGAGAGTTGAGAGTAGAAAGTGGAAAAGTGTAACAGGAAGGAGGTAGGAAAGAAAAAATAATTATTCAGACCACCTGGTTTCTTATAAGATTACAAAATCCATTTTGTCTCAGAACAGGGGTATATGATCAACATGGGACCATTAGGACTTAACAAGAAAGTAGGAGAAAACATGATGAGATGGCTTGGTAGTCTTAAAAGCACACCATTCTTTTCATACTTGTTGATAGAAACACCTGCGTGATAGGCATTCTTTAAACACCTTGTATTATGGAATTTTCATATATATATATATATATATATATATATATATATATATATATATAAAAAATAAGAATAGTAAAATGGAGTCCCATGTACTCATCATCTGGTTTTCACATCAGCTCATGGGCAATTTTGTTTAACCTGTACTCCACCCATTTCCTCCATGTATTACTTTTAAGCAGACTTATGCATTGGATTATTTTGTCTGTAAATATTTTAGTATGTATCTCTAAAGATAAAGGCTTTTGAAAAAACATTAAAATACTACTATAAGACCTAAAAGAATGAACTATTCTCCCCCCATGTTTTTTTTTCATTTCATTCCTTTTTTTAAAACTTTTAATATCATTAAGAAAATATATTGAGAGACCCAACATTGAGCCAATACCCAGTCAATGTTCAGGTATCCAGTTCCCGTAAATGTCAGTTTTTTAAAGTCTCTTAATATTTTAACTCTTTCTTCTCCCTTGAGGTATTTGCCCAGTATTGTTTCTTTAGTGTGGATGTGCTAGTTGCAGCTCCAGTAGAAAAATGTGCCATGTATCTTTATCTTACGTATTTTATGTAAACTGGTTAGTAGTTGTATCTTGAGCCTTGATCAGAGTTGGTCAAGAGTGTATATATATATATATATATATTTTTTTTTTTTTTGGTAACAGCTGTTGATTGTCAGTGCCTAAGTTGATTCATTGATTTGGGGTTGCAAAATATAAGTGTGTTTTGAAGAATTCTATCATTCCTTCATTTGAAGAACAAATATTTTTCATTTATTAGTAGAATATGTATATAAGGATAAATTTGTCCCTTCATCTGCTCTTGGTTATTTTAGAGGTATAATTTATATTAAAAAACCAGGATAAATGCTTTGGTTCTTTATTTTATTTTTTAAAAGAATGAGCTTGTGTCTTCAGCATGCTCTAGCAGTGACTTTTTTTAAAGAACTATTTTGAATTTTGAGATTGAAATATAGTCAATTTGTTATTACTTAGTATGGATTAATTGCCATTGTTATTGCAGGTGAAGCTTAAGCTATCATCAGTTAGTTGCCTCTGCAAGTTGGATTTCCAGTGGTTTTGATACAAGTCTGTCTTTGATAGCTTCTTTGTTATCTGTAGTGACAAGACCTTCTGAGCTCCATCTAGTAGATTTTCTACCTCGGATTTGGGATTAGCTATTTCCCAAAGGAGGTGTGGTTCCTCAAAATCAGTCTAGGAATTGTGTATTCATTGTAAGAGTGGTTTGGCCTTTGCTTTTATGTCTTTCCAGTGCACATTAATTCGAATTCTGGACCGAAAGATTTTTTAAAAATTTTATTTACTTATTTTTAGAGAGAGGAAGGGAGGGAGGTAAATGTGTTGTTGCCTCTCGCACGCCCCCTAGTGGGGGCCTGCCCCATAACCCAGGTACGTGCCCTAAACTGGGAACTGAACCAACAACCCTTTGGGTCGCAGGCCGGTGGCATTCAGTCTTCTGAGATACAACAGCCAGGGCTAAAAGATTTTTATTTAACCTTTTCTGTCATATGTCTGTATTTTCTTTCTCCCACACCGAGAATCCTGAGTTTCAAGGACACCTGGGACAATAAATAGACTATTAAATAATTACTGGCTTGCTACACCTTACATTTCACATGCAGTAATTTCAGACTAATAATACCAACACTATCATCAAAAATATGATTATTGAAACTTTCTTTTTTATTGACAAGACCTTTTTGGGGTATGTCACACTAAAAATGTACAGTCAAATTTCTAGTCTTAAATTCACTTAGAATAGTTTTTCTCTGTGTGGCTATGTCATTACTGTATACATATTTGGATTCATTTGTTTAACTTTCAGTTTTTAAGTTGCTCGTTAGTTTTATTTTTATTTTTTAAAGATTTTATTTATTTTCAGAGGAGAAGGGAGGGAGAAAGAGAGGGAAACATCAACGTGTGGTTGCCTCTCACGTGCCCCCTACTGGGGATCTGGCCCACAACCCAGGCATGTGCCCTGACTGGGAATCGAATGAGTGACCCTTTGGTTCGCAGGCCGGCACTCAATCCCCTGAGCCACACCAACCAGGGCTAATTTTGTTTTAATATCTCTGATTTAAAGGCATGGTAATAATAGTGACACTAGCCTAGTTATTAAAATGAAACATATAGAAAAGTTAGGTGAGTAACTAGGATAAGAGATGATTACCTTTATAGTTTAACTTCTCAGAAAAGTGCTTTATTTACATTGGAGCAGCCTGTTCTCACTTATTTGTAGCTTTTAGGAAGTCTGGATGGAATGAATTTGTGAAGTAATTAACAGTCTCAATCATGAAATTTGTTGATTTTGCTTACTTTTTTATCAGCACTTCCAGTAAGTGGCAGCTTGCCTGATGAGGGTTTTTTCCCCCTTTCGTTGAGAGTGTAAACATGAACCCCCTTTAAAAGGTTATTGAATGAAATGGAGGAATGACAACATGAATATACTATGACACTTGGTCTCTACTGATTTTAATTTTCCATACTTTTTTTCATCTCTCATAATTATATTGATATTTTACTAATTCTTTACATTTACTGCTAGCCTTTGGATTCTGTGAGTATAAGGAGCCTGAATCTACCCTCCGGGCACTCAGGTTATTGCATGACCTGCAGATTGGAGAGAAGAAGCTACTTGTTAAAGTTGATGCAAAGACAAAGGCACAACTGGATGAATGGAAAGCAAAGAAGAAAGCTTCTAATGGGGTATGTTTTCCATAGTGTTATCTTTTCTAGGCCAAATGTGCTCTTACAGCGTAAATACTTATTATAAATTAATCTAATATGGGGCTTCACAAGATCATCATGCTTGTGACTAACATGCAGATGTTTTTAGAGTTTATAGTTATTTTAAGTCTTTTATCTACCCATTGTGGGTGGATGACTGTTGGTTTGCTTGTTCCAGGTTGGTATGAAGGTAGTAAGGGAGGCTGGACAAGGTTAACTTGCCAGAGAAAACATTGGTACAGACTATTCCAAACAGAGCTAATTCATTAAGGCAGCTTTGTAAGTAAGTACAAAATATATTTCAATCTCCACAATTTTTATTAGTTATTAGTTACCTTCTCTTTTAGAAGTACACAGGTTCTAAAATATTTAAAATAAGTATAATATTATTTTCCTCAGATTGGTGGCTGTGTAAAGCAAAGCTGAAGTAAAGGAGTTTTTATGTGTTGTACTGTAATGTATGCATTATTACTCCCTGTCAACAAAGCAAAAAATAGCTAAAATCTTAGTTTATGTTTCTTTGTTGTCCCTTTCTAGTTCCTTTGGGCACCTCAAGCTTACCAGATCCCCAATAGATTTATTACTATCTTTCTGTCTCTACAAAAAAAGAAAGAACAAAACCCAGCCTTTTGCTCTCAAGCTTTGTTATAATTCAATATAGAATGGCTTTTTTGGTTCTACCCTTTCCCTTCTTTACAAAAATGTTCTTTGTAAAAAGCTCATAAAATAAAGCTGTAAGAAAGATATTAAGTATCATTCATAATCCTATCACCATTAGTAACCACTGTAGTCAGTTTTGCGTATTCTTCTAGACAGTTTTCTGTATGGATGAATGTAGCTTTGATAGGGGTATGTGTAGTTGTTTTTCTTTCTTAAATACAGGATTGAATTCTAAGTATTGTTTTATAAATAGCTTTTTCTCTCTTTCCTTGGACTTGTAATAATATTTTAGCTCATGTCTGTACATTTAGTTTTCTCTCATCTGACTGCTACAGTACTGCCTGTATTTCTAAAACTTTACTATAATTATGCCAACCCCCTGCTCATCCACCCTTAATGGTGTTGAATTTCTTACAGTTTAAAGCCCATATTCTTAACATGGCATCCATGGCTTGCTTCAGTCTGCTTTTCTTGTGTCTCCCCTCAGTCACCCTCTATTCAGTCATGTATTCATACAAACTTCATTTGTGTTTTGCTGACATCTCATGTCCTTGTTGCCCATCCGTGCTTCCTGCTGAAATTCTGTTCATATGGTTAGTGTAATTAAAATGTTACTTGATTCATACAGCCTTCATCAGTCCTATCCCTTGATTCTTTTCAGGCAGAATTGAATTCTCTCTTCTGTCAAGTAGGTTTTTCCTGCTGTTCATGGCAGTCTCCTTTGTAGTATATATTGTTTGTATCTCTCTGTCTCTGACAGCCCTTTATACCCTTTTCATTCCCGTGTCCTCCGCCACATTTTCTGATTACAAGATAGAAAGACAAGAAAGTCACAGTGTGTGTCCCTGTATCTTGTACCTCCACAGGACCTAAGATAAAGTCTTGCCCATAGCAAGAATGGAATGCACATTTATTGAATAACAGTTGTGATTATATTGCCCTCCTGTTAATCTTACTGTCCTTGCCTAGCTTTACAGGGAAATAATAAAATACAGTTTCTCTGGAGTGTAAACTGTATTTCACGTCATCAGTGTTACCTGTCACAGCACTAAAATCTTTTTTAAAAAACAAACTGTATGTCACAAGAGTTTTTAGATTTTCCTTGCTGTGATCATTGTTTTTATTTATTTATATAATTCCCCATGACTCATAGTTTTGCTGTGTTTACTCATGAGCTTCTGGGGTGGTTTAATTTGTAGTATTTGCAGATAGTGTGCTCTGAACATGAAGTAAAGCACTTCACTATTTATCTATTTATATGAATAAGAAGATGCACAGTTTTGTGACTCTAGCAAGAGGAAGCACTATTTAAATATGTGTCTTCAAGTATGGAATTGAAGCCACCTCCAATAAAAACAATTATTGCAAGTAAAATGAAATAAAAAAAAAATTAACAGACATTATACCTGGATACACTTAGCATGGTGCCCAGGTGCATGAAGTCTTAAGACAAACATGGCATATTTTTGGAATGTCACCTTTCTTCAACAACATTGATTTAAAAAAAATAAAGCAACTATCAAACTTTAAAAAGTAATTTAGGCAAGTATAGCTATATTGTAAAGTACATTGAAGATTTATTCATGGTTTTTCAAGATAAAATAGAAGATGTTATTTGTTTTTTCTCCTTTATTGACTTTGTCAGAAGTTTAGCGAGCAGTGGCTTAAGGTGGATGATTCGAGAATGAGACATTGAGAAACTTGTGTTACTTTATTCAGACATTTTTCTGATTTCAGGCAGAAGAGAAAACATAGTTGCATAGTTCTCTGACTAAAAAAGAAACGTGAAGTTGTCTAAAAAGAGATTTTTTTCTGACCTAGAATTTTAAGAAGAATTAAGTGTCTAATGGCTTGATTGGAAGTTTTCATTGAGATTTTTCAGAATTTGAAGAAGCAATGTTTTTACCTTTAGTAAAAATATTTATTTTGCTGTAGCCATGGTGATCTAGTCCATGTCCTGAAGCTTTCTGGCTGTTCATTAATAGAGGTAGAGCTACCTGCTTGATTGCCACAGGTAGTGGGCGTTAACCACACATTCAAGAATGAATTCTTACAAGTGTTGAAAGTACAAATAATCTCTGGAAGGAGCCATTTACATTACATTTTAGTTGGTGATAGATACTATAGGTAGGAATATCTTCACATCTTTGCCTGCAAATTAGCCTGGCTGAATCTACATTTCGTCAAAAAAAGCTCTGCGTTTGCTTAAGTTCCCAAAAAAGTTCTTGTCTTAAATTCCAGAAGTCAGTGCCAAAGGAGCCTAGAAGAGCTGTTTTCCAACTTTACAACTAGTAGCTTTACTATTGAAGCTTTTAAACTTTCTTCTGAAAAGAGCCAAATAAGTGGGCCACATAAATAGATCAGATACTTAATTGATTTCTGTGATTCTGTTGTACTGCTAAATCTTTTATCTTTTTCTGTTAATTGAATTCACTTTTTGTTTCTGAAGTGGAAGAAGAAACTGGAAATCAGAAAATTGTTTATGGTTGAGGACCCAGAGGTAGAGCAGTTTGAAACCAAAAATAACTTTTCTTTCCATGATACATCTGGCTATTTTTGTTTTCTTACATTAACAATTAGTTAAGAGATTCGGGCTAATTAGCTTTCCTTCTAAAAATGCACATTTTTTTAATAGCTCAAGGGGCAGTAGTTACTCGCAAGGTAGTGTGAATTAATTCTTTCCAAATGCTTAGCTAAGACTGGCTCTACTAATATTTAAATTTTTATTTAGGATGGTGGTGGTAGAGAATTTAGGGGCAATGGGTATTTTTAGATGAATATGCCTTTGGATTTAATAACCCCATGTTTATCCTTATGCATAGAAAAGCAGGAGATGGAGAGGGTTCATGGAAAGGAAGTTAGAATATAGAGGAAAAACTAAAGACAGACTTGGATGCTCTCTCATAAAGTATATTTTCATAATAAAGAATTTAGGTCTCATCAGCTAAGGGTTGGGTGAAATAGCCATGTATGTCTTAAAACCTGCGGTTTCAACGACAAGTTTATTGGAGGGTAAATTCTTCAGTTAAAAACCTGTATGGAAGCAGAGTATCACTGAAGTGATTTTAGTGAAAGCTGCTTAAAGACCTTACTGTGATACATTATTGATGTAAAGTAAGAAAGGAACAGATTTATAGTTTACAGTATTTTTGAAAAATAATTTTAACTGTTTAATTACAGTCCTTGTATAAAGCATCTTGTCTTTATTTAAGATGCCAGATAGAAAAAAGTTGGCAACAAGAAGATTGGATGAAGAGGCAGGTTTGAGAAAAAAACTCTTACAGTGGTTAGTTTTATAATATTGCACAACTTATATTGAAGTTATTTATATCATAACTTTCTCTTAATCCTTTATTGTTCCATGCTTAAGGGCAAAGTTATTTTTGTTTTTGAATTTTTTTTTGCCACTTAGCATAGTATCTTGCACACAATAGGCTCTTTGTTGAGCAAATTCATTTAAGAAATAAATGCTTGTTGAATAAGTATTCGTTGGAGATAGCTTTCAGAATGCTGGTGGTTAAATAACTTAGATTATATTAAGGAGCTACAAGGTTATTTTTGTTTTTCTTAACATTGGCAATGAGTTAAGAAACTCACCTTTGAATAAAGTTGTATGCATTGGGACCAGGAGCCAGCATTTGTGCAGAAGAGCATGGTTCATGTTTGTGTATCTGAAAATGTGTATAGTATGTACCAAGTAAATTGATAACTACTTTGGGGAATGCATGTATATACAGTTTTCAATTACAAAAGTCTTTGTATACATACCTCTTTGTTTGTTACTTGTTATGTTTTTTTCACCTTTTTTTTTTTAATTTTAAGAAGAGAGGGATTGAAAGTAACCAACTGGAAATTATCCAGTGTTTTGAGGTCATTCTCTGAATTTTTGGTTTGATCTGGATTAATTCCTTAATTGGGAGACTTTAAATATAACGTAGGAAAAAGAAGAATGGTACATTAGAAGCCAGAAATATTTTTCTCTGTATCAACACAAGTAACAGTCTAGACGTCGTTTTAAAATTAATGAAGTCTTATAGTTAGTTGCTTATTTGTGAGGAACATTACAGTGTGAATTTTTTGTTTTTATTACATGTGCAAGTCATGAAGAGAAAGACTTGTGCAATATTCAGAGTTGATTCTTTCTTAGTGTATATGATTTTATGAGTGATATTCCCACATTACAGAAATTTAAAAAGCAGAGGGGAAAAAGAAGCCATTGTTTTAGCCTCTGACCTGTCTCATGCTTGCATTCTATTGTATAAAATTGTCTATTATATTTTTGTTTACTTCACCTAGAAATTTTATTTTAAATAATGGCTAGCGTAGTGTACGTAACATATTTTGCTTTTTCCACATAAATTTTCAACTGTTGAGTTGTTTAGGAAGCATTGTTAGTTTGTGCAACTATTGAGCAAGACATTCTGAAAGATTTGGAAAGCCTGGCAGATGTTTTATGCAGTATGCTAGTCCTGTGATTTAATCTTTCTATAGCTGGTTGAGGATCAGAATATTAGCTATCAGGGGAAGAAAGGAAAAGAAAATGATGAAGTACCAGCATCCAAGGAAAAAACACTAAAACGTTTAGTTTTATAAAGTTAGCAGCAAAACCCAATCTGCATTTAATTGGACTACAGAAATGTTTTGAAGGAGACGTTTTATTTATTTTGTGTACTAACTCTTGTTTTAGAATGATTTTCATTTCCTTGGTTGATTTATTCCCCCCTTCCACTCCTGAATTTGCCTTGTTGTTTTTTGTTTTGTTTTGTTTTTTAAGAATGCCAGGCCAGAAACTGTCACTAATGATGACGAAGAAGCCTTAGACGAAGAAACAAAGAGAAGAGATCAGATGATCAAAGGGGCCATTGAAGTTTTAATACGTGAATACTCCAGCGAGCTCAATGCCCCTTCACAAGAATCTGACTCTCACCCAAGGAAGAAGAAGAAGGAAAAGAAAGAGGACGTATGTGTTACTGATTTCTGACAACAGCCATATCTACAGTTCACTTTTTATGGTGTCACTCTTGTGCTTTCATTACATTTCAACTTTTGAGGGAAGAATAGAATGACTAGCATTTATTATAATATACTGTTAAGCCTAATTTGACCAATCAACTTAAATTTTTTAACCAAAACATTTGTTTTTTATGTTTGAAATGCACTGGCAGGGAAGCTTGTGCTTGGCCTTGTATTCAAATTCATTAAGGAGAAACAAACCTTAAGTGATAAAGTGTAGAGTTAAAGTGCAATCTTTTTGTTTTTGTTTGGCTGTGATGGGGCTCTCCATGTTTTGCCTTACTTCCTAATTCTTATTCTGTCTCTGCTCCAAGCAGGATGCTAGTCTCATTCACTGAGGGTTTTTACCCATTTTTAAAATTTTCAGCCAACTCTCCTTATAAACCATGTCTCATATCCCCCATGGACAGAAATGCTGTTCAAATTCTAATGGGAGGATTATGAAAGAACAGCACAAGATGAAACCCTCCTCCCTAGTGTATTGTATTACCACCACTCTTTGTCAGACCAAGCTGATTGAACAGTAGGGGGCCCAGGTTGAAAGAAAATGTTTGTTTTTTATACTCATTTCTTCTGAATAAATTTAGAGAAAATATGGGGAGTGTTCTTTTTTCTTCTTTTTTTAAGATTTTATTTATTTTTAGAGAAAGGGGAAGAGAGGGAGAAGGAGAGAAATATCAATTGGTTGCCTCTTGCATGAGTGTCTACTGGGGACCTGGCCTGCAACCCAGGCATTTGCCCTGAATAGGAATGGAACTGGTGACTTTTTTGTTTAAGAGATGACATTCAACCCACTGAGCCACACCAGTTAGGGCAAGAGTGTTCTTAAAAATGTTGGAATTATGCTATATGCACGGATTTCCTATACCGAGAAAAAGTACTGTGAAACATTGAATTTAATATCAAGGTTCATATTGTATTTCATTGCCTTATTAGGCCATCTTCAATTTTCTTTGTGGCCAAATACACTTTTATTACTTGGCTTATTCTTCCTCATGTGGTCATAAATACCTGTCTGGTGAAATGCCAATAGTTGGGAAGAGTAACTGGAAGAGTGAGTTAGGTACTGAGTAATTGAAGCCTGTGACGTGTTCTCTCTTCCCCCACTAATGGAAAAGGAGAAAATAACTAGACATTTATGTTGGATTTGGGTTGGGAAGAGAGGATCAAAGAAATCCTGTTCTGTGGCAGAAATTGTAGGCACATTTTCTTGTTATGATTGTTTCCTATATCTGGATCAAGGAAGAAGTCCTGCTAGTATATCCTTACTCCATTGCTTAGGGAAGTTGGAGGGAGAGGAGGTGATGGGAAGGGTCATAGGGAGTGAGTGAAATCTATTTTTTATTATCAAGTAATTTGAAATTAAGAAAATTTCACACAAATCGTACATTGTTTGTAGTATAAACATACAGAGCACTGTTTTGCAGAGTAATGTGACCTCTTGTTTGTTTGGTTTTTTTTTTTAAAAAGTCTTTGTGGATTTTTTCGCAGATTTTCCGCAGATTTCCAGTGGCACCTCTGATCCCTTATCCACTCATCACTAAGGTTTGTTCACATTGTAGGCTTGACAATAACTGTGTTTACTGCTAATTGCCAGATTTGTGATTCTTGTTTATATGATTTTTCACTATTTAATTTCAGTCTTTAGATTTGTTACTATATTAGTTCAATTTATTTATTTCTATCTCTTGTAAGACCTGTACAGATATCTAACCTTTACTTTGTATTACATTGATCTTTATGCATTTCCTCTTGTCCCCTCTGTGTTTTAGGAGGATATAAATGCTATAGAAATGGAAGAAGACAAAAGAGATCTGATATCCCGAGAGATCAGCAAATTCAGAGACACACACAAGGTAGTATTCTTGTTTTTTCACTTGATACCAATCTAGACTTTTTACAGAATCCAAAGCAAACAGACAAAAAAAAAAAACAACCTTACATTAGGATATACTTATAAATGCTTTTTATAGGTTTAATCGATATTTTAGATAGAAAAAAAAACTGAAGACCAATACCATATTAAAGTGGACCTTGACATATTGTACTTAGTTTTTTTCAGTTACTGACTACTCTGCAGTCATCTCACTTTAATATGAGTGAAAGCTAATTTTATTTTTAGATTTCAACATAAACATCAAGGTCAGATTTAAACTAGATTCACGGGGGCAGGATAACATACACTGTAGTGTATTTCTGGGGGCAGTTATTTAACTTAAATCTTAGGAAAACCTTTTTTTTAGAGCTGAGGTTAAAATTTAAGATTATATTTGTATAGATTTAAGTTGAGAGGGGGAGATTTTAAAAAGTAGGTCAGTGGTTACCAGACTTACCAAATTTTAGATGCATGGAAGAACTGTAAATGCCCATAAAGCTAATCTATTCATTGACCCCCCACCATTATGATAGAGATCATATGGTGACTAATGCAAGATGAAACACTCAGCTTGGAAAGTAACAAGGAATAGGATGTAAGTATGAGCTTCTGTTTTTTATTATATTTATGGATGCCCCCTCAGAAAAATATGCAAAGGGGTAACTGGCTTGGAAATGGGTATTTGTGCATAGTAAATCCCACTCACGAGTTTTGCCTATTGAAAGCTTCTCTCAACGACAGTGTATCTTTGAATGTTTGCTGATGTTGAAGGTGATGCTTATGGACAGTGAAATGCAAATATTGCATGAAATATATTTTAATACTAGAGCTAAGATATTACTGGTTCTTCCTCATAAGACTGAGTGACCTTTAATTCAGTGAAATGTTGTGTTTATATTTTCTTTTATTTACTCTTATTTTTTCTTACTGCTTTCAAAATTCCAAGTTGACAATTAATGCCATTGACTCAGTGCTGCTGAACACTTACTATCCAGGCCCAGCCCTAGCTCATGCACACAGTACTTTTTCAGGAATTAAATTTGTCTAAAAGCACAAATGCAGTTCTCCTGAGTTGATTTTTAGAGTTAAAAGGGTAATCCATGGGAAGTCATTTTAGAGGAATACTTTTGGTTAGGTTTAATATTCAAATTCAGTGTCTGAGTAAGCTTAAAAATAGTATACAATTGTGTGTGTGGTTTACCCCCTTTTTGTTATTTGTTAAACCATGTCATGTCATTGGTAAAGTATTGAAATTGTGTTTTAAAACATTAATTCAAGATATCTGCTTCAGAGTTTTGAGAAGCTGTTAGGCATTTGACTACCTAAGACTTAATTTACTGTGGGGGGAATGTTTTGAATTTCCAAAATGTGCTTTAACAAAAAGTCAAAATGAAAAAGAAAAAATGTTTATTTTATTGGGTGGTATGGTTAAAGGAAATGTTTAAAAACTTGAGTAACAAAAAATGAGCTCAGTGAACCTTTGCATGTTTTGGTATGAGTTTATTAAATAACCACAGACTGTCAGGGTATCAGCGTGGCAGGGGGCGTCCATTTACAGCACGGACGAGTCTGAAGAGAGAATAAGGTAAGATTTATGATTTTTTTTCTGTCCTTTTCATTATTTCATTACTTTCTTACATCATTTTAGACTCCATTTCCTCTTTCTTCAGTCTTTGTCTTAAAATAGATATGTGTGTATGTTTGTATCTATTTATTGCAGATACAATCTTTTAGAAATGCATTTAGTATGAATCAGATTCACTCACTTTTTCATTTACTTAGAACAAAACCTTTGAATTGAGTTCTGAAACAAATTATTATTTACATAAGTGAAACTGTACACTTAAGAAATTAAGTAGTGCAGTGACTAAGCAAGAGTAAAAAAATGAGGAATTCTACAAAAGAAATTTTTGGAACAGCTAAAATAATCTGTAAGTATTTATCTCAGAAATAAATTTCTTTATAAGTGTATGACACTGAGGTAAGTTCTATGTAGTCTAGCCTCATTGTAAAATTTAAATTTTTGTAATCCTTTAGAACTGTTTCAGAAATTAGAATATACCCCTTTAAATAGCTTTCAGTTTCTGTCTTCTACCATTTCTTTTTCTCTTCTCTTTGTAATTTCAATGTATTCAGTTTTAGCTTTGCCTACATTCTACTTTGATAAAGATTGGCACAGCGGCTGAATATATTGATTTCTCATGCGTTAGCTTTTCTTTCATAATCCTCTCTCAGTTCTCTGATCCATGAGCAAGAGAAAAAGAGTATAACAGGTAAGATTACTTTTTAAAGTTGTTTTAAATGCTTTACATGACTGAGAAAAGAAAAAAAAATGCACATTTATTGCTACAGTTTATTTCAGTGACTCTAATCATGGAACCAAAGGGATAAATATGTTTTGGTTTTGTTTTGTTTTTCCTGTTTGGGATATTTTCTTTTTCTTTCTGAGATTGTGTAGAAACCGTATGGTACACTGGTAATCTTGGCAGGGTACAAGCTTGGTCTGACTTTGTTATTTGGTTTATTTGTGAACCATGTACTTGCTCTTCCTCCCAGAAACATAGCTTGTAGGCAAGGTTAATCCAGTGTTGGCGATCCATGTCCTAGCACAGCATCTGTAAGTTAATACACAATCGTTCCTTCCAAGGATGGATTTATCACTGCAATATATTTTTATTGTCTTATAGGCATAAGGGGCATAAATATGTTGCTTTTATGGTTAAGTTAAATGAAACTATTACAATAACGTACATTTTTGCTTGAAGTGAGTGATTTTCAAACTTCTGAATTTGGTGGGCTTATCCATCTTGTAATGATGGGAGTAAATGTTTCAACATAGATAGTAAAGCAGATCTTGGCTGAATTCACCTTGCCTTTTGGAGGGTGGGCAAACCAGAGGGTAGATTTAGTTGTATTACAGTGGCCTGACTGTTATTTCCCACCTCTTTAAAACCCTTAACTAGTAACCCTCAGGTAATGGGAAGCCTGGGGCTGAAGTTAGTATCAGTAGTCCCACTGATTTACAGAAATTTATAATGGGAAGAATTACATTTTAGCCAAGTGATTGTATGTCTAGAAATTATTATGAACCAACACATTTCTCGTGGTCATTTTAGTTACTATATAATCATTGACTGGCCAGCCACACTTGACACAATCTCCCAGCATCCAAGATTGGAGATACCTGGTCTCTGTAGAGCATATGGTTTTGCACGAAATCTATCTAGTCTTGTGATTGTTTTAGTTTAATTTGTCAAGTATAAAACCACAAGTATTTGAACATGAAGTACCGGTGGTTTTTTTTTCTGTTGTTGTTGCTGCTGTTTTTTGTCCCCCTCCCCCCCAGTATTGGGCAGTGCGCCGGGAAAATTCTGAATACAGGAGCTACAGAGTTAACTCTAAAAGTACTTTTATTGGTTTCTAGAAACTGGAAGAAGAGAAAGGCAAAAAAGAAAAAGAAAGACAGGAAATTGAGAAAGAACGGAGAGAAAGAGAGAGGGAGCGTGAAAGGGAACGAGAAAGGCGAGAACGGGAACGAGAAAGGGAAAGAGAACGTGAACGAGAAAAGGAGAAGGAACGGGAGCGGGAACGAGAACGGGATAGGGATCGTGACCGGACAAAGGAGAGAGATCGTGATCGGGATCGAGAAAGAGATCGTGACCGCGATCGAGAAAGGAGTTCAGATCGAAATAAGGATCGGAGTCGATCAAGGTAAGGCTTCATAGAAGTTACTGTCTTCCTGATAGTTTTACTCGAACTGCAGGTTAGCACTCTTAGGACCGTTTACATTTATGTGATAGAGAACTTCCTTAGCCACAGAGCATGCCCAGCTTGCTGTATTGCCCATGTAAAACGCTGGTGAAAGGAACAATTTTCTTTTTTAAATTAGTTTCTGCCTTAAGCCAGTTTTTACACAGACCCAGAACACACCAATTATCCACCCAGTGTTATGGGTAGACAGGATTTCCTAGGCCTGTGGCCTTTTTCCCCTAGTCTTTGTTTCGTTGTGGTCCTGTGTACTGGGAAATCAGCTCCAGCACCACAGCACTTAGCCTTTTGTGTCTTTTATTTGGTCATATAGTCTACTGGATGCCCACAACTCACCTTCCAAACTCTAGATTTGCTCTCTTTATTACTATGAATTTTGCTAGTAATTACACCTTTTTGTTTTGTTGTACTTAGAAATTTTTCTTTATTATTGATTTCAATTGACGAATCATCTCAAATTCTTTAGGAATTGAGGGAGTAAAAATGAACAAAAGAAGTGGAAAAGGGAGGTTTGAAGGAGGGGAGGAAGAAAAACACCTTTTTTCCCCAAGCTAAGTTTCAAATGTATATTTTTTAAAGGGTTAAATATTCTTTCTTTGATATTTTACACAGATCACACTAAAATACCTTTAATTAAGTAAAAGGCAACAGATTAGATACAGGAAATTTTAATTAAATTGGCATAGTTAGTATCAAAAAAGGTAAAATGGACACTGCCAGTTTATCTTTAGCCCTTGCCTTTTAAATGGGCTAATGAACACAATTTGAAACACAAGTGAGTCTTGCTGTTCGAAGAAACAGTGAAGGTACAATATTTCCTCAGTATTTAAACATGTTACTATAACGAGTGGCATAAACGTAACTATAAATTATAACCAGTCTCCTACAGGTTTTGAAATGGTATTCACCATCTCTGTCAAAAGTCGATCATTATGAATCAAGTCCAGTCATATTTTTAAAAGGGAAGAATGTTGAAAGCACTTGCTGAATCAAAATTACCATTAAAGTTTAAAAAGCTAATCTTATTCTTTTAACCATATTATTTAAATCTGGTCTGCACAAAAGAAATGTTCTGTCAACCACCATGATCTGAATTCAGGTGTATGAGATCAATTTAAACATAGTACCTATAAAAAAGTTATGAGGCATTTGCAATAAATAAGGCAGTGGCCAACTATTAGTCATTAGTAGCTTTTTAAGTTAAGCTATGAAGTCTTCCATTCTGTACTCTTCTTAAGGCCAGTGAAGATCATTTTTGTTCTAGGGATGTACTTTTTTGTTTTCTCCAAATACTCCATCAGTGTAACCCTTCCTTAGGTGATGCTTTTGTTCTTGTTGGCATCCCTGTAAGAAAATCCACGGGCCTGACCTGTCTTTCAGACACATAGACCATGGAGATTTGGGCCAGTCTTGTGCTCACCTCCCTTTCCCACAGTATGGCATTGGGTACACTTTTGAACAAAAATCTTTCTCAACATCACTCATTTTAAATCACCCTTTCATTACACACTATGCTGAGAGCTTCCCACTTACAAGCCAGACATCCCACTCTCTATTCAAATACACAATTTTTTTTAAAGATTTTATTTATTTTTAGAGAAGGGAAGAGAGGGAGAGAAAGAGAAACATGAGTGTGTGGTTGCATCTTGTGCACCCCCACGGGGGACCTGGCCTGCAACCCAGGCATGTGCCCTGCACTGGAATCCAACCTGTGACCTTTTGGTTTGCAGGCCAGCGCTCAGTCCACTGAGCCACACCAGCTAGAGCTCAAATACACATTTTTATGTTACAAATTTTCCATCTTACTATTAGCTGAAAGGAGGTCCACTTTAAGTCAGTTTACCAATTGCTGGAACTGGAAGTTCAGTGCTCTTACTATTTAGTGGGCATTAAAATTCTCAATTTTCCTTCCTCCCCTGGAATAACTAGTGTATCCTTTTGGATAACCGTCATTGGGATTTTGACCTCTACAAATTCAGTGTTTTTATATTTCTACAGATAGGAACCCATAAATAATGTATTTCATATATACATATATATTTGTACTTAGAGATTTTATTCATTTATTTTTAAAGAGGGGGAGGGAGGGAGAAAGAGAGGGAGAGAAACATCAATGTGTGGTTGCCTCTCACACACCACCTACTGGAGACCTGGCCCTCAACACAGGCATGTGCCTTGACTGGAAATCGAACCAGCAATCCTTTGCTTTATAGTCCAGCACTAAATCCACTGAGCCACCCCAGTCAGGGCTATTTGTATTTATTTAAGTCCCTGGCATCATACCATACATGGCAGCTGGGTTTTATCATTCCGAATTAAATACTTGAGAACTTTCCATTTCTCCTAAATATAGTTTTAATGTACCTATGAAACATGCCAAAATGCTCTTTTCTTCACACTCTTCCAACACCTTTATTCCTTGACCACTAGTGAAATAGATTACCTTTCAACATGTTCATTAGTCCTTTTTATTTCTTATACTTGGGGTCTTTGTTGGTTTGTTTTCTGAGATACCAACATGCATTAACATTGAATTCAGGATTCGGGGCTGGAAGTATATTCTATGTCTCTGACAAATACAGAGGAGTTTACAATTCTGCAGAAATCAGATGCTGAATTCTGGCTTGTGAGTTTGTGTATTTCATAATATATGTTGTTCTTTCTTCATTGGTTTTGAAAAGAAAACAAGGGAAACTGACAGATTTTTTTTTTTTTAATCTTTATGTAGAGAAAAGAGCAGAGATCGGGAACGGGAACGGGAGCGTGAAAGAGAGAGAGAGAGAGAACGGGAACGAGAAAGAGAACGCGAGCGAGAGAGAGAACGTGAAAGGGAACGGGAGCGTGAGAGAGAGAAAGACAAGAAGAGGGACCGAGAAGAGGATGAAGAAGATGCATATGAACGAAGAAAACTTGAGAGAAAACTCCGAGAGAAAGAAGCTGCTTATCAAGAGGTAAATTGAGGAAATATTTTTATTTGTAAAGCTTGTTATTTAGTAGCTTAGTCAAAAACTTAACCCTTTGTATACATTTTTAAAGCTCTGACAATTTCATTTTTTAGCGTCTTAAGAATTGGGAAATCAGAGAACGAAAGAAAACTCGGGAATATGAGAAAGAGGCTGAAAGAGAAGAAGAACGAAGAAGAGAAATGGTAATATTCTAGTTATAAATATGTGATTTTCAGATGTAAATGAGATCAAATTTTTACTGTTAACTAAAAATAACTATAATTAAATTATCTGAGCTCCCAGTATAATTTTATTTTCATATATTTCAAGTAACCTTGAGAGACTTTAAGTACACCAAAATCTTTTTCCTCCTGATTTTTACATTTTTGCTATCTATAAACAAAACTATCTTTTGGCATACGTTTCAAAGTAAATCTGTCAGAGTAATATATAAAATGAGAATTTATACAACATTCTCTGATTAAGAATCTGCAACATTTTTGAATTTGAAGAGGCTTTGATACTCTGTATCAGTCAGTACCTTTGGAAGGAGGAAAGAGTGTCATGAGAAGACCTCTGGTTTTATAAATCAAAATTACTGTCTTCTGTATATAACATTTATGGATTATAGTTCTTCCTTAGATTATTATTCTTTTGACTATATGATAATCATAAAAAATACGTCTTGTTTTTCACATTTGCATTTCTTGGTAAACTATAAAAGTGAAGCAATTGGTTTAGGTTGTTAGTAAAATGAAAAAAATATATTTTATCATAGTATTTGTTTTAGTAGTATGTTCCATGTGTTCTGTCTTTGCCAGAATTTCATGAAAGTTTCTTTATCTCCAGTTTGGAGATTATTCTTCCAAAAACTTCACTGAAGTTAGGAATCTTCTTCAAATAGCTTTTGAACATGAGACATAGAGGGAATTTTTGTAAGTAACCAAAGGGTGCATGCAGCAACTAGATAGATAGTATGGGTGTTCTGGATAGTACATCCACTAACGTCATTGAATTATTTAAAATACTTTATTTCTCTGGATTGTAGTTGTTGTTCTAGAATTTCTTTTTCATCCATAGGTTAGAAAGTAGGAAAATAACAATATAGTAAGAGACATAATTATTTGAAGAAATGTTTGCCACCAACAACATTGTGGAATAGATTTGATGTGATCCTGCTTCCTACAAGCAAATCTGAAACCTGTCTTCCAGTAGAAAAATTCCTATTATTTTTTGTTTGGGGACTTAAAAAAGCACAAAAACATTTATTTGCTCATAGTAAAATGTTCAAGTAACAGAAAATCTGATGTAAAAAGTGAAAGTTTCTGCTCTTCAAGAGTGGTAACTTAGGTTTGTTTTAGTGTTTACCTTAGGAGTCATCCTGTGTTTTATTTTGACATTTGTATTGTCATTGCTACTTGATAGTCTACTTTTATTCATTTGACAAATTTTTAGTGTACATTATATCCCATCCTTGTGCAAAATACTGGATATATAAGAATAATGTTTCTAATTTTGAAATCTGGGTATATTGTCAGAGAAGATACTGTAGCACATGTGAGAGTGTTTAAGGTATGGTGAAGGTGTGTGTATTCACTGTATTTTGGAAGTGCAGAGAGGCTCTCTGGGGGAGGAGTTGGTCACAGAGGATTAGATTGGGGAATTCTTTAAAGAGGTAATACATGAACTGGATGAATTGTGTTAAGATTTTACTTTAGTCAAACCTGCTGTTAACCTGCTTTGTATATAGATTTTGTAGCTGTTGATATAATAGATATAGATGTAGGTTATATATTTATTTATACATATATAATTGTTAGGTATAACTGCAATTAAATATAATATTGTATTTAAAATTCCAAAAATAGGAATAAGAGGTTCATGTACTTTCATGCTTTGTGTACTCAAAGTAAAACAGGCATTACCTTAAAGTTGATGCATGAACATGATTTACAATTTTCATCCTACATTTCTCAAAAACTACTTGTAGCATCATTTACCTGCAAATGAAGTGTGTAAAATATTTTTTTGTTCAGTTAACAGATTCAATAAGATAACTTTCAGTTTTGTTTCTTGGTGTGCTCAGGTTTCATTAATTAGAAAATACTTACTGTACTTTGAAGATTATATTGAGAGAGGAAATTTATTATAGCATACTATGTGTGGTTTTATTTTACAGATGCGTCCTAAATCTGACTTGTCTTATGAGTAAAAGACAAAAAATATATACTGTTATGCACATTTAATATATGAAGTATATGAGAATTATAAAGTTCAAGTGGTATGGATAAGAAAAATCTGTTCCCAAGAAAGGGGGAGGGTGTAACCTAAAAGACTTTTATGTTAATTTTGCACTCTTTGTTCTTCATTTCCTCAAAGGCAAAAGAAGCCAAACGACTAAAGGAATTTTTAGAAGATTATGATGATGATAGAGATGATCCCAAATATTACAGGTAAAGAATCCTTGCTTTATCAACTCATATTTTCAGCATTTTTTTTTTTAGCTCTATTCTTCCTTGTCTACCAGAGTGCAAGTTCACTTAGCACAATAAAAAAGAAAGATACCAGAATCTTCATATTCTATCTTGTAATCACCCCCGTAGTTGATAGCGCTGTTTTGGGGAGAATGTTTGGGCAGTTGGGGAAGTAGCTGTTGCCAAAGGATCGACAATTCTGTGTATCTGTGTATCTTTTCGGTGTGGGGGGAAGTCCATAATAGTATTACAGATTTTCATTCCTTTATTTTAAAGATGTCCAGTTTGTAAAGCAAGTTATAACTAATCTTTATAACTGCCTCAGGTGGTCTAGAAATTGTTGTCTTCAAGGCTTTCAGCAGTGCCACAGAACAATCCAAACTCCCGTACATCTCCTCCCTTGCCCAGTTGATGTATTACTGTGAAGTGAGCATTGGTGAAACCTTTCTTCCTTCATCTCTTTGTTCCCATGGCATTTCTGAACTACTTTAACTCTAGCACTTATGTCGCTGGGGTAAACTGGTTGGTTTTGTTCTGCTCCCTCTACTCAAACTAATTTCCCTGAAGATACGGACAATATTTTTAATTTGTAAAAAAATCTCATGTATCTCACATGGTCCAGGCATTTGATATATAATTAAGTTTAATAAACTGGAGCCAAACAATGAAAACATCAGAATTAGTAACTTATTTAAAAAAGTCAAAGACTTGGTTTTATAGAAAATCCAAGAAATGTAAACTTACTAATTCATGAAATAGCAGAACATAATTCAACATTCTGAGATAAATTAAGCTTCTAGTTAGAGAGAACCTCTGTTTTCTATTGATTCTGCACTACTTTTTTTTAGAACTTTTTTCCACAAGGAAAAATTATTTTACTTGAAGATACAGCGCTATTCTTAGTGTTACCAACTACTTGTGTTAACTTTTCACAACTTGGCATCCAAGAGCACAAGTTACGTGTTGGGGTTTCCCTGAGGAATAGGCACAAAATGAGAGCTTTCCTTCTTTCTGGAAGTTACTTTTCTGTTTTAGATAGTAATTTAAAATGACTTAACAATGAGGCGTGGTGATAAGTGACAAGACCGTGCTCACTTGTTAAATAGTAACACGTAGAGATCACGATGTCTTGGGTGTTCTGCAGATAACAGAACATTGAGAATCTTCAGTCCGTTAGCATGCAGCTTTTAATATTGCAAGAAAGTGCTTTTGGAGACCTCATGTGCAATTGTTATTGATCTGAGTATTGAAGATGGCCTGTTACGATTTTCTTTTGCAGAGGAAGTGCTCTTCAGAAAAGGTTGCGTGATAGGGAAAAGGAAATGGAAGCAGATGAACGGGATAGGAAAAGAGAGAAGGAAGAGTTAGAGGAAATCAGGCAGCGACTTCTGGCAGAAGGGCATCCAGATCCAGATGCAGAGCTTCAGAGGGTGAGTCTCTATAACATACGTAACAGTACTCTTTTAAGATTATCAGATCATTTAAAAAAAAAAATTTTATTGTTTATTGGAGTGACATTGGTATCATGCCCTTTTAAGTCAACTGTGATGTAGTTTACTTTATAATGGAAATATACTTTTATGCTTCATGAATCATGCTATTTTGGGGAGATCATTAGTACTCTTCCTCTGTTGTTTTACACAGATCATCAATTGGTTTATTTTTAAGTTTAATTATTCTAAATATCTTCCAGATGTCTTATTCCTTTATTTTTGTGAATACTACTTAAGTTAAATGAATATCTTTCAATGAAATTTTGCTAGAAACCTCTTTCTACAATGGGCTCTTGTGGTTTGAGTTTCCTCTCTCATTGACATCCCAAATTATTTTATTTACAAAATAGAGATTTTGTAATAAACAGCTTGTCATTTAAAAGGAAAAGATTGTGTCATAAGACATGGCATACCCCATGCTTATTAGGAAAAAAGGAGTGTCACTTTTAAAAGTTTTTAGTTCATAATATATCTAATAATGAGAATGTTCCATGAATAATAATGTTCTAAACTCTTCCTGTCAACTTTAAAAATCTGTTAATGTGCTGTTTGTTAACAGAAACCATGTCTTCTAACATGTCCCTTTTATTTTTCAAAATGAAATAGTGTTCTTTTTCTGTTGATAACGTACTTAATGAGTAAATAGAAAAGTTCAGACAACATGCAACACAGTAAGGAGAGTAAAGACCATCTGATTTCTAATAGCCAGTTATAATCATTATAAACGTGTAGTTTCCTTTTTAAATGTCACCACAAAGGTATACATATACCCCACTCATACATAAGTTTTATAAGTGGAATTACAATTTACATGCCATTTTCTGATATGTTTTTAAATGAGGTATACTCTTCCACCCAGAATTTTACCAATTTATAGTGCTTCTGTTTTTTTTTCATACCTTCAGAGCATATTATCAGTCTTTTAAATCCTTACCATTGTAACATTTAGGTTAGGATGTTTTTATTTTTTAATTCTCTACCAGTGGATTTGAAATTTTATGTAGTTTAGAATATATATATATTTTCATTTTTTTGGTTTCATGTTGAGAAAAAAATATCTATTTAAGTTTTACAATGGTCTTATTATTTTTTATTATCTTTCATAATATCAGGGTTTCATTCATTTTGTTATAGACCTTAGAGTCCTAAATTCCCTCTACCTGCTTATATCTTTCTTTTGTTCATGAATACAGAAGTGACTACCACCCTTAGCCATTAGCTAGGAAGAAGAAATGATAGCATATGACCATGCTGAGGTTTTGAGTTGCCTCTTATGTATTGTGTACACTGTTCTTAAATAAAAATTCTGGTTATAATTTCTTAATAAAAATTAAAAAAATCATTTTTCATTTTGAATCAGCTATTATATATTTACCTTTGTAAATCTGAAGAGTATGTACAAGCCACTGAAGAATGGTAATATATGTAAAATATTTTTAAAATTTTGCAGCCCTGGCTGGTGTGGTTCAGTGGATTGAGTACCAGCCTGCGAACTAAAGGGTCGCCGGTTTGATTCCCACTCAGGGCACATGCCTGGATTGTGGGCCACTTCCCCAGTGGGGTGCGTGTGAGAGGCAACCGCACATTGATGTTTCTGTCCCTTTCTTTCTACTTCCTTTCTTCTCTCTCTAAAAATAAATAAATAATACAAATAAAATCTTTTTAAAAAAATTTCACGGAGTACCTAATATACTTTACAGATTTACTCAGCTTTCTGACTGTAGAAGTAGGCAGTGTTTCACTATCCCTAATGAGAAATAAAAAGAGATTTTGTGAAGATAATATAAAACAAAAAGCCAGTTGAATTAAGTATAGCTGTGGTCTGCTTTATTTAATATGATTGTTTTTGGTTTTAGATGGAACAAGAGGCTGAGAGGCGCAGACAACCACAAATAAAGCAAGAACCAGAATCAGAGGAAGAGGAAGAAGAAAAGCAAGAAAAAGAAGAAAAACGAGAGGAACCCGTGGAAGAGGAAGAGGAGCCAGAGCAGAAGCCCTGTCTCAAACCAACTCTGAGGCCCATCAGTTCTGCCCCATCTGTTTCCTCTGCCAGTGGCAATGCAACCCCCAACACTCCTGGGGATGAGTCTCCCTGTGGTATTATAATTCCTCACGAAAACTCACCAGATCAACAGCAACCGGAGGAGCATAGGCCAAAAATAGGACTAAGTCTTAAACTAGGTATGTTAGCATTTCTTCCATTCTGCTTTCTCTCCCGTTAAACACCTAAGTTTTATCTTAAGGAAAAAATAAATGTGCTGCTTGGTAGGTAGATAGAAAATACTCAAAAATGCCTTCCTAGCTCACCATTGTTTTCATAGTTCTACTAGTGCTCCTATATCTGCAGCTGCCTCAAGTTCTGAGAAGAAGTGAAAAGTTTAATTTTCTAGCACTTGTGAGTAGTGAGTTATTTTTTATAGTTGGGATATTTCTCTGAGATTTGTAGAAGTATATTTTGTATTGCTTTTGAGGGGATCATGGGTTGTAAAATGTAACATTTTAAAATTACGTCGTCATGCTTATACAGTGTTTTTACTATAGGTGCTTCCAATAGTCCTGGTCAACCTAATTCTGTGAAGAGAAAGAAACTCCCTGTAGATAGTGTCTTCAACAAATTTGAGGATGAAGACAGTGATGATGTACCCCGAAAAAGGAAACTGGTTCCTTTGGATTATGGTGAAGATGATAAAAATGCTACCAAAGGCACTGTAAACACTGAAGAAAAGCGCAAACACATTAAGAGTCTCATTGAGAAAATCCCTACAGCCAAACCTGAGCTCTTTGCTTATCCCCTGGATTGGTCTATTGTGGATTCTGTGAGTAGCAAATCATTGTTCATCATTTTATTGGAAGTGGTTTTGAATATAGCATACAAAGTCAGTTGATTCTGTTAACCATAAGTAGGGATGATAATGTGGCTGGAACCTCGACATTGAGAATTTAGTAGATTGTTGGGGAATTGGTGGTGGTACTTGAAGTCTTTATAAATTAGAAGCAAATATATGTCGATTTATGTCTGTCTTAGTTGTGAATGATTCTGTTTTATTATTATGAAAACTCACAACGTTACAGGCTTTTTTGTAAGTACACTTACAAAAATCATTTCAATTTAGTAACCATACTTTATTTTGCAGATATTGATGGAACGACGAATTAGACCGTGGATTAATAAGAAAATTATAGAATACATAGGTGAAGAAGAAGCTACATTAGTTGATTTTGTTTGTTCTAAGGTTAGTCTTTTTCTTCCTTCATTACCGTTTGTTTTATACTGTAAAATATTAAGATATGTCATAAAATGAAGTGTCTTGAAGAACCAAGTCTGTGATAGTTTAGTTTTATTTAAGAGATTCTTGGGTACTTAAATGAATCCCTGCGCCCTGTTTCAGCTCCCTACACCACATGCTTTCATTTCAGATGGCCAAAGAGGACAGAATTGCAGGCTGCTGCAAACTTTGCTGTCTCCCTGTCCCTGAGAATGCTTTTGCCACTCCCTTTTTGTCTTAATGTTTAGAGTGATGCTGTAGTATACAGTTGAGGAGGTTTTGTGGAGACAGCTGATAGCTTGCCTTATCAATTTCTTTGTTAGTCATCCATCCTTTGGTGGAGAAGCAAAGTAGTTCCCTTATATAGCATAATATTTACTGATTGATTACTATGTGCCAGGCTTTTTTCTTAGCAGGTACTGTGTTAAACATTTTATATAACCTTATTGTCTTGAAATCCCCTAACAATCTTAGAAAGAGTAAGTTACTAATATTATTTACATGGCAGATGTTATAGTATATAGAAGCACCATATTCTGCAAAGGTATAACTAATTACGTTTTGAGAAATATTTTTCTCTGTATTTTGACATTAGAAATAGCAGGTTTAGGTTGCTCTTTCTACTTGTAATTATTAGAGCATTAAAACTTGGAAGTCTGGATTTGAATTAGAAGATAAGATGCTATGGATATTGAGATCCCAGGTTATAGTGTCAAATTTCCACTGAAGAAGTGGGTTTTGGGGAATTGAGAAATTTATAGAAAGATTTTTCAGCTACAAGAATTTCCATACTCTTTTGGGGGTATCCTAACATTGCTTGACTGTGTTGCTATTTGTTTCTTTTCAAAATGGCAATTACTTGTTTCTTTTAGGTTATGGCTCATAGTTCACCTCAGAGCATTTTAGACGATGTTGCCATGGTAAGTCAGAAATTCATTGTTATTGATAATCTAATACCTATGTGAACAAACTCACTGCTGAATTTGATTGATTTTCTAACTATGTTGGTTCCAGAATCTTTTTATAGGCCTGAATTAAAATTTGAATATGTATTAAGAATAGAAGGGCTCCCACAAGCAAGATGTAATAAGATATCACTAAAGTTAGGGTTTTTGTTTTGACCAGTCTCTCCCTTCTTTCATTTTTCATGTTTGTGTGTATAAATACAAATCCTGGACCTATTGATACATTTAGAGAACGTTTATTAAGTACTTCCTGGGTAGAACAATGTATTAGAAGCATAATAACATGGAACATCTACTCTTGAACTATCAGGGAGACAGGTATACCAATATTGATAACCTAATATACTTGCTATAATGGGGATATGTAAAAAGGGGCAGAAGAAATAGAACATATGGTGGTGTTGAGAGTAGTTAAGGAAAGCATCACAAAAATTACCATCTAACTTGAGACTTGAAGATTGTATAACTGTATCATCACTTGAACAGGTAATGTTGGGTTGAAAGTGGTCAAATATCACATTCCTAATTGCATTTAATTTGGATATTACAGTAGAGTCAGTAGCTGAATTTCTCTAACATTGTGGTTTTGTGAGAAAAGGAAGGAGGAAGAGTATTATTGATGGCAATGGTGAGAGTGTGACTGAATGGACTGTGAATCCCCAGCTAGGAGGGGAAGGAAATGCTGTTGAAACAGAGCTGGTGGTTTGAATGGGGACTGGTCCAATGAAGCTATAGTCAGAGAAGAGAATGTTTAAGAATACAAGTGGTGGATCAGTCTAGATGATGGCAAGGTGCCAAATATGGTCATGGGACAGTGTTTCTGGGGCAGAGGGATATCGTTTTTTAGAATTACTTCAATGAACTTTTTATTTTTATTTATTGAGTTTTACAGGGAGAGGAAGAAAGAGCAAGATAGAAACATTGATTTGTTGTTTCACTTATTAATGCATTCATTGGTTGATTCTTACATATGCCGTAACTGGGGATTGAACCTGCAACCTTGTTGTATTGGGATGACACTCGAACCAACTGATCTACCCCTCCAGGGCTGACTTTAACAAACTTTAAGCTTGCGTCATACACATAGAATTTGAAGTTATTGCATGTTGGGACCAGAATTGGAAAGAAATATGGGACCCAGCTGCCAGATTGCTCCTTTTAATGAGGATGAAAAACTAGGCATTTGCTAGACAGCTATTGTTGGGGTGAAAGGGTGCTGTAGTGCAATGTCATGAACCTCAGTGGAGATACTGTTTTCAAGGATGGAAACAGTGAAGATCCAGCAGCCTCCCCATCCCTGTGGAGACGGATGCTTTGAAAGTGAGGAACTTTCTGAGAAGCCTGTAGGAATGTCAGGGTCTTTAGGGGATATTCCAGGTTTTCAGTAAAAGTAAGGAGATGAAAACATTAATGAAAGAAGTTGAGTATAGTATGGCTAGCATAAAGTGGAACAGGAGTCCAGAGGGCAGAATGGGAAGGCAGCAATGGGAAGAAGAAACATCAAGCATGATACAAGATGAGAGGTGACTGGGGGATCTTGCATCTTGACTTAGTAGGGAGGGTGGGGCCTACTGAGGTGCCTAACCAAAAGGAGCTCTAAAGTTGAGCTATTTTGTGCCCAGGCACTGTACCATGTCTAATGCCAGGAAACATGTTTTCTGTGTCCCAGCCAGCTCGATGGAGCTGTTGTCGGGTTTCCAGATAAAACGTTTGTGAGATGTATGTTAACTCTATAAAGCTGAGCCTTAGATGAAAGGACAAAATCTGGGGAGAGAATCTGAACTTTTGTGACCTTTCAGCCTCTTTAAAAGGTTTTCCTTGGGGTAGAGAGAGGCTTTCTTTCAGGCTTAGGCTGGAGTTAAGGAATTAAAGAGGGAGTGGGAATCAATGTTCTAGTTTTTGGTCTTGTTAGAGTTGCCATCACTGTCAGTGCCATGTGTCAGTGTTAATTCATTTTGATCTGTTGAAATTTTTTGATACTTGGAGTGTTACTAGATTCATTACCGCTTAATCACTTACATAGTTTTGATTATTTTCTGGCTCCTTGTTGATCACAGTGGGAAGAAGGAAATCGCTCATCTAGTGTCAACCCATTTTGGCAAAAGCTCATGGACCCTCTAAATATTTGTTATGAATGAGATCAGATTTTTAGCTCAAGTAGTATTTTTGCTCTTAATTAAAAATAGGACTTTTTCAAATCATGCCTTTCCTCATTTTACATAAATTAATGAACTTTGCATTTTGTGCCTTTATCTGTATCTTCAAGGTATGATTTTCATATTAATTAGACTTGCAGCATGGTTCTCTTGAACTACTTACTGGTCAAGTCTGGCTCATAAACGCTGATTAAAAGTTCTTTATTTGTCATCATTGAGAAATTTAGGGAAATTTTTCCAGAATAAAAGTTTCTGGCTATTCTTAGGCACTTACTGATCACAGGCACTTACTGATCATTTAGGTATTAGTCACTTTTCAAAGCACTTTGTATGCACTAAATATTTAAAATTATGAACCAGTTGGATGTAGCCACTATTTTCTTTTTATATAACCCTACCAAGGACATGTAACTAATAAGATATAGAAGTGGCATTTGGACCCAAGTAGTTTGGCTAGAGATCCGGTTTGCTTAACTCCTAACTTAAACTGGTATATTAGACCACAGATCTTCATGACAGTGATACACCCTGAAGCTTATCATAGATGCTTCCGTAGAAGGAAGCATGATACTTCATCTCACCTCACTACAGCCTTGGTATAGAGGGCTGACTGTATGTGTTGTTGGATAAGGGCAGGGGTAATGGCAAGGACACGATGCCCAAGTTGTATGTAAATAGGAAGATAATTTGATTTATTCATTTGCCAAATGGATAGGATCTTACATTTATTCAGTAGTCTTGTGTCTCTTTGTAGTGACAGCAGTTTTCCTTTACTCTTTTTACTGTATCCCAGACACTATTAAATGCTTTTCATATATTCTCATTTAATATTTAATTCAGTGTCACGCACACAAAGACTCCATAAATATTTAGAGTGTAAGATTGTTTTGGGGGGCAGTGCGATACTCTGTATGAGGTTATTATGCATTTGGTAGTTCTGTTTAAATTACTATGTTCTTTATAACAAACATTTGCTTCCCTTAGAAACTAGTTTTTCAAAACACGTATATAAATGTACTATTTATAAAGATAAAAGTTGCATCAACCCCTGGTCAGGTTGCTCAGTTGGTTGGAGTGTCATCCCATGCACCAAAAGGTAATGAGTTTGATCCCTGCTCAGGGCATATACCTAGGTTGCAGATCTGATCCTCAGTTAGTGCAATGTCAATATTATAAGCCATGGAATATTGCTGAATGCATTTCTTTGCAGTTTACATGTACTACTTAATACTCTTCTCACACTAGACAGATTTCCTTCATTTTATTGAAAGTAAATGCTTGTCTGTGGGTAACAACCCTTTTTATACCAATCGCTATTGTTATGAGATGCTGAATGCTTATCTTACACATTACTGTTTTGTTTTGTTTTGTTTTGTTTAGGTACTTGATGAAGAGGCAGAAGTTTTTATAGTCAAAATGTGGAGATTATTGATATATGAAACAGAAGCCAAGAAAATTGGTCTTGTGAAGTAAAACTCTTTACATTAAGATTTCCATTTCAGATATCTTCTTTCCCATCCTTCAAAGGACTTTGAAATTTATTTTTTTTTTTTGTCTTGAAAGACATTTGTGAGACTTGTAATTTTTTTAATGTAGAAAATGTGAATTTTTTTTCCCTCCAATTTGTTGATGCCCTTTGTAGTCCCTTGGCTGTAAAGATATCTGAATCCTACCTTGGTTCTCTTTATACTCACCAGGTACAAATTATTCATGTTTTATAAGCCAGAGCTGCTGTACACAGCCTATCTGATATAATCTTCTGCTGATTTGTTCCTTGTAAATATTAAAATGACTCCCCAATTCTTTTGCAGAATTGCACTTAATATTGAACTGTACTGTATAGGAACCAACATGAACAATTTTAAATGAAAGAATACCAGTCACACCTATTGCCCTTTCCCCATAATCAGAATTGGCAAGCTTTCATGAAGGCATGAAATTTAAAATTACAATGCGAAAATTAGGCTGTCCATTCCTACTGTATCTTTGTATGAATGTGTTTGTGTGAATGTACATATAAAAATTTTTGCCTTAGTTTGCTTTGGAGGGCTTCCTTCAACATTTTCTAATTGAAAAATATGTAATTGTAAAGGAAACATGGTATTGTGCCAATCAAGATGTCTGGGATATTTAGGTTAATAGTCTCCCAGAGCATGTTATTCTCTTCTGGCAAGCAGCAAGCAGTCTTTTGAATGGAATAGGGTTTTCCTGTTGATAGCTGGCTGCCTCAGCCTCTTTTTTAAGGGAGTGTGAATCAGTGGTTTCCTCCCACTCCCCTAATTTCATTGTTCAGAAATGAGGCAGATCCTTAGATTCTGAAGAGTTTCATTTAATGCATTTTGCACAGATTGGTCCTTAGTTTAACTTGGGTATACCCCATTGTTTAAAAAAAAAATTCAAAAAGTATAAATGAAAAAGAACTTTAAAAACAAAAGGTAAAGTTAGGCAGTTTTACAGAGTAGGAGAACTTGACCAAATACAATAGGATTTCAGCATGACATTTTACAAAACTACTTATTTCTAAGGATAAAGTAAATCATTTAAGGCAGTTACCACTAATTTTTTGTTTCTGCTTTTGTTTTGTAAAGGGTTTTATAGCTTGTGTATGTATATGCAAGCACACACCTTGTTTGTCTCTACTCATCAAAGTTTAAAAATACATTGGTGGTGGTAAGAGACACCCATGTGGCTTTCTTTATTGTAGATCAGAACTTCACCAGGGAGCAAAATTACCTTAAAATGTAACAAGTTTTAAACAGTTCTTCACACAAAGTAGGTGCAGCTATTCCCATGTCTGAGTATTTATTTAAAAGAAAAGTAAAGATTGGGAATAGAAATATAAAGCATAACTGAGCTTGAGTTAATAGTTTTTCTACATCTTGAGGGGACATTTAAAAACATTGTTCTTAACATTGGACCATGACATGGTTCCATTATGTAAATATTTCCTATATTAAAAATGTATATATTTGATCTTGGGGACTCATTCTTTTAGAGTCTTATTAAATAAATGGCATATTGTAATTGTGCAGTGTATACTAGAAACTTGAAAATACAGACTGAATTGATTGCTCTGAGTATTAGTAGCTAAAGGTCAAAGAGGATATTTACCTTATTTCGGACTAATCTATATGTCTATGAAGATATCCCCTTTTAGTGTTTTAATATTTTAAATTCTGGTCTATCAAGGGAAATTTCAGAAATATGCTCTTTGCCATTTACACATTCATTTACTAGCCTTTCTTCAGATTGACCCTCAGCCCAACACCTTGTTCAAGCTTTATGATGTCTATCTTCTCTTACCATATTCCTACTACTAAGGCATCTTACTAGGTTATTTTTATTTAGTCAACATTGGCATGAAGGTTTATTCACATAGATTTAATTTCCCTTGCTCCTGCTCTTTCACTATATTTATCTTAAAGGGCCTGTATCTGAAACTCTTGGGAACACATACTATGAATACGTAACACCTCTAGAGAGATTTGCCTCAGAATCTAAGTTCACACATTAACGTTTCTGCAGGAATGATCGTGGTTACTTGGTTAAAGACCATTGCATAAATAGCTTAATGTCCATTGAAGTCAGGTTTTGCCACTGAAGCTTAAACTTGAAGGTTTTCAGAATTTCTTGTTTTTCAGATTTATAAAGAATTGGGCATGGATAAACTGGTGTCTGGGAAACTATACATAAGATTTCTGCCAAATTGCTTGAGCTTTCTGGGTTCTTTTTACCATTTGCCCATAGTTTGATTTCAGTTTGGAAACCTTGGTTAATCCCTGTTGCCCATTCGAGTTATAAAATTATGTGAAAGTTCTGCAGTTAGAGAACCAATATGCTTTTTTCTCATTTGACCCTGTAAATAAAATAATTTAAAATATGTATATCTGTTCATAGGAGGAAAGATAAGTTATTTGAAGGTCTTTTTTCCCCCTCAAACTTGAAGGCGCACCTGAATCACCTGGAGGACTCTTGATAAAATGCAGACTCTGATTTAGTCGGACTAGTGTGGGACTTGAGGTTGATGATAAAGATACCAGTGCTAACTGATCCAAGGACTACATTTTGATTAGCATTTTAAGGTATCTACTCAGTAATAGTATTTTATCTTAACAGACTATGTAAATGCAGCTTAATTTTCTTTTTAAGTAGATTTTAAAGGGAAAACCATTTTGGGGGCAAATAAACCTACCTATTCTGTATATTCATGATTGTAAAGTAATCTCTTCCACAAATGATGTCTGAGAACAACTCTTAATATTACAGGCTTTATTCCTTGCCAGTCCCAGAACATTTCCTTCCCTAAAGAACTTTATGTTGTTACTCTGAATCTTGTCATCGTGCTTTCTGATAAACTTTATGTAATAGTAGAGGCTAATGATTACTTCGTGGAGAGTGCTATTTCAGGTACTCATGAAGCACAAATACTGGATATGGTGGACAGAGTGAGAAAACTGGGCTTGAGAGTCCCACTGGACTAAACATGTGTATTTTTTTTCTCCTTTAATATGGAGTAAAAAAAAATTTTTAATGCAAATAAATGTAAGCAGGTACACTAATTTGTATATGAGGCTTATTTACCCAACTTTTTTTTTCAGATTTTCTTTGTTATTAGATGGGAAGGGAGGGAGAGAGGGAGAGAAACATCGATGTACAAGATACATCAGTCGTTGCCTCTTGCACGCCCCCAAGTGGGGACCCAGCCTGCAACCCAGGCATGCGCCCTGACTGGGAATGGAATTGGCAACTTTATATGGTTCACAGGCAGGCTTTAGTCCGCTGAGCCACACCAGCCAGGGCCCCAGCTCTTTCTAGTGAGTTCTGTGAATGTTTCCTCCTCCTATCCAAAAACAACTGATTTTATGTCAAAATGGTTACAAATTTTTCCAGTCATATTTTAGTCTCTTTCTAACAGTATGAAATTGAGAAGTAGTTTTTGCTCAGCAAAAGGTGGTGAAATTGGTTTGTGAATGCTACTAGGATAGAAAGGATATGAGAAGGAATCCCAAATAGGCAGTGGTGTAAAGAATACTTGGAAATTCACATGTGTTTCAAACTCTGGATCTCTTACTACATTCATACTGTAGGCCAAAGTGAACTTAAAATTTTTGACAAGTTGGTAGATTTTAAAAAATGTGGTTATGTTAAAATACTGAAATATTTGCTTACTTGCATTTGAGTGGTTCTCTTTTCATCCATGGCCTTTCATTTTATCACTTCACTCATATGAAGGCCAAATTAGGAATGGCAATCCAAAATGTCCAGGAATGAAAGGTAATTTTTGTAAGTAAAAATGAATAAAAATTCTTACCAAGCCATGTTGTTTGAATGAAATGACAGTCCCAAGTGCCACCACAGGTATTACTTGGGTGATGACTCTTGCGCACAGAGTGGGAGCTAACCGTTGAGCAATCGTATGCCGGACACTCAGGTTCCAGGATTACAAAAGCAAGCCATTTTCTGCTGTTTTGACGAACCATTTAGGAAGACCGGTTCTTAAATTTGGAGCCAAAGAATCCCAGACGTTTGTTTAAAATACAGTTTCTCAGTTTCTCTTCACCCCCCCCCCCCCCCCCCGGAAGTTTTGATTCAAGTAGGAAAGGGTGGAAGGTACAGGTATTTACAGTTTTTTAATTAGCATCCTCTAGATTGTAGTGCGGCTGATTCACATTGAGAAACGTACAAAAGATAATGCAGAGTGAAAGACGATAAGTTTAAGATGCCATAGCTTTGTAGGCTGGGAGAAGCACACACTGGGCCCAGTTTTCTAGGTACTTTGATCCGGTTCAAGAGCTGCCTCGGATCCCTGACGACTTGCAGACTCGTACCGCGCACTCTGAAGTGGGTTCGCCGGGTTCCGGCTGGAGCGCAGTTTTCCCTCGCTATCCTCGGGCACCACCGGAAGCTCCGCCCCTTCCCTCGGCCCTGCTGTGCCCTCTCTCGGTCCCACCCTTCTGCCCGTAGGTGGGTCTCTAACGTCGCCAGAGCCGGAAGTGACGACACTGGTGAGGACTGGGGCGGGGCCTGGGCCGAGCAGTTCCAGAGCCCGAGATTTCACATCGGAAACAAAACAGCCGCTGCTCACGAAGGAACCTCCTCGGCTGCGAGCGGGCGGCGGCGGCGAGGGAGGAGTAGGTGCGTGATGGGGGAGTTCGGAGAGAGAGGAAAGCCCCCCCTCATCCAGTGTCGACACGGGCGGCCGTGGACCCGGGCGGCCCTTTGTCGCCGCCTGGGCCGCGGAACCGGTGTCCTCGAGGGTGAAGAGCGGGGCGCGGTCGGGCGGGGACACCGAAACTCCTCTGGGGAATTAGAGGGGCTGCCCGTTTCTCGGGTTCCTGGCACGGCGTGTGGTCAAATTGAAGAGAGAGTACCCTTCAGAGTCTTGTTCCGGAAGTGCTGGTTTCCCGAAGATGTCTCAGGGCACAGGTGCTTTGGGCCGGGATTGACCGTCTAGAGTGGAGCAGGATGAGGAAGGGCGTACCGCCGAACCTGGCTGAGCAACTGGTGAAACTCCACGCTTCATGCCCAGTGTGTCCTTGTTCAGGGAAAGTGAATGGCACTCAGGGCAAAGTTCCTTATGCCTCACATTCGCGGCGGAAAACAGGATATGATGCTTTTGCATTGATCGGCATTGTCACAGGCATGTGTATGTCCGATGCTTTGGCACGTGTCTTAGATACTTGCGTTTTTCTTCTCGCTCACATTCTTTTTTTCTTGTAGGAAAGTAACAATAAATTTTAAAGCATTGCCTGCCTGCTTTGAACAAGATGAATTAAGTATTCAAGGTTTACTATGAGATACAAGAATAGTGTGCAGATAACTATATGGCAGAGCATACTCTAAAGGTCACAACATTCGTTGAAGTTTGAGACAGAGATCTCATCTACTTAAGGGAATCTTATTATTTGAGTTATCTTTTGCAACGGAAAGGTTTTCACCCTTGGAGTTGACGTGGGGAGGACGGTGTAATCATAAGAGTGTCCTGCAAACTGGTGCCCTCTGGATCTTACCACACTGTTATGAAGGGAGATAAAACAGGAAAGTAGATTGGAGCTTATTGCATTTGGCTAATTTCAGTCAGCTGCAAAAGCCTACTTAAGTTCTCAACTCATTTATACAGAGTTCAACCAACTTAAGTCCCACCCCCACCACATTTAATAACAACGCTTTAACGAAAAAGGGAGTCTGTTGAGTGCATGGGTTCTCCCCCAGACCCTTAGGTCCCCCCACCCCACCCTAATTAATGGACTGTAGAAGTAGTATCTATTATGTGGTATTTCATTCTCCTACTCCTGGTTCTTGGGTAGACAGTTCCCACATTGCTGGGTTACTTTCCTCTGAATGGATTTTAAGCTAATAGCTGCTACTGGTCCTGCAGTTCCACATGAATTTGTGGAGAACCTGAGGATTAGAGTTGGTCTCTGAGAATCATCCTAGCAGGAAAGATAGAACATTTGTCAGTTACCAAAGTTTATGTGGTTCTCTTCCTCTCAAATCCAGGCTCTTTGCTCATTCTCTCCCACTATTTATCAGATTGTAGGGAGAGACTTCTTTCAGATGTATTCTGAAAAACTTTTCAAAGACCTCTAATACTGCTGCTCCTTCATGTGATAGATGCCAGGCAGGTTTGGAAGGTGATTTGAAAATGTGGCCCTGTTGTGTTCAGAGCTTTGCTTTGGACACCTTAATGTGGTAGTTGGGGCTAGAATGGATAAGAGACTTGAGATGACGTTGCATAATCAAACGAGATATAATGAGAGTTTGATCTTCAGTGGTGGCATAGGCTTAGGAAGGAAGAAAAACATGAACAAGACATGGCAGCCAATTGAGGGGGAAATAATAAAATATAAAGTTGATTAGGAGACTTGAAGTTTGGAGAAGGAGAAACAATTGCAAAAATAAGGAAGTTTGAGCAAAGAACTATTTTAGAGAAGAAGATGAGGAAGTGGTTTGGAAATACTACTTTGAAGTGCCAACAAGTAAAGATGTCCTTTGGACAGGCGGAGCTGTAAACATGAGAGTCACTCAAATAGACTTGCCATTTGATGTTGAAGCAGTGGAGGAGACATCCTCCACTAAGGAAAGGGAGGGCACAGGAGACCCAGGCAGACCCAGGAGACCCAGGAGACCCAGGAACACATACTGAGGGGGTAGAAGGAGGGTGAGAAACCAACCAGCTGGGGAGAATGAAGGGAGGAAAACCTCTGTAGTGCAGCGTCACAAAGGCTGAGGAAGGGAGGGAAGGTCCAGGAAGGAAAAGGTTGTCATGGATTTTTAATATTAGGCCTGGTGTAGCAGAAAGAACTGAAAATTTAGAGCATCGCGGTCCAATAAAAACATAATGTGAGCTACAAACGTTAATTTTAAATTTTCTAATGAACATTTTTTTAAAGGTAGAAATAGGTAAAATTAATTTGAATAACATTTTGTATAATTTAGTACATCTAAAGTATTTTTATTTCAACATGTAATTAATATAAAAAGGTAATTGTCTGTCTCCCCTCTAGATAGTAAGCTTTTTAAGTAAGTAAAAGCATTAGCTGATTCAGTAGCATTCCCAGTACGTATCACAGTGTCTGGGTATGTAGGAGAAACCCAATAAGTGTTGATTAAAGGGTATAATGTTTAGTTTTCACAATGTCTAGTACAGTTTCTTAAGTTGATCTAAAACAAAAGAGAGAATGCAAGCATTGCTGGATGTATAGCCAGTGATTGACAAATGAATTAGATGTGAGTAGTCATTTTTTTTTCCCCATTAAAGATAAGATGCATTCTCACCATTTCCACAGTGAATTTGAGACAATGACTCAGGGTAATCATATCTTTCATGTAGAGTTATTGAAATAAAATGAGGTTTTTTGGGGTGGGAGGTGGGGGATTCTTTATAATTATATAAATACTGATAATATAGTTTCTATATCCACAATTCTGAAATCCAAAGGCTCTGAAAAGACTGAAAGGCTTTTCATAATTCATTTCACAGCAAAAATCTAACCTGAATCTATTTATGTAATTTAAGACTACTTATATGTTTCACTAAATATTTATTAATATGTTTGATTTTGAGTTCTAAGACCTGGAGGCAGCCTTATAAAACATACAGTATTTGCACCATATTAGTTTTATAAAATCCAGGGTTGGGGGGTGGGAATTAATTCTAAACACATTTAGTCCTAAGGGTTTCAGATAAAGGATTCTGGATTTGTGAGTCTTTGTTAATTTTCATTGCATTGTCTGAGTCCACATAACCACACATAACCATTATTATTTAAAAACAACTGCAGTAACTATACAATAGGCTTCTCTAAAACTCACTGCCTTGGAGCACTCAAAGCTCTGCTTCAAGGTATAGGTCTGGATCGGCTAGGGCAGTTTTGCTTTGCATGTCTTATTTTGGGGCCAGGGCTGAAGGGACTGTGGCTTGTGCCACATCTGCTAAGATCTCATTGCTCCAAGCGAGTCATATGATTGTACTCAAAGGTACGGCGTGGGTAGTACACTACACCCACCTTAAGGCCAAAGCAATTCAGAGAGTCAAGCCCAACATCACTGGAGAGGGGAAGTGTATTTCTCTCTTGGGAATGCTGGGGGAGGGAGTGAATATTTGCTGAATAATAATCTAATCTACCACAGATGGTTCACAGAAGTGGAGTGGGATGGAAGGAGGGGGAAAAAAATCAACAAATAGGCTATATTACTATCCTTGCTCTTTTTAGAGTCTACCACTTTCAAAAAGTGTCCTGTAGGGCTGGGGAAATTATTTGCTCCTAGTTTCTTAAAATTCAGAGGAATCTTTCCAGGACGTATTCCTGAAAATTTTAATTTTAAATTGTTTTTATAAATTTTGGAGATTGGTCATATTTATTGTTGGTTGTGAGCTTTTGAAAACAAATAGAGGCTCTCCAAACCCATCCATATAATGAGAACTTGTGCTGCCTGTCCAGGAAGAAGCTGTCAAGGTAACATTAAGGCTGATTAAATACTTTTGTGGAATAAGAATAAATTACAAGCTCATTTGACACTTGAAAACTTCTTAGCATTACAATACAAAGATACTTCTAAAAATATTTTTGGTGGTTTTCTAAGTGAAGGAGAAACTAATCCAGTGGCTAGAGTCATTAAAACAAGCCACGAGCCCTTTGCTCTTCAGAAGGTCATGATAAAAAGTCTCCATGAAGATGTTTGTTTCTGTGAAGTACAAATTATGTTTACATTTATTTCTGAAAGTGAAGAAAAAATGCTATCAATAATCAAGTAAACATGCTATAATAGTTTGAAGTTTAGTTGTTACCTGGGATGTAGTAAAAGACAGAGATGTACTTATAAATAAAATTTTTATGTATTGATTTACTTTAGAGAGAAAGGAAAGGAGGGAGGGAGAGAGAGAAACATTGATTTGTTGTTCCACTTATTTTTGCATTCATTGGTTGAGTCTTGTATCTGTCCTGACTTAGGACATCCGGAGGATGCTCTAACCAACTGAGTACCCGGCCAGGGCAGAAATGTACTAGGCTATTGGTGCTTCCTTAAATGGGATTTTTAATAAATTTATTTTGCAATTTTCAACATTGCTCCTGAGATACTTTTTCAAGTGTTGACAGAAGGTTCTCTGGTTAGACTTTTCCGTTCAGCACTTCTAAGGTTCAAGATTACTTGTATTCTCTCTTTTTTAGCCTCTTTGTGCATAATAGAAATTGTAGTTGCCCATTAGAAAAGGATTTCTTTTTCCTTTTTCTTCTTGAGCAAGTGTCTTGAGGGAAAGGATAATGGATGACAGTGAATTCAAATATGCTTTTTCAGTCTCAGAAAATCTTTAGCAGGTGGCCAGAGAGAAGAAACACCAAAATCTACTTCTGTTCCTGTTCCCACTCCCTCTGCAATCCAGGTCATATACAAGGTTCTCACTCCCCAACAATTATCTTTTTTTGTTCTCAGGGCACTGCTAAGCATGTCATAAAGCCCAGTAGTGTCTTTTGCCATGCTGCCTGAACAGTGGGGTCATTGGCCTCCTCCATGGAGTCATCAATTGTTTTCAGCTGTTACTGGACCAGAATCAAATCTGGCATTGCCTGCTCCTTTCTTTGTACGAACAATGTTTGTTTGTTCACCAGGCCTGACTGAAGACCTAGATTAACCCCGTTGCCTACCTCCTCTTCCTACTGAGTTCCATGTAAAGAGCAGCTCTTCTGCGGAGGGTTGCCCTGTAGCATTTTGATCTTCAAAGCATTGGTGGAAGCCCGAGATTTCTCTGGCTGGACTGGAAAAGACCTGGATTGGGCATAAAGGACCTCGGTTCTAGAACTGGTGATAGTTCCTTCATAATCATGCACTGGCAAATTTTTTCACCTTTCCCAAACCTTAGTTTTTCACATGTAAATGTGATGAATGAGCTTTTGAAATCGTATTGGAATATGCTAAAGTGACTCCTATATTGTTTACTCTTGCAAGATTTTGTCTGCAAAAGCTCTAGTATGATAATCAGTTTGTATGGTTTGTTCTAATAGCTGAGCAGCTCCTATAGCATAAGGCTAATATGGAAACTATTTATAGTAAAATGACCATATTCTCATTATAGCTTCTTTTTTTTCCTTTTAATAAATACTAGGACTGTATATTAAGAGTACTTTGGCACTTTAGTTTTTTATTTGTACGTAGACCAGTTATTGAAGTATAAGGTCTCATTTACTATTTTTTCTTAAAGATCTCATTTACTTCTAAGTACTAGTTTCATTATTAATACTCATTGTGTCTTGATGCTTATTGTTGTAAACTCCTAAAGGGGTGATGGTAGAGTTTTACGTAGAGGCAACTTAGTGTAATACGTGAGCCTTGCTTACTGGATATGACCTTGAGCAAGTCAGTAAACTTCTGTGTGCCACATTGTTTTCGTCTGTAGAATGGGTAAAGTGAACATAACTGATTAATTAAATTTTCTCAGTCACCGTCTCTGTGTTTTGATATAAGTAGATAGCCAGTAAACTGCTATGTAGTGAATAATCACTTTTCCTCTCATTTTTACCTATAGGTGCAATGCACTTTATTTCTTTTTGCCTGCATTGTTCTTTCTTGCCCTTTGCTTCTTTCATTTGGTTAACACTATCTTATTTACTTGTTGTTTTGTTTCTGAAGGATCATACCAGAATATTAATGACAGATTTCTAACGGGTTTTTTTTTTGTAATAGAGCTGTGCTTTAAATGATACGGTATAGTCTTCAGAGCAGTCCATGGAGGTAATCAATTGCAACTTTTTCTCTGCCATTCTGTGGCATTTCTGGGTTAGCTGAGGTAATGGGTGCTGTACTAAATGTTTTGTGGAAAAGAAGAGAATGCTATATGCTCTTTTTGCTGATCATTAATGCTACCTTAATGTTAAAATTTTAATTAGTCAACTTTTAAGAATCTAGAAGCTTAGATCAGAATATTTACTTTGAATACTTAGAGGTAGATTCCAAAGAACAGTTATATTTTCTCTTTGGGGTACACTAGCACACATAGTGCCAAGGCTTAGTTTTATCCATTTTAAAAGACAGGTTATTAATATGAATAACCCTAAATATAGGCTTACTCCCACAAAAATCTATTTAAAATTTTAATTGAAGTATATAGAAATGTGCTCACAGATCATAGTTATATACAGCTCAGTACATATTCACACACTGAAACCCTGTGTAACTAGTACTGAGATCAAGAAACAAAACACTACCAATCTACTCCAGAGCTTCCTGTGTACCCCTTTCTAGTGAATAACCCTCATAAAAGTAATCATTGTCTCTAGTTCTATTTTATTTTATTATTTAAAAAAATTTACAATTAATTATGTCTTATTTAGTTGATATTAATTTGCAGTTCCCCTGTCCCATGCCAGCTAACTACAGTCCAAAATCGGAGGGGAGGAGAAAGGAAGGCATGGTATACATGAAAGCATGTAAAATATAAGGGAGAGTATACCTTTGTTAATAATTTGTCATAATTTGAGTGAGCCAAATATAGGTTACCGAGGGTTAATTTGAGCTCGATAGCTATACTCAATGAAAAAGTTACTTTAATGTGTTTTTTATGAAAAATCAGTGTAATAAAAAAATGGAGAATTCAGGGAGTAGAAGATCCTGAAAAGTGAAATGAAATAGGATGTTGACAAAATGCTGTCATGTGAATATGTACATGGTAATGTTTTAGATGCTATATGTGAATTAGAATACTGCTAAGGTATGCAAAAAGATTTTTTTTCCCTTTTATATTTCTAAAGACTATGAAAAGGAAAGGAAGGTTGGCGTCATAAAGAATTGGCTGATGGAGATTAAGGTAGACAGGCAAATGGGAATGTGGCCCCCGGGAACGTGAACTCTGGGAGGCAGAGTGATACATGCAAATGAGGCTATGCTTGATGCAAAGAGAGACCTGAGAGGCTGGGAGTCAGGAATTTTTGATTTTTGTCCTCATCCAACCAATTGTGTGATTCTTAATCAAGCCACTGAACTTGGGTTTCCTTCTGTTTTTTAAAAATATGTATGTTACCTGTTTACCCTGCACTGGGGCATTGTGGTATTGTGGTAAGGATCAAATAAGATGATAGAGAGACTTGTGCAAAATTAAAAGCACTAAACAAATAGTTTAAAGGAGATATTAAAAAGTAGGTTGGATGGTCAGCATAGGAAAAGAAATGTTAATGAGAACATTCTTTAAGATTATTCAGTTCCCTTTGCTCTAAATCTGAAATCATTAAGTATCTTTGTGATTGAAAATATTTGGTTTCTCAGATAGATCCACTCATTACCAAAGAGGTGTCTTGAGCTGATAAAAGTTTGTCAGTTGCAAGTCATGGCAAAGTAATAAATTTGTGGTTTACAGATTGGTCTTATAAATATTTGATTGGCATGAACGAATCTACTAGGATTTGATCAACTCTGAGTGACTTTGTAAAATCCTATTTCAGACCATATTCGGGAAAGAGTCTGCAAGTGACAGCAGCCTGTGAGGTCCTTAGAAAGCTTGGCCTGGAAGAGAACACATGAAAGAAAGGTTTGTTTTTGCTGAATGTAATTTATGAAAGTGTTTAAAAATGTATAATTGTAATATACAAAGGATTGTGTTTTTTTCCCTTTTTCAGAACCCCAAGAGGCTTTATTTTCTGTGAAAAGGCATTTCTGTACAGTTGCTCCAATGACAGAGTTACCTGCACCCTTGTCCTACTTCCAGAATGCACAGATGTCCGAGGACAACCACTTGAGCAATGCGACACGTAACCAGGTACAGCGTCAGCCTCTGTAACTGCCTTTACCAGACTGTGGATTCCGTGATCACCCTCCTTCACCTCCAGAAGAGGCTGAGGGGGCTGAGCAGTTTCTCAAGTTTACCAAAGTCACATATTTTCTGAACTTTAACTGAGGGCAAAGCAGTGTACCATTTGGTGCTGAGGACACAGGGCTAGGTGAAGCATGGGTACTGTTCATTCATCTCTGGCTCAGACATCACTGCCTCCATTGAAGCCTCTCCAACTCCCTCAGCTGTTTATTATTTTACCTTTCTTGCTCTTAGTCCTCTATAGGCTGAGTACATTTTATTTACTTTTATTTTTTCAGTACCTAGTATTAATTCCTTACAGCACCCAGTAAACATTCATTGACAAAATGCGCAATGATAAAATCAAAACTAAGTGTAGAAGTCCTAAGTGAATTCAAAGAAGAGAATCAGGAATGGGTTGTAACCTGTGACATGGGACACAAGAGACCTCGCTGGCTACACAACAGCGTCATCAGATCTGCCTGCAACTGCGAGCTAATCATTACAGATTGAATTTGGTTTCCACAGATAGCCTGTGAGATAGGGAGTTGGTAGAATTTTTAGAGGCGGAGCCAGAAAGGGGGAAAACACAAAGCCAATTATAAGCCATGCAGGGTGCATGAGGGCTGGGGAACCAGACTTTCCTGTATTTCAACCAGAGGGCAGATCCAGTGGTGGAAGATACCAGGAAACAGGTTCTGGATCAGTAAGAAGAATTTTCTCACAATTATTTTGGGGGCGGGGGAACCCCTGCTCCCCCAAAATGGAATTATCTTGTGGAGGGCCGGGCCCCTTGTAGTACAGGCTTCGCCGGCTAGGTGAGTGTTCCAGGGACCCATCTGTATCAGTGTGCCAGCCGGTGTTGTGAGAGGCTGCATTCAACTTCAGTGAATTTTTTTTTGAAGACTTCTAATGCATTTGCCCATTTCATGATCAGTGATTTATGAGCTCATCTGCTTACACTGTGCTGAGTGTTCAGCAGTGTTTGACCAAAAACAGTATGACCCCCACGCCTGTACCCTCCCTATTCACCCAATCTTGTCCTGAGCAACTTTTTTTGTTTCCCTGGATGAAAAAAGCCTCTTAAAAGGAAACATTTTGCTGATATAGAAGAGGTGAAACAAACAAACAAAAAAAACAGAAGCACCAAAAGGCATCAAAATCAGTGAGTTCAAAAACCGTTTTGAGCAGTGGAAAAAATGTCCTGAAAGGTGTGTTGATTGCATCAACTGGAGGGTACTTTGAAGGTGACGGAAGTTTAAACATGTAAGAATAAATACACAATTTTTATAAATTTTGTTTTTTTGGGGGGTGCCCTGTATATCTGAAAGAGCATTGCCTGCCTCATGGGCTAGTGTGTGCTTGTCATTTAAAGCAGTCACAAAGGCTGAAAGGCTACCAAAATCTGCAGAGGGTTGGTCAGTGGAATGAGCAGTGACCTAGAGCACTACATGGCTGGGAATTTCCCTTCACACCCTGAAGATTTGGAATTCCAGTTGAGGCTCAAAATGCGGGGAGGAGAGCTTTACAAAGTAGACTATGAGGGATGTGTAGGATTAGAATAGAGCAAACTGGGAGGTCATTACTGAGAGACGAAATAACACTAGTAGGGAAGAATTTTCCTAAAATGTAAATTGACAGGGAGATCACAATCAGAGATGACGTCAGCAGAGGCAGATCACACTGTATTGCTAGAATATTTTTAATCAAGTGAAATCAAGTTAAAATAAATATCAAGGGAAGCCCTGCAAGGGAACACAAACTGTGAACATGTAGTATGTACCCTGAGAGCTGTGTGAGGAAAAAGGGAGGGACTTCTCACCTTGTCCCTTAGTACTGGGTTGATAAAGGGGTGTTACAGAGACTGATTTTTGTCGCAGCTCATTGGTTCCTTTGATATGTATCAGCAGCTTGATTTACTCTTTTTTGCTGTTGCCTAGGAAAAGCTTTCTGAAAAGCTAAGATGGGGCTGGATTTTGTGTGCCATTCTTTGGATACAGGGTGTGAATGTTTGGATGCTATAGACTACTCATTTGTAAACTTCAGATGAGGGGGAGGAAAAGTGGGAACAGCATGAGTCAAGTCTCTGGGTACCTTTTCCTTAACCAGAGGAGCTCCTGTTTTATTTGTTTTACATATTAATCCCTTGAACAAAAGATTCCATAATTTAAAAGTTTTGGAAAAAACACAGTTATATGTCACTCATTTGACCCAAACCCTCCAAGGGCATCTCATCTCAGAATAAAACTGGTCCTGAGATCTTAACCTTCCCTTACCACCAAGCCCTCCCTCTCTCCTACGCGCTTACCACCCTCCCCCTCATTCACTGCATTCTCAGTTCTGCCTCTGAGCCCTGGGCTATTCTCCCCCTCTTCTCAGAGGGCTCCCTTCACTTCCTTCAGGTCACCTGATGAGTCACCTCATCAGTGAGGCCTTGCCTTCCTTGACTCCCCTCCTTTTTCTGTCATCTGGGCCTTATGCTGCTTTTTGGGGCATAGCTCTTACTGGTATTTCTAGCACACTGTTAACTTGGGGATTTGTTTACCTACAAGCTACTTGAGGCCAGGTACATAATCTCCCTTGCTGGCGCCTGTCTCCCCAGCTTCAAGAACAGTGTGTGGCACTCTGAGCTCTCTGTTGTTAATGTAATACTGTTTATATCCCTCACATCCGGGTTTTGTGGGGCTTTTATGGTATTATTTTGCTGCCTTTTTTTTACACCTTAGTGCATAAATAAAATATCCCCTTGAAATAAAAGGTGCTCTAGAGGAGGTTCAGTTGACCTAGTATATTTATTGATAACTACACGTGTTCATGGTTTAGTTTTAGCAAGTCTTAGAGAGCTGTTTTCAGTGGTACCTTCCAGATCTATTAGGACACCACTGTCCAGAACATCAGGGCTTATTTATTTAATTTTGACTCTGCTATCAATAATGTGAGCTCAAATAAGTTTGTCTTGTTTATCTCCTTAAAAATGCCTTCTATAACTTACAAAGATCTTCTGTATACATTCTCATACTTTCCAGTTATCATGGGCTAGATATTATTCCCATTTTACAGTTTAAATTCTTGTTCAAGATCACAGAAGATTAAATGACAGACATGGAACTTAAAAGTGTTTTCTAATTTCAAACATGTTCCAGTATTCTTTCTGTTCTTCAGATTGTCTCTTACCTCTAAAAAATGTAATACTGAAAGGATACACTGTATGAAAAAAAGTTCTGAGGAAGAAAAATAAGAAGTCTGTATTCATTTTTGCACTGATGTACTTTTTTAAATCCAAAGAAAGAGGAAAAGAATCTTAGTTTTTTAGCTATAAAGAAGCCATTGTATAAGTATATGCTTTGGTTGGTTATGAAAAAATGGGGGTAGCCCCAAATTTAAACTGGACATAGATGACTGTTTGTGGATTAATTAAATGAAGCTCTTTTATTTCTCCTTTTGGATAGTGGATTTGCTTAATACAAGAACATTACCTGGCTTTTTTTTGGTAGTTTGTGATCTATTGTAGTTCTGTGGTTTACTTTTACTGTGCCTATTAAAATAATTTGTAAGGTTTTATTTTTCCGATGTAAAATTTTTATGGGTAGAGCTCTTTTTTCTTGACTAGTCATAATTCTTTGCCAGAAGTCAGCTTCCATTTCATTTCTATTGACACTATGGGAATATAGTAAAACTAGAAGATATTGAAAATATAAATTTTAGAATAGTGAGAGTTTGTTTTGATTTGGTATAGACTCACATCACTTACGTAGATTAGCTGAGAACTTTCTGTTTTCCTAAGATGCAAAAATGTGAATTTTTTTCAAGTCTAAAATTCATTTATATTGTATATTAGAGTAGCGGTTTTCAAACCTTAGTATACACTGCACTCCCCTGGAAGAACTGTTAATACAAATTCTCTGGCCCCAAACACAGAGTTCCTGATTTCATAGATATGGGGTGGGGCCAGAGAATTTGCATTTCTGACCAATTCCCAGATCTTGCCAATGCTCTGGTCCAGGGGCCATAGATTAAGAACAATTATACTGAGTAAAGAAATAAAGGGAATGACATCAGAGAAAAACTATTCGATGTATAAATTGAATACTCAGTATTTTTATTCATATTATTCTAACCCTAATTTTCTAGTCCTTAAGGAAATCATCAATACCTCTTTGATTTAGAATGGAAAAAAATCAGTCATTTATTTGTTAAAAAGAAGCCTTAAAGTAGTAATCCATGGGATGATCAATAATGATTCTCTATATAAAGTAATTGTTGAAGAACATATATAAATCCATTATCTTCAGTTGCTGAATTAACAGCATTAAAATGCGTCTGGTCTTGCCCTGGCCATTTTGGCTCAATTGGTTGGATCATCATTCCGTAAACCAAAAGGTCTGAAGTTTGATTCCCAGTCAGGGCACATGCTTAGGTTGCAGGTTTGGTCCCTGGTCAGGGCGTGTATAAGAGGCAATGGATTGATGTTTCTCTCTCTCCCCTGCTCCCTTCCCCGTCTCTAAAATCAAGAAGCATGACCTTGGGTGAGGATTAAAAAAAACAATGTGTCTGGTCTTTATAAATGAAGTCATCTGCAATATCTTTTCTAAATTCAAAACCTGAAATGCAAATAACTTGATTAAGTTGTTAGCAAATCATAGACTGACAGAACAAACTCATTTTCTAGATGATGATGGGTCACTTTAAGTGTGAGAAATCCTAATCTATTTAAAGTGGTGTTTAAGTACTTGGGACCTTGAGGAGAAAAAATAATGAAAAGAGTGACCTCAGTTTAAACTAAATTAGGTTCACAGGTCCAATCAGCCTTTGATGGTGTTACTGTACTGTTTATAGTAATGAATTTGTTTTTCTAGTTATGTCAAAGCAAAGTAAGGAGAAAAATAACTTAAAATCTTGGTGACCTCCAGAGGAAAATGCTTGCTTTGTATGAGAGTCAAGTCAGAAATCTTTGGCACACATCTTAATAGTTTGTTTAAAAAAAAACAACAAACACTCTATGTTCAAGCCTAACATAACAGCCTCATAAATGTTAAATATTATCTCTAATTAGTTAATGTTCATCATTCAGAGAAATGACAGTCTTCCTTGACATTAAGAGTGATGGTAAAAGCTCTGACTCCAGGGAATCAAAGAGCTGGGAAGGTGCTGGATGGGATTTTGTGTTCTGTTGGAAACACATTGCCTATGATTAATATTTTCAAGTTTTCCACACAACTTGCCAGTTCTTCAGTTAAGCCACTCTTCTAGTTTTTTTCTACAATACAGGCTTAGGAGCCTTGCATTTCTAATTGTAGAAATCCAAACAATACCCATGAAGACTTACAGGATTGTGACTTTTTCCTCATAAATTTATAAATAAATAATTCATTTTAAGTAAGTAAATACTATGCAGACTATTAATATATCAACATAACAGACTACATTATAACTTTTTAGGCATGTTTGTCTTATTATATGGGAATGTATACATGAAATAATGGATGCACTATTTGTGAACATTCATTGTAACTATGTACATTATACCTATGCTGAAAAACATTGCAGTTTGGGGTGTTGTAAGAATAAGTTGTTTCCTTGTAAAGTCACCTAAATTCGTATTCATCAGTAGAAAATTATAAACTTAAGTGTGGTAAAAACTGCCATGAACAAAGTCATAAAACAAACTGGGCAAAGGCTTATAATGCATAATGACAGATGTATCTTTATAATAGAGAATTCTTATGAAGTCAGAAGGAACAAGAGTAACCCAGTAACAACATTACCGAAGGATACAAGTAATATTTATGGCAGAAGAAGAAATAAAACTGGCAGTAAATATATGAAAAGACTAGTTGATCAACCTTACTACTAATCAGATAAAGAAATGAAAACTTTTCATTTTTCTCCCATCAATGAGCAAGAATTGATATCCATTGCTAATAAGGGTGTGGAGAAAATAAGCCTTCTCATGTGCTCTTCATGGGAGTTGAATTTGTATTGGGGTCAGTTGAGTCTGCAAATACACATGCCTCTTGGAGATAATTTGACAATTAAATCTAAAAATGCATATACCTTTGAGCTAGCATTTTCACTTCTAGACTTTTATCCTATAGAAATATTACCATTAAAGTGCCAAGAAATATAGAAAATAATATTTATTGAAGCATTATTTGTAATAGTGAGAATTTGAAGATAACCTCCATCTCATGTTACTTGTAGTTCACACAGTCAGTAACTTAAGGCAGGGGTCCCCGACAGGTAGCCGTCCTGAGCCTGTTAGGAAGCGGCCACAAGCAAAGCTCACCTGAGCTCATCCCCCACCCCACCCCAATTCTACAGTGAGGCAAGCAAAGCTCAACTGAGCTCCTCACTACCTCCCACCCCACCATCTTCCACCAACCTGGTCAGTGGTGCCGAAAAGGTTGGGGACCACTGATTTAAGGTTATGGCTAATAGTAGGCTCTAATGACTAAACTGTCTGAATTAGAGTCTCTGCTGTAGGACTTCCTAGCTCTGTGATCTTTGGCAAATTATCCTGCCTCTTTTAAACTTCAGTTTCTTTATCTGTTAAATGAAGTTTACAATATTAATAAATTCGGAGTCATAGGGTTAAATGAGAACTCATCTCAAGAACATTGCATGGCGCTTGCACATACATGGTCAATAAGTCTCAGCAATTTTTATAATTATCATTAGTATTATACTGCTATTATAATATTTAAGTTTGAAGTATATTTATATGTACTAGCATCTGATAAATTAAGTAACAAAAGGAAATTGCAGAATAAGGCTTTGAAAAAATCTAAAGGTACATCAGATTGCTCACTATATTCATGTTGTGGGGCAGAGAACACTTTCTATGTTATAAACAGAAGTTTATAACGTAAACATTTTTAGAAACTTTATAACATTTCTTTTATTTATAGAAATAAAACATTAAAATGGCAGGCAGAAAACGAGGTTAAAAAAAAAACAGGCAGGCACTTCAGTGTATGAAAAATAACGTGCAATTTTTGCTGCTTGAGAAATACTCTCCCTGCTTGAGGGTCCACATGCCTTGGGTGGCTGGACCTGTACTTGCATCATGTTCTGAAGTAAAGGAAGGGAGAAAATGAAAATGAAGCCTCTGACTTAATGGTGCAGGAGTTCTGGGGAATCTGGCTTCATAGAAACTCACTTTGCACATACCACTTCCTGTAGGACCCCGCCCTTCGTGAACTTACATTTATATAGTGAGTAATCCTTCCCTCTGCCACTGAAATGAAATTATTTGTAATGGCCACAAAACTGTTTTTTCTGAACCTTAAAAATAGCCGGTAATGGTAAAACTATGGAGGTAGTAAAAAGATCAGTGGTTGCAGGGTAAAGGGGGAAGGGAGGGATAAATAGGCAGAGAACAGAGGATCTTTAGGTCAGTGAAACTGTTTTAAATGGTGTTGTGATGTATATATGTTGTTACACGTTTTTCAAAACCCATAGAATGTACAACATCAAGAGTGAACCCATGGGGCTTCATTATACACTTCTGACAGTATTTATCTCAACTTTTTCCATAATAAAAAAGTTTTTAAAATTAGCCTTAAAAATAATGCTGAGTCATCACTCTATCCATCCCTTTTATCAATTTTTTTCTTTTGTGGAATTAAAAAAAAGATTTTGTGACATATCTAAGAAATTGTTGCCTAACTCAGGTTCTCAAGAATTTTTTCCTATATTTTCTTCTAGAAAATTTATAATTTTAAGGTTTACATTTAGGTCTGCTTAGTGAATGTAATTTTTTGTATATGGTATGAGATATGGATCAAAGTTCATTTTTCTTGATTTGGATATCCAGTTGTTTCATCATCATTGTTGAAAAGACTGTCCTTTCTCCACTGTATTGCCTTTGTACCTTTGGCAAAATCAGTTGTCCATATATGTGTCCGTCTGTTCCTAGGCTCTCTGTTCAGTTCCATTCGTTTATGTCTGTCTTTGTACTAATACTATATTTTCTTGATCACTATAATTGTATAATCTTGAAATAAGGTAGTGTTAGTTTTCCAACTTTCAAAGTTGTTTTAGAGGTCTTAGTACTTTGTTTTCCCATATGAATTTTATCAACATTTCTACAAAAAAGTCTGCTAGTTTAGATTGAGTTTACATCGAATCTATAGATCAGTTGGAAGTGGGGTGGGGTGGTGGAATTGAAACCTTAATAGTACTGAGTCTTTTAATCCATGAACACAGTGCATTTCCACATTTATTTGGGTCTTCTTTTAAAAAATTTTTTAAATTGTGGTAAATAACATATAACAACATTTAAAATTTACCATCTTAACCATTTTTAAGTGTGCAGTTCAGTACACTGTAATCACATTGTGGTGCAACAGATCTTGAGAACGTTTTCCAACTTGCAAAACTAACACAGTATACCCATTGAATAGCTCCCCATTTTCCCTTCCTCCACGGACCCTGGCAACCACAATTAGACTTTCTGTTCTTTTTGTTTGTTTTTGTTTTTTTTGCGTTGTACTACTTTAAATGCTTTATATAAGTAGAATCTACAGTATTTATCTTTTTTATGACTTGCATATTGCACTTAGTATACTGTCATTCAGATTCATGTTTTAGTATGTGACAAGATTTCCTTCTCTTTTAAGGATGAATGATATTCCTTATTCATGTATACCACATTTTCTTTATCCGTATGTCAATGGACATTTGAGTTGCTTCTACCTCTAGGTTCTTGCAAAGAATGCTGCAGGTGTTCCACAGGTGTGCAGATACCTCTTTGAGACACTGCTTTTAGTTCTTATGGATATATACCAGGAGTGGGGTTGCAAAATCATATAATTATTTTTTTTTAGCTTTCTGAGGGAATGTCGTGCTGTTTTTTATAGCAGCCACACCATTTGTAGTTGGAACAGCAGTGCACAAGGGTACCAGTTTTTCTGCATCCTCACTAACACTTATTGTTTTCTAGTTTTTTGATAGTAGCCATTCTTATGGGTGTAAGATGGTATTTCATTGTGGTTTGATACACATTTCTGTAATGATTAGTAATGTTGAGCATCTTTTCATATGCTTATTGGCCACTTCTATGTATTTGGAGAAATGTCTATTATTAGTCCTTTGCTCATTTTAAAGATTTTATCTATTTATTTAGAAAGTGGGGGAAGGGAGGAGAAAGAGAGGGAGAGAAACATAAATGTTCAAGAGATGCATTGATTGGTTGCCTCTCTCATGCCCGCAACTGGGGGCCTGGCCCGCAAGTCAGGCATGTGCCCTGAACGGGAATCGAACCAGGCCACACCAGCCAGGACCCTTTGCTCATTTTAAAATTAGGTTGGTTTTTTTGTTGTTGAGTTGTAGCAGTTCTTTATATATATTTTGGATATTAACCCCTTATGATGTGCAAATATTTTTTTTCCCATTCCATGGCTGACTTTTCACTCTGTTGATTGTTTCTTTGATGCACAGAAATTTTGAAGTTTGATGTTGTCTCATGTCTTTTTTTGCTTTTGGTCTTTAATTTTTTTCTTAGCAGTATTTTGTAGTTTTCAGTGTACAGATACATTTGGGATTCCCCCTGATTATGCTCATGTTCAGTGATTACCTAGAGTGATTCACAAAACTCAGAAAAGCTGTTATACTCACTCTTCCAGTTTATTACAGTGAAAAGATGTAGATTAAAATTAGCAACAGAAAAAGGCATGTATAGCAGGGTCCAGACACAGGCTTCTAGTTGTCCTCTCCCAGTAGAGTCATGGGAACAGTGCTTAATTCTCCCAGGAACAGTGTGTGACAACATGCATGGAGTGTTGCCAACCAGGGGTGCACTTGAGCTTTGGTGTCCAGGAGTTTTGTTGTGGGTTGGTCATGTAGACATGGCTGACCATGGTCCTGCAGCCCCTCCCAAAGTCAAGCAGATACCATATAGTCCAAGATCCCCACCATAGATCACATTGTTAACAATGTGGTCCAAGGCATCATGTAAATAGAAATACTTTTAATAGGCAGGATATTCCGAAGGCTTAGAGGTTACCTCCCAGGAACAAGGCCAGATCTTTGTCATGTGCAGGGCCTGGACACTCCTGACCTGCTGAGTTAATCCTTTATTATACAGTAAGCCTTTCACATCTTTATCCTTCAGGTCTCAGCTCAAATGTCACTTCCTTGAAAAAATATCCCATGTGTTCTTTATTACATCACTCTGCTATAGTACTATTTCACTTTGTAGTTATCTTGTTTATAATTTGCCTCTCTCTGCTTGAAATCAGTTCATGAGAGCAAAAACCTCATCTGTCTTGTTGACTACTATATTGTTGGCATCTACTACACAGCTGGCATTCACTGGTTCTTAATAAGTATAGGAATTATATCTAGTAACTAAAAAAAGTACCATGAGCTAAATGGAAAAATGGCAAAGGAATGAATACTGAATTCATAGAAAAAATGCTCATCTTACCTAATAATAAGAGAAACAGATGTTAAAATTACATGGAGAGCCCATATTTCACCTTTCAGGTTGGTAAAAATTCAAGCATTTCATAGCTTGTTGTTTCGACAAGGGCTTGTTGAAATAGGTACTCTTCTGTGTTGCTGAATCTTTAAACTAGTACAGCCCATAGAGAGGGTGATATGTCAGTATCTCAACTGAATGTGTACTTTGACCCAGCAATTTTACTTCAGGGAATTTATTCTACAGATATGCCCCCACACATATGAAGTAACTTAATAGGGGGCATTCCAATTGCGTCAGTGTTTGTAGTGGCAAAAAGTTCAAAGCAAGTTAAACGTCAGCCATTAAGGGATTGGCCTAATAAATTAATGGTATATCATACACTGGCTGTATAGCTGATTAAAAAAATTTTTAAGAGTAAGGATGGACTTTGTGTCCTGATGTATTTTAAAAATTTCGAAGATACGTGGTTAGGCAAAGAACGCAAAGTGCAGGACAATGCACTTATCACAGTAAGGGGGAATGAGTATTTCTGTTTGCTTATGTATACATGAGGAAACTGATAGAATTTGCAGAGAACAATGACAGTGGTAACCTGGAAGATTAGAAAACTAAGTAGGTAGTTGAAGTAAGAGATTTTTTCTGTATAGTTTTTTTTATGCTCAGGTTTTAGAATCATGTGAATGTTTTCCCTGTTTAAATAAATAAGTTGTGCCCTGGCCAGTGTGGCTCAGTTGGTTAGAGCATCGTCCTGTGGACCAAAAGGCGTTAAATTCCTAGTCAGGGTACAAGCCTAGGTTGCAGGTTCGGTCCTCATATGCCCAAGGCCACTAATCGATGTGTCTCTCTCACATCAGTATTTCTCTGTTTTTCTCTCTCTCTCTCTTCCCCCTACCTCTCTAAAGTCAGTGGGCATGTCCTTGAGTGAGGATAAATAAGTAAATAAATAAATCATACTTTTAAAAAAGACATTAAAATATAGTCAGTTTTAAAAATAGTATCCAAAGTACTATAAAGAGGAAAGGGGTGGGGGGGGGTATGTGTGTGTGTCTGTGTCTGTGTGTCTGTGTCTGTGTTAAACAGTACTCTAGTTTCCCACGTTAGCTTCAGGGTGGGACAGGGTGCGGTTGGCTAATGTTCATTACAAACCAGAACATCCAGTTGAGTGATGTGATTGAGCATGTTGTGATTGCCTCTTTCATGCTAGACTTACTCATTTAAATCTTTCATGTAGCCTAGTGGGGCAGCCGTATGCCATAGAAAGAATACAAATTTTGAAGGAAGAAACTTAAGTTTGACCCCTGCTTCTTCTGCTCTTTTCTGGTGTGAGGTTTTGGACAAATTGCTTTGGTGTTCACCTACCAAAACCTCTCAACATGTGAAAATAATGATTGAGTTATGACAGTGCTTTGTAAGTTATCAAATACCATATAAAGAAAGTTATTCTTACTTGTATTTTAGTTGATTTTGTGCATTAATTGACCCATCAGGTTGGTCATAATTGTATTGCTGAACATTAGTCACAAACATAACATCCTCAGCATATGGCTTAGAAAATAGAAGTGTGAATTCCCTCAACTCGCCTCCCCCGCTGCTATCTGTCACACCATGTCTCTGCTCTTCAGACCCCACCTTCCTCTCAATCATTTCTTTCCTGCTGAACTTTGGCCACTCTAGTGACTTGGGCTCAGCAAAAATTATGTTTCCTGGTAAGTGGTGCATATATTTCTACCTTACGTCCTTTGGATTTGTATCCTTTCCATTCCTCATAGGGTTCGAGTGTCCCTCTCAAGGTAAATATTTTGTCCATGAATTTGAAGAGTTACTTCCTGACCTCCAGGCTGAGTTGGAGGGCACCAGTGCCTTGTAAAGCCAACTCTTCCTTTATTCCCCTCCATTTGTCCCCTGCCCTGTTTCATTAGTTATCATCTCCCTGTCTTGTATTGGCAATCTCTTCCTCAAAATCCTGACTCTCTACTTTGACCTGACAAGTATGCTCAAATCTCTCATCCCTAAAATAATTATTTCAAATTTAAATGTTTTTTGTTGTCGTATTTTTTCCATCAAAGAATGATTGCCTTTAATTTCTCAATTCTTATTCATTCCTCAGTCTATTACAATTTATGATCTGACTTCCCTCTTCACTGTTACTTGTATGAAGAGGTTGGTGAACTTCCTTCTGCCAAGTGCAGTGGCTTTTCGACTCTGTTCCGCCGAACAGTTGATGACATCTTTTTGAAATGTGCTTATTCTTTGGCTTGATATACATTGATTTCTGGGTTTTCTTTCCTCTCCCCTTAATCTCTTCTGTTGGATTTTCTCCTATCACCTGCTGCTTATGCTTCGAGGTTATTAACACTTCTTCCTTGTCTGTCATGTATCATCTCAGTAGTTTTCCTTCTACAGTTGGTGTTTTGCATTAATGACCAACAAGTTCATACCATTCTTATTTTCCATCTGTACTCTCTGTCTGAGGTTATATCCACTTCCATCGCTATAGAGACTAATGACTTCCCCCGACTCTCTTCTGAGTTTGAAATTCTTATTAACTGCCTTAGGACTTTCTTGCCTGGTTGAAGGTATTTCGCATTCTCCTATCTCTCCAACTAAAACATCTCTCCTCTCCTTCAGCCAGCTCATTTCGTTGTGTTCCTAATCTCAATCAATGTCATTGCCACCTTCCTAGTTGCTCATGCTAGAAACCTACAGAGTCATCCTTGCCTCCTTCCTGACTATTCACAGAGCCCTGTCACTTCTGCTTCTGAAATATGTCTTACATATCTCCTGTTTTCCATCCCCACTCCGTCAAGTTTCTCACAAATGAAATATTCGATGTGCCACTTCCTCAGACTTGACTTTTTTTTATGACTTTCTATTGCCCGCAGAACAAAGTCTAAAGTCCTTTCTGCAGGCAATAGAAAGGTTCTTTACAGGTTCTTTACAACATGTTTCTAACCTTCTTTCCTTCCATCGGCGCTGAAAGTCCCTGTCCTCCGGTCACCTCAGGGTTAGTGAGTCACTGCTTTGCTCTGCATCACTTGCATTTGTCTGCCTCAGCTCCTGTTGTCTCTGCCTGGGGCCCATTTACCTCACAGTCACTCTTGAAGGTTCTGCTCAAAAATCATATCTTTTATGTTGCTTGTCTTGACCACATAGAATTACAGTCCTGTAGCACTTTATTCATGTCTCTAATATAATTATTCTATATTAAAACTAACTTATGAACTTCTCTTCTTAAGATTTTATTTATTTATTTTTAGAGAAAGGGGAAGATAGGGAGAAAGAGGGAGACAAATATCGATGTGTGAGAGAAACATCAACCAGTTGCCTCACACACACACCCCAGCCAAGGTCTGGCCTGCAACCCAGGCATGTGTCCTTACCGGGAATCAAACCGGCAGCCTTTTGCTTTGCTGGACAGCACTCAACCAGCTGAGCCACACTGGTCAGGATTAATTTACGAACTTTTTAAGAATGCATCTAGGTCGTATTTAATTTCTGTATCGCCATAGAAGAGTGCCTGGAATATAGAATTTTCATAAATAACCTGCGGGGTGAATATGTTGAAAGTAAAGTAAAAGAGGACTCAGCTCACACAGTCTGCAGAGCTCTCATGTTGCCTTGTGAACAGAAAATTGAGGTGGTTAAGAACTTGATTTCTGTGGTCAGGCACATCTGGGTTCAAACCCACTCTGTAACACTGGCTGTTGCTGTTTCCTTACCTGTAAAGTGATGATGATGGGGTGGCTGTGAGAATTAAATGTAAAGCACATATCAACCCTTGGTACCTTGTAATAACTTTAAGTTATTATGAAGTGTAATGTATTTTTAATGAATAATAGTAATACTCTATAGTAATACTGAGTTATATCTATAGCCAAAAATGAGGTACAAGAATGGCATGTTCTCACATGATCTTCCTAAGAGAACCCTCTCTTAACCAAGCTGATTACATCTGCTCAGCAACAGTGACTGTCAACCTATTCTGTTACCAGTGAAGAGGCAGAGGAGTACCTGTTACCTTTTCTGTTATCTGTCATTTTTATTGGTATTGTTAGTGCTCTTAGGATTCGTTTTATCCTTTACAAACACTGAGTTTTAGATAGGAATAGTGATACCAAGAAGGAAATTGAACTTTAAGAATAGGAAAGAAGAAACTCAGGGTGAGGATAAAGGTAATAAAGTGGTGTTTGGATTAAGGGTCTAAGTTTGGATTAAGAATCTAAGAAAGCTTCTTCTTTCATTCCATCATTCATCAAGTATTATTGTCCCCTGACTGTGTACAGGGCACAGTGGGAATGGGGCAGGGATATCATAATTGTTTAAGGCTTAATTCTCACTGTAAAGATTTTTTAAAATTGAATACTTGCAATAATTGTAGATTTACATACAATTGTAAGAGATAATTACAAAGAGATCCCTTGTACATCACTGCAGGATTTTAAATCTTATTAATAATGAAGGTGAGATAGTTCCTTGTGTACCTGGTATAAAACCACAGGTAGAAGGCACCTCACAAACTTGGAAAAGCTGAGATTACTCTGCTTGAAGCTGCAGCAAATCAAGTTTACATTCAGGTGTCCGTTTTAAGCCAAACCTCAAAGGATGAGCAGAGTTGTATTAGGTTGGAGATGGAAGGAGCGAGTAGGGAAGGCCAAGACCTAGGGGAAAGGGAGGATCTGGGTTCCAAAAGTGAATCTGGTGAATAATCTAGACTTCTTGACTGCACACATATTGTAAATTGGTTCTTTCTTACCTCAAGTTTTAGAACTGAAGTAATAATGAGCCTATTGTTAATCTCAGGTCGATTGTTACATTTTATGTTTTTGATACAGAATTCCTTGATTCTACTAAGAGCCTGACTTACTGAAAAAGTTTTTCTTGTGCTTTTAGAATGATGGTAAAGAACGGCATGAGCACGGCAGTGAAAGGCGGAGGCGGGGCAACCCTGAGCCATTATCTAATGGAGGACCCCAGGGTAACGCACTGCAGGTGGTGGAACAAGATGAAGAAGAAGATGAGGAGCTGACACTGAAATATGGCGCCAAACATGTGATCATGCTCTTTGTCCCCGTGACTCTCTGTATGGTGGTAGTGGTGGCTACCATCAAATCAGTCAGCTTTTATACCCGGAATGATGGGCAGTTGTATGTATGAGTGTTTTGTTTTATTATTCTCAAGGCCAGTGTAGCTTTCCTTTATAGCATGTCATCATTACCTTGAAGGCCTCTGCACTGAAGGGGCATGAAGGCTAGGGAGTTCTTTTAGCCAGAGCAGTTGAGAGAGCGAGGGATTATTTATTACTTGATGCTTTGAGTAGAGAAAATGAAAGCTATAGAATTGTATTTCCTGTGTGGTGTCACTAAGATAGGGCTGAATTTATTTGTAACTGAGCAGGTAAAGCATTGAATAGTAACCTTTCCCATCTCAGAGCCATTTGGCCCATTGTTCTTTGCCTGGAATGTTCTTTTCTTTTCTAATTTAGGTGGACTAATTCCTATCATCCTTCTCATCTTGACTTAAATGTTAAGGCCAAAGATAACTTCTCTGATCCTCCTAACAAAACTAGGTACTTTCTGGTATTCTTTCTCATGGAAACTTGTTCTTTTTCACTTGTAACAATATGCAAATGTATTTTAATTTACCTTATTTATTTAATACCTGGTTTCTCTCTGTGCTGCATGTCTTATCAGAGCACTTTGTTTCCAGGACGAGGTATGTAATAAATGCTCAGTAAAAAGAGTTGTTAAATGAAAGGATGAAGAATTGATACAAGCCGGCACTCTCTAGGCTCTTGGGGGACTGTCGTGTAGATTCTCTGGTGCTGCTGTTGTCAGCCCTTGCCTCTAAGAAAGGTGCCTTGATTCATGTGTCACCTAGTTCTGTCTCTGGGACTCTAGTGAGGCTCAAACAAGTTTTAAGTGGATTTTAGAATTTGAAAGTGGCAAGTGGCTGAGAAACTGCATGGGGTTCTGAAAGCCAAGCTGTTAATCTTTGGAAGAAAGACTTAGACAATGAGTGCCAGACCGATAATAGAGGTAATAGCCAAAAGAGTTTGAGGAATACTCTCTGTATAAGTTAGAGTTAGTTTGGCTACATATTACAGAACAGGGGTTAGCAAGCCATAGCCCACAGGTCAGATCTACCTGTCACCTATTTTTGTAAATAAAGCTTTATTGTAATACAGCCATGTCCATTCTTTTGTATATTGTCTCTGCTGCTTTTATATGATAATGGCAGAGTTGACTGTTTTCAACAGAGAGCATATCACCCACAAAACTTAAAATATTTACTCTCTAGGTCTTTGCAGAAAGTTCACTGACTGAATCTCTAAAATCAAAACAACTGGTTTAAATAATGTGCATGTTTTATCTCTCGCCCACAGAGAAGCGCAGAGGTAGTCAGTCCAGATTGGTAGAGCGGCTTCACATTCATCAAGGACTCAGGCTCCTTCTTTCTACCTTAGCTTCTATACTCCAGGTTATCATGGTTGCTGGAGCCCCAGCCTTCACTGAGACAGCAGGAAGCAGGATGGAGTAGGGGCCAAAAGCAGAATTAACTCCTTCCTTAGGAGTGTTACACAATGCATTTGCTTTAAGGAGAGAGAGAATGAAAGCTATAGAATTGTATTTCCTGTGTGGTGTCACTAAGATAGGGCTGAATTTATTTGTAACTGAGCAGGTAAAGCATTGAATAGTAACCTTTCCCATCTCTGGGCCATTTGGCCCATTGTTCTTTGCCTGGAATGTTCTTTTCTTTTCTAATTTAGGTGGACTAATTCCTATCATCCTTCTCATCTTGACTTAAATGTTAAGGCCAAAGATAACTTCTCTGATCCTCCTAACAAAATTAGGTACTTTCTGGTATTCTTTCTCATAGAAACTTGTTCTTTTTCACTTGTAACAATATGCAAATGTATTTTAACTTACCTTATTTATTTAATACCTGGTTTCTCTCTGTGCTGCATGTCTTATCAGAGCACTTTGTTTCCAGGACGAGGTATGTAATAAATGCTCAGTAAAAAGAGTTGTTAAATGAAAGGATGAAGAATTGATACAAGCCGGCACTCTCTAGGCTCTTGGGGGACTGTCGTGTAGATTCTCTGGTGCTGCTGTTGTCAGCCCTTGCCTCTAAGAAAGGTGCCTTGATTCATGTGTCACCTAGTTCTGTCTCTGGGACTCTAGTGAGGCTCAAACAAGTTTTAAGTGGATTTTAGAATTTGAAAGTGGCAAGTGGCTGAGAAACTGCATGGGGTTCTGAATGCCAGATAACACATCTCTCTCAGCAGAATTAACTTCCTTCCTTAGAAGTTTTACAGAGTACATTTGTTTATACGTAACTCATTGGCCATTACTTAGTCTAATGGACACCCCTGACTGTAAGGGAGTCAGAAATTAAGTCTTTTAGCTGGGAACATTGGCACCAAGAATGAAAGTGTTTTTATGTGAATGAGAAATAAGGGGAGGGTAGATATGTGACATTATCTCAAGATACCAGTTGCAGTCACCCTAAAAATGAAAGATAATTATAAGCCATATTACGATCCTCTGACAATCGCAGCCTAGATAGTTTACCTGGCAGAGTCTGGTTCTTTTGGAAATCACTAATAATCAGTGGAGAAAGAATATTTAATGAGATAATTGTTTCAGTATGTAGTATCCACTAGATGGAGCCGTTGCCTGGCTCACAACTCTCCATATTTTAGATACCTACTTTAATTTTGAAGCACTTATTTTAGACACTAGCTATTTTTCTTAAGTTAAAAATTCTTGGCTAGATTGATAAGATGGACAGAAATGACATAAGATATCAGTTGAATCAAAGAAACAAAACTTGTATTGGAGAGAGTATGATTTGGGATATCCAGCTATTAACACTTACCTGGGGCTTTTGTACTTTGTTTTATTGCAGGATTTATACTCCATTCACAGAAGACACCGAAACTGTGGGCCAGAGAGCCTTGCACTCGATTCTGAATGCTGCTATCATGATCAGCGTCATTGTTGTCATGACTATTCTCCTGGTGGCTCTGTATAAATATAGGTGCTATAAGGTAAGCAAGCATGAAAGAAGCTTTGCTTTCTACCGTGTTATTTTTAAGATTTTATTTATTTATTTTTAGAGAGAGGGGAAGGGAGGGAGAAAGAGAGGAAGAGGAAGAGAAACATCGATGTGCCTCTTGCACACCCCCAACTGGAGACCTGGCCTGCAACCAGGCACGTGCCCTGACCCGGAATCGAACCAGCAGCCTTTCAGTTTGCGGGACAATGCTCAACCCACTGAGCCACACAAGCCAGGGTTCCACCATGTTCTTTTTATGATTGGGTTTTTCTATCATATCCCTTACTTGATATAGTAAAAGAAAAAGGTCTTATATTCTAGAACTAAGTTAATTTTTAGTTTTCTCCCTCTCATTGTATAATATCTGAAAAATACAAAAAGGCATAAATGGAAAACAAATGTTTTCAAACTGTATCACAATCTAAATGGTTTTAACATTTTGATTTGTGGTATATGTATGACATTCCAAAGAGATAATATCCTAAGATCTTTGGGATTCCATCATTCACAGATAGTGTTACAGGATATAGCTGTCTCTATAAAATATAAATTTAAAAATTTATATCTTCATACTTGAGCACAAAACAATAAAGCCACCTTCAGATGCGGATTTAAATTCATTGGTGATTGGCTACATTTCCACTTCTAAATTGGTGACCATCCATTTCCTCACCACATCTACAGTAACACTAATTCTTTCCTAGGGAAATACGGCAGGGGAGGTTGTGCAGGAAAGACACAGGCCAACTTTCCCAGCCCCTACCCCGCTAGCCAAGTGACTCACTCCTGAATTACAGCCACCTGGCACACGTTTCAGGTTCCTGCTTCAAAAAAAAAAAAATGACCAATTATTATAAGTCATAAACCTTTCGGGTCATTCTCAAGTAAATAAATATTAACTTTCCAAATATCAAAGTCTGTCTATTTCCTTATAATACTTATTTCTGTGTGTGTGTGTGTTGTGTGTGTGTGTGTGTGTGTTTGAAGATTTGATTTGATTTGTTTTTAGAGAGAGGGGAAGGGAGGGAGAATGAAAGGGAGAGAAACATCAACATGCAAGAGAAACATCAATCAGCTGCCTCTTGTACACCCCCAACCAGGTACCTGGCTTACAACACAGGCATCTTCCCTGACCAGGAATCAAACCCGCGACCTTTCAGTTTCAGGATGACACCCAACCCACTGAGCCACACCAGTCAGGGTTGTATACATTTTTTTAACATGGATAAAATAAAATATAATTAGTATGTGTACTTTCTTCACTTTTACTTTGGCATAAGCATTTTTCTATATTATAAATACTTAGAAAATATGTCTGATGACTACATAGTATTTAACTCAATGAGTTCATTGTAATGTACTTCCCCTGATTTCCCTCATGATGGACATTTAAGCTGTTTGCAGTTTTTCAATATTCTAAAAAAAAAAAATGTCATTGTGCATAGAGTTTTTTCAATTTTTGAGATTGTTTCTTAGGGTAAAATTATAGACATGGAATTTTGGGGGCAAATTATCTACATATCTTTGTATGCAAAATTACCTTTTCTAAATGATACTCTTAATTTGTACTTAATGTACTTAATGAGACTCTTGTCTTACCCACCTTCACCAGCATTGAGTTTTTTAAAAAATCTGTGCCAATTCTTATAGGCAAAGCAAAATGCCTTAATTTGCATTTAGGTGATTACTAATAAGATCAAATACCTTTTCAATGTTCATAAACTCTAAAATTATACAATTTAACCTTGTTGAACATTTGAGTGGGTGGAAGTGTTAACCTAAGTAGTGATCATCTGCAGCCTGACATTAACATATGGAGAGGATTGAAGAGGAAATGTGCGTATGATGATGACAGGAAGTCATCAGCACTTAGAAAACCAAAGAGCAAATGATGTGAACCCATGTAAGAATCATTCTACTCCCTCTGTTTAAATGTGCTCATATCTTAAATACTTGATTTTTTTTTACCATACATATATATTGTCTGCATATAAGTTTACCTGCCACTTTCATTTCTCTGATTTATTGGACTCACATTGTGACTTTTATCTGGATTCTGTGCTACTTCTATAGAGTGTTTAGTGTCATATCCCCACCTGCACATCTTGGAGACGGGCCCACCGGTGGATGACAGCTTTTAAGACATTGCTTTCCTGAGCTGCTTCCTTTCTGTGACCTCCCTGCTATTTTCTGGTTCCTTTCGGTTTCCCTGTTTTGGAAAGCTGGGCTTTATTTTTCCAGCGCCAGGACCAAGGAGGGGGAGGACAGAAATACATCAAGGGCCCCTTGCCTTACTCTTAGGAAACTACAGCTTCTCCAATCTGATGGGAAACTTCCCCGCCTTCTAAACTTTAGGCTCCTGGATTATTTGGGGGCTGAATATTAAAGAATGGAGAAAATGGAAAAAACAAGCTGAGATTTTGCCATCTTTGTTTACTATGTGGAGACCTCTTTCCCTCCTGCTCTCTAGCCAGAACTAGAGGGCTTCTGCAGTTGTCCTCGTTGCCTTGCTAACCAGTGCCCACTCAGGATGTATTGCATTCCGTTGGAGGAGGGTAGTGCTAGAGGAAAAACAGTGATCACTTAAACTCACTGTCGGTTCCCTGGTACTTTTAATTCTCCAGCACACCTATCTCTCTTTACTTTTCAGAGTTCTCATTACTAGGCTGCATGCATTCTATCAAGCTTTTATAGTTGCATTTGGTAGGTGAAATGAGCTTTTACTCCTTTTTACCTAGAACCTATCTTGATATACAAGGTCTGTCCAGAAGGTGTCCAGCCATGTAATAGGAAAAATAGACATTTATTGAAGAACGTACAAGAAACATTGTACATTGGACAATGATGCTTCAGTCTCCTTCCAAGTAGGCACCTTGGGACCTCACACAGTTCTCCCAATTGCCATTAGCTACCCCATCGTATTTTCCTGAATCTCATCAACGGTCTGAAACCTCTTCCCTTTCAAAGGTGATTGTAGTTTTGGGAAAAGCCAGAAGTTGCACGGCGCCAAATCTGGGCTGTAGGGGGGTTGAGTCATCTGGGTGATTTGATGTTTCACAAAAAACTCTGCATGACACGTGACGCATGAGCGGGTATGTGGTCATAATGAAGCTGCCGATCGCCCAGTTGCCCATAGCTGCGGCCTTCTGTATCATCCGAGTAGTTTTCATGGAGTAATGTTCAAGCTCAATGCCAAATTTGATGCAGATTCATCGTTCTACTTGCTCAGTCATTTTGAATACAATAGCCACACAGTATACATGCTCAATAGTATCTATCACCCCCACTGACTAGTACCATGAAGTCATTGTTCACGCATGCGCATTCCAGTACACTGCTTGGCTGCCAGGTTACATAAATGTGGTGCAAACCATTCTCGATATATTAATGATGGCTGGACATTTTACGGACAGACCTCGTATTTTTTGGTCAGTTTTGTGTTTCTTTTAGTTATGTTTCATATTAGACCATCTAAAAGGTTCATATTTCGCCAGACTTCCACATTTACTCGTTTATTTATGTTGTTCTGTTTGGCTTTTTAATGTTCAAGTCTTAGCAAGCATAGCAAGTTCTATAGAAAGAAGTTGTTTGACTTGTTTTGACTCCCAGTATGAAATAAAAGGAGCTTTTGAGTCAAAAATTCAGAAACTTGCCAGAACCTTTGCGGAAATAAGTCCTTATGGTTTGTTGTGTCAGTGGTTGGTTGTGCAACATCTGTAAGAAGCATGAGAAGCTAAAAAACCAAGCCTTAAAAAGTATCAGCCAATTGTAAAGAATCAAGATGCTTTGGCTAGAAATAAATGGTAAAGTGGAAATAAATTACACAGACACCAGAAACATAACTAGGTAATACTCAATGTTCCAAAGAAGAAAGAAAAGCTAAGGGTTCTTAGAGTAAAAAGTACATTCTTAAGAAGAATCATTCTTAGCTTCTGGATTAGTCTGAGATGATAAGCCCCTAGATCAGTGATTTTCAACTGGTGTGCCACAAGAATTTTTAAAACATGCAATCAATACCTGACTTTTTAGTCAGGAACAGTGACCTCTTTTTCCTTAGACTATTAAAAAAAAAAAGACAACAGCCAACATAACAGTAGGTGTCCAGTGTGAGTGTATCAAAATCATACTTTTTTGTGTGATTGGCAAAAAGTACATTTTTTTTGGTGTGTCACAGAATTTCAGTAATTAGTTTGTGTGTGCCATGAGATGAAAAAAGTTAAAAATCACTGCTGTAGATGACCTGGAGTCACCTGGAGTGGTCTGGATAATGGATGTCAGGTGATCTGGTTACATGAACATTCTTTCCTTAGTCTTTCAGGGACTAATCAGAGGGTTACTCGAAGGTTTGATGTATATCCAGGCATTGATGCAGAACTAGAAGGTTCAAAAGTTTAAGTTCCCAGGCTTATTAAAACAAGAATAGAATTGTTATGCCTCAACCTACTTGATTTTAGTAATTTAGCAGCTTGACTAGAGTGACTCCATTTTGTTTCTTCAAAAGGTAGAAAACAGAAAAGGCAGTTAATACTTATCCCTGCCTGTATTCCTGGGCTGGGTAGTTCAGGGTTTAAAGCAAACACTTGCTCTTCTGTTCTGAATCAGGGCTCTTTTCTTTTAGAGCCTTTAGCACAGGAAAGCTGATTAGGGATTTTTGTAGGGTGAGAAAGTCCTATTTTACAATCTCATGTTCTGGAAAAGGGGGAAGTGCTGTTTAGTCTTCAGTATAAGAGGCTTTGAATTCAGGTAGTAATTCAGAAAATAATAACATAAATGACCAATCTAAATAGGAAAACTGTTTACAACCATTATTACAGGCAAAAGACTGATACATTTATAATATGCAGATTACTTACAGATCATTTAAGAAAATTATGAACATCTTAATGAGACATTTTAAAATTTCAAGCAGGAAATCTAGATGGCCAGTAGTGAGAACTGTATATATATTTCCTATTAGTTAAAAAAAATATTAAAATAACAAATGAACATTTCATCTACAGACTTGGTAAAGATTAATCTAGCCTTTTATTTGTGAAGTCACTAAACCAATATGTATCAATAATCAATGATTAGAAAAAGTTTGTAGACTTTGAGTCAGTAATTTTGCTTTCATGATTTATTCCAAAGAAAGAATTAGAAATAGAGAAAAATAATGGGGGGAAAAAGAAACACCACAAATTTATGCATAAGAAAGAATTAAGTTTGGGGTTCATTTATATGAGGAGACTATTACTGTCATTTAAAAATCATTTTCATGCCCTGACTGGTGTGGCTCAGAGGGTTGGGCATCGTCCTGCAAACCAAAATGTTGTTGGTTCAATTTCTGGTCAGGATACGCACCAGGGTTGCAGACCAGGTTCCCGGTTGGGTGTGTGCAAGAGCAGCCAATCTGTGTTTCTCTCCCTCTCTCCCTCCCTTCCTTACTCTCTAAAAATAAAATCTCTAAAAAGAAAACTTTTAAAAATCAATTTCAAAAACTACTTTGCAGCAGAATATATCTGTAACAAAAAATTAAGTTTTAAAGAGCAGAATGTAAAACTGTATTATTACTCCATTTTAATTTTGTTAAAAGGTCTTCACACATGCCTGTATATGCTAACAGAAAACATGTTTGAAGAGAAAAATATTAATATTAACTTTGGTTATCAGTGGTCAGTGGGAATTGTTTTTTCCTTTTAGTATTTTTATATTTTCTAAATGTTATATGCATATGTTACTTCTGTATTCAGAAAAATGCTGTGTTTTAAAATAAACATCTCCATGTTCCCTTGCTAGAAAGAAAAGATAAAAAGCATTTCTCAAGACAGATGAGAATTTCCAGATTTTAGTATTTATTCCAGTCCTTAATGTGGAGCTTAATATGGAATACCAGTATACGTATTCCACTCTTCAAAGCTTTTCTGTAATAAAAGCATAATATTATATATGCTTTTTAGTTTTGTAACTTGGATTATTTCTAAAGCTGAGACTTGTGAATATGGTGGGGCAGGATGCAAGTGGGCAGGTTCCTTTCTGCTCCCGCTTTATTGTTTTTTTGCAGAGGAATTAGAGTAAGGGCTCCCCTTAGAATATTTTGCTAAAGTTGAAATATTTAGAGGAAAATGGACAGATGCCTTCAGGTTACATTGATATGTGGGAGAGATGGATAGAAAAGTTACAAAACAAGTATAGCAAAATGTGAATGTAGAATTTAGGTGGTATATCGGTGTTCACTGTAAAAATCTTTAAACTTTGTAGTGTTCAAAAATTTTTATAAGAAACTGTTTGTTGGAGAACACCGGAAATTAAACTTCATAAAGTTTTTTTAAAGAGAGACAGCAAAAATTTTAAAGAAGTCTTTTTTCCCCCCCAGTGGAATTCATGGTCACAGATCACCTTCAGTGATCAAAACAGAACCACAAAGGAAAATTAACAAATTCTAATCACATCTAGACTTTGGTAACTTAGAGCCTGATGATCTGAACAACTGAATCTGGGGGTTAGGGGTGGGAGATTTAGAAAAAAATGAAGACAGAACAATACTCTTGACTTGGAGAGGTTTTTTCCTCTCCTTTTTTTAAGGTTTGATTTGAAAGTTATTAGTAAAGTAACTCCTTCTGTCATTAAGTAATAAAATTCATTGAAAGTACAGCAAATAATGGGTATATGCACCTTGAAATAATTTCACTTTTGGTTGGAAATTACTTGGCAATTTATCGTGCTCGTCATTCTGTTTTTAAAAACTCCGCACTTTTACGTTGTATAGTATTTTCCTAAATATGCATGTTATGTAAAATTACCATTTAAAATGTTCATCTTGTGTAGTAGATTATAGAAATAAATTCTGATTCTATTTCTCACAATAATAAGCTATATATGAATAATAGAGACTAATATGTATATGGAACCCTGAATCCTGCATAACAGTGATGGACTTATAAGTGTTTCAAAGAATTTGTAATAGTAATACATTTGTAATATAAAATAAATGTAGAAAGCATTCCAATACTTACTGAAACCAGATTCTGAATATTCTTTTATGAAATAGTTATATAGTTTAGAAAGCCTATTTTCTCTGTACAGTTATGCATGCAAAAGGTCACCTAACCATATTTTTTATTTTATGAAATTATATTTATCATTTATTCAATGTATGTATTTATTTTATTCAATTTATTTATTTCAGGAATATTACAAAATTCCTCTCCTGAAAATATTGCTACTTCAAAGTGTAAATGTCAGCATTTGACTCTGTTGATAATTTGGTATTTTAGAATTCATTCTTTTCAAAATTTCTCCTATTTCTAAAAGAACAAAGGCCTAGATGTATCTTGCTGAAATTTCTGTTTACTGTTATGAGTTGTTCTGCACCAAGGAGTTCTATATAAGAATACCCGGAAGCCAAAGTCATTTGTGTTCAGCCATTTGAAAAGAATAACATATACAGAAATAATATACTATTTTTAAAGTAAGGAATTTGTAAATTTTTAGGGTTATGGGATTGTTAATTATATTGAAATTCTTTCTTTTCTAGGTCATCCATGCCTGGCTTATTATTTCATCTCTATTATTGCTGTTCTTTTTCTCATTCATTTATTTGGGGTAAGTGGTGAAATATTTGGTCTCTTTTTTAGAAATTAACTGTTTAGGGTCTCTATTAGTCACTTTAAGCCATGTCCTTTATTGATGAATTACTCTTAAATTATAATTGTTTACATATATGGGTCATGCTTGGTATATATAAGACAAGTTAGTATTACCAGTAAGGATATTAACAGTGCTGGATAAAAATCGGGAGGGATACCTCTGGAGCGAGGGATTCCCAACTGGAAACCAGACTACCCAGCAGCCCAGGGTTCCAGTGCCAGGAAGATAAGTCCCCATGACTTCTGCCTGTAAAAACCAGTGGGGGTCGGGGTGTTAAAAAAAACTGCTGAATTCTCAGAGGCTTCTCTTAAAGGGTCCCTGTGGATTTAGGACTTATGCAGACCCACCCCCTGTGGGATTCAGCATCAGGGCAACTGTTGGAAGGTCACAAGTGGCATACGGGGAGAAAGTGAAGTGGCTGGAAACAAAGCAAGTGCCAGGAAACAGCTTCCTCCCAGGCAAACCTCCAAGACACCAGGCAGTGGCATTGTCCCCTCTCTAAGCCCTCACTACATTCAGAGCCACAGAACTGTGAAATGGGTTGCTCCACCCTGGCAATCACCTAAGACTCCGCTCCACATAATTTACATGTCCTCTCTTCTACAATAGACCACACTACTAAGACAGGGAGTGGAAACAGCTCTACCTAATACATAGAAACAAACACAGGGAGACTGCCAAATTGAGGAGATAAAGAAATATGTCCCAAATCAACAGAACAAAACTCCAGAAAAAGAATTAAACAAAACACTTACCAAGTTGGAGGCACAGGTAAATACCCTTTGCTTCCTCACATAACCAAAAGAAGGACAACAACAAATTTGAAAACAAAAAATAACCAGAACTGCCAGAAAATCAAACAATATGAAGTCTGACAACCAAGGAGCTAAAGAAGAAACATTACCCAGACCGGTAGGAGGAGCGGAGACGGGCAGCAAGGGTGGAGAAGATGCACGGCAAGAGAGCAGGTGGAGGACCAGGTGGGTGAGACAGTGGCTGGCGGACTGGGCGGTCGCACATTTGCGTGTGGATAAACTAGAGGAACAGCTGGGGAGCGAGACAGACCACACGCAATCCAGGGTTCCAGTGAGGGAAAAGAAAGCGTCAAAACCTTTGGAGGTAAAAACCTGTGGGGGTTGCAGCGGCATGAGAAACTCTCAGCCTCACAGAGAGTCCATTGGAGAGACCTACAGGATCCTAGTATGTACACAAACTCACCCACCAGGAATCAGCACCAGAAAGGCCCAATTTGCTTGTGGGTAGAGGGGGAAGTGACTGAAAGCTGGCTGAGAGCCAACCAAGTGGCATTGTTCCCTCTTGGACCCCTCCCCGACATGCAGCATCACAACAGGAACCTGAGTTACCCCGCCCTGGCAAATACCTAAGGCTCAACCCCACCCCCCGCCAGCGTAACAGGTGTGCCTAGACAAAGAAATATGGCCCAAATGAAAGAACAGATCAAAGCTCCAAAAATAGAACTAAGCGTTGAACAGATGCACAGTTCAAAACACTGGTAATCTGGATGTTCACTGAAGTGGTTGAGTATGGTCGCAAGATGGAGGAAAAAGTAAAGGCTACGAAAAGTGAAACAAAGAAAAATTTACAGGGAACCAACAGTAAAGAAATGGAAACCGGGACTCAAATCAACGATTGGGAGCAGAAGGAACAGATAAACATTCAATCAGAACAGAATGAAGAAACAAGAATTCAAAAAAACGAAGAGAGGCCTAAGAACCTCTGGGACAACTTTAAACATTCCAATATCCAAATCTTAGTGGTGCCAGAAGGAGAAGAGGAAGAGCAAGAAATTGAAAACTTATTTGAAAAAATAATGGAGAACTTCCCCAGTCTGGCCAAGGAAATGGACTTTCAGGAGATCCAGGAAGCTCAGAGAGTCCCAGAGAAGCTGGACCCAAGGAAGCACACACCAAGGCACATCATAATTACATTACCCAAGATTAAAGATAAGGAGAGAATGTTAAAAGCAGCAAGAGAAAAGGAGACAGTTCCCTACAAAGGAGTTTCCATAAGACTATCAGCTGATTTCTCAAAAGATACCTTGCAGGCAAGAAGGGGCTGGAAAGAAGTTTTCAAAGTCATGAAAGGCAAGGACCTACATCCAAGATTACTCTATCCAGCAAAGCTATCATTTAGAATGGAAGGGCTTCCAATGGAAGATAAAGTGCTTCCCAGATAAGGTAAAGTTAGAGGAGTTCATCATCATCACCAAGCCCTTATTACATGAAGTGTTAAAGGGACTTAACTAAGAAGAAGATGAAGATCAGAAACAATGAACAATAAAATGACAACAAACTCACAACTATCAGCAACTGAACCTAATAAATAAATAAACCAAGCAAACAACAAGAACAGGAACAGAATCATAGAAATGTAGATCAGAAGGGAGGGGGAGGAGGAAGAATGGGAGAAAGGGTACAGGGAATAAGAAGCATAAATAGTAGGTACAAAATAGGCAGGAGGAGTTTAAGAATAGTATAGGAAATGGAGAAGCCAAAGAACTTAATATGTACGACCCATCGAATGAACTTGGGGCGGGTACTGGGGGGAGGGGTGGTACAGGGGGAAGGGGAATAAAGGGGAGGGAAAAAATGGGACAACTGTAATAGCATAATCAATAAAATATATTTTTTTAAAAAAAGAAAACATAACCAATCTATCAGACACGGATTTCAAAACACTGGTCATCCAATCTATCAGATGCAGAATTCAAAACACTGGTTTATCAGGATGCTCAAAGAACTCATTTCGTATGGCAACAGCATAAAAAAGACCCCAGGCAGAAACAAAGGGTACATTAAGTGAAATAAAGAAAAATCTACAGGGAATCAACAATGGAGGGGATGAAGCTGAGAATCAAATCAGTGGTTTGAAACATAAGGAAGACAAAAGCATTCACTCAGAACAGCAAGAAGAAAAAAGAATTTTAAAAAACAGGGATAGACAAAGAAACCTCTGGGATATCGTCAAATATATCAACATCCGAATCAGGAATGCCAGAAAGAGAAGAGGAAGGGCAAGAAATTGAAAACTTATTTGAAAAAATAATGAAAGAAAACTTCCCTAATTTGGTGAAGGAAATAGACATTCAAGTCCAGGAAGTACAGAGAGTCCCAGGCAAGGTGAACCCAAACAGGACCACACTAAGACACATCATAATTAAAATACCAAAGGTTAAATAGAGAGAGAATATTAAAAGCAGCAAGAGAAAAGCAGATAATTACGTACAACGGAGAATCCATAAGACTATGAGTTGATTTCTCAAAAGAAACTTTGCAGACTGGAAGGGACTGACAAGAAGTATTCAAAGTGATGAAAAGCAAAGACTGTGATTACTCTACCCAGCAATGCCGTCATTTAGAATGGAAGGGCAGATGAAGTGCTTCCCAGATAATGTAAAGTTAAAGGAGTTCATCATCACCAAGTCCTTATTACATGAAATGTTAAAAGGACTTATTTAAGAAAAAGAAGATGATCAAAACTATGAACAGTAAAAGGGCAACAAATTCACAGCTATGAACAACTGAATCTAAAAAACAAACTAAGCAAACAGAACAGGAACAGAATCATAGACCTATGGAGGTCATTTGGAGGGATCTCAGCTGGGAGGGGGAAGTAGGAGAATGTGGAAAGGGGCAGGGATTAAGAAGCATAATTGGTAGGTACAAAATAGACAAAGGGGATCATAAGAACAGTAAAGAAAATGGAGAAGCCAAAGAATTTGTATTCATGACCCATTGACATGAACTAAGGTCGGGGGATTGTTGTAGGGGATGGGAACATCGGGTAGAGTGAGGGCAAAGGGAGAAAAATTGGGACAACTCTAATAGCATAATGAATAAAATATATTTTTTAAACATTAAAAAAAGAAACATTGATTGTGAAAGAGAAACATCAGTTGTTTACCTTTTGTATGCACCCTACAATTCCCGCTACCTAGGCATGTGCCCTGAACCGCGACCTATTCATGGCCCAATTTTGGATATTTTAAATAGGGGTTTCCCAAAGCATAGAATGGTATATTAGGTGGTATGTGGCCTTCTTTAGGTTTTGTATTTTTTACAACTGTAGTCTTAAGGTACTGGTTTCCCATTGATATGAGTAATAGAGTTTTCTGTTGAAATAACTTGAGGAAAAAAGTGGATTAATTTAAAGAACAATGTTAAATAACAGCACAGTTGATATAAGATGTAAAAATACAAAGGTGGCATATGAATATCGAATGCTTGGAATCATTGTTCTAAACAGTGTTTTGATAATTATTTTACATAAATCATATTATGTCTCTGTTCAATTTCTTTTAGGGAAGTGTTTAAAACCTATAATGTTGCCATGGACTACATTACTGTTGCACTCCTGATCTGGAATTTTGGTGTGGTGGGAATGATTGCCATTCATTGGAAAGGTCCACTGCGACTCCAGCAGGCCTATCTCATTATGATAAGTGCCCTCATGGCCTTGGTATTTATCAAGTACCTTCCAGAATGGACTGCGTGGCTCATCTTGGCGGTGATTTCAGTATATGGTAAAACCCAAGATTGATACTTTGTTTATCACAGAAATACCTCACTGGTGTGTTTTCCTTCCCAGTTATCTTGACTTAGGAAAATGATACTGGTTATATCCCACAGCTCTTTAGTAAATAATTAATTAGCTGTGGTATCTTTTTCATATACAGATTTCAATTTTTTTGAGGTTAAGTTCTTAAAAAATGTTTTATTACCACCTCCAGTTTAACTCAGTGATAAACTAGTGGAAGGATCCAGAGATTTCTGGTCAGAAGACTTTGATTCAAATTCTTTCTCTACCTCTATCAGTCTTTATGACCTTAGGAAAGTGATTCAGGCTATTTGAGCTTCAGTTTCCTCATTTGGAAAATAGGAACAATGTTTCCCTGAGTTGTATAATGAGAGTTCAGAATATGTGTTGAAAAGTACTAACAGAGTGCTTAACACATAAAATGCTCATTTAATTTTTTAAATCAAAATTAGGTTAAGTGTTTTTATAAGTCAACTTGAGTAGAATTAGTCTTTTCAAAGTAAAACTTATTTGGGTAGTGTGAGATTGAAATTCATTAACAACCAGTGTTACATGGGTTCTGAACAGTCAGAGTATACCCTAGCCATGCATGACCAACACAGCTGTACAGATGTGTATTCTGGCTGCATGAAAGCCAGAGCGATCCATATTTAGAGTCACTATGGGATCCCTATATTATAACTAGGTAGTACTCTTTTATTACTATACAGTTGCTTATTAAAATGTCAGGAGACCTGTAATAGGAAACATCATCATCACCACTTGATTGACAAAGAAAAAGTCTATGGAATTAGAATTGGATTAGTTCTGTTCTCATATAAAACTAAGGTCATATATTCTTTATGCCTGACTTTTATTATGATTTCAGGTTATATAATAGTACTTGGTAGTTTGCGAAGTACTATCAGTTATTCTATAGCCATGATTAAGAATGCCAGCACTGGACTCCAACCAGCAACTGGTCGATGCTTTGTAGTCAGAGATTTTACTAATATGTGGTAAATACTTTGTAGCCAGAGATTGTACTAATGTGTTCTTCTGCTCACTGCCTTTTCCAACAACCACAGTTTGCCTTCACCTTCAGAGGGCACATGACACCCTTACCTAGTTACGGGGCGCTGCAGCCGTCCCAGCGTCACACATAGTCCTTGCAGGCCACATCTTAACCGCGTCCAGCTTTCTCCAGAAGCGCAGAAATAACACCACACTGATGATCTCGCCCTCTTGTTGATCGCAGAGATTCATTTGACATCCTTTTTGAGGACATAGGAATATTCAGGAAGGAGCTCAAAAAAGAGGCGTCCTGCTACACCGGTTAAATTCCTGACAATTATTTTGTAAACTGAGGGCTTCTGCATCTCTGACACTGTCAAGAAATAGTAGTTGATCCTCTCTGCACCCACAATGTTAAAACAAGCCCCAATATCTTTTAGGCATTTTGGGGGATCTGTAACCAACATATTCTTTAAGTATAAATTTTACCTAACCTCTTTATACTGTTACTCACACAGTGGCCCATCTTGAATTGGGGCCTCCTACAACAAAGAGCTCCAGAATCTCTCCAAATTGTAATACCACGGTCATTCCCATTAGTGTTGCCTCTCTCTGCCCCCAGGGAATCATTCAATATAGAGGCTTTAGCAGCCTCCTGCCATACCTCCTGAAACCCCTGGACCATCCATGATCAAAAGTTGCTCATGGATTTCTGGTGTGAGAAACCACCCGTCTCAGTTCCATGCCATATGCCATTAGAATGGCAGTTTCTGACTGCATACAGAGCTCTCCTAGAACCAGGTTTTCGCATACCTTCAGGATGTGTGATGCCCCATGTCCTTCTACTCCATATTCTCTGTGTCTTCAAGGCAGCATTCTACAAGTACACCCCAGCCATTGAGCCTCCTTACTAAGACTAAAATGTTACCTACAGGATAGAGCTAAGTCTGGGCCTTGAGAGTATCCCACCAACAGGAGAGGTTGGCCCCTTCTATGCAGTTTTTTATCAGTTGACAAGGTACAGGTACTAGGGAATGTCAGCCCTCTCTGGGACCCTTGGCTACCTCAGGAGCCGACCAGGATGAAGTGAGTGAACAGCAACGGAAGTTTGAGGACCTTACGGACAGTGTCAGTACTACATGTGATGGAGCATACTGAACTGCTGCTTTTCATTCCTTAATCCACACATCCTTAATCAAAGAATCAAGGGTCAGCAAAATTAGGTGAACTTGAGGCGGTCATCTTATCCTGGCCAACAACTGGCTGCACCTGTGCATTTTTACAGGTTCTTGGGTCATCGCCAAGGGTCCAGCCCTCTGGTTCTGCCAGTGGTGGCAACAGCACTTATTTATCTGTGGTTTTCCTCTTTGGGGGATATAACTATGAAAATCTCTTGCTTCACAAATACCCAGACTATAAACCAAGGTTACGCATGTCTGTATATATTAAAGCCACAATGCAGGTCTCGCCTTATCCACTTTGGAGTTCCAGACATTGTTAATAGTGACATTAACTAACATTTCACTTCTAAAAATATGCAATGATGGGCTCCTAACAAGGTGCTCTGTGGAACTTTCACTTTCCTTACCAATCTCAGACCACAGGCCTCATAGAGTGCCAATGTGACATACAGAGCAAGTTAAAGTTTAATTAAACATCCCATATTTCCATAATCTGGTGAATTGTAATGAGTAATGATGAGTCTGATTCCATTTTTAAAAACAGAGTATTATTCTATTTATTTTTAGAGAGGGGGAAGGAAGGGAGGGAGAAAGAGAGGGAGAGAAACATATTTGCACACCCCCAACTGGGGAACTGGCCTACAACCCAGGCATGTGCCCTGACTGGGAATCCGAACCAGCAGCCTTTCAGTTAGCAGGCCAGCGGACAGTTCACTGAGCCACACCAGCCAGGGCCCATTTTTAATATTTAAAAAAAAAGAAGAATGCTAGTTCTGAAGACAGACTTCCTGGGTTCAAATCCAGACTCTTCTACTCTGTCACTTACTAGTTATGTGTCCACAGACACATTACTTAACCCCTCTATAGTTATTAGAAAGATTAAATTGAACAATACATATAATACACATAGGACAGTATCTGTTAATAAATATTAGCTGTTCCATTTTTTCTGTATAATCCTGTGAAATAAGCATGGCAGTTATCCTAGTTTTACTGCTAAGAAACATGAAGTTTATAGAGATAAAGTATTTGCCCAAGCATACACTAATGTAGAATGAGAATCCCAAGTTCAGTATTCTTTTTACTACATTACACTATTTCTCCATCAACCCTCTATTTCTTCCAAACATTATATAAATAATTACCTCTGGAGAGCTTTGAGTTCCTTTATAATGTGAGACTTGTATCTAATATTTAGAGCAGCAATTTCCAACCTTTTTCTTCTCATGACACACATAAACTAATTACTAAAATTCTGTGGCACACCAAAAAATATATTTTTTGTCTATCCAGAAAAAGAAAACTCAAAACACAATAATTTTGATCCATTCACACAGAAGAGCTATTTTTGTGGTGGGTGTCGTCATTTTTTTATTTGAGAATCGAAAGGAAAAGAGGTCAGTACCCCTGACCAAATAGGTATTGCATGTTTTAGAAATTCCTGTGGCACAACAGTACGCTCCTCTCAGCATACTGGTTGAAAAACACCGATTTAGAGGAATGGTTCTCAACGTCATTTTTCACAAGGTCCCAATCTACTTTAATTTGTCACAAAGATTTTTAATTCACTTTAATTGCTCTAAAAATAAGGGAGTTTATTATTTAGCAATTCTATAAGGGGGAGTGTGTCATAAAACCAAGATAGGTATGGGACATGGCAGCTTCAGACAGGTTGAAAATCTCATTATTTTGGAGCACAGCAAATTTCCCTTTTTTTATCCAAAACAAATTGCAGTGGAAACAGTGAGAGCAGCAATTTCTGTGTGTGTGTGTGTGTGTGTGTGTGTGTGTGTGTGTGTGTGTGTGTGTTTTGTTATAGTAGTAGTAGTAGTAGTAGTAGTAGTAGTAGTAGTAGTATACAGATATGACCACTTGCAGGCCTGAAGTTTTTTTACTTAAATGCATCTGAATGATTATAATGTCAACACAAGCTGTCAGATCTCCCTTTACAAACATATCTATACATGTTTTATATTTTTAAATGTTTGAAATTATTTTCTATATTCTGAATTTTCATGACAAAATGTAAGAAAAATTGCTTGTGCTAGAGATGGTGGTAGAATCAAGAATAATTTAGGCCTATTGCTTCTTCTCTGAGTTGCTGTTTTTGTGAAAATATGTATATTCTAAGGCCTAAGTATTTATGAAATGCCTTTGACAGGAGAACTAAAGAAATGTTCAACGCCCTCAGGGAAAGGTTTATTCGTTACTTTGTTTTGCTTAAATTTACTTCCCTTTTAAGTTCCCCTAAGTAGTATTGTACGTATACTATCTTTTAAAAGGAGAAGAGACGAATCTCTTCTATGCTCTTCATATTTTGAAAAGTTTAATCAAATAACCTCTATTAAATTCCTCTTGGAGTAAAGCTTCTATTTGTGGTTCATAGGTATGGTTTGTTTGGAAGTGGCTTGTCCCTGTTTCTACTTATTGGAAATTGACAACTGCTTTAGAATAGCTCTGTCTTATCATTCCTGTCTCTTTTCTTCAAACTGGGAAGACTTGTTCGTAGAATCCAGTGATGATACGTTGTAAACTAACCAAACAGCAGTCAAAACTAAAATGAAATATGCACAGATCTTCTGTATGGTTTTGCATGTTTTGTTTAGGTTGCCCCTCCATCAGTTTACCTGCTGCTATTTCATATTCATTCAACATCTGTTTGTGTTAAAAAAAAAAAAAATTAAGTCTTTTCCATTGGTCAGTTTCTCTCTAATACATGCATTTACAAGTTTAGCCAATACATTTTTTCAAATGTCCTTTCTATTTTTCTTTCTAGACTTAGTGGCTGTTTTATGTCCAAAAGGCCCACTTCGTATGCTGGTTGAAACAGCTCAGGAGAGAAATGAAACTCTCTTTCCGGCACTCATTTACTCCTGTAAGTATTTTAGGATGGTGTTAGATTAGTAAACAGCTTAGAATTTATAGGAACTGACACAACTAACTGTTGTCATTTTCATGGTACTTTGTCTCATCTTAAATGCATAGCATTTTAAAGGAACTCCTGCAGATCTCTGTGTCCTTGAAAATTATTATCTTCTACCTGACATTGGTTCAGAAGTTTTCAATATGTATACAGATAGAAGAAATATTTAGAGGTTGGGGAGCCAGTATTCTCACTTAAAATCTTACTAGGCAAGTGTTATTGAGTACTTGTTATATACATATATTACAGGTGACTCTTGCTCTTGCCTACGAAAAAATTGTACTGTTCCTTCAGAATGTGTTTGCCTTTTTTTTTTCCCCCCCAAAGAGTCATACTCTTCCCAGTCATTCAGTAGATATTTATCAGTCATTGACCTGATCTCCCACAGAGCACTGTGAAGGACATAAAGATGAGTAAGATACTTTGCCTTCCCTCAGCTCATTTGCTTACAATTTAGAGGTGAGATAAGGCAAGCATATAAATGAGCAACATCCACCACAGTGTGTTATCAGATTCAGCAGAGACACAATCAAAGCGTAAAGAAAGTTCAGAAGAGGGAAAATCTGGGAGGGGAATCAGAAAAGATTTCTTGGAAGAGAGCATTTTGATTAAATCTTTTAAGGATGGGTAGGATTTCAGCAAGCGCAGATGGAAGTTGACTCCCAATGTGGACTTGTCACAAAGAATGGCTTGGGGTGTAAGTGTGGGATCTCTTTATCAAATTTAAAGTGTTCAATTTGACTAGAACATAAAGTACAAAATGGGCAGAATACTAGGAAGAATTTGGAAAGACGGATTAGGGCAAGCTTAGAGTGACTGGTTTAGATCTCTCTCTGCTTTTCTTGATCACTGGAAAATCATAAAAGGTTTTTGAGCAGAAGAAAATGTGACAGAGATCAGATGTGACCCACACGACTGAAATGTTTACTATTAGGCCCTTTATAGACAGAGTCTTTTGACCCTTGGTTTCTGTATTAATATTAAATGTTCAAACAAAAGAGTTTGTAGCAATATTTTTTAATACTTGCATAAAACAAATAAACACCTGCTGCCTCTGTTGCCAAGAAGGCTACAGAAATATGTAAGCCTTGTACATGATCGTTGCCCTTCTTTTCTCTGGTTTAGGTTTGGCTTTAGTTGAACAGGGTACTGCTGCCTGGCTGACAGATGTTGGCTTCGATCAGTTAACTGTGTTATTGTATAATGTAACTTGTTTGACCTCAAATAACAAAACCATGAATAAGTTTGCCTATGATAGAATTTTCATCCTCTTTGGTTGTGTATTTCTTTTATATGTTACAGGAGTACCAGGAACATGGCTATAATTATAAAATCCGTGATAAAAAGCCAGAGAGGCATAGATACCAAGTATTTTGTTTAAAATTGCTTACTAGGGCCAGGTTGGGCATTTTGTTCCTGCTGTAGCCCTGTATGGTACATGTTTATATTTATTTTTACATTATTGTTGGTGTATTTTCAGGATAAATTCCCAAAAGTGGTAGTCCTGTGTTGAAGGATTAGTATATATGTAGTTTTGTTAAATGTTCCTAAATTCCCCTCGAATAGCATCTATACCATTTTTCATTCCACTGCAATATATGAGAAGCACCATTTTGAAGTATTCGTATTGCCTCTTAACTAAAATGTAACAGTTGTGTCGGTGTGTATCTAGATTTATATATCTGTATTATTTGTGGAAGGGACATAGAAGAGGCCAGTGGACTCTCTCCTTTGTGTTTATTGCTTTTAACCTTTTTTCTTATTCTCTCTATATAACACAGGTTAGCATTATTAAAAATCCCAGAAATGAGACATAATATGAAGGAAACTTATTTCTTGCATTTTTAGAATTATAATAAACATCTGATAATCTTTTGAGCCCTGGTTTGTCCTCTAATTTAGTTCCAAGAAGTGATTTTTATAATTACATTTACCCTATTTTAGGATATTCAACTAATCCAGCTATTGTCTCAGTGGAATCTTGGTGTCCTGAACAGATTTTCTTTTGGTTGCTTTATAGGGACTGTAAATGTGAGCAGTTTTACAACAGCAGCTACGGTTTTAGAGCTAAAGTAACATTTAGTGTCAGAATTTTTTTTATATGCCCAAATCAAAGAGAACCTTTTGTGGTGTTTAATATGTATTTACTTCTGATTGTTAAAGATCCTTAAGGGGACACTAAGAAGATTGGTGATTTGTGTAGAGAGTTAATGGCCTACTTTCTATTCGTATACTTTCCTTCTGTGCTTCCACTGCTGACCTGGACTTTTGTCTTTCTCAACAGCAACAATGGTGTGGTTGGTGAATATGGCAAAAGGAGACCCAGAAGCCCAAAGGAAGGTATCCAAAAACTCCAATTATAACGCACAAAGTAGGTGACTTTCATTTAATTTACTGGTTTTTAGGGTCATTGTCATCTTATAGGCTAACAATGAGTTATAACGGGATGATTTTAACCTCTTTCTTTGGACATAGATTCCTTTGAAAATCTCCTGAAAGCTGTTGTAATACCCAGTAAGTATAAATAAATATTAAGGAGTTCAGATGCTCCAAACTCAACAGTACAGCCAAGGCACCCCAGGTTAAGAATTTTCTGCCATTGAATCCCACTAATACCAGTATGGAAAAACTCAAGTTGAGGCTGATTTTAGAAAGAAAAAGTAAACTCTCTCTCCAAACATGTTAAAAATCAGAACCTCTTGTCTGACATGGCCAGAATAACTTAAAAAATAATTTTACTTTTATATGTGATGATGTTTATATTGAGAAGATGAAATATGCCAGGTGGACATGACTTTCCGGGAAAGGAGGACAGTGAGGACCTGGGATGGGAGACTGAAAGGCCCACGCGTGGAGACTACAGAGATGTTAAGGAGAACATAAATTAGGAGTTGCTATTAGAAAGAGTTGACTAACAAATGTATCCATAGTCAAGAAAAGGAAACTTTTTTTTTTTTTAAAAGAAAAGCAAAGAGCTAACGTTATGAGGAAGCTGAAAAACAGAGGCAGAGTAAAGGTTGGTGAGAGAAGCAAAAGGGCTTTACCTGAGTTTCTGTTCATCAGGAAAGGAAGTGATTAGGTTTTATAGAGTCAGGTAAATTGCTGTTTTAGCTTTTGGGTAACTGAGAAAATTCCTGTTAGAGACCCAGGGGTATCAGGCTCATTCTGCAGTGAGCAAGGCAACAGAACAAGATGACATTGTACCAATAGTAGATCTAGTAGAGAAGTGAAAAATATATTGTAAATAATTGCGACAAGTCTGGTTATTGTTTTAACCTGTGTTAAGCTAAGTAAAATTAAAAGGTCAGTTTATTAATATATATGTTTATATGTATGTGAGTATAAGTGTGCATTTGACTCATCAGGTTTATTCTTTTGACAAATGTTGATTGAGCACCTAATTGTGTGCCTGATATTTTGCTAAGCACTGGGGATGTAGCACTGGAGAAGATATCCCGTCCCTGTGGAGCTTATAGCCTATTTGGGGAGACACACACATTCAACAAATAATTGATAGAGCTGCGATGAGTCCTATAAAGGAGAAGTATAAGCTGCTATAAAAGTTTATAGTACAGGCATTTCATTTATTCTGGGAAGTTGAGGATGGCTTCCCTGAGGAAGTGGTAATAGATGGCCTGCTGAGGAAGGGAAGAGCTTTCCAGAAGAGGAAACAGCATGGGCAAGGGCCTCGAAGAGAGGAGGAACTGGATAAGCTGCAGAGTTCTTCAGTGGGCCCACTGTTGGCACTTAGGGTGGGGCAGTGCGTCACTGTGTGGCACTTGTCACACTGCAGGACATTTACTGTTTCTGGCCCCTAGCCCACTAAATAGATGCTAATAGTGGGTTCAAGGTATTAGAGTAACCAAAAGCTCCTCCATCATGGTTATTTCCAAACACCCCCTGGAGGGGAGGTCCTACCCTCTAGTTGACAACCGCTGTTAGAGCAACTAGATATTAGATTGGAATGAAAGGGCCTAGGACTCCGAGAGGGATGTCTGGATAAGGAAAAAAACAATTCAACTGGGAAGTTATCTGAGTATCAACTCTGTTAAGAGTTTGGGGGTGAATTAGTCATAATACGAAGAAAATTAGTTATGGGGGAAGATGAGACAGTTTTCCGGGGCAGGGGCAGGACTGGGAAACTTGTACGAAATAAACATATGTAATTAGAATATATTCTTGTTTCTAGTAAAGTAGTTCAGTTGTTAATACTATTTGTATTATGATAATATAAAAGCTCAACTTTAACATAAAATTATAACATATTGAGAATGTATGGAGAATTAAATTTACATGTGTGCACAAGTAGGAGAGCTATGCTTTATTTCCCTGTAGGAAGTGACTGAGTTTTAACCTAAAATTAAAAACATCAGACGTAGCACTGTGAATATGCTACTTATAATTAATGATGGAGGTTAATACCAAAAGAAACAGCTGAAGGGGTTGAAAGTATGAGTGAGGAGGGAAGGGACAGAGCAGGGACTGCTGTTTTTATTTATAAACCTTATGCTTATGTGATTTCATAAACTCCAAACCAGCAAAGATCCCAGTTTTGTGGAGACTTGTTAAGAAAAAGAATACAAATTACAAATACAAAATTGCAAGGGCCCCTCCCAGAAAAAAATATCCATGCAGAGAGGCCTGAAGTGTGCAAGCTTTATTCATGGTAAATCTACCTCTGCTATGAACATGTGTCACTTTTACTTTAAAAAAAAAAAAAAAAGGAAAAACATGCCCTGGCTGGTGTGACTTGGTGGATTGAGTGCTGGCCTGCGAACCAAAGGGTCACCGGTTCGATTCCCAATCAGGGCACATGCCTGGGTTGTGGGCCAGGTCCCCTGTAGGGGGTGCATGAGAGAAATCCATGCACTGATGTTCCTCTCCCTCTTTCTCCTTCCTTTCCTCCCCTCTAAAAATAAATCTTTAAAAACATAAAAATAAAATCTGTTTTAAAAAATGGAAGAAGAGAATTATCAGCTTCACTTAACCCATTTTAATTATTTTTGATGTGTGGAACATTCTGAAGACTACCATGTTATGCTCACAATTTTTAGTCAGACTGACAGTCCTAACAAAATGACTAGCCCCCCAAAAAAATGCACTCCCTCACCCTACCCGCACTTCCCTACCTCCAGGAGTGGTCTACATTTGTAACTTAATCACTAAAGCCAGTGCTGAGTGCCATTGGTTAGAAAGCTTTCAGCTGCAAACATTGGAAGACCCAACTTAGTTGCTTTAAACAAAGAAGAAAAGTTGTCTCTCACACTAACCAGAATCCTGAGGTGTAGACATCTGTATGATTGGTTGGTTGTGTGACTCCCTGGGGTTATCGAGGGCCCAGTCCATCTTCCTGCTGTGCCATCCTTACGTATAGGCACCGTCCTTCGCTCACTGCTCCTCATGGTCACAAGAAACCAGGTGCAGTTCCAGCATCCTATCCAGATAAAACAGCATCCAGGGGAAGAAAGGGGTGGTTAGTGTCTCCCTAAGTTTCTCTTAAAGAATGAGAAAAATGTCCCCTAAATTCACGACAGACTTCGCCCCATCACACATTGACTAACACCAAACCCACAGCCTCAGAGCTCTCGTTGGGAAGAGGGAGGGTGGGAGCCCCACTCTTGGCTTGGCTTGGTCAGGGTTTACTACCAGAGTCTCGTGGGTGAGAGGTGGAAACCCAAACAAATCAGGACTCTGCCTTCGGGAAAAGAGGGGGAAATGGCTATTGGAATAGCAACCAGCAGGCCCTGCTACAGCCCATGCTTTGTGGTTTAAGAGCCACCTGTCCTAGTTACAATGACAATCAAGTAGTTACTGTTTCCATGTAATTTTCTTAAGGACATAAGAATTTTTCTGAATATTACAGTTGTGATTTCTACTTTTTCTTGAAGGCACAGAGAATGAACCACAAGGCCCTGTGGCAGAGAGTGATGATGGTGGCTTCAATGAAGAGTGGGAAGCCCAGAGGGACAGCCGCCTGGGACCTCATCGCTCCACAGCTGAGTCACGAGCCGCTGTGCAGGAGCTTTCCAGCAGCATTGTAGCCAGTGAGGACCCAGAGGAAAGTATGTGCATTTCTTTAGTTGAAAAATCATGGGTTCCTTTAGGTGCTGCAGCATCATTCTCTCCCAAAATAAAATGAATCAAGAGCCTGACAGTCTAATTCTAAAGGACAGTACAGCTTTTAGGGGGAAGTGCCAATGGTTGGTGCATTTCCCATAGCACCATTTACTAATGGTTCAGGTTTTCCCTCAGGTTTTTGAAATTGGCCCTTTGGCATTTATTTTATAAGGTCAAAGATTTCTTTGAAATTGTTTTTACAATAAGACTTCATTGCTGCAATATACTTGTGTACAAATATTTTATTCATATTTTTCACTCTCTGCTATAAGAGACCTGTGGATTTTAATATTTCAGCCTTCTACATTATTATTATTCCCTTTGTTGACAAGCCCCTTCTAACTTCAGATTAATATTTTCTTTATCTGGGACCAATATAAACTAATAATCGACATTCTTTCATCATCTCAGCATCTACCACCACACAGCCATCTCTGATTATATTAGTGTTTTCAATCAAACTTAATAGTTACTTACAATATAAAAGTCTCTGTTTACACTAGAAACTGATTTCTAAAAGGGACATGTCTTCTTGAACAACCTTTTAAGTCAACATTTAATCAGAGTTTTAAACTAAACAGTTTTTAATTAGAAATGTAAAACATTTTTATTAAGTGTGAAGGCAATTGGTCTTACAGTGAATTTCAAAGTATAATAACTTCCCTCAAACCTCATGTGGGTAACAGGCTCTCCTGAATGTACTACTGATAGTCTTAAAATGTATCAGAGTAGCGAATTTAGCCTGTTGTTTCCAGGAGGGGGAATTTGACTCAGAAATTCTTTTTGTACCACCTCAAGGAAGGAGAGACATGGATTTTGCTGTTTTTTTCAAGTGGAGGAAGAGATTTTAATAGTATGAAGGTACAATAATAAGTTGCAGACCAGTTTTTAATATCTTCATATTTATTTAAAAATAATAGGAAATATTTATTATTCTATTATATTTAAGCTAGGCGCATGTTATGCTGTTGGAGGTCACTTAGAGAAGTCCTACAATTAAAATGAATAATCACCATTGTTCAATGTCTTTATCATGTCTTGAGTTTGGTAGACCAGCAAATGCCCCTTTTAATATGAAAGGAACACCACAATTACTGAAAATGATTTTTCAGAGTTGGCAAAAACAATGGAAGGCTGATATTGCCATTAGTAAATAGCAGGAAAGTACTAGCAGCCAGTCTCAGCTTTGACACGTGGCGGTAGCTTACTGTTAAGTCATTATGTCTAACGTAAGGAGTTTACATTGCTGTACTTTTAGTTGTTTGGCCAGGCATATTTTGATTGAATAAATCAAAAGGAACTGTTTAAAGATAACAAATCCCCAGTGATGTGATTTTTCTTAGGTTTTTATATACTGATTCAGTTTCTTCTGGTTATAGGTAAAAAAATCTTGATGGTTGCTATTTTGTTTTCTTTCTCTAATTTTGCTAATAAAATATACCTACATTTCTCTCTCCATTACAGTGAATTATCTGAAGTGTAGCATTTATCGTAGTATTGCTATTATTTAAACAAACATAAGCTATTAAATGAAACAAACCTGAGGCCATAATTTTAAGCTTGATTCAGTATATAGTCATACATACCTCAGTACTCAGCCTCAGGACTTGTCAAACCCTACACTCATCACATTTTGATGAGAAAAAAATGTTTCAGCACTCAGCACTTGTTCAAGGCAAGTGGCACTTGCTTGGGACCCATCGCTCTTGCTGGAGCTTGTATGAGTCACACCGGCCCCCAAGAGAACGTGCTTCATTGTTCAGTACTTGTCAGTTTTGGCACTTGTCATGAGTTCCAGAACGAATTAACGACGAGTACTAAGGTACCACTGGATTATTTTTATTATTTGAAAGCTTTGTTGAGATATAATCCACTTACTACAATAGTTCAGCCATTTAAATTTGTGGCTTTCGTATATTCACAGTTTTCTATCATCACCAAAATTAATTTGACAATGTTTTTATTACCACCAAAAGAAATCTGCACCTCTTAGGTGCCACCTCTCCAATCCCACATATAGCCCAGGTTTAAAGTCTACGTTGCATTGGTATTCAGAGTTTAATGCAGCCATCACCACAGTGAATTCCAGAGTATTTTCATCACCTCAGAAAGAAACCCTGTACCCATTCATTAGCCTCCACACCCCTCAACACCACCCAGAATACTATCTTAATCTATTTGCCTATTCTGAACATTTAGTAAAACTGAAATCATACAATGTGACCCTTTGTACTGGTTTCTTTCGCTTACATAGTGTTTTCAAGCTTCATCTATGTTATAGCATGTATCAGCACTTCATTCCTCATTTCTTTTTAGAGCCAAATGAAATTCCATTGTATAGCTATGCCACAATTATTATCCATTTATCAGTGAATAGACATCCAGATTGTTTCCATTTTGGGCTTTTATGCATACTTTTGCTATGAACATTTATGGAAACATCCTCATCTCATGTATGTTTTTCTCTTTGGTATTCACCTAGCAATGGAATTGCTGGGTCGTATGGTAACTCTATGTTTAACCTTGTGAGGAATTTGACAGTTTCTTAAAACACTAAATATAAACTCACCATATAACCTAGCAGTTTCACTTCTAGGGATCTACTCAGTGGAAATGAAAACAATCTGTCCACACAAAAATATATATGTACAGTAATGTTCATGGCAGCATTATTCACAATAGCTCTAAACCGAAAACAATCCAAATGTCCATCAACTGGTAAATCAATAAAGGTATAGTATATTCATACAATAGAAAATTATTCACAATAATAAAGAACAAACTACAGACATTCAGTATCACGGATAAACTTCAAAAACATTAAGTGAAAGAAGCTGGCCACAAAACACTTCATTATGTATGTGTCCATTTCTATGCAATGTCTAGAAAAGGCAGATTTATAGAGATAGCAGATCGGTGGTTACTTAAGGTCTCGGGTGGAAGTGGGGATTAACTAAAATGGGCATAGGGTATTTTATTAGGGTGATGGAAATGTGGGGGATTGTGAAAATGGTTTTGCAATTCTAAATTTCTTATAATCATTGAATTCTACACTTACACAAATGAAATATATTGTACCTCAATAAAGCTGTTTTATGAAAAGGGGATGATACTTACAGGGGTTCTTGTGAGGATGTATTAGAATAAGTGCCAGGTATAAACTAGGCATTCAATAAATGACAGTGATTATTTCTTGTTATTTTTAGTATGGAACAGCAACATCTTTGGTTAAGACTTCAGAGTCAGCCCTGACTGATGTGGCTCAGTAGCTGGGCATCACCCCACAAGCCAAAAGTTCACTGGTTCGATTCTGGGTCCAATATCCGGTCAGGGCACATGCCTGCCTTGCGCTCTAGGCCCCCAGATGGGGATGTGTGAGAGGCAACCGTTTGATGTTTTTCTCCCTCTCTTTCTCTCTCCATTCCCTTCTCTCCAAAAATAAATAAATAAAATCTTAAACACACACACACAGTGAGCCACAGAATCTGCAACTCCTACTGTGAAAAAAAAGAGAGAAAACCTAACTCAAGCCTAATTTTGTATGATATCATTTACTGACTCCTCATTCAGTGCAGGGTGGAGTGGAGCAGTGACATTTTTGAACTGTGAAATCATAGCAAAGAGAAACAAACTTTTTATATTTGTAATCTTTCCTTTTTAGGGGGAGTGAAACTTGGATTAGGAGATTTCATTTTCTACAGTGTTCTGGTCGGTAAAGCTTCCGCAACAGCCAGTGGAGACTGGAACACAACCATAGCCTGTTTTGTAGCCATATTAATTGTAAGTATACACTCATAAAAGCATGTCAGAATGCCTCATCTGAAAACTCGGATTCTGACGCCACTTTACGGCAGTCCCATTTTAACCCCAGCTGTGCTCAGTGTGCCAATCATCTGGGGAGTTTTTTTTACAAACAAATGATTAGATCTCACCTGAGTAGTTCTCCAGGTGGCCACACATTAAAATCACCTGGGACCTTTTAAAACTGTGTCTCCACCCTGAGACATTCTTACTTAATTTGTTTCAATAGTGTGTCTTCTTTTTAAAGTTTCCCAGGAAATTCTGATAAGTACTTCTGATTAGGAACCACTGCTTCAGGCAGCATAGATATATGTAGGAAATTAGCTGTGTCTGAAAAGGGTAAGTAGATCCTCACTTAGTCCCTGAGTTTGGTGGTGGTTTTGCATTTAATGCTACAACATGCAACATACAGGTTCCTCTGGGTGGCAAGTATGAGGTGAAAAAAGTTAACACAATGCATGATCTCATGTAGATCTTGCTTATAGAGCCACAACATGAACCCTAAAGCTTTCAAAAGTATAATTTAAGTAAATAACTTATATTTCTTACTGCCTTTTTTTTTTAAACTAAAGATACTCTAATGTTTCATATGCAGGTGAAGTTAGATGAGAGCCTTTATATTGCATTTATTTTGTGATTATATTTGTGATTTATAATACTATAACCACGTAGAATTTTCATGTATTTTATTTCTCTTTTGAGGTTAGTTTTCCATGTGTGTTGTATCTTTAAAGAAGGAAATTACTTATTCTGGTTAACCCTGAAATGATGCTTAGCCTCCAGAATTTATAGTTAGTGTCTCAGTAACTATAGTTTAAAAAAAAAAAAATAAGGACTATATTATGGCTGTTCTTTGTTTCCAAGAAAGGAGCAATATACTTTTCATAAATTTTTATTGGCATATCCTGTGTGTATCTGTGCCCCCCCCCAACCTCCACCCCAGCATAAAAAAATGCTCTTTACCTCTGGGATTTTAGCCAGCCAAACTAAATTCATGGTAGCCAACTCAATATTTTATATAGAAATTTTGGTATTATTTTTTTCAAAAATAGTTTTATTTATGTTTAGGTCCTATTCCTTACCTAGAATTAGGGGATGAAGAGTCAAGAATGTGTGCATACTGAACTCTGTGTTGCAAAGGAAAATAAAGTTGTTTCCAGTTTAATGGAAACATTTATCCTAATATTTAACCCCGACAGATTGTATTCAATTAAATAAAGTAAAACCAAGACTTGTGATTGAATTGTTTTGCACACAACCCTTTCATAATTATGTCTGAGTCTGTGTCTTTCCCTCCCTCCCCCACAGGGTCTGTGCCTTACATTATTACTCCTCGCCATTTTCAAGAAAGCATTGCCAGCTCTTCCCATCTCCATCACCTTTGGGCTTGTTTTCTACTTTGCCACAGATTACCTTGTGCAGCCCTTTATGGACCAATTAGCATTCCATCAATTTTATATTTAGCAGATTTATGATTAGACTCCCATGGATTTTTCTCCTTTGACTATAATAAAATCTGGGAAGGACAAAGGTGATTTTCCTGTGTCCACATCTAACAGAGTCAAGATTGCCAGCTGGATTTTTTGCAGCTTCCTTCCAAGTCTTCCTGACCACCGGCACTATTGGACATTGGAAGGAGGTGTCCACAGAAAATGGTTTTGAACAAACATCATCGTGATGGACTGAGTCCCTTGGTGCAAAAACTACCAGATTTGTGGGACAAGGACAAGGAAAAGGGATGGGCCAAGAGGTCACTGTGCTCCCTCCAGCAGGTTGACCCTTGGCCACACGTGGATTTTATCAACACTGCAGACTCTCAGGACTACCATTACCAAGAGGTTAAGTGAAGTGGTTTAAACCAAACAGGACTCATCATCTTAAACAACATGCTGAAAATCAACCTAATAAGTCTATACTGAATTCTAAACCTTTTCAGGAGGTACTGTAAGGAGAGCAGGTACCAGCAGCAAAATGGGAAGGTGGAAAGGGGTTCAGACTTTTTTGCTGCCAACTTATCATTTTTAAGACTCTTTTTTTTTTTTTCACCTGAGTCAAGTCAGATGTATAAGTTGATTTTTGACAACTTTTGTTCTCAAGCACTGAAACTCATTCCCGTCTATAGTTGCCATTTGTTCCCAAGGCCAGTATGAATTTCTTTGAGGTGGCTTAAAAGTCTTAACCTCAGGTTCCAAATTCAGTAATTTCTGGAAATAATGGAACTCTAACTCAACAATTTTCTGTCATCCTTAAGTAAATTCTGATTTATCCCCAAATTCCTAATTTTTAGACATACTTGTAGGTTTGCTTGCCCTCAATATTCTGTTCCCCATCTCTCCCTTCACTCCCCCCGTAAGTGGTTCTCTCATACACCAAGTAAGACAGCTCTGTCATGGTAGCAGATGATCTCATTTTTCTAGGATTTTACTTTGTGTGGTGTGACGACTGTGTTACGAATCAGTGCTATCAGCTTTGCTGTCAGAATTTCTTCAATGGCAAATTCAACGAGTGCCCAAAGATAGTAGCATTAAAGAAGAGTAAAATGGCTGGTGAAGCACTTTCTGTCCTGGTTTTTCTTTTTTTGTACAACCCATTGTCTCTGACAGTAGGTCAGAATTTAAACCAATGGCCAGAAGCTGGTGGTTTATAGTTATGAATCAGTTGTATCAGTACAAAGCAAGAGTGTGGAGGGCCATGATTGTGCTTGGTGAGCTGCGGGGGAACCAGGTGCCAGGAAAGAAGGGGCCTCCAACTGCCAAAGGGACAAAATGAGCTACGGTCCTTTGGGCAGATGTGAAGGAGGAGATTTAGGTTATTCCTCAAGAACATCTCAGTGAGTATTTTGTAGTTTCCCTTCTGCCTGACCTTTGATTTCAATGGAGCTTTGTGTGAATTTGGCAGTGGAGTTTGGACCCATCCAGTTCAGTTGGACAGCGCACATGAGCAGAGCCATCGCCTGTGGGCACACGCACCTCTGCGTGAAGCTTTGCCAGGGCACAGCCCGTTTACCACAGACAGCCCTCAGCCATGGTGATCAGACTGTAAGCAATTGTGAGGAAATGCTTAGTTTCCCCATGTGGCTGAAGAAAGACAGCTTTTCCTCATTCTCCTGCTGCTTTTACTCAGCCCGTCTATCATATGATCCTGTTTGGGATTGTTTCTCCTTGGAGTTCAGAATATTTGTTTTCTGTCATGGAGTATTCTTTAGGAACTAACTTTAGGAGTAGTGTGCTGGTACTCACCCGAGTATAAGTAAAAACTGGCTTGTGCTAGGCAGTCGAGTACTGCAGGAAAAATAAGCTGCACAAAGAAAGAGTGAGGCTGAGAGTAATAGGATCTCTCATCTCTTTTTAGTTTTCTTAGCCCCTTTTTTCTAAGATTCTCTTTTTCTCCTCAGATACGTGGAAGCGTGGGTATTCTAGAAAGACACATGATTCAACAGCTACAACAAAGCCACCTGAATACCAGTTTGTGATTTGAAGCCATCCTGAGGGAGCCCTGATCTAGAGTAGTTAACTGTGCGAGGGTGTCTTTCATGAAAGGCCCCTCCGAAGAGGATGTGTGGTGTGTGTGCCTGTGTTTAAATCCACCCAGTGTGTTATTGTCCTGTGTGGAAAGATGGCGATAAATATGCCACTTTCTACAAGATGGAACCACGTCTCAGCATAGAGACAACACATCTTCTTTAAATCACCAATCTCAGACACAGAACTTTTTCTTCAAATCTTCTTTTTCGAGTCAATTCAATCGTTTCTAAGTATCAAAATGCTGGTCTTCCACCATGAGAAATCAATTGTCACTAGAGAGGGAACAGTAGAAATTCCACTAAGGATGTGCCCTCACATGGCCAGGGGGTGGCTGTGGAGCCCGACAACACCAAGGATCAAGCATGACCAGCCAAACCAACCCGCTAAATAAAAAGAAGGAACACAGTAGGAGAAAGTGTCCACTGATGTGTGGGTCTGACTGATCTTCAGGATAAAGTGTGTTTATACACAGAATGGTGCTACAAACTAGCCTGTGGAAGTACCAACCATATTTGGAAGATTTGTAGTTTTTTTTAAGAGGAAGGGCTCACTTCTCTGATTTTCAGTAGGTTAGTGCGTAGTCTTAGGATCATGGCTCACTACCGATTAATTTCTTGGTCAGAAGAAGTAGAAGCTTTCTAAGCAACTCGATAACATTCATAACTGAGCAAATTACTGATTGCACTACAAAAGCAGCAACTAAACAGGTGGTGGTTTTCCTTTTAAGCTCTCAGATCCCCATTTCTAAAAGTTTCCCTTGGTTTTAAAAACCCTCCTTCCGTAACAGACGCTTGAACAAGTAATATGTTTAGTACTTGGCCTCAGAAAACCTTACATAATGTAGTCTTGTTCACAATTTGTAGAATGTGAGATACAAGTTAGGCTTCCAAATAAGGCCCTCCAGGGTCGGGCGTCTCTAGGAAGCCTCTGATTATGACCCCCTGGTGCCCAGTGTTGCATGTTTCCCCGTTTGCCATCTAGCCCTGGAAGAAAAAGTTTAGATGTCACTATGGAAAGATTTGTTCAGTCTCTTCCATGTGCTGGAGTCTAAAGATGCAAAGATGAATAAGCTCTACCCTCAGAACGCAGCTGCAGTCTCTTGTTTTCTGGTATGTGCTGTCTTCTCTAAAATACTTTGTACTTGTCCATAACACCTTTCACAGTTACTGCTATTGAGGGCTTATACAGTTGATATTATAAAGGTGATTTTATTATCCCAGAAACCCATCCTTTCAGTAAAGTACTCCTTTTTCTCTAAATTTGCCTCTGGATAGTCTATGAATAGTCTATAAAGAACAGTTGACCCATCATTCTGAATCCTCACTTCAAGGATATCCTGAACGCTGAGTTTGGGAAGAGACTTGAAAATTGGACTTTGGGTTTTGCACTGGGAAGAAACAATGTCATTATCATAAATTTGACCCAGAAGTGATCCTTGTAATCTCCCCTCTGTTTAACTTCCCAAAACACAGGAGATGAAACACAATGGTTTCAGCCCTTCACAGCCCTTTTTGAAATTGCCCAGCAGCGTGTACGAACAAGGCTGCCATCATGCTCATGTCCTGCATCACTGGGATGGCGTGATCTGAACAGCCCTCCCCGCGGGTAGGGAGTACCTCAGAGATGTGTATTAAAAATCAGCCTGGAGCTGAAATGAGCCCCTCAGAGCCAATTCCCAGGGCCTCGAGCAGCTGCAACATTGCCCTGAGGAAGTAGCTGGGTCCACCCTGGGCCCTGGAATGTGGTGTAGCACTTCAGTCTGATCTGTGTAACGGAAGATTTCCCAGAAAGCAATTCTACTTTTAAAATAAATAGTTGTTGCAACAGGGCAGCTTCAAACAGCTGTCTGGTGTAGCGAGTACAAGACTGCTGGGTGTCCTGTATGATTGGCAGGGCCGGCATGCCAATCAGCGGGATCATTTACTCTCATGTGCTTGTTGTCTGGCTTTTGCTTCTACAGACACTGCTTTGTACATGATTACATGATTCAGCAGACTGTGAATACATCTTTTTAAAATACCTTTCAAATTCTTGATAAGATAATATTTTGATAGATGACTGCAGATTTTCATGTATTTGTCAAATGAATAAAGCCCGCATGAATGCAGCTGTGCTAGTTTCCTTATGTGAAAGTGGCATAATGCGTAACCGTGTGAGTATTCGGCAATGTTCAGGAAACAGCTTAGAAACACAGAGGCATTGTTTCTCTCCTTCACTCAGTACAGGGGTATGGATCAAGCAGACCGCATTTCTGAAGTGTGCAATATTAAATCTGTTTATGAGAAGCCTCTATTTTTAATACTTAGTTTCTGAAAAATATTTTTTCTAGAAAGTGTTTAACTCAAGTTAATGTAAAAACCGTCAAAACAAGAATTTACAGGCTATATATTACAGTACAATGCAAATATTTCACATGATAAAGAATTACCTTTTTAAAAAAAGATTTTATTTTTACACAGGGGGAGGGAGGGAGAAAGAGAAACGTAACTGTGTGGTTGCCTCTCACACATCCCCTACTGGGGATCTGGCCCACAACCCAGGTGTGTGCCCTGACTGGGAATTGAACCGGCAACTTTTTGGTTCTCAGGCCAGCATTCAATCCACTGAGCCACACCAGCCAGGGCTAGAGGAGTGCCTTTTAACAAAATTATTGTGTAGGTCATGTCAATGGAAAACACCAGCATTATTTTTGTTGACCTGGTAGATCAAGATTGTCTTATCACTCTAGCCCCAAATTCCACCAAATGTTGAGAATTACTGGTCAGAAATAAGTGTGTGGTAGAAAATGACCAAAGCTGACCATTGTCTTCAGAAGGAGCATATAATAGATGAAGGTGTTCCTGGCCCCAGTGGCTAAGGGCATCAAGAAACAGGAAAGGTGTGCATTTCCTTCTTTGGGAATCAGAGCCATCCTTTGCTTTTATGACTCCTGTAGACCGTGTCGCTAGAGTCTGCCCCAGAGGCATGATGATTTGCCCTCATCGGCTGGGAGTGTTTTCCGATTTCTGGGGCCCTGAGAGTGGTGCTCTCGAGGACAGTGGTGCATGTGGGGTTGGGGGACAAGGGTAATGAGGCTGGGTTTTCTGCATCACTAGGTAAGGACCACAGTCTTCTGTAGCCCGGCCACCATTCTCTGCAGCTGAGAGAGAGAGGAAGGGAGGGAGGGAGGGAGGGAGAGAGGAAGGGGGGGAGAAGAAGGGAAGAGAGGGGAGAGAGAGAGAGAGAGACCCAGCCCACCAGCAGCTTAGGACCTGGTAAAAAGTGAAATGACAGCAGGCTTGAGTCTAAGCACAACGTTGACTCACTGCCTTGAATTTGAATGGGAATGCAGGGTACAGGGAAGATCCACAAAAGACAGGGTTTAAAATCAGAGTTTTCTCCAGAAACAAAGTTTGAACCAAATTTGGGAAGAAGGGAAGAATCTGAATTAGCAAGAAGGCAAAGAACATAACACTAAAAACAAAATCAGGAAGGAAGAAGTATATGGGAAATACCCAAGGATAATTGTTTTTTGAGTTAAGGTGGTGGTTTATTCAGAAGAAAACTCAATTAGCAAGCCAAATATATTTCCATATGTACCTAGAATATACTGCCTTCATTAAGTGACTTGCAGAAACCGTGGAAGATGGTGACCTGACCTCCCACAGGGACCTCTTATGCTTGACAAAAATAGACTCTCTTGCACGGTGGGTGGGTATGTCTGCTATGTCGTGCCCCGAAAGGGGAGCGATGGAAGAACCTCAGAAACCAGGTTTGTGGGAAACCTAATTCTTGGGAGAAGGGGTGTCATACTCTGGATTCCTCTGTCTTCCCCCCCTTCAATTTGTTTTAATTATATAGAAACCCAGGGTCAATTCTTCATGCAGTAGAGGAAAGGATTTTGTTGCTAACCCTTTTTCCCACAGCGTACCTTGAGGTGGACTGCAGGTAAAATTTTGACTGTGATTTGTTTCCTTGGGGAGCAGACTAAAGTCAAAGGTGTGTATGTACAAGGATGATGTAAAAGTGGAAACACCACTGGGAGCTAGATAAGCATATTTACACTGCACTCAAATACCTGAACGTGAGTCCTTGAAGGGTCCGCACCCCTCCTGACATGGTTAACACAGTGACGGGCCGGCAATAGTCTCTTAAGTTCCCGCTGAGGAAACTGAGGGGAGGCTTTTGGGATTTTATCCTGCACCCAGATCTTTGTCCATCAAGAACTAGAACTCGACGAGAACTCAGGTAATAATTTGTTTTTCTGTTTATTAATACTAATTGGATCTCCCTATCTATGCTATAAAAAACATTAGATTGTTTATGGATATGGACAACAGTGTGGTGATTGCAGGGGAGAGGAGGGTGTAAGGGAGTTAAATAGTAATGGAAAAAGATAATTTTTTAAAAATAATGTAATTGTTTAGTGAGATGACTGGGTTTTAACTTGCATGAGCCAGGTGGATGTGAATGTGTGATTTCTTCAGATTTTCTGAAATGTCGAAAATGACCTGTGTGCCATCCTGCCGTTGTCGGTGTGGAGACCTGCCTAGGAAGCCTTGTTTTGGAGACTCCTAACCCAGCTTCCCCCACCCTCCTTCCTGTCCCGGGTCAGGGCTCCGCTTGGCAATAAGCCCGCCAGAAGGTCCTGGGTTTGCAAATATCAGGCTCGAGGACTCTAACATCCCGGCGGAAGGGAAGGGCTTTTCTCTCCTGGGTAACCTGCCCGGGGCCCAGGGGACACTGCCTGAGGACGCCTCAAGGGTGCCTGCTCTCCGGGGCAGGGCTGAGGGAGCTGGGCCACGCTTCCCGTTTTGCTGACGTGGCTGCTGTGGCTCTCAGGTTCCCGCAGTGGGCATTCGGCCTTTGGCGGGTTCCCGCGGCCCTCCACGGGGAGCCTGCCCGCCCGCCCACCTGCCTGGGGGCTCATGTGCTCTCGATGGCCTGGCCTAGCCTGTTTGACTCTCTGGTGATGTAGGACACTGCCTTGGAAGGCAGGGTGCCCACTTTGTGTCAGATGGGCCATGGCAATGACCCCAGAGACAGGGAGAGCTAGGAACCAGGGTCCATGGCCCCGGTCCACAAGTAGCAGGTTATCCTTTGAGGGACTCTCTTACCAATGGGCAAGGATCAGAAGTCCCCTTTTCCCCTTGTGTGCTATATACATATGTATAAAGCCATGAGATAACTCATAGACTCATTACAAGTGCTTATGCAACTTTTGTCATTAAAGATATGCTTCATCAAGGCACTCCAAGCATTTTGTAATTGTTGCATGAATTGATACTTGTTTTCAAGTCAAATACACTGGTAAACACTTTTTGTGAGGGGAGACAGGTGATCTCACCCAGAAAGTCCCCAGTGGGAGTTCACCTCAGACCAGGTCTGGGGACCACTAGCCAGCCACTTTGCCAGACTATGCTGACATGTCCCAGGCATGCAGTGCTCTAGGTGCCCTCCCACCGGTCCCTGGCTGCTTGTAAGGCTCTGCCGGTCTCTCCAAGTGCTCCAGCCTGCTTGAGGGGTGGGGGGCGGGGAAGGAGAAGGGCGAGGCCCGGCGCCCCCTCGCAGACAAGTCTGGCCCCATCTCCCCACTGGGAACTCGGCCAACCCAGCTGTTTAGCACAGCCCCGCCTTGGCTCACCCCGCTCTGCCCCATCCCACCCAGCCCCTTCCTCCCACACCGTGTTGCCCCAGGGTTCTGTCTCTGGCTGGGGGGAATCCCCCCTTTGTCCTCTTACTTCCCTGAGGTTTGATGTTCCTGAGGCTCCCCCTTCTCCAACACACTCCTTGTCACTCTCAGAGCAAGGCAGCCTTCCTCTGCAGATGGGCTCCCTGCACCAGGAAGCTGGCAGGGGAAAATGTCTTGTTTACCCTGAGCCAGATGAGGGGAGCAACGTGGGCAAATTCACACAGACTATGGGGCGGGCACGTCCCTCAGGCAGCACCTTGTTCCCTCAAGTGTGGGGCCAGCTTCGCTAGGAGGTAAGAGGGAGCTGGGAGTGTGTGTGCACTGTCCCATCGCAGGTCTCGTAGGAGTTGCTCAGTCAGTGTTTGGTGAATAAATGAAGTGACGGGTGGATTCTGCGTCCACAGGAGGGGACTCCCGTGCAGGGTGATATAAACAGGGCACGCGTGTGGGAACATGGTTTAAGTAAGAACAAACAATAACCAATTCTGCCCTTGTTTACAAGGCTGTGTGGGGAGTGTGGAGCCTGAAGTCAATTTTCCTTCTCTGCTGAAGAGCCCAGTATTTATACATTGGTGGTCAGGGTTGAATCCAAAGAGGATTCCTCCCCCAGAACCCATTTGTGACATCTTGAGACTTGTACGGGCTTGTCCTGGGTCAATGTCACCATGCTAAATGAGAAGAGTAAAGGATAGTGCAGTTTTTAATACTTCCACTTACTCTTCATTTCACCAAGAAAAGCTCCAGAGGAACGTACTTGCCCCATAAAACCAATGTCCACTGACATTGAACATTTACCACGACTGTGCCCCAGAGAGGGCTAAGCCCATTGCAGGCATTGTCTTGGTCACTTTCTCTACATCTTTGCGTAGGGGTCTGTCATCTTCATTTTACAGGTGAGAAAATGGAAGCTTAGAGAAGATGAGTCACAGCCCCAGACTCACACAGCGAGGGCGTGGGAGGGGCCGCCCCGCCCAGGGAGGCCTGAGGCGGGAGCCTGGAGACCTGCTTCCATCCAGCTGGACCTGCGCCCGGGGCCTCCTTCTTCTCCTTTGGAAAATGTAGAGTCTGACAACGTTTCTCAAATTTTCTCACTAAAGCTGCTGTTGTGTCTTGGAAATTTTAAGTATTAGTATTTATTATTTATTTATTTTTAAATTTTTACTCATTGATTTGAGAGAGAGAGAAACATCGATTTGTTGTTTTTCCACTTATTTATGCATTGGTTGGTTGATTGTTGTATGTGCCCTGACTGGAGCTCGAACCCACGACCTTGGTGTATCAGGACAACGCTCTAACCAACTGAACCACCAGGCCTGGGTCTAGTATTTATTTTTATTTACATCAACCTATTGTCTTCTTTTGAAAAGGAGGAAACTGCCGTGCATGAAGGTAACCTTGCCAGAGAGGTCCTGACCAGTGAGTGTAGACGCCAGACCGCAAGCCAGGCTGGCTAACTCAGCAACCTGCGAGCCTCGCGCGGCCAGCCGCTGCCTCCCACGCTCGGCCCCGCAGGCATGGCCCTGGCCCGGGATTCAGCAGGCCGCTGCGCCCTGTGCTAATGTTGCTAACCAGGATCGCATCTGTTGTGTTAAATTTGTACAGGTCTACAATCCTTTATTGGTAATGATGAAATGCAAAACACTCTGAAAACTGAAAGGTTTCCCATAAATTTGTGAGACCTGGCCTGTCTGAAGTCAGTGAGGCTACTGAGAGTCTTGACTTATCCTGTGTAGGTGAATATTTGTTTGCTGCAGAGCTCTGAGTGTGTGGGGGTTTTTTTTTTTGTCGTCCTTTGTGATTGGTTGGTTTTGATTCTAGACCCTGCTGGGGGACGTATAGCATGTACAGTTCAGTAACTTCTAAAATCTGAAAAATTCTCAATTCAGAAACTCATTTGGCCCCAAGAGTTTCTGATCAGGGATTGGGACCTAGATATATGTAATAAGATTATAGTTCCATAAAAGCTGTAAAAATAAAGAGCTTAGACCTAGTTTTACGTCTCTCTGTCTTTAAGTGGCGTTACACTCTAAAACAGGGGTCCAGGACCCCAGTCCGAAAATTACTGAAGTTAGAGAAGCGCGGAAAGGAATGACAGTGGTGCCTCCCCTCGCTTACGCTGAGCTTTGGGAAGTCTGCCTCCGAACTGCGAAGTGCTGGTCCTCTGACCTTCTGGGTCACGTTTGCAGGCCTTTGACAAAAGGCCAGGATACTTCTCATTTCAGGGCTGAGAACGAATAGAGCAGAGGGGATGAGGAGCGCCCTGGGAGCGCAGGTGAGGGCAGGAGGGAGGACCCGGGGAGCCTTGGCTGCTGGCCACTGGGGTCCCAGTCCAGTCCCCCCAGCAGCAACCCCCCATCCCCACCCCGACAGCAGCAGAGCAGGACACGCCGAGGCAGCCGGCAGGACCTGAGGCCAGGACTGAGGACCTGCCCTCTTTCTGTGAGGACTGAGCGCCACTGAGGCCACTGCTGCTCGGCCGCAGGCCCCCAGGTTTTCTCTGGAGGCCAGGGCGCCCACCCTGAGCTGAGAGGGACCCTTCGGGCCTGTGCTCTGCAGGCTAGTCCCTCACCCCACGCTGAGTGTTATGCGGCCTGGGTCCCCAGCCCCTCTCCCATTCAGGAAGCGGAGGGTGGGCTTCTCACACCAGCTCCTTTAGTGTCTCCACGAGTTCAGGTGACGGGTTCTCCAGTGGAGAGTGTAGTACAGATGCTTGCTGTGCGTGCCTCTGTGTGTGTGTGTGTGTGTGTGTGTGTGTGTGTGTGTGTGTGTGTGTGTGTTCCCACGCGGAAGGAAGGGGATGAGATCTCTGAGGCTGGAGCTGCTGGATGGGAGCCAGTCAGGGCAGGCTTTCCGGAAAGCCCCATCCTTTCCCCTTCACTGCAGCTCTGGCCCTGCTCTCCTGCCCCACAGCAGTGTTCCGCCCCGGCTCCAGTTTCTTCCCACGGCCTCCCACTCCTCCCGCTGCCCTTCCCCAGGGTCTGGGTTGAGGTTGGGTGTAGATGTCACTGAGGGACACCTGGGAATTCTATTTTTTCTCTTAGGTGGCCCTCATGTCTGTGGGAAGGTCCCGGAGCCCAATTTCTGCCCCAGCTTTGAGGGTAGAACTCCCCTCCACAGGCCAGGTGGCTTATTATATGACAGCCACTTGTCAGGCACACTGAGCACCGCACTTCTCGCTCTCGTGGTCTTGCTGGGTGCTTCAAGGTCCTGACTCTTGATGGCAGCAGGAGGCAGCAAAGAGGACTGGCGTGGGATCTGGAAGCACAGCGTGCAGTCGAGGGGCAGACTGGCACCGACTGTTTTTACACTCCCCTTCCTCTCCGCCCCCCGACCTTGAATAATCTTTCCAAGGGAAATGTGTACATACACACACACACACACACACACACACACACACACACACACGTTGGAGGGCAGGAAAAGGTAGAGTGATAAATGGAAGGATCCTCAAGTGTGAGGTCTTCCTTTTTCCTTTTGGATTGCCAGTGAGCTGTATCATAGGTTCTGTGACTTTTAAAGTGGGAATGTTTGAATATTCAGGTTGAAAGATTCCTTTATTCTAAATTAACACACATCAGAATGTAATGCCCTACTAGAATGTAAACTCCCCAAGGGCAGGACAGTCTGTGGGTTAGAGCACCCAGCTTGGGGGAGGTGATAGTGCATCTCTTCCCAACTCCATGTCCCAAGCCATTACCTTCGGAGCTTGAAAACAGCCCTGGGGTACTCACACCATGGAAACTGGTAAGTGCCACAAAGCAGCACTTTCCCTTCTGAGAGCTGGTTTCTAAGCATTTGCCACCACTAGACAGGTCTCTCCCCAGCTTCTGGCGCAGAGTAGGTTCTCAAATATATGCAAGGAATGAATAAAGGAGTTAACAATTACCACCAAAAAAAAGAAAAAAAGGAAGAGAAGTAGCATTTTCTAAGTTCAGTTCAACAAATCCTGTGTGCCATGTGCTGCAGGGAGAGAGCGGACTAGCCCAGCATCCAAACTTCCCATCTGGGGAAGCTGCCAGCTCTGCTTTCTGAGGTCCCGGCAGTCGGGGCGCAGACATGCCCCTGTTGGAGTTCAAGTCTACAGGACCGTTTTCTGTAGGTGGCATGGGACAGCGTTGCCTAATGTAGTGGTTGCAGTAGTCTGGTGTCCAGCAGGCCAGGTCCTAACCAGAGCTGCTCCTGGGCCGTGAACTAGGACCTTGGCAGGGGTTCCGGCCCATTTCGGTGCCTGACTCTTCAGCTTCCTGTCAATTCTATGAGCTCTTGAGGTCCTTCATCTAAGCAACTTTTCTGTTTCAGTTAATGAAGTTCTTCCTGTGGTTTGCAACCAAGAATGCTGTGTGTTAGGTACGGTTAGGTAAGCAGAGGTCTACTGGGGGAAATGCCAGGGACCAGGAACTGGAGAGAGCAGGAGCACGGGGAGCCTTCAGGATGTAGCCCTGAGGCGTGGCTGCTGGAGGCTGTCAATCAACCATGCCTCCCACATCACACTCTCTTGAGGGACACCTTCAGGAGCACCACAGACCTCTGGTATAGAGGACAGTGAGGAAAGAGACAGATCCCTGCCCGTGCAAAGTTCACAGTTTAGAGAGAGAAAGAGACAAATGTATTACTGTCACAGTTCGCGAGTGCACAGAGGTGTGTGTAGGGAAGGCTTCTTGGAGCAGGTGCCTCCTGAGAGCCCTGAGGCTCTTGGGGTTTTGCCCCCTTCCTCTTCTCTCCAGCTTTCCATCCCAACCCAACCTGACAAAGAGATCCAGCCACGTCGTCACCAAGGCCCCGGACCTGCAGTCTGCAGAGCTGATTAAGATGTAGGGAACCCAGGAGACCAGTGGAGGGAGCATAGGGCAGAAGGGACTTTTTACTGAGCCCCTCACAGGAGCTTTACAGAGCCAGTTACTTCCCTGCTTCATCACCCTCTGGTGTGAAGCTCAAGTGGGCCAGTTGAGGCTTAAGGAGGTGACATGACAAGTTCACAGAAAGCGAGAGGCAGAGCAGGTTCCCAACCCAGGTCGGTCTGTCCCCCAGGCTACCCCCACCCCCCAGGGGAGGGGAGTCTCATGCAGCTAGCAAGTGGCTCAGCCCAGGGCAGAGGGGAAGTTACAGTGGGAGCAATGACCTTACACTTTTTCCTGGATTTTTTTCTAAGCCACCTTTTTTGAGCACACACCAATTGTGTGCACTGGTTTTTGATGAACAATGATATGCTGGGCTTGTGCTCACAACATCCTTCTGAGGCAGCGGGAGTTGAGGTTTGAAGACAAGTCCTTGCCCAAGCCAGGAACTGCTGGAGCCTGGCTGGTGAGTCCAAGGCTGTCCCCTAACACTGTGTGTGGGTGGGGAGCAGGGAATCGTGGGCCTGGGTGTCTAAGAAGGGATCACAGAGGAAAAACAGGAACAGCTGAGGAGGTGCCTCACTGCCCACCCCCTCAGGGCAAGAGAAGCGCTTCCTCCCACTTTCCAGGTGACCTTTGACCAAACTCAGGAAACTCCTGGCTGATGGGGGCGGGGAGTGGGGCTTTTTGAATGGAAGAAACTGTGTTCCTTCTCTAGAGAGGCTTTGGGTCATTCCACTGCCTTTTCTCTGGCAAGCTTTGTCTTTGCCTAAGAGTTCACACGAGTCCCCAGGGGCCCCTGCTACACAGCTGCTGCTTCGCCTCTCCCCGCAGATAGGTAAGAATGGGTCAGATTTAAAATGCTCTGTTTCAGGAAGCATTTTGTCTGAGCCCAGGGAGTTGACCTGCAGGAGCTGGGGTTCTTAAGAGGGGGTGAGCTCCCCACTGGTGACTTTTCTCTGCCCCAGGGGAGGCCAGGGGAGAAATGACCCCTGGCTCCGTGGCTGCAGTAGGCAAGGGACTGGAGGCAGAAGAGGATGAGGGTAAAGGGACCCAGGGCCAGGGCTATTTTCCTGGAGAAGGATGATTTCCAGTTCCAAAAAGGGATGGCAGGCAAGTTGCCTGGGTTGAAAAAAAGGACAACTAGGAAAGGAAATAAAATGTATCATATTTATTGAACCCCGGCTATATCCCAACTAGCACCCTGGGCACAGGTGATAGGGATGCAGGCTTTCTCCTGAGGGACCTCTCAGCTGAGTCAGGGAGACAGATTCCCACAACAGGATGCATCCTACGTCAACTACAGTGGACAGAGACTGAGACTAAGAGGGCACAGGCTCTGCTTCCTGTGGTGTGGGGCCGGCTTCTCAAAAAGATGACATTTGACCAGGGCCTTGAGGGATGAGTAGGCGTCTGCATGGTAGAGGGGGTTTCCAGCGCATTCTGGGCAGCGGCGAAAGCCAGCTGCGTGGTGGGAAACAGCAGCGGGGCTGTGGGAAAACTCGGTTTTGGCCAAAGTATAGAATTCAGGGGGGAAAGACAAGCAGCAGCTGCTGTACGTAATGTGGGTGTGCAGGGGGGTGGCACAAAACTGGAAAGGCTGAGCACAGAGGAAATGGAACTGGAAAGCCACCGGTGCCCGCCCAAGAGTGCCTGCAGAGTGGAGGACAAAGCAAGGCTTAGCTCAGACCCAAGGGGACGGAGGCCCTGGGCATCACCGGTCCCTGTGGTGGCCTGTCCACGGGGGCACGTCCTTCCACTGGGACTGGGGATGGGTGTCAGCAGGGCGGGGTGGGAGGAAATGGGGAGGGGAGAAAGCCAGCCTGCTCTGGGGAGAGGTCTGACCTCCGCAGGCGTTCCGCGAGGCCAGGCCGACGTCCGGGCCGGGGAGGGGGCGGTACCCACGCAGCGGCCCTGCCAGCCTGCGCGCCGGGGGCGTTCCTGGAGGCAGGTAGGAAGGCAGAGGGACCGCAACGCGGCGCCACGGGAGGCTCACCCGCGGGCTGCCGCGTCGAGGAAGTGGGGAGCCCCGAGGTGACCCCGCCCCCGGCTCTGTCCGCCGAGGTGGGAGCTGAGCAGGCCACCGCTCCTCGCCGCGCGCCCTCAGGCTGGGGTGGGGGTCGCCGGCGGGAAGGAGGCGCCGGATGCCGCGGAGGCGCGCGCTGGGTAACCCGGGCGGACCAGCGTCGCCGCGTCCAGCCTTCTGGGGTCTGTCCCCGTCGGTCGCCGTTCTCGGCGCGGGGACCCGAGACGGAGTGCTTCCCCTCTCCGGAGGTGAAGGGTCCTCGGGCCCCGGGTCCTCCGCTGGGGCCGGCACGTGCCCCGCTACCCCGGGCCGCACGTTGGGGATGGCAATTTGGTGCCTTTGGTGGCTGCACCGGCGGGGTCCCTGGGCGGGTGGGGGCGCGAGGCCCGTGCCAGGGGCGGCGGTGCGGCCGCGGGGGCGCCCCCTGGGACGGGCGGACGCTGGGAAGATCCTAGCATCGGGACAGACTGAGGAGGACGTCGCTTTCCGCGTCTGCATGGGTCGTTGTGGGGGTGTGACGCGCGGGAACCCCAGGCGCGAGCTCCGGGTAACCCGCGCCCCGGCACCTGGAAGCGTCCCAAGTATCAATTATAAGTAAAGTTCTTTTCTCTAGTCCTTTCTTCAGCCTCTCCCTTAGCTCTGCAAACCCTGCCCCTGAAGGCAGTCTCTGCAGAGGAGCATCACCTGTTGCTCATCTCCGCCTGAGCCTTGGAACGAGGCGCCCACTGTAGCGCCTTCTTCCCTCCCGCAAGCCGCTGTAGTCACAGGAAGTGCGGGCGCAGGGGCGGGGAGGCAGCCCGCAAGCCGCCTCACCCCTGCTAGCCCCTGGAACCTCTGATTTGGCTGTGAAAAGAACGACTAAATGAATGACTGCTGGTGCTGAGTTAACGGTGCATGCCCGTCGTTAAATGTGCCAGGTTAAATTCTGCTGAATTTGGCTTATGTTTGCTGTTTTAGCCTTGTAAACAGATCATTTTATACTTAAAAAAATAAAGAACTCTGGTAGAATTGCAGATTTTAAAATTTAAGCACACAAGTCAGTACTTGTTTAATGTTTTGCACTGAACGAGGCACATTTCCATTGCTTAGGTCATTCTCTAGCACAATGACATGCACACACATGCACACGTGCTGCACACACCGCGCAGAAGGAACACACACACCAGACTGCACGTAGACAAGCTGTACACAATGCACGTGCACACATTGCAACGCACACACCAAACTCCACAAGGCGCTCTGTAAGCAGACACACCGCATTGCTCACGTGCACACATTGTGCACACGCCCTGCACACACCCTGCTTAAGGAGCTTGCTGTGGAGCTTCCCCACTACAGAGAAATGCTGGCTTGGGTATAAAGTAGGATATAATTAACATTTTTAAAGCATTTAAGTTGAGTTTATAAAAAGTCTTTAGAGACTTTTCAAAAACCTATATCAACGAGTTTTTAGACAACTCGTGTAATGGCTCTTTTTTTTTTCTTCTTTCTTCCTTAAATCTCTAGCTGAGTTAAAACAGTGAATCTGATGGCTTCCATGCTGAACTCCCTGCCTTTCAGCAGGGAAGTATTTTTAATTGTCCTCTTTTCCTCCCCCTGAAACTGAAAGGAGTTACTCTGGGACGGTTACAAGCCCGTTGTAGACAGGCCTTTCCCCCTCCCTTGTGTGAGTGGCGCGGCCGCTGCTGGGAATCCTGGCCTTGCCTCCCGTCAGTCCGTCCGCGGTCCTCCGGGTCACCTGCCGTCACCCGCTGGGAGCGGGAAGGAGACGCCCCCGCCCGCTGCCCTCTAACCGCGGTCGGCGGCCGGGGCCCCGGTGGGGCGGTTCCTGGTCTGCCCCGCCCGCTCCAGCCCGGCCTCTCCCGCAAGCCGAGATGCAGCTGCTCCTGCTCGTGCCGCTGCTGCTGGCCCCGGCGCCCGGGTCCCCGGTGAGTGCAGCCCTGTCCGGCCCCGGACGACCCTCCTTGGGAGACGGTTGCCGGCTGGCGCCCCACCCCCTCCCCCCGCTGCGTTTCCCGGCGGTGGCTACAGTGTAAGAGAGTGCCAAGGTCCGGGAAGATGGGGCGGGAGGAGGCGAGCCCTCAGCCTGAGCTCCTTCAAAAAGAGGTGGGACCCTGAAGCCAGCTGACCAAGGCGCCCAGACCTGCTCCCCCGGCTGGGAGTGCAGTCTGCAACTGCAGGAATGGCAACTCCCCAGCCCCGCCCCCCACCTTCGGAAGGTGCTTGGGTGCACCTAATGCTGGGAACCCCCTCCCTGGAGTGGTCTTCCAAAGCGGAAGGAGGGGGGCAGTGCTGGCACCAGCCAAGGTGCAGAGTAGGTGGCCAGTTCTACCAGACTCCTGCCACCTGCCTGGGACCAAACTCCACCTTCTTGGCCCTTTGGGCCTAGGGGTTCGGGGTGCCAGCCATTTGGCGCACCCCTTAGTGTTGGCACCTGGAGCAGGGCTGTCAGCAGGACTTTGAGAGGATGGAAGTGTTTTGTATCTGTGCTCTCCAATGAGGTAGCCACTGTGTCCACGTGGCTGTTGAGCACGCAAACTGTGGCTGATGCAGCTGAAGAACTGAGTTGTTTTTTTTTTATTTAATTTGATTTAAATTAATTTAAATAGCCCCATGGTGCTAGTGGCAACCGCATGGCGAAAACTTAGAGTGGATGCAGAAAGCCAACTGGTGATCAGAGTAGCTGTTTTATTAACAGGAGCCTAAAGGACAGGGCTCCCTGAAGAATGTAAGTGGGTCATGAGGAGATAAGGGAATCTTTGAGATCCAGGGACCTACCCTTAGGGAGGGGAGGGTTTGCAGAGCTGGGCTGGGCCCTGGAGCTGCTCCTGCCAAGTTCCCCCGGCATTGCTGGGTGGAAGGCGCAGAGGCAGCCAGGAGAGTGCTCCACGGGGAGGACCCGCAGCCTCGCCCAGCCCTCCGTGATCTGGGCCTCCAGCCGGTTGGAGAGAAGGGGCGGAGAAACCGCTGCAGCCTTGGGCAGGAAAATGCCGCCGCAGTGGAAACTCAAGTTGAGGACGAGAAGGACCCCAAAGGGCAGGCAGAGGTGGGCATGAGTCGTGGGCAGCCACACTCCTCCAAAGCCCCACTGGTCCAGCACAGGCCACAGTCAGAGCAGCGATGGGCTAGAGCCTGCCTTCCTCATGTCCTCTCCGCCAGGTTGCCACAGGCAGCCCTGCCATCCCGTGGTCCTTGGCATGGCTTGCTCCTGATACCTGGGTGCACAAAGGCCACAGCTCAGTGGAAGGTGTCACGGCACCTGTGTCAAAACTGCAGGGCAAAACAGAGGCAGCCGCTAACAGCTGCGTGACCTTGAGCAATCACCTGGCCAGGTTCCTTTAATTTGGGGGTAATAATGCCCACCACAGGCTGCTGTGCAGATGAAATGAGTCAAGGTCCACAAAGCGCCCTGGGTCCTTTTAGGTGCTTTCTCCCTTAGAAATACCTGAGTAGCCTTCTACCTCCTCAGCAGTGGGTGAGCTCAGGTGAGGCTGGGCTTGCCTCTGAGAACTCTCCTGCCCCCTCCTCCACTGTCGGGGGAGGCTGTGGCCCAGGCTCACTGCTCAGCTGCCCTGGTTCTGGGTCTGGCTGGGGCAGATCTACCGCGGGATCCTCAAGCAGTTCTTAGGCTGTCCTAGTGCTGGCAGGGGTCAGCTTGAGCAGAGCAAGTGAGAATTGAGAAGGGAGAAAGCAGGGATGTGGCTCTGCCACCGAGTCCCCTTGCCGTCCAACCCCACCCCCAAGCAAATCAGGGGAGGCTTCCTGAGTCAATGGATCCCCAAGCCCCCTTGCCTCCCACAGCGCACACCCTCTCTCATTCCCCCCGCCCCCCGTCCGTCCGTGCAGCAGCAAAGGGGGCTGCTTTTCCCGTGGGAGTTGCAGGAGGCGTGGGTGGGGCGCTGAGAGCAGCAGGAGGCAGGTGAGGGCAGGCCAGGCTGAGGGCGGACTGGACCAGCTCATTCTGGCTTCGCACCGTCAGCTTGCGGTTCGGGTAATTACAGGGAAACAAGATGTGCCTGTGCTGTCCTGAGGCACACGCTTTCTTTCCTTGGGGAGACAGTGAGGAGTCGTGGACAGGGTGCGGCTCTAGGGTCTGACAGTCTAGGTCCCTCAGTCCTACCTGCTGGTGGCCGTGGGCCAGTGGCCGCCTGCCCCACAGGTGCTGCGGAGGGTGAGGTAAGGGGATGTTTGTAAGGCTTGGTATTTAGAAGGCCCTGTGTTCAGGCCACTCCTCCCCCACCCCATCCTGCGCCCACAAGGCTGGGTGGCAGGGGTGCCCCGTGTTGCCTCGTCCATACCAGTAGGCCCACCCCTGCCCGGTGGGGGAAGGTGGGTTGTTGGGGAGGCTCAGTGCCTCTGTTTTAGGAGCAAGACTGACTTCCCGACAGGCCTTGGTCAGAGGGTAGTTAGTAACCAGGCCAAGGCCGGCAGGACGCGAGGGCAGCCGTCGCTGTGGGCAGCTTCCAGAATTCTTAGCCTGTGATGAGGAGGCTGTGTATGTAGGGGGTGGGTGGATACTGCTTGTCCAGGGAAGTCACCTTCCACTCTCAACACTCAACATCTTCCCCTTTAAAACAGGAACTTGATCAAGTAAACTGCATTTTAAATTCTATTAAGAGAACACTTTGATATTCTGGTTCACTGGTTTTTCAAATGCTTGGCTGTTTGTTCCAGTTAGAACCTGAAGGACGAGTAATTTGAAGAGTGAGAGCTAAGACCGTGGGCCTGGCTGGCCCTTCCTTCTTGGTTTTGTGAGTGGTTTGTTGGGCTGCAGGGCTCTGGCTCCATTAGAAGGCAAGGATAAGCAAGTGCCCGTCGCCAGGGATGTTAGAGCTGAGCTGTGGCCAATACGCGGGTGCACAGACTCACCTGAGACCCTGAGACGGTGCTGGGGGCTCACAGCGGGAGGAGGAGCTTGCTTTCCCACATCAGGGCTTGAGTGCTTTCTCTGGAAACTGGGAGTGATTTTTTTTTTTCTTAGAGATTCTTATGTGGTGATGCCTTAAAATAAAGTCCCCTTCCAGCAAACAGGACATACTCCCAGTACACCTCTACCTTCTGGCAAAATAGTGGGGTCAAGTCTAACGCCTGGCCAGCTCCGTAGGGCCCCCTGGGTCTCCCTGGGCTCTGTCGGTCAGGTAGGTGGAGGCAGAGGCCTGGGGGAAGCTGACCTGCTGTTGTGTCCACTCGTTCCTGTGCAGCTCCCTCTCTCTGCCTCAGCTTTCTTACCTATGTCCTGGGGTGATACTACCTGCCCACAGGCTGCTGTGCAGATGAAATGAGTCAAGTTTCATAAAGCATCCTGGAGCCTAGTAGGCACTTTCTCCCTTAGAAACACCTGAGTAGCCTTCGCCACCTCAACAGTGTGTGAGCCCCGATGTCAGGTTGTTCTGAGGAGTAAATGGAAGGACGTGTGTAGCATGTGGACGTCTGATTGTCAGATCTTTCTGGTGGGAAACTATATCTATTAGAATCATATTCCTGTTACAGAGCCCCAAATAACAGTCCTTCAACAAGAGAGAGGTGATCCCTCACCCACTTGAATACCCAGAGGCCAGAAGTCCGGGGTTGTTTGGTCTCACAAAGTCCTCTCAGCTCTAGGATCCTTCTGTCTCTGCTTTACCGTTTGAAGTTTCTATTCCTAAATTACCTCTCAGTGCAGGAGGCTGCTCCAACTCCAGCTATCACATCTGCTTTCCAACCGACAGGGAGGAGTACAGTAGAAAGAAGAAAAAGGACAAACGCACAAGCCAGCTATCTCTTAGGGGGATTACAGGGAGCTGCTGTCCAGCACTTACGTCTCATTGATGAGAAGTTCCTGATATGGCCACGGTCAGCTGCAGGAAGTCTGGGAAATGCATTTTTGGCAGGGGCAGCCTGGTATCCAGCTAGGAGCCAAGGGTTCTCTCACATGGGAGAAGGGGGAGACGTTGGGGGAGCCCTGGGGGTCTGCCCCAGACTGGCAGGATGAAACCACAACCTCTTTCCCCCTCCCCCGACCCCTCCTAGGTTTAGATTAACTAATTTTAATAGGTCAGAACTACAGAAACTCCCAGAAGTGAGGTCACCACACAGGGCAGAAGCAGGTGCGACAAGGCTTGGTGTGGCTTTTCTAGTCTAGGTGCTGGGGAAGCAGGGTGCTGCTTGCGGGCGACATCGCCTGCACAGGAGGGGCCCTGCCTACCTGAGAACGGCCCTGTGCTTCCTGCCATTTTATATGCCCCTCCTGGAAAAACCTGGTCTGCCGACCCAGGGGCCCCCACGCAAGGCAATACGTGCGGACGTCTTGACTGTCACACCAGACTCGGCACGGGCCAGTGGACGGCATCGTCAGGGGGGTAATTCTCTGCCCTCTGCTTGGTGGCATCTCCACTGTGCCCGACAAAGAGCAGGAGCTGCTGGTGGTGGCCACTGGGACGGATACGAAGACCTGCTCTCAGGTCCTTACGGTGAAAGCTGGCTAATTCTGTAGAGTATGTTTGGGGTGTCCGGGAGAGGCAGAGTCCTGAAGAGAGAGAGCGCCCAGACCCCCCCCCCCAGTGGGCGGGGAAGTGCTGTTTTTAGGCAGGGGCCGGGGTGAGCCTCCGAGTGCTCCTGTGGGGGCTCCCGGGCCGGCTCAGGTTCCTGACCCTGCCTTCTCCTCCGGCTCCCAAGGTGAGGCAGCAGAGCGACACCTGGGGTCCCTGGGGTGACTGGAGCCCCTGCAGCCGGACCTGCGGAGGGGGCATCAGCTTCCAGGAACGTCCCTGCTACTCGCAGAGGTAGGGGAGCTAGCACGGGCCAGCTTGTTACCGAAGGGCAGGGGTGCGGGATGCGCTGGGTCCTGCGCCGGCTCACGGTCAGCCCTGGGTCCTACGGGCAAGATCCACCATGCAATAGATTTGTCCTGGGAGCTGCTGGGATGGAGCATTTGAAGTCAAGTCATTTCCCACCTACTTACGCTTCAATTCCATAATCAACTGCATTTCGGCGGAGCCGAGCCTTGCCTGCGTCATCCACCCCGCGGCTCTGGCTCCTGATGCAGTGTGGGCCGATGGTAGGGACAGAAGATCCCTGCTGCATAGTGATCTTCAGCAATGCTGCCCTGTGCCGTTTCTCCCGCAAGTGACTGAGGACTTACTGTGCGTCCTGCGCTCTGATAGGTGCTATAGAGGGGGGGTGCAAAAGAACGGGCTATGACTCCTTGCCTGTCAGTGAGTTTAAATCGCTGTTCCTGAGAACGTTGTGGGAAGAGAAAGGTGAATTACTACTCTAAGCACCTTGTCATTTACTGCTTGGTTGGCAGGATTACCTTACCAGGTGAGGATATGCTGTATCTTATTTTATCTCCAAGAGCAGAATTTGAGGCTTCTTTGGAAATTTGCCTTCAGAGGCAGAGGGGTCCCAGGTTATATGCTCCAGGACTGCTAGGCTTCTGAGTCTCCTCGCAAATACAAGCATGGCTCCCAGCACACCTACCTAAGGGCATTTGTGTCTGAGGGCACCCCCCCCCCCCCCCCCCCCCCCCCCGCCACACACATTGGCCTGCTGCCTCTCTCGCCCACAGAGCCTGGGGGGCCTGGGGGAGAGCCCGGGGTGCTGGGAAGTTGGCTTATGGGGTTGGGGCTTCCTGGTGCTCTTGCTCGCAGGAGAGATGGGGGCTCCAGCTGCGTGGGTCCTGCTCGCAGACACCGCTCTTGCCACATCGAGGTAAAGCCCATGCGGGGAGTGGAGACCAGCTTCCTGGACTCCCTCCCTGGCTGACATCCCAGGGTGCCTGCCTGTCAATGCACAGCCAGGGCTCTGGGAAGTCCCCAAGTCCCTTCCTTACCCTCACAGAAAGGGCAGAAGTGGCAACGTCGACAGCCTTCCCTCCAGCAGCCAGCCCAGAGCCTCCGACCCCCCTCCCCTGCCCCTGGCTCCTGGAGGGGAGCGCTGGGGGCCATTCTGCCCCGCTGCAGCAGGGGGTGGGGCAAAGGACCCATCTTCCCTGGGACCAATGGGGTGGGCAGACCCCGGGGTGGCCCCACTTCCCCCTTCCTTGCCCCTCCACCCCCACAGAGCTGCCCCGACGGTGCCCGCGACTTCCGGGCAGAGCAGTGCTCCGAGTTTGACAGCCAGGAGTTCCAGGGCCGGAGGTACAAGTGGCTGCCCTACTACGGGGGTGAGTGCAGACGGCCTCGGCACAGGTGCACCTGCTGTTCCCCACTGCGTGTCCCTGTGCTGGTCCCCATCTTTCTGGGATCTCTTACACATCAATTCACGTTTTTTGCTACCATACTTCAAACACTTTGTCAATTATGTTTTAAAAGTTAACAATGGCCTGTACCCCCAGCACGTGCCCCTCACAGCCCAGCACTGGTGGTCATCTTGAGGTCTTTCCGTCCTTTCCCCACTCTGTGTATGCTTTCTTTTAAAAAGATATTTAAAACCTTGTTGACTTTTTTTTTATAGAGAGGGGAGGAGGGGGGGGGAGAGAGAGAGAGAGGGGAACACTGGTTTGTTGTTCCACCTATTTATGCGTTCTTGGGTTGATTTGCAGATGTGCCCGGACCAGGGATCAAACCCGCGTCCTTTGCTGTACAGAGACAGCGCTCTAACCAACTGAGCTGCCTGTACCTGGGCTCCCCTCTGCGTGCATTTTCAGACAAAGCCATGGCTCTGGCTCCGCCATTTTGAGCCCCGCTTTTGGCTCAATTTCAAAGCATTCCTGGTGCCTCAGGGTAGCCGAGAGGGGCGCCGTGCTGAGCTGGGCAGGGGCCCACGGGCCCAGGGTCTCCAGGCTGGAGGGCTGGCTCCGGGGAACTTAGGGGAGGGTGTACGTGGGTGGTTAATTTTTAGAGCAAAACAGTTTGAGGAAAAAAACCCCACTAACGTATATGTAATTACAACATTTCAAATGAGTCAGAAGATACTGTAGGATAATTCTTCTGAGTATGCGTTTTCACGGCTCACTGCAAATGACTCCTGGAGACTCTATGGTGCTCTGGAGTCCAAGCTACATTTATATCCCGTGTGTGCTTTGGGGTGGGCGGAGGGGGTCTTGGTTAGAGGGAGTATTCCCAGTGGGGACCATGGCCATTTGCTGCTCCTCCAGAAATCTGAGGTAAGCTTATATTGAAAATAATTTAAATCTGCCCATATTATAGAAGCATGGGAATGCAGAGAAAAGGGTAAAAAAGGTTGTGGAGGGACACCTTCCTTATTGTGAAGGCAATGACAATCCTCTCAGCATCTTTAGGCTGTTTAAACAATGTATTTATACTATTTAGATAAATATAAAAATTAAAAGAATAAAAAAATGACCTTAAGCCCACCTCTTTCATAGAACCGTTGCTAGCTTTCCTTCTGGCCCTTTTCACAATATTTTCTCTGTGGGTACATATTTGTTACAAGCATCATCCCACATTACTGTATAGTCTTAAATAAATGTTTTTAAAAATTATTATGTAGAGGGGGAGAAAGAAAGAGAGGGAGAGAAACATCAATGTGAGAGAAAAATATCTGTTGGTCGCCTTCTTGCATGTGCCCTGACGGGGGACCGAACCCACAACCCAGGCATGTGCCCTGACCAGGAATCGAACTCATGACCCTTTGGTCTGCTGGACTATGTCCAACCAACTGAGCCAGGGCTAGTCTTCATAATTTTTAATAGCTTTGTTAACATGCATAACATTCTATTGATAGATCATTTACTTAGAGTCACTGATTGTTAACTCTTGGGTTATTGTAGATAATGCTGAGATAGACCTCTTTGAGTATCAGCTTTTTCCTTATTCTGGGATTTCCCTTGGACTTGAGCCTCAGAGATGATGCAGCAGTTTTGTGGAAACATCCCTCCCCTTGGGATGGGGGTGGGACTCTAAACCACTTGGAGGGGGCGCTGCTGCAAGGGCCTTCTCTCTATCCCCTCCCCACCCCCGCCTCGTTTGTGTGCTTCCGGCCCTGGCCCCACTCTGCCGAGGCTAGGGTGGCCCTTGCACGTCACTAGGACCTCAGCTTTCCCCTCTGCCTCCCCAGCCCCGAACAAGTGTCAGCTGACCTGCATCCCCAAGGGGGAGAACTTCTACTACAAGCACAGGGAAGCCGTGGTAGATGGGACACCCTGCGAGCCTGGCAAACGGGATGTCTGTGTGGATGGCATCTGCCGGGTGAGTGTCACCCCCCCCCCCCCCCCCCCCCCCCGTTGGTGTCTCCCTGCCCTGCACTGGCAAGGCCAGTGGCCCTCATGAGCTTGATGTCTTCTCAAGACCAGCTTCTAAGCTGCCTTTCGTCACAGATGCCCTGGGGCCCTCTTACCTTTGCCCTTTGAAAACTTTGGCCCCACAATAAGAGCAACCCTCTGGATGGCAAGTTACAGAATCCAGCTAAGCTGACTTTTCAAAAAGCCAGCAAGGGCGGGCGGATGGGCTGGCTGCGGGTGCCAGTGATGCTGCTGGGAACCTCTCTCCTTGCCTTTGGGCTTTCCTCTCCCGTGGCTCGGCATTAGGGTTAGGCAGGCTCTTCCCTACTGGCAGCTCCAGGTTTCAGCTGTCCCAGCCTGGCAACTCCCCATAAAGGGTGCCTCATTCCTAGGAGTTTCAGTGAGCTGGGTTGCCTCTGATTTGTCTTAACTTGGGGCTCCCCTCAACCACTCCCTTTGAGCAAGGCTTACAACCCACCAATCTGCCCAAACCCACTGTTGGGAGCTCTGCCCAAACTCTGTGTGGGGGAAATGGTCCCCAAAGGAAAACAAGGTGCCATTGCCAGAGAAGGGATGATGGGTGCTGAGCAGGCAGAAGAAGTGAGCTGTCAGCCACAGGCCGGATCCAAGGTTTACTCAGCCCGTGATATTTCTAGGCTTTGTAGTTCATCTGAGAGTTTTTAAAAATTGTTGCAAATCTCCAAAAATTTTTTTCCAATGTATTGATTGAAACAAAATCCACATATATATGGCCCCACACACTTCAAACACATGTTGTTCAAGGGTCAACTGTAGTTACTGCTCCTCCCTGACCGGGCCAGGCAACCAGGGTTCGAGTCCTCGTGTGTCCGTGACTCCCTCTGGTCTCTCCCATCTTTCCTTCATCTCTGCCTGGCAGGTTGTCGGCTGTGACCACAGCCTAGATTCGTCAAAGCAGGAGGACACGTGTCTGCAGTGCGGGGGCGATGGCACGACCTGCTACCCTGTCACCGGCACCTTTGATGCCAATGACCTCCGCAGAGGTGGGGGGCCCCCAGAGGTCCACAGACAGTTGAGACAAGGGTCTGTTGCCTGTCCCTTCCTTGCCTGTTGCCTGCTCTGGCTGAGTCACTGTCATTGCACCGAGAGGGTCTGATCTGGTGCTCAGGTCGTGCCTAAAAGGCCTGAGGTCATGGCTCAGGCTGGAGGCCAAGGCCTGTCCCAGGAGCCTGTGGGTGATGACCTCTGCCTACTCATCCAGTGTAACCTCACTCTGCTGCCACTTAAATGCCCCTTCTTGTCCCTTCCGCATCTGTCCCCTCCCCAGTCTCTCTGGGTGCCGGGGCCTGCCCGCGCCCTGCCCGCGGCCCTGGCCTTGTTTCCTCTTCAGGAACACTCTTCCCCAAGCAGCCCAGCCCGCTGTCTCCCACTTGGCCGTCTCTGACCCTGTCCTGCTGCTAGACACTTGGTGTCCTCAGGCCAACTCCTCCCTGTGGCCTGAGTGATCCCAGTCTCTCCGCCTCCTCAGGCTACAACCAGATCCTCATAGTTCCCGTCGGGGCTACCAGCATCCGCATCGAGGAGGTAGCCCCCAGCAGGAATTTCCTGGGTGAGGACAGTTCGGGTGCAGGGGCGTGGGGGGCTGTGGCGGGCTGCCGGCCGGCGGCGCTGACGGGGCGGGGCACCCTGCACAGCGGTGAAGAGCATCCGTGGTGAGTACTACCTCAACGGGCACTGGACAATCGAGGCTGCCAGCGCCCTGCCCGCGGCCAGCACCATCCTGCACTACGAGCGGGGCGCCGAGGGGGACCTGGCACCGGAGCGACTCCACGCCCGCGGCCCCACCTCGGAGCCCCTGGTCATCGAGGTGAGTGGGGCCGGCAGCAGAGACTTCTGGGGTCAGGGGGGGCCTCCAGCCGGCAGGAGGGCTGTGGGGATGGGGTGGGGGTGGGGAAAGAGCTGTTAGTGACCGGCTGCAACCGGGACCCCCTCCGCTCCCGCCCCCGCCATCCGCGCAGCTCATCAGCCAGGAGTCCAACCCCGGGGTGCGCTATGAGTACCACCTGCCCCTGAGCACCGCTCGTCGGGGCTTCAGCTGGAGCCACGGCTCCTGGAGCGACTGCAGCGCTGAGTGCGGCGGAGGTGAGGGCTGCGGCCCAGGCAGGGGCGGTCCTGTCCCCGAGGTGCTCCAGCCCTGGGGGCGGAAGAGGGAGGAGGTGGACAAGTACATGAGACATCTGCATGTCATGGGGTCACCTTGGGGAGCCCAGGGGATGGGGGCCTTTTTAAAGGGCCCCTGCCTACGCCAGAAGAACCAGAGAGGGCTCCCCGAGGCGTCACCTTTGCAGCAGAGGTGGAGCCTGGAGTCGATGACCAGCTGTCAGAGCTGGGCTTGGTCGCTCACAGAGAAAACTCGGAGCCTCAGTTCCCTCCTCTGTAAACTGAAGATGATCATGGCATCTACCCCAGAGGGTCACTGGGGGCTTAATCATGATGACCAGCATGGTGCCTGGCCCAGTTAGAAGCCGTTTGGTGAATGTTGACTCACCGGCTGCCCACTGCGGCCTGGCCCCTGCAGGTCACCAGTCCCGCGCAGTGTTCTGCACCATCGACGGTGAGGTCTACCCTGAGCACATGTGCCAGCACCAGCCACGGCCGGCCGACCGCCGCCCCTGCAGCCTGCACCCCTGCCCACAGACGAAGCGGTGAGGCCCTTGCCAGTCCCCTCCCCCTGTGGCCGGGCCCAAGCACTTGGGTGGGAGGGACTGGGGTGCTGAGGCCGCTCTAGGTGTTGAACAAAGAGATTGGGTGTCCCAGGGGCCTCCACAGCCGTGGCTGGAGCAGGAGTGGAGGCAGCTGTCAGTTGGGGAGGCTGTGGCGGAGCCTGAGCTTGAGGCCCAGGGCTGTTCTGTCCACCCTCGTGTGAACACACAGTGCCCAGAACGTCCAGGCGGCTGGCAGGAAGGCAGGGGAAGGTACTGGAGGCCCCGTCTGTCTGAGCCGGCAGGGGCTTGGCTCAGCAGATGCCCAGGAGTGGGCCAGGGATGGGGCCAAAGACGCCTGCAATGCCTTTGTTCATGCGCAAAGGACCTCTTACCTGCACCAGCCCAGAGCGTGGCATCTTGCTGGGGCCCAGCATGTGTGGGGGAACAGGTAATCCGCAGGCCGCAGGCCACTTGCAGGGCTGGTACAGCCCTTCCGCCCTCGAGGCTGCCTCTCGCGATGGTGGCGGGCTCGGCTTTGCATGTGGTGGGGGCTGCACTTTCCTCCGGTCCTTGCGCCCCAGGGCCTCCAGGCCACTCCACTCATTGGTGAGCACAGCCCCTCTGGGAGACACCCCCAACTAAGGTCACACGCTGAGGGAATGGAGTCTGGCTGGGGTGACAGGGGACCTGTGAGAAGCAGAACAGGAGATGTGGGTGAGGACAGGAGAGTTGAGGGGGAGGCAGCCGGGCTCCATGTTGCAGGGGCCAGCAGTGGGGGAGGTGGTGTGGAGGCCGGCTATGGGCCTCTGTGCGGAGCTCTTTGCCACGCAGCTGCACAGGCCTGGCGGCCAGAGGACGGGCCGGGCTGGGCGTCCCCAGTCCACTCCCATGTGTGAGAGCTGGTGCCACCTCGGGTATGGGCTTTGGCCCCTACGGCTGGGCCAGCCTGACCTTTCCCTGCTCCCTGCCAGCTGGAAGACAGGGCCCTGGACGCCCTGCTCGGCCTCCTGCGGAGGTGGCTCCCAGTCCCGCTCTGTCTACTGCACCTGGTCCGATGGGGCTGGCGTCCAGGAGGCCGTCGAGGAGGCCCAGTGTGCAGGCCTGCCTGGGAAACCGCCGACCACGCAGGCCTGCAACCTGCAGCGCTGTGCAGCCTGGAGCGAGGAGCCCTGGGGAGAGGTGAGGCTGGGCTGGGCAGGGGTGGGCAGGAATCAGAAAGTGGGTCTTGGGCCCAGGGCAGAGCTGAGAGGTTTGTTCTTTGCTATGGAAACAGATCCTGGGAGGTAAAGTGAGCTGCTGTGTAGGCCTGGATGGGACAAGGAGCAGGCGCTTGGACTCCTGCTCCAGTGCTCTTCCTCCTTGAGGGTTGCAGGCCAGGTGGAAAGGTCAGGAAGAAGTCACCTTTGCCGTGACAGGAAGCAGCAGCTGCACACGTTGTTTGGGGGCAAGGGAGGGGCTCACACCATCTGAGGCTGTTGGTCACAGCTTCTGACACCTGCATACATGTGTCCAAGTTGCAAAGGAGGGAAGGTGGCAAATGCACTTCAGCCTGGTGGCAGCCTCCATGGTTCAGGCTGTGTGACCTCAGGGGAGTGACTTGGCCTCTCTGGGCCCAGGAGCTGGACACGGGCAGCAGGGTGTTGCACACCCTCCCTGCTGGGCCGGCGGGCCTCCAGCTGTCCGACCCAACGTGGCTCCTTCTGGCTGAGGACAAGCTTCTGCTGACGGCCTGGTCCTTGCAGTGTTCTGTCAGCTGCGGTGCCGGGGTCCGGAGGAGGAATGTCACTTGCCGGGGTGACGAGGGGTCTCTGCTCCATGCCACAGCATGCTCCTTGGAGGACCAGCCACCTCTCACTGAACCCTGTGTGCGTGATGACTGTCCCCCACTCAGTGACCAGGCCTGGCATGTAGGCGCCTGGAGTCTAGTGAGTACTTGCCCTCCCAATACCTGCTGCTCAATCCTGGTCCCTTGGGGTCTGGCAGGGAGCTGCACACATGCCCACCTTGGGTCTGGTGTGCATTATCAGGCACCTTTACCCTCCCATCCTCCATCCCCTATCCCTCCATCCCCTCATCCCCTCATCCCCCCATCCCCCCATCCTTGTGGGTACTCTCCTTCCCACCTGCATGCTCAGGGGCTCGCTCCCTGCAGGTATCTGCTCCCTGTGCGCAGTGCTGGCTCCCTGTGCGCAGTGCCCGCGCCCTGTGCACAGTGCCCGCGCCCTGTGCATGGTGTTCTCTCTTCTCACCCCATGGGTCCTAGTGCTCCAAGAGCTGCAGCTCAGGCACTCGCAGACGGCAGGTCATCTGTGCCATTGGGCCGCCCAGCCACTGCAGGAGCCTGCAGCTGTGGAAGCCGGCAGACGTGGAGCCCTGTAACACGCAGCCCTGCCACCTTCCTCCCGGTAAGACAAAGGGGTGGAGTCTGGCCAGACCCATCTTACAAGCGAGCCTGCCAGCATGGGCTGCCTCTGGGCCTTCGCACTGGTCAGCCACCTGGAAATCTCCCCTCCCGTGTCTCCCTGCCACCATGAAGTAGGGCTCTGTGCAGCCTCACTAGCCAGCCCTATTTTCCCCCCCAGAGATAGCATCCCTTAGCAACCCCCCACCCTTAGCTCACTATAACTGCTGTCACTCTTAGATTAGTTTCCTTGTGCTGCAGTGGTATATGGCTTGTAAGGCCTATTAGTTATAAAATTCTTGAGGGCCAGGCCTCCGACTTCCTTATTCCTGCTTGTACTTCCTCACGGGACATTGCTAGCATGTGATAGGAACTCAGTGTTTGTCAAACCACTGATTGGGTGCAGAGTGGGAAGGGGATCCAGGAAAGACTGTCCTTACACCCTGCTTCTGCCTCTGTCTTCCCCCCCCCACCATCCCCACCGGGAGAGAGGGCGTCCCAGGTGTGAGGCGCTGCATGGGGAAGTGCGCAGAGGCCAGCACTTGCTTAGTGAGAGGATGTGACGTTGAGGAAAGGCTTGGGTTGGGCGGGGTGCAGGGGCGGCCTTCTCGTATAGTGATGGGGCCCTGGGAGCCGTGACGGGGAGCTGTAGGATTCCGATGGCGGCACCTGGCAGGGTGGCCAAGAACCGGTGGCCTGGAGTCAGCAGCCAACCTGGGTTGGGTGCAAATCTCCACGGCATTGCCGACCAACTGCCCTGGGCAACTGCCTCTCCTCTGATTCCCAGATGCCCATCAGTACCATGGGGTTAGTTAGTAAGAGTTTCCAGGCTTGTGGTGAGCTCCTTGGCACGATGTGCATACACACTGCTCGAGAAGCAAGCGCCGGCGGTGGTGGCGGGAGGCTGGGTGGGGCCCTGAACCAGGCTCCTGGGCGCCTCAACCCGGTCCTGGGGATGCGTGAGCAGGGGGGCCTTCAAGCTCCTGAGTCCAGCTCCCTAGAGCCACTCCGTGCCCTAGGGCCCTGGACACCTTCCTGGAAGAGGTGTCCCTGAGCCTGGCCCTGAGAGGCATTCACAGGGGTTCTAGAAGGGAAGGAAGGGGAGAGACAATTTCAAGCCAGGCTGAGTTGTTAAAGAAATAACCTCCACAATGTCTTTCATAATTATAAAAAAAATGTATGCTCATTGTGGAAAATCTGGAGAAATTAGAAAAATAGTGTATATAGAGAAACTTAAATAGCCTTAAAAGGCCATCTATCAGTGGTTTAGCCTACTTCCTTGAGATGTATGTGTGGTTCTGTATCGGTTTTTCCCCTGTAATGCCATTTGGTATGTGACACTTTCCAGTCTCATGATTTCTAGGAGCTTAGTAGAAGTATGAGATGGTGAGAATAAGAATTCCGTGGTTTCTGGTGGTTCGGGTACCGCAGCAGCTAATGCTGTAGTGCAGACTGGTGGGTGCCCAGGAGGGGGAGCCCCGGGTCAGAGGAGGAGGCCGAGCTGAGGGACGGTGTGCGAGCGGACGCCAGGGTGCACGGGGCAACCGGCGCTTCCTCCTCTTTTTAGACTCTAGAGCTGCGCTTGCCAATAGAAATAGAACTCCAGCCACAGAGGTCATTTAAAATTGTCTGAGAGCCACATGAAAAAAGGAAAAAAAAAGTGAATTTGTACTTAATATGTTTTATTTAACCCAATACAATATTTTAAACATGGAATTGATATAAAAATTACAGATGGACCACGGCCGGGTGGTTTAGTTGGTTGGAGCATCGTCCCATGCACCAAAAAGGTTGTGGGTTTGATTCCTGCTCAGGGCACATATCTGGGTTGTGGGTTTGATCTTCAGTTGGGGCGCATGCTGGAGGCAACTGTTTGTTTGATGTTTCTTTATTACATCCATGCCTTTTCTCTCTCCTATCTCTCTAAAATCAATAAAATATATCCTCAGAGGAATAGGATATTTTGCATTCTTTTTACACAAGATTTTTTAGAAAATTACGTATCATAATCCAATATATAATTTACACTTGTATTCACATGCTAACATCCCACTGGCATATGGGATCAATATTTAGGTTTCAAAAATGTACAGTTGACAGAGTAGAATCACGACCCAAGTTGTTCCAAATGTACTCTGAGGTGTTTTTGTATAAATGAATCAAGCATCAGTATTTAAATTTGAAATCAAGTTAATCCTAATTAAAGAATTTAAAACTCAATCTCTCAATCACTCTGGCCACATGTCAAGTGCTCAAAGCCACGCCCGCGGCGCAGGGTGTGGGGCGGTGACCCGAGGTCCGGCCAGCCTGTGCTCTGAGGGCCGGCGCGGTGCTCCGGGCTCCCGGTTGACTGTCTCGCAGGGCCCAGGGGGGCCGTGGACAGTGTTGAAGCCAGGGGGTGACACTGTGAAAGCTATTTGGGAGGGCAAACTGGGCACCTGCCTGAGGGTCAGACTGAAGGGGAGACACTTGGGGAGCAGGCGTCCGGTCGGGGGAAAGGCTGCAGAAATGCAAGTGCCAGAAAGAGCAAGAGAAATGGAGGGACAGGGGCGGGGCCCGCAGAGCCTGCTGCCCAGAGGGCGTGTGGGCGGGGGGCCCGGACCCTAAGAGAAGCCAAAGGCAGGAGGGGCCTGGCAGAAATGTGCCTCTCATGGGGAGGTGACAGAGGGACAGCAGGCAGAGATTCCCAGGCTGGGCCTGAGAGGGTGGGTCGGAGGTGACAGAACTGGGGAGAGGATTTGGGTCTAGAGAGAGGTTTTGGCCTGGGTGGGATAGGCAATCAAATGAAATCAAAGATTTTACTGCATGTCTACTGAAGGCTTTCAACCCTAACTTGTTATTTTTTAAATATTCCCTGGGGACTGGCAAGAGATAGCCATATGGGAATGGAATTTTCCCTTATTTTTAAATAATTTTATTCCATCCTGTGGTAATGTACTTACTGCAGAAAAGTTGAAAACCACTGACAAACAGAAGGAAGGGATCCCCCAACCCACCCAGCACACACTCAACCGGGTCACTCAGAAACTTCCGCTGTGAGCATTTGGGGTACATTCCATGTCTTATTTTAGTCATCGTTTAAAAACATGCCTCTTGCCTAAGTTTTCTTTACTTGGCCTTTTGCATTTTTCTCCAATATTTTATGATGAAAAATACTTTAATAACTTGTGATTAGATATCATAGACCATAAAATTCACCCATACATTCTAATGGTGTAATTCATGATGTTTAGTAAATTTACCTAGCTGGACAACAAGATGATGAAAACTTTTAACTATAGAAAAGTTGAAGAACTGTATAGTAAGTAGCCATGTACCCACTTTCTAAATTCAACAATTATTTTTTTATATTTGTTTTTTCATTATTCTCTTTCTACCCTCTCATCGATCCAGTTACTTTTAATATGGAATCTTTTTATTGAGGTAAAATTCATATAACATATGGTTAAACATTTTAAAGATTTTTATTTATTTTTAGACAAGGGAAAGAAGGGAGAAACAGAGGGAGAGAAACATCAATGTGTGGCTGCCTCTCACACGCTCCCTACTGGGGACCTGGCCTGCAATCCAGGCATGTGCCCTGACTGGGAATTGAACCAGCAACCCTTTGGTTCACAGGCCGGCACTCAATCCACTGAGCCACACCAGCCAGGACTTTTTCCCACTTAAACATTTTAAGGTGTCCACCGTGGTGGTATTCGGTGGATTCACGATGCTGTACAACCACCAGCTGCCCCCCAGCTTCGGAAATTTTCATCACCCCTGATAGTACCTTGCATCCACTGAGTAGCTCCTTCCCCAGTAACCTGATCAGCTTCCTGTCTTTATGATTTGCCTATTTTGGATTTTATCATAGAAAGGGTCAGTAGACCTTTTGTGACTGGCTTCCTTCGCTTAGCAGAATGTTTCTGAGGTCTGCCAAGTTGTAGCCTGCGTCAGCACGCCGTTCCTCTTTATGTCTGAATGACGTTACATGGAAGTGCCGCTCTTTCTTCCTCATTCACCTGCTGAGGGGCGTTTGGCTTGGTTCCACCTTGTGGCTGTATTGAACAGTGCTGCTGTCAACATTCCTGCACCAGTCTCTATGTGGACATAGGTTTTCATTTCTCTCGGGAGTGTATCTAGAGGCATGGTATTACCGTACAGGTATTCCAACGTTTAACTTTTTGAGGAATTGCCAGACCGTTTCCACAGTGACCGCCTTTTGCCGTCCCCCCAGCAACGTATCACAGGTCCAGTTTGTCCACTCACCTCTTCACCAGCAATCGCTTTTCAGGTTTTTTGATTAGAGCCATTCTAGTGGCTGCAAAGTGGTATCTCATTATGGCTTTGTGTAGCATTCCCTTAATGACCAGTGATGTTGAACATCTCATGGGCTCGTTTTGCCTATTTGTGTACCTTCTTTGGAAAAATTCCTTGTTCAAGTTCTTGGCTCATTTTTAATTGGATTATTCTTTCATCAATCCAATTTTTAAAAATTGTGTATCACTTTTTGTTTTTTGTAGTTGGGATCAAACATAGATGCTAATTTTACATCTCGCTTTCCTTTTTGCTGAATGTGTAATATTGGCGTTTTCTATGTAACTAAAGACTTTTACAACATGGGAAGGGCGTCTTACGAAATCACAGGTGCCGCTCCTGTCATGCTCGCTTCCTGGACTCCCCAGGCCCTGCCTGAGGAGGGGGGTGGGAGCAGATGTCGGCCAGGGCTGGCCGCAGTTCAAGTCTACCTCTCTCCTCTGTCCTTCTGCACCCCACCGTGGCTGCCCTGGCTCCCCGCAGAAGTCCCCAGCATGCAGGATGTGCACACCAGCCTCAGGGCCCCCTGGATGTCTTTGGGCCCTCGTGAGGCCCCTGCCTCAGGTGAGGTGCTCAGTGGAAGCCCCCCAACCCACAGCCCTGGAGATGGAGGTTGTGGGTTGGGGCGGGGCATGGAGGGAAATGGGCCTGATGTGGACACAGGTGAAGTGAGGAACCAGGAGGACACATCATGCCTCGTGTGTCTTGCTTCCCTCTTCTTCCTAGATTCCAGAGACCAGCGGTGGACGCCCCGGGAGCAACCCTCGGCTCGGGGTAACCCCAGAGGAGACCAGGGCCCCCGCCTGCCGGCTCCTGGCCCAGCCTCTTCTCTGCAGCAGTCCCCAGACCAGCAGCCCCTGTGGTCTGGCTCGGGGTCCCAGGACTGCAGACGCAGCCCCCACGGGTGCTGCCCCGATGGCCACACGGCATCTCTTGGGCCGCAGTGGCAGGGCTGCCCCGGGGCCTCCTGTCAGCAGAGCAGGTAGGTGCCTCTTCCTCCACACCGGGCCAGAGGGGACAGGGGTCTGGCAGGCAGGGCAGCCTCTCTGCTCAGAGAGGAGGTGGGGTGGGTTTGCGGAGCTCAGGAATGGGACCGCAGAGGTGTTGTCTCCAGCTGCTCTGACTGCTTCCTCATGTGCCCAGTGCGGGTGAAAAGGCTGCTTCCTCCGCAGAGTTGTAGCCCGTGGAGTTGTAGACCACGGAGTTATAGTCCAAGGCTCTGGGGAGGCAGGCAGGGTGGGGGCATCTGGGTTCAGTCCTCAGTCCAGATGGGCTCCCACTCCCTCAGGCTAGGGTACAAAGGGACCAGACTTTGGGGCCAGTGGCCTGGGGGTGATTCCCAGCTCAGGCACTTACTTGCTAGTGTGACTTGCAAGTGTGCTGGGTGACTTGGGCACATTACTTAACCTCTCTGATCTTGGCTTCCTCTGCTGAGAATTGGGAACAGTGACAGCCACTGGCTGGAGTGACTGTGAGGATGAACCCAATCCCACGGTACCTAGCACGTAGAAGGCGCTCTGATCCGTCTCCTTTACACCCTCCTTCCCAAGTCCTGGCTGTGGGGATGAAACAAGTGCTGGGTTCCTGACGCTCTTTCTGCCCCTCCCCCATCTGCTGCTGCTTCATAAAAACTCCCCGGGAACCCGACAACCAGGCAGGCTCAGATTAATTCCCCTTCCTCGGCTTTGTGCTGGGAAGTGAGTTGAGGATTTACCAATTGTTTTTTTAAGACTATTTATTTATTTACTTACTTATTTTAAAGATTTTAACTTTTTTTAGAGAGAAGGGAAAGGAGGGAGAAAGAGAGGGAAGAAATATCAATGTGTGGTTGCCTCTGGCGCGCCCCCTACTGGGGACCTGGCCTGCAACCCAGGCATGTGCCCTGACCAGGAATTGAACCAGTGACGTTTTAGTTAGCAGGACAACACCCAACCCTCTGAGCCACATCAGCCAGGGAGAGGATTTGCCCATTATTAAGGCTGCCACTCTGCTTATTGTATTACAGTTGCCCTCCTTGCTGGCCCCTAGGTGGCTGGTAGATGCAGAGTCTGGACGTGCAAGATGGTGCACCTTGCATGCAGGTCACATGGTCTCCCACTAGGACCCTCCCCTGGTCAGCCCCCAGCGCAGGGAGCCTTGGAGTGGGGGTCCTTGAAGGGACTGGGTGGTCAGAGGAGGGCTGTGTGATGCCTGTCTAGGTACGGGTGTTGCCCTGACGGGGTGTCTGTGGCCGAGGGGCCCCATCAAGCTGGCTGTGCGAGGTCTTACGGCAGCGACAACAGCGGGAGCAGGCCGGGGTCGAGAGCTGTGGCCTCCACAGTAAGTGTCCCTTTCTTGTAACGGGACAGCAGTCCAGCCCCAGACCCTGCTCTGTGCCACTGTGCAGCTTTGGCCTTGGAGGAAGGAGGTCCCTGAAGCCTGCTGGCCTGGGTTGTCCTCTTGAGGACACAAAGTTTCAGAGGTGGCCTGGGGCTGTGGGTTTCCTCTGACACTCTCCTGGCCTCTGGTTTCCCCCTTGGGCTGGGGCTCTGCACCTGGGCTCCCCGTTCTGTCTCTCCCTCCCCCTGCCGCCCCCTCCCAGGCAGCCTAGAGTCCCAGGCAAGAGTCAGACCTATTGCCCACTGCCTCCTCAGGCCCCCAAGGCCCGCCAGGCCCACCAGGACCAGGCCCAGCAGAGTGAGCCCAGTGAGTGCCGGGGCTCCCAATTTGGCTGTTGCTATGACAACGTGGCCTCTGCAGCAGGCCCTCTAGGGGAAGGCTGCGTGGGCCAACCCAGCTATGGTGAGTGGGTGCCCTTCCTCATCCTGGTGGTAGACTCTGGTCTCAGGTGCCCCCTGCCCCCACTCAAAGCCAAAGACCTTCCTAGGCTCAGATGTTCATGCATTTCTTCCACAAGTATGTATGGGTCACCTTCTAGGTGCCAGGCCTGAAAACAAATCAGATGTTTCCGAAAGTTTGCCCGCAAGGCCACCTGGCTGCTGTGAGGGTTGGGAAGAGTTGTAGGCGGGGATCCCACAGAGCAGGAAGGCCCGTCCTCCTTCGTAGGGGCTCAGACCCCTTCAGAAGCAGACGGTGAAGGGTGGTCAGTGCTGGGATGGATGGGGCGGCCCCACCCTGCCTGGGATGAGTTCTGGAGGAAGGTTTGAGGCTGGAGCATGGGATGTGTGGGCGGAGATTCTGGGGACCAATGAGAGGACGTTGAAAACCAGACTCATGGTGTTCAGGGTCTGCAGGAGGCTTTAAGCAGGGGCCAGCCATGGTCACATCCAAATGTGGCAAGGTGGAGCAGGCTGTGCTGGGGAGGAGGCTGCCAGAAAGCGCAGGTGGGGCTTAGGGGATGTTCAGAGGTTGGTGAAGGGTCCCAGGAACAGGGTGGGCCCCTCGCTGGGCATCTTTACAGGCCCCTGGGAGCTCAGGGCTGGGTCGTTACCCTGCTGAGAACGCCAAGGGGAAGCCCACGGGTTGCTCTGGTATGCACCCCAGTGATCTGGTCAGGGAGGGGAAGGGGCGTGTGGGAGCCAGTCCGGGGGCTTAGAGCCCTGACCTTCTAGAGGCCTCTAACTCTGTGGGTGGAGGTGGACGGGCTGATTTCGCAGGCTGCAGTGGTCCCCGGGGCAGGCCAGGGGCCCCCGCAGAGTTGTAGGCATGCCTCACTAACGGGGCAGGGCTGCTGTCTCTTGAGGGGGGTGGGGGACTTGGCCTCCTGGGTGATGCGCATCCTCCCTGCCCTCAGCGTACCCCGTGCGGTGCCTGCTGCCCAACGCCCTCGGATCCTGCACAGACTGGACCACCCGCTGGTACTTCATCGCCTTTGTGGGCCGCTGTAACCGCTTCTGGTACGGCGGCTGCCACGGCAACGCCAATAACTTTGCCTCGGAGGCTGAATGTATGAGCAGCTGCCGGGGGTCTCAACATGAACCTCGCCAACCCTGGCTTGGGACTGCTGGCCAGAGCACCCACAGAGATGGCAGTGGCAGAAGTCATGGAAGCCAGCAGGAGGCCTTAGAACGGCCAAGGGGCCAGGATCGGGGGCTCGTTGACACTGGACTGGGCGGAGAGGCGGGGCGGCCAGCACCACCCTCCCACGGCTCCTCCTACAGGTGAGCCTCACCTTCCCCAGGTAGGAGAGGGACGCAGGCCAGGATCTGAGCCTATTGGAGCTAAAACCCTGAGGGCAGCCAGTCCTCTCTCCTGTCCCTTACCTCAAATCCTCTAAACAGCCCTGCCTGGAGGCCCGGTTACCTGGGGAAGCTCAGGCTGCAGAGGCCAGGCCGCTGGTACCTGGATTCTCCAGCCCGTCTTGCCAGTGCACCCCAGGGCCTGTCTAGTTGGAAAAGCATATGGGCTTTGGGGCTTGGCAAGTCCTTCCACTGCTCCAAGCCTCTGTTTCTTGACCTGTAAATTAGTGATATTATCTCATGGGTTTCGGGTCGGTTCAATTCAGGGTGGGACTATATCAGATTAATGAGAGATTTGGGAAGATTAAAAGCAAAACAGGAGTATGGTTCAGCTCCCGCACGAGTCTGGTGTGCGCTGTCCCTCTGTCCCTCCCGCCCTCTGGCCTTGGGCTTCGTGTGGCCTGTGCTGCAGGCACAGGTTGCGGTGGCCGTGCCCTGGGCGTGGCAGGGAGGTTGGGAGGGCGGATGCCTGCGTCCTTGGGCTTCTGGAGCTTCGCCTTCCATGACACCTCGGGCCCGGCAAGTGCCCGTGGCAGGGTGGGACACACTGACGACGGGTGGTCCCCAGTCCTGACAAGTGTGCTGGCAGGGCGGGCGCCCACCTCCCACCTCTCCGGGGTTAGCTCGGCAGGCTCGGAGCCCTCTCTGGTGCAGGCGGCCCTGGGGCAGGTGGCGCGGCTGCTCTGCCCAGGTGGCACGTCCACGGACCCGCACACCAGGTGGCAGAAGGAGGGGCAGCCCATCTCCTCCGACAGGTGCGTGCAGGCGTCCTCCGGGGGTGGCCTCCCTCGTTTCCTCTGGGTGGGCGGTGCGGGTGGGGCTACGGAGCCCGGGGCCTGAGGGGGTCGGGCTTATGGTCGCCCTCAGGAGCCCAGAGCTCGAGCCCCTGTTCTGCTCACTCAGGCACAGGCTGCAGCCGGATGGCTCCTTGGTCATCAGCCCCCTGCGGGCAGAGGACGCTGGCACCTACAGCTGTGGCACCAGGCCAGGCCGTGACTCTCCGAAGGTCCAGCTTCGCGTCACAGGTCTCTGTGCCCTACCCCCCACGGGATCCCATGGGCTCCATGGTGGAGTGGACGGGCTGAGAGGGCCCCAGCCGGGGCAGCCCTGTGGCGGAGGGACGAGGGTGCTTCCTTGGGCCCAGGCATCCTGGTGGCAGGGACCGTGTGTTCCGGTTGGGCTGGGGTGGAGGTCTTGTTCCTCGTGGACCTCACTTCCGCATGTGTCCCCCACGGGCCTCGGGCCTCGTGGCCCACCCTTCCTTCCACCCCCTTGTCCCCACAGCTCACCCCGTGTTCCTTCTGGCCTCACGACAGGGGGTAGCGTGGCCGTGCTGTTTGAGGCTGAGACAAGGCACTACACGCAGACCAGGGACCCCACCCAGGGCCATAGTCCTCAGGACCCCAGCCTAGGGGCAGGGGCAGGGGGCCCGGGCGCCATCGCTTCCTCCCACCCACGGCCCTGGACCAGGTAACAGGGTGGTACTACCTCGCCCCCAACCCCAAGGGCTGGAGTCCACGGGGGGCTCAGAGAGCGAGAGGATGGGAAGGCAAATGGGTCCCCAGGCCAGTAAGTGCTGTCACCAGGCTCTCTGGCCCCTGTTCAGGGCTCTGCAAGGTGAGGACTAGAAACACACTGGTCCCTGAGCTCAGCCTCTTGAGGAGGACGGGGGTCCCTCCTCCTCTGATCCCAAGCAGGTGGGACAGTGCAGGTCAGGGCTCCAGACTCGGAGCAGTGGGAAGGGAGGATCCTCAGGAGTTAAGGGCATGGTTGACGGTGTGGCGCGGGGGGAGGGGGCCACGCAGGGCCGGAGGGCACCCAGGTCAGCACCCCAGAGGCAGACGTGGAGGGTGGGGAGGAGACAATCTGAGATTCTGTGTCAGGGGTGGCAGGAGAGTAGAAGGGGCTGTTAGGCTTTGCCCAGGTAGTTATTGACGGGGCCCTTCCCAGAACTGGGTGGTAGTTTTAGGAAGCAAATCCAGCTGGAGAGGGAGCAGGGCCCACCCCAGGCATGGGTGGGAATGATGGGGGCCGCGGCAAGGAGCCCCTCCGGACTGTGGGGTGCTCGTTCTGCAGGCTGCGCCTGGACCAGAACCAGCCTGCGATGGTGGACGCCCACCCAGGCCAGCGGATCCGCTTGACCTGTCGTGCTGAGGGCTTCCCACCCGCAGCCATCGAATGGCAGAGAGATGGGCAGACCCTCTCTTCTCCCAGGTTTGTTCAGCTCCTCTCCCGTCCCTGCTGTCCCCACCCCACTCCGCCCCACCCCGTTGCCCACCTCTGGGGGAAGGAGCCGCCAGGAGTCACCTCTGGTCAGTCAGGGGCTCTCCTGACATGGAGCTGCTGGGCAGACCGACAGGTGGGGCTCTGGGCCCTTCCAGAGGCTGGTTAGGGGACAGAAGTCACTGGCCAGCTAACAGAGGGGATGGCTGGGTGGGGAAAGGAGGCAGACCCCGCTCTGGCCGCAATTAGAGCAGCCGACATTCACTGACCCAGGCGGGTGCAAGGCTTGTCTCCGCGGTACAATCCGTAGAAGAGCCCCGTGGAGCTGGGTGTTATTCTGTCCCCGTTTTTCACACAGAAGCTTAATACCACACAGCTCCTAAGTGGCAGAATCAGGACCTGAGCCTACTAAATGGGTAGGCCAAAAACTAGATACCCAAATTATTTTGTCAGAAAACTTGACGTGATTTATTGCCAGGGTTAAGAACAGGCACGCACCTTCAAGTCAATGAGAGTGCAGGCAGCGGGAGGCCGGCTGGCCCCTCGGTCAGACCCCACTCTCACCCGGGGAAGGAAGACTCTGCTCCTCCCCCAACCTCCACCCCAAAGGGGTGGAGCCCCCTGACTCTGTTTGGTCCCCAGACACCAGCAGCAGCCTGATGGCTCTCTGGTCATCAGCGAAGTGGCGGCGGAAGATGGTGGCTTCTATGCCTGTGTCGCCTTCAACGGGCAGGACCGAGCCCAGCGATGGGTCCAGCTCCGAGTTCTGGGTACGGTGCGGCCCTGAATGGAAGGGTGACGGGGGCCCGTGGCCTTGGAGGTCAGGTGGCGCAGGATGGGCACAGTGACTCACAGCACCTCCTCCCTGGGCCCAGGGGAGCTGACAATCACAGGGCTGCCCTCTACTGTGACGGTGCCAGAAGGGGACACGGCCAGGCTTCCTTGTGTGGTGGCAGGAGAAAGCGTGAACATCAGATGGTCCAGGTAAGGCTCCTTTCCGGACAGGCTGGTCCTCAGACCCACAGCCGAGCCCGACAGCCCGGGCACAGGCGTCCACCTCCCTGCAGGGAGGCTGCTGCCACGGCTGCCCCCACGGCCCATTCTTCCACTTCCGCCTCCAGGTCTACGCAGCGAGACCCACAGGACTGCGCTCCTCCTGTTGGTGGGGCCATACCAGGGTTTCTCAACCATGGCACCAGTGCCGATTTGGACCCAGTAATTGTTGCCTGTTGGGGCTGTGCTGTGCATTGTAGGGTGTTCAGCAGCTTTCAGGCCACTGGGATCCTAGGATACTCAGAGCCCTAAAATACTCCCGGGGGATCCTGGGGAGACCTGAGCCCCCTAGATACTCTCTGGCAGGGGAGAGCCCGATGCCCCTGGGCTCCAGAGATGGGCCCTAAGTGCTGTCTGTGCACTGAGGAGCGAGGCTGCCTCCCATATGGGAGAATTGGGGAAACGGTGGCCTCGGAGGTGACGCTGGCTGGGTGATGAAGGCTGAGGAGGGAAAGGATGTCCTTGGCCAAGTGAGAGGCGAAGCCAGGACGGGAACGGGCCCTCCCCGGGCCCTTCCCAGCAGTACACATGCCCAGGACTCCCCTCTTCAAACAGACCCCATGTTTCCCCGCAGCCCGGCCTTCTGCCAGCCTGCTCTGCTCAGCTCCGCTGTTTATGGCAGGTGTCCCCACCTGTCCACCCCCACTCATGGCTCAGCCCCTGACCAGGGGCCTCACACCCACTCCTGCTCCAGGGAGCCTGCCCTGGCCGAGGCCATCAGTGCCTCCCTGCTCCTAAACCCTCTGGACACGTCCCAGTCCCCACATGGCCTGGGTCCTTCTGCCGACCACTCGGGCTTCCTGAGATCTCCTGCCCTTGGCTCCAGGCAAGAGCCGGCTTCCGGTGTCCTTCCTGCTTCTCTGGCGGCTGCTTCTCTGGCGGCTGCTTCTCTCTTCCTGGCTGGCTCATCTCTCCATACCCATCCCTTAGAAGCCAGTGGACCTCCAGGTCTGTCCCTGGTCTTCAGTTTATCTAACACTTCTGTGGGCCCGCTTACCTGTGGGCAACCAGGTAGACACGCCGTTTCCAGGACCGCCCAGTGGTGAAACACAGTCTGGGTCCAGACCTCAACCCTGACGCTACGTGGTGTCTCACAGGCATGTGAAATGCAAAATAGTGGGGAGAAAAGAACCTCGCCAGTCACCCCTCCTCACCGCCCCGAGTCTCCGCATGGTGGAGGGGCACCTCCATTACCCAGTTGCCTGAGCCAGAAACCTCCACCATCTTTGGTTTCTTCTCCCCAACATCCCACATCTGACCCTATTCCCAGTCCCTTTATTGCCTGTGTCATCTACCTGGGTTTCAGGCTTGTCCCCCATTCCCCACTGCAGTCAGGGATTTTTTCGAAGTACAAATACCGGGTCGTCCTGGCTGACGCCGCCCCTTACCCCGGGATCCAGCCTCAGCTCCCGGCCAGAGCCACATACGCTTCCTCTCGCTGTGCTCAACCCTCCTTCCAGCTCCTGAGTCCCCACGTTCCCGTCTGCCGGCCAGCCGCAGGCTCGTACTCAGGCCAGGTCTCCGCGACTGTCGTCCTCAGGGAAGGCCCCCGCCAGACACCTGCACCCCCAACCCCGGGCCCTGGCGGCAGAGGGCGCTTGTGTCCTCCGTCCAGCACAGGGCCTGGCGCCTCATGGCTGCTTTCAGGCCCTTCGTTAATGAGAAGTGAGAATGCGCTTCCTTTGTGGGTAAGAGGCCCATGTACAGTAACTTAGGTCACTGCGCTCGGTTGCTGTGAGCTTGTCCCTTTGGTGTTACTACACTTATATAATGTCCTATCTTTTGGGTATCCTGTCCCACCTCATCCTTCAGGTAAGAGCCGTCTCTTTGTCCACAAAGAGGTTCTGGAATGGTCTTCGATCGCCACCACCGCCTGCCTCCTGGCCCTGGGGCCTTGGGGCGAGCGTCACAGAGTCCTGGGGCCTGAAGCCCGGAGGCCCTGGACAGCTCTCCTGGTGTCCTTTCCCCTCCAGGAACGGGCTGCCGATATGGCCCGATGGCCACCGTGTCCACCAGTCCCCGGATGGCACATTGCTGATCCACAACCTGCGGGCTAGGGACGAGGGCTCCTACACGTGCAGCACCTACCGAGGAAGCCAGGCGGTCAGCCGCAGCACTGAGGTGAAGGTGCTCCCGCCAGGTGAGCAAGGCCCGTGTGTTCTCGAGAGCCGGCTTGTGCGGCAGGATGCGGCAGAGCGCAGGCTCTGCAGTCCCAGGGACTCGGGTGCAAGTCCTGGCTCACTCTGCCAGTTCCTGGTGGTGCGACTCAGGGCAAGAGGCTTAACCTCCCTCCCCTCATGTGTACAGCGGGTTACCCCAGCGCCTGACAGGGACATAGTGAGGAGGAAGGAAATAATGCGTATGGCAGGCATCTGGTAATCATGTAATAGGTGATGTTCAATATCATTTTTTAGACTTACTGGTTTTGAGAAATATGATTGAATGGAACTTCATCATAATACTTAAGGCAGAAAGATCATTAAAATCTGTCCATTCTAATTAGGGTGGCAAAACGTGGTCCTATGATTGAAAAGTGCCTTTATGGCCCTTTCTTTGACCACATAACCCAGAAAGGAAAGGGCAGGGATTAGTGTTGCCGTTTTACAAATGAGACAGGCATCTGGAGAGCTCAAGCGACGTTCCCACAAGTCATGCAGCAAACTTGTGGCCAAGTTGGTGCTAGAACCTAAGTCTTTTGACTTTCATATTTAATGTTCTTTTCACTAATCCATTACAGCCTTAAGTGGGCAAAATTTTACTTGCATTATTCAGTAATTTGATATTTTAGCCTTACATTCTCCAGCTCTTGCTCTGAGTTATATTTCAACAAATCTAAACACTGTATTGTAACGTGCATTCCTTTCATACCACTAAGAAAAAAAGGGCTGTCAATTAAAGGGCACATTGCTAAGGCCCCGTAGTTAATATGCAGTCCAATTTGACAGGTGTTAAAATATGAAAGTAAGTGCATCTCATAATTGATGCAACAGACTATGGTTTAATGTTCACACTCACAAGAGCTCCATATCAAATAAGCCAGAGGGAAGGGAGGAGGGGGCTCTGCCCCACACTCACCCTGCCCTCCCATGCACCCTCCGTCTGCCTTCACTGGCTGAACAGCAGGGCAGTGCCCCGGGCTACCAGCTGGCTCTCACAGAGCTTGCAGCAGACGGGGCGGGGGGCGGGGAGGGTGTGCCAGGGCGCTCCCTGCGCTGGCCTGTGGGACAGACATTCACGACTGCCAGGGCTGCAGCCCCGCCGGAGGGGCACTGTTACACTCGGGGTGGGGGCCCGGCTGCCCCCGGGCAGTCAGAATGAGGGTGGGAACTGGTCAGTGCTGGAGGTGGAAGGTCCCTGGTAGAGATGTTGCTGAGTGAGCTGGACTGACACTTGGGCCTCTGGTCTGTGAACCCCTTGGAACAGTGAGTGGGACTCGCATCCCCAGGGCCCAGCCCCAGTGCTGGGCATCACTAGGTGCTCAGATACGTGGTGACCGAGGGCATGCACGCTTACCTGGGTCACAGCACTCTGCTGCAGCGGCTATGTTTCACCTCTGATCATGCCCGGCAAATTGATCTCTTGTCTACATAATAACCAAACTTTCAAGACTTGAGACAAACCAGAATGCAGATTTATTTGAGAAAGAGTTGAGAGGAGGACCCTGACGGTCATGTTTGTGACCAGCTACAGCCATGTCTATGTGGGAAACCAACATGCAATCAGAAACTTGCTTGCTGAAGGCTGGCAGGGCTCCTGATGATGTGTGGCTGCCAAGCCGAAATGGCCGGAAGGGACCTGCCTCTTGGAAACAGGGCCTCCGTCGGGCCACTGTTCTCCCACCCATGCTGGATGAGCGTTGCTAACCTTAGACGTTTTGGGAGCGTCTTTCTTGGCTAGAAGTGATCTCCCTCCTAGATGTATTCGTTGCACTGGTAGACCTCAAGTGCGCGCCCCTGCGCGGGTCTCCCTTTGCCCTGGTCCTGGTGTGGCGGCGCACTAGAATTGGTATCAGCGTCAGGGCAGGGGGGGTGCTGGGGCCCGCTCCACTCCAGTGTAAGGGACACACTTCTACTGTGAGGACTTCTCAACCTTTTTGTCTGTATGATTGGTTGGAAACAGAAAATACTTTAGGGATAAAACACAGGGGTTGCTAAACACTCACATTTAGCTATGGTTACTGTGTGCCCAAGGGGCTATTATATCTCCCTCTCAGGTGAGGAAATGGGGCCCAGACAGCTTAAGCATCTCACCCAAAGCCAGCCAGATGGTAGGTAGGCGGGCCAGGAAGTCTGGCTTTTAACCGCAATGCTGAGCACCTGCCGACCTCTGGGCCCTGTGATAAGCCCAGGGGCTGCAACAGATGGAAGTTGATAGAAAAGGTACTGATTTTTTTAAACCATATGCATAAATGGCTCGCTGTTCATGTAAGTGTATGTAGTTAGCACTCATATGACAAGCCTTCGTAGTCATGATCTTTTAGTTGTACTCTGGAAGGAAGCACAGGGGAGCGGGAATAAGCCTTCCCTAGGCCCAGGTGGTCTGAATTTAGGGAAGGTGCTACTCAGGCCTAAGCCAAGTGGGGAGCAAGGGCCCCTTCCAGAAAGAAAAAGGAAGTCAAGTCGAGAGGCCACGTCATTCCTGAGGTGAAGTAGCAGAGTGAAGCTCTCACAGGGATTTATAAGATACAAAAGCTCCGAGTCAATGCAGAGGAGGAGACAACCAGCGCTTTCTGCTCGGTATAGTATTGTATATAGGAAAACACAAGGCTGTTTTCCTATCATCTTGCCTAATAAACACTGCATTCTCAGTGGGGAAGAGGAAAAACTGGAAATATGGGGAAACTAAGAGACGAAGATAAGCTAGGACTACTTAAGGCACAGAATTTGAGGTTGGAGAAAACCAGCAGTGAAAGAAAGAGGGCAAGGGAGCTCTTGCCAACTCAATATTTTCCTTAGACCTGATCCTACTCTCTTCTTTCCATCTAGAGGCCAAGGCAGGTGCCATTCATCTGTTCAGGTCTCAACAGTGGAGTAGGGAGTAAACTTCCAGAGATGTTCGGTCATCTAGTCAGTCACTATATGGGAGCCTGCTATGGGCTGGGCACTGGGCTGAGGCTGCAAAAGAATAGCAGGGGAGAAGAACTGCATGCGAAAGTAAGGCCGGCAGGGGTGCAATGTGACTTCTGGTCAAGGTAGCAGAGTAGATAAAAGTGTTTGCTTTCTCCTATGATCGCATTAAATTATATGTCAATTATAGAACAATGATTATTGAAAACCATCTGAAGACTAGCTAAACAGAAGTCCTGTAACTAAGGAGAAATGGAACAAACCATGATGAGATGGTTAGGAGGGAAAGAATGGGCAGGTTCCACACCCATAGTGTGGGGATTAAGAATCACGACTGTTATCTTGGCTTTGGAGTTCCCCCTGAGGAGTAGGGGGTCCCAGCCCTGGGGCACCAGTGCCAGAAAGAGGAGCCCCCATAACATGTGGCTGTGAAAACCAGCAGGGACTGAGCCCAGGATGGCTGCAGGAGTCCCAGGTGTTCCCCTTGACGGGCCCATGCATCAACTCACTTGCTCACAGACTCGCTCATTCTGGGCTCCAGTGTGGGGAGGGAGACAGTAGCTTGAAGGGCACCAGGGACATACAGGGAGGAACCAAATTGATAGGTGGCAATCTCTGGGAAAGAACCATTGCTCCTTTGTTGAGCTCTCTCTGTGTCAAGCTGGCAGGGGCAGGTGGGTGCCAAATCTCAGCTCTTCATTAACCTGGTTAACATGGTTCACCTCACCCCCACTTAACCTATAGCCAACCCAAGCCACTTTCAGTTGTTTTTCCACAAAAGCAGTGGAAAAGCACAAAAGCAGGCCTTGGCTGTGAACTTTTGTAAAATCTCCCTATGGTCTAGAAACCCTAAACAAGCAGCTACTGGCCTCAGCACGCCCTGTATCTCTTGCTAAGCAGCCCCAAGCCTGGCACAGGAGGCAATTGGTCCCAATGTGCATTATAACTCCCGTCAGATGTCCCCACGCCTGGTATAAGCTGCAGCCAGTGTTGGCCTGGAGTGCAGCTTCAACTAAGTGGCCACAAACCTGACACTAGGGGCAGCTGGCCTTGGTTCACAGATTAGTCTCTCCCAGGTGCCTCTAGGCCCAGCACAAGTGGTAACCAACTGCAGATCACTTTGTAGCTCCCATTAGGCAGCCCCAAGCTGGGCACAAGTGGTGGCTACCTTGGCCTGCACCAGAGTCCTTCCCAAGAGCCTCCAGAACCAACACACTCCATGGCCGTTTAAGACCACACCAGAGTACTATCCAGTCGGTTCCACAAATGACAGACCAGAATGGCAGACTTGGCTGGCACCAGAGCTCTGCTAAAGCAGCTCCTGCTCCAGTGGGTCAGCCCCCAGACAGCCTGTCTGTTGTAGTCATGGCTGGTCCTTACAGCCAGTCAGCCTGAGGGTCAGTCCCACCCACTGACATGCCAACAGCAATCAAGGCCCAATTACAACAAGAGGGCACACACAAGGGACACTCCTGGAGCACCCAGCTCAGATGAAGAGGGAGAATGCTCCACTGGGCCTCACAGGACACCTACTATATAAGGGCACTCTGTCAAGACTGGGAGACTTAGCAGACCTACCTAATATATCAAGACAAAAACAGGGAGTGAGACAGAACAGGACAAAACTCTATAAAAATAAATAAAATGGGCACAAGCAATCTACCAGATAGAGAATTCAAAACACTGATTATAAGGATGATCAATGTATTTAGGGGAAGAATAGATGAACTCAGAACCTCAACAAAGAGAAATCATAAAGAACCAGTAAAAAATGAAGACTACAAAAACTGAAATGAAGATTACATTAGAAGGAATCAACAGGAGATTAGATGAAGCACAGGATACAATCAGTGATCTAGAAAACAAAATAGTGAAAAATTAAGAAAAAGATTAAAAAAAAAGATAGTTTAAGGGATCTTTGGGATAAACCAACATTCACATGATGGGGTACCAGAAAGATGAGAGAGAGCAAGGGATTGAAAACCTATTTGAAGCAATAATTATGGAAAACTTCCCTAACCTGGCAAAGGAAATAGACATACAAGTCCAGGAAGTGCAGAGAGGTCCCAAACAAGATGAATCCAAAGAGGCCCACACCAACACTCATCATAATTAAAATGCCAAAGGTTAAGGACAAAAGAATCTTAAAAGCGGCAAGAGAAAAGCAGTTATTGCCAAGAAAGCTCCCATAAGGCTGTCAGCTGATTTCTTGAGAAAGTTTGCAGGCCACCGTGACTGGCATGAAATATTCAAAGTGCAGGAAAACAAGAACCTACAATCAATGTTACTCTATCCAGCAAGGCTATCATTATAGAATCGAAGGAGAGAGAATTTCGCAGACAAGAAAAAGCTAAAGGAGTTCATCACCATTAAATGAGTATTACAAGAAATGGTAAAGGGAGTTAAGTAGATAAAAAATATAAATAAGTAAATATAGGAAAGAAAAAATTCTCACTGACAAACACTTAGTAAAGGCAGTGAAACAACCAACTATAAATAGAAAGGTTAAAAGGCAAAAGTAGGAAGGCCATGTGTAATTACAATAATACATTAAGGGACATACACAAAATATGTAAAAAAAAATGACAAAACCATAAACATGGAGAGTGTGAGTAGAACTGTAGTGATTTTCAAATGTGTTTGAACTTACGTGACTATCAACTTACAATGGACTGCTATAAACGTAGCTGGTATACATAAAGCACATGGTTACCACAAACCAAAAATCTACACGAGAGTAAAGAGAAGGGAATCCAAACATGACACTATAGAAAGTCATCAACATATAAGAACGCAAGAGAATAAGAAAGGAACAGAGAAAAGCTAGAAAAACATTCAGAAAACAATAAAATTGCAGTAACTACATAAGTATCAGTAATTACTTTGAAATGTGAATGGACTAAATGGTCCAATCAAAAGACATAGGGTGGCTGAATGGATAGAAAAACAAGACCTACTTCAGATGAAAAGACATGCACACAAAGTACATGGATGGTAAAAGATATTTCATGCAAATGGAACCCCCTCAAAAACTGGGGTAGCAATACTTATATCAAATAAAATAGACTTTAAAACAAGGGCTGTAACAAGGAGGGGTATTTCATAATGATAAAAAAAAGGATTAACCCAACAAGACAATATAAATTATATATTAGAACAGGTGGACTTAATTGATTTGTTTAGGACATTTCACCTAAAAGCAGTATATACAGTCTTTTCAAGTGTGCACAAACAATTTTCCAGGATATACCACATGTTAAGCCACAAAACAAGACTCAATAAAGAAGTTTGAAATCATGTCAAGTATCTTCTCTGATCACAATGGTATGAAACTAGAAATCAATTACAAGAAAACTGAAAAAGACAAACACATGAAGACTAAGTAATGTGCTAAACAATGAATGGGTTAACGAGATCAAGGAAGAAATCAAAAGATACATTGAGACAAATGAAAATGAAAACAAAATGACAACTGACCCCTCCCCACCAAATCTATGGGACACAGCCAAAGCAGTTTTAAGAGGGTAGTTAATGGTAATATAGGTCTGCCTAAAATAAAAAAGAAAGAAAAAGGCAGAAAAATCTCAATCTAACCCTTTCTTATAGTGTCATGTTTGGATACACCTAAAGGAACCAGAAAAAGAAAAACAAAGCCCGAAGTGAGTAGAAGAAAGGGAATAATGAATATCAGAACAGAAATAAACGTAGAGTCTTAAACAATAAAAAAGATCAATGAAACCAAGAGCTAGTTCTTTAGAAAAGATAAACAAAATTGAGAAATTTAGCCAGGCTCCTCAAAAGAGAAAAAGATAGAGGGCCCAAATAAATACATACAATCTTCCAAGACTGAGTAAGGAAAAAACAAAATTTGAATAGAATGTAACTAATTAAATCAAATCAGTAGTTAAAACAAACAAAAAACTCCCAACAAACAAAAACCCTGGACAAGATGACTTTATAGGTGAATTTTACCAAACATTCAAAGTCTACCTATTTTCAACTATCCCAAAGTCATTTCATGAGGTCAGCATCACCTGATACCAAAACAAGAAAAAGACACTACAAAAAAAGAAAATTATAGAACACTATTCCCAATGAAGAGAAGATACAAAAATCCTCAACAAAATATTAGCAAACTGAATTCAGCAATACATTAGAAAGGTCACATACCATGATCGATCAGTTGAGTCAGATTTATTCCCAGGATGCATGGCTAGTTCAATATCTGCAAATCAAATTAATGTGACACACCACATAAACAAAATGAATTTAAAAAATCATATGACTGTATTAACAGATGCAGAGAAATTATTTGGAAAAAAAATCCAACAGCCATTTATGATTAAAAAAAAAAAAAACTCTCAGAAAAATGGGAAAGAGGGAACATACTTCAATGTAATAAAGGCCATACATGACAAACCCAGAGCTAACATCATACTCAGTGGTGAAAAGTTGAAAGTTTTTTAAGATCAGGAACAAGACAAGGATGTACACTTTTACCACTATGTTATTCAACATAGTATTGGAAATCCTAGCCATAGTAATCAGACAAGAAAAAGAAAAAAAGGCATCTGAATTGGAAAAGAAGTAGTAAAACTGTCATTATTAGCAGATAATATGATATGATACAGAGAGAGCCGTAAAGAATCCACCAAAATATTAGAACTAATAAATTCAGCAAATTAGCAAGAATACAAAATTCATATTCAGAAATCACTTGCATTTTTATACACCAATAACTACCAGAAAGAGAAATTAAGAAAACAATCCAACCTACAACTGCATCAAAAAGAATAAAATACCTAGGTAGGAATAAATTTAGCCAAGGAGGTAAAAGACCTATATTCTGAAAAACATGACATCGAAGAGAGAAACTGAAGAAGATACAAATAAATTGAATGATATGTCATGCTGATAGATAAAAAAGAATTTACATTGTTAAAATGTCCATGCTACCTAAAGCAATCTACAGCTTCAGTGCAACCCCTCAAAATACCAATGACATTTTTCACAGAACTAGAACAAGTAATCCTAAAATGTATATGGAACCACAAAAGACCCTGAATAGCCAAAGCAATCTTGAGAAAGAACAAAGTTGGAGGTATCACACTACCTGGTATCAAACTACACTACAAGGCTATAGTAATAAAAAAGTGATACTGGCATAAAAACAGACACATGGATTAATGGAACAGAGAAGACAGCCTGGAAATAAACCCACGTCTATATGGTTAATTAACCTATCACAAAGTAGGCAAGAACACACATGGGGTAAAAAAGACTGTCTCTTCAATAAATAGTGTTGGGAAAACTGGACAGATTACATGCAGAAAAATGGAACTGGATTGCTATCCTACAGCATATTACAAGAATAAACTAAAAATGAATTAAAGACTTAAATATGAGACATGAAACTATAAAACTCCTAGAAGAAAATGGTCAGTAAACTCTTTGACATCACTCTTTGTGTGTGAGTGTGTGTGTGTGTGTGTGTGTGTGTGTGTATTTTTTTATATGTCTCCTTGGGCAAGAGAAACAAAAGAAGAAACAAATGGGGCTACATCAAACTAAAGAGTGTTTTCACAGCAAAGGAAACCACTGATAAAACAAAAAGACAACGTATTGAATGGGAGAAGATATTCACCAATGATACAGCCAATTAAGGGTTAATATACAAGAAATATAAGGAACTCATACAACTTATAACTTAATACCAATAAAACCCCAAATAACCCAATTAAAAATTGGGGCAGAGGTCCTGAATACAGTTCTCCAAAGAGGATATATAGATGACCAACAGAAATGAAAAGTTACTCATCATTAATCATCAGGGAAATGCTAATTAAAACCACAATGAGATATTACTTCATACCTGTCAGAATGTTTATCTTCATTAAATCTACAAACAGAATGGAGAATCAAGATGGTGGAAGAGTGAGTGGAAGTCACACTGGCCTCCCAGGAACAACCTGGAATTACAACTAAATTGTGGAGAAATCACCCGGAACAAATAACTAAACAATAGCGAGATCGGAGACTTATATCCTCGGAGACAGAAGAATGTGCTTTAGCACAATCTAACTGGTAAGGAGCGCGATAGAGACTCAAGAAGGCAGGCGGGGCGCCCACAGGCGGCAGCACCAGATGGATATTGAAAGGGCCAGTTGGATCCCCATGAGAAGAGTGGGGTCTAAACCAAAAGTGGAGATTTCCAGCCCACAGCACCAGAGCCCCAAAAATATACAGAAAACAGCCAGCTGCGAAAAGCAGCAGGGTTGCTCTCTGCCGGAGACAGACGGCTAGACTCAAAAGAGCTGTTTAAAGGGCCAATGCATAAATTTTTATTTGCAGCCACTTACCCTGGTCTCCGGCAAAGGTGGGGGCAGAGTGGGCTACAGACGCCTGAGGAGAGACTGGAGAAGGAGCCTTTGGGGAAATAACTGAGGGAGTAGCCAGAGGGATCTCGGTGCTGACTCATCCCCCTTGCAGCAGCAGCCATCTTGCTCAGGCAGAGACCACTCCCCCTGAGCGGCAGCAGCGTGACAGGACCCAATAATCCCGCCCACAGGAGGGACTCTGCCCTGCCCTGAGCCATCTAAGGCAGCTTGCTGAGTGCAGAGTGACTAGATTAACAGCTGAAGGAGACAGCCACAAACAGTAGATTCCTGGGAGTCTCGAACAGACTGCCTAAGGTCAGACAGGGACAACATCTGACATCAGAGGCAGATCCAGAAAGTAAAAACAGTGGTCTCCTACCATAGAAGTTCACCTCACAAAGTCAGGAAATCAATTCAGATCAATTTAAGAAGCAGAAGCAAAAAAGAAGAGTCTCACAAATAACGGGAAGACAAAGAAATGCCCCCCACTCAAAGGAAAAGGAGGAATCCCCAGAAAGAGAACTGAGGCAAGTAAACTATCAGATATTGAGTTCCAAACAACGGTTCTAAGGAAGCTCAATGAGCTCAGTGAGCTCAGAGAGAATTACAAAAAACGACAGAGAAGCTATAAGGAACTTATTGCAAACTATATCAGCATGAAAAAAGACATAGAAACTATCAATAAGAGACAAGGGGAAATGAAGAATACAATTTCTGAATTGAAGAACACAGTAGAAGGAATCAGAAGCCAGCTAGATGAAGCCAAGGATTGAATCAGCAAGCTGGAGGACAAGGTAGAAAAAACCTCCCAGAAAGAGCAAGAAAATGAAAAAAGACTAAAAAAAAAGAATGAAGAGGCATTTAGAGAAATGCAGGACAACCTGAAACATAATAATATCTGTTTAATAGGGATACCAGAAGGAGAAGAGGATGAAGAAGGGATAGAGAACCTGTTTGAAAAAGTAATGATGGAAAACTTCCCTAATTTGAGGAAAGAAAAAGTCACACAAGTCCAGGAAGCACAGAGGGTCCCATTCAAGAGGAACCCAGTGAGGAACCCCTCCAAGACACATCATCATTAAAATGGCAAATATCAAAGACAAACAGAGAATCCTAAAGGGAGAAAGAGGTAGTAACATACAAGGGAGCCCCAATATGGCTAGCTGCTGACTTCTCAACAGAAACACTGCAAGCCAGAAGGGAGTGTCAAGAAATATTCCAAGTAATGAGAAGCAAAGGCCTGCGACCAAGACTGTTTTACCCAGCAAGGCTCTCAATTAAAATGGAAGGCGAAATAAGGAGTTTCCCAGACAAAAGAAGGCTAAAAGAATATACCTCCACCAAACCAGCACTGCAAAATAAGCTAAAGGGACTGCTTTAAGATGAAGAAGAGTCTATGAATACCTAGTTCCTTTCACAGTTGCCAATACTTGGTATTACCAATATTTTTTAATACATATTAATCTGATTGTGACAATGATGTGTTATTTTAATTGTTCCTTATTATTCCTTTATTGGATCTATTTCTATTATTTTTAAAAAATCTTTAAATGACTTTTTAGTATTTTTTATTCATTTATCAATTAAAGGTTTGTAGAATTTTTTTCCCTAAAAGAAAAAAAATGAAACTATTAACCCTTTTTTAGATGTGTGGCAAATACTTTTCCATTCTATTACTTGTCCTTTAACTTTTTTTTATATGTATATTACTGGATAGTCTTAAGTGTTTAATATAGTCATATTGTCAATATTTTACTTTATAGCTTCTGGGTTTGAATATTTTACTTCAGGGTAAGAATCATATTATTTTGTATTTTCTCCTAAAACTCCTTAGGTTCTACATATTGATTTTTAACTCACCTGAATATTTCTTGTATAATGTGTGAGATAGGGCTCTATATTTGTTTTATTTCAAGTAATAGTGGTCCATGCACCTTATTTGTTGAATAAGCCTTATTTTACCCATTGATTTGAAATATAAATTTAATCATATTACATTGTTAGATATATGTTTCTAGAATGCTCATTATATTTCATTGAGCTACTTGATTATTTCTGTGCTGATGTCATGTTGTTTTAATTGCTTAAACTTTATAATGTTTTAAATTTTTTAATATTTTATAATTGATTTTGACATTTAAAAAATAAAATCAATCTGCATTTTAAAAAGAAAGATGGAACACCTACCTTTTCCGACAACAGGGATGGAACTGGACAATATTATGCTAAGTGAAATAAGCCAGTTGGTAAAAGGCAAATACCATATGATCTCACCTATAAGTGGGATCTATTCAACAAAATAAACTAACAAACAAAATAAACCACAGGCATGGAGACATGGAGCAGACTGAAAGTGACCAGAGGGGGTGGGGAAAGAGGGCAATGGTGGAAAGAAGGGGAAGGGACTAGACAAAGAACTTGTATGAATGACCCATGGACATGGACAACAGTGTGGGAACTGACTGTGGGAGCGGGGGATGGGGGTGGGATGAGTGGAGGGGGGCAAAGGGGGAAAAATTGAGACAACTGTAATAGAATAAACATGATTTAAAAATATTTAAAAAATCAACAATAAGTGTTGGTGAGGATGTCAGGGAAAAGGGAACTCTCATGCACTGTTGGTGGGACTGTAAATTGGTGCAGCCACTGTGGAAAACAGTATGAAGGTTCCTCAAAAAATTAAAAATACAACTACCATATGACTCAGCAATTCCAATTTTAGATATTTATCTGAAGAAATCCAAAACACTAATTTGAAAAGACATATGTATCTCTGTGTTCATTGTAGCATTATTTACAATAGCCAAGATAGGGAAGCAACCTAGTCTCCATCAATAAATTATTGAATGAAGATGTGATATATATATACATACATATATATGTGTGTGTATTCAGATTATGTATATATGTATCTACATACACACACACACAATGGAATATTTCTCAGCCATAAATAGGAATGAAATCTGCCATTTGTGACAACATGGATGGATGGACCTAGAGGGTACTCTGCTAAGTGAAGTCAGACAAAGACAAATACCATATGATTTCACTTATATGTGGAATTTGAAAAAACAAAATAAACTCAGAGAGCAAACATGATTGCCAAGGGGCATAGAATTTGGGGAGATGGGTGAAAAAGGGTAGGGGATTAAGAACTACAAATTGCCTGTTATAAAAACAGTCACAGGTATTTAAAATACAGCATAGGGAATATAGACAATATAATATTATATGTTAATTGTAATTGGAAAAAAAAATGGGTGGAAACTGTGAGCCCTCCTTGTAGTTAGTTGTACATACAGGTGTTGAAAAGTTATAGAATGACTGCATTTTGTTGGGAGGGGGAATCTGACAGCCACAGAACCACTTTTCCCTTAAGGAAGTGAAATGGTGGGTGAGAATTTTCAGCGCACACAGGGCTTCCTTACCACTGTGTCTCTCTTCTGTTGTTTTGCAGCACAGGCCACCCAGGAGAGGGACCCTGGCAGGGATTGCATCGACCAGCCGGAGCTGGCCAACTGTGAGCTGATCCTGCAGGCCCAGCTCTGTGGCAATGAGTATTATTCCAGCTTCTGCTGCGCCAGTTGTTCGCGTGTCCAGCCTCATGCTCAGCCGGTCTGGCAGCAGGGATGAAGGCCGGCTCCAGCCCCAGTTCCGAAACAACTCATAGGGCTGGGGAGAAGGGCAGAGAGACTCTTGCTCTCCCCTCTATGGCTGGCAAAGGGAGTTATCTTCTGGAGACAGCGCCACCTCACCCCGCCTCAGCCAAAGCCTCAGCAGCAGCCGTACCAGCCTCCCTCTTGAGTCCCTAGCAGTGATTGCATTTCTGACATGACCACAGGTCGCTGCTGAGTTGTCAAGAAGATAAATGTTTGGATAAGGACGCCCTTTACTTTACAAATTCCTTCTATAACTTGTTACTCAGGATCAGTTCACTGTTTTAAAACAAGCTACCAGAGTTCTCACTTCATTTAAAGCTGGATAGGAAGGTGCATGATGATTTAAAGTTAACACCTCTCTAACTCCTGCTGTGACAGGGAAGGGCTCTTTGCTAGGACTAGACCTCATCTGGGGTCACACAGCGGTGTATTGCTCTAGTCTCTCCCACCCTTCTAGGTAGTGTATAGCAACCAGCCTCAAACCCACCTGTGCATGTGGTTAACAGCATAATGTTTGTGAAAGCTCTCAGCAAAGTGGAAGATATAAGGCTCAGTACAGGGATTTGGGATGTGAGAGTAGCAGCTGCAGTATCATCTGAGTGTGGAAGAACTGGGAGGGCTCCTTACTTTCATCGGGAAGCTGGGGCTGGAAGCCCTCCTCCTGAGGCGGATGCGCAGAGCTGGCTGTGAGGCTCGCCTCACGCCTGTGCGGAGCTGACCGACGGGCCTGCCCTGTGCTGGGACCAACAAGGGGCCTTTCCTCCTCAAGGAGGGATCTCTGAAGCAAATGTCTGCTGCCAGATAAAAGCCAGACTATTGAAAATGGCACCAGCAAGATGGGAGGACTGATGGAGCGGGGTGATGTAGTACGTGGCTTCAGAAATGGCTTGAGTTGCAGAAATCAATCTTTATCTCAGAATTTCCAATTCCCTACTGCTAAAATAAGACACCTGGATTCAGTGAGCTTCTGAGTGATGTGTTTGGCTCATCAGAACTAATGATGAGTTCTGATCATCATTAGATCATCTAATGGAAAGGAGGTCCCTTTCCATTAGAACTTTTTACAAATCCTTCAGAAGGCTTGTTGGATCTAGTGACAGAGGTTATTTGGGGACACAGAAAGGTATTACAGGGAAAGTTTTAATTGCCACCATGCTGGCTGGGTGAGGGGCACTTCTTGGTCTACCTGTCATTCAAAAAAGAAAACATGGCATGGAGCAGAGGTCTTTTCTTTCCATTTAAAAAAATATTGAGGGGCATCCCTTTTCATTTACCATGGCTGGTTTTGCTATAGAAATTGGAAAATAAGGGCTACTTTCTTAGACTCCCCAGTTCTTTAATTAAACCAGTATTTGGTCTATTGGTGACACATTTTCAGAAAGTAAGTTTGAAGTTAGCTCTTCTTAGAACTAGTCACCAAATAAGTGGGCTGAAGTCCAAGGTGAGGGTAAAGTTCAATCTTAACTACTGGTTCTCAACCCTCTTCCACAGTAGGAGCCTTCTAAAAAACTGAACTTGGGATTCCACTCCCAAGAGATGTGAATTTAATTGGTCTGGAGTATGGGCTAGGCATGAGGGTTTTAAAAGCTCCCCAAGTGATTTTGACACATAACCAAGGTTGAGAATCACTGCTCCAACCCTGGACTTCTTTTTGGGACTCTTGTTCAAATGCAGATTCTGCCTCAGAGGAATGGGGTGGGGCTGAGACTCTATCTCTAACCAGCACCTAGATGAAGTGATGCTGTTGTCCAGGCTACACTTTGGGCAGCAAGAATCTGATGTTAAAAATGCACTTAGGCTCAACCAAAGCCAAAGAAGGAATACAAATATCAACTTTACATACTCCCTACAAAAGATTTTCTAATCACCAAACTAGAGATCTGCTGCAGCAGCAGAATGGAGAGACAGGAAGACCAAAAAGAACTAAAAGTCAACTCATTTGCTAATTTAAAAAAGGGAAAGAACAGCCCTTCATGGGCAGAAGCTTCTACCACGAACATTTATTTTTGTTAAAGCAGATTATAAATTCTCATCAGTACAAATATATATAACTTACATTTGATTGTAAGGCCAACGTTCAAAAGTAAAAATGAGATGGGATCTCGCGTTGTTACCAGAAATCAAGTGGCTGCTGCTGGCAACGGGGTGTTCTGCTCACCACGGGGGAGGGGGGACGAGGGTAGACGCGCACACACACACACACGCACACCCCTGATCAAACCAGGAACTCCATCCCCGCAAAACTTGGGGGAACAAAATTTAAAGGACAAAACAAAACCCACCAAGGCAGGCCCACATGACAAACCAGCACAGTAACCTGCGTTCCAGTCTATGGATATGATGTCATTGTTACCTTAGTGTTAAGTAAAGGATTAACATAAGGAAACGGCAGCAATATATAAAGGAAAATACATATTCTCTATAGAGCACATTTAGATTGCGTCCATTAAAATAATGACATTAGAATTTCATCATAGGTTTAAAACCAGGACAATACTAGTCTTTCATTTTCTTTATTTAAACTACAACCTAGTGACTGTGTTGGTCATAAGCATGATTGTTGTTGCAATGTGCTACTTACAAAGACTGACACCAAATAAGCTAGGGATCCCATCTGCATCTCCGGCTTTTCCTCATTTTACTTCAATAGGCATCAATGATAAATCAATCTTATGTACAATTTCTTACAGTTAACCCTTTTACCTTTGGCAAGATTACTTACAACTCTTACAACTTTTTAATATTGAGAACTATTTAAAATATTCTAAATGCATAAAAATAAAGATTTTGGCTTTTTTGATATATATTTATAATATTTATTCTTACTCAAAATGGAAGCTCAACTTTACCCCCTAAAATATAGCTCTGCTGGGCAGCTGCTGGTGCGCCCTCCTGGGGATTCTGGCCACACCGCCTGCCTCTCGTCCGCAGGCCAAGCACAGGCCGCCCTGTTCTTGACCTCTAAGACAGGCCAGTACTGACAGGAGGCGGGTGCATGGCCTGAAAAACAAAAGGAGGTCGTTTTGCTTCCTGTTGTGTTATATTCCAGTAAATGTGCTTTGAATACAGATTCCTGTTCAGATACATCTGCCTCTCTGTTGCCAGAGATTTGTAAGGGGCTGAGGCAGGAGGAATGGGCAGAGGGTTACATTTTCTTGACTTCTTTAGCTTAACTAGGACAGCTCTTTTCTAGGAATGGTTTTCTCCACTTTTTGCAAAATCACCCGCACAGCACTCCGTGCTTGGACATGCTCCTTGGGACCTTTGGGATTAGTGAAAAGTGTACTGATCAGGGACGCAAAGTCTGCTCTGACCTCCACCCCACCCGTTGCCTAAGTACAGAGAAAATACATAAGCCATAGGGACTGCTCACAGTTCAATTTCAAATGTCTTCTGTAAGTCACTGGAGAAAGGGTTGGTGGGTGAGGGGTTAGTGCGCTGCTTGGACTTGCTTTCTAATGCAGCCCACTGGGCTTCGAAAGGATCCACGGGGCAGGTGCCTGTAGGAACCTCTGTGTGCTTGTCTCCTGAAGCCAACCTGCCATCGTCTACACCATTGAAAGCTGAAGAACCATTGAAGTGCTGAGCAGGAGGCTTAAAGAAGGGACTGGCAGTAGCGCTGCTTGTCTCATACTGAGGGAATGTTTGCTGCTTGACCAGGCTGGGAGACTGATGGGGGTGGGCAGCCTGAGGGTGGCCTGCGGTGCCAAACACATTGGCTACCATCTGGGAGGGAGTGATGCCCACCACAGGCACATTAGGGGCTGGATAGGGCATCCCATTGGCCACAGGATAGGTCGGGGCGGGGACAAAGGCGGGCTGCAGGGGTGGGACCACACCCCCTGGCACGGGCTGAGAGGTGAGGAATGCATTCCCTTGGAAAGGCTGCGCTGGCTGGGAGATGGCAGTGGGCGGCGGCGGCTGGAGAACTGGCTGCAGAGGGACAGCTGAGGCTGGGGGCTGCTGAGCCCGGACGCTCTTGGACACCTCTTCTAACCAGCGATCGGCCTCCGAGGGAGTACGTCTGTGACCAGCCTGGAAGAGACCTGGAGAGGCAGCACCGGAAGATTGAGCCCATTCGGTCCCTGGAAGCAACAACATGGAGAGAGACAAAAGAATCAGTCTTCAGGGACTTCTTTCCTCACCGGATAACCCTGGTTGTTTGAATGATCCTGATGTGGAACGAATCCCTCTACTGGGCTATTCTGGTACTGGCAGTTTCGTGGTAGGACAGAGAACCTGTCGGACCGCGCTGCCGCCTCAGCCACGTTGCGGAGCTGTCTAGCTATGGCTCAGCCGCATTGAACCAAGGCAGCTGCTGGCACCAGAAACCCCTCCCTGCTGCTGTAGCTCATCCGTGGTACGGAAACCACCTTGCACATGCTCCAAAGGGCCCAGGGTGACTCACCTTCTGCTCTAACACACACACACACACACACGTTCTTTCTGGTGAACTGCCTTTATTACTATTTACAGTTTTTTGGTTTCATGGTTAAAGTTTCATTATAGAAAAACTAGAAAGTACAGGAAAGTGAAAATAAAATGTTTTTTATAGCTCTTTCTTAAGGCGTGCCATTGTAGGAGGCAGGGCCCCCTCACCCTACGGCCATGTCCACATATCTCCAAATCCAGTGACGGACTCCCGCAGGGCCCAGGGATATGTATTTTATGAAAGTTCTATGGGTAGTTCTGTTTGATAGTCTTAAAATGGTCAATTTAACCTCTTTAGTTCTTTCTCCTTCCCCATCCTTTCTTAATAGTAGTTTATTTCCAAGAGGGAAGACACTTCTCCTAAAAGGACTCCTCCCTGGTTACCCTCTCAAGTAAATGGCTGATTTTCAAACCAGGGTCGCTTATCTGATCCCAGAATCCTCACCACCATTTGTGGCCACCTTACCCGAATGTGTGGCTGCAATTCCCTTGTTAGCAGCATCAAGGGCATGGGCCCAAGGGTTGGTTTCACGCGCAGGCATTGCTACGGGTGCTAGAGCAGTATGGGCTGGCTTAGCAGCAAGCACATGGAAGGCTGAGTCAGTGCCATTAGCTACAATGGGAGCAGACAACATCAATGGAGTTAATTCATGCAGGGTGTATAGGTGACCCCTTGGAGCTGGGTCAGTCAGGCCAATGCAATACTGATGGAACAGAAAGAAAAGTTGGTGTTGGGATAACCATACCATCTTGTGATGAAAACACAAACCTTTTGGCAAAGAAAGGATCAGAGGTTGTAATTAAAATGCTATATTGAAAAAGTCAAATGACTGTTCAAGGAAACTATGTGCATGAGGAGAGTGGAAATGAAGCCTAGAAAAACAATTTCAAATTAAACTGAACAAAGCTGCTTTGTCTTACAAGCAGCAAAAAGCTAACTCTTTTATATATAGCTGAGCCTTTGGCACAGTGACGTAGATAAAGCATTTCCCTCTCCTACCTCTTTTCCAAAATATCGAATTATGTCAACCATAACAACAACAAGATACATATAATGATTCTGTATTAGGTGTTAGGGACTATGTTACTAATACTTCAGTCAGCATTATCTCATTTAGTTCTCTCAAAAGCCTTAAGAGTGGGTTATCCCCATATTACAGATGATAAATCAAAACGTGGTGTATGTTTTCATTTGCTAAATAAATTTGTAATTGGCTACAGATTTTCCTTTTTTTTTTTTTTTTAAGACATTTCCTCCTTGGTAATGTTCATAATATCTCAAAGTAGCTACTATCCTTTCCTTCTCTCCTTATCACAGTCTCCTGACCTCCTGACCCTGCTCCTTTACTGTCGGTACCTGGCCCCACAGTCCCCACCACTCGGCCCAGCTGGCACAGCCAGCACAGCAGAGAAGCGGCTGCTCCCTGCCCTCAGGGCGGGGCACTGTGCGAGGGCACAGGCGCCCCTTTCCCAGGGCTGTCTAAAAGACTAGATCGCCCTTGGGCTGGGAGCCCCTTATGGAGGGGAAGGGCTATGTCCTACTCAGTTTTACACCCACTGCCTCGTGAACAGGCATATAGTTAGCAGGATGCAAGAGGTACTATACTCAGAAAGACCTAGGTTTAAATCCTGGCGGTGCCATTTGGGCAATTACTTCACTTAACCTCTCCGAGCCTCCTTTTCCTCATCTGTAATGCTAACCTCAAAGACTGGTGTGGGGATTGATTGAGACAGGAACGTGCACGAGTCCTTACCACGATGTGGCAGGAGGCACGAAGTGCTCAATAAATTGTGCCTGTTATTCCTGGTACTGTAAATATTTGTCAGATGGAATGAAAAGCTATTTGGTGCACATGACTATGAAGGTATAAGGGGCTTTTTTCTCTGTAAGAGATTCCTTGAGGAAAAGCATGCAGTATCTTACTCCAATAGGAGCAGGGTACTGTCTCCACAGCAAAGCTTTTTCTGAGCCCTCTCTCAAAAGAAATGAAGAAATGGCAATTATAGAAGCTCAAATTCTAAAAGTCTCTATTTTAAGCTATACAGACTCTTGCGTACCTCTGAGTCAATATCAACTGTTAACTCAGTATCTCTGAAAACAACAACTTTTAGTAACTCTTCAATGCCACAAAGTCAAATTTTAGGATACTTGGTACAGAAGATAAAATGAACTAAAAAGCCAAAAGAAGTACCTTTTTCTTTATGAGCCCCTTGAGACAGTGTGGAGTCCAGGGCTTCTCCACCTTGGCACTACTGATATTTTGGGCAGGATAATTCTCTGCTGTGAGGGTGGCTGGCCTGTGCATTGAAGGATGTTTAGTATCATAGCATCCCTGGTTACGCAAGTGCCAGTAGCAATCACCCCTTACCAAGCTGTGACACCCAAAAAATGTCTGCAGATAATAAATGCCAAATTTTCCTTGAGGGGCAAAATCACTCTGAGTTGAAAGCTACTGTGCTAGAGAAAACTGTAACCCCAGAACCAACTCTGATGACCGTGCTCCAGAACTGGCAGGATATGCTGACTCTTTTAACAGTGAAGCGGCAAAGGAAGCAGTGCATGGGGACTATAGAAGCTTCTAACAGAATGAGATGAAAGGCAGATAGGTACATGCAAAATGATGAATGCAGACATCTTAGGAAACAGAAAGGGCAACAGAGCACAGGGACACCGTCAAATAGAGAAATGAATCGATCTGAGGCATTATCGAACAGGGAAATGACCGGCTCTGGACAGCTCCTGGCAAGCTCGGGATGCCAACTGATAGTTCATGAGCAGCATCATAAAAATACTACTTTCAAAGAGAAGTGCTGAGCAGGCTAAGAGGGCACTAACCTTGAAAGGCAGGAGATTGTGGTGTTGCCGCTGTCACTGGTTTGGTCATTGGGGCGGATGAGAAGGGATCTTCGGCGGGTGTGCTGAAGGCATTGGTGATCTGTGAGCACAGGGAGCTGATGCTCTCCGCTTCCCCTTCTACTTCTGGCACTGCAAGACAAGCAAAAAATGGCTCCAGAAAGAGAAGCTAAATAATCTTGCAGGATAACGGTATGATACAAGGTGGCATTTTTACTGTGTCCCTCACTTGTGAAAGGAAGTGTTTCAACAGTCAGGTGGGGCTATAAACACAACTTCAAAACATTTACTGACTCTATTTCATTGGCTTTTCGGGTGAGAAGGTATCAAGGGTCAGCAATTCATGCACTAAGGACTATCTTCCTCCCTTGCAAATCCCAAGATTTCTTTATCTCCTCTCCTGTGTAACACTGTTGAGAAGCTGGTGTTCTTTTTGTGCCAAGATGTTCAGTTAGCTAGATCTTTCTGGAAAATATGAGCAACCTGTTTGTCTTCCAACCAGTTCATAGGGCTACGATCCTAGTTAAGTTCTGGAGCTATTTAGTAACTATCAGAGAATGGGATCAAGCCAAGGGCACCAGTGGGTGCTCAGCTCTTTTCTCTATGATAAGCTATGACAATGCCTCCACTCTCATTTTCCTCCCAAGAACCAAAGTACCTCATAGGAACTGTGATAACATGAAAAAGTGAACAGAGGTCCAGGACTCTTGAGGCTTTGTTCTTAATATTGACTCTGTCATTGAGGAAGATAATTATGTGTGCTGAACGTTTGCTCGACTGTGAAAAGAGAATGATAGTTTTTGTTTCCCATCCGCTCCAGAAGGAGACAAAACAGGTACTTGAAGCATCTGGAGTTTCAGTTTTTATAGGAGTTGGGAGCTGGCACAACCCTCGGTAATCATCTTGTTGACTGTTGTTTAGGCCTAGTTTCATCTGTCAGAAGAACTCAACTCTGTGCTTTTATACCACTACCCGTGAGAGCGCCCCATTGAGACAGAGCTTCCTCATATTCTGTTGTAGCACTGGCTAGATGTGTCTCGGAGTGAAGTAAAATAGAGTCCAATAAAAGCACTGACCAGATCTGACACTTTAACTCCGGATCTTATGATGAGGATAAAGCTACCGGGGTTGGCTCGGCTGTACAGAGGCCACACAAAGGGCTGTGTGGCAGTTCTGAAAGGTAATGAATATGTGTGAGCAAGCCCACTGTTTCTGATGAACAACAGATCTTAGATTTATGCAGGAGGCCCGTTTAGAGTTTCCTCCCTATGGAGCCAACCAGCCACAAGGACAATGAGCACTTATCCATTTCTTCTGGTACATCTGACAGTAATGCTATTTAACTCGATGTGTTTCCAAAGCCTTTATAATTAATTCCCTGCTGGGTCCCAAGTGGCAGAATAAGAATGGAAACCTGAGACCCTTGATGTTTGGAAGCAGGTTGGCTGAGAGGTAGTAAGTACACTTCCATCAGGACAAACCACAAACCTTATAGCTCAGGCCAGGAATTTCTCTCATGGCTCTGTTACCTGTCTGTTGAAGAGAAATGAATGATTCAGGTCTCCCTCAATGTACCTCAGTTTTCTCCCAATGGGGAACGATACAAGATGCATATAACCATAAACCAGCCTGAGGCGGGGGGCTAGTTTGGTCAGATTAGTGTTTCCCCTGGAAGTGATGATAATGTTTCAGTGCTAGAGCACCCAGTGAGTCAGGTGGAGGCTGGGTTACCTGCATTTTTTATGGGGAAATCAGTCTTCCTCTGCATAGTGGAAGGCAGGTCGTTGATGCGCAGGGATAGCTGGCGTTTAAAGGGTGACATCTTCTGGCTAAGAGCAGGAAATCCGCGGAAAGAGCCTTGGCGAGCAAGCTGTTCAATCGGCGCGTGGCGGCGTGGGATGGCATGAGGATTGCTCATCTCCAGAGAGGCAGTGGCATCCGAAGTGGGGGAGGTGGGGGAAGACGGGGATGGCGCAGTGTTGCCGGGGGCCACTGATGAACCAACAGCCGTCTTATCTGTTTCAGCTCAAGAAAATCAAGAGAAAGAGGACCTTAGCAATGTCTTCAAATAATATGAGCTTACACAGCTGAGAAAAGCAAAAACTCTCTGAGGTCCTTGAACCCGTATCTCCTTCCCAATGTCTGTCTGTCTCTTTTTTCTTCCCAATGTCTCTTAGAAGACGGGATAAAAGCAGAGCTCAGATCTATTTTTCAAACAAAAGGTTTTACCTACTACATGCCACATGATATATCTACTATGACATATAGATCTTTGATTCTTATGCAGTGATTCGTAATTTAAGACTTAGAACAAGATTCTAAAAAAAAAAAAAAAAGTACGTATGAACTAATATGAGGTCCTTTAAAGAATGATGGCTTATGGTTTTCAATGTTTGTTTGCTCATTTGTTTTGGGAAAGAGGACTTTGGTAGTGGCAGTCAGAAATGACTAAATAAGCATAAGTTTGAATAGATGTCAAAGAATGTCCCAAAGCAGTCTTTCAATCGTGGAGAATATGCATTGTGGCTCATCTGAATAAAAGCATTCAGGAATCAAATTTTGAATGGGAATAAACCCAATAATAAGACTGTTTCCATGTGAGTGCCAGCTGAGCCCCGCCGTGAGTGTGGGCACCCTCTGGCTCTCCCCCTTCTCACAGCCCTCGGCGGCCGTGGGCGCACAACCGCTCTGGCAGCTGCTGTGTGTAGCACAGGGTAATATTTGGTGGTTTTGAAGAACACGCTTCCAGTCAGATAGTCACTGAAACACACTAAATCATAGCTGTACATACTAAATTTTCTAATAAAAAAGGAGCATGGTGTTGTTTATTCTTTGGTATCCTGGCACAAATGTTTGTGAGAAATGAAAAAATCACAATCACTAATTTAATTTCTAATAAAAATATGTATCCTTTTTTTAAATTTAAGAATTAGAGCTGTTAGCATCATTATTAATGATGTTACCCAAAATGGCTGGTCTAGAACTGAAAGAATACAGTAAAAAAATAGCAAAATTATGTTACTGTGTATTTAAACTGAACTGCTTAATTCTGAAATATTCCTTGAACCCCAGCTATACACAAAAATGCAAAGCATCTTCCCCAAGCCCTATCACTTAGTTCAAAAGCACACTGAACCCAACTTTAGGCAACAGCCTTCTGAGTAACTTGAATGCTGGTACAGGCATCTCTGCTATGCTGCCATGTGTACATGAAAATGCTCACGTTCTGCAAACATCACACACTAAAATTAACAGGGCTGAGTTAGGGGCTACCTCCTCAAAATATGTGGACTCTTTTTTTCACTAAAGTAGTAAAACACAGTTATAATCTATTAAGAACAGTACTGGGAAATCCCTGTGTTTGGACCCAGCATCACGTTAATGGGTCCTTTGCAGCCTAAACCTGGGATATGCACTTCTTCCTTTAAGATGCAGGTCCTTGATACCATCTGCTTCTCACAGATCAGATGCATCAGAATTAAAAATCTGTTCCAGGAAGTAGATTTTCCCAATTTTGTTTTTAAACATGGCGTGTAATATCTTTGCCGCTTATTCAGCTGCACTCGCAGCTTCCCCAGATAGCTTAACATAATAACAAGGGTAAAGAGTTTCAAAGTCACTAAACAAGCCACTCTGAAGGAAAGGGCTTCGTTTAGATTTTAAGCTTTGTTCTTAAAGGTCTTCATATATTGCTAAGAGTTCTCTTTGTGAGAAAGCTTAGCCCTGACAGTGTCAAAATATTAACCTGCTGGAGAAAACTGCTTAAATAAACAAAAATTGCAGTAGAACAGACTGTACCTTTCTTGGAATCTTGGATTTGCTTCATAATCTCCTCTCTTTCGGCTTGTTCGGTGGCTGTTGTGACACGGAATGATCCTTCTCTTGTGAAAGTGGTCCGGCTGGCATCAAAAGTAGCTGTCACTCCACATTCCTTCTCCCTCTTCTGCTTGCGTTCTAAACAGGCCGCGAAAGCACAGCCTACTGCGTGGCTCAGTCTTTCACCCTATACATAACAGCAGGTTCACAAGATGCTTTTAGAGTTGCAGCACCAACAATTACAAATGAGCTCGGACCACAAATAAGTCTGTTTTCACACAAGGCAAAATGTTGGAAACTCCAGTTTAAATTGGATTTTAATATGTTATATGCCAAATGAACTTATATGAATAAGTTGTTTTGGTAACGCTTACTGAACTTTACTGTAGCGGGCATTGGGTAAGGTGACCATCAGCAACCTGTGATCTGTGAGCAGCCACTGCTGAGACCTTCCTACTAGTCAGGCTCCCTCTGTCACAGCAGCTCTGGCCGCCAGCTAAGGAGACATTGCTGAAGCCCTAAGTCTTGAAATGCAAAACTCTATTTCCCATCTAGGGTAGTGGGAATGTTTACCAAGGATTTCTAAGAACCACTGGAAAGGCAGGGCAAATTTCAGGAGCTTAATATACTGTCAACATGTCCAGGAACAAAAGGTGCAAACTTAAAACTTCCAATAAACAACTCCAGTGATGAGAAGGGAATCAGGCAAGTGAACGCTCAGTTCTCTTACTTCCCCCTTTCTGAATACCCCGCCTCCAAGCACCATTCTCCATTCTAGACGCACAGGGCTTTTAAAAGGCTTTTCCTTATACCTTCCCTATATTCTAGCTCTCTCTAATCCCTATTCTACTTCCCAACCACACACAAGTAAAAATTAAAGCACATTTTCATCCACACTCTCGACTTACAAAGGAATTAAACAGATAAAACAGATTTGTTTGTCTGTGGAAGGAGAGGAGGGCTTATATAAACTAAATATTGTTTTAAAGATATATTGGATTGAGTACTGAGGGTAGATTTAATGAATTCAATGAATTATTTTTACCAGGGTTATTTACATTTTATTTATTTTCATCTTCATTGCTCATTTTATTTATGTGTTAAATTTAAGTATAGTTGGCATCAGTTATTATATCAGTTATACTAGTTTCAGGTGTACAATATAGTGAGTGATTCAACATTTTATACCTTACAATGTGATCACCACATTAATTCCAGTAATTATCTTCACAGTGTACACTTATCACAATATTATTGACTATATTCCCCTTCACCTTTTCATGCATCCCCTCCCCCTCACTTATTGGTAACCATGCCTTTGGTCTCTGTTTCTATGAATCTGCTCTTGTTTTGTTCTTTGCTTGTTTGTTTTTTTTTAGTCCACATGTAAGTGAAACCATACAGTATTTGTCTTCCTCTGTCTGACTTATTTCACTTAGCACAATACCCTCCACATCCATCCATGATGTTACAAATTGCAAGATTTCATTCTTTTTACACTGCTGCATAACATTCCATTGAGCATTATTGGTACTTCAGACCATACCCCTAACTGCAGAATAAAAAGTTAGAGATGAGCCCTGGCTGGGTAGCTCAGTTGGTCATAGTGTCATCTACATACACCAAGGCTGTGGGTTTGATCCCCAGTCAAGGCACATACAAGGATCAATCAATGACTGCATAAATAAGTAGGACAAAAAATTGATTTTTTTTCCTCTCTCTCCTCCATCAATTAATTAAAAAAAAATTCAGAGATGATGTAATTAACTGTTGGCATCATTAATAGTACGAAGATATATATTTGACAACAGTGAACCCTTTGTGGAGTTTTCAAAATCAAACCATGTAAGCCGCTGCCCCTGCATATGACTCTGAACAAATAATTTAACTGGATTTCATGTGTCAATGTCAGACATCATAAGGAGAGGTGATGTTTGAAATGTTTTCTGTCCCTAAGATATCACATCACTGTTTAAAGACTGACACTTATTCTTTATGAACCCACGTGAGTTTCCACCTAACTTTTTAGTACGATGCTATGAGGGTAGGCACAAACGCATGAAATAGGAGGGAGCACTGAAGGAGTCTTAGAACCTGTTTGCACTTGCACACAGCTCCATTACGAGGACACCGCGATGGGCCAAGGGAGCTTATTCTTTCTCTTTAGGTTTAGGGCAGAGGTTATTGAAGATATACCCCTCCTCAAGCACCTCCCCAGACCAGCTGGAGAAACAGCTTTAATAATGATAGTCACTATTTTTGGAGCAGTTACCATGGCCCAGACCCTATGCTAAGAGCGCTTACATTCACTATCTAAGTTAGTTTTTTGCAACTGTTATCTCCATCTTATAGAAGTGGAAACTAAGACTTGGAGAATGTTAAGTAACTTGACACAAATACCACAGCTCGTAAGAACCAGAATTGGGTCTGGAACCCAGATCTGGTTCAGAGCCTGGGCTCCTAATATTTGTTCATAGCACTGTCTCCAAGAACTTAAGAAACCCTTTTGGTCAATTTTCGAGCACAGTCACTGCTTATCTTCCAGGTTAAACCTTGGTAAGAGTTTACTGAGTGGAAGCCCTCAGGCATGGCTAGACTGCCTTATTCTGCCTGAACTTTTAAAAACTCAGAAATTATACACTCAATGCCATACTATATGATATATAATATATGTATTCTATATATTATATATATAATTATAGTTAAGATCACCATCACGTAGGAGGTTTGTCTTTCATGTCAGAATCTTGCATAATTTACATCACAGATGATATATTAGGTTATTCTCTATTTTTAAACAAAACCAGAAATTTCTATTATGCAACAATTTCTAGTGCACTCCATTATATAATAATTTAGTATTTCTATTATTTTAATTAATTGAAAATATACTCCAACTTAATTCTTTCACTTGTGGTACAGTCTCTTCGCAAATAAACTCACAAGCACCTTTCAAATGCCAATGTCTCCTACCCAGGTGTCTTAGCAAACAAATACATGTAAGAATCTTGAAAAGAGTTCTAATGATGAAAAGTTTCAAATAAAGCGTCGCCGTCACCCTCACCAGAATACTCCCGCTTTCCTTTAATGACCGCGGATCTCGGCTAATCATCTTGCTCCATGAGCTGCAGGGCCACACCAAGAGTGTGGGTTAGTTGAAAAAAAGGAATGAAAGCAGGCTCGCTTAGCCGCTTCCAAGGACTGTAACAGCAGGTACTTGTCAAAAATGTAGTGAGAACTGCTTGACTGAGCCAGCCCGGAAGGAGCTTGGCTAACTGGGGCTAGGCACGATGAAAGCGCTGTTGTACTCACTGTGTCCTTGACAGCCATGAAGCAATGACAGATCCAGCGCCGAGTGGTGCCATCGCGACATATGTAAGAGAAGGCTCTATCAAAGTTCCTATCTGGAGCACAGAAAGAAACTTTTTCTATTGTCTGGTCAACTATGAGGTCCTAGAAAAAGGGAAACACAAAGGAACAGAGGACTTATGAGGTTAGTCAAGCTTCTCAGAAGAAACACAGAATGTTCATTTCATAATGCAAAAATCCCTGCATCTGATATATCAAGCCTATGGAATAACTGGATCTGAGGCCAAAGAGTCTGAATACTTAGAATCTGGCCTAAGATGATTTCAAATGTGCTGTCAGAGCTGAGAACCACTGCTCTGAAAGGAGCATGGGAGCAGGACTAGCCTCTTTGGCCTGAGTAATCTGGGACTCTTAGATGATTGTGAACAAGGTGGGAGGAATCTGTAAAATAAAGTATTATGAAGCATCCTTAAAAAAAAAAAGATTTGACCTAAGAGAGATCCTATGAGGCCCTTTGCCCAGATGCCTCTTCTCGTTTCATCTGCATTTTTTAAAAGTTCTTATTTATTTTTTAGAGAGAGGTAGGCATGAAGGGAGAGAAACATCAGTTGACTGCCTCCCGCAGGCCCCCAACCCATGCCCCCAGCTGGGCACCTGGCCTGCAATCCAGGCATGTGCTCTGGCTGGGATTCAAACTGGCAGCTTTTCAGCTCATAGGCCAGTACTCAACCCACTGAGCCACACCATCCAGGGCCATCTTCATGTTCAAAACATATGCTTGCTGATTCTAATTTTATCACTGTAGATCCCAAGTTTAATTAATCTGTAATGTGCTGAAATCAATATACTTAAGCCAATTTCCATATAACACTTATTTTGCAATTCTGGTGGCTCATTGTGATTTTATTTTGCGTAACCTTGATTACTATGAATTTCCTCTTTAGCAAAGTCACTGTCTTTTTGGTTGGCTGTCATTTTCTTATTGGTTTGTAGGAGTTACTGATATATTTATTATTCTAAGTATGAGCCCTTTATAGATTATACACATTGCAAAATTTCTTTTCCACTCATAATGGGTCCAAGAGTGACAATCCAATAACTACTATTACCACTCTGTGTGGAAAGAACTATTGCCAGTGCTGAAGCAGCCACCAGGGGGAAACATCGCTTTCTCACGATTGCACAAATCAATTAAAAAGCACAGCCTCTGTGGACAAATTTCATCCAAAACACTTACGAAAACTACCCGAGTTATTTTTAAAAAATAACCCAACTAAAATGATCGTTGTTTCTAAGAGTCATGTGCATTTAACACTACCACTTCTCTTGAACTTAAAAAGAAAAAAGAAAAAAAGAAAAAGCCGTAGATGGAAAATCAAAATAACTAAAATGCAGCTATATGAGGGAGGACCCAAAAACCCTCCCCTGGGATTTACTTATAAAAAACTGTGTACTTATTCTTCCATGTTTAAACTTCAGTCATCTTCAAAGAGTCACCTTGATGCAATACACCTATTGAGACATTTTTTTCCCACTGCTCAAAACAGTTTTCGAACTAGTCGATTTTGATGCCTATTAATGCTTTTGTTGTTTTTTGTTTCATCTTTTCCACAGTGGCAAAATATTTGCCTTTGAGGACTTTTTTCGTCCAGAGAAACAAACAAACAAACAAAAAGTCACTTGGGACAAGATTGGGTGAATAAGAAGGGCGGGTGGAGCACGGGGCCCATGCCAGTTTTGATCAAAAACTGCTGAACACTCACAGCGTGGTGTCGGCAGATGAGCTCATAAATCACCCATCGTGGAATGGACAAATGCATTGGAAGTCTTCAAAAAACATTCACTGAAGCCAAACACAGCCTCTCACAACACCACCAGCTGGTACACTGACACAGATGTGTTCCTAAAACACTCACCTAGTGGGGGAAGCCTGTACCACAAGAGGCCTGCCCTCCAGAAGATAATTCTGTTTTTTTTTGGTGGGGGGAGGGTTCCCCCTCGTATTAAATCACTTAAAATGTATCAGGCAAGTTACCCATCAAACTGCTCTTTACCTGCCAGACTTTCTCCCAGGTCAAGTAGCGTTGGAGTTTTTTTAAAAAACTGCTGCCCTGTTAAAATTTCTCCAGACTGTAGGTCTCTTAGGAAATTTAAATTAATGATTAATGTACTTATATAATATCACATGCTCTCTAAGGGAAGACTCTGTCTCTACTCTTATTTAGGCATGTGGGCTCCCTTTCTCATATGCAAAATGCTACCTATGATTTGATATATTGTGTGAATTCTAAGTAAATGTTAACCAAATGAGCCATTTACTAGTCCTCAATATTTCACTTGAGTTGGGTTTCTAGTTACATAACAGGTTAACCAGTTCAAATACCACTTTAAAAAAAGTGTTTTATTAAGGAACAAGAAGAAATTTTTCATGTGGTCTTTTTTTAAAATTGAACTGTGGTAAAAGGTTCATCATCTTTTATATCAAATCTGTGGAGTAAACTTTTAAAAAATGTGTAACAACAATAATGGAACTGAGAATCTTAACATTAAGCGACAATGCTTGGTAGGCTAAACATGCTGTATCATGTAGAGTAAAATGTTGAGCGCATTCTATTCTATTTTTTATCCGGTAAATGAGTAACTAAATTGGTTTCCTAAACACTAACTAGTCAGATGATTGTACTTTGGACAAAGTGGCAAGATACAAAGCCCTGGCCAGGTAGCTCAGTTTGTTAGAGCATCTTCCTGATAGGCCCAGGCTACCGGTTTGATCTCTGGTCAGGGCTCATGCAAGAAGTAACCAATAAATGCATAAATACACAGAACAACAAACTGATGTTTCTCCCCCCGCCCCTAATCAAAATGAAAGGGCACAGAATGCCTACAACTGCTTAATGGCATTAAATTGGATCATTAGGGATTAAAAAAACATGACTAGATACATTTAAGCTTATAAAAGTTTTACCTTAGTTTTTTCATCCACAACTCGGAGTCCATCTGCTGACACCCACAGGACTGCCTTAACCGCTTTCTTTCCAGTCTTTTAAGAGAAATCAAAAAGGAAGGGGGGGCGGGGAGAGATACACACATACAATATTAAAAAAAAGAGTCATCTTCCATAGAAAACATTGACTTCTGCCTTCCAAAAACCACAAGTACAAATGGAGTCCAGGAGGGGTGCCCAAAGCCAGATACTCAAACCAAACTGCGGAAACATTCGGGAAAAAACAAGCCAAAGCCATTATTTTAGAAACAGGATGCAAAATAATATGATAAAATTAAGTAAAGGGGAAGGGGTATATGGAACTAAAACCAAGATACCACATTCCATAAAGGGCAAAGAATTCATAAGTAGATTCTTCACCCATTTGAAAAATAAACCAAGAAAACCAAGAGTCAGATAAATTTAAATACATAAGGAGTTACACCACAAGTAGCTTCTATAAGCATATTTAAAGTAGAAAGTAACGCGTAAGTCTAAATTGAGATGCTGACCATTCTGCTATCCTTTGACCCCAATGTACACAGCAGGCCCTTTGGTCACCTGTAGTTTTCATGTTAAAAACCCAAGAATTCGCCATTATTCCTTTAAAACCATTGTTTCTTCTCTCAGGATTAACACAGAACTAGTTTAGTTTTTAATTTGACATTAAATGCATGGAGACATTTTGGGGACATAGGAGAATTAAAAATCTGTTGAAAAATATTGTTGTTATCACATGAATTCTTTTCACTGCTGAGAAAAGAATTCTTTTGGACACAAGAATGACATGGGAACAAGCTGATATACGATTCTTCCTGTAATGAAACCAAAATGGGAGAGCGGCAGTTTGTAATAATAATTTAACAGCTTCCTTTCTTTCTAATTGCCCCAAGGATACAAGTAAAATAAAACAAAAGCAAAGTGAAGGCTGAGTATAGGTACCAAAAGATCGAAGAAAGTATACATCGAAAAGGATTAGGTACTATCGGTTGAAGCAGCCACTTCTAGACAGGACGAAGGAACATAAAAGCCTACCATTCTCCAGTGTGTGTGTCCAAGCCCGACACCCCTCAATACAGAAGGCATGTCCTTATTTAAATGAACTGTGTAATCCACTTGGCCTATCACCTCCATCACCACCACACATCTGATGACAGTCTATTATGTGCCAGACAGTGAAAATGAGTTCACAGCCCACTGAAAGGTGACACTCAGGTAAACAAACAAACAAAAATAATAGTGATAAGTGCTACAGTAGAGCTGAAAACAATGTATAATGATGTCAGAGAGGAGGCATGGTCAAAATCTATTTGTGGAATCAAGGAAGGATATTCAAAGGAGAAGACAGAACTGGGTACTGAAGTAATTTTTCTGTACATTTGCGGTGGGGGTCGGGAGGGAACTGATAGAAACAGTGGACATGCCAGGCAGAAGACTGCAATATGGGACAGAGGAAGCCTGGGCTCTCTGAATATTCACGTGAAAGTATGAGAGGGGAGCAAGGTGCGTGGAAGATAAAGGGTAGGACAGGCCTAGCCACAGAGGGCCCTGTAGGCCTGCTAAAGAATTCCACCTTAATTCTGCAGACAATTAGGAGATACTGGAGGAGTTTAAAAACTACTAAACAGATTTGCATTTTTAAAATATCACTTTGGTACCAGGGTAGAGGAGTTGGAAAGAGAATGACAGGAAGCAAAAAGACCAGAAGATTCCAGGCAAGAGAAAATGGGGGTTGAGCTCTCTTGGTTTGAGACTGAGATGGAGAGGAGCAAGTTTTACACAGTAAATGTAAGGGAGAAGGTGAGGATCCTCTTTGGTTCCTGATTTGGTAGCTGGGTGGAGAAGTACCACACACAAAGATAGAGAACAGGAGAGATGTAAAAGCAAGTTTGACAGGGAAAGAACAGGACTTCGGTTTTAGACAGTTTGAGATATCCGTACAACATCCAGATGGAGATGTCCAACAGGTAATTGGATATACAGGTGCGAACCTCAGTAGAGAATTCTAAAATGGAATTTTAGATTTGGGAGACATCAATTGTGGGAATAATAAGAGGGCCAAGGATAGAAGAGACTATCAATAATTAAAGAACTGGGAGATGATGAGTTAAGTCCTTGAAATATGAGAAAAGCAAGAGCCAGAAGGACAGGAGACTGGGAAACATCAGGATGACTGAGACTAAGGGAGGAGGGTTTCAAGAAACAACGGGGTGGTCCAAGATGTCCAATGCTGCAAAGGGATCAAGTAAGAAAAGATGTGAAAAGTGTCCATTGGATTTAGCAACGAAGATGACACAGTACAGTAATAGAGGTTGTGATGGTTAATTTATGTGTCAAATTGGCTAGGTTATGGTTGCCCAGTTTGGTCAAACACTAGTATACAGATGGTGCTGTGAAGTATTTTGTTGGTGTGATTAACATTTACAATCAACTTACTTTAGACAAAATAGATGACTGATAATGTGTGTGTGGGGGCGGGGGGGGCGGGGGTTTCCAGTCGAAAGCCTCAAGGTAAAGTCTGAGGTTTCCCAGAGAAGAAATTCTGTCTCAAGTCAGTAACATGAAAATTCTACCTAAGTATCCAGGCTGCTTGCTTGCCCTATAGATTTCAGACTTGCCAGCTCCAACTGATGAGCCGCTTCTTTTTGTTAAATTTTATAGATTATGGTATTACAGTTGTCCCAATTCTTCCCTCTTCACCCCCCTCCACCAGCACCCCCACTCCCTCAGACAATACCCACACCATTGTTCATGTCCGTCGGTCACAAGTATAAGTTCTTTGGCTACTCCATTTCCTACACTGTACTTTACAAAGCCCCCACCTGTGTTCTGCCCAGGGCCACCCTTCCTGAACTATAAAGCAATATGAGATGGCTGCTATTTGTGCTGGGCCTGGCAATTCCCAGGGGGAGCCAGGCTGTGAATCTACACTGGCTGCTGCTAGTGCCCGGTCTGGGACCACTTTGCTGTTGCTTGTTTCATAGGAGGTAGGAAGTGTGAGGTATGAGCCAAGACCAGCCATTCATACAGAAAAGTCATAGTTAACTGTTTGGATGGTCCCATAAGTTGGGTGGGAAAGAGCCTCAGGGGATCTCCAGGGCAGGCTACACAGTGTTAGCCAGGTTGATGGAGTCTCAAATAAGGCACCTGCCTGCTGGCTGTGTGGCTCCATGTGGGGAGGGCTCAGAAAAGTGACAATGGCTTCTGCCCACCTTTCTGTCTGGAAGAAAGCTGTCCCCCAGCTCCCACCTTAATGCAGACACTTCAGTTCCTTGTATGCCACTGGTACTGTTCAAGCTTCTACCCCGGTGATGTAGGAGCTCAGAGGAAGTACATCTATATAAGTCCATATGAGGGTTCTTTAAGGGAAACTGCTTGGGACTCTAACAGTTTCTTCCACCAACTGAATACCTGCTGATTTTTGCTGCCGTAAGTTATGAGGACTTAGCTTCTGGCACCGGAACGCTGGGCCTGGGGGCCTGGTGTGGGGCTGGGACTCCTCGCTCCTGAGATATCCCTCCCAAATATTTATCCACCACACGTGGGTGTGGGACCGGCCTGTTCTGTATCTATGCCCCTACTATCAGTCTTGATGGATGTAGTTTAACTCCATAGTTGTCAAGACTTCCATGCAACTTGATTTCTGACAGTTCTGAGTGATAGTTGTTCTATATTTTAGTTGTAATTTTGATGCGGTTTTGCGAGGAGGCGAGCTGTGTTTACCTGTGCCAGCATCTTGACCAGAAGTTGTCCTAGAGCTCGCATGAGCCAATTCTTAAAATCAACACCCCCTCTCTAAATATATGTATAACTAGATATAGATAATCTAAATCTAAATATATATGAGTGAAACAGATGGTGGTTCTCTTTCTCTGGAGGGTCTTGATTAATATAGAAGTGGAAGTCAGATTAGGGTGGGTTGAGAAGTAAATGAAAGGAAAAAAGAGTCTATGAGTATTAAATATGTCCTTTAAAATAGCTTTTCTACATAAAGGACAGCTATAGGGCAATGGGGGACAGGCAGAAGATCAAAGGAAGTCTTTAAGAATTGTGATACATTAGCATGATGTATCAGCAATAAAAGAAACTTTGGAGTAAGGAAAATATGAGTCTGAGTTCAGTGCCACTATTCATAAGCTAAGCAAATTATGTAGTCCTCTGAGCTTCCATTTCTTCATCTGTAAAGTATTTGCAGAGCTGGTAAAAAGGATCAGAGATATATACAGTACCTGGAATTTAACAGGGTAATAAATAATTGACAGTCATTTATCATCATATTATTAAACTTTAAGAAATGTCTCCCAACAAAACAGTAAAGCTTCTTGAAAGATATCTTTCGACAACAACAGATCATGCTTATATGCTGACTGGGAAAAGCTGGTAGAGAGATGGAGACTGAAGTCCCAGAAGAAAAAGAAGAATTTAAAAAAAAAATATTTATTTTCAGAGAGGGGAAGGGAGGAAGAAGAAGAGGGTTGGTTGCCTCTCACATGCCCCCAACTAGGGACCTGGCCTGCAACCTAGGCACGTGCCCTGACCAGGAATTGAATCAGCGACCTTTTGCTTTCTGGGATGATGCCAACCCACTGAGCCAAGCTGGTCCGGGCAAGAGAAGAATAATTTAGAAAAGAAAGTCATCCAGGAGGTGGGACAGGATGGGGCAGGAATACAAGTTTTAGACCGGAAAACAGATATCCCTTTCCTTGAAATGGAGGAGTGAAGTGAGGCTGAGTAGAAATGAAGACCTTTGTAGAGGAGGGAGGGCCAAGTTGAGGGCGTTTACTTTGGAGAGACACAAATTTATCTGTGAATGAAATAAGATCACCTGCTTTGCTTTGCTGGGGAGAGGAAGGTAGACAAGCAGAGTTAGGCAGAAAGACTTACAATAGCAGTCTAGGGACAGTGTAGCACATGGACTGGAACACAAACTCTGAAACCAGGCTGCTGTCTGGGTTTGAATTCTGGTTCTGCCACTTACTATATGACCCAGCGTAAATTACTCAACTTCTCTAAGCTTCAGTTTCCATACCTGCATAATGATGCTAATAATCAATCATATGTGCATCATGGGATTATTATGAGGATTGAATGGATTAATATATGTAAAAGGTTTAGAGCTAGGGTGGTCATATAATTTTTCTATCTAAAACTGGGATCCCTTTGAAAGTGAAACAGGTGTTACACTGGGGCTGTTTTAGGTAAACTGGGACAATTGTGATTCCCACCAACAACAGTAACTGCTCATATTCAACCAATACTTATACAAGGATAGCATTTCAGTATTTTGCTGGAAAATAAGCTCCCCCAGGGCAGGGTTGTTTCCATCTTTATTGTTCACTGCCATATCCTTGGAGCTTAGAACAATGACTAGTAGAGGGTAGGAGTTTAAGAAATATTTGTTGAAGGAATAAATGTGCTAAATATCTACTGTAGGAAAGAATAGGAAACAGCTGATCAGTGACACAGGCGACTGCCAAATGGCACTGAAAATCCTGTGTAAAAGATTTAAAGTAGAAGCTTTATTAATCTGCTTATTGAGCAACTGTAGCCTGAAGTGTTCAATATCTGAGCCAACAGATAAAAGTACTTCAAGGCTGAGAGACGGAAGGTGAGAAAAATAAAAGGCCATTTAAAAATGGGAATGCTCCCCATTTAGCCTCCTTATGACATACAGGGAAATATAATATTTTATGGTCCAATTATACTGTTATGGAAATATCTCTTCTTAGCTATGTCTTTATAATGGTGGTGTACTAACCTACCAGTGAGGTACCGTGTTTGTCATATTTCATGACCTCTGATCTCTCTAAAGAGGGGAAGAAAACAGGTAACAAATTGTTTGTATTTGTTCATACACCTGGGTGCCGGTACTTGGTGTCACTCCAGTTTGCCACGCTACAGCTACTTGCACTAGTCTCTGAGATATTAAGGCTCAAAGACATCTGTAGCTGAAATTAAAGCCAGCCTTCCCCTCACAGGTTCTGTAGTAGTAATGCTTCTGTATTATTTGTGAACTTTAGAGTCTTTCATTCTGATAATGTAAGGTTCCTAAGAAATGTTCAGAAAATGATAAAAAGTCAGAGAGAAGATGAAAGTCTTTGTTTTTGTTTGCCCTAAAACTGTCCACTTAAACTAATACCCAAGGAGATAAGAGCAAGTTAGCTAGCAAAACAAACACGAACAGATCACCCAGAGTAAGTATGAATGTAGAATTTACATACATCTTAGTGACATAAACACCTCTTTTTTTTTTTTTTTTAATTCAGGTAGAGAAAAAGAAAGAGGTCAGGGTGTGGGTGTCACTGTGAAAGAAGTGAAAAGTATGCGTCCGAATGGATGTAGGCCGACTTGAGGGTGAGTTTGCCACAAACGCCTCTTAAAAACAAAAACTATAGCCCTGCCCCGTGTGGCTCGGTTGGTCGGGCGTCATCCTGCTAACCCAAAGGCCGCCGGTTTGAGAGGCAATTGACCGATGTTTCTCTCCCTCTCTTTCTCCCTCCCTTCCTCTCTCTCTAGAAATAAATAAATAAAATCTTACAAAAGACTACATAATACTTCATAAACGAATAACGATGTGGTGGGGTAATGTAGATGTAAAATATTAAGAGTCATTTCATCACTACTTTCCAACACTTTCTATTTTAATAATGGTTTTGAGGTTATAGGTAGAAGTCACAATGACCAGTGTCAATGTACTAAAAACAGTTTTATAACGAAGAGAAATTTGCTTATCCTTTGAGAAAAGAAAATGAGTCTAACATGGAGAGAACTTCAGTAACTTTGAATTTAATCGGGTGAAATCTGAGCAGAAGGCTCAAGCTAACCTATGAGTGAAAGATGACAAGTGTAATTATAACTTTCAAGTAACCACTAAACTCTTTAAATATCCAACTTAGAATTTTAAAATTAACATCTGCCTTAAATACCTTTTATTTTGGGTAGATAGAAACCAACACAGAAATTAAGCAGTCTGACACTGGAGAAAATGATAGCAGGCAGCGGACCTATTACAACTTACTAAATCAGGAAACTTATACGTACTGCAAAAGAAATGCAAAGATAACCTTAACGAGAAGACACCAGTGAAGAAACACAACGGTTGCAAAAAGAGTACCTTAAACAAGTTCAATAAACTGTAACAACACTTCCCCTAAGTTTCAAAGCTACTCACAATAAAAGATAATGAAATAACTAATTACAATAATGAACTGTCATTACCTATCTATCAATCTATCTCCAGAGTATTTTTTTAAATAGACACCAATTTTTATAAAAAATAAATTAAAAAAGGATGAAGATCACAAGTTGGTGATATTCTCAGCAGGCTGATGGATCCTTACAGGCACTGTTTCATTTTACATACTGGTGTTATCTAGGAAAGTACTTCAGATTTCTGGTTGGAGAAATAAATTTTTAAATTGTTTAAATCAGAGATTGGCAAACTTTTCATGTGAAGGGCTATATAAATATTTAAGGCTTCACAGGCCATACGTTCTCTATCATGACTATTTACTCTTCCACTGCAACACAGAAGCAGCCACAGACAATGTGTAAACAAATGAACATGGTTTTGTTCCAATACAACTTTATTCACCAAATAGTGTGCCACAGTATGCCAACCTGATATAAATCATCGTGATCCCTTGGAAGTGACCATTGATTAAATCTTTTTGAAAAGATAATTCATTATATTGAAATATTAAATCTGTTTGAAATTATGTCCTTGAATTATTTTTCTTTTCCATTTTTGCTGTTTTCAAATGTGCTTATCTTCCATTCTTTTAAACTGTGACCTATATCTCAGGTGCTTTCCAACACTTAACTTTTATGATTCCCCAAATCCCAGTGAGATAAGAGCATGCAATTAATCAACATAAACAGAATATTTGGAGGCAAGACAATTCTGCTAGGCATAAGACAGATAAGAGCAGAAAAGGCTAAGCAGATGTTCTCGTGTAAGCCAATGTAAAGAAATGCTATGAGGACACATGGAAGCGTAATTTGGCGGAGCTCTGAGGTATCACAAAGCAACAGCGGCCAACAGCTTGGGTAGCAGGGGCAGAGCATGTCACTCTTTCTGAGCAACAGTGATTTGCCTTCTGGTTTACAAAGTTCTGCTACAAACCAAAGAGTCCTTCAAGGGTACCCAATGTGTAAAGAATCATGAGCCAGTCTTCCTGTTCACATCTATACATCGAGAAAACCCAGTCATTATAGAGTAATAATATATTAAAAGGCAACCATGATATGGTGTGCCTTGTAATAAATGGAGAGACTTCTTTGTTTTCATAGCAAACTTGGCTTCATTTTTTTTTAAACTGGAGAGAAGCCTTGAAGTCTTATAATTTGACATTTGAATTTCTGAGCAGAATCATGTAATAAACAGATTTTATCCTATAATTCCAAAATATGGCGAGTATTCCTCAAAGGACAAGGCATTGAAGGGAAAGAAACGCAGCTTTCCACAGGATTTGAGACTGGCATGATCTCTAATGGCTGCTTTGTTCAAAGTACAGTAACTTTTAATCTGGGACAGTGACGTATACTATTTCCTGCATTTTCTTAAGTGAGAAGGGCCTTTAAAGGCTGTTGGGAAAAAAATAAGGAGGAAATCAAACAGCAAAGGAGGCGGTATTATTTAAAAAAAAAAAAAAAAAAAAGACAAGATTATGATCCCTGAACTCCAAAGAGTGTTTCGAGGAAGGGGCGGAATGGGCTATGTCAAATGCTGCTGATCGGCTGAGTAAGGTGACACAGCCATTGGAACAGTAATAGAAAGAATTTGACAAGAACAGCTTTGGTGGAGTGGTGAGGGCAAAAGCCTGATTAAATGAGTTTAACAAAGGAAGGGAGAAAAGGAAGTACAGGCACTAAGAAGAAACCTTTTTTTTAAAGGATAGTTTGTTTTCCATTAAAGAAAGAAAACTGATTGCAGTGGAGAGAGGGGGTAGCATTACTGGATTAAATGGGAGCTGGAACAATGAGAACCTACTGGAGGGACTGGCCGCAGCCAGCCGCCTGTTCACCCTTTGAATAGGAGGGAAAACAGACGTGGACGCAGGTAGGTGAGTAGATGTGGTAGTGGCACGTGAGTTTCCTTCTGGTTGATTCTATTTTTTTCAGTGAAGTAGGATGCAAAGTCATCACCTGAAAAAGGACAGAGTAAGAAATTCTGCAGGTTTAAGATGAAAGGAGGTGTCAAATAGTCATCTAAAAAAAAGAGAGCAAATGGGCTAAAAAAAAAAAAGAGACTGTCTTGCTTATCTTTGTATCTAGACAGACTAGCACAGCCCCTACCATGTTTTAGACACCAACGGTGACTTGAAGCTTGAGAACCACTGGGTCTTCATGAATACAAATTTTTTTAAAAAACCCTAATGGTTATTGAATTTTTTTAATCTAGAAAAGGTCCATGACCAAGGCATGTGACATACTAGTTGGTTCTATCACAGGAAACAATGAAACCAAGGATATATGGGAACCTTCTGATTCTTTTGAGACTTTTTGCTTTTCTTCAGAAATTTGTTATAATGCACTTCAAAAAGAAAAATAAACTAAATCCTAAAAGATGGATCAATAAAATGCGAGGAAAATAAAATTTAAAGAAGGGCACAGGAATTTTAAAAAGGTGAAGAAGAAAATGGAAAGCAGCAGCAGATATTCTAATACTTTTTAAGAACAGGATTCAGAATGAAAATAAGCACTAAGCATGATTTTTCAGAGAAGAAAACATGGGAAGTCTAAAATAGAATGTAGATGAGAGTATGCTGATTTAAAAGGGTCATAAATATCATGAAATGTTTTATTCTCGAGAAGTAGGTGAAGACAATATAACCATGCATTCTCTAAACCATAACCATTTCTAATGATGGATTTTAACAACTGTAAAAGCGTAAAAACTTGAAAAATATATTTGCTGTACATTATGGGATTTGCTACAACAGAGAGATTATTTTGGGTGATTTTTACACAGTTTGAGGTAGTTACCCACTCCTTCCTAAAGTGAAGTGACATATAGCCCTGGGGAAGTTCACAAACTCAAATGCCTCAGAGTTAGAAGCAGGTAACAAAATGAGTAAGGCCGGCGAGCTGTAGGGACAGTAGGCATTTGTAGGGATTGTGGCAACCAAAGGGTACAGTCACTAGTTACTCAGCTCAAGCCTCCACTTTCAAATAGAAAGCATGCTGTTTTGCCAGATCTTTTCGTTCTTAAGACAGATATCCTAGTTTTTATGTACAAGATTTCAACGTTTGGAATACTGGCAACTAATTCAAAGTTATAAACTCCGCACAGGCCATACAACACATGTTTGTGGGAAGCGTTCAGGCTCTTGAACAGTCTCATGTCCTCTGCATTAGGCTCTTCCTTCATGATAATTAAGGATTACATGACGAAAGCAGAGGCCAATACTTTTGAATGGGAGACCATTAATATGGGGTAGGTGAAAGAACTCCACACTATGTTTCAGAAAACCTTGGCTTCAGGGTAGGCACTGCCATTTACTACTAGCTAGGCGACCTCTTTCAGCTAATTCATTCATTTGTGAAATGTAGTTCCATGAACAATCCTGTCTAATTCACTGAGGTGTTGGGAGTAGCAAGTCAGAAAGTAGGTCAAAGTATATCATAAACTGTACAGCTCTCTATAAATACAAATAAATGCCTGTAAGATAATAGAAAATATATTTTGGCCTTGGTCCCCAGTTCTTGGCATAGAGCTTCTGGAACCGTTATAATTTTCTAAGTGGTAAGAGCACTAGAAGCATCTTTTGTTCTATGAGGTGACTCTGAGTGGGCTCCTGGATAAGGAGGGCTGGTCACCAGAAAGACCCAGCCGTGATTAGAAGCTTGGAATTTTCAGCCCCGCCCTCATTCTCCAGAGAGGGAAAAGGAGCTAAAAATGGAATAATCATCATGACTATGTGAGAAAGCTTCCATAAAATCCCAACATTAAGAGGTTCAGAGAGCTTTCCGGTTGGCAAATACATCCACATTGGGAGGGTGACGCTCACCAACTCCTCAGGGACAGCGGCCCTTGAGCTGGGGCCCTCCAGACCTCGCCCTGTGTATCTCCTCATCTGGCTGTTCATCTGTATCCTTTGTCATATCCTTTGGTGAACTAGTGCCTTTTCCTGAGTTCTGTGAGCTGCTCTGGCAAGTTAACCAAATTCAAGAAAGAGATCATGGGAACCTTCAATTTGTAGCCAAACTGGACAGCAGCTGTGAGTAACCTGAGGATCTACAATTTCAACTGGCGTCTGAAATAAGGTGGGAGCAGTGTTATGGGACTGAGCCTTATCCTGTGGGATGTGACACTCTCTCCAGGAAGATACTGCCAGAATCGAGTTAAATTGTAGGACGCCCATCTGGTGTAGCAGAGAATTGCATGGTGTGGAAAAAATCTCCACATATTTGGTGACCAGAAGCAAAATGTTTTGTGTGAATAGTCAGGGAGACACAGGAGAAAGACTCATAGGAGGTACAATAAACTGCACTTTTCTAATACAACAGCTTTAAAAAGAGACCTAATAGGGAGGTCTAAGCATTTTATAGCTCCGTGTTCAGTCAGTTCATCATAAAAATGAGAAAATAGATTACTTAGCTCATGGGGTTCCTCACATAAAATTATAAAATCCTTTTCAACTGTTAAATGTCCTATAATTACTTTGTAATAAAGTACTGGCCTAGTATGGCCAAAAACACAAATGAAGACACATATAACAACTTCCTAAAAAGTTGGCTACATTCTTGACTTCCCTAAAATAATGAGCAATTTAATGTGCTACTCTGGAAAAAGTTATTTCAGGTTCTCAGTTTTTTCCCTTCTCCTTAAGATGTATATAAGCTTACAATGGGTTAACCCTAGAGGCCAGTAACAAAGCCAGGTATCTGTTCCCTTTGGCTAAAGTTTCAGGGGGCACAGCCTCCATCAGCAGGTGATACAGGAAGAGGAAGTGACTGTGGAGTCAGGTCCAGGATGCAACTTAGGGAAAAGCAGCAGCAGTCTTCCTGGCTTAAGGCCATGACTTAACACATTCAGAATCAGAGCTAATAATTCTAGCTACCTACTTTCATGTAGGTGTGTTTGATGGAAAGTTTTTTCTTTTCTTTTCTTTTCTTTTTGTTCTCTTTAAATACATTTGTCTCTGCCTTCCCCCCGCCCCACCCACCACTTTGATGGAAACACTTCTTAATATCTGCTGCTCTCATTATGCTGGACCATTAAGTCATAAATGATGTGAAGGCTAAGAAAGCATCAAAATTTATGAGGAACTGTATGGCATAAAAACTCCCTATCACATACTGTTCATTTTCAGCTTTCATCAAACCACAACTGACCTAGCAAACTCAACAACCATGTCTCTTCCACCAGCCTATTTCTTGCAGAACAGCGTGGACCTGAGTTGAATGATGGCAAAATCTTTCAAGTTCATTTGAAAGATTTAAAAGGCTCCAAAGTAAAGTTTTGCATTTAAAAGCATGGTTCTGGTTAAGATTATGAGTGATGCTTTCCTCTCCTCAGTTTTCCAAACTCTCTGAATGACTTACAGTAATTTTTTAAATTGTATATTAGAATAAAATCACCCTGCCATAAAAAGAATTCCCCCTGCAATAACATAAGAAAAAATTCTGATAGTCACATGTTATGGATGCCAGTATGCGATTACTTAGCATCTTTTAAGAAAATCCTGTGGGCATCAAACTCACTAGTATGATTTAAATATCTCCAAATAAGTAAAATGTTAGTTTGAACCACTAAAAGACTCTTTAAAGCTTTAACTAATAAAAAAGTAAATTAACTAGAGATAAATCCAAAGTTAAGTACTACCTCTAAAGAATATAGAGAGTAAAAGTAAGTTTCCAGGAAGCTCTTTATTTATTAGCATCCTTTCGGGTTAAATCTTTCAAAGTTCACTTGTAAATAATATGAAAAAAGTGATTGTACAGCATAGTGATGAAGAGTGTGGGCTCCAGAGCCAGGTTATCTGGGTTCAAATCTTAGCTTCTAGCACTTATTATATCTGTGAATTTAGGTGGGTCACTTAGCCTCTATAAAACTTCAGTTTCCTTGCAAAATAGGGAGAATAATAATTTCAAGGTTTTTGTAAAGATGAAGTGAGATGATTCATAATTTCCTTTTTCATGCCATAAAAATTTACCATGTAGCAAAATGCAGTGAAACAGCTATGAAGCACAGGGTAACCCAGTTGAGCTATACCGTACGTGCACCATGACCCCACTGTGTACAGCAATGAAAACTGGCCCTTGGGACTGATTTTGAAGCGAGATCTACCTTTGTTCCTCAACGCCATATTATAACCTTCAAAAAAAATATACTTTTAACATGTCTATGTATCGAGTCAATTTCTACAACCTGCCTTCACAGACAAGGCTGTTTTACTATAGTAGACCTATTAAAAACTAACCTCCTAGAAAATAAAAATTGTATAATAATTGTGGTGATGCGGAACTGTTTTGAGAAATTCTCTTTGGAAAAGAATAAGCACTCCACAAAAAACATTTCCTTAACAATTAAGTACCAATTAATAATAATGCAAATGGTTATAGAATTCTTTCTAGATATGATCCCCCATACTATATGAACCTGTTAATTTGACTCAGACTCAAAATGTCTATTAAAAAATTAGGTGACATGGGTGGGTCAGTTATATGATTTTTTTAACTTCAGATTGACAGCGGTAACTAAATTAAACCATTCAATCTAAAAATCCTTCAAATTTATTTACATTAATTAATATAAAGGTGCCCTAAACAGCAACATGTCAAAATTGACTATTACTAAAATATTTACTTAAGAAATGGAAACTTTTTTTTTTAATAAAACAAATTTCCAAAATAATAAAACCACCCAGTAAAAAAAAAAAATTGTGATGGGATTTTTATATTCACATAAACTTTTAGTAATTTACACTCAGTTATCCAATGACAGTAGTTTTTTCTTATGCTTTCTCAGTCTGTATTATTTTGTAACACTCAAAACTAAATAAGGACACAAAAATGTTACAAATACATTTACCTACTTGTACATATATTAATTCGAAGGAAATATGAACATTAAACAATCATTATTTGAAAAGCATCTATAGAACACTCCAGATATGGCAGTCAGTAAACTAATCGAGACAGTTTTTCTTAGATTAGTAAGCAGCACAAGTTAAAAAATCACAGGCTCCTCAAAGATTAAGTTTATGTACTTTCACTTACTTCACCTGAAATTTAACTTAGATTAAAAAAAAGCATTGAGTATAAAATTTGGGGTACATTTAACTTTTGACTTGAATTTAATTATTTCTTCCCATTTCTCTGTCAATATCGAATACTAAGTAAAATCCAGTTGTTAAAAATTCAGCTAATATACTTATATGAACAGTTTGGCAAGATCAAATTAAACACCTAGTCATTTTTTAAAAAAATAATTTATTTTTCCAAATACATTTGTCTCCGCCTTCTCTAAAAAAAGACAATCCTTTTTTAACCTACTTTATTTATTGGACTTTTCTAGAATCATCAGATTTATTATCAATAGACACAGGTAATATCATAGATAGCAACTTTCCAATTCATTAATTTGCATATATAGTCAAGTCAATTCCTGTATTATAAAGATACCAAAGCTGTATTTCTTTAAAAAAAAAAAAAAAAGTCAGTGCTATACTAGGGGTGTAACTCCTTATAAAGCAAGCACCAAATGTGGCATCAAACTTACTTTTCCAAAGAAGCCTTTGAAGAACTTCCTTTCCTGGAGGAACAGGGGGACAAGTCGAGCACTATTATTGTATGGGCTAAATGTCTCAGGGTTTCACACCAATAAGCACATAAGGAAGTCGGGTGAAGGGCAAAGTAGGAGAAGGGGAGGGAGTGAGTTTTAAAGAGTTATCCAGACAAGGAGTGACATGAAAATGCAGGGAAACATACTGTATGGCCTAAGAATCCATGGAAAGAATGAGGAGAAATCAGAGCCTGTATCCATGCAGAGCGACTAGTTAGTTCAGTGTTCTCTATTTACTTTTAAAACAGAGATTATCCAAATTTGGTAGCAGAGAAAAAGATTAGGACATACTAGTTTTGTGAGATTTGCATTTTAAATTTCATAATAGTGAGTAGTAAATAGAATATTAGCTCCATATAAATATTTCAATTGAACAGTGGTCAACTATGTGGAAGTCATCAATTAAAAAACCAGTTTACATTCAAATGACCACATAATCACATAGCAACACATAAAATTAAATAAAGAGTGTGCAGCAAGGGTCCTTGTCAGACTTTTTCTTACTGAGTTCAATATGTCACTTAGACAATCTTTACTTATGCACTAGGATTAGTTTGCATATGTGCTGATCAATCCCATGACAATCATGGGGAAATAATAAATATGTTCTATTCCAGCAGTGGGAAGAGGGGGTAGAGGGAGGTGGGTGAGGGTTTAAAGAGGATAAATGGTAATGGGGAAAAATATAAATAAATAAATAGATTAATTAATTCTATTCCAAACACAAAATAAATCAACTATAAAGAACACAAGGCTAACGGTCTCACTGGAGCAGAGAAAATAAATAATGAGAACATAACCACATCTGTGGACCACAACTGAAATGTAAGGAGTAGGGTTGTGTTTTCTTTTAAATATTACTGTTTTAGAATAAAGAAACTTGCATGGACAGCGGTAAATATAGAATTCCAAAACTATATACATGAGAGAAACATGGCTACCTATGGCCCCATTACCAACTTTTAAGCACATACAAACTTTAAAAACTGGCCACCACTTAAAATTTGAAGAATTTATGCAAAGAAGATGGGTTCTAATTCATCCAAGCGAGATTAACTTTACATTTCCTAGTTTTGGTTAAACTATACTTTAAGCCTTTACTTCTTATAATCAGTTTTTAATGATGGACAAATGTCTAGAAAAAGACAACTGTACTGAAATTTGACTCGCAGACAATTTATAGTCATTCAGACACTGACTAGTTTGCTTGCTCCCTAAGTTTTGAAAATGCAAACACTATCGAATATTTCCACAAAATGTTCTGAACTTAAGCTGGAAAAATAATAAAGTAATTGGGGCAGTTATTACAATAAGACTAATTTTATTTCTGCTGCCAAGTTTGGTGACCCTAGTTTTGTTAGACTGAGCAACCATCAGCTTTTAAGGATGCAGCCAAAGTTAAAAGAGCCACCATTCTTAAGGGATAGTGAGGTGAGGGAAAGAGATCCATTAATATTTAATTTAGCTCCCAGAAAAGCGCTGGTTAAACATGGAGTTTGCCTCTTTTTATAGAAGATCTCAGATGTTAATGAAAAAGGTTGACGTGCAAAATGCATAAAAAGATAGTTATTAGAGAATATTGTTTTTAAAAAACAATTAAGTTATGATTCTTTTACCTGCTAAAACAAAAACATATATTAGAAAAAAATATATCAAATAGTGAATAAAAAACCCAACATATTAGAAACTGGTAGTATAATGAAACTAGTCTAAAACCAAGACAGGGAGAGACATTTACAGAGACAATGGGAAGAAAAGACCTTTTAAAAGGAAGGGCATGTTGGATCAGTGTCAAGTAATATAACCAAAGGCCCGATACACTTTTTACAGAAATTGATAAATGACATTATTCCTCACCCGGCGCTTGACTATGATGTAAGGACACTGAAAATGAACAATAGATTGTCCATAGACAATATCTCATACAATCTAAATCCCTAAGTGGTTAATTTGTGAAATTATGGCACAAAATTAATGAGTGAAAAATAGCTATAACTAACTTTATGTATACAAAGTAAAAAACAATTTAAACATATTAAGGCTCTGAGAAGCATATGTTTAAAACACTATCTTGTTTAGTTACAGTATCTTTTCATTTGAAAGTATTGTTTGCAGATAACTTCTAACTTAAGTTAAAACAATCCTAAATTTTAAGGAACTACTTCAAGGTAAAAGAAAGTTATCTTGCAAACAACCCTACTTCCTCAATTTCCCACAAATTTAGATTTTTAGTTTAAAGATCATTTAAGCGATAGGTTTAGGATGTTTGCTTTGCTACTTAACTGATACACATGAGCTATATAATTCCTCAAATTTTAAAACTCTGGCATTCAAACTAGTTCCACAGATATGCTATTTTCCTTTTATATGGAGGTTGTACATTTTTACATTTGCTTGCATTTATTTGAAACTCTTAAGAGGAAGCTTTATGATCTTTTATGGAAAAATAAACAAAAACACCTCCAGAGCCATAGCTGTTGGCAAAATATAAACACCTGGTATCTCTAATCATAGATGTTATAGATTATAGATGTCTGTTAGGATCAATGTTTGGTAAGGGGGGAGGCGATGAGAAATTTCTGCATAGTAAGTATATGAAGACAAAAGTCAGGAATTTTTGTTGACTAATATGATCTGAGAAGAACAACAAGCTGAAGACTTCTAACTTTCTGCAACCATCTCAGGACAGCATTATACAAGGGGAAAGTTTGCGTGTAATAAGCAGAAAACTGACATCAATTACCTAAAAATTCAGTCTTATTTTTAAAAATACATGTCTCCCTATGTAAAATTATAAACAACATTCACTCCAAATCTCCTGGGTAGGACTGGTCTGAAAAATTTTAAAGAACTTCTTGAATGAAAATTTTAGAAATGGTCAATTTCCCCTCAAAGTTCAAAAGTTTAAGTATATATATAAAAGCAATCAACATATATAAAACTTCATTTTAGCCATAAAATACCACAGGGAAATAAGGATCTTTTAGAGGTATGCAAAAGGGTTTCATAAACTTTAAAATATGAAATATAATTACACTTATGGTGATTATTATGAGATTCAATTTGACTACATGTTCAGGACTGAATTGTTTCCTGTACATTCATTCCAGAAATATTTTTTGAGTGGCTACCAGGTGCCAGTCACTGTTTTAAACCAAGTGGCAATTTGGTTTCTATTTCTGTTGAAAATAAAAACTCATTAAATTTTATTATTTAAATAGTCCTGTATTCAAATAATCATGCTTACAGCTTATAATCTTCTTGGCCAAAAACATAAAAAGGTAAAATAAAACAAAAACATTCACTTAACTAAAAAATTAGTTTTAAAACTCGGTATATAATGGCTATCTCTAGGATTGCAAGAGATTTTATGTATGGTTTTTGTTCATTTGGATTTTATACAATGAACATTTACTACCTATATAATAAACAGATGTTTCTATTTAAAAGTAGGTTTAAAATATAACTAGACAGTTAGGAGGGTTAACTGCTCATTAAACAACTAAATATCATTTCTTAATACATACCTTCTGGGTAAATTTAAACCATCCCTAGATTTTCGTCATTCAGAGAGTGAACATGAAGCTATACTGAGTTAAAAGACTTTCTAAAGGCTGATTCCATAGTGACCTTCTAATAGTAAGTTATAGAAGCTATTAACACTTTAAATACTATAGTTTCAGGCCTATCTAGCCTGTTCACTGATTTGTCTGTTGCTTTTAGTCATTAGTTTATGGGTTTAAAATGCCCTTTAAATGTCTATAGGGCAAACCATTGCATTACTTTTTAAAATATTCTTTGCCAAACTGATTTTTCTAGTGAACTTAAAATTGTTAAAGAGGAGATTGAATTTATATTTCTTGGCAAACTATAATATCTGAAGCTATATTTAACTGGGGAATATATTCAGGTAGATATGGCAAGTCTATAAATTATAGTTCCATGTACCATAATACATGGATATAAGTGCCTTTAACATGATGATCTTTGGAGAGCAAAGACAGACTAGGAAGGGCTTTAATCGTTAAAGAATTTAAGTAACCAAAATCGAAAGTAAAGGGCATGTGTGTGTACATATGTGTACTTATGTCTATATTGGTTTAGTTTTTATTTCACTAGTTCTTTGCATAGTATAATCAGTTATTTTTCTCTTCTTTTTTCCTTCTGTAATAGGCTCAGGCATTTCCTCCAAAATATAGTCCACTTCTCTGAGTGGTTGCTTTCTTGATTTTATAACTTTTACATTGAGGAATTATAGAAAAAAGGTCATACAGAATGCACCAAGAAGCAGAAAAGTTCTGATTATTAAGTAAATTGAGACAAAAAGCACTCATTAGTAGCCAAACCTGTGGCAGCCCACCATACCAGCAAACCCAAAGCAACAAGTATTTAATGCTATCTGGGGCACGGGCATGCACAAGTGATGCTTAAAGCTTTCAGAGCAAAGGTGGGTGGGGACAGGGGGAGGCCACACACCAGGGAGAAGGGAGGTTGTGAAGAGGGCTGTCAGAGTTTCCAAAACATTTTTCAAATCTATCCAAAATGTGAAATTAACACTTTTGTCTGAACCTTTAGGAGCTCTGAATCCATTCTCTCCTTTTATTAAATACACAGGCATGTGCCTAGAATGTGTTCTATGGCATAAAGGCAAAGTACTCATTATTTATCTTAGAAAAGGATTTTCCATTTCAAGTATGCTGAGGTTTGTGCAAGAGGCAGAGAAATATATTGTTTATGTTAGAGGGGTGTAGAGAAGGAAATTGGGAGTAGAAGTCAAGATAATAAGTCCTCCCCAAATGTAAACCTCACTAGCCATCAATACAAATATCTTGGTCATCTATTTTTTCCTTGAAAGCTGTTTGTTATAGTAGATTTAAAAACAATAATTTATAACCCAGTTATCACAGTTAGGTTAACACACTATCTGTAACAGTTTTATCCTGGCTTTAAAATATTTTTCATTTCATTGTTGAATATGGATTCTTAATCAAAAATATCTTCTGGAAAATGTCTCATCTAAACTGAACAAATTGTTCTTTATTATTACACCTTTGGATGGACAACATGAGATGCTCTTTATTAGTGAACTCACATCTTTTGCCTTAAGAGAAACACTGTTCTTACTGGATTGTGCATCACTGAAATTTACTGAGCAACATCTTTTAAGAAAATATTTATAGCATATAGACCAACATTGGCAACCATGAAATACATACAGCTTTCAATCTTTTTACAGCATCTTCACAGACGTGCATTCCTCTTGATTCATCAACTTCTACATGGCCAAGGTACTGTAGGAAGAAGAAAAATGTTACGGCTTTTGCTCTGTTTACTGGTAGCTTCTAAATGATAGGTATTAGATGGTAGAAAATTGAATATTGAAATTCCTACACTCAAGAAACTCACCGCCATTGTAGAAAGATAAGATAATGTTACTTTACTTACCCTGTGTCCTCAAGTGAATGAGATGTATAATAAGTGTCTCAAAGAGTTATTATAGAAGAGTATGTGGTAGGCACTGAAGGTTATCTGAATCTAATGGATCTGAGGCTGTTGCCTGTGCTAGAAACAGTTACTGTATCTGTAAACATAAAAACAATCCTAAGACAACATGTGTATATGTATATATGTACACACACATGCATATAAAAAAAAGCATAAATAAAAATACCACTTATTCCAAGACCGAAGAGTTCACATAATCCTTTTATGGGGAACACATGAGCAGGGCAGAAAACTTAAACAAAATTTAAGAAGACGATGCATCTGAGCTTTAAAAGATGTGTAGCATTTGAGGAGGCAGAAATGGGAAGTTTAGGAAACGATTTTAGGCAGAGGGAATTCAACAAAAGTGAGAGGCGTAGAACAAGATAACTACATATCAGCAAGTGTTATTACTATTTGGCTGGAATGTGAGGTATATGCAGTGGAGGAGTTTGAATGCTAAAATGAGTCTGCACTTAATCTTAGAAGCAATGGAGAGCTAATAAAACTTTTCTTTCTTTCTTTTTTTTTTTTGGCAAGATGGTAATATGATTCAAATTGTATCTTAGTATGGGAATAGCCTTAGGTTAGAAAAGCAGAAGGGATGGTAACAATATTACAAGTGCTCTCTTTTAAAAGGAAATTCAGGGTCTGGTTCTGGGTAAGATGGAGTAGGTACGCTTTACCGTCTCACCTACTGAATGAAACAATAAAACCTGGACAGAATGCAAGGAGCACCTATTCGAGGTTTCTATAAAGAGTAGAAGATGAATCACAGTATAACACCAGAATTCAAGATATTTCTGAACCAGCAGCAAGTTTACCTCCCCCTCCCCTCCCATCCCTTGCTATCTCCTGTTGTGGCACAGAGAGAACTCTGGGAAAAGCACTGGAGTTCTGGCTCAAAGACCAGATAAGAGAAATCCTTATCCCCAGAAAGAATACAGGAATCCTCCTCCCTTTTATTCATCTCTATTTTTCTTCTCTCACATTCTAGCCGCCCCAAATCCTGTGATGGCAGTGGTGCTGGCAGCAGCAATGGAAACCACACCTGAGAGGGAGGGGAACCTCCTCTGTTCAGTGGAACTGTGATTCCAGGAAGGCGGAGCCAGCCCCCCTTCTGCTTTTTCTCCCTCTCTCTGCGTCTCCCACCCCTTGGCTCCGGAATGGAGGTAAAATACTGGGACTGCATGGGAAACACATGTATACAGAGTTTAAGCAACTTGTCCAGGGTCATTCAGCTAATGAATGCACAAACTCAGTCTTACAATGCTCATATATTGAATTTTTCATTTTTACTACTATCTTTCTAATGATGAATAAATGCATAAAACCAATGTAGAAAACTGTTGGACTTCAGGTAACAAAATACTTGAGGCATCAATCACAAAAAATCGTGAACTAAGATCAAAATAATTAAATGTCTAAAGAATTGTAACAACTATAATTTTGAATACACATTAAATAAAACAGCAAGACTACTCACACTAAAGCTGTGGCTAAAAAGGGGCTCTGGAATAAATCTAACAGAAAGTAACCTCACAGGGTGATCTGATCATAAATTCCTACCTGGGAAGGTCATGGAGTTAGTCATGCCTCAGACCTATAACTTCCCTAGTAAAAGGTTATCTTTGCCTTAAGCAAGCCCTTCCATTTTTTAAACCACTGTAAATATTTTACTTTTTACATTTTTTTTAATTTAAATGTATTGGTGTGACAATGTTTAATAAGATCATATAGGTTTCAAGTGTACATTTCTGATACGTGATCTGTGTATTGCATTGTGTGCCCAGCACCCACAGTCAGACCATCTGTCACTACATAATTGGACCTTTACCTTTTCCTCCCCCCCGACCCCACTTCATTCTGGTAAGCACCATAATGTTGTTTGTGTTTATGAGTTTCAGTTTTATATTCCACATACAAGTCAGACCATATGGTTCTTAGCTTTTTCTGATTGATTTATTTTGCTTAGCACGATATTCTCAAGGTCCCTCTATGTTGTTGTAAATGGCAGTGTTTCATCTTCTCTTATAGCTGAGTAGGATTCCATTGTATATATGTACCATATCTTCTTTATCTCATCCCCTCTTGAATTCCTCTCTTGTCTTGGCCACTGTGAATAATACTGCAATGAACAGGGGAGTGCACATATCTTTGCAAATGTTTTCAAATTTTGAGAGCAGGTATCCAGAAGAGGGGTTGCTATGGTCCTGAGTAGTCTTGCTGTTTTATTAAGAGGGGGTCCTATGGTAACTCTATTCATTTTTGAGGAACCGCCATACTGTGTTCCATACTGGCTGTGACAGCGGGACTAAGAATTGGAAAATTTTAGTTTTAGGTAATATCAATAAGCTTAGTAATTAATGCATGTAAAAAGCTATTGTTTCAGGAACTGAAGGTATGACCCACCCTGACTCCAGGAAACCATAAGCAGTTCCACCTTTGTGCCTCAGGAGGACAGCAAGCAATCAAAATGGTATCTGAGCCATTGTACTCCAGGGTGAGATGCCAATTGCCCGGGGCACAGATAAAGAATCACCAGTCAGCAGATGAAAGAATGCTGCAGCTTTTTATCTGATTAACCTTTTCCCTGAATTCCAAACCCCTTACCTACACTTTTCTTCTCTTTAAAAGAGTCGGTTTGAAATGCAATGTAAAACAGTCAGTTAGGTTACATAACCCGCCATCTTCTCCGACTGTGGGCCATCTGAATAAAGCGCCCATAAAGAGTCAATCCCTGTCTCTGCTTATTGGTTCTGGCAGTGACAGGCAGCAGGAACCACTGATTTTTCTGGTTTCAGCTGTATCAGTTTACATTCCCATCAGCCGTGAATGAGGGCTACTTTTTCTCCACAACCTCTCCAACACTTGGTTATTACTGTCTTGTCGCTCCTCTCTCCATTGTTTTTGTATACCTAGGTTAATAGGCCTTTGGGATGCCTTTTTCAGACCACCCTCAAGGGAGCACACAATCTTGTTAACTACCCTGCAATCAGTCCAATCCCATGTAATCTTGTAATTCATGTAATCTTCCTTATACCCCACTCCCACCGATTACAAATGTATAAAAAGAAACTGTAAACTGTTATTCTGAGAAGCATTTTTCTTTGAAGCATTTGAGATTTGCTTCTGGCATGTGGTCAGTTTGGCTCAAATAAACTCTTATAAAATGTCTCTATAGGTTTGGGTGTTCTGTACATCAACATTGTGAATCAAATAATGCATTGTATATAGTTCTAAACTGAAAGACTATAACCTCTTTAGGGAAAATCTGAATAATACAAAATCCAAGGTGATACACAATCATACCCTGCATAACAACCTTTCAGCCAAACACAAACCACATTTGCAACAGTGGTCCCATAAGATTAAAATGGAGCTGAAGAATGCCGATTGCCAAGTGATTTCTAGCTGTCTTAACATTCTAGTGTAATGCATTACATAATTACCATTGTGTTACAACTACCTACAGTATTCAGTGCAGTAATAGGCTGTATAGGTTTGCAGCCTAGAAGTTGTAGGGGGAACAGATTTTTGTCACCCCATAATGTGTCTCTTTGGCATAAAGATTATTTTAGTCTGGCTAACTTTAAGAAACAGCATATAAAGGAGACACTCTGAAATTCAAGTAGAAGTTACCCTTTGTAAAAGACATTTACTTTGCAAGGAAAATCTCCATTTGTAAGGTGTCTCCCTTGCTATACCAGAAATAGGGGAATAAATTTATTTTTAGAAATGCTTATCAATACAGAAGACAAGGATTTAAATATCCTAACAACCTGAGACTTCTGGCCAAGATGGAGGTACAGGTAGGCTTGCTTCACCTCCTGACACAACCATAAGAAAAATAACCACCAATCTAAAAACAAAAAAACCCACCAGAAGTGCCAGAAAATCAAACTGTATGGAAGTCCAATAAGCAAGGATTTACAGAAGAAACATTCATCCAGACAGGCAGGAGGGACAGAGAGGATGCAGAGTGGTGCTGCGGTCGTGGCAGCTGGCAGAACAAGAGGTCCCACATTCACATGCGGCAGACAAAAACTGGGAGGCACAACTGGGGAGCCAGCGATCCCAGCCTCAGGCCAGACCATGCAGCCCAGGTTCCAGGGCCGGGAAATAAATCCTCATGGCTGTAAAAACCAGTGGGGGTTGGGGTGGCAGAAGAAACTGCCAGTCTCTCAGGAGAGTCCACTTAAAGGGCCCACAGGGTTCTAGAACGTACACAAACCCACCCACTCTGGGAATCAGCACAGGGAAGCAGCTAGAAGGGCACAGTTGCTTTCAGGAAGTGAGGGAAGTGACTGGAAACTAGGTGAGAGTGAGCAAGTGGCATTGTTCCCTCTTTGACCCCTCCTCCACATACAGCACCACAAAGCAGTGACGCAGGTTGCACTGCCCTGGCCAATACCTAAGGTTCTGCCCCTTACAACGTAACAGATGTGCCAACATGGGGAGTCAAAGCAGCTCCACCTGATATGCAGAAACATAGGGAGGCTGCCAAATTGAGGAGACAAAGATATATGGCCCAAATGAAAGAGCAGAACAAAACTCCAGAGAAAGAACTAAACAACATGGAGATAGCCAACCTATGAGCTCAAAACACTGGTGATCAGGATGCTCAGAGAAATGATTAAGTATGGCCACAAAATAAAGGAAGAAGTGAAGGGTATACAAAGTGAAATAAAGAAAAAATATACAGGGAATCAACAGTGAAGGGAAGGAAGCCAGGATTCAAATCAACTATTTGGAACAAAAAGAAGAAATAAACATTCAACCAGAACAGAAATAAGAAACAAGAATTTTAAAAAATGAGGAGATGCTTAGGAACCTCTCAGACAACTTTAAATGTACCAACATCCAAATCATAGGGGTATCAGAAGAAGAGGAAGAGCAAGAAAGTGAAAATTTATATGAAAAAAAATGAAAGAAAACTTCCCCAATTTGGCAAAGGAAATATACATTCAAGTCCAGGAAGCTCAGAGAGTCCCACACATGTTGGACCCAAAGAGAGCCATACCAAGACACACTATAATTAAAATGCCAAAGGTTAAAGGTAAGAGAATCTTAAAAGCAGAAAGAGAAAAGAAGAGTTACCTGCAAAGGAGTTCCCATAAGACTCTCCACTGATTTCTTAAAAGAAACCTTACAGGCAAGAAGGGGCTGGCAAGAAGTATTCAAAGTCATGAAAGGCAAGGACCTACATTCAAGATCACTCTATCCAGCAAAGCTGTCATTTAGAATGGAAGAGCAGATAATGTGCTTCCCAGACACAGTGAAGCTAAAGGAGTTCATCATCACCAAGCCCTTATTATATGAAATGTTAAAGGGACTTATAAAAAAAAGATGGTCAAAACTATGAACAGGAAAATGGCAATAAACTCACAACTATCAACAACAGAAACTAAAAAAACTAAGCAAACAACTAGAACAAGAACAGAATCATAGAAATGGGTTCATATGGAAGGTTATCAACGGGGAGGGGGAAGAGGGAATAAGAAGTATAAATAGTGGGTACAAAATAGACAGGGTGATGTTAAGAATAGTATAGGAAGTGGAGAAGCCAAAGAACTCATATGTACAACCCAATGGACATGAGCTAAGCAGGGAGAATGCTGGAAGGAATGGGGTATGGGGCGGAGGGGCGCAAAGGTGAAAAATGGGACAACTGTAATAGCATAATCAATAAAATATACTTAATAACTGCAAAAGAAAACAATTAAATATGCTAACAACCTTATCCCTGTTTACAGTGCTTTTCCTGGTAACCTCCCTTAACTGACACCTTGCTATCCCCAACAACTTCATTTGTCTTCACCTGAAGATGATATTTAAGGTGGTGTCTTCACACATTTTGGCTCAATAAGAGAGCAGGAGCTTTAAGACAAAGTCCATATTTAGTCATCTCTGCTTATACCTTTTATTTATTGAATTAGAAAAATTTTAATTTAAAGTTATAGGCTGTTAGAAAGGTCATGTTTGGTAGCTCTGTCAACTAGTTCTGGGTGTTGAGATTGAACTCACACCCAGAAATAATAAAGTACTTAGTCACTGACGACTACTTTTGCATCATTTTGTCAGATGCTACAGTGATAGGCATACAACACTCAAATTCTTAAAAGCTGTGTTTTTCATCTTAGAAGAGAGTAATGAATGAACTTTTAAAATAACTCTTTGGGTGAATTCAGCTCTAGGAGGTATTCCTTCATGTTCAGTTGATATGCGGCTTTTATTGAAGCTCAATAATATATTCTTAGTTTCTTGGCCCAATGAAAAAAGAAAATCAAATACTGGGAAAGGATAAAATCTCAGCAACTGTGCTATCTGCATCACTGTTCTGACATTTTAAGAAATTCTGTATCTCATTCTTGGCACCTTGTCATATATACTGTCAAGTGTTTAAAATTTGTTATATTTTAAATTCACTCCCAATCCTTGATCACTAACTTGAAATGACAACTATATAATTACATTATCCTGAATTTTCTGTTTTGTTCTGTGATATTTACAGTTTGGCACTATAACATGCTATTTAAAAATTATTATAGATTAAGAGTATATTCTATATCTGCTTTGTATGATCACTTTTACTAATTTTTCTCCCACAGAATTTTCGTGGGTACTTCTCATGTTTCTTCCTTAAGATCAACTTTGGGATAATTCTGTCCAGTTCCTGCTGAAGCAAATCTTCGGGATTTTAATTAAGATTGCCTTAAATTCACTGGTTAATTTAAGAAAAACTGACATTATATTATTGACCTATTCTACCTAATACTATTTATTTAAGTCTTCTACATCTGTGAAGTTTTATGGTGGCCTTCAAATATACTCCTATGCATTTCTTTCTAGATTAGTAAGTATTTAATAATTTTGGTTGCTTTTATGAATGGTTTTACCCATCATTTATGTACATATGTGTGTGTCTAAATATTCATATTAATATATATTCATATTCTTAATAGACTTTATTTTTACAGCAGTTTTAGGTTCACAAAAAGTTGAGCAGAAAATACACAGCATTCCCAGATACCTTCTCCTTGCCCCGCCACAACTTCCTTCACTATTAACATTCCACACCAGACTAGGACGTTTGTCACAATCAATGAAACCTACATTGGGATGTCTTTTTTAGATAGAAACAATTTTTAAGGATTTTATTTATTTACGTTTAGAGAGAGGGGAAGGGAGAAAAACATCTTTGTGCAAGAGATACATCAATCAGCTGCCTCCAGCAAGGCCCCCAACTTTGTCTTTTTCTTTCTGATTGCTTTGAAGATTCTCTTAGTCTTTGTTATTGTAAATACCATTCTCATTCACATGTCTGGGAAACAGACTAATATTTTTTAGTAGCTTTATTAAGATATAGTTCATGTACCATACAATTTACTCACTTCAAGTGTACAACTGAATAGTTTTGGGTGTATTATTAATTTTTATAAAGATTTTATGTATTTTTAGAGGGAGAGAAACATTAATGTGTGAAAGAAACATTGATTGGTTGCCTCCTGCATGCCCCCAAATGGGACCTGGCCTGCAACCGAGGCGTGTGCCCTGACCAGAAACAGGAATCAAACTGGTGAACTTTTGCCTTGCAGGGTGACAGCCAACCCACTGAGCCACACTGGTCAGGGCTACATTATTTTTTTAAACTGTGGTAAAATACATATAACATAAAATTTTCCATTTAAACCATTTTAAAGTGTACAATTCATTGGCGTTAATTGCATTTACAATGTTGGGCAATCATAACCACTACCTATTTCCTCATGTTTTTCATCACTCTAAACACAGCCATTAAGCAATAACTCCCCAGTTCTCCCCACCCCAGCTCCTGGTAACCTCTAATCTACTTCCTGTCTCTATAAAATTGCTTATTCTAGATATTTCATGTAAGTGGAATTATACAATATTTGTCCTTTAGTGTAGAGCTTTCACTTAGGTTTATCTAAGTTGTAGCATGTATTTCAACTTCCTTATTTTAATGGTAGAATAATATACCATTGCATGTATGAGGTTTGTCCAGAAGGTACCCAGTCATGTAATATGAAAAACAGAAATTTTATTGAAGAAGATACAAGAAACACTGTACATAGGACAATGATGCTCCAGTCCCCTTTGAAGTAGGCACCTTGGGACCTCACGCAGTTCTCCCAATCGCCATCAGCTGCCCCATCATACTTTCCTGAATCTTATTAACGTCTGAAATCTCTTCCTTTTCAAAGGTGATTTTAGTTTTGAGAAAAGCCAGAAGTCACAGGGCGCCAAAACTGGGCTGTATGGGGGCTGTCACCTGGGTAATTTGATGTTTCACCGAAAACTCTGCACGAGATGTGATGCATGAGTGGGCACGCTGTCGTGATGAAGTTGCCAATTACCAGTTGCCCATAGCCGCAGCCTGCTGAATCATCCAAATAGTTTCCGTGGAGGAATGTTCAAACTTAATGCAAAATTTGAGGCAGATTCGCTGCTCTACTTGCTCAGTCATTTTGAATGCTGCAGCCACACAGTACACACTCAAGAGTCTACTGCTCCCATTGACCAGTACAGTGAAGTTGTCATTGTTCATGCATGTGTATTCCAGTCCACCCTCCTTGGCTATCAGGTTACACCAATGTTGTGCAAACAGTTCTCATTATATTAGCAATGGCTAGACTTTCTCCAGACAGACCTAGTTGTATATATCACTTTTTTTTTCTTCCAGTTACCTGTTCATAGGGTTGTTTCCACTTTTTGGTTATTATGAATGCGGCTGCAAGATAAACACTGACATATAACTATCTGTTCATTCTCTGCTTTCAATTCTGTTTGGTTTACACTGAGGAGCAGAATTGCTTGGTCATGCAGGGTAATCATATGTTTATATTTTGAGGAACAGCCATGCTGTTTTCAATAATGTTGCACCATTTTACATCCCTGTAAAAATCATGAGGGTTTCAATTTCTGCACATTATTTGTCAGCACTTTATTTTCTATTTTTTCAAAAACTTAAACCATCCTAATAGGTGTGAAGTGGTATCTCATGATTTTAATTTGCATACCCTGAATAACTAATGATGTTGAATATCTGTCTTCTCATGTGCTAATTGGTTGTTTGTATATTATCTTTGGAGAAATGTCTGTTTACAACCTTTGCCCATTTTTAAATTGTCTTTAAATTGAGTTGTAAGAGATGTTATATATTGTGAATATAAACCTTTGTCAGATATATGATTTCCAAATATTTTCTGGTATTCTGCAGGCTGTCTTTTCACTTCCTAGAAAACATCCTTTGATGAGCAAAAGTTTTTAAATTTGATGAAGTTCAATTTACCTATTTTTTTCTTTTGTTGCTTGTGCTCCTGATATCGCATTTAAGACTCCACTGCCCCAATGTCATGAAGATCTAACCCTGTGTTTTCTTCTAAGAGTTTTATAGTTTTTAATCTTATGTTTAGGTAACTGATCCATTGAGCTCTTTTTTTATGTGGTGTGGGTAGGGATCCAAGTTCATTCTCTTGCATGTGGAAATCCAGTTGTCTGAGCACCAGTGGGTGATGAGACAATTCTTTCTCCACTGAATGCACTTTGTGCCCTTGTCAAAAATCAATTGGACATAGATGTATCAGACTTTTATTTATCCTATTTGTTTCTTCAATCTGAGGATTCAAATACTGCTTTGAATAAATTCATCCTCTTTTCTCCTCCTGGAAGTCCCATTATGCCTATTAGTGCTACTGGACTTTTAATTTTGTTCATCCATGTTTCTTCGTTTTTTCATATTTTCTCATCACCTTGTGCTACATTCTGGGTAACTTCATCAAATCTATCTTCCAGTTTACCAATTCTCTTTTCGGTTAGTTCTAATCCACCAAATTCTATTTCAATAACTCTATTTTTCACTTTTAGAAACTCAGATTTGATTCTTTGTGAAACCTGCCTATTCCTTTTCTTCTTTGTCTTTTTTTCCCTATGGCTTTACTTTTTAATGTCATTTATTAAGTTTCAAGATTTTAAAGTGCTAATCCTCTTGTTGTCCTTCGTTGTATAATCCTTTATTGTATCTGCTGATCATTTCCAGATATGATTTATAACTTTTTAAAAATTTTAAGTTCATCTTCACTGAAGCTGTTTTTCTGAGGGAGTTTCATGCATTCTGGATTGTGGAGTGGTTTTACATTTGCTTCTAAAACCTACTGTATATTAATTTGAGGATTCTCACACCATGCAGTTTATTCTTTAGCATATAAAGTCCATATCCAGGGTTTCATTTTTTCCCCCCTCCTGGGAGACTTTTTTTAACCTAGGGTCTGAGTAGAGGCAAGATACTTTTTTTCCCCCCTTTTCCTTTTTCTTCTAGTTCTCTATTTCACTGATTGTAAAGCCCACAAAAGGTTCTGGGTCTATGCTGGGTTCTCAGTTCTAATTATCTGCTTTTTTATGAGTCTAGGATCTTGAAAATGGATGCTAAAATCAAGGCTCTAGCTCACTAATTCTCTCCCTCTCAGGCTGCCCCATCAGTTGGCATGATTCCTTCTTTGCTTTCGTGACTTCTGGTAACTGAAGAGTTCTGTCTTACTGAATGCCTGGCTGTGCTTTGAGACCAAAAGTTTGAAAGTGCAGTCAGTGTTTCTAGATATATGTATTGGGAGTACTTCTACGTTAACTTACTCCACATTCTGCTGGAATCAGAGGACCTATAATATTTTCTAACTAAAATAACTGTTTTTTTAATCTATTGATTTTAGTATATTTTATAAGTAGCCAGCATATTGGGAGGATTTCTATGTTAGTTTACTCACATTGTGCCAGAATCTGAGCACCTAAAATATTTTCTAACTAAATTATTTTTTAATTTATTGATTTTAGTATATCTTATAAGTAGCCAAAACTACTGCAATTTCATATCATTTGGAACATTTTTTGTTGTTGTTGTTGATTCTCTTGGGTTTTTCAGATAGACATCGTCTGCAGAAATAAACACAACAAGAATGTACTGATTTCCCACATTAACAGTTTATTTTCTTATGCAGAAGTGGTCACCTATTTTGTGTTGAATAGTAGCAGTGTTTGAGAGCAACCTCATCTTCCTCCCAAGTTCAATGTAAATATTTCATAATTATGCATGATTCTGGATAATTTTTCAATCATTTAAGTAATGTATTATGCTATTCTTATTTTTTAATCCTCACTTGAGGGCATGCTTATTGATTTTAGAGAGGAGGAAAGTGAGGGAGAAAGAGAGGGAGAGAAACATCGATGTGAGAGAGAAACATTGATGGACTGCCTCTCGTATGCATCCCAACCAGAAACTGAACCCACAACCTAGGCATGTGCCCTGACCGGGAATCAAACCTGTGAACCTTTTGGTTTATGGGATGACACTCCAACCAACTGAACCACACTTGCCAGGGCTGCTATTCCTATTTTGTTAAGATGATTTATCGGCACTGCATAATAAATATTTTTTAACATTTTTTATTGAGATGTAATTCAAATTATATAAATTATTCATTTTAAAGTGAATAATTCAGTGGCATTTAGTATATCCACAATGTTATGCAATCACCACCTTTATCTAATTCCAAAATGTTCTTTTCCACACCAAAAGGAAAACATGTACCCATTAAGCATTTGCTTGCCATTGCCCCTTCCCACATCCTCTAGCAACCAACAACCTGTACTGTCTTTATGGATTTAGCTATTCTGAATATTTAATATGAATGGAATCATACAATATGTGACTTTTTGTATTCTGGCACATTTCACTTAGCATACTGATTTTGAGTTTCACTACACTGTGGTATGTATAAATACTTGACTGCTTTTTATAGTTGAGTAATATTCGTTGTAGTTTGTTTATCTATTTTTCAATTGAGGGACATTTGGCTGTTTCCATCTTTTGCCTATTGTGAATAACGGTGCTATAAACATGAGTGTATATGTATTTATTTGAGTACCTGTTTTTTATTCTCTGGGGTATATACTTATCAGTGGAATTGCTGAGTAATATGGTAATTCCCTGTTTAGCTTTCTGAGAAACCACCAAACTGCTTTCCACTGGATGATTTTACATTCCCACCAACAATGTATAATAGTTGTAGTTTTTTTCACATCCTCGTCAACACTTATTATTTTCTGTTTTTGTTTTTCAAATATAGCCATTCAAGTGGGTGTGATATGTTACTTTACTGTGGTTTTGCTATACATTTCCCTGATAACCAATGATGTTAAGTATCTTGTTGGCTATTTGTGTATTTTCTTTGGAGAAATTTCTATTCAAGTCCTTTGCCCATTTTTCAATCAGGTTGTTTTATATTCAAGACACTAGACTGTTATCAGCTATATGATTTCCAAATATTTTTTCCCATTCTGTAGTTGTCTTTTCATTTCTGTGAAAATATCCTTTGATGCACAGAAGGGTTTTTTTTTACATTTTTAATTTTAAGGAATTCCAGTTTATCTATTTTTTCTTTTGTTGCTCATGCCTTTGGTATCATATCTAAGAATCTATTTCCAGATTCAAGTTCATGAAGATTTACCCCTATGTTTTTTTCTAAGAGGTTATGCTAATTTTTACTTTTATATTTACATTGTTGATCCATTTTGAGTTAATTTTTGTATATGGTGTGAGGTAGGGGGATCTAAATTCTTTTTTTCCCCATATGAAAATCCAGTTTTCCCATCACATTTGTTGACGAGACTGTTCTTTCCCCATTGAATGGCCTTGGTACTCTTGTCAGAAATCAACTGGCCATAGATGTGTAGATTTATTTCTGCACTCTCAATGTTATTCTATTGTTCTATATGCATCATTCTTATGCCAGAATGACAATGTTTTGATTACTATAGCTTTGTACTGTTTTGAAACCAAGAAATGTTGAGTCCTTCAACTTTGCTTCCACTGCAATAATTTTCTTCTTAGAATCATCAATGTGATGAACTATATCAAATTACCTAATATGGAATTATTTGTGGATTTTTGGAGTTAAACCCTACTACGGTTTAACTTTTTAGATGCCATTTGCTCTATTTTTCTGCTTACTTTTTCATTTATATTTCTAAGTGGAGTTGGTCTATAATTTTCTTTTTGTTTTTATGCCATCTTTATTAGGTAGTTGTATCAGAATTTTGTTCATACCATAAAAAAATCTGATAACTATTCTTTTTTATCTTCTACATGCTCTGGTATAGTTAAATAATGTAACAGTGATTCTTCAAGATTTTGAAAGCAGTGGCCTGTGAAACCATCTGTACTAAGTTACTGAGGGGAGATAGATTTGGAGTTTTAAAAACTTTACTTACTTCATGGGTAGGGCCCTATTCAACTCTCCTCTTTCTACTTTAGCTAAGTTTAGCAATGCATATTCTTAGTTAATCTAAATTTTCAAATTTATCAGCATAAACTATACAGTATTCACATAACTTGAGTCTGTAACTGGGTCTCCCCACTTTCTTATCTCTAGCATTATATATCTGTGTTTTCTTTTTTATTTAGTAAGGCTCATTTCTAGAACTATCTCAAGGCATTTAATCTGTTTCCATTTTATATAATAAAAAAATGAGAAAACACAGTTTTATGATCTCTGAGTTACCTTTAGGTGTTGAGAAATGAATACAGATTTCAAAATGTTGCCAAGGGATTTTATTCTATCATCTTGATCAATTCAACTGGTCACATAGGGATATTTGTGCCAACAAAAAAAGGGGAGGAGACATGGTGGAAAGAGAACAAAAACACCTCCTGTGTGGACAGACTTTTTGCTGCATAATCTATTTTAGAAATGTGGAGCTGGAAATCAGTGCTGTGTCTTATTAGACTATGAGAAAAACACGACCATTGAAATAAACATTATTAAAGAGGTCTCTTTTCTTCTCTTAGACACTATCTCTCTGAAGAATTGCAGCTGATTTATGCTTTAATGGCTAAAATATTTGACACTGGGACTTCTTTTGTCTATATGCCTTTTCCAAATTCCCTCTGAGTAAGGGACTTTATTCACAAAAAATGTACTTTAGAAAAACTACTATGTGGAATTTCATTCTTGGATGAATTAAGTCATTTTTCCTTTTCTTGAAAAAATTATTTAAAAAGTATACTTTACCCATTTTGGTAATGTTATCCATGAGAAGAAATGTAGAGCTCTTATGTGAGAGACTATACAGTAAGCAGTTCTCAACACTAAAAAAAGTGGCATAACTAACAATCACTAATTTATAAGAAGCTATAAAGCACATTATCACATATGCATGGCCTGTCTTATGTAGCAAACATAAGATGCAGATGTGCTAAACATGACATCAAAACTTGCATGGGGCTTTAATCCAAGAGAAGTAGTAAAATTAAAGTGGGCTATTCTTTAAATGTAAAAATTTGGGGTGCAGTTACATTTAAACAAGTCATGACCTAAGTATATGTATTAAATCAAATCACATTAAGTTTAAAGCTAAAAATAAAGAGATCCAGAATCTTCATCTTTCAAATATGACACTGGGGATCAAAAAGTTAATTTAAACAAAGTCACATAAATAATATAGTAACAAAGCCAGGAATAGAACTCCAATTTTTTAATTTCTAGATATATCTTCTTTCAATTATCTTACTATCTTCTTTCAACCATCTCACATTACTTCTGCAACTCTCTTTAATTAAGGGTTTACAGTTTACTGCTCTTATATACATTAAATTCATGTTATTCTTTTTAAAAAGATGGTTGAGGCCCTGGCCAGGTTGCTCAGTTGGTTAGAGTGTCATCCCAATAATCCAAGGTTGTAGGTTTGATCCCTGATGAAGCACATACAAGAATCAACCAATCAATGCATAAATAAGTGGAACAACAAATCGATGTCTCTCTCTTCCCACTCCCTTCTTCTCTCTCTCTCAAGCCAATAAATAAAAATTTAAAAGATGGCTGATCAAATAGGGAAAATCATTCATTTTGGTAATGTTGCTTAAGGCTGAAGTGGGACCTGACCTTTCTCATAGCTCAGTATTTTTTTCATAAATGAACTACACTGGTTTTTCCTGGTTAAACTGTACCTCGGCTAACCAAACAGCAGATATGGGGAATTTTCCTTCATAGAAGTATTATAACTAATAAATGAAGAAGGGATGACAGAACCGGAGTACCACCATTTGGCAACCCTTAATGAATTAGTAGTTACTATTACCACGAAGATAGATAATCAGCTATTGTGTGCCTTCTGATAGCAGTCCATATCACCCATAAAGTATGCCTGGAAAAAAAAAATCAAAGCTAACTCTGATCAAGCCTATATATAAAACTACCTATTTATACAAAACACAGGAAACAAAGGAAGATGTCAAACAGAGTAGGTTTTTGGCATGTTCAATTTGCTGAGGAGTGACGAATTACACTTAAGGACCTACCAGAGGGACGGGCTCTACCAAACACCACCACAGTCCCTGAGAACACAGGCACAAGTGTGCCCTATGAGGGGACATAAGCCAAGGGAAGACAGAGCCTTGCCAAAAATGTAATGCAGCCTCAATTCAGTTAATATAAAACTTGACAAAGACATTATAAGATTGCAGACTAATCTGTCTCAAAAACACAGATGTAAAATTTCTGAACAAAGTATTAGCAATCAAAATGTAGCAATATACTCAATAGCCTCAATTTGATCATAATGGACATTGAACAAATGGAGTTTATTCCATGAGTGTAAGGTTAGTTGACCATTCAAGCATAAAGAATGGAATGTAAGAACTATAAAACTACAGTTTCATCGATTATATAATTCTATTGGCAGAAAATTCAGAAGAACATACAAATTACTAGAATTAATAAATGAATTTAGCAAAGACATTAGATATAATTTCAACATACAAAATTCAATTGTAGCCCTGACTGGTGTGGCTCAAAGTTACAAAAGGGAAGATTGCACTTTGATAAGAATTTTACCAAAAGTTGTTTACCATTTCAAAAAATAACATCACCAATCAAAACCCTCCTGTGATAAATGAATTATCAATGCATCACATCAGCCTACATTTGCAGCTATCTCACCCACAGTGATTCTGTGTAAATGTGTATGTACTACTTTAGGTCTTCTAGTGTGGTTATGTCCAAGCATTTATACGCTGGCATAAATTTACTACAGTTTTCTTTTGTTTTTTTATTTATATATTTACGTAATGTAAGCATAAGTAGGTTATACTATACAAACATTTTATTTAGAAGATATTTGTAGTAAAAATGCAGGCAATAGGTCTGATAGTATTGAAAAGTACTAAACCACATAGTCAGGCACCCTGCTACTTACCTGATCTCACCTTTACCGTACCATTTACTCTAAACACACTGGCCTTGCTGTGCCTCCAACACTCCAGGCACTCTCCTGCCCCAGAGCCTTTGCATTTGCTGTCCACAGTCTGCTTCCTCAGATACCTGAATGATTGCTTTCTTACTTTTTTTGCTCAAAAGTAACTTTTTCAATGAGGGCTTCCCTGACCATCTTATTTTAAATTTTGGGCATCCCTCCCATGCACTCCCTTCACGCCTAATTCCCTTTTGATATCCCAGGAACTTATTATATATTTATTTGTTCATTGTTAACACCCACTGGAGTGTATGCACTGTGCAGGAATTTCGCCTGTTTTGTTCACTGTATTGCCAGTGCTTAGAGCGCTGCCTGGCATAAAGCAGCACTCGGGGAATATCTTTTGAATTTATCAATGAATTACTGGACTTATAAAGAAGAAAATGTAGCATATAACTTAGTTCTACATTAAGCTATAAGATTCACAATGAACTTTTATAAGAAAATCAAGACAAAGAGAGATAATTTATGGCTATAGGACAGAATGAAAATGTCATTGAACCTATATAACATTAACAAAAAAAACATAGCTGATAAAAGTTTGAAGGTAAAAGAGTAAGGGGTTTTAGTATTTTTATCTTACATGGTAAGGAATCAAGATATAGCATCTAAAATTAATAGAACAAAAATTTTCATGAGTATAAAAAAACAGAAAAACTAAAATTAGTCTAATTTCCAAAGTTTGGGCAGAGAAGAGGCAAACAGAAGATGGAAGGGCAGGATATGTGGGTTAAATCATCCCTTATTTATAGTGGATGATAAATATGGGTAAATTAAGAAAAGGCAGTAAACTCATATTATCTAAAGTTAAAAATATTAGCAATGGTAGAAACAAATAAAAATGCTTGAAAGTGTCACTGGAGAGTGGAATTAGGGGTAGAAAAGACATTTTTTTAACCACAAGTATGTATTACTTTGATAAAAAAATTAAGCTTAAATTATAGTCAACACTTTTAATAAACTATCATGGTATAAATTCACATATTATGGTATAAAATTTTAATATAGCACTTAAGAACATAACCCTCTAAATCTAGACCAGTAGAGTTCAAGCCCTGGCTTAAAATAATCAGATTATTCCCAACTATTTCCTAACAATATCTGTAACAAAAATCTTACTTCAATTTATGCCACAAAGAAGTTAAATTCTTAAGAGTTACTGGTTAGAGTTGAAATTTCTTTGCAAAATATACAGCAAATCATGAGTAACTGAAATGCTTAGGGTGAATAAACCATTAACATTTCACAAGTTATGTTAAAAAAAACTTTACTATATCTTATTGCTCTGATCCAAAGACACGTTTTTCCACATTTTTAATCTTTAAGACGGAAGAGCAAATTATGATGTAGTTGTCATTGCCAGCCTGCTAGCAAACTTAGAAATGAATACAATGTATCTGTTCAACCAACTGTCACTTCCGCTGATTGACTCAGTGGTACCACACATTGACTGAACATTAACTTAAGTTTGGACCGCTACTTGTCACCTAGAATATCCTCCCAAAAACTTACAGTGTGACGCAGCATTGAAGTGAAACATTATTGTGGATGCAGATGATTGTCACACTCAGGCAATAAAATTATAAGCTGCAGAAAAGGTTGGTCTCTTGGGGAAAACAGAATTTTTAAACTGGGGAGGTTGGTGTGACCAATGCACAAGTCCTCAGACACCAAACATATACCAAAAGTTTCTCACTCCTATTCAAGAGAAGAGAGTTAACTTGCAGTTTTAAAAAGTCAATTAAGGAAAAAGAAAAACAAATACGAAATGTAGATTAAAAACTCCAGTATTCAGTTGGCATCTAACCGACAAAAACAAAAACAGCAGTATTTATTGTGCATTCGCTGTCTGCCAAGCAGCGTTGTATTTTTCAAATGTATTTACCCATTTAATTCTCAGAACACTGACACACCAGACAGGTACTGGTCTTCATTTTACGCATGATGAAACTGAGAAACAGAGAGGTTAGATGATTTGCCTAAGGTCACACAGTTAACTGGTAAAGCTCAAATTCAAACTCAGGTAGCTTGGGTTACAAGTGTACGCTTTCAGAGAGCTCTAGACGACTCTCTAAAATTTTATTATAGAGCCACTGAAGAAAAGGAAGCAGGTAAGTGACATAATCATATCGGCAATTTAGGAAGATCACTATTACAGTACTAACATAAGAATTTGGAATGGAAACAAGATCAGAAGCAAGAAAAATAGTCAAGAGTTCTTGTAATGGTCTAAGAGAGGGGTAAAAAATAGGATCAGAAGATTATTAAAGCAGTGGCAGTATTTAAAAAAACAACTACCTCAAAACAGAGAGGAAATACATTTAGGAAGAAGAGGTAAGATATAGAGACTGTGGCCAACACTGTTAGTTGCCTATGTGACAGCCATTCTTTAAGCTGGCTTCCCTGCTTATTTATTATAAATGATACACGTCCACAAGAAATGTCAATAGTTCCAAAAGGTCCCCAATCCTTCATTTCCATATGTTATTACATATGTATAACCATATATATTTTGCTTTTTAACTATAAATACTCATACTATAAATGCCATTCTGTATCTTGTCTTTAAAATTTAATAATAAATACACTAAAGTCACTAAAGTCATTATTCTCTTGCAGGCAGAGAATACTACTCTCTGTTTAGCACCACCCCTGGCCTCTACCCCCTAGAAGCCAACAGCAGGAGATAGCTGACACACTCAAAATATCCAAATCAACGAAGTTATTGGTGAAAATGAAAAACGTGTATTTTATGGAAAACACTAAACAGATTTTTTGGCCAACCCAGTATGACCTCTCTTCTCCAGAATCTCAAGGAGTAGGAAGAAAAAGCACTTGTATGACACCCATTGTATTCTTAACCTTTGAGCTTCCATTTCTTGTTCTGACAAATGAAGGTATTAGTTTAAATAACCTCTACATGATTAAAAATTATAAGATTAATGAGAAAAATCTCTTTTGAACTTAACACTTCTGATTTAAGTTTTTCTAGAACACACCAAGCCTGTCTTTAAGAAAGGAGGCTCACCATACTTCTGCCCTGCCACTTAGTAAACATGTCTCACTGAAATTAATTCGATTCTTGATAATTCAAGGACCATTATTCTCATCAGAAGTGATCTTATTTGTGCTTATTCCAAATTTATACTAGAGTATATACATTCTCATATATTTAAACCCTGGCTTACCATACGAATCAAAAACTGTTGTCCCAAATTAAAAATTTTGGTTTAGGGAACCAGTGAATAAATGTAATGAGTAAGTGTCCCTTTACAGAGCAAATATCAAAATCTGAAACCAATACTTACAGTTTTCTGTAAGTATCATTGCTCATTCTTTCCCTAAATGATTTAAGCACCTCCACCCACTTAAAAGAGATCTTAACTTGAGAAAATGTGACAAAGCTATATAAAAGAGACATCCTCTTTATTTTTATTTTTTAAGATTTTATTTATTTTATTTAGTTTTAGAGAGGGGAAGGGAGGGAGAAAGAGAGGGAGAGAAAAATCAATGTGCCAGATACATCAATCGGCTGCCTCTCACAAGCACCCAACTGGGGACCTGGCCGACAACCCAGCCACGTGTCCTGACTGGGTATCAAACCAGCGGCCTCTCGGTTTGCAGGCAGGCACTCAATCCACAGAGGCACACCAGCCAGGGTAACACACCCTCTTTTAATATAAAGAGAACCCACTCACCCTCACTGGTGTGGCTCAGTTGGTTGGGCGTCATGCTGCAAAGCAAGAGGTCACCAGTTCGATTCCCAGTCAGGGGACATGGCCCTGTTGTGGGTTCAGTCCCTTGTCAGGGCACATATGAGATGTTTCTCTCCGTCTTGTTCTCCCTCCCTTCCTCTCTCTCTAAAAATAAATAACTAAAATCTTAAAATAAACAAAAACAGAAAAATTACTAATTATAACCTATTTTATTACTATTGAAGTAGAATATGAAGATACTGGTTTTTGGAGGGTTTTCTTTTAACTGTCCTAATTAATGGTACTTCACCTACAAGAGACTGTCCATTCTTTTCCACACACAGATTCCTAGAAACATGATCTTTTACCTTAACTGGGAAGCTACATTTTCCAGAACGGACCCCTTCTTCATCTGTCTGCCATTGATGTGGACGACTGGCCTCGGGAACATAAACATCTTTCTTTCTTCTAAAACTTTGCCGTAGTTTGTTCATTTTAATTTTTACAACCTGCAGACAGAGTTAAAGAAACATGAAAAAGAAGTTATTACCTTCTCACATATTTAAACTTTGGATTACAATTCTAATAAAAACCTAATGTTCCAAAGTAAAGATTTTGGTTTGGGGGAAAATAAACAATTAGTATACTTCCTCTTAGAGTAACTCTGAGCTCCAATAAAACATTTCACATTTTGAAGACAATTACATTAGTCTTGTAAAACAACAATAATGTCTTGGGATTTAGAAAGATGTTATTCTGAGAACTTTCAAGCACTTTAACTGCAATAATCCAATGAGTATCCCTACTGATCTGTCTCTCAAATCTATTCTCACTCCTGAGAATAAAAATCTGTACATGTAGGCCAAATTATAGACTGCTAATAATGTCTGAAAACTTTCATACTTGTTAGGAAAATAATTCATTCTGAAACAATGAAATTTGGGACCATTTTGGCTTACTATTTGAAGACACTAAGCAAAGCAGGGACTACAATCACCTTTTATAAAAATATGTTTTACAAAAAGGAATAAAATAAAGTTTCCTTTAAACATGTTTAAAGAAGGAAAATTTCTATTAGGATAAAATTATTCTAAAGAAGAAATTTCTTGCAAGCAATATGACATCAGAATGTACTTTCTATCTATAATCATTACAGATATGAAAGTAGTCCAAGTCTCATCATTAATTCTGCAAATTAAAAAGTATTAAATTATAGTCATTTTTTGTTTTGCTACTGAAAGAGGCACTTCTCTAATGCTTTCAAAGGTACAGCAGAAATCATAAAACAGGGAAGATCTAACTGATAAGGAACAATAGAACATTCAAGAACCAATGGGTAAACATAATGAATAGGTGTCCCTCTAACAAGCAAATCTACAAAAAACCTAAAACCAATACCTCCATTTTTTTTTCATAAGTAGCATTGCTAATTCTTTTAAGCACTTCCACCAGCCTAAAACAGATTTTAAGTTGAGAGAATGAGTGACAAAGCTATATAAAGGAAACATCCTTTCTGCCAGAAGTGTTAAATAACAAGGGATTAAGCATTAATTTCCACATGACACCAATAAAAGACTTGAAAATCATAGTGTGCATTCTGAGGAAAATCATTTTGTATTTTAAAATGCATTAATGCCACAGCAGAACTATTATCAAATTAGCTACTTTACACAGACAAGTCAATCTTACCACACATCTTCTCACAAGGTAAAAATTCTGACAGACAAATGGCAATGAAAAGATCTCTAGATTTTTCTAAAAATAAATACATCATTTCTCAATTCAAAACTGACTTACAGAGCACATTAAGTAGATGTTAAGTAATCAAAGGACGGAGTGAATGGTAATCCATTCTGCTGCCTTTTTAAGTAGGTCACTCATTACTAAACTAAGCTTAATGAGAGCCTACTGTAATCTAACAGACTTCCAAAAAGAATTTCATAACCTTCCATGATAATATATCCTGTTATACTCTTTCATATCACATTTTAAAAATATACACAAATATAAGAAAATGAAAAGCACCTATAGCCCTTGCACAAGTTGGCACACTTAAGAAGCTTTCAGCAAAAAGCTGTTTGAATTCTTTCTTCTTAATTTCGTTCTCTTAGCGGAACAGACTACCCTCCTACCCAGTTAGTCAAGCCAGACACTGAGAGTCATCCCTGTGTTCACCATTTCTCTGACCAGCGGCTCTTCTGATTTTACATTCTTAGTGTATCTTCGATTCATTCCCCCTCCACCACCACCACATTAGTTCTACTAGCCTTGGATATATTTTGCTTAAGCTGCAAAAGCCTTTTACTTAATGGCCCCTTTGCTTCCGAGAGAGGTCCATTCCACTCTGCTCTCCTGACTACCGCCAGAGTGCTTTTGAAAACACAAACCTCACCTGCCATGCAATTACTCTGCTTAAAATCCTCCTATTGCCTCACTTCACTTTCAAGATAAAGTCCAAATTCCTAAGCACGGCAAACACAGTCTTTTTTGTCTGGCTTCACTCACCCATCTTTTCACCAGTCCCCATTCCTATGCCAAGCTCCAGCCATCCTAAAATACAGCTCTGCAAACAAGGCAGGCCCCCTTCCAGAGCTTCTGTATATGTTCTTCTGCTGCTTAGAAAGACCTTCTCCTCTTTGCCTCTGGTTCAAGTCTAGTCATCTTTAAACAGTCAGTTCATAAGTCTTCAAGGAAGCTGCCATTTTTTTTCCTGACAAGCCTCTATCTGGCCTGGGTTAGGTCCTTCCATTTCATATGATTTCCTTTAATGCCTACTGCTTACTTCTATTACTGTACTCACCAAAACTATAACAATTTTCTATTTCCTTAAGGATAGACTATAGCACCCCCGTATTCTAACACAGTGCCTGTCATACATAAGGCACACTATAAATTTGATGAAACAAAAGATAAAATAGACTCTCCCATCATATTAGATGATATTTACTAGGTAGGGTACATGGAGACATGTGAGACCAGAGCATCATCAGTGTTGGAGGACACTGAAGAAGTAATAGTAGCCCGACCTCTCACTGACTGACAAAGGAACCACTCTGACAACCTCCCTTAAAGAAAGACATTCAACCTATACCTGTTATGATGATTTCCCAAGCATATTCTATATTTGAGTGCATTGATGTTGCCTCAAATACATTAATTTAGAATTAAATAATCACCTTTTTTAAAAAAAATTATCACCCAAGGATATGTTTTTATTGATTTTTAGAAAGGGAAAGAGGGAGAGAAGAGGGAGGAAAAAGGGAGAGAGGAGAGAAGGGGTAGAGAGCAAGGGAGAGAGGGAAGGAGTGAGGGGGACAGGGAGAGGTGAGGGGCAGAGCGGGAGAGAGGGGGAGAGAGATGATCAGTTGCCGCTCATCCACGCTGACTGGTGATCGAACCTGCCACATAGGTATGCGCCCTGACCGGGAATTGAACCACAACCTTTTGGTGTATGGGACAATGCTCCAACCAACTGAGCAACCTGGCCAGAGTAAATCATCGCCTCTTACCTCCTGTCCTTTAAGTCCTACCTCTTTGATCCGATCTGTTTGGGTCAGTAAAAACTATTTGGGAACTTACTATGTGCTGGGCTATATTGTTAATACTGGTGGGTACAGAAATCTATAAGATAAATTACCTTTAGGTGGTTCTCTCCCCTTATAAAAGGTTAATTTCTGCACAGTATGGTGACTATAATAATAGCGCTATACAGAGTATGGTCTGGCAGCAAAGCCTAGGTTTAGGGTACATTTACTATAGGGGATATTGCCTGAGTTAAGTTTTAAAGGAAGAACAAAAAGCCACATGCAGTGGGGAGTAGGAGGGAAAAGATACTTCAGTACAGCAACAGCATGAACAAAAGCACAGATTCAGGAAATCAAACACTAGTCAGCAATGCAAGAAGAGGAGTGCAAACTCAGGTTGAAGGAGTAGGTAAGGATCAGATCCTGATTTTTATCCTATAAACAACTGGAAGCCACTAAAAGGTTTAAAGCACATCGGTGACATGGTCAGAGCTGTAATATAGTTAGGTTACTCTGGTGCAGTATGGAGAACAAATCTGAGAGGGAAAACACTGTAGATGTGTTAGAAGGCTTTTAAAATAGTCTAGGCAAGTTATGACGACAGACTGAACTAGGGCAATGGTGCTGGTGTAGGAGATAAAAACGGGGACTGAAGAAAAGTTTAGAAAATAAGAGGAGGAGTGAGAATTGAGTCAAATCCCAGGATGACAGGACTATAAACCAATAATTAGCTGTACTGTTTGCTTCAGCAAATTCTTGTCAACTAATTTATCTGGACAAACAATGTGCGCATCAGGGTAAACAGCACTCCTTGAAACAACAGATTGCAACAACCCTTTCTTGTTGTGTCTTCTAATTCTAAATACTTTGTCACAAACTTTGCCCATCCTACCTTGAAGGACCTGCCTTAAACCATGTGAGTCCAAATTACAAGACCCTAGAAGTACTCTTTCCTAACTTTCCCTGCCTACCAGATTCTGTCAAAGTGGTGCTCTTCCTTGCTGCAGTGTGGAAAGTCAACAGAAGAAATTGGTGACTGATTATGAAAGGTGAGAAAGAGGGAGAAATTCAAATTTGATGCCTAAGTTTTAGGCCTCAGAAAACTGGATGGATGAGTTCAGCAAACTGAATTGTTGAATTTGAAGGGGTTAATTATAGAGCTTCCAGATGGAGATGTGTGTAAGCCTGAATTTCAAGGGAGAGGTCAGGGACACCATAGGCAGTCATTATAGGTAAAACTTTTCCTGTGATGATCTCTTATTATTCCCCTCTTTTTTCCTGATAGGAGTTAGGATATAGTAAACAGAATTAAACCCAACACACTAAAAAATAAACAGAGATACATACACCATATAACCAACCAGTATGTGCTGTACTAATATAACCATTCCAGTGATTAAATTTTTGCAATGCTTCCATTCCAGATAGTAAACAGCCACAGTGCTGGGCCCCTTTCCTAGGATCCACCCTTGGACCTTCCACAATCGAACAACTAATAGGATAATACCTGGTTTAACAGACCTCTAAAGCCAGTGAATGTTTTGACTGGTAGCAGTCCAAGTCAGATTCCAAAAGTCCCAACCTTCTCAGGCATAATTGTTGGCTCTCTCCAAGGTCCCCAGAAGGTTGGCTTCCCTTCATGTGCCCTCACCCAACCTCAGGTGGGCACAGAGAGGAACATACAATAGTACTCACCAGCCCTCCGCCCTGTCCACCATGGTCCTGAACGTTACCTCCCATTAAGACACGTTTCTCCCAGTGAGATCATGAATAGAACTGTTGGAAAAGACTGACCCGTTAGCAGTGACATTAGCTCCCTAGCAGTCAGACAGACCGACCAACTCTTCATCAGACTGTATTAAAAAAGCAAGGCCCAACTATATGCCTCCTACAATAAACACTTAGAACATAAAGACACAAATAGGTTAAAAGTAAAAAGATAGGGGGAAATATGCCATATAAATAGTAGTCAAAAGAAAGCTGGAGTGGCTATACATCCCCCCTCCATAATTAAGAGGAGAAGGAGGTAAAAAATCAGCAAGGATATAAACAACAAGATTTGAAAAGTATTAACCAACATTGGGAATAAAGTATACCACTATCTTGCAATACTTTCTTGCAAAACCTAACACAGCCAGAGAGTTCTCCTGGTATAAACAGTTTGCTGTTTTCATCTGAACACAGCTGAAGTTGCAAACTTATGTTTAGGATCTATGTTGTGAGAAAAATATCTAGCACTAGAACCACACAGCATGCTCACACTGTGGGAGGCACAAAACGCTGTACAGCAGAAACTCACTGAACAGAACAGCGAGAGATCTAAATTTAAATTTAATCAAATCACTTTTTAACTCTGACTTTTATTTTACTGTTCTCTTAATAAACATGGTTGAATATGAATATATACAATTCCACTCTATCTTTCATCACATTTCAATACCAGAATTCTACAGGGGAAGTTACAAGAAAAAGAATGTATTGACTATCTACCTACTCAAAAAATAATCATTACATTAAAGTATGACATTTTACTGCAAGCATAAAATATTTCATTTTTGAGTCTTCTTTGATTTGTACTCTTTCTTATTATGTGGAACATGACCTCAAGATTCAGAGTGAAGAAAAATTTGATCAAGTTAAGTAAGTGAAAAAATGTAAGGAATCCTAGACTCTCAGCATGGCCAAAGAACTTAGAGGTAGGTCATCTAGTCAGTCCTACTCAATCAGTAAGTCCTAAGAATTCTGGATTAATTTGCCTAACTGGCATAATTTGCCTAACAGGAAACCATTTATTACTTATTAAATTGTATCACTGGCTCAGTTGTTCCAATTAGGCACTGAACCAAATGAACAGCAACAAAGTACAGCTTCATCACCAACAGTGGAAAAATATAGTATGTCCTATACTTAACTTACAGGACTAATAAAATTCATTTTAAAACTTCACAGTATAATAAAAAATGATTTCACAAAAAAAATTCACAGTTTTGTGATCCAAGTTAATTTACAAACATCCATGGAAAGGTACAGAGAACAAAGGGGTTTTTTAAAAACCTATTTGTAACAGAAAATATTCATTCAGCTCCTATATAAAGCTAGGCATTTATGTAGTTCAACTCTTTTAATTGACAGGCTATATATTATGTTAGGCTATTCTGAACACTGTATTACCTTCTTTTGGAAAACCTATGGCATTTTTGAATTAAAAAAAAAATTTAAGAACAGAGTATTCTACTTCTTCAATAGCCAGAACTAAAAGTTACTTTGCTTTATCAATTGCCGGACCAAAGATTTAAAATCAACTATAAATTAAGTCTGAGATGGGCTAAAGGTTGGTATTTGAGAAGAGAACACTGCCACAGTTTGAGTGTTGAAGCTCTCCAGCCACACACTCCTCAGTTCGGATTACCGTTTCAGACCATGCGTTCTCGATCAGGCCCTCAAGTACCCCATCAGCTCTTCAGATTCAGCAATGCCCTAAGATTACATACAAGTGTGAATGTACATGTGTCTGTGCACTTTCTAGGGCCAGACTTCAACTTTCGTCAGAATCTCAAAGGATTCTGTAACTATCAAAAATTTAGGACTCACTGATTTAAAGAGTAGTCCAGGATCTTTATCTACTATCTGACTTTAATTTTAGGTTTCTACCTTACTAATTTTCATCTTCCCACTCATTTTGTCCACAAAGTTCTTTGTTTTGTTTTGATATATGGGTTCTTTATTTACTCCCTAAAGATAATATTGGAAAACCAGAGCTTCATAAAATGCAAAAAGACCCTGTCCACTTAAAACTGCAGTCAAAGGTGGTTTCAAAAGCTGAACCTGTATATTTTTAAGAAACATTTTCTTAAAAAGCTCTTTTCTGAGAACTTTTTCTTTCAGTTACAAAACCAATTTTATCTTTTAGTTAATCACTTGCCTTTCAACTGAGAAAACAATTGGTTAACTGAATTCTCAATTCAGCTATACCTACCTTTACCTTTTAACATACATTAAGACTTAGATAAAAATACATAATGCCCATCACCCCTAACCCCACATAATTACCTCTAATCCCACACAACACAGACTTCAAGAGTTAAATCTTTACTTAGAGATGAAAATGGTTTTACTCTGATATAGCTAGGACTGATTTAGCAAGGAACATCTTGATGAAAAAGGGCAGAACTGCTTAGAATGTTAGCTTACTTTTTACACTACTTTCCTCCTCTAAGCATCTGTCAAGTGTGGGATGAGAAAAAGGTGCTGGAATCTGGAGAGGCAAACTAGAATAAAAATATATTTGAGTCCAAGAATTTTAAGAAGAGACAGACAGAAATGCCACTGGAAAAAATTATAGAGGAATGTTAAAAACAGTTCTGCTCCCCTTTACTGACAAATAACTTCACAAATTATCTGTACACATCATCTGTCCAAGTCTTCAATCTGCCTTTCCCTTACAACCCTCTCCCTTTATACAAGCCACCATTAAAGTCTTGCATTTTAAAATGTATCTTAAATCTCTACTGTTCTTCATCTCCACCATCAGAACCATGGTCCAAGACAACTTTGTCTCTTATCTAGACTAGTATTAAGCCATCAACTACTATTAATTTCTATTTCCTCTATTGTCCCCCTCTGATCAACTGTGCATAGAAAGTAGGCAGTGTAATCTTTAAAAATGTAAAATGAATCATGGCACCACATAACAGTGCGTCTTCAACTTAATCCAAACTCTCAGCATTCAGGGAGTCAGTATTACAGCATTAACAATTCACATTGCCCACACATTGCGCAAGAAGTGCTTGGGACAATGCCAAGAACACCAGACGTGCTCAGTAAATGTTAGCATATTAAGGGAAAGCCCTAGTCTGCCTCTCTTACTTTCAGGTGACATTCTCCCCAACTATGATCCTTTCAGTTAACTGCAAGCTCTTTCCCACTTTTGACCTACTTTTTCCCTCTGTCTGAAATGCTTTTTTCTTAGACCCTTCAGGAACTTATGTCTCTCACTTAAACTTCAAGTCTAAACTCAGCTGTCAGCTCATTGATGAGGGCTTCTTTTTCCCCTTTCTAAAACCACTTTCTGTAATTCTTTATTATACTACTCTTCTCATTTCCTTCATAATGTCTTATATTTTGTTAACTACTTTTTTGTTTCATTGGTTAAACTCCTTGAACATCATCGAATGACTAAGCATCCATCCAACAAATTCTCTTAAGTTGTAGGAAGCAATGGGTTCTGCTCTATTCAAAATAATCTTAATTAATGTAGGTATTAATCTCCTTTCACCATGAAGCTAAAATATTGGTCGCTAATATAAATATGTCACAGCCTGTGCTATGATTCATTATACTTACACCCTTCCCTTAATTGTTAATTAAATATAACCCTGTGTCCAACTAAGTATTGTGCTACGTGCTGGAAGAAGAGGAGCCAGGATGAGAAAATAAAGGTTATTTCCTCCCGTAAGGTCTTGAACGATATAAACAGAGGATGCGAAAACCAAAAAGGGGGCATTTCAAGTAGGGGATGGGGTGGAATGAAGAGTCATCATATGTATGCAAGAGTGTCATAGTTCATCAAGACTAAGATACCATCGATTGTAACTTGCATCATTATTTTATGTTCTAATAAGAAAGAAAAAGAATGCTGTCCAAATTAATTGTTAAATACCGTCAACAGTAAGATGCCTCTCTATGAGAGCTGCATCCCAGGTTCAAAGATGTTCTAGTCTGAGGAAAAGAGGAAGAGGAGAAGGGAGAACAAGAGGAGAAAAAGACGGGGGAGGGAGAGAAGGAAGGAAAAGAATATTACCATTCTATTAACACAAAACCAGTCCTCCAGGAACCTCATGAAGTCTCAGTGAAATGGAATATTGGTTATTCATTAAAGTTTGTTAACAGGAAGGGGAGAAAAGCCACTGGAGTAATTGTTAGAGAGCAGCCTTTGCTTTCCTCTTGTTTCCATTTTGCCTCATATACCTTCACCTATCCCTTTATTTTTAGCTTTTCTAAATCACTTTGTGTGTCTCTTGTATATAGTACATAGCTGAGTCTTGCTCAGTAATCCAAAGTGAAAATCTTGTGTTTTTTTAAAGGTGAGTTAAATATACAAGATATAAATCTTTTTAAATCTACACATTTCAAAATTCTTAGTTGTCCTGTGCATAACAGGTTATAACTTAAGGAGGCAAGCACAACTGAAAAATCATAATAGCAAATTTAAAATCTTACATACATACAGTTAATAATAATGAAAATACTCCACTTCAAACCTGGTCAGATATTTATAAATGTGCAGCTTTAAATGCTTATATTAAAAATAAGGCTAATAACTGGCAAGTTAGGCATCTATCTAAAGGAAACAGAAAAATAAAGAAAACCCAAGGAAATTAGAATAAAATCCTATTTACAGTAACACAGTAGGCTAGACTATTCACCCAGCTCTGTCACTGAAAACAACAAAAAGTGATGGAAAAAACTTTATTTCAAAAATATTAAAAGCACTGAGCTGACAAGATGATAAAGGAATAACCAGATCAAAATCTATGAGAAAGAGAAAATCAAAGAGAAAAATAGCATAATTAAACTCTTTCTGTCCTGTAGACATCTGTCTAACTCATAAAGGTGAATTATAGCTTTAACAATCTCTTGGGAGAGAAGATAATTCAAAGTTTAAGACCCAGCCAACATGGAAAATCCAATAGGAGACCCTTTCTCCATAAAGCTGGGACCTCCCCAAAAGTTTCATCCTCCAGAAAAAAAGTAAACTGGAATTAAACCCAGTCTACCCATTCCCACATCTTATCCCCAAAGGGCTACAAGGAAATTTGTCTTCCTGCTGCAAAAGTGAACAAGGATTCCTAAGGGGCTGTAAAGACAAGGAGGCCCACACACATATCTGCAACCCAAATTCACACTATTTGGGTGGTCCAAAACCTCAAAGGATGAATTTAGCTACCAAACTAGCACCCTGAGGCATCAAGATTGGGGGGGTGACAGGGAACAAAGGTAAATCTTCTTGAAGCAATGTAGTTACTTCTTGCGCCTCAAAGAAAATCCACAAACATTTCTTCCAGGGAAAATAATCAGGTCACAATCAAAACCTCACAGAGTAAATAAAAGGAAATCTATAACTAGGGACAGTATATGAAACTTCAGAAAACAAAAAAACAGATTCACTCAAATGAACAACTATTAGGCAGCTAATTTATCAATAGCAACAATTAAAACCAAAAAAAAAAAGTGAAATTATTTCTTCCAATGGCTAAAAAAAAATAAATAACTGCCAACCTGTAATTTTATACCTAATGGAATACCTATCTTTCAAGAATGAGGGTGATATGGACACTTTCATATCAAAAAAAAAAACAAAAAAAAAAAAAAAAACAAGAGTTTACTACAAAAAAAAAATTATTAAAAAGAATTCTAAAGAAAACAATCTTCTGGCCCTGACTGGTGTGCCTCAGTGGACTGAAGCCCTCACCAGCCTAGTAAGGCAAGAAAAAGAAATGGTGTAAGCACTGGAAAGGAAGACACAATTTGCATTCATAACACTTTAATTTAGTAAGGTGGCTGAACACAGATGTATTTACCAAAAAAGCTTATAAGAGCAAATAGAAAATGGAAAGAAAAAGAAAGAAAAATATAGTAATAATTAAATCTAAGAGAAAGCTTGAGAAATCTTTATGGAGAAAAGGACACTTTACTGAAAATATTTTAAAATATCCAAATAGCTAGAAAGATATCATTTTTAAGGATACAAAGGCTCACTATGATAAAAAGCATACGTTAAATGCATGTGTAGATAAAAGTTACAGAAATCTTGAACTCACATACAAGACAATTCCCGTTTTTTTAAATAACAGCTTTTGAGAGCTTATTTGGAAGTTCTAGCAGGGGAATGTCCTCTGCTCTATCAGGGAAGGTTGTCCTCTTTTACCAAGTGCGCAGCTTCAGGAGGGGCACACATGGAGTGGTGAGGGAGGAAGGGGACACTTGCCTAGCCAGCCAGATCAGCCAAATCGACCTTGGAGTTCAATGGGGTGACAGATGTTGCAGCCAGATCTTCCTCACATCCTAATGACAGCTTTTGAATTTTTGCAAACTTGACTCACATTATTCCCTGTTCGTAAATATTTTTGCAATTGGCATAAACTTACTAGTCACTAATCACAGGAATTTTATTTTAACCAAAATTTAGTAATAGTTGATTACTACATTTTAGAATTCAGTTTCAATGAACAAGTATGAGTGAAGAGCACATGATCAGTATTCAGCTGAGTTCTAGTTGAATGTGCAATGGTCCCACTGGTTCAAAGGTCAACCAAATCCACTGGTTCACCACAATGTAAGCTCTGAGAACCACTCCTGCAAGAGCTAAAACATAGCCAACATTTTACATTAACACATAAGATTTTTGGTTCCTGGTAATTATCTGTGAACATTGCCAGAACACCATCTCCTTAAAAGCCACCTAAAAATGTAAATATCTATGAATATAAATTGCTTTTGCAAGAGGAAAAGAGACAAAACACATTCATAACACAATGACTGTACTGGGCTCAAAGGGTATTCTAGTGGACCTATGTGTAGTTCTCATACATACAATACCTTTGTACATGTGAGATCTATAAGCAGTAGCCCAGTTTGCTTTACAATCGTTTTGAACTTGATCAAATGTATCATTTTCTTTAGGTTTAACTTATTCAAATTTAATTTTGGTTCATGAGAGTTTTGTGGTATCTTATAATACTGCGTAAATGTGGCTTTATCTAAATTTCCTAACACAGAATTAGAAATAGTATCATGCTTTTCTGGTTGCTAGATGATAATACTAATAGCTAACATTTATAGAATGCTTACTGTGTGCCAGGCACTATTAAAAGTGCTTTTTACATATTAAATCATTTAATCTTTACAACAACCCTATCGGGTGTATAATATTACTATCATCATTTTATAGACAGAGAAACTGAGGTACAGAAAAGTTTAGTAACTTTCCCAATGTCACACAAGTGGAGAAACTTAGGGAGTCATACCCAGGTAGTCTGTCTGCAGAGTCCCAGACCCTTAATTACTATGTTACACTTCTTTTCACAATATTTAAAAGCTACATAAAATTATTATGGATTAAAAATAGTAAAAAACTATTTAAAAAATTATCAATAAGAGTTAAACAATAGTTAGACAATATTGGTATCAACACAACTTATTATAGGTTGAGATTTCACAGCTATTTCAAAGTTTCATGGTCATGATCAAGAGGTTTGAAGTTGGACAGACCTGTCTCTGAATCTTGGTTGTGCCCTTTACAAGCTGTGTGATTTTGGACAAATTTCGTAACTTCACCAAGCCTCAGTTTCCTCATCTGTAAAATGAGAATAATAAACATCTCACAAAATTGTTGTTAGTAAAATAATTATTACTACATTACACTGATATCGTAACTCTAACCAAAAATATAGGGGTACGATAAAAAGAGGAGGTTCTCAAATTTCCCCATAAAACAGGCCTTTATTACACTGGAACAAAGATGCCCACTGAAAGCCACCACAGCAACTGTAAGGTCCACATTCTAACATAGAATACCAATCTCTTCTAATTCATAACAAATAATTCCCTTAGATAAAAGTCAAATTCCTAGAGATAAGTTACTGGGACCTTGAAATATAAAATAATGTATATACAAAGAGAAAGAGACAAACGGATAAGATGTTTGTTCACAACAACGCCCACAGATCCCATTCCACACATAGCCTTTAAGACTAGTAGTATTCAAGGAGCCCAAACAGGAAGAGCTGCGTCAAGAAGGAGCAATTCCCAGCATTAGTAGAAGGCAATTTTTATAAGAGAAAAAAAGAAAGAAACAGAGATGTCATCAAAGCAGCGTAGAACTACCGTTATTGCTACCACCAAAGAGTGATTATGTCCATCATACCTGGCATTATACTAGTCAAAAGAACTTAAACTATCACTATTGCTGTCTTTAGAATCCCAATCAAATAATTTAAAAATAAATAACCAATTTCTACCTATGCCTGCATTTACCCAGTAATATATCTATTGGTGATAGGTTAGGTATCTCTTAGAAGGGGATGATTTTAGCAATACACTATAAAAATTTTTTTGAAAAGGAAAAAAAGGAGTAATATTCTACAAAAATCCTATAGGATAATTTTGTTAAACAGCTCATCAATACAGTTATCAAGGTGAGTTTATATGAATGTCTCCAGTCCTATAATTGAATTGTTATTCTTAACACGTAAAAATAATTTTAAAATGTGTGTTCACTATAGCTCAAAGATTTGATAAAGAACTTTCACCCCACCCCCTAAATGTCCCCTTTTAACAAATAATTGTAAAAATGGCCTGCACATTTTTAAAATAAATTTGTAAAAGTATCTGGATCAAAGACCATCTAATTTTTACAAAGTACTATTTCTTAGGGAAACTTATTAGTTATATAGGGAATATTTAACAAATTCTTAAAATGCCCATTTTATAAATGTTTAAGCAAATAAATACAGGGCATGAGGTAGTCTTGGTTACTAGGGCATAAACTCCTAAAAAAACAGCTTAGGTCCTTCTCTTTGGCAATTTGGGATTTTTCTATTTGATCAGTATTTCCTTCATTTTATTTCCTCTAAATGAATAGTATAATTCTTTTTGTCCTTTTTAATGAATGTTATAAATAACTAATAAGGTCAAGTTGGATCAATCACAAATCAGATATGTGAAGATTTTAATTCAACATTTTGGTTAAATTTTTATGTTTATATAACTCAGAGAATATTTGCAAATACCACCAACTATTTACATTTTAGCTCATTTGCTTTGTCATTCTCTTTCCAACACATTTTTTTCTTTCCGAACCATGGGACGGACAATGAGTTGCATAACCTATAACATTTTAGCCCTCAATATTTCAATGTATTTTCCTAGGGACATGGACATTGGCTTATATGTCAACAGTATATCTAACCTAATCAGTATTGTAACAGTGTTATATTTTCTATTACATAACTACAGTCCATATCCAATCATCATTAATTGCCTTTAAAATGTCCTTTAAAGCTATTGATTTCCCTGGCCCAGAGTCCAATTCAGGATCATGCATTGCATTCGCTGGTAACAGCTCTTTAGAAACCTATCATCTGGGAAAGTTCCTCAGTCTATGTCTTTTAAGACTAATATTTTTAAAGAATATAGACCACCAGTTATTTTGTAGACTCTCTCTCAATTTAGGATTATCTGATATTCTCTCGTATTTAAACTCAGGCTACACAGTTTTTGTAGGAATGTCACAAAGTAATGTTGGGTTCTTCTCACTGCATCACATCAGAAAGTACAAGAGGCTAGTGGGTTCTATTAACAGTGATTATTAATAATATTATTTAATAAGTGATTCAATAATAAGTAAAGACAGCCATTACAAATTATTACAGAGCAGACTATATCAGACCAATTCTCCTGGCAAGAAAAACTATAAAAACTGGATTTAAAAATAAGAAAGAAAGAAAAAATAAGAAAAGAAAAAAGGAAGGAAGGAAGGTAGTTAAAATACCAGAGAAAAAGGAAATGCAGGGTTAATGTGAGAAGCTGAAATACCACAGAAAAAGGAAATGCAGAGTTAAGCCTGAAAGCCTCCACTACTTTTTCTTTCTGAGGCAACTAGCTGCAGACTGGAGCTTCTGGCAGTCTCACGGGACTGCAAAGAAAGAAATTAGAGTTTGGGGCTTAGCAAGACAGGTAGGGTTTGAGTGGCTAAGATTCCAGAGAAAAGGCAACCACAGAAAAGTGAGTCTGGACATCCTGTAATACTTTCGACTTCAGGGTATATACTAAGTCCTAACCTGCATGGGGGCAAGAGGCCAAAAGCTAAGCAAAGTGCTTATTTTAAAGCAAAAAAAGGTAAGCAGAACTTTTGGTAGCCTCACAGTGCTAGAAAAAGAAAAATTACAGTTCAGGGCCTGCCAAGAAGGAAAGGCCCTGGCAAACGCCCCAGGATTCCATTTGATACCTCTGAAAGACAACACTCTTAGAGTAAGGGGAAACTGGATTTAAATCAGCCCTTAAAGAAGCCTAAAACAAAGACTCAAGTCATCTCAAGCCTGTACTGGATCAAGGTCATCTCTCCTACTTTTATTTTTAACTACCATCAGAAGAAAATTAAATCCTCTGGAGAACAATATCATCATCAAGACCCTCTATAACTTTTATCCACGATGTCTTATATTGATTATTTTAAGTTACCAGGAATGCTATGATACAGGACCAAATGACAAAAAGCCGAGAAAAACAGCAAACAACAGAATAAGACCAAAAGGAAATCCAGATATTGTAATTATCAGACACAGACTTTAAAATAACTGTGATTAATATGTTCAGGAAAATAGATGACAAGATAAGAATTTCACCAGGGACCTGGAATCTATAAAAACAAATTAAAAATAATTAACTTGAAATTCTAGAATTAAAAAATACATATTATTAAATTAATAAACAGATGTTTGTATTAGCAGGTTGGACATTAAATGAACTAGAAAACAGATCAATAGAAATTATCCAGAGGGAGGACAGGAAAAAAAAAAAGATGGAAAATACAGGAAAGTGCATGAGTCATACAGGATGCAGAGAAAGAGCTGACATACAGATGTCTAGAATCCCAGAAGAAAGTGAGGGAAAGAGTGGGGCAGAAGCAGTATCAGAACAAATACCTCAAAGCTGACACAAGACATCAAGCTACAGATGCAATGGGACTTTGCTACTCATCCTATCAAGAGGTGGAATCTATTTCTCTCTCTCTTGAATTTGGCCTAGGCCACTGGACTTGCTTTGGCCAACAGGGCATTAGAAAATGTCAGCAGAGACTAGAGAGGGATTTGTCTTTTCTTGATGCTCTTAGAACTCAGCCATGAGGTGAATGAAACTATCTGCTGGAAAGGCACATGGAAAACTAACTCCCCACCCTTCCCTTGGCCAAAACCCTGCCAACCAACAAATGTGAGGTTACCATATTTTGCTGTGTATAATGCACACTTTTTTGCCCAAGTTTTTAGGGAGAAATAAGGATGCACATTATACATGGGTATAATGATTACATACCATGGATATAATAATCCTGTATATAATGTGCACAAAACCATGGATGCACATTATACACGGCCAAATGCGTATTTTATACCACCTGGCCACAGCCAAACCACAATCAGACCAGAGATCAATACTGCCCAAGCCAATCTGCCAATCCACATATTGATGAGCTATTAAGTGATTTATTTTAAGCCACTAAGCTTTTTATGAAGCAAACACTAGCTGACACAGAACTAATATATGTAAGTAGGTCAGTGGTTCTCAAACAAGGTTGACTTTGCTTCCCAGGTGTCATACAGCAATGTCTGGAGATATTTTTGGTTGTTACAACTGGGTGGATGCTACTGGCATCTAAGTGAGAAGTAAGTAGCCAGGGATGCTACTAAACATCCTACAAGTCCTCCACAACAAAAAACTGTCCAGCCCGAAATGTCAACAGCACCAAGGCTGGGAAATTCTGAAGTAAATAAAGCATGATAGAATGAGGCAGCCTTTAGGACAATCCTATCCAACAGAACTTTCTGCAACAATGAAAATATTCAATATCTGTAGCCACTAGCTACATTTAGCTAGTAAGCACTTGAAACGTACTTTATTTGACAGAGCAACTAGAGTTCTCATTTTTATTCAATTTTAATTAATTTAAATTTAAATAGACACATAGGGCTAGTGGCTTCTCTGTTGGACCGCACAGCTCTAAAATTGAGATGCTAGAAATATTTGAGAATAGTGAAAATTAGGTTAACAGTGGTAATGGTAAATTTTTATAAAGTTAAGGCTCACAATCACTTGCTACAAATAAATAATCCAAACACTCTTCCTTGTTTCAGTAACTATAAAGTCTAAAATGTACTACTCTGATAAAAATAACAAACTGAAAAAATTTTAAATAAATTTACCATATCCTGCAAAAAACAATTATTCATGAAATGCTGGCTGACAACCTTAACTAGAGGGCTTTCCTAGATTATTAGCATGAAAACCCTAGGAATTTCCTTTTTTTTTTTTTTTAAGTTTAAAGTGATTTAAGAACTGCTGCATTTTAGCGGCCTTAGAATTGTACCAGATGAATAGTTTTTAATCAAGTCATTTCAGGTAATTAAATATTCCTTCACTATCCTTTCTTACCCTCTTCTCTCCCCACCCCATCCCATTCACCACAAGAGAAGGAAGAAGTTGATCCAACGCTGGTACAATTCCACAGACTTTTTTTTAACTTGTCAGCATTAAGTAGGTCAGTTTTCTGCTCTAGTGGGTGTTTGGCAATAGATTTTCTTACTAGAATACAGTGGCTACTCTGCCTGGTAAGCACATACCACAAAAGACTTTGAATAATTCTCCTAAGGGTAGACAGGCTGCCTGATCTCTAGAAGAAAATCCTTGAGTCTTAACTAAATACCACCAGGAAATTCTGACAGGAAACAAAATGAAACAGAAATAAAGAAGATTCCAATTCAAAATTTGTTCTATATAGTGAAGTCTAGAGATTTTAAAGGTCCTCAGTATCTAGGAACCCACAAAGATTTTGTTGGGACTCTGATATGCGCTCAGCCCAATTCTAATTGCTGAAATTATAAATTTTTTAAAAAGTAATAACGGACACACAATCTATCAGAAGTTTTGTTAAGAATTCTAATAGAAAAAACTTACCACTAAAACTAAAATTCCAGAAATCCTCTCCCTTATATGACTTCCCTGAGAAAATATATTTTTTAAAAAGTCAAATAACTGAAAACTTTTAAAAAATGTATTAAACAGAAAGCAAGTTTGACAGTTTATTAGATAAATTGCATGCATAATTTATTGTTATATTTTTAAATCAGTATTGTTTTTCTATTGTGGGTCTGACAACTCAAGTTTTACATTTTGAATCATTTGTAAAGCAAATATTAAAAAAGAAACTTGACATGTCCACATTCAGCCAGTTAATTTATTTCATATCAAATCAAAAGTTCCTGCAGAGGCAAGATTAATATCCTCTATTAATATCAAATAAAAGAAACATTGAAACAACATATTTACTGGATTTATTTTCCAGAAAATTCCAAGAATTTTGACAAATACTAGAAGAAAATGTAAATCTTACAAACCAGATCACTAATTGATGTAACTATAGAATGCACTTAATTTAACCTCACTAGAAATAAATTACATAAAAAAATGTGTTGTGACCACTATTCACATTGCTATAAGCTAACATTCACTTTACCATATTTACCATATTGCACTCACTGTTAAAAAGCAAAATATTTAGAAATATAGAAAATTTCAGATATAATATAAATTCCAGAAAAAAAGAATCTCACATTCATCTTCACTTAAAAGTGAAAGAAATGCACTGTCAGACTTTTTATTTTATTAAAGAAAGAGTGTCTCTAAGTCGAGAAGCTACCCATTCTCTCCTCCACTTCCAGACATTAAAAGTAGATAAAACCAAATTTAAATGAGTAAAAAAATGTTACATCTGAATGGCAAAGTATGCAATAGCTATTTAGAAAAAAAGTCCCATCATCATGACCAATTAATAAGTTCTCTTTTATTATAGTCTGTTTTTGAATGTGCTTACTCCTTGACAAAATGTCATAAAGTTAGTTGATTATAGTAAGCAACTGAACAGAGATCGTTCCAAGACCAATAAAACCACCAAGAGACATGAGAGGTTTTTTTTTCTTTTTTCATTTATACATAAAACAATTGAAGATAACAAGGTAGCTAATTCGCTTACATGGCCCATCTAACACCCATCCATTCGTTGAATACTAACTCAGTTCCCAGAATCTAGTTGTCTAAAAAATTCCCACAGTACCCAGTAAGATGTTACTATGCAATTATAAAGCACCTATGTCCTGAACATCATACTGAAGTAAAATGAATATATTTCTGAAATAAAATGAATGCAATCATATAATTGTGTCAGATGCTATTAACTGGCTACCCAAAAAGCTGTTCCCAAATCCTTCCTCCCTTCTTGCCTCTCACTATGGAGGCCAAAAGGCTAACTATAGTTACGTGACATATAATCCAATTTTCACCCATGAGACATAAGAAGTGACTTGTTAGAAGCAGAAATAGGAAAGTTCTTGCTTGACATAGACTGGCCTATGTTTAGACTTGTGTAAGAAAAACCTCTCTGCTGGTGTCATGTTGTTTTAATTGCTGAGACTTTATAATGGATTTAAATTTTTTAACATTTTATAATGGGTTTTGATATTTAAAAAATAAATAAAATCAATCTGCATTTTAGGAAGGAAGGAAGGAAGGAAGGACTCCTACCTTTCGTGACAACATGGATGGAAGTGGATAATATTATGCTAAGTGAAATAAGCCAACTGGTGAAAGACAAATACCAGATGATCTCACCTATAAGTGGAATCTATTCAACAAAATAATTTAACGAACAAAATAAACCACAGACGTGGAAACATGGAGCAGATTGAAAGTGACCTGAGGGGATGGGGAAGGAGGACAGTGGTAGAAAGAAGGGACTAAACAAAGAATGTGTATGAATGACCCACGGACATGGACAACACAGTGGGAACTGACTGTGGGAACAGGGGGCAGGGTGGAATGGGTGGAGGAAGGCAAAGGGGGAAAAACTGAGACAACTGTAACAGAATAAACATGATTTAAAAATAAAAAATTTTAAAAAATATTTTTTTTGACCAATTTGATGGGAGGGATAATATCTTATTGTAGTAGCTGAATGAAGGTAGTTCCCCTCAAAAAGATATGTCTATGTCTTAATTCCCAGAAACTATGAATAATACCTTATTTGGAAAAAGGGTCTTTGCAGAGATAACTAAGGATCTCTAGATGAGATCACCCAGGATTATCTGGTGGGCACTAAATCCAATGACAATTTTCCTTATGAAAGATGCACAGGGGAGAGAGACACAAGGAGAAGAGGAGGGGACCAGCTAAAGGAAGAAGCAGAGGTTGGGGTTACGCTTGTAGAAGCCGAGGGACTGAGGGACAACTGCAACTACCAGACACTGGAAAATGCAGGGAAGGATTCTCCCCAAGAGCCTTCAGAAGGAGCATGGCCTTGACTTTGACTTCAGTCTTCTTGCTATGAGAATTCTTATTGTTTTAAATTACCACAGGTTTCTTATGGCAGCCCTAGGAAACAAATATAATCATTGTACCATAAACTTGTGTTTTTCTGAAAAATACTAAGGTTAAGCATATTTTCATGTGTTTTTATTGGCCATCTGAATGGGCTTTTCTGCAAAACGACTATTCAGATATTTTCCCTGTTTATTAAATGTTTATTTTTTTCTACCAATTCTTATGAACGCTGTAAAAATGCAGACGTTAACCCACTGGCACATATTGTGATATTTTTCTATGTCTTTTGAATTCCTTTATGTTTGGTCATTAGGTTAAGAAAAATAAACGACATGCAAGGCCAAAAAAAAAAAAAAGGAGGAGGAAAAGAAAAACCTCTCTCTGTTTAAGCCTTGTAGTCAGGATTTCAACTTAAGAGTTGGATTCAATCCTTATACATCACCATTATCAGAAACTCTACCACAACTTTAACTGTAAGTAACTTCCTGACTAATGATTAAAAAACAGAATTACATGCTAGTTCTAAATTAGTCCAATAAAGTTATAATCTCCTGATAAGGCCTAATTTCTAGGGAATATCTCTTCAGAGAGCTGTAGGAAATCTGAGGTAGGACTGAGCTGAAGGAAGAATGGGAGAGAATAAGAAGATAGAATCAGGGAGATATCTGGACTCTGAATTGTACATAGGGTAAGAGCCAAGACACTCAAACAGTGTATCAGGAACACCATCCTTGAATGACAGCCTAAGCCTTCAAGAGGTGATAACATATATCAAAACAAAAGCCCTGGAACATTAAGACTGCTGTCCAAAAAATTAATATTGTTTATATTCTTAGGAATGATAATGACACTGGAGAGCTCTATAGAAAATAATTTGCTTTTATTAAAGAAATGTGTATTAAAGTATAATGGCCTTTTTTCTTAGAAGATGCAAACTGAAGTACTTAGGGGTAAAGTATCATAATGCCTGCAACTTTCAAGTGGTTCACAGAAAAAAGAATATACACATTTTTAGAAATACTTAAAGTATGGCAAAATATTTAATATCTAATTATCAGTGGGAGATATACAGATAATCCTGAATTATCAGCAGGAGAAATACAGATGTTCATTCTTGTATTTGAAATATTGCATAATAAAAAGTTAGCTTTAATGTTTGTTAATTGCCTGGTTTGGGTATTGTAATACAGCTATGTAAGATGTAACCATTGGGGGAAACTGGGTAAAGGCCATATGGAACCTCTCTGTCCTTTTTATACAACTTCCTGAATACAGAATTACAACAAAGTAAAATGTTAAAATAAAAATGTTGGGCCTTGGCCGAGTGGCTAGGTTAGGTGGAGCATCATCCTGTGCACCAAAAGGTTGTGGGTTTGTCCCCTAGTCAGGACACATACAAGAGGCAACCAATTGATGTTTCCCTCTTACAGAGATGTTTCTCTCTCTCTCCCCTTCTCTCTTTCTAAAATAAATAAAAGCATATCCTTCGGTGAGGATTTTTAAAAATCTACTCATTAAAAAAAAACGTTGGGAAGCTTTCTACTTTGGTAATAAACATATAATTCCCTTTATCTTCCACTGAACTATGAAATCTGAATAGAATGCATGAACACCTATTTGACGAGTCTGAAAAAGTATTATAGGTGGATCTAGAATTCAAAGTATCACCAAATTTGCTGTGAGTTTACCATTTTACCCCTTCAGTATCCCCCCTGCCTTAAGTCAGCACAACCCGAAACCCAGAAGTGAGCATTAAGGTGCAGAAGAGAGAGATACAGGGGAAACCCTCTAGCTCCGGCTCAAGGGCAAAAAAAAGGAACTCCTAAAGCTCAGGGAAAGTGGGGGAAATCCCTGGTGTATTTCTCTCCAAACTCTCACATCCCAGTCCTCAGGTCTTCTGTGGTGGGCATAGCAGCAACAGTACCACCAAGAGTGACTGGAAAGGGAAGACTCCAGAAGTGAAAATTCTTCCTTTCCCTTCAATGGTGCCCTGCCTCCAAGCAGGCAGATCAAACTTCATTGCTTTTTTCCTTCCTCTTCTGTCTTCAGGAAAGTCACTCTATAAAGTTGTTTATGAACTCCTGAGTTCACCCTCAATCTAGGTAGGTATGGACTGATGCTAAGTAATATAATAAAAACTTTGAAAACTGTGATAATAGGTAAACTTACAACCGGATTCCAAACTGACCACTGAGTGAACACATGTAGAAAATATCTGAACAAGACCAATAAAGCTCTAAAAACTGAAATAACACTGGAACCACAATCCACTGAAGGTTAAAACAAAAATAATAACATTTGCCATGGAATGTAAAGAAAACCTAGCATTTCATTACACAATACTCAAAATATCCGGGGTACAAACCAAAATTACTCACATGAGACAAGACAATTAAAAAAAAAAAAAAAAAAAGCAGGACACAAAGTCAATATTCAGAAATTGATGGCATTTTTGTACACCAAAAATGAACTATCAGGAAGAGAAACTAGGGGAAAAAATCCCATTTACTAGAGCAACAAGAAAAATAAAGTACCTAGGAATAAATTTAATCAAGGAGGTAAAAGACCTGTGCTTGGAAAACTACAGGAACACTAAAGAGAGAAATTAAGGAAGATACAACTAAATGGAAACATATACCATGTTCATGGATTAGAAGAATTAACATCATTAAAATGTCCATACTACCCAAAACAATCTATAGATTCAACACAATTCCTATTAAAATACCAATGGCATATTTCACAGATCTAGAACAAATATTCCAAAAATTTATATGGAATATAAAGACCCCAATAGCCTTCGCAATCTTGAGAAAGAAGAACCAAGTTGAAGGGATCACAATACCCGATATCAAACTATATTACAGGGCCACTGTAATCAAAACAGTCTGGTACTGACATAAAAACAGACACATAGATCAATGGAACAGAATAAAGAACCCAGAAATAAACCCAAGTCTCTATGGTCAATTAATATTTGATAAAGGGGGCATGAGCATACAATGGAGTAAATATAGCTTCTTCAATAAATGGTGTTTGGAGAATTGGACTGGTATATGCAAAAAATTAAACTAGACCACCAACTTATACCATACACCAAAATAAACTCAAAATGGATATAACACTTAAATATAAGTCACAACACCATAAAAGTCCTAGAGGAAAACATAGACAGGAAAATTTCAGATATCCCATGTAGCAATATTTTTGCCAATGTATCTCCTAGAGCAAGGAATATAAAGGAAAAAATTAAACAAATGGTACTACATCAAACTAAAAAGCTTCTGCACAGCTAAAGAAACCATCATCAAAATGAAAGGGAACAGACCATATGGGAAAACATTATTTGCTGATGATACACTGGACAAGAGTTTGATCTCCAAATATATAAAGAACTCATACAACTCAACTCCAGAAAGACCAACAATCCAATTACAAAATGGGCAAAGAACCTAAACAGACACTTCTCCAACAAGGACATAGAGAGGGCCCATAGACATATAAAAGGAAGCTCAGTATCACTAGTGATCAGAGAGCTGCAAACTAGAACCACAATGAGATACCACTTCAAACCAGTCAGAATGGCTATTATTAATAAATCAACAAACAACATGAGCTGGCAAAGATGTGGAGAAAAGGGAACCCTAGTGCACCATTGGTGGGAATGTGGACTGGTACAGCCACCGTGGAAAACAGTATGGAGTTTCCTCAAAAATAAATGGAACTGCCTTTTGACCCAGTAATTCCACTTCTAGGAATATATCCTAAGAATCCCAAAACACCAACTCAAAAGAACTTATGCACCCCTGTGTTCATAGCAGCACCATTTACAATAGCCAAGTGCTAGAAAAAGCCTAAGTGTCCATTAGTGAGTGAATGGATCAAAAAACTGTAGTACATTTATACAATGGAATACTATACAACAGAAAGAAGGAACTACTACCTCTTACAACAGCATGGATGGAACTGGAGAGTGTTATGCTCAATGAAATACGCCAGTCAGCAAAAGACAAATACCATATGATCTTACCTGTAAGAGGAATCTAGTGTACAAAATAAACTAACGAACAAAATAGAACCACAGGCATGGCAACAGGGAAGAGACTTAAAGCGACCAAAGGGGAGGGAGGTGAGGGATAATGGTGGAAAGAAGGGAAAGGGACTAGACAAAGAACAGGTATGAATGACCCATGGACATGGACAAAGTGTGGGAACTGACTGTGGGAGCTGGGGCGGGGATTGGGAAGGGCGGAGGAGAGCAAAGGAGAAAAACTGGGACAACTGTAATAGATAACAATATAAACAACAAACAAACAAACAAACAAATAAAGGCAAGCCAGCCAGCTAGTGTCGGTGAAACTTCATCCAGAGGGGATTAGGCCAAGAAGACATTAAGAGACCCTTCATTTCAAAAGCAGTGTTTACCATCACTCTGCAATAATAAATGAGCTGAGTTTAAAAAAAATTTTAAAAAAAAACTTAAAAAAAGAAAAAGACAAGACAACACCAATGAAGAGATAAACTTAAGATATTGAAATTATCTGACAAGGACTTTAAAGCAGCTACTGTGTACCTTAACCGCTCTTGAAATATATATTAAAGTAGAAATCATCAGCAAAAAAAAAAAAGACATAAAGTAGAACCAAACAGAAATCTTAAATCTGAAAAAGACAGTAACCAAAACATAAGTCATAAAAGTCTTGATGAAAAAATAGGGGAAGAGCTTCATGACATTAGATTTGGGAATGATTCCTTGAATATGACATCAAAAGCAAAGACAACAAAGTAAAACTAGATAATTTGGACTACACCAAAATTTAAAACTTCTGCTCATCAAAGGACACAATTAACAGAGTAAAAAGGCAACCTACGGAAGGGAAGACAATGTTTTCCAATCTTCTATCTGATAGGGGTTAATATGCAAAACTCTACAACTCAACAATAGCAATACAAACAACTCAATTAGAAAATGGGCAAAGGACTGGCCCTCGCCAAATAACTCAGTTGCTCAGAGGCTTGTCCATGCCCAGGCTGCATGTTCAATCCCTGATCAAAGCATATATGAGAATCAACCAATGAATGCATAAATAAGTGGAAAAACAAATCAACATTTCTCTCTCATTTTAAGAATTAAAAAAAAATATATATATATATATACACACATATATATATAAAGAAAATGGGCAAAGGACAAAATAACAACTGTTGGTGATGCTATGGAGGAATAGGAACTCTTGTGCACTGTTGATGGGAATGTAAAATGGTGCAGCCACTATGGAAAACAGTATGACAGTTCCTCAAAAATTAAACACAGAATTACTGTATGATCCAGCAATTCCACTTCTGAGTATATATACCCAAAATAATTGAAAGCAGGGACTCACAGAGATACTTCAACACCTATGTTCATAACAGCATTATTATATTTATTCACCACAGCCAAAAGGTAGAAGCAACCCAAGTGTCCAAAGGATGAATGGATAAATAAAATGTGGATATATGTACACACGCGTATATATACATACACATACACATCACGTATATATGTATGTATACACACACACAATGGATTATTATTTAGCCTTAAAAATGAACAAAATTCTGACACATTCTACAACATGGATGATCCCTGAGGACATTAAGTGAATTAAACCAGAAACAAAAAAGACAAATACTGTATGATTCCACTTACATGATGTATCTAGAGTAGTAAAATTTATAGACAGAAAGAAGAATGCTGGTTGCCAGGGGCTAAAGGGAGGGGGTCATAGGGAGCTGTTGTTTAATGATTGTAGTGTTTCACTTCTGCAAGATGAAGAGATCTGGAGATTGGCTGCACAATAATGTGAATGTACTTAACATTATTGACCTGTACACTTAAATATGGTAAATTTTATGCTATGCTAATCACTTCCTTACCATAAATTTTAAACATTTTTGTTAAACATTTCATACATAAAGGGTACTATGCCTGTTAACAATGGGGAAGGGGGAGGGCGTGCACTAGAAGAAAGTTATACAACTTTTATTTTGCCAAAAATATTTTTTCAACTGAGAATTATAATTTTAAAAGTAAGAATCTCACCAAACTATAATGGTAAGTAGGACAGCCACTAACCCCAAAGACCTATAATTTCTGCCTTTAACAATTACTGAAAATTATTTTTGCATTTAAAAAATGTTTTTAATCCTCACCTGAGGACATTTATTTATTTATTTATTTATTTATTTATTTATTTTTCCGGAAGGAGAAAGAGAGAGAGAGAAACATGGATGTCTGAGAGAGAAACATCAATTAATTGCCTCTTGAATGCTGGGGACCTGGCCTGCAACCCAGGCATGTGCCCTGACTGGGGATCAGACTTGTGACCTTTCAGTTCACAGGCCAGCTCAATCCACTGGGCCACACCAGCCAGGGCAGGGCATTTTTTCATTACTTCTTTTAGAGGAAGGCAGAGAAAGAAACATTGCTGCCAGAGAGATGCAGAGATCAGCTGTCTTTCGTGCATGCCCTGCCAGGGACCACAGGCATCTGGACTATGCACAGATCACACTCACACATGCCCGCATCCAGACCTGGGGCAGGGGCAGGGGCGAGGGTCACTGGTCACTGAAAAGTTGGTCCAACCAACTGAGCCACACAGGCCAGGGTTCTTTTATTTAAATAGTCTCCTATCTTTACAAGAGAACTTACTATTTACCTCCTTCTAGGGATTGAATGAAGTGCCAGGGACTAAACACCACTACATTTGCAATTTCTATAGGGTGTTTTTGGAGTTTTTACTGTTTGTTTTAGCTTCAGTCTGAAAGCACTATCTCACTAACTTAACTTTTATCCCCTCAAACACAGGCCTGTAGGATGGAGGGAAGATAAAGCAGTGAACAAACATGGAAAAGATGCAATTTACCTACTCAGACTTCTTAAAAGCAAAAGTGGGCTAAAAAAAAATCTTAAAAATAGCAAGTTAATCACTTAAAGGTTTTATATATGTTTGTATATATGTGCATGTATTTTATTGTTATTTGAGATAGACTATTTTACACTACCTATAATCATTACTCTCAATCTATGTCTACTGGAAAACATCTCATTTTGTTTTCAAATGCTAAAAAAAACCAAAACCAAAACAAACCCCACAGTTTTCTCAATTATTATACCTTCTTAACTAAACTATAGTGTTTCTCAGACTCAGTCAATTCTGATTATTTCACAGTTGAGAGGAAACTTCTGAGGTTACCTCTATTATCACAATACCTGGTTCAGTCATTTTCCAATGCAAAATACCTATCTACCTGTGAGTAGTGAGTAACGTGTACTGAACCAACTCTGCTTAATTAGGCTCATATGATGTAAATCACCTAGGAACAGGAAAGTATCTAGACAGCAAGAAAACTTTCTGGGTCTAATAGATAATGAGATGCTCCCTAGAGCTCATTTCCCAGCTATAGTGAATGGACCAACACCGCCATGCAATCCTTAGAGAATTATCTAAAAATATTATCCCATTACATCTAGGAATTAAGTATCAGCTATATTCAAACATGCCACAGGTAATTTATATCACTGGTGAGTATGATCAATAAAACAAATATTGACACTAGTTTCTCAGATCTATCATATGTATTGGAAAGCAGTTTCCCAATTAATTCTCATTATCAAAATTATTAAAACAAACAAGAAAAAAAAACCCAAACAGATGTTGAACTAATATAACTGGCATTTTCTCAAAAACAAAAAGCCCAAACTACAAATTTTGTTTTGCATCTTGTTTATAAGTTTTGTCTCTACTTCCAGTTATAGCAGTATGCCTCTTACTGATACAAAAGAAAATTCAAAATCTTTTTCACTTCCTCCTGTTTAGGCATCTTATTTTCAATATCATACTCTATTAGACAAGAAAAGCACACAAAATTCTTATTGAACTCATACACCATAATTTCCAGCAAATATTCCTGTTTTTCATATATTACATTATTTATATTCTTTATCTTAAAAGCAATACAAACTGTGGCAGATTACATTTTCCAAAGATAGCTACAATGGCAAATCCCATCCCATAGCTCTTTTTATAATGTGATGTTGATCTCTTTCTCTTCAAATGGTGGGGTGTATGTCCACACTCTCCTTTGAACCTTGGTGGACCTTTAAAACTACCTCAACCAATAGAAGAGAGCAGAGTAACACCATGTGAATTCCAAAACTAAGTCAAATATGCCATGCAACTTCTCCTTGCTCTCTTCTCTGGGAACCGAGCTACCATGCTGTGAGGAAACCAAGCAGCCAAAAGGAGAGGTCATGTGTAGGTGTCTGGCAGATAGCCCAGGCGTAGGCCCTTGCCAACAGCCAGCATTAACCACCAGATCCTTATGAGCAAGCCTTCAAATGATTCCAGCTTCCAGCCCTTGCAGCCACCCCTACTCTTCCAGCTATCCTATTGAACACCACAAGATTACAGACAAGCTGTCCCACCAAGTGAGCCTTGCCCAAATTGCAGATACATGAGCAAAACAAGTAATTGGCATGTTTTCAACTAAGTTTGGGGTTGTTTGTTATGCAACAATAGATAGCTAACACACACTCATGAATACACATTGAAAAATGTACTAAAGAGAAAGAAAAAAATTAATTATCCCAATTTCACCATTGTTAACATTTTGTCACATATTTTACAACCAAGAAATTGTTTTGCCCTGCCCACTTAAGATTCCAACTGGTTTGTTTTTACCAGGATAAAAAGTTAAATATTTAAGGGTGTTCAACTGTTTGCATCTAATAAGAGAAAGGAAGAACATTAGTATCCATTCTACTTTTCTTATGCTTACTCTTGCACTTACCTGTCCTGAGTGAGGTGTCTGAGAATGGCTGGCCCACCAGTATTCCAATCTATGGATGTGGATCAAGATCTCTGGTTGCAAGGGCAGCTGCACTGGCCCTCTTCCCTGGATGAAGTTGCTTAAGGCCCAAATCTGAAATTTTCAAGGAAAAAAAAATGCTAACTATAGACATCTCCTTTCAATCACTTATAATAACATCTCTACAACTAAATAGGGTGAGTTAAGATTACATGGAGTGAATAGACTTCACTAAAAACGGATTTGGGTAATGTGGATTAAACTTCCAGCTGTACTTCTTACTAGCTATATGATCTTAGTTAAAGCACAAATTCTCTGTGCCTAAGCCTCATCATGTGATGAAGATTGAGGGGACTTGATCAAAACTTTGGGCTGGGAGTCAGAAGGCTTTGCTCTAAACTCAGTTATCATTCTGCCTTGCTGTAAGAACTTTGATACTTCTCAGGGCTCAGAAATATCATCTCTAAAAGGAGAGGGTTGCAAAAGATAATGGTTTCTGAAATCTAATCCTTGAACAGGTGCCAGCCATGACAAAACATGGTGTAAAGTTACAATTGTGCTTACTCTGAGATTGTCCTTCCTACTTTTTTGCTGTTAAAATGAGATGATATAATAGACAGTAGTTGTTTTTTAAATACCCTAAAGAGTCTAAATCAAAAGCTTGTAGCCCTATGCAAACATTCTAAAATTCTTTTTAGAAATTCTAGTGCCTATATGATTTATATGAACTCTAAAATTCCTTGTACTCCTAATATTCTGCATATTCATTCACTACTCAGAATATATATAGAAAAGGCTGATATGGTCCCAAGGAAAAACAAGTTAAAAACTGGAAGACATTAGAAACTTATTTTGTATGGATATCTACTTTCAGATAATAATGTTGAAAAAAAACCCCACAAAATAAAAAAAGCTGAATTTCGCCGCCAGTAAATGCTCTCGTAAAACAATTAGCCAATGATGTGTTTCACTTCATTTCTTCATTGGCCTGATTCTAAAACAGGCTGTAATGCTTTTAATGTTTTACTTTCAGTCTTAACAATTGTGTTTAAAGACAACTAGATACACGCCAAAAAACCATAGAGAAATAACAATAGGTGTAGCAATTGCACTGGGTATGTTACTGGCGAAAACACTTGACATATATTTGATCATGAGTCAATATAATTAAAGCAATATTTAGGTTTTGTCCATGATTACATTTCACATAATTCTGCCTCCATTACAACAGAATAAACTAAAAATCTCCCTACTGTATTGTAACTATTTTCAAAGAAACCAACATTTCAATGATATTAAAACATGGAACCGTAATAAATTATGAATATTAGCAGTAATTTTCCAATATCTTTGGATTGGCACAAGCTAGGTACTATATTAAAAATGAAATGAGTATATAGGATTACTGAAATAGTACCAGAAAGAAAAAAAGTCTAAAAGTCTAAATGTCTAAAAATACAATTAGAAACACTAGCGTTGTAAATTCAAAGAACTAAATAAAAGGCTGCTGGTTCAAAAATTTGACCTGCTATTTACCCCTAAGAGTAAATGTTCAATACCCACTGGACATTTTACACCACCTCCAAGATTAAGAGTATCCTGCTAATACTTAGGAACGTAAATGAATGCCCAGATTGTTTATGCTCCAGGTACCTACCACTAGAGGAACAGGTCAGAGAAAGACAACTTAGGCATATTTAAGCTTTATTCAGATCTGGAAAACAAATTTGACACAGTTTCCACAGAAAATATGCCCATAAAATATTATATTATTTATTTTTTAATAACAGCACTTATTTGTAATTTTTTAAACCAGAATCGTTATGTTAGAGTAAGTATAAAGAGGGAAAGAAATTTCAGTTACAAATTAAGTCCTCCTACTAAACACTTAACTCTTTTAAATTCTGTTTATCTAACTAGATATTTATTTTCATCATACCTGATGATTCTCAACTTTTCACTTCCTAGTATATTTTCAAAGGTTTCAGACCCATCCACCATCCAAGCTCAATTCTGAATGCCATTCAAAAACTAGGTGCTTATACTCCCTCTTAATGTATGAATGAACATTAACAGCTCTTAGAATTTCATTTCACCAAGGCCAAGTGGATGTGCTGCTCACAACTCCAAGCCCATGCTGCTCTATGGCTCCAAACTACTCTTCTCAAAATGACAGCAGGCTATTTTTCTTTCGTATTAATTATATACTCATCCCTTGCTACTCAAAGTATGATGCACAGACTGATAGCATAGGCATTACCTGGAAGCTTGTAAGAAATACAGGATTTCAGGCCTTACCTTAGATCACCTGAATGAGAATTTGCAATTTAACAAGATCCTCAGGTGATTCATACACATGCAAAATTTTGAGAGACACTGTCCTACCTAGTTCACTTCTTCAGGGCCCCCTCCTCCTGCTTTACAGTTCCTCTTTTCCTATTTGGCATTTAAGGGATCAGATCTTTTTTCCTTTGAGCATATTAAGACCCACCAAAATGTAATGAGTAATCTTTAAATAAGATTACATAGTTTCTTCACAACCTCCCTTTCATAAAAGACTAAGGTCCATGAAACCAAGCATTTCATTGTATCCTCCAGACCAAAAGAGTGTCTGCAAATATTTGTAGAAGGTACAGAAGATATCAGATGATCCCTAAAGTCCTCCAACTCCTAATTCTTTGGCTCTTCCATTTGCTATGTAAGCAAAACTGTATCTAAAGAAAGGGAAACTAAAATGAGAGGTCATTGAAATTTATAAAATGAAAAATATGCCACCTTAAATGACTTGATCAAGGTCACAAGGCAGATTCACTATTAAGTTCATAGGTTCAACAACATTTTTATCATATGATTATTAATTTTGTATTTTAGGTTAAAAGACAGTAATACTTCCTCTACATGTACATTATCATCCAAGTAGCTAGCAAACTCAACTATCCAGGAGAGCTGTGCAGTCAGAGTTTAAGGTAACTTAAAATATACAAAAAGCTGGAAAGAATATGTACATAAATGTTAAAAATGACATGCTATGATTAATTTATTCAAAACCAGAAGAAATAAATGCTTTCAATACTTATCTAACTTAAGTTGAAATAGAAGGAACAAGAAGAAAAGAATAAAAGTATGGAAAAGACAAAAACTTAGGGACCAGGCATAACAACAGGACTGAGAAAAGAACAGAGATTGAAAGTCATCAAAGGTCTTAAAGAATATGATTCAGGACTAGAAAAAGCAAAAGCAGCCACAAAGGCAAAAAGCAGAATACAAACTGAAGCAGCATCTACTTCAATAACCTTAATGATAATATATAATGCAAGAAAGAAGTAAATCCTAGAATTTCTAATGGGGTTAGTGTATGTGTATCATTTCTCTCATCTACTATATCCTACCTAGCTGAGTTAATAAGGAACAAAAAAACACAATCGTAATCCTTAGCGATCAATAAAAAACAAATTAGGTTCAACAAGTACTTTGTTTTCTACAGCAAATATTGGTTCACCTTTAAGAGAAAAGATAAATTGTGGTACAGTCATACAATTAATGCAATACCTGAGAAAATGAACCAGTTATATATCGCTATGGATTAAATAAATGTTTAAAAAATGTTGATTAGCCAAAGCAAATAAAAATATATATGTGGTTGCATTTTTCTAGTTAAAAAATAAGCAAAACTCAACAACATATTTTTGAAATGCATACAAGTTTGTGGTCAACTTAAAAGAAAAGGAGGGGGATGATAAATAAACAAAACCAAAACAAAATTCTGAATAGTTTTATCCCTGGTGAAGAGCAGGCAAATGGAAATCAAGGAGAAATATACCAACAAAATTCAATTGCTTAAGCTGGGTGGTGGGTTCAGAGGTATTGGTTTTATCATATGCTTCATTAGTTACATATACAGCACCACATTCTTGTCTATGTATCAAATACTTCATATCAAATACTTCATAGAATAAAGGGAAAACAAGAGGAAGGGGGATGGGAAGGAGAGAGAAGGGAAAGAAGGGGAAAAAGAGAAGGACAGACACCTATGATGTAGGTGAACACGAACCATTCCCTAGAAAGATAACATAGATTTCTGTTAAACATAAGTTCCAGCTTGAAACCCAACTAAAACAAAAGTTGATCCTTTTTAAGATCATAAACCTAAAGTGAAATGAAAGGTCACTTACCTATCTTCAATTTTAAAAATTAAGATGTTAAATGTAAAGAGAAAAAAAGTAATTTTCAATAAACCATATATTTTAATATATAAGTGCTCAAGTATAACCATCCTACAAATCATATTAATAAGGAAACAGACACTTGCACTGATACATAAAAATGTCAAATGTGACAGCTACAAATGTAGACTCACGTAATAAGTTGTACTGGAAAATCAAATACCATGAGGGGCAATGCATTGGTAACACAATTTTCTGAAGCAGTTTACAACTCTTGCTAAATTTCTGAGCAAGACAAAGTACGATGTGCCCTCAGTTTACTCAGCAGTTACAGTTCCGGAAAATTCAGTATCTATTATAAAACCATGCAAAAAAATACTTTGTGTTTAAATGTGAAACAGAATTAGAAGAGATAAGTACAAACAAGTCTTTCTACTACATGAAGGTCTGAGGAAAAGTTCAAAAACTGTGCAGAACTCTGTCATACCTTGTGGTATGTATGGCATTCCAGGCTCCTGCTCATTGAATGCCAATGCTGCAGCCACCCCACCCAAATCATTGTAGCAACCAAAAGTGCACCCTCAAAGATCCAAATACCTAATAGCGGAGGTACTGACCCTGAAGAACCAGTGACTTCAAGAAAGGCTAGATCCCAGGGTGGCCTCCAGACAGCCCTTTTCATGATGCCATGAAGCTGAATGTCATGGTCAAGTGTAACCAATTCCTAACTTTGGCAAAGGAGGAATTCTCATACAGTGAAGAAACTTATTGTAAAGGAAAATATAAAGGCAGATAAAAACCTAGAGTTAGTCACCCAAAATAAAACTGATACATCAAACCAAAGGTTGGCAGTCTCCTAACCCATATGATGGCTATCTTTGAGTACAATGTTGTTTTGCTGAAATACAGCAAATGTCCCAATTTAAAAACACTGTAGCACTCAAAGAGTATGTTATAGTTTACAAAGCATTTAAATTTTACTTTAATTGGTTAATTGCAAACTTTAATTACTAATTGTATAGCAATTCTTAGAGGTAGGTATCATTATTCTTTTTTAATTATATCTTATTGATTATGCTATTACAGTTGTCCCAATTTTTCACCCTTTGCTCCCCCACCGAACACCCCCCACTCCCTCAGGCAATACCCCCCCAATTGTTCACATCCATGGGTCATGAATATAAGTTCTTTAGCTACTCTATTTCCTATACTGTACTTTAAACCCCCTTGGCTATTCTGTAACTACTTGTTTGTACTTCTTAATCCCCTCCCCTCTTCACCCATTCCCCTAATCCCCCTCCCCTCTGGCAACCATCAAAACCCTCTCCATATCCATGATTCTGTCTCAGTTCTTCTTGTTTTTTAGATTCAATTGTTGATAGATATGTATTTATTGCCATTTTACTCTTCATAGTTTTGATCTTTTTCTTAAATAAACCACTTTAATATTTCATATAATGGTTTTGGGATGATGAACTCCTTTAGTTTTTTTCTTGTCTGGGAAGCTCTCTATCTGTTCTTCGATTCTAAGTGATAGCTTTGATGGGAAGAGCAGTCTTGGCCGTCTAGGTCCCTGCTTTTCATGACTTTGAATATTTCTTGCCAGTCCCTTTTAGCCCAGTTTCTTTTCAGAAATCAGCTGACAGCCTTAGGGGAACTCCCCTGTAAGTACCTGCTTTTTTTAGATTCTCTATCTCTAAACTTTGGCATTTTAATTATGACATGTCTTGGAGTGGGCCTCTTTGCATCCATCTTGTATGGGACACTCTGTGCTCCCTGGACTTGCATGTCTACTTCCTTCACCAAATTATGGAAGTTTTCTTTATTTTTTTCAAATAGATTTCCAATTTCTTTCTCTCTCTCTTCTCCTTCTGGCATCCCTATGATGTGAAAGTTGGAACTCTTGAAGATGTCCCCAAGGTTATTTATACTATCCTAATTTTTTTGGAATCTTTCTTCTTATTGTTCTGATTGGTTGTTTTTTGCTTCCTTATGTTCCAAATCATTGCTTTGATTCTTGGCTTCATCCACTCTACTGTCGTTTCCCTGTAAATTGTTCTTTATTTCAATTAGTATATCCTTCATTTCTGATGGATCTTTTTTATATTGTTGAGGTCCTCACTAAGTTCCTTGAGCATACTTTAACCAGTGTTTTTAACTCTGCACCTGATAGATTGCTTATCTTCATTTTGTTTGGTTCCTTTTCTGGAGTTTTAATCTGCTCTTTCATTTGGGCCATGTTTCTTTGTCTCCTCATTTTGGCAGCCTCCCTGTGTTTGTTCCTATGTATTAGGTAGAGCTGCTATGACTCTATCTTGGTAGCATGGCCTAATGTAGTAGGTGTCCTGTAGGGTCCAGTGGCATACCCTTTCCTATCATCCAAGCTGGGTACTTGCGGTACACCCTTCATGTGGGCTGGGTACACCCTCCTCTTGTAGTTGAGCCTTCACTGCTGTTGGTGGATCAATGGGAGTGATTTACCCAGGCCCGCTGGCTGCAAGGACTGGCTGTGACCACTGACCACCAACCTCCGCCCTCCATGGAGGATGAGTTGTGCAGGGGCAGGGAGTGGTGCTCCAATGTGGTCTGCAGCTGTCCACTGGGTATGCAGGTTCTGGGCTTTCCTGGGTGGTGCGAGCCAAAGTCAGTCCCCATCTGTGTTCTGCCCGGGGCCACCTTGCATGAGCTATAAAGCAATCTGAAATGGCTGCTACTTATACTTGGCTTGGAGATTCCCAGGTGAAGCCAATCTGTGAATCTAGGCTGGTTGCTGCTAGTGCCAGGCCTGGGGCCACTTAGCAAGAGGTATGGGGAGCTGGGGCTTACTGAGGCCAGCTGCTGCTTGTTTGATAGGATTTAGGAATTGTGAAGCATGAGCCAAGACCAGCCATTCATATGGAAAAGTCGCAGTTAACTGTTTGGATGGGCCCATAAGTTGGGTGGGATGGAGTCTCAGGGGGGATCTCCAGGGCAGGCTACACAGTGTTAGCCAGGCTGATGGAATCTCAGATATGGCATCTGCCTGCCGGCTGTGTGGCACCATGGGAGGAGGACTCAGAAAAGTGACAGTGGCTTCTACCTGCCTTTCTGTCTGGTAGAAAGCTGTCCCCTAGCTCCCGCCTTAATGCAGATACTTCAATTCCTCCCTGTATGCCACTGGTGCCTTTCAAGCTTCTACCCCAATGCTAGAGCTCAGAGGGAGTGAATCTGAGTAAGTCTGCTTGTGGGTTCTTTAAGGGGAACTGCTTGGGACTCCTGAAGTTTCTACTACCAACTCAATCCCTGTTGGTTTTTGCAGCCAGAAGTTATGGGGACTTATCTTACAGGCACCAGAATACTGGGCTGGGGGGTCTGGTGTGGGATCTTCACTCCTGAGATATCACTCCTGAATTTTTATCCACCATACATGGATGTAGAAGCAGCCTGTTCTGCGTCTCTACCACTCCTACCAGTCTGGATGAATGTGGTTACTTTAATTCCGTAATTGTGAGGCTTCCTTTCAACTCGATTTCTAATGGTTCTGAGTAATGGATGTTCTAAATTTTAGTTGTAATTTTGATGTGGTTGTGTGAGGAGGCGAGTCATCTTTACCTACACTGCAGTCTTCTCATTATTCTTTTCATATTACTTACATGGAAAATAATCTTAAAAAGGTCAAAGTCACAGAATTAGTAAACTGACACAGAAAGGATGTCTAGACCTCTGATTTCAAGTCCTGTGTTCTTTCCATCAAACTACACTGCTTCACAAGGAATCTCATATGGCAAACAGATAAAAGGAAACTCATCAGCCAAGACGATGAAGTGTCAATGGCAAAAGATAAATATAAAGCCTTTTGATCTATTTTGATATATGACAGTTGTACCACATATATCAGTGATTTCTCAATATGAGAAATTTGTTAAGTGTTAACACTTTTGTGTCTCATATTGAAAGAGAAAAAAAGAAAAAATGTTAAAAAAGAAAAAAACATAAAAATTTAGCAGGTACACTGACATGTAGTCTCTAATTACTTCATCATACTAGAAAGATTCTAACTCAGAATCCTAATGAATTTTCTATTTAATCAAACATTCCATAATCCCAAAATAGATTCCAACAAGTAAAGAGTTAACAAAGTCTTTTGAAACACCTTTCAGTTTGTGAGTGTCCTTTCCCTTTCCACCTAAGACTGAAGATTGTTATTCCTGGCCGCACTGAAACAAACACATCTCACCAGAGAAGAGAAGAGCAGAGCAGACCTGGGAGAGAGGCCTGGCCCCAGGGCTGCTTGGTGCCAGGGCTGCCTCATATTTGTGTTGTTTTTGCAGTGGGCTGTATCACAATTGAGCTGTTTTGCATGAATAAAGTTTCTTTCTTCATTGCATCTCAAACCGGGGACTCCTGTTGGCACTGAATTGGTGCCAAAGACCATCCACCGGTTGACATACCTTACTTACAGAAATAACTTAGGCTTAGAGGTAATAAGAAACTTGCCCAAGGTTTCTGAAACAAGTGCAGAGTCAGAACCTGAACTCCTATTATTAAATGCTACAGTCTCCAGCTTTTTGACAGCAAGGACAATGTTTTTACTTCTTGGCTTGGTCTATACAGGTTGTTAAAACAAATCTACCAGTCTGGGTAGTTTAAACAGCAAACCCCTATTGCTTGCAGTTCTAGAGGCTAGGAATTCCAAGACCAGGGTGCCTACAGATTTGGTGCTGTCTTCCTAACTCATTAATGGTTGTCTCCTCTCTGTGTCCTCACATGGCAGAAGCGGGCAAGAGAGCTCTCTGGGGTTCTTTTCAAAAAGCATGGACCCCACCTCTGAGGGCTCCACCTTCATGATCTAATTACCTCCCAAAGGCCCTACTTCCTAATATCATCATATTGGGAGTTAGGATTTCAAAACATGAACTTTGAGGGTGCGCAAACATTTCTTAAAAAACCTTTCAGTTTGGGAGACATGCATTAACCATTAAGAACTTCATAAAGTCTTGATCAACCAAAGTGCCTCTAACATAGTCACTAGATCAGTTCTCTCAGAAAGATTTACCTGAAGTTCATCTCAGAATGATGGGCTGCCATATTGAATTAGTCCTCATTTATGACTGGTAGATTAACTTTAAAACTCTAAATGATGCTGCACCATGTCTCTTACTCAATAATACACTTTTGTGGTTCCAAACACCTATATATACAGAATGATTTACAATATAAGACAAAAATAAAAGCAAAGGCATACTTAGGGCTTCATGTAAGAAGAAAAAGGAAGTAATATGTCTTATTATTTCAGCTGAAGAAATAAGGAAGTTAATATCATTTATCAGCAAGCGCAATCTTCTTAGACAACATCTCTAAAGGGCAGAATAATATATGCAGGCTTCCCTAAAAAATAGTAGATGATAATCTACAAGACACTAATTCAAACCCAAAACCCAAGAAGAAAGAATAATTTAACTGATGTTTTTATATTAAAAGAAAAAATTTTATATTTCTGAATTCATGGGTGAAGTTTAACTCACTAAAGTGAAGGCTTTAGGAGTCATAATATGCAAGCATATTAGTTATAATCTCAACACACAAACTGAAAGGCTGTCTTTTAATATTTTATCCCTCCTTTTTTTCCCTGTTTCCCAAAGAAGATCTTTACCTCCGTCATTACTATGATTGTCTAAGCCAAAATCCCTACCTCAAATAACACTGTATTTACTCCCTTATGCACACTATTGCATTCCTTTTTCCCAACTTAAAAGTCACCCCATTACAACTTCCACATCTGTAGATATAGTGTACTAACTGTTCTGCTTAGTAGCTAATGGAAACTACATACATTAGAGCTTAAAATATCAATTACCTGAATATTTCTAAAACACTACCACAAATACAAACAACAAAGCATTTCAGCCCATTGTTATATTGAAAAAAAAAGTTTGCAGTTCATTCTAAAAAATCTTCAATTCAAGGTTGCTAGGAGCATAGATTAAAACTAGATTTAAATGTCTCACCCAAAAGCCTCAAAAACATGCCAATCCCCAGACACATTTACAGAAATTTTGAATAGTGATTGACAAGTATTTTGGAATATATGTCTAAACACACAAACCAACAAGGAAGTACAAGACTCCCTTGAAAATATAATAGCTGCTATATATATTCTGTGTGTATCACTACATACTAGGCATTGTTCTAAGAATATAAATACAAGTGTGTATATAATATCATTTTATTAACACAAAGAAACACTAAGAGGTAGGGGCTATAATTCTAATTTTCAATATGAGAAATCATGGCTTTGAAAGATTAAAAAGGCTTCTGGTCAAGATAGTGCAGTACATTCTCCCAAATAACAATTAATATATGTGTATCAAATATGTAAATAAACAATGCATAGCTGGCTCAAAAAAATAACATAAGTATCTCTCAGTGACAGGGATCATAAATGCAAAATGGTAAGCAATACTAAAGCCAGGGTTAACTGGCTTCCTGATCCAGAAGCCGGCAGTGACAGCCAGGGAGTTTGTGGCTTCCCAAGTGAACAGGAACTAAAGTTGCTCTACCTGAGACAGAGGACCTATCAGAGCTAGGCCAGAGCTAAGGCTGGGGTAGGATCTTTATAAAGGAGAAAACCTGCCTACTCTTCCAGGGACGATGACTTATGGGAAATAACTCCCAGAAAGATCATGGACACAGACATGGCTTCAAAACCAAAAAAGAAACCAAGCCACCTGCTACTCCTGTATGCACTATCTACAATATCACCAGCATCTCTGAGGGGCAGTAACTCTAAGCCTGGCTCTGGAGCTGGGGTCCAGAGGCAAGCGTAAAACTATTACACAAGGAAGAAGGTGAACACAGAGGGGCACAGAAAGTTAAATGAGTTTTTTCAAGAATATTGTACATTCTTAATATTATAAAATAACAATACTGTTACATTCTGAATGGCATTCCAGTCTCCATTTCCTGAATGTACAGCTAAGAGTGTTTCAGGTGCTCCCTCATACCCCTCTGTATTTATAAAATAAACCCTTGTTACCTAAGGAAACCAAAAAGAACCTAACAATTTTAAACCTTTTCTACCTTCCCAACAAACCAATAATCATAATAATCTTAAATATTATTTTTAAATGCAATACAGTTACTGAAACTTATTTCTAACTGGTAGCCCCTGACAACTCCAACACTAAGCATCATTTCCCACAGTTAAAGCAAAGTGTCTTTATAACTAAACTTATTGACTACGTCTAAGCAAAGTTTAAGTGATGTAGGATCTCTCAAATTTAGCCTTCCTATTATCAGCCAGACACAGGACTTTCCTACCACTAGGAAGGGAGTGGTTTCCAGCTTTAGGGTATCACAATCAAAAGTTTCTGAAAAGGAATTAAAAATAGTCTCTAGAAAAAATAACTCAGAATTAAAAGTGTGCTTTAGTAAAACAAGCATAAAATTAGTAATCTGTTACTTAAATTCTAGACCTGCCCCTGCCACTAACCAGCTGTGTGGCTGTAGCTAACCTCACCTAGGCTTCAGGTTCTTTATAAAACAAGGACACTTTATAAAGTCTCTTGAGCTCTACTAATTCCAACATTATAACATTCTTTTAAACATGATAGGAATGTTTGCTAAATGTAGACAAATTCAGCATTTACATATTTTCTAGAGTTTCAAAGGACTTTGTAAATGTTAATGATGCTTATCTACCATCCTTCCCAGGGGGAATAAAAGTCATGTAAGCAGAATCTAAAAACAAACAAAACATTTTCATAAGTTTTCCAAAACACTTTTTAATATGGTTACATATATGCTACAGCTTTAATTGAGGTATAATTTATATATACTAAAATTCACTATTTTTTGGTTATACTTCTGAGTTTGAAAAACACATACAATCATGTAGCCACCACAACAATCAAGATATAGAACAGACACAGACAACAGAAACCTCTCCCCACAAAATGTCCTCATACCCTTTATTGTCAAACCATCTCTGTACTCCTTGTCAAATACTAATCAGTTTTCTGTCCCTTTAGTTCTGCTTATTCTAAAAATATCATAAAAATGGAATGATACAGTACATGTAGCCTTTTGAGTCTGGCTTCTTTCACTTTTCATAACGTGTTTGATATCCATCCATGTTGTTGTATGCACTGACAAATAGTATTGCATTGTATGAATGTACCAAAGTTTATCAATTCACCAGTTGAAGTACATTTGGGCTTGTTTCCAGTTTTTGGCATTAGCATACATTTCTATGTGACTATAATTTTTCATTTCATTGAACTAAATGCTTAGGAGTGGAGCTACCAGATTATTATGGTAAGTGTACATTTAACTGTTCACAAAAACCTGCCAAACAGTTTCCAAAAAGATGTACCAATGGTGAATAAGAGTTTTTTCACTGGTTTTAGGTACAAATAAGTTCAGATCTTGTCACAAATTTCATAGAATAATCCTAAATGGATCATAATATTTTCAGAGGACATTATTTTCTTGTGTCCTCTTTACAGAAGTTAACAAAGGATGTTATTTAATAGTCTTTAACAATGTTATGGCTGAAATCACATCCACAAGCTCTACAGGTCACTGAGAGAAGAGACAGAGAAAGAGAGAGGGAGGGAGGGAGGGAGGGAGGGGAGAAGAGAGAGAGAAGGGGGGGAGAGAGAGAGGTTTTTTTTTCAATCCATTTGGCTAAAATGTGGATTTAACCTGCTTATTTAGAATGGGAGATTCCACAGTATACACATGATATATTATAGAACTGTACACTTGAAACCTATATAATGTTATTAACCAATGTCACCCCAATAAATTCAATAAAAAACTTTTTAAAAACCATTTTAAAATATAAAGAATGGGAGATTCCAAGTGGTTACGTCTGTACAAATGCTGGTCATTTTAGACATAAATGAAAAGAAAGCTGAAAGAAGAAAGATGTATAATAAAAGACTTGATCTTTCCATCTCATTTGTTTAACTGGCCTACAGAAATAGCTCTTAGTTCTTAATGAAACCACCTAATTATGAACCCTCCACTTCTCCTTGTCAATGTCCTGGTTTCACTTTCTTGTTTATCCATTTTAGATTTCACAGTTCATCAATATACTCACTCCTCAGACTCAATTCAAAGTTTGCCATGTCTGTTTTCTCTCCCAGTCTGCTAGCAACTCCAACTAACCTTATGACTGCAACACAGCAGTAGAATACTGAAGAAACTGCATATCCAGGGAGACCAGTTACTGTCATAAATTCACAATTAACAACCTCAACCACAGTAATATTACTCTAAAAGGTCCCTGCAGTGGCTCTTTTATATCTTTTCCTCAATCTTTAAACATCTCACCCCTCCTCTCCTAATTTAAGACACTTTCATTAAGAAAATAGAAGCCATCAGATGAAAGTTTCCTATTCTTTCCACAACCAAATCTATAAATCCCTCCCCCAACTGAACCAGTCATTTCCTTTTCCCCTACTTTATAATGAATAATCATCTCTGATTACTATTAAAGGGCCACTGAAATTTGCTCTTTATACTGTCTCTCTTGCTCTTAAAAGATTTCTTTCCTTCCATAATTCACTCTCCTATATCACCAAGCTTTCCTCCTTTATAAGACCATTCCTATAATCATGTAATTATGTACCAATTATCTCCCATTATATATATATATTTTTAAAGTAGTCCTTCATTTCCTACACAGCTAGGCTGCACCTCCTCCCCCATTTCTCAGCTACCCTTTGTAGCCACAACTTTCAAAGAAGTATCACATCCCACAGTCTTTAATTTCTAACCTTCATTCACTATTCAACTTTTCCAAACTGGTACACTTCCACAAATTCATTGAAACTGACCCTTAAACAGACTTAACCAGATGGCACACTCAAAGGAATGAATGAAGAGTGCTTAATGGAGAAACTATTAACAAAAGAGTGAGCAGGATTAAGATAAATAAATTAAAAATATTTTTCATTTTAAATGTACTATTATTTTTTATTGCATTTTCTCAAATGGCAATTTTCCTATGTATTTATCTCTTTATTGTGTACCTCCCTCCCCTATACCATAAGCTCCATTAGGACAGAGATTATTAATTCAATTCAAACACCACTGAGAACCCACTACATGCAAGGTATAAAGAATAACGCAAAGGGACATGGATCCTGTTCCCTGTAGGTACATAATCTACTTAGGAAGAAAAACGTATACTTAAATATAATGCAAAGCAGACGATATGCCACATAGTATTGGAGCAAAGTACTATGGAATCAAAAGAGAAAGATAAAATGTAGAGAAAGTGATGAATAAGAAAGCCTTCATGTAAGAAGATAGTTCTATTATGACTTGGAAGAAAAAGCATTTAAAGCAGACCGTAATAAAAAGGCAAAAAAAGAGAAAGTAAAGGGCATATAGGAAAAGGTAGTTAAAAAGATCAAGGCAACTAGAGCAAAACAAGGATTATTGATGTTGTGTACAACACATCCAATGATGAACTGGTCCGTACCAAGACACTAGTAAAGAACTGCATCATGCTCATTGACAGCACACCGTACTGACTGTGGTGCAAGTCACACTATGCACCGCCCCTGGGTCACGAGAAGGGGGCCAAGTTGACTCCTGAGGAGATAAGAGATTTTAAATGGAAAAATGATCAAAGGAAGTTCAGAAGCAGTATGATGAAAGGGAAAAGAATGCCAAAGTAAGCAGTTTTCTAGAAGAGCAGCTCCAGCAGGGCAAGCTTGTTTGCATGCCTTGCTCCAAGACCAGGCCCGTGTGGCCAAGCAGATGGTTACATGCTAGAGGGCAAGGAGCTGGAGTTCTATCTGAGGAAAATCAAGGCCCGGAAAGACAAAATCAATTCCCTTCCCTCCTACCTTAGCTCATAAAATAAAGGTGTTTATTCTAGAAAATAAATAAATAAATATTTAAAAATAAAATAAATACCCAGAGAAGTGAAAACAGGAATTAAACTCGCATTTCATGTTTTATTTATTCAAGAATTTACATTCTCTCATTCAGTACACACAAAATGCTTCTCATCCACCCACCTTCTTTATGTCACCCATGATATCAACAATGAGAGCAAACCAGAAATGGAGGAAGCCACAAAAGCCAATACATACTTTCATTTCCTTCCATCCCCAAATCTTCTTTCAAAGAAACTGGCCCCCCAAAATCTAGCCTTCCCTCAAAGGGTTAATCTTATCTAAACCCAACCTAATGACAAAGATGAGCTCCATGGTTTCAGTATGCAGGGGATTCCAAAAGAAAGAAAAGAATTTTAAAAACTGTGAGTCTGTGTCAACACATCATAAGTATCTATGAATATCAAGTATGTAGGCAGTGCTGTTAATTAGGCCCAACATTTTTCAGGCACAAATTCCATCAACCTCAGATCTCAGTTTGTTTCCAGAAGACGTTAAACATTTACATTTAGAGATTTTTCACAAAGACAGTTAAACAAACACTATTGACTGAAAGTAACTGCTCCAATTCTAACACTTAAAGCAAAGAGAGAAACGACATCTTCTCTAGGAAAGCACTCAATATCGGGTTACTAGGGCTGTCCACCATCTGTTAATGCAGATTAAACTTTCCTCCTATAAATCACCCCCTCCCTCCAGGATTCATTACAAGAGAAACTGGTAGAGAGCCCATTTGCAAACTTAGAAATCCCAATTTAAACTTTGGCCACCACTACCACGCAATGATATACTCTATAAAGTATGCAAAATTGACTGTATTTCATTTAATCACTTTAGCATTGAGTAGTAAGAGTATGAGCTCTAGAGCCAGACTATCTAGGTCTGAAGTCCACTACTTGCTCTACGATTTTGTGCAAACTGCTTAACTTCTGTGCCTCAGGTTCCTCAATGGAAAAATAAAGATAATAACAGTAACTAACCTCATATGAGTTATTAAGGTATGTAAATCACTTAGAACTTGCCTGGATATAATGTTAGCTGCTGCTAGTATTATTTTTACCTGATACCCTTACTAGACTATCAGTTCTCACACGTGGCTCAAACATAGAATGGTTTACCTGCCGGATCATGCAATTTTAATGTTCTTGAATAAATGATTCAATATACCAAATTCAAAAAATTGCTCTGTAAAACACAGTCTGGAGTCTTCCTTTTGAATCATTTACTTACTTAGTCAAACTAAGTTCTGACAAACATTAATCAACAGCAAATGTTTACTTAACTCCAAGAAATCTATATGAATTATCACTATGACATGGAACTTTTAAAAATTTTATACTTGAAATAAATGTCCTCCCTTTTCGTTTTAAATACAAATTAATCTCTGATATTATAATTTGGATTAATAAATCCAGATCCATATATAGTAATTTAAAACACATTGAATCTTTTATTAAGATATTTACTGTCAACCTGCAAATTTGTCTTTGTAAAAGATTTTAACAACAACAACAAAAAAGAATAGGTGCCCAACATCTGTAGTCATCTGGAAATGTAAATTAAAATCATTCTATGCTCACTTTATACCTACTAGAATGGCTAAAAATCAAAGAAACTAACAACTCAAGTAAGTGGTGGAGAAGATATGAAGCAACTGGAGAAACTGCTAATGGAGAACCATTTGGCAATTTCTTTTAAAGTTAAACATACATCTACCCTGTGACTCAACAATTTCACTCCTAGATATTCAACCAGGAGAAACGAAAGAGGTCTGTCCGGAAGGTATCCAGCCATGCAATATGAAAAAAAGAGACATTTATTAAAGAAGATATAAGAAACATTAGACTGAAACTAAAAAGTTTTTGCACAGCAAAGGAATCATCAACAAAATAAAAAGACAACTCACAGAATGGGAGAACATATTCGCCCATACATCTGATAAGGGGTTACTATACAAAATTTATAAAGAACTTAACAAAGCTCAACACACAAAAAAACAAACAACCCATTAAAAAAAAGGGCAAAGGACATGAAAAGACTCTTCCCCAAAGAGGACATACAGATGGCCAACAGACATATGAAAAGATGCTCAACGTCACGAATCATCAGAGAAATACAAATTAAAACCACTGTGAGATACCATCTCATACCTGTCAGAATGGCTATCATCAATAAATCAACAAACAGCAAGTGCTGGAGAAGATGTGGAGAAAGGGGAACCCTTTTGCACTGTTGGTGGGACTGCAGACTGGTGCAGACATTGTGGAAAGCAGTATAGAGATACCTTAAAAAATTAAAAATAAATCTGCCTTTTGACCCAGTGATCCCACTTCTGGGAATATATCCCAAGGAACCCAAAACACTAATTCAAAAGATTATAAGACCCCCTGTATTCATTACAGCATTGTTTTTTTTAATTTTTTTTATTTTAATTTATTTTTTCAAATACATTTGTCTCTGCCTACCCCCCACCACTTTCCCTTGCCCCCTCCCTCCTTCCCTCCCTCAGCTCTTCCCCTTTGGTTTTGTCCATGAGTCCTTGCTACATGTTCCTTGACTTTCCCCTTCCCTTCCTTTTCCCCGCCCCCCGCCCTTCCCTCTTGTCTCTGTTGATTTCTTTACCTTTCAATGTTGCTGGTCTTATTTTCCTTGCATCTTTGTATTGTTGGCTAGGTTCCGCTTACAGGTGAGATCATATGGTATTTGTCTTTCGCCCCCTGGTTTATTTCGCTTAGCATAATGCTCTCCAGTTCCATCCATGCTGTCACGAAGTTTAGTAGTTCTTTTTTTCTTTCTGCTGCGTAGTATTCCATTATGTATATGTACCATAACTTTTTGATCCAATCATCTACTGATGGGCATTTAGGTTGCTTCCAACACTTGGCTATTGTAAATTGTGCTGCTATGAACATTGGAGTGCATAGGTTCTTTTGTATTGGCGTTTTGGTGTTCTTAGGGTATAGTCCCAGCAGGGGAATCACTGGATCAAAAGGCAGTTCCATTTTCAGCTTTTTGAGGAAATTCCACACTGCTTTCCATAGTGGCTGCACCAGTCTGCACTCCCACCAACAGTGGACTAGGGTTCCCTTTTCTCCACAGCCTCGCCAGCACCTGTTGTTTGTGGATCTGTTTATGATGGCCATTCTGACCGGTGTGAGGTGGTACCTCATGGTGGTTTTGACCTGCATTTCTCTGATGGCTAGTGATGCTGAGCATCCTTTCAAATGCCTCTGGGCCCTCTGTATCTCCTCCTTGGAAAAGCGTCTGCCCAGGTCCTCTGCCCATTTTTTGATTGGATCGTTTGTCTTCTTGGAGTGGAGTCGAGTGAGTTCTTTATATATCTTGGAGATCAAACCTCTATCTGATGTATCATTAGCGAATATATTTTCCCATATGGTTGGCTCCCTTTTCGTTTTGCTGATGTTTTCTTTCGCCGTGCAAAAGCTTCTTATTTTGATGAGGTCCCACTTGTTTATTCTTTCCTTTATGTCCCTTGCTTTAGGAGACATATCAGTGAAAAAATTGCTGCGTGGGATATCTGAGTGTTTCCTGACAGTGTTCTCCTCTAGGACTTTTATGGTGTCGCGACTTACATTTAAGTCTTTTATCCATCTTGAGTTTATTTTTGTGTATGGTGTCAGCTGATGATCCAATTTCAATTTTTTGCATGTAGCCATCCAGCTCTCCCAACACCATTTGTTGAAGAGGTTATTATTGCTCCATTTTATGCTTCTGCCCCCTTTGTCAAATAGTAGATGCCCATAGAGACCTGGGCTTATTTCTGGGCTTTCTATTCTGTTCCACTGGTCTATGGGTCTGTTCTTGTGCCAGTACCACATTGTTTTGAGTATAGTGGCTTTGTAGTACAGTTTGATGTGTGGTATTGTGATCCCTCCTATTTTGTTTTTCTTTCTCAAAATTGCTGAGGCTATTCAGGGTCGTTTATGGTTCCATATAAATTTTTGAAATGTCTGTTCTGTTTCTGTGAAATATGTCATTGGTATCTTAATAGGAATTGCGTTGAATCTATAAATTGCTTTGGGTAGTATGGACATTTTGATGATATTAATTCTTCCAATCCATGAGCACGGTATATGCTTCCATTTATTTGTGTCTTCCTTAATTTCTTTTTTCAATGTTGTATAGTTTTCTGCGTACAGGTCTTTTACATCTTTGGTTAAATTTATGCCTAGGTACTTTATTTTTCTCCTTGCTACATAGAATGGTATTTTTTTTCTCATTTCTTCTTCTTCTTTTGCATTGCTGGTGTACAAAAATGCCTTTTGACTTCTGAATGTTGACTTTGTATCCTGCTGTTTTGCCAAATTCACTTATTAGGTTGAGGAGTTTTTTGGTAGAGTCTACAGGGTTCTCTATGTACACTATCATGGCATCTGCAAACAATGATAGCTTCACTTCCTCCTTTCCTATTTGGATGCCTTTTATCTCTTTCTCTTGTCTGACCGCTGTGGTTAGGACTTCCAATACGATGTTGAAAAGAAGCGGTGAGAGCGGACATCCTTGTGGTGTTCCCGATCTTAGTGGGAAAACTTTCAGTTTTTGCCCGTTGAGTATGATATTGGCTGTAGGTTTTTCATATATGGCCTTTATTACATTGAGGAATGCCCCATTTATTCCCATTTTGCTGAGTGTTTTGATCATAAATGGGTGCTGTACCTTATCGAACGCTTTTTCTGCATCTATCGAGATGATCATGTGGTTTTTGTCTTTTCTTTTATTTATGTGATGTATCACGTCTACTGATTTGCGTATATTGAACCATCCCTGCATGCCTGGGATGAATCCCACTTGATCACAGTGGATAATCTTTTGAATGTATTGCTGGATGCGGTTTGCCAATATTTTGTTGAGGATTTTAGCATCTATGTTCATCAGCGAAATTGGCCTGTAGTTTTCTTTCTTTGTAGGGTCTTTATCTGGTTTTGGGATCAGGGTGATGCTGGCCTCATAGAAAGAGTCTGGGAGTCTTCCCTCCTCTTGGATTTTTTGGAATAGTCTGAGAAGGACAGACTTCTCATTGCAGCATTATTTACAGTCGCCAAGATAGGGAAGCAGCCCAAGTGTCCATCAGTAGATGAGCAGATAAAACAACTATGGAATATTTACACACTGATATACCACACAGCCATACAAAATAAAGCTTTACCCTTTGTGACAGTATGGACAGACCTGCAAAAAATTATGCTAAGTGAAATAAGCCAGTCAGAGAAACACAATTACCATATGATTTCACTCATATGTGGAATCTAATGAACCAAAACAACTAACAAGGAAAATGCGGACAGACTCATGGATGAAGAGCACGATGACAGCCAGTTGTGGGGGAGGGGTTTGGAGAAGGTGGAGGGATTAAGAAAAAGGAAAAAGGACTCATGGACATGAACAACAGTATAGTGACTGTTGGGGGGCAGGGGATATAAGGGGACTAAATGGTAATAGAAAAAATACAATAAAGATTAAAAAATAATACAAAATAAAAATATAAAAGAAAGAAATGCACATAGGACAATGACTCTTCAATCCCATTCAAAGTAAGCACCTTAGGACCTCACACAATTCTCCCAATCACCATCAGCTGACCTGTCATATTTTCCTGAATGTCATCGACAGTCTAAAATCTTTTACCTTTCAAAGATCATTTTGGGAAAAGCCAGGAGTCGCAGGATGCCAAATCTGGGCTGTGTAGAGTGTCTGGGTCACCTGCGTGATTTGCTGTTTTGCCAAAAAACTCTGCATGAAACATGATGCAGGAGTGTTGTCGTGATGAAGCTGCCAATCACCAGCTGCCCATAGTTGTGGCCTTACGTATCATCCAAATTGTTTCCACAGAGGAATGTTCAATACAAACTTTGATGCAGAGTCATTGCTCTACTCACTCAGTCATAATGAATGTGATGGCCACACAGTACACATGCTCACTCAACAGCGTCTACCACCCCCCACTGACTTGTGCAGTAAAGTGTCATTGTTCATGCATACACATTCCACTCCACTGTCCTTGACTGCCTGGTTAGATGGAGGTTGTGAAAACCATTCTCATTATATTAACAATGATTGGACTTTTTCCAGACAGACCTTGTTGTCTATGTTCACAAGACTTGTACAAAAATGTTAACGGCAGTCTTATTCATAAAAGGCAAAAACTAGTAATAATACAAATGTCTATGAACAGCGTCGAAAAACATCTGATATAACCATAAAATGGAATACCGTGCCACCTTGGAAGTTATCTGTTGTTTATGATGATGATTTGACTTTACTATTAAATGAAAATGTCTTATTTTTATTTTATTCAAATTGTCTCATTTTAAAATGCATTTTGAAAATCCTTTGTTGAAGATCATTTTTATCCTAAAAATAACCTTATCTTTTTGGTCAGTAACTCACTTGAGTTTTCTTGCCACAGTACAAACTTTTTAAAAAAGATTTATTTCCACAGATAGAAGGAGGGAGGGAGGAAGAGAGGGAGAGAAACATTAATGTGTAAGAGATACATTGATCAGTTGCCTCTCTCATGCCCCCAACCGGGGACCTGACCTACAACCCAGGCATGTGGCCTTACCAGGAATCAAATCAGTGACCTTTCAGTTTGTGGGACAATGCCCAAACCACTGAGCCACACCTGTCGGGGTCCGCAATATAAACTTCTGAGAAATTTTTTACTTGGTGCTTTTAAGACACAAATAAATCCCAGGGATTTATTAAGTGATATTCCTACAGGAACTCTTAAATGTATGTGCGTGTGTGCGTGCGTGCGTGTGTTTATTTATTTTTTATGCATTCTTGGTGCATGTTCATCCTTAGTGAAGTACTCTCTCCAGAAATTACCCACATATAAAAAGAAGACTGGCTTACAATGGCTACTGTGATGAAAACTGTTAGAAGGGAGATACAACTTGGACTTGAGGTAAACTGAGTACTTAAATTGTGGTTTTGAAATTACTTTAATAGTATTGTATTTATTTTTTAAATATTTTATTGTATATACTATTATGGTTGTCCCAATTTTTCTCCCTTTGCCCCCCTCCACCCAGACCACCCCCAACTTCCACAGTCAATCACCACGTTGTTGTCCATGTTCATGGGTGATGCATATTATGTTCTTTGACTAATCCTTCACCTTCTTTCAACCAGTCTCCACCTCCCCACTCCCCTCTTACAGCTGTCAGTCTGTTCCATGTTTCTATGTCTCTGATTCTATTTTGCTCATTATTTTATTTTGCTTATTAGATTCCACTTATAAGTGAGATCATTTGGTATGTGTCTTTAAATGGTTGGATTATTTCCCTTAGCATAATAGTCTCCAGTTCCATCCAAACTGTCACAAAAGGTAAGAATTCCTTTTACTGCTGTGTAGTATTCCACTGTGTAAATTGTACCACAGCTGTTTTTATCCACTCTTCTACTGATAGATACTTAGGCTGTTCCCAAATCTTGGCTATTGTAAATAATGCTGCTTTGAACATAGAGGTGCATATATTCTTTTTAATCGGTGTTTCGGGATTCTTGGGATATATTCCTAGAAGTGGAATCACTGGGTCAAAAGGCAATTCCATTTTTAGTTTTTTGAAGAAACTCCATATTTTCCACAGTGACTGCACCAGTCTGCATACCCACCAACAGTGCACTAGGTTTTCCTTTACTCCACATTCTCACCAGTATTTGTTGTTTGTTGATTTATTAATGATAGACATTCTTGCAGGTGTGAGGTGATATCTCATTGTGGTTTTAATTTGCATCTCTCTGATGGCTAGTGATGTTGAGCATTTTTTTCATGTCTATGAGCCATCTGTATGTCCTCCTTGGAGAAGTGTCTGTTCAGGTCCTTTGCCCATTTTTTTAGTTGGATTGTTTGCCTTCCAGGTGTTGAGTCATATAAATTCTTTATATACTTTAGAAATTAAACCCTTGTCTGATTTATCACTGGTAAATATGTTCTCCCACATAGTGAGTTCCCTTTTCATTTTGATAATGGTTTCTTTAGATGTGCAGAAGCTTTTTAGTTTGATATAGTCCCATTTGCTTATTTTTTCCCTTTGTTTCCCTTGCCTTAGAAGATATATCAGCAAAAATATTGCTATGTGAGATATCTGAAATTTTACTGCCTCTGTTTTCCTCTAACTATTTTATGGTATCACAACTTATATTTAAGTCTTTTATCCATATGTTTATTCTGGTGTATAGTGTAAGTTGGCGGTCCAGTTTCATTTTTTTGCATGTACCAATCCAGTTCTCCTAACACCATTTATTAAAGAGACTGTCTTTACTCCACTGTATGCTCTTGCCTCCTTTGTCAAATATTAATTGACCATAGAGACTTGGGTTTATTTCTGAGTTCTCTGTCTCATTGATCTATGTATCTGTTCTTATGCCAGTACCAGACCATTTTGATTACAGTGACCTTATAGTATAGTTTGATATCAGGTACTGTGATCCCTCCAACTTTGTTCTTTTTCTCAAGATTGCTGAGGCTATCTGGGGTCTTTTTCGTTTCCATATAAGTTTTTGGAATATTTGTTCTAGATCTGTGGAATATGGCATTAGTATTTTAAGAGGAAATGCACTGAATCTATAGATTGCTTTGGGCAGTATGGACATTTTAATGATGTTGATTCTTCCAATCCATGAGCACAGAAAATGTTCTACTTAATTATATCTTCCTCAGTTTCTTTCTTCAGTGTCCTTAAATTTTCTAAGCACAGGTTTTTTACCTCCTTGGTTAAATTTATTCCTAGGCACCTTATTTTTTTGTTGTTGTAATACTAAATGGGATTTTCTTCTTTTCTCTGTTAGTTCATTACTGGTGTATAAAAATGAAATTGATTTCTGAGTATTGATTTTATATCCTGCTACTTTTCTGAATTTATTTTTCAGGTCTAGTGGTTTCTTGGTGGAGCTTACAGGGTTTTCTATGTACAATATCATCTGCAAATAATGACAGTTTTGTTCACTCCTTTCCAATATTGTACCAACCTTGCATCCCCAGGATAAATCCCACTTGATCATGGTATACCATCTTTTTAATGCATTGCTGGAGCCATTTGCTAATATTTTTTGAGGATTTTAGCACCTATGTTCATCAGGGATATTGGCCTATACTTTTCTTTCTTTGTTGTGTCTTTACCTGGTTTTGGAATTAGAATAATAATGGCCTCGTGAAAAGAGCTTGAAAATCTTCCCTCTTCTTGAATTTTTTGGAATAGTTAAAATGGATAGGTGTTAGCTCTTCTTTGACTGATCAGTAAAATTCATCTGTGAAGCCATCTGGTCCAGGATTTCCATTTGCTGGGAGTTTTTTGATTACTGTTTCAATTTCATTAGTTGTTATCAGTCTATTCAGGTTTTCTGTTTCTTCCCGATTCCATTTTGGAAGATTGTTCATTTCTAAAAATTTCTCCATTTCTCCCAGGTTGTCCAATTTCTTGGCATAGTTGTGCATAGTATTTTCTTACAATTCCTTGTATATCCATGATATCAGTTGTTATTTCCCCTCTTCCACTTCTGATTTAGTTTATTTGGATCCTTTCTCTTTTTTTCTTGATGAGTCTGGTTAAAGGTTCATCAATTTTGTTTATATTTTCAAAGAACCAGCTCCTGGATTCATGGATCTTTGAATTGTTTCTCTACATCATTTATTTCCACTGTGATCTTGATTATTTCCTTCCTTCTACTCATTCTGGGTTTTGTTTGTTGTTGTTTTTCCAGTTCTTTTAGTTGTTGTGTTAGATTTTTTTATTTGAGATTTTTCTATATTCTTAAAGCAGGCCTGTAACACTTTGAACTTCCCTCTCAGAACTGCTTTCACTGTGTCCACAGGTTTGTGTGTGGATTGTTGCGTGTTCATTTTCATTTGTTCCTAAGTACTTTTAGATTTCTTCCTTGATCTCACTGATAACCCATTCATTATTTAATAACACATTATTTAGCCTCCACTGACTGGAATGTTTTTGATTTTTTAAATTAAGGCTGATTTCTAGTTTTATGTCATTGTGATCCAAGAAAATGCTTGATATGATTTCAATTTTCTTCAATTTGCTAAGACTTATTTTATATCCTACCATGTGGTCTATCTTTGAGAATAATCCATGTGTACTTGAGAAGAATGTGTATTTTGCCACTGTGGGATGAAATGTTCTATCAGTATCAATTAAACCCATTCAATCTAGTGTATCATTTAAGGTTGCTATTTCCTTGTTGACTTTTTGTCTGAAAGATCTACCCATTGGTGACAGTGTGGTGTTAAAATCTCCTACAATGACTGCATTGCTGTTGATCTCATCCTTGAAGTCCACCAAGATTTTCTTTATATATTTAAGTTTTCCTATATTGGGTGCATATATGTTTACACGGGTTATATCCTCTTGTTGGATTGATCCCTTCAGTGTTATGTAGTGTCCTTCTTTGTCTCTTGTTATGTCCTCTGTTTTAAAACCTATTTTGTCAGATATAAGTATTGCTATCCCAGCTTTTATCCATCTCCATTTGCATGAAAAAGCGACATTTATTGAAGAAAATATAAGATACAAGAAACACTGTTCATAGGACAATGATGCCTCAGTCCCCTTCAAAGTAGGCTACTTGGAAGCTGACACAGTTCTCCCAGTCTCCATCAGCTGCCCTATCATACCTTCCTGAATCTCACCGACGGTCTGAAATCTCTTCCCTTTCAAGGGTGATTTTAGTTTTGGTAAAAGCCCGAAGCTACAGTGCGCCAAATCTGGGCTGTAGAGGGGCTGTCTCTTGGGTGATAAGATGTCGCCAAAAAACTCTGCATGAGACGTGATGCATGAGTAAGCACATTGTCATGATGAAGCTGCCAATCACCAGTTGCCCATAGCAGTAGCCTCCTGAATCATCCAAATAGTTTCCACAGAGGAATGTTTAAGCTTAACTCAAAATCTGATGCAGATTTATTGCTCTACTCCCTCAGTCATTTTGAATGCAAAGGCCTCACAGTACACATGTTCACTCAAGAGCGTCTACCACCCCCACTGACTAGTACAGTGAAGTTGTCATTGTTCATGCATGTGAATTCCAGTCCATTCTACTTGGCTGCCAGGTTACATCAATGTCGTGCAAACCATTCTTGTTATATTAACAATGGCTGGACGTCTTCCAGACAGACCTCACATATTCATCATTTATCCATCAGCCACCCTTCTGATTGGAGCATTCAATCCATGCACATTTAAGGTCCTTATTGATAGATACTTTATTCACTGCCATTTTTTCCCTTTTATATCTATGCTCCTCTCTCTACATACTCCTTCTTCTTAAAGCAGTTCCTTTAACATCTCTTGCAATGCTGGTTTACTGGTACTGAACCCCCTTAGTCTTTTTTTTTTTTGGTCTGGGAGGCTCTTTATTTCACCTTCCATTTTAAATGATAGCTTTGCTGGATACAGTAGTCTTGGTTGCAGGTCCTTGTTTTTCATTACTTTGAATGCTTCATGCCAATCCCTTCTGGCCTGAAGAGTTTCTGTTGAGAAATCAGCTGACAGTCTTACTGGAAGTCCCTTGTAGGTTACTGTTTCTCTTGCTGCCTTTAAGATTCTCTTTGTCTTTGAATTTTGCCATTTCAATTATGATGTTCTTGGTGTGGGTCTCTTTGGGTTTATCTTCACTGGGACTCTCTGTGCTTCCTGAAACTGTGTGATTTTTTCCTTCACCAGGTTAGGAAAGTTTTCTGTCATTATTTCTTCAAACAGGTTTTCTATCCCTTGCTCACTTTCTTCTCCTTCTGGTATCCCTATGATACATATATTGTTACATTTCATGTTATCCAAAAGTTCCCTTAAACAATCCTCATTCTTTTTAAGTCTTTTTTCTTTTTAAGTCTTTTTTCTTTTTTTGCTCTGATTGGGTATTTTTTTCTTACCTTGCCTTCCAAAATGCTGATTTAATCACCTGCTTCATTTCATTTCAGATACTGCATTCTTCATTTACAACTGGTTCTTATTCATAGTTTCTATGTCCTTTTTCATGCTGATGCAGTTTCCACTGAGTTCCTTGCAGTTCAAATGAACTTCCTTGAGCATCCTTATAAGTATTATTTTGAACTCTATGTCTGATAAATTGCTTGCCTCAATTTCATTTGCCTCTTTCTCTGGAAATTGCTCCTTTTCTTTCGTTTGGGAGTTGTTCATCTCTCCATTTTAGCTGTCTCTTTTTGTTTGTTTCTATGTATTAGATAGATCTGCCTTGACTCCCTGTCCTCATGGGGTGGTCTTATGTAGCAGGAGTCCTGTGAGACCCAGTGGTGCAGTCTCCTCGATCTCCTGAGCTGGATACTCTAGGCATATCCCTTGTGTGGGTTATATGGCTTTCCTGTTATATTTGGGTCTTGACTGTTTTTGGCCCATTCATTGGTGGGATCCCCCCTCTGGCTGGCTGACTGAGAGGGACAACACCTACCCCATCCTGTACACGTTGTACAGGTGCTGACAGAACAAAACAACATGAAAAACAGAACAAAAACAAGCAAAAAAAAGAAAAAAGCAGCAAAATCAATGACAAAAGAACAAAGAATAAAAATGGAGATACAAAACAGTAAAAGAAAAAACAGAATATGAGAAAACCAAAGAAAATAAAAATGACTGTGTGAGGAAAGAATGAAAAGAAACAATAAGAGTAAGACATAGAGCCCTGACTGTGCAGTGTGGCTCAGTAGATTGGGCATCATCCCATAAACCAAAGGTCACCAGTTCAACTCCCAGTCAGGGACACATGCCTGGGTTGCAGGCCAGGTCCCTGGTTGCGGCATGAAGGAAGCATCTAATCAATGTTTCTCTCACATATCAATGTTTCTCTCCCTCCCTTTTCCCTCCCTTTCCTTATTGTAAACAGATAAATAAATAAATAAAATCTTTTTTAAAAAGGAGTAAGGAATAGAAAGAGGAAAACAGTAAAGAGCAAAGAAAGAAAAAATAAAAATAAGAAAAATGGAGTAAGAAAAGTAAAAAGTAAAAGATATGAAAGAAAAAAGAGACAAAAAATTTGAAGAAAATGAAAAAATAATAAAAAGGCTATGAAAAAGAAAAAAATAACAAAAAAAAAAAAAATGAAGAACAAAGTGGAGTTCATCGCAGCCAAATTTAATGCCTGCCTGCTGGGTTCTTCCTTTGGATAGGGTTCTGTTGTCAGGATAAGCCAATGTCAGATGCTCTCCACATCTAGCTCTTAGAAGCTAGTTCAAAGCTACAGGTGACCCACAGTTTGTGGCTATTTCTTCTCGGCTTAGCTACACCTAGAATGGAACACACTGCACTGCAAGCCTGGCTTTTATCAGCACAGGTCCCAGGGGTGGGTCAGCAAATGTCCCAAGGCACTGGCAGGATTTCCCTCCAACTACCTCTGCCTGCCAACCTAGTCAATCTTTGTCTAGTCGCTAACCTGTTTCTGAGAGGGCTTCTGGTGGAATTGGGAGGATAGGACCACTGGGTCTTCGGTGGAAGGTGCTGTTCAGACTTTAGGGAAGATGGTGGATGTGTTCACCAGCCCCTTAGTCCCATATCGGAGTCTGTCCAGGATTACTTCATTGAACTTGGCAGGGCAGGGCCCCTAGTAGGAAGGGTGTGGGGCCTCCAGAGCCCAGAGTGTGGGTCTGCTGGAATCCAGGAGGGTGTTTCTATGGCTCTCCCATGACAGTGAAGCACCAGTCTGGATCCTGGGAAAGTGTATGGAATGGCCTTGCCCTAAAGCCAGTCTCTGACACTCCCTGAATCTGCCCCTGCTACTGTCTCTTCATCAGGGGCTAAAATGCAGGGTGGGGCAAGCAGGATTCCAGAGGGTGGGGTGAGCAGGATTCCAGAGGGTGAGGCGAGCTTTATCCCACAGGGTGGGGGGGTAATTGTTTTCCCCTGGGAGTTGTTCTTCTCAAGAAAAAAATGGCTCTTGCAGTATCAAGGTATGTCCCAGCACAAGGATCCTAACAGCTGCTCCCCCACATCTCTTCCCAATGCCTCCCACTCCAGACTCTCCTCAGGCAACTCCAATCCATGCTACACCCCCTTCACTGGAATGCAAGGTGAGTGGTTATGAAAGCAAAACCTATGCTTTGACCCCTTAACAAAATAGTGGTTTTGTCTCCAGTGGGCTCTATCTCTCCTTGGCAGACAAAAACCCTGCAACTTTTCACTGCTGGATACTTTGTGGACAGCTAATTACAGCACTGATGCCCTGTGCTTGGGAGCCTGGTCTGGGGTCCAAGCTTCACTCCTCTGGGGAAAGCTCCCCCTGTGGTGCCGTAACCTCAGTCTGCCATAATGGCATTGCATTTAAAAGGGCATACCATTCCTGTAATTTTCTACTGATTATGGTTTCCTTACAAAATGTTTGGTATTAAATGTTTGGTTTCCAAATAAACCAAACAAAATGAATCTAAAAAACATATTAAGCAAAAAAACTCAGATTAAAAGGATACAGTAGATCCCCTTCCTCATCCATGGTTTTGCTATCCATGGTTTCAGTTAAGCACAGTCAACCACAGTCCAAAAATATTAAAATTTCCCAACTACTGACATAGTCTATTCCTGACATCCAAACATCAACATCATCATAGATCCATACTCCAGGATCATCCAAGGGAGATGATGATCTTTCTGACTGTGAAAATTAATAAAGTGAAACCTCACTACTACTAAATAATGAATAGGAATCTTACTAAAGTAAATAAAGTCTACTACGAGAAACCCTCCTGACTCTGAAGTCAGGGGGCCAGAAGAGCTCTCATACAGTTCTGCTAGGGGCCCATTATAGGAAGAACTGTCAACTATAGACCCCAAAAGGAAAGAATCACCAGTTATAGGCCCCAACAGGAAAGAGGTACATTGCATCTCCCACAAGAAATCAACTACCCCAGCAACTTAACCAATGAGAAACTCTCATCACTCTGAACTCCTGCTTTTATCCAATGAACTTTGATTCAAAACTCCCAATTTCCTCTTTTTTCTCTGTAAAATAATGGTACTCTCCTTTGTTTGTTGGATTTGCCCATAGCTTTTGCTACAGTTTGCTTGTCCCAAATTCTTTGCTGTGCCCAAATAAACCCATTTTTCCTAGTAAAATAAAGGACTGTTCTACTTTTAAAGTCTACATGATGTATAGTCATAAGGTCAATAGTTGCCTACGACTCTGTCAACCATGACTTTATTACTCACCTCATTTGATCTCATGTAGGCATTTTATCATCTTACATCAACACATGAAGAATGAGCACAGTACAGTAAGATATTCTGAGAGAGAGACCACATTCACATAACTTTTATTACAGCATATATTACAACTGTTCTATTTTATTACTTTATCAATCTCACATCATCACAAGAAGAAAGGTGGGTAAAGTATAATAAGGTATTTTGAGAAAGATACCACATTCATGTAACTTTTATTATAGTATTATTATCATAATTGTTCTACTTTATTACTGTTGTTAATCTTTTACTGTGTCAATGTAATAATTTAACTTTATCATGGGTATGTATACACGGAAAAAAAAACAGTATATTTAGGGTGTGGTACTATCCATGGCTTCAGGGATACACTGGGGGATCTTAAAACATATCTATCCCTCATGGATATGGGGGGAACTACTGTAGATATTATTCCATCTATATGAAATTCAAGAGCAGACAGAATTGGAAAGTAGCTGCAGAGAGTGAGGGCAAAACTAAATTGCAAGAGGCATGAAACAACTCTTTGCTGATCATTTATGCATATTAAGCCACAGCTTTGCATATTATCCAACCCTACCTCCACATAAAAATTAACATCCATTAAAAAAAATGGACAAATAACAGGAATATAACTTCACTAATGGGAAATACTTAAAGGTTAATGATCATATTTAAAGTGATCAAATAAATACAAATTGCAGAAACAAGTTACTATTTTCTCCCTATCCAATTAGAAAATATTTTAAAATGGTAACACTGCTGGCAAAGATAAATATTTCAATCTTATACCTTGCTAATGAGAATGTAAATTGGTACAACCTTTCTGGAAAGCAACTGTGCAATATTTCGCTCTCTTGAGAACCCTAAGAAATGTATACCTTACTTGATAATTCCACTTATAGGAATCTATTTTAAGAATATAGAAATGTGGATGAAGGTTTGTGTTTAGCAATATTCACTGAAGTTTTGTTTATAACAATTGGAAATATATTCATCTAAATATGAACACTATGGAAATTGGTTGCATAAATGATATATCCATTAACGGAATGTCCTTTGGCTGTTTTAAATTGTTTTCAAATAATTGCAATGATAAAAGGATGTATGTTTAAAAAGCAGGCTCCAGAATTATATACATAGGAAAAATATACATGAAAAAAATAGAGACAATAAATGTTGATGTAACTAAAAAAAATTATGAGCCAACATTATGGAAACTATAATTATATCTCACAAGTACCTGGACTTCATTGTAAGAACACAAGTGATACCCCTTACTCACTAGGTCTACTGGAAGGGGATAAGAGAAAAAATAATAACATTTGTTAAAGGAACACACCATTAAATATTATTTCAGATACAGATTAATTACCAACTAATCATATGATATCAAAGTCCTTCAGGGTATGTTAACGTATCTGTAACAAGAAAGTTACAGAATTCAGTACAACACAAATATATACCAATCGTGTTTAATTTGAGCCAGAGAAAATAATGAGATTATTTAGTGGTTTTCTACAGGACTGAGCTCAGCTCTTTTTCAAAGAAACAAAAGAAGAAGGGAAAGGCACAGCAAGAAGTCAAGCCAGCAACCTGATTTCCCAGGAAATTAATTCTTACTTGGCAAAGTATGGGCCTCATATTCTAAAGAAGCAGAACTCTACAAACAGAGATGAGACACGTAAAATTCAAATACTCTGGGAAAGATACATACTTTTCCCTTTGCTCTTAAGATCTCCGAAAGAGAATAATTAATGCCTATTAAAACATATGAAAAGTTAAAAGTCTAATTTAGAATTAACTGTTCTATAAATACAGAGTTTCTTTCAAAATGTTTAGTAAATCTCAGAGGTTGTAAAATAACTATTGCTATAATTTTTTTAATGAAAAGTAAAATACCATGGTATTTCTTACCTTCAACTAGGATTACATGGAACCACTTTGGTATTAATCCTGAATTTTAAATTTACCAAGGTTAATAAAAATCCTTATATTTCTTCTCCATAATGTTTTTACATAGGACATTTCCTTGAATTTCCAATTAAAAAATATAAAGCCTTAGTATTTGATCTTCCTTTAGAAAAAGACTACATAATAAAATAAAAAAGAAGAGCCTCCTTGCCCTAACGGGTATGGCTCAATGAATGGGTCATCCCATGAACCAAAAGATCAGCTGTTTGATTCTCAGTCAGGGCACATACCTGGGTTGTGGGCCAGGTCCCCAATTGGGGGCATGCAGGAGGCAACCAATCGATGTTTCTCCCCTCCTCTTTCCCCTCTCCCTTCTCCTCTCTTTAAAAATAAATAACCCTCTTTTTTTTTAAAGATAAAAAGATAATAGGGTAGCCAAGAGAGGGAGAGAAAAAACGGGGTATAATAGAAATCTTTTCTTCCTTTAAGTCACGTATTTAAAAATCTGACACTGATTTTCATTAAATGGCCTAGAATTGAAGTTACTATGGAGCTATAAACACAAGGTTGCCCAGTATGCAGAAAAGTGGCAGCTGAACTTCATTTAAAGTATTAAGTAATATAAGAATGAAATTATAAAACTGGGTATTAAGTCAGTAGGTTCATTTATTCCTTTTTTCCCCCAAATTATAAGGGAAAGTTTTCTTAGAGAGTTACAGAGGTAGTAGAAGGGTCAGGAGACAGAGGGAGAGAGATACGCACCTTGAGGGATGAAAAGAGGGAGGAGAGGCAAGGGTGTGCTCGGCGAAAGAGGGAGAAAGCAGCTGGTTCATTTATTCTAAAATGCCTCCCTCAGCACCATGACCCCAACTGCCACCCTAGATCAATAGGCCAGCAAATTGCTACCTAGGAGAACTAGTAACAAAGCATGAAAGTTTATTAAACTTTTTTTAACAAGCAAATAAACAATGAGTAATGATCTCAACAAATGGTGCTGGGACACCTAGATATTCACATGCAAAATAATTAAGTTGAGTTCCTTTTCTCCATGCCAGTCACAAAAATTAACTCAAAATGGGTCACAGACCTAAATATAAGAACTGAAACTACAAAACTGTGAGAAGAAAACATAAGCATAAATATTCATGATCTTGGATTAAGAGATAGTTTCTTACATATAATACCAAAAGCACAAGCCAAAAAAAAAGGAAGTTGTATTCATCAAATTGAAAAGCTTTTGTGCTTCTAAGGACACCATGAGAAAAGTGAAAACACAACCCACATAGTGGAAAAAAATATTAGCAAATCATTTATCTGATACGAGATTTGTATCCAGAATACAGAAAGAGTTTTTTATAACTCATGACTCAATAATAAAAGACAAACAGCCCCACTTTTTAAACAGGCAAGGGATCTGAACAGAGATTTCTCCAAATGGCCAATAAACCCATGAAAAAATTCTCAACATCATTAGCCTACAGGGAAATGCAAAAGAAACCCACAATTAATTATCATATCACATCCTAACTCTAATGGCTATAATGAAAAAACAGAGATAATAACAAGTGATGGTAAGGATGTAAAAAAAAATGGAATTACCATTCCCACCATATGACCCAGCAATCCCACTGCTAGGAATATACCCAAGAGAAACGTGTCCATAAAAAAACTTCTACATGAATGTTCATAACAGCTTTATCTGAATAGCCAGAAACTGGAAACAATCCAATGTCTATCAACAGGAGAACAGATTTTAACAATTGTGATATATCCATATATTGGAATACTACTCAGCAATCAAAAGGAATATACTTATACACAAAATAACAGAGAAATCTCAAATTAATTAGGCTGAAAAAAGCCAGTCCACCCTCTCAAAAAAGGAGGCTATACCATACAATTCTTCTTTACATAAAATTCTAGAAAATGCATGCTAATCTTAATGACAGATTAGTGGTTACCTCTACAGGTGGCGAGATGAATTACAAAGAAGCACAAGGAAACTTTTAGAATACCAGGTTCCTTATCCTGGCTGTGGTATATAAATAGGTAAAAACTCATCAAAGTGTATACTTTAAATGTGTGCAATTTCACTATATGTCAATTACACCTGAGTAAAGCTGTTTTTAAAAAAATGCATATGCCATGCTGCTGAGACAGGAGTATACTAGTATTTGTGAAATGGCCCATTTGGGTAAGAAAAAGGAGGCAAAAGTATGCTGACATCTTTTAAAATGATAAACCTTTTAAAAAGTGAAATATTACCCGAGTCCTACATGGTAATAGCTGAATTTTCAGCTTACGTTAATAGAGCAAATAATCAAAACCACCAAAGCTACTATGAATTCACTCTAGCCTTTAAAGATTTTTAAAATTCATTTCAACATTTACATAGATAGATATGTATGAGATATATAGATATAAGATATATTGCATACAAGAATATATATCCTTCATATATATGTATATGCGTATGTACAAAAGTTCTAAATATACATATGTATATATACATTACTTTTCTTTACAGATGATATTTGATGAGCAAATGGATTTGAGAACCCTTTACTAACAGCAGAAAAAACCCACCTTCAATCCAAAGAGTTTTGGGTAACATGCTGAAAACTGTTGATAAGGATATTCAATGTCAAGAAGACTGAATACTTAAATATTACCTTAAATAAAATAGAAATCAGGTCTAATGAAAAATTTATCTAACAGATTCCATAGCTACTCTTATAATCCAAGAGAAATTAGGGATTAGCAATAACACTGCTAATCTGGGTATAAATAATTAAGAATTTACTGTGACTTAAAGGCAAAAATATAGCTGGATTAAAATATTCAAGTTTTTCCACAGATTGACTGGACTAAGGCAATGGAGGCAAGAAGAAGTCAAGATTGCTTATATTGTCTAAATGACATTTAAGTTTCATAGTTCAACTTTATATACACGCCTCTTTTACAGTTCATGCAAAAACAGAGAAAAAGCTTTCACCTCCTATCTGCAATCGTGGATCCCTACAATAGTAGCTAATATTTACTAAGCATTTTCTATGAGCTAAGCACTGTGTTAAATGCTTTACATAAATTATCTCATATAATCCTCAAAGCAATTTATTTTACAGATGAGAAACTGAAACTAAAAGAGTTAAGCTGCCTAAGGAAGTAGGATTGAATTCAGGCAATTGAAGTTCATTTACTTGATGTCATAAAATTGAACCTGCAATCAAGATCTCCCCACCATTCCTTCAGTACATTTCTGTATGCCAAAGAATACTAAGAAAGATAAACAAACGTCCTGACTACAAAAAATGTGTAACTTTATGAAGAGATTAAATATCACAAAATAACTCAACAATATGATAAAATACTCCAACTGTATGGTTCTAAAATTAGGCTACAATAAGAAAAAGATATCATTAAGAAATGAACAGTTTTATTTTTCTACAAATTCCTGGTTTAATAAGGACATGTTTACTTTGAAAGAAAAAGGTCCCGAACCTCAGGCTATTCACAAAAATAACACACAGTATCAACTTTAGAAAACAAATCTTAAGACTATTACACTATTTTCCTAGAGGATGCATTTGACATGCCAACTCTCATTAAAAAAAAAATACATTGTTATACCTGTGAACAGCCCCACAAACCACATTCATGTGGGGTATAACGTACATACCTTGAACTCAAAGCTGCTCTCAGGTGCTACTCAGCTAATGAGATTGCCTTTGCAGTTAGGGAAGTAAGTACTGACCTCATAAATGAATGAAAAGGACTGAATTCCCTGAATAACAAGAAGTTATTTTGGTTGATAAAAACCATATTTCCTTTTTATGTTGTCATAAAGAGGTATCAAAATTAAAAGCAAAAATTACAGGATAAGACTACTAGGAGCATCAAAGGAAGTGAAAATGGGACTAGACACAGGGCAATATGAATTGATGAACATGGGAAGGACAAGGAAGGGGAGAAGAGTGAGCAGGTGCTGAAAATACTAGGGGAGAGGATCTGGTGAAATTTTGATCTTAGATAGTGCCTATGTAGAGAAATAATGGGACAAGATTTCTAAACCCCACTGTGTGTTTAAGAATTATCCTCCCCTCCTTCCTCAGCCTCTTTTTAATCATCCTTCATCAACTCCAACTGGTCATCACCCCGATCTTCATTATCATCATCCAGGAGGTCCCCCTCCTCAGTAGCGTCATCTGCAACTCATGCACACTCCACCTTCACATTAGCCTCATCTTTCTTCAGGGAGCTGTTGCTCTGCTCCTCTTCCAACTAGCCATTCTCCTTGTTTGCTCTGCTCCTTTTCAATTCTGTTCAGGCTTTCCAGTAGAGAATCCATTTTTTTGTTTTTATCTGGGTCAAATCCTTCTTAATGGTTTGAAGGTCACCTCCTTTAACTTTCCAGACTTGGAAGAGATTCTTACTGTACACTCTTACAACTGAAGCCACTGTTTCTCTTTTGTGATGTGTTTCCTGCTACACACTGGCATTCGAGGGCACTACGGCCTGAGCAAAAGGAGGAGGAGGAACACATGCTGGGTAACTGTACATCCTGTTATAATAACCCTGTTGAAAGTCATGGTCCAAGTCCAAAGAGAAGCTGTATATCTCCACTGCAGTTTCACACCTGCTCTTCCTCAGTTCACTTTTGGCTCTGTAGCCAGATGAATATCTAAAACCTAGCCAGCAATCATTCTGCCATCCTCTCCTGCCACTGAGGCCTGGGCATTTCTCTCATTAACACATTGAGCAAAGGCAAAGCCCTTATGAACAGAGCAACTCACAATTTTGCCTTATTTTGAGAAGACAGCCTCCACATCAGATTTCTAGGCCACAAGAATATTGAGATTCCCAGTGAATACACGAGAATTCATGGAGCAAGGCTGTGTTTTGTTGGTAACATTGTTGGCCATTTTGTCTGATGATAAGGTTCCTCACAAAGTAGAAACTGGAGGGAGAAGGGAGAGGAGATTTGATTCTGAACCTCCTACTCCAGGGTTCTGCCTGGAGAAGCTGACTGCTGCTCCAGGTCAGCAATGTGGCTGCAACTGCTCAGCCTTCCTCTCTTCACAAAATGGCCATAAGTTACAACTTTTATTGTAACATGTTCATGTTAAGAGTTTTAGAAATAAAGACCAGTCCTACAAATGAATATTTAGAGTTCATTTTCTTGCCAATATTTTCAATACAATATTTAGTTCTGCATTCCTTACAAGGGTAAGAAAGATTTGGCTATGAGGGAAATCCCTTCGTACTACCAATAAAAAATAATTTTCAAAAATAAGAATAACACAATTCTTTAAAGTGGTTAACCATTAAAAAATTATAGTCATTGATAACATTTAAAGAAAGCCCATTACATCATGAATGATATGGAAATTACACAACTGCTTTTTCATCACAGACAATTTAAGAGACAAAATAACTTTTAACAGCTTTCTACAGATGCAGAAAGATTTTTCTTTCACCTCTGACTAAATCCTTAACTAAGGACTGTACAGGATTTAACTGATGAAATAAAATCTACTTACGGTTGAATAGTGAAAAGGAATGTTTTAAATAGTGGGGAAGATAAATTCTTTCTAACAGGCATTTAAAACTATTTGAAAATCATTAAGTCTGTAATGTTCATTGGTTTTTCTAGTAGTAGAGTTACTAGTTCCCACTGTCAACAAAAACTCATACATATTTGGAAGAGGATCAGGTAATGCTAGAAACACAACCTGTAACCACATGACAAAATATTAAACTCATTTGCCCCATGTTTTAGTCTAATCCACCAAACTAAACCAACCACAAAAACAAAATAATAAATGCTTAAAACACAGGTGAAATTGTAAAGTCAACTCTGATTTTCCTAACTGCCACTAGTCACAGTATCCACAATATTAGCTCCTCCTGGAATGAGCAGCCTATAATAGGCCTAATACTGTTATAATTATTATTAATTAACATTGCCACATGTTGAGTGTCCACTATGGGCAACACACTATACAAAATGCTTTTCATTTAATTTTCACCATCAGCCTAGTAAGGAGGATAATATAAGCTCCATTTTATTGATGACAAAACTGAGGCTCAGAGAGGTTTAATAAACTGCCCAATTAGTGAATAACAGAGCCAGGATTCAAACACTTGGTCCTACAGCTACAAAACTTGAACTCTGTTCATCCTATCATGCTTTCTCAGAACACAAATTACACCTTTTTCAATTTCATAATGTGATAATTACAAATATACTTTTGTGATCATCAGGCTATTCTTAAGTTTCTGTGAGATTCCAGGTTAAAAAAAAGTTTATCTAGATTAAAGAATACTGACAGCTAAAATTCCTTATTTAAAAAATTGGTTGTATTAAAAATAATTAAATAATCAAATAATTTCATAAATTATGCAAAGCAATAACCATGAAACAACTGAAAGGTACCTGAGATGTACTTTTGCATATCTGACCAGGACAAAAGCATATTAACTTTTACTTTTCTAAAGTCAAAGGTAGCCATGGTTAATCTTAAATAAAATTATGAATTTTGCTTTTTTTTTCTGTGCTCCAGGTTTCCCTTAACTTTGCCTTTGTTCAGAAGCCAAGCAGGGTTCTACAGCTTTCAATTCCTCTTCTTCCTTAAACTGGAAAATACTTGATCAAATAATCATTTTCCTAATTAGCTATATATATCTTAACACTATAAACAAGTTACCACATTTAAGATTTTGCTATCTGATCAGAAAACTCAAGACCTTGATCCTGATTAGAAGAATATAAGGTATCAGCAAGTCTTTACCTTTCGATATCTGTTTTTTTGGTTAGAAAGGCATTAATTTTTTTTTTTTTTTGAAAAAAACAAAGGCTGGAGGGAGAAGGAGGGAGTTATTCACTACTCAGAGTTTTGGAGTGGGACAGGGAAGAAAAATGGAAGTTACAACTTTATTGTAACATGTTCTGAAGAGAACCTTAATTATTAATATAGCAGCTCCTTGATTAATCCATTTACGATGACCCCGGGGCTCTTCCTACTTAATCCTAAACTCCATTGGAAAGGACTAGTGAGAAGGCTTGGCCTATTTATGATTGGTAGGAACCTGTTCCCAAGAGCTGCAGAAGGAGACACAAGTGCCCAACCTTCTTCTAAATTCACATTGTCCTACCCAGGCTCCCATCCTCTAGCACTAGCAAGTCTCAACCTATTCCGTTGCATTCTGACATGCTTTCCTGAGTGGAAGAAGACAAAGGAAGAGTGAAAGCAAGCAGTGGAAACTGCACAGAATGAAAAATATGTACATGGGAGAATGTTGCAAACAGGATCATCCTCCTTTACATATGTCACTCCAGGAAAACTGCCAAAAACAGCTCACTCCTCTAGACATACTTCCTGCAGATCCTCCAGACTCCTCCTTAAACACATGTCAGTATTCTCATTCTCCCTTAGTTTCAATCCTCTTTTTGCCCCAAAATTTCCAAGTGCATACTTTTTAAAACTTTTTTAATATTTATTTTAAGGGGGGGGGGAACATCGATGTAAGAGGGAAACATCAATCAGCTGCCTCCTGTACGTGCCCCATATAACTTAGGTATGTGCCCAGATCAGGAATCGAACCCAAGACCTTTCAGTGCATGGGACAACACTCCAACCAAGCCATACCCGCCAGGGCTCAACGTGCATACTTTAGATTCTCAACAATGTATGACAATATCAACATATGGCATCCTATTTATCGGTATCTGTGTCTCACATCTGAACAAACATCCTAAAGTTATAGAGTATTTCTACCTTTAATAATGAAATTTCCAAAATATTACCAAAACAGATTTTCTTTGCAAATAAAGGATTTATCATGTCAAGATTAAAAAAAAATGAGATAGCAAATTTCAACAATATACTTAAGGAGTACAATTGTTTCCTTTCTCCCTAATCCTATGAAGGAAACATCAGAGTTCAGAAATCAGCAGAATTCAAGGCCTGTTCTGCAGAAATAAAAATCTATTAAACCCAAATGATGTGTTTTGGCAAGTCCAAAATAAAATGTACCTTTTCAAGTACTCTATTAAGTAAGACTTTTTTAAGGTGAGAAGTTCACCAAGAAACCTCTTCTAATAAAAGGAATTCTCCCAGCAAAGTAAAAATCAAATATGTGCATTTTGTACTTTGATAGAACTAGATTTTCAGGCACCAACATTTCCATTAAAATTTATTGTATGGGTAGTTGGAAGACAAGAAGCAGAGAAAGCAGATCAGAAGCTATTTATAAAAGACAAAACTTCACTGAAATAGAAAATAAACTTAATTAACTAGTGTTAATTGAATTCCACTTTTTAAGATCATTTACATGAATTATCTTTGATATGTAAAATTGAGTCTCATTAAATTGTACAGTCAGGAGCATAGAGTTTCTTTGAGATTTAAAAACCACTATAGATTAAGAAATCTCACTATAAAATGAGTTGAGCAATCAGAGCTATTCATAGATAAGTATGATTAAATTATGTATAAATAAAGCAAACTGACTAAAGTTCATTTATTAACAAGTAAGTAATCAAACTGGTCAATGTTCACAATTATGAAGGATGAACTTTTATATTTTCCCACACTTGATTATTAAGATTTTGCATTTCTCCATTAGTTAGTAAAGAACTGAATGATCTATATATATGTGCCCACCAACTCTATAATGATTTAAAGAATAACCATTCTGGTGGTAACGATACTACATTTTACTCAATGCAAGGAATTAAAAAACATTCATCCTTAGAACCTTTGTCCCAAAAAATTAGTAAATTCACTTTATGAGAAGACTGCTTATGTTTTTCAACTCAGACACTGCAACGGTTATGTTTTACAGTCTTTCAAACAAAAATAAAAATTTTAACATAACATAAAAATCTGAAATAGAACTAAAAATTATTTTTGAGAGAGAAAAAAAGTACCTTAACACCAATGCAAAGCTACACTAATGTTTCTTCACAATGTCGCGAAACATTAATGAAAGGGTTACAAAAATCCACCAGATTAGATTTTAAAGAGAGCTGCAAGAATCTGTTTTTCAATGTTGCTTTCTCTGTTTTTATATCCATAAAAACAAATCTAAATCAACTCTTTCTAAATAATAAACCAACTAGTTTTTTCATAGAACAGCACAAAACATACATATATATCCTCAGTATATCTTAAAGTAAGTATTAAGGATTACAGGTAGGTCCCTCAAAAAGTTAAATTTATACAACATACGCCACATCGAGTTCATTCTCAAGGGAGAAAACTAGCAGAACAAAAGTTCGTGCTTAATAAACTCTTTGTTGTTAAGCCTCTACCCCAGGTGCATCTTACTGTCTCGTATTATCACTATTTCTTCTCTCTTCAAATATCTAGAAATCTAAAATACACAAGTATATTTGGTTCCCTTAAAAATGCTTTTATATTATATGTTTTGTATTAGTGTAAGGCCATGAAAAATTTTAATATACTTTTACTCTAAAAAACAAACACCCTTTCGCTTTTCTCTTTTGATATGTATCTTATTTGGTTTTTGCTTATTTTCTATATATGAACTGTTCACGAACTAGTCTGTTTCAGTGTTAATCATTTACTGTCAATATGTCTGTGTATACTTGGGTTTTTTTATACAGACAATGCTTTACAGAAGGGTGGTAAAAAAAAGGGGGGGTCAACAAGTGTACCCCCACTGAAAAACACCAATCAATTTCATTTCTCTGCTTCAAATTCCTTTAAGTCCTGGTACCAAAGATTCTCAATATCTAAAAAGAGGCATAACACGATATGTGATAAGGAAAACACAGGAGGAACCAAATTAGAAACTGAAGAAATTCAACAGAATGTATCAGGGCCTGAGAAAGAATTAGCACAAAAACAAAGAAATAAGTAATAAAGTTAGTCCCTAGATACCCCTACTGAAGGGCTGCTTTTGCTGCACTGCATGGTTCAAAACAGTTTTTCAAACTCTTTTGACTGTCAGAAATACATTCTACATTGTGACCTAGTACACACATGTATGAGAAAAATTTCCTAAAATAACACTTTTCCTTACCAAATGCAATGCTAGTCAAGTCTGCTCATCAATTTATTTTCAATGCTAGTGGTAACCGGCTAAACACTGATTTTATAAATTACTAGTAAATCATGATCCGCAGTTTGAAAAACAATAGAGAATCCCTCATAATAAGATCTTTTATTTTATTTTATTTTATTTTAGCAATTTGCCTCCCTCTGTAGCAGGATAGACAGGTACTTTAACGTTGCCGCCCTATTACTGTTTCCATTTAAAACAAGTGGTTCTCAAAGTGGGCCTACATAAGCATCACCTGAGGTAAATGAAAATTCCAAACCCTACCCAGACCTATTGAATCAGAAACACCATGGGGCCAGCAGCCTGTAGTTTACCAAGCCCTCAAGGTGATTCTGGTGCAAGCTCCAGTTTGAGAACCACCTACCTCATTAAAGAACTCAGGTCTTTCTTCATCCTCTATTTAAACAATCCAGTTCACAGGGCTTACTCTATACCAACCACTATTCTAAAAGTTGTACAAGTATTAACTCATGTGGAAAAAAAAAACCGTATGAAATAGGAATTACTATTACCCCTATTATACAGGTGAGAAAACTTTTGCACAGGGAGGTTAAGCTATCCAAGCTAAGTGGTGGAACTAGAATACAAACTTATTTCTAACTTGGCAAGAGTGTGTCTATCCTCTTCATGACTCTCCTCTCTCTGAGCAAGTCCCCAGTCCCACTCCCTTCCAAATTCTCCATCCTGTCCCTGTCCTTATTTTCCACTATCACTGCTGTCATCCTGAAACAAATTTCTTTTCTAAAACACTGGAATGCAAATCATTTAACCTTGCTTTTAGGACCTTTTCTCTGGTCCTCAATGATATCTTAGTATTATGAAGCTGAAGGATCTATTTCTGAAGTCCTTCCAGCTTATTAATGGCCTCACTGGTGATTTCTCACATGTACTGCACTGGCCAGTTTCCACAAGACCACTGCTCTCTTCCTGAGTGACTTGCTCACTTGCTCGCTCCTACTACGCCGTATCTTCTACTCCCTTCTACAAGGAAATGATTCCCCCCGCACCTTCGCCGCGCCCGCCTACCTCGTGTGTCATTTTGCTAGACTCCTCTCTAACTGAAAGAACTTTCATTCCCCAGCTGGACCCCTAACCCCAGTCTCAAGCCCGAGTTACTCCTCGAAGACTTTTTTTTCCTGGTGTTCCGGGGATCCTCAAACCCAGGAGTTTCTAGTTCAGTTTTGGGTCTCCCATCTCAGATCAGCGATGGGGAGCAGGGCGCTCCAGTTCCTCCCCAAGCTATTTAAGGTCTCACGGATCCCACTCCCCTAAGACCCGCAGCTCCTTAACTCCCCAGGAGCTCTCCTCCCTCCGACAGCTGCCTTTCTCAGGAGCGTCCCCAGCCCCCTCTCTGTCATTCCTCGACGCCCTCGTTAGAACTCAGATCGCTCCCTGTCATACCGGTCCCCGGCCGCCCTCGGTCTCCTATCTCCCTCGAACCCGGGCCACTCCCAGTTTCCCGACCCCCCAGCTCTCTTCGCTTGGCCGCTCCCGGGCTTCCCGGGTTCCACTTCTCCCTCGAATCCAAGCTGTCCTGGGTATCCGCGAGTCACCCCGTCCTCGGGCCAGGTCATTACCAGTCACCCCCCTGTCTGGGACCCCGTTCGCTCCTCTCTCCCCCGGGACCTATCCCACACACACCAGCCGCGGTCAGTGTCCCAGACTGGAGCAGCACTACGTCCCAAGGGACCTCCCGGCCTGACCCGCTTGGGTCTGGTCCCAGCCTACCTGGCCAACGTGAACTCCGCCGCCAGGAGCCGGGCCATTCTCCCACCAGCCCAGTCAGCGCGAACTCGCCGCCGCCGCCGCCGCCCCCGCCTCCGCCCTGGCCCCGGCCCGACCCGTCCTGCAGTCCAGGGCCCCTTCCTCTGGCCTCCGCCTGCGGGGCGCCGAGCTGGAGTTTTCCGCCCAACGACAGCCTCCACACCTCAGGGCCGCGTTACCGGCACTCACCTGCCACTACCCCCGACCAACTCCAGCGCCACTGCCTCTACCTCGGCCGCCAGTAGCCACCAAGCGCCACCGCCTCCCCCATGACAACAGGCCCACCCCGTTTTATACTTCCTACCTCTCCATTGGATAGTGAGGCAGCATCTCTCTGTTCTGATTGGGTTAATTTATTTGTCCGTCTTAGCTTTTTTACCGCCCCTTTTCCTGGACCCAGTATTAGCTCCCGCCCGGTCCTGGAGCGATCTAGACCAAGCTTTAGTTGTAATTGGCTGATGGTTGGACAGTTTGAAGTTACGATAGGCTATCTAAAGTGTCTGTTAAATCAACTGGCGAGGTCTGTGACGGCCACGGTTGGTGCAAGCACAGTTTGGTTGCGCAGTAGAAAGCCAGGAAGGGGCAGAAGCTCACTCCTGAGGTTACTGGGGAAGGGTTAACTCTTTATTGCACGGTTTACTCTGTAAACTCATCTCTTCAGTTTACCACGGCTCGCTGACTCCTTAGGTATAGTACTTACAAAACACCATCAGAAGCTGTGTTTAAGTAGTGTTTCCCACTACTTAGGAGAAAAGCACTACAGAGATAAATTTCTCCTTTTCTTCAGGTCCCAATGCGCCCTTTACCTTGAAGTTCTTTTCAGAAGTCTCCACGTTAAAAAGCAAAGCACAACCATTTATTTAGCAGTAAACAGTACACCTCGATTGCAATTATAAACGTCGTTAATAAACTAACGTGCCACGTTGAGAGTTCTCCAGCTTCCGCACTCAACTCCTGGCTGGCATCTGCTAAGTGACCAGGCAGCCTTCAGAAGTTTATACTAAATGGGCCACACTTTACCCTTGTGATGCTCTGGAAATGAGAATTCCTCTCTCCTCACCTCCCCCTCACTTGATTTTAATGTTCAGCAGTTCTTAAATAGTCCTACTAGATGTGTGTCAGATACTTCAAAAGCTTGCCTTTTTTTCCTAAACTGCTCCTCTTCCTAACAGTCTAAAATTAGGGCCTTTGAATGAATTGCAGTTCTTTTCTCACACTGGCACAATGCACAAGAATAAATGATTGCATTTTTTATTCATTTGGGTACAAATCACAGTAGGCACTTTTGAGAAATCTGATGTTGCTATAAAAACTTGTGCTTCCAGAAATATATTTGTCATTAGCTTTTTGCTTTTCTTTTTAATTTCCACCCCACTTTGCTTGCTCCTAAATAACAAAATGCTGTCCTGATTACTGTTTCAATTTCTAAATCAGATTTAAATGTACCTTCCTCACAACTCCACCTATTATACACAAACCCATGGGCCATAACACATACACCCAGAGATCAAGAAGATAAGGAGGTATTCCCCTCATAAGCATTATTTTATAGTTGAACCTTCTCCTCCTCCTCCTCCTCCTCCTCCTCCTCCTCCACCTCCTTCTCCTCCTTCTTCATCTTCTTCTTTTTCATCTTCTTCTTCTAGTATATTTTACTTCTATAGGACCAAGAATCTGAACTCTGGAAATTTTATGCTTTGTCCTTTCTTCTTGCTAACTCCTTGTCCCTGTCCCTTCTATTTATCCTCCTGTCCTTTGCAGAACAAGCTACAAGGAGTCTAAAACTGCTCTAAAGGAGATTAATGGTACATTACCCAGAAAATAAAGTCCATTTCCTAGCCTATAAACTACATACCTCTATCATCAAACTAAGCGGAAATTACTCCTCCAGTAACTACACATAACAATAAAGTATCTTTTCCTAGTTATTTTCCGGAAACTTCCTCCCCCTTCTCTCATCTTCACCTTCTAATTTAGAAATAACCTCCCCTTCAATTCAATGACTCATAAAAAGCCTGCGAAAGGAAAATGGAAAAGCCAAAATAACTTCAGATATGTCTGAATCATTCAGTTGAAGGAAAAATCAGACATTGATCATGATAAGGTGGAATCCAAGGCATAAGGCAAGCCTGAACTACCATCCCATAACAAATGAATAGGCAAATGTGAAGATGTTCCAAAGAGAAGGAGGAGTCAGTATGTCCTTTACACAGCCTTTTAATGTATAATATTACCAGCAGCTTTCTTCTCTCAAGTCTTGGCAGTGTGTCTTACCTACCAATTTTAGTCCTGGCAGATAGGAAATAATAATGCACAGGAGGGCCTGGTCATTATGACGATACTTTGGGTAATAATGGCTCTTGCACATCCATAGTGACTAAGTGCCCCAGAAAACACAGAATTAGGCCAGCTCAGGAAGAGGATTTGCTGTCTAAGCTAAGGAACTCAGAAATTACTATCAAAAAACTAGGGAAAATACTACAAAGGTCAACTATTCATTCTATTTTACACACACACACACACACACGTATTTATAAGTATTTTTTGCCCACACATGTGTATACACTATACTTCTCCCATTTCTTGTGAAAATCAGTTCAGAAAAGAAATGTAAAATAAATATGTATAACCCAGTAAGAAGAGAGAAAGCCTTAAAGAAAGAAGTCTTTAAAGGATATTCTTTGATCCAACAGAAGGCTATAGTGTTATCAGAGCCCATGCAGTTCTGGAAAGATGATTGCTTGTACCCTTTGTCTTGATTTTGCGTGCATAGTGTAACTTTATAACGTAATTACTCCATCCACCTTCTCTTTTCTTTCCCGTGTTATGTGTTTCTCCACCTCTCTCAAGGCTCCCTCTTAGAAAGCAAGAGCATTGGAGTCAGGGAGTCTGCAGCTTAGTGTTGTGTGGCTGGCTGTGGAGGTGGTGCAGATGGTATCTGTTCAGGGTTACTTGAGCAAGACCAAAATGGCAGGTATATTAAAGGCAAAAATAGCCTTTATAAATCCTTGTTAAGTGGAAAATAAGGACTCAGAGTGATGTCCCAATGTCTAAGGAGTAATACAGTTTTCCTTGGGCTTTAGTGTATGCTGATGCTACTTTTTGCTCTCTTTTCTTTGCTATTCTTGCCCTCTTTTCATCATATCACTCTTCAAGGAAGTAGTATCAAAGTCTCCTTCCATTTCTATTGATCTCTGGGAGGCAATCTCACTAGGAAAAAAAAGCTCCATTTTTTTTTGTTTTGTTTGTTTGTTTTCTATGCCCCCTCCCAATTCTACACATAATTCCAAATGGATTAGAGAAACAAATAACTGGGGGAGAGAAAAATCAGTCTGATTACAGACAAGGGCCAGAGCTGCCTGGGGCTAGCAGTTGGAGGCAAGCCAAGATCTTTGATAAGAGGTGGTTCCCTGAGTTAAGGATCCCTGAGTGCAGAGGCTGACAGAGATGAACGGATTGGAAAGGATGGAGAGGAGGGGGAAATGGAGGTGGGGGGCGATGAGAGATATGACAGAGAAGGAGAAGAGCAGCAAAAAAGAGGGTAAGGGAAGCTAGAAAGAGAGCCAAGAGGCCAAAGAGTGCGGAGCCAGCTTAGAGTCCTACCTTACCTCCCTGTCTGTGGACTTTACACCAGGTTGCACGATTGCAACTGTAGAGTGCAGCCTCTGCCACTGGTTGAAAGGGAAACCATGCCAGAACTCTACCCTATGGGACCACTGCTCTACTGTTACCTAGAAATCTTCCCTGTGCTCAAAGCCTGCTGCTCTGGCACCAAAGCAAAGCTGACAAGGAGGATAGATTCATGCAGCCAGACAATGAGTGTATGTATCTTCATTTGACTTGATAAAAGCGACCGTTGGCATGAAGCTCTGGATGAACAAAGGGAAACTATCTGGAAGAAGATGTATTTGCCATCCCAAACTGGGTAGCTTCCAGCTCAGGGAAGTGCCAAACTACTTTCCACGGTGGAAAAAAGCACTGTGATTTCAAAGTTCAAGGCTCTGTTCTGTGGATGGGAAGAAGAAAAAAAGGGAGAGAGGGAGAAAGATTACTGGAAGAGAGTGTTCTTTCAGGCAGAACCATTTACTTTCCAATTCTAAGGCTCATGTGATTCTTAAATAGCACACCATACCTTCCCATTACTCAATGCGTGCATTTTCATCCTCAAGAAAAATGTGTGTACCCCTCTACTCATCTTGCGTATTATAAGAGGGCTTGAGTGCTTCTGAAATGGATGGGCTGCAGTTCACAGCTCTGCCTTTGTGCTATTGAATGGCGCTCCTGGTTACTATCACCAGATCTATGGGTGGACCAGCCATTCTTCTACAGCAGGGAGTGGGCCCCCTCAAAGCACTTAACATCATTTAAACTTTTTTCTATCCCTGTTGTACACACACAGAAAGAGTTTCCTGGAAACATGGCTATACTCCAAGGATTTCAGAGAGTAGAATGCCTTCGAGAACTCCAGTGTCCAAATCACTTGAAATCTCATAAGAAAATAGACTTGAACTCAGGCTCTTGAACCTAAATGTGTTCAAATCCTGGTTCTGCCATTTACTACTGTGTGACTTTGGAAAAATTGATTCATCCCCGTAAGCTTCAATTTCTTTGTCTGTAAAATGGAATATGTATTAGTTCTCTTTTGCTGCTTAACAAATTACCCCAAAACTTAGTATCTTAAAATAACATTATTCTCTCCATATCATGGGTCAGAAATCCTGGTGCAGCTAAACTGGTCCCCTGGCTCTGGGTTTCTCACAAAGCTGCAGTCATCCCAAGGCTCAGTTGGCATGGTTCTGTCCCTAGCTCACTTCATCATTGGCAGGTCTCAATAGTTCACAGGGTTTCAGGCTGAGGCCTTAAATCCTCATGAGCTACTGTCCCAAGGCCTCCCTCAGTGCCTTGTGAGTCTCTCTGCAGAGCATCCTGAAACATGGCAGGTTACTTCATCAGAGCAAGCAAGCAAGAGGGCAAGAGAGAGGTGCGGCAAAAGAAACTGCTAGCAAGGCAAAAGTCATAGTCTTTTGTTATCACAGAAGCAATATCCCATCACTTTTGCCACATTCTTCTTAGAAACAAATTATTACATCCAGCCCACACTCAAGGAGAGAGGATATACAAAGATGTAAATACCAGGAGGGAGAGATCACTGAAGCCACTTTAGGAGCAGACTACCTTATGATGATAATGATAATAATACCTAGATGTAGGTTTCTTTTTAATTTTATTTATTTAATTTTAGTGAGGGGGGAGGGAGGGGGAAAGAAGGAGAAAAACATTGATAAGTAGCCTCTTGCCCGCCTCCGAACGGGGACCTGGCCTGCAGCCCCACATGTGCCCTGACTGAGAATTGAACCAGTGACCTCCCAGTTCCCAGGCCAGCACTCCATCCACTGAGCCACACCAGCCAGGGCCCTACATGTAGATTTCATTTAATGATTAAGTGAAAGAAAATATTCAATCCAGGGCCTGGCCCTGGCATATATTATACTCCTATACCCTGCATATATAATAACTACTATTACTATTAATGTTATTATAAGTATATAATGACTATTTTTCTCTCCCTTCTAGCTAATAGAAGAAAACTTTTTATGAGAAATAAATGAAATGATTTACATAATTGAAGAAGGACCTGACACATAGTAAGGGCTCAGTAGCCATTAGTGAACATTCTATGTGTATGATATTTGCTTGCCTCTCTAAGCTAATGGAAGGATATGCTATGACTATGGTAACTTTTCTAGGATGGTCTTATTCTCAGATAGTTTGTCTCATTTGTCCATGTGTACCCTGTACTTGCAAAACCACAATTTCAGAATCAGGGTTCATAAAATATGAGCAACAAAGCCATGATCCAGTTTAATTTCCTGCCTGCCATATGCTAAGAAAGGTATGGTCAGAAACAGCAAAAAGGACTAATTATGACAGCACCTTCTATATATAGAAATCCGAGCACAGCTCCATAAAAGTTCCAGAGAGAGGGAAGTGTGTCCAGAATGAGCAGGAATCTGTCTGTGTCACTTTAGTCTCTTTCAAAAGATGCTGGTCACTGTGCAGTCTGAGTCACTCCTCAGTTGAGAAAGGGAGATCCTACCCACACTCTGGATTGGGAGCACTAAGAACTAAGCGTCTGAGAAAGTTAACTTTACAATTAGGAAGTTGGAAGAAGAGAGTGAAGTTTGCAACATGAAAGAGAGATCACTAAGAAGTTGGAGTGAGCTCCTTGTAGGGTGGGTTCAAGCTGGCTTCCATATAAGGGAGGAGGCTATTGCGGGCTGGCCTATGACCAGAGAAAATGAGAAACTATAATCAAGGAAACCCCGTTATTTTGGCTTTGAGTCATTTCTCAGAGCTCACCCATGATTACTATATGAGAAAGCTGGAAAAAAATACTCCTCAAATATAAATGATATTTAAACCAAAGACAGTATAGAAAGACAAAGGTTCAAGAGCACAGCTCATTTTTCTCATCTTTACGGATCAGGAGTACCCATTCATCTGTGCGGCTGTGGTTTAAACAGGCCCATTGGTTTTCTGAGATACAGCAGCCTTGACACCCTCCCCACGTGACTCGTTCCCAGACATTACCAGATTTGTGCCCCGAAAAGAACTCAAAGCAGAAGTTGCTGGGAACGTTGTGTGACCTTAAAAAGGAGGTGTGTGGCAATATCAAGTTCCTATTCCTGTGACTCTTGTCTCCTCTCCTTGTAATCTATTTTCTCTGTGTTTGCGAAAGGGGAGCCATGTCTCAATACCCTGCCATAGCTAGAGAGGACGTCTGTCTGTTCTCTGCAGGATGGCTGATTTTAGAAGGGCTGAGGAGATGAGGACATGCCCCCAGGAAGTCTGCCTACACAATAGGGATAGTGTGTTTATTTACTCAGCCCTTTCCTACAGGCAGCCAGAGCAGCAGCCATTTCATTTTGCCCGCAGGAAGTGTATTTAGTAGTAGGCTTTCTTTCTTTTCCTGTTAGTTTCCTGCAAAAGAACATCAGTGTCTTCTCAGTGCAGCAGCTGATAAGAAGGATGTTGTTGCTCAGTAGAAACAAACGTATTTCCTGTTGCAGACTCAGACCATCCCAAGGGCACAGCCAGTTGGGTCAGGGTGTGGAAATGGAAGAACCTGACTTTCACATCTATTTCCCTGGTGCCATCCTCCTCCCTGAAATGCTTTCTCTAGTGGGATACAATTATTACATCTCCCACTTGTGTAAAATTTCATGCTTTTCCAAGGTAGCATCCCACTGTACAGAGACAGAGTCACAGGCACTGTATTGGCATAGCCTGGGAGTTACTTTGGAGCGTTAATATTGAGGAGGCTTTGGTTTTTGTTTTGTTTTTTTTTTAAGATCATTTCTTTCTTTCTTTCTTTATTTTTAAAGAAGGGTTGGGGGAGAGAGAGGGAGAGAAACATCAATGTGTGGTTGCATCTCATGTGCCCCCTACTGGGGACCTGGCCTGCAAACCCAGGCATGTGGCCTATACCGGGAATCCAACCCACAATCCCGTGGTTCTCAGGCCGGTGCTCAATCCACAGAGCCACACCAGCTAAGGCAGGAAGCTTTGGGTGTAACATGTTCTGGGGAAATGATACGAACAGTATAGGTTTCCCCTAACTTGGATTCCATTTACTAGCTCCTACTTATCCTACAGATCTCACCTTCAAAGTTGCTACTACAGGGGAGCTTCCTGACATCCCCTCTCTCAGCCACCATTGGGTTGGGTGCCCCTCTTGTACATGCTACGCTTCTATGTTGGATGCACACATCCCATGTGTAAACTTGCTTAGTGCCTGGCCCTCCTACTGCATGTCAGCATTGTGATACCAAGAACCATCTTCATCCTACTCACAGCCGTGAGCACAGGGCCTGGCCTGCAATAGTTCGCTAGATATTTAGTCAATGAATGAGTCAGGAGTTGTCTCTAGAAGCAGCCTTGCCACCCTATACCATCATTTATTTTGGGGTGGTGCTCTGGGAGTTATAAAAAAAGGCATGTGCTAATTATCATGTAATGATCATTAGTGGTTATAGTAATTAGTAAGTAAAAGCACACTGGTGGAGTATAACTAAATACAGCCCCCCACCAGGGTGTAAGGGGCCATCCCTCGACTCTGAATTTGGAATCCCACTACCAACCCTTGTGCGACTCCTATAGACAGGGTCATTCCTTTGGGGAAATTCTGTTCAGAGTTGCCAACGCTGGGAACGAAGAGCTCAATTTCCCCTGACTCAGTGAAACCATTCTGATATGAAAATTAAAATAAAATACTGGGCCAATGGTGACACGCAGGCCCTGAGACAGATTTCCCTTTCAAGGGTCTGCACTGAGTCATTCCTTCTTTAAATTTATGGGGAGAAAAAAAAAGTCAGCTCCTTCAGGATGAGTGATGGAAGCTTATCCTGCTAATTTCCTCCTTCTTCCACTGGGGTCAAAGTTCATGGTCTCTGTCCCCTCCATGGGAACGAGAAGGCAATCGGACAGAAAAGAAAATATTTTTCCTTCCCATCCCTTCCTACTTCACAAGCTCTTAGTCCGTGGTTTCCTCTTCTGCTGAGGGGAGTTGAGGATTAAGGATAGAGAAGAAGGAAGAATAAGCCAGAGGACACAGTACTTTGATGGCTCTGATATGTGGGGGGAGGTGTAAATTGGGATGAAGGATGGCAAGGCATGAAGACTCTCTGGAGATTTTTCAACAATTCTCACATCCCAGACAACCAAGACACAGCCCAGTTGCCAGGACACCAGGGAACCAGAAATGCAGTCAGTAGGAGGTGATGACAGCAAAGAAGCAGGCAGATCTGATACACAGGCCCCTACAAAGAACTATGCCCTGTGGGAGCACCACAAACTGCTTAATACGGGGTACAGAAAGGAGTGGGTGTTGAATGTGAGACTTTGAATCATGAGATCCACACTCTATTTCCAGCTCAGTCATTAATTTATGGGAGGATCCCAAGCAAAAGATGAATGTCAGAGATGTTGCTTAATCAGCTACCTATGAGATGGTTAGATATTTGAGAGAGGCTTTGAAATCTCTAGATGAGAAGGAATATCAGGGAAAGCTATTATTATTATGAGTGTTGATCATATAGGAGCCAGAGCATCTTTGAGCTCCTATATTTAAATCAGAGGCCATAATATTTTCATCTGGGCTGGATTAGTCCCTGGAGATCTGTTTTCTAATAACCTCAGTTGAGAACAAGGTCATTGTCAAGGTCTGCAGGGAATACAACCAGGAATCTCATCACTAATTGGTAGAAATTTCTAACCAAGCTCCCATAATTTTTCTGTGCAGACAGGTCCTGGCCAGGAGAGAGTTGCCTAGAGGGACATACAGATTGTCATCTGGTAACACTTCTCCCTCTCACTCTCTCTCCCAAGCTCCCTTTCTCCTCTCTTTCTTTTACATGTGCAGAAGGCTACTTAGAAACTTTGACTTATCGAGGGACACTTGGAGATTCCAAAATGATCACCCCAATTGTGAATCTCCATCTCCAACTTAGACTTTAAAAAAATTTTTTTAAAGATTTTATTTATTTATTTTTAGAGAGAGAGGAAGGAAAGGAGAAAGAGAGGGAGAGAAACATCAGTGTGTGGTTTCTTCTCATGTATCTCCTACTGGGGACCTGACCCACAACCCAGGTATGTGCCCTGACAGGGAATTGAACCGGCAGCCCTTTGGTGTGCAGGCCGGTGCTCAATCCACTGAGCCACACCAGCCAGCGCAGCCTTTTTTTTTTTTTTTTTTTTTTTTAGGAAGTGGTTAAACCAGACCCTTTTCCTTTTTTTTTTTGGCAGGTACATGACCCTGGTATTCTTCTTCTCTAATCACCCCTTGTATACTGCACTATAAATACTCCTGCCCTACTCCCTCCTCTGGTTTTTGTTCTGCAAACCATCCAGATTGCCATGCCAAATGGATATGTTAGTCATTGAGCTCTTTGGAGACAGTATATCCCCCTTCCTGGTCTCTCCAAAGCTAACAGACTGACTAGTCTCATAATAGGACTTTAACCCAAGTTCATAAAAAATGCTTACCCATCCTGAATGACCTCAGTAGCTGCCATCCATGGTCACAATCATCACAGGAACAGATACTATTTTTTTGCTATTGCACAAAGTGGACAAAGGTTCTCTAGCTGATGCAGAATGAATCACCTGATAAAGTCAGATATGCTTGTAAACCAAGAAAACCCTCAAGAATGGACATGTAACTGTTAGGCATGTTTTAGGGAGAGAGCTGGGCTAAATCTATAGCATGGGTATGATCAACATGGACTCATCTCTCAAATTCCCAAATCCTGGGATTTCAGCATCATTTTTAAACTTCCAGGAGAGATAAGCTTAGGATTAATTAAAAAAGGATACTACTTTAAACTGCAGATAATGAATGCATGCAATGCTTATCCAGGGAGGGAATATAATCAGAAATCAGAAAAGATCAGAGCATATTTATGAATTACGGAGCCATACATAAATGAACCAGACATTTTTCAACCCTGGTCCTACATCAGAATCCCAGGTCCCTCTCCTGGTTTCAAGGATTCCACTTAACTAGGTTGGACTAGGATCCAGGGACCTGTATTTTGTTTTTGCAAAGTTCCCCAAAGTGATTTTGATTCATAACCAGGTTTAAGGACCACTACTTGCATATCTTTTTCTCCAAGGTAAGAAGCTTTAAATGGACTATAGATATGACCGAGTTCAGTCATCCCTATGGTCCTAATTGTCAAACTGTTTACTTAGTGGATGACAAATCAAGAGACAGGCACAGTTGTTATCCTTGTGACATGGAACAAACTCCTAAGAAGCCATTAGACCCTGGATCCATTGGTTAAATCTAGTAGTGACATAATCCTCTGGTCCCTGGCTCATTTAGAATATTCTCCAAGATCTGTAAGACTTTCCCACCTCAGGAATGAATCAATTCGGGCTTTTTAAAACAAGGTACTACCCTTTGGAAGGAAATATTCAGATTTGCTTCCTACAATAGGGTGCAGACTTCTTTGAACATTTCCCTTATGGCTATTTTTGCATCGTGTTTAGTAGATTATAATGCATTCATTCATTCAGTAAATATCCATTGAATAAAAATTAGATACATAGTCTACACTAATAGCCTGTTGCTGAGGATATAAGTAAATAAGACCGTGGTAAAAAAGACCAGCTGTAGTCACTAGCCTCCTATGTCCTTAATAGGCTCTTAAATTTTTCAAATGTTATTATAATGACTGGGTATAGCGGAACAGCCCTCCTAGGAAACCATACCTGAGGGTCAGTTTAACCTCTCAGGAACACAGCATTTGAGTTCTTTAGAGTATAGCTGACCTGAGACCAAGAACAACTGTAAGAGGAGATACCTATCTTTTCTTTTTTAAATGTTCATATAAAGAAAGGATAAAAATGAACTTCCAGAGGATGAGAACTATACCTTTATTCACCTTTGGATCCCTAATACCAGATACCATACCTTATTCATAGTACGTATTCCGTGTTTTTGAATGAGTGAATGAATGAATGAAGCTTGGAGTTCAGTTCTGTCACTTACTGTGTATCCTGTACAAGTCACAGAATCTTTCTGACCCTCTGCTTCCTCATGACTAGCACAGGAACTACCTTGCCTACTTAATATAGGATTAAAAATCACATGTTTTTTTAAGAGTCAGTAGAACTGTGGCTGACATAAGGCAGATATTCAACCAAATGGTTGTGGCAATGGTCTATGGTTGTTCCTCTGAGAACCCAGAGCCAAAGCTTCTAAGAATGAAATCATATGGTCAAACTGACACCTAGTGGTGCATTCTTAGAACACTCACCCAAAGTATAGTCACTTGCTGGTTTGAAACTCAGATTGGGCAATAACTAGGAACTAAAGAACACCTGTTCTATACAAGTAACATTATTTCTTCCTCCCCAGTTATTTTCAATCCTGATTGCATATTAGAATGACTTGTGAAACTTTGAAAAACTACTGATGAGTGGATTTTACCATCAAAGATTTTGACTTAATTTGTAGGAGGTGTGACACAGACTGCGACATTTTTAAAAAACAATTTTAATATGCAACCAGGTTGAGAACCACTGTCACCGACCCATAAGATAATTCTTCCTCTTCTCATTTTACAAATGATGAAGGTAAAATTCAAAATGATAATTTGTACAGTCACATAGTTATCAGTAGCAGAAGGAGACTTGAGCTTGAGTTTACCATTTTTCTGCTACATCACATTTGATGCAAGAGGCTTTTGGAAGTCTGATGTACTCCACCGTGAGTGCGAGTCTCAGACTCAGAGGCTGTAGAGAACACCATGATGCTATGTGGTGAAACACTCCAAACAAGTCTGATGTTGATGGGATAGTATGATCCAATGAATCCTCTCTCTAGATGCTCCCCCCACCCCAGGGCTTTAAACTCGACTGCTCTGTTGATGGGTAAATGAGCAATATGTTTGTTTGACTCTGAACTGAATAGCTATAAGGTAAATTTAAAACCTATGTTTTCTTTTCTGAGATCATGGATATGTTAGAGAATTAAAACATTAATCATCCATTTTTGAGTTCCAGAAAAGAGCTGTCTATACTGCTACTGAACACTTACATTTTTGGCCGGAACCAGTTGAAGTATGAGCAGGTAAAGAAAAATGAATGTGTCTAAATTCTAACATCTGAGACTGTGTCCTGAACTGGCCTCCCACAGAAGTTCTCAGAGGGCAGATGATCTTGAAAGGCATGAGAAGCACAAGTCTCTTCCAAACCCATCCTGTACAAACTGCCAGCTCAGCCCAGGCAGAAAGTGAATGGGGCCTCTTGGGTCTGTGTGGAAGGCTGCGGCATCTTACAGAGACGGATGGGATCCACGCCATTGCCTGGCACAATTACTTGCTAGGATGATTTCCCTGAATTTTATAAGGAATGTTTCTTTGGTTAGTGTTGGACAGCATATGGGAGCATGCTGAGGATGCCAAGGTTCAGCCAAATGGACAATATACCAGAAACTTACCATCTGAAAAACCTAAATCAGAGCTCACAAACTGCCAGCCCAAGGTCAAAATTTGGCTCACACATGTTTTTGGCACTGTGTTGGCTTACAGTGGGTTTGTTTGTTTTTTTTAATCCTCAGTTGAGGACATTTTTTTCATTGTTTTTAAAGAAAGAGGGAAAGAAACATCAATGCAAGAGAGAAACATTAATTGGTTGACTCCCATACACACCTGGACCAGGGATGGGATCGACAACCTAGGTATGTGCCCTGACTGGGAATCGAACCCACAACAAGTGCTCTAATCAATTAAGCATTGCTGGCCAGGGCAGCTTACAGTGTTTTTATTATTTTGAAATTAATTTCTAATACCTTAACATTGGAGAGATCTCATGTAAAGATCTTGATTTCTTTTTTAGTGAGATACAATGTAGATCCTTGGATGTTCTGGTCACTGCTATATTGCCAGATATAGCAATATCCCCAGAGCCTAGAACAGTGCCTGGAACACAATAACTGTTCAATAAGTATTTTTTGAATTGATGTTACTCAAAAACAGTCCTATGACTTAGGAATTATTATCTTCATTCTGCAGCGAATAAAAGAAATCTCACAGAATTTAAGTAAATTACATGGAGTCACATAGCTGATAAGTAGTAGAATATTTGTATTTAGGTGTGTTTGACTTCCAAACAGGGATTCTGTCCACTACACCACACTGCCTGGCGCCCTGCACGTGGCCATGAAAGGCGTTCAATGTAGACTTTCAAAAAACAACTTTATCAAGATATAGTTAACATACCATACAATTCACCCATTTAAAGTGTACAATGCAGGGTATTTTGTATACTCACGGGGTTGTACCACCATCACCACAATCTAACTTTAGAATATATCTGCTCCCCCCAGGGAGCCCCATGAGCAGTCAATTCCCATCCCCCTTCTCCATAACCTCCTCTCCAGTCCCCATCTCTCCCAGCCCCAACCAACCACTAATCTACTTTCTGTCTCTATAAATTTGTTTATTCTGGAAGTTTTATGTAAATGAAATCATACAATATTTGGTCTTTTTTAACTGGCTTCCTTCATTTAACCTAATGTTTTCAAGGTTTAGCTGTGTTGCAGCATGTGTCAGTACTTCATTTCTTTTTAATTGACAAATAATATTTCATTGTATGGATACAACCAAATTTTATTTATTCATCCATCAATTGATGGATATTTGGGTTGGTTCTACTTCTTGGCTATTATAAATAATGCTATGGGCATTTATATCAATTTAGATTTTTGACATCATTTAAAAGTTAGTCATTGTAATTTTTGTGTTAAAAACAATGTTAAATGTATACATTAAAAATCTACCATTTTTAAAAATTCAATTTGGGCACTTCATTTTTAAAAATATAGCTGAGTCTCAAAAAAGGCAGAGTGTCCAGCTTACTCTTGACCTTTCAGAGGTTCTGATGTTGCCACCAACAAATGAACCCATTCTATCCAACTAGAGAACAAACTCCTCAAAATCAGAAAAACTGTTGTATACTTCCTGGTATATCCATGATAAGTAAATACAAGCATTTGGTAACTATTTGCTGACAGTGCAGATCATCAAGAAATGGATTCAGAGAACAGACTGATGGTTGCCAGAGTAGAGAGGGGTTAGAGTGCTAAGCGAAAAAGGTGATGGGACTAAGAAGTACAAATTGATAGTTACAGAATAGTCACAAGGATGTAAAGAGCAGCATAGGGAATATAGTCAATAAAATTGCAATAATTATTTTATGTATGATGTCAGGTAGGCACTAGACTTATTGGTGGGATGTATCATAAGTTAGATAAATGCCTAACCATGTTGCTGTGTATACCTGACACTAATACTGTATGTCAACTGTAACTTTTAAAAAATGATGGGGTAGGGTGGGAGGATTAGTGAGGACCAAGAGGAGGTTGTAAGAAGGGAGAGAATAAATTCTAACACAGATGCTTTTCTTCTGACCCACACCCCCTTCGTCTGGTCAGGAAGACTTCTGTGGATGTAGTTCACTGATGGATGCTAACTCAGATGAGGTATGTCAACCAGTAAAGACATGACTCTCAGTTGAAAATGGAAATGTTCTCTATGTCTTGCCCAAGAGAAGGTCAGCAGTGCTTCTCTTGGGGCCAAACAGGAGCTTCCAGTGACGCTGATGACTGTCCGTGGCAGAAGAAAGGGCAAGAAGAAAAGAGGAGCAAAAGGAAGAAACAACTGAGACATTCTTTGTGAGAAGAGAAGCTCCTATAAATGCCTGTCAGGAAAACAGGCAAGGCTTTTTTTAAAGGATTTGTGGAACTCCTGCAGTAATTTATCATTTTGTTAATATGAATGGATTAGGTAAGGAGAATTGTTACTCAGCTTCTCTATTGTGAAGTAAAAAGTCAACCAATTTGGAAATATACAGGGAAAGGGAAGTATCACAGACCTGTGCCAAGCTCATTCCTTCCTCCAACCTTTCCTCCTATCTTTCCCTTCACCTGGTAGATCTTTGCTCCTCCCCTCGGCCTACCTAAGTGTTATGCAGTCTCTGAGATCCAAGCAAGTTCCGCAGCTCCGTAACTACTCCAGCACTCCAGAGCGCTGCCTTCACAAGGACTCCCACAGCACATGTTCTGTGGGCCACACAATTCCTACTAGATGAAGCGTATTGTCTTTGAAAGGTTCTTAATGTGTGTCTTCGAAAACCCCTTGTAAACTCCTTGAGGACAAGGGCCATTTCTTCTGTGGCTGCTACATCTCCCACAGTGCTGACAGCCTAAAAGACCCTCTGTTTGGCCTTGCTGACTAACGGGGTTCAGTTCTGCTCTCTTGTTCTTGCCAGCTATGCAGAGTGCACAATAAAGCCCATTCACTACAAAAGGACAAAGTCAAAGATCGAGGGGCAGAGAAAGTACTCATACAGAATTACTTATTGTCTCGAAGGCCTCATGATAGCCAGATCCCAGAATCCTCGGGTTTGACAGATGTGGGAATAACTTTGAACTATGTGATGGTGCTTTTTGGATTACAATTCCACTTGGAAGGGATGTGTAAACTAATCAATAAAAACATGGGTTACATGAGTGAGGAAAAGGTAAGGTTTTCTGTTATGCAGTTAACTGATAGCCCACAATACTCTTTTCCCCTCATGTTCCATTGCTGCTAGGGGTTCGGAATATTGCTTTTCCATATTTCTGATGTTAACAGTGCTACTGAAAGAGAGGATGTGATTGAGGGAAGAAAAAGGGAGAGAAAGATCCATATTGCCTTATTTTAACCATTGAATGTCCCAAAGCTTTTTAGGGTGTAAACAACAATCAGTATTTAGGAAGGAAACCTGGATTCACAGTACTTTGAATTCTGGGTCTCTCCTTTTCTATGGCAATTTTTTGGGTATCATGCGCTCTTACAGAGTCCCATCTTATGACACAGATAGAGATTGCAACTTTTTCTGCTGCCCAAATCATGTGAGCATTCAGTGCATTGAGGCTTGTAAGAATCGCTAATTGGCCTTATGAAACTGCAGCAATGCTTCTGAGGGATCTAAAAGTATTCACCACCCACCTACACAGTATGAGGGGGAAATGACTGTGCTGGCTTGGTTTCCTTGTAATAGTCCAATGACATCGCTTCCTCATTGCTCGTGAACTACATTTAAAGAACCTGCTCCAGAATAAGATTAGACTTGCAGATAACTCCCCACCACTGCCCTCCCCCCACCAAAAAAATCACCAAAGATGTTTCTTTCCTAAACAAATGGGATTCTAGTTTGGGTTTCAGAAAGCTCTTTATCTAGCCTGTAATAGATGCTGTATATTTCAGCATTTCTACTCTAGTAAAATTTGGAGCTGTGACCTCTATTTAGTATGGCTTTTTTGGGGTATGGGAAAAGGTGCTCTATCACCTAATGTGATGTCTTTAACTGTCTGTGTAAACAGTGAGTATTAAAAAACCAAGTCTACTGTTAAATAGATATTTATTTATAAGCATAGTGACAGATTATACATCAATGAAAGAGAATATGACTGGATTCACTGCTATCTGTGTTGTGGAGCAAGAGAAGGGTTCATCCTTGAAATGATCGCTTTTCCTTTCAAATGAAGAGGATATGGCCCTGGGAAACCTTATCTCTGAGTATTTAGCCTGCTAGAAACCTGGGCTGTCAGATCCAAATGGTCCCATTGCAATCCTTTTTTCCCGGGTGGTGCGTAGATCTTTGACAAGTGATGAGTGACCTTTGCTTCTTGTGTTTACGCCAAGGACTGGACTCTGTGACCAGGGATTTGGTGTGCGGGGCCTCAAAGGCTGAAGAGAAATATTAACACATGAGTGCATATGCAAAACATGTGATCCCCTGTGAATGGAAGACTCAAAAAGAAAGTCTCTTCATCCATGGTTTATCAGAATAGCTCTATGAACTTCTATAGTAAGAAAATAGAATCTATGTATTCAAGACCTGCCTCCTTTGACCCCAATCAGGAGCCTCATGGGGAGAACACTCCTGAACTGCCCACCCAAGAAGGCTTGAGCATCTGTCTGCATGGTGATCCTTGGGGTTAGCCTGTTTTCTATGTCTTTATTATTATGCAGAAGTAGCAGCAACTCTGGGACACTCTTGTATCTAAGACTAAAAAGGCTTATTCCTGGATTGAGTTGAGGAGATGGATTCACTTATGGTGAACAGCCCCTGGCGACTCAGCACTGCTCTACTTCAACCCCATAAACCAATGCAGTGATGGCCAGGGTTGAGCTTGTACCTGGGTGAAAGCTAGATTAAAGCATCCCCAGGAGCCCAAATGGTTCTGATATCGAAACAGGTTTCTATATTACTCCACAGAATAATAAGGATATCCTCATTCCCAAATGAATTCTCAGCTTAGGGCAAAAGTGCAAATGGAAGCCCATTTACCACATACTTAAATGTCATAAGTCAAGCTAACAAACTTAAGTAAAATACATTCTATCACTTACCTTGGCAAGGAGACCAGGTTTGCATTTGAAATTTTTAGATTCTTTGGTAAGGAACCAGAACATAGCAGTGCAGGAAAGCTGACCTGCAGTCCACCCGTCTCCTTCCATTCCCAGCTCCATTTCCCACTGTGAGAACCTCACATACACACATGGAAACTTCGGACTGCATGTTCAAGTTCTGTTCACATACTGCTCCAAACCACTGTTGGCCACCCCTTGAGTCTAAGGGTACACATGCTTGCAATGCTGGCCACCCTTGGGAAGGCACAAGTCCACTGAAACCCTACAAATGGGCAGAAAATTCCAGAGTCTTGGGTACCCAGTGTGTGCGGTCCATAAGGCAGAGCGTGGGCTCTAGTAGGGCATGCCCATTTGGTCCTGTAGACTCCTTGCTCTGTGGGTAGGCCTGTGGGCAGAGGTCGGAGCTGAGCCCTCCAAAGCTGAGCCCCCAGGGCAGGGGTCCTGCCTATTACGGTGTGTCGCTCCTACTAACTAGGTAGGTTACTCCTAGTTATCCTGGCATAGATTGTCTCGCAGGAAATCTACTCCTGCCCACAGTGCCCACTAAACTGGTGATGTGACATGAAGGGCCAGACCACAATTTGATAAGAATATGTCCTATGGTGCCTAACACTGAATGAAGGAAATGTAATGGACGAAAAACAAGGTTTGAAATGTATGGGGCTAGAAGTTAGTTTATGGAAAATTCTTCTAATCATCACATGTATAAAATTATAAAAGAATTCAGTTTTCACTTAATGCCTTGTCAAAAAAGACCTTTCCTGACAATGCAGCATAATAAATCGACCATATTTTTTTCTTTTTTTATAGGAATCAGGCAAAATGGAATATATCAGATTGTGTACTTAGGGAAGCAAGCCTATAGTGGTACTACAAACAGTGAGTTTGTCTTTGTGTATATATATCGTCCTTTTTTGTTAAATAAATAGGAAAAATTTTATTATGATGTCTAATGAATTTAATGGAATTATTTCTGCTTTTTATACTTGATTATTCTTTAATTAATCTCAAAAGTCTAATACCAGATTTTGATATATACTCACTCACACATTTGCAGAAAGAATACCATGCCTCTTATAGTAATTTTTTTAACAGTATAGAGGCCTTTTTTTTTTTTTTAACATGTATCATGCCATGAACTCACAGGGAATGGGTTCCAGCAGCCCAGGCTCCTTCCATAGGTTCTCACGAAGTGTAATTCTCTGGGTAGAGCAGGCTGGTGCTTCAGTTGAACCCAGGTACCTTTCTCTTTGGCTTCCTTCTTTTACTGATCATTTTACTTCACATGTTTCAGTAAGTTATCTCAGATCATAGAATGCTTTATATGTTCAATATGTACATTAATTTCTTGGCAAGAGTGTTGCCCTTAACTTAGTTATTTATAGCAATGCCCACTGCATGCTGGGTGAGACTGTATACTCCTCCAGTTTCGCATGGCAACATTTGTGAGGCATTCCTTTCTGAACAGTGCACATTTCTTCGATGTTAACAATATCACCTTTCTGGTAGATTTGCACATATGTGCCCAAAGGAACAACTCTGTGTCTTCTAAAAGGCCTAGAGAATGTAGCAGGTGCCTCTCTTCCTTCCCTTTGTGTTAGACATTTTGGCAAATTACTGGAAGATGGCAGTTCCAGTCAGGAGGCTAATATTTCTTATTTCAAAAATAACGTAATTTCAGATACATATTTCATTATTTCTAGTTAAATATGAGGTCTGTCCAGAAGGTAGCCAGTCATGTAGTATGAAAAATAGAGACATTTATTGAAGAAGATACAAGAAACATTGTACCTGGGACAATGATGCCTCAGTCCCCTTCAAAGCAGGCACTTTGGGACCTCACACAGTTCTCCCAATCGCCATCAGCTGCTCCGTCATATTTTCCTGAACTTCATCAATGGTCTGATATCTCTTCCCCTTCACAGGTGACTTTAGTTTTGGGAAAGCCCAGAAGTCGCAGGGCGCCAAATCTGGGCTGTAGGCAGGTCTGTCATCAGGGTGATTTGATGTTTTGCCAAAAAACTCTGCACAAGATGTGATGCATGAGTGGGCACAGTGTTGTAATGAAGTTGCCAATCACCAGTTGCCCATAGCTGCAGCCTTCTGAATCACCAGAATAGTTTCTGTAGAGAAATGTTCAAGCTTAACACAAAACCTGATGCAGATTCGTTGTTCTTCTCATTCAGTTATTTTGAATGCAACAGCCATACAGTACACATGCCCACTCAAGGACATCTACTGCCCCCACTGACTAGTACAGTGAAGTTGTTATTGTTCATGCATGTGCATTCCAGTCCACTCTCCTTGGCTTCCAGGTTACATCGATGTCACGCAAACCGTTTTAATTGTATTAACAATAGCTGGACTTTTTGGGACAGACCTTGTAATAAGAACCAACTTATATTATTTATTATCTTGTTTTTCATTCCTTCAAATTTTTTTTATTTATTGATTTTAGAGAGAGAGAAAGGAAAAGAGAGAGACAGTGAGAAACAAAGAGAAACATCAATTTGTCATTCCACTTATTGATGCATTCATTGGGTAATTGTTGCATGTGCCCTGACCAGGGATCAAACCCACAATCTTGGTTTATTGGGATGATGTTCTAACCAACTGAAATACATGGACAGAGCTTCACTGCTTTTAAAAAATAGATAAATCCATTATAATGGATCATTTCATTTAATTTTGACTTTTAAGATGGTATTCCTCTATTTATCAATTATTTTTATTATACTCTTTGAATATTATACTTGAAATGAAAAAATCAAGTCATAATAAAAAGTAAGTTTGACCTACACATGAATGTTTATAGCAGCTTTATTCATAATCACCAGAAATTAGAAGCAACCAAATGTCCTTCAATAGGTGAATGGAAAAACAAACTGTGGTATATTTACACAATGGAATAGTGGTCAAAGATAAATGAGCTACTGAGTCACAAAAAGACATGGGTAAACCTCCTCAAACACATATTGATTGCTAAATGTGTTTAAGGAGGTTGAAAGGCTGAAAGGCTATATAATATATGATTTTAATTATATGACATTCTGGAAAATGCAAAACTATAGACATAGTAAAAAGATCAGTGATAATCTTAACATCAAGTTCCTTTTATTTTTTTTAAGAGAATTATATTGATTAAAAAAAAACAGAAGAGCGAAGCAATCAATGATAAGAGATCAGGAAAAATAAGATACGTTAGGGAAAGTGAAGTTTGTGGTTTAAAAAACCCCATATTTTTAATGGCACAAGTGATACATGTTCAATGTGAAAAATCCAGAATATAAAAATAAGCAAAAAAGAAGAAAATAAAGACCACCTGGAATCCCACCACCAAAGATAACCACTAAATACTGCAGTGTAAAGACTTCCAAACTCTTTTCAGTAGTATGAATGGATCTACGTATGAATGGATAGATAGATATACACATACACATTGACACGTGAAATATGTATCTCCCTCATGAAATCCTACTGTATTACTTATTTTGTCTGTTTTTCCCCACTCCTGATATATTAAGAACATTATTTGATGTCATTAAGTTTAAGTTATATTTCTGAAAATGGTTATTAATAGCTGTTTTTGTTGTAAGAACTAAATAGAGCTACAGGAAAAGTGATAAAATTAAAGATAAGTCAGGATCCAAAAGGTACCTCCCAGTCACAAGGGAAACCAGGAAACAGCCAGTAACAATATTCTTCGAGGAAATCACAAAATGTTGAAAAAAAGGATGAGGTCACAGAAAAGCCTGGGAAGGGGAGATATTTGTCCAGGATGTGGAAAAGGCAACTTCACAGCCTTCCTCTAGCTGAGCAGACTGTCCCTCAGCTTTGCAAGCAGACAAACACAGCTCATCAACATCACCCCCGACCTCCGGCCCCTCATTTCACTGCAGAATGTGTCCATCGTATATTGAAAACCAATCTCTTTGAACAGGCAATTAAAGTGCCTATTGACAAACTTGGCCTGCCTCCTTCTTCAGCACTTCCCCAGGGGATCTGACATCTGGGCCTTGCCAGCACACACACAGCCAATGTGTCAATTAGGAAGGGGGCTTCCCCTGGCTGTCCCTTCCTCTAGACACTGCAGCCCTAGACTTGGAAGGAGAATGTCAGACGGTTTCAGCCACTACTCTGGCTCCTGGCCAGGTAACTTTGTGCAGAGCCACACCTCACACAATGGCCTTGTCTGATATTGTCCCCAGTGACTCAACTTTCACTGGGCATATGTAAAAATACTCTAATTTCCCTATCCCATTCTGTCATCCTGCCCAATTCAAGAACTTCTCTGCCTCCCCCACTCCTAGTTCCTTTGAAGTAGGCCAGTGGCCTCCAGTCATTACATAGGTCATACAGGGCTTTGCTCCGTAAGAGCAAATTATTATTACCATTTTAAGTGTTTAGCTTCATATCAGACCTTGTGCAAAATGACTTAAATGCATTATTTTATCCTTACAACAACCCTATAAAGAAGTTCAATTATTATTTTCATTTTACGGATAGGATTCCTGAGCTTTGACAGAGTAACTTGAATGAGCTAATGCCACATATAATGAGTGAAAGGGACTCAATTCTGGTTGGTCTGCTTCCCAATAAACATTTCTTGTGCACCTTCTGTGTGAAAAGCAGTGTGCTAAAAACAAGAGCAAAAGGCATAAGGAAATCCTCTCCTTGAATGATTTCACAGTCTAGGAAGTTTAGAAAAGAATATGACAGGTATATAAATACACCAAAAGAGGCACAATGTGCTAAACTCATGTAAAAGGGTCAAAGTTCTCTTGTGATTAGAGAGATGGGAGTTACTTTGGGGAGGAAATGGAATGTGAAATGAACTTTAATTAGGGTTTGACAAAAGATGATTGTCAGACAGCATTTAGGGGAACAGTATGATGAAATGTACGGAGGAGAACATAAGCAAGGAACAGCAAATAGTCTAACTTGTAGAGGTAATGTCTAGCAGAGTTGTGGCTGAAGAAGCTGTTACACCACATGACTTTAGTACCTAACTGAACGGCTTAGATTGGTCGATAGGGAACATAGATGGGTTTTGAGTAGGGTGATGTTACATTTCGGGCCACAACTTGAGAAAATCAATGTTGTAGCTACTTTATAAATTGGCTAGGGAGAGATTAAAATTAGAGACTAGTTGGGAGGCTACTTATAACTGTGAACAAAAAGAGGCTACATAATAAACTTGACAAGTGGGCAGTAGGGCCGGGGGAGCACGTGGCAGACCTGTCCAAAAGCAACCACACAGGATGATCTGATTATAAGTTGCTAACTGGACATATCATGTCCCAGGCCTGTAGCTTTCTCAGCAAAGGTTAATCCACCTTAAGTGAGCTCAGTCCATAGTTCTTACGTATCTAGGATAACAAAACTTTGATATGTCGGAGTAATTCTCTTTTCCTACCCCTGGAAAGCAAAACTGCTGGCACCAGAGCAGGAGACCACAGAGCCCCTCATTGTTATCTTGTTCCCCAAATACTATCACTATGTGCTATAAATGTTAATTATTACCTATCCTGTACCCAGCAAGGTAAAAGAAGTGTTTCTCCATTTTGCTTTTTATCCAATCCTAGAGATTCCCCTGCTTTGGTTTCTTCTGCCTCCTTAGTTTACCACCAATGATATCATAATACCATCCTTAAGTCTCCTCCTTTAATTCTAATGTATAAAAATAAGCTACAAAACTGCCATTCTCCAGAGCATTTTCTCAATCCGTTGAGATCTTGCTTCCAGGCATGTCCCGAAAATTTGGCTCAAATAAACTCTTACAAGACTTTTCCTTAGGCTTGACGTTCTTAGGTGGACATAATAAACCCGAGTCTCTTAGCCTCAGCATTATGGACATTTTGGTTCCAATAATTATCTGTTGTGGGGAGGCGTTGTCTTTTGCATTGTGGCTGTTTAGTAGCATCTCTGGCATCTATCTGGTAGATCGGTGATTTTTGAAGCGGTGTGCCACACTATTTAGTCAGGGGCACTGACCTCTTTTCCCTTAGATTGTCAAATAAAAAAATGACAACAGCCAACACAATAGCTGTCTGGTGTGAATAAATAAAAATCATACCTTTTTTATCCAGATTGGCAAAAAAATATATTTTTTGGTGTACTGCAGAATTTTAGTGATTAGTTTATGTGTGCTGTGAGATGAAAAAGGTTGAAAATTGCTGTGCTAGATGTTGTAACATCTCCCCTCCCCTACCCCACAAGCAAAGTGTTCCCTCTAGAGGCAAAATCACCCTCAGTTGAGGACTTCTGTAACAGACCATGTGAGAAATAAAAAGAGTGGACATGGCACATGGATAGTGATAAAATCTAAAAGATCTGGCAAGTGTTTGAATAGGAATGTGACAGAGGATTGAAAGATCAAACAGAACCACAGAAAAGGCTCTGGAAGCCATGTACTCTAATCTACTCACGACTGCTTGCAACATGGTAAACTTTTTTGGAGGGAGTTGGGTAAAATCTACTAATAATCACAAATAATGAGCTTGCCCTTTGACTTGGCAATTCCACTCCTAGAAATTTATATTAAGTGATTCAAATGAAAACAAGTAATCCTTTATGTACAAAACAACAGTAGTTACATGGAGACAGTGGTGACTATGTTGTTCTTAACAATTGCACCCTCATGCCTACCACAGTGCCTGCTAAATGAGAGATGCACATTTAAGAGATCAATTTAAGGTTCAGAGGGGAGATTGAAGATTTTGGAGAGGGAAATTGTAGTTAATGAAACAAAATTCTAGAGGTGGTGAGAAGGGCAGATAACAAGAATGCAAGTAGAAAAGTTGGTAACTCCTTTTTCAGAGAGAAGACAGCGACTGTAAGAATTTGTGATGGAGAAAGTACAAAGAGAAGTTAGGCTGAGGAACTTACATAGGGCTTAATCAATAACGTCATCTGCAGAGTAAAGAGGACTTGGGGAACCCAAGGTCTGAGCAAAATCTTGAAGTTTGCCTGAGGACATTTCTTGAAAATAAGATTTATGCTCTCCCTGTGCAAAACTGCTGGGGAACATGCTGTTTAGAAATGAGGACATCCAGGGGCACACTGCAATATGCAGAGACTAGAAGGAATAAAAAGTCAAGTAGCCAACTTTCTTTCTCTGCAACTCCCCAGCAACTTGATTTTTGAAATTGCCTTCTAAATATGAAACCCTTGTTAATTTGGCAGAGACTCCGCAGCTCTAGTGTGAAGCCACGCATTTCAATTAAGGTACCCTTTTGCTAAGTGAAATAAGCCAGTCAGAAAGACGAGAACCATGTAATTTCACTTATATGTGGAATCTAATGAACAAAATGAACTAATAGAGACAGACTCACAGAGACAGAGAATAGACTGACAGCTGCCAGAAGCGGGGGGCTGGGTGAAAAAGGTGAAGGGATTAAGGAAAAACCAACAACAACAAAAAAGGCATGAATGTTGGTAACCTTAGGGTGATTATCAGAGGTAAAGGAGGGTAGGTGGGGAGAAGGTAAAGGGAGGATAAATGGTGACGGGAAGGAGACTTGACTTGGAGTGGTGAACACAATATAATATACAGATGATGTTTTATAGAATTGTAAAAGAAAGAAATTACGGTACCGTCTGCTTAAAGCGTGAGTGCAAGGCGCTGGGCGGAGGAATGGTGGGCGTGGCCAACCCCGGCGGTGGCTGGAGGCCCGCCCCTTCCCACAGTTCCCTGCAGCAGTGGAGGCCAGCCTGAGACTCCTGACTCTCCTGCTGCGGCTGGGCTCCGGGAGGGGTTCCACGATGGACGGGCTCCGGGCTAGTGCAGGTCTGCTGAGGCGTGGGCGGCTGAGACGCCGGCGCCAGCCACAGTCGCACAGCGGGTCGGTGCTGGTCCTGCCCGTGAGGCCCAGGAAGATCCGAAGGCAGCTGAGGAGAAGTGTTGCGTCCCGCATGGCCGCGCTGAGGGCCCAGACGCTGCCTAGCGAGGACTCAAGGGTGGAGTCGAGTGGGGACGATCCCCGGGACCCGCTGCCTGGTGGGCCGGCGGCCACCCCAGATGCAGCCTGGCGAGAGCCGTACAGCCACCACGGGCCTGCAGAGCTGCTGGAAGCCTCGCCCGCGGCCCGCTCCCAGCAAACTCCCGCACGTTTGGTGGAGGTACCCACAGCACAGACCCGCGTGGTGGAGACCTCGGCCTTGCTGTGCTCGGCCCAGCACTTGGCGTCTGCCCCACCGTCCGTGGCCCCAGCGACGCTGTCGGGCCCGCAGGTGGATAGCACGGGCGGGGCGTTATCCTGGGACTCTCCGTTGCAGCGCGTCTTGGCCGAGCTTAACCGCATCCCCAGCAGCCGGCGGCGGGCGGCTCGTCTCTTCGAGTGGCTCATCGCGCCCATGCCACCCGATCATTTCTACCGGCGCCTGTGGGAGCGGGAGGCGGTGTTGGTGCGGCGGCAGGACCACAGCTACTACCAGGGTCTTTTTTCTACCGCAGACCTAGACTCCATGCTGCGCAATGAGGAGGTGCAGTTCGGGCAGCACTTGGACGCGGCGCGCTACATCAACGGGCGGCGCGAAACCTTGAATCCCCCCGGCCGCGCCCTGCCCGCCGCTGCGTGGTCCCTGTACCAGGCCGGCTGTTCCCTGCGCCTTCTTTGTCCGCAGGCTTTTTCGACCACCGTGTGGCAGTTTTTGGCTGTGCTCCAGGAGCAGTTTGGAAGCATGGCGGGCTCCAATGTTTACCTCACCCCTCCCAACTCGCAGGGCTTTGCTCCCCACTACGACGACATCGAGGCGTTTGTGTTGCAGCTAGAAGGTAGAAAACTTTGGCGAGTCTACCGACCCCGGGTCCCGACTGAGGAACTGGCCCTGACATCCAGCCCCAACTTCAGCCAGGACGACCTTGGTGAGCCAGTGCTGCAGACTGTGCTGGAACCTGGAGATTTGCTCTATTTTCCTCGGGGTTTCATTCACCAAGCCGAATGCCAGGACGGAGTGCACTCTCTGCACCTCACCTTGTCCACGTACCAGCGCAATACCTGGGGTGACTTCCTGGAGGCCGTACTGCCTCTGGCAGTGCAGGCTGCAATGGAAGAAAATGTGGAGTTTCGTAGAGGGCTGCCCCGAGACTTCATGGATTACATGGGGGCCCAGCATTCGGATTCTAAAGATCCTCGAAGAACCGCTTTCATGGAGAAGGTGCGGGTCTTGGTTGCCCGCTTGGGACATTTTGCCCCTGTCGATGCTGTGGCTGACCAGCGAGCCAAAGACTTCATCCATGATTCTCTGCCCCCTGTGTTGACTGATAGGGAGAGGGCACTAAGTGTTTATGGGCTCCCAATTCGTTGGGAGGCTGGAGAACCAGTAAATGTGGGGGCCCAATTGACGACAGAAACAGAAGTGCACATGCTTCAGGATGGGATAGCTCGACTGGTGGGTGAGGGAGGCCATTTGTATCTCTATTATACAGTGGAAAACTCCCGTGTTTATCATCTGGAAGAGCCCAAGTGCTTGGAGATATTCCCCCAGCAAGCTGATGCCATGGAACTCTTGTTGCGCTCCTACCCAGAGTTTGTGAGAGTAGGGGACTTGCCCTGTGACAGTGTGGAGGACCAGCTTTCCTTGGCAACCATGTTATATGATAAGGGACTGCTGCTCACCAAGATGCCTCTTACCTGAACTAGTTTCTTGTTGACTGCTGGAAACAAGGCAGTAGGGATGATTCTCTCCTCCCACCACCACATTTTTTTGGGGGAAAAGCTCATGTTCTTACCTCAATAACCATCAGTTTGCTCACATTTACCTTTATGACTGATTCAATGTCAAAAAACTCAGATGGTCTTCTAGAAACCACCACCTCATCTAGGCACAAAAGTAAAAGCAGAAGTTGGAGGTGGAAAAAGGGAGCTATTTCTACAGAAGTAAACTTGATCCCTGATCATTTTGGAGTACCAACTTCATCACCCTCAGACTTCAGTGTACTGTGTAGCACTTGCTGTGTCATTCTGCTTGAGACATTATTAAGTTTTTATTTGGAAGTGTTTGCATCCTTAATTTGAGTTCGTTCATCAGTTTGAGGGGACAGTTGGGATCAGAATTATGTTTGTTATTGTGAGTTTGTGTGAATGTTAGAAAAGTTATTAAAGTGCCAAAGAATGTTTCCCTTTTCTGAGACTAGATTATTATGTGGCATGGTTTAAGGGAATGTGGGAGAGGGGAGAAGGAAGATAGGGAAAATCTGTAAGGGCTGAGGTAAAGGTAACTTGGGTAGTTGTTTGGGGCCAGTTCTATAAATTTGGAGGTAATTTTTTCATTTTAATCATGCTACTTGAACCCCAAACAACAGAATCCTAGTAAAAAAGTTACATTTTTAAGAGTATGTTATGTTTTTGCTCAGTGCTGCTTGCATCAATGACACTGTCTCCTAGTTGTACTATCATAGGCCTCAGTAAATCAGCTTGTAGCAAGCTGGCCATGAGGGAAGGCTGGTGTTCAAGTTACTTTCCACTCTCATTTTTTTCTGGCAGTTGGAAGAAACTTCCCCTATATCTGACAAGTGAATATTCTCATGGTTGGTGGAAAAGAGCCTGGTGTACCAGAGAGCGCACTGGACTTGGAACCAGAAGACCTGGGTTTGGGGTGGTGGCTGGTAGGCAGCTGGCTGAATGACCTGATGCTGTTGCTACGCATGGGCACACAGATTTTGTAAGTATATATTGGTACAGCTTGATGTCTGCACCTCATCGTTTAGATTGTATCTGGAACTTTTAAGATCCTATCAGCATAACTGATAGGTTCAGTTATATAAGGTTGAGGACTTTATAAAGTCTTTCTTTTAAAATTGCAAAACCACAGATGTACATAAAGTAAAAATGATAGTTCTCCCTCTAGCCGCACTTTGAGGAGGTAACCACTATTAGAGGTTAAGCCCACAAGGCTTTTTTGGTGTGCCTAACAGTCGTTTTTGTTTTGTTTTATTATTATTATTATTATTATTATTTTTTTTAACCTCACTTTCAAATCAGTTCAAATAGAGCTCCTTCATTCATTTTTTTTTTTTAAGGGATAAAATAAGCAAATAAGAGCTGGGGGTTGGGGCAGGCAAAAAACAAAAAACAACAACAAAAAAAAACAGAAGGACTGAGAAGATGCCCAAGAAGGAAAGGAGGTAGCTTTTTCTGACTCATCCTACAGGGCTCACAACTAAGTCCCAAAACATCAGATCCCAAAAAAACCTTGTTAAAGGCATAGGACTCACTCCTAGAAAACCTACCACGAAAAGTTTCTTGAAGAAAAGTATGGAGTTTCAGTGGTTTTTGCCCCTCTTTGGGTTGCAAGTAAATATGTTTTGCTTCCGCCTTCACTTTTTTTATGACCATCTCGATCTTGAATATTTTCTGCGTCAGCAAGTCCTTTTGGCTTAGTGTTTGAATCTAGATCAGAACAAATGGTGTTGAAAAAAACAACTGCATTAGGCTGCAGATCATCAAAAAGCACTAACAAAGTAATTTACTGCATCATGCTTATTAGTATTAGGTGGTACATAAATGCCTGAGAGTATTGTTCTCTTGTGATATTGATTGGACAGTTTTACACCTGGTAATGAGAAATTTTACTTAAGCTTTCTGGGCATGATGAAAAGATTCTAAGAAATGCTTGCATGGTGTGAATTTGGTTTTGTGAATTATATATGAAGAAAGAATCTTTTTTACATTTTTAAAAACCCCTTTCCCTCTATTCCCTCCATCTCCTCTGACAGCTTTGAAAAATAAGAACCACCGGTTCAGTTAAGAGTGTTCATCCTTTTGATGACAGACCCAGATTTGGAATTAAGGAAAGTTTAGTAGGAAAAAGAAAACCTAGGAGGCCAGCTTCAGTCCCTCATTCCTTCATTATGCCTATCTGCAAAAAAGACGAACTTTGGTGTAGGAGATGGTGAAGAGAAAATGGGAAAGGAAGGAAACTATTTTAGAAACAACTACAAACCTTAATTTTGAGGGATACTGATAGAACTAATAGGATTTTTGTTTTGTCTTTTTACTAATAGGATTTTATAATCTTATCTGTACAGATGTTTTGTGTCTTCAAATGGCATGTGTCTGTGTCTAGGACTGTAGAAAGTATTTCTGTGATGGGGAAAAGGGTATGTACACATGCTTAGAGGGCAAAAAGGGTCTGAAGCACTCTTGAGAGCCCTGAATTTTCTATTGAAAATACAGCTTGCACTTATCTACCCTGTTTTTGATCTCCTGAAGCAGTTCTTTGTTCCCCTCATTTTCTAAGTTGAGTATCTTCATTGCCTGGTGAATTTCCCTGAAAGATAAGAAGGACTTCTTAGATTGTTTCTATCCTTAAATAAAAGCATGGGGGTAGAAAATATAGGACTTGGAATTAGACAAAAAGCCTAAATTCCAGTCCTAACTATGAGGTTTTACTGAGCCTTATCTGCAAATGATATGATGCTTAACTTATGAGCATCATTGAGATTATACATTTGTGGGTATTAATAGTCACCATTTATTGAACGTCTTATTAGGTACCAAGCATGTCATCTCATTAATCATCACCACAAACCCATATGATCGACTATCGTCTGAATTTGATACATGAAAAAAATTGGCTTGGACAGTTTAGGTAACTTACTCAGGCTCATGTAGCTAGTGCAGTCCTGAGCTGGGATTCAAACACTAGACTTTTTTTTACCTTAAAGCCTGTTGTCATGGTGGGCACCTGATACATGTTAGTTGAAGAAATGAATAACTTAAAACCATTTGGGCTAGAGTATAGGTGCATGATCTAGATGGGCTTGACTTTCAATCTTATCTTTTTCGGTTACCCATTTGGGTAAGTAGGTGAATGACACAGGTGAATCCGTGCTTTTATAGCCATTAGGCAGCCTGGATAGGCAGGGATATGTTGTCTTAACAAGGATGAGAAAGTTGGGGTGGTGGACGGAACCAGAGATTTAGGGCTTACTTTAGAACAGCATCATGATTTTCTAGGAGCAGCACGTCTAGGAAGGTGTCCCTGACCCGGTCCCCTTGAAGTTTGAGGGCTAGGATGCTACGGCAAGCTTCTAGTCGAACACCTGGTGATGCTTCATAGTGTACAGCCCAGAGCAGGAGGTCTGTTAGCTGGGGACTCACTTGGCCAATCTGTCCCAAAGCTGCAGAGATTAGAGGGCAGCATGTTCCAACTGTCACTCACTTAAGACTAACCTAGCTATAACCTAACATCCAGAAGTGGTCTAAATAAATAATGTGTAGGCAGCCACCTGCTATATTAATTATTACAAATACTAAACTAAAGTTTTTTTTTGTTTGCATCTTTCCTTTTGGATGATAATCACCATTAGAATTTCAGAGATAAGTTTGAGTACGACATTATCTCCAAGGGACTCCTAGAAGTGGTGTGCCATACCATCCCTGCCCATTAGGAAATGAGAATATACTAATTTCCCTATCCATATCATTAGGATATGAGAATATATGAATTTCCCTATCATAAATAGGTAAATGTGGGGATGAGTTATGGGACAGTTAACTCAGAAGACTAGACTAGTCAAGCAGAGTGACAGGGAAAGGAGGCACAGTTACTTTCACAGGTTTACCTAGGGCTGATTCTGCTAGGGACCTGCCAAACAGTGTCAAAGAGAAGCAATGCAAAGATGCTTAAAAAGAAACCAGGCGATTTTAAGGGGAGGGTTTTGGTTCTGTAGCAGTCTTGAATGTGGTCTGACTTTTAAAGAGTCCTATAGTTAAGACCTTCAGAGAAAGCAAGTGTGTCCAACAGTGGGATACCTATGTGGAACTTATCACTAACTCAGTTGTCAGGGAACATCAGCCCTTTGCCTTAACATGTTTGACGTTGACCTAGGCTCGGGATCCTTAACTAAAAATTAAAAAGCAGAAAATAATTTTTAATTTCTCAGGCAAGGAACTTCTGAGCCAGTGTGATCACCCCCTCCCCTACACTTGACCCCCTTTCTAGAGGAATTCTAGGTATCATCTGTACAGTACTAGCATATAGGAAGGTGTTTGAAATTGAGGAGCAGGGCCACTCTTTCTGTCATACCTCGAATGGCAAAGGCCTTGATTTTCCAGTAAGGATCTTTCTGTATCAAATTCAGAAGACATTTAATGACCTGGGATGGATAAAAGACAATGTTGAGTGGAGAAGACCAGAGCAAGAATGACCAGGGACACGGACCTGTCTTATTTCTAAAATGTACTATAACTGAAAAATGACATATCAATTCAAGTGACAAATGAGCTAGAGCCTGAAGTACTAACCTGCACACATAATATATTAGCTAAATTGTCTCATTTCTTTAAGTTGATTTTCTCAGCTGACAGATTCATATGGCCATTCAGACCTCTTTTGAAAGCCTCCATCAGGTTTTCTCCTAATAACATGGCATTACAACTTCATTCACAGGAGATAATCCTAAAGCCCATAATTGAGGTGAGAATAGGATTCAGGGATGTGCCCTAGAGTGAAGTCTGGCCTGGCTGGGAGCTAAGTGTGGTCCTAACTGATTGATGTGGGCTATATACTCCTTCACCTTCCTGGTTCTGATTGCTCATTCTGTGTCTCCACAGAATGGTGAGTGTACTATGCATATCAAGGGAAGCTCAGGGTAATGCCTTCTTCTGGTTGATCAGGTAAGATGGGATCGTGTTTCCTTGACTCACCATTGTATTACGGATCTGCAGAGCACCTGCTGCTAAACAGGCTGCCCGCCGAACTGCCATGAAGTCATCAGAGAAGCAGTTTAGGAAACTTGGGAGAAGCTTGGCAGTCATGAACTTGAGCCCGCTGATCAGGAACAGGGCTTCCACACGCTCTTGGGAATTTCCTTGACACAGCTTGACTCTGTAAAGCAGACGTGCTTTTATTTCCCCTCCTTAAACATTTGGTGCTCCCTCCCCTACAATGCCCTCAGGATAAAATCCAACCTTTGTAGGCTGTCCATTATTCATTCCCTCCCTTTCCTGTCAGCCTTAACCTCATTAGTTTAAGTTCACTGGGGAGATATTCAATTGTCTTATTTACTTGAATCCTTATTGGCTAGCATGGGCTAGGGACTAAGCTATGTTCAATGACTAAAGACTAAATGAAAGAAACTTTGAAACATGCACCTCTTGCTTACTACAGTTCTATTCACTGCCTTCATGTGTGCCATGCTCATTTCTGCATTTGGCTCTCATCCTGAAATGTCATTCTTTTTCCTCTCTGCCTATGTAGTCTCATCTACCCTCCATGAAACTTGACCTTACTAGGCATTTGTGTATCTTGCCTGTATAAACAGAAACATATCATGCTTTTGAACTTTTGCAATCATCCAAAACAGTGCCTAACACCTAGTGGACATTCAATTAATGATTCTTTCCTTAGCTACATTGTTAGTGTCTATAAGGGACTGTTAACTTTTTGTTTTATTTTTTTTTAATAATCCTGCATTGGATCTCAGTACAGTGCTGAGCATACGGAGCAGCTCCTCAAAGGCTGGCTGGATCCCAGGGCCCCTGAACACTTAAGAACAGAAAAGTTTCTCTCTTCATGTTAACTAGGTTTACCTGATTGTGTCATGCACCTCTTTCCCAAGACTCATTTGCCCCAGAGCTTTGGCAGCTGCTTGTCTTACTTCCTTATTCCAGTCATTCCACATCAGCTGGATCAACTTATGTTTTATATCCTATAAATAGGTGTAATAATTAGCCACCATTTATTGAGCATCAATTTCATACATGGCACCGTGCTGAGAACTTTTCTCCTTCACTTAATCCTCTCAAACAAACCAATGAGGCAGATATTACCATTTACAGATGACAAAATGTAGGCATATATTTACTTGCCCAAGGTTAACTAGTTGAGTGCTAAAGCCAGGGCTCAGATCTTGGTCAGTTTTCCAAGCTCATGATGTAATCAATACTTGAGAGACTTAGGATTTGAAGGTGACATATTAATAGGGTGACCAACTAATCCCAGTTTGCCTGGTACTTTCCCGGGTTAAGGACTAAAACTCCTGTGCCATGGACAAACCAGGACAGTTGGCCACCTATATACTGATACTTCTCTCAGAGGGGAAGGGACAAAGATTATTGCAGTTGTAGTTGATTTTGTGAATGTGTCCAAGCTATTCTTCCTGTTAGAAACATCCTTTTTCACCTCTACCTGGTACCTGATGTTTCCTACTCTGATTTTATGATTCAGCAAAAAGCATCTCTTCGGTGAACTCTCCTTTGTCCTTTGTAAGGAAAACCCCATAATACCTTAAAATTGCTTCTGTTGTAGTTATTTATAACCAAGCGAAGGTATTATCTTTGCATCCCCAATGATACAATGGTGCCTGGCATGTAGGATGTGGTCAGAAACTGCTTGCTTACTGAAGGGGAGAACTGATGGACATAATGCCTTTCTTAATTCCAGCAGCCTGGCATAAAGATTCTCATCTTTTACCCTGTCCCCTGCTTGCTCTGCATGTCTTTTTACTTTTAATTGGCAATCCTGAGTGACAGCTGCTAAGGGGCTGAGTGTGCAAATGAATCAGATGTTAAAATGATAAGATACAGATTCTGAAGACTTCCAGTCAAGATGAAAGTGCAGGAAGACACACTTTGCCTCCTCGTGCAACCTCAGAGAGAATTACAACTATATCTCAAAACACACAATGACCAGAGGAGTCAGAAAATCGAGCTGTATGGAAGTCCAACAACCAAAGATTTAAAGAAGCCACATTCATCTAGACAGGTAGGAGAGGTGGAGTTGCAGAGACGTGGAGATGGTCAGAGAGGCTCAGAGATGTGTGGTGTGGTATGGTGTGGAAAGGCAGCGGTAGCAGAATGGGTGATTCCACGCTCACATGTAGTAGATAAAAGTCAGGAGGGACACCTTGGGAGCGAGCTCTCCCAGCCCCAGGCCCAGACTACACAACCTAGGGTTCTAGCACCAGGAAGATAAATCCCCATAACTTCTGGCTATAAAAACAAGTGGGGTTTGGGGTGGCAGAAGAAATTGCCAGATTTTCAGAAGACTTGGTTTAAAGGACCTGTACTGACTTAGAACATACACAAACCCACCCACTCTGGGATTCACCACCAGGGCAACAGCTGTAAGGGTGTCAGTCACATACAAGAAGTGGGGGAAGTGACTAGAAATGGGGTGAGTGCCAGGCAAGCCTCCAGAAGCCAGGCAGCAGTATTATACCCTCTCTGAGCCCTACCCTGACACAGAGCCACAGCGCAGTGAAGCAGTTTGCTTGCCCTGGCAATTACCTGAGGCTGCACCCCACACAATTTACAGGTGCCTTGTCTAAGCATGGAGCCAAAGCAGCTCTACCTAATACACAAAAACAAACACAGGGAGGCTGCACAATTAAGGAGACAAAGAAATATGGCCCAAATGGAAGAATGGGGGAAAAAAAAACAGAAAAAGAACTAAACAAAATGGAGATAACCAATCTATTAGATGCAGAGTTCAAAAAACTGATGATCAGGATGCTCAAAGAACTCATTCAGTGTGGCAAAAACATAAGGGAAGAAATGAAGTTTACACTGAATGAAATAAAAATCTACAGGGAACCAACAGCAGAGAGGATGAAGCTAAGAATCAAATCAATAATTTGGAACATGAGGAAGGAAAAAGCATTCAATCAGAACAGCAGTAAGAAAGAAGAATTAAAAACAAAATTGAGGATAGGCCTGGGAATCTGTGACAACTTTAAATGTACCAACATCCAAATCATAAGGGTGCCAAAATAAGAGGAAGAACAAGAAATTGAAAGCCTTTTTGAAAAAATGAAAGAGAACTTCCCTAATTTGGTGAAGGAATAGACATCAGAGAGTCCCAAAGAAGTTGAACCCAAAGAGGACCACCCCAAGACACATCATAATTAAAATGCCAAAGGTTAAAGATAAAGAGAGGATCTTAGAAACAGCAAGAGCAAAACAGAGAGTAACCTACAAAGGATTTCCCATAAGACTATCAGCTGATTTCTCTAAAGACACTTTGCAGGCAAGAAGTATTCAAAGTGATGAAAAGCAAGGACATACAACCTAGATTATTCTATCCAGCAAGCTGTCATTTACAACCTAGATTATTCTATCCAGCAAAACTATCATTTAGAATGGAAGGGCAGGTAATTGCTTCCCAGACAACGTAAAGCTAAAGGAATTTATCATCAACAAGCCATTATTACATGAAATGTTAAAGGGGCTTATTTGAGAAAAAGAAGAAGATCAAAACTATGAAGAGTAAAATGACAATAAACTCACAACTATCAACAACTGAACCAAAACAAAGAAACAAACAAAGCAAACAGCCAGAACAGGAACAGGATCATAGATAATCATCTATGATCTCCATTGCTCTTAAACTACTGACTTAAACTACCCAACAACCCAACTACACTGGCGTCTCTGCTGGCTTTCCCTGAGTGTTTAGCACACATAGAAAAGGTATAAAACACAGTCCCTACTTTAAAAAATTGACATTATAGTTGGAGTAACAAGACCAACATACACAAATGATTCAAGAACAAACAATAAATGTAAGTTGCTTTAAAACTTTTTAAAAACTTTTAAAAAAGAGCAATGTGAGGGATAACCCTTTGGAGGGTTATAAACTGGGAGGGGGAAGAGATAGAATGGGAGAAAAGGTGCAGGGATTAAGAAGCATAATTGGTAGGTACAAAATAGGGGGGATGTTAAGAATAGCATAGGAAATGGAGGAGCCAAAGAATTTATAAGCATGACCCATGGGCATGAATTAAGGCTGGGGACTGCTGGAGGAAAGGGGCGTACTGGGAGGAGGGGGCAAAGGAGGGAAATTGGGACAATTGTAATAGCATAATCAATAAAATATATTTTTAAAAATGCAGATTCCGATTGAGTTGACCTGAGGTGAGACTTTGCACTCAACAAGCTCTTGGGTGATGCCTGGGATGCTCCTGGTGATGCGCCTGGTCCAAGACTTTAGCAGCAGGGTACTATGGCAGTTGGGGCAAAATTAACTCAGACTAAAATGTCTTCAGGTAATTATAGTGAATGGCCAGATTTTATGCTCTCCACATCAAAATGTGAGAATCAAAGAATAGAAGGTGTTCACTTCTCATGGGAATGGTAATGTTCTGGGCCATTTTGTTATAAGGAAAAGATATAGTGACACATAGGAAGAAGGGAAAAATCCCATTTGGATAGCTAAAGATGATTAAAAAATAATGGCAAGAAGGAGGTCAGGTGGAATCCCAAATGATGGTCAGGGTTTTTCATGGCAAAAGTCCTCCTTCATTCTATCCCGTGTTGCTCGGCTGTGTCTCACACTCCTTCACACAACTTTAACTGATAAAGCTAGCCCATACTAGTCTCTCTCTTAAAAGCTTTAAAGCAACTTACATTTATTGCTTCTTCTTGAATCATTTGTGTATCTTAGTCTTGTTACTCCAACTATAATGTCAACTTTTTGAAGTAGGAACTGTGGTTTATACCTTTTCTATGTGTGCTAACACAGAAACCATCTGTAGCCTACTTCTCTCAGGGAAAGCCAGCAGAGACACCAGTGTAGTTGGGTTGTTAGGTAGTTTAAGTCAGTGCTTCTTACTATCTGTGATGAAGGACCAGTATTTGAGTGGGAAAATGTCATTGACTGATACTTATATAGTATATTGATATGGAGGTAATGTCGAATCACTATAAAAGTTTTTAAACTCTGGGTTTTTTTTTCTTATTTCATTGTAGGTGGGTTATAAACAGTTTGTGGACTGCCACCACAAGCTCAGAAGCAGTGGCTTAAGTTACAGAAAGCCATGTTGACATCTGAAGATAATCCTTGGTTAGGAGTAAAAGAGAAATGTGAGGACAGAGATCCATTTGGTACGAATGGGATAGCAGATAGCAGCAAAAGGTGGAGGGACTCTCTAGCCTAGACTTTCTGTTCTGGAAACAGAAAAAGCTTACCAAACAGACAGTTCCACTGATCCGCGGGAGAGCCTGGCAGGCCATAATCCGGTCCTTCCATTGGCGGCTATTGAGCTCCACAGCAAGTATCGTGTGTATCTGGGTCTGAGGAAATAGAAGACTTGTATGGATATTCATGATCATCTTTAGAGATGCTAGAACCTCGAAGAACTTCCATCCTAACATGGCATGCAGCATAGTTAATGTAAGAAGTACGTGAGATGCCCATCTCTAGCAAGGAATGGGTTTGTAAAATTTGGAGCACTGGTCCATCTAACCCAGCTGACTTCTGGTATCGTGAGTCAGGGAACAAAATACAGATTTTGTAATCTGAACAGAAAACTTCTGAGGCCTTCTCCTGTTGACTTTAACTATCTTTACCCCTAAAATAACTTTTATATGCCTAAGTCTTTGTGTTTCACATTTCTGCTGAAAGTAAACAATTGTAGGTCTGTGTGGTTTTCAAGGGTAAACATACAGCAGAAGTAAATTCTACATGTCACAAATCTTATTGCATACACAGAAGCCATCTGCAGCCTACTTCTCTCACCTTTCTCTAAGCTAGCTATTGTCATTTTTCCTCGTATACACTTCTCTACCCCAGTTCCATTACACCAAGTGTAGTTTTACCTATGCTTGAGATCATCCTACCCAACCCCCGCATTTTGGATTTTTTTCCATGCACCAATCTCAAAGTCTCAATTGTTCCCCTAAACTTCGTTTCTTTTTCTGATCCTATAATGGACCCTTACCATCTTCCCACTGAGATGACTCAGGAGCATGCACGCCTGGTGTTCAGTGTCCTCATTCCTTTTGTTAAACAGCTGATGGAGGATCCTCTTAATCACGGGGTAAGTGGCAGCACCATCCAGAGCCAAGCACTGAGCTGCAGCCCAGCTATCCACGCTATTACCTGCCACAGTGAGGTGAGAAAAGGAGTCCAGATAGGTGACCTGTTTTCCCCACAGAACAGCCTTTGGGTGCCTGATATCTCACTTCCTTGTGCCCCTTTCAGTCTAGAAATCCAGTCCCATATTTAAATGGATCATATCAAGGTTTTAAATATAGACTGAAAAATCTTAACCTGAAAAGTTAAATCCTAAAAGGCTCTTCGGTAATAGCAGTAAGGCCCTTTTGGCTTGGCTGAAAGATACAGTTGTTCCTCCCCTTAAAAACTGGGAAGTCTGAAGTGGAGGCTTTCTTAAGACAGATGAATCAAGTTGTTGAGTGTCTATAGCAGAAGATCATCCAGTTGTCCTTGTCTGTCCTCAACTCCCAGAAAAGGAATAGGCATTGAGACCTTGGGCATATCACTTGACCTTTTGGCTTGTATTACACCAACAATGCATGTGGACAATGCCTATAAGTTAATGTGTAAAAATGGAATCATGATGTGTCCAAGTGGTGACTTTTAATTTTCATATATTTTCAATTATGTCATACTTCAATAAAAAGAAAATCCAGTTGTGTCAAAGGCCATGGTTCCTAGTTAAATGCGTCTATGAAACACTTAGCCAAAATACCGCTAGGTGGCAGTGTACCCATTTTGTAAAAGTACCTAGGAAGAACTAAGTTTTATAAGTTCTAAGAGGAACACAAGCCCAGTACAGTAGATATCACAGAGTATGATAGTGGAGAGGAAAAGATTAGGAAAAGGTGATGGTAAGATATCTTCTCTTTATCCCAAATTCCCAGGTTTGAATAAAAAGGGAGTTACTCACCCTTCAAAAGCGCATTCTGCATGATGTCCCGGGCAAGGGGATTATGTGACTGGATGACATATTGGCATATTGCTGCTGCCATCTGCACATTCACATTCTTGTCACAAAGAGCAGCCTCCAGAGCGGGCTTTAGAACTTCTGGCAAGTCCTGGATCAATGGGGCTTTCACAGTCTCCTCCTTGTCTGTGATTTAAAAAAAGAACTAGAGGAGAGTGCTAACCCCTTTGTTTTTCTCTGGAACACAGCTTCCTTCCCATTGCTACATGGCAGCCATCCTCAGTTTCACTTGCTGGGGCTTACGTCTACATAATACATAATAATTAGAGTTTAGTTGAGCCCCTACAATGGGCAGGATTTTATGGCTCACTTCTGTGCTGGCTATGCTGCTTTCCAGTCCTTCCCAACCTGGCCTTGAAGAAGCTATATTCAGGCTGAATACGGTCTCCAGCTAGGCTGTGGTGGCTTTCACCATAAGTTTTAGTGATGAAAATCAACATATTTACCCTATATATTTTTATAATTTTACATTACATTTTGTATTTTTAATAGTAATAGCAGTTACATTTAGATTGGTGCTTTCCCACTTATATAGTGTTTTCATAGTCATCTCATTCATTCATCATTGAAGTAGGCAAGGCAGGTATTACAGCAGGGCTCACCTGAAATATGTGTATTTTAGGAGTCTTTGTTTAACTAAACAGGCTCATAAGACTATCATGGTCCACCCATGGTATCAGTCTATGGAAGAATATAGGATGGGAGCATAGTTGGCCAACAAGGCAGCATTAGGCACTCCTTTTGGCCAGAGTTCTTGAGGTGGTTTGTATAGCATTCCATGGAGCCTTTTGGGGACAGCTCAGGAGCATGGAATCCACTCTGTATACAAGTCATACGTTTCACAGGAATTAGTATCTTTTATAACAACTCCATAGATATAATTCCAGGGTCCCCAAAGGGCATGCTGTTATATAAGTCACAGCATTCGTGGAAACTTAAACAATGGTACTCCTTGAGGTATTTATATTTCACTTATAGCTCTTCCCAGTCCAAAATGATGAATCAGGGTTCATTTTTTTATGACAAGCAATGTTGCCTGTAAATATAGTTCCTGTCCTTATTGGGTTATCAGAGTAACAAGGAGATATTTAATTAAAGCTCAAATTCTCAAGTAGAAGGGGAAGGGTTTTGTTAACCTTTTGTCCACAACTATCCTCATTTTATAGATAACGAATTTGAAGCTCCTAGAAGTTAACCGACTTCCAAGAAGCTTGACCTATGACTAAGATTTTAGGATTTCTAATCTGTCCTTTTTACTACCACTGCAGGCTGCTAAGCCAACTGTTAATAATGGGCTAGATGGAAATCTGTGTATTTCAGGGAAATAGGTAGAAGTCAGCTGAGTATTTCAAGAAATAATGAGTAGATCATTTTCTTTGGGAAAGTTGGGGGAGGAAACAAGACACATCAAAATCTAGACACCTAGGACATATGAAAGGAGTCACATGAAAGGCATAGTTCTTTTGGCGGAAGACAAAGGTGTTTGTAAGTATGTTGAAGATTTGGGGATAAGATTAGAATATCTGTTGCTGCTTATTGAAGGTTTTCTCTATGTGTCAGGCAGTAAACATATGAAGTCTGTCTGGAAAAAGTCCAGCCATTGTTAATGTAACATGGAATATTGTGAGAATGATTTGCACAATACCCATGTAATCTGGCAGCCAAGGAGAGTGGACTGGAATGCGTGAACAATGACTTCACTGTACTAGTCAGTGGGCGCAATAGAGTCTGGTGAGCGAGCGTGTGTACTGTGTGGCTGTCGCATTCAGAAAGAGTGAATGAGTAGAGCAACAAATATGCATCAAATTTTATGTTAAGCTTGAACATTCCTCTGCAGAAACTATTCCGATGATTCAGAAGGCCACAGCCAGGGGCAACTGGTAATTGGCAGCTTCATCACGACACTGTGACCGCTTATGCACCATGTCTCCTGCAGAGTTTTTTTGTAAAACATCAAATCACCCACCTGACTCAGACCCTCTATAGCCCAGATATGGTGCCCTGTGACTTCTGGCTTTTCTCAAAAATGAATCCACCTTTGAAAAGGAAGAGGTTTCAGACCATTGATTCAGGAAAATACAAGGCAGCTGATGGCAACTGGGAGAATGGTGTGAGGTCCCAATGTGCTACTTTGAAGGGGACTGAGGCATCATTGCCCTGTGTACAATGTTTCTTGTATCTGGTATCTTCTTCAATAAATGTCTATTTTTTATATCACATGGCTGGATACCTTCTGGACAAACATTGTCTATCATCCCATTTAATACCCAAGGAAATAAACATTTGTAATAGAAAATGTATATCTGTAAACACATGTATAGCAGGGACACCAAACCAGTCTGGGGCAGGGAAGACTCCTCAGAGGAAGTGACGTCTTAGCTGCAAGTTGAAGGCAAATATAGAAGTTAATCAGGTGAAGAGAGGAAGAATTTTCCAGCAGAGGGAGCAGAGAGAGTGAATTTGAAAACTTGGAGGAAAAATGCCCATATCTGGAACTCAATAGACAGAGTATAAGTGAAATGAAACTTTAAAAACCTAACAACTTTGGCCCTGGCTGGCGTGGCTCAGTGGATTGAGTCCCGGCCTACATATCAAAGGGTTCGCTTCCCAGCCAGGGCACATGCCTGGTTTGCCAACGAGGTCCCCATTAGTGGGTGCTTGAGAGGCAACCACACATTAATGTTTCTCTCCCTCTCTTTCTCCCTCCCTTCCCCTCTCTATAAATAAATAAATAAATAAATAAATAAATAAATATATTTTTTAATCCAACAACTTTGTAGAATTAAAATTAGTCCCTGCCCTTAAGGAGTTCTTGCCTACTAGAGATGGCAGAAAAGTAAACAGGCAACTATGAGAGAGTGATAAACATTAGGACAGGAATGATATTAGGGTGGTATCCTGGCTGGTGTGGCTCAGTTTGTATAAAGCCAAAGAGGTCACAGGTTCAATTCCCGGTCAGGGTACATGCCTAGGTTGCAGGTTCAACCTGGTTGAGGTGCTTTTGAGCAATGGGTTGATATTTCTCACATCGATGTTTCCCTCTCTCTTCCTAATCCTTTCTATAATAATAACAATAATATTAGTATGGTACCAGCAGCAGAGAAAGAAAAAATGTCAGCTCAGGCTTCACATTAAGAAAAGGTGATATCTGAGAAGGTGCTTGATGGATAAATGTCTGTTAGTTTTATGTCCTTTAAATAGCATTTCTAGTTCCCACCATCTGGGTCTTGTGTCTTGTTAAACAGCTCCTCAGTAGATTATAATTCTGTTAGTATCTGTTTTTGCTAACTGAAAGAAATCTGAAGAGGATGTTTGCATTTATGAAAAAAGCTGTTACCATACTAATATAGGTCTTCCATGAAGGCAAAGTATCATATGTGACCTTTCAGAAAGTGGGGGATAACTCTTCAAGTTATGCTACTTTGGCTTACAGAGGGTTTCATAGGAATATTGTACTTTGAGGTAGCAGGGAAAACCTGTCTATAGCATTCTTAAGCAGTCCAGTTCGGGCTCACCTGAGTCCCCCTGGCTGATGGCAATCCGGGGCCGTTCTAAAGCAGCTGTGGCACATGTGACGATAGCTTGGATCCGAGCATTATCATTCATGTCCACCAAACTTCGCAGCAGGCCCTCTATTGTCTCATGGTGCCACTCAATGACTGTGGCACAGGGAGGGAAATGAGAAGAGAACCACCTGGTTAGGGTTAGATATCATACTGCAGGCAGGTGCCAAGAAGTCCCCTTCCCCCAGGACAATTCAAGCAAAACATTAGTTCAGAAAAATAAAGAGCTCCAGAGATGGATCCTTAGGGAAGTTATTTCTCTGATGATCCCCATCCTCTCTAGGTTAGTTCCCAAACAAAACTCCCACCCATACCCAACTCATATTCTGTCTCTCTTTGCTTAAATAACTCTCCATTGTTACCATCTAGAAAATAAAAGGGGAAAATAAAGCATAGTGTTTAAGGGCACTTTGTTATGAGACATACCTGATTTGGAATCACAGTTAATAGCTGTGTGATCTTGGATAAGTTACTTAACCTCTCTGAACTTGAGATTTTTCATTAGTAAAATGGGATTAATATTAGAACCTACCATACTTAGTGACTGAGTTAGTAAATGCAATAACTAGAGAAAGGTTAGCAAAGTACCTGTCAAGTTATCAGGTTTCCTTGCCTTTAAGGGCTCCTCCATCTGGCTTTCAAGGTCTTCGTCATTTTATTGCTAACTGCTCTCTTTGTAGGTACCAAGCTTTTATTTTAGTGCTCCCACCATCTGTAGTTGCTCCCTATTTGTAGCTTTTACTGAGAATCTCTTTTTTTTGTTGTTGTTCTTTGTTTTTGTTTATCTGATCTAGTTTATGGATCTCCTCTCTTTCTCCTGCACTAAATATTTTTCTTATGTTCTGAAAGACAGCAGCTAGAGGATTTGAAGACTCAAATAGCTTTCGACAGTCCTTGCGAGGCCTTTTCTCTGCCCTAGACACTCAGACTTCTGCTCTCATGTCTCTAAAAGCAAAGTAGATACATGATAATCCCACTGCCACAAATGAATTTTGGAGAGGGGTTGTTTTTTCCCACAGACAGCTACCATTTCTTTTGATCATTACATTTCCATTGCTTGGGCAGCATATTTCATCCTTCCCTTCACACAATATTCATTGAACATAAAGTTTCAAAGGTCAGTAAGTTAAGGTCCCTGCCTGTGAAGAGGTCTCAACATAGTGAGTTTCCACAAATTACTAAAGTAAAACCTGCCCATGCAAAAAGCATCTGGATATCCAGATACATGTAAACTAGCATTGTGTGAAGGGCTCTTGTCTAGTCTAATCTTGACAAGGCAACCAGATTTTTATGTTTTTACAAGAGAGGGATGGATTTTTCAAAGACTGAAAAACACTAGTCCAAGGTGAGACCCTCCTCCCCCACAAATTCATGCTGATTTTTGTATCCCCTGCCCTTTGCTCACTTAGAGCCCAGGCAGTCTTCCATTCCTGCAGCATCCTCTGAAGGACCACCAGTTTCCAATCCTCCAATGATTCTGCCTGCATCTTCAGTTTCCTGGTCTTAATGGACATATCCTCTTCACCAACCGGCAGCAGCAGATCCTTGGCTGGGGTGGGCAAAGCTGTCCGGCACAGGGCTCCTTTCACAGGCCTGCAAGCTGTGCAGTAGGGCAGTATGAGGAATTCCCACCTCACTGCCCTAGGCCCTGTGTTCCAACTAGCATCACATTATTATTCCTGACTAACACCATGGCAAAACAACATACTGAAGAGTGAACTTTCCTGTGATTGTGAAGGGAACTGAGTACGAGCCCCATAGGGAGTTATGCAAAGTCCCGATTACAGACAAGATAAAGCCACAATGATGGTGGAGAGATTGTGGGGGTGGGGGGCTGAGCTATTTACAAACCTTTCTATAAGTTTAATAAAACTTTAGGAACATAAATATGTTACTATGTCAAAATGTTTGGTCATAAAATTCAATATTTGATATATTGCAATTTAGAGTCTAATTGGCCATTAATTCCTAATTTATTAAGCTTTCTTTTTAGTGTTTTTAATTTGGGACTGCAAGCAGCTAATTTTAAAGATTTTAGCAACTCTGAGTTTTTCCTAATTATGACAAATAACAGTTGGAAATTTGAGAACAGAAGAAATTATAAGTATAGTTGTTATATAAATATAGTTACAGTTATGTTTTTGGGGACTTTCTACGCTCCTTGGCTTGAGATACAGAAAGCTCCTTTCTCAGAGGTGTAGTTGTACGGAGAAGGCAAAGACAAACCAGACAGAAACATTTCTGCATTACTAAATTCATTGTTTGCCATATCGCTTCTCAGGTTCATGTTCTAGTCTGTCGCTATCACCTGTTTCTGTTTTTCCAGATTTCATTGTAACTCCAATATGTTTAGATTTGCTCTGAATCAATTCTTTCCTTTGAGGAAGGAGGGCAATGCCATTTCTTCTCATGTAAAAAGAGTCCTGTCAGACTCCAGGACAGTGTAGCTCAGATGCCCATACAGAGCCTACCCTCCAAATGGTCCTCACCCAGCTGGGTCATACTGGGGGAACTCAGTCACCCAATTCAGGGCATCCTTCCTTTGCAGCATATACAGGACGTGTACAGCCAGAAGGTGTAGAACCAGCTCCAAAGAGGTCAGCCCCCAGTGTACAGATACTTTGCCACATGACACTCCCTGAGTTCTCCCAGCCTCCTGGAAATCCCTCCCATGGAAGTGAGAAGTAGCTGTTCCTCCTGTATCCCCCTGCTCAGGGGGTTAAAATGGATGTGGTAAGAAAGTCTTAAATCTCCGATGTTTGATATCTGTGGGAATAAACATGTACAACTGCCAACATTTACTTTACTTCCAGTCCTTTGAGATTTCTATCTATCTTCTAGGTAGATAGAAATACATCCCACTAGCCACCTTCCACATCAAACGCCATCTAAAGGGAGCACACAAAGGAGAAACCCTTTGACTGTCTATGGGACAAAGGGGCTGTCTTCTTTGTTGGCAGAAATGGACGTGCCTTTGTGACTTGTACCATAAAATCTGTGCTTGGTATATAGGAACCATAATGATCTGAGCATACCAAGGTGTTTTTTTTGTTCTGATTGGGGGGAAACTTAAGGCTATGTCATAATAAGTACACTTTGTTTCTTCAAAATTTGTATCACTTTAAAGAAATTACCATCTAAGTTTTTCAGTTCAATCAAAATGAAAAGGAAAAAAGTAATCTACCCACATCTAACCTCAGGAAGTTTTCTATTATTTCCACGTTCTTTCATACCCAATATTTCCTGAGATGAGATGATGAATAAAATGGTTATAAGAAGATGTGTCTATAATACTACTCTGGCTTGACTTTACCCAGATCAATTTCAAATACTATTTTAAAAAGAAGCTTGATGTTAAAAATCCTACAGCATTAGCTGTGTGCTCTTAGGGGAAAGAAGGCAGGTGTCCAGCATTACTGGGAAGAAAATGCCTATGAAGCAAGTGAGATAGGTGGGGAAGCGTCTGTGAATGCAGTAGGACCCTAAGAGGATTTTTAAAAAATAACAGCTTTATTGAGGTAGAACTCACATACTGTAAATTTCATCCTTTTAAAGTATATATAGTTCAGGGGTTTTTAAATGTATTTGTAGACTTGTGCAACTATCACACAGCAACCACTGATCAACTTTCTGTCTCTGTGGATTGGCCTATTCTTAGAGGAGAGGACATGCAGAATAGAGCTGCCTTGTGGGGAAGGTACTATACAAATAATAATGCCTTGAGTTTGTGTAGCACTCAATGGTTTGTAAAACATACTCACAAAATCGCCCTGGCTGGTGTGGCTCAGTGGATTGAGCATTGGCCTGCAAAAGGGTTACCAGTTTGATTCCCAGTCTAGGGCACATGCTTGGGTTGCAGGCCAGGTCCCCAGTAGGGGGGATAGGAGAGGCAACCACATATCGATGTTTCTCTCCCTCTCTCTCTCCCTTCTCCTTTCTAAAAATAAATAAAATCTCTAGAAAAAAATATTCACAAAAATCACCTATGTATCAATAAGTATCACAAAAGGGACTTGCTGTAGAATGATTAGTGTCTCAGTTTTCATGAAGATCTAACCCAAGGCTTCGCTGGGGTGTCTTCTCCACTGCTTTCTAATGGTGGCCCTCTGCAAAGAAGGAGGGTGTGTGAGTATTGGGGAAACTGTATGTAGCTGCCATCATTAGCATCTCTACTCTAGTGACTGTTACCAAGCCAGGCAGCACCACGGACAGAGGTATTAGGGCTGGTGGGAAAATGAGGAAGTCACTCCTACTAGTTTCTGCACACCAGGGGCCCATCTGAACAGAGACACTGCAAAGTCATGGAAAATGGAAGCATAGTATCTTGGAGGGTGGACGGGCACTTTTTGTTTTATAAGCTCATTTCTTGGCTATTTTCTTTCCTTCTATCTTATTTGTCTTACAGAATGAAGAATGATGTATTTATGAAACAGAAACTTGTAAAATATACTGCCTGAAGCAGGTATGATGAGCCTGAGAATGGAGAAAGAGGGGAGGGCCAGCCCAAGGGAAAAGGGCAAGGTGCTGCTGGATCAGGGGTTTGATTAACTGCCCCCTGGAAGCATTAAGATGGGTTCTGCCTCATTGGTAATTACTGGTCCTAAACCACTTTATTACACATAAGCTTTTTCTTATTTCAACTGAATGGATGCTTCACAAAGCCTCTTCCTAGTTATTGTATTTTATAACTGCATGAGATGATTTTTAGTTGGTAGTAAGGGACTTGCCTAGATGCTGGTGGTGCCCTGCCCTGTGAAACAGGGGCCTTAAAGAAATAGCCACGCCCTGGCTGGTGTGGCTCAGTTGCTTGGAGCATCTTTCTGTGAATGGGAAGGTCCAGGGTTCGATTCCCAGTCAGGGCACATGCCTGGGGTGGCAGGTTCAGTTCCCATTTGTGGAGCACATGGGCGAAGCTGCCAATAGATGTTTCTCCCTCTCTCCCTCCCTTCTCCTCTAAGCACCTCCTCAGGTGAGGATTAAAAAAAAAAGGAAAAGAAATAGCCACTTTTCCATCTTTATGCCCATTATCAGCTTCCTGCTTACGTGCTTCAGGAACTGGCTGGGAAGTCCACCTTTCTGGGGTTTCAGGGAAGACCTTAGATAGCTGCTTGTTGTACTGGTTGAGATTTTCCAGGAAAATTTGGTCTCTCTTTGCACCAATCTGGTGGATGATCTGGACTTTATCTATGAATAGATAAAGAAAGTCAAATAAATAAAATATGCAGATGGCATTAAAAAAAGGAGGAGGAGAAGAAATAATGAGCCCTCAGCACCTTCCTTCTTGCTTTTCCTGTGTTACCAGTCACCAGGATCAGACCTGATTTCATTTTACCCTACTCTAAGCCCCCAGAACTCATGACTACCATGCTCTCTCTCTCAGGCCTGGAAGTCAAGGCAGAGCCTGCTTAACTTACAGGCATTGTCCCCTATGAAAAGCTAGATACTAATGAAAGGCCACCTAATTCATCTCTTTATCAGTCATAAATACTACTTCTTAAACACTTTAAGAAGACTTTCAGTTGATAGAAGTTTAGGAAAAAGATGGGGGTGGGAAAGAATAAACAGCTTGGATCATGCAGAATAGATTGTATATCCTGGGAGCCCAGGCCTCTAAAGGATGGCAAGGTGGAAAGGGAAGGTATTGGACATTTATTGGGCATTTATAGATGCTTTGTCATCTACTCTTTACATCAAGTGCATTTTAAAAACAGATTTTATTTATTAATCTTTAGAGAGAAGAGAATGGAAGGAGAAAGAGATGGAGAGAAATATCAATTGGTTGCCTCCCGCATGCCACCAACCTGGCACCTGGCCAGCAACACAGGCCCATGCCCCGACTGCTAATCACACCTGCAGCCTTTTGGTTCACAGGCCAGCACTCAATTCACTGAACCACACAAGCTGGGGCAAGAGTATTTTTGTTAATATTGTTTTACAAATAAGGTACATAAGGCTCAGAGGAAGTATATAATTTCCTGAAGGTTAGTAGGAAGTGTTTAAGCCAGGATTTAAACTCGGATCTGCCTGACTCCAAAGCCTGTGATTTCTCTTTTCTAGTGTAGCACCTCAGTGAAGGAATATCTCAAAGTGAGAGGAGGGAGGAAGGGTGCACAGAGAAGAGGCAGGCTGTTCCCAAAGCCAAATCTTGCTTGCTTTACAATCCCTCCCTCCACTGTCTCCTTAGTAAGATAGAAAGAGAAAGGGGGAAGAGGGAAAAGAGTTTTCTCCCTACCAGGTACATCTACCTACCACCCTGGAGAACCCAAATAGCTCCTGGGCGAGTTGCCGGGGACTGTTACTGTAAACACCTGGGTCACCCAGGGCCTCATCCCCACCCGCGATTGTTTCATCCCCCAGCTACCTTCCACCTGCCTGCTCCATGTCTACCTCAGCCCCTACCACCAGGCCCCAGCTCTATTACCAAAGTAAATGTCCTGTTCAAAGGTGTTGTCGGTGGAGTAAGCAAACTTTCCAGCTCGAGGATTCACCCCCTGGAAGCAGCTCTGATTTGGCAGCTGGCAGGTGGGCCTCTTTCCAGTGATATCCTCAGCAGTCTTGTTCTGGCCAGAGGCAGTTTCAGTTCTTTGCACTTGTGGTAAGTAATTGGGCAGTCTTGGCAGGAGTGAGAGGGAGGGAGAAAAGGGGGGAAAGGTAGTAGATGGACTACCCCCATTCCTTTTTAAGCTCAGCCCATACACACATGAGCATTTAAAGAATACCTATATTTAATGATTGGCCTTGTTCCCAATGTGCCAGCTGAGTATGGAGCTGCCAGAAGGACCTGTCTGCAGTCACCGTCCCCCTCCCCTGGTGGAGCCACTCCTTCTGCAGCCCCTGGACAGAACAATAGAGTGACCATTCTCCCAGAATTACCCTTCTCTAACACTGGTGCTCTCAGAAGTTGCGCGGACTTAGGCAAGGGAACCCGCCTCCTACATTCCCTCCTATGTTACCATTATGTGTGTAAGCAGTGGGCAAGCTGTAAGTGCCCTAAAGGGTAGGTCCATGTCTGTCTCACTTACATTGCATTCCCAGCACTTAGCAGAGTAACTGGAAAGTAGTGGGAATGCGGTTTATATTTTTCTAATAAATGGGTTTTCACTTACTTTTTAGTTCGCTTTTGGGAATCAGAGATATTACAATAGCTTCAGTCTTCACTCTAGCTACAAATGAGAAGGAAGCAACCTGAGAAATGCAGTTACCCTCTTCCCTCAGGTTGTTTCCTTGTCCTGCTGCCAGTCAGCTTTTAAGTACGTGATGTGCTGGCTCCTTATTTACAGTGAGGCAGGGCCAAACCTCAGAGCCACGAGGGTTCTGCCTTCTTTTCTTTCACCACGGATTCATTTCTGGGAGCACCTGGATAGTAACTGGATCAGCAAAAAGGGAAAGGCCGAGAACCAATACTTTTAAAGACAGTGGTTCTCCATGGGAGGTGATTTTGTCCCTTAAGGCGACGTGTGTCAGTGTCTGGAGAGTACTAGTGGCATCCAGAGGAATGCTGCTAAACCTCTTGCAACACACAGGGCAGCCCCCTGTGTATTGCATTACCCAACTCAGAATGTCAGTGCCAAGGATGAAAAACCTTACTTTATGGAGACCTAAAGAACAGGTTGGCAGTAGGAAACACAAGAGGTTGATGTGAGAGTGTAAGCCCACCCAGGAATCCTCGAAGGGAAGTCAGGGATTCTCAAAGGCATGTCCAAGGCCCAGCCAGTCTACCTGTAATAAACAGGAAGCAGCAGCTCTGGCTCCTTTCCTTCCTGGGTGGGAAGGATGATACTTCGACCCTCAAAATCTGCTCTCTCTTCTTCTTCCAGCTGTTTCAAGAGCTCTAGGTCGCTGGTGGAGGTGAGCTCATCCCGGATGTGGCTCCAGTCGTATTGCTGGCGTAAGAAGTTCTGCCACTTGTTGGGGGATGCCCCAGGCCTTAAAGGACGCTTATTCTGGATCCACCGGGCAGTGCGCTTGTTCAGCTTTTCCAGCACGATGGCCTCCCAGGCTCTGGCCTCCTTCTCATGGGGTGGAAGCCAGGCTTCCCTCTCCTCCAGGTTCACATCTGGAGAAAGTGACAGACTCAGTCTGTCTGGATCCCTGCAGGGATGAATGAGAGGGCAAGATGTTTCCTGGACTGTGCTTTCTGACTTTGATTTCTTTAGCTTCTTCTTAAGATTGTTAAAGCTTACTGTTTTCACAGCCTGGGAGGTGACCCTTGCTGAGGGACCTGAAGAATCCAAGAACTTGAAGCTGACAGGTTTCTCAGGTCGGGCCTTTCTGGTGTGGGGAGGTTGGATGATGTTGTCCGTGTTGTAAAGGTGGTCAAAGCTGTATTGGCCGTAAGGAATGCTGGGTAGCCCTCGCTGCCACACTACCTCTTGCGAGAAAGTAAGGTTTGAAGCAGCTGTTTTCAAATATTGGTTCTTGAGGTGTGCACAGTGCTGGGGGCTGAAGTGAAAGACTGGTGGCACGTTGGAGACAGAGGTGCACTCCTTGTTTGTCGGTTTTACGTAGGAGAAAATCATGCCCCATCCCAGCCGTGGGGGCAGCGACTGATGGAAGCTGTGGGGGTGAAAGATGTTTCCCTTTTGGTTCCTAGTCATTGTTTCCCGGCAAATGCTTCCTTCCATTCTGCCTGGTCCACAGGCAGTGCCTGGAAGCGTGACCTGCTAAAGGGATGAGAGGAACTGGTGAGAGCTCTAGGTCAGCAGAAATTGGTAACCCATAGCAATAGAGAGAGAAAAGAACTTGGAAGATAGAAGGGAGGAGGGGGAAATTCAAGAGAATTAGGAGGACAAAAGAAAGAAAAGGGGCAACATTCTCAATATTCCTTGTATCTGACCCTTGCTTCCAATCTCATACTTGTCCCCAAAGCTAAGCCCCTGTCTCTTTATTAAGGATTACTGTTTCTCAACAGTATCCTGTGCTTCTAGTTTTTCCTCAGATATTTCTTTCTCTCTGTTCAAAGGCTTATAGCATAAAGTTCAGACAACTCAGTCTGGCACTCAGAGTTCTCCATGACTGTGACCCCAATTAATGACCATGTCCTGACATGTAACCCCTTGAGTGTCCTAGCTCTTTTCCAAGTATGTCTCCCTTCACAAAATGGAGCTTTCATCAGTGCCCTCTATATGAAAGAGCCTTTCTTCCATACTTGACACAAATTCTATCCATTCTCCCAGGCCCAGCTCAATTTCTGCCTTCTCCACAATTCTTCCTACCTATCTAGGATCCATGTCATACGTGAACTTATAAATTACTACTAGTCCATACCAGTTATTTTAACTTTTAATCCTGCAACACCTCACATTATTAAATATGTTAAATCTGTGGCTCTCTAACTGCATTGCCCAAGGGCCATGTCTCTTGTCTTTGCTATCCTTCAGAATCACAGTGCACAATGAGATCATTATTCTGTGTCCTGTTATGCTTAGTACCAATTCCCGCCTTGTCTGCCCTATTCACGAGGTGCCCCTTAGCTCAGATATGACTTATTTCTCTTTCCTTTATACCACTCAGCACAGTACCTTCTCTCCTTAGGGCTTGACTTATCCGACTCTCTTCTGTGTCTTAAATCTCATCTCTTGGTGGGTTTCTTTCTCATAAATGCCAGCTTTTACTATATATATATGTATATGTGTATATATATATATGTATATATGTATATGTGTGTATATATATATATATATATATATATTTTTTTTTTTTAAGACAGAGGGGAAGGGAGAAAAACATCAGTGTGTGGTTGCCTCTCATGCGTCCCCTACTGGGGACCTGGCCCTCAACCCAGACACGTGCCCTCGCCGGGAGTGGAACCGGCAGCCCTTTGGTTAGCAGGCTGGCGCTCAATCCACTGAGCCACACCAGCCAGGGCAGGTTAAGGGCCAGCTATTATCTAGATGTCACTAGACCAGAATTGATAACCTCACCTGAATTAAGTCACACATGATTGATATGATATCCCTCAAGGATGTTTTGCACATAAGATGAAATTTGGTTGTTCTATCTCTTCACAATCATGAAGGCAACATGGCTACACTGGCACTCAGTATTTTAAAAGGTAGACTAGAAAAGTTAGGGCAAGGGTGGAAGATGGTGATACTTTTCCTGAAACAGTACCTACTTTCACTGGTTGAAAATGAACAGTTGGATGAAAACAATATTAGTACTCTCCTGCCGTGTGTATTGATTGCCTAATCAAATATTTTATAGTTCTCATCAGTGTGCCAATGACTTGCTCCTAAGACAAGGGGAGTTTGATCCTAAAACTGGAAAAACAGGATGGGGACTGGTTTCACCCCAAGACGACTACCGATATGTAATGATACGGGTTATCCCGATGTATGCCCATTAGTCTGTGACATACAGAATCTTTGGTTAGCTCTGGCCAGTGTTGCTTGATTGGTGAGAGCGTTGTCCCATAACTGAAAGGTTTTGGGTTCAATTCCCAGGCAGGGCATATACCTAGGTTGCGGGTTTGATCCCCAGTCTGGGCGCGTATAGGAGGTTCCTAATCAATGCTTCTCCTTCTCCCTTCCTCTCTTTCTAAACAGCAATAAGAAAAGGTCCTTTGGTGAGACTTTAAAAAAAAGAAAAAAAAGAATCTTTGGTTATGATGTCAACATTCCAGGAAAAAATCTGGGTTTATAATAATTAATATCATTATTAATAAATTATTATAATTATCAAGGAATAGTTATTATCATCTAATATAATGGCTTGTTGAAAAGGAAGAAAACGCATGATAGACATGTTTTGAAAGGGGATGGGGACAGGATAAAATGTAGTAAGATTTGATCAAAAGAAGCTTGTCCTGAGTGGATTTAGAGTCAGAAGCGTAAGGCCAGGTTCTGTACTTCCCAGCCATGTTCTCTTGGGTGAATGATTTGGAGCGTGGACTATCGTCCAGGGAAGGCACAGTCAGATGTGCTGGATACTGAGGGAACAGTTTCGGGGCCAAGGCAGTTAAAAGAGAGGGTGCACAGAGAGAAAAGAAAAGGTCTAGGAATGGAGTTTGGAGGCTCCATATACATATTGTCCAAACTGAAATTGTACTTGGACTGTCATTGTGAGGCAGGGTCCTCTCTCCCAACAAACAGCCCTTAAGAACCAAGAGCATAGTGGCAGGTCTCAGGTGCTTTTGTGCACTGACAGCATGAGAAGTTGAATAAATCCTGCAATTACTCAAACCTGGCAAATTGCAGACAAGGCCCTGCAATCTGGTAAGTAGCAATCACTAGCATTCTCCTTGCACTTTTAAGGAGCCTGGGTGGACAGGCAGGTGTGTGGTTGGAAGGGTTAAGCACATGCTTCCTGTTAAAACCTGACATAAGAAACCAGACTCCAAATGGTGGTATCTCAGAGGCTCCAAATTTAGTGCCACTCTCTATTCACCTTCCCATTTCCCTACCCTCGCCCCCTAAGCTGGTACCATTATTCCGCAGAAATAGGTGAAGTGGGCTGAGTAATGTGTGCTAAAAAGAGTAATATCTAGCTTTTTTCCTTTTGTTATTAGAGAGTAGAAACTGCCACGGAAGGGAAGGCTAAAAAGCAATAAACCTTAGCACAGTTCACTTTTGAAAGCTTTTAAGAAGTGATACAGCCTCACCTCCATCCACAGATTCTGAGGTTGTGAGGTAGCGCCCAAGATGGCACAGTCAACTCCTGAGAGTGTTAGATATTGCTAAAGGACCCTCTGCATCAGATCACCTGAGAAGCTTGTTAAAATGAATATTTTAGCCCTGGCTTGGTAGCCCGATTGGTTAGAGTGGTGTCCCAATCTGCCAAGGTTGCGGGTTCTATGCCTGGTCAGGGCACACACAGGAATCAACCAATGAATGAAAAAATACATGAAACAACAAATTGATGTCTTTTTCTCTCCCTCCCTACCTCTCTCTCTAAAAATCAATCAGTAAAATTTTTTTAGTGAATATTTTATTAAGTAGGCTGCAAGTGAGGCCTAGAAAACTGCATTTCAACAAGCTCTGAGAGGTTTTAATACATGTTAAGGAAACCACAGCCCCAAGAGGTATCTGTGGGAAGGAGGAAGGAAGCTTGGTGGGAGAGCAGGACTGGGGACCACAGCCTCTCAGCCTGACTTGTTTCAAATCCCCTCTCTCTGATGCCTCTTCCTCATCAGAACGTTTCCTTCATTTTTCTCCCTCTACTTTCTAATTTCCATTCCTTGCCATGCACTCACACAGATAGACTGCTAACTCAGACATGACTCAGGAAACTCTACTGTAAAGATCTGTTCCTACTCTTTTTATTTACAGATTTCAAAACTGAGGCCCAGCGGGAAGAGACATGACTAAGATCACAATACGGGTTAGCACCTGAGGCAATACTGACCCTTTTGAAACCTAATCCAAAATCTTTTCATCAGTACTTGAGACTGCCACTCATCCCTCAGCTGAACTAATAAGCTCCTTTCAGACACAGGTAAAGCAGCAATGTTTTGAAATTACCTTCAAAATGGTCTCCCACAACAGTCTTCAAAGGAAAGCAAGTTTCCACGTCTTGAACCTTTCTCAGTTCCCTGGGTTCCAAAACTATTTGCATTGGTTACTAGGCAACCTCCTCTTTAGAGTTCCCTGAGACTACTCACGGGATCATGGGAGTTAAGTAAGGGGTATTTTCAGTTATTTATTAATTTATATTCTTTGTGAGCTCTTTTGCCAAAGGAACAATTTTCAGATTTCTCTAATGAAAAGAATATGAAATTATGAATATAAAATCAAGCGTAAGGTCTTGAAAGAGGCTTGAATTGAACTTTGATGAAAAAAACCCACCACATGATAAAACCCATAATTTATGAAAAAGTAGGAAAAAGTGAAAAAGTCCAGGATGAAAAGGAGATGCCATTTGCCTAAATGAACAATGAGAGTCCAGTATATAACAAAAAAATAACTAGTATCTCATTTGGCTGTTTTTACCCCTAAAAGGAACGAAGTTGAGGTCACACAAATATACCAGGCTCTTTAGATGTGGCATGGTGTAGAGGAATACTCACAAATAATGCAAACAAAATACCATTATGCACACTTTCAAAGAAAAGATCTATTATTATTATCACCAAAGTGATAAAACTCAATTTTTCCTGAGCTGCTTAGTCATTGCGACTGCCTTGGAGGCAGACCGGAGATCACTGTGTGCCAAGGCCTCCAGTGGCAACCCTGGTCCAGCCCCTTGCACCAGCTGAAGAGCTTTTAAGAGGCAGAATTGGGGGATTCTCTCCCAAATTAAGTGGAAGGTTTTAGGCGAGGAGGCTGTGCGTAAATTCAGGGGTGTCCGTTCGCTTTTGCTACTGATTGGCAGGACTCTGCCCTCTAAACTCAACTTAGCCGGCTGCTCTGCCCTGTCGGGCTCTTAGCCTGCAGTTGTGCGGCCTACCATTAGAGGCTCTCCAACCAGTTCTAACTTTCTCCACAGCCCTGTGCAGCTGATCCGAATTCTGAAATCCAGTCGCAACACGATGGCCTCATCTCCCGCTGTCCTGCGAGCGTCCGGACTCTGCCAATGGTGCCCGAGGAGCTGGGCGCTGCTGCCGAGTTCTCCAAAGGTGAGGCCAGTTAGCCTGGTCTCTTGGGCTCCTGCCCGGACGACGGCGACGATGACCGTGGAGCCAGCGAGCCGCTGCCTCTGGGACGAGCCCGTGCGCATCATCGTGCGCGGCCTGGCCCCGCAGCAGCCGGTCACGCTGCGAGCGTCCCTGCGCGACGAGAAGGGCGTGCTCTTCCGCGCCCACGCGCGCTACTGCGCCGACGCCGGCGGCGAGGTGGACCTGTCGCGGGCGCCGGCCCTGGGCGGCAGCTTCGCGGGGCTCGAGCCCATGGGGCTCCTGTGGGCCCTGGAGCCCGAGAAGCCTTTCTGGCGGTTTCTGAAGCGGGACGTGCAGACGCCCTTCGTCGTGGACCTGGAGGTGCTGGACGGCCACGAGCCCGAGGGAGGACACCTCCTAGGCCAGGTCGTGCACGAGCGCGACTTCCTTGCACCCGGGGTGCGGCGGCAGCCGGTGCGCGCGGGCCGGGTGCGCGCCACGCTCTTCCTGCCGCCAGGTGAGCCCGAGTTGCTGCAGGTACCCTCATGAATGAGAAGGTACCTTGTAGATTTTTCTTCTCTAAGGAACTTATTTTCCTTTTCAATAGTGACTCAGGGAGATGTTTTCTTCCCTATGATTCACAGGAACCCACTAAATTAGATCTCTAAAAGGAAAGGAAAATCTTTAAATTTTATGATAATTTCCTTTTATAATATTCCCTTCTCTAGGACCTGGACCTTTCCCAGGGATCATTGATCTCTTTGGTACTGGAGGGGGCCTGTTGGAATATCGAGCCAGCCTTCTGGCTGGCCATGGCTTTGCCACATTGGCTCTAGCTTACTATGGCTTTGAAGATCTCCCCAAGGATGCTGACAACATAAATATGGACTACTTTGAAGAGGCCCTGTGCTACATGCTTCAACACTCCCAGGTTCTCCTAATGTCCTTTATTGTCTCTTGCTCTCTAGATATATCTCCGGAGGGTGTCACTATGCTCTCACTTGTGCCAAGTACTGCTGTGCTGTTCTTTCACAGTGATTTCTTTTGGGGATGTCCTTGACTTTATGTGCCTAGTTCCATTTTTTCGGTCAGGTGGATTGATGATGCAGACTAATTCATAAAATACATGTGAGATTTTATTTATAGGAAATATGTAATAATACCGAAATTTCTTTTGTTATGGAGCTTCTAATTTGTTAGCTTTGCATACTTGTTTTTTGATCTTTTCCTGACAACAGAGTATTTGTTCAGATGTATTTGCTGTGTGTCCAACCAGATATTCTTTACAATGTGAAAAGAAACTCCTGTCAGCGTAGTTTGATTCTTTTGTGCCCAGTTCATAAATTATAGCTAGAGGCATATCTCGTTGCAATTAGAAAAACATTTTTCTATGTGGTAGGTGCTTGACCCTTCACTCTTCTCCCTTCTCTTCTTACAGGTAAAGGGCCCAGGCATTGGCCTTGTAGGCACCTCTTTAGGGGCTAGTATTTGTCTCTCCATGGCCTCATTTTTGAAGAACATCTCAGCTACAGTTTCCATCAATGGATCTGGGTTTAGTGGAAACACAACCATACGTTACAAGGAGACTTGCATCCCACCACTGGGCTACGACCTGAGGAGAATCAAGATATCTTTCTCAGGCGCCCTGGACATTGTGGATATAGGGAATGATACTGTAGGAGGGTATGAAAACCCCTGCATGATTCCGATAGAGAAGGCCCAGGGACCTATCCTCTTCATTGTTGGTCAGGATGATCATAACTGGAGGAGTGAGTTGTATGCCCAAATAGCCTCTGAACGGTTACAGGCCCATGGAAAGGAAAAACCCCAGATCATCTCTTACTCTGGGACTGGGCATTATATAGAGCCTCCTTACTTCCCCATGTGCCCAGCTTCCCTGCACGTATTAGTAAAAAAGCCTGTGATCTGGGGTGGGGAGCCCAGGGCTCATTCTAGGGCCCAGGTAGATGCTTGGAAGCAAATTCTGACCTTCTTCTGCACACATCATGCAGGTGCCCAGAAGGGAGATTCTCCCAAGTTGTAATGCATTAGTCTATAGTTGACATGAGAGGTACAAGGTCAGATTCTAGTGTTTACTAATCTTATGTAAATGAGTTTCCCCTGAATAATATCAAATTCATATCATTGGTATTAATGATATATTTTAGGTAACTTGTTTCTTTTAAGATGTTATTCCTTTTTAGAGGGGAAGGGATGGAGAAAGACATCAATGTGTGGTTGCCTCTCAAGTGCCCCCTACTGGGGACCTGGCCTGCAACCCAGGCATGTGCCCTGACTGGGAATTGAAGTGGTGGCCCTTTGGTTCACAGGCTGGCACTCAATCCACTGAGCCACACCAGTCAGAGCTATTTTAGGTAACTTTTATGAATAAGTTATTTTTTCACTGATTTCACTAATGTAACCCATGGCTGTTGTAGAAGATTCCATTAAATGTGGACAACAAAAAAGTAAAAAGCATCCTCAGTGTTAAAATTTATGTTCTCTCCTAGATTTTTCTTTTTTTACCTAAGCCCTTAAGCCATACGCAAAACTTAAAGGTGAGCAAATGCTGTGTTACTTTTTCCATCACTGGGAGGGAATGACCATCCAGGGGTTGCTACTGGTTCAACTACTGGTAGCAGGGTAGAATTTTCATCAGCCAAAACTGTGTGTGTTTCACTTACAGTTTATACTCAGTGTTTTGTACAGCACAGTGGTTAGACAGTTATATACTTTACAAAGTGTTGCCCTTGATATTTCCAGTATCCACCTAAAACCATACATAGTTACTACAATAATTATTGACTATATTCCCTATGCTGTACTTTATTTACATCCCCTTGACTATTTTGTAACTACCAATTTGTTCTTAATCCCTTCACCTTTTTTGCCTAGTCTCCTAACTCCTCTCACCTCTGGCAGCCATTGGCTGGTTTTCTATATTGTTGAGTCTGTTTCTGTTTTGTTTGTTTATGTTGTTCTGTAGATTCCACATATAAGTGAAATCGTGTAGTATTTGTCCTTTTCTGACTGATTTATTTCACTTGCATAATACCCTCTAAGTCCATCCATGCTGTCTCAAAAAGTAAGATTTCATTCTTTTTTATGGTCAAGTAATATCCCATTGTATCTATGTGCCACAGCTTTGAAAAATTCTTTAGAAGATTTTAATTTTAGAGAGAGAGGAAGTGAGGGAGAAAGAGAGGGAGAGAAACATTGAGCAGTTGCCCCCAACCGGGGACCTGGCCCACTACCCAGGCATGTGCCCTGACCAGGAATCAAACTGGTGACCTTTTGGTGTGCAGTATGATGCCCAACCCATGCAGCCACACCAGTCAGGGCTGTACCACAGCTGTTTTATCTACTCTTCTAGTGATGAACACTTAGGATGCTCCCATGTCTTGGCTATTGTAAGTAACTACAATGAACAGTACAATGATATGCAATAGGAGTGCATATATTCTTTCAAGTAGCTGTTTTGGGTTTCTTAGGCTATACACCCAGAAGGGGAATTGAGAAATGTTGCTATATTTTGTCAGAATGATTGACAATAATACAAATCATAAAATGAATGAATTTTCTGAGACCAGTGAGTTGAGAGATAGCCTAAAAGTCAGGTACCACTGAAGTGTATGTATCATGTATATAATGGAGAATTTTTGTGATCTAACACTGTAGATGTAGTAACATTATTGCAACTTTATTCACTACTACCTACAGGAAAAAAAATACATTTTACATCATGACCTCTGACATACGCCCCTGTATGTATGTTTATAATTGAAATTATTAAATCGCATAAACACACCTTAGTTCCAGACCATTCAAAAATTGGTCTATAAGCTTCATAAACTGGGCTTGGGAATCTGAACTCATTTCCACAGTTTATAATCTGTATTGTCTAAAGGCAATTATCTAAAATTAAGGATATACATGAAATTTAAAAACTCTTACTGAAATTAGAAAAGTCGGTGTTCACGATGCGTTTCACTACCAAGACCAATAGGTAGAAACAAGGATTGAATGTTATGGGCGCTTTATTCAGATGGCAGGAGATATGAGACGATGGTGGGTTTTGTACCCTAAAAGAGTATCTTATATTTCATCTCAAGACAACATTTTTTATGAGAAGAATAATGTAGGTAAGGAGTTTGAAATTCAGGAAAAAAGTAAGTAAGGGTTTGGAATTCCGGGAAAAGGTTAATCAGATAAAAATAGCAGTCCTGCAATTTTCCTACCATCCTCTCATCTTATCTGTGTCCTGGGCTACAGATGTCCCTCCCCGGAGCACAGTGCCTCAGAGACCATCTCACTCCCTGGCAGTCCTCCTGGGACACAAAGGTCGAATGGCTTGTGGGTCTTCTGGAGTCAGGACAGGTCATACCTCCAGTTCCTGAAAGAGCAGCTTTTTACAAGCACTAATTACTAAGCTTATTACTGATCACTTAAAACTAAAAATTTTCCAACTCTTGAGTTCCCCCATCATTTCTACTGGAACAACATATGACTCCACACGTATAGCAAAATGCATCCAGGAGAAGCAAAAAAAGACGAGTGATTGTTGATTACAAACTTGTTTCCTCTCTCTCCCTCCCGTACCCCTTAGTAAGACCTGATGATACCCCCTTCTTCGAATTACCTCCAGCCTAAACCATGGCCATACTTAAGTTTGGGCACTCTTTATCTCCTACCTGATCTCGCAGTTTACCTTTTCCCAAATCACCTTCACTCTGATGCCAAAGTAATTTTTCTAAAATCCAAATCTGACCATGTATGCTTATCTAATTAAAATCTCAGCGATCTGTCTCCTGCTTCTCCTAGCCACATCATCTGACTGTTCCCTCCTTAAAACACTACACTCTCAACATGCCAAACTTACTGCATTTATATAAGTTGTCTATTCCTCTGTGAATCGCTCTCTGACCCGCAGCAGGTACTGTTGACTATTCTGTCCCTGGTTCCGCAATCTATGTTACATGTACCTGAGTATAGCAGCCACTATGACATGTTTGTACTGGCTTCTTATGGGTCAATTTCTCCCTCTAGACTGTGAGATCCCTACAGATCTAATGGGTGTCTTATTTATTTTTTTAATCCTCGGTATCTTGTCCATAGTAGGTACCCATAAATTTGTTTCAAATGAATTGATTTTTTAAAAGTACGTTGTTAAGAGAATGAAAAGACAAACCATAGATTGTGAGGAAAAAAATCTCTGCATAGCACATACTTCATTAAGGACTGGTATCCAGAATACATAAATCCTAAACCTCAACAATAGGAAAACAAACAATTCAACTTAAAAACAGGCATAAGATTGGACACCTCATTGCAAAGAATCTCATGGAAAGATGCTCAATATCATATGTCATCTGGGATTAAGAAATTAAAACAACACACCTACTAGAATGACTAAAATCGAAAACACTGATCCCAAATATTGATGAAGATGTAGGGCAATAGGAACTCTCATGCACTGTTAGTGGGAACACCAAATGGTACAGCCACTTTGGAAGACAGTTTGGCATACTCTTAGACCACATGATCCAGCGATTGCATTCCTTTGTATTAACTCATAGGAGTTGAAAATTTATGTCCACACAAAAAACCTGCATGTAGATGTTTATAGCAGACTTATTTATAATTGCCAAAACTTGGGAATAACCAAGGTAACTTTTAATAGATGAATGAAGAAACAAATGGTGGTACATCGATACAATGAAATACTGTTCACCAATAAAAAGAAATGAACTACCAAGGTACAAGAAGACATGGAGGAAACTCAAGTGCATGTCTCTAATGAAAGGAGCCAATCCGAAAAGGCTATATTCCATAGGATTCCAACTACATGACTCATTCTGGGAAAAGCAAAACAGTGGAGACGGTAAAAAAGATTAGTGTTTGTCAGGGGCTTGTGGGAGAGGGAGGAATAGATGGAGCACACGAGATGTTTAATGCAGTACAACGATTCTATGTATACTGCAATGGTGTATCTATGTTGTTACACATTCGTTCAAGCCCATAGAATGTACCACACACAGAGTGATTGCTCCCTAATGTAAACTATGGACTTTAGTTAATAATAATGTATCAATAATAGCTCACGAAGTAACAAATGTGCCACAGTTATGCAAGACATAAATAATGGGGGAAAGTATGTGTGTGTATGTGGGGGGCAGTAAAGAAAATTTTATTTATTCATTTTTGAGATTTCTCTGTACTCTCCACTCAGTTTTTTTCTAACCCTAAAACTGCTAAAACAAACACAGACAACAGCATGGTGATTACCAGAAGGGGCTGGGGGACGTGGGCAAGGGTATAGAGATTTAAAAAAAAAAAGATTAATGATTAATTATTTAGAGTACTCAATGAACTTCAAGCAGACTGATGCAGAGATAATAAAGCTTGCAGAATAAAAAGAATATTCTTAAAAAATAATAAAGTCTATTAATCAAAAAGAAAAAAGAAGACAAGCTTCCTCCTCTATAAAAAACTATACTGACCCTAACACTGGTGTGTCTCAGTTAGTTGCATGTCATCCTGCAAAGCAAACGATCGCTGGTTTGATTCCAGTCAGGGCACATGCCTGGGTTTCTAACTCATTCCCTGGTCAGGGTGCATAGGAGAGGCAACCCAATTGATGTTTCTCTCTCCCGCCCCCCCCCCTAAAAATAAAAAAGTGAAATCTTTTACAAAGCTATACAGGTTGTGAAGGTGTTTTAATCTAAAATGAAACTGGAGGATATGAAATGGAGAATCTCGCATGCACCCTTGGAAGAACAGAACTTAACTGAGATACTGATTTCCTGCAAAATACTTCATTTTACAGTAGACAGAGACTTGCCTTCTGACATCTGCCAAGAATCCCCCATACTCAAGCCAATGATCTCACTGCTTGGATGCTGGCTGGACTTCCCTCCCATTATACTGCTCGTCCATAAATACAACCCACCCTAAGCTCTCAGCGGAATCGCCTGTGTTTCTCGAGCTGTAATTCCTCTGCCATTCCTGAATAAACTGAATTTTTTGTAATTCAAATTTACCTCTTTATTTAGGTTGACAGTATAAAACATTTTAAAGATATAGGTAGTATACAGAGTTGGCAAAGGAGCTGAGAAAGGAACTCCTTACATACGCTACTGGTGAGAGTATACTGTACTGGTGCCTTTTTAAAAATTATAACCTGGTCACGTAGCTAACTTGCTTAGAGCATTGTCCCAATATGGCAAGGTTGTAGGTTTGATCTCTGCTCAGGGCGCATATGAGAAGCAACCAATGAATCATAAATAAGTGGAACAATAAATGGATGTTTCTCTCTCTCCACCTTCTTCTCTCTCTCTAAAATCAGTAATTTTTTAAAAAGAGGTAAAGGACATTAAATCTATCTTTAAAACAGTAAGATTACAAATATAAATGATCATTTATTAAGAAATTAAAAATTGTTTCATCGTGCCTAATTTTTGTTTTTAAGTTGCTATTCACCATTACTAAAAACTTATAAACCACATAAATGCAGCATAGACTACTGAAGATATTGAAAATATTAAAGAATATTTAAAAATACATCTGTTATAAATGTTTTATATTTTTAAATTAATTATATAGACAATAGTATAAGAGGATCTAACTTAAGTGTAATTGGAGGTAGAGTTCTAGAGAAGGTGGAGAAAAAATGGGGTTGTAGTGGTATTTAAAGGAATAATGGCTGAGAATTTTCCAGAACTGACACAGGACACCGATACTCAATTTCAAAAAGCTCTATAAATCTCAAGCACGATTTTTAAAAAGTCTACTTTGAGACATCATGATTAAATTAAATACAACCTAAGTCAAGAATGTAGATACAGCCCTGACCTGGTAGCTCACTTGGTTAGCTGTAGTCCCCATGTGCCAAGGTTGGGAGGTTTGATCCCCGATCAGGACACATACAAGAATCAAACTATGAATGCATAAGTGGAAAAACAAATCGATGTTTCCCTCTCTCTCTCACTCCCTCCACCCTTCCTCTCTCTCACTAAGACCAATAAATAACATTTAAAAAATCAAAGTAAGCCCTGGCTGGTGTGGCTCAGTGGGTTGAGTGCCAGCTTGCCAACCAAGGGGTCACTGGCTCGATTCCCAGTCAGGGCACTTGCCTGGGTTGCAGGCCAGGTCCCCAGTAGGGGGTGTGCAAGAGGGAACCACACATTGATGTTTCTCTCCCTCTCTTCCTCCCTTCCCTTCTCTCTAAAAATAAATAAATAAAGTCTTTTTTAAAAATCGAAATAATTGTGTCTGGTGGGGTTAAACAAGGCAAGACAGGAGTAAAATACATAAAAACAAAGCATGTCGGTCGAAAGAGAAAGTGATTGAATTTAAAGTATTCTCAGGGCCTTGCCCTGGCTGGTGTGGCTCATTTGGTTGGAGCGTTGTCCCATACACCAAAAAATTGAGGGGTCTATCCCCAGTCAGGGCACGTACCTAGGTTGCAGGTTTGATCCCTGGTCAGGGAGCGTAAGGCAGGCAACCAATTGGTGTTTCTCTCTCACATTGATGCGTCTCTCTCTTTCTCTCTCTCCCTCTTTCTCTCCCTTCCTCTCTCTCTAAAATCAATAAATATGTGTCTACAAATATTTTAAAAATCAAGTGTTCTTAGGACTTTGTATTATTTAGAAAGAAGGGCAAAAGTTGTGCTAACTTGGAACTTTGGTAAATTACGTCTATATGTTTAAATTTCTAGGTTAACCAATGAAAGAATAAGAAAAAATACACAACTTCTATACTGATACCGGTAGAGGGGGACTGAATGACAAAATGACAACAGCAGCAATGTAGGTTTCCTTCTCCACCAGTTGCTAGAAGAACATGGAGCAGTGTTTCATTCTGTTCATACAACAGTTGCTTGGTCAAACTCCCTGGTCACTTCTTACTGGTGATTTAATAAAATTACAAAAGTAATTAATGTAGCATCTGAAAGAGTTAGTCTCTCAACAGGAACAGCAGCAGTTAGGGCAAAATTCTTGGCAAGCACTCAACTTGGTGACTCCCCCAGTTTAAAGTTCCAGGAACTGAGCCAAGGGAGGGCTCTCCAGGATAAGAATGAAGCTGTTTCTGTATGCAGACAGCAAGTGGCTGTTTTGAAGGTTATACCTTCCATTTAACTTCTCTCTGAATGTCAGGAGCCTTCCCTTAAAGACAAAGAATGAGGTCCCTCAAAGGGAGGGCTATGTAGCCCCAGCGTCCTTTCTCTCTAGACAATATCAGATTCCTCTGGAGAAACCATATGCCTGAGTCCCGATGCCTCGGACGAGAGGAACGTTTGAGAATTTCAAGGGATTTTACATACAGGAACAGAGATGATGCGAATGCCTAGAAATCTTAATTGACTGGGAAAGAATAAATGTTCGAGGATATGAGAGAGGAAAGATCTGAAACGGACAGGTTTTCCTAGCTCTACAAGCTGGACACAGAGAACCAAAGGTATCCTGTTGGTTGGTTTCCTCCTTGTATGAGGTTTTATCATTTCCTGATACTGTTCTTTGTTTTTCTTAAAAAATCATTTCAAACTCACAAAAATGTTGCAAAAAAAGAATCGACCTCCCTAAGCCCTTCCTCCAGCTCCCCTTCATGGTAACACCTTATAGAACCATAGTAAATGGTTCAAAATCACAAAGTTGACATTGATACAATACTATTAACCATGAGACTATTATCGATATTAAGAGTTACTGCTGTCTTGGAGAAAGGACTTACTCAAATGGGTAGTATACTGACTACTAAAAACAAAAACAAGGAGCTCTCTTGTCCCATCAAAACTGTACACATAAAATAGAACCAGGCCCGGGATCATGAGTGAAATCGCAGTTGACCCTGGAGTGACTGGCAGTCTGTCTCCATCTCCAGCCTTTTCCCCTGTAATTGTCGATTGGGTTATCAGAAAAGTAATGGATCTCGCCAATGTTGAGGATTCCAGAAAACCAAATGAACTCATGTTAACTGTGGCGGACAGTGTTTCTCTATAGGCAGATCTTTCTAAATCATCCCTGATCGGTATCCTTTGACTGATCTTACCGGGGCATTGTTTTCAATCCCAGTACATTTAGACATCGATAGCAGCATCCTCTCGCTTGGCAGCCAGTGAGCTTTACAGTCTTGACTCCAAGTTAGTTCTATTCTCTAACATTTGTCAGAATCCGTTAAGGTGGGATTTAAACAGGTATCCTGATTCTAATTCAGATAGTGAAGTTAGTCATTATATTGATGGCATGCTGATCAGAGAAGATTGGCTCAGAAGCAGTTTCTTCCTGAAACACAGCCTTTTCATACTGAATTTATAATTGAAAGGCAGTGGGGCTCTTAAGCACAGGAAAAGGTAAGGTCCCTCTCAGAGAGAGAGCTGCCTGGGAGTGTAATTATCTGGAGTAACCAGAGGAATTCTAACCTAGATCAGGGAAACTCTTTTGTCTGTCCATGAAGTCTCTACCCCTACAACAGAGGCACAGAAATGAATTGGTATGTTTTAACACCAGAGATAGCAAGTTACATATCTGGGTGTTAAGTTACAGCCACTTCATCAAGCCACTAGGCAAACATTGGAACTTGTATGAAGCCGCTCCCCTCTCAAGAGGGAAAAATGTGTTCTTACAGCAGCTGATTCTTTTGCAGATTTGGGTGCTCTCTGGTAGTTGGCCTATGCAGTACCTAGTTCTTTCATGGAGGTGTAAGTGCAGAATTCCCCAGAGGAGGGCATTTTGAATGGCCCAGCTCAGGGCTCCTCCTCGACTGCTTTCTCCTGATGTGTCTGGGATCCCTGGGTCCCATTTCTGTGCCTCTTCACAGCAACCTGGGCATCTGGGAAGGGGGAGGCAGAAACCACTTTTCTCCCCTAACTTTCTGAAACCTGAGTATGAATTTTTAAAATTGAATTTATTGGAGTGACATTGGTAAGTAAGATTATATAGGTTTCAGGTGCACAATTCTATACTATAGCAATATTCAACTGGTGTGCCACAACACACTGGTGTGTTGCAAGAATATTTTTTAAAGATTTTATTTATTTATTTTTAGAGGAAGTGAAAGAGAGGGAGAGGGAGAGAACTATCAATCGATGGGAGAGAAACATCAATTGGTTGACTCTCGCGTGTGACCAGGGACTGAACTGCAACCTTTCACTTTGTGGCCAGATACTGATCCAACTGAGCCACGCTGATCAGGGATGCTGCAAGAATTTTTAAAACATCAATACCTGACTATTTAGTCAAGGACACTGACCTCTTTGCCCTTATATTGTCAAAAAAAAAAAAACAACAACAACAAAAACCAAAACCCCAAAACAATGAACCAGCCAATACCCCAGCTGTCCAGTGTGAATAAATCAAAGTTATACCTATTTTTTTCCTGATACTGGCAAAAAATACAGGGTCCAGCACAAGTAATGCCCCTTTTTATTACAAAATCTTTTCTTACAAAATCATAAGCATGTAATTCTGTAACATAATGGTATCACACCCAAGCACACCATATGACATTTTAGGTGAAATGTTCAAATTGAAACTATAAATTATCACAGCCATATGATTACCCTCCCAACCACACTCAAGCAGGCGTTACTTCTGCCAAGCCCTGTATAATTTTTTGATGTGCTGCAGAATTTTAGTAATTAGTTTATGTGTGCCATAAGATAAAAAATGTTGAAAATTGCTGCTATAAAACATCATCTGCATACTGTATTGTATGCTTACCACCCCAAGTCAATTCTTCTGGCCACAGTTTATCCTGCCTTTACCTTCTGCCCCTTTTCCCTCTGGTCATCACCATAATGCTGTTTGTGTCCATGAAGTTTGTTTTTGTTTCTTGTGCTTAATCCCTTCAACTTTTTCACTCAGTACCCCAACTTCCCTCTCCTCTAACAGCTGTTAGTCTGTTTTCTGTATCTATGAATGCATTTCTATTTTGTTTGTTTGTATATTTTGTTCATTAGATTCCACACAGAAATAAAATCTTATGGTATTTGCCTTTCTCTGACTGCCTTATTCCACTTAGAATAATACTCTCCAGGTCCATTCATGCTGTCACAAAAGGTCAGATTTCCTCCTTTTTTTCTGGCACACTAGTATTCCATTGCGTAAATGTACCACAGACTTTTTATCCACCCATCTACTGACAGGCCTGTGGGGTGCTTCCAAATCTTGGCTATTTTAAGTAACACTACAATGAACATAGGGGTGCATATATTCTTTTGAATCAGTGCTTTGGGTTTCTTTGGATATATTCTCAGAAGTAGAATCTCTGGGTCATGAGGCAGTTCAATTTTTACTTTTTTGAGGAACTCCATACTGTTTTCTACAGTAGCTGCGCCAGTCTGCATTCCTACCAACAGTGCCTTAGGGTTCCCTTTTCTCATCCTCACCAGCGCTTGTTGTTTGTTGATTTATCGGTGACAGCCATTCTAACAGGTGTGATGTGATATCCCATTGTGGTCTTAATTTGCATTTCTCTGATAATTAGTGACACTGAGTATCTTTTCATATGTCTATTGGCCATCTGTATATCCTCCTTGGAGAAGGGTCTATTCAGGTCCTCTGTTCATTTTTTAATTGGATTGTGTTTCCATTTTGAGTTGTATAAGTTCTTTATAAATGTTAGATGTTAACCCCTTACCAGATGTATCATTGGTGAATATGTTTCCCCATTCAGTGGGTTGTCTTTTCATTTTGTTGGTGGCTTCCTTTGCTGCACAAAACCTTTTTAGTTTAATGTAATACCATTTGTTATTTTTTCTTTTGTTTCCCTTGCCTGAGGAGACATGGCAGAAGAAATATTGCTACAACAAATGCCTGAGATTTTAGTGCCTATGTTTTCTTCTAGGATTTTTATGGTTTTGAGTGTAACATTTAAGTCTTTAATCCTTTTTGAGTTTATTTTTGTGAATGATGTAAGAAGGTCATCTAATTTCATTTTTGTGCACCTATCTGTACAATTTTCCCAACACCAGTTATTGAATAGACTATCTTTACCCTATTGTATATTTTTGCCTCCTTTGTCGAATATTAACTGACCATAAAGATATTTATTTCTGCGCTCTCTGTTCTGTTCCATTGATCTATATATTTATTCTTATGCCAGTATCATGGTGTTTTGATAACTATGGTATTGTAGTCTAGTTGGATATCAGGTAGCATGATTCTTCCAACTTTGTTCTTCTTTCTCAAGATTGCTGTCGCTGATGGGGTTTTTTTGTGGTTCCACATAAATTTTTGGAATATGTGTTCTAGTTCTGTGAAATGTGCCATTGGTATCTTGACAGGAATTGTGCTGAATCTATAGATTGCCTTGGCTAGTATGGACATTTTAACGATGTTAATTCTTCCTATCCATGAACTTGGTATATGCTTCCACTTATTTGTATCTTCTTTCTTTCTTCAGTGTCTAATAATTTTCTGAGTACAGGTCTTTTACATCCTTGGTTAAATATATTCCAAGGTATTTTCTTAGATTCAATTGTAAACGGAGTTGTTTTCTTAGTTTCCCTTTGTGATAGCTCATTATTGGTGTATAAAAATGCAACAGATTTCCAGATATTTATCTTGTATCCTGCTACTTTACTGAATTCACTTATCAGCTCAGGTAGGTTTTTGGTGGAATCTTTAGGATTCTTTATATATAGTATCACATCATCTACAATTATTGTGCTGGTGGCTGCAGCAGCCCAGGTATATTTTTTGGAAGCTGAGTGTTCTTAGGTTGAGGGAAGCCTGAAACATTTTAAACAACAGGTATTTAAAATTTGTGGCAGCTTGCCCTGGATGGTGTGGCTCAGTTGCTTGGAACATCATCCCATAAACTGAAATACTGCTGGTTTAATTCCTGGATACATGTTTGGGTTGTGGGTTCAGTCCCCAGTTGGGGTGCATATGAGAGGCAACTGATCAATGTTTCTCTCTCACATGGATGCTTCTCTCCCTCTCTCTCTCCCTCCCTTCTTTTCTCGCTAAAATCAATAAGCATGTCCTCAGTTGAGGATAAAAAACAAAATAGGTGGCAGCTGTTACTTCAGGAGGTACAATGGGAAAAGTTGATGGACCTCTGACACCAGGGTTGTCATACGGTATCTTTTTGTTCACTTTATAAATATGTATTCAGCTTCCATATGTTGTTTCTCCCCCGTGTGTCCCACCTACCCTTCTCCACCCTGCTCTATACTCAAGTAGGCTGAGTTGTATGGTTAGGCTCAGCCAAAGAAAATAAGTGGCTGTTCTGAAAACTTGCAAGATACTGCGAGGGCAAGAGGAAAGTGAGGTCAAGGTTTTTATTCTCACCACTTCTGCCACCTCATCATGTGTGCCTGCCTCCCTCTATAAAGGCTACAGCACCTGCCAGGCAGCCCTTTCTTCTTCAGCCTTCAGACCTAAGGTTCTGCACCAAACCTTTTCTTTTTAAAACCTTGCCCATGACTTTGCAAACAGTTCCTTTACGGAATGCTTCTCAAATTACCCAGTTTGAAAGTGCCACTTTTTTCTTGCTCATAATCTGATACAATTCAACACTGACACTGCCATGTCCAGATTTGTGACTTGAGGAACAAAACTCAGTGAACACCTACTGTAAGTGTATCAGAGAAGTGTTTTTATATACGTTGGCCCATGTGATTGTAACAAAAAAACTTTGTACAGATAACAAAACTGGATTCACAGGCTTAATTATGTAGCTTGCTAAGTATCACCAGACTATTAAAGAGCAGGCATAGACTGGAACCCAAGTAGGTCTCACTCCATAGACATCTACTTGCTCTGGAAGCCACTCTAGGGACCCTTAGCTCTAGGAAAAGGCTTGGTAAAGGATTAGGGGTAAGGGAGGGATTAGGACTATGTTTCTCCACTGATCTGCTGATTTAAATAGTTTTACAGATTTTTGACTGTGGGTGAGGTCAGCGCCCCTAACCGCATCCTGTCCCTTGTTCGAAGGTCAACTGTACACACCTCCGATGCTTTTATAAACTCCAGATTCTTGGAACCATCAATATCTTTCCCAATCCTGTAGCTGTAAGCAGTCTTTGTACATCTATCTATTGTCCTCCCCTCCCCTCCCTTCCCCTCTCTCCCCTTCTCTCTACCTCTCTCTTTCTCTCCCTCCCTCCCCGCATCGGAGGACAGAGAGAAACACGGATAGGTTGCCTCTAGTACGCGCTCCGACTGGACGCAACCGCAACCTAGGCATGTGCCCTGACCCGGAATCCAATGGGTGACCGTTTGCTTTGTAGGTGGAAGTCCAACCAGCTGAGCCACACTCGTCAGGGCTGTACCTCTATTCCCACACTCACCACACTGAATTGCAGGATTATAGTTAATTCTTAACAGATATTTTCTTCCACTCAGGCACTAGTCGATTTGCATACATTCTAAAAGGCCTCACGTAGAGCCTTGGGGAGTGTCAACGTGCCAGCCCAATGGCGGTGGTGAGTGCAACTGTTTCAACAGCCACTGATCCCCGGGGAGGTGAAGATCCCAGGCCCCGCCTTTGACTCTGCCAGGCCGGGACATCTTTTTTCTTGGAGATCGAGATGGCTGCGAAGGTGACACTGGAGTCCGCGGACCGCTGCCGCACGGACTAGCCCATGCATGCCAGGTTCCTTCAGTGGCAACCCCAGTCCAGCCCCTTGCACCAGGCTGAAGAGCTTTTAAGAGGCAGAATTGGGGGATTCTCTCCCAAATTAAGTGGAAGGTTTTAGGCGAGGAGGCTGTGCGCAAATTCAGGGGTGTCCGTTCGCTTTTGCTACTGATTGGCAGGACTCTGCCCTCTAAACTCAACTTAGCCGGCTGCTCTGCCCTGTCGGGCTCTTAGCCTGCAGTTGTGCGGCCTACCATTAGAGGCTCTCCAACCAGTTCTAACTTTCTCCACAGCCCTGTGCAGCCGATCCGAATTCTGAAATCCAGTCGCAACACGATGGCCTCATCTCCCGCTGTCCTGCGAGCGTCCGGACTCTGCCAATGGTGCCCGAGGAGCTGGGCGCTGCTGCCGAGTTCTCCAAAGGTGAGGCCAGTTAGCCTGGTCTCTTGGGCTCCTGCCCGGACGACTGCGACGATGACCGTGGAGCCAGCGAGCCGCTGCCTCTGGGACGAGCCCGTGCGCATCATCGTGCGCGGCCTGGCCCCGCAGCAGCCGGTCACGCTGCGAGCGTCCCTGCGCGACGAGAAGGGCGCGCTCTTCCGCGCCCACGCGCGCTACTGCGCCGACGCCGGCGGCGAGCTGGACCTGTCGCGGGCGCCGGCCCTGGGCGGCAGCTTCGCGGGGCTCGAGCCCATGGGGCTCCTGTGGGCCCTGGAGCCCGAGAAGCCGTGCCTTCGGCTGGTGAAGCGGGACGTGCAGACGCCTTTCGTCATTGAGCTGGAGGTGCTGGACGGCCATGAGCTCGAGGGAGCGCGTCTCCTGGGCCGAGCTGTGCACGAGCGCGACTTCCTTGCACCCGGGGTGCGGCGGGTGCCGATCCGCGCCGGCCAGGTGCGCGCCACCCTCTTCTTGCCGCCAGGTGAGCGACCAGCTTCCGCCGTTATTTTTGAGTCGGGTGGAGTCCGAGACCCTGTGTGGTCTGTAACCTGACCTGGGGACCACGTGATTGTGGAACTTAGCTAAACTGGTCTCCGTGCTCCCGAGTCTATGTTGATTTCTAGGTGGAAGTTTTTCTTCCAAGTTTCATGGCACTTCCTGGAGGCCCTGTCACTCCCTTAGCTGTATGCTAAAAGGTCCATACAACAGATATTTATTGAGATAGTCTATGTGCCAGCTACGCTGCTATGTTTGAAATGCCGATATTAGGCAATGAGTTCTGCTGGTGTTCAAGAGTGATTTTTGCCTCCTTTAACATCAAAGTTCCAAGGAAGCTAAAACCCACGTTAGAGGCAGTTCCCCATAATCCAAAACAAAGAGAAAAAAGAAAAAAACCCTTGATAGTCCTACCCCCACTACCATAACAGTCTGTCAGTGTTTTTCAATATGGGATGATTTTCACCCCACTCCAGGGGTATTTGGCAATATCTGGAGACATTTTTGTCACAAATGGAGGGGGTGGTGCTGTTGTCATCTTAGTGGATAGAGGCCTGCACTGCTGCTAAACATCCACAGTGCACAGAACAGCCCCTCAACAAAGAAATACCATACTCAAAACGTCTGTAGTAATGAGATGGAGAAGCTGTAGTCTAAGTAAAAACTAGGTGCTTGCTAGATAGCAGCAGCCTGGAAACAAGACCCTTGACCCACCCCTTCCAAACCATATTTGATTAAAACCCCTGCTGTAGAGAAATGCTGGAGTTGCTACAGCTTACAGAAATCCCTAAATGGAATTCAGTGCTTCTTCTCCAAAGCAAGAGACCCTGCTTTATTTTTATAGTTCTTCAGCAATTCATAGCCTTAGTGGCTGTCCACTTAACTGTGAACTCTTGAGGCTGGATTTGGGTCTTACACATCACTATATATTCCTAGAGGCTTGCACAGGGATATAGAAGGAGCTCAATAAACCATATAGACTAATTCAATAAGAATCTCCAAGAAACTTTCATTAACAGCAACAACAAAAAAGTCTCTCACTACCTAGTTGTGGTATCTCATATTGCAGACAAGTCAATCTTAAGTGTTAACAATTTCGGTGTCACTAGGTGACCCACTTAAAATTTAGTGTGTGTGTGTGTGTGTGTGTTTTGACTTAAAAGCTTTTGTAAATAATGTAGAAGGGTTCAGTCATTTAACAAATATATGTTAAGGACTGTGCTACATACTGGGATGCAATGACTAGCAAAGTTGGACAGGAGCTTCTCTGTACTTACGGCCTAATAGAGGACACAGAAATCTATCCTTACACCTGCAGTAAGCATGGTAAGTGCTGAGGCAGGGAAGTTCAGGCCCAGGGTACTCTTTGAGGGAGAGGGAACATGCAAGGGGGCCAGGGAAGTGTTGCAGGAAGGGAGATCTAAACTTAGATGTGAAGACCGACCAGTCAACCACATCAAAAAGGTGAAGGGAGAATAGTGCATACCATTTTCAAGAGTCCAAGAGAACATGGCACATTTAGGGATGGCACTTTTAAGGCTAGAGCAGAGGATATAAGGCATTGTGGAGTATGTTCTAAAAATCCCCTATATATGTAGAATGCATTACAGATCTCAAAGCATTCTCCAATCTTTTTTTTTTTTAAGGAAAACAAGAAAAATTGATAGAAAATGTGCATCCCATCATGTTATTTCTAATTTCATTTGCAGTTCGCCCTTGAACATGGACTTGAACTGCATGGGTCCACTTACAAATGGTTTGTTGGGGTTTTTTTTCAATAAATATACAATCAGTCTTCCATATTCCCAGGTTCCACATCTGCAGATTTATTCAACCATGGATAAAACAGAATTTTCTCTTTGGTTGGAAATACACAGGTATGGAGGGCTCACTGTATGCATTGTTCTATGCCATTTTATATGTGACTCAAGCATCCATGCATTTTGGTATCTGTAGGTTTCCCAGAACCAATCCCCTGCAAATAACTAGGGACAACTGTAGTTATATTAATAACTGTATATTAATTAACTGTAGATTCTGGAGAGTCAAAAGTTATACTGGGATTTTTTATCTCAGAGGGATCGGCACCTCTAACTCCTGTGTTGTTCAAGGGTCAACTGTATTTATTTTAGTATTATTTTTGTGAAAATATGTAAAAAGTTCGGGATAAAATAAGGCATCTTACCCACCCTCTTCTTTCCTCACAGGGTTTTGTTTGTTTGTTTGTTTGTTTTTTAAGTCAGCCCTGCCCAGGTTACTCTGTTGGTTGTAGTGTTATCCCATACACCAAAGTTTGTGTGTTTGATTCCTGGTCAGGGCACGTACATAGGGTGTAGTTCAAGATGACCAGTTGATCTCTCTCTCCCCTCACCTCACTAAAAAAAAAAAAAAAAAAAAAAAAATCAATAAACATATCCTCAGGTAAGGATTTAAAATAAAAAATGTAAAGTAAAAAAGGGTCCTTCTTTTCACCAACCCCCACACCCTCAATTTTCCTTGCTTCAAAAACTTCTCTTTCCTGACTGCCAAAATCTGAAACCCAAAAATGTCTTTTGAGAGTCTGAAGCTCTTTATGATTTGTGGTACTTTCTAGGTGAAGGGCCCTTCCCTGGGATCCTCGATCTCTTTGGAAGTGGTGGTGGCCTTTGTGAATACAGGGCCAGCCTCCTGGCCAGACATGGTTTTGCTGTGCTTGCTCTGGCTTATTTCAGATTTGAGGACCTCCCTGAATACCTAAATGATGTGCACTTGGAGTACTTTGAAGAAGCCGTGGACTTCATGCTGCAGCATCCAGAGGTGGGTTCTGGTGCTCCCCTGAATGCAGAGAAGAGGCAGAGGAGACACAGGGGTGGATCTAAAAGCCCTACCAGGACACTGGGGGATAGAAGTATGCCATGAGACAGAAAGGCTCCTTCAAAAGTTTTATTAAAAGGATTATTATTTCTATTTCCACTCATCTCTCTCTAATCCCTTAAAAGTTGACTGTTTAGTTCCCTTTAATTCTTGACCGTAATTCAGAGTTGGACTAAAAAGTTACTAATCTTGAGTTCTAGTTTTACATTTACTAACAAGGGGCCTTATGATCCTTAATAAGGCAACTGCCCTCTCTGGGACTCGATTTTTCTCATTTATAAGATTAATGTGAGTGTGTAGAGGAAAAAGTTTGACTGGAAAAAGACATCTTTGAGACAGTTGGGGACTGTGTATTTGATAATATTAAAGAATTGTTAAGTGTGATAATGATAATAATAGGGTTTTGCAGAGAAAGTTCTTATCTGATAGTGGAAAAAATTAATTAAATAAAACACTTTGGTAGTGATAATAAATGGAATAGATACTCTGCTACTATGTAAACTTAGAGATCTAAACATTTTAATGTTAAGGAATAAGATGTTCTACAAGGTCTGTAGGATAGTTTAACTCTGATAAAGTTCATGGACTGGTGTTTTAGCAAAGTTGCTAAAACCTAGTTGATCTTGAACTGTAACAATTGGTTTATTTAGTGGACATAGGCTCCAGGAAAAAGAGACCAGTATATACTATCAGCCCTGCCCTCAAACTTAGAGAAAAGGGTCTTCTTCCTTGGACCCTTCGTTATAGATGGCTACTCTCTAGCCTTCCTTTGGATGCATTTCTGCCCAGAGGGTGAGGAGTCCAAGGGACCAAGGGAATGTGTCTACCTGGAACCCATGTGGCTACCCTCTCACCATGCCCTGTGGATCTTGAACCCCAGAATTTTTCTGCTGATCGGCATTGATCTTGCTTCCAGGCCCTATGCCTCTTCTCGGGGTCCTTCAATGTCAATATATCTAGGTCTTAAACTTACTGGTTGGGGTGTCCACACATGTATGTGAGCAGCCCCTCAAGGTGCATGATGGAACCAGGGGTAGAAGAGAAAGAGAGTGGGCCAGGGACCAGGGATTGGGGCCAGGGCCTGGCTCTCTCCTAAGTCATGTTCCAGTACAAAACTCCAAGGAGTTCCAAGATTTTAGATTTGAACCTTATCAAGGTAGGAGAAAAGAATATATTTCATATAACAGTTTATTCACTTGATATTTTAAATATTTTGGTATAGGGTATATGGGTTTCTGTGTGTATTCTTAATCCAGACCCCATAAATATTAGTGGAGGGCATGTGTACTAGGAAATTAATTAATTTGCTTATTAGAAGACACTCTTAAACTTTGTACATTGTTGCATAAGGAATAAAAGCAAATGACATTTGAGAAAACTACCTAGACAATATATAATCATTGTTTATGTCCTCTGTTTATGAATTCTAGGCTTATTCATTTTCTCTCTCTCTCTCCCTCCCATCCCTAATCAGGTGAAAGGCCCTAGCATTGGACTTCTTGGATTCTCCAAAGGAGGAGACTTGTGTCTCTCAATGGCCTCTTTCTTGAAGGGCATCACAGCCACCGTACTTATCAATGCTTGTGTGGCCAACACAATAGCTCCTCTACATTACAAGGATATGATTATTCCTGATCTTGGTAATGACCCAGGGAAACATACAACCACTGAGTCAGGCCTTATAGATTTCATGAATATTTGGAACAATCCACTGGAGGAACCCTACCACCAAAGTCTTATTCCATTGGAAAAGGCCCAGGGGCCCTTCCTGTTTATTGTTGGCATGGATGATCATAACTGGAACAGTGAATTCTATGCTCATATAGCCTCTGAACGGTTACAAACACATGGGAAAGACAGACCCCAGATAATCTACTACCCAGGAACTGGTCACTGTATTGATCCACCTTATTTTCCTCCTTGTAGAGCCTCTGTCCATGCAGTATTTGGTCTACCAATATTCTATGGTGGTGAGCCAAAGGCTCATTCAAGGGCACAAGTAGATGCCTGGCAGAAAATTCAAACTTTCTTCCATAAACATCTCAATGGTAAAAAATCTGTCAAGCCCAGCAAACTGTAACATTATAATCATAGATGAGATGCTATTAATAAAAATCCTATTCATACAGCATGTATTTGGGTTTTCCAGAGCACCTAGGAACTATTTTGTAACAAAGCAACCATCTCGGCTTCCTTGTCAGGTCCTACTGGATTCCCAGCCTTTGCAACCCTCTTTTCTTCACTGGTGGGTCTACCTCTTTGTCCCCTGAACATGTCCAATGTATAGGCTCAACCTTGATCTTATCTGTAGGACTAATCTTAAGCTTAAGCAGGAGAAATGTAAGGAGCACTTGCTCAACTTTCAATTGATGGCCCAGCTTTGGCCTTGTGTTCTTGTTCTAAGGACTGAGATTCTGTATTGCTAAGAGTCCCATATACCCTTTGGGCCTTAACGCACCACGTTGGGAACCTGCCCACTCAAGTCCCTTAAGGAATGGACTTGGCTTCATTCTTGCCAGTACACATTCCTAAATGTGTACTCAAGACTTGTTTCTGAACTCCAACTGGGACATTGATATACTTATGTGGGGTCCCTGTTTGGGTGCCAGATGAAGGGGGGTACCCTGGCTGCTATGGATGAAGAAATAAACTGTACCAGACATGATTTGCCTGTCAGGAGGGGGGGTGGTGATTCCCTCAAGTGGCGAATGCCCTGAGCCCTTCTCTTGAAGTGGCTTTTATTGAGAACAATATGTGCAGGGGTACACTGCATGCATACAAAACTTATCAATTAGTGCTTAAAGGCTATATTTACAGAAAACAGATAGAGATCATAGATAACAATTGAAGATACACAGAGATTTGCCTCAGGTCAGGGTCTTGTAGACAGGGTGATGCCTATTCAGCTCTAAAACCTGGGAAGATAAACTCATCCTATGCTCAGGACCCCAAACACCAGTACTCATTAATTCAAGGGCATTCTTAACAAAGTAGGTTTCATAGGATGTAATGCATTCCTTTCCCAGGCCTAATTGTCCCCAGGAACTGCCTGGTCTAGATCAGGGCTATACCTGCCTCTAGTATTGTTTCAAGCCAGAGTCAGGCGGGTGGAGCAGAACAGCCAAGCGATAAGGAGACTTCTTTCAGATAGAAGGAGAACTTCTTTCAGAAAAGGAGACTTCTTTCAGGCCATGACAAAGCTGAGGGCTGAGAGTCTTTTGTCCCTTTTCCATGTCCCTCATGTCCTTCCCTGATGGTCCTTATGTGACTGTGACTGTCTTAGGTTAAGACCGCATTGAGGGGTCTTAACTGTCATTGACTAACCAGCCATCCTCCAGGGCCAAGCAGGGTGATATGAGAGAGGCAGGGGCTGCACTCCCTGCCAGGGGGATTTTGTCTCAGTGGCCTATTTTCCCAAGAGCTCCTTGCTCCTTGCTCAGCTCCAGCCTTGGGGCCCTCTCACCTGTCAGTGAGGCTACAGTTCCTGAAGCCAGGCAGGACGGTTCCCAGCATACTTAGATATAGTAGTGCCCCCTTATCTGCAGTTTCATTTATCTGAGATCAATGGTAGTCAGAAAATATTAAATGGAAAATCCCAGAAATGAACAACTCATGTTTTAAATTCCATGTGATTCTGAGTACCTCACTTCCTCTCACCACGATGGCATTGTGATGTCACATCTTCACAAGAAGAAAAGTGATTTCAGTACAATGGGATATTTTGAGAGAGGGAGCAGCACACTCACAGCTTTTTATCACAGCATATTTTTATAATTGTTCTATTTTATTAGTTATTGTTAATCTCTTCTGTGCCTAATTGATAAACTTTATCACAGGTGAGTATATACAGGAAAAAACAGTATATATAGGGTTCAGTACTATCTACAGTTTCAGGTATGCACTGGGGATCTTGGAACATAATCCCTGCAGATAGGGGAGACTACTATACTAAACTTTTTTTTTCAATTACAGTATACTTTCAATATTTTGGTTCCAGGAGTACAGTATACTGGTGAGATAATCATATACTTTACAGAGAGCTCCCCTCAATATTTCCAGTACCCACCTGGCACCATACATAGTTATCACAATATTGTTGACCGTATTCCCTATGCTGCATTTTACATCCCTGCGACTATGCTGTAACTACCAATTTATAAATCTTAATCCCTTTACCTGCGAGCTTTGCTTTTATTTTATGATATTAAAGCTTTGCTTTTATGAATGAGGCCCTAAGTCTCAATTTCTTCTTATTAATAAAGTATAATTTACACATTTTGATTGCCTTCCAGCCTGAGGAGGTATGCTCAAGTAGTGCAGAGCTGCATGATGAGGGCTTCTGGAAAGTTAAGGGTATGTTAGGATCCATAATGGAGTCTCCACAAGCCAAATTGGAGAGTTCAGATTTAAAATGAGAAATAAGGAACCATTTGTAAACATACTGATTTTTTTAAAATGGCTGTCAGTTATTTTACCTTGAAGTTTAGTGGTTCAAAGCAGTTAAAGCCTAAAAGAAATTTAATTGGAGACACTTTTTAAAAAAATCAGAAAATATAACCAAATTCAGCCCTTTGTTCTGCTTTCCTTTGTATACCTAATAGTGTACTTTTGAATATATTTCATCAGAGTGATAACAGCCAATGGACCATTTTGAAAGCAAATACATGTTTTTGTCAACCACTGATCATTTAAAAAATAATGTATAAATTTGTTACATATTTCAGCCAACTAAAAAATCAAAGTATCATGACTAAGCTATTGCATACATTTATTTTAAATGGCTTTTGAACACTGGGGAGATAAAAGCTTGTGGAAGGCATTTTATTTTTTTCAGATGGGACAGACACAGGTGCACAAAATCCAAAATTCATGCCCACTATAGTGATAGTTTTAGGGGGCAGAAGTCAATATCTTGAGCTATTTTTCTAAAACTGTGGGTCAGCCACCTAAATAGTACTTTTCAAAAAACACAGGGTTGTTGTATGGCTCTAAACCAGAATTTCTTGGTCCAGTAACCATATGCTTTCAGTAGCAATTTTTAAAAATATTTTTCAGTTACAGTTTACATTCAGTACTATTTTGTATTAGTTTCAGGTGTACAGCATAGTGGCTAGACAATCATATACTTTACAAAGTGTTCCCTCTGATAGTTCCAGTACCCAACTGGCACCATACACAGTTATTACAATATTATTGACCTCATTCCCTATGCTGTATTTTAGATCCCCATAACTATTTTTGTAACTACCAATCTGTACTTATCAATCCCTTCAACTTTTTCACCCACTCAGCCTCCCTCCCCTCCATGACTGTTTCTGTTCTGTTCATTGGTTTATATTGTTTAGATTTCATGTATAAGTGAAGTCATATGGTGTTTGTTTCTCTGGCTGGCTGACTTAGCATAATACCCTCTAGGTCCATCCATGCTGTCACAAATGATAAGATTTTGTTCTTTTTTATGACTGTTTATTTTTCATATTTTTAATCTTGTTTTCTTCTTCCTCTTGTTAAAGAAGACTCTGTAACATTTCTTGTAATACCAGTTTGGTAATGATGAACTTATTTAGCTTTTTCTTGTCTGGGAAGCTATGTGTCCTTCAATTCTAAATGACAGCTTTACTGGGTAGGGTAATCTTGGTTGTAAGTCCTTGCTTTTCATCACTTTGAATATATCTTGCCAATTCCTTCTGGCCTGCAAAGTTTCTGTTGAGAAATCAGCTGACAGTCTTATGGGAGCACCCTTGTAGATAACTAACTGCTTTTTTCCTTGCTGCTTTTAAGATTCTTTGTCTTTAACCTTTTACAATTTAACTATAAGGTGCTCTGGTGTAGGCCTCTTTGTGTTCATCTTGTTTGAGGCTCTTCGCTGCCTGGACTTACATATTTTTTACTTACATCACCAAGTTAGGGAAGTCTTCCATCATTATTTTTCAAATAGGTTTTGTGTTTCTTTTTCTCTTTTTTTAAAAGAGATTTTATGTATTTAATTTAAAGAGAGGGGAAGGGAGGGAGAAAGAGAAGGAGAAAAACATCAATGTGACAGAGAAACATTGATCAGCTGCCTCTTGCACACCCTGAATCTGGGACCTGGCCACAACCCAGGCATGTGCCCTGACTGGGAATCAAACCAGCAACCCATCAGTGTGTGGGTCAACACCGAACTCATGGAACCACAACAGTCAGGGCTATTATTTCAAATAGATTTTCAATTTCTTGTTCTTTCTTTTTTCCTTCCAGCACCTTCACAATGCAAATGTGGTATGCTTGAAGTTGTCCCAGAGGATCCTTATACTATACTAATTTTTTTTTTTTTTTTGGATTCTCTTTTCTTTCTGCTGTTCTGATTGGGTGCTTTCTGCTTCTTGATATTCCAAACCAGAGCTTCATCTACTCTAGTGTTGATTCCCTATAATTTATTCTTTATTTCAGTTAGTGTAGCCTTCATCTGACTGTTCCTTTTTTGTGGTTTCCATTTCCATTTTTATGCTGTTGGAAGTTCTAAGTTCCATGAGCATCCTTATAACAGATGTTTTGAATTTTGTATCTGGTAGTTTTCTTGCCTCCATTTTATTTAGTTCTTTTTCTGGAGATTTCTCCTGTTCTTCCATTTGGGACCTGTTTCTTTTGGGACACAGAACTGCTCCATCTCCTCTTCTTGGTAGAGTGGCCTTATGTAGTGAGTGTCCTGTAGAGCCCAGTGGCGCAGCCTCCCCAATTGTGTGAGCTGGGCACGTCAGGTGTGTCTCCTGTATGGGCTGTGTGCATTGTACTGTTGTAACTGAGTCTTGATTGCTGTTGGTACAGCACTGGGAGGGATTGACGCCCCAGGCAGATGGGCTGTGAAGACTGGCTGTGACTATAGCAGAGAAGCTGCTGTGTAGGAGCCAATCCTGTGGAGCAGGACTTGCTTCAGTGGGGCTTTGGTGCCTGCTGAGTCTCTTGAGTGTGTCACTCATGGAGGTTGTAGAGCTGCAGTCTGGCATGGTCTGAAGTTGTCCACTGGGTGCACTGGCTCTGGGGCCTCTCAGGAGGTGCAAGGTCAGCCATTGCCTGTCCTTGCCTGGGGCAACCTGGCACAAGCCATAGAGGATCTGCAGATGGCTGCTACTTGTGCTGAGCTTGGAGGTGCCCAGGAGAGGCCAAGCTGCAAACCAAGGCCAGCTGCTGCTAGTGCCAGGCCTGGGGCTGCTTAGCAAGGGGTACGGGGTATAGATAAGCCAGATGCTTCTTGCTTGAGAGATTTTAGGAAAATCTAAAGCATGAGGCAAGAAAGGCCATTTGTATGGAAACAGTTTGGGTGGGACCTCAAGTTGGGTATGGCAGTGTTTCAGGGTATCATCAGGGCAGGGCTAACATCAGGTTTATAGAGACTCAGGTATGGTGCACACCTGCCCTCTCAGGTGGGGGAAGGCTCAGCAAAGAAACAATGGCCTCTGCCAGCATTTCTGTCTGGGAGAAAGCTGCCCATTCAGCCTTTTGCCCTGAAGCCAGACAATTCAGTTTCTCCCTCTATGTCTCTGGCTTCTTTTGAGCTGCTGCTCCAGCACTGGAGTTCTGAGAGGGTGAGTCTGAGTAAGTCTGTGTGTGGGCCCTTTAAGAGGAATGCCTGGGACTCCAAAATAGTCCATCTCACTCAGCCACAATCCCCACTGGTTTTTACAGCCAGAATTTATGGTGACTGCTTTTCCCAGTACCAGAACCCTGTACTAGGGGTTCTGATATAGGGTGGGACATCTTGCTCCTTATGGAGGAACCTCTGTAGCCATCCGTCCTGATTTTTAACTACCACACATAGATGTGGGACCAGCCCTTCAGAGTCTCCGCCCATCCCACAAGTCTCAATTTGGCTTCTTCTGTATATCCTTAGTTGTAGGACTTAAGTTCAGCTTGATTTCAGATGATTATGAATGGTGTTTGTTCTGTAATTTAGTTGCAATTTTGAGGTCATTGAGGGAGGTTCCAAGTACTGTTTACTTATGCCACCATCTTGACGAACCACTTCAGTGGCAAATATTTTTGATCCATAAGTAAGTATACATGGCAATCATGATCTTATTTATGGGATATGTGGGATATCTGAAAATGAAATTGTTTCCAAAAATTCAAGATTTATATGTGCACCCTTCTTCCTTGACACAGCAGTTTAACGGGATGTGTTCACCTGGGTTAATTAATGTGCATTTTAATTAAGATAGAATTCTATAGTAGAAAACAAATTTTAAATTACGTATATTAATACAGTCTCCACTGTAAAAGATCAAAGTAATATAGTTAAAAAAAAAACAACCCTTAACTCAATACCTAATCCGAGTCTTCTCCTAGGGGTAGTTGCTGTTACCAATTTGAATTATACCTTCCCAGAACTATTTTAATGCATGTACATACAAATATTTGTACAAACTTTTATTTTGAGTTCAATGCCTTTTTTTAAAAAATAAAACCCTCTTAAGTGTCAAGTAATACATGTTTTTCTGCATATAAAATATACATTTTTTAATAATTCTGTCAGGCCACAAGCACAATAGAGATTATTTCCACCGTGTGTACATCAGCAGTGCTGCCTCATCTGAAACGTTTAAGCTTTAACCTTGATAGTTTTTTCTTAATCCCTGGCAAAAAGGAATTTGGCAGGAGCACAGTACAAGTAGCCTTTTAACCAGGTTTAGGGAACAGTGTCACCTGGTGGCCACTGAGGTATTTCAGAGGAGGCAACCGGCTGGCATTTTGTCAGAAATCATTAACTTCCCCTTCTCCTTACTTGAGACGGGTAGGTTCGGGATGAGCTCCTTCTCATCTAAAAAGGGCCTCCTTCTAGCGGTCTACCATAGGACCTCCAAAATTACGACCGACCCGGAGCCCTCTTAGGGCGCCCTTTTTTGCAGTCCTTTGCTGAGTGGCGCCTCAGGGAGCAGCCCGCGTCCCCTTGGCCAGTCCCGGCCCCGCCCGTCCCGCTTCAGCCGCCTGCGCAGCGCGCCGGGTCCCTTCCGGCCCCGCCCCGCTGCTACCGGCCCTCGCCTGCCCTCCTGGGCTCTGACCCTAAATTCTGACCTGCCGTCTGGCAGGCTCGAGGCCCCTCTGTGCCCTGGGTCAAATCGAGAAGCTCCGGGTGCCATGAGGCGATGGGCTCAGGCCGCGTTCCGAACCCCTGGGGCCCGCCTCCAGCTCCGGAGGTCGATGTCCACAGCGTCCCATTTCTCCCAAAAGGCCGCGACCCTGACCGTCACGCCCAAGACTGGTCTGGCTGACGAGCTTCTGGATATTAAAGTGGAAGGCTTAGGACACAGGGAGCGGGTGACACTGAGGGCGTCGGCTGTTAGCTACCGAGGTCGCCTCTTCCACTCACGGGCCCACTTCGAGTCGGACGGCCGCGGGGGGCTGGACCTGGCTCGGGACCCGGCTCTGGGCGGCGACTTCACGGGCGTGGAGCCAATGGGGCTCTTGTGGAGCCTCACGCCAGCCAGCTCGAAGGACCCCTGCCTCAACCAGATGCCGAGGGGTGTGTTGAAAACGCCCCTCAAAGTGGAGGTGACCGTCCACCCCACCCCGCAGCAGCCGGAGGTGCCGCTGGGCCCGGCGCTGGCCTCGGCCCAGGTGCAGCGCTGGTTCTCCCGTCCCGAGCTGTCCCGCGCTCGGCTGCAAGCCGGCCGCCTGCGGGGCGTCTTCCTGCTGCCCCCAGGTGCGTGAGGCCTTGCCCGCAGAGGGCCTTGCAGCTGGACAGTTTTGCTAGCTAATTGGTCATCGTAATTTCTTTGTTTTGTCGCCTAAGTGGCCATGTTAATTTCCCTAAGTGGTGACTGGAATTTAAATTTAAATTGCATCTGCCCACTCTAAGTTCCTTGGTGCAGCAGGCTGTATTCCTTGCGAGCATACACCCTGCAGGCTTGCTGTGTTCGGCATGGTTGCTGTAAAGTGTCTAGCATTAAATGCTTGTCTGCCTGTCTAGTAGGCAGAGCTTTGTTGATTTAACTTTTGCTCATCATTTCTGGTAAAAATGATGAGATTGATGGATACAAATCTTTCATTTGTGTCTGTTAAGTCCCAAAGTGAATAAAGTCCTATTATACTGGCTTCATTTTAGGATAAAGGTGACCTTTAAAAAAAAAATTATTGAGAGAGAGAAAGAAAGAGAAACACTGATTTGTTGTTCCATTTATTTATGCATTCATCGGTTGATTCTTGTGTGTGCCCTGACCAGGGATCGAATCCACAACCTTGGCCTGTTGGGAGGACACTAACCAGCTGAGCTACCCAGCCGGAGCCAAAGATGATATTTTTTGTTGTTGTTGTCTGACATTCTCTAATGCCTTGGAACCCTTCACCATGATGAAAAAAAACTATTTCATTTCTCACTTCATAGATCAAAGAGCAACTTCTTTTTATTGTAAATGAGAAACCAAGGCCTAAAGTATTTTAACCAAATCACACAACTAAGTGATGGTAAAATCAGGGTGCACTAAGACTCTTAGAGCCCCAAAATCTGACCTTCTTCGTAAACACAGCCTGTGTAAGTGAAACATGAGGGAACTTAAAAGTTTTTTACTTTTCCATGGACAAGAACAATGGTGTGGGGATTGACTATGGAAATGGGGGATGGACTTGAGGGAGGAGGGCAAAGGGAGAAAATTTGGGACAAATGTAATAGCATGAACAAATATTTAAAAAAAATTTTTGAAAGATTTTTTTATTAAAAAAAAACAAACCCCAGAAAACTTCTCTGGCATATCCCCTACTCTCCCGCTCAGGATCCTTAGGAACAACTAAGATCTTTCAAATGAGTGATTTAAGACCTTGTGGGGTGGTGGAGTGCTTTTTAAAAATAGCCAGTAAGATCCTAGCAAATATACATATTGGGGATTAAATTACTAAATTGAACTGAAACAAAAATAAATAAATTCTCAGTTATTTTAATGTGGAAAATCATGTTAATATTTTGAAGCCTGTGGCTGGAAAACTGTTACCAGAATGATTTGAGGGTTTGTATGTTATGACTTTTTCATGTTTTGCTTTAGGCTTTTTGGAACTAATCTTGAATCCAAAAATGATTGAGATTTATTTAATTTTAAAAAGAGCAGGGGAAGGTATATTGACATATCTGAATATTAAGAAAAGTACCTTATAAAAATCACATCCTTTATGTGTACAATATAGCTTTCACTATGGTAGCCCTACCTTGTTTCTAGATATGAAAACTTAGAACTAGTCTCTGGCCCTGGAATTTTAAATTTCTTAATTTGGTTTCTATCTTTATGTTTTTGTCTTTTATTCTGTTCTTGTAGATTTGTCTGGCATTGTTAATCTGAAAAACCCAGAAGCATATTTCTGAAAAATACTAAGAGTCAATTGGCTGAGAAACTCTTTTGGAATAGTGAATAAACAACACAATCTCCAATAGGAATGTTGAAACAGAAATAACAGATCAATATTAGGAAGATATTATTTTGACATTTTATTATACATATTGTTCAGTTTATACTTATATTACACCTTCATATAACATTTAAAATAGTTTAAACCTTGTCCTGGCCAGGTGGCCCAGTTGGTTGGAGCGTCACCTGGTACACCAAAAATAAAAAATAAAAAAATGCTTGTGGGTTCCATTCCCAGTCAGGGCACATACTAGGTTTCAGGGTTCCATCCCTGGTTGGGGCGTGTATGGGAGTTAATCCATCAATATTTCTCTCTCATGTTGATATTTCTCTCTTACCACCTGCACCCCCTAAAATCAGTAAACATAACACTTGGGTGAGGATTTTTTAAAAGTAATAATAAAAGAACATAGTTTAAATCTTGTTAAGTTATGGGTTTGGTGACTCTTACTATATTTTAAATTCATTGAAAAGTCAAAGGGCCCCTTAAAATGGATATCTTTTTATTAAATGAGGTATTATACATTCATAAGTCAAAGCCTGAAGAAATATTTGCTTAGATTTACTGGCACACTTGAAATCAAAACACTTTCCATATCTTTGGTATTAATTTTTGTATTTTTTTCCATTTCCCAGCAATTTTCTCATGGGGGAAAATATAAAGACACTTTTATATTTACAGTTTCAAAATAGCCCAAACAAGTGTCTACTTCAACCAAAACAATAATCCTATTTCAACCAAAACAGATGTTTTCTTTTCAAGGTAAATAGGCAAATGTTTAAAAAAGAGAGAAAAGATAAATTGATAGAATTTGACTTAGAAAATGTTACCTGGATATCATAGTGCATTAAATGCTCTGTCACTTAATTCAAGATTAATCCCCTTCTGTGGTTTATAGGAGATGGTCCTTTTCCTGGTTTGATTGATATGTTTGGTGATGGAGGATTGAATGAATCTCGAGCGAGTCTCCTGGCTTGTCGAGGTTTTGCTGCTCTAGCTTTGCCATTTTTTGGCTATGAAGATCTACCTCCAGTTATGAAGGACTTAAATTTAGATTACTTTGAAGAGGCAGCTAAATTTGTGCAAAGTCATCCAAAGGTGAGTGGGATACTAGAGAGGAGTGCTTTTAAAATAAAGTCATTAGCACTAGGAGAGAGTGAATATAGGAAGTGATACTAATGGGTTGGACAGTATATATAACACATACCTATTGAATAAATTAATGAATTAATGGATAAGTGAATAAGCAAGCTATCTGCTAAATATCTAAAACAGTTTTCTTTATATTGAGGGCTTTGTGACCCCATTGGCAATCATGCTTTCTTTTTCTTTTTCTTTCTCCTTGTTTGTCTTTTTCTTCAATCTTTAGGTCAAAGGTCCAAACATTGGAGTGATTGGTTCTGGCAAAGGGGCAGAGTTGGCAGTTTCCATGGCTAGCTTTCTCCCAAATATAGCTGCAGTTGTGAGCATCAATGGCTGCATCTCTAACACAGCTACTGCCCTTACATGTGGTGGATTAATCCTGCCAGGACTGCCTTTCAACCTAGACAAAATCTCTGCTACTGATTCAGGGGTGTATGACATTAAAGAAGCGCTCGAGGACCCTTTGGATCCAGCCTATCGGGAAAGCCGTATCCCCCTTGAAAAAGCCAGTGCCCATTTCCTTTTTATCGTTGGAGAGGATGACAGACATTGGAAGAGCTCTCTTTATGCTGACATAGCTGTGAAGCACCTCACAGACCATGGGAAGACAAATTTCACTCTTTTAAGCTACCCTAATGCTGGCCACAGGATAGATCCCCCTTACAGCCCTTTTTTTTCTGCAGCCTGGGATCCTGTATTGGGGGTATCAGTTTTGGGAGGTGGGCAGCTCAAAGCTCATGCTGTTGCTCAGATTGAGTCTTGGAAGAAGATCTTGGAGTTTTTGCACTTACATCTAGGGTAAAAGCTTACAAGCTAGACAGTTAAATTTAGAATATGCTCAGAACAAATTAGGAGAGAGATTGAATATTTTTGACAAAAGACAACTGAGATCTGGACTTCTAGCATCTGCCAGCTTTTAAAAGAAAAAAATATTCACTTCAAGTTCATCAGAGCCTGAAGCTATCCATGCTTCTTCATGTTTGGTTTGTCTGAGCTTGAACTCAAGGTAATTGCTAACCAATTTTCAATCTGCCATTTACCCACCCTTCCAATGATTTTTTAAAAACTGGTATATGATAATTTGTTTGCTGTATCTGTCCCAGAGGTTTTAAAACTCTTTAGACAAGGTAAACACATGAATATAGGCCCCTAGTTTTACGATGAAGGAAAATTGAGCTGTGATAGCTTATTCATAATAGTCAGAGGCTGGAATGAATTCTAATGAGATAATTTGGAGGCTAATTGGTGGTAGACAAGTCATAGAATCCTTTCTGTTGTTAATTAGATATTCACTTTTTTTCTAGTTGCTACCCATTGTAGGATCCTGAAGAAAAGTTAGAGATCCTAAGATAGTGCTTTAAAAATGGCACCCAAGTACTGAGAAATACTTTGATTCTCTACAGTTCCCTTGTCTCTGTATTTGTACTTTAAAAAAGTTTCCTTCACACTTGACCTCAAAAATATACATAAAAATAGGTAGATTCCAGGTTCTACTCCCATGTAGGCAATGTAGTTATCTGAGAGAAAGACAGAGCTCCTCCTTTCCACCTTCCACTACCTTCACCAGAAATGTAACTACGATTTGTTAGGTGAGCCTTAGCTTTTTAAAATATTTTTAGCCGAAGTTCTGAGTTTTGATTCTATACTCTAAGAATTAGGAGATATTAAAAGTTCCAGCCCTCATGATAATTTTCTTTTCACATACTTGAAGGGAAAAATTAAGGTATTAATTACTAGCCTTTGATTTTGGTTAATCAGTGGGATCCTGTGGTCAGAACTCTATTTTGGGTTCTTCTTGGCAGAAGATGAAGTGTTTTCCCCATAATTTGTAGTATTAATAATTTCCCAAAATTAGCATTATTTTAAAATGGGATATGTTTCAGATTGTTAACATCAACACACACATACACCCTCCTGATTTGGGGGTTATTCATGTAAGGTTTTTAAAAGATTTATTAAATTTTTATTTATTTTTATTTTTAATTGATTTTAGAGAGGAAAGGAGGGAAGGAGGGGTGGGGGAGAGAGAGAGAAATATGGATTTGTTGTTCCACTCATTTATATATTCATTGGTCAATTCTTTTCTGGGCCCTGTGCCCTGACCAAGGACTGAACCCACAGCCCTGATGTATTGGGACGACCCTCTAACCAAATGAGCTACCTGGCCAGGGCCTAAAAGAGATTTATTTTAAAACAGACCAAAAACATAGAAAAGGGAGAACTTGGCTTTAGCAAGTAACTATAAAGAGAATCATAATCTGTGAAATTGACTCTTGAAATTTGATACAATGCTCATTCTAATTTGAATTCATATTGACTTAATAACCTTAAGAATTAATGACTCTGTTAGGTGATAAATTTTTTTATTTTTTTAAGGCATGTAACTTCTAGTAGTTTTGCTCAATCACTAATCATTTAACTGACAGTTTTTTCCTTCTTTTATTCAATTCACATTCTTGTTTAAAAATCAAAGACTTTTTAACGTATTTGCTTTTCTATCTTTTCAAACTATGTATTATACTTTTTAAAGCGTTTGCTAGATTTTCTGAATTTGAAGACACTGTTTCAATAGTAATTTAAACCTTTCTCTCAACTTTCTGTTATCCAGGTCTGCAACAAGACCAAGTGGGCCCAAAGCCATATTCTCTGGTAAACAGCTTTTGGAATCTGTGTTGTCATTTTGAAGGGTTTAAAAGAACAAAGAAATGATCCAAGTTATAGAATTCTTTTTCTTTCCCTGTGTGAATGTTTTTAACCTTTGAGCATGTGAAACTCCAAATGTACTTGATAAGGAATATACCAAGATATTGTGAATTAATTTGCAGAGGCAAGAAAATTTCTGTTTATGTGGTGATAAGCAGTTTATATACTGGTACATAAAAGATATTCATGACAAGGAGAAAGTAGAATTAATATTCTGAGTGAGCATAGATAAAATTGATTTATTAGTGATATTTTACCATTAATATAAATTCCTTATGGTATAATTTGTAGTTTTGAGTAAAAGGAATACCCTACTGGGTTATGAGATATGTTTAAGGATTAGATTCCCATTGCAGCTACATCAACAAAAACAGGTTTTGGCAGGATAGAAAGAATTCTGATTTGGAGAGGTGTGGAAGTGTGGAGATCGGAAAAAAGCACTATAAGTGTTGGCGGTGAAGTGGCACCAGAATGTCACCGGTGGTTGGACCTCAGTTCATCAACCTCAGTTCTTCAGTCTGGCTAAGAAAGAATTCAGAGGCAAGACTCAAAACTATAAGAGAAAGTTTATTTAGAAAGTCGCAGAGGTAGGAAAAGTGAGCCAGCAGGGAGTAGGCTCAGGAAACAAGTTACAGAGGAAGAAGGACCCTTGGAGCTTAGGAAAAGTAAAGGTAAAGCTAGCATGCTTGGGGGGAGACAAGGGGGAGGGCAAAAATGCTGAGGGATCCAGGGAGGGAGACCAGCACTGGGCCCTTTGTTTTGAGAGTATTTATCTGGAGGTCTCAGGGGAGGATCCCCCGTAGACTAGTCGTCAGCTTTCCAGGTGTGTCCTTTCAGGGTCATGGTCTCTCCTGGTTGGTTGGTTCCTGAACAAGGGGTCATTAGTCAGTGAAGCTGGTCCTGATGTCAGCCATGGCATCAGCTTGTCTGGTTTTGCTGCTTTTCCGAGCCTGGAGCTGAAACACTACTGAGGCCTAGATGTTATCGCTAGGGGTTAATTCTTAAAGGAGTGGTCATGCAAGGACCTGAACAGAAGTGGCATGAGGCCACCTTTCAACCCCTTGCTCCCCCTCCAAAGGGGTCTATCACATGACCAGTGACATGCAAGGGGAGGAAAGATCAAGGGAGGGTCTGAATGCATGACCAGCAACATGAAAGGTCAGGGGGTCTAATCCACATGACTAGCGGTATGGGGAGGAAATGGCTAGGGGAGGAAAGGTTACCCTGGCGGCAAGGTACTTGTTTTCCCAGTTTTGCCTGTTGCAAGGCACCCCGGGGCTTTTCTTCTTGGTGACATGTACCTGTCTGTCCCACTGTCCTTGCTCTGTTCATATCTGTCTAAATGCCTACCACACAAGAACAAAAGTTGAATATAAGTATACATTTTTTCTTTCTCCAGTAAAAATTTAACTTTTTCCTAGTTTTATAAATGTGATCGTCTCTTTCAAAATGAGATTTATTTATTTCAAAATTTCAAATATCTACACTATAGGACAATTAAAAAAATAGACAAGCAGGTGAACATTATATTTGTCTCCTAAGGTTGCCATCACAAAATACCAGACTGGAGAGCTTGAACAACAGACTTGGTTTTCTCATATTTCTGGAGGCTGGAAGTCCATGATCAAAGTGCCAACAGTGCAAATTTTTCGTGAGGCCTCACTCCTTGGTTTGCAGATGACCAGCTTCTCACTGTTGCTTCATATGGCCTTTTCTCTGTGCAAACCACTTCTGGTGTCCCTCTTCTTGTAAGTATATCAGTCCTTTCGGATCAGAGCCCCACTCTTATGGCCCTTTTTAATTGTAATTTCCTCCTTAAAGGCCCCATCTCCAAATACAGTCACGTAGGGGGTTAGGGCTTCAATATATGAATTTTGAGGGGACACATTTCAGTCCGTAACAAACATTAAACCCTCATAATATCCTTTAAGTTTTCTTATTTATATCCGTGTGTGCTATATATAATTTTTAGTGGGATCACACCATTTTGTTTGGTAACTTGCATTTTAAATGAACACATCATGACTATGCATGTCAATAAATGCATTTCAGCAACATTTTTAATGGAAGTACAGTATATTATTTTCATTGTTTGGATGTTCAATGATACCAATTCTGTTCTGTTGATATTTGGATTGTTTTCTTTTTACTATTAAAACTTTGAACACATATCTGTGTGCACTTGTGTGATTATTTCTTCAGGATGAAGTCGTAGAAGTGGAACTGCTGAGTCACAGGGGTGCAAGGTTTGTAGAACTTTTGTCAATATAAGAAATATCCAAACCTGTAAGAATGTTTTATGAGTTTATTTGAGCCAAACTGATAACATTTGCCAGGAAAGCAAAATCTCAAAGGATTGAGAAAATACTCCAGAAAATGGTAGTTTTACTACTTATTTTATACATCAGGATCAAAGGACAAGACCTAAGGGTGTTACATGAAATTCATTGGTGATAGATTAGAGGCAGGAGAAAGCAAAGCAGGGGGATCACTGGGATTGAGTAAAGTAGAGAGGTACTTCTTTTACATTTGTGGGTAAGAGAGTTAGAATAAACAACAAAGGGATTTGAGGTCTCTATTGTGGTGCAGTGGTTGTGCCCCGAGGAGTCTGGAAAAAAAGAATTACCCTCTGTTATCCTAGGTACAAAAAGACAATAGACATACCATTTAAGGAAAAGATTGACCTTTGTGAGGGAAGATAGGGGCCTAGGACAGGACTACCTGCCACGACCTGCTTTTACAATAGTTAGAAAGTTTTAATTTCAGATCTTCCTATGTGGTTACTTTCAGTCTCTGAGTTTGTAAGCCCTCCATGCAGGCCGCCCCTGAGCTTGTCAGGTTTAGTATGTGGCCACTTTTTCATCCACACTTTTAATACGTATTGCCAACAGCCCTCCTGAAAGGCTGTATCAGTTATAAACAGCAGTGTTTACATACATCCTATTTATCCATACCCCTAGCAACTCTGAGTATTTTTACAATTTTTGGCTAATTTGATAGTTGGTAGTAAAAACACACCTCGGTTATGTAAGTCTACATTCTACGTTTCCAGCTGCCTCTGGCTTCCTGGAGGAAAGTAACTGAAGCGATTCGGCAGAGTTTAGCTTCGGGTATCCTCAGTGGGATGCCAGGCGAGTGACAGCAGACAGCCAGGAGAGAATCCAGCAGGGCAATCTACAGGGAAAGGGAGTTTTACCAAGCCTTTTATGGGAAGGGCAATTGATAGAGGGAGGTTTTACAGTGTTAAACTTGAAGCGGGTATGTCACTCCAGATTAGCTGAACGTGCGTTCAGTAAGAACAAGCACATCCCCTGACCACTCTGCGCGGCTGAGCACTCCAGCCCGGCGTCCCACGGGCAGCGGTGCCACTGAGGAGCAACTGGCAGCAGGGCAGGAGGACCCGGGGCCGCCCAGTCGTCCCACAATGCCTCGCTCGCGCCACCTGAGGGCGGAGAGAAACGACCCCGGAGACACTAGGAATCCGGGGCGAACCGCGAGAAGTGCGCACGCGCACTGACCTCGGCGAGCCCTAGCAACCAGAGCAGTGACAGTAGCAACCGCCGGAATGGTGAGTACCTTTCAGGCCTCGTAGCCAAAGCTGAAAAGAGGTTGGAAGTGGGAAGGGTGATGGTGGAGAGTTGAGGGCTGGGAGCGCGGAGGGTGTCTTTGAACCGCGGAAGGGGGCCAATAGCGGATGCTGGCTCTGCGAAGTCAGAGGCCTGGGGTGATCGAGAAGCCCTGGCACTGGGTGGTCTGGGATGAGGGCGGTTTGGGGCAGACTAGAGGTTGGGTGAATGTGGAGGGATTCTGGCAAAGAAAAGGGAGGGCAAAGAGCAGGGAATTCTCGAAAAACAGAGGATAGGAGTGGGGAAGGTGATGGACGGGAGTGGGTTAATAAGGATCTCTTTTACATAGAAGTAAGTTCCCCCCTCGCGAGATGGAGTGGGGGAGCTGGAATGTGTGTCACACCGTTGCAGCAATTATTGGAAACCTGTGATGTTCCCAGGTTGCCCTGAATGACTGTGAGTGCAGTTATTAGGTAACGTTGTAAAATCCACTCTGATAGAAGGTATTAGGCTACTATTTCACAAATTTCAGTATGCAAAACTATGATAATAGTCGGACTAAGTACTAGGAGCTTGTTGGAGTGCCGATTGTGAATGTTTTATGATTGGAGGTGTTCAGACAGTGCATCTCAAGTTATTCTAAAATTGGACAGCACCCCACCACACTTGGAGAAATACAGCTTTAGATTAGAAATCTATCATCGGTCTACCCAATCAAAACCTTTGTGATGTAATGATTTTACCTAGTGATCCTCAACTCCTGCTTAAGATGTGCACTGTCTTGCTTACGTACTTAGCAATTCCAACTAGTATTTTGAAAAGGATGTTGTTGGTTAGTTACAGAGCCAGCCAAAGCTTTTTAGCAAAGGATGTGCTTGTCCTGCCGAATGGAGATATTTGTGAAGAATATAATTTGTTGTCTTCCTTTTGTAATTCCAATGCTATATAAGTGAGTAGAACTAGAGCTCAAGAAATTGAAATAACGAAGTCATGTCCATTTTCAACCAGAAGATTAAATGCTACTCTTTAAAGTAGCCCCTCCGCCCCAGCCTTTTCTTACTTTATTTCACACGCATTTAGCTAAATCACTGCCAAGGAAGGTAAAAAAAAGTTTCTCAGAGTGCCCCACGCCTAAGCAAACTGTGACCTTGAACTATTGCCTAGCCTCTGCCTGTAGGCTGCGGTCCCTGAAGCCAGCTACGCAATGAAAAACTAAATTAAAAAAAAAAAAAAGAAAGTAGAAAGTTTTGGAACCTAGGTTTATATTCAGGTGAAGAAATAATAAGCTCTAAATCCTGAAAGCATGAACCATGAAAATTATTGAAAATCTTCAGATAACGAATCAGAACGAGTAATTACAGGAAGCTAGCTGAGGCTCTGCTAAGCTGTTGGTCTTGGGACCCTCCAGAAATACAGGCCCACACAGTTTTCAAGTTTGTTTTTTTTAAAGAAATTAGCTTCCAGTGCATTAAAAATTATCATATTTTACAATAAAATTTCTCAAGGTTTCTAGCTTCTCTGAAAAATTAGAAATACTGTATTTTACCACCAGAGACATTTGTTCCCACATTTTTATATTACTAAAAATTTTTGTATTACTGTCAAATAATTGGCTGCATTTTTTCTTAATAATACATAAAATAAGAATGTTTTATTAATGGCTTTCATTAATGGGTTTCTCATATTTGAAGAAATGTGATATTAGGGTAATTCTTGTCCCAACTCCCACGTGTCAACGGTTTTCTAGAGCCAAATAGAGGCTCTTTAAATGGCCAGCTTTATCCATTAGTGATGTCCACTAGTTTTCAAGACATTTCAGTTTTGATTCCTGCTCTCTATAGGGGAACTAGTGACCTTATAAGCCAATTTATAGACAGCTAGATTGCTTCCAATTTGAAAGTGTTCTTATATGTATCTTTTTAGGGACCCATGCAAAGATTTCCTCTGAGAAATATACCGAGGGGTGGGGTTGCAGAATCATAGGGTCTATGTATAATTTCCCTATGCACTGTCAGACTTCCTTCCTTCCTCCCCCCTCCTCCCTTCCTTCCTTCTTTTCTTTTCTTTTCTTTTTAAAAGATTTTATTTATTTACATTTAGAGAGAGAAGGGAAGGGAGGGAGAGAAACATCAATGTGCAGAAGATACATGATCCGTTGCCTGTTGCACACCCCCAACTGGTGACCTGGCCCGCAAACCCAGGCACTGACCAGGAATCGAACCATCAATCTTTCAGTTTGCAGGTTGGCACTCTATCCACTTAGCCACACCAGCCAGGGCATGTCACCAACTTTCTAACTTTCCAATCTGAAGGTATATTTTAGCATCCCATTGTTTCCGTCTTCATTTTTCTGATTTTGAATGAGTTTGATTACCTCATGCTATTTTTGTTAATCATCTGGATTTCAGTTTCTGTGTACTTTCTGTTTACATTTTTGCCAACTTTTCCATATTAATTTTGTTTCTGAATGCTAGGAGTTCCTTATATATCTAGGTATTAGTCTTTTGTTGGTTTTATATTGGAAGTTTCTTCTCTGAATGTTTCTGTTTACTTTATCAATGGTGTTCTTCACTTGCTGAACTCTGTTCTAATATTTGTGAGTTTATTCTACTGTGTTTTCTAAATAGATGATCATTGGCACATAATGAATTTTATTTCCTCCTTTTAACCATTCCAGTTTTTACTTCTCTTTATTAAAATATTTATAAAGATCTCTTGTACCATGTTAAATAGTAGCAGTGATAGCAGACATCCTAGAGATGTGTTTGGGATCTTAAAGAGAATACTTTTAATGTTACCTTCCCAATTTGGCCCACTGTGTCCACCTTATATAAAATAAATACCTTTCACACGCATCTATACATATCTTCATATACTTTACCGTGTTTGGCATTTTCTTTTTCTTTATTGAGTAATTGTCACCTTCTAATAAACTATATAATTTGTTTTTAAAATTGTGCTACTTACCATTTGTCTCCTGCCAATGGTTCTATAAGGGCAAGGATCTTTGTTTTGTCATTGATATGTTCTAAGCATGTAGAAGAATGTTTGGTACATGGTAGATACTCAATAAAAATTTGCTGAAATGAATGAATTTCTCTGTTAAGTATGGTGTTCATTACAGCATTTTGATCTGTAGCTTTTATCAAGGAAGGAGTTTCCCTATAACTCTTAGTTGAGCGCTTTTAATATCAAATGTAGAACTTTATCAAGTGCTTTTTCTGCACATAATGAAATAAATATGATTTCCCTCTTTAATTCAATAATAAATGATTTACATTTATACATTTTCCTGTTGTGAAACAATACTTATGCTTCTGGGATAAGCATTTCTTGATCATGTTCATTATACATGATTGGCTTTGGAGATCTAACGTAGCTAGGCTTTTCAAACCTGTGTTGAGAAATAAATAGGACTCCTTATCTTGTTATAGCATCAAGTTAGTCTAGCCTCATAAAATAAGTTGGCAGCTTTCCCTCTCTTTCTAGTTTCTGAAACAACTTGTATAACAGGGACTATATCTTCCTTGACAGATTGGTAGAACTCATAAAATTAGGCTTGAAGCTTTAGGGGAGGAGGATGAAGGTAATCTCTTTGACTGTTTTTTAATGTTTTAAATAGTTACTGGTCTATTCAGATTTTCTGATTTTTTTTGTGACAGTTCTGGCATTTTTCTGTTTGTTCATTTTTTAGAAAGACATACTTTACCTAGCTCTTCAAACTTATTACCATATGTTTGCTTATAATATATTTTTTTAAAGTCTCCATGGTATCTGTGTTATTTTTTCTTATTCAGTCATCTCTCCCCCCGCCCCTACTGTGTTTCCCATTGACTTCTTCCTTTGTATTTCCTGTGCCTTCTTTGGGTTTGCAATGATGCATTTTTTTCAAATATCTTGAATGCTTAGCTTATTTGTTTTCCATCTCTTATTCTCTCTTCTTGTCAAATAAATGTATTTGAAACTGTAAGTTTCCTTTTAAGTCTTATCTGTATTTCTCAAATTTTGACTTTTTATCTTTTATTATTTCACTTTATTTATAATTTTTTTAACCTAAGCGTGATTTATCAGTATGTCTTTATTGTCTTTACTCTCTCAACATAATGCTATATACTTTTAAAATTATCCTTTTGTTTTTATTTAGGGTATTCTTTTTTTAAATGAACTCTAGCAATAATTCAAAGGATGTCTTCCTTTGCTCATCTTTAAAGTTACAAATAGCTGTGGCTGGTGTGCTCAGTGGATCAGCACCAGCCTGTGAACCAAAAGGACACCAATTTGATTCCCAGTCAGGGCACATCCTGGGTTGCAGGCCAGGAGTCCCATTGGGGGTGGGCGAGAGGCAACTGGTATTTCTCTCACACATCGATGTTGTTCTCCCTTACTTTCTCCCTTCCTTCCCCTCTCTCTAAAAAATAAATAAGAAAAATCTTTAAAAAGTTATAAATATAATAAGTTGAATCAAAGGTGTTATTGGTTATAAGGTACATTATTTTATGTACTAAGAAAGAAAAATAAGTTCAGATTAAACTATAACAAATAATTTATCAGTTAGAATTTTTATTTTGTACTTATTGACAGAGTTCTTTTAAACATATTCAGGCATATAGACTTATCGTGTGTCTTTGCTAACATAAAAAGGAATCTATGTGTATGAGATACAATTGTTAATGTTTTTCTAAAACTTCACAACTGCCACTTGGCCACTGCAGTTGTAAATTGTTCCTGGTTGGAAAGTGCATCCAAAATCCAAAGATGTTAAAATGTAAAAGAATATGTAGATCTTAGAACCAATGAAATGACAATTTTTAATATCAAGTGTCAAAAGCTATTTATTTTTTGTACACCAGTGGGAGTTATCTATATGGGCATTACATCATGACTCCCTTAATTTCTCTGAGAGATATTTAAATAAATTATTCTGATTTCAGGAAATCAAAACATTCTGCATATGAAGTGTAAAAGAAACAAGTTAATTTTTTTAATGGTAGATCCCAGGGTTGATAATTATTGCATGCAAATTGAATCAACAGATTATACCAGTAAAGACATTCTTGTTTTTTTCTTCTCTTTTTAAGGCAAAAGCAACAACAATCAAAGAAGCCCTAGCCAGATGGGTGAGTGCATGAGCTTTTACTTGTAGAAACTATACAAGGAGAACTTTTAGATAGTTATTTAAATCTGATCATTCAGTAAAAGGGATCTTTGTGGTATTGGAACTATTTAGCTATCTTGACTGTGGTGGTAGATACATGAGCCTGCACAAGTGATAAAAATGTATAGGACGTAATACACCCATACAAACACATTCACACTCATATGTACAAATGAGTACAAGTAACATTGGGAAATCTGACTTAAATCAGTGGATTGTACCAGTATTAATATTCTGATTGTGATATACTTAGAAAATATTAGGCAGCATATACTGTTAACTAAATTTTGAATTATGTTCTTAGTACCAAAATTAAACTCTAGGTAGAATTCAGTAGTAAATTACTGTAGAGCAAATAGTTTTGACCTCAGCTGTGTTGTAAAAAGTATTATCTCCTAAAATTCTTGGTATTTTGGGGTTGTAGCTCAGACTGGATAGTATATAGAAAAAGATGAGGTTGAAGAAAAACAGTTGATCTTACATATCTGAATCTGATATTTAAGGAAAGGTTGTTTCGGGACAAGGAATTCTTCCCAGAAAAATGTTTTTGTTGTTGTGTTTGCTTATGTTTATTAACTGATAGGCTTTTAAGGGATTTTATATATTACATAAATTATTTTCTTTCCTTCATTGTTTCCATTTGGTTGGGCCCTAACATTGAATTATCTTAGTCGGTTGTGTAGAAGCCTGGTTATGAGTCCATAGTAAAGGTCAATAAGTGAACTGCAAAGAATGCACAGAATTACTAAATTCTTTTTTTTTTTTATCCTAGTAATTGTTTTGAAATAAGGATTGAAAAGCCTGATGAAATTCTGACCTCCTTTAACTCCACGTTGCAATCAAAGATCATTTTCTTCCAAATTAATTTTTATTACAGGAAGAGAAAACCAGTCAGAAGCCATCTGAAGCCAAAGAGATAAAGCTTTATGCCCAGATTCCCCCTATAGAGAAGATGGATGCATCCTTGTCCATGCTGGCTAATTGCGAGTAAGTTCTCGTCTTTATTCATCCTTCTAGTTGCATAAACAGCTAAAGAATTATTCCCTCACCATATTCCCAGATTTAAGGGACTCAGTTTTTCACTAGCAGTTCTCAGTAGTGGGAGATGACTAGAAGATATACAGATTTGATCAGTAATTTACACTGCACAGTAATTTACTTTGCTGTTTCAAGTAAAAAGATGAATAATTCCTCTTCAAGTCAAAACAGAAAGGAAATGGTCAAGTGTGACTAGGAATGTGTAATTATGCTCCCTTTAAATATTTGTTTTATATAATTAAAGTATGCATAGGAAAATATAGATAAATATATACAAACTATTAAAAGTAAGTATCTCTTGAGGAGTGTGTGGGGTGGTTAGGATTACATATGATTTCTTACAATACAGATTTCTGAATGCTTTAACACATGAAAAAATAATATCTCCATTCTTGTGTGTGTGTGTGTGTGTGTGTGTGTGTGTGTAGTTCTGCTTTTTACAAAAATGGATCATATAAAATGTATTATTCTGCTAGGTGGTTTTTAAACTTAACTACATATCATGAACATCTTCTCAAGTTGACATCTATAGCCCAATCTCATTTTAGTCATAGCATAGTATTCTTCAGTGAGGGATGTTTATAGATATTTTTCCCCCATTTTTGTTATTGCAATAATACAGTCAATAATGTAGTTTATACAACTTTTGGCATTTGCATTAGTATTTCAGTAGGATGTATTCGTAGAAAATGAATTACTGGGTCAAAGAACATATGCATTAAAATATTTGGTAGATGACATCAAATTGCCCTCAAAAATGTTTTTAAAAAAATTTTCTACTCATTAATGAGTATATATTAACCTTTGTAATCAGAAAAAACTATGAAGATTTCAAAATGAAGGAATACATGCCATGTCTGAAGGGAATAAAAGGATTCGGTGTCAAAAGGAAGTATGACTTAAATATTGTTATCTTTTATGGGCACAGGAGAAATAATTTCTGATATACCATTTAAAAGTTTTTTATATTAATTCAAGTTTTTCTTTGTTCTTTTTAAGGAAGCTTTCACTATCTACAAACTGCATTGAAAAGATTGCCAACCTGAATGGCTTAAGTAAGTGATCCACAATAACAGATGGTTCTTGGATTTTCTAGTTATTGAAATAAACATTCCAGAGACACTACGTAATCCCAGAGGCTCACACCTGTTTTAACCACAGTACTTGTCAGATGACAGAGAGAGACCTGAACATTTTAAAGATACTTAAAGTTTTTATAGACTTAGAATTGAGATATCTTAAATAAAAAATCAGATTTTTAAAATATATTTTATCAGATTTATCTTGTGTTTCATACTGGTTATATTTAAAATTAAATTTCTCACCATCCTTGTTTTTCCTGTGCACTAACAAATGTTAACGACGTTGCCACCTACCCAGGGGCCAAGGCCTCCGACTCCTGTGCTAGTTTCCGACGGTTACTGAAACTTGATGGCTTAAAACAACAGAAATTTGTTCCCTCACAGATCTGGAAGTCAGAAGTATGAAATCAGTTTCACTGACCAAAATCAGGGTTTTGACAGAGCCACACTCCCTCTGGAGGCTTTAGGGGAGAATTTGTTCCTTGCCTCTTCTAGATTCTAATGGCTGCCACATTCCTTGGCTCGTGACCACATCACTCCAATTTCTGCCTCTGTAGTCATATTGCCTTCTCCTCTTGTGTCTATGTCAAGTCTTTCCTTTTTGAGGATACATGTGATTGCATTTATGGAACACCTGGATACTTGAGGATACTCTCCCTATCTTAAGATCCCTAACTTATTCACATCTGTGAAGTACTTATTCCCCATATAAGGCAACACTCACAGGGTCCAGGGATTAGGAGGTACATGTCTTTTGGTGAGCCATCATTTCTCCTACCATATCCCCCCTTTACTTCCCTCAAGCCCCACATCCAAGTTCATCACAAGTCCTGTTAACTCTACTCTTTGAAAGAGCTCTCAAATAATATGTTGCTTTAAAAAAATATATGTTTTTTACATTTAGAAAGTGGTGGGGGAGAGAGAGAGAAGAGAGAGAAACACTGATTGGTTGCCTGCCATACGGGATTGAATCCGCAACCTAGATGTGTGCCCTGAACGGGAATTGAACTATCAACCTTTTGGTGTCGGGGACAGTGCTCTGACCAACTGAACCACTCCAGCTAGGACAATATGTTCCTTTTTTATAAATTCTAGGAGCTAGAGCTTTAATTTAAACTCTAATCATCCCCCTTAAATGGTACTTAAGAAACTTTTTTTTACTTAAATATTTTTATTGTATTTTTTCCCAAATGTTTAAAAAGATTTTATTTATTTTTAGAGAGAGGGGAAGGGAGGGAGAAAGAAAGGCAGAGAAACATCGATGTGTGAGAGAAACATAGATCGGTTACCTTTCCTATGCCCCCAATCAGGGATGGCTATAACCTAGGCATGTGCCCTGACTGTGAATTGAACCAGCAACATTTTGGTTCACAAGACGACACCCAGCCCATTGAGCCACACCAGCCAGGGCTAGCAAATGGTTTTGACTGCTTTCCACAGTAAATACATTTGAATTTATGATTCAGTACATATATGTATTCATATGAATACACAGATCAAATATACACATACACATATGAATTGGAATCAAGTTGGTTAAACATTTACCTTTATAGCATAGGCTCCAGTATAAATTTTTAAAATTCTTTTTTATTGTTTTAGATGTTTGTCACAACCCACTAAGTTGATTTCACACACAATTTGAAAAACACTGCCTTAAGACTTTTGTAATAGCCTCCTAATTGATCTCCTTTTCTCTTTCTGCTCTTCATTTGACCTTCAGCACTGATATCAGTTTTCTTTCTAAAAATATTATTCTCATTACCATTTCTCCAGATCAAAGACCTTAATGGCTCTCCTTTGCCTAGTAAAGACCACTTGCCTTAATGTTGCATTCAAAGTCATCTAAAAGCTTATACCACACTATTCACACCAAAACACATCATTCTTTTTTATGACTCTGCACTTGTTAATGCAGCGCTTTTCATTGAGAACAGCCCCCTCCTCTAACAGGAAAACCCTACAAAAAAAACCAAAATTAATATTAAGAATGCCAAGTGTAAATGTCATTTCTCCCTCTAAAGACTTCTCTAATCTCCACCATCATAATTACTCCTTCTTTGCAAACATTTAAACAGACCTATCTTGAACTATAATAATAATTACCTACTTCATAACTATTGTTAATAATAAATGAGTTAGTGTATATAAAATACTTAGAATAGTGCCTGGTACATATAAATGCCCATTTTTAAAGTAGGCGAGGACTATGTTCTGTCTCTTTAGATAATGAACTCCTTGGGGGCAAGCATTATGTTTAATTAATCTATTTATCTCCTATGCCAAATCTTCATCTTCCTTAATACCTTATATAATGGTGGAGAGGAAATGTTTTCTGTTAAAACTGTATATAAGGTGACTCAATCTATTCTAATTTTTCAGCGACTCATTAGAAAATGTGAGATGTTTCATTTCATTCTTTTCTTTGTAATTGAAATAACTTTCTTAAATGAGACAAAATTGATAACATTTATCAATACAGATGATGTACTTTTTTCATAAAAACATGACTATGATTATAGTGAAAATGGATAACCTATATAGGATTGGCAATGCATTTTAACTAGTATTCTAACTCTATTCAGTTGATAATGACTCTAAGGAAAATTGTATTAAAAGCGTTCCCAAAATTCAGTGGATAAGAGTACTTTAATCAGTTATTGATGTCTGCCATAGACATGGAATGAGAGAGTGTAGGCATTTGTACCATGTGTTTGTTATACTTGCTTCATCTCATTTTAGTTCTGCTTGTAACGAATGATACTTCTGCAGTCTGTGGTCAGCGAAAACACTTTACCTGTGATTAGGAGGCAAAAAGAAGCCAACTGATCCATATGAAGGATTGAATATATGACCCTGGCTTGCCTCCCACCTCTTTCCCTTATGAGCACTGTAGTCTTACCTTTAGGCTATGGTGAGAGGATCTGAAATACATAGGTACTACTGTTTAACAGGAGCTTTATAAGGCAGAATAACCATATGGCAATTTCTATTTATTGTACCAAAACTGTGCCGGGAAAACTGTATGACATCACTATGTTCAAAACTGTAACTGAAAAGCTGTACAGTGTGAATATTAATCTCATGTTAAAGATTAGAACATAAATTTTGTTGCCTTGTGTTTTTGGTAAAATACTTTACTCCTTTATTTACTAAAAAAATAAACATATAACTTTAAGACACTTTTTCTCATTTTCATCAGGACCTGGATAAAGAAAAAGTCCTTTCTGCTTTGGCCAGGTTGCTTATTTGGTTAGTGTCACCCTGATACACCAAGGTTGTGGGTTCGATCCCAGGTCAAAGCACATACAAGAAGCAACCAATGAATGCATAAATAAGTGGAACAACAAATTGATGTTTCTTTCTCTCTGTCCACTCTCTAACAAAATAATTAATTAATTAATTAAAAAATAAAATTCTTAAAAGAAAATGTGTTTTCCTTCTAGTGGTGCTCTACTATGGAAAAATATATAATTATGTTATGTAGAACACTTAATCTATTAACTTTGATATTATCATTTATTTCCCTATACAGCAATAAATAAGATCTTTTTAGACTTTTCATACCAGTTTCATGTGCACTTTTTTAAAAAGGAGTTTTTATATGTTAAGTTAGATACTATCTTGAAAGGTGGCATATATTTGTTATCTCCAATTTCTGAGGTCATTTATCAGTCCTCATCTTAGATGACCTTTAGTATACTTTGCTAAATGGATCCATACTTTGTTAAATTATCCATACTTTGCATGGATGATTTCTTTCCTCTTTGAAGCAATTTCAGTATTTGGCTTCTTGGACACTATACCCTCCAGATTTCCTCCTACCTTTCTGGCTACTTCTTCCCAGTCTCATGTCCCTAACTTTTAAATGTTGGGGTACCCCAGGATTCAATTTTTGGATCTCTTCTCTTTTCTGTCCTCACCTACTCCCTAGATTGATTATCATTCCAAATCATGGCTTTCCCATCTATCCGTATGCTGACGGCTCCCAAATTTATATCTCTAGCCCAGGTGTCTCCTCTGATCTCCAGATTCACACATCTAGTTGCCTGATATTTCCCTTAAATGTCTAGTAGACATCTCATACTTCACGTGTGCAAAAGTCCTAATACCCTTCAGCAGCCCCAGCTAAACCAACTTATGTGTCTATCTTAGTGACAAGTCCATTCTTCCAGCTGCTTAGGCCAAACTCTTTGGTAATTTCTTGACTCTTCATACTTCCTCTATAAAAGGCCTATTATCTTTCTAATTTCATCTCTATTAGTCTCCTCTCATTGTTCCAGCTAGTTTCTTGTGTTTTGTGAACATTTTTAATGTGGTCCTGTCTCATAGCCTTTACACTTGAAGTTCTGTTTGCCTGTTAATGCCCTTCCTCCATCTGTCCTCATGGCTAGCTGCCTCACTTCCTTTGAGTCTTTACTTAGAAGTTACCATCTATCTAAAATGTCAGCTGCCCCTAACCCCCTGACATTTCATTCCTTTTATCTGCTTTTTCTTTTCTCTTTCATGCTTGTCACTATCTAATGTACTTATTTTGTTTACTAGCTGTTGAATGTTCTATGACAGTAGGATTTTTATCTGTATTATTCACTATTATATTGCAAGTGCTTAGTGCTGTTCCTGGCATATAGTAGATGCTCAATAATTATGTATTGAATAACTTTTTGAATAAGCATTTTATCCTGCATGAAATAGGAAAAAAAATGGAATGGTAATATTTCCATATGAAGAAACTATGAAAAATAATTGTGTGATTTTCTTCAATATTTAATTTTCACACATTTTATAATTGTATGGATTTATTAGTTTACTAGAGCTGCCATAACCAATCCCATAACAGGAATTTATTTTCTCAGTTGTGGAGGCTGGAAGTCTCAGATCAATGTCAGCAGGATTGATTTCTTCTGAGGCCTCTTCTCCCTGGCTTGTGGATGGCCATCTTTTCCTTTATCTTCACATGGTCTTTCCTGTCTTTCTGTCTGTGTCCTATCTCCTTTTATAAGGGTACCAGTCATATTGGATTTCACCTAAAATGATCTCAGTCTACCTAATTACCCCCTTTAAGGTCCTGTTTCCAAATAGATTCACATTTTGAGGGACTAGGGGTTAGAACTTCAACATATGCATTTTGGAGGGACCCGATTCTGCCTATAACACAGAGTCCTGTTTCAATAGTTAAATCATTTTGCATGAATTAGATCACTCTTAAAATTCCTTGTTCTGAAAGTTAAATATGCCCTGACTTCTGTGGCACAGTTGGTTGGGCATCATCCCACACAGTAAAATGTTGTAGGTTTGATTCCTGGTCAGGACACATGCCTAGGTTGCAGGTTTGATCCCTGGTCAGGGCACATACAAGAAGCAACTTACCAATGTTTCTCTTTCAAATAGATGTTTTTCTCCCTCTCTTTCCCCTTCCCTTCCCCTCTCCTTAAAAATAAATAAATAAAATGTTTTTTAAAAAAAGTTAAATGTTTCTCATAAGAGAATTTAAAATAATTTATTAAATAAATTAAAAGCAACATTTATATAACTATATATGCCTGATACACACCCCCCCATTTATTGTATAGTTACCATGGATAAAGCATTAGGCTGAATGTTTTAGACAACTGTCTCAATCCGTACGTCCTTATAAACTAGATATTATATCACCTCATTTTTCACATGAAACTGAGATTCAAAGAGGTGTGGTTGCTTCTCTCGAGAGTTAGAATTGGAGCTCAGTTAATTGGTAATTTATGCATATTACAGAACAGTGCCACTCAATAGAACTGTCTGCCCTGTCCCAAAACAGTTGCCGTTAACCATATGTGGCCATTAAAATTCTTGATGTGAGGCTAGTGTGACTGAGAAACTGAATTTTAATTGTATTTCATGTTAATTAAGTTAACTAGCTATGTAGCTAATAGCTACCATATTGTACAGTATAGTTATAGAAGTTTAAGTTGTGAAAACCAAATGTATAACTTATGCATAAGTAATCACAGTAGTTTTTTAGAACAGAAATGAGATTTCCTGTGTTTTACTAGAAATCTTTTTTTAATTTTGAAAAATAATACATGCTCATGGTTTTATGCAAATAGTTCAAAAGTTTACAATGTAAAATGTCTTCTTCTGACCGTATATTCTCAGTTCCTCCCCCAAAGTAACCGCTGTTTCTTCTTTCTTTTTTCTCTTCCAGAAATAGCCTATATTATATACAAATAGAAACATCATTGTAATAAATACAAATAATTATCTTTTAAACCAAATCACCATCTACTCATTTGAAAGATTGGAGGCAAAAGATTTTTAAAATTTTAATTCATTTGATTTCACTTCTAATCCTTTGTGGAATGGGGTATACTATACATAAATATATTTGTTTTCTAGTCTGAGTCCTTATACTATAAGAAATTTGAAATATATATATATATATATATATATATATATATTCTCAAGTCTGAAGTTCCTATCTTCTTTACTCTTATTTATTCTTCTCATATTTACTAGCCCGCAATTTAAGACCATGCATTCCAAATAGGTAACGATTTTTAAATTTTATATTGGCATGATGTGAAATTATAGTTGCAGTGTTTACCTTAGATGACAGGTCAATGATATTTCCTACTTGATTACCACTTTTTATTAATACAGTCTTTCTTACTCATTATATAAGAATATTTATATAAAATTTATTAAAACCTTATTATTCTAGATTTATAATTAAGTAATATGATTCTCATAAACAACAAATTGCTTTCTTTCCACTACAGAAAACTTGAGGATATTGTCTTTAGGAAGAAACAACATAAAGAACTTAAATGGACTGGTAGGTTGCTATTTATTACTTTAAAAAAGCATACACTTTTTTCTTAGTATAAAAATAATACTTGTCCATTGCAGAGACTTTACAAAGTAGAAAAGCAATGATAAAAAGTACCTATAAGCCACTGACAATTTAAATACTGCTAACATTTTGATTGACATCTTCCTTGACTTTTTTTCCTGTTCTTCAGTGGGTATGTAGAGAATGAAATCATACTATACTTATTGTTTTGTATCTCTTTTTTTACTTGATATGTAAAGATTATTTTTCCATGTCATTCATTCATTCAACAAATTAATTCAATAATATTTCCGGTCTACTTTAAGCCAGGTACTGTTCTAAGCACTTAAGATACAGCAGAATGAGTATAAAATGAAATATTTGCTGCCATAGAACTTACATTACAGTGGAGGGAGACAGACTAGAAAATAATTGTATAATACATAAGGTAGTGATGAATACAGTGAAGAAAACAAGGTATATAGGAGAACACAGAGTGATGGGAAGTCCTCTCTGGAAGAGAGGATGTAAATTATAGAGCTGACCAAGGGATAAGAAATTCAGGCTGAGGTGAGACAGCAAGTGCAAGTGCCCTAAAACTGAAGCTGAAAACAAAAGAGTTGAAAGAAGGAAGAATTGTCCTCAATGATGTTGGCGAGTAAGCCAGGAACCAGGAGGTCATACTGAGCCTTTTATGTCACGATAAAGTTTTAGATTTTTTTCCAAATGGCTTGCAAAGCCATTGGAGGTTTTTCATCAGAGGATGTGACTTAAGTTTTTAAAATAATTTTCAGTGATATCCCTTTTTTATGACAGTATAATAATCTATTTGATTGATGTACCATAATTTATTAAATTCAGTTACTTGTTGCCCTGGCCAGGTAGCTTAGCTGGTTATAGCATTGTCTTGATACACCATGTTTGCAGGTTTGATCCTCAGTCAAGGCACATACAAGAATCAACCAATGAATGCATCAATAAGTGGAGCAACAAATTGATGTTTCACTCTCTCCCCCTCCCTTCCGGCTCTCTCTAAAATCAATAAATTACTCAATAAATAATTACAATAAATAAATAAATCAGTTACTTATTATTCCTTATTTATTTCCAGTTTGGAGTTATTATAATCAATAGTGTTATGAATCCCCTTTTAGCTATATTATTGTACACATCTATGAATAATTCCTTGAATAAATTCCTTGAAATGGAATTGCTGGGTCAAAAGGTATGAATTTAAGGTCTTTATGACATTTCATTTAATTAGCATTTGGTAAGTTTGTAATACTTTATACTCCTACCTGTAATATATGAGGGTTCCCATTTCCCCTTACCAACCTTGGAAATTTAAAACTTTCTGAAGTTTTTTACAGTGGAGTGAAGAGGGCCATATATTTTTATTTATATATTTACTGGCCATTTGAATTTTCTTGCAAAGAAGCTGAAAGGAAACAACATTGTAATACTAAGAAATTTCAGCAAAGATGAAGCTGATTTCTTTTTCTTGTGTCTGTAACCAAAAGAAAATAATTTTTAAAAGTATTTATTATTGAATAATTCATAAACATTCTGAAATTTTCTATGCCTCTGGCCTCCTTCCCCACCTTCCGATAAGTAAGTCCAGCTGTGCTTCATAAGAACCAGTGCGGTTGAAACTGCAGTGCTTCCTAACAAGTACCTCTCAAGGTGAGAGAGGCTGAAATGACCATCCCCCATTACAGGAAGAACTATTATGCCTAAGTAGGTGTCAGTGTTCAAGAAGTAATTTTGGAATTATCTTGAATGATCTGAATAATACTCCTACTTCTACATGTATACTTACATAACGATTTACTAATGAATTTATAAAATGCTCGGAAATTCTTTTTTTGTATATAATTATTTTTAATCCTCTCCTGAGGACATTTTTTCACTGCTTTTTAGAGAAAGAGGAAGGGAGAGAGAAATGCTGATGTGAGACAGAAGTATCGGTTGGTTGCCTCCTGTAAGTGCCCAGAATGGGGATCATAGGTGCCCAGACTGGGGATTGAACCCACAACCTAGGTATGTGCCCTGACCGGGAACTGACCCCACAACCTTTTGGTTACGGGATGATGTTCCAACCCACTGAGCCAGCCATACTGGCCAGGGCAAAATGCTTGGAAATTCTTAGAGATTACATTCTAAAATAAAGGAAGTTTTCCCCTCCAAAACGATAACCATTAAATGAATTGTTTGCTTTCTAGTTAGGTATGATGAGTAAATATTTAATGATCTATAAAAAAATGTTTTTGGTGTTCTAAATGATTGATATATTTAAAAATATTTTGCTTTCTTCTCTACATTCTCTGAGTGTAGATGGTAAAAAATGTCAAATATAGGGACATTATTGATAATAAAAAAATATTATAGTACAAAAAATAAGAATTTACTATTCTTCAAACTAAATATGATTTTGAATTATATATAAAGGAAGAATTTGCAAATAAATGTATCCCAGAGTTTTTAGGATCAATTTGATAGAGAAGCTTAATATTCCTTCGGGTATTTTCAGAATACCAGATTGTCAAGTATTGCTATAGTATATAATTTCTCCCATGAAATGTAATATATACCTAGAAACTGCAAAGAAATTATAAATATAAGATTAAAGACATGTATGGAGATATTATGTAGCTGAACCATCACTTGCTTAGATCTCTTCACTTTCTATATACTATCAATAACACCCAACCGTTGTTTTTCTTTCCAGGATGTGTGTCTATGTGTGTATACATACATGCATACATACAGCAAAAACAACATTTTATCAATCCAAAAGCTTTACTACCTATGCATAGGATAAAGAAAAATAAATCAGCTTAGGAATACAAATGCTGGGCTTCAAATAGGTTCACATACTAACTGATTTATTCATCTAGATGCAGCAGTCTTGTGGCATGATTTAAACAGCTGCCTCAGTAAGTTAAACATGACCACTCTAACCTGTGAACCATCAAATTGAATGAAAGGGGTCTATGTAAAACTACTGGAAAACCAACTGTTAAGGTCCATTATAAACCCATTTGTATAGATGATCTGGCTTCTGCCTTCCTTTTGGATCTCATTTCATAACTACTCTTCTTCCTAGCTGGTCATCTCCAGCCACTGGCTGCCTTGCTCTTCCTAGAACATGCCAAGTCCATCCTGCCACCACCCCCCGCCCTGCCCAGGACATTTGCACTTGCTTTTTCCTAGCCTAGAAATCTTTGTTACTCTGGACTTCCACATTACTGGCTCCTTACTTGACCTCAGATGTCACCTGCTCAAAAGTGACCCAACTACCCTATATCTAATGTAGTTCCCTAGGCAACAACTCTCTCTCTATATCTATGTCTACGTCTAAGTCTATATCTATTTCAACTTTCTATCTGAAATTTTTATTGGTTTGCTCTTCTCCCGCTTGCTTGCCCACCCTCTCTGTCACGTACACAAATCCTAATGAGCAGGTCAGTTTTGTTCTTCAGCATCTACATTAGTGCTTGATACATGTAGTAGGCATTCTATAAAGATTTATTGAGTGACTCAATACATTATATTAATTATAAAAACTGTTAGGTTAGCCCTAACTGGATGCCTCAGTTGTTTAGAACGTCATTCCGTACACCAAAAGCTGCAAATTCAATTCCTGGTCAGGGCACATGCCTGGGTTGTTTGTTCAATCCCCTGTTGGGGTGCCTAAGGGAGGCAGCCAATCGATGTTTCCCTCTCACATCGATGTTTCTCTTTCTCTCAATCAGTGGGCATATCCTTGGATGAGGATTAAAAAAAACAAATTACTAGGTTAAAGTTTTAATTCTAAGGGTTATGTATGTTAATTGTCAAAAAACAAATAAATTCATAAATATATGAAATACACTGTGAAAGCCTTTTTTCTTCCTACCTCCCCAACTCCATGAGTAACAGAAATAATATTGTTTAATATACTTTAATATTTTTCTGTGCAAATACAAATAGATGCCTGTATATATGTATATGCATGTGTGTGTATGTTACATATGTTTGTACTATGATATACAAGGTCATACGTTTTTTCTTATTTTTCACTCAATACAAGGGTAGGCAAAAATAGGTTGATAATAATAAATAATACAATATTTAATAAATAAATAATAATACAAGAATAAACTGTTTCACATACTCACAACTGTAAACCTACTTGTGCCCACCCCTGTGTATGAGGAATATTCTTTTATGCCAAAACATGCATATTTAATGCATTCTTGTATTTTTTAATTTTCTTTTTAAAATGTATTTAAATTAAATTTTATTTTATTTTAAATCATGTTTATTCTACTACAGTTGTCTGTTTTTCCCCCTTTGCCTCCCCGACCCATCTCCCCCTACCCCCTGCCCCGCTCCCACAGTCAATTCCCACTCCGTTGTCCATGTCCATGGGTCCTTCATACATGTTCTTTGTCTAGTCCCTTCCCCTCTTTCCACCATTGTCCTCCTTCCCTGATTCCCTCTGGTCACTTTCGGTCTGCTCCATGTCTCCATGCCTGTGGTTTATTTTGTTCATTAGTTTATCTTGTTGAATAGCGCATTCTTTTAAAATAGCTGTACAGTTTTCTCTAGTATCAATATACAAGTTTGATCCGAGTCTCTTCCCTTTTTAAGGATGAATAATATTCTGTTGTGTGTATATACCATATTTTGTTTATTCCTTTATCCACTGATGGCACTTGGGTTGTTTGCATCTTTTGGCTATTGAAAATAATGCTGCTGTGAACATGGTCATAAATATCTCTTTGAAACTCTTTTTTTTCAATTCTTTAGGTTAAATACCCAGAAGTGGGATTGCTGAATCATATTTCCAATTTTTGGAGGAACTGCAAAACTGTTCCATAGCCCCTGCACCATTTTAAATTCCCACCAATAGTGCACAAGGGTTCCAATTTCTCCATATCCTTGTCAGAACATCTTATTTTCTGTCTGTTTGATAGCAGCCATTGTAGTGAGTATGAGGTGGTCTCTCATTATACCAACCTCCTCATTTTATAGAGTAAGAAACTAAGGAGAAATTATTTGTTCACTTGCAGAAAGCAAACCAATTTGTTAAATGCCTATTCACTCAATGTCCAGTCCTCCAAAGGGCCAGTTTATTGAATGACAGGTTTCACTGAGTTGATTCACACAAACTTAGCCAGGTTTTACTGATTGATGTTCACCAGGTTGCTTCACCAAAATCGTCTTAAAAAAAAATATTGTCTTTATTACCTCCTTATAAATACATAGAAAATTGTGTTGCTTGGAATGGTTTCAACACCTTTTGAAATTTTCTTTAAGGTTTTATTTAGTGTTAATGTTAAGGCTGCTGTTTCATCCAGCTGTTGAATTTGTCAGTCCATCTTTGTAGAATGTCAGTTTCATATTTTAGGTACTAATCACTTCTCAAACTATTGAAACACATAAAACTAGTAATCTAATTGAGCTGGCTAGCAAATCCTTATCTTTAGGGAAATACAAAAGACAGTGGAATTGATTGAAAATATACTGAAAGACAGAACTACACCCTGGACATTCAAAATTGGTACATTTGTAAGTCAATATGCATAAGAAATTTTTGTTCCACAAAATCATATTCTCAAGTAAAGTCACCAAATGCACTGAAATTTTGTTGACAAAAGATCTAAATGGCTGAAAAATAAACTGAAACAAACTCTTCAAATGAGTGAACAAAGCATTACAACCTTCAAAGTTACCCTATTTAAAAGAATTTCTATCCTATCTAAATATAATAACTATAATTTGTAAGTAATTAAACAGTTTTTTGATAAATCAGTAAAAGAGTAAATGCAGCAAATTGGCTACTTGGAGAACTGCTCAATTGGCTCTATGAAAATTGACCAAGAGTCCTCATCTGCACATGGGAAAACAACACCAAATAAGTGGCAGAACCCAGAACTGAACCTAAATTTTCATGTCAGTATTTAATCAGTATTTTCCCTGCTACCTCACGCTTTCTAAATTGGAGACATGGAAGTGGTTGCAGTGCAATGAAAATCCATGCAATAAAGTTTAAATTATATGACAGCTGGTTCCCCTCTTCTGAAAGACATATAATAATTAGGTCATTTTGGTGGAGAAGATATCAGAATACTAGCTGAGGGGGTTTGGTTAAATCACAGGGTTCTAGATGAGTGCCAGGATGGACTGATTTAAAAGTTTCTTTTACTCTAAAACTGTTATTTCTTCTACTTAGAAAGCTGAAACTAAGATGAATTGTGGGAGTTGGGATGACACACAAAAGTAACTCAGGCAACTTCTTTCTCAGCTCCATCCCTTGGTTTCACCCATATGGAAAATGCATACATTGAGGATCTTTATCCAGGGTATATTTATTCTTTCTGTAGTTTTTGAAGGGATAGTTGCTTACTAGGACTAGGTGTGGGCTCCACACTCGAGACATTACCATGTGGTCGAAGGTAAATCTTTTTGGGTTAAGAGAGGATTGAATATCTAATTGATCCTGCCTAGTATATTTAAAAAAAAAATTTTTTTAAAGAATCACTACATTTTGTCTTATGTCTATAAAAGCAGGAAGTCCTTTTGCCACCATCGATTATAGCTATCATTTAAGAGTCAGTATGGTATAATATTTTTACTATAATGGAAAGACTGGGTTTTACATTGAATTGGATACATTTAAAAAATAAGATGAATTAATGGATAGCTAGCTGGATGGAAGATGGACAGATATTTGATAGGAAAGGTATAGTAAAATGTTAATAGTAAAATCTGGGTAGTAGATATATGGCAATTTACTTTAAAATTCTTTCAACTTTTTTTATGTTTGAAAGTTCCCATAATAAATATTTAGACTCAGCTCTACTATTTAGTAGCACTGTAATCTTAGAAAAAGCCCTTCAGTTTTCTGAGAGAAATCAAATAACCTTCTTTGCCTATCTTAAATATTATAAGGATAAAATAATAAAATATATAGGGAAGGGATTTGAAAACTATACTGTTCAAGAGAAGTGATAAAATAGTGCTGTTTTCCCTCTTGCTGATTTCAGCACCTATTCTTAGTTCAAATGAGTTTGAAGAAAGGAAGATAATGTTCTACTTGGTTTTCTTAATGACAAAATACTCCCACACACCTTTCAGCTCTCTTACCAGGAGACAGGTGGGTCTCAGTTCTCTCTGAAGACCGTTGTCTTTATGTTTATAAAGAAGAAAAAAAACTTAAAAATAAGCATGTATATCAAGTTCCTTTCTTTTTCAGGAAGCAGTAGGGGACACATTAGAAGAACTGTGGATCTCCTACAATTTTATTGAGAAGTTGAAAGGGATCCATGTAATGAAGAAATTGAAGATTCTCTACATGTCCAATAACCTGGTGAAAGACTGGGGTAAGCTGAGGTTGGCTCTTTGCTAACCTCTACTGCCTGTTTATAGAAAACAGCCCAGTAGGGAACAAGATGCAAAATGAGGACATTTATTTCTAAGCACAGAAGGGAGTACTCATAGCTGTAGGAGTCCCTATATTTCAGCTAAATGCTTGAAATTTGTTTAAGTATTTATGCAGAATGATTTTTATTGAATAGATCCTGGCCCTATTAATCATGAAAGAAGTTAAATTAATTGTCTAAAGCCTGGAAGAAATCAGTCTAAATTTAATAATGCTTATGTGGAAGACTTATGTATATTGCTTTGTTTTTTCATTGTATATTATTCACTCAGCATTTACTAAAGCCTTATTATGTGCCAATAATTATATACCAGGCTCTTGAGGTACATAGTTGAGTAGGACATTATCCTTGCCCTCAATGAATTCAGAGGTTAGTGGGGAAGGTTAGTTTATAAGCTAATAATTGTAAAACTGCGTGATAAATTCTACAGTATAGAGGCTCCAATGAGTTGCTTTAAGAATTCAAAATGAGGGAGGGAATGGGTAGAGGCAAACAGTTTAGCTTAGCCCATGCGGATGCAGTATAGCATAGGGAAGACCTGTCACTGGTGAATGATTTGTTCTTTTTTATTGTAAATCTCATTTCCTCCTCTTGTCCTATCTAAGGATAAAGGTAGCATAAAGGTAGAAGAGGTATGTCTTCTTTTTCCCTCCCTTTCTGTAATATTTTCAGAGAATTACTCTATGTGGTGGTCTAACTTCCCTTATTTCCTTCAAAACCTTAAACAACAAATTGTTCTGAATAGTCACAAACAGTAATATTGGAATTCAGCCCCCAGAATCAAACAGTAAAATCTGCCATTAAAAAAATGATTTTATTTATTTATTAATTTTTAGAGAGAGGGGAAAGGAGGGAGAAAGAAAGGGAGAGAAACATAGATGTGAGAGAAAAACATCGATCAGTTGCCTCTCATATGCAACTTGACCAGGGACTGAACCTGCAACCCAGGCATGTGCCCTGACCAGGAATCAAACCTGCAACCTTTTGCTCTGAAGTACAACACCCAACCAACTGAGCCACACTGGTCAGGACAAAAACCTGCTATTTTAATGTGGAATGTATTCTTTATACCTGTAGCTGAATTTGTGAAGCTGGCAGAACTGCCATGCCTGGAAGACCTGGTGTTTGTAGGCAATCCCTTGGAAGAAAAACATTCTGCGGAGGGGAACTGGATTGAAGAGGCAACCAAGAGAGTGCCCAAACTGAAAAAGTTGGATGGTGAGTGACTCTACACCAGCCTGGAAATCTTTTCTGGGTATAAGAGTTGAATTTGTGACTTGGAATCATGAAAAAGGAGCAAAACTGAAGAAAACGATAGGTCGTCTCTAATCTCCAAGGCCATTTCTGTCCACAGGAAATTTTATGGTCCAGATTTGGGCTCAAGTGAGACGGAAAACTTTAAGGATATTTAGACTGGTATAAGATCATCTCTAGACCAAAAGCTTATGAGAAAGTCAGGCTTATTCTCAAGTCACAGGCATTATTTTGCAGAATAATTAGACACGAATGGTAAGTAGTTGTTTTTTCACAAATGGATCAAAATGGTAGTGTTCTCTAACTGCCCCCCTACCCCCGCCCCGCCACACACACACTCATTTTAGTTTCTTAGTATCTAGGATAGGTGCCACTGTTAGTAGATATGCTTGACTGATTGAGTTTAAGTCCCAATTCTACCACTTATTATTATTTTTGTCATTATGATAGTTAATTAATTTCACCAAACCTTGTCTTTTGTAATCTAAAAACTGGAAATGATAATAGTCACAGATCTCGCTGGATCTTACCAATTCCCAGTGGTGCTACTAGGAAACCAGGTCGGGATTCCAACTGTTCCAGAACCCACATGCTTCCCTTTTATCTGCAAGCCCAGGGAAATATCTTTCTAGTCTGAGGAGAATCATTATTCCCCTCTTTATTTTCCACACTATTCTGCATCTTTCAACAAATTCTGTTCTCAGTTATCTTCTTAGGATTTTCAAAGACAAAGGCCAGTAAGTCTGACAGTCTGTTTCTGCTTTCCATATTGCCCCTGAAGCAATGAGGCACAGAGCCGACAAGCCTACCTAATTGAATGGGGGGTGAGGGGTGGGGTAGGGGATATGTAGAAAAAACAAATAAGTTATCCAGCTATGTCATCATCATCGTCATGTACCAAATGCTTATTTTCCTTATCGTCTTTATCACCATACTCATACTGATATTCATAATCCAAAACCAAAGGACCTAGTTGTCTATGGTTGAGGCTTCCTTGTTCCTGAATCCTTTGGTCCCCTCCTCATCACCCCTGCTACCGTGCTGTTTTATCCTTCCTGTTCTCTGTCTCTTCATCTCTCCCTCACTACCTCTACCTAAAGTTCAGTACTCAACCCTTGTATCCACCTCAGCTTACCATGGCAGTTGTTCCTAAGTGGTGCTGCATTCCTGTGGAGGATATTTCAGAATCCCTGGGGAGAGAGTGGAGGAGAGCTATATAATTTGAAAAAGCTTTACAGGTGATTCTTACATACCTCCCTAGAAGAGATGTGCCCATCGGGCCCTGGCCCGTGTGGCTCATTTGGAAGGGCATCATCCCGCAAGACAAAAGGTCCCGGGTTCAATTCCCAGTCAGGGCACATGCCTGGGTTGCAGGTTTGGTCCCTGGTTGGGGCACCTATGAACAGCAATGAAGCGGTGTTTTTCTCTCACATCGATATTTCTATTCCTCTATTTCTTTCTCCCTTCCCCCTCTCTAAAATCAATTAAGCATGTCCTTGGATAAGGACTAAAAAAGAAAAAAAAAGAGATGTGTTTATCTGTCCTCCAGTTGAGCATTATTGACACAAAAGGCTCTTTAAAAAAATATTATTGATTGATTTGAGAGAAACGTTTGTTGTTTCACTTATTTATGCATTCACTGGTTGATTCTTGTATGTGCCCTGACCAGGGATCAGACCCACAACCTTGGCGTATTGGGACGATGCTCTAACCAACTAGCTGGCTAAGGCTAAACGGCACTTAAGTAGCTCTTTTCCTACACCAAAAACTTTTAACAGCTTGATTTATGTATAATTGATATCCAAGTAACTATACATGCTTAAAGTATATAATTTGATATGTTTTGACATACATGTATACCACTGAAACCATCACCACAATTAAGATAATGAAGCTACATATAATGGTGACTATTATTAACAATACTCTATTGTATACTTACTTGAAAGGTACAAAGAGAGTAGATCTTAAAAGTTCTCACACATACACAAAAAGGTAACTACACAGTGAGAGGGTGGAGGGATCAAGCTTAAAAGAAAAAAAGAGAAAGGACTAAAAAATAAGATAACTACGTGAGGTAATGGATGTATCAACTAATGTTATTGTGGTAATTATTTTATAATATATACATATATCAAATCAACATGTTTACACCTTTAACTTATACAGTGTCATTATGTCCATCATATCGCAATAAAGCTGGAGGAGAAGTAAATGAACATCGCCCCCCCAACATTTCCATGTGCTTCTTCGTAACCCCTCCTTCTGCTCATCACCGCCATCCCCCTCAAGGCGGTCACTGGCCTGCTTTTTGTCCTTATAGATTAGTTTGTATTTTTTAGAATAGTATATAAATGGAATGATGCAGAATGTTCTCTTTTTTAACCCTCTCTGGATACATATGTAGGGATAAAGTGACAAAGACAGTATATTACCTCATGTGGGAGGTACGGGAATAGTCAGGAAGAGACCAGCAGGTTTTCTAAGCTACTGGTAATGTTCTAGTTCCTAAATTGGATGGTCGGTATACAGTCATTGGTTTTGTTACTCTTTAAATTATTTATATTGTGTTTGTATGAATGAATATTTCACAATTTAAAAACAATTGAAAAAAAGAGAGGGTAGAGACATTAGAGTCTTGTTTTTAGCCTTTTTATATTTATCTTTTGTTGGATTCTAGAAACCATTTGAAATCATTTGTCTCCACTTCCTTCAGGATTATATACAGGAGGTGAGCCCCTTCCTTAAGAATATAACAGGGCCCCTCATATAGACCCTGAATAGACGAAGCTATATCATAGCCTTTTGGATCAAGTATTGCCCTCAGACTAATCTGAAGAGCCCCTAAAGTAACCCCCTTGGTCTATACTAAACCAGTGTGATAGACCAGAACAGAGATGGCCACAGCGGCCAACTTGCCTCTTTTTGCTACTCTTCTGTTACTTATAACCAAAATGGAGGAATCTTAACAAGTTAAAATGAAAAAAGATAGACAATACCAAATGTTAGTGGGATGTGGAACAACTAGAACCCTCACACCCTGCTGGATGGTATATAATTTGGTATAACCATTTTGGAAAACTGGCATTATCTACAAAAGCTCTACATACATGTCCCTGATGACAAAGCAGTTTTTCCCCTAGCTGTATACCCCAAAGAAAAGGGCATGCATGTTTACCGAAAGTCATGTATGAGAATGTTCGTAATAGCACTATTTCAATAGCTATGAATTGTAAATAACCCAAATGCCCATCAACAGTAGAATAGACAAATAAATTATGGCATATTCATGCAATGGAATATTAAACAACAATGAGAATGAATGAACTACAACTTCATACAATATAGATGAATCATACAAACAATGTTGAGCAAAAGAAGCCAGACACAAAGTGCATGCTGTATCATTCCAATCATATCAATTTCAAAAACATGCAAAATAACCTATGGTGTTAGACATTAGGGTGGAATACACTTTTTGTGGAATAATGACTGGAAGTGGGACTGAGGAGGTTTTGGGGTTCTGATAATGTTCTCTTTCTAACCTGGATGTGGGTTACCAGATGTGTTCTCTCTGTGTGCATTTGCCAATCTGTGCACTTTCTGTGAACTTTGTATATACTTTACATGTATGTTGTTATACTTTGTATGTTTGGTATAATTTAATGAAACATCCACTCCCTCTTCCACTCATAAGTGCTGTGAGGAGTATAGAGGGGTAAAATTCTGTTCACTGCTATAAAGAACATAAATGTTCATTTAAGAAGGATCACAGAGGAAGAAGCATTTGAGTTAGTTACTAATTAAGGGTAGGGTTTAGATTGTAGGATAGTTGGGGAGGGCACTGCAAAATGGAGGGCCTTTGTTAACCAAGATTCCTGGGGAAGTGAGTGCAAGATGAGCCTGGGAAACGTGAGGTGATCAGTTTAGCTGGATTGGAGGGTGACTAAGCAAGACTGTGTGCAGGCTTCAAATGCGGAGCGCAGAGCTGCGTGGCCCTTGGCCCAGCGGGAGCTCGCAGCTGTGTTTTGTGTTCTGTGCTTTGGCTCTCCTCCCCCTACCCCCCACCCCCTGCCTATTCATTACCAATATTTAACGGTTGGGGGAATAACACAGAAATTCAGATATCTGGCAATACTGGGTTGCATATTTTATTATAAAAAATGAAGAGTATTTCTTTGTATTTAAACATGCAGAATGTATAGTATGTATAGGGCTTTATTTTTTGTCTGGCACCTTCAGGCATTTTTATTTGCAAGTCTGCATTTGGGGAGCCAAATACTCATTAGTACTTATATTAATCCATTTGAGAATTCTGAGAGGCGTGTTGGATAATTTGAAATTAAAGAGATTATTTTCTGAAATTATTTTTATTATGACATACTTCACAGCATCTCAGAGCTTCTGAGGTTAATGGGAAAATATTTTTATTTAGAATTTTAACAATCTGTTGAGAGTGACCAGAAATAATTTCTTTTTCATTTTAGGTACCCCAGTAATTAAAGAGGATGAAGAGGAAGAAAACTAACACCACATTTTCTGCTTTGTGTTAACTTATTTAAATGTTGTATAATTGTCTATTTTAAAGATTCTCTGTGAGGCAAACATTCTTAAGATAAAACAAATCTCTGATTCCTATTTTTTCTTAACCTATTTAGCATTTCTCCCCCCAAATGGTAACACTAACTTTATACCTTGAGGTTCTCTTTTTTAAAACTACAAATTTTTAGTCTTTTTTTGTTCAGTCTCCATCTGCTGAAATCTTTGTAGAGCGGCTAATCATTTTTAACAACAAAGAAACAAATATGGTTCTTCGTTTAATTTTTTTAGGTCAGGAATTTAAATACATATACTTAACTTTTGAATCTGTAGACCGTCTTTCCTGGAGGTCCGTCTCCTTATGACTCAGAAGCACAAATGTGTCCTGCCTTCGGTTCAGAAGGCAGCACGGTGACAGGAAAAGTTCCTCTCAGAAACTCAGCAGCAGCCACAGAAGCAAGACTCCAAGTCATAGTGAAAAAACTGTGGTGAAAAGAAGAAAAATTAGTATCTTGGAGGCCTTATAGCCCATGTTATGTTTACTTACTTGTTTTTCAAAAAATGTGTACATTGTCAACTGGAATTTAGGTTGTGTGTACATGTGTGGCCACTGGAGGCACTGTGCGTGCGTAGGAGCCAGTCATTCTGTAATGCAGGGCAGTGGTTAAAGTGACTGTCATGATTACTCTTTTGACCAACACTGTGGCTGTGTTACTCATGTGGACCTGATCTTAGGCACACTTTTGGGTTTATAGTTCTTTGTATGTTATATAAGGAAATATATATAAGCAGTAGTTATATTTGAATTCCTAGTCTAAGTCTTGGCCATTCATATATATCAAAATTTACCCTAATAACTTTGGTTTGTTGACCATTATATTGAGAGAAGTGACTGTTAGAAGAGTATAGAACTTAAAGACTGGATATGATATCCTTCAATAAATTAAATTTAGTATTTCAAAATATATTTTTAGAAAATGTCTAAGTTAAACAGCTCTTAAAATGAATTATGTAAGTGGTTATAGAAGGAAAAGATATTTCATTATGGGATCCCAGGCAAATGGCAATATTTTTGAGGATTGCTTCCTCTGTGAAGCATTGTAGCTGATTAAACTCAAAACTGCAGAGCAATAGTTGGATGCAGAGCTTAGAATTTATCATATAAGAAAAAAATTCTTTTTGGAAAATGCAAGATATGGTAGTCAGTAACCAGATGAAGTCCATAGAGGTCATGACCAAATCACTGATTGCAATAAGGAAGTCAGAGGCCCTCTGCCAAATCGTGCCTGAAGTCCCTCGATGAGAGACTCTTGATTTTCATTTTCCGATTTACTTATGTAAAATCAGTCAAAGAGGGAAGATCCATTTTTAAAAAGTGAGTACATAAGTAGTCCTGGGTTTCAGAAGTTTTCAGCTATCATATTTCATAGTCACACTGATCAAAAGGGACCACTGCTTTGACAATCAATTCTAAAAAGGAAAAGTTAACCCAACACTTTTTTAGCTACCTTTTAGCTCTTCCTCACAATGTGATAGGAAGTAATCTTTACTCTGACTGGCTTATACATTCAAGGCCTTTAGGTAGTTCTTTTGTGAACCATAGGCAGTGAGCATTCCCCTCAGTGATTTTAAGGCACATAAGCTAAGAGGGAAGATGGTTTTCTTGTAGTATGAATTTAATCCAGTAGGCAAGCCTAAAGCCATATCACTATATATGGGTATATTCTCTAAAAGTTTCTCTGGAAGTGAATATAATAGGGAATAGATGACTGACTTCAAATTGAATTTTTTGTAAAATGGCTTACAGTGTGTGTGTGTGTGTGTGTGTGTTTTATTCTGCAATATAGAAACTAATTTTCTCTGTTTCTCCTTGTTTCTTAATATCTTTAATCACTGGTAGTTCTCAAAGAAATGTAAGGTGCTTTTTTTCTGTGTCCATTTCACCCAAAATTCATATTCCGTTCTACTCAACAAATATTTGAATGACTTCTGTGCATCCTTTGCATGGAATGAAACCCAGAATCCATGCCATTAGAAAATAGAAGATAGGGTGTATTAAGAAATTCAGAATAGTCTCTCAAATCCTTTACTGTTGCAAACTTAGCTTATATTAAATGCCTTTGATTTATGCTTCTTAGATCTTCAGCTTACTTGTATGGATTCTCTGTGCTCCTGGTTTAAAGCATTATGCCACTTTAGTGGATCATTCATTTAAATTGTATTCTTGTAATGATGGTAGAGCTCTGTTAATCAGTTCACTATTGTAATATTTCCACAGGAAATTTGACTTTAGTCTATCAACTAATTTAACTTTTCTACATTCCCTCACTCTTAAGCTTATGGCTGTATTACATAGTCAGGCCTTGAAAGGCTTTGTGTTCTCTGTTCATAGTTTTTTCCTTTAAATCAGAGTCAACGTTGGCATTATCAACATTTGGGCTCGATAATGTTGTGGGGGCCGTCAGGCTTGTGATAGGATGTTTAGCAGCATCTCTGGCTTCTACTTAATAGATGCCCATTGAGGCTTCTTGCCAGTTGTGATAACCAAAAATATATTCATACATTGCCATCTGTCCGCTGGGGAAGAGGTGTTGGAACAAATTCACCCCTAGTTAAAAACCAGTGCTTTATACCAACATTCCTTTTGTCCAGAGTACGTTTATTTTCACTCTGTAGCCATATGCCACTTTAGTCGCTCTATGAGGGAAGGTGATGTATTTAATAATCATGTATGGAAGGAAAGGGTCACTGGTGTTTCCCTCCTTTGTAATGCTCATTTTACTAATTCTCACATCACATTAGAAACTCAGGGCTGGAAGGATCAACTTTTTTTTTTTTTCAGCAGGATCTGAACTTTAATTTCTTAGCATTTTGCTTATCTTAGGACAATGATTATTAACCTACCTCTCTCTTACTATCCACAGAATCCAAGTTTATGATAGATTTTGGTTTGTCTCTAAAGTTTAACACTTTTAAGTATACTTTAAAAATGGATTGTCATTTTTTAAATGTTCATTCATTGTCCAATAATGCATAGGAGTTTGCAGATTGTAGCAGTCACTAAATACAGAAAATATTGTATAAAACTTGGTAATCACATATGAAAGTTAGCTGGTGGAGACACCAGTTTTGGATGTGATCAGAAGAATGTCTGGTTACTGGATCTGTTCCACAAATAGAGGTGGTATATGTCAACTTAAATGTGGTTCCTGTTAGGAAAGATAAATTTTGACTTGTATAGATGCTTCTTCTGTTGCCTGTTTGAAGTAGGATAAGGAGGAATAAAAAATAAACCTTAACTGTTGAATTATTTTCAGAATTGGTAATGTGTAAGTAGAGTCGAAGGTAGTTATCTCTGTGACCCAGAATCTTCCACCTGGGTTTTTCTTAGGACTAAATGGGGAAAGTATAGCACTAGGGAGGTTGGATTTAATCATTAACTTAAAAAAAATTGGGGAGAAGTGCCAAGCGTTGATCACAAGTAGTTAGTTTCTCTCTAACTGAAGTCTGTTAGTCACAGAGACTTTATAGTATAAGTAGTGGTAAAGGGAGAAAACTAATTGTTAAACTGAAAAGTTATTCTTTACCAGAATTTAATTCCTTTGGCACACATTTTCTTTATTTGGGCTGCTTACTCTGTGTGTAAATAATTAAGTATAAAACAATCTTTAGTGTAGCACAAGTTGGTACTTCTGACACAGCTAACTTGACCATATTCCTTTATCTTCACTCTAGCATGAGGTTGTTTTATTTTTTATTTTTGGAAAACCACAAAATAGGTGCAATAAAAAAATGTAAGGGTATTAAAAAAAAATCACTGAACTTTAGAAATCCCGTATCTATATCTCTATTCCTGCCTTTTTATAAACCAGTGGCTGCAAAGGAAGAAAACTAAAAGGAAACACTGAGTCTTACTTTTTTCTGACCTAATGTAAATTTTCACTTGACACTTGGAGAAGTCATAAATGGATTCTTAATTTTCCATAATGAAAAGGTTAAGAGAGGAACCTGCCAACCAAATTATGATCTAGCAAGTTTAACAAGGGGGTGGGGGAGAATAAACTATTTTTCAATAGATTTGCACTTTATGAACTGGACGTTGGTTGAAAGTACTCCTAAAGGGCAGATGGGTAAATACCTTGCCTGCATGTGGACATTAGAGAATGAAACCCGTCTTGCTTCTTTGAAGCCCACTGGAGCAATAGTTGTTGACATAATCAGAGTCAGAATTTCCTTATTTCCCTACTTGGTGTCCCCTTCCACGTCTATCACATTGACGGCCATCCTTGGGAGGATTATCAAGTAGAATTCTTCTACTGAGAAACTTTTTGAGTTATCTTTCCCACATCTAGATTTTAAAAATTAATTTAGATGTTGGCTAAATTAAGTTGTGACTGTTAGGAGGGTGGGAAGTTAGTTGCTTTTTTGATCAGCAGGGTACCTGCCTCTGAGGTGCTATTGCCTAGAGGGATCAGTCCCATCAAAAGACTGGGGAGTTAGTAGCTGATAGGAATATACATATTGCCAGCTACTTCTCCCATGGTGTCAGTCATGATCATGAGCATCATTCCAGAATCTTTGGCTTCTAGAACCAACTCCATTCTGAAGAACATTTTAACATCTATTAATACTTTGGTAATAATCTTTTATATGCAGGAATTTTGTAGCATGACTTTAAGACTAAACTTAATGTGTTAAATTATTTAGAAATGTTGCGTTTCTGAATGTTATTTTGTGAGACGTTTTAAAATAGTAATAAATTGTGTTATTTTATAAAAAAACCCCAATTTGCATCTTTTTTTGGTTATGTAGCCATCAGTTTTAGCTAATATAGAGCAAATACGTGAACTTCACGATACTCAATTCCAAAGAAATTCAGACTTTGGGTAACATATTCCACAGTTTTGTGTGTATGTGTGTAGAGGGGCATGTAGGGTGGGAATAAATGGGGAAGCTGGGAGTGGAGAGAGGGGAAATGAGGACATGTTTGTGGGGGTCAAATATGTGGAGAGATGTGTACAGAAAAATCTGTGCACTCATTACCAGTATTAGCCTTTATAAATAATTTTTTTACCTTATGATTGTCACAATAGGTTGGCTGTAATTTTAAAGCCTTGTTAGTGGGGGAAAACCCCCACTGAACACTATTCATGTAATCACTTCTGGATTTACTGGGATCTCAAAAGATGGACATCTTCAGTCACTGAATCTCTGCAGCCAAATAAACATCTTTTTAAGCCATATTTCCCTTTTTTAATACCCTTTGATATAAAATGGATGCCGTGAAGTTAAAACTCTGATTTTACACAGGTATGAGTATTATTCCTGCAGCACGACAGTTTTAGCTGAAAGCAACTTAAAAGGGGAGGAAAAACACTGCTAGATAACTTCCTAAACCCCAATGCAGGAATCCTAGAATTTTACAGTAAGTTATATTTTAACTATATATTAACTATTTATTATACCTATTTAAGCTCTTAACATTTGCCTTGTAGAAAACATGCAAAAATTGAATACATTAAAAGCACTGCAATTTAAACTTAGAATGATATAAAGCTTAAAGAAAATAATTGAGGCTTGATTGTTTTGTGATATGATGAAGTTTGAGAAAAGATATAGATTTTAATTACACTGAAAATTTTTATACATGTCAGAAAAATGAGACTTTAAAATGTTTGTATTCATTTACATATATTTGATAACTTCGAATTTAGAACACTTAGAATCAGCATGAATAAAGACAACTATTAGTCAATGACAAAGATTTGAAATGGGGGAATGGATACTTAACTGGTTCATATTAACCTCCCCATGTGACTTACATCTCTATCTTGTACAGTGAGAAATTCTAATTTACACAGCTCTGTAATTGTAGAACTTTTCTAACACTCTATTTTGTAGTCTCAGAATACTTTTCAATTAAACTGACCCAGATGTTTAGTTGACAAATAAGAAATCAGCACTAAAGCTGAATCACTAAGAATATCTAATTCACATTTCTTTCGATTAATATAAATCAGGAACAATTTACAGTAAACACAAAAACCATTCACGTTATTATTAATAACAGTTCATACATTGACTGGACACTTCATGTGTTAGTCAGGCTCTGAACTAAACATCTGAACATGCAATTTCACACTTATGTACCTCGACGAGAAGTGTCACAAATTCACATTTTTCACAAGTGATGATGATGCCATGATGAGCGCTTGCACTTAACACCTGTGTACAAGCCTTTACCTGGCACTTTTGCTAGCATGACTCACTTGCAGCAGTTCAGGGTGGTTGCTTGGACGATTTTACTAACGTTACAAAAATACACAGGCCTGACCGACACCCCGCCCCCGGTCCCGCCCGCCCCCAAAACAGGACTTGACTGAGAGAGACACCTATAAGACAGCACAGAGACAAGGAAAGAAGCTGTTACTTGGGTCTGCACTAAAGCTCCATTTCCCAGTACTCAGAAGTGCCCCTCCAGGCCCAACTGCAGGAGGGCGGCCTCAGCCTCCTCCTCCTCCTCCTTGGCCTCCTCCTCGCGGATCTGCACCAGCAACTGAAAGAGGTTAGGAGCCGGCCCTTCCGCAGCCCCGGTCAGCCATAGCTGCCTTCGGATGGCCCCGCTGTGGTTGGCTCCGGCAATGACCTGCTCCAGCCGGGCCTGGTTCACGTTATCTTTATCTATGGCCCCCTTCTCCACCACCTTCTGCAGCAGAGGTTCCAGCCGAATGACATAAGCCGATAACTTTTCTCCTGGGTTCTGGTAAGTGTTCAGAAATCTGACCTGTGCATCCCTAGAACTCTCGACGCTCCCAAACACCTGCTCAAGCGCCTTCAGGCATTCCGCGGTAGTTATCGCAGGGTTGTTAGTCTTGAGGATGCGGATGACATCAGCTGCAGGGCCTCTAAGGCTCTCCATCAACCGCCGCCTCTTTTCTACATCAGACACCTGCCACTCCTCTATGACCTCATTAGTGTGCTCCAGCCAGGGGTCAAAGGTCTCCTCCCCAGGCCCCGGGATGTCTCTCCCCGAGAACAGCGTCAGCTTCTTGTACCATATGGACTCAACAAGAGGCTGAATAACGTTATCCAAAATATAGTTTAACATCTCTGCTGGCATATCTGGGCCTGGGGCCGGAGCAGGGTTCTGAAACCCAAGGACACGGGCTACATCTTGCACAGTCCACCCCTCTCTCGCTAGGAAGAGGTGCAACCTTTCTAAAAATTCAGCATCGGAAGTCGGGGGCTTAAAGACCACTTTCCAGACCCCTCCTTTACCCGGCATCTCCCTGGGGATGGCCGCGTAATCCACAGCACCAGTGAGCTCTAACAAGGCCGCTTTCGCATTCTCTTCCCTCCAAAACATCCTCCCAAGCACTCGATAGGGAACTTGGGGCATCGCAGCCTGGAGGGTCTCTTCGATTTCAGCCTCATCACAGTTCACTGGGATCCCCCAGACCAACAGAGCCCTCTGGGAGTTCACATCCATCCCCCTGCACCAGTCTTCCAACAGCGTCATCGCCATTTCCCCAACTATTAAGGGCCCTATCCTACACACACGCGTTAGACCGTGGCTCCCAGTGCTCTAGTATTTAGGACAACAGCAAACACTGCCCCTATATATACCCGAAGGAGGCAAGCTGCACGCAACCACTATTAACAAACGACACCAGAGTCCCGCTGTCGTCCTTTCGCTGTCTCCCAAAGTTAGTCGCTCGGCGCGTTCTCGGAGCGAAGCGTCGGGAATGCTCAGTCAGTCACGCGGCCGCGGCCATTTTGCGTCTCAGGTCGGGGTCCGAGGCTGGGGTTCTTCACCTGCAAGTACGTTACTGCCTCGTGGTGCAGAAGGCTTGGGGCTGGGCTGGAGAGGCTGCCGGGGTGTGGTCGTGGGGCGTGGCCGACGCCTCCTCTCCGCCGCTGGGGCGCTGGGCGGTCGCTGCTCCCGGAGTCGATCGGGCGTTCGCGGTCGCAGCCGGGTCCTCGAGTGGCAGGGGGGCGGCTGCTTAGCAGACGAGGTGTGTGCCGCCTCTCCAGGGGAAGAGGCTGTCCTGCAGCGGCGGCAGGGTCAGCCCGCGAGCAGCTTTTTCGCGGGTGCAGGGGGCCTTCTAGGCGGCAAGGACGGCCAAGGACCGAAGACACAGGCGTTGGAGGTGAGCGCTGCGGCTTGCTGTGGAGGGCTGGCGCTCCGCGGATGCCGGCCGGCCAGACCCGCAGCCAGCGGAGGAGCTACTGCTGCGGAGGAGGGAGGGGCCCGCCTTGCGAGTCGCTTCTGCGTGCCCGCCCCCCGCGGCCCGGCCGGCGCCGTGTAGTCATGGCAACGGTGGGCCAGAGGACGCGAGATTCGCGCGCTCCCGCGGCCAGCGGGTGGGAATGGTTGCCATGGTGTCAGTCAAGGACTCTGGGTACTGTTTTCTCTGATGGCGCATTTCTTTTTTCATATTTTCCAGAATTATTTTTCTCTTTTACCAAGCACTGTGTTTAAAAGCTAATAATAATCTACTTCTGCAGTGAGTTTAAGATGATACTGTTGAAGGAAATGGATTAGCCAAAGAATTTATAGCATGACCCATGGACATGAACAATGTTGGGGGAATTGCTGCGTGGAGGCGAGCAAAGGGGCAAAATCAGGACAACTGTAATAGCATAATTAATAAAATATAGTTTTTTAAAAAGACGATACTGTTGAAAATGCGGCCATCAAGACGGACTCATGTCTCTGATTCAACCCCCTCTTCAGCCGCGCAGCTTCCCTATGCCACATGCTCACGTTAGGCACCCTCCATATTTCATCCCAATGAAACTGGAATGTTGGAAGTGTGTCATTTACATGTTTTTGTGTGAGATAGTCAATTGAGATTTCTAAAATTTTGTAAAACAATCTAATGATATTCAGTAATCTTTAATAATATTCAGTGATCTATAAGCCAGGCAAACGCTAGTGTGTTAATTTCTCCTGTCCTGGCATCATTGACAATGGGCTGATAAGACAGAACGCTTATGGTTCAAAAATGTCGAGTAATCCCCTGCAAGCAAAACAAGGCCTATTTATGTCAATTCCAGATGGTGAAACTCCCCAAAAGAACACAGCATTCAACTCTGAATTTTTAAAACCTTATTTAATAAAAGGTTTAAAGATACAGAAGAACATTCAAAAGTAAATAAGTTACATAGGTACATTACAATCACGTCAGCAAGATTTTCTTTAGTGTATTAATTTTTTTATAAAAAGCACACAAAAAATAAAATCTTCAGTCTTATCTATCACAACTGTACAGCAAAAGAGGTAATATTTATATATATGTACACTATTTTAATATGTAACAGTCTTTTTAAAAAAGGGTGCCACAGGCAGCAAACACACAAAAGGCAGTGTCTGATCATTTTTTTCAAAATAAAAGGAATATACTTATTTATATGCTATTAAAATATTTGTACAATAATTACAGACTGTCAAGGCTGTTCCTGTGCTCTGTTCCCTCCAACAAGGCCTTCAACTGAGAGACAAATGAGGAAAAGTTGAAACAGCTGCAAATTATTAGAGGCAAGTATTAACACAGCAAAATATGTGGAGGACATACAATTGTTTTATAAAAATATGCATACTTCCTGTAAACCTAAGGATTTAGGCTTGCCAGTCTGGTAATAAATACCATCCAGGAAAAGTGAGCCCCAGTGAAAACATTTAAACATATGGGGCTTGAGTATGTGTTGTATTCCTCCTTCATCTTAACATCTGGCACATGAGAAGAAAGAGGTTAGGTCACTGAGGCAGTTAAATATAGGGGATCCCTTTAGACATAAGCAGCACACAACCTCTGTGCCAGGGGTGGAGGTGGGGTGGCAGAAGGGATAGGTGTGTACCTTAGCTGTGAGGGGGGCTGCTGAAGGCATGGAGGACAGTTCTGAAGCACTGTCTCCTTGGGTGGGTAAGAGACCTCAGAAATGGTCTGGAATACAGGCACTAGGTTAGTTTCATGCCCTTGCTGAGTGCAGATGGAGGCTGGGAGAAGGTTATGTAAGATGGTGTGGGGAGGACATTACAAAACTGGAGGTGTTTGTCATTTAACTTCTTAAAGCTAAGAGCTCTGAATAGAAGAAACAGAAAAGAAAAACAAAAGATGAGCCTAATGTGTTCACAGGGAGAAAGCACCATAAAGGATATACCTATGCCAGCTTCTATGGCTGCACCTACTTAATTGGCAGATCACATGGCACAATTGCATCTGCCCTCTACACATTTTAACTTTCACACCACATTCAAGATATAAATCTATTCTGGAGCATGAACCCTTCTAAAATACCATGTCTGATGGGATTAGTACAGAGAGGTACCATCTTGGTTTTCTCCAGCTACATTCACCTGGTCTGGTCTCCATGAACTTAGAAAGGAGAATCACTCTAAACAAAGGAGGTTTCTGTTACAACATGTCCATAAAGGGGCCTGAAACTAAATACAATTTAAATAGAGAAAACCTTGGGAAACATAAGTAGCACTTTGGGGCGAAGCTTTGAAGGCACTCATGACACAAGCGATTTAGAAGAGAGCCTAAATTTGCTACCTTCCTGTTTCTGGAGGGTATACCAGATTTTTGCAATCTTGGGATACTCAGTTTATAGAAGCTTATGGAGGAAATTAACTGGGAAGTTGGAAATCTAGGTAGCTGTCCAGGAGTTTGAGGGGAGAATTTTGTTGCTCCCATAGCTTGGGTCCTGTAGAGCCATATTAACACATAAATGAATGCTGAAAAATACCTGATAGTGCATAGTTTAGAAACAAAACTCCCTCCCCACTCCCAGCTACCAACATGATGCCTTTAGGCTACCTCATGAGTAGCAGAATGAATACTTGTTTGCTCCTTCCTACCATGTTGACCTGCTGTATACTTGCATTCACTTAGAACTTCTTTTGTACAACTAAAGTTGAATAGCAAGATCAGAAAAATAACTCAGCCCTCCTGTGGGACTGGCAAGTAAAAAGGCCTCCAGAACCTTCTAGCCCTTTCACTACAGTGATCCCATGCCAAATATGGCTGCTTCAAGCCAGAAACAAAACCAGAATTCTGGCTTCCAGCTAATCCCCTCAGACAATTGGAAAGTACAGCCAAAGAGGTAGCAACAAGAACAGCCTTTGATCTCCCTTGCTCCCACCAGTCTCTGTGTGGCTTTGGTGACACCTTCCACCTTTCCACCCTCTTTCAGCACTACCAGCATTCCTATTGGCAAGAGCTTCCAGAGCAACAAGGTGAGGGACCTTAGGGTCTTGGGAATGGGGTGGGGGGAGTGGGGCAGATGCCAAGAAGGTGCCTTGTTTTGGGATAAATGCACTTGGGCCTCTGGAAAGCAGGAGGCCCCTGGTCCCTGAGAGGATGTTAAAAATTAAATATTAAGAATAAATAAATAGCTCCCAAATGACACAAGTCAAGGAATGAAGGCTCCTGTCCAATCTGGTTAGGAGACCTCCCCCTCCCAGGGAAGGATCCAGAAATCTCCAGCATGCAGGGCTGGGGGCTGGGCTGTGGATATCAGCACTGGACCAGGTGGGGTGGGGTTAGGCAGCAGCTGCCAAGGGCAGGGCAGAGGCAGGCAGAGAGCTTGCACCAACAGGGGCAGGCTGGGCTTGGGTTAAGCTCCCTTAGCAGGCCCCAGGGCCCAGAGGTTATTTGGCAAAAAGGTGGGAAGCAGGAAGAGCCAACGCTTGTCAAAACTTCCCTCAGGCGCCCTGCAGCTGCCATCCTCAGCACAGGCCTCCTTCCTCCAGCAGGCTGAGAGCTTGGACAGGGACACTGGCCTTTCCCTAAACGTGAGCGAAAACCTTCCAGCCCCAGCAAACTGCTAACAAGTAGTACAGGTACAGGTACTTGTCCTCAGTCTCTCTCCCTCCAGACATTCCAGTGGCTTCCCTCCCAGGAAGGAAGCCTCTCTGAGGACAGGGTCACTGGAGCCACTTAGGCCTGGACATTGTTGTGCAGGGCAAGCACAGGTGCCAGGCTGAGCTCCCTCTCAGAGATGGCCACCCCAGTTCCTTTTCCCAGGGCTTGGGGCAGGGCCTTTGAGGTCCTCTGGAGAGGAGGGATAATGCTGGAGAGGAGGGGTGAGCTTGTGCTTGGCTCTCCACGGTGACCAAGGGGAGCAGAGAGAACAAAGAGGATGAGAAGAGACTGCGCAGCATCAGGGAGAGGCAGCGGTGGTGTCTGGAGCCCCTTCCAGAGGGCAGCCCCAGCGAGCAGGGACGCTCACAGTTCCAGGAAAACATGAGGACAACTTCCGACAGACTGAATGCACAGAGAACTGGATCCTGCAGCCCTTAACACTGCTCCTGGGGCCTTTATAAATAAAAGAGCTGTTTATTTCATTGTCTTATTTGTTTTTCTGAGAAAAGTCCATGTGATCTCTCCTCTCTCCCTCCACACGTTCCAGGATGCTTGTAGGCGCTTCCACAGGGCTGGTGCAGGGAGCGCCGGCCTCCCAGGAAGAGGGGCTAGTCCAGGGTCTCCAGGGGGCGCCTTGCACATCAGCCCCTCTCGCCAGTGCTTTCCTCCCGCAGGGCCGGCTGGTGGGGGGAGGCCACGGCCGTGGTGGCCGCAGCAGCTGCGGCCTCTTTCTCCCTCTGCCTCAGAGCTGCGGCCTTCTTCTCCTGCTCTGCGTGGCTCTTCATATGGGCGCTGCGGCTCTTCACCTTGTAAAACACCCTGCAGCCAGGCAAGAGGGGCTCAAGTAAGAGGTCTGTCCCCGACCCACTGGATCCACCAAGCTAAGTATGTGTACAGGCAGGGCTGGGGATGCGGTGGGAGAGTGACCCTGGCCCTTCCTGACTTGCAGAGTGCCACGTGGCTTTTCCCCAGCCTCCAAACAGGGGAGGCATGGGTTGCTGACTCAGTGCCATCCTCCCTCATCTAAAAGCTGCCCAGTGACGTCACTGCCCTAGAAACCCTCTGAGCCAATCAGAAGTCCAGGGGAAAGCTCAGACTACCTCCTCCTTCTCAACCAACCTCTACCAGGGGCCACCAACCACATGCACCCTGCTAAGTCCCTGTGGAGCCACATCTTACCTGCCACATTTTTTACAAGGGAAAGTGTTCTCCTGATTCTGTGTCTTATTAAATGTCTCTGGTTTTTTCTTCTTCTCCGTAAAAGGTAGTGCCCTTCGTGGCTTTCCTGGCCCCTCTCTTGGCTTCTCTGAGGCCTGGCCACCAGCAGACCCAGGGGCATTGGGCTCATGGCTTCGAAGGATGAGGACATCATTGGCCTGGAGAGGATCAAACAAGAAGCTGAAAGACTTGGGGAAGACAGGACCCCGAATTCTGGCATTTTAGGGGACAGAGGACTCCTAAATGCCACACAGTCCTGATAAATGGTCCCCTCACATTCTCCTGAGTCCTTCCAGTGAGAAGGCACTCACAGCCCTTTCAGCAACCCATTCCATCCTTGGCGAGCTCTATCTTTACAAAGCTGCTGGTACAGTAATTCTGCGGGACAGCCCTAGCTGCCATGGGACTTCCTGGTGTATCAGACAGGGGGTTTCGTGTCTCAATGAATGACACGTGTTCATTTTTTCAGTCACTTTGTCCATTCCTGCCTTTATTCCAGAAATGAGATTCAAGTCTGTGTGATGCATGGGTGCTGGGGATACAGAGGTGATAGACAGGAGCCCCTGTCCCCAGAGAGCGTGCAGTCTAGTGGAAGGGACAGATGTGCAAGCATCTAGTTTGTGACAACATGAGCCACCATAAGAAATGCCAAGCAGGTGGCCAGAGAGCAGGGGATACCTCATGCTGCCCTGGAGAGAGAAGTGCTGCTCAGGGCATGTGCTCAGGGGTCAGAGGAGCCCCGGATGGCCATTAGAAGTCCTAAATATGTGCACTGGATCGACCCTACAGTGAAGTGTTGACAAAAGTCAGCAGAGCTCCCTCAAGCATGTACCCAGAGCATAGCTCTTACTAAAGGAGCACAGCCAAGGCTCAAAAGAAAGCAAACGGCTGTGTGTGTACAGCTCGTGGGGTTTTCCTGCCAGCATTCAATGTACATTACCAAAATAAAGACTCTCCTAGTACTTTCCCAACTCATCCCTACCCTCCCTGGGGAGACCCCTCCCTGACAAGGAACAGCTCTGGCCGGAATGTCTTGCTGCTTGGCCTGTGATGCAGTGGAGAGAGCCCTGCACCAGGAGGATCTGGGGTGGAACCTCAGGCAAGTCACTTAGTACCTCTGAACCCAGGTCCCTCCATCTGCAAAGTGGAGGTTAACACGTTATGGGGTTATTGGGTGGAATTAATGAGATTAAGACAGTGCTTTGCAGAAAACCTGTGGGAAGGGCCTTCTTGTTATTCCTATGATCTCAGCTCAGTTTAAGACACTCTTGTCAAAGACAGAGCTCTCTCAGGGGAGCCCTGCCTGCGCTACAAGTCACTAATGCTTCCCCAGCATCCCACATACCGTCAGGGTTTTCATAAAACCTTTCTGCCCGAGTCCGGGAAACAAAAGCAATAGGGTGTAAAGTGTAGTGGCAGACTCTGCAGTTGGGTTGCCTACTACTGTCTCATCTCAGGTCTCAATTTCCTCACTTGTGAAGTGGGAATAATGGCAGGACCTACCATGTAGGGTTATGAGGACTCAATGAGTTAATAGCATAAGGCACCCAGTTCATTTCCTGCTATTACGATGATGATGATGATGATGATGATGATGATGATCATAGTCATGTTCCTGCTCTGCCCACTCTTCCACCCCCTTGGGCCCAGCTCCAGCCCTTCTCCTGACCCTGGGCTCCCCGGCCGGAGGTCACACTTACCGACTCATTGGCCTGTAGTGTCTGTGTGGCTTTGACAGCCGCTGCCCGCCGGCTCCGCTCTCGCCCCTCTTCCTGCTCCCCCTTCTCCTGGGTCTCTGGCACCTCTTCCTCCCCCTCCTTCCTGGTCTCCTTTACTTCCCTCTTGGGCTCCAGCCTCTCTTCACCTGGGGACTCTCTTCTGGGAGCAGGCACCCTGGGGAACTTCTGGGAAGTCTATGGGGCACAAGAACAAGGGCAGTGAGCCTAGAGCTCAGTCATGCAGCCACAGTGCACCCATTCTGACCCAGCCAGGGGCTCACTCGTCCCTGCTAGTCCTGTCCTGGCCTCCTGTGCTATGACTCTATACCCTCCCTCGCCTAGCCTGCCTAACGAAGAAGAGGGAGGCTTGAGCCCTGGAGACCTTCGGGATGAGACGGAGCACTTGAAATAGAGCCAGGGGCCCAGAGGGAGCATGCCAGCCCCCCCGCACAGGCCACCTGTCTTCCTGGATGCGTTCAGGAGACACATCGTGGGAAAGGTGGTCTGATGGAGCCAGGCGGCAGCTTGAGCTCCATTCTAATCTTGTAACACTTTCTGTATCTCCACCCCCTTCCCATCTGCTGAATGGGGACCACACCACTCCCCATCTTAGAGCAGCATGTCCCCATGTGTGGACTTGTAACCCCAAGATGACTTTAGGTGGGTACATGGAAGCAGAATCAAATAGCAGTCTCTTTTCAATTCTCTTTCAATCCTGATTATGTTAAGGACGAAGACTTGAGTTGGTGTTAACGTGTTTTTGGTACTTAGACTTTCAGACTTAAAGAAAGGTCAGGCCTCAGTTTCAGAGCCTTGGCAGGTAATAGTATCTAGATAGAATTTAATAGCCATTTAATGTTCATATGCTGTATTTATTTTTACTAGTACCTTTGGTGGCAAGCAATACTGGTTTTCTATTTATGATTGTAATATAAAGCTTCCCTTTAGAGTAAAAAATGAGTTGATTTAAAAAAATATTAAGTAATAGCACAAGTGGTATGTGGAAATGACAAAAATAGTAATGGTGACCTGTGGTAGGATGCAGAAATAGCAGAACTCAGAAAGGCGATACAAGAATGGCTGAAGATTGGGAAACAGTGTTAGAGGCCTGCTATGAGGAGACAATAAATTGATGCTGGTGCAAATACTGTGGGAGATGTCCCCCAAGTTCTGCATCAACACAAGGTGTCCTGACTACGACACTGGCCGACAGAGAGGGGAACCCGAAGGTCCACAGCCTGTGTCCAGGATATCAGCTCCTTGGGGCTGTCAGGGACATTGCCTTCTCTCTGCCCTCCAGGGATTCCTGGAGGGCGTGGCCTCAGGCCCCCAGCTCAGCCCTGGCCCCAGCCCCAGCCCAGGCCCTCAGAAGTAGAGCTGGGAAGGGAATCACCTTAATATCCACTTCAACCTCTTCCTGGGACGACTTATCGTCACTTGTATCCACATCCCCGAAGGTGAGTGTCCCATTGCGGCCAATTTTCACCTGCTTCTTGTAGGTGTAGTAGAACTCCACACACTGGGCCACGGTCTTGGTCTGGATCTGGTTTGAAGCCAAAACTGAGGTCAGAGGTCCTGGTTCAGCTCACCTGCTTGGGGATACTCCAGCCTTTCTCATGTCTCCCCCTAAACATAGTAAACACTAAACCCAATCAACCCTCAGAATGTAACCATTTCTCCAACACCTGCTTTGTACAAACCAGTGACTAATTCAATTAAGCCAAAGCTTCAGCACTATTTTTTTTAAAAAAAGCTAAAAAGGACATGGAGCTACTGGGAAGCTTGAATATGGATTGCAGATTAGAGTGTATTATTGTATCAGTTTAAGTTTCTTTATGATAATGATACTGTGGTTTTATAGGAGAATATCCTTATTTTTTTAGGAGATATATGGGTCAAGTGTCATGGTGTCTGTAACTTACTATTTAAAAAAAAATATTTTATTTATTTCTTTTTAGAGAGAGGGAAAGGGAGAGAGGAAGCAAGGAAGAGAAACAGTGATATGAGAGAGAAATGTTGATCAGTTAGTTGCCTCTCGCACGCCCCCAACCAGGGACCTGGCCCACAACCCAAGCATGTGCCCTGACTGGGAATGGAACCAGCAACTTTTTGGTTTGTGGGACAATGTACAACTTACTGAGCCACATCAATTAGGGCATTTCTTTTAATTATTAATTAAAGCAGAGAGAGAGAGAGAAAGGGGCAGGGGAGGGGTGGGAAGAATAGGTGCCTGTTTAGGTTTATATATAGACAAAAAAAGCAGATGTGGCAAATGTTAACAACTAGTAAATATGAGTGAGGGGTATATGGGCATTCGTTATACTATTCTTTCAATTTTTCTGTAAGTTTGAAATTTTTCAAAATAAAAAGGTAAAGGGAAAAACATCTGGGCACCTTCCACATTCAAAGCCAGGACAGACCTTGCAACATTGACTCCCCTCATCAATTTGGACAAACAATTTCATTCCCCTCCAGGGAGCCACAGCTGACAAGTGAGGGTAGAGGAATGTCAAACTATCAAGGGAGGCTAACAAGAAAGACCTGGAAAACCTGAAGAGGAAGCAGGAGGCTCAAGTCTTGTTCCTAACTCTGCCACTAAAGCTGTGTGGCCTTGGTCAAGTCTCTTCGTGTGTAAACAGTGGGGTGAGACCAGATGATCTCCAAGGGTCTCCCAAGCTCTGAAATCCGACCTCTCCCATTTCACAAACCTATTTGGCCACTGGATTTAGTGTCTAGGCTACTTTCCCGCACACGGAAAACACAGAGGCTTTCCCTGACTCTCCCCACTCCTGCGGGCTCCCAGACTGCTCTGCCAACTGCTAGGCAGTGCTGAGGTCCTGCCCACGGAGCCCAAGGGGCTGGTGCAGGTCCTCTGGGCCTGAGGAGAAACAGACATGCTCCATCTCACAGGAATGGCCAAATCACAGATTTATTAATTAGATCCCACTTGCACATTTAGTATCAATTTTCTCTGGTCATCTGTTTGACTGACTAATGGTCTATTCTCTTCATTAAGGCATTTGGGGCACCTCAAAAGAATTTCACAGGCATGTACTTTCCAGAAATATCACTCAATCAGAAACCCAGCAAATGTCTGCCCTCGTAGGAGAATCCATCAGAACTTTGTCCAGTCTCCAGGGCCATCTGTGGCACAATCTACAATCCCAGGAGGAAAGAGCGCATTCTTGGAAGTCCTTCTCCCTTGGTGGTCCACACAACTCACTCTCCCACAGCCCAGGTTTTGCCAGACAGGGCTAGCAGGAAGATGCAAAGCACTTTGGTTTCCCAGAAGAACATAGGGAGAAGACAAGATAAATCTAGGAAAACTAGGTCTGGGCCTCCTCTACCTGGTCAGCTGAGTTACTGGAGAGAAGCCCTGGGTCTGATAAGGGGGCAGAGGCCCCCACTGAGGTCGGTTACACAGTCACTTGTTGGTTCTCAGTTCCCCTCATCTTAAGGTGGCCTCTTCTCCCCGACACTGACTGTGGCCTTCCGAGTACACCAGCCCCGCCGGGGAATGGCTCATCTCCACCTTCAGCCCCCCTTCTCTTCCTGCTCTCCGTTAGGCAAGTCACTATTTTAAGTTGGATGCCACTGAGTCTGATGCCCATTTGGGCCTCCCTCTGGATTAAGACCCCAAGAGTGTGGCCACACTCCCTTAAGGTGAGGGAGGGGGGCTTAGAACCAAGCGGGGGGGGGGTCCTCATCTTCTTCCCTTCTTGTTTTGTTTAGAAAGTTGTCCCTGAGGCCACTTAGTGCACTGGACTACGGGCTTTTTGAGAGGGCTTGGGAAGTGACTGCAGGCCCCCACTGGCAGAAGGAGCCCCGAATCCTGCAGGCGGTTCCTGCCCTCACTTGCCCCTGAGACAGAGCCCCAGCTCACCAGCTTCTGCACCAGGAAGAAGTCCTTTTTGTAGATGGCAATCCCCTTGTTGAACAGCTTCCTCTCAGTCATTTTCCACTGGTCGGAGCCTGCGGGGCGAACAGGGAGCCGGGGTGGTGAGGTGGGCGGGACTGTGAGCAGTGTGTGTGTTGGGGCGGGGGTGGGGGGGGCAGGATTCTGACCAGCTGACAAGTGTGAGGTCATCCATCCACATCTTTGCAGGCATTCAGAGCTGGCTCCACAGCCTGCTTCTGCCACTTGCTGGCCACGTCACTTAGGCCCTGAACCTCATTCCCCTCACTTGTGAAATCAGAACTAAGCAGAAGCCACCCAGCTGTGGTGCAGACTGAATGAGGTAATGCAAGTGAAACCCGCAGTGCTCTGCCTGGCACAGACGACACGTACCACTCAACAGGGATTGACAACAGTGGCTGCTATGATTATGGCCACTTGGTCAACGTCCCTCTGAAAGCACAGGGCCCAGAATGGGACATGGCACTCCAGGCGTCATCTAAGTTCCAGGTACCTGGTGCCTGGGTTCCTGCGCCTTGTGCTGTGTCCTGGGCTTCTTTGCCTGGACAGGCTCCTGCCTGCCCACGCCTTTCTCTCTTCCTCTCCAGGGCACAGTGGGCCCCTTGAGAGTTGCCCCAGCTTTGGTGCCAGTTCCCTTGCTCTGGCTCTGGGCTTCTCCACCCCCTCTCCCCCGCCCCCCGCCAGGGCTGTGACTCAGCACCCACTGGGCCCCACTGGTGGGAGACCCCTTGAGGCTCCCGGCCCTAGGCCCGCTTCCAGACAGGCCCACCTGTGTAGTGATAAGTTGCCAGTGGGTGGTTGTGGGGCCTCAGGGGCTTCTTCAGTAGCAGCTTATTCAGCGTTTCCTGAAAGGGAAGTGAAGAAAAGGTCAGGGCCCTGGCAGGGGTTTCCATGGGCAAAACTTAGAGGCCCCTCAAATAGCCACAGATGGAGAAGGCCCTCAGTGACAGCTCTGTCTGAGGGTGGGGACCCACTGACCCAGCATCAGGGACTGGGGTGGATGGCAGGGCCCTGTGCCACAAAGTCTGGAACTAGGGTTCCCTGGGGCCGAGACTCCACAGCCCCCAACTTGGTCAGACCCTCTGGCCTGTCTCAAATCAGCATGCCGGCAGGCCTGGCTCTTGGACAGCAGATGGGCCCATGCCAGCCTCCCTGAGGAGCTATCCCTCCCCCGGGGGCAGTGCCTCACCAGGATGTCTCCCCTGGACTCGTGCAGACAGTGCAGGGCCAGCTCCTGGTTGGTGCCAGCTCCAGGGAAGATGCTGGAGCAGGCAGCTGTCAGCAGGTCTTCCACTGGATTGTGGGAGCAAGGGAAGGAGAGAGCACAGGGAGGGAGAAGAGGGAATCACTGTCAGGGCTGGGTGGCTGGGGAGGTTAGGACCAGCCTGCCCTCCTACCCAGCGACCATCTTTGCTTGCTGGCTCAGGTCCCCCCTCACCTTGCTTCTGCTTCTCCTGGCTGCTCTCTAGGTCCTCCCATGGCTGCCACACCAGGTCGGCCTTGTGGGGATCGGCAGTAGCTAGGGCACGGTCCCTTATTGGGGGGATTTCTGCTTGGAACCGGGAGCCTACGTTGATCCGCCTGCAGGGGTGAAGAGGGCAGAGAGTGAGGCTCGCCTTGGGGGAGGAGAGGAATCTGGTTTTCTCCCTGGGGATGGGGGAAGGTGCAGAGGGCAGTTGGCAGAGGCTGAGCATGGCAAGGCTTCAGCTGGGTGTAAGGGAATCTGGCCTCTGTGAGGACAGCTAGGCCAATGGCATCTAGTACCGCCAGAAAGGCAAGGCCCAGGTGCTGGAAAGTGGAGAAGCAGCTCCAGGTTTACAGACAGGGAAGGAGTCTCTTGGACTACCCTTCTAATTCTCTGAGGCAAAGGCATATCGAGCCAGTCCTTTCCTTTCCCTGTGGCTTATAGCAAGAAGCAGGGTGAGGAATGTAATGCCCAGGGCTGACTGCGGAAGCCCAGAGAGGCACCCTCTGCAGGCCCCGCAGAGCCCTTCTCTCACACAGGGCCCCCCTGAATGCGCTGGGCCCCACCTCGCCACACTCGCACCCCGGGCCAGAGGCAGGGCTGCACTTACGGCTCGATGCTCACTGGGGTGGCTTCCCCCATCACAGAGAGGACAGGTGGGGTGACTTCAGCACTATCTATTGGACAAAAGACAGGTTGGTATATGGCACATTCCTTCCTTCAGCAAAGCCCTTTCTCCCTGACCCTAGGTGGCTGTTCTACATGCATGAGAACCACAGTGGGAACTGACACAGGTTCATACCTGGAAATCAGGCACCCTGAGTCGTGGCTCCTAGTCTGCCATAGTGACAACTAACTGTGACTTTACCAAATATGTGGATGCCTCCCTTGTTCACACCTGCCAGAAGAGGTTATTCCTACCCATCTCCTAAGGTTAATGTGAGGATTGAATGAAATCGTGCAAAAAACCTAGCCCAGGGAGCTCCCACACTACAGGATTAATTCCAACAGTCAGGCTAGTGAAGCGGCTGAAACTTTGAGCACACTAGTGAGGTGGTGAAGGAGACCGCTGTTTCATAATTATCTTATCACTTCCTTGCTGGGTTCTCTGCCTCTATTTCTCCTGAGCTAATCTTCCTAATGCCCCACATGATCAAGACACTCCCTTACTGCAAAAACAAAACCTTTGCTGACTCTTCTCTGCAATGGGAGATAAACCCTGCAGCCCTAAGCAGGCCCCTTCTGCCTTTGCTTCCCATCGCCCTCTTGCCTGGACCCTGGATCCTAGCAGACTGCTTACACGCGGCCCTTCACTTCCTCTGCACACACCTACATTCAAGCCTTTGCCCCGCTCATTTCCTCTGCCTAGTGTGTCTTTCCCACCTGCTTCACAGTTCAAGCTCCATTCTGGCCCCACCTTCTGCCAAATGCTTTCTGCTCTACCACAGGCTAGCAGAGCCTCTGCAGGTTTCGGAGCTTTCGGTCTGCTTCACTCACTGACTGCTGATCCCACACTGCATGGAACCTCTGCTTTTCTGTCTCCCAGGCCTCCATGTCAACTCTCTAATGACCCTGTATTCGCCTTAGAACCAACCAGGGTGTCTCCATACATTATTAGAGCCCTCACAGGACCCAATTCAAGGCTTCACACTCAAGTGCTAGATCAACACTCTTACAAGGACAGACTTCCTCTTTGCTGCCAGTCTGGTTTCTACAGTGACTTCTTCCCACACAACCCAGGCAGGGAGAGACCCTTTGAATCTTGGAGTGGAAGTGGGAGGGCAGATGGCCTGTCAGTCCAGGGAAGCTATTTGTCACCCACAGACACCAGGGGGCACCAGAGAGCTAAGCCATGGGTGATGTCAGGATCAGAGGTTAATCTGGTGATGGCAGTGCGTCACCTTTGTGCTACCTCTGGAAGTGTTTACTCTCACGTAAACCTCTCCACCATCCTAAGAGATAGCATTATCACGTTTTACAGAGGAAGTGGATCTTTCTGTGGAGTGCGCAACATTTTTCAGCGATTCACCACCCATGCAGGCCAAAATGTCTGCTCTTGGCCAAAATGACCCAGGAGAAAGGGTCTGCCATCTAATATTAAGGACGTGATGCATCAGGTGTGATGTTCAGGGCTTTACATGTGTTAATGCATTTGAACCTAACCACAACCTTGTGACGTAGCTATCAGGTTGAACCATAGGAAACCATGTGCGGATCTAAAAATAGTTTAATATTGGCAATTTCATCACCAACCAAATACTACTAGTATTCTCATCTAAACACTAAAGAAATGGATGCCCAGAGAGTTTAAATGACTTGCAGAGGGGATGTAACAGTAAATGGTGCAACTGAGATTTGATTCAAGCGGATGACACCCCTCCCCCGCCCTCATGTGTTCTTAGGACAACCTCCATCTCCTTGACAGAAGGGAGAGTGGAGCCCTTTTTCTCCCAGCATTCAAGCCTAATTCCCAGCAGCCCCCCAGAATGAACCTCATGCCTGCCCACTGCCTTCCCTTCCCACATTCCCTGCCCCCTGGCCCCTGAGGCAAGGGCCACTCACTAGACCGGAGCAGGGTGCGATGGGCACTCTTTGGCGTGATGGGAGGAGGGGCTGGGATGCTGCTCGTTGACATGATGGCATTGAAATAGAGGCCGGAGCCTTCCCGCACAGGACTGAGGATGGGAGGTGGTGTGTAGGGGGGCAGCTCAAAGCTCCGCTCAGAGGGGTGGTCGGCCAGGCGGACAGGAGAGCGCAGGTGGCTCTGGTATGGGGTGATGTTGGAGTAGACTGGAGGGGCGATAAATGTGCCCGCCTTGGTGGGGATGATCAGGGGCTCAGGACGCGGCCGCTGCTTTGGTTTCCGCACAGAAGGTTCCCCCTCCAACTTGACATTCATGTCTTCAGCCTGGAGAAGGAAACAGAACCAAGATGGCTCAGCCTTCTATGTCCTGAGAAATGAAGTCTTGACCACTGCTTACTGTCTCACCTTTGGAACTTAGCCTGCCCACCACACCCACCAAGGCAAGCCAGAGACGGGGCAGGTCCCAAAGCCCTTCCTATTGCCTCCTCTAGGGCAGAGGTCAGCAAACTGTTTCTGTCAAGTGCCAAAGAGTAAATTTAGGCCTTGTGGACCACATGGGGTCTCTGTCATATATTCTTCTTCCCCAGTTCCCTTTCAATATTTTCAAAAATAATCCTTTAAAAATGTTAAAACCATTCTTGCATCTGAATTTGGACCACAGCCCATAGTTCCTGCTATGAAGGGTGCTATAGGGCAGAGGACTATGGTATTGTAGTTAAGAGCCCAGGCTCTAGGGCTGGACTACTTGGATTGGGACGCACCTCCTTTACGTACCACTTAAATTAACTTCCTGTGTATCATCATTTTTAACATGGGTATAATAGGTGCCTATCTAATGGGGTAGCCATGCGGGCTAAATGAATTAATACATGGAAATCACTGAGAACAGTACCTGGTATGTGGTAATTACTCAATAAATTCTAGCTGCTATCACTACTTAAACTCTAGGCTCTGCATTAGATGGAAACCCCTACTGTGTGACAAGAACTAGGCTGGGCATGGAACCTATGTCCAACAAAATGAACAGGACAGTCCTGTCCTCAAAGAATTTTTATTCTCTTAGTATTAGTCTAGCTATCAGGGGTTAACCCACTCATGCTTACACTTCTCCCTGCCTGGTATGCCTCATGGGTCTCCATATAAAATAGGAGGCAGAGCTGTAAGGAACAGAGCCTAATGCGGGTGAGCAATATCTAGATCGTGTCCCTGTGCACACAGTCTGCCAGCATACGAGGTTGGCCATGTTGACCAAGTGGGCCTGGGGACAATAGCCTTTTCCCCTTCCCAGGGTCCTACTCCCACAAGACCTTCCAGCAAAGGGCCTTGACTCCCCAGTAGGCCTTGGCTATGTCCTTTCATCATTGTTCCCTATCTGCTCTTCTGCAGAATTGGACAAAATCATATTGTTTATTTTTCCTCCTTTAGGGGAATGATATGATTGAACGGGAAAAAAAAATGAAGTAGAGCCACAGGCCCATAAACTTGCTAGACAAGAAATCCAGCCTAAACTCAGATAGCTGCAATGATTTATAATTTTATAATAAGGGAGATGGAATGAAACTATTCTGAATATTTGATAGTATTTTTCATATTGACTTTAGGAAGGAAGGGAGGAAGAACAAAGAGAATGTGATGTACTTCAGATACAAACCAAAGTCTTTACAGATGCAACAATACGATGTTTGGGATTTGCTTCCCAAAAAAATCCAATAGCAGGAAGAAGTGCAGGTACCAATGAAAGAAGACTGGCTATATTCTGAGGGCTAAATATTGAGGTTCATTATACCTTTCTCTATACTTTTGTGCAAGATTGAAAATGTCTGTAGTACAAAGAAAAATACTGAATAATTAAAAGAAAAAAGAAACCTCCCCCAAAAGCCTGATGTGGGAAAAGCACTCAGGGACAGGGATTCAGGAGATCCAAATTCCAGGGCTGGGTCTGCCATTACGTGCCTGAATGACCTTAGGTATGCCTCTTGCCTTTTCTGGATTTACTCCCTCATCTTAGAAATGGGCGTGTTGAGTTGTGTAGTGCCCAGGCTCCTTCCTGCCCATCCCCAGGACAAGCTCCCCAGGCCTCCAGCCTCCACCACAAACCTTCCCCCAACCAGAGAATGAGACCCCAGAGAGCAAGGACTGGGTTGCTCACGATCATCTTGGAGCTCCTCTTTTTGTTTCAGAGGACAGGCACATGAGCCAACTCTCCAGCTGAGAAGAACTAAAAAAAAAAATCTGGACCCAATATAAAAGCCACATTTCTGAAGGTATCGGAGAGCAAATAAGTTGGTAAAGAATTAAAGAGCCAAGATCCAGAAAAGAAGGAAAGTCAAAGAAGTGAACCAGCATTTGGAGTTGTGTTTTTCCCCAGAGCGGATGCCACGACTGGGAGAGGCAATTGAGAGGCTGAGAAAATGAGTAGAGCATTGAATAAATTCAAGGAGCTAGCAGAACAAATCTTGGAATTTAGGGCTTGTCAAGGGAGCAGAGCCTAGTAAGCTACCTGGCTGTGGATTGAAACTCCAAAGGGCTATATCCTTAGAATAAGGGTGAATCAAATGTAGACTAGTCCTCACATGGAATAATGCCCAGCTTCAAATCATCTCATCTCTACTACAATTTAATCTCTGGTTAAATTAAAGTAATCCAGGATAGCGAGTGCTTTTGCTACCTATGAGATGTGAAGATACATTCTCTCTGGAAGAGGAGAACATCATCCAGCGTCTTTAATTACCTCAATAGCTTTTCATATATAATGTCTTACATTAAAAAAAAATAAAGCATATACAAGAAACAAAGATGTGATTTAAACACAAGAAATTACAGATAATAGAAACAGACCTATGGGGATCCTATTAATGCTTATCTGAAATAAACTTTAAGAAAACTATGCAATAAAATGAAAGGCAAGGTTAAGAATTTCATCAAAGAACTAGAAACTCTAAAAATGAACCAAACAGAAATTTGGTAACTGAAAAAGTAACTAAAAATAAGAACTCAATGAATGGGCTAAACAACACATTAAACACAGCTAAAGAGAACTGGTGAACTGAAAGATAGGTCAGATTTAAAAAAAGGAAAATATAGAAAAGTGCATGACAGGCAAAATAGGGAATATGGTAAAAAGCACTAACAAATGTGTAACTAGAGTTCCAGAAGGAGAAGGGAGAGAAAATGGGGCAGAAGAAAAATTCAAGAAACACTATAAACTCCAAACAAGATAATTACAAAGAAAAACACACTTAGGTATATTGGCAAAACTACTGAAAGTTAATAACAACAACAAAAAAATCTTAAAAGCAAGAAGATTAAAAGAAACCTTACATTCAAAGGAGCAACAATATGGCTTCCAGTGATTTCTCAACATTGTAACTACAATGAAAGCCTGAAGACAACAGAATGATCTCTTTAAATTTGGCAAAGGAAAATAACTACCAACACAGAACTCTCTATCTAGCAAAATTACCTTTTAAAATTGAAGATGAAATAAAACATATTCAGACACTCCAAGAGTAATAAAATTCATCACTGAAAGACTCACACTACAAGAAATACTAAGGGTATTCTTCAAGCAGCATATAAATGATCTGAGATGGAAGCCTGGAGATTTGAGAAGAAATAAAGACTAAATATTTGAATAAATCTAAAATGAATAATTGAACAAAACAATAATGTTATAATGTCCTGTCAATATTAAAATATAGAGAGAATGAAAATACATGTCAATAATTCTACAACTTAGGGTTGCGGGGAAATGGAGTTCAATATATTGTAAGAATTTTTCATTGTCTAGGAAGAGGCAAAATACTACCTTCTATTAGATTTCAGTAAGCCATGAATGTACATTTTAATCTCTAGTGGCCCTTCTCAACCAGAGAATTAAGCCCTAATGTCATTGTATGTAATGAGTTAACAGTTCTCCTTGTACTTTTAAAATTGTACTAGGTATGTACAATACCATTCTCCCGAGAACTGAGAGAATAGTCACTCAAATCCCTTTCCATAGGGCTTAATTCTCTCACATAAATCCAGGTAACAAAGGATGATAGGGTAATCACGAAGAGAGTAATAAATAAATATATTACCAATGAATTAATGAAGAAGGGAAATGAAATTACAAACCTATTCACTCCAAAGGAAAAGAAAGAAGGAGGGGTGTGGGGGGGGGCGATAAGGCAGCATGGGATAAATAGCAAACAGTAGATGGTAGAGTCAAATCCAAGTACACCAGTAATTACATTAAATATAAATGGCATCAATGCTCTAGTTAAAAGACAAAGGTTACTAGAACAGATAATAACAAACCTCAATTATATGCCACTTGAAAGATATTCCTTAAGTAGAAGGATACAGAAAGGCAGAAAGTAAAAAGATGAAAGAGATACACATCCCCCTAACACTAACCAAAAGAAAACTAAATATTGACAAAGTAGACTTTACAAAGCAAAAAGATTACTGAAGATAAAAAGAAACATGTCATAGTGGTAAAGTGTCTAATGCAGTTCTAAATGAATATGCAACTAATAACATTGCATCGAAATGTATTAAACATTTACTGATGGAACTAAAAGAAGAAATGGAAAAAATCTCAGTCTTAATGGGAGATTTCAACATGCATGTTTGTACCACAGAACAAGCAAACATCTCTGCATCCCAGTGCCTAATGCAGGGCCTCACATTAGGGGCTCAGTCAAAACTTGGTGACCTGAAATGAAAGAGATTCACGCATCCTAGAGATTTTCCTAGACAGTCCCAATTTCAAGTGTAAAACTGTCTCGTCCTCCATAGTGCATTTGTCCAGTTTGAGTTTGGAAAGTTTGCCCTTTCCCCATAGGGTACCAGGCCCCCAGGAGCACTCAGGTACCGGAGGTGTTGGTGTGGGGAGCCTCTCATACCTGAGCTGGGGCATCAGTCCCGGGGATGCGAGTGGACCGCCTGCGGGTGACAATGACTGACGGTTTGTGTTCAGCTGGGTTCTGCTCAGGACCCTTCCCATCCTCGTCAACGCCTCCAGCTTGGGCCGCCTCAGTCGGGTCCACAGTCCGCACAGGCACAGACACGGGGATAATGAGGGGCACCATCCCGCTGTCCTCTCGTGCTCGCTTGGCCACTAAAGAAGTCTCAGAAAACTCCACCCCACACTTGGTAGTTGAAGCCAACACACTTTTCCGCTTCTCCTCAGAGCCATTGGCGTCCTGAAGAAGGGAAAGGAGGGGGAATGGGGGTGAGGTTTAGAAGACGAGTCCTGATTTGCTGGTCTAGGACCCCTAGTCCCATTCGATTCCGAGCTTCAAACACCTATGATGGTTCCCAGTGGTCTTTGATCACCTGGCCGTTCCCTGACCGCCTTTTCTCCCATCACATTCTCAAATATTCTTTATGACCTCCTTCCTGCCAGGCTCCCCCATCCTGGCCTGGAGCAGGTCGCCAGATGGCGACAAGTGCCACAGGTGTGTTTTTCTTGGCCTGCATAGTGAGTGGCATGTGAAAAAGTACCTAAATATTCAAAACCTGTCTCTGTAAAAGAAAATTAAGTAAGCAACCTGTGGCAAGGTGGTCTTTGTATCTATTTCCCCACTGGCAACTGGCTGGAGTGAAGTCAAATTTTGCAGCCTCTTACATATCAGCCTGGCCCTGTCGGCATCGAGGGTTGAGACCTCAAGTGAAGGATTGGGCAAACACTAGCTTTGGAGTTGGATACGAGGCTTCTATGCTAGCTTTATGACCTTGGGGAATCCCACTAGGAGCTGTTTCTTTAGCAATAAAATAGGATAAATGACAGCATCCCTCTCACAGGGTTTAATGATAAATTATTTGTGATCAAGTGTAAGAAACACCAAGTGCAATATAGGTGTTCACACTCTGTTGATTCTTCTTCCCCATTGTGATTCTTCCTCCCCATTGTGTCTTTTCTTTTAAATCAACTCCACTGCAGTATACTTTACACAACAAAGAGCACCTATTTTTAATTACAGTTTGATGCATTTTGACAAGGACAGTCACGTGTTAACGACTACCACATTCTTGTCCTTCAGCATGCTGGGCCTGGAAATCCTTTCGCCTCCCACTACTCCCAGTCCTTCCAGCCTCAACTGAAGCCGCCAGCCCACGATGGCATATTGCACTCCCCGCCAGCAACCCTGCCTGGGAACACACCTCGTTTCCCTTCAGGTGATGATACACCTAGGTAGAGACTCTTTGCATGCAAGGAGTTCAGAACTCTGTGGAATGTATGGGTTCTTTCACTTCCTTCAGTGAAGTGAGAAAAGTGCCCTCCTGGACCTGGAGCCACTGGCTCCCCCGCACACAGCTCTCCCCGCCCTCCGCCAGGTCCAGCCACCACCCGCGCCCCCTCACCTTTGCATTCTGCAGTGAGGCCAGCTCCACTGCCTTCTGGGCCAGGGTCAGCAAATTGGCTTCCTGGGATGCCCGGCGCCGCCTCCTCGTGCTCTGGATCACCCCGCCCCGGAGCACCTGCCCACAGTCCCCTGCCCCCAGCGCCCTCAGGCCCTCCTCGCAGCCCATGGGGGGAGCCTCCCGCTCCCGGCCATTGGGTGCCAGTCTCTCCCCATCGGGCAGCAACTGCGACTCCCTCAGCTCCAGCGGGAATCTCAGAGCTTCAGGATGAGGCTGTCCCAGGGGGCCAGGTGGCGGCTGCTTCGGGGGCCAGTGATGTAGAAACAGGTTGGTGGCAGGTTCCTGCCCGGGTTGGGTGCCAGCCCCATCCAGGGCAGTGGAGGGCAGGACGCCCTCCTTGGAGAGGCGGCGGGAACGGCGGGGGAAGGCGATCTGGGCCTGAGGTAGCACGGGCTGCGGGGCGGACTCCTGCAGGAGGGCCTTGCGCAGTTCTGGGTTCATATCAGGGTTGGGGGGGAAGGGGTAGGGCACCATGCCGTGGTGAGCCAGGTGGGACTGCCCCAGCGGTCCGGCAGGCTGCAGGCCAAAGTCCTGGGGCTGCTGCGAGGGCGGCTGCTGCATGGGGTAAAAGTTCTCAAAGAGCTGCATCTGGGGCAGGGCTCCCTGCGGCTGCTGCGGCTGCTGCGGCGGCGGCGGCTGCTTCTGCGGCGGGAAGGCGGCCACGGGATTCGGGGGCGCCGGGCCCTGCCGGAAGACCTGCCGGTTCACCTGGTGGCCGAACGCCAGCTGGAAGGGTTGCAGGGGCAGCGTTTGGTTTGGGGGCTTTTTGGCCATATGGAACGAGTTCAGGGGTGCTTGGGGCCGCCCTACCTCCAGCTGTACCTTCTGTGGCATCATTGGCCGCCCGGCGTTTTCGTAGCGGTCCAGCGGCAGCCCCCCGCTTTTCTCTCGCTTCAGGGCCTCGGGGTGGTTATAGTAGGTGGAGACCCCCATGCCAGGATGAGGGCTTCCTTTGTGTCCTCCGTAGAAGGGCAGGCTGTGGCAATTCCATGATGAGTGGGGTGGAGGCTGGCCGGGCTGCTGCTGCCAGCCACTGTCGCTGACGCCCCCGCCCCCTCCATGCTCGGGGCCCCGCCCCGGAGCCATCACTGAGTTGGGCCACTTGGAGCCCACCTGCTGGGGCAGCATGGCCGCCGTGGTCCGCTCAGGCCCATACACCACGGAGTTCAGCAGGGCCAGGCTGTTGGGGAGTTCCACAGGCTGGGAGGCAGGGGCGGCCCCTGTCGGACCCTCGTGCCCAAAGTAAGGCTCCTCCTTCACTCTGGTGGACTGTGGTGGGGCCGGGGGCTGTTGTGGGGCCTGCAGGGGTGGGAGCTGCTCCTTGGGAGCTGCTTCCTGGTCCCCAAAGAGGCAACGCTTCCTCTTGTTCTGCCCCTTGGGCTGGGCCTGGAGGTTCATGGTGTGGCCAACTGGGCCCGGGCAGTGAGACCTACTTTACCAGTTGCCCATCCCCTGGGGGAAGGTCCTGCTGGAAGCTCTGCCCTTGTCCAGGAGCCAGTGGGAGCTGAACAGGGGCAGAGAAAAATGCTGGCCGATGTGGTCAGGCACAGGGAGAAAGAACTGCCGGCCGCTCCTTCCTCTTCACGGAGACACTCTTGAGCTTGTCTACTCTTCCCAGTTCATGATGCTCCACAGGGTCCTGCAGCCTGTAGACAGAAGCATAGTAACCATGTCAGCCACAGCTCCCAGGATGCCCCGGACTCAGCACAGTGTGAAGGAGGGGTCCCTAGGGCCCTTCGCTGCATTTGGTTATGTAATTTGTGAAACGCGAAGGCTTCCGCCAAGGGGGAATGTGAGGTTTTGATCCAGCCTGAGCTCCTGAGGTCAAGCTGGCAAAGGGCTGACACAGGCCATGTTGGGTTCCTTCCCCCTCGTAAGCCAGGCCTCAGCCCGCTGGGCTGCCAGGCCCGGTCCTCTCGCATCTGTTCAGGCAGCAGCCTCCCCCCAGGTCCAAAAGGAGCTGTATTCAGCCAATGCCGGGTCAGACGCTCCAAGCACATCTCAGACATGGAAAGTGGAGAGAATGGGTCATTCCCAACTGTGCCGCCCCAGCGTCAGGAGCCCACGAGGCCCTCGCAGAGTCCAGGGCCCAGGACTAGGTTCCTGTCCTTTGCACCGAGGCTTGCAGGTGAGGCCCCAGAAGGGTGTGTGCTGTCCTAGCCCCACCCCTGGGAGGACCTGCTGGGTGGGACTGTGACTGCCAGAGTCTTCCCCAAACTAGCAGAGGAACCTGTTTTGCAGCCCTGGCTGGCTGGAGGCAGGATGCCACCTGGGAGCTGGTCGGCAGTCTGCACCCACCCTGCTCCACTGCCAAAGAGCTCCTGGCATCCCGAGCAACAGACATGATACTGAAGGGGTGTAGACTGTAGAACTCAAGTCTGAAAGGTTTCTCTGTGACATGGTGTGACAGTGCTTCTGTGTTTTCTAACTTGATTAAAAACCAGCAAACAGAAAACAAAAACCAGGTTGCTCTATTTATCCTGCTACAGAACACAGAACCGAGACCAGTATAACTTGCATGCATTTTCAAAGACTTTCTTCAGAAAGCGTTCCGTTTTCCTCCCTGAGAAGCTGGAGAGAGTCGGAGCTGCAAGACCCACCTCTTCTCCAGGCTTATGTTCTGGTCCTGAGCCACTCAGGCTGGGAGGGAATGGGAGGGGGAGCTAAGGAAACTCTGGGGAAATCTGCAAGTCCAGGCCGACCTCAGACCTCAGTCCATCCATGCTGCAGGCCACTGTTAGCTGCCTAGGAGTTCTCAGGAGACCAGCACAAAGCAGAGGAGGGCAGCATCTGGGCGGTAACGGCAGGCGCTGGTATGAAGCCCCGAAGCCCCAGCTACACCCCAGATGCCCCGGCCCCAGGGAGGCTCCCCGCAGGGAGGCTCCAGTGCTATCACTCCAGTGCAGGCTTCCGCAGCTCCCAGCCCTTCCCCTCCCAGAGCAGCGTGACTCACTCCAGCCCCCCCCCCCATCTGCCTTTCACTTTCACCGGGCACCCAGAAGGGGAGGAACTTCCTCCTCCATTTCCTTCCTCAGCTCCTAGCCCTGAAGTGAGTGATTCTCCCCGATGGCACCCCCTTTGTCTTCACGTCTGGAAGTTGGAGGAGGGAGAGAGGCTAGGAGGGCACCAAAGTCACCCTGGCCCCAGCACGAGGGAGGGGCAGGATTTGGAAGAAGCAGAGTGCTGAGGGCCACAGAGAACACCTTTTGAACAAACCCCTTTCTCTTGCTTTAAACTCTCATTCCCTGACAGCAAACCCCATTCACAGCAACCGGGACCTAAAGGCTGGCCCCCACACTGAAAATAATCCCGGGCACCAGCGAGAAGCTGCAGAGCGGGACTGTCCCGGCTATAGAAGGTGGGCTCTGCCTCACCAACCTGCAGGAAACAGCTAGAAGTACGTGTCTGCAGAAGCAAGACAGAGGCAGGAAGAGCATACGAGGGGAAGGTGCCTGAGGGAGGCTGGAGGTCCACATGTCTTCAGGGCGCTGGGAGCCCCTCAGACACTTACACACTCACCCGGACTTGTGCATCTCTTCCCCACCTGCCAGCCTTGTTGCCTTGTGAACCACAGCCTGGGCTTGGCATCTGGGGGAAGGGAAAGCCCACGTGGCAGATGGGACCTGGTGCACGTGTGAGTGTGGGTGCACATGTGAGTGTCCACCTGCCGGCGGGTACCCAGGCACAGGATGGCCACTCATCGCCTTGGAAAGAGCGGGCTCTGCACATTGGGCTGAGGGGGCAAGGGAGGTGGAGTCTGTGAGTGGGGCTTGGGTGCAGGGCTGCTCTTACCCACACCCCAGGCTGGCTCACCTGCAGCTGTTTGGTCAGGCCCAGGGGGACTAGGTCCAGCTGGTCTGCCTCCCACCGTTTAGCCCTGCCCATCAAAGAGGGCCACTAAGTAGGTTTCCAAAGCGGGGGCAGCGACTCCGAAGAAAGCAAGGGGGCCAATTCCGGGGAGGCTGAATTCCCCTAGAAGCTTCTGAAGAGGCCCCCTGTCACCCCCCTCCAACGGCTGGCTAAGAGTGTTGAGCACGGGTACCCAGAGCTGGAACCCTCAGAGAAGAAAGGCCATTACCTGGGGGGATGGAGAGAAGTGTGGAAGATGCCTGAGAACCCTGGAGGAAGGAGAGGAGGGAGCACACCAAGGCAGTGCACTAAGGAGTAGTAGTAGTTGTTGCTACTACTACTACTACTACTACTACTACTACTACTACTAATGTACTTGTGCCAGGCAGGTCTCAAGTGCTTTATATGTGTTTAATTCGCACAATAGCCTTATAAAACAACATGGAGCCGAAGCATTATTTTTAACCTCCATTTTACAGGTGAGCTAGATGAGGCTCAGAGGGACTAAGTAACTTGCCAGTGGTTACACATTAATTATGTTGCAGAGTCAAGACTTGAACCTAAATGTGTCTGACTCCAAGACCAAGCTCTTATTCCTTATCCCCAAGACGTGCCACTGAGACATCAGGTTCCTCTCTGCACACCGTCCTTTCACAGCACCCTCCCCAACATCTCAGAGCAAGGATTTTCTGGACTTAAATATCCCTCCTGACTGGCCCTGGGAAGCCCCCTACCCCTGCCTGCACCTTTGGCAGGTATATCTCTCCTATTCTCCCCAGGCCAGCTGAGACCCTCAGCTCTACATAAAGGGAGGGAAGGGAAGGGACCTCACCACAGAGGGTCCCGCATGCGTGTGAGGTCCACTTGCAGGGAGGCCGGAGGCTGCACGGCCACTTGGGTCCCTCCCTGTGGGCCTGCACTCCCCAGCCCCTGCAAGCCCACCCTGCCTCGGTTCTGGTTGCTGCTGGCAGGGCTTTCAGCTCTCATACCCCACTTGTACTTCACAGCCTGCAGCTCTGGCCAGGGCTGAGCCACTTCCTCTCATTTCTTCCGCCCCACTCTGTCCCTCCGGTGGAAGTCAGTAAGGAAGAGGAAGAGGAAGGAAGCCATCTCTTCTGAAGGCTGCCGACCTATGGACCGCCTCCCAGAGGTTGCAGGGACTAGGGCCTGATGAGGAACCTGGCTGGCAGCTCACCCCTGCCACCGCCGCAGGGCCTCTGACAGTGGAGGCAGGAACGCTGCAAAAGGAAACCCAGTCACCGTGGGGCCCCTGACACTGCAACCCACTCTGTCAATCTGCTCAACTGCCTGTCAGGGCTCCATTCACTCTCTCCTTCCTCCAGACACCTCACTACTGCAACCGGTCCTGGACCAGGCCCATTGATACCCCTGGGCAGAAGGCAAAGTAAAGTCTGGCACCAGGGGCTGGGGACCTAAGAGGATTTTAGGAGGATCTATGGTGAGAAGACTGTCTCTCTGCAGAACAAAGCTATGTGTACCAAGAAACAAAAATAATGCTGAACCCACATATGTGTTTTGCAGACACATGAGGGAAGGGGCTGGAAAGGCCTTTGGAGTTCTGGGCTGATGGTGACACCATGCCCTCCAGGGACAGCAACAGGAACATATACCACTTCCCATGTGCCCTCAGCAATCCTGCCACATGCCCAGCCCTGGCTGGGAGAGTCCAGTGAGCCCTCACCACAGGGTGATGTGGCAAGGCCATGACTGTTCAGGGGACCAAAGCCACTTACAAGCCTGGGGCATTCAGTGTGGCCACCTCAGAGAAAAGACTGTTGTGACTCAAGGTTACACAGGCCAGGAAGGAGGTGCCCAGCTTGGTCCCAGCAGCCAAGGGCTGAGCTCTGAGATGAGGATGAGGGTTGACTGGAGGACCTCCCTCATCCTTGGAGCTAATGTTCCAAGCTCCTGCTATTACAACCTGGGCCACCCTCAGGCTCACAAAGTCAGCACTAGGAAGAGCAGTGTTGGAACTCATGCATCTCTAACCCAAGGCATAAGAAATCCAAGTATGGCATCCAAGAAGGCCTCGGCTCTCCAAGCCAGCCAGGTCCCTGAGCACCAAAGAGGCTCTCTTAGGACAAAGGCTAAACTCCCTCTCCTGCCCACAAATCCCTGCAGACCTGGGCTCCTGCCACCTCTTCCAACATGCCGTGCTTGAGCCACCATTCAGAGCTGCTCCTGCCCCAACGTGCTGTTCCTGCTTTGTTTCCAAGTCTTAGACCAGGCAGTACTTCTGCCGAGGACACCCTTCCACCTTTGCCATCTGGCCACGTCCTCCTAACCTGTCAGGTCTTAGACACTGCTTCCCACGGGAAATCTTCCCTTGCCCCGAGGTTGAGCCAGGAATTTCACTATGAGCCCCTCGCAACTCCTCAATGCCCTTTACCACACTCAGCACCATATATTCCAGGTGCCTATTTCTTCGTCCGCAGCACAGAGCCAGATGCAGAACGCTGTACTAGGTAGTTGGCTTGTATCTGCCTCTCGGGATGCTCGTTCAAGACTGCACCCAAGGTGAGTCAGAACCATGCCTGGGCAGAGGCCCTGCTCACGGCCAGTGGGTCCACCCTGGGCTCCTTCCCAGCCCTGATTTCCAGTCTCTCTCCCTGATCAGTTCCCATGATGCTGAGATAAAGTGAAACGACCCTACCTCCTCACCTCTGTCCCACCTCACCCCATCAGTGGCCCCCTGTCCTCATCAACTTAGCTAAACGCAAGTCCTCCTCCAGTTGCTGGCCCACAAGCTACCTGTCCCTTGACTGTCACTTGCTGCCCCATGCCACATGCAGGCCAGCTGGAAAAGTGACCGGCCTGCCACTGCCCTTGCCTCACTTCTCTTTCCCAAGGCTCCCCCGCTGCCGCCTAGCCCACAGGTAGGAACATGGGCCTGTGGTCCGTTTCTTTGTGCCCTGGTATGGCTGCACTAGGCCTCAAGACACCAAAGGGTCCAGCTAGGAAGCCAGGCAGCAGTCATGTGGGGCCCTCCCTGGAGGAGCCCATCACGGCTCAGCTGGCCCTGCAGCCCAGGCTCGCGTCCTGAAAAGCTCTCTCAGATACTCGGGGGCCTTTGGCTACAGCCAGGCTGGCAAGTGGCTGGAACTGCCATCTTGGACCAGCTAGAGTTGCCCAGGCCCTAGATAAGCCTTCCCTCTGGACACCGTGCCAGCGTCTGCAACGCTGCATGCCCTCCTCAGCTGGAGTTCACGCCTAGGCTGAAGGGCCCATATCTCCAAGCCACTGGACACATAGGCCCTGTTCTCAAGGGGTTTGCAAACCAGGAAGGAAAGAGACACTGGCAACAAAGAGGAGGACCTGTCTTCGAAAATATCACTTCCCCCGAGGGTATGAAAGAGCAGGCCCTAGGAGCTGCCCACTCCTAGCCCAGAGAGAGTCCCCGGATTATCACTTCTCCAGCCTGAACTTCAGCTCTGAAGGGCAGTGGCCAGACAGACAGGCCAGGAGTCATGAGTCCCAGGTGTCTCAGCTGTCAAGCCGATCAGGCTCAAAAGGCTTGGTCAGGGTTTGAGCGAGCGCAGCTGACGCTTTGATTATAAAAATGCCAACAATGAGGGGCTTTTAAAGGGATACCTGTGAGAGAGGAATCCTCTGCCCGATGAGGCACTCTCAGGGCTTCATTCAGGCAGCTGCCTTTACTGTCTTCTCCCCCACTGCCCTACAAACGTCCCCAAGGGAGTCCAAGAGAAGCTGAGATAACCAGGTCCAATTTATTAAGGGGAAGCTGAGGCAGAGAAAACACACTGTCCGAGGCAGACCCAGGAAAGGATGGAGCTTCCCGCTCAGCTTCCACCCACCTTGGGTTACTGCTTACCTCCCCCCTGGGCAAAGGCCACAAGGGATCAAGGCAGCCCAGGAAAAGCCCTCCCGACACACCTCTGGAATCCAGGGGCAGTGAGGCAGAAGCTGGTAGGTTCAGGCTCCCTCCAGAAGAGATGCAGCATCTGTCCCTGCAGCCAGGTCCTTAGGTGACCGAACCTTTGGAGAGGGGCTCACGGGGCACGGTGGGGCTGTTGGTCTCCTCACAACCCTTTCTATGCCCTACAGGGCTCACCCCACCAGAGGCTGCTCCAGTTCCTCCCTCCCTTTCTGGAAAGGCCTGGCTCCCCAGCAGGTCTAGGGCTGGGCTCTCTGGCCCCAGTGCCAGACTCTGCCCTGGGCCAAGATACAGAGGAGGTCACTCACAGGGGCCTCCCTGAACATGGCCTCGCCCTGTCTACTCCCTCCCACACCCAACACACACACACACACACACACACACACACACACACACACACACACACAGTGTGGCCCTTCAGGTTTGCTCATTGCTCCTTCATTCACCCAACAAACATTTGCTGAGCTGTAGGTTCCGGGGAGACATGGAGAAAAAGCACAGTCCCCCCCTGCACAGAGCTCCTAGTCCAGTGGAGGAGAGACACAGAAACACACAGATTATAATGCAAGGTGGCCTGTGCAGGGGCTAGGCGTCACAGTAGGTCACCCTAGGGAGATTTCCCTGATTTTGAGCCTTTTTTGGAGCTGTTCCCTCTTCCTGGAACCCCTGCCTCCACTCTGACAATCTGCCTTCCTTCAAGGCCTACCTCTTCCACGCAGCCCTCCAGTACATGTTGTTCTTATTCTTTCTGAATCTTCACACTCTTACTCGGTGTTAACCACTGTCTCATAATGCCACTTCAACTCCTTTCTGTTTTTGCACCAAGGCTGGGAGAAGCAGGGCCCAGAGGCAGTATGGCACAATGGAGAGGACAGTGAAATGATTGACAGGTAACCAGGTCTCTGGTCCAGGAGCCACCGTTCATTGGTTCCTGCCTGTGAGGAACTGAGGAGCCCAGGGTGAGGAAGGAGGGACAGAGCCTGTGCCCAGGAATCAAAGAAAAACCTTTGTAATGAGCAACTGCCGTACAAAATAGTAGCCAGCAGCGCTGCCCACATGCTCAATGTGTGTGAACACTGCTTATTTGTGTAACCATTTATTTCCATCTGAGAAATGAGGAAAGGCTGGCCCTGAAAAGTAACTTGTTCTAGGTCACAACCTGAGGTCACAGTGAGGAGTCAGGATTTGAATCCAAGCCTGCCGACTCCAAACTGGGTCTCTCTCTATCATGCCCTGCTGCCCAATGGTTTTGAGCAGTGGTTCTCAAACCCACCCTGAGAGAATCGTTCATGGGTCTGGTGAGGGCTAGGGGTTGGTTCAAGGTGGGATATCTGCAATGCTTCATAAGCAGCCAAGGTGGTGCCCATGTGCTAGAACAGGGGAATGGCTAAAGGGTCACGGGCTGGCATAAAGCAGCTTCCAAGGACCCACTGCTCCCATTCCCTAAAGGAGCCACCTGCTAGAGTGCTGTGCCCTGCCCAGGAGACGTGACGGATCCCATGGAGCCTTGGGTGGACTTTGCTCTAAGGTAGCCCTAGGGCTGACTGTGCCTCTTTCAGTGCCTGAGGCCTAACCAAGTGTCCTTTCTAGTGAGCACTTATTATCATATTTGCTAGCCACTGTGCTAAGTGCATTGCAGACAACATGGCATTTAACCCTTGCTCTTCTTTGTCTCATCTTATAGGTCAGGAATGGTATACTCAAAAATATCTATTTAACACAAACAGAACAATAACAGGGAAACAACAACAACAAAAAAGACATAGGACAGATAGGAATCAAATAGCAGAATGGCAGACATAAATCCTACCTTATCAATAATTACTTTAAATGTAAATATATTAAACACTCTAATTAAAAGGTAGAGGTTGGGAAGATGGGTTAAAAAACATGATCTAACTATATTCTGTTTTATAAGAGACACACTATTTTTTTTTTTTTTTTTTTTTTTAGAGAGAGGGGATGGGAGGGAGAAAGAGAGGGATAGAAACATCTATGTGAGAAACATCGATTTGTTGCCTCTTGTACACGCCCCAACCAGGGACCGAACCCATAACCCAGGCATGTGCCCTGACCAGGAATCAAACAGGCGACCTTTCACTTTGTGGGACAACACCCAACTAACTGAGTCATGACAGTCAGGGCAACACACACGTTAAATTTAAAGACACAAATAGGTTGAAAGTAAAAGGATGGAAAAAGATATACCATGCAAACAACAATCAAAAGGGAGCTGAAATGGCTATGTAAATATTAGACAAAATGGACTTTAAGACAAAAATAAGAATTAGTGTCTGTCCATCAGGAGGATATTACAATTATAAACATACATGCACCTAACAACAGAGCCCCAAAATACATGAAGTAAAAACTGTCATAATAAAGGGAGAAATGGATAATTCAACAATAATAGTTGGATACTTCAATATTACACTTTCAATAATGGACAGAAGAACTAAACAGAAGATCAACAAGGAAATACAAGACTTGAACACTATAAAGCTACTAGACCTAACAGATGTCTATAGAACATTCTACCCAACAACAGCAGAATGCAAGTTCTTCTCAAGAGCACATGAAATATTCTCTAGGATATATCATAAGTTATACCATATAACAAGTTTCAATAAATTTAAAAGGGTTGAAACTACAAAATGTATTCTCCAATCAAAATAAAATAAAATTAGAAATCGATAGCAGAAGGAAATTTGGGGAATTTACAGGAAGTGAAAGCTAAAAGTAACTAGTCAAGTTTTCACAGCTCAGAAAGGCCACTCCCTCCTCACTGAGACCACGTACTCCATGACTCCTGCACAGACCCAGGAAGCTGCAGGTCTCAGATTTCTGCAAATGCCTGGGTAGCCCCTCTCCTATTCCCACTGTGGGCACACACTGAACCTGACTCCAAGCTTGAGGCCAGAATCAAAACAGCCAGGGTAGGGAAAAACCGTTGGAGCTGTAACAGCTTGTTATGCAGCGCTGCTTCTCCCTGGGAGAATGGTCATAGACAAACACTCCCTGAGCCAGTTTACAGAATATCCAAAAGGCAGATCCTTCCCAAAAGAAGGAAGCTAACTAACACAGCATTTTTCCCATGCCAAGCACTTGACATGCCCTAATCCATGCTTACAAACTTCCCATCAAGGCGTCTTGTTATTTGCATTCTAGAGAGGGAAACTGAGGCTCTGCTGTTAAGGTGGCAGAAGCAAGATTCAAATCCATGTTGTCTCCCTTCAAAGTCCCTGGTCTTTCCATCATCCTTCCAGAAAAATTCCGTATCTGTACATATTGTGGGCCTCAGAAGGAATGCTCCACATGAGAACCCCCCAAAGCTAGTTATGGACCCCCTTCCCTTTCTCATGCTCCCTCTCAGAGCTGCTACTCATCCTTGGACATTTCCAAGTACAGCACAGTATATAACACTCCCCCACTAGCCAAGAAATAATCCCAGTCCCAGTTTGCCAGAAACAGGCTCCCCTCAAGATTGGGGGAAATCCGTAAAATCACCTGGGAGCTGGGAGAGCCCACAGGGTTTTGAGGGGAGGGGAACGCAGAGGTGAGTTGCGAGCTAGCTACGGGGTTAGCAGGATCTCACTCTGGGATAAGAGCCTCCACACCAGTCAGAGAAAGATGGCCCTCACCACTCTTCAGAGCCAGCCAGCAAAGCAGGGCCCAGCTGAGGAAGCTGAGCAAATTCCAAATATCAAGGGATGTCAGCGTTCACTTAGTCCAGTTTCTCATTCCACAAAGCAGCCCGGAGAAGGAAAGAAACTTGCCTGGGCCTTGTTTGCTCCTGGCCCGAGGGAGACGGCCAGGAGCAAACAAGGCCCAGAATCAAGGACTCCAATAACAATGCTTCACGTCTCCCTTTAGACAGGCTCCATCTTTGGCAAGGCACGGGGCAGGGCTTGGAGCCAAGATGAAATCCCGACACCACAAGAATAAGGTTTTCTACTTCACCATCTTCACCACCTCTAACGTTTCTTGAGGGTGCTACTATATGCCAAGCACTCTACACTCATGATCCTGTTTAATCCTCAGTGAAAGGTAGGTATTATTACTCTCCCCTTTCTTAGTGAGGAGCCTGAATATCTAAGGGGTCCAGTCAGTTGCCTGAGGTCACAGGACTGACTATAGAGGCAAGGCCAGGACTGGAACCCAGAGCTCTTTCTGCAAACTTCCTCCAGGGCTTCAGACTCAGCCTCCCACTTGAGGTCCCACACCAGACTGTCCAGGATGGATGGCAGCGTCTCTGGGCTGCTCACATCTTCTCCCTGAAGGGCAGCTTCAGCTGGCCTGTAAATCCTCATGATGTTCTGGAAGTGTGGCTGGTCAGGTAAGGTGGGTAAGAGAGGCCCGGGAAGAGAGTGGCTTTGAAGATGAAGAGGCTACTGGTGAATACCTCCACTGGGTCAACATGTGGAAGGCTCAACATCTGCTCAAGAGGAAGCCACACCCCCCAACACTTTCCAACCCCACACCCATGGCTGGCCAACAACTTTAAAAATAAAGCCGACTCTCCCCTGCTTGTCAGATGCTTCAAATTCCAATGGGGCCCAGACTCCTGTCCCTTTCCTTGGCACCCTGAAGTCTGGAGCACTTGGGTTCCTACTAGCATCAGTGGCCCTCACCCAGGATACTGAGCATCAGCCCCAGCCATAGCAACCCTCTTCTCTGCGTAGGGCTTTCAGATGGGGACCTACTCAAGAACTTACATTCCTAAATAAAAGCTGGTTATTTCACATCCTGAATAAGGGAGACAGGTAGTACCTGCCTACTCTAAAGATCGTTGGTCCAAATTTCTATTTCATGATTGATGAAACTGAACACCTGAGAGGTAGTAATTTGCCCAACTACACGTGGTTACTTGGGTAGAGATGAGGTCCGGATCTCCTCCCAGGTGGATATTCTCACGCTCAGCACTCCCTCAGACCCGGTACTTGATGTTTGTCTCATCTCCTCCTCGGAAGGCAGGTGGAGCAGGGGTGTCTTCTAGAGTGCGGTGTTTTCACCAGCCCAGGCTCTCCTGCCTGGCCAGCTTCAGAAGGGACCAAGACCTACTGATGCCTGCGGGGATTGGGGGGAGGGCAGGATCCTGCTGGTTTGGAGCATAAAAATGGGGACAATATGGCTTCCCAATACATGCCAGTGACCAAGAGGCACAGAAACTTTGCTGCCAGCAAAGGTGGGGGCTGGGCCCCAGCAAGGCTTCCTGGGGCCTCCTCGAGGGGCTGCAGGGTCGGCACAGGGAGCCACCTGCCTCACTTGCCCAGCCATCCCGGCAGTGTCACGCCCTTTCTCAGGCTCTGGTCAAGATCCAGGGCCTGTGCCAAATGCTCCAACATTCCTTTCATTTCTCCAGTCTCTGAGCAGCTGCTGCAGGGCCTTTTCTCCTGTGTTGATTTATTCTTCATTGTTCCTGAAATACACCCAGAGGCCGTTGGCACTGGGCACTGGCAGAACATCCAGCCCAAGCCCCACGTACACACTAACCAGACTCTCTGGGACCTGGGCCAAGCCAGCTGGAATGATGGGCCCCCGGGGTCAGACCCATCAGCCAGCAAGGAAGACCCAATAATCCACCTGCCCCCCCGCCTATGGTCCCAGCGATGATCTCAGGACTACAGAGGCTGGGATGTTTGGGGAGGAGGAACTGCTTGGAGGGTATCTGGGAGGCCTAAACTAAGCCTGTCCACTCCTCCCATGCATGAATGACTCCCCAGCAACCCTTCCACGCGCACGCACGCGCACACACACACACACACACAAACGCGCGCGCGCACGCATAGCTCACCCCCATAGCCTCCTGCCCTCCACAGCAGGGCTTGTGGCTCAGGCTTGCTTCTGGCTGCTCTGTGAAGTGTTTGGAGATGATGACTTCAGAAGGTCTTCCCTTCCCAGCTCCAACTATCTCCACTATCAGCCAGTCTAATGGTTCCTGAATTTCTACCATCAGCACTTCATTCCAAGGGTGAAAGCATTGCTCCCTGTGCACAGGAAAATGGCCCAGAGAAGTATGGGAGCTGCATGGTAAAGAGACAGGGCTTCAGGGTCCTACAGACTATGTCCCAACTCCTCAAATCATCAGCCTCTCTGTGGGCCCCAGTTTCCCTATTGGGAAATGGGCATAATGTTCTCATAGTTATTGTGGGATTAAGTGAGGTTAATATGTACATGAAGTACCCGGCACAGGTAGGGACCCAATAAATGTGATTTCCTCTCCCCGTTGCTGGGCAGGGGCAGCATCACTATCAGTCTTGAACATCTCGGGGTGGGAGAGACTGGATGGTCTGATTCTTCCAGTTCCATAGCAGGCTAAGAGCTGGACTGGCCAGGAGCAGGGCAAGGAGAATGGAGTGCCAGCAACAGCATCTGGGCTCTGCAGGCACGCAGGGCACCTGGCCTAGGAACCCCGAAGGGGCACACCCGGCATAGGCCTCCCCTGGACTCAGCTGTGCCAGCAGGGCCTGCAGGGACATGATGGGACAAGAGACCCCAGTTAATACCTGGCAGAGCTTCTAGGCCGGTAATGGGGTTCCCAGCCCCCTGAGCTCACTCCAAGAAGAGCTAGAAAAGGGAAAGCAATAGCACCTGGGGGAGGCTGCGGAGGGGGTGGCCACAGGAAGTCTGAGCAGGGGCCACAGGAACAGGGGTTGGGGGAGGGCCTGCCGGGAGCCAGCAAGGCTGCCCTGAGGCCGCCACAGTGAATGTCCCACAAGTGGAAGTACCCGCCCAGTTATTTTTGGCACTCTTCTGCCCAAAGCCGGCAAGGAAAGGCAGCGGCTAGTAACATGGAAGGGCTGTTTACACTCAAGTGTGCAAGCACTGCTGCAGGGACTCAAAAGAGCACCAGCAGCCTCCGCGCAGAGGGGCCTCTGCCCCCTTTCTTCCTCTCCCGACTGCCCCTGTAAGGTCCAATCTGTGCGCTGCATAGCTGACATAGCATGGGTACTTCTGCTTTCACTCAGATCCAGTCTCCCAACCGCAAAACTCACACACACACACACACACACACACACACAGACGCACGCACGCACACAACTCCGGAGCCAGCTGAGGACTGAGCCACACCCAGGAGCCCAGACAGTATTCCTCTGGGCTCTTCCTGAACTGAGGTGGCCCTCCCAACGTTTGAGTCGGGAGGGGCGGGGATCTGGAACAGCTCCTCCTTCCACCCTACTTGGGTGAAAGTGGAAACAGCCTATGAGAACCTCAAGGAACTCACTGCCTCTCAGCTTCCCCATTGGAAAGTGAAGGAGTTAGACTCCAGCTCTGGGATGACTCTGGGAGCTGGGGAGCCCACAGCCATGACCGGGGGCAGCTGGGGAGATCAGACAGAGCAAGGTCAAGTGGGGAAGAGGATCTGAGCTGCAGCCAGGTACATGCACAAGTGGTCAAAGAGCTGGGAGGAGGAGGAGGAGGGAGAAGGAAGGAAGAGGAGGAAGAGGAGGAAGGGGGAGAAAGATCAGCCTACGAGTATTCTCAGGATTAGGAGTTACCACTTAAGTATTTCTTTAAATTTTTTTTAGTGAACAGCTGTCTTTTTTTTTTATTTTAATTTGTTGATTTTAAAGAGAGAGAAAGGGGGCGAGATGCAGAGAGCAACAACAATTTGTTGTTCTACTTATTCATGCATTCACTGGTTGATTCTTGTACGTGTCCTGACCTGGGATCAAACCCACAACCTTGGTGTATCAAATGATGCTCTAACTAACTGAGCTACCCAGCCAGGGCATTTCTGAGTTCCATTCTGAGCTGTGGGCCCTTCCCCTCTAAGGAACTGGCAAATTCTGGCAACAGTCCCGACTGGAACCTCTGTCTGCCCAACTGCTAGAAAAAGCTGGGAATCAAAATCCTCACCATTTTCCTTCCTCTCTGAACCCCATTTCCCCAGAGAAGGTGGGCAGCCTCAGAAGTAGCCCCCTTCTGGCTGCAAGCCTGGTATACTTCCCTCTCTCTAAGCTCTGGCTGAAACAAACCTTGCCCAAGCTGCTCCCTTCCCGGCTTCATGAGACTCCTGGAGGAAGAAGCATTGCCTGGAAAAAATAACGCTCACACCAAGAGCTCCCTGCGGCTGCAGAAAAAGGCAGTGGGAACAGGGAGCACCTTCCCCGGCCTACCACAGTACCAGGCTGTGTTCCAGGAAGAGGAAGAGCAAGAAGCACTGCCAGGAAAGCCTCAGGCCCCAAGCCCCTCTCCTCCCCACTGGCCCCAGCAAACAACAGCCAGTAATCATGTCCCCAGTCAGATGCAAAACCCCAGCTCTTTCTGACATGTGGCAACTTTCTTTTTATATAATATCTTCGTGCACTTCAACCCCCCAGCTCCCCCCGCCGCCCCCCACTATTTCAATTGGTGAAAAAGCCAAAGTGCTCTTTGGAGGGAAAATTCACACCCAAGGCTCCACCCAAATATCCCTCCATTGATGTTACACTGCAAGGCTTTAGTCAGGGAAGTCCAACCCGTGGCCCAAGATGGCTATGAATGCAGCCCAACACAAAATTGCAAATTTACTTAAAACATTCCTTAGTTTTATTACTTAGATATGTACATTTTCTATATTAGTGATCACAGGGACCTGCTCGATGATTTTAAAAGATTATCAAAAGGGTCGCTGCATAATTAGGGTTATGTGAGGACTTTTTTGCTTATCTGTGGTGGCAGATATCACAAAAATTATGCATGGACCTTTCTTTTGCTCATCAGTTTTCATTAGTGTTTGTGTATTTAACGTGTGGCCCAAGACAACTCCTCTTCCACTGTGGCCCAGAGATGCCAAAAGGTTGCACTCCCCTGCTTTAGGTGAAGCAAAGGCAAGGGGACTTTTTCCTTGGCTGAGAGGACAGCCTTCCTCCAACCCACACAAGCAGTTCAGCCTGAGGCCTGGGTGGGTAGGTTCCAGATAGCACATTATGATCTCTGGGAAGCTGAGCAGGGATAAATCGGTTGCAAAGGTGCACCGGCAACAGGGTCTGAGCTGGCTTAGCTGAGAGTGGATCACAGAGTTGTGCCCAGGGCCCAGGGAGTTAGAAAATGAGCTTCATCTGCTCTCCTACCATGAGCAGGACACCCTTCATTTCTTCTTCCCTGGAAAGAGCAAAAGGTGGACCGCTGAACTTAGTGGGAACCGGTGAAATGCTAGCCATTACCTGTTGAGTAGATACTGTGGGCTAGCCGCTTTGCATGCAAGATCTTTTTTAACCTGTACAGCATAGATCCTCATTTTATCGACGAGAAAACTGAGGTTCAGGAAATTAAACAATGCCCAAGTCCACCCAGCAAGTAGAGAGGCTGGAATATGAACCCAGGTCTATCCAGGCCTTGTTCTCATGCACTGGCCATGTTTCCTTCAGTCACTGCACAGGTACTGTCCACACACCATCCAGGAATGATGTTCTGAGTGTGGGGGTGGAAGTGGGTGTGGACAAGTTTTGCTGTCATCGTTCCCAAGTGTATGACTGTGAGAGCCCATGTGAGAGAGAGAGAGAGAGAGAGAGAGAGAGAGAGAGAGAGAGTGTGTGTGTGTGTGTGTATGTGTGTGTGTGTGTGTTGGAGGTGGAGGGAGGGTGATCTGGATTCCAAATAGCAGTTTCTAACACCGAAGTTATGCTGTAATGCTTCTGATTCATAAAATGAGCTCACAGTCTCACGGTATCCTGGATGTTGCTTCGAATGCAAATACAGGGCCCTTAAGTAAGAGCAGGGAATTTCAGTATGCTCCACATAGCTCTAGCCCAGCTCACAGATTGTTTAGTTTAGCCCCACATAATCAGAGCGCTTCGGTGCTGAAGCAATCCCTCCAACAAATGAGACAACTGGCTGCATTTCCTGCAGACTTTGGTGAGTCAGGGAAGAATGGAGCTTCCAGGCTTCTTCTAAGCTGATGCGTGCACACACACGGGAAGGGTGCCAGTAGGCCTGGCTGAAGGAAATGCCCAGGTTAGCAGATTCCCAGGCAGGAGGCTGTATAGTCTTTTACCCTGAGGTCCCATTGGGGTCAGGATGACTTCCCAGAAGGCCAGCCATAGGGCAGTGCCAGGAAATGGGGTTCACCAGCACAAGGATCACTGGTGCGGTATGAGTCCCAGCGGCAGGACTCCCTGGGCCCACCATATGCCACGTCCACTTTTTTCTGAGGGAGATCTTTCATTTACTTGTTCAGCTAACACACACTGACCCCCTACTAGACACAGGCATTGTAGGAACAATACAGAGCTTACACTAGAGCAGGGGCTACAATAAGGCTGAAATGTGCTTTCAGCGTGTCATATATACGGGTCTACAGAATCCTCACTGCAGCTCTCTATGAAGGAGGTATAGAAACTTCAGCTCTGAGTTGATGTTTTTGACTACCACTCTATAGTATATACAGAAGTAACTAAATAAAGGGGAGATCAATGTCGAGAAGATTGAGGCTTCTCCAAAGAAGTGGGTGGCATTTCAAACAGGACTACAGAAGTACAAGGGAGAAACTCCCATCTAGTTGTAGCCATCCCTACTCTACCACGAGCAAGGTTTCCTTCTGGGAGACCCATCCACAGGAGGGGGCCATTAAGGCCAAAGAGTCCTGGACTGAGCCCATTCCTCTCCCAGGACACGAAGCCCATGTGCGCCCTGCCCTGCCCTTCTCCTACTCCTCTCTCCTCTCACCAGGCACCCAGAGGCCTTGGCTCTACTGCGCAGAACTTCCCTGGGTTCTGTAACCACAGGAGGCAGTCAGCTGGGCCTGGAACTGTACATTGTCTTTTTTCTCCCTCTCCATTTATTAAAAGCAGTAGTCCACAGGGCTAAACACTCAGGCTATTTTTCTTTATTTTTTTTTCTTTTTTATTGACTTTACTGGGGTGCATTGGTTAACAAACTCGGGCTATTTTTAACCCCACATTTAAGAGGTGAACTCTCATCCCCACCAGCACCCAGGGCACTCTTTCCTAGGGTGGGGTGAGGAGGTGACAGAGCCACAGGGAGCAAGGGCTCAGCTTGGCGCTTGGAGAGGCCACACTGGAAGTGGGCAAGTGATCCCAGAGCAAGCTTCATGGGTCGGGGAGTGGGAGGGGACCCTCCAGGTTCTCCACCTTGTCCCCTGGCACTATTCAGCCTAGAGTAACCAGCCAGAGGCCTGTCCAAGTAGAGGGGACTCTGGGCCAGGCCCATGCAAGGATGGTTTATCGCAGTAATTGAATGTTTACACTCCTGTTATTCAGTGTCCAGAGCAGAAGAAGAAAGAGGACCCTTGAATCCTCAACCTGGGAATTTTCCTTTCCCCTTTGTCCTGAAGCCATAACAGCCCATGGAAAGGGTGCATTTCTGATTTTAAAGGGGTACGTGCCACATCATCCCCAAGAGGTTCTGGAGCAAGTCAGGCAATTTCCTCCCCTCCTCCTGACCGAAAGCAGAGGAGAGGCTTCTCCTCCAGAGCTACAGTTCTTCCACCTCCACCAGGCCTCCAATCTCAATCCTGAAGCTGCGGGGATAAGAGGCCATACCTGCAGGCCGCTACCAGACCAGGCTCCCCCTGCTGGAGTAAGTCAGACCTCCCCTCCCCCGCTCAACCGCAACTGCCAACAGGGATCCCTGCACACACGTGCCACGGCGGCCTCCACAGTCACCCCCAGCCGGCCGATCTCCCCTTAGCCCACCGATTCCTGAGAGAGGCTCCACTGCCTGGCACACAGGTCCGAGGTGGGATGGGGGAAGCAGGAAGTAGTCAACAGAGCTGTGACCAACAAAGTTTTAAATGGGGCGAGTAACTTCCCCTTTCATCCTTCCAATAGCTCACTCTGGAGGCTGGGCTGGAATACCCGTGGCCTCCACTTTGAGTGGCAGGTATCTCCGCAGTCTGCCTTCCGTGGGGCTGAGGCTTAAAGCCCCAGGGCGGCACCAGGTCCCTATCCAGAGAACTGGGTAGGAGCCCTCAGAGGGGCAATCCGGTGCACATGCTTCTGCATATGTGAGTAGGGAGTGGGGAAGGACTATCTCCACCAAGCCAGCCATATGTAGGGGACAGAAAAAATCCGGACTCCCGCGTTCTGGACAGGCACCACCAAACCAAGCACAGGGCGAAGCGCGGAGCGAGCACCGCAGGCAGCAGCACGCGGGCGAGCGGGGGTGGTGAGACATGACAGGTCTGAGCGCCCGCAGAGCGCGGGTTCGCGGGGCCAGCCCTCCCGCCCGCCCGCCTAAACACTCCGGCGTAGGCCTCTACCTGTTTCCTGCCAGCCCTGCACCTCTGTCCCCAAACTCCCTGCGAGGGCAGTTTCTATGTCCACTTTCCTGTGCACACTGGAAGGCGAAGAAGGAGCTCCCACGCCAAGTTCCTGCATTTCGCAAGCCCCTCCCCTCGCCTCCTAGGTCTGAGCTCCGTCACGCAAGCCGGTCCCTGCGGACACCACGTTTCGCTCAGGCGGAGGAGGATCAGCCGTGTTCCTGAGCCGCCGCCGCCGGCCCCGCGGATGGGGAGGGTTTTCCTGCCGGGGCCGCGCCCGGGTGGGCGGGGGCCGCGCGCGAGCTGCGTAGCTGCACAAACACGCCGGCGGGTTGGCGCTGCACACGCAGCTGCGGGCGGGAGGTGCGGGTCACGCAGGGGCGGGCTGCGGAGCGGCCAACGCAGGTCCACACCCACGCACACACACACCCTCTCTCAGCCGCCCAGGCCGCAGAAGTTGACGCGCCGCGCCCCCCGCAGCCCCGCGCCCCAGCTCAGGGCCGCGCCTGCAGAGCTGCAGCCCGCGCGCCCTGCCGCCACTGCTTGCACGCAGCCCGGGGTCCCTTGGCCGCCGCGCCAGGGCGGGCTGCGCCTCGCCTCGTGCAGGCCTCGGCCGCCGACCCGGCAGCCCCACTTACCCGCTCCTGCCCGAGCTCCGGCATCTGCTGTCCCTTTTCCGCCTCGGGCCGCCGCCTTCGGTCTCCCCTCAGACTCCAGCAGCCTGCACGCACTCCTCGATTTTAAAAACAAACAGGCGCCGCCGCCTCCCCGCGGCGCTCGCAGGGCTTCCACCAGCCCGCGCCTCCCGAGACTGGGAAGTTTGCTGGCGGGGCCCGGGAGGGACGCGCGGGCTGTCACCTCTCGCTGGCGGCGCAGGAGCCTCGGCGCACCCCGCGCCTGTGGTGTCCGCCTCGCGATCGTTCTCCCTCCCTCCGTGTCACCCCCAGTACTGCGATGCAGTGTCAGGATTGCACTGCTCTGACTCATCGGTTGAGCTCACAGCTTGAAAAAAAAAAAAAGCGAGGGCGAGAGGCAACAGCGAAGGAGGAGGACTCTCAGAGGTGCTACAAAGGATTGCACAACTCGGGGCTGGGAGCGCGGAGCCCCAGCGGCCGGCCGGCGCGCGCGGCACGGCGGCGAGCAGGAACCAGCTCTACCACTTCATCAGCACGACTGTCTCGGGTCGGCCTCCCCACTCGCAGGCCCAGCACCGCCCACTTCCTGCGACCAAATAAGGCCGGGGAAGGCGTCTTTAAACCTCCGGCGGCTGGCAGTGGCTGGGGATTTCCAGCAGACCTCACCTCCACTGTGGAGTCCGTCGCCACCCTAGCTGGGCCCAGGCCGGCGCCCCACGATGGCTTTGCTGGAACAGGCCACGCGGCTCGTTCCTTTCACACCAAGGTCAGGAGGAGACGGTGACGAAATGTTTGGAAACCCATCGGGCCTGCCAGGAAAGTGTGTGTGTGATGTTGGGGAGGACACAAGTCGCTTTCTTCCACAAAGAATTACTCTCTGGTTTTGGAAATGGTAAATCATGCGCAGTTCTCTTCAAGGCACTTTTTTAACAGTCTTCCCAAGTTTCATTTTTGGCTCATCAGCATCCTAGTGGTGTAGACGTTGTTGAGAAACTGGCCCTGGCTCTTATAAATGACCCACGTCTCAGTTACTTAGGCGATGAAAAGCTCCTGGGTTTAATTCTAGCAACTGAGGCCAGAGTTGGGGCAGCTTTTCGCTGCCGGGGCATATTTCTCCTACCTTCCCCACTGTCCCCCTGATACCCCGCTGCCTGGCTGCTGAGAGAATGGGAAACATTTCTGCTACTCAAGAGGTTCTTATGGACCACCACATTCAGAGATGTTCTAGAACCAAGAGAAAGTCCAGGGGAGGGAGCCCTGTTTTTCCTAGTTCCTTCCGTTTTTATTTCTGTTTGTTTCTTCCAAGGAAATGAGTCAGAAGGAGATCTACCTTTGCAGGGAAAGAAAGGAAAAAGAAGGGAAAAAAAAAACAAAAAACCAAACCCTGAAGAATATACTATGTTCCGGCGACCACTTTTCGTCTGTGGCCAGTCCTGACAAGCAGGTGCATCCTTTGCTTTCTCAGGGAGACGGGGAGGGGCAGTAGAATGAGATTCTCACAGGCCCTCTGAGCCTACAGAATAAGGGCACCGCCGCCGGCCCTCGAAAAACCCACACTTGCTCCTAAAGGGCATGACCTTGCTGTCCTCTTCTACTCCTTTGCTGGCCTAAGCACCTGTGTGCATCAAGCTCACACTCTACCCAGGAGGAAAAGGGCTTATCTACATTCTGCTATGACCAATATGTCAAAGTAATGACAAAACAGTCATATCTGCAAGATAAAGAGTTATGCCAGGGGACCAGAGTAGATGACCTCTTGAAATGACTTCCAGTTTAAAATCCATGATTCCGTGATTATAAAAAATGAATGCAAGAGCTGGGAGAACCACCTCCAGAGAGAAAAGCCCAGGCTCTCAAATTTAGCATCTGCTATGTTGGTATTGTTCACGAGGATCCCCAAAGCACATGCCCCACACTGCTTAACAACCCTGAGTGTGAGAGGGCTTTGTTCCTCCCATTTTATGGATATGAACACGGAGGTGCAGAGAGGTTAAGTGCCTTGCAGAAGATCGTAGGGCAAACCAATCGTTTGTCACCTCTCTGCTCTTATTCCCATCGTCCCCTAGAGACAGGCAGAGAGCCTAGCTCCAAGTAGAGGCTAAGTCTCTCAAGCCAAGGCTCAGTGTAAAACCTTTTTGTTTTCTCTGCTTGTCTCACTTCTTCCTTCTCGCTGACGCCTCATCCAAGTGAAGGAAGTAAAAGCAAAGACACTTGGTCTCCAATGCTCACTGCTGCCAGGTTTCTCTGCAGGCCTGTGGCCATTGTGACCTTCCTCTAGGGCCTAGTCCCTGAAGCTGACATTGGGCCTAGTCCCTTGAGCGAGCCCTTGAGAGCCAGTGCAGACCAGCCAAGGGATGTTCCCAACCAACCAGAAAACCCAGCTGGGGAGTGCATTCCTAGAAGAGCCTGCCGCCCTGCAGCCAGGGCCCAGCCTCCAGGGAGCAGGTTGGGAGCAACTCCAAAGGGCACACCCCAGCCTAGTGCCGCCAGGACTTGCGCCCTGTCCCCTGCTGGGCTGCTGCGCCTGCCCCAGGAAGCATCACGGGCAGTACAGATAGGCGGCAGGATGCGTGAGAAACAGAAGTCAGCGACCTGGAGGAGCTCTGCTCACATTGGAGCAGCTTAGCCCCTCACCCCAACTAAACTTCCAAATTCAGGCCACCTCAGAAAGGGAGAAGGGGAAGAAAGGGGGCTCATGGGTGTGTGCAGGGGAGGATGGCTCAAGACTGTCCCAGGTGGCCCCTGCTGGGCAGGGGAAGCCTACCTCTCAAAGGCAGGCAGATGAAGATGTTTAAAGAAAGCTGCGGCTGTTCCGGGAAAGCCCTGGAGGTCAGTTTTGCTGCAGATATGACAGTGCAGAATCACTGACATGTGAAGTGAAAGTTTTGGTTTTAGAAGCTCCAGCACTTCCTGCAGGCTTCTGGGACAACCAAGAAGGGTGCCCTTTGGGGAAGGATAAAAAAAGAGAGAGAGAAATCTTACCCAAAGAGTGAGTGTTCCTCTACCATTGACCTTCATAAACTGCAGAGAAGAAAGGGGTACAGAGTTCCCGTTCACAGGGAGTGTGTCTGCTGAGAAACACTCCAGGAAGCAAAGCACCCTAGACAGGATTCCAAACTGGGTCCCAGTGAGGGTAGAACATGGCATTATGGAGGCTTCCTGGGACTTCATCAGCCCTCTGGACTCTGCTCAGAGTGATGCCTGCTGCCCTTAGTGGCCAGCACCAGTTTCCACATCTGAGACAGCTGGACACCATTAAGAAACTTCCAGTGGTGAATTTTGTGGTATGCGAATTACATCCCAATAAAGAGGGGGATAAAAGCTTCCGAGGAAGCCAGCTTCTCACCACACACCCACCTCCATTAACTTTCTGCTGTTATCACTCGCTATTTAAAAGAGGGGTTTCCTTCTTCCCCAGCCTTCCTGTCCCTTTTCCATTGTCCCATCTCTGTCAGGACCTTTCCATCGAGGCCAGCACACACGGTGTGTTCGAGTGGATAATCAACCTTTACCGGAGCGTGGGGAGTTGAGGGTACACACACATACGGAAATCATACTCCACAATGCTGGGATGGACTTTGGGTCCTGCCCAACTAAAGCTAGTGCACTGCGTGACCTTAGGGAGTTGATACCTTCTCTGATCCCATAACGGATATACTGTAAAGTATTTGTTAACATGAATGATGAAAGAATGTCCACCTTCTAGGGGCTTGGGAGAATCACAGGACAAAACACTGCCTTATGACTGCACCATGATTTGTTCATGTAAGAGGTTACAATCATTTTTCTTTCTAAATCTTCTTCTCCCCAAACCAGCGTCTTCTGCCTTTCAAGCACCTCGTCCAGGCGAGATTTTTCTTTTTCCTCTGTAAAGAACCTGAGTCCGCCCTACCAGTTCAGGGTGACCCTCTGCTGGGCTCTTCCCAGAAAGCCTCTTTCCAGGATTTACTCAGTGTCTTCTCGCAGTGTCCCTCCCAGTCTTCTCTTAAAGTCCCTGTGTTTTGTGTGCTTTCCACCAAGCTTTTCCACAGTGCTGCCTACCCAGCCTGAACAGAGACACTCCTCTGGGGCTGTGCCTTCTCTTTTCACCAGGTCCTTTCTGAGTGAAGAGGAGCTTGAAACTCAATGGGTGCAACCATTAAGTCAAGCCATTGTACGCTGCGAAGTCTGTGCACTGCCTTTCACCCTTGAAAGCCCAGGAGACCCACCTCCTCAGTTCACATGTACGCCACCTGTTCTGGGCCCGGGCCAGGCCTGCCACACCAGCCCACAGCTGTCCGCCTCTCCGGGCCCTCCCACCTACACCCCCGGCACCTCCTTCTCTTGCAGACTTGGGCCAGGTTCTGAGTGCCTTTGTCAGGCCTGAGAGGGAGCTTCTGCAGATGTCCCCAGTTGCTGCTGTCATTCTGGGAGAGACGTCTGGCTGGGCATAGGGAAAAGGACAAAACAGGTGTGGCTGCCAGGCAGGGCCACGAGGACAGAAACGCCCTTTCTTCACAGAGCCAGAGCTGCCAGCTTCCCAAGGGCCTCATTTCATTTCAGCACAGTCCATGCCCACCCCCGCCCCCGCCCCCACCCTGCAGACCCAGACCCAGGCAGACTTCTCCACTAGCTGTTTCCCGGAGCTCCACTTCCCTGCCTGTGGCACGCGGCCAACAGGAAGAGGATCCCTGAGATCCAGTGGGACATACTCGAAAGCATTATTTTTAAATGAAAACAAATACTAATACAGCACAAACAAGAATCCAAAATTCATATTCATGGGAGTGTACCGGTTAAAAGCACAGGCTGAGACCCGAGTTCCCATCTTGGTTCACACTAGCTTGATGACCTTGAGCAAGGTACTCAACCACTTGGTTTTCTCATCTGCAAAATGGGGATAAGAGCTTAAAACAGTGTCTGGCACACGTTAAGTCTTTTGTAAGTGTTGGCTATCACGTTGTCTCGTCTCCTAACTGCTCTCCTCGTTTCTAGTCTTGTACCCTTACCATCCACACTGCCATCAGAGTGATCACATCTCTTTTCAATAGCTCTTATCATCTACCGAAAAAAAGCCAGCAAGTTAGGCATTTACACTTGCAGCGTGATCCCGCTCTGCCCGCTTTCCAGCCTCAGGCCCACCCAGCCAAACAACCAGAAGTTCCCCAAGATGCCTCCATTCTCATGCATGCTCCTCCTCCCGCCACCTTCAGCCTCAGGTTAACCCCATACCCTGATCTCCCACTAGACTTGAGTTGAATGGCAGCTCTTCCAGGAAGCATTGCTCGATGCCTCCAAGCAAAGGAAGGACACTGGAGTGGATACTGTGCCATCTCCCCACTAGGATCAGAGCCTCCGAAGGGCAAAGCCTAGATCTTAGTCACATTGTATCCTCAGTGCCTACAAAGTGCCTGCCCACGGTGGGAGCTCAGTAAATGCGTGTTGCTAAATGCACGAATGAAATAATATATGTGAAAATTTGAGGTAAGCAATAAAATTTTACAGATTATTATTACTACTTTTATGGCTATTCTATTTCTTCCATTCTAAGATGCACATTTTCCCCCATTTTAATATCTCTGAAGTCAGGATGCATCTTAAAACTGATAGCATGTCGTGGTTTAATTAGCAGCATTGTCTTTTTCATAGCTGTACATAAAATAATGGTGCATCTTATAATCACTGGCTTCTTAGGTTCAATGGTGTATAATATTTTTACTACTACTACTACTACTACTACTACTACTACTATTATTCCTACGTTGAAGCTTGATCTCCTGGGTTCTGGGGCCTGCAGGTCAAAGTCCACAGAGCTAAGAACCCCCATTACTTGAGCTCAGTACTGTTGCACAATCGAGTTCTCATAAAATGACCTGCAATTTCCCAGGATCAGAAGGATGCCTGGGTACAGACACCTCTGGGAACTCCCATGGAAGCAGGCCAATGTGATATGGAACAAGCCCTGGAATGGTAGTCAAAAGAGTAAAGTTCTAAGCCTGATTCTATATTTAAATGTCTGGATGACCCCATGTGGGACCTATCAACACATTTATTAAGCATCTACTAAATGCCTGGCATGATGCTAGCCCACTGGATCCACCCAGCGCCCCGGGAGGAAGCCATTATCCTCATTTTATAGTTAAGGAAGCTAACATTCAAAAAGGTTCAACACCTCTTCCAAGGTCATGCAGATGGAATTCGACTGCTGACCTCCCTCAGTCCTGCTCCCTGCTCTATAAGGACACCTCTGTGGGCTTGTGCTCTCCCAGGAAGGAAGTCAAATGAGGAGTCACAAATCGGAGGCTCACAAGCCATTCCAACCCACAGATATTTTTTATTTGACCCATATAATGTGTTTTTATTTTAACTGACATAAATTTATTGTCAACATTTTAAATTGTTATTTATCTATTTTATTTTTAGAGAGAGAAGAAGGGAGGAAGAGAGGAGAGAAACATCAATGTATGGTTGCTTCTTGAGCGCCCCCTACTGGTGACCTGGCTGGCAACCCAGGCATGTGCCCTGACTGGGAAATGAACCAGCGACCTTTTGGTTCACAGGCTGGCGTTCAATTCACTGAGCCACACCAGCCAGGGCTATTGTCAACATTTTAAAAAATTAGGACATGTAAGCTAAAAGAAAATCAAGATTTCTGGTTTGTCATGAAAAAAAAATTGGAACACACAGAGCCCACCTTCTTGGAGGTAGAGAGAAGTCTCTGTGCCAGGGAAGTAGCATCATGAAGGTACTAGCACTTCACCAGGAGGAGCACTATGATGGGACTCACCCAACCCAATTTCCCCCCGATCCCACCCCTTCCGTGGCCACAGGTCTCTGTTGTTGATCATCTCACTTGTGCTCTTTTCATATCCACACCCAGCCTCTGCCAGTGAGATTTCCCCTGGTCCCTACAGGCCTTTGAATGGGTGACCCTCAGACCAGAAGAACTCCAGTGCCCTCTCCAGCCCTAACAGCCTGTGGCTTCTCTCAGTATCTCTCCAAGGAGGTCACTTTATGAACCTGCTTTGGAACCTCTCAGACAAGCTCCTGCCTTGGATCTACCTCCTCTTTGGCCTGTCACAGAGCCCCCAGCGTCCGTCCCACACACTCCCTCCTACCCCACCCACAGCATCGGGCCCAGCCAGTCAGAGGGCTGACCGCCTGAGCGACTAAGGTGGGAACAGGCAGGTGTGGAGGTGAGTTGGCCCAGGTGAGGGCCAGGGCCCTCCCGGGGAGGGAGCAGTGAGGCAGGCAGACCATGTGTTTCCCAACAGAAATGTGGTTCAAGGACATAGATGGAAGAGGATGGGCACCTCCGTGACAGGAGAGGAGCACGGTTTGACACATGAGGAAACACAAACAGTAAAGGATCTGGAGGAAAAATGGCCAGTCTCAGCAGCAATGTAAGAAATGCAAATGAGAACACCATTAAGGATCCATTGTGTCCAGAGTCAATGCGAAAATAAGTAAAAATAAATTAAGCAAGAAAGCCGCTGTTGGCAGGGCCATCAGTAAACAGCTGCATGTATATTGCTGTGCTGTTGTAAACTGCTCCAATCTTTCTAGAATGTGATTTGGCATTGTGTTACAAGAATTTAACAACCTGACCAGGTAATTACAGCCGTGGGATCAGATCCCATGAAAATAATCTGAAATACCACCATAGAGGCATTTTTACAAAAGATGCTCATAGAGCCTGTTGAAATCCATTCAGATTATGGCATGGTATGATAACAGAATGAAATCTAAAAGGGACTGACACATGGAAACACTCTGATGAAACCATCTGATAAAATGTTCAGTGACAAAACCAGCACAAAGATACAAGAGACATACACTTAGAAACTATGTTAAAACTTCCACAGACACATAAGGCGGCAGTCAGAAGAGAATTCGGAACAATGTAAATTGCTAAGGTGTAATGTTTATTCTGTTAAGTTGGAAAAGGTGGTTTCAATAAAAATAGTAATGATGATATTGATGATGTAAGGGCCATCGAATAGGATTTCCTCATCATAAATATACCCCCAGTCCAGGTCCCAGGGGACTGGGAGGCCCAGGCTCCTGGACTGATGAGGAAGGAAGAAGGAAAGTAAATCGGGAGAGGAGGGGTTATGACTGTGGGCAGGAGGAGGGCCCCAGAGCTTCCCTTGTCAGGAGAGCTCTGAGGTACCTCTCGCCAAAGAAACAGTTACACACACAAACCTACACCATTAACCTTCAGCGTCCTAGGTGTTAACTCTTACTGCTGTATTTGCGCTCTCAATTTTACTACTACCTTATTTCAGCAACTTCAGAGGTGACACCAGGGCTCTTTGTGGGCTAGCCTAGGAACCCAACCACCATTTATAGCATTGTTTCTATGGAAATGTGTTTCAAGCTTCAAGAAATTGAGCTGCTGACAACCCTGGGGCAAGCACGTGGTCTCTAAATTAGGGAACTGAGAAGAACAGTTATTGCTGGGTCTTGGGCTCAGGAAGACAGCTTGTTACTTAGATTCACCAGCAATGATCTCACTGAAGTAGGCCTGAGATCACTGCCACGGGAGGGGATGGGATGAGAGTGGCTAGGAATGAGCACGAGATTCTAGGGAAGCACATGGATATCGCCACCTCTGCCTCCAAACACATACACCAGTATGCGTGTCATGGAAAACATGAAATTGGCCTGTGTACCCCTCGTGAGTATCCAGGCGAGCCCTGATCCCACGCGCTTTCCAATTTCTCTCTGATCCTGGCAAACCTCCAGCCACAAGGCCCTATTTCAGTCTGATTTCAGAACAACAACAAAAACAATCTCCAAATCTTTGACAGTTCTGGAATTTGACTTTAGCAGAGATAGGCTTGAGATAACCAGGGCACCAGCAGGGCCTGGCCATCTCTCCGCACGTGCTCCGCTGCAGTAGCTTCTGTTTTGCAAGCTCCAACCTGCCCGCCCCAGGCCTGCCCAGAGCTCTCCAGTCCTTGGGACTCCAAACAGCACTGAGAAGCATCTCCTGCCCTGAACGGTGCTGGTCACAGGGAGGGATGATTGTGGGCCCTCCAAGCAGACCCTGCACACGTCAAGAAAGTTCCCCACTGAGAAGAAAAGGCTACACATACAGAGAGGCAAACCCAACGGGGAGTATTGGGTGAAAAGGCTGTTCACTGGGCGTCCCAAGGCTCTGAGGCACCAGATGCGAGAAAGTGGTCAGAAGAGGGTCTGCTGCTCAGCCACAAGGCTTGTTTTCAGAGGGATAGCTGCAGTTGCAAGTCCCAGCAGAGTTCATGGCAAGGTGGGAGGGCAGACGGTCCTCCCTGCTAAGCCAGAGTTAGACTGGATGAAGGTGGGGGCTTAATGAGGTTAGCACTAAAGGGCAACTCACTGCCATAGTAAATATGTGCAACACCGGGAACACCCAGACAGTAATTTACTGGGGCTCCATCTGTCAGGCAGGGCTGCAGGAGGTCAGTTTGCAAGGCACATCCTTCCTGCTGCCTGTTGAACATCAGAAAAGAGAATTCCTGGCTTTCCCCAGTGGCCAGGGCCTGCAAGGCCAGGCAGCCTCGTGGTGAGTGGGCTACTCACAGCTGAGCCTCAGGGTGCACACCACCCCAGGTCCCTGGAAACTCAGGGGGGAACAGTCATCTGGGGCTCTGAAGCCACTCAGGAGTTGCCTGCACCAGGCAGAGTCCACACTGGGAGCCCGGCAGTTACACAGTTAGCTGGCCTGTGAAGTCAGATCTCCAGTTACTAAAAGGCCCTAGTTAGCCAATCTGCATTCTCCAGCTCCTGCAGTGCAGATGGCTAAGACACAACAGTTCTGTCTTCGTGGTAACAGATGAGAGGCTTGGAGTTCCTCCCCTGGCCTCCTTCCTACCCAGATCCAAAGTCTTTGATATTTTAAGGTCTTTTTTTTTTTTTAAGTATATGTGCTATATATATCACTAAAGCAATTTCAAACACACAAATACGCCATTCATAACTGCTTCACCTAAACCCAGTATTTACCTTATGCCAGTTTATACTATGGTCAATGCAATCAGTTTGTATGTACTAATCCACTGTATGTACAATTTTGCCTGCTAAAACAGAAGCCAATTTTCCACCAAAATTCTTCAACGTTTTCCCATGAGTGAATATCATCTTCATATTAATTTAACAATGGTACAATATTCATTGAGTCGTGATATCATGAATTATATGCCACTCGGAACATTTAGGTTATGTCCAGTTTTTTTGCTATTTTAAACAGTATTGCTAAAATATCTTTATGCATATAGTTCTTTTCCCCTTTAGAGTTATTTCCTTGAAATACATTCCCAAGGATAATACTAATAGATAAAAGGAAATTAACATTTTTATAGCTTCAAGCTCTACATTTAAAAAAAATATATTGTTTTGTGTGAATTACTTGGATTGTCTATTTTCCAAAGAAGTTTTCCTGACTACACCTCCCAATCCTACCAGTCAAGATCTACTCTTAAAACCCACTTTTCCCAACTCCCCAGTGGGCTGGGCATGTAGGGTGCACACCTTATGATTAAAGAGACATTGGAGGTAGCTCAACTGGCTTGCTGTGCAGGGATAAGAAAGGTAGACAGACAGGAAGGCAGAGGGCTGGGACGGATAGGAGGGGGAAGCAGGCTCTGTGGAGGCAGAAACAAAGGTAAATTCCACATTCTGTCCCTCTGAAAACAAGCCAACACCTCTCTGAACGTCAAAACTCCTCCACCCCCACACCCAGCTTCCCCGAGCTGATCTTCCATGGGCCAAGAACAAAAACACGCTTCAGATTTCTAAAGGAGATTTTAGAAATACTATGTGCTTCTAGGGTCTGGAAACATACTTTGCAAATGATGTAAGTTATGCACATACCCATTGTGTCAAGTAGGCCCATGCATGTTGTGGGCACAGCCATAAGGGTGGCTCCAATTTAAGAAAAAAAGTCCTCCTCAGCAGCCTGGTTTGAAGGATGCTGTTCCACAGCACTCTCTAAGTGGCATGCGGACCCCAGAAAACTATTCTATACGTCCCACAATGCACCATAAGCACACCACCTGCCAGGCTCCATTCACAGGCCTGCGGAATTTTCAAGCAGGAAAGGACCACAGGACCGCATGCAGTCTAAGCTTCTCATTTTATAGACAGACCAAGACCCTGCCCCTGCATTCTGCTACCGCTGTCAGGAAGACCTGTTCTTCCCCCTCCACAAGGAGAGCCACAGCCTGTCCTGACTATCACCAGAGCAGACAGGGCTTTCATTTTAAAAATCTTTATGTCTTTGTAGAAGCACAGCCTTTAAAGATTTTATTTATTTATATTTTTTTAGGGAGGGGGAAGGGAGAAAGAGAAGTATAGAAACATCAATGTGTGAGACAAACATCCATCAATTGCTTCTCGCACACCCCCAACGGGGGACCTGGCCCGCAACCCAGGCATGTGCCTTGACCAGAATCGAACTGGTGACCTTTCAGTTCGCAGGCCAGCACTCAATCCACTGAGCCACACCAGCCAGGGCAGGGCTTTCATTTTAAAGAGCCCCAGTCTCTCCTTTCATGATCTGCTGACTCGCTGACTTGTTTTCCCTAGTTCCTCCTCTCTGCAAAGCCAGCAGACAGCAACAGACATGAAAACTAAGGAGTCCACTAAAGGCAACTGATACTTGGCCTTTTTTTAAGGGTTGGGGTCCCTGGGCAGGGAAGTCTCTACCGCCTTTAAACCATCTCCTATCACGGATGCCTCCTCAGAGTCCTCAGGGTGAGGGGGACCCAGGTGCCTAGGTTTGTATCCCCAAACTCCCTTTCACTCTCAGCAGGGTCTCTTTGGCAGGGGCTCCACCAGCAAGAGCTAAGGGGGGCCATCATGCAGGTGACACGTGTCCACCTGACCCAAGCCGGGTCCTGGACCTGCCCACTGCTCCCTCACATCCCCTCCGGCTGCCCATGGAACACCTACTATGTGCCCGGCTCAGGTGTAGGCCAGAGAAGCCAGGCACACCTGCAGCTGATGCCAGCGTCCTACAGCGGGGAAGTTCAACCACAGAGATGCTAAGGTGGCAGCTCAGGAAGACAGCAGGAAGCAGGTGACGTCTGGCTAGTCCTGTGGGCGCCTGCCAGGAGGAAAAGGGCAGGAATGGCATTCCAGGCAGAGCAGACAATACACAAGGCAGGGAGGAGTGAAGGAAGCTCACTGAGGAGCAGAGGGGACATAAATGGGTGCCGAGGAAGGGCGAGTGGCCGGAGAAAAGGTGGAAAGAGGGTCTGGGGCTCCCACAAGCAACATTCCGAGGAACAAGGGGCTTCTCCTGCAGAACCCGGGCAGCTCTCAAAGGTTTTTAAGAGGAGTGACGTGATCAAAGCTGTATTGTAATAACAGAAGTCAGGTCTTTCAAGATTTCTTTTCTGTTTCAGTGCTGCTTTTAATGCAACTTCACTTCATCCAGACAAAAATGGGCAAGTCAGCGTAAACTGTGCCAGAGCCACCACTGGCCAGGAACACCCCTACTCCATCCCTCCAAGGAGCCAACCTGACCCCACATTGGTGAACAAGGCTCAGCCTCAGGAATCACCTCCTGTCCGGCTGCAAGAGCCTGGCCCATGACACGCCCAGCTCTGCGGAGGCAGCAGCTTCCCGCTTCCAGGCACCAGGGGAAGGCTCTTGGATCACTAGTGGTTCACACAGCCAGGAGTCCAGCAAGTTCAAAACTGCATTTCTTTTCCTTTTTCTTTTTAAAGCAAATGCACTCCTTTGTCTAAGATTACTGGAACTGAATCATCGAGATTTCAGTCATCGTGTCCTTGCTTCAAAGAGCTTTAACCAGAGGGTCTGAGGGCAAGAAGTGAGTGGGCGCTCCCCTAGCTCACACCCTCTTGCATGAATGAGGAACCTGCGCAGGGATGTGACGAAGCCCTTGTTCCTTTAGCTGTCTCTCTCTCAGGCAGGATATTGGGTAGAACACCTCAACCAGAACTGGAAAGGTGCCCAGTCCTGAAGCCTCAGCCAGCTTGGGCACCAGCAAACTCAATCGTTCCACGAACCAAGCCTCAAGTCCAAACTGCGACCTCCCATCTGAAGAGCAGGGTAGCCCCGCTCCCAAACACCTCATGGCCCTGCCAGTCTTGCCCAACCTCACAGGGGAAACAGAATTCAAACTGTAACTCCCGTTAGGCAGAGAGAGCCAAGCCTGGGCCGCTGTCCTTACAAGGCAGCGCTGAAGTTTTCCAAGTGAAATCAAATCTGCAGGGAGGATCCAGATGCTGGGATGACCTCTCTTTTCCACTGGAATCACTCAGATTCCAGAGGAGAAATCCAACTGTTAATAAAATACTCAGCTCTCCAGAGCATGTAAGAACCCTGAAGTTTAGTTGGAAGCTGAAGGATTCAGAAATATGTCCAAACAAAGATTAAGATAGAGATGTGGATATTTTCAGTGCCCCGTCTCCTCCTCCCATGCCCAGCACTGCCCTACTGTCCCAGTCTGAGGACAAGGATGGGGTCCAGCTTCCATGGCGGACACCTGTCCATCTAGCATGTGCATCTGTCCTTATGCTTCAGGCACCTGGCATTGAGTTGTGGTGGGTGGGAAGCAGAGTTCCACTTGCCGCTGGGGAAGCTGTAACATCCAGAGCCTCACTTTTCAGGGCCTCCAACAAGAACATGGGCACGTGACCTCAACTGACAGGCCGATGCAGGGAGAGCTCAGAACTCACCCTGGAAGGGGTGGCAGCATCCAGGCCAGCTGGCAGCAGCGATGCCAGGCCAGTGGCATCATCATCACCTTGGCTTTGGTTCCAGCTACCTAACTTCCCATCATCAATTTTGGAGCTTTGTTCTCCAGCCTTCCAGGACATTCCAGGAGCCACAAGATATCCTTCCAGTACATTCCTTTTCTCCTTACTTTGGCCAGAGTCAGCCTCTGCTATTTGCAGACGTAATACCTGGACTTCCCCAACATGTCCTTCAACCTCCACACTGGCTCCTCAGGCACCCAAGCCAACACATAAATGCTCACGTCTCCATTTTTTCCTCTGTGAAGAGTCAAATTTAAATATCCACACATAATAATCACCAATATGGACAAATGCCATACATGCTGCATACATCAGCCTACCCTGTCGCTGGTTCTGACCAGATGCCCCGATCTGGGCCATTAATATCAGAAACTAAAGGTATTATTGCTCCCTTGGACTTGTTTCTATTTCTTCACCAGCTCAGAAAAACATGGACTTGGAGTCAGGACACCTGTGTTCTAGAAAGTGACGTGTGAAGTGACGTGTACTTCACACGTCACTTTACCCCTGGGACAGGTGATACCTGCACTGCCTGTTTCACAGGGAGGTTAAAGCAAACAAGAAGCCCCCAGAGCAAAGCCCCAATAACTTCCTAATTCCTAGGTCGATCATTGTTTTTAGTCCTCATTCTTGGCATTCCTCAATGATCAATAGTTGATCAATTTCAACTCAGTTTAATAAATACTTATGGAGAACCTTCTGTGTGACATGTGTTGTACGAGGTGCACAAAATCACGGTTTCAGTTTTCATAAAATTCCAAACTCCCCCCTCCTTCGGCTTCTATGACACCATGCTCTCCTGGTTCTCTTCCCTCCTCCTGGTGGGTCGGTTCCTTCTCAGTCGCGGTTGCACACACACTGTCAGTCCTCAGTGGCTCCCCACTCCCCACTAATACGTAAGATCCGAACCGCTTAGCTGACACAAATGGCTGGCCCATGACCCGGCCCCTGTGTGCCTGTTTCATCACCCCCCGCCACCAGGGCTCCATCGCACTCATGCTTGTACTTCCCAGAGCAGGCAGCGTTGAGTCACGCCTCCACTCCAGGCCTTGCCTGGGCTTCTGCCTGGGCCTAGAACGCCCTGGCTCCCTTTGCCTCCTGGTGGACGCCTACTCGTTTCTCAGGATTCAGCTCAAACATCAGCCCTTCCAGAGAGCCTCTCATTAACTCCACAACACTCACTACGCACAGGCGCCATGCAAGGCATCGGGGCCACCCGAGGCCTTTCCTAATATTCCTCCATCCTCTAGCCCGGCAGAAGCGACCAGTCCGTCCTCTGAGCCCAGCAGAGCCCTGAACACGTTCACAGTGACATCTGTGGCACTAACTGTGCACCGTTTTGGGGCCCGTATGCCTCCCTCACAGACCATGAGCACCTCGAAGAAGGAGGCAGGATCATCCTTTTCCTTGTATCCTTAGTCCCTAGCACAGAGCTAAGCACACAGTAGGGATTCAATAAATGCATGTGGCATGAGTGAGTGAAAGAATGGAGGACGTGAAGGAAAGGACCCCGTAAACCACGAAGGGCAGGGTTACCACTTTCACAGCCATCGCTGGCTTCTTTTTCTCTGTAACTGGGGAGGTCAGATCCTAAATGCCAACTGGATAGTTCAGAACAGCCTCCTTGGAGAGGGCAGAGGAAATCCTAAGCCTTTAACCACCTCTGATACAAGTGGAAGGTAGGTGACTGTTGGCTCCTAAGCTGTCCCAGAGCACATGTTATTGGGAGGCCACGGAAAAAGTGGACCCGGATTCATACAGAAGATTCCTTGCTGGGTTTTACAAAAGCCTGCATCAGGGAGCCTGGGGAAGGAAGACAAAAAAAGGGGAGAGAGAGAGAGAGCAGACATAGAAGACTAGGGCCTTAGAGCAGAGAAAAATATCTGCTACGCATGGACACTGCCCTTTCCCAACCCCATATCAATGACAGGTCACCCCAGGACTATGTCCTTCATTTGCAATCCTGGGCGATAAACCTACAGTTTAAAACCCACTCCATGGATCTCCTGCTCACCTGTTTAAGAGCCTTTCTTGCTTAACCTCACCTGGTTATTTCCTACTTATAAACCTGCCCTCTATTCAGGGGTGAGCACGGGTTAAGAGCCCTGAGCCCGCTCTGCCGCCTCAAGGACACGAGGTGGCTATCTCAACATGCTCAGTGAGACTATAGCATTTAGACACACGTGTGTTTAATACCCCATAGCTTTCAAATTCAAGCCAATCATTTCATCCAGTGCTCAACCTTAGAAACTGCAAATTCTCCCAGAAATGGAGGAACAGGCTAAGAAGAATCTAAGTATCAAGAGCCAGTATGTCTGCCGCCTACCTGATGCCTTCCTAATGGACTTTCAAGGTTAATCTTGATTATATTCTTATTTTTCACCCTACATGCTGACTTTAGAACCTGACCCCCAAAATATGCAACCCCACCAAATTCCATTCTCCTAGGTGACAGATCCACCCTGAGTCCGTTTTTTCCTTTGGGGACAACCTAGCACAGAGGCTGGACTGTCACTCTCCCCTGGGGGGAAGGAGCACATGGGACCCCACTTTGCACTCTTCGTTGTTGAGAGCCCTGCGGCTGCTCCACAAGTGCCCCATGAGGACAGCCAGCCCCGAGTTAACTGGCCAGTCAAAGGATGCCGATTCTCTGTTCCTGGGCCTTCTCCTGGGTCCTTCTGAGATGGCTGGGATCTCAGGAACTGGGAGGGTTGGTTCCTCTACTTCCTCACTGTGGCTCAATCCATGTTCTAAGATTAGAAAATACCAAGTAATCTTACTGGCCAACTGAGGCTGGTTAGGAGGTTTTAGGGACTCCATAGGTTGACAGTAATTAAAATCAATTAAGATGCAATGAGATAATATAATGGTAAGATGTCTATTAAAAAAAACACCCCACTTTCTTCTTAAAGACCCCCCCGTGCCTATTTTTAGTTTGTATTCTTTAAGTTTCCTATTTTTTAATCTTGGCGTACTGCCTTAAGGAAACTAAGGAGATGGAATCCTTGGTTCACAAACAGGCAGGCGGGCACTGCTGAGTATCAAGGCCAAGGTGGGTGATGCAGGATGGCAACAGGAAACGGGACGTGGAGTCTGTGCTCTGATTCTTCCATTCCAACAGAAGTGGTTACAGTCCACAGCTGTGTGACCTTAGCAAAGTCACTTATCCTCTCTGAGCCTTAGTTAAAAATGAGAGAGTTACCACTGCTGCCCTTCCCAGCTTTAAATGTTTAACCTCTGGATTCTCTGAGATGCTGTTACTGCAGTTACTATAAAACAGGGGCTGGATTAAAACAGTCCCAAAAGTCCCATTCAATTCTAAAAGTTGATTATCTACTGCAACAGCGGATTCTAGAAAATACTGTTTATTATATGCAGTTTATGCATAACTTTTCAGAAACTGTTTTCTGTGTAAATCCCAGTTCCACCTATATAGGTTCATCAAGAATTTTCAATTAAAAGTGAATTCAACATATTGGCTGCAACACTGGATACAGTAACAAAAGAATGGGAAAACCCCAGATGCTCTTTAGTAGGAGACTAGTTAAATGCATTATGGCATCTTCATGAGTGGAGAGCAATTTAGCCATTGGGAAAAATGAGGCAGCTCTATATGCATTGACATAGAACAATCTCCAAGATCTATTAAGTGAAAAACACAGAAATCAGAACCCTGTGTATAATATGCCAGTGTTTGTTTATTTATTCATATTTTCTTCTATCTGCATAGGCTACATCTAGAAGCACAGCTTAAAGATGTCAAATTGCAGTAGCCTACAACAGGGACACTGAAGGACTGAATATATGGGACCATAAGGAGATGGGAAATTTATTTTTTCAAAGTTTTATATTAAATTTTTCGATATTTTCTTATGACTTCTGCTTTGCATCTTTCTTAAGATGGGCTTTCTTCCCTCAAGGTTAAGACAGATATTTATTTTTCTAATTCTACTGCATTTATATACGTGTATACATATGTATAGTAATCTCTTGTCTACGCTGAAATTATTTTTGAGATTTACTTTAAGCTGTATAGATTAGCTTTTTCTTAAAGATTTTATTTACTTGTTTCCAGACAGAGGAAGGAAGGGAGAAAGCGAGGGAGAGAAACATCCATGTGTGAGAGAAACATTGATTGGTTGCCTCTTGGAGCACCCAACCAGGGGCCTGGTCTGCAAAGCAGGCATGTGCTTTGACCGGGAATTGAACCAGCGACCTTTTAGTTCACAGGCCAGCACTCAATCCACTCAGTCACACCAGTCATGGCTCTTTTTTGAATTTTGCACTATACTTAGGTATTAACTTTTTAAATAGAAAACTGAGGAGAAAAGAATCTACCAGATTTTATTTTTATTATTTTTTAAGATTTTATTTATTTATTCTTAGAGAGAGGGGGAGGGAGGGAGAAACAGAAGGAGTGAAACATTTACGTGTGAGAGGAACACCAATCAGTTGCCTCTCGCATGCCCCTGGCCCGCAACCCAGGCATGTGCCCTGACTGAGAATCAAACCAGTGACCTTTTGGTTTGCAGGATGACGTTCGGCCCACTGAGCTACACCAGTCACAGCCAGATTTTATTTTTAAATAAAACAAAAATTTTAAAGAATCTGGCTTATAGGGTACATTTTATGGCATGTAAATTATATCTCAATTAAAAAAGTATGAATTTAGTTTATATGGCAAAGTTGAGATTAACAGCATAAAAACTGGGTGGGGGCAACAGAATCTTCTCAGTCAAGCCCAATGTTAGGGTTTAGCAGGATCTCCTCAAGACTCAGTTTTATAGTGTGGCGTAGTTTTATAGGTTCACTACCTGTTTGGGCAAAACAAATTTGTAACCAACCAGGAAGTACCTCTTTGTCTTCCTCACAAGGCTTGTCTGAAAGTTGGCCCTGTCTCCTTCTATCAGTCTGGTTCCCTTGGGAGGCCAGGCCAACCCAGACAAGAATGCTCTTCCCTGAGAGCCAGTGCTCAGGCATAGGACATCATGGAGCAGGTCAACCAGACCAAAATCAGGACAAAGAGGAGCCAATGCAGGAGCTGGAGAGACCACTGTCTAGCACCCAGAGGGAAGAGGTGCTGGAAATGGAGCAGAACCTAAGTTGCAAAGCCAGGAGGTAGCAAAGAGAGACTAACAGGCAAAGGAAGCAGAGCTGGGTAAATGTTCAGAATAAAGACTGGGAACACCAGTCCTTGGTGCTTGGCTTGGCTGTGTGCGCCTAGGCACAAGCAGACAATATTGCCATTGGTATCATTATCATCATTATTTACTAGAACTTGCTATAAGCAGAGACACACCAATTTCTGGGACACAAAGACAAATAAAACAGGGCCTTCCAGTTTAGTTGAAAAGTGATCACACTAATCCACTCAATGGCACATTCAAGAAGCTGAATAAGGGGTATGGTTGGAGCCATGGCCCAAAGAAGAAACTGAAAATCCTTTGACCAAGTTTCAAGGTTTTCTTCAGATTGGAGCCCCGATGGACATTACTGGAATCCCTCGGGGGAAGCCCACAGGGTGTGACATAAGAATTCTTGAGAAAGGAAACGTGAACAGGAGGAATGAAAGGGGAGCAAGACGGAGCTAAGTGGAAGAGACGAAAGAAGAGACGTTCCAGGATTCCAGGGAGGCGTGGGAGGTAGGAATGCTGCCACCAGCAGTTTAGACAAACACACAGATGGGTCACTGGGTCAGAGCAGAGGTTCAGGCAGAAGAGCAGCGGAGGCCAGACCCCTGGGTAGAAGGCCCTGACCGCCAGCCCAGAAGTTTGATCCCTACTATGCAGACAGTGGGGAGCCATTGAGGGTTGCTGAGCAGGAGGGTGACTCTTGCAAACGGGCATTTTAAGTCAGATTACAGAGAAGCCCTTCATCCCAGGCTTATTCAAAGCCCAATGTGTATTTCAAGTGGCACTTGAGACAGAAAGTCGTAAAGCACTGCCCTGTGTCATGTAGACGAGGGGAAAAAAAAGGTTTAAGGGTCTTACAAAGAGATGCTTCAGTAAGAACCAGAAATGGAAGGGAGGCCCATTTTAAAGAAGGAAACAAATTTGCAGGGCAGAACTGCCAGGAGTCTGGAAAACAGCAGCACTTTCTTCAGAGTCTGGAATGCCCTCTTCTGGCTGGGGGTATTTTGCCTCCTTTTTTGGAGGTTAGCTGTGATGTCAAAACACCAGATTGTGGTGTGGGGAGTGAGGCAGCTGGGAGGAGGTAGATGAACAGAAGTATAAATATCGGGCCTGGAGAGCATAAAAGACCGCCCTTCTAAGACCACCCTCTTGCAGAGGACTTCTCCATCTGCCTCTCCCTGGGGCACCTTGGGGTTTTTGCCAGAGTTGCTGAACTCCCTAATTGCCTCCAACAGTTTTTCCTCTTAAAGCAATAACATCATTTTTAAAATCTGTCAAGTTTTGATTCGGAGCTTTTTCAATACTGTTCCTCATTGTGCACAGCACGAGGTAGCAGACAGGGCTGTCCAGGGGCCATGAACTGGGCAGCAACTTCAGGGCAAAAATCAGCATTTACGTAAGGTGGGAGAGGAAGTCAGGATTACGTTTCCGGTCTTAAACCACTGCACGACAAGCTCTGTGAATGCAGAGGCAAAGCTGAGCAAGTCAGGGGCAGGGCCTGAGTTTTGCACAAAACCCGGCCAGGCTGAAGTGAAGACCTGGGCAGGCGACTGCTCCACGTGGCCCAACAACTCCAGGGAGTCCCCTCCCTTCTTTCACTGGCCTTTGCAAGGGGTCCCTCTCCTTTGCTATCCTGCCCTCACTCCTGGAGGGCCTTAGGGCACTCTTAGTCTCTGCAGATTCCACTTGAACACAAAGGATTGTGAACTCAAAGCTGTTTTTCCTTTGGGGTCAGAAGGAACTGCTCCCACATCCTGTCCCTCAAGACTAATGCTGGGGTCCTGGCTTGGTGGCCCAGCTGGCTGGAGCATTGTCTGATTGATGTTTCTTTCTCAGATCAATGTTTCTCTCTCTCCCTCTCTCTCTCTAAAATCAATAAGTATATACTTAGGCGAGGATTTAAAAGAAAAAAAAGAAAAAAAAAAAGACTGGGTTCCAGTAGTCCCTTGCTACAGCAGCCCTGGTCAGGTGAGGCAGCTAACCAGGACGCTGAGGGTCAAGTCCAGTAAAAACCCGAATGTACCCAGAACAGGGGGTTGTGCAACTCCTTGGTGGTGTTTTCTCTCTGAACCTCACTTCCCTGTGGAACTGTGTCTGTACATCCCAGAATTTCCAGGAATGTTCTGTTTTCACATGTTTTTTCTCCAGTCTCTAGACGTATATAGGTCTTGCCTGCCAGGGATTGTGCCTGATATTTTGGTTTGACAAAAGGTCACTGTGTTCATGACACACAGCTGGCATGAAGCTGCAAAAAAAGAAAGAAAGAAAGAAAGAAAGAAAGAAAGAAAGAAAGAAAGAAAGAAAGAAAGAAAGAAAGAAAGAAAGGGCATCTCTTTTCCTTCTGCATGAAACTCAGTTACTTGGTTGGGGAGAAAGCCAGGCAGAAGGGGGCTCCAGGGTGCCAGGGCCATTGGTACCTGCCACTCTGAGCAAAGAGGCTACTCAAGCCCTGCAGTGGCAGTGCCACCAAGCCACACAATACCCTCAGCCAGGCTGGCTGCTGCCCTGTGAGAGTCTCGGCTATGGCAAGGAGAGATGGTTGAGATTTGGGATGTGAATGCCTCTGCGAGCATTTTGGTTGTTCTAAATCCCTCTATTACAGCTAGCCACCTCTGAGGGCCTCGAGAAGGACCTGCTGCCTTCTTTCCACACTGGCAGACTAGGCTCCCTTCCTGCAGCAGGGAGCTCAGTGGCTGTGAGGACCCCCACCCTGGCCTGTGCCGTAGACCTTGCTCAGGAAGTGGGTCTGGGAGCTCCTCTGGAAAAAAATGGTGTGAGTCACTCATTGGACTCCCCCGCCCCCATCCCAAACCCTGTCATAGACACACAGTGGCAAAGCCCCAGCACTTTCCCCTTTGCCCAGAACACAATAAAGGAATTAGGATCTACCTACCAAGTTTTCGCAGCTGACAACTTCAAGGCTCAAAGTCTAGCACACCAGCCAGCTCAGACACACAAGCCTGACGTGTCCTCTTTGTAACCAGGCCCCAATCAAGCCACCATGCAATTCTGCTAATTCAAACTGCTTTTCCCGTTTAGGGAGGTTGATAGCCATCTCCCATCTCCTTTTCCTGCTGACGTCATCCCACATTTTCTACAGACACAAATAAGGGTACAGCTCCTGGGATAGTTTTCAGGCTGGCTGAGGTGGAGTCAGTGGAGGGATCCTGCCCTCCTGGGTCCACTTCACTTCTAGAGCAGTTGGCAAGTTGTCCAAAGTGAAGGGAGAGGCGAGGAAATAAATCACCTAGCTAAGTTTAAAAGCCAAAAAGAACTTGGCCACTGCAACTCAGGCCCAGATCTGTCCTGGATATTTGCAATGCAAATCTGCGTTTTGTTCCCTGCCACTGAGGTCTTGCACAATAGCCTGTGTATAAACATGCACGCCAACAATGCCTGACTGTGCAATCGCGCTGTAATTACAGGCCGGCAGGAAGCTGCTGCTAGGAACTACACCATTCAACCTCTAGCCATCCCGTGTGGAGTCGCCACCGCACAGACGTACATTCCTGCACACACTATTGCGTCCCGCCGCTGCCGGGCCGCCGCTGCTACTGCTGCAGCCACCCAGCCCGGGAGCCCGGGCGCCACCCGCACCGGTGTACTTTGCAGAGATGTCATAAACTTCTCAGCTGTTCTTTAAAAAACCCTGCGCCACGAGGCTACCGAGAGCGGCAGGAACCACCATCAAAGTTCCCCAGCACATTCCTGCAGCCCCAGCAGTTTCAGAAAACAGAAAAGAGCGACATGCCACGGAGTCCATTGGAAACGAGTTTCGGAGTTTTATATAGAAACCACTCACATATGTACGTGGGTGTGCTGACAGTTTTTACGGCTAAGTTGCAAAGTGTTAGGCCTTAGTGATTACTGTCAGGTTCAGGACGTGGTGTGGGAGGAAAAAGGATGGGATTTGTTTGAAGGGGGCTTGGGTTTTGCTTTTTGGAAATGCAGAGGGTTGTTTCCCCAGACTTCTAAGTTGCTCTGCTCTTGAGGACAGAGCAAAGAAAAGTGGGGGCAAAGTTCCTTTAACTTCCTACCTGCGACCTCACCGAGGGCTGCGAAGAGGAACAGCACGCTTCCCCGGGAAGCACCCGGCAGGGTCTCGAGGGCTGCGGCGCCCCGCCCGTAGGGCGAGGGCATGCGGGGCAGAGAATTGGCCCCGGACGCAGGCCTCTGGAAGCCCCTTCCCTGCACCCCTCCTCTCCGAAATAGCAGCGCCTGGAGGGGCCGGCCAGCAGTCAGGTCTGTTTGAAGTCCCGCGGCAAACTAGCGACCACAAGGAATCAGCCCGGGCCCGGACCCTGCAGCGCCCGCCGCACCCCGGCGCCCTGTGCGGCGGGCCCAGCCCGGCCCCACCACATCCCCGCCCGCGCAGCGAAGCCCCGGCCCGGACGGTTTCTGAGCTCCCCGGCGGCGACCTGGCGGCGGAGAGGGCATCGATTCTGCGGCTCACCTGCGCGCTGGATCCCAGGGCCGCTCCGAGGGACGCTGGCTGCTGACGAGGGCGGCCCGCAGACTCAAACTTTGTTGCTCTCGGGACAGCGCAGTCGTCACTTCCTCGCGGAGCGGGCGGCGCGGCCCGGGCTGTGACCCAGCTGCTCGCGCGGTGGCGCGCCGGGCCCTGCAACGGCCCGCCCGCCCGCGCGCTCAGGGCCTCGGGCGCTGTCTTCCCGGCTCCGCGTCCCCGGCTGCAGGGAGAAGCAGACGGCCACCCGCCAAGCCGGCGCCCCACTGGGCAAGGCTTGCTCCAGCCGGGTCGTTTCCGGGCTGAGAAAGCGCAGTCGAGTCTGTTCTCGGGATGGATCTGAAAGGTGGTGTTAGGGTTCAGGGACCCCAGAGAACTGAGGTTCCGGGAGAAACACACCCAACCCACAAACAAAACGGTTGAAGAGGAAGAAGAGAAAGTTTTTCAGTTTGATATTAAGCTAGAAGGTCATGTCAAGAAAGCACATTTGCCATGTGCGTTTTGCCAAATAATGCCTAAACAGGGCGTTAAACAAACAAACAAACAAACACGGGTATCCTCCCCACGTTCCCTCAAAAGGTCTGCAAGCTTGTCCATCATTTCCACTGGTGTTAAGTGTACAGGACGTTTACCATTTACGACACATCGGGGGCTATTCAGAGACCAGGTTATGGCTGCAAAATAGTTTCTGTTCTAATCCTCCCCTGCGATTTCCACCTCTTCGTTTACACTCAACACAGATCTCTCTGGGGCCAGATGCATTCCGTGTTTCATCACTGGCCAAAAGTGACTTAGAGGGTAGTGTGCAGGCCTGAAGAGGAGCTTCAGGCAAGAGTCATTCTGAAAGTTATCATTGCCTAAAATAAATTTGCTCACCGCTATTAAAAACTGCAACAACAATAGGCCACCTTTCTGGTTTCTGACAGATAGCAAGAAAGTAGTTAGTTAGACTGCAGTCTTCAAGTAAGAATTCCTGATCCGGTAACACTGGAGAGAAAACAGGGTTAGCCTTTGCTGTGGCTTTAAAAAAAAAAAAAAAAGCAGACATTTGAAACTGCAAGTGGAGGGCTTTCATAACAGAAAGGTTAGCTTCATTGTAGCTTGTTGTGGAAAACAAGGACCTTTTTAAAGGTAGTTCAAAAGCATCCATTAGGGCTCCATAATTTTCCTTTTTTCCCCCAAATACTGCTTCTACTAGCACATTGGCCAAATCACAGAACCTCCCATTCCAATGCTTCATCTTTTTTACTAAAGCACAGGAAACCATAGAGTTGAGGGAAGCCTTTGTCCAGAAAGGTGGACGTGAAAGTGATGGAAAGGGGCATCTGGGAATTGATCTGTAGGCCTGCCTTAATACTAGTGGGAAGCCACAAACGCAGACTTACTGAAAGACTGGGGAGTAGGAGAATCAGAGCTCTCCTAGCAACGTGAAAATCCACTTCCTAGCCTTTTCCAGCTTCCAGAAGCCACCCGCGTTCCCTGGCTCCTGATTCCCTTTACCATCTTCAAAGCCTTACATCTCTCTGATACATCCTTCCGTAGTCACATCTCTCTCTGACTGATTCCTCTTCTGCCTCCCTCTTCCACTTTTAAGGATCCTTGTGATTACATTTGTTCACCCTGAAAATCCAGGATAATCTCTATTTTCAGATCAGCTAATTAGCAACCTTCAGTCTATCTCAACCTTAATTCCCCTTTGTCCTGTAACCTAATATATTCACTGGTTCTGGGGATGAAGACATGGACATTTTCGGGAGGACTGTTATTCTGCCTACCTCAGTCCCCTCCTGAATTACGTTTGGACAATCAGAGGTAAGTAAATGTAAAGACGTGCTCAATGACTACCTTCCCGAGCTGGTCTGTGCGGAGGGGTCATCGAGACTCCAGGAAGAAATCTAGCTCTACCACACCTTGATTTTTAGCCTGTAAAATAAAAAACTGTTTTAACCTACCAATTTTGTGGTCATTTGTTACAGGAGCCATAGAAAATTAAGGCAGTGGCATTTTCCAAACATCCTGTATTACATACATGTGTTATATCGAGTCTCCTAAGCCTCAGCTTTCAGATTACAGCTGAGCAGGAAGTCTGACAGCTTGGGCCAGGCAAAGTCCCAGGATGCCAGCTCCCCAGGAGGTTCCCAGAGTGACAGGCCGCTAGAGACTCTAAGACAGTACCTTGAAAATTCAATCTGCACACAGTCTCCTGGTTTAGGAATGAACTCGACCCAATTCACAAACCATTTCTTGGTGCTTACTCTCCGACTTGATGACTGTTGGTACTAGCAGGCCTCTATGTAGGGACCAAGTGCAGAAAAGGTTAACAAAAGTAAACCAGAGTCAACTGTCAATAGCTGCTGTGGAAATCTGCACTTTTTGGTGAGTACTGTTCCCCAGCAAGGCTGTCCAACCACCCAGAGTTTGTAAATGAATTTTTCTTTTCACAATAAATAGAAAGACACAAACCCAAGAGTCAAGGCAACCTGCACAGCATTCCTGGGATCCAGGTTGGTCAGCAATGCTGGAGTTTAATCACCCTGCACAGGTTGCTTTTTCCTGTTTGAGACAGGTGAGCATTTATTGGTGTGCACAGCTCAAAGGTTGAGCTCACTGCACAGTGGGGAGGAAGTCTTTTCACATCCAGTAATAAATATTGTTCCTGGGACATCAGTTGTAGCATTAATGTGGGAGGTGTCACTGAGTTCACAGGCCAAGAGACTGGAGACATTCATGAAATGACTTTAGGACTCCTGACTTCTTATGGGGAGAAGGCCGTCCGCCTCTTCTGGGTGTGGTGCTCTCTGGGATAACAACGAGAGGCCTTACAAGGTGGCAGTACCTAGATTCCATAAGCAGCTATAGCTCTTTGGGGATCTTTGTGAACTAAAGTTCTTCAGAGTAGCTCCAAGGAACAGTATATAAAAGCTATAGTTTGTGCATTGCTTGGACAGGGAAACAGACCCCTTGGATCCCCTTATTTATCTCCTACTTCTGAATTCTCAGTCGAGCTCTCCAGAAGATAATGAGATGGAAGGACCACTTTGGATAGCCAGCTCTGGATTATGTTTATGCTGTATTTATACTTAGAGCAGCCTATAACACGAGCTGGATCTGATCTGTGGCCTCCCATCACTTTCAGAATTATTCTCTCAGGTTATTCCACTTGAATGGCCTTTGCCCTGCAGTGTTGAGCTTTGCCTGGTTTCCTGACATCATTTTTGCCCTTTGCCCCTAGTTAGAGGGTGTGGTCACTGATCTACCTGCCAGTCTCTCACTGCCTAACTCCAGTCCATTGATTAACTACCATCGGATGTGGTTACGAAGAGCCTGAGGACCTAGATAGAATGCCACAGAATGGCTCTGTGGACCACATACCAGATCCTGGTGTGGTTCTGGCAATGTCTGTGAGCTCCTGTCCTGAGCTGCATGGCCTTCCTTTAGCCTGGGAGTTCATCTTCCTCCAGGCAGAAGAACGAAACTAACAGCCTTAAGTAAGACCTGACAGCTAGAGACCTGAATTCTGGGCCTTTGTTTCAGATATAAACTAGCTGCCTCAGAGATGGAGCCATTTAACAAATAGAGCCTGACTTTGTGACCCCTCTAGCCCTGATTTCAAATGAGAGACTAGACCAAATTGGGGATCTTGTTGACTGGTAACTGGCAAACGTTGTTACATTTGTTACAGGTATTGACAGACATGATGCATGAGAGGTGTACATCCCAGATGCGATTGTGGTGTGGCCAGCATGGGTTCTCCCAGCATGCACTATCTCCAGGAAGCAGATTATGTTTAGAAGGCTATAGTCTTCTCTTTCTGTGGAGTTACAGCGCTTCTAGAGTTTTTTAACAGCTGTGCAAAGGAATAATTTGAATTGTCTAAATCCTGTCAAGGCAGTGAAGTAGGGCTACATGCAGCAAGAAGTGAGGCACATATCAAAATCCACATACAGGTCTCCACATGCTATTTTCATAATTGAAACCAACAAGAAACAATATACAAAGGACGGAATTAGTCAACCTGTGCTTCTGTTCCCCCATCCCTTGCCTTTTGGTGTAGCTAGAGGACTGTGAGCTCAGTTGCCATACATGCACTTAACAGTTGTTGCGAGACAGTCTTCCATGGGTCTGTCACATTTCTGCATGCCTTGTGAGCAGTGAGTGACTGCCCTTTGTTCCTGACTATCTTTATACGATAGTGTCTTTCTCAGAGCAAAGTGCAGGCATGCTTGCTGTCTGTCATTTAAGATCTGGTTTCCTAAGCTTTGGATTCCTCTCTTGTGATGTATCTCACTGTGTGTTCAGGTGTCACCTGGCCCTCCTTGCATTGTTTTTGGAAACTGGGACTCAGAGAACCAGCATAAGGAAATGTCAATATTCTTGCTACTACGATTGCTGTGAGTCAAGAGGTCCTTGTTTCTGACCCAGAAATTTTGGGTTCTGCCAGTACCCATAAAATAGTGGCAGGCTAACTTGTTAGTTTGCAAGGAAGGTAAAAATCTTGGAGCATTCATAGTTCTTGACAACCTCATATATCTTCCTCCTGTGAATTCCTCCCTCGCCCACCAACTAATTCCCTCATGCCTGTGATCCTTAAAGCCGCCTTGGTAGTTTGGGCCAAGAAGAAACTACTCATCAGAGGTTGGGACAGACCAAAGGATTGAAATAAAGGACAAGACTGAAGCTAGGTCAGGATGGAGATATCAGGAGCTTGGTTTAAGCTCAAGACCAGAGGAGGATCATTTTAATGCCTGGCCATTTGTAACTCTATTGTTGTTTATATGTTCTAGTCGACTGACTGATAGGCAATTCTAAACATGCTTAGGTGAACAAATTCATCCGTTTTCTCACATGTAAAATGAAATGAGTTGGATTAGATTATTTCTGAGGTTCCTTTTAGGTATAAAATATGTGCTTTATGAATTTTTAACAGGGCAACCTATCACACATATTAGGCATTCAATCTAACTTAAATTGATTCTCAAAGCCCTGGCAGGTGTGGCTCAGTAGATTGAGTGTTGGCCTGCGAACCAAAGGGACACTGGTTTGCTTCCTGGTGGGGGCACATGCCTGGGCTGTGGGCCAGGACACCAGATGGGGTGTGTAAGAGGCAGCCACACATTGATGTTTCTCTCCCTCTTTTTCTCCCTCCCTTCTTGTCTCTCTAAAAATAAATAAATAAAATCTTTTAAAATTAATTAATTAATTAATAATTGCAAAGAGGACTGTGGTATATAGCGCAAAGAACATAGCATTTGAAATTTAGAAGCCTGAATTCCAGACCAAATCTGCCACTACCTGGTTGCGTGACATTGGACAAGTCACTTTCCTTACCTTAAGGAGGCAAGTGTAGGATGTACACACAAGTTAATTCTGAGTAGTTCAAGAATGTGGCAATCACACAGTGAAAAGAATTAAGTTTCTTTTCAATTCTTTTTTTTATTTTTCTGATTATGCTAAAAACAGGATCTCAGTTTGCTGCCAGTGTATCTTTAACAGCTCTTTAATACCTGCTAATCTCCCTTTTTGGGAAAGAGAAAATTCTCAAGCTCAGACAAGTCATAGGAAGTGCTAACTAGAGAGCATTTAATAACATCGCCTAGTTGTTGTTGCTTTATTTATTTTTGTTTTGACTTCCATTTATGGTATATAATATAAGGTTTCCATTTATGGGAACAACACAGTTTCTTTTAAAAATAAATTTATTATAAAAGTGTTCTAAATCCTGGATGGTATGGCTCAGTGGATTGAGCACCAGCCTGCGAACCAAAAGGTCGCCAGTTTGATATCTAGTCAGGGCACATGCCTGGGTTGCGGCCAGGTCCCCAGTAGCGGGTGTGTGAGAGGCAACCACACATTGATGTTTCTCTCCCTCTCTTTCTCCCTCCCTTACCCTCTGTCTAAAAAAATAAAATAAAATAAATACAATCTTTTTTTAAAAATGTTCTAAAATTTATTTTGGGAATGGTTGTGCAGCTCTGTGACTATACTAAAAAACATTGAATAGTGTGCTTTATACAGGTGAATTGGATGGTCTGTGTATTAAGATCTCAATAAAGCTGTTTTTAAAAGCAAATTAATTAAAGTGAAAATGGGGACTAATTTAAGTAAAATATTAAGCAAAGAATAGTAAAGGTGGTCAGCTGATAGAGGAAAAAGTTGTACAGAAAAAGTTCAGGAAAACACCCGTGGACTTCAGAGAAAAACACATTTGTTGGCAACGTGATTTTGGACAAATTTTGTAATCTTTCTTAGCCTGTGTCCTAATCCACAGAAATGGGAATAATAGTATCTCCTTTGCTCTGACTGGCTGTCTCAGTTGGTTGGAGCATTGTCCTGTACCCCAAAATGTTGTGGGTTCAATCCCCGGTCAAGGTATATACCTAGGTTGCAGGTTTGACCCCAGTTGGGGTGCAGGGCACTTATGGGATGCAATCGATCTGTGTTTTTCTCACTGATGTTTTTCTTGCTCTCTCCCTTTCTCTCTCTCTAAAAAAACCAGTAAAAACATATCTTCAGGTGAGGATTAAAAAAAAAATACCTCCCTTGATTTGTTAAGAGGAAGATAGCGTAGCGCCAAGACTCTCAGCTCAGGGCCCAGCACATAGAGGACTCCTAATAAAGGAGAAATGTTGCTGACTTGACTGAGCACTCACTATGGTGTCAGCCTTGGCCTTTCACATGTTCACTCCTCACAATAACCTTGTGCAGTAGGTACTGTTATTCCCTTTCAATATCCCTGGAGTAGATATTGTTATCCTCAGTTACAGATGAAGGAGCTGAGGCTCAGAGATATTAAGTAACCTGCCTGGGGTCACAGAACTACCATATTTTGCCGTGTATAATGCGCGCTTTTTTTGCCCAAACTTTTGAGAGAAAAATAAGGACTTACATTACATGTGGGCAGTACTAAAATCCCATGTATAATGAGAACTACACATGGGAATTAGCCCTAAAATGTGAGTGTACATTATACATGGCAAAATATGGTAACAAATGATTCCAGATGAGACTCAGACTTCAATCTGTCTGAGGTCAAAGCTCTGTTCTTTTCCCTTCATGACATTGCCCCCTCTTACCAATCTTGAAGCCAGACCTATGATCGGACTCATGGCTATAGGGAAGGAAAGGGAGACACAGAAGGAACTCTGCATCTCTATCTTGCAGATGAATGTCCTTGGTCTCATTGCCAGTCCAGGACAGCCTCAAGGACCCTGGTTCCTGGTGCTGGTTTCCTATTGACTCCTCGTCCCTATATGCCCAGTGGAAAACTCTCTTTCCTCATCTAGCCTTCCAGGGGCTGGAGTCTTTTTTGGAGGCCTCTTATTCCTGTTGATGAGTCCCCACTACCTTCTGCTGGACTTTTCTTCTACCATCCACTTGCCTGATTAGACTTGGACCTTTTGCCTGACATTGGACCAGTGCTGACCCTTGATCCTCTAAGGCTTGCTAGCGTGTCCTGGTCTCCACCAATCTTCTGATTTTAGGGTGACTTCGTCTATGACAACATAATCAAACCTAGGCTACTTTTCTCTTGTGCCACTGCCAATCCTCTCTGCAGGCCACCATCACCTCCTGACTGGACAACCATAATGGCCTTCAGTCTTGCTTGACTCTATTCCTTCTCTAAAGTATAATTAAAAACTGAGCTTTCTGAAGTGCAATCTGATTGTAAAACTCTCCTGCTGATCCTTCAGCATCTCTCTACTTTTCTTCAGTTAAAGTCATGACCCCTTGGACTGGCTTTTAAGACCTTCATGAACAGGTGCCTGCTGAACACTTTAGCCTCTTCTCTCTGCAGTCTTCTCTCCATTCACTATGAGCCAGTTATGTTGACACTATTTACAGTCTCCGAATGCTTCTAGATGTCCTTGGCAAAGAGTCGGTGTTCACTAAACAGTAATTAATGCACCCTGGCCTCTTGCCTTCAGTCTTTGCATATGTCATTCCCTCAATCTGAAACACCTTTTCTTCCTTATTCTCCTTTTGGACTCTGCTTATGTGTCACTTCCTCAAGGAAGCCCTCCATGCCCTCTCATGTTAGGTGTATTTTTATGTGCTACAATACTATCCTGTGTTCTCCTCTATTGTGATGAGGAAGAGCTATAATGGAGGAACTAAAAGCGTTGGCCCTAGAATCAAACCCCTAGGTACGACTCTAGCCATGTGACATTGAGCAAGTCGCTTAACCTCTCCATGCCTCTATTTCCTCATCTGCAAGATGGAAATAATAGTAATACTTACTAAAAGTGATCTTTTGAGGATTACCTGAAATAAAGCATAGTCGATAGCTTAGTGCAGAGCCCAGTGTATAGTGAGCACTCAGTAAATATGAGCTATTATTATTTTACCATGCATCGCAATCCATTGTAAATACCAGTTCCCTGCTTTGTCTTCTTCATTCTACATCTTAAGGGCAGGGAGTATGTCTCATTCACCATTGAATCTCTGGGTGCCTAGCATAAATCTAGACACGTACGGTACACAATACATATTTATTGAATGAATGAATAAGGAATGAATGGATGCATGTCTTGCTGCCTGGATTAGTTAAGTTGACTTTGCCTGAAGTCCTCTTTGCATTCTCAAAACCAGTTTTCCCTGCTTCAGCCTGGGCAGGCCACAGCCTAAATCTTGTCTATGGCATCGTGGTTTGAGATCTAAATAACTAGTGTCAATATAAGACAGAAATACCCCCAGGTGGTGTAGAAGGAAAATATCTTCCACATAGTTTGTCCTCTCAACACCTCCATCTCCCTTTGCTCCAGTTTGTCATGACTATGTGTGGGCAGCACCCAAACAGAGCAGGTCATTCATCTCTACAACAAGGGTTTGCTGGGCCCTTTTGGGTGCTGAGGATGCCAGGGTGGTTAGGGTATGAGCCCTGCTTCCAGGAGCTTCCTCTGGGGTGACTGGGTCTGAAATTGACTGGCCAGGCAAGGAGACAGGCTGTTCCATTGCAGAGTACACTCAGCAGACAGTGGGATCTGACCTAGCCTTATGACTGGGAGCCAGGGTGTGAATGCAGAACCAGGGAATCTGGTCCTCAGGATTTGGAGCTAGTCAAAGCAGAAGATTAGCTACACTGAGAGAAGGCAGAGTAGAGTCCAGCAGCTGGAACCCAGCACCACTGTGGGACCTGTTTGCTCTTTTCTTTTTCTCTCCAGGGAGGAGCCCAAGGCAGAGAGAAAGCCACTCAGGATTTCCCCAACCAAAAGGTAAGAATGAATAAAGCAGCGGCAGTGGCTATAGGCCAGTATTCAAAAGCAGCTTTGGGTCTCTTGTCAAGATGTGCCTCAGGAAGACAGTGGCTGTGGGGCTGGATGGCCACGCTTACTCCTGGGCCAGCTGCTGGCAACATGACAAGGGGGAACAGAGGCAGAAGGGGGTGGCGAGGCCCAGAGCCTGCCACCAAACCAGCTGTGCGAACTTGCATTAAGTCATTTCACCTCCTGGGACTCTATGTTTCCATTTAGACAATACTCAGGGTTTCCAACATTCAAATATGAAGACTTCTTTTCTCAAAGCAAAAAATTTCAAAGGATGCACAGGATAGCAGTGGTAATTTTGGCATCTGTGGACTCAAAAAATGCAAAATGATAAAAACAGCAGTCAAGTTCAAGCCTTTTAAAGGAATTTGCATTTTACGAATTGCAGCAGTACTTACTGTCATTTACAGAAATTTGGGGTACAACGTCCTTTAGGGCCCAGAGTCGCAGCCTCCATGAAAACTGACCCAAATCTAGCCAGTAGAGATTTTATCTTCCTTAGAACTCACACCAATTAGTCATGTATCCCTCTGACTTGAAAAACAGAAGGGACACTAGAACAATGGGCCAGTCAGTGTTTTTCAAACTTTTACTTATTATGAAGTCCATCAGTGATGTTAATTGGATGAAACAAAATTTGCAAGTAGGGGTGATGGATGACATTTGTCATATTTTGGCTGCCCAACCTCAGAGTCCCTTCCCAGGTGTGTGGAAGAGTCTATCTTATGAGTCTCAGTGGAAGTGGGAGCCCATTGCTCACCTTTCACTATGGAAGCTGGAAATACCAGACACTTGCTCCCCAGCCTCTTTCATCTGCAGCATTTAGACAAGTGATCTGGGCTCTGCCAATGAGGTGCACTATCCTGGACTCTGAAACAGGGACCACAGAGGAAACTCCTCAAAGGAACTCTTTCTGGCCCTGACTGGTATAGCTCAGTTAGCTGGTTGGGCATCATCCTGCAAAGCAAAAGCCTACGAGTTCAATTCCTGGTCAGGGCACATGCCTAGGCTACAGGTTCAGCCCCTGATTGGGGCATGTGAAAGAGGCAACCAACTGAGATGTTTCTCTCTTAACTGGTGTTTCTCTCCCTCTCTTCTTTTTTCCTTCCCCTTATTTCTAAGAACAAATTAATAAAATCTAAAAAAAAAGAAGAAGAAGAAGAAGAAGAAGAAGAACCTTTTTCTGGTGCAGGTGGCAGCAGCTGTGGTCGCCATGTCCAGATTCCAGGGTATCAGCCGCAGCAGGGTCATCAGGCAGGGCCCAGCCCTGGTTGGAGCACAGGCTTCCCAGGGCTCTGAGGCCAAGGCAGGACTCTGTAGACAGCTTCTGAGCCACACTTCTGGCCACGCTCCTGGCTGCTGCCCAGCATCCTTTGTTCTCATTCCTGCCCTGAGCCTGGCTCTCTAGCCTTCCTAGAGATTCTGTGGGCTACCCAACATCCTTTCATAAATTCCTTTTATGCTTAACTCATCCACAGCCAGTTCCTGTTGCATTTTTAAGTCAGAACCCTGACCGATTTACAGTCTTATGTCAGTCTTGGCATTCAACTTGTTTTTGTATTTTGCCTGGTCACACAGTTCTAAGAAAATTCTGGTTATACAGATGAATGGTGTCTTAGTCCATTCAGACTGCTATAACAAAACACCTTAGATTGGGTGGCTTATAAACAACAGAAATTTATTTCTCACAGTTCTGGAGACTATAAGTACAAGATCAAGGTCTGGTGAGTGTTCCCTTAGGAGCCTCAGGCTTCTCATTACACAGGGTCTGGCAAAAGCAACACCTGCTCGAGTGCAGTTGGTAGAGTAATAATATGGGTGTAATAATTTATAGTTTTAATTTGAACATTTCACCAAAAATGCCATATGGTGTGCTTGAGTGTGATATTGTTATGTTTCAGAAGTACATGCTTATGATTTTGCAATAAAAGTTTGTAATAAAAAAGGGGGCGTTATTTGTGCCAGATCCTGTATATTTTTTTCACATGACAGAAGAAACTAGGGAGATCTGTGGGTCTTCTTTAATAAGGGCACTAATTCCAATCATCAGTGCTCTACCCTTAGATCTAAAGACCCCCAAAGGCCCCACCTATTAATGCCATCATCTTGAAGATTAAGATTTCAACATATTAGCTTTGAGGGGATACAAACATTCATACCATAGCAGATGGTTATAAAAAATAATGATAGACACCATTATATAGCACCCATTATTTGTCAGGCCCTATTCTAGTTATTTTATGTATATTAACTCACTTAACAAACCTTTGAGGTGGGTCTACCATTAGCATTCCCCTTTTACAGGTGAGAAAACTGGGTGCAGAGGAGTGGAATAATTTGCCCAAGAGCAAGGATTTAAATCAAGCAAGTCCTGCACCAGGGTTTGTGCTTTTAATGCCTGTCAACAGCATTTTTTGTTGTTTTTTTTTTGTCCACCCCACAATTTGTCTTTTCAGATTAGAATAGTCTTTAATTAAACCAATCTAAAAGCTAGAAAGAAAAGTAATGGAAAGTTTTGTTTCAGAGTTGAATGAGTAATTATCAAAACACCCAACAAATAACTGCTCTTTATCCTCCTCATCAACATCAAGTGAGGAAATAAACAACTAAAACTTACAGCAAGTGCTAAACAAACAAGGCAATGTTGTCCACTCCACCTTCACTGTGACAAGCCTGGTGTTTGCAGAGCCTGAAGGACCCCAGCACAGGAAGTACTCTGGCCTTCGTTGCCCTGCTCCTTATAAGCAGACGTGCTCAGGCTGGCGCAGCGCAGAGTCCTGCAGGCACACCCACCATCAGTGCCAGCCCGGTCTCAAAGATGCCAGGAGGAGCTTGTGCCAAAGTCCTCACAAAACTGAACTGATTTTAAAAAGAACCCACAGGAGTCAACGGAAAGCTCCCAATGGCCCAAGCTGAAACAATTTGAGGAAAAAATTGGGTTATATAGCTTGTAACCCAAAGCATAAATATCTATGAGTCCACACTTATATAAGTTTTTTTTCAAAAAGAAAATTTTACAGTGGGGAAATCTGACAAACCCTACTTCAGTGGATTATGAAGATTAACATCAACAGTCATAAATCATGACCATTGATATGATGTGATTAAAATGGCACTTTACCTCTATGATCATCTTCCTCAAAACACCTAACTCCGCTCTATTCATGAGAAAGATAGATAAATCTGAACAGAGAGATTGCAAGCAGAGGAAGATACTCAACCAGTGCTCACAAGGTCTTCAAAAACAAAGAGAGTCTGGGAAACTGTCACAGCCAAGAGGCGCCTAAGAAGATCTGACACCTTGATGTAATGGGGAATTGTCGATAGGATCCTGGAACAGAAAGCAAGGCCACTAGGAAAAAACTAAAGAAATCTGAGTGTCTCAATATGGAACCATCAACTGTTACAAAGGTACCATATCCATGAAAGATGTTCACAGGAGAAAGTGGGTGCCGGGGAGGGGGAGCGTAACGGGAATGTTGTACTATCTGCTCAGTTTCTTTCTTTTTTCACTGTTCAAGGTTTATTTGGTGTTTTAGTTGGTATGACACTTGGATAGTTGGCTGCATTATTTATATGTAGACTTTCTTTTTACATTATATGGCCATGTATAGTAATCTGATTCATAGAGTACACAAAATAAGGTCCTTAAGAACAGTTATGCACAAGTCATGCGATACTGGATCTATACATTGGATCCCAGGATGTGATTGACTGGAGAGAAAAAGTTGGACTAGGCACATTGGGTAAAGGAACCACACGTTATATAACACACAGTGAACACATATCTAGTTGGAAGGGCAACTGCAGTGTGCGCTACAATGGCAGTGGTGCCTTGAGGAAGTGGAACTGTTTCATACCAGCCAGCTTAGGACCACACAGGGTAAGGCGCATCCAGCATCAGGATAGAGATGCAGAGTTTTATGAACCATTACTATTTCTATCTTTAGGAAATTGATGTTTTTAGTCATAGATCAGATAAAAGAAACAATATGCACAATTGCCAACTAAAATCCTGCTGTAGCCTAGACAGGGAGGGGTACACTAGGAGACTGTAAAACTGCAGCTCCTTCTGGATTCCCCAAAGTGTAGCTGCACTGTTCTTCAAATGGGCCTCTTCCTCAGCTATCAGAGTCACCTTCACGACATCTGAGATTCCATTCTGTCCCAGGATATAAGGGACACTAAGGAAGATGTCTCCTTTTATTCCATAGAGACCCTCAATCATGGTGGAAATTGAATGCACCCACTTAAAATTCTTCATCACACTTTCTGCTCAATCTGCCACAAATAGTCCAATGGCCCAGGATGTGTAGCCTTTTGGTTTGATCACCTCATAAGCACTCTCAGTCACCTGTTTGTGAACTTCTTTCCACTGTTCCTTATCTGCATCACTGCCCAAATCAGGGTGCAGAGTCTTTAGGGAGACACCAGCAACATTCACTCCACTCCACACAGGCACACCCGAGTCTCCATGCTCCCCAAGGACGCAGCCATGACAGCTTCATGGGTGAACTCCCAGCCTTTCCCCCATTAGGTAATGGAACCGGGCTGAATCCAGATTGCAACCACTTCCAATAACACGGTTTTTGGGAAAGCCACTTATCTTCCAAGCCACGCAGGTCAAGACATCCACTGGATTGGAAACAATAAGCAATTTGCAGTTGGACTGTATTTTACATTAGGAATGATGAATTTAAAGATGTTCACGTTACGCTGGACCAAATTAAGACGGCTTTCTCCCTCTTGTTGACGTGCCCCAGCTGTGATAATAACCAGCTTGGAGTTTGCAGTTACATTATAGTCTTTGCTAGAGACAATTTTTGGTGTTCTAAGGGAAAGGCTGCCATGTTGGAGATCCATCATCTCTCCCTTTAATTTGTCTTCCATGACATCAACAAGAGCAAGTTCATCTGCCAAGTCCTTCATTAAGATACTGATGGCACAGGCCATGCCAACAGCACCAACCTCAACAACTGCAATCTTATTCTGGGGGGGTTGTTCTTCCTTTAGAAGATTCACAATCAGCTGATCCTTGAGAGTTGCCATTTTGGACTTAGAACCAAAAAGAATCGGGTGTGCATGGCGGAGGGGCCTCGAGTGGTGCGCAGCGCTGGACCCGGACTTGGTGGCAGCGGCTCCACTCTCAGTTTCTTTTCCATTTAAATTTTTTCTTAGCCCTGGCTGGTGTGGCTCAGTTTGTTGGGCATTGCCCTGCAGACTGAAAAGTCGCAGGTTTGATTTCCTGGTCGGGGAACGTGCAGGAGGCAACTGATGGATGTTTCTCTCTCACGTCAATGCTTTTCTCCCTCTCTCTCTCTGAAACCAATAAGAGAAAAAATAAATTTTTCTTAAAAAATAAAGTCTATAAATAAAAAAGAATAATAAAACTGACTGTCCTCGCCTGATGGTGCATTTTAAACCACTTGATGGGTTAAATGTATTTATTTAATGCATTCATAGGGTTATAAGCTACACACTCTTTAATAACAGTTTTTAAAATACTTAAATATTTTTTAATGAAATTCTAATATTCACAGCGCATGCCTGAATCACCTCTGAGTAGCTGAGCACAGCCTGAGCTGTGCTGATGAAGGAAAATCACAGGAAATGTCCTTCGTCTCTGTCTTTAAAACTGGCTGGGTCTCTAAGAAGAAGAAAAACCTCCATACCTAAAGGCAAAGCACTTAAAAACAATGCAATAACTCCCCTCCCCCCCACCTCCAAGACACAGGGTGAGCAACTGTTTGAAGCCTGCGCTGCAGTTGTCTTTGTCTTGTATTTGCCTGTCAAGCCCCACGCTCCTCAACAGCGGGAAGGGCAGAAGGCTGGTATGAAGCAGGGCAACAGATGGCTGGGACATGTCCTCTTAAAGCTCAGCTGCCCTGGCCAGTCTGCCAAGCTGTGTACATTTCAAACGTTTGAGGTTCAACCAAAAGAGACAAGTAATGATTTTCAATCACTTGCTGAAACACATGGCTAATCCTTGGGTAGCCAGAGAAGAGTGTTTTAAAACTCACATAAACCCAGTGGGGCAAACAAGAAAACTCTGTGTGCTTTCTCAGCTTTGTACCCAGATGAGGCTATCCTGGGAGCGGTTGGACATTTGTCCAGAATCCCAGTGTGCATCCCACTTTCTATGCTTTTAGAAAGGTGTGATGTTTTGGTACATGCGTTTAATTGGGGCGAGGGTGAGGAGAAAGGCTGTTTAGCAGGTAGGTGCAGATCCTGAGAAATTATGCACCCTGGCATTTGCCTCCTGGTCTGGAGTTGGGAAGTCTCTAGGTCAGTCAGTTGTATTTCCCTGTCCTGATTCAGGCATTTCTTATATCTTGGGTTATACCAATAGTCTCCTACAGTTGCTTCTTAGTCCTGCATCATTACATTATGGTAAGGGGATCTCAGGGAGCATATGAATGTGTTTTTGTTCCAGGGCGTTGTTATAGTTTAAATAGTGGAATCAGAAATGTCTGGTCTCTAAATATCATTTCCCACTAAAGGGGTTCCTAAGAGAAATGTCTTGTTTAAGTATGAGCTGGAAATGTGTAAGATGAATCTGGAACATCTTGTTACACCAGAAAGCAAAGGGGCTAACAAAGGCTATACTGCAGCGGCATCAAAATGACTCAGAAATCAAGGGCAGGAGGTCTCCACTGGCCAAAGATGGGACAATTTGAATGTCTAAAAGAGTAATAATAACAATGGGTCAAAAGGTATACATGTCAAAATCCCTTAGTTCATATTGATACTTTTAAGAGAAAGAACAGAACTCATTGGTCACCTCTGGAGGCTGCTAGGGAACCAATTATTCTGAAAACTCACCCATTAAAAGAAAGAATTAAGTATGTAGCCTGCTTTTCTTATATGAGATGACCAGGCAAACCAAATAGTTGATGAGGGAAAGTTTTTCTTTATAGATGTAGTCCAGCTAAGAAACGAAGGTGGAAAAAAGGTAGAATTAGAACATCATAATTTTACAGCCTCCAGAGGAAATAATCAACCTAGGTCATGGTCTTCATCATTAGCCACTAACATCACAAAAAGAGAAACAGAGAGACAGTAGTTACCCCTTGATGGATGGACACAATACCTCTTACAAAGGAGTTAGGGTATTCAAATAAATAACAAATAATGTTTAGAATAAGTATGTTCAAATTTTCCATGAGATGTTCTTTTACTAAAAATTATTCATCCTTTATCTTAAATTCAAATTCAGTTGGGCACCCTGTCTTCTTGTTTACCAAGACTTGCAACTTTAGAAGTAGTCAAAAAATTAAGGGTAGGTGCCGCCACTATGAAAAATAATCTGGCAGATGAGGGTCACATTACTCTGACTCCAGGCTTCCTCTCTGGTCTCATGCTTCCTGCCTTACACACTACAGTTCAGGAGTATCAGACACACTGAATCGAGACTCCCTAGAAGCAATCTTGAGAGACACTTGAGATAAGTCTTTTTTTAAATCAGGTTGCAAGTAGGAGGGTATGGTGTGGAGGAAAGAAAAAGCTAAAGTCCCGCTTTTGGGATGGGATGAGGTGACAGGCATTTGGGAAAAGAGCAGAGATGCTTTACAAATGGGATGGTTGCAAGTTTTGTTGGTGATGAGTAGTGTATGCCCCTCCTTTGCCTGCTCGTGGAATGCCTTGGGAGGAGGGTGATTTGGATGCTGGAATAGGTTTCCAATGTCTAGCAGAGGGGCTCAAGAGGTCCTGGTTACTTTCAAGCCGTACCACACCAGATTTGGTTTATACATCTTTCCCCATGAAGAGCCCTTCAAGGGTAGAGACTGTGTTTCCAGCTTTGGATCTCCCATGGTCTGTCAAAGTGTCTGTCACTTCATACCTACCCGATGAATGAATGAATGAATGAATGAATATATGAATGAATGAATATATCCCTCTTCACACTTTGCAGAGATGGTCTTATTCTGACATAACAAAATTTGGTTATTAGACATATGATTGCCTCATGAAACACTGATAACATTTGTCATTTCCATTATGTTATAATGAAATATTTTAGAGTCTGAAACAAAGGTTGGCTCACGGAGGCAGAACCTCAGAGTTATTCTCCAAGGCATCTTGAGACATTTTCCTCTAGAATGGAAAGTCTAGCAGCCTGCTTCCTGTTTTCACTCGCAGCTCCCACTCTGAGTGTCTGCCTTCTGTGTGCCTCGTGACGTGTTACAGCAGTTGTGATGAGACTCACATCACAATTAGACGACAACCTTGGAAGAAGATCCCTGGACAAGTCAGCAAGAAAAATGAGGGCAATTTAGAGTCTCCTTCTGGGAAGCACTGGCTCTTTTGAAAGGTCTGAGCCCTGCACCAGTCGCCATGTATTTATTCAAGAGTGAGATCAATAGAAAGGGAGGAAGGAAGAAGAGGAGAAAAAGACCCCACTCCTGCACCTGCTCCTCAAGAACAAAGGAAAGACAAAGAAAGAAGATGAGGGAAAGGCTACTGAGTGAGCACCTTAGGCTTAAGTTAAAAGGATCTCTTTATATGACTGCGATGTAATAAGACATTTTAAAATATCTGAATAGCACTCTTCTTCCACATCATCATCTTATGGGTTATGAAACTATCCCATTGGTATTGCCATTAAAATAATTTGGTTTTTTTTCCTCTGGTTTTTAGGGTAAAAACAAAGACTTAGTTTTGTGTGTTTGTTTTTATTTCAGCTTAATCATATATCCTCATTCCTCAAACAGGACTCCAAAGGATGTTGAATGTCCCAAAGACTCATCTCCTCCTTCAAAGGTAGAGGTTTGTCACCACTGGGGATATGCTGTAAGTCAGGCAGGCTTTACTCAGTGAGGAGGCTTGGCAAGGTTCAGAGACCGTGTCAGCCCCTCGACTGGAGGCTCAGTGAGGCCAGAGGCCGTGTATGTCTGTTCGCCACTGGTACACAGTAGGTGTGCATTAAGAGTTGAATGAATGAACGAAAGAACAAATGAACAAATCAGAGAGACTATCAATGAATATGGAAGTATAAGTTGTGCAATGTCTCTTAAAAACTAGAAGCCTAATGTCTTCATTCATTTTCAGGTACAGCCTGAAAATGGCATTTCCAGGTGCTTCTCAAGGAATCTGAGCCCACTTCAGGAGAGTAAGAGGTGCTAGAGCCAGCACTAGACTCTGTCAGGACACTCCAGCACCCTCAAGAACATCAGAGCCCTGGCTGGTGTGGCTCAATGGATTGAGTGCTGACCTGTGAACCAAAAGGTCGCTGGTTTGATTCCCAGCCAGGGCACATGCCTGGGTTGTGGGTCAGGTCCCTGGCTGAAGATGTGTGAGAAGCAACCGATTGATGTTTCTCTCATATAGCAATGTTTCTCTCCCTCTCTGTCTCCCTCCTTTCCCCTCTCTCTAAAAATAAATAAACAAATCTTTTAAAAAATAACATCAGAGTCCCAGGGGATTTGCAAAAACAAATGCTGAAATTATGTCCATCAAATAAAGACTACAAACTGGTGTTTTGCGTACCCTGATAAAGCCTCAGCCTTGGGAGGCTGTGTAAGTTTCCCAGGGCTCTTCTAATCAAGCACCTCGAATTTGGTGGCTTAGAACAGCAGAAATTTCTTTTCTCACAGTTCTGGAAGCCAGAAATCCAAAATCAAGGCTTAGCAGAGCCATGCTCCCTCCAAAACCTGTGGGGGAATCCTTCCTCGCCTCTTCCTGGCTCCTGGCGGTTTGCTGGCAAACCCTGGCATGCCTTGGCTTCCAGCTGCCTGTCTCTAATCTCTGCCTTCACCTTCCGGGCCTTCTCCCTGTGTGTCTGTCTTCAGATGACCGTCTTCTACAAGGGCACTAGTCATATTGGATTAGGGGTCCTTACTATTCCAGTATGACCTCATCTTAATTAATCATATCTGCAAAGACCTGCTTCTAAATGAGCTCAGACTCTGAGGTACTGGCGTTAAGGTTTCAACATGTCTTTTTGAGGGAAACACAATTCAATTCATAACAGAGGTATTTTTAGAACATGTTACAATTAAAACAGGATTCAGTAATCCAAGTGACCCAGAGAATCAAATTGTTACCTGCTCAATCTTTACCTTCTGAGAGTCAATATGAAGCATCAGGGTCCAGCTGACAAATTTCCCAGCGTATTCACTGGGCCTGACTGGCCAAACCTTTCTGGCGTGCTGGTTTATGGAACTCTAACCCAAGGGTCATGTTAACTGAAACTTATTTGTGGGAGACAGTATTTCCCTACCCTTTCTTCCTGAGCAGAAAGTCTACGTATCACTAGGGCAAAAAAAAGTTATTTATTCATCATTCTCTGGCTCTTCTTGGTAAGACACCGTTGGAGCTTCGTGGCTGGGAATGCCACTAATGTTAGATCACTGCTTTCTTTCTTACATCATGGCACAGAGAGAGTAAAAAGGTAGCATTTTTACTCTCAGTAAAGCACTGGGCAAAAGGGACAGGGCTCCTTAGCCACCTCAGGCCCTGCCCAGCTTTCTGAATACTAAAGAGATTACAATCTCAGGCCACAGGACACCCATCTACGTGTGGACTCTGGGACGGCAGCCTAGGGTTTGAAGATTGTACAGATGTCAACCTAGAGGTAGAACTCTGACTACCACCCCACTTCCCCCTTCAGTAGGTCTTCATTTGGTGACTCTTGATTTTTCCTTCATGTGCACATACACCCAACTTGCCTGTATAGAAGGAAAGAACTGGCCTAAACTATATCACCTCCATGAAGAATGACCACAGTTCTAATTCCTTAGGGGAGGAAATTATTCACAAGTAGAGTAGATCTAAGGTGTCTAAGGTTACAAAGCAGTCCAGTGCCTAGTCTAGAACTAGAACCCACGATCAGTTTTCTTCTCTAGGTTAGAGTCCTTCCTCATGGAAGACAAAGGTCTCAGCACAAGGAGAAATGACTGGTTTGTGAACCTGGGAGGGGCTCTCCCTTGGATCACCTGAAGAAGCTAGGCTGCAGTTTCTCTTCAAAGGCATGGATTCCTCTGAAGGGTCTCCTCCTACAGGCAGTCCTCCTTGGCCATCTAACCTGAATATGATGACCCTTCTCTGTGCTCTGGCACCTACTTTCATCACAGCACCTGTTGTATTATAGAGTAACTGATCATCTCCGTTTCTTACCAGTCTGCAAGCATCTGGCTCTTATATTCCTTTTATTGCCTATGTCTAGTTCCCACAAGTTTACTGAATAAAATGAATGTCACAAATCACTTTGTGGACAGCAGGTGACTACTTCCACAAGGCAGTTTTAAAACCACACAATTTCTGCTTGGTGCCCTTAACATCTCTGCCTCTGCTCACACCAGGTTCCAGGCAACCATTATGTTGGCTGTGTTAACTGAGGGAATACCCTTGCTCCGCCTCCTACCTTCCTGTCAGTCCCTCTTGCTCAATTCTGGTTTCTCCAGCTCCCATGAGTTGCTACCTCTTAGGATTTTCCCATTGAGAAGAGACATCTTAAGAAGTATTTGTTATACTTCTACCCATGGGTGTCTCCTCCTGACTGGCCCCCAATCCCCTGACAGTCCTGTGTGAACCAGATCAATACCTAGTGCCCGGGGTCCTGCTCAGCAGGCAAGGGGATCAGGATTGTCTGTGACCTTCCGACCTTCCTCCCCCACTCCTCTCTCTCTCTCTCTCTCTCTTTCTCCCTCTCCCTCTCTCACCCTTTCCCTCTTAGTTTATTTATGTATCTATTGTGAGCTTTATTGAGATATAATTCACATACCATAAAATTCGTTCTTTTAAAGTGTGCAATTCAGTAGTTTTAGTATATTCACAGAATTGTGCAATTATTACCACTATCTAATTCCAGAACTTTTTTATCACCCCCAAAAAGAAACCCCATACTCATCGGCAGCCCCTTCTCATTCTCCATTCCCTTGGCAAACACTAATCTACTTTCTATCTCTGGATTTGCTTATTCTAGACATGTGGTATAAATAGAATCATACAATATGTGGTAGAATCATACGACATGTGGTTGTGTCTGGCTTCTTTCACTTAGCATGTTTTCAATGTTCATCTATGTCATAACATATATCAGTAGTTCGTTCCTTTTTAGAGTTGAATAATATTCCATTGTATGGACATACTACATTTTATTTACCCATTCATCATTTGGTGGACATTTGGGCTGTTTCCACTTTTTGGCTATTTGAATAATGCTGCTCTGAACATTCATGTACAAGTATGTAAGCACATGTTTTCAGTTCTCTTGGGTATACACCTAAGAGTGGAATTCCTGGATCACAAAGTAATTTTTTGAAAAACTGCCAGATAGTTTTCTAGATATGCTACACCATTTCACAGTCCCATCAACAACGCATGAGGCTCCCATTTCTCCATATCTGTAACAACAGTGGTGATTATCTGTCTTAAACTTAACCATACTAGTAAGTGTCAAGTGGTATCTCATTGTGGCTTTGATTTGGGTTTTCCATTTCCCTGCTGGCTACTGATGCTGAGTGTCACTTCATGGGCTTATTGACCATCTGAATGTCTATTCAAATCTCTTGACCACTTTAAAAATTCAGTTATTTGTCTTTTTATCATTGAGCTGTTAGATGTTTTATTTATTCTGGTTGCAAGTTCCTTATCAGATATATAATTTGTAAATATTTTCTTATTCTGTGGGTTTTTTCACTTTCTTGATGGTGTTCTTGGAAGTGCAAAAGTTTTAATTTTGATAAAGTCCAATGTACATATATCTATTTTTTCTTTTGTTATTTGTGCTTTTGATATGATATCTAAGAAACAATTGCCTAATCCAAGGTTGTGAAAACATATTCCTCTGTTTTCTTCTAAGAATTTTATAGTTTTTAGCAACTTACATTTAGATTTATGATTCCCTCTCTTCATTTTTGCTTTATCATCTCCCAAAGACAAATGCTTTTTACAGAAGGTTTGTCTGATATAAATTCTCTGCATCGTCTGTTGCATCTATACTGGGATGGGACGCTTCCTTAATAAAGTTGTTCACATTCAGTTGTTCTGTGAAACAGACTTACCTTCAACAAACTTTGGCTTCCGTCATGTCAAACAACACCCTAAACATATATAAAATACACTTTCTGAACTCCAGTCAAGCTGTGTTCAGCCATGGACCAGGGCTGGAGATAATTTAAGTCATGATAATTTGAGAGGTGGTTTGAAACTCAGTAGTTTAACCAGGATAGGTATTGCTTCTTGACCTTTGGGCTAAGATCAAATGTAAACAGGATAGATAATCTCCTGTGACCTCAAAATGGAGGAGAAATGAGTTCAGCTGCAGAACTCTTCATCGGGGGCCTTGAAGCTTGGCAAGCTATCGCTTCACTGCAGACCCCGGGCCCTATCTGCCTGTGGCTCATTGTTCCTCTGCTTTTGATTATTTAGTTCAGCCACTGTCTGAGCTATTATCTGCCAAGATGTTTGATTTTAGAAATTCTGCACTATGCTCCTGAGCAAATGATAATCACATTTCTCTCTGAATCTGGCATTTGTTGGTCTTTGAGAGTTGGTAACAAAATTATCCTTACTTTTCTCAGACATTGGTTTTGTATGGTTGTTGATCCTCTCCAAATGGTATGTTTATCCTACTTGTCAGCAAATTCTTCAACTTTCTATTTATTTGAAACCCTTCAGAAACAAGAAACAAATTCACTAAAAAGAAAAAAAAAAAAAAACCAACCCAAAAGAAAACCCCTCTATTTTTCATCTGGTTAAACTTTCTAGGCTTTAGATTTAGTACAACTGGAAGAATAGTGCCAGAAAAAAGATAATTTAAATCTGACATATCTTTACATACAAGGCCATTACCCTATCTTTTTTGAAACCAAATCTCCCTGAATGATGTAATTAGTAAGGGCTACATTATAAATTTCTACAATGAGATAATCACCTTCCCTAGGAGAAGCAGCTAAAACCTGTCTGTCCAAAGTCTCTACTTTCTAGTAAGTTACCCGCACAGTCTGCAGAGGGACAGCTTGGTCACTCGTCCAAGAGAGATTTTAAAGCTGAGCTGTGATTATCTTCTGTTATCCAATAAATGGAAATAACATCCATCATCCAGGAAGCCACTGTGTGGGGAAACCTACAAAAGACCACAGAGCAACATAAGCTCTTGGCTGTCATAACTCCACTCCATTAGAGGTGTGGATCCAAAGATGACTTGGCTTCTGCTGCTGCTGATTTGCTCTTGGAAATGCCAAGCCTTCTGCGTCAGAACAACATAACCAGACCTGAATGCCAAACAATGGATGGTAAGGTCTTCTTAGTTCATCCTACTCAGTGTCAGGATGCTTTTAATGGAGATAACTGGATCATTAACTGTATGTAAATATCACTTAATGCTGAGTCCTTAGAAAATGCCTATGAAATCTTGGAGATCCAAATGCCTATGAAATCTTGTTGATCCACTTGAAAAGATGCAGCTACAAAATGGTATGTGTAATATTTTGTATCCTTTTGGTAAAGTGTTCATATATGTTTTTAAAAATCTAGAAGGGAGATACATTAAAGTGTTTTCTCCAGATAATACAACTACAAGTTTTCCACTTTATAATAAAAATAAATAAATAAATAAATAAATAGGGTCAATTCCATTTTGAAAAAGAAAATTAGATCTTACCCCTAAACTCAAATGCATGGTCAGAATATTAAAAATGTGCAACCAAGAGTATATATTCAAATCTGCCACTCTGCAGGAAAACTTAAAAATAATCATCCTTTAATGGTGGAGAAGCAGGCCAAATGTCTGTTGCTTAAGCAGGCGGGGCCCAGCCCTAAATTCCAGGTCACAGGGCAGTTTGCCAGGGCTGCGGGCTTATGGTGCTTCTGCCCCCTGCTGGAAATATCAAGGAAGTGCATGCTCTGGCCCAAGAAAATTCTCCAGGGATATGATGACCCTGGAAGAAAAGTGCTTATGAACCCAGTGACTCTTGGGAAAAGCAGACTTACTGCTCAAAACTTCTGGACTGTCTTGCTACAGGGAAGCTAGTCATGTAGCAAACTTTTAGTGCTCCCAACCCCCTCCTTTAACACATACATTTCTTTTTTAAATGTCCCAGACTTCAATCTTAGCATATACATATGTGTAGAACAAAAAAGTAAAAAGAGATTTGTTTGTGGGCCATCCCACAATTTATAGTATAAATTATATCTTTTTATACCTTTATTCTTTCGTTTGCTTTTGTCACCTATCACTATATCCTGGTAGGGTCAGGACTAGGGTGAGGCAAGAGAGACCTGCACAATCCTGAGAATGGCCTCCTTACATTTTTGTGTCCTTGGACGATACACACAGGTTAGATTCATTCTTTTGACCCTGAATAGTATTCTATGGTTTCAACAGGCCACAATCGATTATTTCACTCTGGATAAATCTTTAGGTCATTTCCAATTTTTAGCTATTACTAAAATGTTGTGTTGAGATCTTATAGATGCCTCCTTGTGCATATAGTCAAAGTTACAGTTTTTAACTTTGTGGTTTGTATATTTTTTACCTTGTTTAAAAAGCTTTCCGAACACTAAAGTTACAATAGTGTCTTCTTATGTTTTCTTTTTCTTTCTTCTTCTTCTTCCTCTTTTTTTGTTTTTTTTCTTTAAATTTTGGACCTCAGGTGCAGAGCTGAGTTAATCATACTCCTTGGCTCCTCAGTTCATCCTCCACGTGGACATCAATGGTCATATAAGACACTTAAAAAATTTTCCCCTTACCCCCATTTTCCATGCCAATTCTCCCTGCTCACCAGTCGATCTTTCTGATGTGTTCGATAAGTACATTAGCATTTGTATGTTATCTTATAAAATATATTTATGTAAATATTCCAAGCATATATATGGAATATTTATGTAAATGATATTGTATCACAGGCATTATTCTATTTCTTGCTGTTTTCATTCAGTGCTGTTTTACAAGCAATCCTCATGGCTGTAGTACACACGGTTTCTTGCTCTTTACTGCTTCACTTCTCCCTTCCCCTCGTAGGAGTCCCTGGAGCATTCAGTTCCTGTTACCACAAATAGCCCTGCAATGAACAATCTCATGTGTGGTCCATCCTGTGTGAGAAGTTCTCTAGGGTGGATTTCCAGATTGCTAACATTTTCTTCTAGTACTTTTATAACTTGTTTTTTCTTCTGTTAATATGCCCATCCATATTTGATTAGTCTATGTGAGCAACATTTAGCTTTTACTGTGATCTCGAGCTAGTTCTTATAATTTTATTTTGGCAAAGAAAAAAATTCCCGATTTCCATTTTGACCCTGTTCCTTCAATATTGTTTGAGCTAGAGTTTGGGAGGAGGTGGGTTTCTGTTTTGTTTTGTTTGAATCTCACCTCCTAAATTTATGCTACATAATAGTAATATACTTTAGTTTTGGTTTTCCCTAAAGCAGAACTGAGACAAGGACTTTGGTGAAAGCAGTTGATTTGGGAAGCTATCCCAGGAATACAATGAGGAGGAGAGGGGAATGAAATAGGGAAGAAGGGAAAGCCAATGAAAGATGCATTACCGAGCTGCTTACCGCTGTAGACAACTGGCACAATCTTCCTGAAGACCCGTTGAAGAACCATATGAAAATCACCTAGAGTTGTCCCTCTGAAGGATGGAAGGTTGACACATTATTAACCTTCATCCTCCATTGGTTGAGAGTTGCCCCTGGAAGTGCGCGCGCGCGCACACTTTCCTGCTGTGGCTATGCCTGCAAAGCAGATTGAGCAAGCTTGCGAGCTCCAAGTTGGGAGAAAATCCTAAAACAGAAAAGCTGAGAGACTTTCTGGTGCTTGAGTTGGGAAGCCATCATAGTCATAGGAGCTGTTGACTCTTTGCTGCACTGCGGGTATGCATACATCTTTGTCTCCTAACTGCTATCTAACGCACTTCTTTCCCTGCACCTTGCTATTCTTGTATTGATGACATCTGACCTCTCTGTCCTGACCCAGCGAAAAACCCTCCCCAGGCAGGACTTTCTATTACAGCATTCCCTCTGTCTCCCTGGGCCCAGCCCCTCTGCTGACCGCTCTGTTTAGTCACTCACCTCTGTAAATTTGGCTCTTTCCTCCTGCCTGGCAATGTGCCCCTTTTATTTCTTTCTCCAGCTTCACTTTTGCTTTCTTTCCCCCTTCTCTCCCACTTACCCCCTTAAGCCTACCAATAGCCTCGGAGAACCCCACCAGAGCATTTGCTTACTGAGGTCTCTCAAAAGTGTCCACACACCGATTTAAAAATTAAAATAAGCAGAATGATACCAAACACTGTCTGAGCACTGACCAAGTGGCAGGCACTGTTGTTTATGTTGACAGGGAACAAACTCACAAAGTAAATGCTATCATTATGTCAATTTCACAGATGAGGCAATGTCCTGGAGCAGATGACTTAGTTAAGGAGCTGGGCCTCAGGCATGGGTGTCTGGCCTTAAGGATTTCTTCTTGATGACTTCAGTTTGCTTAGCCATGAAGGGCCAGCTGACCCTTGGAAAAAGGACTTCACGGCTTGTGCCTGGTTTTTGACCTTTCAAATAGAACAGCCTTTATGTTTCTTTTTTCTCACAAGATTACTGAAAGTATGAAGTAATATTTCTTAAAAAATAATAAATAAAACATCTCGGGTATTTTTTCATATCTGTTTTGTTTGCTTTATTTTGGTTTTGGGTTTTTTGTTTTTAGCTTTCCTGGTTCATGTGTTGCTGCTATGTGATACTTTTTTCTCAGGGAGAACCCTAATAGATTTCTCCCCAGCCTCCAGATATCTGGGATTCTAGAATTAGAAATTAATTGATTTATGTTAGCTCAGTTATATGGGGAGGATACATAGTAGTACTTTTCAGCCATTCCTACCTTAGCGTGAGTCAATTTATGACCTTTCCCGAGAGCTAGATTTGAAAGAGGAGACTGGGAAGAAGCAGGAGTGTACTAAGCCCGGATTAAAGGGAAGCCACACTAGGTCATCACCCTAGAAAAGCTCTTGCACATGTGCAGCAGGATTTATGTGCAAGAATGTTCTTGGCAGCATTGTTCATAATAGGCTCAAATTGGAAATAACCCTATCCATTCAGAATAGAATGGAAAAATGAGTTGTAGCCTATGTACTCATACAATGGAGTACAATACAGCGATGAAAATGAGTGACCTACAACTAACTATAGCCATGTACTCAAATCTCACAGACATACTGTGAAGAAAAAAATGTTGACAACAAAGAAGGTATTCCATGGGAATCCGTACTGGTAAAGTTCAAAGATAGGTGGTAACATTATAAAGAATAAGAAGGAAATTAGTATTATGAAAGTCAGGATAATAGTAGTTGATTCTAAAGGGCACGGAGGGGATTGTGATTATTCAGGCGATACACGGAGGACGTTCTGGATGCTGGTAATTACTATTTTTTTTATCTGGGTGTTGATTCCACAGAGGGTTGCTTTGCAATTATTTGTTAAAGCTGTCCAGATGTGTTCTATGCATTTTTATACGGGTATGTTTTATCTCACTCTTGAACAACTAAAAGGAAGGAAGGAAGGGAGGGAGGGAGGCAAGGAGGCAGAAACGGACGGGATTGCCAGCCTCTCAAACCAGATCTCACTTCTTTGAATAGCTAATCGGGACCAGGTTCTAGGAGACCCGGAAGCGAAGTGGTCAGGTTTGCGACAGATGGCAAAAGACTCCGTGCATAGCATCTAGGGATTTTCAACTGGCAAACAGTTTTTCAAAGTCAGTTTATTCTCTCACTAGCAGTGTATAAGAGTTCCCATTGCCTTGCATCTTCACTATCACTTGATATTGTCAAATTTTTTAATCTTTGCATCTTTTGTAAGATGTGTAAAGGTATCTTATTATTGTTTTAAGTTGCATTGTTCTAGTAATTAATGAGATTGAACATCTTTTTAATGTATTTTTTTGTCTTTTGTAGAATGCCTTTTTAAGTCTTCTGTCCATTTTTATCCTAATGGTTGTCTTTCTTACTGAGTTATTGCAGTATGTATTTATTTTGGATATTAAGGCTTTACTAGTTGAAAATATCTTTTCCGATTCCATAGCATCTTGCCTGTTTTTTTCTAGATGGATGGCACAGAGGTAGCAAGAGTTTGCCATTTCTGACTTCCTTTGTTTGCCCCTCGGGTGCCTCCGAGAATTTGCTCAGCCTTCGAGAGCTGCCTTCCTCATGCCTCTTGGAGTTCTTGCCCCCACAGCCCTACGGCCTGCTGTCCCCTCCAGAAGCAAGCAGCCCAGGGAGCAAGTGAGCCCCTGCGGGAATGTCAACGTGAGACCTGCGCAGAGAGGGCCTGCTTTGCGTTTTCTTCTGTCCTATTCTCTTCCATTAGCGGAGAAAATAGTTTTGCCTCTCTCTTACCACACAAACGTTTACTGTGCACGTCGGTGCAGAAAAGCGTAAAATAGGAAAGGATTTAGAGGTCAGCCAGCTTCCGAAGCCCTTTGTACTAGCCTGGATTTCAGCATCTGGTGCTACCTGAGAACAGGGAACTTGACTGTGCCAGGGCAGAAAGAGAAGTTCACATCTTGGCAAGAGGCAATGGAGCATGCTACCTGCATCAGCATTGGAAGCCAGCATTAAGAAGGTTACTAATGGGCTTGGAGTCATTAGCAACCCTCCCTGTAATACCTACCTAAAGACTAGGGATTGGCTTGCCGCAGAAGTGAGAAGTAATGAGTACTATTATTGCACCCAAATTTCCTTTGCAAAAATGCTTGACTGTGGTGAGAAGGGCGTGGTGGATCCCGAATTTAGGATCAATTTAAATAATTAAATTTCACATGCCACAGGGACAATACCATTTTGAAGTAGAGTTAGTCAGTCTGTCCTCCTCCTTATTTTACTCCCTTCTCTAACCCCAATCTCTTAAGCACAATTCTTGGTTTGTGTGACACGGGGACTCCATGTGTACCCTTGGGGCGGCGGCGGCGGTGGGGCGGGGGTGGGGGGATAGTGGGAGACAGCCCACTGCAGGCCTAGCCTCATGAGAACCAAAGATTGAAGCAACTGCACTAAGGGTGGAGCTCTGGGATGGAAGAACGTCTTGGATAAGGTAACTCTTTCCTCCACTGACCTCTCTGAGACATACCAGGAAAGCCTTTGTTACTTTCAAGGCTGTCTGGAGTAAGACTTGAGTTTCTTTTGACCAGCAAGCATGCCCTAAGGCAGGAAATGGCTGCTCAGCTGTATCTGGGTCATTCTCATCTTCTTCTCTTTATCTGCACCAGTGGCATCCTATACACAAACAACTCGTATTCTCTTGGTACGGCTGTACAGGATGTAAAATTACTAAAAACCTGGGGCTCTTGGGGCCCCCTGGACTTCCACAGGCACAATCAGAAACCTGTTCCAACTCTGAGGCCAGCAGCTGCTCTGGTGGTGCCGACCCTGAACCAGTGATTAGACGTTCTACCTCCCTGCACATGGTTTTTGAAACCTTAGAGCAGATCTTCTCATCGAACCTGATTAGATTCAGTCCATTGTGCTATCCAATGAGGTCTAGTTTAGGTTGGGTTTTCTCAGAAGCCAAGCATAAAATAAGGATTCAAGTGCAAGTCGTTTATTTGGGAATCAACCCAGGAAGCACAGTGGGAGCTGGAGGAATTGTGGGCCCAGCTGCTGCCCGACAGCAGTGAGGTGAGCCGGGAGTCAGCAATGACATGTGTGAGCACAGCGACACCCAAGACCCTAAATGAACCTCCAGAGCACCAAGGCTGCCGCTTCACTTCTGCCTTCCAAATCTCACCCGGTTTCTCTTTTGTGGCCAAGCCTAACATGTACAATCCAGGGTGGGAATTCTGGAAAACGTAGCTCCAACTGAGCTATGTCGATGCAGTACGAGCCCGTCTACAATTCTCCCGATGAATATACCAACAATATGATTCTCAGTCCAGAAAGTCTGACGCACAGAACAGCACTTTCTTTGTTTTCCATACCCACTGAGTTTCCGCCTCTGAGCCCCATTCTGACAGACAGACAGAATGCTTAACTTCAGTCATTCCTGGCGTTTCCTGCTTTGGAATCAGGTGAAGATTCCACCATGTCACCCAGTTCCAAGCTGGAGGTGCCTGTCCGTCACTGGGTCATCGGTGACTGTTGAAAGTTAATGCCGAGACAGACATTGTGCCTTTCCCACGAGTCCCTTCAGATCGGGTGACACTTTTGTTTCTGTGCCCCACTTGGGACATGGGCTTGTTTGCAAGGCTGAGCATCCTGGTATCTTTCCACTCTGGGGTTTTGTCATCTCCCTGAAGCCCTGCCAGGAGGCCAAGACTGAGGGAACCTGTTTCCTTCAACTTTTGAAAGGGCATTCCACTGTAAAACTCTTGAACCTTTCCTTCACTCTTTCTTCACAAACTCCCTACATTCTCCTAAGGACTTGGTAGCAAGGAACAAAAGACTGCCACCTTTTCATATACCTTTTCTGAGGAAATAAAGCATAAAGCTTCCTGCTTGATGAGAAAGAGAATATACCTTTTGAAATACTACCCATGCACCTGGAGCTGTGAGGTTCTTCCTCTGTGTCCTCCAGAAGATACTAAGTGGTCATAGCCGCAGGACCTGGAAGTCAGCACCCACCTCAGCTGTCACCATCCTCTCTGCCCTGCCCTCTGCCCAGGATGTTTCTCCCCTGCTCCCAGACGTGCTGAGGCAATGCACTGGGGAGAGAGTGGCACAGTGTGGGGCCTCCAATGATTAGACCTGTGAATACCCTGAGGGGCTGAGAGACCTGTGCTCTTGAGGGAATAGTGCATCTTGTTGCCAGGAGCATGATTCCTGGTTCCCGTGGGCCTGACAAGCCTTCCTGCCCTGGTGGCCACCCTGCGAGAACTGCTGACCACTTTGGTTTACATTCGTCAAGCAATGAAAACACAGCCACCCTGTCAGCCACAACTCAGGGCTTGACAGAGTCAAGATCTATGAAATGAAACACACTTGCAGATTATACGTGACAGAGGCATAGAGAAAAAAGGTGAATTGAAGGGAAAAAAACATCCCAATGGAATTCATAAGCATAGCCACCTGGGTACCTGACCCACACGGGCTGACCTCTGGGAAACACTAAAGCAGCTGGATTTAAGACAAGTCTAGGTAGACCCTTGGGTCTAAACGAAAGCCTCCAGGTGTTCCAATGACGCTGACGTGCAACGAGCTGGGCCTTGTGCTGTTCTTTATAGTCAGAGGAGGTGCATTGTATGCACATACATACATGCTGCGTGGAGACTGTGTGCATGAGCATCTAAGATGGGGGCCATAGCAACTGTAGCAGTGTCTGCACCACAGAGCACAGGGAACAATGTTGGATCACTGTCTCACCTGTTGAAATCTCTGTCACATAACGAGTTACTTAATAATTGAGTTTCTTCTGGCTGAGCCTTAAACATAAATTTCTTAATAATTTACTCAAAACAAGAGGGCTTCTAACACAAAAGTGCTCACATTTGTATTCATGTATGTTCATTTATCCACTTTTACTATGTATCTGCCATTTAGCTGTTCCTCAGGATGATGTTCAGCAGTCTGCTGCTTAGCAATCCTTTTCCAACTAGTTTCTGAAAATAGTGTCTTAATTGAATGTTCTCCCTGAGAGTCATTTCATAGTGTTGCCAAGGATTTGGTTGCACATTGTGTTTTAGACTACTTGCACTTGACGCCCTTCTCAGTTTATTTTCATTCCTGATTTATTTATACATACCCCTTCCCTCTGCTCTTCCCTAGGTACGTCCTCCACCTCCCACACGCCCCAGCACATCCACTTAGAGATGGTGTGCTGCCAGAAGATATTACCATAATGCTGGTTTAATGGATTTTGTATTCAGATTGATGAAATGGTGAAATCAACTAAAGGAGGTATGTATATAACAATGTTTATTAGTGCTATCAGGAAAAAAGAGGCAATGGCTACAGTTGTGAATGGATAGCTGCTTAAAAACCTGAGTTCGCTGCTCTTGTGACACATGCTGTTCACATGCACACTAGTGGGCACCTCCTGGTTCCAGTTATTTTTCTCCTTGCGAAGAATTACGGGCATCATTTTGAAGAGAAAGACACCTGAGTGGAAACTTAAATACAATCTTCACCTATTTTACTTCTATATCATTTTATGGCTCTATATCTTTTTATGAAATGATTTCTAGCCATAATAAGCACTGAGACAGGGTGTTGATTGCACCACCAGAGTCTGGTTGTGATGAGAATGCATCCTATGGTGTGGATGGCGGCTCTTAAACCACAAGCTCTTGTCCACTATTTCTTCAGTGGCCAAAAGGCAAGGAGTAGCTGGGACCAGGTATTAGGAAGTCCGCTTTGGAATGTCCGAGGGTCCAGGGCGGAGCAGTTGGGGGAGAAGTGAGAACTATTCCAAAGAAGTGTTTGAGGCTGTATGAGGCTGGGTCTCATCTTCTCCTGGCTTTTCACAGATTGAATATGGAAATAGAAAGGGAAAAAGAAAACTGTAAACACAGCATTGGAGGTTGGTCTTACAGCACAAGCCTTTTCTCTGAAGCAAGAATTCAGCCCAACGCCTGTTTTAAGGTTTTTGTGAAATGACAGGATCAGAAGTGAGGGTGTTATTGCTGAAATAATGTATGCCTCATTTTTCCGTTACTGAAAGAGAAAACTTTCTGGGGAGTGAAATTCAACACTCAATTTAACCATAGCACTGCATATTAATTTCATGTTGAAATGTGAAACCAATCTAACTAAGGAAATATCCAGATTAAATGGAATAGACTCTTGTTATGAGGATTACGAATTCTTTCCTAAATGTTAATTCAGGTTCTCAGTACCTCTGGTGGTAATTATCAAGGTAGTCACTTCATAGATGAGAAATCAAGACAAGAAGACTCTCTGCGACAGGTCCAGAGGTAAGTGAGAAGTCACAGAAACGACACAGATGCTGAATTTCTGGTTTCAGCTCCTGTCCTCAGCTGCTTATCTAATACTTCAAATTCTAGCCACAGAGCTGAAAGGTTTCACTGAGATGCTGCAGACAACTTGAACCAAAAAAAACCCCACAAAACCCCAAAAAACCAAAAAACCCTTAGTCTTTCCATTAAATCATAAATACATGTTGCACAATTTATATATGTCAAAGACTGCGCTAGTCACTGGAGCTCTAAAAATGAGTAAGATACAGTTCCTAGGTTCAAGAAGTTCAGGTCTAACAAGCAGAGAAACATACAAATAATTGTTAAATGGAGCAACGATATATTTAAACAGAATAGAGAGGCAATAAATGCATTTATATTTAGTAATGACAAAATAAATGTCAAAAAATTGCAGTGTCATTTCACTCCATCAGTGCAATCACCATTTACCATCTCACTGAAATGTTCTCACCAAAATCACCAGTGAGTTTCCTGTGGTTAGATAATCTGAAGGAGAGGAAAAATAATTTTCCATCCACTCTTCTGAGCTCTTACCTTAGACCTCTGTAATAAAAGACAGATTAACAAGAGAAGAACAAACAGAAGTTTATTTTTTAAAAAATATGTTTACTGATTCAACCAGCCGAGTGACCCAGCCAGGGCCACGCAGAAGTTTATTTACATGTATACCTCCTGTATACATGAGAGAGAGCCAAAAAAATTGAGTAGCTCCTTGAGGTGGCTTCAAATTTAGAATTAAATACCACCTTCAGAGGGAGATGAGTGGAGGGATGTAGGCCTCCTAGGAGAATAAATGATTTTTAGGAAAGATGGATAGGCCCTTAAAAAGAACAGATGGGAGGTATGATAGTTTGTGACAAAGTTTGTCTGCCATCCTGTGATGAGTCAATCTTTCCTGGTTGACGAAATTCCTGGGAAAGGAATCTATGACAATTGAGTTCCTTTTGAAGTATCTGTCTTTAGGCAGATGAGGGTGTTCAGAGAAAGCCATTCCCTGTATTTACTGTTTTTCAAGTGCCTACAGCACAAAATCATCAATATACCAAAGCAGCATATTTTGATGTTGCATGTCCCAAACTCCTACAGTGATTTTGGGGTAGCATATTCGGCTATCTTTCAAATCCCCATAATCACAATTCAGTTCTCATTTCCTTGGCCCCTTTTCACTTCTTTTATCTCATTTCTTCCCACCCTCTCCCCTCAAACTTCTTGCCTCAGTTACTAAACTCTAGTTACTAAACTCTACTAAACTCTACTATACTAAACTCTAATTACCTGAACATGCTGCGCTTTCCCTTACCTCTGGACTTTAATATATAATGTTCCCACTGTCTACATCCCATTCTACTCCCTTTTGGTGCACAGGACAGTGCTGCAACAAACTGAGCCAGGGAAGTACTTCGATTATTTTATATCATGCAGGGAGTGCAGACATGGCTTTAATCACAGGGAAAACCTTATATAGCACCTGCTTAGTAAAGGATATTTGTTATCTCTCCAGTTGCTAAGGGAGCAAGGAACGAAGGTTTAAAAATAGATTTAAAAAAAGTATTTAACATGGAGGAGCAAGAAAAAAAGAGCAGGAGAGAAATAATAGGACTAAATTGTCCCAAGGGGCCATGTCTACAGCCGGGGAGGAGCCGCCTCACGTATTGTGCAATATGTGTGGTTTGGCAGAAATGGGATGAAAGTGCACTCTTCCCCTCTGTTAAAGGATAATTCTTTTTAAAAAGTAAAATTGTGACATATGACTACAAAGTTAATGTGTGTCCAAGATTTTATTTAACTCATTAATTAGTTAAATAATTACAACTGATTCAAAAAATAATCCAAAGAAGCCGACACCTATATGGACAATCAACAGTGCTGACGTTCCTTTGATTAATAGATGCAACACTGGTGTCTTGAGTGATGGGGAGAGAGCTTAATTGTACTCCAAGAACAATTTGCATTTCCTTAGACAAGAATTATTTGCACTGCTACCAGTTTTTTGTTGTGTGTTTGCTTTTTTTTTTTTTTAATTTGCAATTCACAGAGTTGTAAAATAGCTCAAAGACAGTGAAAGGTAGAGATAATCTGCTAGACTGGGCACCTAGTAATCATTATTGCCTGATTTAAAGTCATTTACAATTTTTCTTGACATGAATAGGTCCCTCAACTTGTCTTCCAACATAAAGATTCACTGCGTGAATGCTTAGTGTTTCTCTGAAAAGGTTTAAGAAAAATAAAGGGCTTTGGAAGATTATATTAACCATACAAAGTCTTCGAGCTCCTCAAATAAGACCATAGAATGGAATAAAAATCTCAGTTCTTTATAGAAGCTTGTGTGCTCCAAAAGACAACCTGATCCTTTTCTTTGAAATGTAACCCTTTTGTCCTCCTTAAAATAAAATTCCTGGTACTTAATTTTTTATCATGAAATATTTTATGCATACAAAAAGTTTATAGAACAATGTAAGAAACATCCAGATACTGACCACTCAGTATCTGGATATACAATTAGATTTGCCTCCCTTCCCTGATCTTATTTATTTCTTTCTCTCCAGAAGTAACCATTGTCAATATAGATGTGAGTTTATCATTCCCTTGCATATTTTTATGCTTTTTTTTCTTTTTCTTTTTGTTAGGTCAGTTTATGATAGTCCACATATGAGTGAAATCACATGGTATTTTTCTCTTCCTGGCTTATTTCACTTAGCATAATGTTCTCCAGGTCCATCCATACTGTTGTAAAGGGTAAAATTTTCTTTTTTAGGACAGAGTGTAACATGTCCATTGTGTAAATGTCCCATAGTTGTTATATCCGCTCCTCTATGGATGGACACTTGGGCTGTTTCCATATCTTGGCAATTGTAAATAACGCCGCAATAAACATAGGGTTTCTTTTGAATTAGTGTCTTGGGTTCCTTTGGATATATTTCCAGAAGTGGGATCGCTGGGCCAAAAGGCAGATCCATTTTTAATTTTTGAGGTATCTCTGTACTGCTTTCGACAGTGGCTGTACCAGTCTGCATTTTTATGCTTTTACAACATAAATTGTATCCATAAACAACATATAATGCTGTTTTTTAAAAGCTGATTGTAGAGAGAGAAACATTGATTTGTTCCACTTATTTATGCATTCATTGGTTGATTCTTGTATGTGCCCTGACAGAGGATTGAACCCAAAACTTTGGCTTATTGGAATGACGCTCTAATCAACTGAACTACCCAGCCAGGGCCATACAATATTATTTTGCATGTTTTTAAACTTGGTATAAATGGAATCATACTGTTGTTGCCTTCTCTAACTTGCTTTTTCTGTTCAATATTATGTTTTTGATATTTTAGATCTGGTATTATTTTTGTTAAAAAATGATGGCTTAATCATTTTAATAAGAAATCTTGTCATTTTAATAAGAAATAAGTACTTGGCCCTTGTGGGGGAGTTCAGTTGTTTAGAGTGTGGTCCTAACTGATGTTTCTCACATTCATGTTTCTCTCTCTCTGATATCAATAAATATACAAACAAAAAAAGCAATTGCTTGGTTGGTAACAAGAATGGGAATCAGCCATAATTTTGACCCATTATTCCTTATTATAACAGTACATAAAAAGAAAGACATAGGTGATCAACTGATGGCGATATTTTGAAGAATTTGGAAAAAATGTTCTAGGTGAAATTATTCACCATTATTTAAATAAGTGGTAGCTTACTTTACTAGTTTAAAAACTAACAAGTTATTTTATCTTAAGTAAATCATATAGCTTTTCTCTTTTTGTTCCTGTGTACCAGCAATTATTCAACCTGTGTGCCACAAGAATTTTTAAAATATGCAATACCTGACTTTTTAGTCAGGGGCACTGACCTCTTTTCCCTTAGATTGTCAAATAAAAAAATGACAACAGCCAACACAACAATAGCCATCTGGTGTTAATGAATCAAAAACATACCTATTTTTTTGTCAGATCAGCAAAAATTAGACTTTTTGGTGTGTCATAGAATTTTAGTAATTAGTTTATGTGTTACATAAGATGAAAAAGGTTGAAAATCACTGCTCTGTACAATGAAGGAGTTGAGTTAGATCAGGGTTTCCCAGATTTTTATTTTATTTTATTTTTAGCCCATGCCTCTTTTCATGCACACAAAACACTCAAGTCCTTCTCTAAAATTATTTGGAATTTAAAAATAAACTAAACAGGCCTCCAGTTATGGGCAAGTGAGGAGATTGGCAAATACACTCCCCTAAAAACCAGACATAGGCTGGACAAAATTAATGCAAACAACCATTCTGTGCTCTGGAAATTGACCAAAGGCATACAACAAACCACCTGAGAAGCATTTATGCTTGAAGAACTTCTGAAGTTTGGGTAAGAACAGTGGAAATCTGAGGTGCTCTGGCTTGGAGCTACTTCTATTCTAACCTCCCCGCTACCGCCCCCCACCCCCCACCCTGCCCCACTCCAACCTCTCCAGCTCAATATATGGAATTTCTGCTAGGATGGGACAGGCCATGGGGACTGGAAGCTTTTCTGCTCTGATCGAAGGGGGATACTTTATCTGGAGCAGTGGGCGATGCCCACGCCCAGAGGCATTGTCAGTGGAGGTGGCATCTTCCATGCAGGTGAGCCAGAGGAGGCCAACAGCTGGGCTTAACTAGCCTGTGGCTGCAGTTGTGGCTGGGGCAGGCATATTTGTGGCTGAGGGGGCATACATGTATAGTAGAGACCAAAGAGGGCCCAAGCTAGTCACACATGCTTAGCTGACCCTGGGATTGCACATATATGCATAGTAGACTAAAAAATGCCCTGTAGAGCCCTGGCTGGTGTGGCTCAGCTGGTTGGGCTTAAAACCCTGGATCGAAGAGCTGCTGGTTGGATTCCTGGTCAGGGCACATGCCTGGGTTATAGGTTCAGTCCCCAGTCAGGGTGCATGCAAGGGGCAACCAATCAGTATTTCTCTCTTACACATCAATGTTTCTCTCCCTCTCCTTCTTCCATTCCCCTCTCCCTAAAATCAATAAGTACGTTGGGTGAGGATTAAAAAAGAAAATAAAACTTGAGGTATACTTGAAAACAACCTGAATATTGCATGTGTTCCCTTAAACATACACAGATCCATCAACAGAGGAGGAAAGACTTATTGGTTTAGGTTGTTTGATGATACTTGACATTTATCATAAAAGCAAAATGGTTCTTTGTTGTCATGAAAGCCCTTGTACTCTTGGTTGAATCCAGGCTAAGAGGAAATTAAAACAGATTTCTTTTCTTCTTTAAGAGAGGTGTTAGGGTATACGCAGAAAGCATGGAACTTGAATACACAGCTGATCCTTGAACAGTGAGAGTTTGAACTGTGCTGGCCCATTTACATGGGTATTATTTTCAATTGACCCGTGCAGTTCAAACTCACATTGTTCAACTGTAAGCAAAAACCCTTCATTCTATCTGTTCTTGGTATAGATTAATGAATTTCTATTTTATAAAATGTATAAGTCATTATCATAATTATTTTGGTGCTCAAGTTGTCCCAGAGTTAGCCAGTAGGATCCCCTTCAGGCTGGCTTCTGTGTCCTTGTGATATGCATCATGACTTTTTGGGAAAAGGTCCTTAATTTCTAGCAAAAAAGACATTCCAGGATCATGTGGAATCAGATGATTCCTCCAAGGAGCCCAAATTCTCTTTTAGTGTGAATATTAGTTATCTATTAACGCATAACCAACTACCCAACATTTAGCAGCTTAAAACAACAAATAATTATCTGACACGGTTTCTTCCGAAGTTCAGGAATTTGGGAAAGGTTTAGCTAGGTAGTTCTGGGTCAGTTTCTCTCCGCTCCTGAGGTCACAATTAAGACACTCACTTACTGATTTTTTGGAATGAGAACTCATTCTGGGAAGAAAAGTCACGCTTGATTCAAGGAGTTCTCAGGCCCTAAAATCAAGAGAACCAAAAACTAATTTAATATTGCAGTTTCTGTTCTACTCTGAAAGATTGGTTCTTTTAAGATCTAGTTCTAGACTACTTTTATTTTATGCTATTATTTTTAGTCTGAGTATTTTCTTTTTCATCAGTTGGCTCAAGTTATTACAACAAAGGTTATTGAAGTACTGCTTGTACAAGACTAATAAAAGGGATAAGCTCTGGCCATAGGAATTTGCAAAATAGTATAATCCTACTTCTTTCCTGAAACTTTCTCAGAGAAGTTAAAATTTCAGACCTGGCTGGGTAGCTCAGTTAGACACTGTTGTCCTGATAAGCCAGGGTTCTGGGTTTGATTCCTGGTCTGGGCACATATAGGAGTCAACCAATGAATTAATGGATGAGTGGAACAACAAATCGATGTTTTTCTCTCTAAAATCAATAAAAATTTTTTAAAATGTAAAAACATTTTTAGAGGTGAAGCAACTAGGAGCTCCAATTTGTTTAATGATTCTACCCCATTGCTCACCATTCCAATCATCTTTCAGCCACTGAATACCACAATTTTTTGCTGTGCTATCAACTCTAATATGAATACAGTGTAAACAGCAACCTTTTTTCACCTGCCCTGGGGTTCCAAAGCCATCCTAGAAATAAATATGCCTTGCTCAACTCAGGTCAGCACAAAAGGAAGCAATTAATAGTTGATGAAATTGAGGAATCAGCTCACACTGGGTAATCCATCTTTGAGGAATTTGGGATGCTTGTGAAAGAAAAGGCAGCCTTGCTTTAAAGAACCGGGCAAGTGCCCTTGGCCAGCAGTCTTGCAGAGCCGGTTTTAATCACAGCCCTGCCCCCAAAGAGCTGAAAGGTGGATGGTCCAATCACATCGGCGGCTCCTCGAGTCTGTTTCCGCATCCATAAAATGATAGGTTGCCTTGACGGCGCCTCTTTCACTGCGATTTTCCAGTCCAAGGCACAGGGAGAAGTCCGCAAAACGAATAAAATTACTTCAAGGACTACTAGCAATGAACTCACTGGTCAAGGTTGAACGATTTGACTTGCTCTTTGGGTACAAGCAGTAGGTGCAGCCACAGAACACCAGTTCTGGTTAATTTATTAATACACTCCGCCCAGACATGTGACTGTCCTTTAAAGTTCTGCAACTTCCCCGCCTCTCACGGAAATACTAGGATCCAGGAATCGTGCCTAACTTCAAAAACCCGCCCCGTGGAGGATAGCGAGTGAAGAGCAAAGGTTTAGCCGTGCGCGTGCGTACTGAGGTCGGTGGGCCGGAAGGCACTTGCCGAGCCCCTCGCAGCCCTGCAAAACACGCGATATTTCCCCCGGGGCTCGGCGGCCTTGAGTGACGAGCGAAGGCGGTCGGACGCGGACTCTGGGGCTGGGGAACCTGTAGCTGGGTGGAACGACCCAGGTGAGGGAAGATCTAGGAGCCAGGGTGACCTCTAGGCTTCCTCCGGGAGCTACTGGTGTTACGCTTACGGCATTAGGGAATGCTGGAGAAGCCGAAGCGGGCTGTGTGTTGTTTTTGTTGTTTTTTTTAGGATTGTTGAGAGTAAGCAACCTCAGTATTGGACATATTTATTTAAGGGGCCTCTGAGACGTTCATTTAACACATTTTTTGAGCACCTACCGTGTGCCAGGCATAGAGGGTGGTCATAAATTTTTGAACAACGGATACAAATACTTTTATCCCCCTAGCGTTTGCAATCTGGGAAGTCAGCTTGAAATTCTGGGTAGATGCAAACTGTAATTTCCGTATGAGTGGTTGGTAATGGGAGCCATAGATTTCCACGCTTTATGAGAGTCATTTGTGGCAGAATAACTAATTGAACAAGATCAGGATAGAGACATGTTTTATTAAAAGATGATAGGAAGCTCATGGTATGTAAATGGTACGTGTTGTGTTTGAGTACAAGTTCCAGTAGTTGTGCGACCATGGGCAAGTTATGCCGTCTCTGTGCCTTCCTTTCCTCGTCTATAAAATGTGGACTCTGACAGTACCAATCTCATAGGGTTATTGGGTGTATGAGTTAAACGCAATAGTGATATAAAGCCCCTAGCCCACCCAGTTCCTGACACTTAGGAACAGTCAGGGAAGAGGTCCAGAGAACAAGATCCCACCTGATTAGAACAAGGACTTGTACTCTGCTCTTCCTAGTGCAGCATCCTTTCTCTTATACTAGGCTGCAAGGTATGCATTCACATAACATATTATTTTTTACCACACCAGAGTGATTTTTTTCAGCTGATCATTGATCTGGTATTATTTTTGAATATTGCTTAGCACTAATTAGAAACCCACTTAATATCATACCAGGGAAATACAGTTTGCTTAATGTCAGTTATAGAGACTCTTCTGGCTTTCAAAACACACACACTTGGGAAGACTTTAATACCACCACTTCTCCCTTCCTTTCATATCTAGAACTTGTTGTGTCATATATTTCATTGTAATTTTGTAACTAAATCAAGTTTTTTATATTTCAAATTTGTTGTTTGTTGTGCTACTGAGGGATATTATGTGATTATCCTACATTAGTTCATTGTAGTATTTGATGCTTAAAAACTTTCTAATTTAATAGGAGAAAACTTTAATGCTGTACTTTTCATGCTGATAAGCAATATTTTGACAAATCTACACTGTGCATATTTTAAAGAAATAAAGCAGACATTGAAAGTAATTAGAGAGAGGACAAATATGAAGTTTAATTGGGAAAGACTTCTTTGACTGAAACTTTACCCATCATGGTTCTTTAATAACCACTTAAAGGCAGTTATCTTTGGACCCAGCATCAATCTGGAAATTTTTGCTTTTCATTCTGTTCATAATTTATACATAATGTGAATCAAAAGAAAATTTCCTTTTAAAAATATATTTAGCTTTCTTTGCAAGACATGGACTGCTTGATGTGATGAAATAGGATGCACACAGCACCATTTTAAAAGATTCTTATGTAAAAATGGAACCTGCATCTAATCATGGCTCTAGATCTAACCACCAGTCAAAGGTAAGGGAGGAGATAAAAGAGTGAGGTAAATGATACCATGAGGAAGCAATCCAAGGACATTTCATAGACAAAGGAATGAAGAAAATATTTCTTCAACAATCAATGTCATGAACGAAAAAAGGAGGGGAGACTCAATGTAGTATTTGGACCTTAAATTTTGGTTCTAATGACCCAATTATAAAAAGACATCCCTGAGACAATCAGGGAATTTGAATATGCGCTAGGTATTAGGTAATGTTAAGGAATCACCTATACTATCGGTTTTGTTAGGTTAATGACATAGCATTAATGTTTAAAACAGTCTGTTATCAGAAATGCATAATTGAGGGATTTTTAGGTGAAATAGGATGATGTCTGGGTTTGTTTTTTTTTAAGATTTTATTTATTTTTGAGATGGGAAGGGAGGGAGAAACAGAGGGGGAGAAACAGAGGGAGAGTAACATCGATGTGTGAGAGATACATCGATTCGTTGCCCCTGGCACACCCCCAGCTGGGGACCCTGCCTCCCAGCCAGACATGTGCCCAGACTGGGAATTGAACCAATGACCCTTTAGTTCGTAGGCTGGCACTCAATCCACTAAGCCATACCAGCCAGAGCTGGGATTTATTTTAAGAGGAAGCTGAGAAATGCAGTCTTTTAGTTGGGCAACACTATGTTCATAAGGAGAGAATGGACATTTAGGGAAACTAGCCACTAATGTAATAACCAGTGAGATTATAAATATATACTTTGCAAAAAATAAAGAAGCAAATAGGATGCATATCCCTGTTCTTCATTGTGCTTTACAGGATGTTACCAACATCAGATGTTTAGGTCCTAATTAGGAGCAGAATTCTCTTATTGTAGAGGTTACCTACTGGAGAGTTGCGCATCACTGTATGGCTCTAGATGTAAAAACCCAGTTTGGGGATAATAATAATACTTAAGATTGTTAGATTAAATGAATATATTAAATATCACTAAATATTCAATTATTAAACATATTATATAGCACTCACAACAGTGTAACACTGTAACACTCACTAAGGTTTGTTCTTATTTTTACTGGTGGATAAAAAAAGCAGGGCGATTTCCCCAAAGTTGGGTAGTTCCAGTACTGGAACTTCATTTTGCTTCTTCCAGTAGCTCAAATTGTAAACCCAGAATAAACTGGTTCTTTACTTGTTTAGCTATTCTATGTTACAGAACTTCTTATAAGGTGAGAATTTAGAAACGCTTTTGATATATTACTTCCATAATCAGCAAACTCTTAAGAAATTTCCATTTTGATAAATGAGTAAGAGAATTTTGGAAAATTTGGTTATATCTCAAGCAGCTAGTGTTTATATTATGCTACCAGATAAACTGGCCAGCCCTGGAGGAATGTATCATACTGTTTTCTTTTAATCAAGCCGCAGTAGGAGGCTTAATCACGATGGTACGAAGATGAATGTGCTTGAATTATGAGGCCAAAAACAATCTGCCCCACTCAGTCATCAACAAACTTGTTCCTATTAAGTAAAAATTCTAATTAGACTTAGCCCTTCATATATTTGCTTCAGGAGGTAAATTCTGACGAGAGTTCATATCTTTTTTGGATCTAAATATGATTTTCCTTCTCTTTGTTCAGAAACACAAAGGTGGTTCTTTTTAAATTTTAAATTGTTTGATATTTCCAAACTTTCTTGTGATTTTAAATTTTTTCTATCAATAGGAATTACTCTATACAAAACCTTGTGAGATCCTTGTGCAAACAAGGTGATGATTGTACAAAGAGTGATTTTGAATTCCCGACCTGGTATGTATTTATCTGTGATGCATGAAAAGCTGTGGTCTTTGATCATTGGTAATGCAAATGGAGAAACCAAAGTATCCATACTCTGTCATGTGGCAAATTGAGGGAGGAAGATATTAACACGGGCAGAGATATTCAAAGAAATTCTTTAAACAATGTAATATTCCGTTTTTCCAGTGTTGACTTATCAAGGCCATTGGTTGAAAAAGTAAGGTTTTTTAGAATTGTTATACTATTTAAAAGGTTATTTTACAAATATGTGGCTTTTGTTTTTCTTTAGAGTATGTGACATTGATTCTTAACACTTGCTTTTTTTTGCTTTATGTGAAGAGCACAGACCTACGTCTCTACTGACCTCTAATCTGAGCCATAGAGGCAGGTATAGAAGTAACCTGAGAGGTTCGGGCTCCTGCTGCCTTGGTATTACTACCTGTCTGTCATGGGGCCCAGGAAGTCACTTAACCTTTTCTGACTTCAATTTTAGTAAAGTGAGCAGTTAGAGTAAAACCTTTGCATTCTATTCCCACTTTAGAAATGGGATGATTCAATGAATAGAAAGTTTTGCTTATATTCAATGTAACTGAATAAGTGTACACTTTCAGTGATGACATTTTTTGCTTACCGATTTTTCTTTTTTAAGAAACTGTTAACCTTTTAAAAAATTAGTTATTTAATTTTTTTTTTCTTAGAGAAAGAAACATCGATTTGTTGTTCCACTAATTTATGCACTCATTGATTGATTCTTGTATGTGCCCTGACTGGGGATCAAACCCGCAACCTTGGCATATGAGGAGGACGCTCCAACTAACTGAGCTACCTGGTCAGGGCTCCGGGTTTTCTTTTCATATTTCAAATTCCTAATTTTTAAGACTTTACTTAAAAAAAAAAAGAATTTATTTAAGTTTCTGTTTTCTTCTTAAAATGAAGAAGGAAAGTTTACCTATTTTCCTGGGCTGATATGTTTCTGCTACCTTATAACTTTTAATTTTTATGATATTTTAAAAAGCTGGCTATGATTTTTCACTTTTTGAACTCCTCCTAAGTTTTAAAACAGATGAGGTGGTTTACCTGTAGTCATCTTAAAAAAGAAATTTTAAATTTGACAGCAATATTTCAAAGGGTCTTTTTGGAAAAAATGATAAACAATTAAAACTGTTTGAAGAATTTATGTTGAGTTACAAAGAAATTACAAAGCAATATAGATTTATTCATGCCTAAGTTAAATGATAGTGCTCTGAATCCTAGAGTGGCCTTTTAAAGAATAATAAATAATTGTATAGGAAAGTGAGTTTTTTATTTGATATTTTTACCTAATATTTTAGGAAAAAATGGTAATCCAGTGGCAGAAAATTTCCGAGTAGAAGAAGTAAATTTACCAGATAATATCAATGAAGGACAAGTACAAGTCAGAACGCTCTATCTTTCTGTGGATCCTTACATGGTAAGAATCAGGATTTTGTGACTTGGTGAAAATTAATTTTATTTTTTATATTTATTATGTGGCATCTAAGTTTTGTTGTGCCATCTTCATGATTAATAAATATTTGAGCAGTTACATTTTTATACCTGTGAATTATAGATTGCCTTTTTTATTCACTAACATTATTAAGGAATGTTGTAGCAGGAAAGATTTTTAAATAATTTTTTAAATTGATTTGAGAGAGAGAGAAAGGGAGAGAGAGAGAAACATTGATTTGTTGCTCCACTTACTTATACATTCAGTGTTTGATTCTTGTATGTGCCCTGACAGAGGATCAAACCTGCAACCTTGGCATATTGGTACAAAGCTCTAACCAACTGAGCACCTGGCCAGGGCAAGGGAAATTTTCATAATAGTACAGCAGTATATATGGTTAGACAGGTTCTTCGGCTTGAAGACAGTAAATTGGGATTGGAGATTCTCTCAGACTGATCTAGGTTAAAAGGTCTTATTTATCAATGTATCTATAGGGGTTAGCGTGGTGCTTATTAAGTATTAATTAAAGGAAGGAAGAAAATCACTTCTCTCCCCATGTGGCCCTGCATCGTATGGTGTGCCACTCCATTTGGGAATTGTAAGTAATCACTTGGCTCCACTAGACTTTGTTCTTTTTTTAAAAAAAGAACATAAGCAACTAAAAAAAAAAAAGGGAATCTAATGGATATTAAATCATCGAAATTTTATATCATTCCAAATTCACAACTGATTTTAATCACCATGTGTATACAGTATTTTGCATGGTTATATTTAATGTGTATATGCTATTTTGATTTCAAACTTAAGTGACTTTATATACATATCTTCATATGCAAAACTAGTGGTAATATCAGTATATTGGTGGTCATATAACATTCTATTATGTTGACATTGTTTCCTTACCTATGGGGAATTACTTACTTTACTTTTTTCTCTTATCCTTGTTTAAGTCAGATGCTTGGTCTGGCTAGTATCCAATAGCTGCTGAACTAGCAGAAGCATAGCATATTCCCATAGAAATTTCTGCTTCAGTTTCCCATGTGCTCTTTTCTTCTGGTGAACTGAACTAGACCACCCTGCATCAAGCAGCCTTCCATCTTTTCTGTCTCCTGGACCACACTGTAGGCCTCTGCATCTTGGCATCATGAGAGAGGCAAGAGTGAGTCAAAGAAAGGAAGAGAAGTCTTCTCAGGAAGTCTTTAGCACTAGTCCCATGAGAGAGTGTGGCGCCATTGTGGCATTTTTGTCTTTGCAGTATAAAAAGAACATCCAGCTGAGGTGAGGGGTATGATGTAATGTTCAGTCTGATATTTTCCCTATTATTGTGCTATTGTGGGAAATTGAGCAGTTGGGAAGAGCTTAGAAATGCCTTGGGAATAGGTATTAGAAATGGAAGAGGAATTCAGAAGGGATGGTGGTAGAAAATTGTATAAAAAGTTTCATTTCTTTTTGTGTTATTTCCATTGGCAAGTGGAATTGTGAGGTTAAAAGAAATAAGTACCATAATGGTCAATGTTACTAGTTTGTTTTCTACAAAAAATGGACAGTATTATAATATTAGTAACAAGTAAGTATACCTAATTTACCACAATCCATTGGAACCATTGACACAGTAGTTTGTATTGTTTTTGCTAGCATAATGTATGGAATATTACTTAAATTTCTTTAATTATTTAAAAATTTTAACAGATGCCCTGGCTGGTGTGGCTCAATGGATTGAGTGCCAGCCTGTGAATTGAAGGGTCACTGGTTTGATTCCCAGTCAGGGCACATGCCTGGGTTGCAGGTCAAGTCCCCAGTAAGGGGTGCGCAAAAGGCAACCATGAATTGATGTTTCTCTCCCTCTCTCTCTCCTTCTCTTCCCCTCTCTCTAAAAATAAATAAAATCTTTAAAAAAAATTAAAAATTTAACAGCTTTATTGAAATACAATACACATATAAAAAAGATGTGGTACATTTACCCAATGGAATGCTATGTGGCTATAGAGAAAAAGGAACTCTTACCCTTTGCGACCATTTATTATGCTAAGCAAAATAAGTCAGTCAGGGAAAGACAAATACTGTATATTCTCATATGTGGAATCTAATGAACCAAATAAACTGATGAATGAAATAAAACCAGAGGCATGGATACATGGAACAAACAGACAGATTTTAGAGGGGTGAGAGGTCGGAGGAGACTGGAAGAAATTAGCCGAAGAACATATATGCACATATGCATAACCCATGGACATGGGGTAGAGGGCAGCTGGGTAGAAGGGGACAAAAGAGGGGAATGGGGACATCTGTAATAGTGCCAACAATTAAAAAAATTTAAAAAAATACACATACAATTCATGGTTTTTAGTCTATTAACAAAGTTGTGGAACTATCACCACAATCTAACTTTAGCAAATATTTAAATTCTTTTTTAATTGTACTTCTTTACTTGTTAGAAAGGGGATACAATTTTTTCAGAATAAAAATAACTGAAAGAAAGATAGAAATTAAGATAAATTTTGTTTGGCTAACACATTACTTAACATCACTTATTATATATCTTTTAGTCGCTGGGTAAATTAGTAAACTGGTTCAATGTTATTAGAATGATCCCTAATCCATGTTTTCTTTTTTTAGCGTTGTAAAATGAATGAAGACACTGAAACTGATTATTTAGCACCTTGGCAGCTATCTCAAGTGGTTGACGGTGGAGGTATTGGTATTATAGAAGAAAGCAAACACGCACATTTTACTAAAGGCGATTTTGTGACTTCTTTCTATTGGCCCTGGCAAACCAAGGCTATTCTGGATGGAAATAGCCTAGAAAAGGTGATGTATTAATATAAACTATATGATTTTTCTCCCCTTGTAATTCTCATTTTGTGCCTTTGGCTTTCAATTCTTTTTGTTATCAAGGAAAAAAAAATAAAAACATACATTTTCTTTTAGATAGCTGTAAAAATGTGGAAAGAATTTGTTGCTTTTCCACTATTGCCTATAACTTATATGACATTTCTTAGATTATCAATGAATGGCTTTTTTTCCATAGTTAATTTAATTTTCAAATTTTACATACATATAATAAAACCTGAGCTATAAGCATCAAAAAAATATTTCATACTAAGAAACAGAGGCCCCTTATAGTTATATGCTTTAAAAGTTTCCTGAGAAATTGACACTTTAGAAATTTCCTTTGGTTTGTGCTTGCAAATCCATCTTGTACCAGGAATCCTGAATTTGGTTTCTGTTATGTTGAACCATGTGAAATTACCAATATTTGTCTTTTTTGACCTTTAAAAACTGGCAGCTTCATGTACAGGGTGGGGCAAGAGTAGATTTACAGTTGCAAGGATGAAAAATAATGCAATAATAAATAATAATACAATAATAAACTGTGTTTTCTTTACTCACAACTGTAAACCTATTTTGCCCCACCCTGTAATTCAACCTAATATATGTCATCAAGGAAGTTACTGCATCGCTGAACTTCAGTTTCCTAATGTGCAAAATGAAAATAATAGCTATTTTACACATTAATGTGAAAATTAAGTGCTATGACAAATGTGACTTAGGTTTTGTAAAAAGATTTGTAAAATTGTTGTATTTTTTATTTTTACAACTTTTTATAATCAGTTAAAAATAGCTGTTAGTATACAAATGGCATGAGACATTATGCAGTCACTTGTCAGCTTAATGGTACTAGTAAAATATATTTAATTAAAAATTTCTCCCTGGCTGGTGTGGCTCAGTGGATTGAGTGCCGGCCTGTGGACCAAAGGGTCGCTGATTTAATTTCCAGTCAAGCACTTGCCTGGGTTGCCAGCCGGTCCCCGGATGAGGGTGTGAGAGAGGCAGCCACACATTGATGTTTCTCTCCCTCTCTTTCTCCTCCCCTCCCCCTCTGTAATAATAAATAAATAAAATCTTTTAAAAAAAGAAAGAAATTTCTCAGCAGGAAGTGAAAATGAAGTATTCAGCAGTTTCTGGTTTCCCCTATCATTGTGTTATCATGGGAAATGGAGCAGTTAGAGAGAACTTAAAATGCTTTGGGAATAAGAATTAGAAATGAGGAAAGTGGGTTCAAAAGGGATGGAGAAATGATATTTGCTGAACATAAACTTAACTCACACTGTTTTTATACTGGCTTTAATAATAAATAACTATTACCTACATGAAATATTTCTGCATACTGTAGACCTTTCTGTATATTATAGATTTAATATCTCCATTGTGCTTATCCACACACCAAATTTAACTGATAGCCATTTAAAACTGCTTAATACAAACTGCCATTTTATTTCTTTGTGGCAGTTCAACTTCAAATCAAACTAAGGTAATAAATCTTGACTACTTTCAGTGGTTTATTAAATTTTTTCTGAAATTTTTTGTTTTTGTTTTTGTTTTAGAGAGAGGGGAAGGGAGGAAGAAAGAGAGGGAGAGAAACATCAATGTGAGAGAAAAAATCGATCAATTGCCTTTCATACACACCCCGACTAGAGACCTAATCCAAAACCCAGTCATGTGCCCTGACCAGGAATCAAACAGGCGACCTTTTGGTTTGCGGGACCACGCTTCAAGCAACTGAGCCACACTGGCCAGGACTGAAAACTTTTTTAAAAATATATTTTATTGATGATGGTATCACAGTTGTCCCAACTTTTTCTTCTTTGCCCACCTCTGTCCGGTACCACCCTTCCTTCCAGCAATCCCCTCCTCTTAGTTCATGTCTGTGGGTTGTGCATTTAAGTTCTTTGGCTTCTCCATTTCCTATACTATTCTTAACATACCCCTGTCTATTTTGTACCTACCAATTATGCTTCTTAATCCCTGCACCTTTGTCCCATTTTTACCTTTCCTCCTCCCAGTAGATAACCCTCCAGATGATCTCCATATCTATAATTCTGTTCCTGTTCTGGTTGTTTGCTTAGTTGTTTTTTTGGATTCAGTTGTTGATAGTTGGGAATTTGTTGTCCTTTTAATGTTCATAGTTTTGATCTTCTTTTTCTTAAATAAGTCCCTTTAACATTTCATGTAATGTTATGATGATAACATCATAACATGTGATGATGAACTCCTTTAGCTTTACCTTGTCTGGGAAGCACTTTATCTGCCCTTCCATTCTAAGTGTTAGCTTTGCTGGATAGAGTAATTCTAGTTGTAGGTCTTTGCTTTTTATTACTTTTAGTACTTCTTGCCAGTCCCTTCTTGCCTACAAATTTTCTTTTGAGAAATCAGGTGGTAGTCTTATGGCAACTCCTTTGTAGGTACTCTCTGCTTTTCTCTTGCTGCTTTTAAGATTCTCTCTTTATCTTTAACTTTTGGCATTTTAATTATGATATGTCTTGTTGTGGTCCTCTTTGAGTCCATTTTGTTTGGGACTCTCTGTGCTTCCTGGATTTGTATGTCTACGTCCTTCACCAAATTAGGGAAGTTTCCTTTCATTATCTTTTCAAATGTTTTCAGTTTCTTGTTCTTCCTCTTCTCCTCTGGTATCCTTATGATTCAGGTGTTGGTATGTTTGGAGATGTCCCAGAGGGTCTTTGTACTTGTTTTTTTTTTCTCTATTGTTTTTTTCCTTCTTACTATTCTAGTTGAATGCTTATTTCTTCTTTATGTTCCAAATAGTTGATTTGAATCCTGGCTTACTTCCGTTCACTGTTGGTTCCCTGTAGATTTTTATTTCACTTAGTGTAGCCCTCATTTCCTCCCTTATGTTGTTGCCATACTCAATGAGTTCTTTGAGCATCCTGATCACAAGTGTTTTGAACTCTGCATCTGATAGGTTGGTTATCTCCATTTCATTTAGTTCTCTTTCTGGGGTTTTGTTCTGTTCTTTCATTTAGGCCATATTTCTTTGTCTCCTCAATTTGGCAGCTTCCCTGTGTTTGTTTTCTGTGTACTAGGTAGAGCTGCTTTGACTTCCTGTCTTAATAATGTGGCCTATTGTAAAAAAGGCATCCGTGAATTGTATGGGGTAGAGCCTTACGTCATCACCAGGATGGGGCAAACTGCTTTACTGCTTTGTGGCTCTGTGTCGGGGGAGGGCTCGGAGAGGGGACAATGCCACTGCCCAGCTTCTGGAGGTTTGCCGGGCAGTCGCACCATTTCCAGTCACTTCATCCACTTCCTGTATGTGACTGGTGCCCTTCCAGCTGTTGCCCTGGTGGTGAATCCCAGAGTGAGTGGATTTGTGTACGTTCTAAGTCTGTGAAGGCCTATTAAACTAACTCTCCTGAAAATCTGGCAGTTTCTTCCGCCTCCCCAATCCCCACTGGTTTTTATAGCCAGAAATTTTGGGGTTATCTTCTCAGTGCTGGAACCCTGGGCTGTGCCGTCTCGCCTGGGGCTGGGATCACTTGCTCTCAAGGTATCCCTCGCTCCCAAGGTATCCCTCCTGACATTTATGCACCATATGTGAATGTAGGGTCATCCATTCTGCAGCCGCCAACTCTCCTTGCCACACCAGTGTCTCCGTGCCTCTCCACCTGTCTCCGAGACTCCACCCCTTCTACTGTCTAGATGAATGTGTCTTCTTTAAACCCTTGGTCAGACTTCCATGCAGCTCGATTTTCTGACAGTTCTGGATGTTACTTGTTTTGAGATCTAGTTGTATTTCTGTGATGGCAAGGGGGCGAAGCATGTCTATGTATGCCTCCATCTTGACCCAAAGTCCTGAAAATTTTTAATTCCTTAAAAATTATTATAAAACCTTTATGGTAGGGAGTCTTTATATATCACTTTTTCCATTCTCCCCTATTTGACAGATAAAGAAGTCAGACATAGAAAATGTAAGAGGAGTATAATTAATTATTGATAGGTCCTGATAAACATATAAATGTAAAATGATAAAAAGTTAAGAGAGACTTCATTTTATTCTGTAATTAAACTAGAATAAATTGTATCACACCTTCCTTACATTTTTATGATACAGTTTAAGCATCAGTAATGAGAACTGTTAGAGTTTCAGCTGATTTTTGTGTAAATATTTACTTTGGAACTGCTCAGAGATTTTAAAGCTTTCCAACTTTGCCTCATGTTTTCCTGTTAAGTCCTTCCTTTCTATTTTCTCACAGTTCTGGAGGCTAGAAGTCTGAGATGAAGGTGCTGGAACACTTGGTTTCTGGTGAACCCTCTCTCCCTGGTTTACAGATGGCTGCCTTCTTGCTGTGCCCTCATATGACACTTTGCCTTTTTTTTACCTGTACTGAGAAAGAGATCTCTGGTGTCTCTTCCTCTTCTTATAAAAACACAAACCCTATTGGATTAGAGCCCCACCCTTGTGACCTCATTTAGCTTTAATTATCTCCCTAAAGGCGCTACTCCAAATACAGAGGTAGGTTTACAGTTGTTCATATGGAAAATAATACAATAATTAATAAATAATAATACAAAAATAAACTCTTTTCTTTTGTGTAATCACAACTGTAAAGCTACTTTTGCCACCCCTGTATAGTCACATTAAGGGTTAGGTATCAACATATGAATTTTAGGAGTGTCGATGTAAGAAATGTCCAGACATGTAGAGAATTTGCGTAAGAATTTATTAGAGCCAAACTGATGACAACTGCTGTGAAGCAAGATTGCAAATGTTCTAGAAAAGAACAGCTTTACATTTTCTTTTATGTATTTTGAAATTAAGAAGTGAACATAATGAAGATTACATGAAAGAGTGAGAAAGCAAGGCAGTGGTTGGATTACAGGAAAGTTAACAATGTGTTCTCTTAAGGTTGGTTAGGCCTATTTCAAAGGAGTGTTAACCTAGATGGACAAGAACAATGGACTGGGCTTGCCTAAGGCAAAGATAAAACTTTTACTGAAGAAGTTACATGCATGGCGTGACTACTCACCATGACCTGTCCAGTTAGGTATTTATGAACAGATCACCCCGTGAAGTTACTTTCTGTCAAACTGCCTTTTTTATTTTGTCCACAGGAAGACATTCAGTCTATTCCAGGTTGTCTCTACCTTGTTGACTTAGAACAGGAATTCCTAATGTTATTTTTTAAAGGTACATATTTCATTTTAGGTAGACCCACAACTTGTGGATGGACACCTTTCATACTTTCTTGGAGCTATTGGTTTATGTGGTTTGACTTCCTTGATTGGAATACAGGAAAAAGGTCATATAACTGCTGGATCTAATCAGACAATGGTTGTTAGTGGGGCTGCTGGTGCCTGTGGATCCTTGGCCGGACAGGTAATAGTTTCTGAGAATTACTTGATTTTCTAAAGAAAGTAGTCAAAATTAAATATCTGGGTGCATGTATATAATTTAAAATATGAAATTGAAGAAATAATATTTTACACATTTCTTGTAGAATTTCTTATTACCTACTTAGACTCTCTTTGTAACAATATGAAAAATGTCGTAGATTTTTTAACTTGTTCTCTGTTCATCAAAAATAGACATGGGAAATGCTAGAACAATACAAGGAAGAAAATCAGAGTACCTGTGTGCAATTCATGAATTAAAAACAAACTTATATTGTAAAAAATAGAAATCTTAGAATAAAATAAAAGCACTTACCAGTTCTAGAAATACAGTACTACTATGATAGAATTTTATAAAGTGATTGTTTTTATGAATAATAACCTTTATAGTATAGAACCACTGAAGTAAAAAATTTATCGCAGTGATTTTAGTTATTCCTAGGCCTGAAAAGTAGTTTTTTAAATGTTTTAAAAATTAATTTATTGGAGTGACATTGGTTAATAACATATAAATGTTGGGTGTACGACTTTATAAAATGACATCTGTGTGCTCTATTCTGTGCTCACCACCTGGTCTAGTCTCCTTCTGTCACCATATACTGGACCCCCTTTACCCTCTTTGGCCACCCCTTACCTTCCTTTCCTTCAAGTCACCACCATTCTGTTGTCTGTATCCATGAGTTTTTTGTTTGTCCATTTGTTCCTTTTTGTTTTATACCCCACATATGAGTGAAAACATACAATTCTCCTTTGCTGCCTAACTTATTTCACTTAGCATAATACTTTCAAGATCCATCCACTGGAAAAGATTGAATTGCAAGTTAGTGATGTTTGGGGTCTGACTATTCCTTTTATGAAATCAGCTTTAAATTGTGAGACTTTAACATTCAAACTAAGTGTAATTGTATTCAATCTTCATGTTTTTAAGAATGGCATTATATCTGTTCTCAGTTTTTTTTTATTTCAAGTTACTTTTAGCTGAAAGCCCTGAAATCTAACCTAAATTGTGATGAACACTCTCCTATACTCGTAGTATCTTGTATTCTTTCACATTTTAAAATTTAAATGTGACTATAGAAAGTTGTTTAATTTTCACTTTCCCCTAGATTGGCCACTTGTTGGGCTGTTCCAGAGTGGTTGGAATTTGTGGAACACATGAGAAGTGCCTCCTTTTGACCTCAGTACTGGGCTTTGATGGTGCAATTAATTATAAAAAAGAGAATGTATCAGAACGGCTTCGTGAATTATGCCCAGCTGGCGTGGATATTTACTTTGACAATGTTGGCGGTGACATAAGTAATACAGTGATAAGTCAGGTTGTATGCTGATTTGTTTGTTATAAATTCGAATATTTTATTTTATTTGGCCTGATACATCTTTACCTGATACTGAGAGAAAAGAAAACTTTATGATTGTAGGGTTTATTGTGAAAAATAACATAATGATCAGTACTGTTAATTGAGTGATACAGAAGAACTTGCTTATATATCTTACTCCATTTGTTTGCAGATTTGCACTATAAGCAAGTTTAGTTCTTTGCTAGCAATATTATATTTTTTCACCTGCAGTTTATTTTTGTGAAAAATTACAGTTATATTGTTCAAGTGGTGAAGTTCTGACTCCTAATTCACCATCAGCTAAACTCACAGCCATTGTCTCTGACTTTGGGTAGAGAATGGATTTTCAAAGATTGCAGGTATTTACATATTTTTACTGATAATGTTATAAAATATAAACATCATCTGTTAACACTGCATTGTCCTTTACTACAGGCAAAATTGTTTGCAATTGAAGTTAAATTTAAATACAAAGAAATACTCTGCTACTACTACTACTAAAAGTAGCAACAACAATGATGATGACAACTAATGTAATTCTATTGCTGATTACCAAATTCTTATTTACCAATATATTCCTTTGGAGAGGACTTACTTTCTAGCATATTAAAACTTCTAAATACATTTATTGGTAAATCTTTAAAATGAAATAAATTGACACTAAAGGATTAAATACAGGGGTCAAGGAGACTTTCTTTGAGACAACCATAAAATGATGTACAGGACAAGCATATATCTTAGGGTATAACCATCATTTTTTTCTGAATAGATGAATCAGAACAGCCACATCATTCTGTGTGGTCAAATTTCTCAGTACAACAAAGATGTGCCTTATCCTCCACCACTACCTCCTGCTGTAGAAGCAATCCAGAAAGAAAGGAACATCACAAGGTGTGTTCTACCCCTTCCCGTTATTACCAGATTCAAGGGATTTAAAGATCATAGAAAGATAAAGATCAAAGATTCAAAGAAAATAATACAGGAAATGTATTATTTTTCATGTATAATTTTTCCTTATTAAATAAAACTTGAAAATATACAATTTAAGCTGGTTCAATGTTTAGGCTTTGGTTAACTAGCTCCTTGGCAGACAACTTTTAAAAAGTTGCATCTGTTCTATCAACCTTTTGGACGTGATAGAAACTCAAACACATTGTGGCTTAAGTGCAAAGGAAGTTTATTGGCTCATGTATCTGAGAAGTCCAATATTAGTACGGGACTGGCTGAGGTTTGACTAGATAAAGGGTTTGCATGGTAGCATCATGACTCAGTTTTTCTCTGCCTCTGGGCTGTGTGTTCTTCTGGGTTGGCTGTGCTCCCTCCAAGGTTCTCCTCGTCCAGCAGCAAGAGGATGACTGTTATTTGTAGTCTTATATTTTACCAGGTTAGCAATCCAAGCAAACAGAGAACAGTTCTCTCCTTGCAGTTTTATCAAGTCCCAAAGCTGATACTCTGTGGCTCACACTGGCTTGGCTTTCGCCATATAAAGGTGGGGAAAAGATGATACCCACAAAGTAAAATCACAGTGCTACTACCAAATGAGGTTGTAGATGCTGGGCAGACAAAACAATGGAAGTCCACTGTACTTTTACCTGCAACTACACCTAAAAGTGTATCTGGCCAGACTCTGTGTGATTAAGTCTTAATGTTTGAAAGATTAACAGATAGTAGAGTTCTGCAATGATTTCATTTCGGACTCTGATTCCCTCGTTGGTCTCTGATCATTATCCTTTTCTTTCCCATTATAGAGAAAGATTTACGGTGCTCAATTATAAGGACAAATTTGAGCCTAGTATTCTACAGCTGAGTCAGTGGTTTAAAGAAGGAAAACTAAAGGTAGAGCTTACTTCCGTTCTTAATTAATAGCACTCTCCCTGCTACTTGATATGTTTTTGTATTATCTGAATTTGTCATAGCAAATACACTGGTTTCATCATAAAAATTCGTACAAAAGGGAAGTGTACTGAATATTACAAAATAACTTTACTCCCAGGTGATATAATCTGATGGTTTAGAAAACCTTTCTTATTATTTCCTTTATCTAAAATTTTTTAACCTTTTACTTTACTTAGATTATATTGTAAGATCAGTAGATTCCCCCCCTTCAAATTTTAATATTTATTAACTTAACACATAGTTATGGAATGCTACTATGTGTTAGAAGCTGTGCTTTCTCAAATCTTATAAGCACCTCCTAGTACCCCTACCTCTTCACCACCATAATTCTTCCCTGCCCTCCCAGGACATTCTGATATATCTCTTAGTTGTTGGTTGAAAATCAGGGATTATTAATCTGGGATCCAGAGCCCGTGATCTAGTATGTTCTTAAAACTTGCAAATGATAGACAAAGTTGTGTGTATACGTACTTTTTTTTGGAAAAGAGGGTGTATTGCATAGATTGTTCTGTTAACCACTAAATGTTATACAAAGAGAAAATAGGATTATATTTTTTAAAAAATCAATGTATAGGAAACCTTTTTGGGCTACCTACATGAAATAAAGAATTTTTGTTTTGCCCTGGCCAAATGGCTCAATTGGTTAGAGTGCTGTCTCATAACCAAAAGGTCACTGGTCTGGTTTATTTCCTCCTCAGCGCACGTGCCTAAGATTCAAGTTCAATCCCCAGTCGCAAGGAGCAACTGAGTGACATCTGCCTGTCTGTCTCCTTCTCTCTCTCTCCTCCCCACCCCCTCTTTCGAATAAGAATAAAATAAACCTTAAAAAAGAAAGAATATCTATTTTTAGACAACAGGTGCCAAATAGTATTTATTGCTGCCTTTTGCAAACATGGTAACTAATAAGTAGAAATACTGACTTATTACTAAATACTAAATACTAAAGAACAGTACTAAATATAGCTATTTGGTTTACAGATCAAAGAAACTATAATAAATGGATTAGAAAACATGGGAGGTAAGATGAATGTAAATTTATTTATTATATATATGTGCTCAGCACAAATAATCTTTTTCTTTAGATTCTACTTCTCTGGTGTTTTTGCCTTTTTAAATCATTTCTTTCTTTCCTGTAAAACTTTCCTATAGTTTTCCTTAAATATCTCAATTAAACTCCATGGAAGTTCAATTTAGTGGTATTTAAGAGGTACTTTTTTACATTTCAAATCATAAAGTGTTTCTTTTCATAAACAACTTATGAAAAAAATTTAGCCTCTAGGTAACTTTTTCTGATTGAATGGTTCTAAGACATGGTAAGATTATACTGAGCAAATTTGCAATATTTAGATTTTTGGAGGGCTTTTTTTTGCCTAAATAGAGATTCCAACATTGTCTTTTGTTTGTTTTAAATGAAAAGGATTAAGCAAACTAATTTTTTTCTTTCCCAAAAATATTTAATGTATTTGGTTACTAAGTTTATCATACAGAAATATAAATTTCACTTATTTTTCTGGCATATCAGATGTATATTTTACTCAGTAAAACTATATGATTAGATTTCTGATATTTTAACTGTTACTTAAAAATTCATTTTGCTGACATTTTATCTTCATATTTATTTGCCTCTAGCCTTAAGACTCTGAAAACTATGAATGTTGACGTAGACACCAATTAAACATTCTAGTTTGGGTAAAAACAGTTATTTAAGATGCTAATTGGGTTTGTCCTATAACTTTGCCACTGTTTATGTGAAATTTCTTTTCATGACAGTTTTCTTCCATACTTAATATTAAAATCATTGAAGTGATTTTTCAAATTAATTGTGTGTCTGACCTACTGATAAACATGTATGATAGTGACATTTATGTTTTCAGGGAACCTAATTTTTTTTTTCTTTCCAGCTGCATTCCAGTCCATGATGACAGGAGGTAATACTGGAAAGCAGATAGTTTGCGTTTCAGAAGAAACCTCTCTGCCATCTCTATAAACATCTTCAATAAGAAAATACAGATTTCTTTTCATTTTTCACAAAGATTTTCAAAATACATTAAAAATCCTTGGAGTGCAGATAGCTTTTGATTTAAATATAGGTGATTATTTTCTTAGTTGCAAAACGAAATTTTTAGCTATACCTTCAATAGTATATATGTATTCTACATCCAACATATTATAATAATAGATTGAAGTCAACATGATCTATTTTTCTTTCTTTTGCTAAAACTATTAATATGATATTTTAATCATATTCTGAAACCACTGGAGATTTGATACAACTGTTTGTTAATGAATCATACAAACATTTTTAAAATTAATAACTTATTGAAAATGGAATTGTTGAGAATGCACTTAGTAGATATTTGTAGAACAAGAAATGTTTTACATAATTCTTGAACTGAAATTTGGCATAAGAAGAGAATTGGGATGGCCTTTCCATATTGTCAATGGAAAAGGGACTTAATCACAGGGTGTTTGGGTAAGTGTTTGGGGGAATTCAGAACTGTGGACAGTTTTTGGGATAGGAGAGCAGAGGCTTTTGTTGGGAGTAGTATGAGAAGATAAGTAGAGGTTGGTTACATTGATAGACTACATTTACTACAGAAGATCTATTTGTGTTATGCCAAATGGTTTACTGTATAGCCTAGAAACCCAAATATTTATTGATAAAAGCATATGTTTATTTTAGGATAGCAGTCATGTACTCTCAAATAGTTGTTAAGATTTCCAGGGCAAGTAGATACACACATCATTTGGGAGTTTTAGGTGATTAAAAAGACTGAGACAACAAAGACAGCTTCAGAAAATGTCAGGACTGAATGTGCAAATTAACAAATGGTTATAAACATGAATGTTCAAGACCTACTAATGTACTCTAAATAAGACAGTTGTGGAGGGTGGGAGAGATAGAGGAGGGTATGCAGGAATAAATGATGATGGAAGGAGACTTGAATTGGGGTGAACACACCATACAATGTACAGATGATGTGTTGTGGAATTGTGCACCCGAAACCTGTATAATTTTGTTAACCAGTGTCTGCCCAATACATTCAATAAAAAGGAAAAAAATAAAGCAGTGGTTCTCAAAAAAAAAAAAAAAGTTTGTTTTACTAATTGTAATCCACCCTTTAAAACAGTAAAATTGAGGGTAGTCTCCTGACTGTCTTGCTGGTTATGGTCATCTGCTTACAGACTGCAATATACCTTTGTTGGCAACATTTGTAGAAAGTAGATTTAAATTGTGTTAGTAATCAGTCATTCCAGTCGACTTCAGTGGCCTTCTCTTTCTTGTTTGATATACTTTTCCTGGACCATTTCATTTCCAGAGAGGGCTTCATCTCTGTATGTTGATAATCCCCAAATGTGTGTATTTAATTTTGACCTTTCTTACTTGAGCTTGGGACCATCTACCTCCAAGTAAATATCCACTAAGCAACTGAGATAAACTTTCTTTATCTAAAGAGGAATTATCTTCCCACGAGATGTGTTTCTCCTTTGTTTTTTAAATCAACATCATTTAGTCCTGTACTCAAACTGCTACTATTTCGCATTCATATGCCTCATCATCAAGGCTTGTTTTCAATCTTGAAAATGCCTTTCTTAGAAAACTACTTTTATTCTCACTGCCACTGTCTTCGCTGAGTTCCTGTTTCAGAAAGCAGCAGTGTCAAAAAATTAGTAATTTCAAGAAGTCAGTCAAACTCATAAAACTAACAAGTGTTAGCATCCAGCCTGGAAATGAAGAGTTCTAGCCCCAAGTCAGGACACCCGAAAGCTCTTTAAGTCCAAATATGTGGAACCCAGATTGTAGAGAGTTCATATTCCAAAAACAGTTCTACACTGGAGCCTCAAATCTTACCCTGTCCGGTATATAATGCAGAACTAGATTCTGCAAATTCCCTTCTCGGGCAGTGAAGCTTCGGGGTCCTCTTCATTTGAGAACTCTGGTAAATGTTTAAGTAGTGATCTTTTCTTTTTCACTCGCTTCCACTGTAGCGAGGACTTATCTCAGCTGACAGGAAAAACTACCCCATCCATTGCTGCAGAGAAGCAGTGACGTCACGGCTAGAATTAGCTGACCCCGTTTCTCTGGCTTCGCGGACCAAGGAGCCCAAAAGGCTGAGAAAGAATGAGTAGGAGGTGGGAGACCACCGCTCTTTCCGTCCGGGGGAGCGGAGCCCCGCGCCGCAAACCAGCGGAACACTGCACCTCGCAACCCCTACCCGGCGTGGAGGCGAGAAAGTGGGTGTGTGCGTGGGGGGCGGCCAAACTTCCTGTCCCGCGTTTGGGCTGCTTCCGGCAGGAGCCGGAAGACGCTGTGTGTGGACGGAATTCGGGACCGACTGGCGGACGGACGGCTGCCGGGGACGGGCAGGTGAGGTTCGGGGCTGGCCATACCACGCTTGCTAGGCCAGGTGGTCCCCGAAAGGGAGGGAGCCAGTACCGGCTCCTCGGGGGCTCGGACCGAGGTCGCCCCCGGAGAGGACAGGGAAACTGCCCCCCTTGGGCACCCTTGCGGGATCTGGCGGCCCCGGGAGCGGCCAGTCTGAAGCCTCAGGGCCTGGACCCGTCCCCTCGCGGGGTTTTGAGGCCGATGTTTCGGCTCCTTTGCTTGGTTTCTGGGGCCAGAGCGTGGGAACAAGACCGTCCTGAGAAAGCCGGAGTCAGCGAATCCCCTGGGCCGGGGCTCCCGGACTGCACTCGCAGCCGAGGCCTGCCCGCGGACCTTGGGGCCTTACACGAAGGCCGTTGTAATGGGGGAATATGTTGCCAAGGGGACTCTGCCCTGGATATTTCTTCCCAGAGCTACCGTCTCCTTTCATACACCCCCTTACTTTCTGGGTCTAGAAGAACTAAGGCTGCCTACTTGGAGGGGCTGGACTGCGGATTTCTGCTTCGCCTGCGGGGGTGTGGGCTGTGAGTGTTTAGAGCTTGTACGCATTTCGCAGGTTGAATTTATCCCGCGAAGTTTCTTCAGGTAGAAGAATTCAGTTAGTTTATTAAAGTTTATTTCACGTGCACACGAAGCTCTGAAATGCAGTTAGGCACTACTTGGAAACTAAGTATTATTAACCTGGGAAGAATTTGCACTTCTTTCTCACTTTGGCGAAAGGTCAACGCAGTATATTTGCAGAGAATAAAAGAAACATTTTGAAATAAAGCCGGGACCGTTTTGTTGGTAAGGAAGAAATTCCACTTTGTGTTATCTTAGTGTGGATAGAGTAAAGTCAACTAAACCGGTAGTCAGAAGATTTAGGTTTTAGTTTTTAAAGTGTATCTAAGTAGATGCCTAATTTTTTGATAACTTACTTTATCTCTAGGTGTTGGCGTTTTCCCCCCCTGTAAATTAAAGGGTTTACCTATTTATTCAGCAAATGTTTTCCTGTGTGTTTACTTTGTACACAGCATTGTCCTGCGTGAATAAATTCAAACCTAATCAGTGAGAAAAATTTCCATGTTGTGAAAACAGCAAGGTAAAGACAGATTTGTTTTGACTGGAGGGAAAGGATCAGAGATGACATTAGACTGGGATTTTAAAGGCTGGAAAGGCTTTCACAAGATCAGAGCTAGATTGGGGTATTTACTACTGGTTGAAGAACTACCCCAAGCAAAAGCCCTTGAGCACTGACAAAGATTAGTGTGTCCATTTAATAGCTAGCCCGGTGTGGGCTGAAGTAAAAAGTTTGTGAAGGAGTATAGTGGATGCTGGAACTGGAACAGCGTTTGAGGACATGTAGAATATTTGAAATGCTTTGCTTAGGAATTTGTCATACTGAGGCACTGAACTTTGAGTGATGTTAGTAAGCATTTCTGTGTTTTGGAAAGGTAACTCAATTGGCTGTGTAAAAGATGGATTGGAAATGGAAATTTTAAGGGCTGGGTGACCAGTTAGAAACCTATTTTAATAGAGTAGTTAAAAGATAATGAGAAACCTAAACAGGACAGTACAATAGGAATAAATTTGGGGTACTTAGAACCACTGGGATTATTTAAATAGAGAAGATGAGAGAGATTGTTAAAGACCTAGAATTTGTAGCTGAGTGGGAGGAAGATTGGGCAATAGGAAGAAGAACAGGTTTGTTAGGGGAGAAGATAATCTGGATTTTGGACATTGTTACATTTGCGTTACTGTTGGATATCAATGTGGAGATAGTAGCAAGCAGTTAGAAATGGAAGTTTGAAGTTCATGGGAGAGGTCAGGAATAAAGACAAAAATCTGAGTATAATTTGCAGTGTCATTCATTTATTATACAGGTATTTATTCAGTGCTTACTAGGTCCTTTAAGCTTGTAGTGAAGATGAATTTAGAGCTTCACAGTATCAGAAATGAGCCCTGGCTGGTGTGGCTCAGTGGATTGGGCACCTGCCTGAGAACCAAAGGGTTGCTGGTTCAATTCCCTCTCAAGGCATGTGCTTGGGTTGCGGGCCAGGTCCCCTGTAGGGGGGCGCATTAGAGGCAACCATACATTGATGTTTCTCTCTCTTCTTTCCCTTCTCTCTAAAAATAAATAAATAAAATCTAAAAAAAGAAAAAGGAAATGACTCTAGGAGACCTAAATTCCTTATGAATTACATAAAGTACTGTGCCAGGCACTGTGCTAGATGCTGGGAGATACAGTATTGGAACAAGACTAGTTCTTTCCCTTGTTTATGGAGCTAACAATTTAGGGGTAGCCAGACAAAAAATATTGTATAAAGCCAAATGAAAGAATTAGAAATTGCGATTAGTGGAGACAGTAGAGGGAGAAAATAAAGGTGGGAGTATGGAGAACCTTCTTTGGATAAGGTGCTAGGAAAGCCTTTCTAAATGAGTTAGCAGTTAAACTAAACTCTGAAGGATTAAAACACACAAAAGAGCTAACGAATTGAAGAGGAGGGTAAAGCATTCCTCGGTAGAGGAAAATGTTATGTACAAACCCCTAATATAAGAAAGAGTTTAATGTGTTCAAGGAGCTAAGGGAGATTGATCTGGCTGGAGCTCGGGAAGCAAGTAGAGGAGGGTGACTCCAAAGTGTGGTTGGAGAGGCAGGAATATCTCACATGAGTTCTTACAGGCCAGAAAAAGGAGTTTGGATTTTGTCTAGACACATTGAAAAGCCTAGAGGAGAGTTTCAAACAGGGAAGTATACGTAATAGGATTCACATTTTAAAACATTTACTGCTGTGGAGAGACTAGAATGGATAGTGGCAAGAGTAGAAGCAGGGAGATCAGTTATGAGGCAGTTTCTTGCCCTAACAGTGCTTCAGGGCAAGAGTTGATGGTGGTCTGGAGTAGGGTGGTGGCCATAGAAATAGAAGTAGGTGGATTTGCTATATTTTTTCTTCTGGAGATAAAATCAATAAGCCTTGCAATTGAATTGAGTATTGGGAGCAAAGGTAGAAAGTAATAAAAGTTTCTCCTAAATGAGGTGAATGGTGGTCCTTGAGAAGAGGTTTGTGGTCAGAGGGGCTGGCAGGAAATGGTGGGAGAGAGGCTTGGGGGAGAATTTGTTTTGGATATGTTAAAATTGAGATATCAAATTAAAATGTAAGAGATGTCAAGTAAGCAATTGTATATACAAGTCTGCAGCTCAGAGGAGATATCTGGATTACAAATTACAATTTTGGAGACCATATTTAAAGCCAAGGTACTAGATAAATTCACTGGAGGGAGAGAGCATAGCAAGAAAAGAGGACTTGAAGAATAACCTGAGAAATACGAACATTTAGGAGCTAAGTGGAGGAGGAGTATTGGAGTTTTCAAAGGAGATGGAAGAAATGGCCAATAAGGTAGCAGTGAAATAAGGAACATGTATTTTGGAAGCAGAGTAGCATTTGAGGAAGGAGGCAATGCTTCTGAGAGACAATGCCAGTTATGCCTCTTTGGCTGCAAGTGACCAATTTACTTTAGAAGAGAAATTTATAACAAGGATGGGGGCAGGTCACAGGACCGAAGAAAATTTTGAAGGCCCCGCCTGGCTTTATAAAGGACAGGAATATGAGCAGCCCCAGGGGAGGCTGCTAACGCATTACTGGAAGGAATGGTCTGCTGCAGCATTTTTCAGTCCTTAGTTACTTATTTGAGGATTCGCATTCTGAGGGAAAGTGTCTGATTTGTTCAGCATGGGTCAAGTCTCCAATAGCTGGCCAGGGTAGAAAAGCACATCTTAGTCTACGGTTCCGCCAAGAATGTAATCAATATGTGAGGGGTCGATCCCCAAATAAAATGTGGGTCCTGTCACCCAGGCAGAGAAAATGAATGTAGGACAGTCAAAAACAACCGTTGTCCATTGCAAAGGTCAATAAAGGTGAGGACAGCAAAGTGTCCATTGGATTTGGTAACATGAAGATAATGAGTAATCTTTACAAGAGAGGTTTTGGTGAATTGATGGGGTAGATTGTAATTGGAGATGAGAAAGTGGAAACAATTCTCTTGATGAAACTTGGCTTATAGAGAATTAGGGTTGTAGAGGATTAGGTGACTGAAGTAAAATTCAGGGCCGTGGGAACAGAACATACAGATCTTGGGAAGAGAAGGGTGGAGGCCCAAGGTGAAGCCTACAGTTTCTAAGACTCACTCTGGCTTTACAATTCTACATTCCAAATTTCTTTTTGCTGGTACCTGTTACTACTTCATCATTAGAATTTAATTGCCACCAAAATATGCTAGGTTTGATATAGAAAGTTACCTGGTTTTTCTGTTCCCAGCATTACTAAATTTTACACCAAAATTTAAACTGCTCTTTTGAGGTAAATTTTAATTTTTGGACTTTGTAATTCACTACTATTAGTAGAATTTTTGTTTTCATTTTTTAACGGTTACTGTCTTGTTCGGGTTTACGCCTGTGGTCAGCCACAGGTGGAGATGGAGAGCGCTAGGAAGCAGATTGGCCCATGGTAAGAGAGGCTAGTCCTTTTGCTTGAAATCACATGCTTTATTTTAACCTTTGTAATGGTGATCAGTTGGGGGGAGCACAGTGTTTGTCAATTTCTTGCCACTTTTTCCCATTACCCACTCCCCTAGTACTTCTTTCTAAAACTGGATCAAGGTCAAGGCATTGTTGACCTCCCTTTAGTTAGAGCAGTACTGATATTTTGGCTTTGTTATTTAGGGTGGAATCACTTTGCTTTTTAGAGGTTGACACAATGATGTTCTGTTTCTTTTATGAACCAAAGTAGTTAAAGCTCCTGGTCATCTTTACCTTTCGAATACACTCCCTTCTGCATAGCAGTCAGGACTGAGGCAAGAGACCTGTATCATCTCTGTTCCCTGTTGCTTGCTTAGTTTACTTTAGATTGGTTTTCCCTCCCAATATTTCCCTGTATAGCCTGCATTGGTTTTTGGCCATCTCTATCATAAAGAAATCATGTTATTATTAATTCCGGTATAATATGTGAGAGTTCTGCATTGAGGTTTGAGACAGAAGACTTTTTCTTTGCTACTGATTGCCTAGTGTGTAATGTTTTCCTTTGCAGATCTCACAGGGAGGGCTCAAGGACAAGATTCAAGTAATCTCAAGAGCTCCAACAATCATAACTGCTGATTGTTTGTAATATATATTAAAAGCAGATTATGTCTATGGCTTTACACTTTATGGCTGATTCTGTGTTTAATATATGTATTTTAGACATTTTGAAGGTACTTTAGTAGTGTTTTTCAGTCTGTGGAACATAACCTGTTAGCTTGTGAGATCAGTTTGGGTCTTTTTTATAAGTAAGACAGTTCATGAGAGTAGTATAGGTTAGTATTGTTTTATGAAAATGTTTATTTGTGTGTGCTTCTGTGTGTATTTTATTTACTGGGTTATGATGGAAAATGTGTCTTGCTGTAGGTTGCAGTCAAAAGTTTGAAAACCACTGCTTTTTAGGAAATTTGGACTCTAATAAAAGGCAGAGTTCTTAACCTTTTATAGTATACTAAGCATTCGATAGACTTTTTTCTTAAGCACCTATGAAGAACTGTATTTCTGAAGAATTTTATAATTATTTCTGTTGACTAATATAAAAATAATCCTAGGGTACATCTGTTTCATTTCTGTATTTCAGATGAGTTTCCTAGGGCCAAGAAGATGAGTAGCTTGCCCAGGTCTCAACCTAGTCAGAGGCAGAGTTTAGATTCCTGCTTTAGAGACCTTGTGCTTTTGTTTTTTAAAAACATATCTCTTTATGTTTCTTTTAACCTGTTTCTTTAACCTGTTTGGCAACTTAGTGTTTTAATGCGTGATTTGCTGGATGATGTTGAGTGTACTATAGAAAAAGAATGCAGTTTATCAAACTTTACTTCCTAGGATTTGTTTATTTGGCTAAAAACGGTTGTTCTCAGGATGGTCCTGATCATAGAGATGCTGTTGTCCTAAATCTGCTTTGCTATTGTTGAATTCCCTAATTAATTATTTCTAAAACTTTTCAGGGCTCCTTGTTCTTTGCTTTGGTTCATTGTAGAGGTTTTATTGCCTGCATTTTTTTAAATCTCTAGGCTGACTATGGGCTAACATTCAATAATAGCAGTGGCAGGGTCAGTGGATTTATAAATAATATATACTGGACCAAGGTGTTTTGGGTTTTTTTTTTTTAAACAGATTAATGTGCTTTGATGGTCATCGGGAACCAGGCACACAGTAAAATTTAGTTGCCAGCAAGGGGAGAGAGAGATAGGGTCTGGGCAGCAGTACTTAGACCAGTCCCTGGGTTTCTGAGGCCAGTTTGTTTTGTTGTGAACTCTTTATCTAGAGGCAAGATTCTTTATTTATGATCTGTGGAAAATATGATTCGATGGGCCCGGCCTTGGTTGCTGATAATTGAATGTGATTGTCTCTTCCATTATTTATAAATAGAAGTACGTTTTCTATTTAAAAGGAAATAAGGATGTACATTTTGACTGTCCACCAGGTACAGATACATAATAAAAATGAGTAGCCCTGGCTGGGTAGTTCACTTGGTTAGAGCATTGTCCCTATCTGCCAAGGTTGCGGGTTCAGTCTCTGGTCAGGGGACATAGAAGAATCAACCAATGAATGCATGCGCATATATATATATATATATATATATATATATATATATATATATGGAACAACAAATCGATTTCTCGCCCCCTCCCCCCCGGCTCTCTAAAAATCAGTAAGTTTAAAAAAATAATAATAAATAAAAGGAACATATATTATCTGTTTACTTTAAACAACTTTGGGTGATATAGTGACCATTTTGTATATTGCAGTTCTAATCTCTTATCTTAATTAATAGCATGAGAAAGCCTGGGAAAAATTTCCTCTGAGACCCATAATTTTCTTGAAAATAGCTTCCCTTTGAGTAAGAGCAGTGTCTTACATTCCAGTGTCATGGAAATTGCATTTAAAGGAAAAACATTGCTTTGGAAACCACCCCCCCCCCCGATACTGGCAAATTATTTTTATTATAAATATGTTAAATAAACATAAAGCTAGGTAATACTTATACCTCCTATGCTGAACTTTTATAGCTCTTAATCAACTATAACACCAAAACAAATTTACAAATCAATAATAGCAGTGCAAGGGTCAGTGGATTTCTAAAATATATATGCTAAACAAAGATTGTTTAAGCAGTCTAATACGTTTTGCTGGTCATAGGCAACCATGTACATCATAAAATTTAAGTTATCAGGATTATGTCATTGCCATGGATTTATATCTTTATGAGTATGTATGCAGATGTAGACAACATCATAAAATGAAAATTCAAATTAACATTCATATTATGTGGTAGAGATATTGTTTTGCTAAAATGAAATACATATTGAATGTTGAGCTTAACGGTGGAAAGATTTAGCCTTGGATTCAGTAATATATTTCATCTGTTTCTACATTTGAACTTTAGGAATACTAATGCAGAGGATATCATACAAGGTAGTATTTATAATGTCAGGGCATTGTTACACAGCTTGTAATAATCAGATCTTATATTTAACCAAAGGTGACTGAAAAGTCCTTGAATGTCAGTTTTAATGAAGTATTGTATGATAACTTTGTAGAGTTAGGGGTGGCTTGTTCAATTGAAGATAAGATGTGCTTTGTGCCCTGACTGGTGTGATTCAGAGGGTTGGGTGTCATACCACAGAATGAAAGGTCACTGGTTTGATTCCTGGTCAGGGCACATGCCTGAGTTGTGTAGCAGGTCCCCATTTGGGGGACATGCAAGAAGCAACTTATTGATGTTTCTCTCCCTCTCTTTCTCCCTCCCCTCCCCTCTTTCTAAAAATAAAAAAATAAAAAAAAAAACCAAAACCAAAAACAATTTGCTTTGCAAGTGAAAAGATAACACAATGGAAGAAAGTTTATGCAAATCTGTCTGATAAGGGACTTGTATCTAGAATATATAAAGAACTCTTAAAATGCAACAATAAAAAGATGAATCATTTAGCCAAAAAAGTTGTACAAATGCCCAGTAAACACAGGAAAAGATGCTCAGCATCATTAGCCATCAGGTAGTTCAACTCAAAACCACAGTAGGTTACCACTTCCCACCCACCAGGATGGCTATGATGAAAAAGACAGATACTAACAAGAGTTGGTGAGGGTGTGGAGAAATTGGATCCCCCCTCATACATTACTGGTCGGATTGTAAGGTGACACAACCACTTTGGAAAACAGCCTGGTATTCCTCAAGAGGTTAAATATAGAGTTACCATATGACCTAGAAATTTCACTCCTAGACATGTATAGAAAAGAATGAAAATATGTCCACAGAAAAACTTGTACATGAATGTTCATGGCAGCATTATACATAATAACCAAATTATAGAAACAACTGAAATGTGAAAGTAACCCAAATGTCCATCAACTGATAATTTGATAAATAAAATATATATCCACACAATAGAATATTATTTGGCAGTTAAAAGAAATGACGTGCTGACGTGTTGTGCATGCTACAACGACGACAAATCTTGTAAGTGTTATGCTAAGTGAAAGCAGCCTGGCATAATCATACATATAATGCCATTTATAAGAAATGTTCAGGGTACGTAAATCCATACATACAGAAAGTAGATTAATAATTGCCTAGGCCTGGTCAGTGGAGAGTTTGGGAGAAAACGGGTGCGGTCTTTCTTTTTTGGAATGATGAAAATTTTGTAAAACTATGGCTATGGTTGCACAATTTATAGTCTTTAAATGAGTGAATTGTATGTTATGTGAATTATATCTCAGTGAAGCTGTTACTTAAAAAAGATTTGCATTGCACTTTTAAAAAATCTGTGAAATGGGTAATGGAACCGGGAATTGAATTGGATTGGATTTGCCATCACACTTGGCTAGTGCTGTGTTAAAGGTGAGATCCGAGGCACATTTGCTGTGGTGCTCAGTGCTCCAGTACAGATTCTTTTGAGGTCAGCCTTCCTATTCTGCTGCATCGTACTGTTCTCTTTTGTTTATACAGTACACATAAAAACCACAAATTTGGACACTAAAATTGTATGGCAGTACTCAGTTATAATATGGGTACCCATGTGTTCCAGAAAGTGCTTGTGCTAATTTTTTAAGATTATCATTGAAATGAAAACAGTCTTAGGATACCCAGCCTTTTGGTGTCTCTGGGCCATTGCGACAGGTAATTTACACACACACACACACACACACACACACACACACACCCCACACACACACACACCCCACACACACACACCCCACCCCCACCCCCCCATAATATTGTAGGTAAATTTACAATTTTGTGTTGGGCTGCATTCATAGCCGTGCTGAGCCGCATGCAGCCTGTGGGCCACAGGTTGGACACCCCTGAAGGATGTCATAAATAACCATGGACCCTTGAGAAATGGTAATCTAGAGGTGGCTCTTAAACTATGAGAGAGGTGCAGCTCCCTTCTCTAAGTTATTACAGCTTTGCAAAAATGTCTAAGGTGTGCTGTACCTGATTTCCCCCTTATTCAGGGTACATATTCATATCCTTCCATTTTTTTTTTTCATTAGGTAAGAAAACTGAAACCTATTCCTGGAGCCAGTACCATTAGTTTCTAAAAAACCTAGCAAATATGAAGAGAGTAAATAGCCATCTAGTTTCTTAGAGATTTTACAATCCTAGAATCTCAGAAATGGAGGAAATTTAGGTATAACCTAAACAAGTATTTGGTGATTTCTTGCCTTCTTGAGATGAGCTGGAATCAAGGGAAAGGAATTCTTAAACTCTGGTGATTCGAGATCAAACTTAGAGATGTGTAATCACTATTCATGCCAACCTGCTCTGTGGGCGGAGGTCTAGCTTGGTAGTTTAATAACTTGGGCAGCTGATGTGCTGGACCTTAGTCCCTTCCTCTGTAAAAAGAGGGATGGATAAACCACACTGAGCTATTATAGTGCTTGAATAAGAAAAATGTATGTGAAAGGAAAAGTTGGGGATTTATGGTACTTTATGTGGGAAACTTAAAATTTTTTTAAATCTTGTAAATTTTTTTTATGATGAAAAATACATATTTCTGGCAGCTAACAAGAGGGAGAGGGAGGAAATATTAGGGAATAACATTTATTCAGGTACTTCTGAATGCTTTTTTTTAAAGATTTTATTTTTATACTTTTTAGACAGGAAGGGGGAGAAATACCAATGTGTAGTTGCCTCTTGTGCCCCCCAACTGGGGACCTGGCCCACAGCTCAGGTATATGTCCTGATTGGGAATTGAACTGGCAACCCTTTGGTTCACAAGCCCAGCGTTCAAAGCACCGAGCTACATCAGCCAGGGCTGGATGCTCTTTTAAAAAGTCTGCCTTATTCTAACTTTTCACTTTACCTTGGTATTAACTAAAAACTCCCAACATGGGTATATTTTACACTGTATGACCATTTTGTGTTTAATAGTGCTTCCAATTTTAGCAACAGTTATACAAAATAAAGTGATTCATTTTGCTAAGATCCTAAAAAAAGAAATAAAAAAGCTATAAGAAAGCAAGAATTGAAATTATGGGGAGAAAACAGCTCCATCTGGGTCCCAAGAATACTACTTTTAGAACACACTATTCAAATTTTGACTGTATAACTATTTTTAGAAAAATTGGGAAATTGAGAAAAGAAAAATAAGTCCCACCAGCCTACCACCCAAAATATCACAGCTATGTGAATTTTCTCTTTTTTCTTTGCACATCTTAACTAGTTTTAATATTGGCAAATGTGTGATTTTGTGTTTGTTTTGTAATTTGTCATTAGCACTTTTCTTTGTTGTTACATTGTTTTCATAACCATATTTTTAAGTGACGTAATCTAATTGCTGGGTATAATTTAATCAGTGGTCCCTGATTGTTGGATATATATGTGTATTTATATGTTGCTTGCAGTTGCTTATTATTGCAGATGATAACATAAAATTCTTCAGACTTACAGCTTTTGCCATATTTGAGACCTTTGCTTAGGACAGATTAGTAGAAGAAGAAATTGTACATCGAAGTGTAACTTTTTATGGGTTTTGATACCCATTGGCTTGTTCTATTTTAAAACAAGTGTTTTGGGCCAATTCTTTATTTGCTTGCTTGTTGTGGATATACAGGTGTGGGCAAAAGTAGGTTTACAGTTGTTTGTATGCGAACAGACATGCAGGTTATGATTATTAAAATAGCTTTATTAACCCAAAAGAAGGTTGCAACTGTAAACCTACTTTCGCCAACCCCTGTATAAAGAAGGCGTTGTTTATTTAGCTACATTTTTCCTCTACTCTTAATTCTCTCTCTCTTTCTCTCTTTTTTCCCCCCTATTTTAGGCTAAATTTATTACCCACCCACCCAGCACAGCATCTTACAGGAAAAGCATAGCACTTCCTAGAGGACTATGAGCATAAACAGGAAGGTGTCACTGACTCTGAATTAAAAGTTTAACCTGTCCCCTGAACAGCTACAGGATTTGGAAGCTGAATCAATGTTATCAGATGAGTTAGAATCCAAACCAGAGGTGAGCACAGTTAGTTTGTTTCTTTCCTTTTTGGTGGGCTGTATTCCAAAGTTCATCCTTAACTTAGTTTGGGGGTCAGCAAACTTTTTCTGTAATGGGCCAGAGAGTAAAGCTTTAGTCTTTGTGGGATATATCATTTTGATTTTAACTACTGGTTTGTTATTTTTCTGTTACTAAGTGTGTTCTCAAAGATTTAAGAATCCCATTTTTACCTCTTATGACTTTTAATATTATTTAAATAAATGTAAAATTATATATTTAGATAATTATATGACAAAATTTTATTTTACCTATGGCTTATATGTATAATGTGTGTATATATGTAAATATTTACTATCACAAACCATTCTTTTATTAATTTTGCATATATCTGAAAGTATTTTTTAATGTAGTTAGAGGACTTAAACATCTTTAATTTTTTTTTCATTTTAATTTAAGTATATCTGTGTTACATAATGGAAAGGTCACTGAATTTGGAATCAGATTACGTAAGTTTGAAGACTGACACTGCTTCTAACTAGTCTTGTGACCTTAGAAAAACCATTTAGTGTCTTCATCTTGATTCCTGATCTTTAAAATACATGTTCGAGCTTACTGAGTTATAGTGAGGGTTAAAAGAGCCAATACCTAGAAAAGTGCTTTATAAAAATGTAATCAGTACAATGTGGTTGAATTTTTAATAGCTATCATTTAAAAATATAATTATTTTTATTATTTCTTTGTTTGGCAGAAGATGACAGAGGTTAAATTACTTATATAATTCAGCCTTCTCCAGAACAGATGACTTGGTAAAAATAACTTTAAATTTTATGTCATTAATCTAGTTTTTAAACAAATATGGCTGAGACTAGTGAACAATCAAGGCTTAATTACATCATTACCTTTTTTTTGTAAATTCAGAGGTTTCTATCCATTCCTAACAACTTGTATTTTTTAATGTTGTTTCCCCTCCCTCCACCCCCTAGCTCCTGGTACAGTTTGTTCAGAATACATCCATCCCATTGGGACAGGGGCTAGTAGAATCAGAAGCTAAAGATATTACTTGCTTGTCCCTCCTTCCGGTGACTGAGGCCTCAGAATGCAGTCAGCTAATATTACCAGGTAAAACTTAAGATCACAGCAGATAAAATAAATAAGTCATAAGAACTTAGCCTGTTCTATGGCACTGGGGGAATGGGATAACTGATTTTATAACTGACTGTGGGACTGTAATAATTTGGAACCATGGAGAAAAAGTAGCCATAGAAGTCATAAGTGCATTGGTAGTTTACGCCATAGGAATGGGTATGATAACCCATAGAGTGTGAGAGTGAGAAGAAAAGAAGGATGTAGAATGCCATGGAACCCCCTATTCAAGGTACAGGGTAAGGCAGGAGAGCCTGTCAAGGAGGGATGAAGGAAAGGCTAGAAGAGTATGAGGAATATTGGCGTAAAGTACAGACACGGGACCCAAGGGAATAGGGTAACAAGGACATTGTTGACCTTAGTGGAGCCTGTTCCGTGGAAGGGAGTGGAAAGCCAGGCAGGTGTGGGTTGAGATATTAGTGTAAGGTAAGTATAGCTGAGGAAGTATCTATACTTTGTAAAGACTCTCCTGTTATGGGAAGGAAAGAGAGAAGGATGTAAGATCGATGGAAGAATTCTTTTCTCAGATTTGAAATATTTAAGGGTGGTTTTATGCTAAAAGGCAAGAGCCAGTTAGAGAAGCTGCAGATCTGAAACATGGATAATTGGTGAGGAGGCTTCAGGAGAAATAGAATGAAGTAGAATGCTTTGGGAGGCAACAGGGCAGTCCTATCACTTAGCTACTACCAAGGAGAACATTATTTTTAGATGCAATAGATTCTTGGTTTCCTGGTCCTTGTTTTAAAATTTGGAACATTAATGTTAAATCAAGGGAGGATCAGTGTTAACCCGGTGCTGACAAACTATTTGCTATAAAGTCTTCTGGTTACTGTCTGTCAGTGGTCTGTTTTCTTAGAGCTTTGGAGTGACTTTAAAATCTATTTCAATGTTTAAAAATTCAAGAAGGGCAGATGTAGTGAACCAACCAATGTTGACTTAAGGTTTCCCTAACTAACTCCTAGTTTTTCCACACTTTCCACCTCTCAATTCCCATTTTTCTACTAGTGTATTGGGAGTCTTTCCAGATACTTACAGATTTTCAATATGTGAAAATTTCCATCTGCCAATAAATTTTGATCTTCATTGGGCTTTTTCCCTGACTTTTCTCTCCCAATTTTAATTTATTGAATAAATATTTAACAATAATAAAGGAAAGGAAAACAAAAGCATCTTCTTTTTCACATTACCTTCTTTTAGTTTTAACTTTGATTTAAAACATTTTGAGAACAAATTACTATAGAAAATAACTCATGCACTCACCTCCCAGCTTATGAAATACAATATATCAATAACAGATGTATCCGCACATAAATCCCTGATCTCATTCCCCTCCCTCTTAAGTATGTATGTATCATTCCATGCATGGCCTACATGCAATCTTTTCACTTGGGGTATGTGATACATACAGAAAAGTACAAAACCATATAGATATACATATTGAAGAGTTACTGAAAAGGAGACACCCACTACTTAATCAAAAAGTAGAACATTGCCAGCTCCTAAGCCCTCCATGGGCTCCTCCTTGATAAAGACAAGCTCTGTTGTTCGTAGGTCCCCACCGTCCTTAACTTTTCAGAGAGTTGTTTGTTTCTAAGTTTCCAGTAACCACACAAGTCTAAGTAATACAGTGTAATTTTAGCTATTTTTGGACTTTAAGTTAATGGAATTGTATGAGTGTATGTTGTTGTACCCTTCTTTTTTTACTCTGTTTTTGTGAGATTTATCCTTGTGTGTAGCTATGGTTTGTTTGGTTTCTCATGAGTGTACCACAATATTCATGCCACTGTTGAATAACAGAAAATAACTAAAATAACTATAGTTATTTTTCTGATGTTCTGTGATAAACTGTGTCTATGAACTTTATTTTTTTTTAAATTGTGGTAAAATATAAATAATAAAATTTACCATTTTAACCAGTTAAATTTACCATCCAACCAGTTCTATGGCATTAATAAGTACATCTATATCGTTATGTAACTTTATTAGGCTCTGAAATGGCCATACTGTCCCTAGGCTTCCACTTTCATTCCTATAATCTTATCTGTTATCTCCTCAAAATAGGAAAGAAAGGTTATCTGTATTGGATAAAGATGAACTCCTGAAAACATTGGATGCTATAGCACTGTAGTGCAGTTCCTCATTATATTGCAACCAAAACCTTTGTAAATTGATATCCTCCCTTACAATAATATTAGAGAAAAGGTATTCTGATTATTTCTTTACATCCAGTGTAAATCCATGCTGTAATGAAATACACTGATGATTATTAAAATTTCAGTTTTTTCCCAGGTCATGTTTTCCTTTTTCCCCTAATGACTCACCGGAACTGTCACATACATGTTATAAAAATTAAAGGAAGTGGTCTCTCCCCAAGAAAAATAAGTTAAAATTTAGATCCTATTCTTAAGTTAGTATTCATTGTGTAACCATATTTTTCAGTCAAAAAGTACAGACTTCTGGCCTCAGCAGGACAAAGGTCTGCAAGTACAAACATGGGCGATGGATGCCAGGTGTCAGGAGCATGTCCCTCGCTTTCTGCCTGCTTCCCTTTACAACTTAAAGCCAACTCTCCTCTTTTCTGAGGCACATTTTGTATTTGTAAAATGAAAATGCTGTCTGTTCCTCCAACGATGTTCGTTACTAAGGGATATTTTAAGGGTATTAGGTGCTAGTATCAAAATGGTGAAATCTTTGGAGGTAGGTGCTTCATAAAGCTGTGGTATTTTCTGATTACTAGATGATACTCCAAATCATACTAACTCCTCCAAGGAGGTCCCTTCTTCGGCTGTGTTGAGAAGCCTTCAGGTGAATGTGGGCCCAGACGGAGAGGAGACGAGGGCTCAGACTGTGCAGAAGTCCCCGGAGTTCTTGTCCACTCCAGAGTCTCCTAGCTTGTTGCAAGATTTACAGCCAAGTGATAGCACTTCTTTTATTCTTCTTAACCTAACGAGAGCAGGTATTTTTTTTAAATCTTTTTCTGAACTCTGGTCATGCTTAAAATGGAATGAAGCTTTATTACTTTATTATTTTGGAGAATTGATACAGTCTAGTGATCTGTTCAGTGTAGAGAGAGAGGAGGTGGCCTCTAGGTTGACTCAAAAGTTTCTTGTTTGGGAAATTAGGTGGTGCTGGTCACCAAGATAGTGAAAACAGAAAGAACAGCACCGGAGGGAGGATGATTAGGTCCTGTTTGTGCCTGTTGATATTGAGATATGGGAGGGACATTCGAGAGGAGGTGTCCTTTAGAGTTAGAAACAGAAGTTCAGAGTTCTAGAGAGGTCTGGTGGGAAATAAGTAATTTTGGTGCTTTCCAGTTTTCAGGAAATGTATGAAACAGTGAGTAGGATTCTTTGATTCAGGAGTAGTCTAGAACAGCGGTCCCCAACCTTTTTGGCACCAGGGGTTGGTTTCATGGAAGACAGTTCTTCCATGGACCAGGGTGGAGGGGGTGGTTTTGGGGTGATTCAAGCTCAAGCTCGCTTCCTGCTCTGCGGCCTGGTTCCTAACAGGCCTGGACCAGTACCATCCGTGGCACAGAGGTTGGAGACCCCTGGTCTAGAACACAAACAGAAAAGCAGGCAAATCCTGGGACCCTGAAAAAAAAAAAAAAGCCAAACATTTATGAGGGTAACAGAAAAATAGGAAGGAGTTGCTAGAGAGGGATAAAGAAAACAGAACGGGAATGGTGTTTACCAGAGGGAGAAGGGGGTGAGGAGGAGGTAGTCAGTGGCAAAGGGGGTCAAATATATAGTGACGGAAGGAGATTTGACTGTGGTGAGCACCATGCAATATACAGATGATGTATTATAGAACTGTATACTTGAAACCTTTATAATTTTATTAACTGATATCATCCTAATAAACTTAATAAGAACATAGAATGTGAGTGGTGTGGGGCAAGCCAAGGGAGGAAAACATTTTAAAGGAGAAAAGGTGTTAAGTCCTGCCGCATACTTCAGAATGGGCTAGTGAGGTGAGGACTGGGAAGTGCATGTCTGGTGACCTTAATGAGAGCAATTGTTTTTGCGGTAGCAGAGGGCGCGGCCGGGGTTAAAGAGATGGGGAATAGATGGCAGGTGAGAAAGTGGATATGCAAGGTAGAAGTTCCGCTTGTTCAAGAGAGTTGACTTTGACAGAACAGGTGAAGGGGACAGCTAGAGAAGTACTTAGGACTTTCTATTCTTTAAAAAAAAACAAAAACAAAAAACAGATAAAGATGGGAGAGACTTGAGCTTGGACAGATTTAAAGGCCGTAAGGGAACTGTAAGCTGGCCAGTAGAGAGGAGACAGCTGAAGGAGACGTGAAGGGATAGTTGAAGGGTAGCAAGGGGTGAGGGTTAGCCTGGTTGCTAGGAAGGACAGCTGTGCCTGTGAAAAAGGAGGTAAGATAAAGACACGCCTGTAAGCTGGGAGTGGAAAGGTGATAACCCAGTCTTGTCTGAGAACTGAAACTTGAGGTGAGAGGTGAAGGCCTGGGATAGCTGATTCAGGACGCACAGGGTTTCTGAGTCAAGGCCAATAGAAGGATTACTCAATGGCTAACCTTCGTATATCCTCTTGTTTCTTCCAGGCCTGAGCTCTTCAGCGGAGCACTTAGTATTTGTACAAGATGAGGCCGAGGATTCAGGGAATGATTTCCTCTCCAGTGAGAGCACGGACAGCAGCATTCCGTGGTTCCTCCGAGTTCAGGAGCTGGCCCATGACAGTTTGATCGCTGCTACTCGTGCACAGCTGGCAAAGAATGCAAAAACCAGCAGCAATGGTGAGACTCCTGTGGTGTTTTCCAGTATTCTGTGCCGAGATTTTGGTCATGCAGTGGTTATATTTTGAGTTACTAAATTGCTCCTCATGACAATGTAGCAATGAGCTATGAGGTCTGTAGTATTGTTTCTTTTGAGTTCAGCATGTCCGTACTACTTCCTCTCCTACTTTCCTCTTTCCAGTAATTTTCAAAGTGTGGTCTTTGGATCGTCAGCATCACCTAGGAATTTAGCAATGCAGATACTCAGGCCTTGTCCTACTGAATCAGAAACTTGCCATCTTTTAGGAAGCCCTTTTGGTGGTTGTGATGGATGTTAAAGCTTGAGGGCCATGGCTTTGCTTAGCTGCTCAGAAACGGCTGCAAAACCTTTGCCATGAAACATGCCTGTAACTTTTTTCTTAACAAGATAAAGTTTAAAAGTTACAGAGGCAAAAAGAAGGGCCCTTGGAAGAAATGGGCTCAGGGAATAAGTTACAGAGACAAAAGAAGGGCCCCTGCAGCTTAGGAGAGAGAAAGGTAAAGTATAATGCACCTGGGGGAAGAAGAGAGGGGGAAAAGCACAGGTGTACTCTCAGAAGGAGAGTGCCTGTCGTAATACTTTTGTTTTAGATTTGCTACTGTATTTTCTCATTAACCTATAACAGTTAAGGTAATATTGCGTTGGCCAAAAAGTTCATTTAGTTTTTTCTGTACAATGGCTCTAGTAGTGCTTAGTTGTCTTTAACTTCATTTGAAACGATTTCGTTAGATTGTATTGTGACAACTGTCATAACAGCAGTGCATTTAAAAAAAAATCAAAATTGTGAAATTTTGCAGCCATTTTAGTATTGAAGTTGGAATAAGATATGCAACAGTTTCAGTGTATTATGTTTTATTATTTCAAGAAAGGCAACTGAAATGCAAAAGCAAAAAAAGATCTGTGCAGTGTATGGAGAAGGTGCTGTGACTAATTGAACATGTCAAAAGTGGTTGGTGAATTTTTGTGGTACTGTTGACACTTTGTCCAAATAATTCTTTGCTGTGGGGCTGTCTTGTGCATTGGAAGATGTTTAGCAGCAGCCCTGGCCTCTACCCACTAGAAGCTAATAGCAGGAGATAGCTGACATACTGAAAATGTCCAGATCAATAAAGTTATTGGTGAAAGTGAAAATGTGTCCTTTATTTTATGGAAAAAATAAACGGACTTTTTAGCCAACCCAATAGCACTGTATTTGCCAATGAGAAAGCAGTGTAGGAATGGGATTTGGGATTTGGACTCTGGGGGCCTGAGATCTGTATCTGTGGCCATCATTTACTAGTACCTTGCCTGGGGAATATAACTTCCCTTAGTGCCAGTTTTCTCACATTCAGGGCAAAGAGATCAGGTAGCTTACCTGATTGGGTTGTTACAGAGATTAAATAAGATTCTGTCTGTGAAATGCCTTATAATCAGCAAAGCATTGTATGGATGTTTTTATTACTCTCAGAATTTGTTTCTTTGCTACCTAACAGTTACCTGATACATTTGAGTATAAGGTGAATCCAAATATATGATAGTCTTCCATTTCTCAATGAAATGATTCCCTAAAAGCCTTTTTGGGGCTAATTGTGATATATAAACTTTTAGGCATGTAGATAAAATTGAATATTGCAATTGCTATTTGAGAATTTATTTTGGTTACACACATTTTAAATTATATGGACTATATTAATTTAATGTTGCTTTTTACACATGAACATGTAATGAAATGATTTTACTCAGTATTTTAATACATTTAAACAAATACCTTTATCATTACTAAAGCTACTTTGTGAGCCTTGTAGCACAGTTCATTAAAGCAAATCATCTTGCCCTGGCCAGGTGGCTCAGATAGTTGGAGCATCGCCCCATACACCAAAAGGCTGCGGGTTCAGTTCCCAGTTAGGCACACACATAGGCTGCGTGTTGGGTCCCCAGTCAGGGCATGTGCAGGAGGCAGCTGATCGATGTTTCTCTCTCACATCAATGTCTCTCTCTCTCTCTCTCTCTCTCTCCCCCTCTTCCTCTCTAAAATCAATAAGCATATCCTCGGGTAAGGATTTAAAAAAATTTTTTTTTCTTAATAGTACATCCATCTAAGTTTATTGAGATATGAAAATATTTTAATTTTGCATATGATGCTTGTATCAGGGGTTAGCAAAGGTCCATGGGTCAAATATACACCTGTTTTTGTAAATAAACTTTTATTGGAATACTAACATGCCTGTTAGTTCTATAAATTGTCTATTATGGCAACTACCATGGCAAAGTTCAGTAGTTGTAACAGACCGTATAGCCCTCAAAGTAAAAAATATTTACTATCTGACCCTTTACAGAAAAAGTTTATTGATCCCTGCTGTATATGATACCCAAATGCAAAAGGTCCTCATAGAAACTGTAAGACCTTTGAAGTGTTTACAGTTGTTATTCAATTACTGCAGTATGAGGTGTTGAATTTCTTTGTTTCTGTTTTTTTAATGTTTGAGCCAGTTCATCAGGTGACCTCTGAATATCCAAAACTATCATTGGTTGAAATCATTTTAAGCTAATCTGTCTTCTGCAAACAGTACTGTCCCCCCCCCGCCCCCTCCCCCGCCCCCAAAAAACAAAGTAGTTCAGGGAGCACTTCTTTGAGTGATTTTATAATGACTCAAATACAAGACAACTCACTCTTTTCAGAGGGACTTTCTTCTGCTTTATGATTTTATCAGTGTTCTCATTGTATCTACAAAATTGAATGCACAAAGCCCCACCTGTCACAGGTTTAAATCTGTGGATCAGAGAGGGGTTTCTGTAGACCTTTCATTAAAAATTAATTAGGTAGAACTTTGAAGTTGGGAAATTTCTTTTACCGTATGTGCTGTTTAAATTTTACTTATGTACAGACACTACTTTTTCAATTAAACAGACAAAACCAAACTGTGGGACAATAATTTTAAAAGGAAAATATTAACTAACAGAAGGCATCTCATCTTTTACTTTGACCTTGGAGCAGTTAGTTTTATGGCTAGCATTTAAATACAGCAAGGAGAGTGTAGGGCAGGCAGGAGGAGAATAAGATTAGTAGATGGGACAGACACTGCTTAGCTGCCAGGTTTCAGGGAGTGATAGCTACAGCATATATATCCAGATCTTGGCTTTAGAGAGAAATTTGGAAATTAAATCTTATTCCTATGGTATGTATAAGTGGAAAGATAAACTCTGTATGCTTATAGCAGAATTAAATGAACGTTTTTCTGTATTGATGTCCAACTGTGTGAAACAAAATGGAGGAAAAGGAGCACCACCTGCTGCTTTGGAATTTATATAAATTTTTAATTAACTGATTTATTTAAATTTAAAGGAGGTACTTCTCTCCTTCCTTCCTTTTATTCTAGTGAACAAAAAAACTTCAGTAGATACTATCTCTCAATTTTTACAGTGTGGCTAGAGATTTAAAAAATGCTGTTTTTGCATTCTTAACTATGTCATAGTTGAAGAGGGTTGGTACAGAAAATTGGAAGGTGATATGATGAGATAGAATCATAGGAACAAGCAAATTGACTTCAGGAGATAGAAATCTAAGAATGGCATCTACAAAAGAAATTAACTACTGTAAGCCCAGAACTAAGCAAGAATGGTGTTCCTCCTTAAAATACAAGTTTTTATTAGCTGGAACTTTAAGTCACTTTCACCAGCAGTCTATTCTAGGTGTTGATATATCTGTCTTCCCACCAGTCTCTGTAATGCAAAACAGGTTTAACTCTCCTTTTTGATATGAAACCAAAGAATGGACATTTTGTACATTTGCCAGAGAGGCCTAATCTTGTGAAAACAAGGCACAGTGGCTTTGGTAGTTTCCTGGAGTAAGGGGATGGGATATAGAGTACTCTCACTTCTTTTTGTTAAATGGATACAAAGAGAGTTGCAGGAGATGAAAGATAGATATTTGATAACTGATCACTGGGAATAAAATATAGGAGCTTTATTGTTTGAACCAAAGTATCTAAACAGGGTCCTTTCCTGGATTACAAATATGCGACTCTCTTTTAGGAGAAAACGTCCACCTTGGTTCTGGTGATGGGCAACCCAAAGATTCTGGGCCCCTTCCTCAAGTGGAAAAGAAGCTCAAGTGTACAGTTGAAGGCTGTGACCGGACATTTGTGTGGCCAGCTCACTTTAAGTACCACCTCAAAACTCATCGGTGAGCAAATCTGAGATTCCTTACTCGGAACCACAGGACATTGGTGCTTCTAGAGGAACTTGTACCCAAAATTGACAAATTAAAGGCAAGCAGGGGCTGCCGCTCATTTGTGGTTAGGATGTCTTTTGTTCTTTAGTAGAAAGATCTTCATTGTCTCATCTTAATCTTGACATATATTTAATAAGACATTTGCCCCTAAGTGAGCTGCAGCAAGAGTTCTCAAATCGCATTATAAACATAATTTCTTAGAGAACTTAAAAAGAATAATTCAAAACTTGACCCCATCCTAAACCAGTGAAATCCATTCTGTATTTTGAGAAGAAGGGCAAGGGCATCTATAGTTTGAACAAACCTCAGGTAATTTCAGTATATGCAGGTTTGGGGTTTACTACCTGCCTTGAGAGTCAGTCGGAGCTTTGACTTGTCCCCTCTAGCAATAAACATTTTCAGGTATTGTTGCTCATGTGTTCTTTTTTTTCCAGAAATGACCGCTCCTTCATATGCCCTGCAGAAGGTTGTGGGAAAAGTTTCTACGTGCTGCAGAGGCTGAAGGTGCACATGAGGACCCACAATGGAGAGAAGCCCTTCATGTGCCCCGAGTCTAGCTGCGGTAAGCAGTTCACTACAGCGGGGAATCTGAAGAACCACCTGCGGATCCACACAGGTGTGTGCAACCCTGGCATCCCGGTGGGCCGTCTGCTCGGCTCCGTTATGCTTCATATCCTCAGGAGAGGCTCTGAGGGGGAAATAGAAGTGAAGGTCTAGAGTTACTGCTGGAACTCTGAGGATGAAATTTTTTTTTTCAGATTCCTCATGGCATTCTTCAAGTTATTCAGTACCATTTATTGAGTTTTCACCTGTGTGAGGAGCACACAGTGTTAATTTCTGCCTCTAGCCTAAAGTGTAGGAAGGGATATAAAGCCTCCTCTGACAACAATGATATGATGAAATAGTGACAGCATAAGTCTTTCCAAATATCTTTGAACATTACACAATTTGGGGCAGTAACACTGAGTGACAGAAACCTTACAGAGCCTGTTCTAGGCACTGAAAATGGGGGGAAATACAAAAACTAAGATATAATCCCTGACTTTGAGGGATTTGCTTTCTTGTTAGAACCTCACAGTATGAGAAACAGAGTAGAGAAATAACTTGTTTTGGGTCAAACAGCATGTTAGTGTCACAGCAGCAAAATAGAGATGCCCTGACTCTAATCTAAGAAGGAGACATGAGGGGTTAAGTGGTGGATAGGGTGACTTTCCAAGCTGCTTGGCCCAGCACGTGCCAGGTCTCTTGCCAGGGCTTAATTACTGCACTCAGACCACTGTCTTAGGATGATGTAACTGTTCTTCTCTACTTACTTACTTTCTTTTTTAATTGTTCAAATACATTTTTCTCCATTTTCCTGCCATCACTTTCCCCAGCCCCACCCACTCCCACCTCCCACCCTCAATCCTTCCCCACTTTGGCTTTGTCCATGGGTTCTTCTCTACTTTCTTGCCACTTCCTTTGTCTCTTCCTTGTTCATTCTTGCATAGCTAAAATGACAGCATGGAACAACTAAAGGGCATTTAAAAAGTAAAATCCAAGCTGAAGCCACATTTGTTCCAGGCATGATTTCTTCTAGATTGACATTACCACTGGCTATGTTTTAGGGCGGAATAGTTCCGTTCTCAGCTCTGTCTTTTAATTAATTAACTTATTTATTGACTGATTTTTAGAGAGAGAGAGAAACATCGACTTGTTGTTTCACTTATTTATGCATTCAGTTGGTTTCTTGTATGTGCCCTGACTAGGTATAGAACCTGCAACCTCGGTATATCAGGAGAGTGATCCAGCCAACTGAGTTACCCAGCCAAGGGGCTCAGCTCTTTCTTGAAAGAGTAAACTATACTTGCTCCAAGAAAGCAGTTTGAATAAAAGAACAAGTAAAACATCTACTGAATAGATTAAGAAAAAGTGGAGTTCAGCGTGCCTTACTGTTAGATGCAGTGACCTTTTACCCTTGTGCTGCTTGCCATCTTTGTAGCATTTCATAACACTGAACATCTTAAAATGGTTTCTCTTACTTCAGAGGATGACCTGATTTTCTCTCTTCATTCCAACTCTTACCAGTGGTCCCTTGTTAATCTTCTAATTGTTCATCAATTTCTGAATTTCAGGTTTCTTCCATTTCAGTTAGTTTGCTATCTGATTGCAATGGCAGGACTTAATTTAATCACTTCTCCCAGGATGCCTCTCACATATAGGTCTTAATTACAGAATAATGAAAGTATTTATTGAGGTAATTTAATATGTACCAAACATGTATATGTGTGTGTGTATATATCTCTTATTTAATTTTCAAGGTAACTTTATTTGTTAGATACTATATTTATTGATGAAGAAACAGAAGAATAGATGATTAAGTAAATTGCTCAACATTATACAGCTGGGAAATGGCAGAGGTGCCAATTTTAGTGGCATATCATGAGGGCTTACTATGTGCCAGGCATTATATTTTGTGTCATCTCAGTTAATCCTCAGAATAATCTTTTGAGATTGTATTATGTTCATTTTATAGATAAGAAAACTGATTTTCAGAGAGGTGAAATATCTTCCCCACACTAATAAGTGGTAGTATCAGGATTTGAACTCAGGGTTAAGTGACTCATGCTTTAACCATCATGCAGCATTGCCTTTTAAACTTCCTCTTCTGTGTCCTTCATCTCAGCAAAGTCACCACCCTCTCAGTTTCCAAGTAGGGAGGCCTTATCTATTGCCTAGGTAGCTTGATGCACACATTCATACTACTAGATTCTGATGAATTGTTTTCTTTCTTTTTCTTTTATTAAAATGAAATAAAAAAATATATTGGTTTCTGCCACCAGTTCCTAGTCTTTGGTCCTTGACTCTGATTCCTGACACAGAGCACCTAGAACCCTTGTAATTTCCATTGGAGTGTCTGACACAGAGCTCCTAAATCACTTAGAATTTCCTGGGTGATAGGAACATCTTTGTTCTAATGAGGTAACTTGGTGGGCTCCTGGAAGGGTTGATTGTTTCCTAAATCCTTTTTTTTTTTAAAGGTTTTTCAGTTCATCTTGTTAACATTCAATCTTATTTGTTACTAGAATCTTCAGTTTTTCTGACATTCATATTATTCTATTATAAATATGAGTTCAGTCAACAGCGTTTTGAGTGCCTGGTATTCTGGCATAGGGGTAAGTATACCAATAGGCCTTCAGAGAAGTTACAGACCACAGGGATGTCGTAAACGCAAAACGGTGGTGCAGCCTGAAAGAACAGGATCATCTAGAGCAGTGCTGTTTCTTCCTTCAGGGCTCAGCTCCTGTGTTCTTACCATGCAGCCTTCTTGCTGAGTAGGAGAAACTCCTCTTATGTTTTTCCTTTACTCTCACACTACTGCCATACTCACACCACTGTGACACCAAATGTGGGGGTTGTTTTTCCCCACACAGAGCAGTTCTCTGCAGTGCCACTGGGTGTCCTGCTTGGAGGGATCACAACTTCTCTCTGACTTGGCTGCAAGTTTCCGTGATCCTCTCCTTTGGACTTAATTATTGGTGAGAACCACTCATAAAACTCAGAGAAATACATTTATTGGTTTATTATGTACTAAGGGATATACTAAAGGATACAGATGAACAACCAGACAAAGAGAATGACAGGGCAAGGTCTGGGAGGGTTGTAAGCACAGGAGGCTCTGTTTCCGTGGAGCTGGGGTGCATCATCCTCTCTGCATGTAGGTGTCTTCACTGGCCCAGAAGCTCTCTGACCCATGTACTTTCTGGATTTTATGGAGGCCTCATCACGTAGGCTGAAAATCCCAAGCTTCTAATCATGGTTTGGTCTTTTAGTGACCAGCTCCCATCCAGGAGCCCATGAAGAGCCACCTCATTTGGACAAAAAGACATTTTTACCCAGGAAATTCCAAGGGATTTAAGAACTCTGTGTTAGGAACCAGAATCAAAACCAAGTATTAGAATATAAGATGCTCCTAGCGTCCTTATCACCTAAGAAATTTACAGGGGTTTTAGGAGCCCTGCATCAGGAACTGGGATTAAAGACAAAACGTTAGGACAAAAGATTCTACCACAACCTTGTAGGAGCTCTCTGTCAAGAGTCAGGGGCAAATTATTATTTCACACTTGCCATTTCTGAACTTGCCGCGGGCACTCTCAGTTTGAAAGCTCTGCTTGTGCCTGAAATGTCCTCCTATCCTTGTCATCTTTTAGGACCAGGTTAAATTCAGCTCCTTTAAAAAAAATATTATAGGGCCCCTCCCCTTTTTAAATGCTAAAACCCCATTTTGTATAAGACTTTATATTAAAGTTATTTATAAATAATACATTTATCTCTCTCACACTAGTCAGTGACCCTTAGAGGATAGAGACTGCATCTGATTATTTTCACTTTCTATTTTGAAATAATTATAGACTTACAGGAAATGCAAAAATAGTACAAGGAGTTCTGTATGTGCTTTACCCAGCCTCCCCAGAAAGTGACATCTTATATAGTCATAGTAGAGCATCAAAACCAGGATGTTAACAATACTGTCACTAGTCTGCCGGCCTTACTCAGTTTTTACCATGCATGTTTGATTTTTGAAATAACAAAGTAATACTATAGAAAAAATGACAGAAAAGCAAAAAGAAGAAAATAATCTATAATCTCACTATTAGTATATCTACTTTTAACATACTGTTACAGATTTTTCTGTGTACCTCGGACTAAACATGTTTTTGTTTGTTTTATAAAATGAGAATATATAATACCTACTTTATAACCTTAAAAAGTCCATATTTTTAAATGGATCTAGAAATTGATTTTTAAAGAGAATTGACATAAGGTAAAAATCTTGGCAGCATATATTATACACTGTTAATCTCAATATCCTTAGAGGGGATGGGGTCACTGAAGAAGGTAGGCCAGTGCAGCTGGGGGTCAGCTCTTGAGCCAGGAGGCAGATGGAAGTATGATGCACAGTGGCACCACTGTTAGAGAAAAGGGCAGGGCTGGCTGTCTGGTGGGTGTAGACTAGGAGATCATGAAGAGGTGATGTTTGGTAGACAGCCTAGTTGAAATTATATAGTGTGAATTTATGAAATCAGAGTAAGTCATTGGAAACAAAAAATGATCGATGGGAAAAGAAAGTGATAGTTCATCAGAAATCTGAGTCTTTATCTCATTTTCTGTTCTAGGAGAGAAGCCTTTCCTTTGTGAAGCACAAGGATGTGGTCGTTCCTTTGCTGAGTATTCTAGCCTCCGAAAACATTTGGTGGTTCACTCAGGTACTCGGATCATTGTGCAGAAGAGCTAGAAGGATGAATGTTGAAGACTGTGAGAATGGTGGCAGGAAATAGGATAAGGGGATAGTGTGAACTTAGGGCTGGAATCCTTGCGGATGGTACATATCTTAGAGGTCCACGAAAGGCTGTATCTGAAAATGGAAGTAAATATTCTGTGTGGTAAATATTCCCTTTGATACCAAAGATGTTTTGTGAAGGCAGCGATACAGTGGGTCTGAAACGGACTCGGTGCTGGGAACAATGACCATGCTAAGCCTTCCTGGTGACTTTTCCTGCCTTCATCCATGTATTGAAGGTTGGAGAGGCTGGGGGAAGGTGGTGAGTGGGAGAAGGAGCAGCCTCTTACATTTAATTTAACATTCTGTGGGCTTCTCTATCTAGGCCTTGAGTCCACTTTCTCGTTGTCAGGAATGTACCTTATCATTTTGGCTCTCCTGTCTTAACCCAGTCCCTGTTTCAGGAGAGAAGCCTCATCAGTGTCAAGTCTGTGGGAAGACCTTCTCTCAAAGTGGGAGCAGGAATGTACACATGAGAAAGCATCACTTGCAGATGGGAGCAGCTGGGAATCAAGAACAGGAGCAAACTGGTGAGGAGAGAGGGTGTGGTAGAGGGCTGTATCTTCCTGCCTAATAATTGCGCTGCCTGGTTATCTGGAAATTTTCTGATTCTATTTTGGGTAGAGACCTGGTCTCATTTGAGGGACTAGTGATTTCCAAACATAGCTGTATAGTAGAATCTTCTGCAAGCTTTTAAAACATGTGTATTCATATTGCATGTCCACTCCTCCCCACAAGGAAAATAAAACAACCTGATAAGTGAGATTGTTTGGAAGATTCCAGAATCTGTAGTTTTAAAAGTTCCCTTAGTGAGTTGGATGGTAACTAGAGCTGATCCATGAACCAGTGTTTGAGTGTCACTGTAATACAGATTTCTGTGTGACAGAGTTTAAGCATTTTTTACTTACTAGTCATGACTTCCTTTTTACCCTAACTTAAATTCGATAAAACTTTTTATTATTATTCCTTTTTCATGTCTTTCTTTCACCAGTTATTTCATTCCAAATGATTATTTCTCAGGAACCGCCCATCTCATTTCATATGCTAACTATCCAGAGGCTGATCACAAGCTAGGATGTTTACCCATGCGGTTCAACCCTCCCCTTCTAGGCTATTATTCTTCCTTTCAAAAGTAGGTGAAATAGGAGATGGTATCCAAGATACAGGTTAATTTTTAGTTCTGAAAGAAAAGGCCAGCTTCCTGTGAAAGAAACAGGGACCAGGCACCGCCTTGTCTCTCACATCCTATTCTCTGTGCAGCAGAGCCACTTATGGGCAGTAGTTTGCTTGAAGAGGCTTCAGTACCCAGTAAAAGCCTGGTGTCTGTGAATTCCCAGTCCAGCCTTGGCGGAGAGTCCTTGAACCTACCAAATACCAATTCTATCCTAGGAGTTGATGATGGTAAGAGTTTTAACTCTCCTTTATTTGGGGAAAATGGGCTGCAACTAGAGACTAAGTAATGGGGTTGTCTCCAAAACGGAGGTTTTAATTTCATTTCTTGTGAGTAGCTGTGGTATGATTTAGTAGCATTTGTGTTCTTTGTCTCTGGGGTGGATAAGTGAATTTGTTAAAAAAAAAAAATCATTGAAAAGATGATTTAACAATAAAGAGAAAAACTTTTAAGGAAAAAATTATCCATAATCCTAGCATCCTAGCCCAACTATTTCTATTTTTCCTATTGCAGTTATGGAAGAACTTAACTTTTAAAACATTTAAACAGGACATAACCAGGTTTTACAGAGGAGATATAAAGCAATTTCTCCATACCTTCAAAAGCCATATCTTCTGGAGAAAAGAAAGGGCTCTCTAGGAAACAGTTGCTCCTCTCTGGTATAGAAATTTCACCCAAGTTACACAGGCCAGGCCCTCTTCTCTGAAAAACCTAACAGGTGAGGTCAGCATGCATTTATTCAGTGCCCTACTCTGTGCCTGGCACCTTGGGAAAAACGAAAGTAGACAGGGACCTTAAAATCTTTTTGAGAAGCTAAAACTTACACGGGTAACAACGTTGAGTGAACAGAAGATAATATATAAGCGAACGTTAAATTACATGGTATAGTTTGGAAGAGCAGTTTAAACTAAAGAGCCCCTAAGGGAAATTTAAATTTATTTGAGGGCTATGTGGTTTATATATAAACTATTTCTAAAAGGTCTTCATGATGATGCCATTAATGAACATTTAATAAATGTGCGATCTGTGTTTTAGTTACTGATATCCTACTCAGTCAGTTTAGGGCATAAGTGACCATCTTTGTGTAACTTCTACATGAAGCCAACAAAGCCATGCTCCGCAACTTAAGCCTCCTCTGTTCTGTGAATGACGCTAGTGGTTGACTGAAGCATGAGGCACAGAAACTGCATGGAGGCCCTTTGCCAGCCTTAAGGGAGGAAGTCTCGTGGAAGGAGGGCAGACTGAGTGGGAGCTTTGAAGCGAGGTTTAAGTTCTTGACCTGCACATGTCGTGCTGCTGGTGTCATTGGTGACTGCTCTGAGGGTTGGCTCTGTTTCCTGCTTTGCCTGTCTGAGCAGCTTTTGCCCTGTTTTAATTCAGTTAACAGTGATAAAGCCAGATTACTCTAAACTGGTATATTGAAAAGGGATCAGCTCCTATATATATGAAGATTTTCTGCCTATTCTTCCCATCCCCTTTTTGTAGTAATTTCCAGATTCACTGATAATGATTATCAGATAAGAACTACTTTGGAAGAAATACAGGAACATGGAATTCAGTTTTTCAGGGAACAGTTTTAAAAATCTTAATAAGAGGCTTGATAGTGCAAGTAGATATAGGTGTGGATTCACTTTTCATTGAATCAGTTTTCTGTTGTTTCACAGAGGTGCTCGCTGAAGGATCCCCACGTCCCCTGTCTTCAGTGCCTGATGTGACACATCACTTGGTGACCATGCAGTCAGGGAGGCAGTCATACGAGGTTTCTGTCTTAACGGCTGTAAACCCACAGGAGGTAAAACTGTCATTGGCTCTTACTTTGTTCCTGAGGAGACTAATGTGGAGAGTGATTGGGAATCTAGTTTAGAGGATTTGCAAAAATCCCCATTTTCAATTTCCTGGAAATTTTGAATAGAATATCTTCCTTTAAGCTCAGTATGAGTCCAGCTTTGAAAGGAGGCTGAGTGGTGGGGTTTCTTGAATTGTGGGCCTAGTCAGTTACAGGTGAGACTCTAAACTTTAATTTTCTGTATTCACATGCCTTAATGAATTTCTGCTCCTATTATTTCCGGCTTTGCTATGAGATAAGTTTGCTTTTATTTTTGTAAAGAAAATAACATCCTGGGACAAAGTGGTCCTTTAAGTAAAAAGGCAGTAACAGAATCATTTTTGAAAAATTATTGTTCATTTTTATAGGGTTATATGTCTAGGAGATACCAGGCTGAACCAACTGGTCATAGAGAAATATGTTCATTGGCTTATTGAATGAGAACCGTCATCTAAATTAAAGAGGGTTTTTAAGATCATTAAGACCAAAGCTAAGATCATCCACACTCTTGTATTCTCAATTACTATGAGCAGACGCAAAAGTGGGACAGTGAAGAATGCTGATGGGAGAAAACATTTGATTCATTTGAAATATGTTGCTGGAGAAGAGCTCTTAGAGAGACCCTAGACCACCAGAAAGATCAGCAAGTGGGTCATAGAGCAGATTAAGTCTGAAACATTGCTGGATGCAAACATGATAAAACTGAAGCTGTTCTACTTCACTCAAATCATGAGAAGGCAGGGTTCTTTGGAAAAGACAATAATGCTGGGGAAATAAAAGGCAGGAGGAGAGTGTGATATGGAATGACTCCATGAAAGAAGCTATAGGAGCTGAGCAGGGCTGTTGAGAACAGGACATCATTGACCTCACTCATTCATAAGGTTGCCAGAAATTGGAGCGGATTCACTGGCATGTAACACACGTCCTTTGGTTCTTTCCTGAGTTACTTTCTCCTGGTTCTTGCTTTGGAACATTGCTTGCTGTGGCGCCTTCCTTTATCTATTTATCTTTGCTTATCTATTTAAAAATTTTTATTATGGAAGTGTTCAAAGAGTATAGTGAGAAAATATTATGTCTTCTTATGGTTGATTGGTTGGTTTGAATTAGGATTCAGACAAGGCCCATACATTGCATTTGTTAATAATTCTATATACTTACTCATTTATTTAAGAGAGAGAAACAAACATCAATTGGTTGTGCCGCTTACTTATGTGTTCATTGGTTGACTCTTTTATGTGCCCTGACCAGGGATAGGACCCACAACATTGATGTATCAGGCAGATGCTCTAAACAACTGAGCTATTGGGACAAGGCACATTGGTTACTAATCCTTAATTATCTTTATAATAGTTCCCCCTCCCTTTTTTTTCAGTATGGTTATCTATTTAAGGAATTGGCTTACTTGGCCTATATATTTCCCACATTCTGGTTTTGACTGATTGACTCCTTTTGTTGTTTAATATATTTTTATATCCACAGATTTCCTAAAAGCTGGTAATTACATTTAGAGGCTTGATTAGATTCATGTTTTTGTTGTTTTTCCCCTCTGGCAAGAATATTTCATAGGTGGTACTCTTGCTTCCTGTGATGTGTTATTAGGAGACACCTGATATTCAGTTCTTCTCTTACTGATCTTAAGTAAAAATTTAAGCAACCATTATTGACTATGGCCTAGATCCATTTTTTCATTGGGGCTTACAAAATAGTGATATCGTAATTCTTTTTCCCCTCTGCTTTTATTAACAGTGATTCTTCTATAAAAGAAGTACTTTTTCTCATCACCTGTTGGGTTGCTTTGAAAGTCAGTTTAGCCATCTTCTCGTTTATCTGGTAGAAACTATAGTCCTGATGAACTAATCTGTAATGCTCAACCTTTCCTTTTCATATTTGAAACTTTTGGGGCTCTTCTCTCCTATTTTATTTGCGTACTGCTAAATACCTAAATACCTTTTTGTTGTTTTTGTTTTAATTAAAGCACTTCAAACTATCCCAAATAAATGGCCAGATGTATAAAAACTTAATTCAGATAGATACTACGTACCTAATATCTGTGAGGCACTCTGCTGGGTACTAGTTATACAATATAAAAAATACAATCTTTGCCTCAAAGAGATTACAGTCAGAGTTGGGACCTCTACCTTTTCTAACTCCATAAAAAGTTAGCCAAACTTTTTGGTTGGCCAAAAAGTTTGTTTAGTTTTTTTCTGTAAGATGGCTCTAGTGGCGCTTAGTTGTCTTTAACTTAATATGAAACAATTTTGTTAGATTGTATTGTGGCAGCTGTCATATTAGTGTGCATTTATTTTAAAACATAAAAATTGGTGAAATTTTGTGTAGCCATTTTAATATTGAAGGTGGAAGAAAATAAGCAACATTTTCAGCATATGCTTTACTACTTCAAAAAACGAAAAAATGCAACTGAATTGCAAAAAAAGATTTGTGCAGTGTACAGAGAAGGTGCTGTGACTGATTGAAGGTTTCAGAAGTGATTTGCAAAGTTTTGTCTAGAGATTTCTCGCTAGTTGATGCTTCACCTGGTCGGGTAGACCAGTTTAAGTTGATAGCGATCAAATGGAGACATTAGTTGAGAACAGTCAACATTATACCATGCAGGAGATAGCCAACATACTCAAAATATCCAAATCAATAAAATTATTGGTAAAAATGAAAAATGTGGCTTTTATTTTAGGAAAAAACCACACAAACTCTTTGGCCAATCTACTACTTTCATTGTTTTCAAACTATAAGCCCCTCAAGGCTCCAGGCTTAGTCTTCTTCCTCATCCAAAGTCTAGGTACTTACTGATCATTCTTCCAGTGAATGAGGAATGTTGATTCCTTGGGGAGTTCTGGACACCAGAGAAGGAGAAGGGAAATTGTAATCCTTAAAACAATACATGCCGAATCCAAATTCTGTTTTTGAAGGTTTCCACACAGTATATATTGATCTATAAGAATCTACTGATGCACTAACTGGACTCCTGTAAATATGCTCTAAAAATAACATGAAGACTATCACAGAATAACCAAATTAAGTATAAGAAATTTTCATGGAAAGTATATCAAAACTACATTTTACTCAGATGGTTCAGATTGGACAATTTCCATTTTCCCTCAATATTGCTGGGTCTTCCAAGAATCAGAGGACTCATTGTGCAGGCCCACTGGGGCCCCACGACTTTTGGACCTCCTGCCAACTACAGGTCATCCCAGATGGGGTCCCAGGTCACACTGAGTTCGCATTCTTGAACTCAAGAACCAGTGTAAGTGATTGTCAGCTAATTTGACTATATTTTAGAATGTTTCCCAGATGAAATAAAGAAACACAAATTACAAATTCTATAACATTTCTCATAAAGTGCCATTGCTAAATTTGAGTTCAAACAATCCTGGCCTATTTTAAAAACACCATTCTTACATCCCTACCACACAGCATCAAAGGAAATCCGTGGTTTCTTTAAATTTTGTTTAAATGTTTTTAAATTCTATACTGTTAAATTCTACCTAAATTACCTTCATCCAAATTGAGATCACCAATTAAATACATCTCCAGCTCAAGAATTTATCTGATTAGATTTTAATAATCCCAGTTTTTATTCTGAATTTTCACTGTATTATTCCTATCTCATTCGCTTTTCATAATAAAATGGAACCCAATTTCATCAATTATTGTACAAAACCACCTTTCAGCAGACCATCTTAAGTGTAGAGTAGATCAGACCGTCCATCTTAGCTGCCACCCTCCTGGAGTCCCTCAGGACTTCCCTTCATCACAGGAAAGGTATTCCTTTCAGCCCAGGTACCCCTGGATTTCTTCTGAGTGGGGTCTAGTTCTCATGTAGAACTCTTGGGCAGTAGCCTCCTGAGGCCTCTTACTTCTGCTACTTGAACTTGCAGCCTGTGCTTGGGCTGACACTGACATTAAGATTTTTGGTTTTACCATTTCTGATTTCCCTGTAAGTTAAAGATTCCTCCATCACTGGCTGGTGAGTACATGACTATGAGAGCAATCATTTGGTTTATATACTCAGGATATTTTATTGATGCAGTGAAAATGACAGCATCATGAAGTGTCCACAATGCTGTCTCAATGCCAGCATACGCATGTCTCTTTGCTTTGGAACAAGATATCCTTGACTTACCCCTGAAGTGTGTCCCCTACTCCCATTCATAAACCTTTTACTTAATGTGAACTAATTTTCTTTTATTCAGTTAGCCTATTCCAGATTTCTCTTACTCTTTTACAGTTACTGAACCAAGGAGATTTAACTGAAAGACGGACATGAGCCTGGGTGCTGAATCCTGGAAGAGCAGCGCTTTCTGATCCCAGAGTACACCTAGTGGGAATGGCCTGCTTAAGGCTCACGATCTGCCAGAACCAAAATGAATCTGTGAATGACAAGACCCCGCATTTTCCCTCTGTTTACCTTACCTGGCATAGAAGGTGAATGCAGGAGAGCTTCTCTTCAGACTGTCATCCGATCCAGAAAAGGAAGAAAGCAGTGAATGCGAGCTGGGTAACTGTACCTGCCTGTCTACCCACGGCAAAATTTTGGGATGGACTTTTCCCAAAAATGAACTTGATGACATGTTGGCTGATGTTTCTCTGTATAGCTATTGAGAGGTTTTCCGATGAAGAGCTTTCATCTCCAGACTAAGCTGTCTTTTCGCATGGATGAACTGAGTCCTGCCACCAACCATAAAACTTCACCAAGAAGTTGAGCTTTCAAGATGCCTTGTTGCTTTGGAGAAGGGAGTGATGTCAGTTCTGTTGTGACATTCTCCCTTTAGCAACCTGAGTAAGAGACTCTCGCCACTGGGCTGCAAAATAAATAAATAAATAAATAAATAAATAAATAAATAAATAAATTACTTGAATCCCTACTTGGCCCAGGCTGAGGTACTGTTTTGTCCCATATACCTCTACTTAGTCACTTTCCTTTGTTTATGGAACATACAGTAGCATGTTTAAAAGGTTTCTTTTTTTTTTTTAAGAAACCATGATTCAGAGCTTCAATTGTTTTCCCTTTAATAAACAGAACAGCCCAGTCAGTTCTTTGGCTTTTTTCAACAGAGTTTGTTTTGTTAGTGAGGAGAGTAAGAAAGCAGTTCACTCTTCCCCTTTAAGGTACTGATGTGGCCTTAGGATTCCATGCAGGTAACACTGAGTTTTGGAGTCTTAGGAAGCATGACATGAACATCTTCATCTCTAACTAGCAAACCCAGATGATAGTTATCAGAGAATCATCACCAGAAAGGACCGTGTCTGAGTCTTGAAAATTGGCAATACCAGATACTTTTGAATTTTCCCAGAAAGTTTAAAAAAAAAAGTTGCTCCCTTAGAATAAGCGCTCTTGCTATTATCCTGTCTCTACAGCTACTGAGAGAGAATATTTAATTATAATTGATGAGAAAAAAAGTATTCCAAAGATCAACTACTAGTAGAAAATCATGGCTGTCAGAGGAGCTCCAAATTTATTTAAAATGAACCTCATGCTAACACATATACACACATGTACACAGATAACAGTCTAAATAGTTAACAAGAAAGAACTGTCTAAAATAATAGTTCTTAATTTGTTAATGGCATGTATAATCATCCTGTGATATGTAGACTGAGTTCATGTCAACTACTTATATTCCTAAAATGCCAGTTTTTGTTACAGCCTTCTCTTATACTAGACCAGTGGTTCTCAACTGGGGAAGTTTTGTCCCCCGCATCCTCCGGGGACATTTGGCAATATCTAGATGCTTTTGGTTGTCACAACTGGAGGAGTGTTCCTGGTATCTAGTGACTAGAGGCCAGGGATGCTGCTAAACTCCCTACAGTGTGCTAGACGCCTCCCTCTCCCTAAACCCATTAAAGACTCATCTGGCCCAAAATGACAATAGTGCTGAGGTGGAGAAACCCTGTATTAGAAGTTGCAAACTTGTCATCCCTCAGGTGTTGTATTTTGCTCATAAAATAGTTCCAAATAATTTTTATTTATTGTAGAGAGAGGGGGAGGGAAAAAGAAAAACATCAGTGTGTGAGATACACATTGATTGGTTGTCTCACCCACAACTGGGGACCTGGCTTGCAACCCAGGTGTGTGCCCTGACTGGAAGCGAACTGGTGGCCTTTCCATTCACAGGCCAGCGTTCTGTCCACTGAGCCACACCAGCCAGGGCATTTTTAAATTAGTTGCCAATTTGTGGGTTCCTGGCTTCTGTTGAAAATACAGTTAATCTGGCAATTCTAGGCCTGTATTCCAGCAGAGGGTCCAGTCTCTACTATCACCTACTGTTATCTTACAGCCAGCCCAGCTGACCTATTTATTTTCTGACTAACCCTTAGGGGCATTTGGGCTTGTGCCCTTTTTTCTGTTCAACATTTAAGTGTGAGGCGCAAAGTAAGAACCCTTAACCCAGCTCTGCTCCTCCCACCCTGAGCTTCTCCACTTTGATTTACTTGAACCCAGTTTTTGCCTGCCTGATTCAAACTCACATTTGCTGCCTAATATTGAAAAGCAGTAATTTTAAGATTATTGATTAAGCAAGTGATTTCAGATTATTTAGCAATTCATAAGACAGCTCCTCCTGTTCTTTCTTGGGGCTTGTAGGCTGTTCTAGAGATTCTTCCAAATCCTGCTGTGGATTTCTGATGCTGCATTTTGTAGTTTCAGCGGTGCTGCAGAATAAATAAAAACATTAAAAATTTTTTAATTAAACCATTATGTAAAGTTTACAGATGGTCTCAACATTTTCATTACATGTGATGAAAAAGAAAATTTCTAGGTGGAAAATGCGGATAGGAATTAGGGGAAGGGGCCATTAGGACTTAAGAAACAAAACAAAATTGAGAATATTGGCGATACTATGCTTTCTCCTTTTGACTTACATGATCTCAATGGAGGAGGTGGTGCTAATGACTTATTTTTAAAGAGTGCTAGAAAAACTTTAATCATTTTATGGGAAGTAAAAAATACACAATTTTTCTTTTTAAAAAATGTTTGTTGATTTTAAAGAGAGGAAGAGGGGGAGGGAGAAACAATTGGTTGCCTTCCGTAAGCACCTTGACCAAGGATCAAACCTGCAACCTAGGTGTGTGTGACCTGACCAGGAATTGAACCCCCAACCTTTTGGTGTACAGAATGACACTCAAACCAACTGAGCTACACCAGCCAGGGTTATATGATTTTTTAAAAATGGAATGGAAACACTTTTGACTGATGGCATTGGAAATGGAAAGGGAAAATGATGTTTCATATTCTAGGAATCTAGGCCTAATATATAATGATTATATTTTATTCACAGCTGCACTAATCTCCCAATTCAAGTGTGTTACTTGGAGATCTCTGGATGGTATTCTGTAATAACAGGAGAGTGATCTCAAAATATGACTGGCTGTTCTAAAGGTTCCTGCAGGGGGCGTTACTAGGGATGGCACCTCAGAGAGTTGCAGAATGATAGCTGCATCCTGGATTACAGTACCTGGGGTGAGCATGGCTTTCTGACTGCTCCTTCCATTGTACAGCCCTGGTGCCCTGAACCTTGCTCCTCACAAAGTCTTCATCCAGTCCGGCCTGCCTCAGGGTGTCTTGATACCGTTGTTCTGCTTCTTTCCTGGCAAGGTCCTGTAGAATGGAAATTAATCTGCTGCAGCTGTCTTGTGAATTATTTGATAATTCTAAATTACTAGCTTGCTTAAACCGTATCCTTACAATACTGCTCACGTCCACCACACTCCCCAATTAGTGGGCACATTTTTGCATAGAAACTACCTGAAGATTTGTTAAAATTTAGACTCATTAGGTAGGTCTCAGATGGGGCCCCCAATTCTGTATTTCTAACAGTCCCAGGAAATGCCAGCTATTGATTAGGGAGCCACACCTTAGAGAAGCAAGGCTTAGATTTTTGGAAAACCAAGTGAGACCCAGATGATAGACTGAAAGCTGAAGATTTAAAAGCAAGTAAACCATCATCAGGAACATTAAAATATTCACAAAATAAGCTGCACTAGTAACATTCTTCACAGGATAGGTGGTCTGCATGTGGAAGAAAAGGTTACTTTTCATTTATTTTATGTGTTTGAGAGCAAAATCCTACCAAGTACTTTGCATTTTTCCTAGGGTGGTAACAAAATCGGTTGAGATCCTCAGATCTCAGATCATGAGCTTGCTTGAAAAAATTAACATGAAGAGAAAGGTCAGCATGAGAGTTTTTGAAAAATGCAAGCTACTAGGTAAATCCGCAACTGTCCAGTGTGTGGTAAGTATGTGGGTGGGAAGGAGTGGACCCAAGAAATGCCTGGATGATGCACTGGCTATCAGATGGAGAAAATACCCAGTATTTGGAACCAGGTCACTAGGAAACCCCCACTTTTGTCTGAAACTCTGGAAAGAAGAGTGACCCTCAGAATCTGATATAGCCCAAAGCTGCCCAAGATGGTGGCCTGAAAGATGTGCTTACTAACACAGCCAAACTGACACTGTGTTTGGGATCTAACCCCCACTCTGATTCAAACGGAAAGCCAGACTATAGTGAAAACTCTAGGAAGTGAAATATCCCATTATAGATGCCTCGGAGTTCAGTCTTGGGTGAAATTAGCCCAAGCAACATTCACTATTACCCTACTTATTTTGGGGAAAGATGGTAGTAGTAATAAAGTGGGCCCAATTTAGAATCTTTCTGAGCCTCAAGGAAATGTTTAATGCTCAGATAATGAACTAATAATTTCTAAGAGCCCTTTCATCAAAAACAAAGAAAATGAATGGTGGATTAGTCTTACCTTGGTAACTTGTTCAAAGAGATAGGGCCTCATTTGTATTCTCTTTTTCATTTCCTCCAATTCTTTCTTATACTCTCTTGCTCTTTTGCGGTCCTTGTTCCTGGAATTAACAAGATTTTTTAAATCCGTCTTTTCTCAATCCAGAATACCCTTCATTCCAATTGGGCAGGGTACGACCCATGGACATTGTAAATTCCTTACTGTGCCTGGCAAAACCCATGACTGTGCAATTACAGGAGCCTACCCTAGTAACTTATTTTGCCATTTTCAAGGCCAATGACCTGTTGGATCCCAAGACCAACAACCCTTGGGCCCATGGAGGACACTGACCGGTTTTCTTTCAGCTTTGCTTTGAACACCTCCTCCAGGCTTTTATGGGGATCCATGGCTTTTGCACGCAAAGTCACAGATTTAGACATTGCTTGACACTTCTTTTTATGCATCTCCAACCATTGAGTAGTCTCATCTGCTTTGTCCTTTTTTTCAAGTGAACTTCTAAAGGGAGGAGGCAAACACACAAAAAAAATACAGATGACCAGTGGATGTATTTAAAAGCAATCTCAGTAACCTTTCTGGAAAGTTGGTGTTTTCTATGAATGGAGTGGGTAATTTACCTCCCTGGCAATTCAGAAAGATTAAGCTTCTGACATTAAATGCACGGGCACATGACGTCTTCCCAGCACTCTGGATACAGTGATACTCTATCCCAGGAGAAGTTCACTAATTGAACTGAAAAATACGTGAGTTAAAATATCCTTCCTCAAATAGCCAAACATTCTGGCTTGTTGCCTATCCTGAAACAAAATGTTAATAACTACCATTTGCTGAGCTACCTACCCTGAACCAGTGCAGACAACCCACAAGTGCTTTAAGTCCATTATCCTGTGTAATCCTAACTGCCCTATGAACTAAGGACTATGAGCACTTTTTAAGGAGATGTAGCCTCCGAGAAGTTAAGCCACTTGCTCAAAGCTACCCAGCATACCTCTGGAAAAGCCAGGATTAGAACCAGGATATCTGACTCTCAAGCCTCTGCCCTTGGTGTACAAGCTGTGCTATAAACAAACAGTGGGCTGGAAGGATCTTGGATTCATGGTTCTTTGGGAATGCAAATCTGCATTTCTACAGAAAACAAGAAATGGACCTCTTTTGATGCACAATTTGGGGTCAAGTTGTAGTGCCTAGTTTGTGTAAATATTCTATGGGGTACTATGGAGAGTTCTACCAAAAGAAAAAACAGTCAAGACTCCTGCACTTGGATGTTTACCCTCAAATGGATAGATTAGAAAGGAGGATGTTAACGTTTAATCTGGCAATATGTCAAACTCCCTATTTCAAGAAAGTAGCTGTGGGCATCTTCTACAGGTGGGCTGGCCTCTGGTTCATGATATCTATCTTATTGGGACCGCAGGATATTGAGGCAGTTAGCCTTGATTTAGTAGCTCTATGAAATTTGAGGCAAAGGGGAATATCCCTTGGATTCTAGATATATTTCTGCAATCTCAACTGGGTCTTAAAGGGTCAAGTTGGTTCCGTGTACTCCTGTGAGCCCACAGTAAAGTACTAAGATGCTTGTCCTCTGCTCGCCCAGCTCATAGTGGAGGAACTATTTCTGGTTCGATGAGAATACCCTGACAGAGTAAGATCAGCTGAAGAGTTCAAAATAAGGAGGCACCTGATTCCTAACTGACTTCTGATGGTTCTCCAACATGAATCTCAGAGAATCTCAAGTGTGCGCAATGGATGCCTCATCTCCTCTGTGGCAGGGTCAGCCACCCGTTGTCATGCCTCTCTGAATTCCTGTTCCTAATGGCTTCTTTCCTCCTTCATTCATGGGTCATTACCCACGTTGTTCTCTCTGTCTGGAACCTTCTTTCTTTCTCCCCTCCCCCAAATTTTTTATTTACTTTTAGAGAGAGGAAGGCGAGAGAGAGGGAGAGTAACATCAGTGTGTGAGAGATATATCAATCGGTTGCCTCTCTCACACGCGCAACCCAGGCATGTGCCCTGACTGGGAATCGAACCAGTGACTTTTCAGTTCATAGGTTGGTACTCAATCCACTGAGCTGCAGAAGCCAGGCCTGGAAACTTCTTTCTTTCCAGCCTTTGGCTTATGCCTCTTTCTTCAGGTTTCACCTTAAACATCTACTACAAGAGACCCCTGCCCTGGGTTTCCCAGTGCCCCCACAGTCTTCTGTATTCCCTCATCATTGCACTACTCACAAAATAAGGTAGTTGCTTCTTTGCTTTTCTGTATGTCAGACTAGGTATTAAACTATAGATTCCATAAGGTATCTCCAGCCTTGACATTATGCCTGGCACAGACTAAACCCCGTGCATATCTTCTGAATGACAGCCACGTGTTTTCCAGCACTGTGGAGGACCACACGTATTTCTGTCCTGATCAGAGAATTCCCTTCCACCCCTTTAGGCCTTTCTGGTAACAGGAGAGGAGGCCCAGCAGCAGGGTGGTTCCCATCACGTGGGCCACAGTCTGAGCATTACGGGTCTTCTGCAGCCTGACCACTCACCTGACTGCAGATTCCCTCTTCCTAGTGGCATCTGTGATGTGCACAGGCAGGGTATTGGCAGAGAGGGAAGCAAGGCCGCTCAGGGAATGACTCCTTGGCCGGGGCGTGGCGGGTAGCTGTGGAGAGTCCTAGAGGAGACGAAGGCTGGTGTTGGTGGGACAGCATGTGTGATTAGTCTCTACCTTAACTGGAATCAAGTTCAGTGAAGGACTAATCAGAGTAAGAATCTTTTTTCCTGGGGTTAAAGCAAAGGGTAATGAGATCTCACATTTAGTAACTGGGACAGACTTGGATATCAATCCCGAAGTTTTTAATCAAATAAGTTCTTCGGAATGGGCACGGGGACATAACAGTTAATCCCAGCTCCTTGCCTTCCAGTCCTGCTTGAACTTATTTCTGCAATTTGTCTAGAGAGAGGGTAGAAAAAGAAGTATTCTTGTGGGCTTAAGTTTATAGGAATTGTGGATCTGCACATCTGGCTCCAGCTGAACCAGTGTTTAAAAAACAATTAAAATAGAAAAATGCCATGAGAAGTGCCTTCTTTTGAGACATGGCCCTCCTTGGATTTCGGGCCTCAGATCTCGGACCCTCCCGCAACTGCCTGGGCTCTCACCTTCCTCCCTCCAGTGGCAGCAGCATCACAGGGCCGCTGAGTGCAACACCGGCTGGCAGTTCTCAGCAAGAAGGGCTTGTTGCGAGTCACCTCTCGGGTGTCCCTTCTCTTGGCAGCTCTTTTCTGGAAGGCCTTGTAAAGGGCCTCATAGTCAGGAACAGCAGGATTCACCCGAGGCTGGAATCCAAAGTCAGTGTGCAGAAACCCAAGCTTTTCCTCCCGGGTTCGGGTGGCTGTGCGAGGCCGTGGGTCAGCTCTGCAGCTGGGGGAGGGGATGGGGGAGGAGGCCATCTGGAGCATGTCTAGGGCTCTCATCTGGATGCGAATTTTCCTGAAGAGCTCAGCTTCTGTGGAGGAAAATCAGGGTGGTGATGAGTGAAGAGGGTCCAAGACTCATACCAAAAGGTTTAGAGAAAGTTCCTTCTTTCAAACACTAGCAGCAATGAGCTGGAGCCAACTGTTAACTTTTCAGGAATTTTGTGAGCCAGTTGACATCATGCGGAAGCCTGAAATTGGCCATGATAGGTATATTTACACCACAGAAAATGGCAAACACCACAAATTGGCTTTTTTTTTTTTTTCTCCCTGGAGAGTCTGTTAATAAAGGTGGACCAGAACGCCAGTGCACTCGGTTGCAGAGTCAGTTACCGTTCACATTTACTGAGTGCTTTCTATGGTTCCTTCTTCAGGGACAAACAGGAAGAATGTGTCAGTCACCTGCTCCTCTCCCAGGACTCCCTGTCTTGGAGAAAGCCCTGCCATCTACTCAAATGCCCAAGCCCATTGCCCGAATCATTCTTGGCTCCTCCCTCCCTCATCTCATCAGTCACATGTTCTGCTGTCATGCGTCTTTAACCCATACTCAGTCCAGTCTTTTCTCATCATCTGCTATTAATTTCGTAATTTAACTAAATTGTTGAAATAGCCTCCTTTAGATCCACACCCCTCCAGTTTGGCGCCTCCCCCTTTCATCGTCTCCAGAGCAATCAGAGCGGCCTTTCTGAACTGCCTGTCTGATCGTGAGCCACCCTACTGAAGCCCCCCAGGGGCTCCTCGGTGCCCTTGGGTGAAGTCCAAACTCTCAACACACTCCTCCCCCTGCCATGGCCTGCAAGGCCCCAGGTCTGGCCTGCACCTGCCTATCCCGTCCCTATTCTCCCTCTCTTCTCTCCCTTTCCATTACCCAAATGTGCTCAGCTTTCTCTTACCTCCATGCTATAGCTGTCCCTGGTACGCTCTTCCTCCCTCTTCATCAAATTAACACAGCTCATCCTTCAAGTCAGCCTCAGTACTCACTTTCTCTGGGGACCCTAACTGTTACCACCCCTCACCATACCCTAGGTTATGTCTCTCTGTTATGTGGGACCCCTGGCTTCCCCTTGTAATCCTTGCAAATGGCTCATCACAGTTGTGATTATGCATCTATTATCTGTCTCCCTCCATGTCTGTTCCTTCACCCCAGAACAACGCCTGGGCATGGCACATGTTACTGAACGAGCAAGAAAGCTTGGGTCTCTTATTTGAGCTACACTTCTTGAAATGAGCACCTCACCAGCATGCGGGAGGGGTGGGGGCTCTCCTCAGGGGCAGCTGGCTAGTGGTGGCACTGGTCTGAGCTGGTCGCTGGATGTCTCATTGGTTCTCTGCTCTCACGTGTGCTGCTGCAGAGGCCTTTGCATCCACTCACTGAGAGGTCAATGGGACAAAGCTGGGGGGCACTGCAGGACCTCTCCTCATTCTTTGTTCCTTACAGGGCTCTCCCCTTAGATAGATAGGCCCACCCTATCCCCTGGCCTGCACTGAGCATGGCCTCTAGCGGGTCCACCCGAACAGTTCATCTCCAAGCCAGGCTGACCCCTGGGCCTGACTAAATTCCCACGGCACCCCCAGGCAGGAGGCAGGGGGCAAGGATGTCTTTACCCTGGAGTTTGTCCCCAAGGGCTGGCTCCAGAATGGACTTGGGGATCCTTCTGGTGGCTTTCTTCTTGGAGACCTGGGCCTTAGCAGTGGCAGCCAATTCCTTCTGTTGAGCGGTTTTTCTTTGCTCTTCCTTCTCCAGGAAGCTGAAGGGTTTTAAAGAAGAGAGGAGCAGTTCCTTCCTCTTCTGGATCCCTTCCTGCCTTCGGGCCTCATTACGCTCCACGATTTCCTGGTAGAGGGGCAGGTAGACATGTGCAGGCACAGGCTGTGCCCTGAACTGCCGGTGGCACTCGGCCTCCTCCTGGCCCTGCCTCTGAGCTTGCTGCCTCTCATGCTCGAAGGAGGCAGGTGAGGCCAGCCACTGGGCCTTCTTCCGGGCCTCGCGCAATGTCATATGGAATGGCTGAGGGACAGTGATGGATGATGCCCAGGAGCTGATGCTTCTGTGCTGGGAAGGAGGCCTGGAGCCTGAGGGTCGCTGGGACTGAACCTTGGGAATGTTGGAGGGTAGGTTGCTCAGGGAGCTGCAGCGTCTTGTGGAGCCACACCTGGAGGGAGAAAGCAGGCTGCCCTGTGCTTAGAGGACAGGGCAGCCAGGAGGCCTGGCTAGTCCCAGATCCCTGGCCCTCCCAAGTCCTCACTCCCAGCAGGTTGCATCCAGCTTCTCAGCCTAACATAACAGCCTCACAGGCCTCTAAGCCTTTGCTTTTGTCAACCTGTCCTTCCTCCCTTCCACAGGCCATCTCTCAGCCTTAGTATAAAGTCCCTTCTCAAAAGTGGTCCAAGAATTGCCACTTTGCACTCAAATTTATTTTCATATGGAGAACAGTGCAATGGTGCAGAGCAGGGCTTTAGAGTCAGACAGAGCCAGGTTCAAATCTTGCTTCAAACAATTACTAGCTATGTGACTTTGAGCAAGGTTCTCTTGGGACCTCAATTCCTTATCTGTAGAGTGGCGAAAATAATACCTACTTAAAGGATTATTGGTAGGAGAAAATAAATATTAAATGAGATAAAGTATACATACATATAACAGGGATTGGCCAAGGTAAATGTACCTTGTTGTCATTCTCAGGGAGGTAGTGTGTTTGGGAAAGGCATCACTAAATCAAATCCAGTGCTTCAGGGAACTAAGTGTTACCCGAAGTGATTGGGAACTGCTGGGTAGGAATCAGAACACATGTTTGGATCTGAAAGCTGATTCCGCTGGAGACTGGGTAAGTGGCAACTTGCAGAAATGGTCTTTGCTTTACTGAGGAAGAAGAACGTGACTTGGTCAGAGTTGTACAATGAGGCAGCTGTTGAACTGCAGTGCCTTACCTCAGAGACAGCAGGTGCTGGGCCTGTGGCTTCCCCCTGCCTCTGTTTTGGAAGAAACTCTCCAGGTCTTCGTCATCTTCAGAGAGACTCTCATCACTGTCTGGGTCAGACTGATGAAGGGATTCTGACAGGCACCACCTGCCTTCCTGCTTTAGTTCTCGCAGGGTCTCGTAAAAGCTCCCAGCTGAGTCAGGAGAAGTAGAATCTGTCTCCTCTGGGCTGAGGAACTCATCAAGTTTGCCAGCCCTGGGCAAAACCGGCCCATCCCCAGGCAGCTCCTCTTCCGCCTCTGTGTCTGAGGAGGACTTGGGGGGAAATATCTAAAATGAAAGAGAATAGACTCGGGTCAAACTATAATTTCAAATTTATTCATAACATAACAATTTCACTTTGAATAAAGCTCTATATATTAGGGACTAGGGAGGGACAAAGTAACATTAGATTGTTCCTTGCTCTAAAGGAATTTCTCAAATTGGTATATGGGGTATGCTTGGTTGAAGGTATCAACCCCAAGAAAGACAGTAACTGCCAAGAAGGGCTCCTTGTGGTTAACTGGGCTCAAATTCATAACCAGAGTGTAGGAGCCATTGTTTACAGAGGTCCCTCATGTACAATGAATTATCAGGGAAGAGCTGCAGACTGAGCTGCCAGCCTCCTGCACTGTTTCTGCCACCTGAGTTGACTCTTATAATAGTGCTTCTAGGACTGTAATTCAACTAATGGGCTGGAGACCTACCCCATCCATTGGAGCTGTGCAACTATATCCCCATTTGTATACTTACTGACAAATCAGAACAGGTGGAGTCTATGGACTAATCAAACTGTGTAAATTTAAATTCATCATATGCATGAAAATTGATCAATCAAGGACCAGGGGGCAGGCCCTGTTGTCTATATAAGCTGGCGTTGTGCTGTCACTGTTTCCCAGTTTCGCAAACTGAGCTACAACACCTGAGCTGTTTTACCGGATGAAATCTCCTGTGCTGCACCCCAAATTGGGAACTTCTGTTGGTATTGAATTGTGGCAGTGATCTTTGGTTGACAAAGGACAGGAAAGAGAAAAGCCAAGAGCTAAAGTTGGATCCCTGCTTCATGCAATGCGGTGAGCATTTACAGAGCACCCACTCCACACCATGCATTCCGCGCCCTGTACTCCAGGAATCCTTCCTATGATCTTGGTCACATTTTGGGCCCTGCCCTACTTGGGTTTTACCAACTTTTGCCAATCTCCCTTTTCCTGCTTACCCCATCTACACCTCTGTTTTCCTCATATTCTAGCTGATTTCCACTGTGTCACCGGGAATGGATAATTAACAGGAGAGACAATGTGGTGTAGCTCAATGAGCAGTGTCCTAGAATGTGGGAAACCCAACTGGGTTTAAATATTCCATTCATTCAGAAACTGTGTATCGGGTGATTGACATGCACTAAGCATTAGGCTGAGAATAAGACAAGGTCACTTCTCTCATGAAGTTTGTATTTTAGTGAGAGAAGAGAGATGATATAAGTGAAAGCCATAAAACTGACATTATAGAGTGATGGAGTGGCTATGAGAAGCTATCTTTATATCATGGGCTATAAAAGCCCATCAGGCCCTGGCTAGTGTGGCTCAGTGGATAGAGTGCTGGCCTGCAAACCAAAGGATCACCAGATCAATTCCCAGTCAGGGCACATGCCTGGATTGCAGGCCAGGTCCCCAGTTGAGGGTGCATGAGATGCAACCACACATTGATGTTTCTCTCTCTTTCTTTTTCCCTCCCTTCCCCTCTCTAAAAATAATAAAATCTTTTTTAAAAAAAACCCATCAGATAAAGACTAGAGAGAGAGAGAGAGAGAGAGAGAGATTATGATATATGTATATACTTGTACAACAATCAGAGTTAGGCTTATTAATTTGCTGCAGCAAACCATGGAAAACTATAGGCAGCTTGGGAGGGGGTAGCTTTCAGTAAGAGGGTGGGAGAGGAGCTTTTTCTAGGGGTAGATTGCCTGAATGCTTCTGATGAGAGTTAGGGGAGGCAGGGGTCAGCTCGGGATGAATGCTGTCACAAAGAGGGCATAGCTTAATTAAGTGGATGACTGAGCAATTTTTATTCAAAAGGTGATGAGAACAAAGCAGGGCTGGTTAAGTAACTGATAAGGGGTGTTAGGCATTTTTACAGGTACGTTGTGGTCCTATGAGAAACACTGTTTTCTGCTGATCTTGCTGCTGGTTTTATCTCTGTCTGTTACAGTCTGAGCTGTATTTTCTCAGCCCTGGGATGATTTTTACTTTCCACGGTGGAGGAGTCTTAGACTGACACCTGACTGATGAGAAGGAACCATCCTTGCTCAGATCTGGTGCAAGCGGTTTCTGGGTTCAAGGAACAGCAAAGGCCTTGAGGCAGGGACCTGAGGCAGGAACGAACTTGACTCCTGAAAGAGAGCTAGGGTGGCTGGAGAGCTGTGGCATGAGATATCCTTAGACGGGCAGGCGTGGTGGTGCCAGGATGGGACTAGAAGATGACCGATTGCAGCTGGGAAACAGCTGGGAGCAGGCTGCTGCAGGCCTCCAGGTGACACGTGGTGATGATTTTACTGGGTTCTCTAAGGTCCAGCTCTAACACTGAATAGAACGCTGGATTCTGAGTCAAAGGAATGTATGTGCTCTAGCCCTCACTCTGCTACTGCAGAGTGTGTGATCTTAAGAAAACTTCCTTTTTTAAGTGACATTATTGAGACATAATTCACATAGCATGAAATTCCTGTAATTCACTTATCTAAAGTGTGTAGCGGGTTTTAGTATATTCAGAGAGTTGTGCAGCCATCACCACAATTTCATCACCCCCAAAAACAAACCCCAAACCACATAGCAATCACTCCCTATTTTCCCTTCCCCACCTCACCTCCCTCCTCACCTCCGACGCTCCCTGGCCAGCCCGAAGCAATCATCATTCTTTCTGTTTCTATGGGTTTGGGGGCAAATTTCTCAATTTCTCTGTGCCACAGTTTTCTCTTCTACAAAATGGAGATAGCAATCGTACTATTAGTCCTTGGGTAGTTGAGAGGATAAGCGAAAACTGAGGACCATTACTGTGGATCTACAAAGAGCCTGACGTAAGACTCAAGAGTTTCGGGTCAGGAGTTCCTAAATGCGGCGAATTGTGGGGATACGCCCCTGTCCGTCTGTCTCCAAGGCAACATCAAACAGTTTCCTCTCAGGTATTCCTTTCCGGGGCGCAGACCTGATTCCTCCCCTTCTCTGTTTCTCCTCACCTGAAGGCTCTGAGCGCCGCCGGAGACTCCCGCAGGCCTCCCCACCGTCATCTTCTCTGTGGGGCAGAGACAGAAGCGTCCGTGACAGCAGCGGTGCCTGCGGTGGCTGTAGCAGCTACACCGCTAGGCCACGCCCCTTTCTCAGTTTGGGGTTCTGATTGGCTCCCAAGTGGAGGCATTAACCAGTCCCCTACCCAGGGAGTCCAATCCATCCCGCCCAAGAAGGGAAGGATCGTTTTCCGATTGGCCTATTCTCTCTGCACGTGATATTTCCGGTTCTGGGACGGCGGGGCTGAGGCGGCCGGTGATTGGAGGGCTTCTGTGTGGAAGTGCTACCCCAGACGGGCCTAGCGGGGTGGCAAGTGCGACCGGAGTCAGCACCATGGCGGCTCTGTTGGCCGTTGGCCGGTTGGGGGTTGCACCTGCAGCCACCGGGAGAGGCCCACTAGTCTCCTGTCGGAGGTGGGCCGGCGCCCTGGCAGACACCGTGTACGATGTGGTGGTGTCAGGTGGAGGCCTGGTGGGCGCCGCCATGGCCTGTGCCTTGGGTAAGCTCATCTCCAAGGCCAGTATGGTCGGGTGTGGGTCCTTGGAGAAGCAGTGAGGACCGTGGGAACCCTAGCACTGTTTCCAAAGTCTGAGCGTTGTGGATTTTGTGCCCCATTCCCTCCGCAGAGAACCTCCAGCGCCCAAGGACAAGGGGTTTGGTTCTTACGCGTTCTGAAGGGTCAGTAGTGGGAGGGACCTTCGGAGTCCTTCCAGCTTGTAGGGAAACAGACCTGCTCAGGGTTGTTTCGTTATGGGCACAGTTGAAAGCGATCAGGCATTGTTGCGTTGGGTTAGGTTCTTTTTTTTTTCTTCTTCTTCCCCCGACAGCTTCATTGAAATGTAATTTACATGCCTTAAAGTTCACCCACTTACCACTATTTTTTTTAATTGATTTTTTAGAGAGAGAGGAAGAGGGAGAGAAACATCGATTTGTTGATCCACTTACTGATGTATTCATTGGTTGATTCTTGTATGTGCCACAACCAGGGTTCAACCCTGCAACCTTTTTGGTGTACAAGATATCCTAACCAACTGAGCCACCTGGACAGGGCCAGGTGGGGCCCATTTTTAACAAATACCTCCTGGGATGGGTGCAGGAGATTTGAGGACCACACTTTGAGAATGAGGACCACTGGAAAGAGCTTAAATGTCTTGTAGGGACATACCTATTAACTTGTTATATGGTCTTATACACCTTTCATAGGCAGGTATGGTTTGGGTGTATTTTCTCCTGTAATCAAGTGAACTACATGCTTGGGATTTTGTGTGTGCTGATGTCTCCCCTTGGTCACCATAGCATGTATCCCAAACAGTATTCTTTGTCAGTAGTTTATATCCTGACTGATCTTACTTTAAAGACCCATTTAATTTTAAATTAAAGGTGCTTTAAAAGTGAAAATTTTCCAGTAGGCTTTTCATATTATCCCATCAATCAGTTTATGTTTTCCTCTTCAAGCTCACATTAGTTTATGTTTTAGCCATGAAATATCTCTATTTTTCTTTTACATTGCTATTTGTAAATTATAGTCTCTAGTATTTTTTCTCCAAGTGAGGTTTCTAAAGTGTTACATTAATTAGCTAAAAAATAAAATACTATACCTGGCTATATTTTATAACGTGTTTGGAAGTCTAATTATTTTCCTGTTAATTTCCTGGTCTCTTGTTTAACAAAAATGTCTGTGAAGACATGTACTTTATGGATTGAGAAGATACAGCATTTGATGCTGAGGATAGTAATTTAAGAAAAAAAAATCTTGTCCTCAAGAGTTTGGAATCTAGCAGAGAAGGATTTGTAAATAACTGATCACAGGAAGAACAAATGAAAGTTCCCCCAGAGGAACAAGCAGCTGACCTATCCTGGGGGTGGTGTGTGGGTGTGGTGTGAAGAACACTGCCTGGAGAGGCGAGGCTTGAGTGAGTAGGATCTTTATGGGGAGGTGGCTGGGGCATTAGTGTCGAGTGGCTACTGCTAGATCAAGGTGTAGAGATGTGGGTGGCCCAGAAGTCCTCTGCAGACTGTGGTCCTCGCTCCTGTCCTCCAAGGCAAAATTGCTGCCATGCTGCCACATAGCTGGGCGGAGGAGGGAGAGGGACGGGTCTGGTAATCCTATCTCATTCTTTTCCTCTTTTGGCAGCAGCAACTTACTGCTTATTTTTACCCCTGTGTCTTTCTCTGAGACACTGGAAGGACTGACTGTAATGTGCTGCAGACACCAGTAATAGAATCCCCGTCTCCTTTTTACCTTACAGTGCTTTAGGGCCAGGCTTGTAGGCACAATTGACTTGCTTTTTGCCCCCCTTTTAAATCCTAATTTTTTATTTTTGGTTTAATCATAAGGCCACAGTGAATTTTGTTTATTAACTACATTTTCTGTTGAACAGGATTTGCAACTTTTAGTGATGTAACACTTTCAAGATTGGAAATATCTGGTGTCTAAATAATACGGTCTTTTTTTAACTTCATTCTTCCTTTCTAGGCAATTCTATTGGCCTGTTACGGGTTTTGCCATAATTTACTTCTTAGCAGGTGGCAGATGTTGAACCGTGTGCCGAAGCGTTACCTTGGTTGGTAGGGTGATTTGCAGTGGCTAAAATGGTGGGGCAGTGTATGTTATTGCTTAGGGCTCTGCACAGTGTTTCCTTTTTGTGTGCCCTGTGAGAAATTTGTATCCAATTTGTTGCTTCTCTTTGAAATGAAAAAAAATTAAAATTTTGATTTTCCTAAAATGAGATACAAAATTTTTTTTTTTTTTTAGGATATGATATTCACTTTCATGATAAGAAAATCCTGTTGCTAGAAGCAGGTCCAAAGAAAGTATTGGAGAAATTGCCAGAAACATACAGCAACAGGGTCAGCTCCATTTCCCCTGGCTCTGCAACCCTTCTCAGTAGTGAGTAGAATATCTTTTCTCATACAACCAGTCTCCTGTGTCTCTTGGCTTTTCAGTGTGCCACGTAGGGCAGAATCACCTGAGCACCTAGTGAGGATGGAGCCCGTTGAGATGGGTGGGAGAGAGGGGTGTGGGTGGGTAGTCTGGTGTATAGTTGAAGATGAGGACCTACAAAATGTTAACGTGTCAACTTCCAGTCTGAGGAAGACATCCTCGGGACATGTGGGTCTATCATGTAGACTTTATTTGTGATGTTGGGTCATTATGAGTTGGTGGAACTAAAACTATATGAAGTAATTATGACCATTCACTTCCAGTAGCTGCGCTGTCTTCATTCCCTGCATTGGCCCCCCCAGCGAGCTAGAGAGCCCGTGTAATAAATGCTTTTGGAGTGTAGATGGCTGTGTGTATACAGACCAGTTAATAGCTAATTGTCTTTAGGTCTCTGCCAAGTTTACTCCCTCAGGGCACCCAGTCTAGAACCACCCTATCTAAAATGTTGACTCTCACATCATTCTCAATACTGCTTTATTTTTCTTCATAACACTTACTACTGCCTGACATTGTATTATGTATTTGTTTTTTATTACAAATAATAAACTACATCGTCAGCTACAGAAGGGTGGGGACTTTCTGTTTGGTTTCCCACTTTTTGCTCAGTACCTAGAATTGCATCTGGCACATTGAAGGTGCTCTATAAATATTTCCTTAGTGAATGAGTCTCTTCAGTGCCATGGAGTTGAACATAAAATAGTCTTTATCCATAGAGTTTGTAACTTCAATAGGATGATGAAGAAAAAAGAACAATATGGCTTTGGTTTCCTAATTTATTTTCCCTAGTTTAATGTGATTTGACCCATTGATTATGAAAGCTGGGTTTTTTTTCATACTGTATAATCTGAACTGGGGAACAGAGTAGCTTTGCTCCTACCATCAAACAGGAGAGAAGTGGAAAGTATTTCTCTGTTACGGAGAACACCGAAAACAACCTTTGACTTAACAAGACAGAGGGACAGAGGGGAGCCCAGGCAGGATGCTCTGGTCTCTATATAGATGCTTTCTTTTGTAGGTTTTGGTGCCTGGGACCACGTCTGCAACATGAGATACAGAGCGTTTCGGCGAATGCAGGTGCTTCCCTTATTTCTCTTGGCAAAATATCTTGGTCTGTCTTGTATGAAGATATTGGGATCCACGTTCTGCAGGCTATCTGTGAATGTGGGAAGAATCAAAGTTCACACTCAGTCTAAGGAAGTGGAGGGAAACACTCCCAACAGAATTTTCTTCTCACCTTACATTCTGCCCACTGGGCTGACATACTGTGATTTTTCTACTTCTGTCATCTCACTTGGGAAAGCAGTCCTCAGTTTCTCATCTGGGCAATGTGTCCTTCTCCATGGGTTGTAGTACAGACTGTGCCTTTGTGTTTCCAGGTGTGGGATGCCTGCTCAGAGGCCCTGATCATGTTCGATAAGGATAACTTGGATGACATGGGCTATATCGTGGAGAACGATGTCATCATGCATGCCCTCACCAAGCAGCTGGAGGCCGTGGCAGGTGAGGCACCCACCCCTTCCACCTTCCTTTCATTCTCTGGAAGGTGAGCTGCTTTGGAATAATTCTAGGGCTTACTGGAAGAAAGGAACTCTTTTACGGATACTGCACGTCCACTTGTTTCAGGGTGGTTCTTTTTCTTTTTTCTTTTTCTTTTACAGAATTGACATACCATAAAATTTACCCTTTTTAAGTGTTCAACAATTTTTATCACATTTATAGAGTTGGGCCACCATCATCACAATATTTAGAACACTTCCGTTTCCTCAGGAGGAAACATCGTGCCCATTTGTGACATTCCCCAATCCCACCCCTGGGCTGTGGCACCACTTGTCTGCTTTCTGTCTGTCAGGATTTGCTTGCTCTGCACATTTCATAGAGATACACTCAGAGAATTTATGTTCTTTCGTGTCTTGACTTTTCCCACTGATCATATTTTTAAGATTGATTCATGTTGTAGCATGGATCGGTACTCTGTTCTTTTTTATTGCCAAATGTATTCCATTGTATGGATATACCACATTTTGTTTATCCATTCAGTTGATGGACATTTGCGTTGTTTCCACTTTTTGGTGATTGTGAATAATGTTATGAACATTTGTGTACAAGTTTTTGTGCGGATATATGTTTTCATTTCTTCTAGGTGAATACTTAGGAGTTGAATTGCTGGTTATGTGATAATGCTGTTTAACATTTTCATCAACTACGAAACTTTTTCAAAGAGGCTCTGCAGTTTCACTTTCTCACCACCAATGCAGAGTGGGCAAAAGCAGATTTACAGTTGGCACTATGTGAAACAGTTTATTCTTGTATTATTATTATAGTATTTTACATACAAACATCTGTATGCCTACTTTTGCCCCACCCTGCATATAAGGGTTCTAATTTCTTCACATACTCACCAACACTTACTTTCTTCCGCCTTAAAAATTTTTTTAAAAATTGATTTTATAGAGAGAGAGGAAGGGGGGCGGACAGAGAGAGACATTGATTTGTTGTTCGACTTACTTATGCATTCATTGGTTGATTCTTGTATGTGTCCCGACTGGGGATCAAACCTACAACCTTGGCATATTGGGATGATGCTCTAACAACGGAGCTACCTGGCCAGGGTCCTCCCCCTTTTTAAAAAGATTATAGCCATTCTGGTGACTGTGGAATGGTATCTCAATGTAGTTTTGATCGTATTTCCCATATGACTAATAATGTTGAGGATCTTTTCATGTGCTTATTGGCCATTTGTATAAGTATGTCTTTGGAGAAAGGTGTATTCAGAATCTTTTGCCCATTTTAAAACAGGATTATTTGTATTTTTGATTTATAAGAGTTTTTTATATATTCTGGATACAAATTCTTTCTTTGATAGATGACTTGCAAATATTTCAGTGTTGTAGGGAGAAAAAAAATTGCAAGCAACTTAAATGCTTCTTGATATTGGACGGTAGTTCTCATCCGTGAAATGAACTTCTCTGCAGGTTTAAAGATAATTTAGATCTAGTATTTAGTCCCTTAGAAACATGCCCCACAGTATATTGGTGGAAAAAAGTATGTGTCATATGGTCCCACTTGTGTGCGTACACATATACATGCATGGGAAATTGCTTGGAAAGCTATACTGGCAAAGCTTTTAACTGTAGTTGTCTCTGAGTGGTATGATTAAGGGTGACCTCCCCCCTTTAACCTTTCTTTGTGCGGACTTTTACAGTGAGCATGTCTTTTTTATGATCAGATAAGTGGGAAGAAAATTCTTTCCAGTGGGAAGAAAAATCTTATGAAATCCAGAAGTTGTCTGAGCCTGTGGTATTTCTCTGCTGTTTCCTCCGAAAGCACATGTGGGCTCACATGTGCGCAGAGTGAGCGTGAGGAGCAGGGTGGGGTGGGGGAGTGCCTGGGATGGGCTTGTAATTCATGGAGAGCTTAGGGCTTTTTTGTCACTGATTCTTCCCTGTGGGGTTTGTCATTTATCAGCTCTCAGACTAGAGCACCAATCATGAGGGGTTTTATTTTTGGTTTTTTTTCTTCATACCTTTTGTTTAGGAGTAAATGACAAGAAACAGCTGTCCTGGGACCACGCTTTAGTTTAGTTAAGGCTTTTTCCTCAGCCTGTGTGGGCCGCCTTTCTAATGCTTTGCTTTTTCTCTTCTGACCTCCCTAGACCGAGTGACTGTTCTCTACAGAAGCAAAGCCATCAGCTATACCTGGCCTGACCCATTTTCCATGGCAGACTCCAGCCCTTGGGTTCATATTGCCCTAGGTGATGGCAGCACCCTCCAGACCAAATTGTTGGTAGTTGAAGATTCTTATTTCGCCAGGGGTCTTGCATATCCACAGCTTATCCTCAGTTCTGGCACCTCTAGTTTTCCATCTAAGCTTCAGTTGATGTTAATTTTAGGCAAAGCTTTTGGTTATAAAGACCAGTACCCACTAAGCCAGCTCAAGTAAAGATGGTCTCGTTGTAAATCCTGTACAGGACGCAATCTCCTGGACCATCTTAGGTCATGAAATAGAGGACAGCTGGCCTCACAGGGACAGGAACCACAGTGTCAGAAATTGAGGCTGTTTTTTCTCTCTCAGGAGTCCTGTAAGTTCCTCATCTCCTTGTATCTTCTATTTTTCCCCATCTCTGCTTATCAGCTTCTCCTTTCCCGTGGCAGCCATTCCTCACCTTACATCAGGACTGTGTAGAGCCTGCCTATTGCTTTCTAGCCCAAATAGCAAGAGAATTTGGCTGAGTTTATTTAACCTGTGACTGGCACCTCATGGATCAGATGTCCAGCTTCGGTCCGTTAGCTGAGGTCACGTGGCAGGGTTACCCTTTAGGGGCCGTCAGAGAGGCAGACACGATAAGAAGTTGCCTGCCACAGATGAGCTTGCCAGCTATTGGAACTAGAGAGACCTTTAGGAGGCAGAGGCAAACTTCTGGAATAGTTAGACTTACTAAAAGATTGTAAGACTTAGCAGGCTCCTGCCTTCATGCAGATCGGTGCAGATGGTCACAACTCAGGAGTACGGCAAGCTGCTGGAATCCAGAATGTGAGCTGGAACTATGACCAGTCTGCCGTTGTGGCTACTCTGCATTTATCAGAGGTAAGGCCTGAGCCCAGCTTCTGGGGACCCTGCTGGTGTTTTAATATGTGTACTTCTCACAAGAACTGTTCTCTCTATTACAGGCCACAGAAAACAATGTGGCCTGGCAGAGATTTCTTCCCTCTGGGCCCATCGCTCTGCTCCCGGTAAGAAGTCCTTCTGGCTAGTCTGCCTAAACACATCCAGCCTTCCTCTTTTTAGGACTTCGTTTTTTCTCGGCCTTTTTCAGGTTTCACGTGAATTACCCCAGGCTAGCTTTATTTCCCCTTCATACTTTTATGCCTGAGAGTGCCCAGCAACTAAGTTTAACTCTTAGTGTTGATGTTGTTCTTCGGAGACAGCTCTCAGACACTTTGAGTTCCTTGGTTTGGTCCACATCCCATGAACATGCAGCAGAGCTGGTCAGCATGGATGAGGAAAGCTTTGTGGATGCCATCAACTCTGCCTTTGTGAGTATCAACTTGTCCACCTGATGATTTGTTGCAGGGGTGGGTACAGAAGGGTGGTTTTGAGTAGGAAGAAGAAATAACCAGCCAGCTGCCCTTTTGTAATTGAAAGGTTTGGTCTGGATTACATGAAGGGTCAGTACCTTGTGTGCTCTTTTGAGGGTCATGGGTTGCTGTTTTGCTGATTGAAACAGCTGCCTAGGTGGCAGTTAGCAGTGGCCTTTTTTTTTTTTTTTGAAGCTGTAATACTTGGATAATCTCAAATAGCTCTCCTAGGTCCCAGGTACCTGAATCTTTGAAGCCTAATTCATCAAAAGTGTTTTGGAAAGGGACATTTCATTGGGGAGCTTAAGAGTAAGCTTTAGACAGACATGGGTTCGATACTGGTACTAACACTAAGTCGCCTGAAAAATGGAAATACTATCTTCAACTTCTCCTGGGATGGTGATGGTAATAAAAATCGCAAGACTTAAGATGAGAGACTTTACAATGCTTGCAACATACCTTATACATTCTAGATGCTCAGTAAAGAGTAATGATGATTCTGTAGTAATATAGTTTTTAGATAATATGGCACAGTATTTTTGAAGTTTAAGTGCTGTAATTATCTCAATTCACTACTAGTAAATTGGCAGCATTTATTGAGCACTTAATGTGTCAAGCACCAGTGAAGAGTTTTACCTGTGTGTATTTAAATCTGTGACCCTTTGAGGCAGGTACTCTTACCATGCTCACGTAGAGATAGGTAACTTGCCCACGGTCACACATATCATGCAAAGCTGGATTCTGAAAAGAGGCTGGCCCTCAACCCTGTGGTTTTAACCAGCTAACTCTACTACCCCACTAATGACTTCATACAGAATAACTTAAGCTTCACTGCTCTATAGTAACAACAACAAAGGAACTGAACAGACTGAAGTAGCTTCCAAGATATATGTTACCCTCCAGGGTCATCTAGCATATATCCCTGGCACAGGCCTTTGCAGTACATTCATTTAGCAATAATTACAAGTGCCTTCTATGTAAAAGGGTCTGGAGAAAGACAGATGAGACACAGTCCCTGCTTTTAGGAAGCTCATAGTCATGTGAGAAGGAAAAATACATGACAACTTCAGTACAGCGGTAGAAGTATGAGGTGAGCACCTATAGGAGTTCGGAGCAGGGCTTATAAAAAGAGCCAACAGCCTCTGTTGAGGATGCTGGTGAACTAGAAGTGGGAGGACATCCTAAGCAGAGGGGATTGTCGGAGGCAAGAGGATGTTGTAGAATGAGCTATACAGTGTGGCTAGTGCAGGGTGAGAGTGGGGACTAGTGAAAGGTCAAGCTCAGAGGTAGGCAGGGGCAGCTCAGGAGCAGTTTGGCTTGACCTAAAACCTGTGGGGAGTGATGGGAAGCTGTGTTTTGCATGTATTTGAGGGACTTGTCACTTGTGGTCCTGATCATTTTAGGCATGTTAGGTACCATTACTCTCATTGAATTTTTAATTCCCTGCTAGTCACTGATGCAATTTCACATTGTTTTGTGGCCGACACTACTCAGTGGAGTGACGCTAACCACACGGACCTCATCGACTCGGCCAGCTCCGTGCTGCAGTATGCTGTTGACTTTCTGAAGCCCACCAAGGTCTCAGCGCGCCAGCTGCCTCCTAGTGTAGCCAGCGTGGACGCCAAAAGCCGAGTCCAGTTTCCTCTTGGGTTGGGACATGCTGCTGAGTACGTCCGGCCTCGGCTGGCACTCATTGGGTAAGATAATAGCAGAGCAGGGCTACTCCCTTCTCATCGGCTGCTGGAGGCCACACCTAAACTCTGCTTTTAGGGATGCAGCCCACAGAGTCCATCCACTTGCAGGACAAGGTGTCAACATGGGCTTTGGGGATGTCTCCAGCTTGGTCCATCACCTCAGTGCTGCAGCCTTCAATGGGAAAGACTTAGGTAAGGATTCAGGTACCTCAGAAGTATCCAGAGGTCATGTAGTTAGGGAAGATCAGGACCCTAAAATGCCCCTCAGTAGCCCGATGTGGTGGACATAAATGTATGTGGTTTTCTAGGGGGAAGAAAAAGGACAAACTTCACTATTGGATTAGGGATGTAACCTTCCTCTTTCCTCCAGGCTCCATGAGCCATCTCACAGGTTATGAGACAGACAGGCAGCGTCACAACACTGCTCTTCTGGCTGCTACTGACCTGCTAAAAAGGCTCTACTCCACCAGTGCCACTCCGCTCGTGCTGCTCAGGACATGGGGCTTGCAGGCCACAAATGCAGTAGCTCCACTCAAAGTAAGAGGTCACTCATGGCTCTCTAAGGGTCTTAGTCACTCACTGAGGAGTGACTCTGCCAAGACTTGAGTTATTTGAATTAATTTTCTTAGCTGTAAAATTATTTTATCTTCCCCAGTGGTTATAAGCAAAAACGCCCCTGTTGGGCTTGCTGGTGCTAGGGCCCATCTAAGTAGTAACTTTATATAGTATAAGGGCTTAAAATAGCGCCCAGAGGCTTTCAGAGATAAGATGCTTCAACTCCTTTGGCTGCTCAGCTTTTTTCCCCTGAGAAACATCTATTTAAAGATGTTTTGGAGGGACTCTTGGGAGAAGTATCTATCTGGGACTTTTGCTAAGTTTTTGCTTTAATCACTTTGGATACTTCAAAGTATTTTCTTCACCTGACCTCCTACCTTACAGTGCCAGAGTATCACTCACTTTGTTTCATTTTTCCTTAGGAACAGATTATGGCCTTTGCAAGCAAATGAATGCTCCTCTTCTGCAGATTATGTTGAAGAAAAATGAACATCTCTTCCCAAAACCATATTGTTTCAAGATTTAATTTAATAAATTTACTTTATATTAGTATAGTCTAGTCTCTTTCCTTCCTTATTTGATGGGCCTGTGGAGTTCAATTAATGAATGATAGTTTGCTGTGAGGAGGGCATACAAAACCAAGCCAAGAAAAACCCTGAAGAAAGACTGTTACAATTTTTGTTGAAAAGAGCTTTTTATTACTAAAACAAATTGCTAAGGTGCTGTCTCATTCATTTTTACTTGTTAACAATCCTTTCTAAAGAAAGATTTATACACATTTTTTTTAAGTGCTGGTCACAGATTTATGCAGTTCTTTTTGTAAAGATAAGAATTAGAAATATTCAATCTATACATTTTTGTTTGAATTGCTGTTTTAAAATTAACAAATTAAATAAATTGCTTTAACCTTTGTTGTAGGTGCACTGGATTTTGTGAAAAGAAAACCAAATCTCATTAATGCTAATTATTACTTCCTTATTTCAGCACCAGATCTCAATTTTTTTTATGGTTCCTCTCCGGGATACCCTTTTATTTATAAAACAATAAATAACTTCATTGCACAGGTTTGAAGACCTCAGGAACCACGCCAAAAGGGAAAATCTAATTAGCAGCAGAATTTGTTCATTTGCTTGCAGACTGGTGGCTGATCGGGGCCGGGGGTGCTGGGGTATTTGAAGAGCTCACTTCACAGTACCAGAGATGCCTCTTGAAGAGATTTGTGAATCCATTAGCTTTGGATATGGTAAAGAACATTTTGCCCAAAAGTCTGCTTTGATGATGAAATGAGAAGAAACAGTCTGCAGGGGAGTTTTTCAGGCAAATGTAGAAAATTTATAAGATACTAGAGTAAAAAAGTGACAATGTCACAAACATTCCTGGAATCTCAGGATAAACGTGCCTAGAATTAAAGATGGCAACTACTGTGAAAGTTGTGTGACTACTAGCAGAGTCTAGAAAGGTCATCTATGGGGAGCAGAAAAAACTCATCTTTCAAAAAAATTGAAAGGTAACACAGGTAAGGAGACCATGGACTCTCTAAAAGTATGCAAATAAAATCAGGCAAGATAGGAAGAGTTTTTAAGGCACACCTTGCAAGGACCTCCATAACCCACAGAGGATGTCCTTCATATGATGATGATAAACACATGTCTATGTGCCAGGCCATGTCCTAAGTACTTGAAATATATAAACACATTTATAGCAAAGAAACAACCAGCAATATTAGACACTATAAGATTACTTAATAAGGCGCCCAAAAGGTACACTAAGGGGCAGAAAGGACATTATAGAGAAATCATTTTCTCTAAGAAATAAAAATTCCTATTCTGAATTGGTTCTAAAATTGATAAACTGGTTGATTCTCCAAATGTTCTAATCGAGGTTATCAGAATATATGTAGATACATTTCTGAAGTTAATGCAAGAGTTCTGGAAGTACTTGGAATACACAAAGGAGTCTAAACAGCCTCTGTTTTCTGTTTGTAAGAAAAGCTTGAGAAAAAAATGTGACAAAGACCAGGGAATCTTACCTCTGGATTCATCAAGCTGGAGGAGCTTTTGGTGAACACAGCTTACCTCTTGGGAAAACTTGGTTTCTGTTAGAGAAACTGGTCTCTCCCTAATCATGTGGAATCACATATAGCATATAACTGGGTCTAGCACTCTACCTTTGTGACAAAAATGGTAAGGGGTCTAGAAGCCATGTGTTGCATTAAAGAAGAGGCCACAAAGAACTTGGAGGAATTTTCTTTAAAAGACTGAACAGCTACGAAAGGAGCGATCTGAGAAGACAGTTCAGCTCAATATAAGGAGAGGTGATTTTTAACATCTGTGCAGTCCCAAATGGAACGACCTGTCTGAAGGAAAACATGCCTAACCAGAAGCTGAACAACAGCCACCTAGAAATGTTACAGGAATTCTGCAATAGAAGACTGGATTATATCTTTAGGCTGCTTCCACCTCTAAAGATTCTGTTTCATTATGTATTAGCATTTTTTGAGGAAGGCAATAGGTATGAAGGTGACCTTAGTATAATAAAAGTTAGTGTGAAGGGTGAAGAAATTTCACTTCGAATTTTTTTAAAAAACAACTAAAACTTTGAGGAGGAGGATATGGAAATTTGCCTAGGGACTTGCACATCAGATACTAAATATTTATTGACTCAGTGGAAAAACTTTAAAAAATGAGGTTCCCCAGGAACTAGTGTGAGGGCCAAGTATTTAACATCTTTTGTGAGAGAGAAAAGTGTACTGTGAGAGCTACGAGTTTGAGAGAGAGTCTCCATTGGAAAGTAGCTGGAGTTAAAGAGCCAAGATAAATGAGCCAGTGGGCAGGAAGATCTTTAAAGTCCAAGAGCACTCGAGTGGGTAGACAAGAAGCAGATGATGGTCATGTAGGAAAGTACAAGACAATGAATTTTAGGGAAAATAATTCACAAAAAAAGAGTTCAGAGCAGTCAAACTAAAATGGCCAACCAAATCAAATGTTAGGTTATCACCGAGAAAGGGTATCAGAAACCCTGGAACTAGACAAATAATTTAGATGTTAGCTAAAATAATCCAGGACCAGGTAGGAAGAGATCCTGCTATAAACAGAGTAAAAGGGAAAACTGAAAGGAGCTGTGTCCAAAATACAGATCCTTGAATAGCACAGCCTGAGGCCTCTGATCACAGACCAAAAGCTAGGGTATAGATGTATTTCTTAGAAATACAAAGTAAGTTTACGATGTACAGCCTGGAAGGAGGTACAGGCACTGAATAAACACATATAAGGTTGGACATGTTCATTAATCCCATGGTTAACGTATAAAAAGTTGATTAAAAAAAGGCAACCTATACAAGGCAGTCATACCCTCCAAAGACATGTCCTTAGAGACTGAATGGCCTCCTTTCTTAAGGCTGGAATCTGTGCAGGTAGGAGTTGCTTTCCATCCTGCTAAGAGTCCGGATGGATCTCAGCTGGCTGATGCAGCTAGCACAAAGCAGGACCACACAACTTCAGAGGTGGTACCTTTCTTTCCTCGAATTAACATGAAAAGCAAAACCAGATTTTTTTCCTTTTTTGTAGGAAGGGGGTGTGATAAGGGTTGGACCAGGGCAATGTGCAGGGAGGAAATAAATACTGGTGTTGATAGGCCATGGGATTGCAATCAGTCAGCTGAGTTTAACATGTAAGGAAAATTTAAATGTTCAAAGAAATGAGGCACTCAAATGGTTGAAATGAGTCCCTGGGTTCTCCAAGGTTGTTCCAAAGCTACTCATTTTGGCTCTCTGTGAAATATAAGCATGTTCAAAGATTTAGACTCTGGAACCAGCTGTGCAAGCAGAATGGTTAAATAACAGTTCATATTGGATGTGTAAAATCAATTAAACCCAGATCTCTAGACTTAAGGGCAAGACCTGTGTACAAAAGCCCCTTCCTCCTGATGAAGCCAGCTGCAGGGTTCCAATCCAGGCGATTTCCAGACTACCTCAGAACACAACTGAGTCTCCTCTCCTTCTCCCTTTAAAAGAGTTGTTGACAAGTGCAGGCCTCAGAGGAAGGGCTGGGCCTCAGTGGGAAATACCCAGAGACTGCAGCAGGTGAAAGGTGGCGCCCAAGGCCCAGCCTGTCTCTATGTTGTTCACTTTCTTTGTGAGCTGTTAGGAGGAGAGGAAAAAAAAAAGTCTTCACATTTTCATTCAATTTCAACTCTAGCAAGCAGGGCATCAGCAGAGAATACCTGCAAAGATCATCCCCATGGCCAAATCAAGGCAAAATTGGGAGTAGCCGATCTTTAGAGGCTTCCCCGCTACCCATCTCTGTAACAGTTTCCCTCCTGCTGTGGCCTGTTGCCCTACACCTGCCAAGCTGATCTCTGAATCTCCTGGCCCAGGCAAGTGGTCCCACCCAGGCCTTCCAGACAGGGCCTTCTGAACTCTTTCCCTATCCTGAACCTAAATATAACAGGACCTGGGACTAGATTTAGGGGTAGCAAAGAACATACTAAGCTCCTCAGTTCACACTTTGTAAGTAACTGCATCTTCTTAAGCACTAATTATTAACCAACCAAAGTACTTAGTGCCCTAAGGCATTCTAGGCCAGGTTGAGCCTCAATTAGTGCAGTGACCCCATTTTAGGCACCATTTCCTCAACTAATAAGGGAATTCGATTAGTGTTTATGAAACTTTTCTTCAGAATTCTGGGGGTTCCCTGGAAGTGCTTCAAAGAGAAGGGAAGGCAAATGGTGAAGGAGTTCCACGACCCCACCTCTGCTTCAACAGGCAGCTCCACTTTTATCAGTTTTGCCAGCATTCTGCACAAGCTTTTGTAGAGTAGAATGCTTTCTCTCTCTCTCTCTCTCTCTCTCTCTCTCTCTCTCTCTCTCTCACACACACACACACACACACACACACACACACACACAGAAACCAACTGACTGGTTTTCATCTGTCTAGTAGTAAGTTTTTATAACACAATGCTTTGTGGGCCTAAGGAAATCCATTCTAGTCACTGTGCCAAAACCTGAGGAGAATGGCATCTTGAGGTTTTGTCTGAGACATCCGAGTCAAACTGAGAGCGTTCCCTCATCAAATGCTCTCCTCGGCTGGGCCGAGACCCTACTGCTATAGATGCAAAACGAAGCTCTCTCTGGGACAGGGATAGAGCAAAAGGATGTCAGTACTGGAAATGGCAGAAACTTGTCCTTAAATAACTTGGTTACAGTTGATGCTTAAGTAGAGAATGTTGTTAACTCAGTACTATGTATTGAATACTTAGGATAACCTCTCTAATCCACAAATCTATCCCCAATTCATGTGAAATGCCTACACTGCTAACAATACCAGTATTAACAACTTATACTATTGCCAGGTATTGTGCTTTACAGGTATTATTATCTCAATTTTCATAACAGCCCTATAAAATAAGATAGTCTGAGAATACCTGTGTTTTGGATGAGGAACCTAAAAGTTAGAGAGGGAAAGTAAAGCACCTAAGGATAGAGTCAGTAAGCTTGCAGAATCAGAACCTGAATCCAGATCTGATGGACAACAAAGTCCATGCTTTAAATACTACCGTACTAATGTACTGGCTGTAACTCTTCTGTCTAAGCACCTTAAATGCTGATGTTCTTGGCAGGTAAAACACATTAAGTCCAAATACAAAAGAATTTGTGAAATCTGTATAACACAAGAAATTGGGTAATATAAGCTCACCTCGAACTGAGGAAACAGGAAGGGGAAGTGGCACAAAGAAAGGTGGTGGAGAAAGCTCAAAAACAGTACAGTCTACTTACTAGACCCCAAAGTTCAACATTTCCTTGTGCCATCTCCTCTAATAGACTACATGATATTTGAGGACAAATATTACATCTCACTCATCTTTGTAACTGGATTAAAGAGGGTCACATGCTAAAACCTGACAAGCTCAGGGAAGGCCCTCATGGTGGGCCTTACAAACCCAGAGACTGAAAGTAACCGCACCATGAAGTCTGATCATAAGAATTCCTAACTAAAAGTGGGTCATCGTGGGTAGTCATGTCCTAGGCCTATAGCTTCCTTGAAAAAGGTCAATCTTTACTTTCGAAATTGTCTATTGTCTTTGAGCATCTAAGATAGCATATTTTCGAAATGTTGGGATACTTTTCCTTTCCAGAACCCTCCAAGAAACAACTGCCGGCAGCAGAGCACAGACCACATGGTTGTCTTGTCGCCCGCATGTCATCTTGATGTACCGTAAATGTTTACTGCTCTGTACCCACTGCTGTAAAGATGTGTCTCGGTTTTACTTTTTATACAGTCTCAGAGATTCCCCCCCTTTGCTTTCTCCCAGCTCCCTAATCTACCACCAATGGATTTCATGTATGTCTCCTCCTTTCATTCTAATGTATAAAATAAGCTGCAAATTGACACTCTCCAGAACATTTTCTCAGTGTGTTGAGATTTTACTTCCCAGTAATTATCAGTTTGGCTCAAATAAACTCTTACAGGACTTTTTCTAATACTAGAGGTTCTTTCATTGACATAACCATAATGTACAATTATCCAATTATGGTATTGAAGACAAGAAGGTAAGTGGGATGGTTGAAATGGATGTGTTTAGAATAGATAAGTAAGTTACTACAGATGAAGTTGAGCCTCCATGTTCTAGAATGGATGGACAGAGATAGAAAGACACGATTCAAGAGGCACTGAATATGTGAGGCACATAAAAAATATATGACATTCTACATACACAAAAGGCATTCCAACATTCATGGGGTCTTAAATAAGTCACTCATTGGTGATGCTCATCTGCTCCCTCCTGTCCTCTGCCAAGTAAAACCATCTAACAGGCTGAGTAGGCTAATACTACCAGACAATGTACCTACCTCTGTGCCTCTCCAAACAGAGACTTGTGTGATGGCTGCAGGCAACTCCTGCCCTTGTGCCCCCTCCAGTTCTAATACTTGAAACCACACTGGTGGCAGCAGCAGAGGAAGGCAGGACATACAGGCCCAGGGTTCAGGGTTCACTTCCAACTTGCTTGCACCCTATCCTGTGTGTTCACCTATTCCACTTCTTTCCTGTTGCTTCTTGCCCTGAGTTTTGAAACTGATTTAATATTCCATGGGACCTGGGCATCTTAATTTGGGATGCAAGCCTTCTGCTCTATGACCTCTAGGACTGCTTGCCTGGTAGTATACTAGAAGCTGCCAGTGTATCAAGGTAATTCCCCACATTCACAGTGCCTTGCACAGTGCTTGTCCACAGCCCAAATAAAAATATGCATATTTCCACGAAAGCCACCCTGATTACTCAACAAATTCTTAACTCTTTCTTCCCAGCTCTCAAATAAGAAGTCTGTTATGAGACTTCTCTCTCTTGCCTGCAAAACGGTGCTGTCGGCAAAGCCAAAGCCATCCTTCAACAAGGCTGTGATGTAACTGAGATCCATGCACAGGAAAGGACTGCCTGAGGTGAAGTTTTCCAAGTTGTCACACACTGAAGGGGAGAGAGAGTGAAGAGTAAATTCAAGTTTGCAGCCAACTGAGAGATGTATAATTTTTTCTAAATATAGACTTAGAATAAGCAAAGCAAGATTCTCCACTTGGTTGATGCCTAGGAGTCTTGGAGGCTAAAACTGTGCATTGATAGCCTCTATAAGACCAAAGCTTAAGAACTGGCACATTTCTTTTGTTATATCTTATCTACTCAAATTTATATAGGCCCTAGTTTATGTGCTAAATTTCTATGACCTATTGTTCAGGCTTAATTCAACCACGTCCCTTATATATTATTAATGCTGAAGTCCAGGAGACACAGAAATACCAGTTAGCATTACTCTGAGCCACTGGTAAAATAATTTATTTATATTTTCAATGGACTCTCTTCAGGAAGCCGCTGTGGCTATTTCCCATAACAATATTTCAATTTACCTGGCTGGCGTGGCTCAGTGAACTAAGCTCTGGTCTGTGGACTGAAAGGTCGCCGATTCAGTTCCCAGTCAGGGCACATACCTGAGTTGCGGGCCAGGTCCCCAGTAGGGGGCATGTGAGAGTCAAGCACACTTTGATGTTTCTCTTCCTGTCTTTCTCCCTCCCTTCCCCTCTCTCTAAAAATAAATAAAACCTTAAAAAAAACAAAAAACAAAAAACAAAAAAAACCGAACAATATTTCAATTTAAAAAAAAAAAGGAATGTAGAAAAAAATAAGTTTTCACCATTTTCCTAAGGCCTCTTCTCCTATCTTTCTATGCAACTTAATGCTTTTAGCTCCTGACATAGACAGGAAACCAGCCTTCTGAGAGGCTTTCTACTGACTGTGGCACTTTAGGTCACATTAAGGTCATTGGACTTGGCAGGCACAGCCTCATAGTCTTGACTTCAAGGGCTCCCCACTGACATTTACCTTCCTTCGCTTTCCTTTCAAAATCTTCAACTTTTAAAACACCCCCCTTTTCATAATCTGCAATGAAACAGAAGAATAGCTGATGTCAAAAAGTGTGTCGAGGAAACATAAAGAAATTAATCCTAGTGATATTTGTAATAAAGAAAAATAGGAAATAAATTTCCAGCATTATAGAATGGGATAAACATGATATTCATACAATATAATCTATGCAGTTTACTTATTTATTTACACTCTATTTTGTTATATATATTTAACCACAATAAAAAATTTGACCCATTAAAAAACCACATTAGAAAATAAAAAATTAATTCATATCTCAGGCCATGACAGATCACAGACATACATTTTCACAGCTCAACAAAAGCATTACTATTGCAAAAAAAAAATAAATAAATAATGTTATAAGGGTGGAGGAGGAAACTTTGGGGTTATATATATGGTTTAAAATATCAAATTTAGTAATGGTTTCATGGGTGTGTACATATGTCAAAACTTAGCAAACTGTACACTTTAAATATGTACATTTTTATGCTAAATGAAGTAAGTCAGAGAAATACAAATACTATATGAATTTACTTGTATGTGGAATCTAAAAAACAAAACAAAAATAGAAAGAGACCTACAGATATAAGAAATAAATTGATGATTACCAGAGAGAAGGAGATGGAAGGATGGGCAAAAAAGGTACAGGGGAATAGAGGCACAAACTTCCAGTTATAAAATAAATGGGTCTAAGAATATATGTACAACTTAGGGAATATAATCAATATTTTTAGAACTTTGTACAATGACAGATGGTTATTAGACTCATTGTGGAGAACACTTTGTAAGGTATATAATGTTGAATTACTATTTTGTACACCTGAAACTAATACAATATTGCATGTCAACTATACTTTAATAAAAAATAAAGTATGTGCATTTTATTTTATATCAATTATACCTCAATAAAAAAAAGTAAGGAAAAAAAGATATAAACTTTTAGGCCATTTTCTATCTCTGAAATTCAGATTTCCAATCATATGCACCCTTCCATTTGAGTAACCAGTGTCACTCAACACCCAGGACTGAATGATGATCACCTCTAATGAAGCATTTCAGATACTCCCTCTCCCTTTCCCCATAGATCTTTGCCCAGTGTCCTCCCTGAACTGACATCTAGAATGAACTTACCAATCATGTGTGTGTCAACAGCTCGATCATAATAGTAAGAGAAAGCGTAGAAGGAGCTTCTCTGGATCTCATCTGGCTGGTGAAGTTTTCCTTGGACCACCCTTAGCACTTCAGAGTAACAGGGCTCAAAGCCCACCACCCCTGCCAGGGCAAAGGTGCACAGGGACACAGTGAGAAAAATAATAGGGGAAGAGACTCCTCTCTGAAGCAAGCTACTAGAGCCAGTGAAGAAAGCACAGGAGATCAAGGAAAGCTGAGGCTGAGACTCAGGACAAAGGGCTTCTAAACAAAGTCTAGCAAACTCCCACGCCCTCACTGCTCTGGAGGAAAGGGACCCGCTTCTCTGTGGCGGCTCCCCTCCCTAATCGGTGTTTACCAAAAAGGGCCACCACAATCGACCTCAAGCTGCTGCTTCACATTATGTTTTATGGTACTTATGAGAAGTAGCTAGAAAGTTTGCCTGCTTCCTCTACTAGAAAAATCCAGTTTCTTTCCTTAATTTTAAGGTCTGTTCCTTTTATAATACTTAAGTGAATTATTCTTCCTATCATCTCAATTTTAAGTTTTACCATAATTTAAATAGTTAAACATTTACTGGTAACCAAACCTGAAAGTTTCACCCTGCCAAGAATGCAGGGTCTAATGCATTAGGCCCAGGGTAAGAATGGATCCACAACACCCGGCCAAGGAAAGAGCAGGATACAGAGTGACAGCTGTCTTGTTCTCTGTCACTTCATATTATTTCTTGGAGGCATACCAAGATCTATTTGTAATGAGACCCTGCAATCTGACAAGTTTCTCTTGAGCTCTGGAAAGTTTCCCATGGAACTTTTCCAGATTTCAACTGTAAAAATAACCTCAACCAGTGAAAAAACATCACTTGCCTTCTTGGTTGCCACCATACTGGTATTTCACGCCCCCAAAAATCCAGTCGGCTTCTAACCATCTTGGTAAACAGGCACTTCGAAAAGTGTGTCCCTCAGTCCCTGAAAAGTAAACAGACCACAGAGAGGCAAGGATGTGAGAGAGGGAGGCAAACAAGAAGCCAGTAAGGTTGAAAAGTCACCAACGTGGCTTGGCCTTAAAATCATATGAAATTAGTTCCATGACTATATCCTATGACAAGAATTCTTAACATGGTTCATAGATGGGCATTGTGAGGCTGACGCAGCCCTGAAACTAGGAGCAAATTTTTGTGCATATGAGCATGTGCTGGAGGGGTCCATGGCTTTCATCGCATCCCCCAAAATCCAAAACCTACAACGGAATAAATTCCCTCCTTTCTAAAAAAGAAGGGGGGGAATGCTGTTCTAACTTTCTCATGGTTATTGTGAGGCTTAAATGAAATACATTTGAAGATATTTAATAAACTCAGAAATGCTATACAATTATCATCACAGTAATAGTTTACTGTGAGCCAGGCACCATTCAAAGTGCATTAAATGAAAAATCTTACTTAAGGTGAGGAAAAGGGGATAGCTAACTTGCCCCAAATCACAAAACTGAAACTGAATCCAGTTCTGCCTGACCTCAAAAGCTGAGCTCTAAACCCCTCTACCACCTGTGAAGAGATGAATGGAGTTGCTCAGCTATTCCGCTTGCAAGTGGACTTTGCTGCATCTTGCCAAGGGCTTGAGCAAACTCCTGCCCAATGCACTCTTTGAGCCTTGAATTTCTGCAGGTTCTTCAGCCTCCTGGCCATGGGCTGTTGTTCCCCTATGCAAATAAACCTCATTCTAGAAATGTCTAATAATGTATACCAAAACATCTGAACTCATAAAGGAGACAAGAAATTTGCTATTATTATGCCCATTGTACAACATGCACTTCCTAATTTGGCATAACCCGATCCTCCCTAGAACCATTGCCAAGGAAGGGAAAAGGTGAGCTGAGTACTGGTTTCACTTTCACCATACCCCAACCGGCACAGGCACCCACACGAACCTTGCGCTTCCAGGGCTCCCAGAGTTGCCAGTCTCGCAGCTTTCAATCCAAATCCCAAGTAACTGTAAAATACAGGATTGACTAATTCCATGGTGGTCCTGAAGGTCTCCAGCCTACAGCCACCTCTATCAAAAGTAATATGGTTTCTCTGTCTCCCGTTAGAGGGAGGAAAACCTTGTTCTCTGCGACCTATTCATCTAGTGTAGACAGTAAGTGGTAATTTCTGCACAGTTTAGATTAAGGTCATGTAGTAAGAACTTTTCATAGCTATGATGTAAAGGCCAGAGACAGTCCTGACTGGCCATGGTTCAGTGGGTTGGGCATTGTACCACAAATCAAAAGGTCATGGGTTCGATTTCTGATCAGGGTTGCAGGCCAGGTCCGCAATTGGGGCATGTGCGAGAGGTAACTGATGGATGTTTCCCTCCTTTTCTCCCTCCATTCCTCTCTCTCTAAAAATAAATAAATAAAATCTTTAAAAGCCAGAGATAGTGAAGGGTCCCCAGAAGAGCTCTAATTACCTTACCTCCCAGCCTCACTGTGATCAAATTCTAGACTGGATTTTGAACATCTGAAGACAAGTTCAAAAAAGTTGTCACAGAGTTTTGGCTGAACTTTTTCTAAGTGTCCTCTTTATAGAGAAAAGTTTTGCTCTTTAAGTCATATATTTGGAGGTCAGGAAAGGAGAAATCCTTGAGTCCCTTGGCATTTAGCAAGAGGTTTGGGTTTCAGGTAATAGGTTTTGGGGACTGGCAAAGACTATGTAAGGCTTGTCATGTGCAATAATAGACATGAAAATGCTTTAAAAAGTTAGGAGACTCATATTACATGAAATATTATTCCTCCCTGTCCCCCTCCTCACCTATGTGTATACAGCTTGTAAGTTCTGTTAAACATCTCAAAGGAAGTGAGGTAGTCCCTAGGAGTTTGTTCAAGGGTTTTCTGCAAATCAGAAAAGCAAGAAGACTATTTAGGATCTGTGATTGTCTAAGGATGTTATCACCACCATCCCTGTCCCTCCCCGAAAACACCAGAGACAAAGGAGACAGATTAAACTGCTAATCTCATACGGTTTGAGAAATCTGAGGGACTCTGAACAGTGGCAAAGAGAAGTTCACTCAGTTATTAACTGACATTACTCAGCCTATTTGTGATGCAGCTGCTGTTTAAAAATAGAGCACCATTTTCTTAGCATCATGATATGCCTGCCAAGTGAGTTGCTAACCAAACCTTCATGTTAATGACTCACCTGAAACTGGGGTAGGAACGTGATTTGGGTGGAGGCCCCCCCTAGGTCCAGGGTCCCTACAGTCTCCTGGCTGTGACCACGCAGCTGACCTGTGAAGGAGAGCCAGTTTGAACATCTTCTGCTTCCTGGACAGCTTTTTATGCCTCTGCCTGCAGTCTCCCTCCTGCTCTGGAGGAGCTTCATCAACACTCCACTGCTCTCTGCCCCCGTGACTGCAGGTGAAAGTTAACCTTGAAGGGCTCTTGCTGCAGCTGAGGCCTTGAAGGCAGGTTATAAACACTAACTTCCTATCTTTCCTTTCGTCTTTTTCACAAAAAAACAATACAGGAAAAAAGAAAGGTAACTTGGCTCTCTGGCCATGTGTGACACCTAGCCAAGAGCTTAAGATAAACTTGAGAATGTATTACCTGTTAGAAAATTCACAGTAATCCAAGCTAAGATGCCTAAAAAAGAGAGAGACAAGGATTACATCCCAGAGCATTTCCCCCCTCTTCCCTGGCCCCATCTTTGTTCTTTTTCTCTCTAAATTTCATGTATAAAGCATACACTTCCCTTCTCCCCATCCTTCCATTTCCTGCTATTTCATTCCTCTAGGCTTATTTGTTTCTCCTTAGTTTCTTTTTCTTCAGCACCGCCACCCCTGTTCCCAGATCCTTTAATCAGATCTTTTATTAACCCTGGCCCTCTCCCCCTAGAACATATATCAACACCTCTCTACCTTCATAGGATCCGTCCATGATGCTAACACTGTCATTTGGTACCAGGAAAGGCGACTTCCTGAAGATCTCTTTTACCTACAGGAAAAAAGGGAAAAAAATCTGAATTCCCTAAGGCAATAAAAATAATTTCCATATTTTGGCTATGTCTTAAAAAGGCTTAGAAAACTACTCTCTTCATTTTCCCTAAATAAAATCTTAGTAGAACTCATTTCTTTTCCCTAAAGAAACTAGAGAAGGAACTATGTAAGCTATTATTGGTTTCTTGTAAAAACAAAATACAGGGATTCCCTTGACTTTAAAATAAATCACAATCAAACCATCTATATTTATAGGTGAACTGGACCTAGGAAAGGGCATACATTTGACCCTACCAGCTCAAAGCAGGATCCTGCAATTTTTAAAAAAACATCTGATTAATTCAACCTGGATAATTCTAGGAGGACCCCTTCTCATTGCATTTCTTAGATGAGCAGATAAACTCAGAGAGAAGAGAAGAGTTAGGCCTGAGTGGCTCCTGCGGCTACAGGAGAGTTTCTGCTGCTCTTCTACCAAATTCTACAGTCTTTTTTCTTCCTGGTAAAGGAGCTCATGTCCCCAGGCTGAGGTCCTCTGCTGTCAGCCCCTGTCAAATCCTGGCATATGGCTGGGGCCTCAAAAAAGTTTAGACAGATCCCAGATTTAGATTTATTTATCCTATTTTAGAACCTGAAAAAGAAGATGCTGCACAAACGCTCTTGACTCTCCATTATTATAGGTCAATGACAAGGGTGTTATGTCTTATTTTTATATGATTATCATGTTGGGCAAGGGGAAATTTCCAGGAATATGAAAAATTCTAATCTGTTGGCTGTTTTCATTTCTAACAGGACAAAACACTTCATGCAGTGACCTCTGGGCCCTGTTTCAACTAGGGCCAATTAATACATTGCATACCGCATAGAAATCTCTAAGACATACGCCAGGGTCGGATGACCAAAATACAATGTAACTGCAATGCTTTATGGGTTCGTGCAATCATATAGTTTTTTGTAGATTGACCTGCATGGTTTCCACCCATGAGATCGCTTCATTCGATGTGGACAAGACAGTGTGTTGACATCTAAAGTCCATAACAGATGGCTCGTGAAAAACGAGAAAACTCGTGAGCGGTCCTTAACAGATGGCATGTGAAACACGCGAAACCCCATGAGCGGTACGCAATGTGTTAAGTGATTCATAAACAAGCATTTAAGATGACAGATAAGCAAACAGGAATAAACACAGAGTTTCTGCTCTTGCCCTTTCTACTTCATGCCTTTGACCACAGTTTATTCTCAACACAGTAGCCAGAGTGATTCTTTAAAAACAGACATGAGATCATGTCTCTCCTTAGCTCAAAACCCTCCAATGGCTTCTTAGAGAAAAAGCTAGAGTTCTTACATTGGCCTCTGATGTCCTACATGATAAACCCCTCCCACCTCTCTGACCTCATCTCCTACTTCCCTTTCATCACGCACTCTCCTCCAGCCATGTTAACAGGGATGCTGTTCCTTGAACATACCAAGAACATTCCTGCTTTAGGCGTTGGCATCTGTTTCTTTAGCCTGGAATATTCTACTCACAAATGTTTTACATAGCTTGTTTCTTCATTCCCTTCAGATCTCTGATCAAAGGCATCTTATGAATGAGGTCTTCCCTGACCACCCTATTTAAAATAGCATCTCCCCCACACTACCACTAGCATTCCCTATCTGCCTTACCGTACTGTTATTTTCCTAAAGAACATGACATGTTTTGTATTGACTTTAGTTATTTTATCTTGGGAACTAGAATGTTAGTTCCATGACAGTGTCATTTTTGTTCCCTGCTCTATGTCCCCAGTAACTTCACTAGTGCCCAGTACATAGTGAAGCACTCACACGATGAATAAATGAATGAATAAATGAATGAATGAGGAATTGAGATCCCGATTCTCACGAAGACATTCCGAGACTTAAGTCCCCTGTGTGGCAAAGAAGAATGGATTTATATGGCTGAATTAACACACTTATAGTACAGAATCCTTTTTTTGCTGTGATTTTTTTGTTATAATGGGACTCTGCATATATTCTTCACAATATTAAATCTTATTAATTGTATTAACTTACATGTTTTTGCATGATTAAAATGCACAATGTTAAAAATACTGAGTTTTAAAAAACTGTCTTTTTTTTTGGTACTTAGTTTTGACCTGAATGAGAAATAAAATAGATTATCTTTAAAAATGTTTCATACTTCACAATTCCATGATTCTTCTCAATCCTTTATACTGAGAGAAAAAAAGTTAAAATACAAAAAAGGGAATATAAACTGTATTATTCCATTTACATGAAATGTAAAAATAAGCAAAACTAATCTATAATGATATATAGCAGATCAGTGGTTGCCTGGTTTTACAGGAGGGGAAACTGACTACAGAGGGGCCCAAGGAAATGTCTGAATTTGTCAACACTCGTTTAACTGCACATATAAATGGGCACATTTAATTGTAAGATATTCCTCATTAAAGTTGATCAAAAACAACTTCTATGATCCTGCTGTAACAAGTTAGGAGAATTAAGAACGTCAGGAGCAGGAAGTGCTTTAAATCTTTTAGGAGAAGCTCTATCAATTCAAGAGTATTATTTAAAAATGTAAATAACTGGCTACAAAAGAGCCCAAGGTCACCACAATGCTTTAGTGATGGTGGAATACTAGCATTAATGGTAACACTCCAGAGGGCTTTAAACCCATAAAGGAAATATTTCTACAAGGGAAAAGAATTACCCGCGATGCAGAAGATTTCAAGAATTACCTCAGAGAGCAGAGCCTGGGCTTTCTGTTCCGGCAATAGGCGCAGTCCTGCTGTTGCCTTCAAGACCACTGGGGTCCTTTGCCAGTGACTTCGAGGGATTGAGTCTTTGGCCACCTCTAAGAGTCCTCGAACAGTCTCAGCACCCTTCAAAAAGAGATGAACCGCTCATCCAGTGAACAGTCCACAGAGTGGCACTGCACGTTCCCCCCTCTTGCTCTGGGGGAGGAACAGGAGTGAGGGAGCAGAGGGCTACCTCTCCGACCTAGAGAAGTGGGCTTCTTTGAAGGAGAATCCATTTCATTTTGGTTAAGTAATAATGAAGAGGGTTGTTTTTTTTTTAAGTGTGGTCATTTTGATTGTTATTTTGTGTCTCATAAATCAGCTTCAGGCCAGAAAGTTGAGTATCGTGAAGGAAAGGCAGGCTTGGGAGTCAGAAAACTTGCCTGCTAGCTCTGTGGCCTAGCATGGGGGCTTCCTGAGGTTTGGCTTCCTCAGCTGTGAAACAGGAGATATGCCTCATACCGCTACAAACTGTTGTGTACATTAGATGCGGCAGACTGTGTGGAGTTTCCACACAAATGCTAGCAATAGCTGTTATTATGCTATACTTTTTGATTTCCGTAAGGATAGAATATGTCAGGTTCATTTTTGCATCACCAGCACCTGAGTAAATGCTCAATTTATGATTAGTTCAAAACTATTATTTTAAATCAACTGTTTCCCTGAGTAAACACTTATCCTGACAACATGCTGTCTCTTAATCACTATAATTAATAATAACAACCATAACACAACCTTCTTTTCTAAATGTCAAATCAGTTTCTGATAATACAACTGCTTTCAAGAGCACCTAGTTTTCTAGCACATTTGCCATTTCAAAACAGTGAGCTGAGAAAAAAAAAATCCTCTCAGTTCTTTAAGTTCAAGCCATTTTTAACACTGGGTTTTCCTTTGGTTAATGAACAATACCTCATATCAGCTACTAAAGTTCAACATTCTGCCTTATTCTATTTTAATGCAGCCTCTGATACATTGAGTGTATATGTTGTGGGTGCTCCAATGTGAAACACAATCACAACAAAACTCTCCATTCATCCTCTATTACCAAAAATTTTTCCCTCACGTGTTCTTGCCTAATTTCTAGAGTATAAGAATGGTTCTGTCGTATATCAAGACATCTTCATTCCCTCAACTGTCATGTTTATACTTCATACCCTAGAGAACTTTGTGTCTGCCTCCTGCATCTACATTAATGAATGCAGCTGATGGCTTCAGCTCAAAATGTTAAACAGTAAATGCAAAGGAAGCAATCTCTTAAAAGGCGGCATCATCCCTGCATGGCCAGAATCTATTCTAGCCTCCTTCCACCAAAGCCCTAACGAGAGCAGGGTATACAGTTAGAAAACTGATCTCACACCTAACCTCAGTATCAGTAGTGAACAGCATGAGATATTTAACAACAGTGGTGTGATGAAGTTATCAAGGCATTGTGAATCTAAACATCTCATTGTAATTGTAAAAAAACTTACCTGCTTAGGTTGATCTACAAAAGCAGAAAGTCCTGGCTTCACAGAATCAAAAATTTCCCCTTCCAGAAGTGGAAGCTGTCCTATTTTGTGCATAGATTAAAACAGAACAGAAATGGTTGATTACCAAAAGTTAGACTGCTTCTGACACTGCATTCTGTCATACAACCTACCAGGATTAACCTGCTATTCCCCGAGTTATTCCAGGTAATCCCGGCTGTGAGGAATGGTTTGCACGAGTATTGAGTAGGAGGACAGAGGATGACAATCTTTGAGCATCCTCTGTCATTTCTCTGGTGGACACTTAGTTCTTACGTCTTTCCCTAGGCTCTATATATAACCTGAAGATAGAATTCTGAAAATTCAGAAAAAAAATAATCTTCAGGGTCCCTTCCTCCCCTTCTCCAAGGATGGTAGTGATCCTTCTCCCAAGACTACTCCAAATATTCTCAATATTCTGCATCCTGGAGTACCAATCACCTTTAGAGAAAAGGAAAGACAAATTACAGATATACTTCTTGGACACTTTGGTTTCAAACTACAGGCAACCCAGATGTCTCTTAATTTCACACTGAGTTAAACCATATGTACTCAATTATAGGCCAAAATGTATTCTGAAGAAAGATGGTGAGTAGATGTAAGATTCTTAATTCACATCACACACCCTCAGAATATTTGTTACTGGGAGGAGATGCTAGCGTATGGACTCATTGATTCTGGTGAGGGTACCAGTTGCACTTACCTGGTATTTTCTGCACAAAGGTGTAAACATGAATTCGTGTTCCAGTGCTCCCTGCATCAAACATAATTCCATACAAGGTACTGGCACTAACATTGATGGGGCACATGGAAGACAGGAAGACACCTTCAAACCATGTCTGCTGGTCTCTGTGGAAGACAGTACTGCAAACACAGGATGCCACCAACATGAAAAAGGCTGCCCCCCAGGAAGTGGCCATTCTCGTCCCAAGATGTGGTGAGTCTAGGCTTTTGTTACAGAAGCAGTGCTGCTCAAACACCTGTAGTGGCTTATAGGACAAAGAAACACAAGGTTAGATCAACTTGCCTTCTTGTTTACACCTATAAAAGAATAAACACCCATCATAGAAATCCCACCCCTTTCTCTAAGGTGCTCCTTCTTCTCTATTTCTGACAACCAGCACAACAAGTTAGACCAGGGTGATATAGGCTTTCAATACTTTTCCTGAATGCTATTTGGTAGCAAAAGGAAATTGGGATTTAAAATATATTTTCCCATGCTCTGTTTTAGTAAAAAAAAAAAAAGATTTCATTTATTTATTTCTTGAAAGAGGAGAAGGGAGGGAGAAAGAGAGGCAGAGAAATATGGATGTGAGAAACACTGATCAGTGCATGCCCCCAACCAGGGAGCCTGGCCTGCAATCCAGGCATGTGGACCACCTCTCTGCCCCACCTACCAGTCTGGATGGATGTGGTTCCTTTAATCCTGTAGTTGCCAGACTCCCATTCAGTTTGATTTCTGACAGTTCCTGAGTGATGTCTAGTCTATATTTTAGATGTGCTTTTGATGCAGTTATGCAAGGCAGTGAGCTTTGTTTACTCATGCTGCACTCTTGACCAGAGTCAAGGTTAGTTCTCTTCTTACCTTTGGGACACATTTCTTTGTCTCATTTTGGCCACTTCCCTGTGTTTGTTCCTATGTATTACATTGAGTTGCTTCATCTCCCAGGCTTGTGCAAGTAGCCTTACATAGTGGGTGTTCTGTAGGGTCTAGTGGCACAGCCTCCCCAGTCACCATGTATGGATTGTGTACACCCTCCTGTTGTAGTTGAGTCTTGATTGCTGTTGACATGTCAATGGGAAGGATTTACTCCCCCAGGGCTGATTGGCTTCAAGAGCTGGCTGTGACCACCAGCCATCATGGAGGACCAGCTGTGTGGGGGCCTACCCCCCAGAGTAAGACTTATTTTGGCAGGGCTCTGGTGCCTGCTGAGTCCACCCTGGGAGTGTATCACTTGTGGAGGTGGTCGGGTGGCACTTCAACATGGTCTGGAGTTGTCTACTGGGTATGCTGGCTCTGAGTCATCCCGGGAGGTATAGGCCAAGATCAGTCACTGCCTGTGTTTTGCATGGGCCACCCAACATGAGCTACAAAACAAGGTGGAAATGGCTGCTACTTGTGCTGAGTTTGGATGTGCCCGCAATGAAGCCAAGCTGAGAACCAAAGCCACCTGCTGATAGTGTCAGGTCTGGGGCTTCCTACCAAGAGGCACGGGCACACTGAGGCCAGATGCTGCTTGTTGGAGAGGTTTTAGGAAAATCTGAAGCATGAACCAAGACAGGCCATTTGCATGGAAACATCCTGGGTGGGCCCACAAGTTGGGGGGAGCGTCAGGGAATTGCCAGGGTGGGGCAAACAGTATGAGCCAGGTTGATGGAAAGTCAGGTATGTTATGAAGCTGCCAGCTCTTTGGGAGCAGGGAGTCTCAGAAAAGGAATAATGAATGGCTTCTGCCAGAACTTTTGTCTAGCAGAAAGCTGTCCCCCCAGCTCTTGCCATGATGCCAGACTGTTCAGTTCCTCCCTGTAAGTTTTTGGTTCCTTTCAAGCTGCTGTCCCAGTGCTGGAGCTCAGAGGGAGTAAGTCCGAGTAAGTTTGAGCATGGGCCCTTTAAGAGAAATTGCCTGGGACTCCAAAGTCCTGCATCTCACTCAGCCAGAATCCCCACTGGTTTTTATAGCCAGAAGCTATGGGAACTTCTCTTCCCAGCACTGGAACCCTGGGCTGGAGGGCCTGGTATGGGGCTGGGACCCATCACTCCTAGCGGGGTCGGGGGGCGCAGGTCCTCTGCAGCTGAGATGTCCTATTTTAATCCATCACACATGAGCGTGGAACCAACCCACTCTCCATCTCGCCCCTCCTACCAGTCTCAATGTAGCTTCTTTTTTAAATCCCTAGTTTTAGGACTTCCCTCCAGTTAGATTTTAGGCAGTTCTAAATGATGGTTGTTCTGTAGTTTGGTTGTAATTTTGATGCGACAAAACAGTTTTCTTGGGGTCTTCTGATCCAGCTTTCATCCCTGGACTTCATCTTGTGTAAAACATAGTTACTAGTTACACAAGATCTAATTCCAAAGTCCCCATTTCTCAGCCTCCTTATCTCTAACAAAATACTCTGTGTATTTGGAATACTGATTGAGGATATTCAATCATTTGTAACTTTGTTTAATCAAAATGCATCACTCCCCACAGGTGACATATTACATAAATAAAAACGAATTGCACTTGGAATTTAAAACTATTTAAAATAGAACTGTTCTGAGGTACTACAAAGGCAGAGTTAGAATTATCAGTTTGAACGCTATTTGAGGCTGAACTTCTGTATGGAAGTTAAGAATGAGAGCTATTGATTAGAAAAGAAAATTTTTAGAATCCTACACAAAGATAACTTCATCCCAGGAAATCAACCACTGAAACCAGGGTGGCTGCCTGGCCAGATTTATACTCACATTTCAAATTACCCCCTCTGGCTGATTCTTCTTTTACAACAAATAGGCTGGTCATGTAGATCAATCTAAATATAACTGAAAACAAAAAAAAACCTTTAAGATTCTCTGAGCATCAACACATAACCTGCTACTGTATTTATGCTAACTCTCATCTCATAGTGGGTTAGAAAGATCCTTGCCTTCTTCAGAGCTCAAACTATATTCAACATTTGGTTCCTTTTCTCCCTCAAGAAGTGTACTCTCCAGTCATCAACCTACCTACTTCTCTGTGACTGATGCCACAGCAGCTTCTTCAAGGCTCATTCATGTTTTGTCTATAATTGCAGTTTCTGAAAAAACCTCTCCAGATTCTATTTCCATTAAGCAAACATTTGTTTTTCTTCCAAAAAAGATTTCAAAGGGGAAAAAAATGCATTCTAGGTATCCATTTTCATGGCGTGGAAACTGCAGTCATTCCAAGTTTTCAGTGTAAAACTGAACAGATTTTAAAGAAAGCAAAGGCTGAACACATAAAATGCTCCTTTTGCTCTCAACCCCCACCTTCTAACACCACTTCTAATCTCATTTTTCTTTAAGATTAGCTACTTTAAGAATAGTATTCGGCTTACAATTTAGAATTATAGAATGGCATACTGTTTACATGACACCAGCCTGCACAGCTTGCTCATTCACTTTGTTAGTCTTTGCTCAAATGTCACTTGATTCTCAGTGAAACCTTCCTTGTTCAATCCTATTTAAAACAGCAACCTACCTAGTCACATACACATCTTCTACCTTCTTTCCCTGTTATATTTCTCCATAGCACTTCTCACTTTCTAATGCATTATATAATTTATTAATTTTTTTTCATACTCTGCTCTCTAACCCCCACCCCTTTCCCAATGTGAGCTATACATGAGCAGGAATTTTTCACTGATGTGTTCCTGGTGCTGGAACAGAGCCAGCATATAGTAGATGTTGAATAAATACTCTGAAAGAATGAATAGTGATCCAATAGCTCAAGTACTGAATCTCACCCATTTAACAAGAATATAATAGCTGACTTCTTTCCAAAAGATTACCTACCCATTGGAAGATCAATATTCCAAAACTCCAAGGAAAGATTGTTTCTCCAAGTGTGTCAATTATATAAAAAGGTTTATATGCTACTTAATGTATATAGTCAGATTTACTTTGTATAAACTGTAGAGCATACATCAGTATATTTAAACCCATTACTTTCTGAATTGTTCTTTTCAATATTTTTTTGCTTTCTGTCTCCTATTCACCCCCGAGAAGCCCCATCTTCAATTCTTTTCATTGAGACTTTGGTGCCAGCCAGCGTTTGTCACTATGCACATCTCCTTCTTTTAAAGTGTATCTTTATCTCTATAGAAAACACTGTTCCTCCCTACTCAACCTCCCCAGAGCTTCACATTCTAGATTCCCACCTACCTTGTCACCCAGAGCCTGAGAGACCACAATGCCAAAGGATCTGTACCCCATCTAGATGCTCACCTGCTTGAGCCTGTTCCCTGTGAATCCTTGCTTTCACCACTGGTTGCCTTTTGCTCTTTGCTCCTCTTTCAGACGTTCTGAGTCAAGCTCATGAACAACATTCACCTTTGTGCTAGTTTGCAACTAGCTGTGTGGCTTTTTGCTAACTCACTCCTTTCTTTATCCTTCACTCCTCCCTTATACACCTTTTCTCTGGGTACACAATAGTCTGGTTCATCTATTTTTATGGTAGTTAAGTGCTAACCAGTAGATTATTGCTTATAGGGCAGAAGTTGCTCAGAAACTGAATTCTGTATTGTTTTTACACAGGATATTAATTACCTACTAGTTAATGTTTTACAATATTATTTAATAATGTTATGTTTACAACCACAAATATGTAGCTATGTAATAATGTTATTAATTCCCCACTAATTCATGTTTTTACAACATTATCCCACTGTACTCCTCGATAGCTTCCATCCTTGAAATTAGTTTAGAAAGCTGGGCATTGAATTGTCTAATTAATAAGCATTTACTGAGTATCTAATATAATAGACACTGTACTCAGCTCTAGATACAAAAGAAGAATCAGATACAGGCCCATTTATTGGGGAGACTTCAGCTTACAGAAGAAACAGGCAAGTAAACTAACAGCTATAATGTGTTGTGATAAGTTCTCTGACAGAAACAGGTACAGAGTGTGACAGAAATGGACATATGGGGCAAGTAACTCATCTCAGAAGGAGAAGGATGGAGGTGGGAAGGAAGTGGTAGGTTTCTTAAGAGATAACAGGCCTAAGCTGAGTTCTGAAGCAGAGGCAGAAATTAACCTGGTGAAGTGACACAAGAAGAATTCTGAGAACTTAAGTATTAAAAGAGTTCAGTATAGCTAGAATATAAAGGTGTACCAGAATAAAGAGGGTGGGTTGACAAAGGATAGTTCTGGAGGCAGTGAAACAGATTTCAAAATGAGTGGACTTATTTTTCTTGTATGTTCAATTTCATGGTGACACCTGTTATTTATTTCTATTTCCTCCCTAAGCAAGTATCACTCTTCATTGACTTAAATAAAATGACACAGTATTTCCCAACAGTGGAAAATAATGAGAAGGAAAAGGTGACTAGAAATGTCTACCTAAAACTCTGAAGACAGTGAAATGTGCAAGTACCCCCTGCCAATCCTTCTAGCTCCACAGCAAAATTGGCTTTAACAAAGTTAAAAATTAAACACAAAGTTTAAAATGTAACTAGGATGAAATTTTTAAACAATAAACTGAACTATGGGAATGGATTACTCAAATCACCCAGAGCATTAGTTAGCCATGCAAAGCCAAAACCAAGGTAGGTCTAATAAGGAAAGTCTGGGACAGATTTCAGCACAGTGAGCTATGCGTCATTTTGGAGATATTACTTGGAACCTACAAACCCTACACCAATGGCCAGAGCCCTGGAACATCTTGCTATGTATCTGAAGGGTGTCTAAGGTGAAGGTACATGATATCTTTTACATTTATCAAGCCAAGTTCTGAACCTGGAACATGTTAGACATCAGTACATGTGTCCTGAATGGGCTTGGTACAATTGGACTAATGGTATCTGCAGGAGCTTTGGGACAGTGAGTACTCCTCTTCCCAGTGTCTTTCTATGGCTATGTATCACATCCTCAAATCCCATTACCCTCCAGACCCGCCCACGGATAGGAGTGCTCTTCTATTCCAGGAAGCCTATTTATTTACATAGTAATTAATTCACTTAGCCATTCCAAAACTTATCAGTTGCTTAATGCTACTCACCAGCAGAGCACATAATGATGAATCATCTCAGACCTGCCCTTTAAGAGACTAAACAGGAGGGAAAAAATACGTGTTGACTAACTACCTCTGTAAAGTTAAAATGTGACAAGTAGCAACTACCATGTTCTGAGACTTGGAAGCAGGGAGAGATTACTTCCAGCTGGGATGATCATAGAAGGCTTTATAAAAGAGGTGGTATTTGAGGAGGACCCTAAGGAGAATTAGGATGGCAGAGGAGTACTTTTCAGTAGAAAGAATCAATGTGGCTCTGGCTGGTGTGGCTCAGTGGTTTGGGGGCCGGCCTGTGAACCAAGAGGTCACCAGTTTGACTCTGTTAGGGCACATGCCTAGGTTGCTGGCCAGGTCCCCAGGTGGGGATGTGCAAAAGTCAGCCAATAGATACCTCTCTCACACATTGATGTTTCTCTCTCTCTCTAAAAATAAATTAAAACAACAACAATAATATGAATCAAGACATGGATTTAAAGAAAGGGGTTGGGGGGCCCTGGGGAATAGTGATTAGATCACTCTAACTACAGTAGAAAAGAAAGTTGGAAAAGTCAGTGCCCCTAACTAGTCAGGTACTGCATGTTTTAAAAATTCTTGCAGCACACCACTGTGACTTGAGGCACGTGTTGAAAATCACTGGATTAATGAATACCTAATCCAGACATGATGTTTTAGGATAAACTATAATTTTATTTCTCTGAATCTATTAGTTCTACAGTTAAATTGAAGTCCTTTAACTACTTTCAAATTGTTAAATTTGTTATAAACTTTCAAAAAAATCTAAAGGATACTAAACACTGTTTACATTGTCCAAATGCTTTTCTATTCATTAAACCAATAAATATTTTAGAATGCTGTATATTAGTTATCTACTGCTACACAACAAGTAACCCCAAAACTTAGTGCTTAAGGCAATAAACATTTATTATGTCACAATTTCTTGTAGTTCCAGAATTTGGGAGTGGCTTTATTCGACCATTCTGGCTCAGGGTCTCTTAAGATATTGCAGTCATCTGAAGGCTTCACAGAGGCTGAGGACCCATCTCCAAGATGGCTCACTCAATGGTTGGCAAGCTAATGGCTGGATGTTGAAAGGAAGCCTCAGATGCTTCTCATGCAAACTCTCCATAGGGCCCTGAATGTTTTCACAACAGGGTGGCTGGCTTCCTCCAGAGTAGACAATGCAAGAGAGCAAGGCAGGAGGAGCAATTTTTTTAAAGGCTTGGCCTTTTTATACATATCCCCCTCATATTCCATCAGTCATACAGACCAACCCTGGTGAAGTATGTGAGGGGAATACACCAGCATATGAATATTGGGAGGTGGTGATCATTGGGGACTATGTTGGAGACTGGGCTACCCTAAGTTATATACAGTATTTGTTTATTTTGTGTTCAGTGTTCTTTGCAGTTTACATATGTGCTATTAACACAACTTACAAAATTCTTGTTTTAGAAAGTATGTGTTATTGCAAAGATAGTAACTCTTAAAAATTAAAAATATGGAATTTTAACTTCTCTGAAGATATAATGTCCCACCACTTGAAGAAGACTTCCATTTTTTCTGTTATAGTCTCAAAGTTTTACTTAATGGAAAGAATTAAAATCAGAAAAACTACAATTCATGCAATGTCCTACTTGTTCCTATGGGTGAAAATAAATTTAAATACTTCAAGTGAAAGTCAAATATATTTAGGAAAGAGTAGGAATATGAGTCATTATAGGAATAATAAACCTAACAGTGAAATTAAATAGTAAAGTAAGATATATAGTGAAAATACTTATATTAACAGAATAACAACTTCATGCTACAAAACATACAGAAAAAAAGCTTCCAATCACACAATGGTAGCATTAATAGTTAGGTACTGAAGAGTTATATGGTAGAAAGAGACAAGACTGACAACTGGCACAGATATGAAAACCACCGAAAAATTTTATAACAAACATTTTCAAATATCAACTAAATAAAAGAGGTTTATTAAAAATCAGCTTTTATTAGATCATTGCCAAGAAGCTGTACTGAGACCTATGACCATGGAAACTATAAGAGGAGAGACTGAACAAGAAGAATTTCCCAACATGAGTTGTCTCATGCTGGTGGGAAGAGAACTCTTACCCCAAGGGCTCAGCCCAAATCTAATTCACAGATTAGAAGGCTGGATGACATCTTTTAAGGTCCCTCCAACCCTTAGATTAAAAACTGTAACTCCCAATAAAGGGATTAGTATTAATGTACTGGTAGTTACCAACAAATATAAAATTGTTACCTATAAACAGATCACTTATTCCTGTACTTTATCACATTTTAATCAAAACATCATTAGGTGAGTGTCAAAAAGGCCCATTCTGCACATTAAACCACTTGGGTGTTATATCAAAATGAGATCAGGTAGTGTGTGCCTTCATTCTTCATTGTTTCAGGCTTGACTTAGCTATAATAATCACTGCATGGGGAAAGCTGTTGCTATTGCTGCCTCTCCTTCAGATGTCAAGATCTTTCATTAAAAGTGGAAGTCCTTTAGATTAAGAAAATACTATCAATCAGGAGGGGGTAAAAAATGCCTGAGAAAATATATTAAAAATCTATAGCTTATACCTGCCTCAAAACCCATATCCATTGTGGGAGGCACTTAACTGCAGAACAGTAATTGCAAGAATCAACGCCGTTTGTCACTGTTTATACTAGAGTTTGTAGGAAGAGAAGTGAAAATATATTTTCCCTTTCTTTATCCTTAAAGATTTTATTTATTTATTGTTAGAGAGAGGGGAAAGAAGGGAGAAAGAGGGAGAGAAAGATCGGTTGCCTCCTGCACACACTCAACTGGGGACCTGGCCTGCAACCCAGACATGTGCCCTGACTGGGAATCAAACCAGCAACCTACAGGGCCACAGGCCAGCGCTCAGTCCATTGAGTCACACCAGCCTCGGCCCATTCCTTTTATTGTATTTTATTATTTATGCTATTATAGTTGTCCCTAATTTTTCCCTCTTTGTTTACCTCCACCCAGCTCCCCTACTCCCTCAGGCAATCTCCATACCATTGTCCATGTCATTTCCAAGGGTCACGCATGTATGTTCTTTCGCTAATTCCTTCACCTTCTTTCATCCAGTTCCACCCTACTCCCCTCCAACAGCTGCCAGTCTGTTCCTTGTATCTATGTGTCTGTTTCTGTTTTGTTCATTAGTTTATTTTGTTCATTAGATTCCATACATAAGTGAGATCACAGTAGTTGGCTTTCACTGACTGGCTTATTTCACTTAACACAATAGTTTCCAGGTCCATCCATGCTGTCACAAAAGATAAGAGTTCCTTCTTTTTTACTGCAACATATTTTCCCTTTCTCATTATCAACTGAAAAATAGCTACAGCTTGACACATTAAACTGAAAATAAAAAATATGAGAAAGACTGAAATATTACAATAGTTCATATATAAATCAAGTAATAATGGTTCTAAGTACACTTTCTCAAATGTTTTTAAGAAGCTTCCCCTCTAAAAACCGTAACATTTTAACTTTAACAGTGTTTTGTAAAAATGTTTCTTTTTTAAGTGTCAAATTACCTACTTTATTATAAACATATTGCTCAATACAAACTGTACTTTATCCCAAATATTGGAAACCTAATTAATATTTGATTGTATGGACATATATAAACTTTCCCAAGAACAATACTGGATTTATTTTGATTGTTTAGAATAATATTTACTATTTATAATTAATAATTAGCATAATTTTGGGGAAGCTTTAAAATATAGTGCTTAATCATTTAAATATCTAATTTTTATTTATATGTTTTAGTTTATTATTGAAATAAAGAACTCTGCTCTATCTTGTATACCAATTGATTGGATTAAAGTTGGAAGGGAAGTTTAAAAGGTGGTGATCATTGGGGGCTATGCTGGAGACTGGGCTACTCTAAGTTATATACAGTATTTGTTTATTTTGTATTCAGTGTCCTTTGCAGTTTACATATGTGCTATTAACACAACTTACAAAATGTTATTGTAACATGAATTACAATAACATTTGTATATCTGTGCTCTACTGACTGATAACAACCACATTCTTGACATAAGAAGCCATTGTACTCTTCAGGTTTTTTTAAATGGAAATTTAACCAAAGTAAAAATTATTTTTCATTCTTTTTATCATTAAAACATTTTCCCAAAGGGTATTTTACTAGTGAACATTTGTTTTCTTGTTTTATAAATTACTGTTTTACTTTTTTACCTCAGAGTACACTCTAAATACATGAAAGAAAAAAGCTGAGGAACCTTCAATTCTAGGATTAATTTGGTTGCTTGAATTTCTTGATGAATGCTATATTTGGTATTTCTTTTATGAAGCTGAAACTTTATTTTCTACTTCGCTGAGCTCTGCATTTCTTTTTCAATGCTTTCCATGGCACATAGTTAAAATAGTTTATTACATCTTTTTTTGAGTTATATCATGAGCTGATGAAAATAAATTAATCAGAAACAAAATGAGAGAACTGCAGTGAGACTCTGCCTTTTTCCTTGGTTGGTTAGGCATTAATCCCCAAGGGGGGATTCATTTAGAGAAGTGTATCCTCCTGTGACTAGTATCCTTTGTGAGATATTTATTGCTATTATTAATTTGTTTACATGAATTTGAAATGAAAATGCTGTATTTGCCTTAGATAGTCAGAAGAGTGACTATGGCTGGTGATGGTAAGAAAGAACTCTGTTTAGAATTGAAGAAATTCTTGACATGATGTGTGAATGGTTATTAATTTATTTTAATTAAAAAGTTATTATACATTGCCACTGTCAAAGGATGCTGAAGACACAATTGTGTGTTTCTTTAGCTCTATATACCACCCTTTTTTTTTCTATGTTACCAAAAGCTGTAATTGGAATTTGACTATTGTTGATTTTAAGAGATGCTATTTTCTTTTTGCAGGCATTTTTTCCCTTTATTTATTTTTGTTCTTTAGTGCATCTAATGAATGGAAATATGCTTTTCTTCCTATATATGTTAGTTAAGTCCATTTGAGCTAATGCATTGTTCAGTTCCACAATATCCTTGTTGATATTTTGTTTGGAGGATCTATCCATTGTTGACAGTGGGGTGTTAAAATCCCCTTCTATCAGTGTTTTGCTGTCTATATCTTTCTTGAAGTCCTCCAAGATTTCCCTTCTATATTTGGGTGCATATAGGTTTACAATGTTTATGTCTTCTTGAAGGATTCTTACTTTGAGTATTATGAAGTGTCCTTCTGGGTCTCTATGGCCTTTGTTTTGAAATCTATTTTGTCTGATATAAGTATTGCTACCCCTGCTTTTTTTCCCTGTCCATTTGCTTGGAATATTCTTTTCCATCCCTTTACTTTCAGTCTGTGTAGGTCCTCTGTTCTGAGGTGGGTCTCTAGTAGACAGCATACGTGGAGGTCATGTTTTCTTATCCACTCAGCTATCCGATGTCTTTTGATTGGAGCATTTAATCCATTTACATTTCAAGTTATTACTGATAGGTACTTACTAATTTTTTCCCTTTGTACCTGTGTTCTTCTCTCACTCTTTCTCTTCATCTTCTTAAAGCAGTTCCTTTAGCATAGCTTGCAGTGCTAGTTTGGTGGATGTGTATTCTTTTAGCCTTCTTTTGTCTGGGAAACTCCTTATTTCGCCTTCCATTTTAATTGAGAGCCTTGCTGGGTAGAACATTCTTGGTTGCAGGCCTTTGCTCTTCATGACTTGGAATATTTCTTGCCATTCCCTTCTGGCTTGTAGTGTTCCTGTTGAGAAATCAGCTGCTGCTGGCTATAGTGGGGCTCCCTTGTATGTTACTACCTCTTTCTCCCTTGCTTGCTTTAGGATTCTCTGTTTGTCTTTGATATTTGCCATGTTAATTATAATGTGCCTTGGGGTGGGCCTCATTGGGTTCCTCTTGAATGGAACCCTCTGTCCTTCCTGGGTTGGTGAGACTTTTTCTCTCCTCAAATTAGGGAAGTTTTCCATCATTACCTTTTCAAACAGGTTCTCTATCCCTTGCTCCTCCTCTTCTCCTTCTGGTATCCCTATTGTATGGATATTATTATGTTTCAGGTTGGCCTGCATTTCCCTAAATGCCTCTTTGTTCTTTTTGAGTCTTTTTTCATTTCCTTGCTCTTTCTGGGAGCTCTCTTCTACCTTGTCCTCCAGCTCACTGATTTGATCCTCTGCTTCATCCAGCCTGCTTTTGATTCCTTCTACTGCGTTCTTCAATTCAGAAATTGTATTCCTCATTTCCTCTTGTCTCTTATTGATAGTTTCTATGCCCTTTTTCATGCTGATATAGTTTGCAGCAAGCTCCTCCTAGTTTCCCTGTACTTTTTGGTAATTCTCTCCGAGGTCACTGAGCTCACTGAGCATCCTTAGAACCTCTGTTTTGAACTCAGTATCTGAGAGTTTTCTTGCCTCTATTTCATTTAGTTCTCTTTCTGGGTATTCCTCTTTTCCCTTCTACTGGGAGGGTGGGTGGGTGGGTGGGGTATTTCTTTGTCTTCCCATTATTTGTGAGGCCCTTCTTTTTGCTTCTGCTTCTTAAATTGATCTGCCTTGACTTCTTGACTTTGTGGTGTGATCTTCTACGGTAGGAGACCGCTGTTTTTTCTGTCTGGATCTGCCTCTGATGATGTCAGATGTTGACCCTGTCTGACCTTAAGCAGTCTGTTTAAGACTTCCAGGAATCTGCTGTCTGTGGCTCTCTCCTTCAGTTGTTAATCTAGTCACTCTGCACTCAGCAATCAGGCTTAGGCACCAAAGGGTGGGGCAGAGTCCCTCCTGGGGGTGGGGTTATTGTGTTCTCTCTCACTGCTACCGCCACGGCTTGGGGGATTGGTCTGCCTGAGCCAGATAGCTGCTGCTGTATGGGGGAAGAGTCAGCACCGGGATCCCACCAGCTACTATCTCAGTTCTCTCCCCAAAGCCTCCTTTCCAAGTCTCCTCAGGCGTCTCAAGCCCACTCTGCCCCTGCCTTTGCCAGAGCCCAGGATAAGTGGCTGCAAATAAAAATGTATGCGTTAGCCCTTTAAATGGCTCTTTGAGTCTCCAGCTGCCCATCTCTGGCAGAGAGTAACCCTGATGCTTTTTGCAGCTGGCTGTTATTTCTGTACTTTTTAGGCTCCAGTTGTATAGGCGGGGGTCCTGCTTATGGTTTAGACCCCATTCTTCTCGGCGGGACCCAACTGGCTGTTTAAATATTCCTCTGGTGCTGCTGAGTGTGGCCGCCCAGCCTGCCTTCTCAGGTTTCTACCACACTCCTTAACAGTAAGGTTGTGCTAAAGCTGATTCTTCTGTCTGAGGTTATAAGGCTCCTCTCTAGCTATTGTTCAGTTGTTTGTTCCAGGTGATTTACCCACCATTTAGTTGTAATTCCAGATTGGTCCTGAGAGGAAGTCAGTGTGACTTCCATTCACTCCTCTATCCCCTTGGAGTCTCCAGTAGAAATATTTCTGAAGTGATATATTTTATTTATGGTTTACGGTCATAATTATGATCATCACTTATATTTTTCTGTAATCTTTGGATGCCTCTAGGAACTACAGATCTATAGGACGGTTGGTTCACCCTTCTGCCATTAAACAGTCCTGTTACTATGTTTTTTTGCGCTAGTTTTCCCTGACATCATACTATCATCACTAATCATTGTTACTATGTGATTGACCCCTTCAATAAGCTGCTATCATCTAATTTTTAAAATTCTTTTGTAGGATGTGAGAGAGTTGTATTTATTAGACTTTTATGTTATGCAAATGAGGACCTCACCAACTGAATAAGGGTTGTAGACATTGACAGCTCTTTTTGTGACTCATAGATTCTTGTCCATTATTATGATTTCTCACCTTGGAATAAGAAACCAGTATTTGCAGAAATCCGACCTATGGAGAAGTGGGGTATTACTTTAAATAGGTGACTTACCAATTTTTCCTTTCCTTTCTGGGCTGTCCCCTTTGTTTTGTTCAACTAATGTGTCACTTTTTCAAGAAGATGGACATGGGTTTTCTCTTTCCTCTTACCTCTCTTGTCAAAATGCCTATTTTTTAAGCAGTTACCTCTTTCTACATTTGTTTTGAATCTCTGGTGCAGGCTTTGGAAAATAGATCACCAAGCTCATCTCCTGACTTGTAATCTAATACTCTAGGACTCTTTTCTCCTTTTACACACTTTCTTCTCATTCAAACTACAACTGCAGCCACTCCTATAAAAATCACTTGTTTATAAAAGCCGCAACAGCAAAAGGAGGCAAGTTAGACTTCCTCTAAGAGCAAGTGTGTATTTTTGTGTTAATGTATGGGGGAGTGGCAGTCATTAAGGAGCTAATCCATAAACAAAATACATAAAGTTTATTTATGCACTTTGTGAGGTCTTTTTTCTTTTTTCTTTTTTGGCTGTGAAGAACTCAAATACCAGTTGTGTGCTCCAGGTGTGATCAAGAGCAGCCACTTACTATTACATGTATGAACAGGTGGTTAAAATGGACGAAGCCAATTCCAATCCTAGAACTGAATATAGAATTCCAGCAGATATTTCTATACTAATGTTCAATGCAGCATTATTCACAACAGCCAGAGGTAAAAAAAACAATGTAAGTGACCCTCATAAACAAAATGATTCATAAAGAAAATGATACACACATACATACAATAGAATATTATTTAGCTATAACAAGGGATACATGCTACAACATGGATGAACCTTGAAAACGTTACACTAAGTGAAATAAATCAGACACAAAATACAAATATATGTTCTCACTTATATGAAATAACAAATACGCATATTTATTGAAAGTACATTAGAGGTTACTGGGGTTGCGGGGAGGAGAGAATGATAGCTCTTACTTAAAAGGACAAGAGTTTCTGTTTGGGGTGATGAAAGTTTTGGAAATAGATAATGATGATGATTGTACAGCACTGTGAATGTAATTCATATTACTGAATTATACACTTAGAATGGTTAAAATGGCAATATTTATCATACATATTTTAGTGCAGTAGAAACAAATTAAAAGCATAGGGAACCAGGCTGCTGGGAAATGCTTGCCTGGTTTTGGGAACTGTAACCCTGCCAACAGGCTGGAGGGCCCCAAGGCTGGAAATAATCAGAAGGCCTTGGAGAAACAGGCTCCTGAGGAGACATAACCTGTCCCCCTGGCAGGGGCGTAGCTCCTGCCTCTCTGTTTTGCCATGGAGGACTGGAAATCAATGATGGGTAAGACCCCTCGGGGGAGGGGCAACCTAAGACAGATCTCAGTCGGATATTGGCAACAAACAAGAAACTGGGGGACACGGAGAAAGGGCAAAAAGACCCACACCTCTTGGCTTGGTTTGGACATGGCCGGAGTCCTCACTATAGCAGAAAAGCAGTCTCCTTATCTCTTGGTGGTTCCCTACCCACACCTGGCTCTAGCTTGAAACAGTGCAGAAATCAGCCCTGTATCAGATCTGGCAGTTCCCAGGGAAATCAGGCCTAAAAGTAAATTCTTTGAAGTGTGTTTTGTTCTTCCCTGAGATCTCTGGCCAGCTCATGCTGTGAAGGACATTTATATTATTTATACCCCTTACCCTATATCATTAGGTGCTTTTATGTCAACTTTCCCCTTACCTTTAGTCTCTTTTGTTTATACTCGTCTCCTCTTGGACCCATGTGAATCAGTGTGTTCCTGTCATTTGTCTTCTTATAGGCATCATCTATTCTCTGTGAAACTTAACATACTAATGCAATGAGATAACGTATGCATTCCTTTTACATAGCCCCACTGATAAGATTTTCAATTCAAGTCTTGAAACAAAGGGCAACAGGGCCTTCTCCACTAGAGAGATGTGCCATGGGCTTCTCCACTAAGAGGGAAGTGCCCACGTCTGCTCTCCCGGCAAACAGGGAAGTGTTTGCGATGATTTGTGTTTATTCCCCTCATCCGTGACAACCCCGGGACTTCAGAGCTCTGCTCCCATCTCAGCTGGCCCCTGACAATTTCCCTCAGATACAGGGAGCACCACACTCCCTGCAGCGCACTCCTTCCCCTTGGTGCAGCGGTTGCTGCCCAGGCCGGGATGAGCTGCGACCCCAGCAGTGCTCCACAGCGTCGGTGTGCCCTGTCTCACTGCCATGCAGCACAACACCAGGCACTTCAATCATAAGATCATAAGAAGAAAAACGGTGGCTACTATTTCAAAAGAGTAACTAACAGTTATGACAACACTCTATCTCTGGGCTACCTCCTCAGCACACAGACAATTATGATTTAAGTTCTGAAGAGCAGTACTGATACTCAGAGAAGTCTTTAAGCATTTGAGTTTACATGGTATCTTCCATTCTCTCAGAGAAAGTTAAACTTACCTATGCAGCATAAATCTGAAAATTATACATTCAAGAGAGAATTTAAGCAATGTTATAATTCTAACTATAGAGCAAATATTTTTCAAGAAAGGTCTTCTTACATTTTGTTGACTACAACTTAAACACTTCTCCAGGGGGCGCTTCTAGTCATGATGCCAAAATAGGTTGTGCTGTGCTTGCCTCTTCCCATGACCATATCAAAATTACAACTAAACTACAGAATAACCATCACTGAGAACCACCTGAAACTAGCTGAACAAAAGTCTCGTAATTAAGGGATATACAGAAGAAGCCACATCGAGACTGGTAGGAGAGGCAAAATGCAAAATGGGCTAGTCCCACACCCGTGTGGGGCAGATAAAAATTGGGAGGGATATCTTGGCTGCGGATGTCTCTCCTGAGGAGCAAGAGGTCCTAGCTCCACACCAGGGCACCCAGCCCAGGGTTTGAGCTGGGAATAGAAGTCCCCATAACTTCTGGCTGTGAAAACCAGTGGGAATTGTGGCTGAGTGAGATGGAGGACTTCTAGAGTCCCAAACATTCTTCTTAAAGGGCCTACACATGGACTTACTGGCTAACAAACTCACTTGCTCTGAGCTCCAGCACTGAGACAGCTCAAGAAATGCCAGAGGCATACAGGGTGGAACTGAATTTTCTGGCTTCAGGATGAGGGCTAAATGATTAGCTTTCTCCCAGACAGAAGTGCTGACAGAGGCCATTGTTCCTTTGTTGAGCCCACCCCTGACCTAGCCTGTAGGTACAGGCAGGTGCCAAGTCTGTGTCTCCATCAACATGGCTAACACTGTTTGCCCCACCGTGGTAGTTCCCTGAGGCCTCACATCATCAAACTTATATGCATACCCAAGTGGCTTCCAGTGGCTCTTCCACACAAACAGTCTGTCTTGGCTCATGCTGTGGACTTTCCTAAAATCTCTCAAAGGTTCACAAACCCCAAACAAGCAGCATCTGGTCTCAGCCTGACCCATACCACACTTGCGAAACCCAGCACTAGTAGCAGCCAGCCTCCATTTGCAGCTTAGCCTCTCCCAGGCACCTCGAAACGCAGCATAAGTGGCAACCATCTGCAGAACATTTTGTAGTTCTTATCAGGTGGTCCTGGGTAGGGCACAGGCAGCAGCTGACCTTGGTCTGCACCAGAGCCCCTCCCAAAAGGCACCAGAACCAACACACCTGGTGGCCAGCTTCAGACCATACCAGAGCACCACTGAACCACTTCTAGAAATGACACACCCAAAGGGTGGACTTGGCAGGCACCAGAGCCTGCCTAAAGTGAAACCTGCTCTGTGGGGTCAGCCCCTCACAACAGCTTCTCCACTGTAGTCATGGCAGATCCTCACAGTCAATCAGCCTGAAGATCAATCCCTTCCACTGACATGCCAACAACAATCAAAGCTTAACTACAATAGGAGGGCACATACAACCCACACAAGGGATATACATGCAGCACCACTTCGGCTGACCATAAAGACTGCACCACACAGGACATCTACTACATAAGGCCAATCTACCAAGACGAAGAGATGTAGCAGCTCTACCTAATACATAGAAACAAACACAGGGAAGTAGCCAAAATGAGGAGACAAAGATATGTCCCATATTTAAAAAAAAAAACAAAAACAAAAAACAACTCCAGAAAAAGAACTGAACAAAATAGAGACAAGTAATCTACCGGAGGCAGAGTTCAAAACATTGGTTAAAAGAATGCTCAGTGAATTTGGAGAAAGAGTAGATGAACTCGGAGCTTAACAAAGAGAAAGCAAACATAAAAATGGAGATAGAAAATATAAAAGAGACCCAGTCAGAAATGAAGAACACACTAGAGGGAATCAATAGAGGATTAGATGAAGCAGAGAACTGAACTGGCAATTCCAAGAAATATTCCAAGCCATGAAAACAATATTCCAAGCCATGAAAAGCAGAGAACTGAACTGGCAATTCCAACAAATATTCCAAGCCATGAAAAGCAAGGGCCTACAGCCAAGGCTGCTCTACCCAGCTAGGCTCTCCATTAAAATAGAAGGAGAAATACGGAGTTTCCCAGACAAAAGAAAGCTAACAGAATACATCTCTACCAAACCAGCACTACAAGATATGCTAAGGGGACTGGTTTAAGCAGATGAAGGAAAAGAATGAGACAGAGAGGAACACAAGTACAAAGAGAAAAGATGAGTAAGTCTCTATCAGTAATATCTCTCAATGTGAATGGACTAAATGCCCCAATCAAAAGACACAGGGTAGCTGAATGGATAAGAAAACATGACCCACACATATGCTGCCTGCAAGAGACCCACCTCAGAGCAAAAGACCTACACAGATTGAAAGTAAAGGGATGGAAAATAATATTCCAAGCAAATGGACATGAGAAAAAGGCTGGCGTTGCCATACTTGTATCAGACAAAGTAGATTTCAAAGCAAAGGCCATAAAGAGAGACCCAGAGGGGCACTTTATCATACTTAAAGGAAGAATCTATCAAGAAGACATCAACATTGTAAACTTATATGCTCCCAATCTAGGAGCCCCCAAGTTTATAAGGAAATTGTTGGATGACTTCAAAAAAGATATAGACAGCAACACACTGATAGTAGGGGATTTCAACACCCCACTGTCAAAAATGGACAGATCTTCCAAACAAAACATTAATAAACATATCGTGGCGCTGAATGAAACACTGAATCAAAGAGACTTAACTGACATATATAGAACCTTACATCCCAAAGAAGAAAAATACACATTCTTTTCAAATGCTCATGGCAGTTTTTCAAAGATAGACCACATGATAGGACACAAAGCAAGCCTCAGCAAATTCAGGAAAACTGAAATAATACCAAACTTTTTCTCAGACCACAAGGCCTTGAAACTCGAAATCAACCTCAAAGAGAAACTTCAAAAACTTGCAAACTCATGGAGACTGAACAGTACACTATTAAACAATGAATCAGTCAATAATGAGATAAGAGAAGAAGTCAAAAAATTTCTGGAAACAAATGAAAATGAACAGACAACTGTCTAAAACCTATGGGACACAGCAAAGGCGGTCCTGAGAGGGAAGTTCATAGCAATACAGGCTTACCTTAAAAAGATAGAAACATTTCAAATAAAAGACCTAACACTACAACTTCAAGAACTGGAGAAACAACAACAAATAAATCCCAGAGCAGGTAGAAGGAAGGAAATAGTCAAGATTAGAGCAGAACTGAATGACATAGAGACAAAAAGAACAATTCAGAGGATCAACCAATCCAGAAGCTGGTTCTTTGAAAAGATTAATAAAATTGACAAGCCATTACGCAGACTCATCAAGACAAAAAGGGAGAGGACCCAAATTAATAATATCAGAAATGAAAGAGGAGAAATAACAACTGATACCACAGAAATACAAATGATCATCAGAAACTTATGAACAATTATATGCCAAGAAATTTGAAAATCTTGATGAAATGGACAAATTTTTAGAAAAGTATAATCTTCCAACACTGAAGGAGGAAGAAACAGAAAGCTTGAACAGACCGATAACAGCTGGGGAAACTGAAGCAGTCATCAGGAAACTCCCAGCACACAAAAGCCCAGGGCCAGACGGTTTCCCAGGAGAATTTTACAAAACATTTAAGGAAGAGCTAACCCATGTCCTTCTCAGACTATTCCAAAAAATCCAAGAGGAGGGAAGACTCCCAGACTCCTTCTATGAGGCCAGCAACACCCTGATCCCAAAACCAGATAAAGACCCTACAAAGAAAGAAAACTACAGGCCAATTTCGCTGATGAACATAGATGCTAAAATCCTCAACAAAATATTGGCAAACCGCATCCAGCAATACATTCAAAAGATTATCCACCACGATCAAGTGGGATTCATCCCAGGGATGCAGGGATGGTTCAATATATGCAAATCAGTAAACGTGATACAGCACATAAATAAAAGAAAAGACAAAAACCACATGATCATCTCAATAGATGCAGAAAAAGCATTTGACAAGGTACAGCACCCATTTATGATCAAAACACTCAGCAAAATGGGAATAAATGGGGCATTCCTCAATGTAATAAAGGCCATATATGAAAAACCTACAGCCAATATCATACTCAACGGGCAAAAACTGAAAGCTTTCACACTAAGATCGGGAACACGACAAGGATGTCCACTCTCACCGCTTCTTTTCAACATCGTATTGGAAGTCCTAGCCACAGCGGTCAGACAAGAGAAAGAGATAAAAGGCATCCAAATAGGAAAGGAGGAAGTAAAACTATCATTGTTTGCAGATGACATGATAGTGTACATAGAGAACCCTGTAGACTCTACCAAAAAACTCCTCAACCTAATAAGTGAATTTGGCAAAACAGCAGGATACAAAGTCAACATTCAGAAATCAAAGGCGTTTTTGTACACCAGCAATGCAATAGAAGAAGAAGAAACCAGAAAAAAATATACCATTCGATATAGCACGAAAAAAGATAAAGTACCTAGGGATAAATTTAACCAAAGACACAAAAGACCTGTATGCAGAAAACTATACAACACTGAAAAAAGAAATTAAGGAAGACACAAATAAATGGAAGCATATACCGTGCTCATGGACTGGAAGAATTAATATCCTCAAAGTGTCCATACTACCCAAAGCAATTTATAGATTAAATGCAATCCCTATTAAGATACCAATGACGTATTTCACAGAAATAGAACAGACATTTCAAAAATTTATATGGAACCATAAACGACCCCGAATAGCCGCAGCAATTTTGAGAAAGAAACACAAAGTAGGAGGGATCACAATACCGGACATCAAACTCTACTACAAAGCCACCATACTCAAAACAATCTGGTACTGGCACAAGAACAGACCCATAGACCAGTGGAACAGAATAGAAAGCCCAGCAATAAGCCCAGGTCTCTATGGACATCTAATATTCGACAAAGGGGGCAGAAGCATAAAATGGAGCAATAACAGCCTCTTCAACAAATGGTGTTGGGAGAGCTGGACGGCTACATGCAAAAAATTGAAATTGGATCATCAGCTGACACCATACACAAAAATAAACTCAAGATGGATAAAAGACTTAAATATAAGTCGCAACACCATCAAAGTCCTCGAGGAGAACATTGGCAGGAAACTCTCAGATATCCCACGCAGCAATTTTTTCACTGATATGTCTCCTAAAGCAAGGGACATAAAGGAAAGAACAAACAAGTGGGACCTCATAAAAATAAGAAGCTTCTGCATGGCTAAAGAAAACATCAGCAAAATGAAAAGGGAGCCAACCATATGGGAAAATATATTTGCTAATGATACATCAGATAGAGGTTTGATCTCCAAGATATATAAAGAACTCACTCGACTCTACTCCAAGAAGACAAACGATCCAATCAAAAAATGGGCAAAGGACCTGGGCAGATGCTTTTCTAAGGAGGAGATACAGAGGGCCCAGAGGCATTTGAAAGGATGCTCAGCATCACTAGCCATCAGAGAAATGCAGATCAAAACCACCATGAGGTACCACCTCACACCGGTCAGAATGGCCATCATAAACAGATCCACAAACAACAGGTGCTGGCGAGGCTGTGGAGAAAAGGGAACCCTAGTACACTGTTGGTGGGAATGCAGACTGGTGCAGCCACTATGGAAAGCAGTGTGGAATTTCCTCAGAAAGCTGAAAATGGAACTGCCTTTTGATCCAGCGATTCCCCTGCTGGGTCTATACCCTGAGAACACCAAAACGCCAATACAAAAGAACCTATGCACTCCAATGTTCATAGCAGCACAATTTACAATAGCCAAGTCTTGGAAGCAACCTAAATGCCCATTAGTAGATGATTGGATCAAAAAATTATGGTACATATACACAATGGAATACTACGCAGCAGAAAGAAAAAAGAAGTACTAAACTTTGCGACAGCATGGATGGAACTGGAGAGCATCATGCTAAGCAAAATAAGCCAGGGGGTGAAAGACAAATACCATATGATCTCACCTATAAGCGGAACCTAACCAACAATGCAAAGAAGCAAGGAAAATATGACCAGCAACACTGAAAGGAAAAGAAATCAACAGAGACAAGAGGGAAAGAGGGGGGCAGGGAAAGGGAAGGGAAGGGGAAAGTCAAGGGACATATAGCAAGGACTCATGGACAAAACCAAAGGGGAAGAGCTGAGGGAGGGAAGGTGGAAGGGGGCAAGGGAAAGAGGTGGGGGGGAGGCAGAGACAAATGTATTTTAAAAGTAAATAAATTAAAAAAATAAAATAAAATAAAATACAAATTTTAAAAAAAAAAAGAAGAGAAAGTAGTGGAAAACACTCAATCAGAACAGTAAAAATAAAAAAGAACCCAAAAAAAATGAGGATAATTTAAGGGGACTCTTGGACAACATAAAGCATCCCAATGTTCACATCACAGTGGTACCAGAGAAGAGAGAGAGCAAAAAATTGAATATATATTTGAAGAAATAATGGCTGAAAAGTTCCCTAATCTGGCAAAGGAAAAAGACAAGTCCAGGAAGCACAGACAGTTTACAAAAATGAACCCAAAGAGGCCCACACCAAGACACATCATAATTAAAATACCAAAGGTTAAAGACAGAGAATCTTAAAAACAGCAAAAGCAATTAGGCCCTGGCTGGGTAGCTCAGCTGGTTAGAGCATTGGCCCCATATACCACAATTGTGGGTTTGATCTCCAGTCAAGGCACTACAATGAATTGGAACAACAAATCGATGTTTCTTTCTTTCTCTCCATTCCGCTATTTCTCTTTCTCCCTTCTTCTCTGTCTCTAAAATCAATAAATAAAAATTTAAAAAAACATCAGAAGAACAGTTAGTTGCTTACAAGGGAGCTCCAATAAGACTGTCAATAAATTTCTCAACAGAAACTCTGCAGGCCAGAAAGGAGTGGCAATGAATATTCAAAGTGATGAAAAGCAAAGACCTACAACCAGAAAAGCTATCATTTAGAAGCGAAGGACATATAAAGAGCTTTCCAGACAAGAAAAAAACTGAAAGAGTTCATCATTACCAAACCAGTATTACAAGAAATGTTAAAGGGATTTCTGTAAGAAGAAGAAAAAAAGTTAAAAACTTCAAAAATATAAATAATAAAATGGTAATAACTAAGAACCTATCATTAGTCACTTTAATGTAAATGAATTAAATGTTCCAATCAAAAAACAAAGCATGGTTGCCTAGGCCAGTGTGGCTTAGAGGGCTGGAGCATCATCTTGTAGACTGAAAGGTCGCAGGTTCAATTCCCAGTCAGGGCACAAACCCGGGTTGCGTCTTCAATCCCTGGTTTGGGATGTGTACAAGAAGGCAACTAATTGATGTTTCTCTCTCTCTCTCTCTCTCTCTCTCACTCAAAGCAATGAAAAAACATATCTTGGGATGAGGATAAAAAAATTTTTTTAAAGACATAGGGTGGTTGAAAGGATAAGAAAACCAGAGTCATACATATGCTGCCTACAAGAGACCCTTTTCAGATCAAAAGACACACACAGACTGAAAGTAAAGGGATGGAGAAAGATATTATATGCAAGTGGAAATGAAAAAAAGCTGCGATAGCAATACCACTATCAGACAAAATAGACTCTAAAACAAAGGCTGTAACAGGAGGTGAAGAAGGACTGAACAATTTTATTTCTGGGTATTTATCTGAAGAAACCCAAAACACTAATTTGAAAAGATACACATATCCCTATGTTCACTACAGCATTTCAGTAGCAAAAACATGGAAGAACCCTAAGTGTTCATCAATAAACAAATGGATAAAGAAGAGGTGTACACACAGGGTAGGGCGAAAGGAAGTTTACAGTTGTAACTACACTAAACACAGAGTATATTCTTGTACTATTATTTATTAATTATTGTATTATTTTCTATACTAACAACAGTAAAGCTACTTTTGCCCCACCCTGTATAAACAGAATATTACTCAGCCATAACAAAGAATGAAATCTTGCCATTTGTGGCAACATAGATGAACCTACAGGAAACTATGCTAAGTAAAAGAAAGACAAATACCATATGATTCCTCTTGTATGTGGAATCTAAAAAAGAAAATAAATGAATAAACAAAACAGAATGAAATTCATAGATACAGAGAACATTTTGATGGTTGCCAGATGGGAATGCAGGTGGAGGAATGGGTGAAAAAGAGGAAGTAATTAAGATGTGCACATTGCCAATTATTACAGACAGTCATAGGGATGAAAGTACAGCTTAGGGAATATAGTCAATAATATTGCAATAACTATGTATGACGTCAGATGGGTACTACACTTATGGGGGTAATCACTTTATAAGTTATATAAATGTCTCACCACTATGCTGCACACATGAAACTAATATAATATTGTATGTCAACTATAATTTAAAAATAAAGAATTATTTTTTTAAAAAAAGACATTTCTTCTCCAGGTATTTGCTTGGAATCCTAAGATGAAATGGGTGGTAGCTCTAAGCATGCAATCTTGACAACATTTCCATTAAATTTTCCTTTTAAAGTCACTGAACTCAAAACCAGAGACACTTCAAAATGGCATCTCCAATGTCCCCCTTCCTCTGTACAGCTGCCCCAGAAACATAGGAAGGTTAGTTAAGTGGATTCCCTTTTTAATTTCCTGTTTCTGTTAGTGGCACCACAAATTTCCTAATTCAGAACTCAAAATCTTCATCATCTTTGCACACTCCTCTCTCATGTCTTCCATATTCTAGTCTGTTATAAGAACTGGTGATTTTTCCTTTGCAATTTCCCATCTTTTTCTCTTTTCTCCCTCTTAGTTCCCCTGAATCTAGATTCCAGACTTTATTACTTAACACTTGGACTGTTATAGCCTCTTAATTGCTCTTTCAGTCATCAATGTCTTTATTCCCAAATCCATATACTACTGTCTTCCTAAAATGCTATTTTCATCATTTTCCCACTAGATTGTAACCCACATCATATCAGGGATTCATTCATCTTTAAACACTGTACAACTTGGCAAATATGTTTACTTAATCAATGTGTGCTGAATGAATTAATTAATATATAAATTGCATCACTCTCCTTCTCAAAACTTATCAATTCTCCACTGTCTTCAACAAAAGTTACAAACTGGGGTCAGGCAGGATATCAAATATCTAAATACCTACTGGGGCCAGGCAGGAAATGTAAGTGATGGTGTGTGTAAAACAACCAAAGTGCTGGGGACTGAGGCAAAGGTGGAGAGTGCAAGCCCCATCTAAAGGGGCAGCTGGTTGCTATTTCCACAAATTGCTGCCACGATTAAATACAAGCTTGGTATTGCCAAGTCGTCTTATTTTTCAAAAGTGGAAAGCACAGATTTCTATATAGAATCTGGCTTCTAAATAGTGACAATTACATTTAGTTGTTGAAACTCTGTTTAAGTAAAAAAATAAATAAATCTTCCAAAACTGTGCAGGCTAAACAAAACACATTTATGGGCCAACACCAGCCCTCAGATTACAAGTTGGTGTCTAGGACAAAAGATAAACTCCTGACCTAACATACCAAGTCCTTCACTGTGAATTCTGAAGCTACCTTACCAAGTTTTTTGTCCACTACTTCCATATAAGAACCCTCTGCTCTTGGTGCACCTGTTCTCAAACTTTAGAATGCTTCGGAACCACCTGAAGGGCCTGTTGAAACATAGATTGCTGGGCCTGACCGCCATCGTTTACAATCCAGTAAGTCTCACGTGGGGCCTGAAAATCTGCATTTCTAACAAGTTCCCAAGTGATGCTGGTGCTACTGGTGTGGACCACACTTTGGGAACCATTGCTTCACTTAAATTACTCCTAGTCTCAGGCACACACTTAATTTTGCTCACATTGTTCTACCTTCCCAGAAAGCCTTCCCTCTTCCTTTTAGCCCACCTTCTTCTATAAACTTTGACTATGATGGTCTTTCACGCCTCCAAATTCCTGTAGCACTTAGGCTCCATGTCATCTCCCCTTTATCACTGCATAAAGTCTTTTATTACTAACTGTTTGTGTATAAGTGCCAATGAGGTTAAGTATTCTCCAAGATTAATAACCAGGTTAGCATCTTATACACCTGCCTATATGTGTCATAAAAGCAGGGGTTCTGTCTTGTCCCCCACTGTAACCCCTCAAGCTATAAGAGAGCCTAGTATACAGTAGGTGTATTAAACACTTCTTAAATGAACATTTGACAGATCTATGAAACTAAAGTGCAGATAAGTGGGCCTGAATTTTGGGTACATAATTTTTCTGGGAGTACTGACTTTTGGTCCTGTATATTACTTGGTCAGGATAGACAAGTAATGAAAACAGGATATTTTGCAAATGAACTGCCAATAGGTAACAGTTATCTGTAGCAACAAATTCTGTATATAAATGAAAGAGTGCATGTTAATTTAAAAATTGATAAGAATAAATCCTTGATCTCCAGGATTTCTTACCGCTGCAAGGATGTAAGCTGGTTACAATACCTATTTAACAGATTCTATATTGGTACCATATGCAATAAAAAAAGTATAATGAAAGTAATGAACTCCCCATGATATTCAGAAAAATTGATCAGTCCCTTCAGATATAGTTTGGACAGTAATATACTGTCCAGGGTTTCAAAGGCTGTGTGAAAACAAAATCAAAAGCTGTTCACCTGGTCTCTTCCAGTAGCCTCGGAATTCATAGTGAAGGACTTAGAATGTTAGGCCAGTTTATCTTTTATCCTTCAGAGCAGAGTCACCAACTTGTAACTTGAGGTCTGGATTTGGCCCATCGTGGTCTTTGGGGGTTTGTTCTTTACCTAAATCACTGCTATCAAGTGATTTCAAGGATGATTTATGGGTAGAAACTTGGTCTCCAAACTAAACCAGAATAACCACAAAAGACTTTATAGGCTAAACCCAATTTTGGAACTACTAGAAGAAAAAATTAGAAATACTATATATTTTGATAAATAGTCCAAAGTTCTTACTTGGCTTTTGGAACAACTCTACCACACCTGATAGAATTACAATCAATGGAATAAGAGAAAAGCTATAATTTGGCAAAGACAGAGAATCCAATTCAGAAAACAAAATAAAACCTAGTTGCATAAGATGGATATTTACAGTTTTAAGCTAGAAGAGATGTTACCTTACATCCGGATTTTTGCCCTACCAGGCCCATAATGATCTTGTCTCCATGAGGATTCAGCCAAGACACTCCACATTTCTATGCTGACCAGGAACTATTCAAACCGGGCAAAAAAAGAATTACAAAGACAAGTCAACAAAACACTAAGCAGCTTATTCCAAGTTTTAAAGTCATTAACATTCTAATAAAACCGAGCAAATTTACCTAGCAAAACAATCTTCAAACTTCAGAGTAAAACTATCTACCAGAAGCTAAGGAAGTAAACGCTATCTGATGAATTGCTAAACTGCAACTTCCTACTCTACTATTTGCAGCATCAGATATATCTTACTATCAGAGACAACTGAGTAATAACATCCAGTTCTTTGGCAGAGAATGTGGAGATTCAGGAAACTAGATTCTAGGACCACCTCTACGACACTATGTATCAGAACATTTCTCTTAGCCATATTCGTATCTCAACAGTTCTAACTACAAAACCAAACTTACAGTCAGTAAAAATGCTGTATAATAAAATAACTATAAAGTACATGCTATAAACAAGTATAAAGTACTATGCTCATATTAAGAAATGATCTTATTGATTAGGTTCCACTTATAGGTGAGATCATATGGTATTTGCCTGATCAACAAAACAAACAAGCAAGAAAAATATAACCGGAAATACTGAAAGAAAAAACAAACCGACAGTAACGAGAGAGGAGGATGGGGAGTAACAGGGAAAAGAAGAGGAAGGGTCAAGTCAAGAAACATGTATAAAGGACCCACAACAAAGCCAAAGTGGAGGATTGAGGATGGGAGGTGGGGGTGGGTGAGGCAGCAAAAAGCGGTGGCGGGAAAATGGAAACAAATGCATTTGAACAATAAAAAAATTAAAAATTAAAACAAAAAGAAATAACCTTGTTACATATTTTCATTTATAAATGAATCTGTGAACTTACATATAAACAACAAAAGTCTTGGACTGAATTTCATATTATAGAGTTGCCAACTTTTAGACTGTATTCCAAATGTAGTCTGTGATAGAAGATGACCTACCCTCTCTTTTTTGCAAGTTCATCAATAGGGTGCACTTTCAGAACCTTAGACATACAAAACTAATCATAATTAGTTTCCATAATTATAATCATAATTATAGATTCCATATCAGAGGAAACCCCTTCCACGTACGGCCATTCCATCATGGACCCACTGGAGTGCAACATACGAAAGGTAAAAATGCACTAGATATAGAGTAAGCCATGATCGTGCCACCAGATGGTATGTCTAAAGAGATTTTCAGTGCTCATTAATAAATCAGCATGTTCCCTCTAACCACAGAATACAGAAACAGAAATTACACAAGTGAAAGAAAGGGTCAAAGGCCTCTGGAAGGGGTGTAGGTGTTCTGTTCTCCCCGGGGAAACGGAGAGGGAAGATGCACAATAAAGTTTTTAAAGACATTTTAAATTCAGTTTGAAATGGAGGCTGTCGCACAGCTGAGCTTCAATCACAAGATTCCCAACTACCGTCTTGGCCCCCAGAATTCCCTATCTGCCTTAATGACTCACTCACTCTCTTTCTTCCTCGCTGAATGAAAGCAGAGTCATAGAGCTCCTCCTCCGAAAAAGGAGAACAATACTTTCGAGTACTCCTTTTCACAGGTGTACTCAACAGAAGAAAAAAGAGAAAAGAGCTTTCGACTCTTAACAGAAAAAAGGGCTGCGGACGCATGGGATACTATTAGCCAATGGGAACCCTGGCCGGTCAGCGCGGGTGAGGGGGCACCGCTAGCCACAGACGACGGAACAGGGCCGCGGGCCTGACCCCCAGACTCTCTTCGAGCCCCGGTAGCCTCTCCCAGGGGGCAGCACTTATTTCCTCGCCCGGCTCCCGGACGCCTGCGCGCGCTGCCCGGCGGCGACTACCAGCCTCATCCCAACCACCGCCCGCTTAAAAGTCCTCAACCGCCTCACCAAAAAATGTGTGACCCAGAAAGTCCGCTATTTGCGACAGCCCTTACAGAATTAGCAAGACTGAAGAAGAAGGAAACCAAACAAGTCAAAGCACGTTCAGGAGAAGCTAAAGCGGAGCAGGAGCGACCGCCAGGCAAGAGCCAGGCGGCCACGGCCAAGCAGACTAGAGCGTCAGGAAAAGGGAGGATGCGCCGGACAGACGCGGAACGCTGCAAAACTGGAGAGGCGAGTGGACGGGTAGGGTAGCAAGACTCCTGAGATGAGGGCGCCCCGACCTAGCGCCGCCAGAGGCACACGCCCCGCAGCCGTTGCGCCGCTGCCCGGGAGTAGACTGCTCTGGCCTCCCCGCCCGACTCTGGGATAGGCTCCAGGTCCCCCGACAGCTCGCACACTCACCGCGCGCGCCGCTCCGGCGCGGCCGCCCGCCGCCCGCCGCCCGCCGCCCGCCGCCCGCCGCCCTCGGAGCGATCTCCGCCCCGCCCTCCGTGTCCGGCCCGCGGACTGGGCCTCCGGAGGCGGCGTGGGAGTCACGTCACGGCGCATGCGCTCTCTGGGCTCTTGCAACGACCCGGGCAGAACGTTACCAGCTAGGCGTGCTGGTTTCCTTAGAGACAGAATCAGACCTGAGCGGCGGCGGAAAAACCACCAAGACCGCGGGTCTCTTGGAGAAGCCAACATGCCGTCGAAGGGAAAGGAGAAAAGTAAAGGCAAGAGCAAAGACAAAGATAAGAGGAAGTAAGGAGAGGTCACCCTTCCCCGGGCCTACTCTCCCGGGATTCTGGTCGGGGCCACCTGACACAGGGTTGCTCACTGGAGCCATCCCGCTAGCCCTCCTGGACCTTCCTCTCGCTCTCCCCGATTCTGGGAACAGTTGACATTGTTCACAAATTATCCAAGTGCATGCCAAAGTTTACTGCTTCAACTCAGGCAATAGGGTGAGATTTGGGACCCTGAAATAATTTAGACACAGCCCCTGCCTATGTGTAATACGTTAACGATGGAGGCAGGTAAGTTCCCAAAAACCCAGAACCGAATGAAATAGGTGCCAGTGGAGGAATGAAGAACTGCGAATGAGGAAGAGTTCTGACACTGGAAGTGAAAATCAGGACATTTATTGGAATATTGGAGGTCCCCTAAACCAGCGCTAATAGGGTAGTCACCAGCCATGTGTAGGTAAATCAAAATTAAATAAAGTTAAAAATTTAGATCCTCGACTGTACTAGATTTATCTCATACACTCTATGCATTTGTGGCTAGTGGTGACTATATTGAACAGCCCAGATACAGAACAGTTGCATCATTACAGAAAATTATACTGGACAGCAGTGCTCTAGACCAGAGGCGATTTTGCCTCCCGGGGGACATTTGGTAATATCTGGAGACATTTTTGTTGTCACATCTGGGGATGTGTGCTATTGGCATGTAGTGAGCAGAGACCAAGAATGCTGTTTAACATCCTGCAATGCACAAGACAACCCCCTCACGCCCGACCCCAAAGAATCATTTAGCTCAGAATGTCAGCAGCGCCAGGGTTGGGAAACCTTGCTCAAGACTATAAACTTCTCTAGAATAGGCACTAAACATTAGACCTCATATTTCCAGGACCTAGCAGATGCTAATATTTGTTCAATAAACAAATTAAGGTGTCTGCTTGTGTATGCTTCCACCTAGATGATTATTCACCAAGAGCTATGCTCCGGGTTCATTGTTTTTTGTTTTGGTTTGTGTGTGTGTGTGTGTGTGTGGTAGTATGTTCTATAGCACTTAATAAAATTATAGAACTTAGTATTCGAGAATGGTGGTAGAAATACAGGTGTTTTATAAAACAGCATAATTTTTGAATGTTGGAGACACACATAGCTACTAATAACTTTGGAATAGTTCAGGTCTTCAAAATAAATGTTAGGGAGGACAACATGACGTGCCATATTGATGAAATCCTGGAACAGATGGAGTATCTGACTATTGATATCCCTAAGAGGAAGACAAAAGTTTTAAACATTTATCCAGTAATTTAGTGTAAATCAATTCCTAATTTTTTATGTCTTGGAAGCAGATTTTTTTACTTTAATGAATGATTACAACTGAATTGCACTTGCCTTACCAGTCATCTTATTTACATGGGATTGATTTCCCCTTTCAGAAAGCAACCATTAGTTTCTTTTCCCTCATCCAAGATTTAAAAAAATAGTCAAGCATTATATACAAACACAAAAAGGCCTACTTCAAGTAACATGAAAAATGTAGCTCCAAATGATGTATGCACACTGACACTAAGTGCATTGATACACTCTATACAAAATGATGCTGCTGACCTTACACACAGTTGATAATATAAAACAGTGGTTTCCAAGCAAATTACTTAATCAGACCCTTAGAGAGACTTCAAAAACTTTATTTTTAACAAGGACCCAAACGATTCTAGGTTTTGATTTGGAGGAGCACTTCTAGCCTCCATTGTGTCAGATGACGTATACAATAAAATTAAATTAGTCATGTAATTGAACAAAAAAAATAATTTATTGGGTTCATTCTTTCTTGATCCTAGTCTGAGAGAACTCTGCTATGTGGTTAAGATGACCTTGAACATCTAAAGGAGCTTTGTCTGATTGAAGTAGTCCCTTGGGACTTTTAGGGATTCTTTCTGGTTCAAAAGAAAGTGTAAAGGATTTTATCAAATTGAATAATTGTTCAGATTTCCCTAAACTCCAACACTTTCTTTTTCCCGGCTTGAAGTTGCTGCTAGATTGCCACTAACCTATGGGGTGACCCTGGTAGTTCCTAGACACATTGGAGTCATACATGGTGTGACTGCACCATGTATGTGGAGTCACTATACTCCACAATACTATGTATGGGACCACAAGGGAATCTGCCGAACTTGTAAAGTTTGTGAAGTACCTTGTTTAAGAGAGCAATATATGCTCAGTACAGAAAGTTTAGGAAACATGTAAAGTTAAAGGAGAAAATAAAAATCACCTGTAATCTCATCATCTAAAGATAACCACTATTATCATTTTGGGATATTCTTTATAAAATGAACATATTTACTTGTAGCTTTCCCCCATATATTAGTATAAGTATTCTTCTACGGTGTGATTTTTAAAAATATAACTGCATAGTCAGTCTAGCACTTTTTAAAAGTGCCAAGGGCTTATCATATTCCTGGAACTCACTAGCATGTTTTCTATTTTTGACCATGCATCTACAGTACACATACCAACAATAAGGAACATTGAGTGTAAGAGACGCCTTGTTTCTTTGATTTTCCATGACTCATAATTTGATAAACCCTGCTTTGTACCTATAGTCAGTATTAGTGGTCCTCCTATTTGAAATCCTATCTGATTTCTTTCATCAAATCTGAGGAGCTTAGACTTGATACCTTCAAGGAGCAATTGGATGACTGTGACAAGCCAGGCTATCACTACTACCTAAATTATGCTAGTAAGGGACGTCAACAGCCATAACAGACTGGGGGGTAGGGATGGAGCTGGCCATAATTCATAGAGAACAAAAGGTGAGAGTGGGACTGAAAAGGGATAGAGGACCAAGAGTTGGTGGGGATGGAGGGTGACAGTATAGAAATGTTCACACATACTTATGTGTGAAACTATTTAGAAATCAAATACAGGTAAAGTCTTCGTAATTATTATCTAAATATATACCCAATGCCTACCATTTTTAAAGGATAGTGTTTTGTTAATACTCATACAATAAATCTTTATTTTTGAAAAAATAATCTCCCTTTTTCCACTTGAAGTTTTAAAGTAATTCTTTGTTATTATTTTTAAATTTCCTCTCCCCATCTATATAAATGATTATGATTTGTTTCTCAGCCATCCTCAAAGCCTGGTGCATTGTGGCACCAGAAGAGAAAGTATTTAACATACTTGCCCTAGTTACTTGATCTTTTGTCCAAGGCCTAGTGGGGCGGGGGCCGGGGGGACAAAAAACACAACTAAAACTAAAACTAAAACAAAACTGGAGTTGGGATAAATGGAAGATTACAGAAATAGGGACTTAAAGTTACATTTATACTACAGATGTGTCATCATGGTGAAGAGGAACTACGGTAATGGATTTGCAGTAAAGAGAGCCAAGGTCTAAGACTGAGCTAGTAGGAACAGAAAAGACAGTTCAAATATGAGAGAATCAAAGAAGTAAATGAAAAGATGTGAGAGCTTTATGAAATGCATTTAACTTATTATGCCTTTTTGTTTTTCCAGTCCTTTAGAGTTAAGCTCCAAAGCTCCCCTCTTCCAGGAAGAGTCACCTACTAAGATAACTCCCTTATCAAGTAAATATGTATTTCTTATTAACTAATTCATCCAGTAATATTTGCTCATATGTGCCAGGCAACACCAAGCAAAACAATAATAGAAAGATGTAATACTACTGTAGTAGAAAGTAGTTATATGCTATCAATGTCCTCTTCCCATTCAGGAAGACAGTAAAATATGATGAATCTGCAGTGGAGAGAGCCAAGGCCAATGCCTCCCTTTGGGAGGCCAGGCTGGAACTCACAGAATTCTCTAGGACTGAGTATCGTGATGCTTCCCTGAGACTCGCAAAAGCTAATGAGGACTTAAAGAATCAGCAGTATAAAATGGAGAAAGACACCATGTCTGTATTAAGCTACCTGAAGAAGCAAGATCAAGAGAAAGATAATATGGTAGGTAGATAGAAACCCTCCTGAGCCTCAGTAACTACCTCTGTGTTATACTTGCTTGCTTATATATTTAAAGGATTTTGATTTCTTGAAATCTTATAACATAATTAAAACATTTGAGTTGATTTTAACTCTCTTTCAAGCAGGATGCTATTTCTGAATGGCTTTACTGTCATAACTGGATCTTTCTTATTTTCAGTTCTTGTCCCATGTTTTCATGTCTGAACAAATTGATGATCATAAGGGAACATTACGATCCATTTTATTTTAAGGACAAGAGTATGGTATATGATCTATATATTTTTGATATTGATAAATACTTCGTTTTAATGATTTGTAAAGCTAATCACTAATAATCTATGATCACATTATGAATCCAGTAAGTTGAACCTTGAATTCATTTTACAGAACTTATTTAAGTATTGAAAAGCTAGTATTTTAGATCTGGAAGAAAAAGGGATAAAAACGAACATTTTGGAGCCCCTATTTGGTGCCAGGCACTATGCTAGGTACCTTATCTCTGTTATCTTGTTTAATCCTTTTAATAACTTCATGTAGCTACAATATTGTCATTCCCATTTTACAGAAGAAGAAATTGACTCCCAGAAAAGACAGATAATACCCAAAATCACACAGCTAGTGGGTGTCAAAATGGAATTTAGGTGGAACTCTTCTCTTTTCCATCTGCCTCTTTGAGCCCCATGGAAAACTCAAGAAATTTTCACCCTGTTGAGGATGGGGTGCATCATTCCCGTGTAGGTTCTTGTAGTTTTACTATTTATGTATTATGCATTCACAAACAATACATACTATAATCTTGTTTTAAAATTTATCTTAGTAGTATTATACTGTACATGACTTTTGCAACTTGTTTTTTTATTCAACATCATGTTTTTGTAGTCTAGTCACAGAAATCAATATGATTCAGTTTATTTTTTTTAAAAAATTATAATGAACATGCTTTATATTTTTATTTGTTCTTAACCGCTTTAAAATATTCCATTAAATAAGCCAAATTTTATTTATCCATACCCTGCTGTGGGTCAGTTAGACTCCTTTTTTTCATTATTGCAAACATTCAGTGAACATTCTTCTGTGTGTCTTCATATGTCCATGTGTGAAAGTTTCTCTAGAGTAGATACTTAGAAGTTAAATTACTACATTACGGGGTATATATGGTTTCAACTTTACAGAGGTTTAAATTGAGCCACAAAGAGGTTACACCAATTTATACTGTCACAGGTGGTATTTTAGCATGAGTTTCTCTCTGCCAATATTGTTAATACTTGATAATACGAGATCTGTCCAGAAGATAGCCAGCCACGTAATATTAAAAATAGACACATTTATTAAAAAAGATACAAAAAACATTGTACATAGGACAATGACACCTCAGTCCCCTTCAAAGTAGACACCTTGGGACCTCATGAAGTTCCAGTCGCCATCAGCTGCCGCATTGTATTTACCTGAATCACCTCGAATGTCTGAAATCTTTTCCCTTTCAAAGATGATTTTATCTTTGGGAAAAGCCAGAAGTCACAAGGTGCCAGATCTGGGCTGTGGAGGGGCTGAGTCATTGGGTGATTTGATGTTTTGCCAGAAAACTCTGCAAGAGATGTGATGCATGAGTGAGTGCATTGTTGTGATGAAGCTGCCAAACACCAGTTGCCCATAGCTGCAGCCTTCTGAGTCATTGAAATAGTTGCCATGGAGGAAATTTTTGAGCTTAAGGCAAAATTTGATGCTAATTTGTTGCTCTGCTCATTCAGTCACTTTGTTTTTCTTTTTGTTTTTTGTTTTTACATTTTTATTTTGTTGAATAGATTCCACTTATAGGTGAGATCATATGGTATTTGTCTTTCACCAACTGGCTTATTTCACTTAGCATACTATTCTCCAGTTCCATCCATGTTGTTACAAAAGGTAGGAGTTCCTTTCTTTCTTTCTTTTTTTAAATGCAGATTTTATTTATTTATTTTTTAAATGTTAAGATCCATTATAAAATATTAAAAAATTTAAATCCATTATAAAGTCTCAGCAATTAAAACAACATGACGCCGGCACAGAAAAAATCAAGTAGATCAATGAAATAAAATGAGCATTCTAGAAACAAACGTATATATCTATCTAACAACGTAATATATGTAATGTAATATACCTTACAATGTAATATATGATTAAACAATGTAATATATGATTAACAATGTAATATATGATTAAATTGATATTGCAGATCAATGGGGAAAATAAGGCTTATTCAATAAATAAGGTGCATGGACCACTATTACTTGAAATAAAAATAATATAGAGCCCTATTTCACACATTAAATAAAAAATATTCAGGTGAGTTGAAAAATATGTAAAATCTAAGGAGTTTTAGGAGAAAATACAAAATAATATTTTCCTTACCCTGAAGTAACATGTTCAAACCCAGAAGCTATAAAGTAAAATATTGACAATATGACTATATTAAACATTTTAGACTATGCAGTAATATACATATTAAAAAAGTTAAAGAACAAGTAATAGAATAGGACAGTATTTGCAACATAACTATAAAAGATTAATAGTTGGGTTTTTTTTAGGGACAAAATTCTACAAACATTTAGTCAAAAAAATGAATAAAAAACACCAAAAAGTCATTTAAAGCTTTCTAAAAATAATAGAAATAAGCAAGAAATATACAAAAACAGGTTTAGTTTCAACAAATAATAAAGTAACAAAATACCACATCATTGTCACAATCAGATTAATAAGTATTAAAAATATTGGTAATACCAAGTATTGATGACTGCAAAAGGAATTGGGTATTCATAGACTCTTTTTCTTCATCATCTTAAAACAGTTCCTTTAGCATAGCTTGCAGTGCTAGTTTGGTGGATGTGTATTCTTTTAGCCTTCTTTTGTCTGGGAAACTCCTTATTTCGCCTTCCATTTTAATTGAGAGCCTTGCTGGGTAGAACATTCTTGGTTGCAGGCCTTTGCTCTTCATGACTTGGAATATTTCTTGCCATTCCCTTCTGGCTTGTAGTGTTCCTGTTGAGAAATCAGCTGCTGCTGGCTATAGTGGGGCTCCCTTGTATGTTACTACCTCTTTCTCCCTTGCTTGCTTTAGGATTCTCTGTTTGTCTTTGATATTTGCCATGTTAATTATAATGTGCCTTGGGGTGGGCCTCATTGGGTTCCTCTTGAATGGAACCCTCTGTCCTTCCTGGGTTGGTGTGACTTTTTCTCTCCTCAAATTAGGGAAGTTTTCCATCATTACCTTTTCAAACAGGTTCTCTATCCCTTGCTCCTCCTCTTCTCCTTCTGGTATCCCTATTGTATGGATATTATTATGTTTCAGGTTGGCCTGCATTTCCCTAAATGCCTCTTTGTTCTTTTTGAGTCTTTTTTCATTTCCTTGCTCTTTCTGGGAGCTCTCTTCTACCTTGTCCTCCAGCTCACTGATTTGATCCTCTGCTTCATCCAGCCTGCTTTTGATTCCTTCTACTGCGTTCTTCAATTCAGAAATTGTATTCCTCATTTCCTCTTGTCTCTTATTGATAGTTTCTATGCCCTTTTTCATGCTGATATAGTTTGCAGCAAGCTCCTCCTAGTTTCCCTGTAGTTTTTGGTAATTCTCTCCGAGGTCACTGAGCTCACTGAGCATCCTTAGAACCTCTGTTTTGAACTCAGTATCTGAGAGTTTTCTTGCCTCTATTTCATTTAGTTCTCTTTCTGGGTATTCCTCTTTTCCCTTCTACTGGGTGGGTGGGTGGGTGGGGTATTTCTTTGTCTTCCCATTATTTGTGAGGCCCTTCTTTTTTGCTTCTGCTTCTTAAATTGATCTGCCTTGACTTCTTGACTTTGTGGTGTGATCTTCTACGGTAGGAGACTGCTGTTTTTTCTGTCTGGATCTGCCTCTGATGATGTCAGATGTTGACCCTGTCTGACCTTAAGCAGTCTGTTTAAGACTTCCAGGAATCTGCTGTCTGTGGCTCTCTCCTTCAGCTGTTAATCTCACACTCAGTCACTTTGACTGCAATGACCACACACTACGCATGGTCACTCAAGGATGTCTACTGCCCTTCCCACTGACTAGTACAGTAAAGTTGTTATTGTTCATGCATGCACATTCCAGTCCACTCTCCTTGTCTGTCAGGTTACACTGATGTTGCACAAACTGTTCTTGGTACATTAACAATGGTTGGACTTTTGTGGACAGACCTTAATAATATTTGTTTAATTGTATGAATTTAAACTGGTGTCTTGGGGTTTTAATTTGTATTTTCCTGATTATTAGTTGTTTGAACATCTTCTGTGTGTTTCTTCACCCATGTTTTATTGTTTATTTGTGTGTGCTTCTGTACACATATGAGCTAATTTTGGAATGATGCAAACATGGCTCCTACTATGGTGACAATCAAATTCATGCATCATTCTGTAATTTTTTCAAATGTCACCTTTTCAGTGAGACTCTTCCTCACTACTCTCTTTAAAATTAAAACCGCTCCCTTATTTTATTTTCTTTGTCTTATTTATTACTTTCTGTCATGCTGTATGCATGTTACTTATGTATTTGTTTATTGCCTCTTTTCCAGATTAGAATAAAACCACTCAGAAGTATAGAATTTTGAGCCCTTTTTAAAATTGTTGTTCAGTGTTATATCTCCAGCACCTAGTATGGGCATGGCATATAATAGGTGCTCATTAAAATATTTTTGCATATATCAATGAATGGCTTGTGAGTATACTGATGCTTTGAAAAAGTTAATAGCAATCAAAACTAAGTTCAAGATCATATTGATACTTATCTATCAGGGAAGATACTATGATCATGAAGGTGGTTTTCCCAGGGCAAGACTTACCCATTACACTCCAATGACCCCTGCGATTTCCCCAAATGTGGGAAACTCTGCTGCATAATTTGTGTGTGTGTGGCAGGGGGAACTGCATTCATGTTCTCCCTTAAAAAAATAAAAAAAGATGATCCCGGGCTGGGATGGCTCAGTGGATTCAGTGCCAGCCTGTGAACCAAAGGGTCACTGGTTTGATTCCCAGGCAGGGCACATGCCTGGGTTGCAGGCCAGGTTCCCAGTAAGGTGCATGTGAGAGGCAACCACACATTAATGTTTCTCTCCTCTTTTTCCTTCCCTTCCCCACTCTCTAAAAATAAATAAATAAATCTTTTTAAAAAATATTACATTGAAAATATATTAGAGAAATAAGACAACTGAACATTTGTGTAGATTTCATGTATTTTATTAAAGTACAATTTTGTGCATTAGTGTTATTTTTTTTACCTTCTTTCCTAGGGAACCTCTGTTTTTAAAATTACTTTTTGAATAGCAGGCATTATCAAAATTGTCTTCTATAAAGTATTATCCTAAAGTAAGTTGTTAGGCCAGCCATACAAATAATTTTCATTATTAATTACATAGAAGCTTTGTGGCCTGCATTAGCTTATTGATATTGGTCTGCATTTATCAGTATCACTTGTATTTCTTGATTTTCATCTGCCTCCATATCTCAAAGGTCCACATCTGGCTGAAGAAAATGCATAATTTTTCACAATTATGGAGTTCCATTAAAACCAAAGAAATTACTTTGGGAAGAAATAAAGCAGATTCACTATTTCCCGGTTCTAGCTCTCCCATAGTTTTATTACTCATTTTTCCTTATTGTAGAAATGCATAGTTTTCTTAAACTTTATTTAAAGTGTTATAGTCTTATTTCATGTTAATTATAGAAATAATAAAAATAAAACATTTTGAAATTATTATATCATGAACAAAATTAGGAGATTTTTCCTTAAGGGGAGGTTTTTGTGCTCAATGTTTTGTTCAGTCAATCACAAAATAAATCTCTTATTTTTCACACCTTTCCTACATGGCTTAGATCTCAATTTATTTTTTAGAATTTGTGGGTTTTTCTTAAACAACTCTAAGATATTATTTAAATACAACAATGTGTCACTTCTGTATCCTCTAATTGTATAACCGTGTCAAGGAGTTTTTAGCTTAAAAGCTATTTAGGTTCCCTACTAAAATCAGCATCCTTGGAGAAATTGTTGATTCCAGGACTGGGTCAAGGAATGTAAAAGATGAACCTGGAATATCTTATTGCACCAGAGAGTAAGTAAAAAAATATTAAAGGACACAGGAACTATCTGGAAGGGGCTCCTACTGGATAAATATGGGACAATCAAAATAATGACAGTAATAGATAAAAACCCATTGAATAGAGTAAGTCCATGAGTGCATACTACTAATAAATAAATACATTCATTAACAAATGAGAGAGAAGGAACAGTTTTTCCTTATAATAGAATGCAGTAAATTATTAACATTCCAAGGAATGATAATGGAGTTAGAATAGTAATCATTTAGCATCACAGTAATAACTGATTCAGTCAAGAATTATCAGTGGAAGCTACAACTAGTGGGTGACAGTTTGAAGAGTAGAAAAATATTTGCATAGCCTCAAAATATTTTTCTACAAATTAATAATTACAAAAGGAAAAATAGTAACTTTTAAGTGGAGAAACCTGGCAGACACAACCTTAACCAATTGATTGAAATTGACATTAGTCACCTCATGACGTGATGCACTGGAAAAGCTATACCATCACTTTGGCAGTGTATGCCATCCAAAAGTGCAAAACTTAAATCTACTCATGAAGAAATATCAGATAACCATAACCCTGGCCAATATTCCTCAAAAATGTCAATTCATAAAAGACAAAGACTGAGAAATTTTTCCAGATTAAAGGAGACTAAGATACATTACAAGTAAATATAATGTATAACCAAGGGTTATATCCTAGATTGGAAAAAGAAAATTTGCAACAAGTAACATGAATGGGACAAGTGGTGATAAAATTTGAATATAGACTGTACATTGTATCAATGTTAAATTTCCCAATTTTGATCATTGTACTATGCTTCTTAAAAAGCATGTCCTTTTTCTTGCCCTGGCTTGTGTGGCTCAGTGGACTGAGTGCCAGCCTGCGAACCAAAGGGTTTCCTGGTTAGATTCCCAGTCAGGGCACATGCCTGGGTTGCAGGCCATGTTCCCAGTAGGAGGCACACAACAGGCAACCACACATGGGTGTTTCCCCCTTTTTCTCCCTTCCTTCCCCTCTAAAAGTAAATAAATAAAATCTTTTTTTAAAAAGTATGTCCTTTTTATTAGGAAATATATAATTATATAGAGGCAAAGGATCATGATGTCTTTAACTTATTCTCATGTGGTCCAGAAAAAAACAATGTAAAAAAACATCATCCATACGTGTATACCTATATAATTATATATTTAGATACAACTATCTATATATGCAATACATAGAGAGGGAAAGCAAATGTGCAAAACTGGATGAAGAGTGTATGAGAAATCTTTGTACTCTTCTTGAAACATTCCGTCTATAAAGTTACCCAGATATATTATGCTAAATGAAATAAATCAGACGGAAAAAGATAAATACCATATGATTTCACCTACATGTGGAATCTAAAGAGCAAAATGAATGATAAGAAAATGAAAATAGAAACAGACTCATAGATATAGAGAAAAGACTGATGGTTGCCAGAGAGGTAGGGAGTTTGGGGACTAGGTGAAAAAGATGAAGAGATTAAGAAGTACAAATTGATATCACAAAGTAGTCCTGGGAATATAAAGTACAGCACAGAGAATATAGTTAATACTATTGTAATAATTATGTACAGTCCTAGGTGGGTACTTGAAATATCTAGGGGGCCACTTTGTAAAGTATGTATATGATTGTTGAACCACTATGCTGTGCATCTGAAACTAATACAAGATAATACTGAATGTCAACTGTAATTAAAAAATGAAACTTAAAAAAGTTACCCATATAAGAGAAATGTGTATCAAAACAACAATAAAATATCAACTCCTACCCATGGCTACTATCAGAAAAAGAGAAAATTACAAGTGTTGGAGAGGATGCAGAAAAATTGGACCCCTTGTTCATAGTTGGTGGGAATGTAAATTGGTGCAGTTACTATGGAAAACAGTATGGAAGTTTCTCAAAAAATTAAAAATAGAATTACCAGGTGACCCAGTAGTCCTACTTTTGGGTATATTTCCAAAAGAATTTAAAGCAGGATCCTGGCCAGTGTGGCTCTGTTGGTTGGAGCATGATCCATAAACTGAAGAGTTGCAGGTTTAATTCCTGGTCAGGGCACATGCCTAGATTGTAGGTATGGTAAATCTATGGAGGGCAATCAGTCGATGTTTCTCTCACATCAGTGTTTCTTTCTCCCTTCTTCTCTCTCTCTCCCTTCTCTCTCTGGAATTAATAAATAAATAAAAATATATATATATATATTTTTTTAAAGAAATTAAGGCAGAATCTTGGAGAGATAGTTGCATGCCCATGTTTGTTGAAACATTATTCACATAGCCAAGAGGTGAAAGCAACCCAAATGTCCATTGATGGGATAAATAAAGAAAAAGTGGTATATACGTAACATACAATGGAATATTATTATGCAGCCTTAAAAAAGAAGGAAATCCTGTCACATGCTACATACAACATGGATAAACCTCAAGGACAGTATGCTAAGTGAAATAAGCCAGTCGCAAAAGATAAATATTGTAAGATTCCACTCATATCAAGTATCTAAAGCAGTCAAAATCAAAAATAGAAAGTAGAAAGGGGTTGCCAAGGGCTGCAGGGGAGGGAGGAGAAGAAATCAGTGTTTCATAAGTATTGAATTTCAGTTTTGCAAGATGAAAAAGTTATAGAGATCTGCTGTACAACAATGTGAATATATATAACATTACTGAATTGTACATTCAAAAATGGCTAAGATGATCAATCTAATCTTAATGTTCTTTGCCACAATGTTTTAAAAAAGTTACTTGGGTAATTATGATGATAACCAGGTTTTGGAAACTAGCAATAGCAGGTTAAGGGTATGAAGCATGTCCCCTCTTCTCCTCTCCCCACCTTACTCAACTTCTCCAACAGTACTGGTTTTAATATCACGTAAAAACAAAGCTATTTAATAAAGGCAGGACAACAGAAATTTCTCTACTTTCTAATTGTGTTTTTGTTTCCTACAGATTGAAAAACTGAAACAGCAATTGAATGAAACAAAGGAAAAAGCCCAAGAGGAGAAGGAAAAATTGGCAAGTATCTATGTACACTAATCCTTCACTTACCAGGTGATCAGGTTTCTGGCAAGCTCATATTTAAGGCACAATAAGAACAAATGAATAGGCCCTCTGAGAAGCTCATACACATGCTGTACAGAAGCTCAAAAATAACACAAAGATATGTTACTTTAGAAAACCGTCTGGTATTAGTGGTGCTCACTGATCCTGAGTTTGACATCCTTTCTATGGCTTTTCAGTAGACCAATTTAGGAAATACAGAAATTATTAGAGATTAAAATACGTTATGAGCCTTTACTAATATTTTCAACTCAGATGCAGAAATACAGGGTTTTTACTTAACTTTATCTGTGTCTCCTTTCTCCTCTACCCCAAATCCTGGTTCTAAAAATACCAGTATTAATTGTGTAGTTGCCTTAAACTTCAATACATAAACAGAGAATACTAGTATCAATACTACCACCAACATAGATTAGCGGAAACAGTTTACAATTTTGTGGGGCACTTTTCTCCTTAGGGTATATACCAGTAGGAATCTATTATCAAATTACAAGGTTTAAAAACCATTTGAAATAATTCTCTTCTTCAATGTTATACCACCAAATCAATAACATATTTTGCTTTTGAGTTTTAGGAATTGCTTTTGAAAAGGTTAATTGTGTACATAAAATTACGTATTTATATAAATATTGATAATTATGTAAAATATGTATGTGGTTCCAAAGTTAAATCTATCAAATATAGTATATTCTAAGGAATCTAACTTCTGTCCCTATGCTCACAATATACCAGCATACATTGTCAAATGGATTTTTGTCAACATGATAGGTGAGAAGGGATGTTTTAGTGCTTTTGAATTTTTATTTCTCTTATTGTGAGCTAGGTTGAGCATTTTTTTTTTCATATGTTTAAGGGTCAATTGTATAAGTTTTGATATTTCTTGTTCTTTCTTCTTTTTTTTTGCTGTTATTGGCCCTTTTCTTCTTCCTCCTCCTTTTCTCTCTCCTTTTTTTTTCTTTTTTAGTCCTCCTCCTTTCTCCCTCCTCCTCCCTCTTCTGTCTTCCTTCTTCTTTCTCTCACCTTCAACTTCCTTCTTTCTTTATTAGAAATAATAGCCCTCCCTTTGTCTCTTAGTTTACCAATTTTAATTTAGGGCCAGAGACATTGTTTATCCTTCTTATAGATTAAAATTGCTTTTAGTCTTATCATGCCTCTTATTAATAAATATCTGCATTTTCTATACAAGGTCAGCTCATTCTAGAATTTTTTTCTTATTCAAGGCACTTGGTATCTTTTAACAAAAATTAAAACGTTATGCAAAAATGGAAAGGGAATATTTCTTCAAAGAAGATAGACAAATGGCTTAAGGCTTCAAATGGAACATGACTCTGTGGGACTTCTACTTTTTTCCTAATTGACTTACTTGTTTTGTTTATTTTTGCATACAGGAACAAAAGTATACGGTGCAGATAAGTGAGCTGGAGGGACAGTTCAATCAGAAAGCCAAAGAAATTGGCATGATTCAGGTAGAGCTAAAAACAATAAAACAATTCCAAAAGAGAAAAATCCAAGTGGAAAGAGAATTAGATGATGTAAGTTTCGTTCTTTTCTTTCCTTTAAAAAGGGGAGTTAGAACCGACTACTGTGTCCATAAAAGCCCTCGCTGATGTTTACTCCTGTGAGATGGGAAAAGGGTCCCTTTGACATATTAGAGATTGTTTTTGACAGTAAAAGCATAAAACTTATCGTTTAGGGCTAGATGCAAAAGGTCTTGATGGTTAGACTTTTCTTTTTCTAAGCATTGATTTCTTTGTAAGTTTCCCAACTCTTAGCCAGCACACCCTCCCACATTTATCAACAGCCAAACCTTTGGAGTGACATCAGTAAGAAACAAACTACAGTTCTTTGAAAACATTAGGGGCAAAGTAGCAAAGTCCTAAAGGAAAATGTTTTCACCAGCGATTTTCAACCTTTTTCATCTGATGGCACACATAAACTAATTATTAAAATTCTGCAGCACACCAAAAAATGTATTTTTTGTTGGTCTGACAAAAATAGGTATAATTTTGATTCATTAACACTGGACAGCTGTTGTTATGTTGGCTGTTGTCATTTTTTAAAATTTGACAGTCTAAGGGAAAAGAGGTCAGTGCTCCTGACTAAATAGTCAGATATTGCATATTTTAAAAATTCTTGTGGCACACGGTTGAAAATCACTGGTTTAGACTGATGAACCATAATTTTAGAAAACTTTAGATCATTGATCATAATGCAACAAATATCACAGATGAGTGCCAAGCACAAGCAGCTGAAGTCAGCTTTGTGACTTTGGGCAGGCTACTTAACCACTCTATATCGTAGTTTTCTCATCTGTAAAACAGGAATAATATGAGCCTCATAGAGGTGTGTAAGGATAAAGTGAGTTCATATATGTAAAGTGCTTAAAATAGTGCATATGACATAGTGAGAATTATATTAACAGTGGTGTACAGCTCTCTGGAAAAAAAAATCCTGATTTGTAGTATTTGCTGATTTCCTTAGAAGTAAATACTTATATTATGGCCAATTTCAAACTATCAACGCTTTAACAACCTGCTAGCAAAATCTCGGGGTAAGCTGGCTCTAACACACCACGGAATACACATGAATACTGTTGCTAATAGTAGTAGTAGTAATAATAGAGGTAGTATTGCCACCAAAGATAACCATAAAGCATGTAGTGTAGGGTTTAGAAGTTGGTGCTCTGAAGTCAGACTGCCAGAGTATAAATACTGACTTCATTACTTGGGTACCTTGTTAAATTTCCTCATCTGTAACATGGAGGTAAGAATAACAGTACCTGCTTCAAAAGGGTCATTGTGAAGAATAAAGAAATTATGTTTTACATGCTTAGTACTATGTGATAAATGTTACTTGCTCTTGCTTATGTCATTGCTTTATTACTCCTGCTAAAATTATACTTATTCCTATTGGTATTATTCAAGGCCCTTCTCTATCCCTTTCAGTGCATCTCACTCTCAATCACAGTGTATCCTCCAAGTACGCAGTGTCTTTCAAGCTCTCCTCTTGTTACCCAAGGTCCTACTTAGCCAGAACAAGCCTTGATGGGAAACCAAAGTTCTTCCATCTTACTTCTGTTTACCTTTTAGCTAACTGCCAAGCTGAAAGGGCATATGAGAAATGAGTAAAGTAAATAAGATAATGTAGTGGTTGACATCATGGACATTGTGTCCTGGCTCAGAATTGAGGCCTTGGATAGTCTGTTAACTTCTCTGCATCTTAGATTCCTCATTTGTAAAATGTGGCTGCCGTATCACCTGTCTCCTCTTAGAGATGTTGTGTGGATTAAATAACGTAATGTGCGTAAAGTACCTGGCACATTGGCTCCTGCTAATCCCTGGTAAGAGTAGTTGCATAATAATTATTGATGTTTTGATTATTGTTATGATTATATAGCTTTAAAAATTGTAATAGAGGACTCTTTGAAGCCCTGATTTAAAAAAAGTCAGTATATTTCTGACAAGGTGGGGAGTGGGAAGATACTTTCTTAGATTGGGAGGAATGTGTTTTAATTCCATATCATAATTGTGTTATTATCCCAAAACCTTCCCATGAGGCTGACTTTGTTCATGAACTTGATTACTTATTGCTTTGTATCTGTTATAACTGTTGCGTTAAAATTTAAAACTGTTGGTCTAAATTTTGTAGCTCACCCTTATACAAACTCCTTTGCAGTATTTTCTGAGGAACTCTCCCTTCCCATGAATTTCATGTTCTTTAAAGTCCTTAAAATAGCAGTTACATTAACTGTTTTCTCAAGTTGTTATATGTTTGTGTTCTTTAATCTTAGTAAACTAAGGAGAATAAAAAAGGAACCAAAACATCTACTTGTGCATGTATTTGTCACTGCTCTCTAGTTCTTAAACTAGTACTTAATAATAAAACTTGCTAAATGAATGATATAAGGAACCATCTAAAACTAAAACCTTTCATAGAGTTCATCAATTCTTAGAGCTTGAAGAAACTTCAAGGGCCTACTTAAGCCATTCTACAGATGAGGAAAGCTGAGTCACAAAGTGAAGTGACTTTCATGGCAAGTTGTAGAGCTGGTAGCAGCATCCCAGTGTCGCAAATTCCTCTAGTACCTCTAGTCTTGTTCCCTCTATCTATTTCTTCATCTACATTAGTTACCTATTATAACAGAACAAATAACCCCCTGACCCTAGAGGCTTAAAAGAATAATAAACATTAAACGCACAATTTCTATGGATCAGGAATTCAGGAGCTGTTTAGCAAGAGCAGTTCTGACTTACGGTCTCTGATAAGGTTACAGTTAAGATATCAGCCAGGGCTGCAGTCACCTGAGGGCTTGATTGGAGGCTGAGTACCCAAGGTGCTGACTCACAGGGCTCTCACATCAGTGCTGGTCATTACTGAGAGGCTTCAACCCTCTTCGTAAACTACCTGAGTGTCCTCACAACCTGGATGAATTTACCCAGAGTGAGACATCCAAGAGAAAGCCAGACAGAAGCTATCCTTTTCTTGACCTAGCCAGAAATCACATAGCATGACTTCTGTCATATTCTGTTAGTCAGAAGCGAATCCCTACGGCTGGCCCATTCTCTAAGGATGGAGAATTAGGTTCCATCAAAGAAGTCATCCACATGTTTTAAAGTCACCACACCACCACAGTCCAAAATACCACTACAGGAATGACCTTAAAATATCAGTTTTGATGATGTTCTGATCACTCCCCTCAAGAATCTTCTTTAGTAATTCTCCGTTGTAAATGGAACATTGTCCAGATATCTCAGTGTGAGTGTCAAGACCCTTCACCTACTTTGGAACACTACTATCTCCTTTTACTACACCTCCCCATGCACACAACCTTTAATCCACCCAAATTGGATATTTACTCATCCCTGAATTATTTTATGCCTTTGTTACTTTGTTCACACTCTTTCTTCTACCTGAAATATACTCCTGATATATTTCTGTTAATTAAAATTTTACTTTCTTTCATCCAGCCCCCCACCCGCCTCCCCTCTGACAGCTATCTGTTCCATGTATCCATCATGGGAGAGTAGGCCTTAAATGTTCTCACCACAAAAATGAAATTGTAATTATGTGATGGTGTTGGGAGTGTTAGCTAATGCTGTGATGGTTATTATTTTGCAATTAATAAATGTATCAAATCAACACATCAAACACTTTAAATTTACATAGTGTTACATGTCAATTACATCTCAATAAATCTGGAAAAGGAAATAAATAAGATTAGCAAAAAAAGTAATAATTTTCTGTGCCCCTGTAGCATTGTTTCTTTTTTATACTACTTAAGCCTATTCTATCTTGATATTATATTTATCATTTGTTTATCTCCCCAATAGATTGTAAATTCTTTCAGGCACACACAGTGCTATACTTTTTATTCATTGAAATGCAAAATATACAGTAATGCTCAGTGAATATTTGTTAAATGCTGAGCAGGTCTTTTCATTAAAAATGTAATTGAAGGGGCCCTGGCTGGCGTGGCTCAGTTAGTTGGGTGGCATCCTGCAAAGCGAAAGGCCTACCAGTTTGAGTGTTGGGATGCGTGCGAGAGGCAACCAATCGATGTTTCTCTCTCACACTGATGATTCCCTCCCTTTCTTTCTCCCTCCCTTTCCCTCTCTCTAAAAATAAATAAATAAAATCTTAAAAAATATAATTAAAGGGATATCAAGTTTTCTAAAAACTAGGTGGGAGGAATCCTTTTGCAATATATACATATATCAAATCATCACTATGTACAAGGTGAGGGGGACCCAAAAAAATTATCTTTTGGAGGGCAGGTCTCTTGTAATACAGGCTTCCCCCACTAGGTGAGTGTTCTAGGAACCCATCTTTATCTGTACCACCTGGTGGTATTATGAGAGGCTGTGTTCTGCTTCAGTGAGTTTTCTTTTTGAAGACTCTTTCAACATATTTCCCCAATTCCTGATGGATGATTTACAGCGCACCTGCCTACACTGTGCTGAGTGTTCAGCAGTTTTTGACCCAAAATGGCATGACCCTATGCCCCACCCTCCCTATTCACCTGATCTCACCCCAAGTGACTTTTTTTGTTTGTTTGTTTGTTTGTTTCACTGGATGAACAAAGTGCTCAATGGGAAACATTTTGCTGATGTGGAAATGATGAAACAAAAAATGGTAGAAGTACTAAAAGGCATCAAAACCAGTGAGTTCAAAACCATTTTGAACAAAAGTCTTGATAGGTGTATTTCATCAAATGGAGAGCACTTTGAAGGTGACTGAAATTTAAACATGTAAGAATAAATACACAATTTTTATAAATAAATTCTGGGTTTTTTGGGTCTCCCCTCATATACTTGAAATACTTTTCAGTTTTGTCATTTATACCTCAATAAAGCTGAAAAAAATGCCTGGAAGGAATAAGTTTTCTTTTATATGAAAACTGCAGATTGAGTCAAATTAAGTTCCTTAACATACATATATATAATTGATTATGCTATTACAGTTGTTCCATTTTTTTCTCCCCTTTATTCCCCTCTACCCTACTCGGCCCCTCCACCCAACATTCTCCCTGACCCCCTTGGTTCATGTCCATGGGTCATACAGATAAGTTCTTTGGCTTTTCTGTTCCCTATACTATTCTTAACCTCCACCTGTCTATTTTGTACCTACCAATTATGCTTCTTATTCCCTATACATTTCTCCTCATTCTCCCCCTACCCTCTCCCTTCTGATCTCCATTTCTGTTATTCTATTCCTGTTCTAGTTGTTTCCTTAGTTTGTTTGTTTTTTTTAGATTCAGTTTTAGTTGTGAGTTTGTTGTAATTTTACTGTTCATAGTTTCCGATCTTCATCTTTTTCTTAGTTAAGTCCCTTTAACATTTCATGTAATAAAGGTTTGGTGATGATGAACTCCTCTAACTTTACCTTATCTGGGAAGCACTTTATCTGCCCTTCCATTCCAAATGAGAGTTTTGTGTTTTGAACTGTGCATCTGATAGGTTGGCTATCTGTTCATCACTTCGTTCTGTTTTGGGAGCTTTGATCTGTTCTTTCATTTGGGCCATGTTTGTTTGTCTCAGTGCACCTCTTATGTTAGGACAGGCAGAGCCTTAGGTATTTGTCAGGGCGGAGCAACCCAGGTCGCTGCACTGTGATGTTGTGTGTGGGGGAGGGGTCCGAGAGTGAACCGTGCCACTTGCTTGGATCCCGGCCAGCTTTTAGTCACTTCCCTGCTACCCACAAGCAAACTGGGCCCTTTTGGTGCTTATTGCCAGGTGGGTGGGTTTGTGTACGTTCTGGGACCCTTTGGGTCTCTCCAATGGACTCTGTCCAACAGACTCTCCTGTGAGGCTGGGAGTTTCTCCTGCTACCACAACCCCCACAGATTTTTACCTCCAGAGGTTTTGAGACTTTTTTTCCTGGAACCCTGGATTGCATGGTCTGTCTTGCTCCTCAGCTGTTCCTCCAGTTTATCTGCACGCAAATGTAGGACCACCTGGTCCTCCATCCGTTGCCTTGCCCCCCATCCTCTCTGCCCCAGCTGCCCATCTCTGCCCCTCTTATGGGTCTGGATGAATGTTTTTTCTTCAGCTCCTTGGTGGTTGGACTTTACTTCCGTGCAATTAGATTTTCTGGCAGTTCTGGTTATTTTTTGTTTTTAAATTTGTTGTTTTCCTTCTTTTGGTTGTGTGAGGAGGCAAAGTGTATCAATCTACATAAGTTCCTTAACTTTTCAGGAACTCTCAAAATAATCATCCTAAATGGAGGAGGCTTACACTCTGATTCAAAGTGAATTAGGAACTAGTTCCTATTCTAGTGGGCCACAGTGATTCTTTTTTAAAGAACAATGTTGCCACCTAGGGGACAAAGAGATTTCATACCTCTTCAAAAAGGCTGTTGGGGCAAGAAAACTGAAAATTCAAAGGCTTATGGGGAAAAATAAGGTGGTTCTGTGGAATACGGAAGAATTAAGTCTGGTGTGGAAGCCTGTGAACCAAAAATTGTGAGGTAAATGAAGAAAATTAAGTATACTGTGCAATTGAATTCATTGTACAGACTTAAAAGAGGCTAACTACATTTAGACTATCAAAAGGTAGTCAAAGCATTCGTTTTAAAGGAAAAATAATTTCTCTCTACTTGATGAGAAAAAGCATACATTGGTAGATTGCAGTTATTATTTTTTAATAAATTGTTTTGTCTTTCTTTTTTTTGACATAGCAATGATATCCATTTCAGCAACTTTAGCTGGTAAAAAAAGAAAATGACCCCCTTCCCACCACACACACCTAGGAATAACCATTATTAATACTTTGGTGTATTGTTTCCTTTTTCTTCCTCTGCTATGTAGAAACATTTAAAATATTTTTACAAAAATGAAGCCATGATGTACAAATTTTTTGTTAACTGACTTTTTCACAATATATTGTGAGCATTTTTCAGTGCCATTACGTATTTTTCTATAAAATCTGTTGACTAGATACATGAAATTCCATTGAGTAGGTGTGTCATGATTTTTTAGAAGATTTCATTTATTTATTTTTAGAGAGAATGGAAGGGAAGGAGAAAGGGAGAGAAACATGTGTGAGATCAATCAGTTTCCTCTCACACACCCTCAACTGGGGACCTGGCCTGCAACCCAGGCATGTGCCCTGACTAGGAAATCAAACCAGTGACCTTCCAGTGTGCAGACTGGCACTCAGTCCACTGAGTCACACCAGCCAGGGCTATCACGGTTTATTAATTGGTTCCTTGTTGTTGGACATTTCATTCTTTTTTTAAATTTTTCACTATTATAAACTGTGATGAACATCTTAGTAACATAATATCTTTCATATCTTTAATTAATTTTTTAAAAAACACACAAGAATATATTTAGTGATTTGAGAGAGAGAGAGAAAAACATTGATATAAGAGAGAAACATCAGTTGGTTGCCTCCCCTATGTGCACCAACACGGGATCCATCTGGGATGGAACAGCCTGCACCCTAACCTGGGTATGTGCCCTGGATGGAATTGAGCCCACACCTTTTGATGTATGGGATGACACTCCCACCAACTGAACCAGGCCTCTTTAATTAGTTTTTAGGATAATTTCTTAGAAGTGGAATTTGTGAGTTAAAGAACATGAACTTTTAAAGATCTTTTATATGTATTGTCTGTCTTTCAAAAGGCTGACTTATTAATTTAAAGATTTTTGAGGTGAGTCCAATGACATATGAAAACTTCTCAAAAATAAAAAGAACAAAAAAGAAAACTTTGTACCCCCCTGTCACACACACACAGGGGATGGCAGACATTTCCATAAACTTGTATATGGACATTAATTGTTTTTTAAAATGTTTTATTTATTCATTTAGTTTTAGAGAGGGGAGGGGAGGGAGAAAGAGAAGAGAAACATCGATGTGTGAGAGAAACATCAAGAGGTTGTCTCTTGCATGCCCCCAACTGGGGACCTTGCCTGTAACCCAGGCATTTGCCCTGATCAAGAATCAAACCTGCAGCCATTTCGTTTGCAGGATGATGCCCAACCCACTGAGCCTCATCAGTCAGGGCTTGACATTAATTTTGAAAGTCTTTGACAATGTAAGAGGCTGTCCCTCTATCCCCTTTTTTAAATTGTATTAAATTTATTGGGATGACATTGGCTAATAATGTTATATAGGTTTCAGGTGTACAATTCTATAACACATAATCAGTATATTGCATTGTGTGTTCACCAACCAAAGTCAGATCTCCTTTCATCATCATATATTTGACCTCCTTTACCCTTTTCTACTTCCCTCTATCCCCCTTTCCTTATGGTAACCACTGTAATGTTGTCTGCTCTATGAGTTTCTGTTTGTTTTTGCTTTCAGTTTTATATCTCACATATAAGTGAAGTCATATGGTTCTTAACCTTTTCCGTCTGACTTATTTTGCTTAGCATGGTATTCTCAAGATAACTGTGTTGTTACAAATGGCAGTATTTCATTTTTTCTTATGGCTGAATAGTATTAAGAGGCTGTTTATAAAAAGTTATATAAAAATAAAAGGAAAAAGAAAAACATCTAAAAGAGATCATGTGAAATAGAGATCATAGTAAGGAAAATTGTTAAGTATACGTGGAAACAATACTAATCATTATATTAAATGGTTACTATTCTAAGTATATGTATTATTTGTTATTTAATCTTTGGTGCCATATCCCTATAAGAAAGCTACTATTATTATCTTCTTTTATAGAAAGCTACTATTATCTTCCTTTTAAAAAATATTTTTATTTATCTTATTTTTAGACAGGGGGGAAGGGGGGAGAAAGAGAGGGAGTGAAACATCAATGTGTGGTTGCTACTTGCACACCCGCTACTGGGGATCTGGCCTGCAACCAAGGCATGTGCTCTGACTGGGAATCGAACGGGCAACCCTTTGCTTCACAGGCCGGCACTCAATCCGCTGAGCCACACCAGCCAGGGCTAAAATCTCTTTTTTAGAAAAGGGTAGCTTAGTGAATTAATGAGATTTGAATTAATGATACTGTCTCTAGATGTTCTTCTCATGGAAGGGATTTCTGTATTGAGAGGTTATATAGTCTGACTCCTTAGGTCCCTTTCCAGTGCTAACATATGATTCTGTGAGTCCACATGTTTAAAATGAAGATATTTAGAAAATGTGATTAGAAGAACACTTTTAATTTAGGGCCAGGGACATTGTTTATCTTTCTTCTGAGTGTTCTGAGAACTGTTATTCATGAAAAGCTTTTTAGGAACTCAGTATTGATCCTGTAACTCTATAAAAGATTGGGAGAAATATAGTACTCACAGACAAAAACTTGGAGTTTTTCTGTGTGTTCAGGATTAAGAGGTAGAGTAAAATAGAAAATGTTTCTTTACTGAGAGTTTTCTAGGACTATGCCCCAGTCAAGCCCATTTCATATTGATCAGTTTTTGCTTTTTTTAATTTTAATTTTAGCTGAAGGAGAATTTAAGAAACACAGAACGGAAACATCAGGAGACTCTTAGAAGACTGGAAAGCAAGTTTTTTAAAGAAAAGGTATGACATTAAGGTTAATTAAGAACTGTTTTGTTTGCCTTGGAGGTTGTGGCTCTGTTGGCTGGAGTGTCATCTCCTAAACCAAAGGGTAATGAGTTCTATTCCCAGTCAGTGCACATGCCTAGGTTGCAGGTTCAGTATCCATGTTTCTCTCTCTCCCTTCCCTTCTCTCTACAACTAATAGGTGTGTCCTCAGGTGAGGATTAAAAAAAAGAACTCTTTCGTTTACTGGAACAACGTAAGTATTTACATTTACATGCATTCTGAGACATATCAACTCTCCATTTGGTACTTTATTAGATGGTTGTTATCATAGTAGAATAAAAAACAGGGTGGGGATGTATTGGGTAGCCAAAAACTTCATTTTTCTGTGCAATGGCTCTAGTAGCAGCACTCTAGTAGCACTTAGTTGTCTTTAACTTCATTTGAAGAAATTTTGTTATATTATATTGTGACACCTGTCATATCAGTGTGCACTTTTTAAAAAACATAAAAATTAGTGAATTTTTTTGTAGCCATTTTACTATTGAAAATGGAGGATAATATGCAACATTTTCAGCATATTATACTTTATTACTTCAAGAAAGGTAAAAATGCAACTGAAACCAAAAAAGGTTTGTGCATTATATGGAGAAAATGCTGTGACATGTCAAAAATGGTTTGCAAAGTTTTGTGCTGGAGATTTCTCACTGGACGATGATGCTCCGTGGTCACATAGACCAGTTGAAGTTGAAAGTGATCAAATCAAGACATTAATTGAAAACAATCAACATTATACCATGCGGGGTATAGCTGACATACTCAAAATATCCAAGTCAATAAAGTTATTGGTGAAAATGAAAAATGTGTCTTTTATTTTACAGAAAAAACTAAACAGACTTTTGGCCAACCCAATATTTTAGATATTACAATGTCTAGTTCCCCTCTCCCCCCACCCCCGCCATTTAGAGGTTCTTGAAATCCTCAAGTGAAAGTGTCATTTTACCAGTGCTTTAGGACACATCCCCCTCAGTCTGGTGTTCCTCTAGTGGAATTAAAGCTGCATGTACCTCATTATACAGGGGAAGTGGGATTGGAGAGGTCGCTCTGGTGCACATGGAGTACATTTTAATTATTATTATTGTTTGGATCCCTTCCTAGAATATAATCTCCATGAGAATAGGGACTCTATCTGTTTTGTTCACCACAGAATCTCCAGTATTTAAAAAATCTGGTATGCTGTTATTGCTCCATAGAAATTTGTTGAATTAATAAATAATGACTGTCATCATTCTCATAAATAATGACTCTCTTCATTACATCTAGCAGAAATTCCTCCCAGCTCTGATTTGCCATACTGATGTGGAATTTTTCCCCATTTACCCATCATATTCTTTCTTTAATGGAGAAATTGGGAGGTACTGTAAGGTTCCTGTGTTTACACTATCATCTTTGCTGGTTCCTCCATCAATAGTTGGAGTATTTCACCTTAGGTCATATGGACAGGAGTACTTTATTTGACATTATAAAATACTTAACTTTTTGATGTGTAAAATTTGTTGTTAGAAATATAACTGTATTAATACAGCCTATTTTCTTTTTTAGCACCGACTAGAACAGGAAGCTGAAAAGAAGATTATAATGCTGGCAGAGAGAGCCCATCACGAAGCTGTTGTGTAAAAGACTGCTGCCTTTTTCTTTCTTTCTTTTTCTTTTCTCTTTCTTTCTTTCTTTCTTTCTTTCTTTCTTTCTTTCTTTCTTTCTTTCTTTCTTTCTTTCTTTCTTTCTTTCTTTCTTTCTTTTCTTCCTTTTTTTCCTTTCTTTTTTCTTTCTTTCTTTTTCTTTTTCTTTCTCTCTTTCTTTCTTTCTAAAAGCCCCGCTTACCTCTTTGCAGGTCTGTTTTTTTTTTTATTTCTTGTTCAAAAACATTTGCCTCCACCTTCCCACCACCACTTTCCCCTGCCCTCCTCCCCCACCTCCCTCCATCAGTCCTTTCCCACTTTGGCTTTGTCCATGAGTCCTTGATATATGTTCCTTGACTTGACCCTTCCCTTCCCTTTCCCCCGCCCACCCTTCCCTCCTTCCCTCTTGACTCTGTTGGTTTCTTTTTTTCTTTCAGTGTTGCTGGTCATATTTTCCTTGCTTATTTGTTTTGCTGGTTAGGTTTTATCATGTTGTCTTCCCACTTCTCTCTGGTTTGCTTTCTTCAAATTTTGTGGCTTATTTTCCCTCCCTGTTCCTAGAAAGAAAATTTTGTGTTTCCACCCCTTTTCTCTCTCCCCCTTCTGTAGCAGCACGGTGTGAGGGCAAGAGCTTGGGCTTTGAAGTTAGACCGGTTCTCAACACATATACCAATTGACTGCAGGAAGATTCCTTAACTTTCTTGAAATTAGATTTTTTTTACCTAAAAATGAGGTTAATAACAGCAACCTGGCAGGGTTGTCCTTATTTTTAATTTTGGGGAACAAAGCAATCATTGCTCTCCTTTGGTAATATGTAAAATTTAGGCCTTTGTTTTGAGATCTTGTATCTCCCCGTTTCAGGCAATTGAGCAGTGCTGGAAGAGCAGTTTTTAAAGAGAATGTTTATCTCCAGAAAGCTCTTGAATACCACCTGAAGGAAGCTGATGCTTTACAAAAGAATGCTGAGAAGTTGCTAGAGTCTCAGACTTCCCTTTTACAACAAAAGGTTTCTATTCTCATTTAGATTTTGTTTCCTATCTTTTTTTTTTTTTTTTTTTTTTAAGGATTGGGTTGCTAGATACTAAGAATTGAGTATAATAAAGATACATAAGGATAAAGGGACAATTTTTCTTGTCTGGATGATGTTCCTTTCTTATCTGAAAAGATTAATTACTGAATGACTAATAAGTATTAGACTTGGCATTATAAGGAATGTATCAGAAACATAAATGTAACTCGTATCATCCACTGCTTGAGAATACTCAGTTTGCTTTGCTTAGAGTCGGTTCCTGAATCTCTTAGGAACAGGTTCAGCTGTAACAGCCCTGATGACAGTGGCACCATCACATAAGGGTTTAATCTCTCATCTCTCACCTGAAGGAAGTGGTGCCACAAAGTCAATGGAGACTCAGGTTCCTTAATGCCGCTCTGCCACATGTGGCTTATATCCTCAAAGTCACCTCCTGGCTGCTCTAACCATTACCCAAATAGCAGGAAGAAAGAACAGGAAAGAAAAATGTATGCCCCTCCCTCCCTTTAACAGTCTTCTGGAAGTCCTACATACATCTCTACTTACATTTGATTGACCGGAACCTTCAGGGCTATGCTGAACCATAAGGGAGACAGGGAATTTTCAACTGCGCTTACTGCCTTCCTGAAAAAAAATTGTGGTTTTATCACTCAGGAGGAAAGGGAGTGTGGACATGGGGATAGGCAACTAGCGGACTGCCAGAGTTACCAGTATATAGTTGTTAAGTTAATGTTTTTACTGTATAGTCTTATTGATTTAAGAATTACCCTTTTTGTAATATAAAATATTTAACATTTCAGAATTTTAGAAGGAAATTTTCTTCATTAGCAAAAGCAGTGATCTTCACAAGCCTAGACAAGGACCCTAGGATGCTTTTCATTCTCTATGTACAAAATACCAAAATATCACCATCTCAACCTGGCATCGGACTAAAATCTCACAGAATAGTGAAAATTAGTGAGGAACTTTTAAGTTCTGAAATTGATCAAAGAAAAACATCTCTCCCCTCTGTCATCCTTCCATTTTCAGGAGATCAATGACCTGTTGGTTAAAGAAAAGATTGTGCAACTGACCCAGCAGAGATCACAAATTCAAACTCTTCAGAAGAAGGTGATAAGCTTGGAGACTGCCCTGAGTTGTATGACCAGGGAGTTTGAGACTGAAGTTCTAAAGCTGCAGCAACAGGCAAGAGTAGACAACCAAGCGGATCAGGTTGAAATTTACAAGTTGCAGCAACTTCTTCAGATGAAGGACAGGGAAATGAACAGAGTGAAGAAGTTGGCCAAGAACATACTGGACGAGAGAACAGAAGTGGAAAGGTTTTTTTTAGATGCTCTACACCAAGTGAAGCAACAGATTGCATTTAGCAGGAAGCATTATAAGCAGGTAGCACAAGCTGCTTTCAATTTAAAAATGCGAGAGGCATGTGCAGGAAGAACAGAATATCCCAAAATTCGAACATTTGATGGCAGAGAGCACAGCACCAATAGTGTGAATCAGGATCTTATGGAGGCCAATAAATGGTACGAATAATACTTTAATATTTTATCTTTTGTGCTATTTTTACAGAAATAAGAACCCTGAAAAGTTCAGTTTAATAATATCTAAATATTGAGTACATTACTTAGTAAGTTACTGGAGGACAGGAACTGACTTACTCATTTTTGTAACCCCTATGATTAGCATAGTTTGTAGGGGCTAACAAAAATTCTTAGTGATGTCCTCTTTTCTTCATAATAGAGACTTGTTACAGACTAGATTATTTGTCATGTAAAATGTCATCCTAGTATCTTTTTTTAAAAATCCTCATCTGAGGATATGTTTTATTGATTTTAGAGAAGAAGGGAGAGATAGAGGAAGAGGGAAACACTGACATGAGAGAGGAACATTGATCGGTTGCCTCCTGTACCTGCCCCAACTAGAGATCAAACCCACAACCGAGGTACACAGGAATCGACCCTCAACCTCTTGGTGTACCAAACAATGCTCCGAGTCCACTCTGCCAGGGCTGTAGTATTTTTTAACATGCTCTTTTATTTCGTTTCCCGTAAACTAGTTATCAAGGTTTGATTAGATTCGGGTTAAACATTTTTGATAAACACAGTTTCATAAATATTTTGTCATGTTTCCTTTACTATTCTAAGATGAAATTCATAGGTAATAATGTCTAACTAAACATATAATATAAAAATCAATGTAACAATTAGTCATAACAACTCTTACATAGAACAGTTCCATGGATTGGAGGACACCCAGTAGTGCTTCCTGTTATTGTATTAACCAAAAGTCTACGCAGGTTTCCAAAATACACTCTAGAGATCTACTGCCACTATGATAAAAGTAGCAGAATGCTTGAGACAGTTGAATACTATATACAGTGATGAATCGTTTCCTTAGCATTTCTATCTGTTAGAGCATATTTCCCCCTATGAACCATGTATTAAATTATGGTGCATTTTAAAGATTATTCTTAAAGTTATCTTTCATATCCCAATGAAACTAGATTCTTCAAAGGCCTTAACAAGCTTAAAAGGACTCCCAATTACTATGTACTGAACATTATATTAAGAGTGCTTCCACCCCTGGCTGGTGTGGCTCAGTTGATTGGAGGATTGTCCCATAAAACAAAGGATTAAAGGTTCAATTCCCAGCCAGAGCACATGCCTAGGTAGTGGGTTCAGTCCCTGTACACATCGGTGTTTCACTCCCTCTCTCACATCCTCCCTTACTCTCTCTCTAAAATCAATAAGCAGGTCCTTGGGTGAGGATTAAAAAAAAAAAAGAGCTTCTGCTTTACATTATTTTTCAGTGGATTAATTTGTATGTCCTTTTAAATTATATAGCTCCTGGGAAGGCTGGACGTGATTAATGGCTTCTGAAAGATGACCCTTCTTTAAAAATGTCCATATTGTGTACAATTTTTTAACCTTCTTTCCATATTCAGAAGTCTGTAATAATACCGTATTACCAAGAGAGCCACTGTAATTTCCTCTTATTTATTTAACATCAAGTTGAGTCCCTTCAAACATAAGACAATTTCTTTTACATTTTTTTGCCTATTATATCTTAAGTGGTATATAAGTTTTCAGAGAAAGGTACATAAACTGATTCTCCACATTGTTATTGCAGAAACTGGACTTTTCCTATTTTGCCTTCTGTGTGACATTTTTGCTACTGAGCAACTTGTCACCTTAACCTCAGTTTCCTATTGCCTCTACCAGCAGGGCAGAAATGATGTTTAAAATATTACTTATCTGCTTAAGAGGCAGATTGGGGGACAGTGGAAATATATGGTGATAAGGTAAACCTTAATTTTTAAATAAAACTAACACGAGTGACCTATGTGCAAAACATTTCTTACGTTATACAACATCAATACTCTCTATGTCAGCCAGCCTTTGTAAATAGCAATTAGACTATTAATTTTCTGGGAAAATTATAGTATAGATAAAGACCTGCCTGGAATGTTTAGCAGCAGGCTGATTTGGAGGTAAGAAAATAGACTAGTTAAGTTACATGTTGTTATCTAAATTTACCTTTTGTCACTCTATCTTCATAGCAAAATATCTAATACAAAAAGGAATGTTAAAAGGAATTTATGAATAATCTCACCCAATGTTTTTTTCTTGTTTCTTTTGTCTTTGTGTATATCCAGGTATGTTATATCATATTACAACTTTCTATTTTATTTGCTTGATGTCTGAACATGCATTTTTTCACATTAATTTTTGTTTTCATTTTAATGACTATATAACATTTCAGGTGGGCTAGCATATTGATATTCTTTTCAACTTAATGCCTTTGTAATGGACACAGTTTGTTTTGTAGCCATTACATTTGGAAACCTCTTAATACTCAGTTATGGTTTGGAATTTTTCTTTTTCCATATTTACATATTTTATATTTTTAAAAAAGAAGAGTTGCTTACTTTGATCATATTTTTCCCTTTCACTTTTTTTTTCTTTGAAATTCTTCAGGACAGATATTCAAGGAAATGTGGATATTGAAGATCTGACTTGGGAGCAGAAGGAGAAAGTCCTACGATTGCTCTTTGCAAAAATGAATGGTTTTGTTCCTAGGTAATTCCCTATTTCTGTAATGAAATATCAAGTTATTATCAACGCTAGAATTGGGACAATGAACTTATTTACACTTAGAATTAAAGGATTAGAAAAAAAACAAAATATAAAAGGGTCATACTGCTTTGCTATGCAACTGAGATAAATAAATGAGCATGAAAATGAAAGATGAATTAAAGGGGGTAGAAAAGAGATTAATTTTCGGTATTTAAGGTAATGCTTCTTAAGAAGGTACAACACTGCTCAGCTGAATGAGTGGTAACTGAAGAGAAGCATAACTGTTAAGATTTTATTAGTCTGCAAAGATAAGTAAATGGTTTTTAAGCTGATTATTAATATAGAGTATTTCTAATACCAAAAAAAAGACCTAGAAAGAAAAACAAAAATCCAGAAATATTTAAAATAATTCTTAATGAATTATTTCACCCTCTCCACTATGTTTTATCAGTAACTATAACCCTGGTAATGAACTAGAAGGTCGGTAAAATAAATCAGCCACTTACTGATTGCTCATCATATACTTGGCCTTATGTTAGGTACTCTGGAGATTCAAAAGAATTAATATCCCGCAGCTGGTGTGGCTCAATGGATTGAGTGCCAACCTGTGAACCGAAAGGTCGCCAGTTCGATTCCCAGTCAGGGTATATGCCTGGGTTGTGAGCCAGGGGACCTACAACAGGCACCCCATCAATGTACCCCTCCCTCACACATCGATGCTTCTCTCTCTCTTTCTTCCCCTCTCTCTAAAAATAAACAAAAATTAAAAAAAATAATTATGAGACATTGCCCCAGAGTTTATAATCTGGCTGCACAAACAAAACTAAACATAGCAAGGAAAGAAAAAAAGGTGGCACAATAAAGTATAATTGAAACCCTGGCTGGTGTGTGGCTCAGTGGGTTGAGCACCAGCCTGCAAGCCAAAAGATCACTAGTTTGATTCCCACCCAGGGCATGCCCGGGTTGAGGGCCCTGTCCCAAGTTGGGGGCAATCGAAAGGTAACTGATTGATGTTTCTCTCTCCCTCACTTTATTCCTCCCTTCTCCTATCTCTGAAAATAAAATCTTTAAAAGAATAAAGTGTAATTGGAGTTCAGACAAGGGCTAGTCAGGGAAGACTTCAATCAGGAAGACAGATAGAGTATGACTCTGTGGGGTGCCTCGTAGGGACGTGGGACAGTAGCGAGATAGAGGAGGGTACCTCAGGCAAAGGGTACAGTAGACAGCATAAGCAAAAGCCTGGAGATAGGAATGGGTATTGGATATTTAGAGAACATTGAGGAAAAATTGCCTAGCTGGAGGAAATTTGATAATGCTGGAGAGTAACTAGTAATTAGAAATAAGGATTAAGCTGTAGATTAAATTATGATGAGCCTTAAAAACCATGCAGAAAAGCCTGAACGTATGCTATTGAGATTCTAGATACTCTATTTTTCTTCTCTGCCTTGAAGGAACACAAAGAGCAGTAAGCCATCCTCTCATACTCTGACTAGAAGTGCTTACAGGTTTTTGTTCTCAGAGCCATCCTGAACCTAATAGTGACAAGTATACTGGGTTGGAGAACAAAAAGAGGGGTAGGGGACCAGTGAAACCTGCTTCCCTACTCATGTGGTGATGAGGGGTCTAGGCAAGAGTGGGAGCAGTCAGGAAAAAGGGGAAAACAGACAGGAAGGAGAAACAGAGCTGGGTGATAAAGGACCAAAGGAATAAAGACAAGTGTAAATTTGTTTTTAGCTTAAGAACTAAAAGAATGGTGGTATGAAAGCCAAATGAAAAAAAGCCTGGAAAGCCAGTGTGAGGGAAATGTTTAAATTTTATTTAATCCATCCATCAAGTCATTTAACATATACATATTGAGTGCCTGCTATTTACTGAGCTTATCATGTTGAGTAAATAAAGATATCATGCCTAACATCAGGGAGTTCATAATTTACGTGAGAAGAAAACCATTAGTCAAACTGTCACACAAATATATACAAAGTACGATTATGACATAGGCTCAAAGGAGTTGTATGAGAGCCTAGATCAGGGGAATCTGACCTGAGGATGCCAGAAACATTTTTTAGGAAATAAAAGCTTGAGCTGACTGCTAAAAGCTAAATATAAACAAAAAGGGGGGAAAAACACATTCGAGGCAGAAGAAACAGAAAGGTGTATTTTCATTGTCAAGTTGGAGATGATGGCAATACACTGAAGTGAAAAATACTTAAGGCATTTGTAAATGGTGATTGGAGTACAGATGATACTGTACTGTAGTTTAGGGAGGGAGATTTGAGCATGTTTAATGAAAATTGGTAATTGAGTTCAGGAAAGTGGATGAAGGTAGGAAAGTAAATGGCTGAACCTTTAGGAATAGCCACAATTAATGAACAGGAGAACAGAGAAAAATACAACCCAAAGAGGAGTTTAAAGTATAGGATAAATAGAAGATGGAAGACTTTGAAATGGCTTTTGTGTCTCTGGGAGCCTTCCAAAGAAGCAAAGGTACAATCCAGACTGTAGATACTGAATGGCTATCTCATTGTAAGTTGATTTTTCTGTACCCAAGGGGATAGAGACAGAGTTCTGGGCCTCAAAGTCCATACTGTATTGTTTTCACACAGGAGAAAGAGGAATTTGAAAGAAATCTTTCACACCAAAGTAATGAATTTGCACCTGGCCACAATGGAGCCATGTCAAAGCATGTTGGACTCTCATGCCAGCATTGAATGAAGGAAAAAGAATATAGGAATAAAATGGTGAAATGTTGTGATAAAAATTAGATTAAATGAGAGTGCTCAGATTGGGAAGGGATTAAATAATAAAAGGCCTACCAAGGCAAGTAATTAGGAAACTGATAAGAGCTCACAGTAGATTGTATGATTGTGAATCAATACAGTACAGTATTTTTCTTTGTGAGCGAACTAAGTCAAAGGAGGGTAGTCAATAAACTGTACCCTTAATGCATCAGCAACTTTGGCACTAGAAGTAGCTAAAGTACATTATTAGACTATTTAAGATAGCCAGATTTTGAATGTTTTTTTAAATTTTATTTTAGAGAGAAAAACATCAATCTTCTGCTCCACTTATTTATGCATTCATTGGTTCCTTCTTGTATGTACTCTGACTGGGACTCAAACCCAAAATCTTGCTGCATGGGGACAGTGAGCTAACCAACTGGGCTACCCAGCCAGGGGCAGGATAGCCAGGTTTTGAATGGGTTTATGCCGCTTTCATGGGCACCTAGGTGAGGGCATGTTTTAGGAATGGGATATGTGTCTCCACCTGCTGGCAAATCAATCTACTATACTTCATAAATTTTAATCTTCACCTGAGGACATTTTTTAAAATTGATTTCAGAGAGAGAGGAAGAGAGAGAGAGAAACATCAATCGGTTGCCTTCCCTACACGCCCTGACTGGGGATAGAAACTGCAACCTTTTTCGTGTATGAGATGACACTCCAACCAAGCTCACTTTCAAATTAAAATATTGGATTAGCCCAGATTGGCGTGGCTCAGTTGGTTGGGTTTTGTCCTGCACAAAGTGAAAGGTCACTGGTTGGATTCTTCGTCTGGTTCCCAGTCAGGGCACATGCCTGGGTTGCAGATTGTCCCTGGTCGGGGCGCATGTGAGAGATAACCAATGAATGTTTCTGTCACACGGATGTTTCTCTCCCTCTTTCTCCATCCCCTCCCATCTCTCTAAAAATAATTTCAAAAAATATTGAAGTAGTGATGTTTATTTCCTGTTCTTAAACCAGACTTTCCAAAGTATAGGAGAAATTTTTATACTGTCTCTCTCCAGTAGATAACCTGTGTTCTGTGGTTCTTTTTGTGGGAAGGGAATTTTTCTGGCCATGTTTTTTTGGGGGGCAAGGATGTCAGTACTTTGGTTTAACCTTGCTCATCACCATTAATGGCTTTTATGTATCATCATCATGATCATCTCCAGAAATATTTCCATTTCTTAAGTTCGACATAACTCAACTTTAAGAGAATGTTTGTATTAACTTGCCTTAACATTATACTGCTTCTGTGTATATGTAAAAGATCATTTTTCAAAGTGAGGAGTCCATCCGATGGAAGTATTCATTTAGCACTTTTAGAGAATAGCTGAAATAAAGGTACAAGGAGACACTGCCTCATTGTTAACTTTTACCCCCCACAGGAAATACAGTCAGAGTTCTAGGCCTCCAGTTCCAGACTATGTTGTTCTAGACAATGGAGAAACAAAGGAATTTGGGTAAGGTCTCTCTTTAAAAAGCAATGAATGTGAGTTTGATCACAATGGTTCTTATGGACATCTTATATGTGCAAGAATTGAGTGAGAGTAACATGACAAGTCTATTGTTCTGAACCATGGTTGTTGACAGGTCCCTTACTTTGTCATTATTGCAGGGATGAGAGTAAGCTTCAGGATCAAACCTTCATCACCCAACAAGTACCAGTCTCAGACTCTTCTGGTGAACTGGTGATACCCAATATTCAGAAAGGATCACAAGAATCTGACATGGTAAGGAGTCTGTAATCTAACCAAACAATACATATAACTCTTACCTTTCCCCATGCAGCTTCTTGCTAAGTCACAGTTCTTTAGTTCTACTAACCAGGAGCTCTCAGGGATCAGTGAAATGAGTAATAATACTAGTATGAGATCGTGGACCTTTTAATAATAATAATATTATCCACACTAAAGAAGATATATACTTAATGCAAACACATTTTTGCCTTAATGTGGAAAAACCTATATACTGCCTTTTGAAATACACAGCCTAGCCAAAATATGTACTATCTTTTATGTAAGAATTAAAGCAAAATGACAGTGTAACTCTTGGCTTTGGGCAGACATGGGAAGTCTGAGTCACTACAAGCTAGGGGACAAAGGCATTATAAGGAAGTATGTCACCATTTTTTTTCAAAAGCCAGATACTCTTTTTAAGAACTTTTTATTTGTAACTTGTTATTCATAATCAGTACAATGTAGAATCAGAAAAATTTCAAATGAGGCCACATTGAGCGAAAAGAAAGCAAAATACTGATTTTTTTAAAGCTGCTACTAGCATAAACATAACTGTATAGATTTTTTTTCCACCTAAGAAACAAGAAACTTCTGAGTAGCAAGTAGCTAGCCAAATGAACTGAGTCCAATTAGAGCAACATGATTCTGATTAGTTAGTATTTTTTTAAAAAAGTGATTTCCCTTAAATGTAAGGAAAATTTAGGAGTTTCTGTGACTTAATGCCACTTGGAATTCAGAAAATATGATCTTTTATTCAACCCAGACTGTAGTTGTTGGATTGGATTAAATATTACTACTAGTTGCCAGCAGTGATAAGAGATAAAATAAGGGGCATTCCATAAATTCCTACTGCCTCGCCTTTAGGAAGGCAAATCTAAAACAAAACAAAACAAAACAGGAAGACCCAGTAGGGTCATAAATGTATTTTATTAAAGTTCTAGTCACCTTAAGTCAGTGATTTTCAGCTGGTGTGCTACAAGAATCTTTAAAACATCCGATACCTGACTATTTAGGAGCACTGACTGAACTCTTTTCCCTTAGACTATCAAATAAAAGAGTGACAACAGACAATACAATAGCCATCTGGTATGAGTACCCTGTCTTAAACCATTAATATTTAAGTCATATAGTAGAGTTGCATTTTATTGGTCACAGTGCATAATAAGGTGGTGTCTGATTGGTTAATTCTTGGTACCAGAAATCCTTATATACAAGTATAGGCACCTGACTTGTTAAAAAATAAAGTCACTTTGGAGCAAAAAAAGGCGACATAATTACTATTATTAATATTTTTTTGTAAATCAAGTAAAATTATACCTATTCTTTGTCAGATGAGTAACAAATATATTTTTGGCATGCTGTAAAATTTTAATATTTAGTTTATGTGTGGCATGAGATGAAAAAGGTTGAAAATCACTGCATTAATTGAAGATTTTTACATTCTATCCAGTAGGTGGTAGTAATAAGCCTAAAATACAAACAGTGCACAAACATTTTCAAGGTTTTCCCTATCCTTAACTCACCAAGTAACTCCCATGGAGTAGAGGTTAGCATTATCCACATGACTAGCAGAGAAGCAGGAAAATAAATGACCTATGTCATCTGGCTGAAGACCAGAGATTACTTATTCTCTCAGAACCAGAAGCTTTCTCCTAGTTCACTGGAAGAGAACTGTATCAGAAAGACAAGGTTCAATTGGGATGTACAGCAAAAAGAAACTATTCTGTTGAGCACATCAATATCTTATTCAACTTGAAGTTTAGCTACATCAAAACAAAGAGCATAAAGATAGTTGAATAACGGTAGCAAGAGAATCTGTCAAAACATTTCTTTACCACTTTAAGTCATGAAAAGCTTTAAAATTTCTTAGACCCTAGTCAGTTATTCTACATTAAGTGTTCCTTTACTAAAAAGTTATCATTCATGAGAAATGCAGGCAAGAGGAAAAAGCAACATAAAACATTCGGCAAGGACTATCAGGTTAGATTTGCTTAAGGCAAACACCCCTTAATTTCTGGGCCTAAAATAACTTTTGAAATGATTTTCTTAAAAAAAAAAAAAAAAAGAAGAAAACCTATTGGCATCTGAGTTAATGGATGAAGCATTAGTTAATAAGCAAACCCTGAAATTTAACACTTGGCACACACAACGAAAAGTCGATTTATCCAATGCATACTGAGGTATCCTTGAGAAATGATCTTAAAAAGCAGGAACAGGGACAATGACAGAATTTAGTGGTCATGAATCACTAGGACAAAGTGGCATTCAGCAAAAAGAAGCAGTTGTCACAACTGTGGGATAAGTACAAACGGACTGTATCTTGGGTAGTGTAGGATGAGAGGCTCACAGGAGTTTCCCCCACTGGCACAGGGCTGTGTTTGAGGGCCAACCAAAGGGTGAATTATTTCTATCCTACTTCCCCCTCCAAGAGGTCCTCTTCCACTTATGGAAGATCTTCTTTACAAACACTAATCTTCCTGTCAAGTCATCACAAAAGAGGAGAATTTTTAGAAACCAGGTCTAAGCTCTCATTCCAGATAAGCATTTCACAGTTAACAACAGTTACCTAAGAAAGAGAAGTATGAAGAGTAAGTGAAAACATGGTTTCTGAGTTATGCCAGGAGTCTCCCTATAGCAACTTTGCAGGGGCTAATGGTCCTGAGAAAGATTTTAGTTACAAGGTATTCCATTCCCAGGATTCTGATCTGAGCAAAGTTGGAAAATGAAGGCGGTCAAGAATAACAGATTCCTAAGGATGGACTGAGTCTGGACAAACTCATTTCTAACGGCCCATGGTAGGCATGACTACAGCAGGTGAAGAAAGAGTAGCATCTTCTTCTTTCCACTGAGAAGTAACGGTCTTTAGCTGAGTGTAGAAGTAGACGCCCTAAAGGGAACAAAGGAAAAAACAGAGAGAGAGTTGGCATATATTTTTGGGGGGGTTTCACAAGTCCTCTTTTAATCAACTTTTGAAGGAGGTGCTGTGAAGTACTGCTCACTCTCCTATTTGAGGAATAGGTGCAACTAATTCATGTAAATTTATCTAAAACATTTAGCCTAATACCTGGCACATAGTAAACAGTCAAACCTTAGTTATCATTATGTTGAAACTAGTCAAGAGCATTAGCATCTAAATGGAAAAATTAAACAATGTAATTTGTTAAACTTGTAGGTCATTCTGTCCCTAGAGCTGAGTATCATGTGCTCGGAGGTCTTGAGACATGGCTCAAATCCTGTCTCTACTCCTTATTGACTACTGTTTAACCTTGGGCCTTACCTGTGACGTAATGCCTACCTCACAGCAATGTGTGAGGAGAAAATGAAATGACATACAAATCTCTCCTTTCCATGAAGGAATGAAATATATATTAAGGCCATTTCTGACAACTGTCAGTGATAAACAGCTACACTGAAGTAGTAAAATCCACAATATCTTACAAATCTAAAATAAAATGTCTGATAGACACATTCACTTCTAAATCACCTATAACATGTAAGCCAAAAAAGTTCTGCATATTTAAGTCTTCATATATCGTTTATTTTGTAAGAATAGGCTTGAGTAAAAGAGATTTGACTGTACAGATCTAACAACAAATTACTAGAAAGCTAGAAAGATATTGTTAGGAAAAAACACACTAGTTTGATTAAAATACTCTTCTATACCCTGGCTGGTGTGGCTCAGTGGGTTGAGCACCAGATTGTGAAGCAATGGGTGGCTGGTTCGATTCCCACTCAGGGCACATGCCTGGTTGTGGGCCAGGTCCCTGGTGGGGGGGGGGGGGGGGGCGCATGAAAGGCAACCACACATTGATGCTTCTCTCCCTCTCTCTCTTCCTTCCCCTCTTTTTAAAAATAAATAAATAAAATCTTTAAAAAAAATACTCTTCTAGAATTACTTGACAAAATCTGGGCCATGTTAATATATTAAAGATAACTAAAAATTGTTACGTATCTTCATTGTAAGATACAACTAAAGTTTACATTTTATCACATAACAATGATACTTTCATGTCTTCCAGAATGCAAATTAGCAACTTAATTACCGGAGGTTTTAAGACTTCAAACTCTATATGAGGTCAGACTTTTCCTCCAAGAAGCCTCATTTACAGAGTAACTTATAAAGAAATTTTTGTTAATAGTATCAAACTAGTTTTACAAAAGCTGTCTTTTGTCACAAACTGTATCATTAGCCTCCAAATAACCAAAGATTTTTCTTAACCAGTTGGCCACACTGTCATATTCTGCTATGCAATCCCACTGTTAATTTTTTATTAACCTATAAAAGGGAGACTTGTTTAGGAAAAAAATGTAATTTATTACTGAAGATTTAAAAATGGATCTATTTCTGTAGGACTACAAATAACTTCCACTAGCCCATTTGTTCAACATATGTTTGGGCACCTGCTGTGCCAGGTGCTGCAGAGAAGTAAATAATTAAAGTGTGACGAAGGCTTTTTAGAAGACATGGCTTAAAGATTCCTACATGACTTGTCCCTGCCTAGCTTTCTAGCTTCATCTCTTACCACTCACTCTTACTCATTCACTCCCTTTGCTCCAGCCCACCCCCACTGTTTGCACATGTCATGTCTGTTCCTGCTTTAGGACAATTGCACCTGCTGAAGGATGTGGTAATAGGGGTAATCTAATCTTCATAACCTCATGAAATATAGATATTGCTATTATTCTCATTTTACTGATGAAGAAACCTGAGGCACAGAGTTAATAACTGGCTGAGTTGGGGTTTGAACCCAGGCCATTTGGTTTCAAATCTGCTATATTTTTCTTGTTCAGTGATATATTTGTAGGGCCTAGAACAGTGTTTGGTACAAAGAAGGTGCTAAATAGAAGTTTCTGTAAGTGAATAACTATTACAGGAGAGGCACGTGCAAGTGGGAATACATGAGGGCATACCCAGCGGAGCACTAAGGGGGCTGGTGGTGGTCAGAAGTGATTTTCTGGAGAAGTCCATTCTTTAAATGGAGACATGACAGATGACTAAGAGTCAGATGAAAATGGGGAGGCAGAAAGGGGGTCCAAGGCAGAGGAAAGGGCATATATAAAAGTTTAGACCTCCTCATTCTCATTCTCTAAAACTCTGTTCCCTTGAGCTATTCAGCGAGAAGGAGCTTTGGCAAAATTGTATTAACTTTTAAATCTTTTCTAGGGGACCTACTGACAAGCACTGCTGAACAATATATGACCCCACAGAGGCTGCTGGCAGGCTTTCCCTTGCAGAATCCTTGTTCCTGAATATGTTAAAGAAAGTTTATTAGAGGAAAAGACATTTTTAAAAACTTGGTTACCTGTTTGCCATAGAAATTGGTATCTCCCCTGAAGGAAGATCGAGAGCCAGTGAATGAGAACATTGGTAAAGGCACTGGAATGGGGACATTCACACCCACCTAAAGCAGAACGAATCCACGTCAGATACTAAGAAACAAACTCAAACAAAGGAACTCTCCATTTAGAAGCATAAATGTTAGGCCTTAGAAAGACTAATTTTAAATATCCACCTTCCACCCTATTTCCATCTCATGAACTTTTATTCCTGAGGAAGAAAGGGAGCATCGTGAGAGATCAAAAAGGCACAACTAATTGCTGTTTACCATCTCCCCAGAAAACAGTAAATAGCTGCAGGAACCTCCTAAAAGTCCTGTTCACAAACCTGTCCGACATCCACCAAGTGGGAATATTTCCGAGCAGTGGCTCCATTGGTGGTGAAGATGGCAGTTCCATTTCCATAGGGATTATCATTTACAATCTTGATGGCTTCATCCAAAGTGTCTGTCTCCAGAACCACAAGAACTGGACCAAAAATCTCCTCTTTGTAACAGGTCATGTTTGGCTGCCAGGAGTGATGCATCCGGAAAAGAAGTCAGTATTTTATGCTTATTTGGTACTTTAGTACCCACTGTTTACGTGGACAGCTTTCATGTTAATAATCTCTTTTCATTTTAAACCACCTATTTTTTTAAAGTGCCTTCTTGCTGTATTCCATCTTCCAAGCTACCAATCATTTAAATAACTTGAAATTCCTATTAAGTACAATTACACTCCTTTCTTTTAAGCACTTTTATTTTTAGGTCCCATGACTCATAACTAGCTTTCATACTTGTATAACCTGTTTATACAATTACTGTATTACTGAAAGCTTACGTGAAAATTCATTTTTTTTAATAAATCAAATATATATTTAAAACACCACAGGGTAATTTTTCTGTTTAAATAAACCCTGTGCTAAGTTTTCTGTAACATTAAATCTATTCTCATTCACTCCTTTGCATTCACTCCCAAATGAGTCTATACATTTATATCTTGATATCAGGTCACATTAAACATTCAAAACATCCTTTACCACTGCAGATAGTGAGCTGTATTTATTGCTTGTATATGGATTTTTCCTCTATGATTCTTTGGCAAGATATTTCATAATTTCTACTATACTTACATTCAACTCAATTATTCAGGATTATAATAGGATTAGTGGGGACATATGTATTTTTAAAAAAAGCCTCTGAACTTCAACTTTGTCATTAATATTAGCTAAGAGACTTGTAGAGTTTTGATAAATAAAAATATTATTTCATAAATAAAAATTCTTTTTTCTTTTGTCACTTTCTGGTGAAAATGCAGTTAAATTTAGGACACAGTAAGTACCCGTATACTGGCTGGCTGATATGTTGATGGAGACACTGCAATAGCTATAAGCTAGGCAGCAAGAATTAATGGGAAGAAAAAATTAACATAAAACAAATTAGTAACAAGTATAATGCAAGATAGGGGTTGGCAAGATATGGCCATTGAGCCAAATGTGTCTTGCTGCCTGTTTTTGTACAGCCAACAAGCTAAGAATAATTTCTATATTTTTTAAATGGCCTGAAAAATATAGTCATGACATGTAAAATTATTTGAAATTAAAACTTCATTATCCGTAAATAAAGTTTTATTAGAACACAGCTATACAATGTTAATGGTTGCTTTCACACTAGAATGTCAAGAGTTGAGCAGTTTTAATAGAATGTATATCTCTGCAAAGCCAAAAATATTTACTATCTAGTCCTTTATGGAAAGTTTGCAGACTGCTAGTAGAGTGAAAGAGATTAGGAGTGAGAGGATGTTTATTCAGACTCTAGATAAAATAACAGTAATTCTGGCAAGAGATGAGGTCTCTAGTCACTAAATGTTCCTCATTTACAAATTGGAGGGATGAAATTCCATAGGCTCTATTGTGCTTTCCACTCCTGTATTTGGGAAATAAATAATCCAGAGTTGTTTACCTTGACATTTGAGATGATAGTTGGTCCAACAAAGTTGCCATTTTCATAGCCTTTGACTTTAATGTTTCGCCCATCAAGAAGGATGGAGGCTCCCTCTTTCGTTCCACTATCAATCAGATTACAGACTCGCTCTTTGGCCTGGGGGGTTATCAGAGGGCCAAGATCTGCTCCAGGCTGGTCTCCTGTAAAACAACACAGAAGTGTCTAAGGTCTTCAATAACATAAATTATGACTGCCAACTAAAGATGAATCTGAACAAGTGCAGTATACAGGGAAGCAATGGCAAGCACTGATAACGATTGCTCCCGTTGGCAAAGACCAAAGTTAAACCAAGAGCTTGGTGCCACAGACACAAAGCATAAAGAGGCTGGCAGATAACTGACTACCTGCATTGACTCTCAAGTTTTTGGCACGCTCCACCAGCTCTGGCAGCCACTTCTTAGCTTCTCCCACAAGGATGGCTGTTGAAAGAGCCATGCAGCGCTGACCAGCAGCTCCAAATGCTGCCCCAACCAGCTGGTTCAGGGTGTTTTCCTTATTGGCATCTGGCATGACTACCCCATGGTTCTTGGCTCCCTAGGAAATACAGAAAGTACGTGAATCTTCCTTGGCAAAACACAATTAGGCTAAGAAATTTGGTAAGGAATCTGAGATTTCAGATGAAAATTTAAGGTAAGGACTAGAAAATTTAGCCTTTATTGCTTTTTAAGGATAGATTTATTATTTTGATACTGCTTAAGTCTTGGTAACATTGAATAAGTCTCCAGGTTACCTGACATATGTTTATTTAGATCAAAACAAACAAAAACACAAGAGCCCCAATCATCGCATTAAGTCAAAATGATAGGCTAAACCTTGCATCCAGGAACCAATGAGAAATTCCTTCTCTTTCCTAAGTTAGATAGGAAAGAATTTGTTGTCTGCTGGGGTTTCCAGTTACGTGAAGAGCAGTATAAACAAAGAGCTGCCAGTAACAATGCCAACAGCCAGCTGAAAAGCAAAACAGGAGGTAGACCTCTCCTGATAATTTCTGGAAAGAGGTTCCCCAGACTGTCTTGCTTCTGATACATATGGTCATTTCCACACCCATGTTTTCAGATACAACTATAATGGAGTGCATGGATAAATACCATGTCGGCTACTTAATTTTATGTAATTACAAATAGTATACTGTTAGAATTCACTCAATAAATTAATAGTGAACTGGGACTTAAGTCAAACTGGCCAAAACACGTTCAGTCGTGAAAAGAAATAACTGGGCATATCATGATGTTTCCCAGCCTGTGCATAGGTGGCTATCCTTTATGCAACCTTAGTCAAAGAGTCAGAAAGTAGTAATTGGACTGTGCACAGAGAACCAAAGAACTGTCAAATACTTGACAAGAAGCTAGTAAAAGAACAGCAAAACTATGCAACCAAGTGAACCACACATTGTATATAGGGATATTGGGCTCTTTCCAGTGCTTTAAATAGTCTGAACTTTTAGGGAAGAAGGTATTTTGACCTTACTAATTAGGATACACCTTAAAAGAAGAAAAAGGATAAAGGGCTAGAGGGAAGAAACAGGGCCAGAACGAGAGAATTCACCTGTTGCTACTAAAGCCTTAAGAATTAGAATGACATTCTTAGGGAAAAATGTGTCCTTTGGCACCAAAATTTGTTGTGTAGGATAAAAGATAATTAAAGTAACTTAGAATATAATTCATCACAAAGTTCACTGTTGAAGGAAAGTTACTCAGGGTGAAATGGGAATAAAGAAACACTGGCATTAAAGTTTCAGCTCCTTTGCTGAAGAGCAATTTCTATGTAATTTTAATACACAGAGTTTGAGGGAAGAAAAAGAGTAAGTAGTCACCATATTGGCTTGAACTCTCTTGCCATGTCTTGACCCTCTCTCAAAGATGTACTCTCCTGCCTGGTTGGATCCCACAAAGCTGATTGCTCTGATATCCGGATGGTCACAAATAAAGTTTACAGCTTAAAGAAGAAAATAAATGATTACCATAAAGGATCAAATGGCTATAGGTTTCTCAACATCACACATTTCTTTTCCCACTGCTATGAAAGAGAAGTTTTCATAGTTCTGCATTTCTATGCTGGGTTCCCATTTTGAAGTTCTCTCTTTCATTGTCCTTTTAATTCTTTAATCTACAAATTCTATTTAGCTTCTTTCTTTTATTTTTCTTATTTGCTATTACACAACTTCCACAATCTACTCTGAAAGCTACAACTCCTATTTTCCTCCAAAATAACAGCTCATCAGAATATTTGAAATCTTGTGTTCCAGTAAGTGTCCTCAGTTTGGCTCACATAAACTCTTATAAAATTCTCCAAAATAACAGCCCTTCAATACTCAGTATTTTGTCCTTTAAGGATGTGATATTTCTTCGACTGTTACTATATACCAGGCTTCTGAGACACTATTGCACCTCCACGAAAGACAATATAGCACAGTACAGTCATGTGCTGCTTAACGACGGCGATATATTCTGAGAAATTCATCATCAGCTGATTTTGTCATTGTGCAAACATCACAGAGTGTACTACACAAACCTAGTTGGTACAGCCTACTACACACCTAGACTAGACAGTATAGCCTATTATTCATAGGCTACAAGCTAGTACAGCATGCTTCTGTACAAAACAATATGAGATTAAATTAAACACAAGAAAAAATGATGCAATCAAGAGACACAGTAAACTCGAGTCTGCCACTGGCATAACACACTATTTTAGAGTAAACTTTTAAAAAAAGATTTTAATTATTTATTTTTAGAGGGAGAGGAAGGAAAGGACAAAAAGAGGAAGAGCAACAGAGAGATACATTGGTTGGTTGCCTCTTGCAAGACCCCAGCTGGGGACCTGGCCTGCAACCCAGTCATGTGCCCTGATGGGGAATCAAACCGGTGACCTTTTGATTCACAGGTTGGCACTCAATCCACTTGAGCCACAACCAGACAGGGATCTTTTTTAACTAGAAAGAGTACACTCTAAAATACCAAAACGTGTCACATACTAAATACATAAACCAGTTATGTAGTTATTTATTGTCATTATCAAGTATCATGTATTGTACATAATTGTATATGCTGTAGTTTTCTACAAGCGGCAGTGCAGTAGGTTTGTTTACATCAGCATCACCACAAACACATGAGTAATGTATTGTGCTATAATGGTACAACTGCTATAATGTCACTAGGTGATAGGAATTTTTCAACTTCATTATAATCTTTGGGACCACTGTCATACATGTGGTCTACTGTTGATGAAAAGGTCGTTACGCGGCACATGACTGTGTTTAAAAGTGAAAACCAAGGTCAGCCTTCCAGAGTATGTACATTGTAGTTTTGATAGTTTCTAGCAGCAGCAACTTACTTAATTTCATTATGCCTCAATTTTCTTATACGTAAAATGGAGAAATAATCGTACCTATCTCAAAGCACTCTTATAAAGGTTAAATGAGACAATATATGTAAGGTACTAGGAACAGGGTCTGAAACACAGAAGCAGTTTTTAAGTAATAGCTATTATATACATTGGAAAGCCTTCATTCTCCCTGAGGTCTATAGATTTTGTGAGTTGAATAGCCTCACAAATTTTCTCAACATTAAAGTGAAAACTTTTTCTTTATCTGACCTGTGTCTTGCCCTAATCCATATTTCTTTGTCCCAATGTATTTTGTAGGGCAAGAAAAACTACTACTCCACAGTTAGATACCTTAGTACACAGATGGCAAAACAATCAACAAACATTACCTTCAAACATGGAGGTTACTACTAGTAAATCCGTTCATTCCTGGGTTCTTCATTCTAGAACACCCCATTACCACTCAACACCTCGATTTTTTTGGTAGTCAGATTAAGTGCCAGGTACTGAAGAGCAGTTACCTTCATGTTGTCCATGGATGATGTTCAGTGTTCCATCAGGGGCACCAGAGTCCTGGAGCAATTTAGCAAGAAGCATAGTTGCTCCAGGGACTCGCTCTGATGGTTTCATTAGGAAGGTATTTCCACATACCATGGCCATGGGAAACATCCAAAGGGGGATCATAGCAGGAAAATTGAATGGAGCAATGCCTGCACACACCCCCAGAGGCAGACGGTAGGAATAAAGGTCCATGTCTTTGGTGATGGATGGCATGGTCTCTCCCAGCATGAGGGATGTCACACTACAGGCATGCTCAACCACCTCTGCAACAGAGAAGAAGCAGTCAGGCCACCAGCTGCCCAAACTGTATACTGCTTAGCTTTATCATCCTCTGGTATGCCCTGAGGCCAGGAAGTGGCTCAGGCCAGTGTCAGAGGGAAGAAACACTGACTTGACCTTCCATGTGAAGGCGTTGTTCAAAATAAGATTCTGTAAGTGGGGAAAAAAAAACAATGAAATGTACATACTTACTGGAAGATCAGTAAAGTAAAACAAAGAATGAAGTAAACCAATTTCATAGGTCCCTGAGAAGTACTGCCATTTTCCACAAGTATTAAAAAAGATATCATAGGATAACAAAATCTACATAAAGGAAAAAAGCAATCCCTCATTACGGGATCTTTGCCTCCCATTTTCCTTTGCTTCTTTCCCAAAGGTCCCTGAAACTCCCCATGAGAGACTCCCAGCTTACGAAGGCCTCGAAATACATCTCCTTCAGCATCTGCTAGGGTCTTCCCTTGTTCCAGCGTGATTAACCTGGCAATTTCTTTCTAGAGAGAAAACACACAGATAGAAACCAATGCAAGGATGTGCCTCCTTTTAGTTCTCAGCCAAGGAAGGACAAGACTGGGCAAGCAGTAGCATGAGGAAGAGAGCCATCCAGGATCTGCGTCTCTCTGGATTATACAGAGGGAGTGTGCAGCTAAAAGGGCCCCTGTGGGTATGACAAGTCTCCTCTAGATAAGTTTGGAAAATAGTATCATTCAGATTTCTTACCAAGTTTTCTTTAATAAGTTGTTGATAGCGAAGCAGGACCTGCTGACGGCTTAATACTGAAGTGTCTGCCCAAGCGGGAAAAGCACGCTTGCAGGAAGCAACGGCTGCATCCATTTCAGCCTTGGTGGCCTGAGGGACCCGACCAATGACCTCATTGGTGGCCTGATGGGAAAAAGCAGCACATCATCCTTTGCTGCTGCCCAACCTTCTCCATTTTTCTTCTAGTCACAAAGGCAACACTACATGCTTCACAACAGACACCCAAGTCTCCTCTTTCCCACCATGTTTCCAGAATTCTAGGCTCGTCATTTTAAGCAGTTTTGCTTACTGGGTTGTGGATGTCGATCCATTTGTCACTTTTGGATTCAACAAATTTCCCATCAATGAAGAGCTTTACAGTTGGCTGGGGGGTGGGGGGAGGAAACACAGAAAATTTTCTATTAGTTAATTGCTTCATTTCTGTTTCTTACTTTCACAATGAGGAAGGAATTCCGGTTGATAATGAAGGTACTGCTCTCTAGAGACGTTGCCACTCAGAAAGTGATATACAATATACTTGTTTACAGTGTGTGTTAAGATGTGACAGAGCCTCTCAATACTGTGATCTCTTTGAAAATACGAAATTCCCAACTAATCACAGAGTGGAACCTCATGAGTAAACACATGTCACTGTAAAGCTTAAACTAAAAAAGCAGCAGACTCTATGTTAATGAAGATTGGCTATTATGACTTGTTGGCCCAGCTGATTTTCTGTCACATTATCATGATAATGTTACCTTTATGCTTAAAATATTTTAAAAAAATGTTTTTATCTGCAATTGCTTTTCTGAGAAGAAGCATACTTTCATTAAATTTTCAACAAAAAAGGTGAAGGATGAAGGAAGGGGGACCTCCCCTAAAAAGAAACAGAATTATCTTCTGGAAGGTGGGCCTCTTGTAGTACAGGCTTCCCCTGCTAGGTGTGTGTTCTAGGGACCCATTTGTATCAGTGTACCAGCTGGTGTTGTGAGAGGCTGCATTCAGCTTCAGTGAATGTTTTGAGGGCTTTTTAAACATGTTTGCCCATTTTATGATGGGTGATTTCCAAGTGCACCTGCTCACACATCCTATTCACCTGATTTCTCCTGGCTGATTTTTTTTGTTTCCATAGATTAAAAAAGTCCTCAAAAGGAAACGTTTTGCCAATGTGGAAGAGGTGAAACAAAAAACAGCAGCACTAAAAGGCATAGAAATCAACAAGTTCAGAAACTGTTTTGAGCAGTGGGAAAAAAAGTCTCGATAGGTGTATTGCATCAAATAGAGAGTACTTTGAAGGTGACTGAAGTTTAAAATGTAAGAATAAATACACATTTTAAAAAATAAATTCCAGCTTTTTTGGGGGGGGTCCCCCCTCATACTGTGTTACAGTGTGTACATGCTCCTATAAAAAGGATTTTGAGCAACAGTGCTATTTATTAGATTTTAGGTACTGCAAATGCCTGACAGACACAAGTTCTGTAAAAACAACTCTAAAGGTTGTCAAGAAGTACAAATTATCTGGCAGGGTCAACTACACTTCTAGAAGTCATGAAAATGTTTTTATCTTTTAACATAGTAATCCTATTTCAGTAGAGAAATAATCTAAAAGAAGAAAAAAGCTATAAATAAATGCTTGTAAAACAATATGGAAAAACTGAGGCAATCTAACTGTTATATGGAGAAAATGAGTTAATTCAGGTTGTAGATACTTAATGGCATATAATGTGGCCATTAAAATCATAACCATGTATAAGACCATGTTATTATACTGAAAATGCTTAAAACATAATATACATAATATTAAATATGAAAACCAAGACAGAAAGAAAATTTCACATATACTCTGATCACAATTACATAAAGAAGATAAATGGGAATACCTAAAAATTATACTGGATTCCTTCTCAGAAGTCTACCTTTTGTGCCAAATAAACTCACCACTGAAGAAGAGGAGAAGAAGGATGCTGGACACCAAGTGGAGTTCACCTTGGAAGAAACCTGTGAGGTAAAAGAATGACTATCTTGATAAACAAGAGCAGAAAATCATTAAAAACTTAGTAAATGGCTACTATATGCTTAATATTATAGTAGTTATTGTGGATATATGAAAAAAGACTTGATGTTTGCTCTCAAGGGTCATATAATCTTTTTTTTTTTTAAAGATTCTCACCCAAGGATGTGTTTATTGATTAGACAGAAAGAGAGAGACATCAATGTGAGAGAGAAACATTGATTGGTTGTCTTCTGTATGCACCCCAACTGGGGATGGGACCTGCAACCTAGGCACATGCCCTGCCTAGGAATCGAACCTGCACCCCTTGGTGTATGTGATGATGCTCCAACCAACAGAGCAACCCAGCCAGGGCAAGGATCATATAATCTTTAAAGTGAAAAGACAGAAGACTGAGATACAGGAAACTAGTAAAAAATAAACCATGATTGTGTCCTCAATTTCTGAACAGTCCTGATTTAAAAAAAATTGTCATTAGTCCATATTTTCCTAATTTTTGGCCTGGAAAATGTAGTACCATAAATCTAACAATATGAAAACACTTAGCATGGTATCTAACACAATAGGTATTGAATGTAAGACAGTATATAACCAAGTATCAAATATGCTTGATATATATAAATACTTGAACACAAATGTTCATAGTAGCTTTACTCGTAATAGCCTAAAACTTAGAAACAACCCAATGCCCACCATTGGATGAGTAAACAGGGAAACTAATGCGATATATCCATACATTGGTCTTCTACTCAGCAATATAAAAGAATAAACTATTTCTAAATGCAACAACATGAATACCTATAGCAATTATATTAAGAAGTCAGACATAGAGTATATACTATATAACTTATTTATATAAAACAAGAAAATGCAAATTAGTCTGTAGTGTCAGAAAACCTATCAATGGTTGCCTAAAGATGGTGAGGAAGGCAGAGAAGGTAAAAGGGAAGTTTTTTGGGGTATGGATATATTAATTATCTTGATTGTGATGATGTTTTCACAGATGTATACAAATGCTAAAACATCAAAGTGTACACTTTCAATATATATAGTTTATGCCAATTTTATTTCAATAATTTTTAATGCCACATATATAGGGTATAATCAGGATATTGGATCAGTTACAATAGCTCTAAATAGTGTGTATATATGTTATGAAAGTTGATTTAAGAAATATTAAAGTCTAATCAAATGAGCACTCTAAAATACCCGGGATTGGAATATAAAAGAAAGCTGCAATCTAGTAATCTGTTACCTTGTCTGAAGAGAGGCCGTATTAACCAAAGGATTAGCGCTGCATTAAGTGTAAGAACTTTGCACCTGTAGCACTGTCCAAGGGGGCTGGTCCTATGGATCAGCAGACAAACCTTCCACATGCCTTGTCTGTTTCCGCCACCATTCTTCACAAAAGCTATTTTAAACCATCAACACTCTTGTGGAGTCCACCGTATCTTATTTATAACCATGTTCCCAATACCAACCTTGTACATGGCAGGTGTTCAATAAATATGTACTGTACAAAAGAAAGGTCCACTAGGCCTGACTGCCCCATACCCCAGACTAGGTTAGGTGTCTCTTTTTTTGTACTCCAGTAGCAGCCAATATTTCCCCTATCAGGTTTATTTGTCTCTGTTTTAATTGCCTGGGTCCTTGTCTGTTTCCCAAGACTCTAAGTTCCACTACGGTAAGCACTGTACCTGTTTTGTTTACCTACTATACAGAGTTACTGTGATCAAGGTTGTACAGATATGAAAACAGTTGCTGTTCATTAAATGTAATTATTCTATTATTATATATACTTATTTGCTCTCATTCCTTGCTATTATAAAACTTGTCAATTATCTTAAAATTTCAAACTCTGCTACTTCCCCTCTTATTCTCAAGAGCTGATCTTATTTTCCTATCACAGAGGAATCAGAAACCATCAGATGAGAACTTCAACTTCCTACTAGCAAATCTACAAAACTGATCTTCCTTCCACCAACCTGTTCTGCTTCCTAGAGCCCATCTTGCAGTGAGTGAAACTACTTACTATTCACCTAGTTGCCTAACCAGAAACCTGAATGTCACAAGTCCTCACAGTGAATGAAAGAAGTCCTGGCATTTTGTTCTCCCAGAAATCTTTGAATACACCCTTTTCTCCAGCTCTCCCGCAATCACCCATACCACCATTGTCTCTCACCTGGATTTCAATCTTAAATCTTCTGAACCTAGTTTCCACCCCATAGCCAGAGGGTCTTTCTAGAACACAAATTTGATTGGATCACCCCTTGTTTAAAACCCTCCAATGGCTTTCCACTGCCCTTGGGAAAAAGACTAATCTTAAAGTTGCTTAGAAGACTCTACAAAGTATCTTCTTTTTTTAGTTTTATAGATCACCCAGGTCCTCCCCGCTCTCTCTGTTCTAGCCACTTGAACACATTTTGAGCTCTTTGTCCTTGCACATGCTGCACCTTCTTGCCTGATATTTCATCACATTTGCTTTGTCCACTCCTACTTCTTTGGTCTCTACTTAGCCATCACTTTGGGTATAGAGGTGCAGGTCAATTTCATAGGTTTGCTAGTAGGAAGTTGAGGAAGTTCTCACTCCATGGTTTCTATTTTCTCTGAAGTAAGAGAAACAAGGTTAATTCCTGAGAGTGAGAGAAGTAGCAGACTTGAAAGTTTTGAAGTCTCAGTCTCAGGCCTATGCTAAGTAGCTGATTGTGGAGTTCGTAGAACACCTGAATTCCTCTATTTATCGTATCATATTATGGAATGACATCTTGTTTAATTATTAAGTCTCTTTTCCCTTAGATCACTGGATGGTTGTGCCCTCAACCCCTAGCACTGTTCCTGGAATAGAGTAAGCCCTCAGTCATATTTTGCAGAATGAAAGAGTAAGTACTCACCAAGCAATCACTTGACATTAATTTTGTTTCATGTATACTCTCTCATAGGGCAGAAGATGGATGGATCAGCCACCTTGAGCATTCTAGGCCACTTAGTTTTATTTTTTTCCCTTGCACACAGCCTCCCTGCTGTCAAGAAGGCATAAAGGGCACTCTATCTGGTATAACGAAACATTATCATAGTTTTTGACAGGTTATATCTCCTATCTTTTCTTCATTTCCCAAGAAACAATCATTAGCACTGTTGCTGAAGAAACTATCCTATGTACCATCACATCAAACTTCTTTCCCCCTAGACTGTTCATTTTGTACTTGCTATTTCCTTTACCAGAAACTCCCTTTTCCACCTGGTTAATCCTGCTAGTCCTGCTAGTCTTGCAAGACTCAAGCTGAGAACCAACTCCTTTTGGAAGATTTTCCTAAATTGCACAGGTTGAGTTTGTGGCTCTCTCCATGTGTTCTTGCAGTACTCTGTGCACTCCTATTATTTAGCACTTAATGTTGCATTATAATAAGGGAGGTTCCAGTGAGTATTTTATTTACCTCTCCTTTCCCAAAGCCTAGGGAGAGTGCCTGACACAAAGAGATGCCAAGATTTAAGTCCTGAGTTTAATTACTAGTTGGGAAATCATGGATGCTAAGTGTTAGGTAATTTATCTGTTATATTCATTAATTCTAATCTTTATAAATATTCTTAAAACTAGAAAATGTTGGAGCTGGGATAAAACGCAAGTATGATTGTGAAGCCTGCCTTTTATACTACATCACTGGGGCAAGTCACTGAGACTCTTTAAGACTGGTTTTCTGAATGGGAAACATAATACCACAAGGAGAAGTTCTAAATTTTACTAGTCACCATAACAGAGAAAATATGCTGAACACGCACTTTAAATAACTGAGGACATGAACTCTCTCCTTTACACGTCCTTTTGATAGTCCTCTAAAATTCATGACTGCTGGAATCTAGACTGCTCTTTATCAAAGTTTCATGTTACAGTAACTACTAGTCGGCTAAGAATTACTGTTTCTGTTCTTTTCTAGTTCAACTCAGAAGTTTCTTCAAGTGAGTAAGAAAATAGTGTTTCCAAAACAAAGTACATGGGAAGGGAAATTTTTCTCCTTGATGCAAAAGATAAAAACCCTCTTAAGGATCTCTTCTTCTTTTTTAAAAAAATATTTTATTTCTTTACTTTTAGAGAAAGGGGAAAGGAGGGGAAAAGAGAGGGAGAGACAATTAATCACAACTGGGGACTTGCATGTGCTCTGACAGGGAATTGAACCACGACTGTTTGGTTTGTAGGCTGGTGCACAATCCATGGAACCACACCAGCCAAGAGTAGGAGCTCTTCTTAATGACTCACTGTGTTTGAGGGGACAGGAAGGAGGCAAAGGAAAAAGTCAATTTCATTAAAAGCTTTCAAGGAGAAATAGAAAATGGGTGGAAACTTTTCACTTCTACTATTAAAAAAGGATACTAGTTAAACAAAACTGGGATGACAGCAAGAAATACACTACTGAAGCCAAATCATCTGACAAACCCTTCCAACCCATTCTCCACACTTTCCCATTAAATAGCATATATAAACATTAACCTTTGCTGACTCTAAGAATCTTAAAAATGAGTAAGTTTCTGCACTAGGACTCATTAAACTTGGTAAATACCAATATTATCTGAAAGTCCAGCAGTATAAAGGACGTTCCCAGGTGGGACTCATGAATAGGAGGGGCACTGTTGTTTCTTGCAGGTTGGAGAATATTGTCTGAAGCAAATCTTGGCTCATATTCCAAGTCCTTGCTAAGTTGTGAACAACAGGGGAAACGGTATGAACAGAGTTGAAGGTCACAGGTCTACCACCCCTTCTTAGGCTGGCTTCCTAGAGGACCCAACCACCCCAGTCTCCATGGGCACTTGAAGGTGTGCTGGTCCATTAAAAACTGACTTAGGGGCTGCAACTTGGAACTTAAACTTCCTGTCTTCCTTGGTTCGCATTTTCTATTACCTGTTTTAGAGATGTTTAGTCCCTTGCATGTGCTTGAAATAAACTAGTAGCATAAATGTGTTCTTATTTACCACCAACATAAACACTGTAACTTTGCTGAGAGCAAGTTTAACAAAGTCTTGGCAAGCAAGGGGAGAGTCCGTAGCCTGTGGAAAATACAAAAAGCCACAGCTGGGGGAGATAGCTTAGCAAACGGCTGTTTGGGTGGGGGGGACACTTCTAGAAGAAGATTCAAAGTCCATTCACTGACCTTGCCCCTCGTGTGTCCCCTTCTCCTCCCTTTGAGCTCGGGGTATGGACAGTGAAATAGAGTCGGGGAAGGGAACAATCTGGACGCTCCTGGCAGGTGAAAAAGCTCTGAAAAAGGTGACCAGATGAGAGTTTCTAGGGAGAGAGGTGGCTGGTGCAGCGGTGAAAAGCAAAGAATGTGGGAGGACCGAGGTGAGGGCAAAAGAGTGTGACAGCAGTAACGGGGCACGGCTGGAAGAGGAGAGTGGGCCTGAGCCAGATAAGGGGAGGCTCAAAACTAAAAGTGGGGAGGGACAAGGGTAACAGTCCGGGGACAGACCCAAAGAGTGCGGATACCGAGTGAGGTGGGTGGGACAGGGCCGCACGTCTCGTGGGAACAGCAGGGTCGTCCAGGAAGGGGCTGACTCAAGAGAGTGGACGGAAAGGATCCAATTCCTAGCTCCGCGACCCCTCGGCACCACCCTCACTCGCCTGCAGGATCCGAGCCCGCACTGCCGCCGCCGCCACCACCGCCGCCATGGTTCCCGGCTGCTGCTTCTCAGCCTTCCGGTGCCTCTACTCCCCGTGACTCCCTATAACTGTAGCTGCCAGCCTTTGCCCCACCATCCTGTCGCACCTCTTCATTGGTGGAGACGACCATTTCCGCCAACCAATCATTCGTCCTGACTCCTGACTCCACCCCTCATTCCCAGTTTTGGGGGTAGGCGATTGGTCAGAAGTGAAAGGGCTGCCCTCCTCTCCCACCTCAGCAAATTCTGTTGGCTGAAGTAGGAGGACGCCCCTAACTTGGATGCTCTATATTCAGCGTTGAGGGAAGACGCCCCCTAACCGGGAACCCCGATTGGCCACAGGGAAGACTGCGGCCCCACCCCACAATGAGGAAAGTAAATAAAACCCTCCTAGAATTTTGCAAGCGCTCCACCTATTCCAGTGTGCGAGGTGCTGCGGCCAGCTTTAGGGGCGGGGCTAGGCAAAGAGAGCCCTATGCGGGGGAAAAGAGATGGGACCAAGAGTTGGGGATAGGGTTTCTCTTTGAGGGCGTGGCTTGTGAGTCGTAGCTTTCCCGCCGACGGTTGGCCCCGTCACGTGACATGGGTTGGAAGATGGCGTCTCCCACAGAGGGTAAGAGCCGGCTTAGAGATCTTTCCTTCGCCTGCTCCCCTGGTGACTTCCGCTCTCCGTCTGCCCGTCGAATTTACCCTTCTTTCTTGGGCTCCTCTGTTTTCCCTTCCCCTTCTCTTCCTTAGAATGCGGGTGCGTGTTCAGCTCGCCGATCCTTCACAGCTGCTCCGAAGCTTCCCAGTTTCCCCGCTGAGTACCAGGCGGGTGGAGGAGGGCACCCACGAGGGACCCATCCCGGGCCCTGCTCTTCCCTTAATCTCACTTCAGTGAGGGCCGAGGAGGCATAATGCTGGGCGAAAGGAGATCCCTTGCTGTAGCTTTCTTCTGGGGCGCCCCATTGAGGGGTCAGTTCTCTTTGATCACCTGGAACGATTCTCTCCAACTCTACTGGGACTGGTGGCTGACCTCATCCCGGGACTAAATATGATTCTCTTCTGTCTCCCCGGATTGGTACGGTTGTCTTGGCAGCAAGAGAAGCGGGGGATCTTTCCGGCCCCTGGCCATGAGAGTCCCAAAGAAAATGAGAATTGAGCTTTTTAGTATAGTCTTGCACACGTCCTAACCTCTCTTGCTTCTGCTGTATGTGTTTTCTCAGGCTGAGTGAGTGAACGACTTACATATATAACATAATCTATAATATAACCTGTTTATATATAATCTAAGATGTAAGTCATCCCAGCAGCTAAGTGGTTTGGATATGCCCATACGCTTTTGCGCTCGATTCTGCTTAAGAGAGTTAGGGTCTTGCAGTCATTTCTGAACTCATTTTTTGCTTCTCCTGCCCCCACCCCCTCGTCCATTTCATTGATATGTAGTTTACCTTCCTCAAACCAATGCATTTTTTGTTTGGAAGGAATCTTGGGAGTTGATTTCAGAAATGAGGAAACCGAGGCCAAGAAAACTGTATTGGCTATCTACTAAATGAAAAGCATAATGCTAGGTGCTTTGGGAGAAGAAAGGATTAATCAGCCATGTAAACTCTTGCAGTTTCAGGTCTTAATTTTAGATGTCACCTCCCGGAATGTAGTATATGGATTTTCCCATCTTCAACATTGTTCACTATCTCAGTACCTTTATTGTCACATAGTTATTCTGTTAATTTTGCCCCTATCACAGTAGATTATAAATTCTAAGTCTGTCTTGATCATAGGTGAAAGAATGATTTGATACATACATAAATAATATTACTTCATCTTAAGTTTCAGGTTAACCCAGTCCTGAAGTTTTTTGAGTACAGGTAAACTGTGTAAGAAATTATTGATGTTCAGAGTCAAAAGAGATTCTTTCTCCTGCTTGGTGCTCTCTGGTTAAAATGTCCTTTTCTTCCCAGAAAAAACAAACAAACAACAACAACAACAAAAAAACAAGGGGGAGCGAGGGCATTTAAATAGCCAAGGGAATGGATGGGGAGTTATTGTTTAATGGGTACTGAGTTTCCGTTTGGAAAGGTGAAGAGTCATGGAGATGGATTGTGATGATGGTTGCACCACATTGTGAATGTACTTAATGCTGATGAACTGTACACTTAAAATGGTAAATTGTGTTATGTATATTTTACCACAATTTTTAAAAAGTTAGCCAAGTGACAGAAGTATAAGTAATTTCTGTTAAAATTTTTAGTTTATTATGAGGTTATTTTTGATTTATAAGTTTTGGAGATTTTAGCTCTGTTCCATGTGTTTGATTTTTGTGTTTTCTCAATTTCTTTTCTTTGGCCAGGAAGAGTATTGGAAACATTATATATTTTTTTCCTTTGATCTGTTAGTCATCTCCGTTGTTACTCTTGGCATTCTTGATTTTTAAAAGTCCTCAGTCTCATCCTTTACAAAGTTTCACTTCTCTGTCTAATCTTTTTTTTAATCTGACGGAAATCAAGTTTAGCACTTTAAATGTAAATTCAGCTTCTACATAAGTACATCATCCTAAAATATTTCCCTGCCTAGCTCTCTCACTCGTTTTTAGTGTTCCACCTGTCCTTATCTTTAAACCTTAAATCAAGTAATATTGATTTGAAAAAAATTAGGTCATTGCCCTGGGTGGTGTGGCTCAGTGGATTAGCACCCACCTGTGAACCAGGAGGTTGCCGGTTCCATTCCCAGTCAGGGCACATGCTTGGGTTGCAGGCCAGGTCCCTTGCTGTGGGCCTGCAAGAGGCAACCAACTGATGTTTCTCTTGCACATCAATGTTTCACTCCCTCTCTATCTCCCTCCCTTCCCCTTTTTCTGAAAATAAATAAATCTTTAAAAAAAAGAAAGGTTAGGTCTTTTATTCATTTGCCTTTTTAATGGTAAATTTCCTGGGACTTCTTTTGAAAAGGAGAAAATCAAAAGAAAATAAATCTACTTAATTACTTAAATTATGAAAGCAAGACTCACAGCAGAGTCTGAATTATGCCCCTGACTGGTTTTCATAAGGCCATCCTTGTTGGTTATTGGCTCTTACCCTCAATAAGTTTATTTTTATTATGGTTGAGCTTCCCATTGGTAACATCCCTTAGGAATTTGAAAATTGATGTTTTGTATTACACACAGCTTTCCTTTCTTACAATTTTTGGATGCTTTAGTTAAGGAAATTTGTTAAGAGTTGAGTTCTTGATCAATTAGAATGTCATTGGAAATTCTCTTAGAATGTTTGGGAGAAAATACAATTTAGAGAAAAGTTCATGTTGAAAAATTTGTATATGTGTACATTTTCTGGGGAGTGAGCCCACAGCTTTTTTTTTTTCTTTTCTCCTTTTTCTTTTTCCAGATTTCAAAAGATGTGGCTTACCCAGAAAATGTTAAGAACTACTGTTTATATTATTACAGTAACTAATGTATGCAGCTAATTAGCATACAATATGTATTCAACAAATGTTAATTGTTGTTAATATCCAGTATCTACTGAGTGCCCAGGCAAGAGTGGAGAGGAAATGGTATCAAAGAATTAGGCTGAATCATGTAGGTCATGGTAGATACAAATTCATGGATTTAGCTGGGAAGAAGTCCTTTAAGCTAGAGAGTGACATGAACTGATTGGCATTTTATAAAAAATCAGTGTTGACTACTTTGTGGAGAATAGATATGTAGGTAGGGGGGGAAGGGGTAAGAATGGATAAAGGGAGATCAGTTACGAGGTTGTTGAAGTAGTCCAGGATAGAATGATGGTTCCTTGGTTAATTATTTTGGTTCCAGGATATATTTTGAAGATAGAAACTAGTGGGTATATTAATATTTTATTATGGAAGGGTGGAGGAAAGGGAGGCATGAAGAATGGATGGCCTCTGAGTTTTTGGGAACTCGGGTTTTTTGTGGCAGTACTGTTTCTTGAGTTATAGAGGACTGGGAGAGTATGGTTTTAAACATATTAGACAAAGGGATTTTTCACACACGTAAATGGATAGAGACATCAAGTAGCTACTTAGATGTAGAACTCTGAAGTTCAAGGAAAGATTGGGACTGGAAATATAAATATGGAATCATTGGATGTAAAGGTTATGGGACTAGATGAGATCTCCTTAGGAGTCTTTAGGTAGAGAGTGAAGCCAGCCTAGGATGGTGCCTGAGTGGAAGAGGAGAATGAGGAAGGGGTCAGTGAGGAAGAAGAAACACCAGTACCGTGGTCTTACAGAAGCTGCAAGTGAAGTGTGTTAAGGAGGGTGGTCAGTGTGCGAATGCTGTGAAGAGACCCCATAAAAGAGGACAGAGAAGTGATCACTGGGTTTAGTAGCATAGATTATAGGTGACCTTGACAATAGCAGTTTCTGTGTGTCTAGGAACAGAAGCCTGATTGTCATGGGTTAAGACGAGAATGTGAGGTGAGGAAGTAGAGGCAGCATTATAGATAAACAACTCAAGAACTTTTGGATGAAGGAGAAGTGGGGCGGTAATGGAGTCAAGAAAGTTTTTTCAAAGAAGGAAAATTCTACAGCATGCTTGCTTGTAGCTGAGTATGAGCCCGTAGAGACAGTTGAAACTGTGTAAGAAAGATGTTATTTATGATGCCTTTGATAGAGCAAGAGAAGCTGGAATTCAGAACCCTAGGAGAGGAGTTTGTTTTTCTTGAGAGCAGGGACACTTAGTTGATTGTAACTGGAAGAAAGTCTAAGAGTATGAGTGAAGGTGCTGGTGGGTTTGTTGGTAGTCATTTTTCCTAACCCCACTAAAACATTAGAGATCGGTAAAGTGAATTTGATGAGAGAATGATTCATTTGTATAAGATTTTTTTGTAGTTAAACAAATCAGATCCCTAGACTTCCAGATGAATGAATGTTCTAGTTGTTATGTTCTTTGAGACTGAAATGTTATAAAATATAAATTAACATATTTTGTGTCTTCTTGGCTCATCTTGGTATTTTTTTTCTAGGGACAGATCTGGAAGCATCTTTGTTAAGTTTTGAAAAACTTGACCGTGCCTCACCAGACCTTTGGCCAGAACAATGTAAGTTCTTGGTTTCTTTATATCAGAATCAATACAGGCGAACCAGTGCTACATTGAGGGAGATTTTTGAACAGATATCATTTAACTGTAATGGTTAAAATTTTAATTTTACTTCAAAGGGAAGAGACTGAATTCTTCGATCCAATGTTAACAGCTATTTGGTGGTTTAATTTTTTCAGGACACAGTGCAACTCAGAAAATGATAGAGAACCTTTAAAAAATTATTTTTTAAAAAAATCTGTAATACAGAGATATGTAATGTATTTCCTCTCTTATAAAATCATCATTAATAGTTTGGTGTAATCCTTTTGGCCTTTTTTATACTTATTCAGTTAAGCAAATAAATACATATTTTTAAGTATATAGAGGGTTTTTTAAAAACAGATTTTAGTTATTGCTAGAGAAAGGGGACGAGAGAAAGACAGGGAGAGAAACATCAATGTGTGGTTGCCTCTTGTGCACCCCTAACTGGGGTTTTGGCCTGTAACCCAGGCAATGTGCCCTGACTGGGAATCAAATTGGCAACTTTTTGATCCATCCACTGAGCCACACCGGCCAGGGCTAGAGCGGTTTTGTTTTGTTTTTTCGTGGGGGATATAGTGATGGGGTCATATGTGCATGGTCTACAGCTTAACTTACTCCGCCTAGAGGAAGTAATTTATTAATGAATACTCCCATGTTAGTAGATGTAGATCTGCTTTATTCTTTTAAAGTATTTCATTGTATAAATATATCATAGTTTATTCATACCCTATCTGGGAACCTAAGTTATATCCAGTTTTTGATATTACAAATAATTTAATAGTGAATATTCTTGCACAAATATCTGTGCACATGGAAGAGGATGACTATGTATAAGAGTGCCCATTTACTCACACACTACCTAATATTGAATGTTACTGATCTTTATTATTTTTAGTTTGTATATCTCTAAGTGAGATTGAACATCATTTTATTTTTAAATACCTGCTTTTTATTTTTCTGTTTTTTTATGTGATTCTTCCTGTGAGACATTTAAATAAACAATTGGATTGGCAGAACAGCATACCTAAAAAGGAAATTTAAACTTTTATTTGGTAAGAGATATTGTATCTTGCCACTCTCCCATTCAGCTAATTCCTGATCCTTCAAAGTTTCGTTGAGGCATTATTTTCTCTGAGAAGCTTTTCCTCTCCCCTTAGTCAGATTTAGATTTCCTTTTTTTATTTTTTATTTCTGGTGGTGGTAGTGGTGGTGGTGGTGGTGGTGGTGGTGGTAGGCGGGGGTCCTTCCTTAGCACCTGGTATCTTTCTTGGAGCACTTGAACAATATTATAATTAGTGATTCACTCTCTCTTCTTTTCCAGACAGTAAGCTCCTTAAAGATAAGGCTGTTTGCTTCTTACTATTTAAATTCTCTCTGTCTGGGACACTAAAAGTTTTTTGAATAAGTAATGTATTTTTTCTTTTTAGTACCAGGTGTTGCTGAATTTGCAGCCTCTTTCAAAAGTGTAAGTAATATTTTACTTACCTATTAAAGTTTATCCAATGTCTTGCTCCTTGGTAAAAGCTCACTATCTCTTAGTTCTTTGTTTTCAAGAATAATGTCATAGTCTTTTAAATCACTTTGTAACTACAGCCCTGGAGATCTGTCTATATAATTATCATGTTAATTGATGATAATATCTTTCTCTGTCCAAATGCCCTATTTTGGCATTTTGACCTTTGTCTATTAGCCTCTTTTCTTAGCTTGAATGCTTTTAATGCAAGGCAGTTGAAATATTTAATGTAACACCAGCATTGTTTTTGCCTAGACTATGACCTGAAGTTGTTTTCTTTCATTTATGTGAGACATTATGACCTTAACTTATACCTCTTTAGAGGGTTTTTGAAATTTCTCAGTGGTTCATCAGAAACCAGAGGAAGACATCCATTAGAACCACAACTTTTCTACTTCCAGGGGAGTAGGCACTGTACTAGATACTGTATATATGTTGTCTTATATATTCCCACAACTAGGAGAATATGATTATAATATTATAATAGCATTTACATGGTGTCTGCCATGTGCCAGGCACTGTTCTAAGCACTTTAAATGTGTTAGTTAATCCTCAAAAAACCATATGAGGCATTTTACAGACAAGGATATAGGCACAGAGTAAGAAGGTATCCAAGGTTATAGACTAGATATGGCAGAAACAGACTCTGAGCCCGTTAGTTTGATTACTAGTATCTTCACTCTAACACCACACTTAGAAGCATTTCAGCCCAATGTTAAAAGCACTGACTGACAAAAACACTTGGAAGATAAGCTATTTGCTCAAGTCCTAGTAACAGGTCGGGATTTGAACACAGGCCTGCCTGATTGCAAAGCCCATGCTCTTTCTGTTAAACTAAAACATTGGGGATTTATACTATAAAGCTCACAGTGTCTTACTATATGCTCAGCATTCTTTACTCATTATTAGAGTTAAAGGTACTAAGTTAAATATTAAGGCCCCTCTGGGCCTGTGGCTTTTAGGTCCCATGAAAGTATTTGTTCAGAGGGAGCCTGACTTTGTAGCCTCTTTTCACTTTTTTCAAGAGCTAGGATTTCCTGTAAGGAGGCCTGTGCTCTGTTAGCCTAAGCATGAGGAGTTTAGAATAGCGTAGGGCTTTGGAGTCAGACACACTTGAATTTGAATTCTGAATCTGCTTCTTAATAATCTGACCTCAGCAACTTTTCTAACATTTTTGAGCCTTAGTTTTCTCATCTGAAACTACCTCATAGGATTCTTAATGCCCTAATGAGTGTTAAACACTGTGCATAGTACCTGGAACATAATAAACAATAGTCGGTAGCTATTAGTATTAAATCAGCTTTTGTCTCGTAGATGGAGTAGAAAGTTACCTGATTTAATTTTTTAAAAAGATTTTATTTATTTATATTTTTAGAGAGAGGGGAAGATAGGGAGAAAGAGAAGGACATTGATGTGTGAGAGAAACATTGATCAGTTGCCTCTTGCATGCCCCAAACTGGGACCTGGCCCACAACCCAGGCACATGCCCTGACTAGGAATCGAGCCATTGACTTTTCCATTTGTGGGAGAATGGTCAACTCACTGAGGCATACCATTCAGGACTATTTAACTTTTTTATATTCTTATTCTTACTGACTTTCCAGTTTCGTTAATTGTATGTGGTAACAACTAAGTATTTTGAGTCATAAATGTAAACAAGGGGCTTTAAAATAGCTATTTATTAGAGTATGTTGTTATTTGAAAATCTGATTAAATATCGACATTTTATCTGTAGAAGTATGCACAAACATATTGAGTTTTATTTCTAGGGGTTCAGGGTCATCCCAGGTTGCCTGGTATAATTTGTTTCCTGAAATGGTATATTTGTCCTAGAGCCTTCTAGAGGAGATAGTATAGAGTAGTGATCTGATCTCATATTACATGGATTTAGAATTCTGGCTCCATTAGCTGTGTGACCTGAGGCAAGAGATTTATAATCTTCCTGTATATTAGTTTTTTCATTTGTAAAATGAGAATAATAATACCTGCTTCATAGGGTTGATTTGAAAATTAAATGACATAATGCATGCAAAGTGTTTTGTTAGTCACACAGTGTTGAGTAAATATTAATTTTCTAAAAAGAAAAAGAGCTCAAAGCTGAAGTCATGTTTCTCAGCTGTACCCCTACCTGTACAAAATAATTGTCAGTATGCAGTTGTGGAGCTTTAAAAATACATATGTAATGCTTCTTGCTCTATTTTCTCCGCTGGACCCTTCCCCCACTCCTGGTATTCTAAATCAGTGTATCTGAGGTATGGCCAGGTCATTTGTTTCTTTTTTTGGTTTGCTTCTTTGTTACATGATAGATGATTCTTACTTGCAACTAGGATGGAAAACTTGCCAAAACTATTCTAAGAATGGGCTCTTTCAAATTTCAAGTTCACTTTTGGAAATGAGAAGATAACTTGAAATTCTAAATTTTTTTTAAAACATCTATCATAAAATGAAATTTCAAGTGATGATCATTACAGTGTTCTGACAAATTGAGGATTTTCCCATTCTCAGTTCTTTGTATATTCTCTGCTAGACAATGTTGCCTACTGATTATTGTTTCAAACATTTTAGTTGGAAGCTTTCCCCAGAACTGAATTTCAAGTAATTTCTTTTTATTTATTTTATTTTGAGAGTATGTTTATTAAAGCTGTGGACAATGAAACAAAAGAAGGGCTTAGGGTAGCGGAAGCAACAGGAGAGTGCCTGGGCAGTGCTCTACTTTGACTCCCTAGAATCATTACAGGAAAGAAGTGAACCACGCTGGGCCTTGTGAATTCATTGAGAGGTAAAAGGCACAGTGACAGAAATGAGCCATCGTGGGGCTGCTGTTAGCTCACTGAAAAGCTGCAGAAATGAGGGCCTTGGAGACATGTTCAGTGGGTTAGCCTGGGATGAGCTGCCGCTGCCCATTGCTCCCCTGGTTGCAAGTCTCGGTCGGGGAGGGGGGGCCCTTTGAGTTTAGGAGAAAAAAGTAAAGGTGCAAAGCCTGAGAGGGAAGAAGAGCATGGGGTGTGCTCTAGAGAGCCTGCAACAAGTCATTTATTTTGTTGCTATACTACTGTGTTATGCATGAAAAAATAACAGGAGTCAGACCTAATCCTGTCACAGTCATTTCTCTGAGACCCACTTTAAGGATGAGCAGTGTTATTTCGTAAGGTGACTATTTCAAGGCTATATCTGAGCCTGGAGAAATCTGGATTTTTAGAAATTATAATTCATCATTATTTTCAAACAATCTGCATGCTGTGTGGCAAGTGACTTATAAGAAGGAAGAGTAGGGTCACTTCACGCTTTGTGCATACCTGAATGGATATATTCTGATTTTTTTGACAGCCTATTACTAGCTCACCACCCAAATGGATGGCTGAAATAGAACGTGATGACATTGACATGTTGAAAGGTAAGCTGTGCTGGGGACCTCTTACTTTTAACCTGATATTTTTGCTCCCCCACAAACCAGCTTCCTAGTTTTTTTCTCACTATTCCCTTAAAAGTATAGCTTCAGACTGCCTCCTTAACTATCCTTATTAATAGTTCTTCATGTCTAGATGCCTTTCTTTACTTTCCCATGTATAGAAACCTTCCTAATATAAGACCTGCTTATAATGATTTCTGCTGCTAAATTCCTTTGTTAATACCTTTGTTTTGTATAAATCTTACAGTTAACAAGAAAGCTCTCACATAAATTTTCTCATTTAATTCTCATAAAAGTCTTGTGAGTGAGGTACGATGATCTCTAAGATTCAAAGGTTAACTTAACCAAGATTTGTTAGAGTAAAAAATTTAAACTTTTATTTTTTAAGTCTAGTCTCTTTCCACGATAAACAAGTGCCTTATTTAGGATTTACTGCCGTGTATTGTTGTCAGTACTGTTAATTGACAACCCCTTAGTGGGTTAAGACTTGTCTTTTATTTCATTCTATTCAATCAATTTCTCCCATAAAGAATACTATAAGTAGTGAATATTGTTGTTTGATAAATGACTTGGAACTCAATCACAAGTGGAAATTTAAATTAAAAGACATTAATTTTCCTTGAGTTTTGCTCTACTTTATTTATTTATTTTTTAATCATCCTCTGGTGATGAGATTCATGATGATTGTGAAGTAATAGACTGAAAGGAAGGTTAAAGATCTTGGACTGTTATGCTATTTTAGCAGCTGAACAGGTCAAGAAAGTCTACTACTTATGCCAGATATTGATGAGTATGGCATGATAACTGGGAGAAAATAACACCTTTATTTGATTTCAAAGGTAATTCATTTTTCTGCATGAAATGCTTAAATGCAGATTCCTCCAACCATGGAAATAATAAATCTGAAGGGCATTTCAGGTTCATTGTTCTAATGTCCCAAACAGACGTTTATATAATATGCCACAAATGTGCATTTTCTAAGAAAACTTTAAATTTTTAGTAAGGGATGATAGCATTATGTTCCACATATGTTGACCTGTATCTTAAACCTAAAAGGAATTTCAGGCTGTGCTCTTTAAATGAAAATTTGGAAAAGTAAGTTTTTATTTTCTTTTTATGGGTATTTGATTTGAAGGGAAAGTTTGGATTAATATTTAGTTTTTGTTTTCTAAACTTAGGGAAATGAGGAACACTACATATTTTGTCACTATTTTATTGTTAATTGAAACAATGAAGACTTAATAAAAGACAGTGGAGACAGTGTCCATTTTTAAGACTTTCTCAATGCTATGTCACATCACAAGGTTTCATATTTTAATGGCATATTTATTTTGTATGATAAACAAAATGAATGTTATGAAAGGATCCTTAGGATAAAACATAAATCACTATTGTATTTATGCTAACTCTCTTCTCATAGTGGGTAAGCTCATCTGAGGCATTTTGCAAGAGTGGGAAAAATTCACTGGGAGGAGGGTGTGTGTATATATGTGTGTAGGGGGAAAGGTTAGATGAGAAAAGAAATAGATTTATTTTCTATTTATTTGATAGAAATTAAGCTTAAAAACTTTTATAACAAGGATTCCCAACTCACATGACTTGTCACTAGAGAACAGTAGAAAGAAATGGTATTGAAATAAATTATTCTGTTTCAGAACTGGGCAGCCTGACCACAGCTAATTTGATGGAGAAGGTACGAGGCCTGCAGAACTTGGCCTATCAGCTGGGGCTGGATGAGTGTGAGTACCCAGGTCACATTGAATCAGGGTTTTCTATTGTGTATTTCATGATGAGTTCTAGCTGCAATACAGAAGGTATCTTTATTATGTTTTATGAAGGTAAGAAGCCATTGTAATCTAAAGTGTGCCTTTTATGATAAGAGTGTGCTAGAATAATGACAGAGTTTAGTATTTAACAATTATTTTTCTCTGTACAGTAAAAGGATATTTTTATTTTTAAGTGATAGGATGTCTAATCAATTTTAAGCGATAGAATGTCTAATCACCCTAGCTTTAGCAAAAGAGGGACTTTATTGGTTCACATAAATCAAAATTCGAGGAGTAGAAATCGCTTTGGGGATATCTAGATCCATGACATTTTTTAAAAATATATTTTATTGATTATGCTATTACAGTTGTCTCAGTTTTTCCTCCTTTGCTGCCCTCTGCCTAGTATCCCTATTCCTTCCTGCAATCCCCACCTCCTTACCTCATGTTCATGGGTCGTGCATATAAGCTCCTCAGCTTCACATTTCCTATACTATCCTTAACATCTCCCTGTCTTTTTGGTACCTACCAATTTCTGCTTCTTAATCCCTGGACTTTTCCCCCCTATTCTCCCCCTTCCCCCTCCCGGCTGATAACCCTCCAAGTGATCTCCATATATCAATGATTCTGTTCCTGTTCTGATTGTTTACTTAGTTTGTATTTTTAGATTCAGTTGTTGATAGTTGTGGATTTGTAACCATTTTAATGTTCATAGCTTTGATCTTCTTTTTCTTAAATAAGTCACTTTAACATTTCATGGTGGCTGGAAAATGGAGACAAATGTATTTGAACAAAAAAGAAAAAAGAAAAAGAAAAAAAATTTCATATATTGATGGCTTGGTAATGATGAACTCCTTTAGCTTTCCCTTGTCTGGGAAACACTTTATCTGCCCTTCCGTTCTAAATGATAGCTTTGTGGATAGAGTAATCTAGGTTGTAGGTCCTTGCTTTTCATCACTTTGAATACTTCTTGTCATTCCCTTCATGTCTGCAAAGTTTCTTTTGAGAAATCAGCTGACAGTATTATGGGAACTCCTCTGTAGGTAACTCTCTGCTTTTCTCTTGCTGCTTTTAAGATTCTGTCTTTATCTTTAACCTTTGGCATTTTAATTATTATGTGTCTTGGTGTGGTCCTCTTTGGGTCCAACTTGTTTGGGACTCTGTGCTTCCTGGACTTCCTGGTCTATTTCTTTCACCAAATTAGGGAAGTTTTTTCTCATTATTTTTTCAAATAAGTTTTTGATTTCTTGCCCTTCCTCTTCTCCTTATGGCATCCCTATGATTCGGATATTGGTATGTTTGGAGATGTCCCAGTGGCTTCTTATTCTATCCTCTTTTTTTTTTAAATACTTTTTTCTTCTTGCTGTTCTGTTTGAATGCTTATTTCTTCCTTATGTTCCAAATAATTGATTTGAATCCTGGCTTCCTTCCCTTCACTATTGGTTCTCTGTAGATTTTTCTTTATTTCACTTAATGTAACCTTCATTTCTGCATGGGCCTTTTTTATTCTGTTACCTTACTCAATGAGTTCTTTGAGCATCCTGATAACCAGTGTTTTGAACCTGCATCTGATAGGTTGGTTATCTGCATTTCGTTTAATTCTTTTTATGGAGTTTTGTTCTGTTGTTTCATTTGGGCCATATTTCTTTGTCTCCTCAATTTGGTAGCCTCCCTGTGTTTGTTTCTATGTATTAGGTAGAGCTGCTTTGACTCCGTCTTTGTAGTGTGGCCTGATGTAGAAGAATGAGCCTATGAATTTATTGGGGCAGAGCCTTAGGTCATCACCAGGACGGGGCAACCTGTTCCACCACTTTGTGGTACTGTGTGATGAGAGGGCTTGGAGAAGAGACAGTGCCGCTGCCTGCCTTTTGGAGGTTTGCCTGGAAGGAAGCTGTTTCCCGGCACTTGCCCTGTTTCCAGTCTCCTCAGTTTCTCCCTGTATGCCACTTGTGCCCTTCCAGCTGTTGCCCTGGTGCTGAATCCCAGAGGAGGTAGGTCTGCATAAACCCTAAATTTGTGTGGGCCCTTTAAGACTAGTCTTCTCCTGATAATCCAGCACTTTCTTCTGCCACCCCAACCTCCACTGGTTTTTATAGCCAGAAGTTATGGGGATTTATCTTCCTGGTTCTGGAACCTGGGGCTGCTGGATAGTCCGGTTTGGGGCTGTGATCCCTCGCTCATGAGGTACCCCTCCATATTTTTATCCATTTCCCATGAATGTGGGACCATCCATTCTGCCACCTCTCCACCACTCCTGTGATTGTGTGCCACTCCAAGCCTCACTACCTCCCTGAATCCCCACCCCTGCTACCTGTGTGGATGAATATGGTTTCTTTAAATTCTTGGTGGTTGGACTTCTATACAGCCTGATTTTCTGATGGTTCTGGGTGATACTTGCTTTGTAGTCTAGATGTAATTTTTTCTGTAGTTGTGAAAGTAGGCGAAGCGTGTTTACCTATGCTTCCACCCATAGATCCATGACTCTTAATGATGTCATTGGGATTTGCTTCTGTTCTTGCTTTTGTTTTGCATCTCAAGACTTCATTTCACTCATTCCTTAGTCTTACTCTTTGCTGCTGCAGATAGCTTTTTCCTAGAACTGGGGAAGGTGGCCAAAAAGAGCTCTAGTTTATGTATCTTTAAATTTCATAATCCCCAAAGAAAGAATGTCTTTTCTGAGCATTCCAAAAGAAAGGTCCTGGGGAGGATTCTGACTGTTCGTTCCATCTTGGCTTGCTTACCTATCCTGGAACTAGTCCTTTAGCTCGGTGGCATGGAGTGCTCCAGTAGATGAGGCCTGGGTCCTAGGGGCAGACACAGATTGAAAGGCTTAATCTAACTCAAATCATACGGAATGGGAGGGAACAGTTGATTCCTCAAAGAAAAAAAAAGGATCGACAACAGACCAAGAACATTATCTGCTACCATGGGTAATTATTTTTTTTATTTTATTTTATTCAATTTTATTTATTTTTAGACAGAGGGGAAGGGAGGGAGAAAGAGAGAGAGAGAGGAACATTAGTGTGTGGTTGCCTCTCACATGCCCACCACTAGGGACCTGGCCTGCAACCCAAGCATGTGCCCTGACTGGGAATCGAACCCGTGACTCTTTCGTTCACAGGCTGGCAATCAATCCACTGAGCCACACCAGCTAGAGCCTACCATGGGTAATATCTCACTTATTCCTGTCTGTTCTTCATTCTTTTAGTTTAAAATTATTTCTTTATAAATTGTATCTCTTCCCATACTATATTCATTATAAAACTAGAAAAGGAATTGTAGAAAATTTTCACTTTGTAGTTGAGTTACTCAACATAAATAGAGTGGGTAGAACTTTGTTCTCAGTGGGAACCTCCTGAGACCTTCATAAATCCACAATTTTGAGAGGCTACAATAGCTTATAATTTTCTTCAAAAATGAAGTTTTATACTGATTAGAGGATGGATTAGAGAAATCCTAAAAGTTTCCTAAGTTTATTTTTTTTTGTTTATAGAGCACAAAGTGGATTTTTTTCACATCCCTGACTTAGATTACTTCCAAATTCAACATTTAACTTTAAAATTTAATTTAAAACTTATGATTTTTGACTAACAGTCATCACTTCCTTAGCCCTCTATCTTTTATTTCCATTACTGTGATTAACAATTGGCTTCCTTTTACCAAGAAAACATTTGAATCGCTCCATAAATCAGGAGCAGAAACACAACAAACTGCTTTGAGATGCGGCTGCTAGATTGTCTGCTAGGTTCACTCATTGTGACCTAACTTTTCTCTGTGTACGGGTTGTTTATTTCTTGTGATTAAAGTTTATATCTCGGTAAAGTTACTAATTACCGGATGTGTCGTAGACCTCCAGGGTTTATAATGAAGAAACAAATCTGTGATGATTAAATTCATGAATGCAGGGCTTGTATCGTATAGAAATTGATTCTGTTTCTAGCTCTGAATAATAAATGCTGTAATGATCGTAATGATCAATCCTTTATCTCTTTGTGTCAGTTTTTTTATGAAATAAATTTTATGCTCAGTGTATCATGAAGATGCTATATTACCAAAGATGTTGGTCCAACAGTATTATCTCTAGTTAGTTATAGTTGAAATTGCTATATTTTCTCTGAATAGTTTTTTTTCCCCTGCTTTCCTGCTAAGAAAGATAATGAAGTAGGGTTGTTTTTCTTTCACTGCTTTTTATTATGGAACATTTTAAATATATACCAAAGTAGAGAGACTAAAATAATGACCTCATGTACTCATGACCTGGTTTCAGTAGTAGTCAACATTACCAAGCTGTTTTACTTATACAAACCTCCCGTAATTATTTTAAAGCAAATCTCAGACATCATATTACCTCACTGTCAAATAACTTTATATGTGATTGAAAAGACAAGGACTCTTCTTTCTTTTTTTTCTTCCTTCCCTCCTTCCTTCCCTTCTTTCTTTTAAACATAATTGCAGTTCCATTATTATGTCTAAAAAATTTTAGCAAACTTTCTTAATATTATCAAATAGCTGATCAGAATTCAGATTTCCCCAGTTGACTCATAATTGTCTTTGTACAGTTAATTTGAATCAGGATTTGAATAATGTCCATATACCATATTTGTTTGATGTATCTCTTAAGTTTCTTTTTGTCTGTCCTGGTTCCACCTCCCTTTTTTTTCCCTTGCCATTTCTTAAACCTAGTTATTTGTTCTGTAGAATTTTCCATATTCTAGATTTTGTTGCTTACATCCCCATGGTAGTGCTTAGCATGTTCATCTATGCCTTTTTATTTCTGGTAGTTAGATCTAGAACCTTACATAGATAGATATAGGCTTGATTTTTATTTTGGGAAGAATATTTCATAAATGGTGTATACATTCATCAGAAAATATATGAGCTGTTTGTCTCTCTTTGTGATGTTAACATTAATTAGTTGATAAAGTTATTGCTAGCTTGATCTACTATTTATTGTAAAATTTTCCATCAGTCTTACACCTGGAGTTTTAGCAGTCTTTGATAACTACCTAGATCCACTATTTTATTATAGATTGCAAAATGGTAATATTCTAATTCTGTCATTCCTTTTAATTAGCTAGAATTTTTCAATGATGAACTTTATCTTGTCAACTCTTACTACTTTGAAAGCTGTTTTTACTGAATAAATGATTCTTTTCATCAGTTTTTAGAATGAGTCAATTCCTTAAGCATCAGTAAAGTCTATCTTAATGGCTTTTCACTGAAAAAGAAACTCGTGGTTCCTTTTAGTTTTAGCTTTTAATCTGCACAGTTAAAACCATTATTACTGTTTGATGTATTTTTAAAACTTAAGTCTTTGAAGGTAGGAGTTTTGATGTCACCTAATCAGCCCCCTGAAGCACTGAACCAAAACTGCAACAGAAACGCTCATTTCTGCCAGAAAAGTCCCATGAGCACAGCTGAGATTTTCAAAATTATTTTCCATTTCAAAATCCAGCCTTATTTAAACTTCTGTATCAGTGCTTTGCAACTATTGTCATTTTCCTCAATTATAAGGAATTAGCTGACAAAGAAAATTGTTTTAAGTTTAGAATTGGAAAGAATTACATTGATATATATCAGACTTCTTGGATACAGTCTCTCTTTGTTTTATTGTGTATAGTGTATTTGCATAAAAACAAGATGACATTTACTTGATATCCTAATCTGGCATTTGATGTCTCAATCCTCTTTCCTGCATTAATTGAGAGGGTGACATGGATGAAAAATAAGCAGTGGGAATTGATGAATCCCCAAGGACCGGTGATTCTGTTTTCATGCAAATATCTGCACTGGTAAAGATGATGGAAAGAAAAAAAATGCAGAAAATATTTGTCCTCAAAATATAATTGTTTGTCATTTCCCTAGAGCATTGTTAAAATGTTAGTATAGGGCTGATAGTAGGTAGATTATGTCTTTTTGAAAGACAACCCCTGCCCTTGATTTGGTATATGATTATGTCTCAGATGACCCTTTTGGTATGCAGATTTATGAATGCAGTAATATTTTGTATAGGCATTTATAGTTTCTCATGATTGGGGCCTCTTGTTTTGATCTGAGGGTTAATTTATATGAAATTCCCATGAAATATATAGAAATACAAGAAATTGTAAGCTACCTTACCATATAAAGAATTCCATTTCTGTTACTTCCATCTGAGTTCATTGTCCTTCTTTTTGTACTGGAACTGGTGTAGTCACCCTCTAACTGGTCTTCCTGACTCTCAACTACTTTACCCCAGTCCATCTTGTTTGCCACTACCAGATAAATTTTTCTAAAGTGTCATTTCTTCTGTTTGACCTTTGCTCATAAGTCATTAGTAGTACTTCGTTACCCATATGATAAAATTCAGATTCCTTTGCATGGCATTCAACATCCTCTGCACTCTGGTCCTAGCCTAATCACTAGCCTTCTTTCTTACTTCTCTACCCACACACCATGCACTGTTCCCATTTGATGTACCCACTCTTCCCAGAACACTTTACCATCTGTGTTCTTTAAAAATTTTATTTATTTGTGTTTTAGAGAGGGGGGGAAGGGAGTGAAAAAGAAAAGGAGAGAAACATCAATGTGTAGTTGGCTCTTGCATGTCCCCTGCTAGAGACCTGGCGCACACCTCAGCCATGTGCCCTGGCTGGGAATCAAACTAGTGACATTTTGGTTTGAAGGCTGGCACTCAATCCACTGAGCCACACCAGCCAGGGCCACTTTACCATCTTAATTCTCTTTGTGCTATTCCTTTTTCTCAGAGTCCTCCCTGACATATTTCTAATATTAGAGCTTTTATTCATCCGTCTTTATTCTGCCCATTATTTACTGCTTTCATCAGCCTTTCCTTCTCATACTTGATATGGAAAGTAAACTCTTTTTTGGTCTCCCAAATAACTCTAGTTTATTTTGTATGGCACTTTTCCCATTTGGCACTTGGGGAGATTTTTGGTATTTGTCTTATCTCTTGGATTGATTATAAGGTAAGAATCATATTTTTGGGCTTTGTAATCCATAGATTACGTGGTGTATAGTAAAATATGCAATAGGTATTTTTTGATGAACTACAAAAATAGTTTGATTAACTATTGATTCAGTGATCAACTACAGATGACTTCAAATGAAATGACAGAATTTTTCTAATAAAATGCATTGACTTAAAACTGAGAAGGTAGAAAATCCTGGAAATTGTTCTTTTTCTGGCTAGCTTGTGGTTTAGTGATGAAAAGTAATATTTGAAGGTCTTGTGATATCTGGAATGTTTCCTCTTATGACAGTGGATAATTATCAACCATGCATAGTAAAGATAATGTGAAACTTGTTGATAATGGTTTGGTTTTATATTTTACCTGAACCCTACTCCATTGCTATTATGACCTGGGCATGATCCTGACTTAATCTTATAAGTTGCAACACTACATAGCTTGCTTTATTCCTAAGACCCATTGAACTATTGTGACTCTTAATGAATACTTCTGATTATCTGCAGTTTTTACCCTTAAAAAATTATCCCCCTGTCTCTTAAGACTACAAACCTTTTTAGTAGTCATGCAGATGACCTGTTTACTGTCTATATCCAAAATATTTTAAAATAAAATGTAAAAATTGGGAGAGCAGCAGATCATGCTATTTGAATTCAAGGCTAAAGCTCTGATGCATGTTGTTCTTTTCTTTAATAGCTTTATTGAGATATAATTTACATACCCTACAATTCACTTTTTTTATAGTGTAGGATTCAATGATTTTTAGTATATTCAGAGTTGCTGCAACACAATCAGTTTTAGAGCCTTTTCATCACTACCAAAAGAAACTCTACCCATTATTAGTCACTCCCCATTCGCCCCTCCCCATACTCTATAGGTGTAAGAGTAGAAGTAATAAGTGAGTTGAATAAAGATGCAGGATATAAGATGCATATACAAACATCAGTTGTGTTTCTCTCAGTAGCCCATCTTTCTGTCTCTGAATTTGCCTAGTCTGGACATTTTATATAAGTGAAATTATATAATATGTGGTTCTTTGTAACTGGTTTGTTTCACTTAACATAATGTTTTAAATGTTCTTCTATGTTGTAGCATATATCATCACCTCATTTCTTTTTTGGCTAAATAATATTTCATTGCATAAATATAGTTATTCACTAGTTATCCATGTTATATTTATCCATCAGTTGATGGACATTATTCCCACTATTTGGCTATTATGAATAATACTGCTATAAACTTCATGTACAAGCTTTTGTGTGGTCATATCCTTTTCCTTCTTTTGAGTTTTATAACTAGGACTGGAATTTCTGAGTCATATGATAACTCTACACCCAGCCTTTTGAGAAACTGTCAGACTGTTTTTTATAGTGGATGTACCAAGAGTGTATGAGGCTTCCAATTCCTCCACGTCCTAGCCAATGCTTGTTATTTGTTTAAAAAATTATTATCATATCCATTCTAGTGAATATGAATGGTACCTCATTGTGGTTTGAAATTATATTTGCATATAACTAATGCTATCACACAGGTTTTCATGTGCTTATTGGCCCAGCTATATGTTTTCTTGGAAAACTGTCTATTCACATTCTTTGCCTACTTTGAAATTGAAATATTTGTGTTTTTATTATTGAGCAAATCACTTAAATGATTTGCAGACATTTTCATACATCTGTGGATTGTCATTTTATTTTCTTGATGATATTCTTTGATGCACAAAAGCTTTTAATTTTGGCAAAGTCCAGTTCATCAATTATATCTTTTGTTGCTTATATTTTGTGTCATACCTAAGAAACCATTGCCCAGTCCAAAGTCTTAAAGATTTATGCTTATGTTTTCTTCTAAGAGCTTAGTAGTTTAGCTCTTATATTTAGGTCTTTGATCCTTTTTAAGTTAATTTTGTACATTATGTGAGGTATGGATCCAAATTTATTCTTTTGCTTGTGGATATCCAGTTGTTCCAGCACCATATCTTGAAAAGACTATTCTTTTTCGGTTGAATTGTCTTGGCATTCTTGTAAAAAATAAATAAATTAACCGTAAATGTGAGGGCTTATTTCTAGACTTTCAATTCTATTCCATTGATCTATATTTCTATTCTGTGCCAGTATCTCACTATCTTGATTACTATAGCTTTGTAGTAAGTTTTGAAACTGGGATGTGAGTTTTCCGTCTTTGTTCTTTTTCAAGATTGTTTTGGCTCTTCTGGGTCCCTTGAATTTTCATAGATATTTTAACTTGTCAGTTATTTCAAAGAAGTCAGCTGGGATTTTGATAGGGATTGCATTTAATCTCTAGATCAATTTGGGGAGTATTACCATCTAAATATTAAGATCAATCATGAATGTGTATATCTGTCTCTTTACTTACGTATTTTTAAATTTCTTTCAACAATATTTTATAGTTTTCAAAGTATAAGTTTTATACTTCATTTATTAAAATGTATTCATAAGTCCTGCTGTAAGAAAATCTTGTGTTCTTTTTTTTTTCTATTTTTGCCTCTATGAGGATAAAATCATAGCAGACTGACATGGACAATTCTGAATTTTAAAAAATGTACTCATACATATTTTATTTTCTGATGTACTATAAGTGAAGTTATTTTCTTAATTTCATTTTCATTTTGCTTCTTGCTACTGCAGAGAAATACAGTTAATTTTTATGTGTACATTTTATATCCTGCAACTTAACTCATTTTTAGTTCTGATTGTGTTTCAGTAGGTTACTTAAGATTTTAAATACACTACATTAGGTCATCTGCAAATAGAGATAGTTTTACTTTTTCATTTCCAATCTGAATATTTTATTTCATTTTCTTGCCTAATTGCCCTGTCTAGTAAGTCTAGTACAGTGTTAAATAGAAGTGGTGAGAGGGGACATAACTGTCTTCTTCCTAATTTTAGGGAGAAAGCATTGTGATGTTAGCTGTGGGTTTTTTGTAGATGCTTTTTGTCAGGTTAAGGAAGTTATCTTTTACTCTTTGTTGAAGAGGTATTGAATTTGATACATTTGTCCTTGATTACACTTTCCCATACATTATAAACTAGGTAAATATCTCAATTTAATTTATATTCACTTACTTGGACTGGTTTGAAATTACCTTGGTACTATAAAGAAAAAATTAGCAAAGAAGTTAGTAAGTAAATAAGATCATACTAAGTATATTATCATCAGAGAAGTTTTAAGAAGTTTAACTTATCTTGGTATAAACAGGTGCTTCTGCTAATTTATAGTCTAATTCTGTATGTTTATTGAGCAGTTTCAGTAGAACTGTTATTTGGCTAAATTAATCACCATAGTCTTTTAAAAGAAACACTTTATTGTAAACAGATTGAGAATTCCCCATTTAAGCTTGATATTTCATCCCAATAATCTATATTGATGAAGTTGTCTGTACCAGAATCTAATTGATACAACTTTCTTTGGTGGTAGTACCAAAGAAAAACTTCTGTTTCAAGCCAGCCTGTGTTATAGTAGGCTTTTCTACCCTCTAGTCATACGATTTTTTAAAAAGTTATCATTTATATTTAGCAGTCCAGATAAAATTCTAAAGAACATTTAGCTCTTTTAATTTTTTTATTTTAATATGAAGTAGGACAGGGAGAGAATAATCGGCACTCTTATACCCTGAATATTCTTCACTGTGGCTTGATGTCAGAGTTATTTGCCTGGCTTACTTTATAAGGTCTGTTCACCCTTACCTCTGTAGTAGTAAAAAGTTAAATTAACTTGACTGATTGAAGAGAAAAATCATCTAGCCTTGAACCTCTAGATGGCAGCGTGAGTCTTACTGTACTACTAGTTTTTCCTCTGCCCCTTTCTCTTGAACCATGTTTCTGATTTAGGTAAAAAATTCTTGTGACTTTACCAGACTACTTGCCTAACTTTGTTGATGCCTTGCTTGATTTTTAGTGTTTTGTTTTTATTTTCATCTCTCCATCTTCTTTTCCAAACAATTTCTTAAGCTGTATTTTGTTTACTTTTTTATTGAATTTATGTATTGGGGTGACATTGGTTAATAAAAATTATATAGGTTTCAGGTGTACAATGCTCTAATATATCACCAGTATATTGTATTAATATTATGTGTTCACCACTGAAAGTCAAGTCTTCTTCTGTCACCACTTATGCCCCCTTTACCTTCTTTTACCTGTCCCCACCTCCTTTCCCTCCGGTAATCACCTCCTGTTGTTGGTGTCTATGAAGTGTTTTGTTGTTGTTGTTTTTTGCTTAATTCTTTCATCTTTTTCAGCAAGTCCCCTAAACCCTCACCCCTCTAACAACTGTCAGTCTATTTTCAAATCTGTGAGTCTGTTTCTATTTTATTTGTTTATTTTGTTCATTAGATTCCACATGTAAGTGAAATCATATGGTATTTGTCTTTCTCTGATTGGCTTATTCCACTTAGCATAATACTCACCAGGTCCATCCATGCTATTGCAGAAGGTAAGATTTCCTTTTTTTACAGCCAAGTAGTATTCCATTGTGTAAATGTACCATAGCTTTTTCATTCACTCCTATACTAATGAGCACCCGGGCTGCTTCCAAATCTTGGCTATTGTAAATTACACTGCCATGAACATAGTGCATATATTCTTTCAAATTAGTGTTTTAGGTTTCTTCTGATATATTCCCAGAAGTGGAATTGCTGAGTCATAAAGCAGTTCCATTTTTAAATTTTTGAGGTAACTCCACACTGCTTTCCACAGGGGCTGCACCAATCTGCATTCGCAGCAACAGTCCACAGGGTTCTCTTTTCTCCTCGATAGCCATTCTGACTAGTGTGAAGTGATAACTCATTGTGATTTTAATTTGCATTTCTCTGATGATTAGTGATGTTGAGCATCATTTCATATGTATATTGGCCATCTGTATGTCCTTTCTGGAGAAGTGTTTATTCAGGTTCTCTGTACATCTTTTAATTGGATTGCTTAGGGGTTTTTTTGTGATTGAGTTTATAAGTACTTTATAAATTTTGGATATTAACCCCTGATCAGATATATCATTGGCAAATATGTTCCCCCATTTAGTTCATTGACTTTTCATTTTGTTAATGGTTTCCCTTGCTGTTCAAAAACTTTCTAGTTTGATATAGTCCCATGGTTTATTTTTCTTTTGTTTCTCTTGACCGAAGTGATATAGCAGAAAAAATATTTTTGTGAGAAGTGTTCAAGATTTTACTGCCTATGTTTTTTCTAGGATTTTTATGGTTGCAAGTCTGACATTTTAAGTCTTTAATCCATTTTGAATTTATTCTTGTTCATGATATAAGGAGGTGGTCTAGTTTTTTGGGGTTTTTTTTGCACATATTTGTCCAGTTTTCCCACACCATTTATTGAATAGACTATGTTTTTGCCTCTTTGTCAAATATTAATTGACCATAAAGGTCTTGGCTCTCTATTCTGTTCCACTGAACTCTATGCCTATTTTTTATGCCAGTACCATGCTGTTTTGATTAGTATGGCGTTGTAATATAGTTTGATATCAGATAAGGCAATTCCTCCAACTTTGCTCTTCCTTTTCAGGATTGAGTTGGCTATTCAGGGTCTTTTGTGGTCCCATATAAATATTTGGACCATTCGTCCTGGCTGGTGTGGCTCAGTGGATTGAGCACTGGCCAGTGAACCAAAGAGTCAGTGGTTCGATTCCCAGTCAGGGCACATGCCTGGGTTGTGGACTAGTAGGGGTGTGTGAGAGGCAACCACGCATTGATGTTTCTCTCTTTCTCATTCCTTTTCCCTCTGTCTAAAAATAAATAAATAAAATCTTTAAAAAAGTTTTTTTTGGATGATTTGTTTTAGTTCTGTGAAATATGCCATTGGTATCTTGATATGAATTGCATTGAGTCTATAGAATGCTTTGGGTAGTATGGAAATCTTTAAAAAAATTTTTTTAATCTATTTTTAGAGAGAGAGGAAAGCAGGGAGAGAGAGATCAATTTGTTTCACTTACTGATGCATTCATTGGTTGATTCTTGTATGTGCCCTGACTATGGATTGTACCAGAAACCTTGGCGTACTGGGATGGCGCTCTAAACAACTGAGCTACTTGACCAGGACCTTACTGATGTTCATTCTTCCTATCTGTGAACATAATATATGCTTCTGTTTATTTGTATGTTCTTCAGTTTCTTTCCTCAGTGTCTTACAATTTTCCAAGTACAGGTCTTTTACATCCATGGTTATATTTATTCCTAGGTATTTTATTTTTTGATGCAATTATAAATAGGTCAACGTCCCTGATGAACATAGATGCTAAAATGCTCAACAGAATATTAGCAAACCAGATGCAGCAACACATTAAAAAGATCATACACTATGATCAAGTGGGATTGGTACAATATCCACAAGTCAATAAATGTGATACACCACATAAATAAAAAGAAGGATGAAAACCACATGATTATATCAATAGATGCAGGAAAAGCATTTGATAAAATCCAGTACTCATTTATGGTAAACACTCTTAGCAGAGTAGAAACAGAGGGAACATACCTCAATATAATAAAGGCTGTATATGACAAACCCACAGCCAAGAGCAAACTGAACGGGCAAAAATTACAAGCATTTCCCTTAAGATCAGGAATGAGACAAGGATGTCCACTTTTACCACTCTTATTCAACATAGTACTGGAAGTTCTGGCTACAGCAAATGGACAAGAAGAAGAAATAAAAGGCATCCAAATAAGAAAGGAAGAAGTAAAACTGTCATGTGCAGATGACATGATAACTGTATATAGAGAAACCCTAAAGATTCCACAAAAAACTACTATAACTGATAAATGAATTCAGTAAAGTGGCAGGATACAAAATAAATATCCAGAAATCAGTTGCATTTTTAAAAAGATTTTATTTATTTTTAGAGAGAGGATAAGGGAAGGAGAAAGGAGAGACATTGATTGGTTGCCTCCTCTATGCACCCCAGTTAGGGACTGAACCGGCAACCCAGGCATGTGCCCTGACTGGGAATCAAACCAGTGGCTGTTTGCTTTGTGGGATAGTGCCCAACCATCTGGGCCTAACTGAGCCACACTGGTCAGGGCAGTAGGATTTTAGTATACCAATAATGAACTATCAGAAAAGGAACTAAGAAAACAATCCCATTACAGTAGCAGTGTATGTCTTTGATACTCAGAGTCCTTTCATTTCTCTATTGTCAGAAATAACATTTTGCTTTCGATTAAAGAGATTGTTGTATAAAAATTCTCAAAATGTGGTAGTTGAATTCATTGGTTTCTATACCTGAATGTAAGACCCTCAAAATCAATTCAGTGCTCTGATTTCAACTTTTCTTGTTCTGTTCTTTGACTGTTGGTATTTTGTGATATTAGACAATGTCTCGGTATGTGAAAGCAGGGATGTTAGCTAAAATTGATAAAATAAACTCTTCAAGAATAACTTAATTGTTTGAAAATACAACCTTCAGTTATGTAGCCATTTTGAGTGGTGAAATAATAGTGAAAGAATGAAGTGTTCATTTCAGTGACTCTTTGAGTGCCTATTTCCTGCAAGGCTCTGTAGGGCCTACAAAGATGAATAAGACATAATTCTGGCCCTGTGCAAATTAAAATCTAGTAGGAAAGGGAGATAAGACAATTAAGTAAATGATTCATCATAGAAGGTAGAGGAGATAAGCTCCATAAGAGTACAAGGAACTGGGAATAGGGGAGAAGAGGGCAGTTACATTAGATTGCTGTAAGAATGCCAGATAAGTTCACTTTATAAGTCATGATGGATTGATGAGTAAGGATTGCCTAGATCTGTTTAATTGAAAAGGATTTTGAGAAGGAGGTGAGATTCAGTAGTCAATTAGTGTTGTCTGCTATGAACAAGGGAAAGGAATGCGGTATTATTTGCTATTTTTGGATCATTGAAAAATATACCTTCAAGAACACATAGATCTGGATAGGTGGAAATGGGAAGGGACCATATTCCAAGTGGAATGGAAAAAAAAGAAAAAGCCAAGTTTGATAGTACTGCTATGCTCAAGGAACAGTGTGAGTGATTTAATCTAGCCTATAAGGAGCCCAGGTTATATTAGGGATCATTAGAACTAAGACTAGGAGGGAGATAGGTGCCAGATTAAGGAGGGCTTTGAACTCTGTGGGATGAGGAGTTAGACTCATAGGTCACAGGGAGTATATGAAATATCTTTTGAATGTATTGATGACTATAACATTAATTATTTATTCACCATAGATGCTTTGTGAGATATTTTACTGAAAGAGGCTTTACCACAAGTCTGTTTATTGTAAAGATAAAGGAAAAAGTAAAAATAACCTAGCATTACCACTAAGAGATAACCACCGTTAACATGCCTTGCGTTTGCTGGTCTTCCCTCTTTATGTATGGATGTGTGCTTAAATTTGTGTGCCCATGCATTTCTGCAGACATAACTTTTAGCATAACTGAGACTAAAGTCTGTGTGTATAGTTTTAGCCTGTACATACTTTTTAAAAATTTATTCTATCATAAGCATTTTTCTGTGTCATTAAAAATTCTATCATTGAAAATTTCTTAGTAGGGAAGTCACTTACTTTTAGAAGACGTTAGTGCATAGGATAGAATGGAACAGTAGAGATAGGGGACTGGCAGCTACTGTGGGAGTTCCAGCAAAAAGAATTGAGGGCTTGAATGGTGGCAGTGAGAATAGAAAGAAGTGCACTGACAATAGATGTTTCAGGTGTGTCGTTTTCAGAGCCGGTAGGTAAGTGTCTAGACAGGTCTTAAGGTGTAAGTTGAAATTAAGAGTTTACCATGATGTTTTGAGCCTGGTTAATGATAGGAAAGTCAGAAGAAGAGAGAGATATGCTTAAAGAAAAAAATCACCTGCCCTGGTTGGTGCAGCTCAGTGGATTGAGCTCCAGCCTGCAAACCAAACAGTTGCCAGTTTGATTCCTGGTCAGAGCCCATGTCTAGGTTGCAAGGCCGGGTCCCAGGTTGGGAGTGTGCAAGAGACAACTGGTCGATGTTTCTCTCTTGCACAGTGCTATTTCTCTCCCTTTCTCTCTCTCTAAAAATAAATAAATAAATAAAAATTTTTTTAAGGAAAAAAATCACCTGATTCTTTTTACATGTCCCTTAGTAGGCAGGCACCTTAATTTTCATAGTAATAAGTAAATTGCATTAGTATAGGTTGATGTTACTAATAGAATTAAAGCAATGCTCTTATCAAGTTTAGTCACATCACCTAGACAACATGAAATGTTTTAGATAGTTTTTTTCTCAGAGAAATGAATTTGTGAAACAAAATATCCGTGACTTCGGAAGTGGATTTGTAGAGTCCCTATACCCTTTGGCAGATTATTAAGCCTCTAAATTGAATAAATTACTTCGGTATATAGTTTTCATACATAGTAGTACTTTTTCATTTAGTTACCTATCTATAGCTATTCAGGAAATTGTTATGGCCTTTGTATGTAGTATCCGACCAAATCTTTATTAACTGGGAAAAAATTTCAGAAGTTTAAATTTGAAGTAACAGTAATTGGCCTAAAATATTTGATGTTGATGCATCCATCTATTAATTAACAGTTCTATTTAGGTTACATGAGCACCAGGCTTAACTCCTCCTAGGAGAGAAGACTGCATTTTACAAATAGTTGGAGATTTGTGTGATCTCTAATCGAGACGAATATACTGCCAAACTGCGTTCCATAACGGCACCTTATGCAGCCTCGCTAACACCAAGTATGGTAATTTTTAAAAGTCACTGCCAACTAGATATATAAAATATTAATGTCTTTTTATTTAATAATTTTTATTGTATTTTTTAATTGCCATTTAGTCTCCGTATACCCCTGTGCAATAACCACACTGTTGTCCATAAAACAGTATTTAGTTTTAATGTTTTGTTTCTTCACTTGTGAAAATCAAAGTTTTTTTTTTTCATGTTTCTTGATGATTTCTGTTGACAAGGACTGGAAATTCAAGAAAATGTAGGTTTAAATTATTTTAACCTGAAAAATAAAGCCAGGGAACTTGATTAAAAAGTCTGTATAACTCAGTGGATTTAATAGCAGCCCATAAACTGAAAGGTTGCAGGTTTGATTCCTGGTCAGGGCACATGCCTGGGTTGAGAGTTCAGCCCTGATCGGGGCATGTGTGAGAGGCAATCGATTGATGTTTCTCTCTCCCATTAATTAATTTTTCTCTTCCCCTCTCTCTCCCTCCCGTTCCCTCTCTCTAAAAGTAATAAATAATTTTCTGAATCAACCTAGAATGTGTAATTTGTATTTCTCAAATGGTAAATGAAACTTGTTTTTGTTTTCTTTGTTTTCTGCATTGCCGCACCATCTCACCATAGTCATTAGCATCGCGTCCTATTTAGGTAGTGATATAATATAAAATCTAGAACTCCCACTTTGAGGAGATCAAGGTTATTTCTCATAATTAGAAATTGTTGATATAGCCTTAAGTATTTTGTTTTTAAAAATATATTATGATAATGGGAAATAAAACATGCCTTTTTTTTTTTTTCATTTTCCCTTGGTTAACAAATTAGGATACACAAAGCCTTAAATTACCTTTAAGGCCTATAAGCATTCATATCTTTTATCTATTAGTCAAGTTATTTCATAAACCCAACATTGCTTCTGAAATGGCTTTACATACAAAGAGGATTTTATCATAAAATGCAGTGTGTTATCCCCTTCTGAATTTTTGCTGGGAGGGGTCAAGGATAGAGGAAAGTGGACAGGGCATAAATTAATTTGGATGGTATTGGGTTGAAAGTAGCATTCTGCATAATTCTACAAAATAAGAGATAAGGTAAGGTAAGACTATATACATAATGAAACAAAGTTGAACATTAGGGGAATAACCAAGTGAATTATAGTACATCCATATAGTAGAAGACAATGTAGCCATTAAAAATCGTGTTATAGCATTGAAGAGCATTAAATGACAGAAAAATGCTCATTATGTGAAAAGATAATTGCAAGTGAAAAAAATTCAAAACAAAATCAGCAATTTCTTGCTGATTTTTTGTTTATTTATTAGTTTAGTTTTTGACACTTGAGATTTCAACAAAGTTAAGAGTGTTTTTAAGTATAATGTTGGTTCCTTTATTTTCCTTAGTTTTTTTCACTAGTTTGTGTTAGAAATATGATCTAGGAGGGTGGTGATATTGCATGGAATTTACAGATGATGACAAAGCACTTTGCTATAGGAACTCTAGAAAAAGAATGACTTTGATATGTAGAAGAGAAATATCTCTAACCTTTAAGTTTAAACTTAAAACTTGGCAAAACCTACCAATATTTGGTATAACTGAAAAAGACCTGAGAAATATAATAGAAGAAAGGAATGATTTCTTTTTTAAAGGAAGGACTTTTATATTTAAATGTAGGAGACTACATGGACTAGTTAATAGTGAAGAACTTTTTTGATAAGATAGTTGAATCTAATAGGTTGTGTAGTTATGCGTATGGAATGCAAAGCAAAAAGCTAAAATGAGACTTCAGATGATATAAAAATATTCCACTGTTCCATCACTTTTGTTCTCTAATAAACTTAAAACTTTAAGTATAACATAAAGAAAAGTATACATTATATTGTACCCCTCAATGAATTTTCATAAAATCAATATTCCCATAAAACTGTGACTAAGTGCAGATCAAGAAATAGAACTTTTCCAACATACAGATCCTCCTTCACTGCCTTCCTAGACACTGCCTGTCCCATCCCCAAAGGCAAGTGCTGTTACTTAAAAGGATTTTGCTTATTTTTGAAATTTATGTAAATCACAAATTATGTACTCTTTTTGGGCTTCTTTTGCTCAACATTTCAATTCTGACATTTTTTTATGTCCTTGTCTTTAGCAGTCATTAGTTTTTATTGCTGTTTAGTATTCCACTGTAAGAATTGAACATATTTTACTTTTTCATTCTACTAATGATGAATATTTGGACTGTTTACAAATTTTGGTTATTACAAATAAATACTATGAATACTACCTGGTGCATAAAAAGTAGTTTTGGGTAGCAGCAGCTTGTAGGTTCTAGTGAAAGCCATAGGTAGGAAGATCACCCTGAGAGGATATGTAACATTAAAATCGAACACAGATGTGGTAAGCAACCTTGGACATGGTCCACTGTGAGTGTAAAATGCTGTGTAAAGTGCTTAGTAAGTGTGGGTCTAAGTAAAGCAAGTACACTGTAGTGCAACAATATATGTATTTTATGTCAAAGACTATACAAATACTCCTTACCTAGCTGAAAATAATGGTTAAAGTCATGGAATTTTTATAATATGTATTTTTAAGGGTTAAATATGAGGATTTTTGCTATTATAAAACAGTACATACTCTATAGAAAATATAAAGTTATGTCAACTGTAACTGAAAAATAAAATTTTTAAAAATCTTTCAAAAAGTAAATATTAAAAAAGCAAAAATCACTCATCCAAATTGTCGAAACATTCCTTTCTGAGATACTTCACACATACACACATACATATGTATATAAAGAACTATTGTATACACATAAATATTTTACATACATGGCATCATGCTATTCCTATTAGAAACCTGCTTATTTGACTTAGTGCATTGTGAACATCCTTCAATACCTATAAAAACAGCAAAATCGTCAAATTTATGACTATGCAGAGTATCATATAATTACTTATAATGCATTTTTAAAATTCTTTCTAAATGGACATTTAGGTTGTTTCCAGTGTTTTACTAAAGTAAATCATGCTTGATCTAGATCAACATTAAAATTTTTTATACATATTGCCAAAGTTACCTCCAGAAAGACTTGTCCAAGTTATATTTCTAAGAACAGTAAATGGAAGTACTTGTATTCCTATATCTTAGCTAACCCTAGATATCGTGAAACTTTTTAATACTTTCCCATTTTATAGGTGAAAAATTGTTTCAATATTTTATATGCATTTCTTTGATTACCCATAAAGTTATGTTTACTGGCCACTTGTTTGTCCTTTTTTTTATTTTCCTGGTATATTCCTTATCTATTTTTCTATTGGTTCATCTCCTAGAATTTAAAGCTAAGAAGATAGGTTTAAAGAAATGGCTTTTCCAGGGTCATCCAGTAATTTAGTGACAGAATTGGTAATCACAGTGTGTTTGAGCTGGAAGGGAATTTTTAGAAATCATCAAGTCCCAATGCTCCGATGTTACAGAAACAAAAGCATAAAGCCTGAGGCAGCTACTCAGCTCATGAGTTTACAGAACCAGGAATCTGAATGATGCCTTATGAAGGGGGAAGGGCAAGTCACATTTTTAAGCCTGCTATGTTTCTGACATGTGGTTCCCTGTTTAATTCTCACTACTATTCTACTATGTCCATTTGAACAGGTAAGGTAACTAAGGTTCACAGAGCTTCAATAATTTGCCAAAGTCACACAGCTAGTAACTTGCAAAGCTGGGACTAGAATCCAAGGTTTCTAATTCTTAATCCAGGGGTATCATTGCTTCTTAGAATAGAAACAGTAGATATGTTTCTTGGTTTCACTCAAATACTTACTTGATAAAATATGATTTTTTTTCTTCTTGGAAACTGGTATATAAAACTCTGCCTCTATTTAATAGCTCATGTTTGATAACTAGACACCAATCTTACACTTAGGAACTTAAGGAACTTTTCATTATAAGCAAAAGCAAATCAGAGACAATGTCTCTGCTTATGGGTGAATAGAATTGAAATCCATGAGCTAGATGTGAACTGCTTTTTCTATGGTAATGATGACTGGGTTGAAACTCTCAATATTTCCTTAGAACTATTTTTATTCCATGGAGAATAAAATTCTAATATATAAAATGAAAATGAGATTTGGGTTTTCTGAAGTGTAAAATGGACCTTAAATCATCAAGGAGTCAAATAGGAACAAAATCGAAACCATGTCAATTGTATCATACATATCTCTTAAAAAATCCTATTAACCTTTGTTTCTTGACAAAGCTCAGAATTTCAAAATCATACTAGAGCTAATTTGGTTGAAATTTCATTTTATAGAGGTGCACAATGATTAGTATTGACTTTGTTGACACTATTGGTTTGGTTTAGTTATGTAGAAATTAGTTGGTACACTCTCTGTTCTGTGAAATTGCTTTCCAGAGAGCTCTTGTGTTTTGGTTGATGTTTTCTAAACCTGCTAATTTCATCTAAAGAATTAGGGGGGGTGGAAGAGTACAGGAGGTGATAGAATCTTCCTTTTTTCTTTTACAGAGGACTTTATAATCTTACAGAATAGAGATCTAACAATTAACTCCTATTATTAGCCTTCAATGGTGGTAATCTAATGTCTTCTTTAAGAAATAGACATTATTGCTTATCTTGGTATTTTTTTTGATTTGCTGTATTGGAACAAGAGTTGCACATTAATTAGCACTTATAGATTCTGGAAAAGTGTGGGATTTTTGTTTTGTTTTGCTTTTTTTCTCCCTTTTCATTTTTTCCTTCCCTTATGTAGTGGCCTTTGCGACTTAATGAATGTGAAAAACAAAGTTGGGTAGTTGAGAGCAGTATTGCTAAAGCCATACCTTTTTAAAGCTCACGTAGAGATGGTCCATGAGAGTGTAGACCATTAATTAACTCAGTCCACTATCAAAAAACAAGTATTACCTGAAGTAATTCTTATTCTAGTATCAAGCATAACAGTCCTTTAAAATCTTCTTTGGAATGTTGAAAATAGATCAAATGAAACCTTCAGAATTGTTATTTATTGAGGAAGAAGAAACCTCCAATTTCATTCATCTATTGTAGCTCCACTTTCTCATTTTAATGCTCTGTCCGCAGTGGTGATGGTAAAGATGTCCTGCACCTACAGAGATGGCAGTAGGAGACGGGACATAACCTTTCTGTTTATTGCGTGTTGCAGTTTGGCCTGTTTTTAGACAGAATTGCTCTGTGGGGCTTCTAGTGGAGAGTGAAGGAAATCAAGATAGCAGCAAGAAATCAGAATTTACACATGGCTGTGAATTGGCTAATTTTAACATGCAGTTAGTTAAGAAATGATTACAGCCCGAGGAGTCATGACCTCAACTTTTCATCAGCTCCATTGGATTGTGCCTCAGTTTGGAAATGAAGGAGGTATGCGGAAGTTTTAATTGTACCTGTGTGATTTATCCCTAGTCAGCTCTTTAATTTCTTCTGGCTGTCTGAGGTTTCCGACATGCTGTAAATTTCCCCAAGTTTTTCATTATCTGCAATTTCTTTATGACTCGTGAATCGGAGTGGAGAGAGAGTGTGGATTTACAGCGGAGATAAACATGTCCATAAAGTCTGTATCTGTGTCAGTAATTGTACTGCTGTCAGTGACTGTCCTGTTTTACAGGCCTCTCTTGGGAAAGGAACAGGCTTCACTACCTGCAGCACTGAAGTGCTTGCTTTGATTTGCACTAACTTGCTGGGAGATTAGGTGGGAATGGTAGGATAGGAATTGATACTGGATTTTGGCCTCTCTTGTTTGTTTGTTTGTTTAAGGTCAGGTGACTTTGTATTGGATAATTGTGGGTAAAACAGAACAGAGATAATGTTTATTCCCTAAGTGAAAATGCAACTTATATTGATATGGTAGATGTGAAAAATCTTTCTAACTTCATTTTATACGATGCCTTTAAGATGACTTTCCTTTCTGTCACTGTTGATCAACTTGGGTCTTTTTTCATCTCTCCATTTTCCTTTTCTTAGAATTGAAACAGGATTTCTTTTTCAGAACAGTCATTCCTCCTCAAGAGTGGGGCCAGCTGGAGTTTTGATGACAACTACATCAACTATTAATGGCTCTTTTCTGATTGCTAGAAGTGGTGTGCTCTCAACACACTTTTTCCACTCGTTTTCTTCCTTCCTGACACGCCAAGCAGTGTTCTTCATGGAGTAAGCTTGTGAAGTTACACTGTTACATTATTCCAGTTTGGGAAAACTTCTAGCATATGGCTTACTAGGCCCAATTTAACAACCATACAAAATAACCTAAAAAAATCAACCAAATAAAATCTCAAGTCATCTTCATAATTTGATGCTATAAACTCTCTATTTTGTTTTATGATTAAAAAAAAAACTGTTTTCTTTCATGAAGGCTTTATTGGAACTGCTTGACATCCTTTTCTTTTTCCTTCTGTCTTTTATCTATTTTGTACAACCTAATTGTAAGCACAGTAAATTTGGACTAAGGACTTTTACCTCTGTGCCTGCTCAATTTATCAAAAGCAGAATGAGATGTCTAGCTAGGTCTGATTATAGAAATAAGCTTTCTGATTGCGCAGGTTGAAAGGCTTGTCATTACTAAGAATGTTTCCTCCCAGAACATAGTTATTTGGGGGCTCAGGGGGTATAGAATTCTAACTTTGCAGGGGGAGCATTTTTTCTCCTCGTTAAAAGAAAAATAGTTTATGGTTGCCTGCTCCTGTTCTTGCCACTGTCAGCTGTCAAATTCAGTAAAAACAAGAGTTTAATTAGCCAACAGACTCACAGTGTTGGAGGATAATGGCATTAACAAAGAAGAGAGCAACACAAAAACAATTATTTGAATACGCTTATGTGTACCTGATATTCTCTGATATGGCTCCACAGCAGAAACTGATAACCTTGTATTAAGGATTAACATAGGCCTAGGAGAATGTTTTGGTAACATGTCTCCAGATTGAAAAAGGACAAGCAATTTCTTTCTAACTGTCCTTAATCAAGGTGAGAATGATATCCAAGAGTAGCCAGGCTTGAAACTAAAGGGCAAGCTAGAGTGAAAAACTTCATGCAGTGGTTTACTTTTGAAAATCCCTTCTTTGAAGTTATGGGTAAAAAAAGAATTTATTTCAAATTATCAAGTAAATGGATATTAATGCCAGAAATAAGTCAGGAAAACCCCTCTTCACTCATTTAAGAGGAATGCCATTAAGTGTCCTTTTCTTTCAGAAATTTATTGTGAAAAAATTTTAAACACCCAATGAGCCACCTTTCTCTCTCTCTCTCTCTCTCTCTCTCTCTCTCTGCACACACACACACACACACACACACACACACACACACACACGGTCTGTGCAGACAGTATCCAGCCATGTAATATGAAAAATAGACATTTATTGAAGAAGATAACAAGATACAAAAAACATTGTACATAGGACAGTGATGCCTCACACAGTTCTCTCATTCCCTGTCAGCTGCCCTGTTGTATTTTCATGAATCTCATTGATGGTATGAAATCTCTTCCTTTTCAAAGGTGATTGTAGTTTTGGGAAAAGCCAGAAGTCACAGGGCGTCAAATCTAGCCTGAGTTGGGGGAGCTGACTCATCTACTGATTTGATGGTTTGCCAGAACACTCTGCATGAGATGTGATGCATGAGTGGGTGCATTGTTGTGATGAAGCTGCCAATCACCAGTTGCCCATAACTGCAGCCTTCTGAATCATCCAGATAGTTTCCGCAGAGGAATATTCAAGATCAATGCAAAATTTGGTGCAGATTTGTTGTTCTCCTTGCTGAGTCATTTTGAATGCCATGGCCCCACAGTACATATGCTCACTCAATGGCATCTACTGCCCCCACTGACCAGTACAGTGAGGTCATCATTGTTCATGCATGCTCATTGCAGTCCAATCTCCTTGGCTGCCAGTTTATATTGGTTTTGCACAAACGATTCTCGTTATATTAACAGTAGTTGGACTTTTTCTGAGTAAACCTTGTATAGGTGCACACTTATGCTTATTTTTTTTCTCCTTGAACTACTTGGAAGTAAATTTTAGACATTGGGCACTTTGCCTCTAAATATTTCAGAGCACATCTCTTAAGAATATGACAGTTTCCTACATTACAATAATTGCAAAAATTTCTTATGTCCTTCCACATTCAGAACTCCTCAGTTGTTTCTGAAAATCTTGTGTAGCTTTTTAAAGCCCAAGATCCAATTAAGGTTCAGACATTGTAAATGTCAATACATTCTTGATAGGAAAACATTTAAAACTAAATTCTGCATACCAGTTCTTTTAATAAATATTTACCAGTTTTTCCTTATGGTGAACATATATTTACTCCAATGACTATCATGTTGCTGTAGAATATCAAGTTTCAGTTTCTTCCTCTACAGCAAACCTGCTTTTATCAAGCTTCTTTAACCTATTTCTGGTATTGTCTCCTTCTCCTAACCAAATTAGCTGTAGAATTGATCTTTTCTCCAATAACTACTCCACTGTGCAGTCAGAGTAATATTTTTGAAAGTTCACAAATTGACATGTGACCTCATTCCCTGCTTAAAACCCATCAATGGTTTTCCATTGCTCTTAGGATAAAATTTTTTTAAAAACCTCTTTAATTTGGCCTTACAGCTCTGCATGATCCAGCCTTTCTCACACCATACTTTCCTCTCTGAGCGTGGGTTCTACAAATTCTGAAAGAGGAAAAAATAATGAATTGGGGGAACACCTCGTAGAAGAGGTAAAATTTGAAGTAGGACTTGGTGGCTATTATTTGCCCATGGGAGGAGGGAAGGCACTTAAGACTGGGAAGCAATTTTTGAGTATGGATTGGTTAGAGTACTAAAAGGTTGAAAAAGGGAGGAGCTAGATTATGGGCAGCCTAATAGACGAGACAGGAATTATTTTCAGAAGTCTGATAGCAGTCCCTAGAGAGAATTGAAGGACGCAGTGCTGGGTCCAAGAGGCTAACTAGGAGGCTGTTGCAGTCCGAGAATGCAATGACTGCTTGTCCTAGATAGGATAATGTGAATGCAAAGAAGGCAATATTTAGCGGGGAATATAGATACGAAAGTGTGGCAGACTAGAGAGACACAAGAGTCAAGATGATTTCAAGATTTTAAGCTCCCATAACTCAGAGAATACATGTAGGGTAGAAGTGGAGTATGCATTATAAAAACTCAGTTTTGTTTGCTAAAGGATTGTTAAACCATCTTTGAAATGATAAACTACTATCAGAGTTATAGGCTAAAAGATTGTGGAATGAGTTCAACTGCATATAATAAGAAATTCAAAATAATTGTAGCTTACACAAGGTAATTTTTCCCCCCACAACAATGAAGGCTGGAGGTAGACAGGTTCAGGCTGGTAGGGTAGCTCCCCAGTGTCACCAAGGACATTCCATTTTCTTAGAGCATGGTTTCTGTCCTAAAGGATACCTCCTTGTCGAACATGACTGCTAGAGTTCTAGCCATCATGCCTGAGCTGGAGACCAGAAGAAGGTGGAAGGGAGAAGGGCAAAAAAGGGGTTCCCACAAAGCTTACTCCTTTCCCTTTAAGCAGCCTTACTGGAAGTCACACAGAATGTAGTCATCTGTACCAAGCTAGCTACAAAAGAATGTAATCTTTCATTCTGGGCTGTAATTATGCTTGCTAAAAATTGTTTTGTTAATAAGGAGGAAAGGGAGAATGGGTATTGGGATAAGCAACCAACATTCTCTGCCACAGGGAACAAGAGGCCTGTGTAAAAGCAATGATTGATCAGTAGAAGCAGAAGAATGTGAGATGATGGTTATGTTGTAAAGCTCAGATCAGTGATTTTAGAGGTGTGTGTATGGATATTAATGTATGAATTGGGCTTCATTCTTAAAATTTGTTGACTATCTTGTGTGAATTATAACAAAAGGTTACAGGTTGATTCTGTTTTCTTATGTCTGGTACTCTATAAATAAGTGAATGTATGCCTAACATCTCAGCTCTTTTTAATCTTCAAGGAGGCAAACCACTCAAGAAATGGTCAGCTTTTAATAGTGACCATTTTCAATGGTCAACTTATAAATATTTGTATTTACTTCTGAGTAGAACCTGCTGTAGATGTTTCTAGTTGTGGAGAAGAGAAACATTTGGTTCTCTGATTTCCATATATTTGCCAAAACAGATTCAAACATAACAAAAAATAAGATTGTTTACATAAAATTATCTTTTATGCTGTTAGCTTGACTAGTGATTGATTCAAGGACTGATTTTTATTTTCACTGTGTCTCACATAGCCTTATGTAGGCTTCCAGTTTTCCTGAAAGAATGACTGGATTATTCCTGGGTCCTGTATGATGTAGGCTTTGGTGATATTTACAAGTTAAAGGTAGTCTGTACTGTTTAGCATATTAAAATTTGCCAGTTAAAAAAATGGCTAGCTGCCCAGGCTGGTGTGCCTCAGCGGATTGAGTGCTGGCCTGCGAACCAAAGGGTCGCTGGTTTGATTTCCAGTCAGGATACATGCCTAGGTTACAGGCCAGGTCCCCAGTAGGGGGCGTGTGAGAGGCAATGACATGTTGATGTTTCTCTCCCTCTCTCCTTCCCCTTCCCCTCTCTAAAAATAAATAAATAAAATCTTTTTTAAAATTTAAGAAATGGCTAGCTGAAAACTATAATATTTAATATTTATTATAGTAATACAATTAACATTAATATAATTTTATATTGTATAATTAATAAGCTATTTTTATAATGGCTTTATTGCTAGCTTTTAAAAACCCAACTCCTAAGAATACTTTTCAGCAAAATACATTGAAATAGTTAGATTCATTAACAAGCTTTTTTTTGGTGATAACTTAGCTTAAAATGCCGAATAAATCTACTAGGTTTATGATGCTTAAAATCAGCATTTTACTCTTAATAATTCAAGACAACCTCTTACGAAATAGCACTTTGTGTACTGCAGAGTACACATGATTTTGCCCTACTTATGGTGACTGGATTCTCATCCTCTCAATAGGATCAATATTAAGCCAGCCTTCTTTACCTCCTTGATCCATATTAAAGCTGTCTTGGAAAGAGTTCGTTTATTGGATAATATAGCTGCACCGGGGCTCTATGACAATATCTTTTGCTACCTCATTAACTCTGGAGCATTTGAACAAGATAAAAATGCTCTAAAGCCTCTTATCTGATGTCTGGTGTAACCTACTGAAAGCAGGAGTGCTATTAGTTTATGTTAGAAATCAAATGGCCCTCTCCAGCCCAGGAAGTACTGATTAAACCTGAAGTGTCCCTGGAGGACTCTACAGCTGTCAGAGGGGTGGTGGCTGTCCCTCACCAAAAAGGAAATCTGGACCAGAGGTCTCAGTGGGACAGCGCTTTAAGAACTCGCACGTGGCTGCCCCAGCTGTTCTGCTTTGCCTAATGAATTGTTTTACAAGAAGAGGCTGGGTATTGTCATCACAAGCTGCCTGCCTTAGGGACTGGAGCAGGCCAAATAATAAGTAATGTTAGTGATGGTAATTGAAATGTGATGGCTCTCCTGGGAGATTTACAGCCCTGGAGCTGGTTGGCACTTGTGGATTGTCTTGCCCTCCCAAGGCTCTATTTGAAGTGTGCCTCATTTTTTCTGTTTCATAATACTATTGTGTGACTCTTTTCTCTCCTCCCCACTATAGAAATTCACTGAAAGAAGCAGTTTTTTGGAACATTATAGTGGTTTTAAGTAGAAAGGGAACAGCTTTGACTTTTCTTTTAAATGATCAACACTGCAACAGTAAAGAAAGGCCACCACATCGTCTTAGTCTCCTGGGGTACCACTGCAGAGATCTCTTTTGAAAGAACATTTTAAATTTATACAAGTAATACAAACTCTTGGTTTAAAAAAAAAAAGTCAATAGTATGGAAAGCTATGAAGTGAAAAGTAAAAACCTTACCCAATGAACTTACTGGAGGTAGGCACCACCAACACTTTTCTCTGTGACACACTTCCGGACATTTTCTTTGCGTAATCAAGTTTGTGTATGTTACCACATGCAGATGGTATCATAATATATGTACTGTTTTTTGACTTGTGTTTTTTCATCCCACAATATATCTTGGAATCTTTCCATAACAGTTCTATAGAGTTGCCTCATTTCCCAGTTGCTACATAGAATTTCAGAGGATGTACCAATTCTAGACTCTTAGTAGATAGTTTGACTAAGACATTATGAGTAAATACTTATAATACCAACTGGGTTCACTCACTGATTTGTGTTCCATTGTTCAGTTATGATTTTACATGAAGTAATTTTCCTTTCATTACAGGGCTGTTTTAAAATAGGAAATACTGAAGGTAAAACTTTGGGGCTAGAGATCATGTGGGTTTTGCCATAGACCATCATCTGTGCATATGTGTAGTCATATGCTCCCTGCTGTGTGTTTCAAATTTTTTACCTAGTTAAATGAGAAGTATTCTGTCCCAGATAGTTGGGGGGAAAACAAATAGCCTTTAATGGATGGTAAAGACATTGACTAGAAGCTTCTTCCAAAGTTGAATGAGTATTTCCTCCCCTAATTTTCTACTTCAGAAGCTCCAGGAATCAAGTTATGAACGCATTAATGAACGTGGGAAATCGTTTGTCAGCACGTAGAAATGAGGACTTGGGTTTCTTGTGTAACAGCTTGACTAACAAAGCAAGTTTGTGTCTCATGAACTTTAGGGGCCTTGTTGGGAGTGGCAGTGTGGTAAACGAAGCAAAGTAATTTTCCAAGAGCATTTCAGGTCAGTGATGGGAGAAATCAGTTGTCCTCTCAGGCAAACAGAAACCTAATCTTAGTTGCACCTATCTTCAATAGAATCCATGCAAATTTAGTGGTATAATTTTTTTTACTTCTATCAAAAATAGGAACATTGTATATCTTTTTAAACTTGGAGCACTTTAGTCTCTTTCTCAACACTTCAGAGTTCTGATTTGTATAAACATTATTGAGATGTCATATTCATGAATTATAAAATACCAACTAATTTTGTTATAGGTTTCATTTCTTTTCTTTTTTTTTTTTTTCAGTCTTCATCCGAGGATGTTTTTATTGATTTGAGAGAGAATGAGAGACGTTGATGTGAGAGAGAAATAGTGATGTGAGGGTTGAACCTGCAACCCTTTGGTGTATGGGACAGCACTCCAACCAACTGAGCCACCTGGCCAGGGCATTTTAGGTTTCTTCTTTTTCCTTTTTTTTAAAAAAAATATTTCATTGTTTATGCTAGTATAGGTTTCTTATATGATGTTTTTCCCTTCCTTAATATTAGTCATTTGAATTGATGCACAATGCTTAACTTAATAATTCAAGGCTATTATTAATAGCAATTACTCTTTATACCTGATTTACTTCAAGCCTTCGGTATATTCTTGGGAGACATAGCTGTACAGAGATTTCAGAGTCTCTTTTAGGCTCTCAAAGGTCCTCCAGTCCTGTGCTGTTCAAAACTGTAGTCACTAGCAGTATGTAGCTGTTTAAAGTTAAATTAATTAAAATTAAATAAAATGAATCATTTTTGAGTTGCGCTAACAAATACTCAGTAACCACATGTGGCTAGTGGCTACCATATTGGGTAGCATAGACAGAACATTTACACTCTAGGGCACTTCTTTAAACTAAAGGTTGGTAAACTATGGCCCACAGCCTGTTTCTTGGTTCCCTGGAAGCTAAGAAATGTTTTTACACTTTTAAAGTGTTGTTTAAAAAAAAAGAAGAAGAAGAAGGAGAAGAAGTAGTGTATAAGACAAAGATTAAGTATGGCCTGCAAAGCCTAACATATTTATTCCTCTGGTGCTTTACAGGAAAAATTTGCCAATCCTTGGACCTATGCCTGTTTCTCTTGATGACATTTTAGCTTTCTGATAAGGTTAACTTAGAGGTTTCCTTAAGCCCTCAGATTATGGATCTATTAAGCAAATTGGAAAAATTTAGGAGCAAAGTTTCTTACTCTAGGTAGACTATGAAATGAGTCTAGAGCTTACACAAATCAGTTCCCTGGAGCTAGCACAAGTGGGATGTGCTTTGGAATACGTAAAATTCTTTGTAGTATAAATGATTAACTTGCAACAGCTTTGTGAATAATGCCGACAGTCTAAGAGAACATCATTCTGATTTTGTACACTATTTTCCATCTTTTAAGTACTATCTTCTACCATCTTACTCTGAAAGAAATAGAATGAATACATTTCAGCAGATGCAGTTGAGCTTTTGACAAAGAATTTACTTTGAGACTTTCAACTGTTCAAATTATTTTTTTGTTCAAATTATTTTTAACTGCAAAATTATTTCAGTCAATCTCTCCTAGAAAGAATGAAGGAAAAAGATTGTTCTGTTGGTATTCTCAGTCTTCCCTTGCCAAATGTAGCTCTAATAATTTTTCGTTAAACGTTAGGCTCATGAAATTTCTCTATAAAGTGAGCATCTGGCACTTCTGTGGTAAATTAGAGAGTCAACTTGTTGCTTTCAAGCTTAGGCTTTGACATTCGTGAGGGAACATTGTGAATTCCTAAGTTTGTAATAACCCATAGTATATCATTTTTTGCTCTAAAATATAGTAAGGGCCTTGACTGGTATGGCTCAGTTCATTGGGTATTGTCCTGCAAATTGTCAGAAGTGTCGCCAGTTCAGTTCCCAGTCAGGGCACACGCCTGGTATGAGTTCAGTCCCTGGTTTGGGTGCAAGCAAGAAGCAGCTGATTGGATGTTTTTCTCACACATCAATGTTTCTTTCCCTCTCTTTGTCCCTCCCTTCTCTCTAATAATAAATAAATAAAATCTTTTATTTTAAATGCACTAAGATATGGCCGAAAAGAATTAAGTTACCCCTTTGGGCTTTTTATGTAAATTATTCCATAATTAGAAGTAAATAAAGTAATTCTCCCACTAAAATAAGTGTTACACTACCATATATTGAATTATTATTAGAAGCATTGTCTTGAACTTGTCTGAAACTTCAGATTCAAGATAGTGATGCCAGATTATGGACTGCATGGTGAGATCATAAAATGTACTGAACCACAGAAAAAGTCACATTTCAACATTAGCCTTGAAGAAAGGGGCAAGTGGTAGAAGAGATGAGGAAAATAACTGAAACAGTGCTATGGGACCTTCATAAAGTGATGGCTTCTTTCTTCTTTCTAAAGAACACTATGAATGGTAGCTGTGTTTTGCTTTTATTCCCTGGTACAAATTTTATTTCTCAAAGCTCTATTCATTGATCATAACTGATTGTGGTGTCAATTAGACTAAATTTATGAAAACCCTAAGTATTTATTTTAATTCTTTTAAAAAAATTTTTTATTGTTGTTCAAGTACAGTTGTTCCCATTTCCCCCTGTCATCCTCTTTGCCATTCTTTGCCAAATCATTCTTAAGTCTTCTTGCTCTTTCAATTCTTCCATGTCACTTTTATGTGTGTGCTCTGTATTTATTGTTCACCACCGGTGTGTGAAATCAGTATGTGCAAAAACAGGTTGTTACTGTCTACATTTGCTTTGGTGTTTGGTGGGTGCAGTCAGTGAGGAGATCCCAGTTTGTGTGATTAATCTTGTAAGGACTCTAGATCCTTCCATATGTAGGAACTACCTCTACGTTACTTGGATCGAGAATGAAGCTAGTTTTACAGAAATTGACAAGCAAATTCTAAAATTCACATGGAAGTACAAGAAATCCAGAATAGCTAAACAATCTTAGAAAAGGACAAAGTTGAAGGACTCACACTTCCCAGTCTGAAAACTTAACACAAAGCTACAGTAATCAAGACAGTATAGTGTTGGCATAAGGATAGATATATAGATCACTAGAATAGAATTGAGAGTTCAGAAATAAACCCTCACATTTATAGTCAATTAATTTTTGACATGGGTGCCGGATCATTCAGTGGGCATAAAATAGTCTCTTGTAACAAATGGTATTTGAAAAATCAAGTATCCACTTGCAAAAATACCATCAAATCCCAAAACTGAGCTTCCTACCTCACACTATCTAATTAATTAATGTCTAATCATAATGTCTAATTAATTAGACATTAATTAGATATTACAGATATCTATAATATGTAATAATTAGATAATAATTAATTAGGTATTAATGTTTGAATTAAATATTAATTCAAAACAGATTATAGAACTAAAACTGTAAAACTCTTAGAAAAAACATAGGTATACTCTTTGTGACCTTAGATTATGCAGTGGTTTCTTAGATATGATAGCAAAAGAAAATAATAAGTTGGACTTTGTAAACAATTTAAAACTTTTGTGCTTCAAAGATACTATGAAGAAAGTGAAAAAACAGCCCACAGAATGGAAAAAAAACTTCTGCAAATTGTATCTGTATCATTTGATAAGGGGCTTATATCCAGAATATATAAAGAACTTTTACAGCTCAATAATGAAAAGACAAATAATCCAAATTTTAAAGTGGATAAAGGATTTAAATAGGTATATCTCCAAAGAAGCTATATAGATGGCCAATACGCACTGGCAATATTCTCATCATCATTAATCAACAGGGAAATGTGAATCAAAACCATGAAATACTACTTCACACCTACGAGGTTGGCTGTAATAAAAAGATAGATAATAGCAAGTGTTGGCAAAGATTTGGAGAAACTGGAATCTTTGTAAACTATTAGTAGAAATGTAAAAATGGTACAGCCATTATGGAAAACGGTATGGTGGTTCCTCAAAAAATTGAAATCAGAATTACCATATTATCCATCAATTCCACTTCTGGGTGTACACCCCAAAGAATTGAAAACAGGGACTTGAAGAGATATTTGTATATCCATATACACAGCAGCATTATTTGAAATTGTCAAAAGGTGAAAATAATTCAAAGGTCAGTCAATGGATAAATAAATAAAATATGATATATACATATGATAGAATATTATTCAGCCTTAAAAAGAATGGAAAATGTCACACATGTTACAACATATATGAACTTGAGGATATGGTACGGGAAACAAGCCAGTTACAAAAGCACAGATATTCTGTGATTCCACTTATATGAGGTACCTACAGTATTCAAATTCATAGAGACAGAAAACAGAATTGTGGTTGCTAAGGGCTGGGGGACAGAAAATGGGGAGTTATTGTTTAGTGGGACAGAGTTTTAGTTTTGCAAGATGAAAAAAGTCTGGACATTGGTTGCAGAACAATCTGAATATACTTAATACTGCTGAAGTGCACACTTAAAATGGTTATGATCGCAAAATGTAGTTATGTGTATTTTACCACAATTTTAAAAGGTAGGGGGGTGAATTCTATGGTATGTGAATTAGATCTCAATTTTTAAGTAAATTATATGAGACAAGAAAACAAAGAAATGAAACCAGGAAGCCCCCCAAATTTGAAATAATTCATGGTAGGTCTGTTCCTAATTAAAGACCTTTTTTTCATACATCCTCATTTTGTATTCCACTTCAATTCATGAATGAGTTCCTTGTATCTGTCCTCTTCCCTTTAGTCTTTCCAAAGTATATTTGAAAAAGTCTCCTGATCGTCCTTGCTACTTATTTTAACATCTGACCCTACCAAGGGTTCAGATCTATTTCTTAGGATTTAGATAATATAATAAATAAACATTTATTTATGACCTACTATGAAGAGTAATGTGCTAAATCCTGGATGTCAAAAATACATAAAGTCCTCTCAAGGCACATATAACCTGATTTTCATGACAAGGCAAATGTGTAAAAAACATCACAGTACCAAAGAGCATGTACAAAGTGCCACTAGAGTATCAAAGAAGTTTAGAAATGACAGGTCACAGGGGACTGAAGGTGGATGGGTAGAGTCTAAAAATGTATTTAAACTGGAATGAAAAAATAAATCCTTTATATCATCATTAGCAAATTAATTTTCTCCTTCATATAAGATCCTATGTAAAATGTAACATTCCATGTAGCGGTTACTATTTGATTAACCTGCACAAATCCTTTTTTTCTCATATCCCTTTCCCTTCTTGGCAGCCCAGTTTGCTAGTACAGTAAAAGGCATAATTTGTCTGGTTTGACTACATATGGACCAATACAGTAATTAAGTAGTTAGGGAGGCAAAATAACCTTATTTACATCATAATTTGTCCACCTACCACCCTGTTAAGCTTGTAAACAGCAAAAAAAGATAAGTAACCACTACCAAACATGTCCGGCCTGGGGTAAGTTTGACCTGCATCTTGACAATGATGTTGATTATTTCTGTTTTCTATTCTGGATTTCTATTCTGGTAGTGTATATACTACCCATCAGAGTCTTAAAGGCCCTTAATTTAAATATATATATTGATTTTTTTCAGTCTTATACATGCTAAATGGTAGCTTCCTTATGACATGCAGTGACAATTTCTGAATTTTTATTAGGCACAACTCATTGTTGAAGCACTGAAGCAGTTGGTTACTATTGCAGCTAATTCTTATTTAAATAAACAAACAAGATTTAAAAAAAAAAAAAATTAGCCCGAACAGCTTTTAAAATTCACAGCAGCAGTGATGTATATCAGTTCCGGCTTGGCAGACTTTGACCCAGGGCTGTGCAATGTTTTATTACTCTCAGGCACATAAGGACACATACTTACAGCACCACTTTTGTAGCAGATATTTTTATAACTCTACAAAATGATTAGACTGACGTAGAGCAATTCTCTAAATTCATGGGTATTAAAATATTCTGGCAGCTGTCTCCTTTTTGCCTTTAAGTTGAGCCATCATGATGAGATAAGACTGCACTAGGCCTGATCAGTACATGAATGAAGTTAAGACATGGTATTCTTACATTATTGACAAAAGTTTTTTTCATTATGAATAGAAGAAATCTTGGGGGAGGGGTTTCCATTATAGTAATTCGAATTTAGTGCTAGTAATATTCTTGTTTTACAGAAACCTCTTTACTACAAAACACATTCCATGTAATCAGATAAGAAGGAAGTTATGGTATAAAAAACTCCTGAGTTCTAAATGAAGCAACTTAGCCTGTACTCAAAAGACATAAAATATCTTTACCTGTGAGTTTGAGGTATTGATTAGGGTTTAGAGAGTGTTTGAGAGAACGTGGGTGGAAAAAACCTGCTGGTAAATTGGTATTAGGTTACAGTGACATGTGATATAGATTCTTTTCTCAAAGTAGACTTCCAGCAACCCCTGGACTCTGAGTCATAGTCTTCAAAGCAGGGGGTGGTGCAGCAAGAGTCTGGGAAGGTCTCGTGTTTTTAAAAAAAGCCTCATGTTATACCTTAACAACTGCGACCTCTCTTCCCCCAAGTACTTCTTACCTGCTTCAGAGTGTCTCAAATTCTTTTAACTGGGAACAATTTACAATTTTAAGATTTGCCCTTTTCTGAGAAATATGATACTTTAAATGGCAAGTCATTACTGGTACCACCATTTTGGAAAACTTTTAGGCAGTATCTACTAAGGCTGATAATACATACACCTGTGACCCAGTAATTCCAGAGCTAGATATATGAAGTCTGTCTGGAAAAAGTCAAGCCATTGTTAATATAACAAGAATGGTTTGTGTGGCATCCATGTAATCTTGCAGCCAAGAAGAGTTGGCTGGAATGCGCACGCATGAACAATGACAACTTCACTGTACTAGTCAGTGGAGGCGATAGATTCTGTTGAGTGAGCTTGTGCACGGTGTGGCCATCGCATTCAAAATGACTGAGTGAGGAGAGCAATGAATCTGCATAAAATTTTGGTTAGGCTTGCCATGGAAACTACTTTGATAAGTCAGAAGGCTGCAGCTATGGGCCACTGGTGATTGGCAGCTTCATCACAACAATGCACCTGCTCATGCATCACATCTCTTGCAGAGTTTTTTGGCAAAACATCAAATCACCCAGGTAACTCAGCCCACTACAGCCCAGATTTGACACCCTGTGACTTCTGACTTTTCCCAAAACTAAAATCACCTTTGAAAAGGAAGAGATTTCAGACCGTTGAGGTGACTCAGGTAAATACGACGGGGCAGCTGATGGCGACTGGGAAAACTGTGAGGTCCCAAGGTGCCTACTTTGAAGGGGATGGAAACATTGTCCTATGTACAATGTTCCTTGCATCTTGTATCTTCTTCAATAAATGTCTCTTTTTTATAGCATGTGGCTGGATACTTTCTTGACAGACCTCGTATACCCTAGAAATAGAAATGCAAACATTTGTATATCAAAAGATGTGTGAAGAAATATTCAGAGCAGCACTATTCATAATAGATCCAAAAGAGAAACAGTCCAGAAGTTCTTCAACTGAATAAATAATGATATAATCATACAGTAGAATACTATTCAATATATAGCTATAAAAATAAGTGGATTGCTACAAGCAACATAACATTGAGTAAATGAAGCTAGACACAAAAGAGTACATATTATACAATATCATTTCTATAAAGTCCAAAACAAGCAAAGCTAATCTATGATGATGAAATCAAAATAGTTATTGCATTGAGGGTATGGTGGTTGCTGGGAGAGCGTGAGGAGGAAGGCTTTAGAGTGCTGGTAATGGTTCTCTATATAGATGTATATGGTTGTTACTCAGATATGGTTGTTTTGTGAAATTCCTCACATGTATACTTATGATTTGGACATTTTTCTGCATGTATGTTTAAGTAGTTAACTAGAAAAAAATATTTTTAAAAACAAATAGTGGCTGAGATGAAAATTAAAACCAGTTCATTCTGAAGTCTAATAGCTAGTCTGTCCTTAAATTGAAATAATAGCTTTCATAGCATTTCCGCTTTGATATAGGAGCTTGTGAAAGAAAGTTATCAAGCATCAGTTTTCCAACCAGTCAGTGTTGAGAAGAAGGAGACAATCCCCCAGGTTTCAAAAATATAGCTTAGAGCAGACCTTATATAATTGGATAAGAATAATAGGAATTGTTTTCTGGGGTATTTTTGTCATGGGTAGTTGTGCATGTATATAACTTTTTGTGCCTTAAAAGTTTGCTTTTTAACATAAACATCCTTCGTATTAAAATTTTTGTTCTCAGAGAATCATTAAATGAGGTCTTACTGTAATAGAGAAAAAAATGGTGATGATTGTGATTCAGTAGATGGCAGTATTCCCTTTAAAGTTTTTAGTTAAAATGTGGGTACATGGGGGTAATAACTCTTAGCAACTTTTTTTGGTAGGAGTAATAAAGAGTCCCATGCTGGGACAAGTAGACCAGAAAGAACATTTTAATCTTGTTGTCCATTTGTTGTTTCATGTATTGCTATTTTGAATGAATTGGCAATATTTAGAGTCTGCAAATCTAGGACATATTTTTTCACATAAAATGCTAGAATGATTGCCTGCAAGAGGAAGGGTTTTTGTTTGTTTGTTTGTTTTTAAGAATTTCATTTATTATTATTATTTAAATAATATTTATTATTTAGAGAGATGGGAAGGGATGGAGGAAGAGGAGGAGAGGAATATTGATGTGTGAGAGATATACTGATTGGTTGCCTTGCACATGCCCCCAGTTGGGGACCTGACCCACAACCCAGGCATGTGCCGTGACAAAGAATCGAACCAGCCACTCTTTGATTTGCAGACTGGTGCTTTATTCACTGAGCTACACCAGCCAGGGCCTTAAAAAAAAAAAAAAAAAAAAAAAATGGAGCGTTACTTTAAGTGGGTGTTAACAGAAGATTCAGACAGGATTTGGACAGAGTCCCTTCTTTTGGCTTTTCTGTCTTTTATATACTAATATGACTAACTGCTGTGGACAAAATCTATCAGTGAAATTTGTTGAGGATGAGGTTGGGATGCACTTGAGCATAAATTAAAAGAAAGCTTAAAGTGATTGACAATCTGTTTTTGTTGGTTATTTTAATACAAATCGAGTGCTATTTGAATAGTCTCTCATAATGAAATTTTCTTAAAATAGTAGTGCTTGATGAAAGTACTGGAGTTTAAGAAATCTTGTGTTATATAGGGGTTTAAGTTAGAAGGAATTTGACATGAATTAGAGTAGTATGCCAGAGAAGTCAAGAGTTATCAACCAAAGGACAAAACATGGCCATTGAGCAGAATGGGAGACCAATGAAAAAACTACATTCAGTTGGAGTCAGAAGAACTACATTTAAGTCATCATTGCTCATTATTAACTGGTGATCTTAGGCAAATCACTTAATCTGCCTGTTTTCTTTTTCTCGCCTCTGAAATATAGGTGACAAATAACTGCTTTGTCTTCCCCTTCTCTATATATAGGTTGTTAAGTGAATCAAGTGGGTGCATTGTCTTTAGGGGTGGTATGTTGATGTTAATGGACTCATCAAAGGGACTCAAGTTGTTTCTGTACTGTTCAACTTACTTTTCACTTTCTCAAGTTTTCTGCCTGTAGTCACCAGGTAGGTGCCTGCTGAGAAACACTGATAAACATATCTTCATATTGATAATATCAATAGCCATTATTAATGATTACCTACTGCTAATAGGTACTGTACTAAGTGCTTTAAGTGCATAGTTAGTTCCCAAGGACTCACAACTAAACTATGAGTAAGTTGGACCACTGACCCCATTTTAGAGTTAAAAGGGATTGGACTAGTCTGAGAGCTGTGTATCAAATTCAAGCTGTCTGACGCCCCTGCAGTTGCTTGTGGTATGCTATGCTATGGTTGCCGTGATATGCTTTCTTTTCAGCTTTTCTGCAGCTCATATTTTAGAAGTCAGGGTCATACTATTTTTATGTATTAGGCAATTCAAATGAAAACATTGGGACTAAAAAAAATTTACTATGTTTTGCTTTGGAGTTATTAACAGAATCCTAATATATGCACTTATCAGTTTGGGAGTGGGAATAGTTGGTGCTCCTGTATTTTGAACACTTGAGCCTGTGTTTCATCTTTAGCTGAATCACATTGAAATCCTTTCTTGATTCACACTCCAGGAGAGGAACACAATATAAAGAGTATTAATATTTCGTTTGAGGATTTTCTTTACAGACACCTCCCCCAATTATGTTTTAATATTAACAACTTGTTTGCCTTTTTCTTTTTCTACATGTGTGTCTGAGCACATGCATTCTCATGTGAGCTTGACGGTGTGGATCCCATTTAATAGTCAACGACATTTTGCATGGAGATAATATTTTCTGGAGAATACATTTTAAACATAGCTAAATATACTAATAACTAAATATATTTTTGCTACTTCTGTCAGGTAAAAAAATGAATATATATGAAAATTTTCATTTATAGATGTATTATCTTTCAATATTCCAAAATTATTGTTTAAATGTTAAATGTTTTGAAAATTATCTTCAGCCTTCCCTTGTAAACATAAAAATTACTTGTTCATGTTTTTGCCACCTTCTAGTTTAGTTTGTAATTTGTAATTTTTTGTTTTTTAAATAAATTTTAAATTTTAGAATACTTACAGGAAAATCATGAAGGAGAGTTTTCATATAACCCACCCTCAGTTTCCCCTATTATTATTATTATGGTACATTTGTTATAATTAATGAACTTCACTTTCTTAAAACTTTTTTTCCATACTTTATTCAGATTTCCTTAGTTTTTTCCCTAGTGTTCTTTTTCCCTTCCAGGGTCCCAGCCAGGATACCATGGTTAGATTCCATTTAGTAGTCATATTTTCCTGTGGCTCCTCTTGGCTGTGACAGTGCCTCAGACTTTCTTTGTTTTTGGTGACCTTGACAGTTTTAAGGGGTACTTGGTCAGGTACACTGTAGAATATTCCTTAACTGGGATTTGATGTTTTTCCTCAAGATTATGGTTTGCCTTTCATGGCATGTACTAGGTTACATGAGGAGGTTGCCCTAATCATAGCAGATTAGGATTTGAAGATACTGGCTGTGGATAACACAAAGATAAGCATTAACAGTAATATTTGTTGGCATTGAAACATTGACTACTTTCTTTATATTTTTTATATTTTATCACTTTCAGAAGAAGCCAGCCCTAATTCTGGCTGAAAACATGAATATTGGTTATATGATCTGCTGATGTCCCTAGAAGAGTTTCTTTTCTAATTGTACCTATTGAGGCAGTTAGCATGGGTTTTAATGTTACTCCTAAGAGCTTTATTTAATTTGTATTGGCCTCTTAATTAGTAATGGGCAATTTTGGGTGAATTGTTAATTGATTAAAATTGTAGAAATTATACTCAAAACTCTTTTGTCACTGCAGCCTAGAAAGCTGGATCTGGTTTAGTTACTATTCCAAGATGAATGCTTGGAAAGTATTATTTTAGTGGTTTTGGTTTGTATTCCGGTCTGGTGTTGGTTTTAACTCTGTTAAGAATTATTGTCTTTTAACTCACTGAGGTCCTCAATTCTACTCCATTAAGGGCCACTTTTCTGCCAATCAAAAGCAGCATCCCTGAGATTGATTTTTGTTACAGTGGATAGTAATGGCTGCCTAGTGACAACATTTCAAACTCTTTTATGTAAACAGAAAGCAATCAAATAAGTACTAATCCAAGGATTAGGCGGACCCAAATCCCGCAGCAGGAAAAGAATGTCTGCGAGTACGTCCTTGGCTCTGCCTTCTGGTGCAAGCAGCCAGCCCTCTTCTTCCTGGAAAGCCCGCTCCTTCTGGTGCTGCCTGTTAGACTGCAGTATGCTAAGACCAAAACACTCCTGCAGCTCCTGAATGGAATAAAAGACACTTACATTTCCATAAATAAATTAGGAATTCAGTGGTTTCTTCGGGCTAATCAGGGCAGGCTGATAAACCTTGCTAGCTGTTTAATAAATGAATTGTGACTGATTACCTATTAATATGGACGCCTCAGGAATTCACCCAGGGGGAAGCAGAGCAGTGAAATAGAGAGGGGCATGGCCCCTTGGGAAATCAGGGCTTCATGTTTGCAGCTTAAATATCTCTGTGAAGTATCAATAAGGAGGTAATTGAATTTTGAACACAAACATGAGCGCCGAATGGATGAAAGGGGGAGGGGGGATCTGATCATCTCTTCTCTGCCCCTTCATTCTCCCCTCCCCTTTTCCTTAGAGACCACTCGAGTAGAGATAGATGCTAAATCCATTAAATAAAGATTAGACTCTGTCGTAGTAGAAAATGGCAGCTTAGCTAGATCCCTGGGCAAATTGGGGCCTTTTGCAATACAGAAAATTAAAATATACATTTTTAACAAGTGCTATCTTCCTAGCAATGATGCTGGTCTAGCTTGTGGGGTTTGCTTCTCCTTCAGCTGGGCTTTTGTTTGGGCAGATCACTTTCTCTTGTACTAATGCCAATCTTTTCTGTATTCCTGAAGCCGAAGGGACTGGGTTTATTTATTTATTTTTAAAGCTTCTGTTGAGGCCTTTCCTCTAGCATCCTGCTTGCTTGTAATCAGAGGAGTGGGAAGGAGATTAGTGTCCCACGAATTGACGGTAGATAAATGTTCCTCCCCTTAACTGGTGGGTCCAGAAGAGCCCAATCACTTGTATTTCAGGGATGATTGTAGACTGTACAGCCGAGCGAGAAAAGAGCTTACAGACCGAAATAAACGTTGATGTTATAGATGCAATTTTACTTGGCTTTATTTCCTCCAGATAAGGTTATTGATTTGCTTTGTCCTCCTGTTTTAAGCCATATAAAGCCATATTAATGTGGAAGAAGAATTGGCATCATTTGGTTACTGATCATAATAACTTAACCCTTTCTGAGCAGTAATAAAAGACAAGCATCAAGCCTTAACTACTTTCATTATCTTTATGTCAATACCCATTATTGGCTTTTGGGCTAATCCTTGTTTATATGTCAGTCTACAGTTCTGATGACATTTTCCTAGGGCTTTTCAGTTAGCCAGTCTATCAACCATATTAATTGAGCATCTTTTAGGTGTGTGACATTGTTAGTTGCTATGTTCGCTGGTGAAAAAGTGTATCTCCTCCCACCACAGATATATATTAAAAAACAAAGCTAATCATGTCATATTTCTACTTAAAAAAGTTTTTTGGTTTCTTGAGTCCTATGTGATAGAAATCAAATTCCTCAGGCCTCCACAAAGGACCTTCTTAACATGGACCTAGCCTCGCTCCAGTTTTATTCGGAAAACTACTTAACCGTCAATGCCATTTCAAATCCTACCCTCCCTGGGTATTGTCTGCCTATACCTCGAGGCAGAATTAAATTTTTATCTCTTAAGTGTGGGCTCTATAGTTGTGATTCTGAGGAATTCCTGTAGAATTAACAAATGTACAACTTCTTAGTCTCAGTAACAAAGGATTTTGTACATCATTTGCCACATGGTTTTACAAGCATTCACAATTCTTTAGTTCAGCTGCAGAGGTATCTTGATCAAATTTTCATTGATTTGTCCTTATGATACTTCACTTTATAATTTAACTTTGTTTTTCAGTAATCTTTAATGTTAAGAAGGAACAAAAGAATCTGCTTGCAGTTTAAGTCATTTATCTCTAAAGAGAAGATATCAAACTTATTTAACCTGATTGCCATTTCTCACAAATGTCCTGTAATGATTTTGAACGCTGTTTTTTCAAAGCCAAATAGCACAAAATTTCAGAGTCTTCTAGTCCTTCACAGATTAAAAGCTACATTAATGTTGCACCCAGATGGTTACAGTTTTACTCCTGGTTCTCTAACCTTTGCTTCCTGCCCTTTTGTTGGGCCCCGGAGCTCTGTCCAGCCTTACTGACAACACAGGTGTGCTGGCGCCATGGAAGCAAGAATTTAAAGGCTCAGTATCCCCATTGGTTGGATTTTAACTCTTGTAAATTTTAAACCTTATTTAACATTAATGGATTAATGCAAATAAAATATTTTTTGTATCAATAATTTTCAGTGAAGAGTGTATATTTTCATTTAATTATAAGAAATTCTTTTTTAAAATATTTTATTTATTTTTGGAGAGAGGGGAAAGGAAGGAGAAAGAGAGGGAGAGAAACAGATGTGCAAGGAGAAACATTGATCAGTTGCCTATTGCACACCCCTAACTGGGTACCTGGCCCGCAACCAAGGCATGTGCCCTGACCAGCAATCAAGCCAGTGACCTTTGGTTTGCTGGACAATGCCCAACCCACTGAGCTACACCAGTCAGGGCTAAATATAAGAAATTCTGAGGTAGAAAAATATCACTCAAATTATCCCTAAAAATTGTTAATAAAATAAAAAAAAATCATTGACTTCATCCCTTCAAGAAAAGACTCTCTTGTTAACTCAAGAGAGCTTTCTGATGATCTTAGCATAATCTTCATTTAGTAAAATATCTCTTTCCTGCCTTTGTGTATTTATAACACAGTACCTTTAGCATTAATCTACAGTGTAGTATGTGTCATGTGCCATTGGGTCAGCTTCGACTCCTGGCAACTTCATGAATGAGTGATGTGCACAATGTCCTTTCCTCAGCAGCCCTGCTCAGCACCTGTAGACTCCTGCCTATGGCTTCTTTTATGGATTCAATCTATGTTACTCCTTAGGCAATTACTGATTTAAGCCTCTGTATGTGTGTGGGTAATGCTCAAGTGTCTGTCTTGTTCAGGAAGATTGTGTAGCTTTGGTTCTTAACCTAAGAGTCCATGAATCTTCTGAAATTATAAATATCTGCTGAGCACAGTTTATAGAGAAAAGAACATTCTTGTCCTTGAGGTTACAGTCTCTTGGAGAGCACTAGGGAAAGGCACTTATCTCAGACAGGGTCAAAGAAAGTAATCCTAAATCGTCTTTAAGGATGTGCAGTGAATGTTGGGGGGAGAGCAGGACAGTAATTGCTCGACAGAGCAGTGGGCAAGATTTAGCCTGGGGATAAGAAACAACAGTAAATGGCAAAGGCCTAAGACGTGGTGCTGCGTTTGGGGAACTGCTGAGTAAGCAGTGAGGAAGGAAAGCTGAGGAGCCTGATTGTACACATGAGCCAAGGTGTTATCCTGAAGGCTCTTGTGGCTACTGGAGAATGGTAGGCAGGGAGGTGACGTCAATTGCCCTATTCTTAAGAAGAGCACTCTAACAGCTGAGGGCGACAACTAGTGACTTGTTCCTCACTGTATTTCTCTCTCTTTTTAGTGTCTGGCAATGTTATAGGTGCTAATGACCAACTGGGAGGTTGGGGGAGTAAAAGCAGGGGGTTCAGTTTTAGAAGACTGTGATTAACAAAGCAGTGATGCAGGGACTACTAGTCACTCTCAGTTTCTGACTTGAGTACTTTTTAATGAGGGTTTTTTTTTTTTTTTTTTAAGATTTACTTATTTATTTTTAGAGAGAGATGACAGGGAGAAAAGGAGGGAGAGAAACGTCAGTGTGTGAGAGGGACGCCTGGGGACCCGGCCCACAACCCAGGCATGCACCCGACCTGGGAATCAAACTGGTGAATTTTGGTTCCCATGCTGGCACTCTGTCCCCTGAGCCACACAGGCTGGGGCTAATTAGTTTTCTTAACCAGCACAAAAAAAAAAAAAGTACTGTATGGGACTGGGAGATACTTGTTTTCAATATGCTGTATCGTATTTGCCTTGGAACCCTGTAAGATCGCTTTAACTTAGCTAACAATGGATTTACTGAACAATTTTGGCACATACAAACATATATATGCTACTTATATATAAGTAGCATATGTGTATATGTGTATATGATAGACTAAATCTAGCCTGTCATATACAGAACTATTCTTGTTTATTATTAACATGAATAGCTAACATGCCCTGATTTGTGTCTGTTACTGTGACCAGCACTTTATCCATGTCCTGATGCTACTCCTGAGGCAGGTAGCACTGTTACTATCCTCTTTGTAAAGATAAAGAAAGGGGATCACTTGCCTAAGGTATTGCATAACAAAGCCAGGACTAGAGCTCGGGCCTGTGTGACTCCAAAGCCTCTGCTCCTGGACTTGCTTGCTGACCATAGACTAAGTCCTCTGATCACGGTACCTGAGGAAGGCTTTCGGTCCTGGCCCTGGGTGCTCTGCTGAGGCCTACTTAGCACTGCCATGATTTAGTCACTTCTTAAGGCCGATGCTTGTCTTCCCCTTACCCAGCCAACTATTAGAGCAAAATCCAGTCTTAGCTTAAATGTCAAATTCTTTGCAAGGCCACGCCCGACTCCTAGACTAGGTTATTCCTACCTTCTCTCTCATGCTATATGTACTCTACTAGCACTACCTACTTCTCCCTACCCTAACTTGGCATTGCAGTTGATTGTTATACTGTCTGCTTTGTTCTCCACTGAGTCCCCAGTTCTTAACATACACATCGGTGCCAGGGAGGTACAGGAGAAGAGGGGAGAGGCCAGACAACTTCTGGGTTAAGCAATCTCTTTATTAAGACATAAGTGATTTTTATTAAAAATTTCAATTTGACTGTTGGTATTACTGCTGCTTTTGCTTCTTTGTTTTGTCTTTGCCTCTGTGTATTTGTAAATGTACAAATTCACATGAAAGGGAAATTCCAGCATTAACTCAAGCTGCTGTATGATGTTGCTGTGCAAAAGGTTATTTATAGGCCCAAATACTCATCTCTTGATGAGTTTGTAATCTCTATAGAATGAAAGGAATTAGGTCCTTTGAGGTGGCTGCTGTTGGTATTTAGCCTGGATATAAACCTTTGATTCTTTCCTGTCAACGTTAAGTAGTGCCATGTACATATGGAGGTTTGGGGATTACTAGGTGAAAATTAGTTTGTGTATTAATTATTTGTACTAAAGGGAAAGAGTTTACCTTTTGTACATATTTCTCACTTTTCTAAAGCTTTTACACTTTAGACCATGCTGGTTTTCACAAATCCCTTCTAGTTAATATCTACTAAACATTAATTAACTTACTCTTTACTTCCCGAGCACTAATGGAAATACTGGATTATAACCAATCTAATACTCTGGACATTCTACCAGACAATTTTCTCAGTGTGATTTAGGGCAGTTTATAATCACTCCTAGTGGTCTTGAGGCCAGTTTTCAATTCATGAGACTCATATATCCTGGCTAGTTTTAATTAATTTTGCAAGGAAGATGCCAGGAGAAGCAGTATTAAATGCTTTCTTATAATCAGGCTCTTTCATCTATTGGGTTCTTGTCAGCCACTAATCTTGTAATTTTATCACAACAAACTCCAAAAGTTTCTCTGACATAGTTTGGTTTTTTTCGCTCTTGCTCTCCAGCACTGAGTACTCACAGTTTGGATAACCTCATATTTATGGTTGTTGTATTCAGAATTGATTTTGGGCAGTTTTCTAGAATTATAATAGTAATTGCCAGAATTCATTTTTACAGGAGGATTTGGGGATCAGCTTTACTTGGTATCGTATGTGTTCTGTGTTCATTTTATTTGGTCTTTTTGTGTGATCTGCAAGAATCCAGTCAGGGAGTACTGTGAATAGGGAAATTTTTAAATGAAAAATTGTTAACTGGGTGAAAGGTGGGTAGCTTCTGAAAGGGTAAAAGGAGACTCTTACGGTGTTCAGAGGTCGCAACTGCAGAAAGCCACTACAGCCAGGGCTGAAGGAAAGTGCACCACAGAAGAACCTAGGAACTTGGGAGAGGCCCCCACAAGGCTGAGATTCAGACCTCTGAACAGAGGACATAGCTGCCACAGACACATGCTGCCCACTGACACAGGGTCTCCGCTGGTGAATTGCAGGAGCAGCCGCCCGAGTGGAGGTGAAGAATCTTAACCAGAGGGAGCCCCTCTAGTGAGCGCAGGGCTGGGTTGCCAAGGTGAACATTGCTGGGACATCTACATGCCAACCTGTTTGTCACTGCATAAAAATGAAGTTTCTTCTTCCTGCTTCGGCTTCATAGTGTCCCGCCAGTGCCCCGGCTGTCGGGAAGCTGAACATCGAGCCAGCTGGCTGAGGAGAAAGGTAGCCTGCTGCAGGGTCCAGCTCCAGAATCGCAAAGCAAGGCAGAGAAGGGTGGGTTAGGGGCTGAGGGGCAATAAATGACTAGCTGACACTGTGAGTAAAACCTTTGTGTAAAGTTTAACCTCACAAATTAAATAAGTTTGTTTTGCATCATAAATAGTTTTTGTTTTGTTTTTTAATAGGTGTTTATTGCTCTCAAATGGAATGCTACCCAACCTGTAACTTTGACAGTTGGTTGGGTAGCATACACCACATAGACAATGCCATCTGAGCCAGGGGTTGATTTGACAGTAAATGTCCCTCAACACTGGCTACTTTTCACAAAGGGATTTAATGAATGTTACTCAACCAATAGGCCTTAACAAATTTTCAAAATTAAAAAATATATATCTAATAGTAACTGAAAGACAAAGCATAAAAGTATATAGAAGATGAGTCTCCCACATTGAGTTCTCCTATTTCCTTTACAATTAATTCTAATCGTTTCATTTTTCTTGAAATGTTTTTTTCCTCTCCTAATTTTTTTAGCCACATTTAGCCCTCCTTTTCTTGACTTCCTTTAGCACCCAGTTGTTATTTATACTTCTCTTTCCAACTAAAATTTAAGATGCTTGCTGTGAGGGGCCATGCTTTATATTACTTCTGTATATTATAAAACAGCATTTTGCAAATGCCTGTTGTATCTTTTTATATTTACAGAATAAAAACATGAAAACCGCCTCCAAGGCAATCAGAACACAGATAGGTACTTACCCATTCTTTTCTACAGTGCTACTTTTCCAGAAGCTCTCCACTGTCTCTCGATCTCTAGAAAGAGTGAAACTAACATTGAGAATGTAAAGACAAAACCAAGGTGGGAGTGGAGAGAATGACAAAACAGAATCATGGAGAAAGCTAGAAGTATTTATAGTGAAAAATAAACCTGGGGAGAGAGTGCTTCCAGGTTAATGATTGTTTTAATGTACGTTTGCTTTCTTTCCCTCACCAAATACTGCTAAAACAAATTTTTAAAAAGGATATAAGCCCTCAAGGAGAGAACAGGAAAGAAGACAAAAGCAGCAAAATTTTGGAATATAGAAAGCATATAAATTTAGCAGACCTAAGAAAAACAGTCCTAAAGTGAGTAAAGCCATGAACCAAACCAGTTCACACCCCCCAGTACTCCAGAATGCTGAAGATGGTACTAGGTAGAAGGTGGAGATGGTTTCAACAAGGAGGATTAATTAAAGTCTGTTTAGGGAGTCATATGTCTAGATCACCTACTTTACTATACTCCACAAAAGACTGGAGCTTTCTTCTATAGAAAGGGTAAAAAAAAAAGTGGTTCCTCAACCAGACCAGCTGAGGACAGGGGTTCTGTGCTGAAAATGTAGTGAATTGTGAGCACTATGTTGACACCACTTCTCCCTGTACAACCAGGCCTTCCCTGTCCAAGTCAGGAGTGCAGAATCTGACCAGCCCAAGAAAAATAAAGGCACTACAGAATAAAGATAGTTATGCAACCAGCCCAAGAAGAATAAAGAAAACTATGCTTCAAACTGCAGTGAAGCTCACAGTCAAGCCAAACTCCTATACTCAGACTTTTCAAGCAGTTTTTTAGTTCCCCATTCTTATGCATGAAAAAACAATGACAGATTATCAAGATTTGAGAAAAGCCCCTCACATGAAAAATAAAGACCAAAGACAACAAATTGAAAAAATCAACTTAATGAAAACAAGCTATGCAAAACTATCTCATTCATATTCTCAGATAAGATATAGCAAATATAATAAGCATAGGCTGGTATAAAAAAACAACTATACAGAGAACAGAAAAAGATGGAAATTAAAAGTATGATAGAAGATGGAGGCATAGGTAAACCTTGCTGGCCTCTTCACAAATCCACGTCAAAATTACAATTAAACTACAGAACAACCATCACTCAGAACCATCAGAAATCAAGTTGAATGGAAGTCCATCCACTACAAAACTAAAGAAAGCACATCCATCCAGACTGGAAGAGATGCAGAGCAGAGACGTAGAATGGGCTAGTCTCACACATACCTGTGGTGGATAAAGATTCGGGAGGAGTATCTTGGGAGCAAGGGGTCCCAGCCCCACACCAGACCCCCCAGCCCAGGGTTCCAGTGTCAGGAAGATAAATCCCCATAACTTCTGGCTATAAAAACCAGTGAGGTTTGAGTCGGTGAAAGGAACTACTGGATTCCCAAGAAGTGTCCCTTAAAGGCCCTGCACATGATCTTACTCAGACTCATTCCCTCTGAGCTCCAGCACCAGAGTTGCAGCTTGAAAGGCACCAGTAGCATATGGGGAGGAACTGTGGTGTCTGTCATCAGGGCGAGAGCTGGGGGACAGCTTTCTTCCAGACGAAAGGCGGCAGAGGTGATTGTTCCTTTTCTGAGCCTTTCTCCCACAGAGCCACAGAGCCAGCAGGTGGGAGCCTATGTGAGACTCATCAACCTGGCTCACACTATATTCCCTGGGGAATCCCTGAGGCTCTGCCCCACCCAATTTATGGCACACCCAAGCTGTTAACAGTGGCCTTTCTGTATGAATGGCTGTTCTCAACTCAGGCTTCACATCTTCCTAAATCCTCTCAAATAACAACCAGCCTCAGCAAGTACCCAGCCTTAGTACCTCTGGCTAAGCGATGCCAGGCCCAGCACTACCAGCAGCCAGCTTTGGATCACAGTTTGGCTCCACCTGGGAACCTCCAAGCCTAGCACAAGTAGTGATCATCTGCAGATTGCTTCTTCACAGCTCATGCTGGTTGGCCCCAGGCAGAACACAGGTGGTGGCAGACCAGACCTGCACCACCCAGGAAACCCCAGAGCCTGTATACCAGTGGAGAGCTACAGACCACATTGGAACACTGCCACCCTGCACCAGCACAGCCGATCCTCCATGGAGGGCAGAGGTTGGTGGTCAGTGGTCACAGCCACTGACTGACTGGGCTAAATCCCTTCCACTGATGTGTCAGCAGCAACTAAGTTTCAACTACAACAGGAGGGTGTACTCAGCCCACACAGAGGGAGTACCCAGCTTAAGTGATAGGGGAGGCTGTGCCACTGGACCCTACAGGACATCTACTACATTAAGCCACACTACCAAGACAAGGAGTCATAGCATTTCTACCTAATACATAGAAACGAGCACAGGGAGGCTGCCATAATGAGGAGACAAAGAAGCATGGTCCAAATGAATGAACAGATCCAAACTCAAGAACAAGAAATAAACAAATTGGAGATAAGCAATTTACCAGATGCACAATTCAAAACACTGGTTATAAGGATGTTCAAGGAACTTAATGAGGACCTTAACAGGATAAAAAAAGACCCGGGCAGAAATGAAGGATATACTGATGGAAATAAAGAACAGTTTACAGGGAATCAACAGTATAATGCATGAAGCTGAGAATCAAAGCAATTATATGGAATGTAAGAAAACAAAAAACAACCAATCAGAACAACAAGAAAAAAGAATCCAAAAAAATGAGGATTGTGTAAGGGGCCTCTGGGACAACTTCAAGCATTCCAACATTTGCATATTAGGGGTGCCAGAAGGAGGAGAGAAAGAACAAGAAATTAGAAATCTATTTGAAAAAATAATGAAAGAAATCTTCCCTAATTTGGTGAAGGAAATAGACATGCAAGTCCAGGAAGCACACAGAGTCCCAAACAAGATGGACTCGAACAGGCCCACACCAAGACACATCATAATTAAAACACCAGAGGTTAAAGGTAAAGAGAGCATCTTAAAAACAGCAAGAGAAAAGCAGTTAGTTACCTACAGGGGTGTTCCCATAAGCCTGTCAGCTGATTTCTCAAAAGAAACTTTGCAGGCTAGAAGGGATTGGCAAGAAATATTCAAAGTCAAGAAAAGTAGGGACCCACAGCCAAGATTGTTCTGCCCAGCAAAGCTATCATTTAGAATTGAAGGGCAGATAAAGTCTCCCCATTTAAGAAAAAAATTAAAGGAGTTCATCATCACAAAACCATTATTATATGAAACGTTAAAGGGACTTATTTATGAAAAAGAAGATAAGCCGTGGCTGGTGTGGCTCAATGGATTGAGCATTGGCCTGCAAACCAAAAGCAACTGAAAGGTTGCCAGTTCAGTTCCCAGTCAGGGCACATGCCTGCATTGTGGGTCAGGTCCCCAGTTAGGGGCATGTGGGAGGCAACCAATCGATGTATCTCGCACATTGCTGTTTCTATCCCTCTCTTTCTCCCTCCCTTCCCCTTTCTCTAAAAGTAAAATAAATAACATATTTTTTTGAAAAAAAAGAAAAAGACGATCAAAACTGAAGAAAATGGCAATAAACACATACCTATCAACAATTGAATCTAAAAAGCAAACAAGCAGAACAGAGACAGAATCATGGATATGGAGAGTGTTTTGATGGTTGCCAGCTGGGAGGGGTGTTTGGGGGAAAGAGTGAAGAGGTGAGAGGATTAAGAAATAGTCACAGAATAACCGTGGGGATGTAAAGTATAAGAAAATGGGATAGCCAAAGAACTTACACTCATGACCCATGGACATGAACAAAGGAGTGATGATACCCTGAAGGAATAGGGGGTGTTAGGTGGAGGCAGGGACAAGGGGGGAAACTTGGGACAATTGTAACAGCATAATCAATAAAATATAACTTAAATGAAAAAAATACTATAGAAATGAAAAACTCAGTAGTTTTCAGAGTTGAGGTTAAGTATAGTCCCAAAAAGTAGAACAGAAAAACATGAACAAAAGAAGAGAGAATCATTCTATGAAAGCCAAATATCTAAATAATAAGAATTTCAGAGAGAAAAGGAGAAACAGAAAGGAAATCACTAATGAAATACTTCAAGAAATTTTCCCAAAATTGAATTTCCAGTCTGAAAGATCTTGTCAGGTGCCAGCAAAACAGATGAAAATAGACCTATGCCAAGGCACATCATTGTGAAATTTCAGAACTATGGGGGAAGAGGGAAGATCTTGGAAGATCAAGAGGAGAAAGACAAAAAGCAGATTTCATATGAAGGATGGGAGTCAGAATGTCTTTATCATTGAAAACCATTGGAGCAATGCCTTCAAAATTCTGAAATATTTTTCAGTCTCAAATTGCCAAATCAAATGAAAAAATTAATTTGTCTAGAATGACAAATCAAGTGAAAAGATGAAATAAAGACATTTGTAGACGTCAAAGATATCAAAAAATTGACCTCCCATAAACTCTAAGGAACTATGGGAAGTCATGCAGCACACGAATGAGTAAATAAGCCAAGGAAAGAGATGGTGTAGGGTACAGAAAGAGGACAACCCGACCATATTGACTTTTTTAGGAAGATGAAATTGGTAAGTTACATGATACCTCTCAGTATCTTAAGATGTTGACACCATGCAGGCATAGAGTCTGTTGAATGAGAGAAAGTATATAGGAAACCAAGCAAATTAAATAACCCAGGAAAAACAAACGTGCAAGAGAGAAAAGGTAACCAAAGTTTTTTACATGGCTTAGTTTTAAATTGAGTTGATATAATCATAATAATATAGAACGTTAATATTGATCTAAGTAAGTTCACAAAAAATAACTGAGGATAGGAGATCAGATGCTTGAGCATATGTTGTAAGGAATTAAGGTGGAAGGGTGTAGAAAGGAGCTAAATCATCATTCTCTGTATTGGGGGAAAAGCAGGTAATGCCTCAAATTAAGAAGCAACAATACAAGTATATTATTTATTCACTTAGAGGTATAGAGGTAACAAAATAATCAGCTAAACAGAGTGAAAATGGTTGCCACTCAGGAGTTAAGTGTGAACTGCAGTTTTTGATAGAAATTATTTGACTCTTGAAACATGTTCATATATAATTTCTTTTAAAAATAGTGTTTAAAAAATAGGTGAATAGGTAATAGGAAAGACAGAGACTGGATGTTGTAACATGTGGACAGATAAAAAATGTTTAATAGGAAAATAAATGGAATCCAAAATAGGAAATGCATATGAATAAGCAAAAAAAAAAAAAAAAAAAAAAAAAATGCCTGCCTCTCTTTGACTATGAATAGGAAGCTAATTACTTTGAACTAAAATGTGATTGCTTACATATTGTCAGTTTTCATGTTATAAAAATCTACATGCCCAAACTTATTGTAATCCAAAGTAAGTAATTCACAGTTTCTGGTAGGAAAGCAACTATATTTCCACCCCATGCCGAAAAACAGAACCCAAAACTCAAGCCCTTAGCCATACCTTGGTGACAACATTTGGTTAAGGAATTTCCCTCCTTTCCATCTCATCTTTCTTTTCTTGATATCAGTGGTCCTCTTCTGAGTATTTAATTGGATTGCAATTCAGTTTGGAAAAAAAATTAAATTCTATACTAATTTCTATTCTTAGCATCTTCTAAAAATTGACCTTTCTGGTAACTGGTAGGTTTTAGTGGATGCAATTTTACTTTTTAACATGGCATTGAACTGACTGCTTAACACTAGGTCTGGGTGATCTCTCTGGGGAGAGTGGAATTGATGATCCTTTTCCTGCCAGTCCCCAGTGGCCTGTCAGGAGAGCAGGTGTTGCTGGGGTGGCTCATGCATCCCGGAGTCATAGTGCAAATCTGATCAAGGCATATATTCCCAAAACCACTCAGGCTAGTGTCTCTCATGGGGAAGAAGCCAACATTGACTTCCTATGCCTTTAAAAAAAAAAAAGAAAAGAAAAGAAAGAAAGAAAAATTAATTATCAACCTACAGCAACTGTCATTCACCTCAAATCCCTGAAGGATTAAGACGGAGGTGACAAATGTTCCTGGAAAGAGGGTTGAGCTGTCACTTGTCTTTTTAATGGATTCTTCATGTTTGAGTATAGAATTACATGCCATAGAATCACATGCCAATTTTTTCTTATTGTGTATTTTATCTGAAGAAATACTAAATGTCTCTGCAAATACTAAAGAATTACACAATTTCTATAAACCTCTTGGGTTTGAACAGAATCCTGTTGTCAAGGAAGATGATAAGGGGTTAGTATTATTGCTCTTAAAGTGTTCAGGGACAGCATCTATTGACATCAGTTGTCCCTAATACTTCACCTGTTTTTTTCTTTCTTTGATTGAAGAAACTATGTCCCATTTTCTCAGCATTGACTGAGCCATGTCCTTTTCCAGAGGACAGTTACTAACAATGGGGAGAAGTTAGAGGCAGGTTTGTTTGTTTTGTTTTTGCCATAGTATGAAGGAAGAACTTTCCAAATGTATAGAAATTATACAGACTCTCAAAAAGTACCAAATTTCCCATCACCAGGAATGCTCCGACAGAATTCTGCAAGTAGCTCTAGAATGTTACCAGATGCTGCCGTTTGGGATTAGGTGGAAGTTTCAATTAGGTGTTCTCAAATACTCTTTTCAACTGTAAGAATTAAGGATTCTATTCTTTATTATTTGAACAGAAGATCTGCAAGATAAATAGCTAATCACCAGGTTGAATTACTCTTTTTTTCTGTTTATTCTTCATTTTATAGTCTTCTCATTGTAATAGTTGCTATTTATTAATGGGAGTAGCAATGCTCTTATTAGTTCTTGCCTTGAATTAGTAAGTTTTCTGATAGAGAAATTAACCAGTTTTTCAAAAATCATTTAGAGTAAAAGGAAATATACTTAATCTGAAATATGAATGACTTGGGTTAGATAATAGGAAGAATTTCTGGACAGAGGGATTTAAAATTTGGATGAAAAAAATGAAATTGCCTGTTTTATAGGCCTTTAAAAATAAAACAGATTTTTATATCTGGAATGTCTCATTGACTTAAGCCCTACCTTAGTGACCGATTCTAAAATATCTTCTTTTCCCATGTTCTCAGTACAATTTTTTCTCTCTTTTCAAGAGCAGTTCCTACCTTACCAGGAATACCTACACTATCTTAAGTGAACAACCTCCTCTGCCTTTCTCTTAATACCTGAGTCCTTTGTCTCTTTTTTCTCATCAATTTTCCTAATTCCAAGTGTCCTTCTTAAAGAATTAGTCCCCCTTTTCTTTGTGTTCTTGTTTCTGTTTTCCCGTATCTTCTGTGAGAAACTTCAACCTATTTTCATGTTTATTTTTCTCTCTCCAGCAACTTATGTCTGTTTCTCCTACAACATCCAGTTCAACACATTCATGGTAGGCAGCTCATTTCCAGTGCTAGACAATTAAAACCATCCCACTACAATTCTCCCTTTGTTGTACTTCTCTTCATTTATAGCCACAGTTGTTACTTACATCAGTAGCAACATTAAAAAAGCACAAATTTCTCTCCCACAGTTCAATGTATTTGAAGAACTCTACCATATACCCTTTTTAAAAATTCATTCATGTAACCAATCATGTAATTCAGTTTCATAATTATTAACAGTTTATATTATCCCTCAGTCACTGTTAGATTCTAAGATCTCAAGAATAAATATGACATTTGTAAGCCATCACCCAGTGAGAGACATACATGTAATTAAATAGTTGCAGTTTAGTGTTAAAGAAGTATGTATGTGGTTCATGGCAGACATAAAGGAGGGAATAATCAGCCCTGCCTGAGTGAGGGTTTACAGGAAAGGCTTCATAGAAGAGACATTTGAAGCTGAGTCTTGAAGAGTACATAAAAATTTGCCACATGGATATAAAGCAGTATAGGAATATGGAAGAAGAGATGAATACAGAAGAGGCAATGGGCTAGTCTACAGTATACACAGGCACAGATGTATAAATTCACAAGATGCATTTGAAGAAATGCTAGTTGTTCCTGTGCAGCAGGAGCTTTGGGATGATAGCAGGAGATAAAGTATCAGTTAGTACGCTCCGTGAGTGACAGAACCTTGTCTGGCTCATTGCTCCTTGTAGCCACATGACCTAGCACATAGTAGATGCGAAGTAAATATCTGATGCCCAAAGAAATAAAGAGGTAGGCAGGGGGCTTGTAAACCATGAAAGGGGATTTAAACACTGTTCTGAAGATGACTGGGAATAATCAAAGATTTTAAACCAGGTTAGATTTGGCTATAGAAAAGTCACTTTAGCTGCCATATAGAGAGTGGTTTTGTAAGAGTAGAACTGAGACTGGGAGACCAGGTAGGTTATTAGTAATAATCCAGGGATGAAATGGAGACAACCTGATCTAAGGCAGTGGAGATGCAGAAAATGCAACTGACATGAGATGCTTGGGTTTGAGAATCAGCAAGATTTAGTGACCAGTTGAAGACTGGAGTGTAAGAGAAGGACCCAGCATGATCTTCCCAGGTTTCTAACGTGGGAGACTCAGTAGATGTGTCCTAGTTCATAGAATGGGAATACAGAAGATGAAGCAGGTTTGAAGGTGAAAGTAAAAGTAAATAAAACCAGCATCTTTAACTTTTTGTTTTGGCAGTTTTGAGATACTACTCTAGTTACCTTCCTTTGGATATAGAGTCTAGTTTACCAGCAGTATTCTTAAAAATATGATAATGAAAATTGACTACAGCACTGTAATTGTGGACTGATCCTTGAACAGTGTCACATTGTTTCCTTTCATCTGGAAACTGCTTCTAATAATGGAAACTTAAGATTTTTGTTTATTTGTTCTTTAGCACTTTGCATCTCCCAAGGTGGTTTAGTTGTCATGTGGCTCCTCCTATCCTTCAGTTTTTAAAAAAATTAAATATCTTATTTTCCATTTATCCAGGACCCTTTTCTATCCCTATTCTTTACACACTTTTCTAATTTCTAGGAACCTGTACTTTTAGGTGGTGTGGTTTCCTGTGAGTGTTTTTGAAGATTTTATCTCATTTCTTTTCCCCAAAGCACCCTGTGTCTTTGTCCTTTTCTGTGACTGCCATCCGGAACGCCTCAGCCCCTCCTTTCCACTTGTCCACACCTGATTTACTTTTGAGACCCAACTCAAGCTTAATGCTGTGCATTTTCTAGTCCTTAGTAGTGCTCTTTCCATTTGGGGGCTCCAATTGCACTTATTCTTTACCTCTATTATGGCCCTTATTGTACTTTGTACTAATGGTTGTTTAAATGTTTGGGCTTACTATAAATATTCTAAAGTATCTTCTGTATTATCAAAATATAGTCCTTGAAGAAGGGATCCAATTTTTGTAAGTTACTTGCCTTGATAACTTAATAAGCTCTTATGTAAAGGTCGATGAGTGAGTTGTAGAACCTCTGAAATCTTTTTCAGCTATGTGCAATAGCTTGCTATTCCATCATACCTTTCAGAAAGGACTTTTATTACACTAGAAAGCTTCTTGCTGCCCTCTTGTGAAAACCTAGGTAATACTGCTAATTAACAATGCTCAGAACAGTTAAGTAATTTTCATTTAAATTTCACTAAGACCAGCCTTTTTCACATTTTTAGAATTTTTATATCTTTACAAGATTCTCAAGCATAATTACTAATGGGCATTTCTTCTCTTTTTGTGTGTGTCTGAGGTGAATATGACATATTTATTTGATTGCCTGCCAGGACTTAGAGTTCTATGTTTTGCTAATTACTAACCTCAAAGCAAAAGAAAATAAAAATAATTCTTGGTGAGGTGAACTCTACAATATCCTATTTAACATTTTAGAAGTTGCTTTGGAATTTGTTTTGTTTTCTTTCTGATTAAAAACAGAAGAGATTGAAAAGTTATAGAGAAGTGGGGTTTTTTTAAGTTTGATAATGTAAGATTTGATGATAAAAATGAAATGATGAATAATAAAGATGGAAAACTTACCAAGACATGTCATAAATTGTTGAAAACCAATAATAAAGAGAAAACTCTTAACAGCAGGCAGAGAAAAAAAGTCATACAGAGGAACGAAGGATGAAAACAAACCTCTTACCAGAAAGTGTGCAAGCCAGTGATAATTAAATAATCTTTAAAATAGTGAAAGAAAAAAAATTATCTACCTAGAATTCTGTATCCTGCAAAAATATTCTTCTATTTTGTCTAGAAAATAAAGACATTTTCTAGACAAACAAAAGTTGTGATAATTTGTCTCCAGGAAATGTTCACGACAAGAAATGTGCCAGTAAGTAGAAATATAATAGACTACTAAGAAATATTTTGTTGATCCAAGAAAAAGCTGGAAAAAAGGAACAAATAGTATATGGGACAAATAACTGGTAAGATGATAAAATAAACCAAATCATATCAATAATTAAATATTAATGGTCTAATTTTATACTTGAAACTTGTTAAAAAAGTAGATTTTAAATGTTATTTCCACACAAAAGAAATCATAAATTATGTGAAGAGATAGAGGTGTTAACTAACCTTATCGTGGTAATCATTTTTTAATATGTACATGTACCTGATCATCACATTGTATACCTTAAACTTATATATGATATATGTGAATAATATTTCAGTAAAGCTGCGTAAAATACAAATGGCTTAAACACACCAACTGAAAGGCAGAGTTTATCAGATCGGGTAAAAAAGTAAGCGAGACTCAACTATATACTTTATACAAACCTAAGTAAATGAGAAAGAAGGCACAAGTTACCAATATCAAGAATGAAAGGAATGGAAATCATTACAGGTCCTACAATGGAAAGATAATAAGGAAACTATTCCAATAAATTTGATAGTTTAGATAAAATAGATAAGTTCCTTGAAGGTGCAAATTTTCAAAATTTACTCAAGAAGTTACAGGAAACCTGAATAGCCCTATATGTAGTAACAAAATTGAATTTGTAATTACGAACCTTTTTTTTTTTAAATTTTATTTATTTATTTTTAGGCAGAGGGGAATGGAGGGAGAAAGAGAGGGAGAGAAACACCAATGTATGGTTGCCTCTCACTCATTGTGCGGGGGACCTGGCCTGCAACCCAGGCATGTGCCCTGACTGGGAATCGAACCAGTGATCCTTTGGTTCATAGGCTGGCGCTCAATCCACTGAGCCACACCAACCAGGGCATGAACCTTTTAGCAAACAAAACTTCAGCCCAGGTGGCTTAGCTGATAAATTCTATCGAACACTTAATGAAAAGTCAGTATCTGCCCTCACACACTTAGAAAATAGAGGAAGGAGGAAGCATTTCCCAGCTCATTATAAGGCCAGCACTAAGCTAAAGCAAAATCAAAGACAAGAACACTACAATCTAAAGTTCTTCATGAACATAGACACAGTAATCCTTAACAAAAATATTAGCAAGTGCATTCCAGCAATATACCAAATAATAATAGTATATCATGATTAAGTGGGGTTTATCTCAGGAAGGCAAAGTTAGTTTAATATTTAAAATCAAAGTAATTTACTGTATTAACAGACAAAGGAGAAAAAACAATCATTGCAATGGGTGTAGAAGAAAACATTTGGAAAATTCAACATATATTTGTGGTTTCAAAAATATCTCAGCAAACTAGAAACAGAGGGGACCTTGATATGTACAAAAAGCCTCTATCATCATACTTAGTTATAAAGACTGAATGCTTTCTCCCTGAGATTGGAAATGTGGCAAAGATGTCTGTTTTTACTATATTTATCCAATAATTTACCAGAGTTCTTAACTAGGGAAAGATAATGAAATTAAAGGCATACAGTTGGGCCCTGGCTGGTGTGGCTCAATGGATTGAGCATTGGTCTGAGAAGTGAAAGGTTGCTGGTTCGATTCCTGGTCAGGGCACATGCTTGGGTTGCGGGCCAGGTCCCCACTCGGGTCCCTGCAAGAAGCAGCTGGCCCATTTATCTCCCACTCTTTCTCCTTCCCTTTCCATCTCTATAAAGATAGATAGATAGATAGATAGAGGCATACAAATTGGGATGGCAGAAGTAAAACTGTCTTTATTCACAGATGACATTATCTATGAAGATAGATGGATAGATAGATAGATAGATAGATAGATAGATAGATGCATACAAATTGGGGTGGCAGAAGTAAAACTCTTTAGTCACAGATGACATTATTATGTAGAAATCTAAGGAATCTACAAAACTACTAAAACTAATGTCTGAAATAAAGGTTGAAGGATATGAAGTCAAAATACAGAAATCAATATTCTATATATGAGCAATGAACAATTAGTAAATGAGTTTTTAAAAACTGTACAGTTTAAAACATCAAAAACTATTAAATTCTTAGGAATAAATTTAGAAAAGTAAATGTATAATGAAACCTACAAAACATTGTTGGGAGATATTAAAAATCTAAGTACATCCCTGATGGAAATACAAGATGGTACACTACTTTGAAAAAATATGGCAGTGTATTATAGTGTTAGACATATGTTTACCATATAGCTTAGCAATTTCACTCATAATTTATTTTTAACTCAAGGTAGATTAAAACATATGTCTGTACAAAGACTGTGTAAGATGTTCATGACAATTTTATTTATAATAACCACAAGTTGGAATCATCCCAAAAGTCTATCAACCAGTAAATAACAAACAATTGGTGGAATAACAATATAATAAAATACTATTCACTAAAAAACAACAAATTACTGATACATATAGCAATATGGATGGATATAAAAAATGAAGAGTACATACTATGTGATTTTATTCCTACAAAAGTCTGAAAAAGGCAAATCCAATCCGTAGTGACAGAAAGTGGATCAGTGGTTGCCTAGGACTGGGGCGATATTGGGGTTGATTGCAATATGTCACGGGAGAATGGTTTGGGTTAATGGAAATATTCTACATCTTGATTATAATGGCAGGTACACAATTTTAAACATTTGTGAAAACTCATCAAACTATGATTAAAATGTGTACAATTTATTGGTGTAAGTTATATCAAGAAAACTGCTGTTCAGAAAACTTAGTTACTTGAGGTTTGGTTTGGATTTTAGGGGGAAGGTTTTGTTGGGAGGCTCCAGATATTTCCCACAGGGACAGTTTCCTAGAAGCAATACTTGAATACAGATATCTATTATCTTTAATGTGTTTCTGAAAAAGTCTGCCATTAAATGAAAAATATTTTAATTTTGGTAGAAAAAACTGCTGCATTACATCCCAACCTAAGATACCCAAACACATTTTATAGGTAGGAAAGTATATCAGCTAAATAATGAGAACAAGCTTAAGTAATAAATAAGAATTTGGAAGCAAATAAATACAGATTTATAACAAACATAATGTAATGAAACTTCATTGTGTTTACCCAAGGAAGAAACGAAGATTTGAGAGTGGGTGGGAGTTGTGGAGATGGAAGGTGCGATTTGGTTTGGAAGGTGCATTCTGCTTGCTGCACTATTTTCTTCATTAATTTCTCAGTCTTTTGGGGGCTCAAATTATCTCACACTCAAAATCCATTAAAAATAAGAGTCATAGTAGAACTATAAACACAAGAGCACTTTATATCACATGGAGATAGCGCAAATTCAAAGTGATTAAAGAATTATTGGTGATGTTATCCCTTCATCTCTCTTGCTTGGCGTACATACACAAAATGGATGTCAGGGTTTGTTCAAACAGCACACGATGCAAATTTGGTTCATGTGTTTTCTCTGACTGGAGAATGATAGTGTTGAATAGAATGTACCAATGTTGAAATAACACTTTTTATAAAACCATTATATAAAAACAAAAGTATTATACACCAGAAACAATTAGAATATAATATGCTTTTAAAAGATAACCTTCCCAATAGCAGCAAGAATGTAATAAGATACTGAAGGGTTTAGCCCTGGCTGGTGCAGCTCAGTGGATTGAGTGCTGGCCTGTGAATCAAAGGTCGCCGGTTCAATTCCCAGTCAGGGCACATGCTTGGGTTGCAGGCCAGGTCCCTGGCAGGGGGCATGTGAGATGTAACCACACATTAATGTTTCTTTCCCTCTCTTACTCCCTCCTTTCCCTTTCTAAAAATAAATAAATAAAGTACTTTTTTAAAAAAAGATACTCAAGAGTTTAACCTACCAAAAATTTTCTAAAGTAGTGAATAGTTATTATGTGAGTGAAGTTACATTTACAGTAATTGACTTGGAAATTGGAAAGTAAATTTAGATCAGTATTCTCATATGTCTTTCATTTTCATTCTTAAAACAAACTGAAATCACATCTTGGGAAATGTATACCCGGAATGTTTGGGCTTCTACTGGATGCTCTTTCCTTTCCATGGAGAACCTTGTCCATTTCCCTAGCCTTTTTTCTGTGCTCCTGTACCTTCCTCTGTTACAGCCAGTATCGACTTAAGAGTAATGTGTTCATCTCTAATCTGTGATCTCCTTTAGGTCAGGGACCACAGGGAGATACCTGTAGCAAAATGGTTAAGAGCACAGGCTCTGGAGTTAAGGCCACCTGGGTTCTAATCCTACCTCTACCACTTATTAGCTGTATAAAAACTTGAGCAAGTTATGTAACCTCCGTGGGCTTTATTTGTAAAAGGGGAGTGATAAATGGTATCTGTATATAGGGTGTTGTGAGGATTTTAAATAATGATAACACAGGTTAAGTGCTTTGAATAGTACCCAACATATCACTCAGAAATGTTAGTGATCGTGGTTCTTAGCCATTCAGCAGCACAAACTCTTCACTTGTTGTGCTATAAGTTTTGAATAATGTATAATAAATACGTTAACATTACAGTGATGCCAGTCAGGTAGAATTTAGGACTGAGCAAGTTGTTATGTGATGTGTGGAGCAGGGTACAATTTGTTTTGATTAAGAGGTGAGACGCATAATGTCAAGTCAGCACCAGGAAAGATACCACTTATGAGAACAAGTGGGAACTTTGCCTCAGAAATGTATTAAAAATGTAAGAAACAGACTCATATATACAGAGAACAGATTGACAGATGTTAGAGGGGTTGAGAGGCTGGGTGAAAAAGGTAAAGGGATTAAGGGAAAAAGACAGGGACTACAGTGTGGTGATTGCCAGAGGGAAAGGAGGGCGGAGGGAGGTGTGAAAGGTCCCACGGGACGGGCAGGGCTGGGAGAGACGTGACTGTGGGCGGTGGGTGAGTGGTGCAGGGTGCAGATGGTACGTTATAGAATTGTATACTTGAAACCTCTGTGGTTTTATGAGCCAGTGTCACCCCAATAAATTCAATTTTTAAAAAAAGAATGTAAGAATGCGTTCAGGTTAGAAAATGATTCTACTTAGCCACGCTGGACTAAAGGGCAACGAGTTACAGAGGCTCTTGTGGACTCTGTGAGAAATTATACCATAGGAATTGACTGTTAATTCGTGCAGTGATTTTCTGAATCTTTTAATCTCTCTAAAATGTGAATATGAAGAGGTCAGCATTGCTTCCCCTATATGAAGTTGCGTTTAATAAATACATATTGAATGAACCAATTAAAAAAAACTGTCAGTTTTATTCTTAGTATCTTCAGATCAGCACAACAATGAGCATGTAGAAAGTATACTATCAAATGCTTTTAATAAATGAAGTTATCTGCCTTGCTTGTGATCTGAGTTAGGATTGCTAATTCAGTTATTCAGTCTAACCAATTACTTACTTATACTGAGGATTACTTAGTTTTCATACAACTTTAATCTTTCATTTTATGAACTTTGTTATGTTTAAATATATAGCTTTGTTAAATGTTTTCTCATCTAATGCATTTGCATTGATCTAATATACTTATATTAAATCTGATTGCATTCTGACTTCCTGGGATGAATATTTACTCGTTAAACAAAAGGAACATTTTTCAAGTAATTATTCATAATATCTAAATAATCTAAGTAGTGTATTTATTTTAATTCAAAATATAGTATCTTTGCTTTCCAAAAGGATATAATAAATACAAATTCTGATGTTATTTGAATTTAAACAATTGAATTTATGAAGCATATTTTCTCTTGAAGTAAATGTCAGTAATGTCCCAATGCCCAGATTTTTTTTTTTTTTTTAGTCAGTTATTTAGCAAGAACAAAGCCAAAAGGAAAGGGTTATGTGTGCGCGCACATGGGCGCTTCAGGATAGAGGTAAGAACTGGATGCCTGTGTCGTCAGTGGAGAAACTCAGGTTCTTGTGCCTTTGATCTTCCCCGTGCACAGTCTTTACCAAGGGTTTCGCTTGAGCCCAAAGGGGTTTGTTACACTTCTGCATGTAATTTTTCTATAGTCCTACATATCACCCATTTTTACAAAAACAGCTTTATTGAGATGTTTTCCACATACTATGAAATTCACTTGTTTAAAGTGTACAGGCCAGTGAATTTTTAGTATATTCACAGAATTGTACATCTGTCATGACCTCATTTTGCAATATTTGCAGTACCCAGAAAGAAACCCCATACCCATTAGCCGTCACTCCTATTCCCCTAATTCCACGGCTCCTCTCCAGCCTACCCTAAGTAATTACCAGCCTACTTTCTGCCTCTGGATTTCATTCCTTTCTGTTGCCAAATAATATTTCGTTATGCAGCTATCATGTTACTTATCAGTTGATGGACATTTGGGTATTTTCACTTTCTAGCTATCATGAAAAGGCTGCTATGAACATTTGTGTACAAGTTTTTGTGTCCTCACCATTTTAAACTTTCTTTTGATGGAGGGAGGGCAGGGTTTGTATTTAATATATTATATCAAAAGATTTGCATTAGAATTCCCTGGGTATAGTTTTAACTTACTGTAAATATAGCACCTGTTATCCAATGATTTAAACACAGTTTGCTAAACTAGTAGGTAACTCAACCATTTATAGTCTCTCCTTCGTCTTTTTAAGGATTTTAGAAACTGGGCAAGCAAAAATACAGCCCTTTTTGCTTTCATCACTCTCAGTGTTGGATTCCATTTCAAAGGACTCTAGACTTTGGTGTTGCATATCTTGATCAAGAACGGAGAATGACTTATTGTGAATCTGTTTACGTTGGTTGTCTGTCTTCGGTCATGAAAAGCCAAATGACAGCAATAGATCATATCCTCTGTTTTGTTATTTTTAATCTCAGTCATATACTCATATTCTTGTGTCGTTGTTATTGGTGGTTGTTGTTGCTTAACGGTGAAGCTGAAAGAAGGAATCTATACACTTGGAATGCTGAACAGCTTTGGCATATAGAAATTAATTTCTGTATTGACATTAACCTCAAAGACACATCATTGATTGTACAAATGAAGTGAGTATACCCAGTAGCTCAAGCTGAACTTGGGCAATCATTAGAGTAGTTCAAAGAATGTGATTAAAGGTAGGAATATTTAAGTGTGTTATTCACATTGTCTTCTGGCCTTTGACTCAAGTCTGGATTTGGAGGTTTATTTATTAGAAATAGGATTCCTGCCCTGGCTGGTGTGGCTCAGTGGGTTGAGCACCAGCCTGTGAACCAAAGGGTCGCAGGTTTGGTTCGCAATCCAGGGCACATGCCCAGGTTGCAGGCCAGTCCCCAGTGAGGGGCACATGAGAGGCAACCACACATTGATTTTGTCTCCCTTTCTTTCTCCCTTCCCTTCTCTCTAAAAATAAATAAATACAATTTTTAAAAAAATAAATAGGATTCCTTAATCAAATCAGAGCTAAATAAGTAGTCCAATCAGACATAATAAGTAGTCTCAATTAAAATAAACATTTTAGCAAATTACAAAACTAGCTTTTATAGCCTACCTTTAAAAAGTGATGTTTAGTAAATTATGTTTGGTTACAGCAATGCTAGTTTATTAGAATCAACATGAATATACTTAGAGAAAAAAATGGTTTAGGATCCAGTTATTTCATGGAATTAAGTCAGGTTGATCTAACAAACAAAAGGATTTTTAACTCACTAAGGTAGCCTGTGGCAGCAAGGATTTTATAAATCACTTACTTCTTTCAAATAAAAAATAGAGGCACTTAAATAATGCTTTAAAAAAAAAAGAATAATAGATGTCTATTTTTTATAAATCTTGTGAAAACTTCAATCTTGAGAGGAAGCTAGACTTAAGAGCAAGTTACTTGACTTAATTGTGGTTTGGATGTTGACTATCACAACTATTTGCTTAACAAAACATGATGAAGAATAGTTACAATTGGCTTAGTTTCTGCCAAATTTTGGGTAGGTCTAATTTATTATTTGTGGTTTAATTTTTTAAAAGCTGGACCATGTCTTTTGGTGCTACTTTGGTATCCACAAGAAATCCCAAACAGTGCTGGGAATTAAGCAGGTACCTTGGGTTTATTTTAAGATCTATTTCATAATGTTCACTTGCACTTTACTCCAGTGGCCTAGTGGAAAGCTTCTAAGAAGTAGCAATACTTAGCTTGCCTTGGTGTTCCTAGATAGTACATTCCTTTTTAAAGGCTTGGTTCGAGTATCACCTCTTTTCTAAAGCTTTTCATATCCATCCAGCCCAAATCCTTTGCAGAATTATCCCCATTTCTGTCTTCTTAATGCATTAGATACTTCTTTTATAGCTTTGATTATATAATTTGATAATTATTTATTATATGCCTCCTGCTAAGATTCTAAAGGTTAAAAATTATATTGTAACCTTAACACGAAGAACAATGCATGGCACTAGAGGTACAGATTAAGTTTGGGTAAAACTTCTAATCCTTTGGTTGAGTGTTTTCATTTCTCCCTTTGTTTCTCAAAGATAGTCTCTCCTCTACTTTTAGCTTTATGGTAGGAAACATGCTTTGTGAGCATAATTTTTTCTTTTTCTTTTTTTTAAAGGTTTTATTTATTTTTGGAGAGCAGGGAAGGGAGGAAGAGAGGGAGAGAAACATCGATGTGCGAGAGAAGCACTGATTGGTTGCCTCTCACACACCTTCAACGGGGGGCCTGGCCTGCAACCCAAGTCCCAGCGACCTTTTGATTTGCCAGCCAGAGCTCAGTCCACTGAACCACACCAGCCAAGACTTGTGATCATAATTTAACAAAACAAAACCCTGCCTCCTCTTTTAGTAAAGAATTAGTATTACAGAGGACTAGACAAAATCAAAGAGCCTGGATAATACAGATTAGTTAGTGGTTCTCAAACTTTAGTTTATATCATAAGCACCTAAAGGGCTTTTTAAAACATGGGTTCTTGGGCCCAAACTCTATAGAGTTTCTAATTTAGTAGCTCTGGGATGAGGGCCTGAAAATTCGTATGTCTAACATGTCCCCAAAGTGATGCTAATGTGATTGGTTCAAGGACCACACTTTGAGAACTACTGGTATAGTTTATAAATGCTAATTAACCCACCTGAAAGACCTGTATTGAAATAGGATCTGTTCCTGAACTCCCCACCTGGACCTCTCTTTAAGGTTCTGGGGGAAAAAGTACTCCATCATTGCAAAGCTCTCAGCAGGTGTCTATACAGCAGAGTGAAGCTGTTGATGACCAAACCTGAGTGCCCATGGATGGTGGGGGGTCTTCTAAGGAAGATTGGTGGATCTCTCTTGGTGTCTCATTTCCTGCAATTATAGAGAGTATGTAACATGCATGCAGTAAGAACTTGTTGACCAGCTGATAAAACTAGGTTAGAGCTCTAACCTTCTGATGTTTCTGTTTGTTTTTATAATTCTTGCACAAGGAAATTTTATTATTATTGATTAAGTGAGAGGGAGATGGGAGGGAGAGAGAGAAATGTCGACGTGAGAGAGGAACATCCCTCTGTTGCCTTCCATGCGCACCCCGACTGGGGATCCAACCCGCAACCTCGATATGTTCCCTGACCGGAAATTGAACCCCCAGCCTTTCAGTATATAGGTCAGTGCTCCAACCAACTGAGCCATCTGACCAGGACTCTAACCTTCTGATTTTGAGGTCAGTAGTCTGACATCTATAAAATACTTCTTTCACTTTTACTTCTGTATTGGTTTAAATGCAAATAAAATTAATGGAAAAGATTCTAAATTTAATTACTAAGCATTATAGTAAATGTTTATGTAGCATCTAATTAACCCCTCTTTTAACCCCGTATTCTCCCCTCTGTTACATTTAGCCATATTGATTACCCATAAATTGTGTTTAAGATCCTAAACTTGGCTGGTACCATCAGTGGAAGAGTGTTTTTTCATTCAGTACATGTTTATTGTATATTTACCAAGTACAGGTAAGCTCTAGAGTTTCAGTCATGCAGACTATTATAAACAGTATGTGTAATTTTCTGATTGAGAATGTTTTGTGTTCTAATTTTAAATTAATAATTCATGAATGTTGTAAATAAGATTACTCAGATACCTCAAAACGGAATATTCTGAAAAAAAGAGAAGGTTGACCCGCTGTTATTTCTAATTGCAAGGAAAATAACCACTACCATATGACTTGCGAAGCAAACACGTCATAGTCAAGTTCTTACCTGATTGTGATGGGCTTTTAAAAGAAGTTCATAATCAAGTAAAGATAGTAATTGTACCTTTGTATTACTACATGATCTTAGAAGGAAAATATTTATTAAAATTAAGGTTTACTGAATAGCTACTGTATATTGTACATTTTTGCCAACCCTGTTAGGGAAGTTATCTTTAATAGTCTCTTGCATTTATGAATTATAATCTGGTCAGGGTAGGAACATGAACCATACATACATGAAGCCACAGTGCAAACAATTAAAAATCAAATTATCAGCTAGAAAAAGTAATTTGTTTTAGATTGGATAAATCAGCATCTATGAAGGCAAAGGGTGATCAAAGTGAAGTAGGATTAATGAGGTCATCATTTATATACACAGTTGATAGCATGAGGACAAACCAGTTGAAATTTAGTTGGACTAGTGAAAGTATAGATTAAGCTCTTCCTTTTTGTAACTTGTTAGCTCTTGTGTTGTTTTAGACCTTAAAGTTAGTCTTGCTCTTGACCTCTAAAGCTTTTTCTGAGAAGATTCAGTAAATGAATAACCAAGGACTCATTGTCTGAACTCCCAGAAAATTTTGTAGAAACATGTTGAGCCAGGGAGCTTCCCTCATAGATGTTTTATGGATAAATTTAAAACTGTGCTCTTATATTATCAGTGTGACCTCTTAAATAATTAAGAGAGAAAGGTTGGAAGGCCTTATGATTAGGCTTAATCCAAGTTAAATTTTATAGACTTTTGAAAATATGTAATCTGCTTTTGATTGTTTGGTTGTGTATAATTTGTTCCTCATCCAAAGAATTTAACGATAGAAGTAAACATTCATGGCATGAAAGGTCACCCCCTTTCTAAGGCTTTTCCTATCCATCCATTTCCAAACCTATTCTGCATTGTATTTATGTTATTCAGGAATAATGAGAAAAGGCTGTATTGCCAGGGAAACGTTTGGTGAGATTTTCTTTTTATTATGGACATTTTTCAAGCATATACTAACTATAGAGAATGCTATAATGAACCCCACATCCCCATCCCCAGCTTAGTAATTGTCAGCTTTCTGCCATTTTTATTTTATGTCCATCCCCTTAAATCACACTTTCTGTTGTGATTTAAAGTAAACCAGTACAATTTCATTCATAAATACTTGGGTATTTATCTCTAACCAAGAAGGCCCTTAAAAAAAACACCACCATATTGCACAAACAAAATAAAATAATAATTCCTTAATGACAACTAATAGCCCGTGTCCAGTTTGGCTCAAAAAAAATTTTTTTTTTAATAATTGATTTGTATGGATCAGGATCCAGACAAGATCCAGACAGTGCATTTGGTTGACATGAATCTTCAGTCTCCTAATCTTCTCAATAACCACACTCCCTACTTCCTTGAGGTTATTTTTCCGTCGTGCTGTTTACAGTCTTCATGCTATTTAATTATTGAAAAACTGAGTTGTTTGTCCTGTAGTATTTCCCACACTTTAAATTTGGATGATTTTATCCTGGTCATAGCATGCCTCTTCCTCTTTTCCCCAAATTACTGTAATCTGAAAGGGTTAGAGAATAAATTGATTTGAATTCAGGCTTTTTGTAAGAATGTTTCAAAAGTGGTATTGTGTACATCAGGAAGCAGATCACTGACCCCTGTTACAGTTTCAGTGAAGGTCCATGAGTTAGGTTGTATCCATCGATCCTTTTCATAATAATGATGATGGAATTTATTATTTTAGTAAATCAACTATCTGATTTCCCTGAAATAACATTCCAAAGAGGAAATGCAGGGAAAATGCTAGGTTTCCCCCACTTTTAATTTGTGAATTTTCAGAACATAAAATGAGCTGAAGTGCCTGAGGGCTTTTAAAAAAATATTATAGATGTTTATTTTTGATGTGTTTCGATACTATACTCATTCTCTGACAGCCAAAACTGCTCCATCTTTAGGTAATGGACACCCTTCAGGTTGACTTCTGTGTCTTTGGATGCAACCCTAGTAATTAATCTCTGGTAACTTCCTTGCTTTCAGCATATCAAGACATCCCTGGTTCAGTTACTCCTTCAGATTTGTAATCTCATCCATTTCCCCAAGGAACCCTAGTGGCTTTTAGGAGGAATCTAAGCACTAATAGTATTCATTGTTCCAGGACTGCCATTGCTTCTAGGCCTTTTCCTTGGACAGGGTTGGTAAATAAGGTGTTCTGGCATTTTTTTCCCCAAAGAGAGAAAGAAATTGTGTTCCTGTCAACATGCCCATTTCAAATTAAAGATGTTAAATGGTTTCTAATAACTAAATTTATTTACTTGTTTTGAAATTTGTTTTTAAGTTTTCAAAAGTTTATTGGAGCCAATAAAGCATATACATTGTGTTCTGGCAGACAATAAGACATGCTTTCTCTTAACAAAGAAAATGGCATATGTTTTATCAAAATTTGACGATTGAGAGTAAAGGGTACCGAAATTAAGCATCAGAACACCAACTAAAACAAAAACAATCCCAAAAATTTGTCACTCAAGTTGGAAAGGGGAACTAGAACCAAGGCATAAAAGGGAGATTAAATATGTGTTCCTCAAATTCATAATATAATTAACATCAAAAGAACTAACTACATGTAACCATAAGACTGCTATATGTACTTTAAGATCTCTCTGTGCTGCTTTTGTATATCCTTAGGCTACGTACTTGTAGGATATGTCTTTTAAAATTATTCACAGTATGTCTTTTTAAGTTAATTTTAACTTTTGCACTGTGTGGTTATTCCAAACTTTACAGATTCAAATTATTTTCAGTTTATTTCCAATTTTAGAGATTACTTTTTTCTATTTAATGAATTTTAGTTTTTAGTATATAAAATACTTGTATGGTCTCCCAAAGTAAAATATAAAATAAAGTGGATCCAGTGGTGTCTACATTCTGTCTCTTGTCCCTCCCTTAGGTAACCATCTTTGTTAGTAAAAACTAATAGTAAACTCTATTCTTCCATTGTTCCTTTTGAAAATATAAGTAAATATATATATATGTATTTCCCCCTTGTCCTAATTTTCCACATAAAGTAATTCTCCATAGCAGTATATAGGTATCTTAATTCCTTTTACAGCTGAACAGTACTCCATAGTTAGGTATACCAATCCCCTGCCAATTGATGGACATTTGGGTTGTTTCCAGTCTTTACATATTACAAACAATGCTAAAATGAATAGGCATGTGAATTTCCTATTTGATATTTTTGCAGCTATCTCTTTGGAAAAGCTTTCTAGAAATGGAACTGCTGGGTCAATAGGTAAAATACATGTGTAATTTTACTAGAAAAAAAATTTTCTAATGCATGATGGTTAATTAATAATTGAAAAGGAAGCAAAGTTCCTCTTTCTTCATATGAGGAGTGTAACCTAAAAAACTGGAATTATCTTCCAGAGGGCAGGCCCCTTGTAGTACAGACTTCTCACTTTAGGTGAGTGTTTTAGGAACCCATCTGTATCTGTACCAGCTGGCGTTATGAGAGGCTGCTTTTGGCTTCAGTGAATTTTTTTGAAGATTCTTTTAATGTATTTGCTCATTTCATGATGGTTGATTTATGAGTGTACCTGGCCACACTGTACTGAGTATTCAGCAGTTTTTGACCAAAAACGGCATGACCCTGATGCCCCACCCACGCTATTCACCCAATCTTGCCCTGAGCAACTTTTTTTTGTTTCCCCAGATGAAAAAAGACCGCAAAGGGAAACTTTACTGGTGTGGAAGTGGTGAAATAAAAAAAAAACAGCAGAAGCACTAAAAGGCATCAAAATTGATGAGTTCAAATCTGTTTCAAGCAGTGGAAAAAAAAGTCTCAATAGCTGTATTACATCAAATAGAGAGTACTTTGAAGGTGACTAAAGTGTAAACATATAAGAACAAATACATATTTTATGTAAATTCCTTTCTTTTTTTTTTTTGGTCCCCCTTTTTATATGAATAAATTATTTCATTAGGTATGTAGTTGACTACTTATTTGCTAGGGATACAACAGGAAGTTCTGTAGAACTTCATGAAGCATGAAGATAAATAAAGTGATTTTAGCTTCCTTGATCAGATGAGATTGGGCATGTTCAGAACGTCCTGACCTTAGACATAAATAAAGTGATTTTAGATTTTGGTTAAGTGCTATGAAGGAAGTAAATTGTTTTACATGAAAGAATAACTACAAGAGGACTCACTTTAGATAGGGTAGTCATGGAAGGCCTCTCTGAAAAGGTGACATTTGAGCTGAGACATGGAAGATAAAAATGACTAACACTGTCATTTATGGACTTTCTGACTACCATATTTTGCCGTGTATAATGCACACTTTTTTCCCAAATTTTTGAGGGAAAAATAAGGTTACACATTATATATGGTAGTACTAAACCATGAGTGCACATTATACACAAGAGTGCATTAGACATGGCAAAATACAGAATATACTAGGCAGTATAAAGGATTTTCATGCATTGCTTTATTTAATCTCACAAGACTCTGCAAAGTCCATTTTATAATTCCCATTTTACAGACGAGAAAACTGATGCTCAGAAAATTAAATTACTTGCTCAAGATCTTGAAGTTTGGAAATGGGGACTAGAATCAATGGGATTTGAATCAATTCTAGACCTGTCTGATCCCAAAGCCTGAGAAAATAACATCTTTGTACTGTACTACATTGCTCTTCTCAATCAGAAAGAAAACAGAGAATACTGAGTTATGCATAAATGTTTTAGACTCTTGTTTTCACCTGGTGGAAACAATGTTATATTCTTTTAAAGCACTGATCATATTTATTACTGAATGAGTACATACCCAAAATACATATGCTTGTTTTATTTGGGAATATTTGTTAAATAAGAAAATAGGGAGCCCTGGCCTGTGTGGCTCGGTTGGTTGGAGAGTCGTCCCATGCATTGAAAGGTCTCAGGTTTGAACCCCGGTCCAGGCACATAATTAGGTTGCAAGTTCAGTCCCCAATCCAGGCGCGTAGGGGAGGTAACCAATTGATGTTTCTCTCACTCCCTCACTCTCTCAAAAAAAATAAATAAATAAAAATAAATGTATCCTTGGGTGAGGATATAAAAAAAGGGGGAAACATGCCTTGTCCAAGTAAAATAATTTCAATTTCGGTTTTTATTTAATGATGGTTCTATGTTTAAAATATCGTAACAAAAATATCCCCCATATATTTCTGCCTATTAAAATGATGCACCTTATAATTATCCTATTTACTTATTTCACAAATATTTGTTAAAATCTATATGCAAGGTAATTCACAAGTGTCTTTTTAAATTAACGAAATAACCAAAAGTAAAAGTAAACGAAATAACCAAAACATTGTTCAAGGTTCAGCATATTTATACAGTTACTCTTAGGGGGAATTTTTTTTTTTTTTTTTTTGGTACCAGTACATACTGAGGACTTCAGTGTATTATCTTTAGTCTTGCAACAATCCAATCAGGTGGGTACTAATCCCCATTTACAGATGAAGGAATCAAGGCACAGAGACTACATAATTTACTTGAGATTGCCATCTGATAACTGATGATTCAGACCTAAGGTTCAAATCCTATTCAGTCATAGGTTTTCTACCATAAGTATTGAAAAGATCATATGAAACAACAAGAAAGTTGGGAAATATATTCTTCTTGCTAGTGAGTTAAATCCATACTGTTGTCTAGTGAATCATGTGTGAAGATTCATAGACATTTTCTTTGGTGTCTTAAACTAGAACTAGCTGCAATTAAAACCCAGATTCTAATTTTACAAACAAGGGAGACTCTAACAATATTAAAATAAAATGATATTCCCTGACTGAAAGAAAAATTTCTCAGTAACTGTGGGAATGCTTGTGTGTGAAGACAGCATCTTAAATCTCTATGCAAGTCATACACAAAGTGTTATTGCAATGAAAAAATAGTGGCGTGAATAATACCTGTTCACAGCCCAAGACACTTGATGTATCTTGGGCCTCAGTGTTTGTTGGATTTTGCAATTTCATGAGCAAGATTTGTATTTTTTTTAAAGTTCTATATTTCTGTGTGTTCCGCTTGATGTCAAATCTGTATTCTTAGATTGTAGGGTTCCATTTAAAAAAAAATAATAATCTCAGTCCCTCCTTCTTCCCCTCCCCCCCACACACTCATTTTGTATAATATGGTAATGATATCACCGTAGCAGTAATTACGGGTCATCTTCATTTCTTTCATCTCTGCCTGTTCTGATGGCTTCATTCCTTTGACGGAAAAGATTTGGCTCTGGGTGCTATGATTATTTTGTTAAGCATTATTCGAATAGACAGGAGTGAGAGAAATTAATCAATCCAAATGCAATTAGCATCATGTTTAACCCAGTGATGGACGTCTCAAGGTGAAACAGCCAAGGGAGTTTCAGACATTATTATTCAATCCAGTGGTTCTTATCTAAATTATAATCAAGAGAGGGTTTTATTGGCTTCTCAGTGTGAGGATGTAACTCTTTGCCTGCCCTAGGGGTCAGGAAGACTGGGCCTTCCTTCTCCATGTACCTTGAAGTGGGGATGTTCCAAGCAGGAAACTTCTTAATATCTAAGTCATTTGAAATTATCTACACTGTGATCTTGGTCTGATTTTTCTGAGAGTGGAATCTAGCCTATGGATAAAATATTTAACTTGGGACAAAATGTTTTGTTTTCTTTTCTTTTTTCTTCTTCTTCTTCTTTTTTTTTTTTTTTTTTGCAGTGATCAAGTCACTTTGACTAGTTGTTGTTCTGTCTTAACCTTACATAATAGATTATTATTGCTGTTCTCACTTTATGGATGAGGAAATTAAGACTGTAAACTACTACCCTTTGGTCATAATAAGTGTCGCACCACAATGTATTATTATGTAAAGGCCCTAAGCATGAATGTTCTACACAAATTTATGAGTATTTAATAGAAGTTTTCACTCCAGGAGTATTAGTGCATTGCTTTGATCTCATTGACTTTCATTCAGTTGAGTTTACCCTTGAAAAGGTAACCAAGTGAAACTATGAGTAGACCTGTGAGGCCCTCTGAAAAGGAAACAAAATACAAGTAAGAGGTTGTTAGCTCTAATTCCCTGAACACAAATCTGTGGGGTTTTGCTGTTGTTGTTTTGGGTTTTTTAGTAGAGAGAAGGATGATAAGAAGGACTGGATATTTGAAATCTAGTCTTGTTTTGCTCTTAAAAGAGGGCAGGGCAAGGAGAGTTGACGGAGAAACACAGGCTTTACCTGAAGACACCATTTTTCAAATGCCTGACAATTAAGATCCTCTACTTGTGCTTTCAATCTTCAGGCATCATGGCTGACACTTCCCATATTTTATGTTCCTGCTTGATGTTTTATATTCTGAGAATAAATCTGTTGGCTAGATATTTCTGTTCCTTTTTTTTTTCTGTGTGAAAAGCCATTAAAATTAGTTTCCATATTGGAACTGTCCAAATTTGTTTACCTGTACTCTAAGTCCTGACTTTTCTTTCTTAAATTACTTCTTGGATAAAACATTCTCTGGTAATAGACCTTACTGTGAATTGAAGGAAAAAATGTTTGATAGAAAATTATCTTCCTCTGAATTTACTGGAGGGAACACTGTTCTTTTCCACCTTACTCCTTTGTTAGAAAAAGTTCTGTTAGATAAGACATCGAGTATAAAAGGAATCTGGAAGTTGTGCCCCAAAAAGGTTTTTTTGAGAATTCTGAGGGTGAAGATTGTGATCATTTGGTCACAGATATAGCATCGAGACTGTTCTTTTCTCAGATATTTTAGTCTCCTTTTTGAAATGCCCTGCCTGAAGTTCAGGCAAAAGCGTGAAGGCTATCCTACCTACCTTCAAATGCTACTTTTATGTATTTTAGAGAAAAGTGAGATATTTACCAAAGACTCTCACATGTGTGTGCTCTCCCACAAGAGATGGTTGAGAATGGCCAGGAGACTTCATTACAATTACACCATCTTCTGAGGACCGCCAGGTCTAAGGAGGCTCCAAGACACCTCTTCTCCTCCAGTGACGCCATGCTCAGTTCACAGAATCTTCTGCTCTTGACAATGGCTCCAGCACCAGCTGCTCGAATATTAAAGGCATTGAAAAGTGCTTAGTCCTTGGCTTGAATTATCGATCGGTTGGCAGCACGTTTTGTACGGAGGTCCAAACTAGTGGATGGTGAAGAATCTCAGCCTAGGAGCCCCGGAGCAGCTCTACTGTGCCCTGGCTCTCAGCCAGAGTGACAGAAAAACTTCCCACATTCCTGTGGAGAGAAATCAGCATTATAAATCATACTGGTTTCCTTTTGTTCTCTAATCCACCAAAATCTGTGAAGAGCTAGTCCCATCTCAAAGGCCACTTCTAATTTATTTGAATCTTCCCTAATATCTAGTACATCGTAGGCACTCTGTGTGACTAACTCACCCGTCCATCCACACCTTCATGCTCTTCTTGTACACAACACCCATGATGAGGAGATCCCTCTTGTCATAGTTATTAGAATTCATTCAAGGTTTCAAGGACCAAAGAGTAATATTTGAAGAGTCAAAACCATAATTATAGCAAGTGGCATCATTTTGCAAAGTATCTTCTATGAAGCTAATTAAATAAACAGCCTTTTAGCAGATTGATCTATACTAAACTAACTAGGATTTTGTGTGTTTCTTTTTGTTAGAAGTAGCTGCTAGAGTAGTTAAGGAAGGTAACTGCCTCTAGTACCCAGCATTATTCCAGCAGGTTTGCCCTGCCGGAGTGTATACGTTATGCAGACACAGTTCATGTTTCCATCTGTTTTGCATGTGAGCTCTCTTTAAAAAAATAGGTAGTTCAGCCTCCTTTAGCCACTCCTGGTGCAGCCTGTGTGCTCATTCAGTGAGGACGTGGTGCCTTGGGTGGAGCAGCAGCCGAGGAGACTCTGGTGCTCGCCATGGCCAATGAAAACCCAGGGAGGGGGTCGAGACCAAGAACAGTGGTCATATTAATTTGAAGGTGGTGTGGCAGAGTGGTTCTGTGGTGTGGTTTAAGATTAAGAATCATGTCCCACTCAGTAAACTAATGAAGACCTATTATGAAGGACAAGGTTTACCAATGAGGCAGATCAGATTCTGATTTGATGGGCAGTCAGTTGAGACACGCTGCAGTTGGAAATGGAATTTGAAGATACAGACAGGTGCCTACTACAGAGGAAAACCTGCCAGTTTATGCCAGAACTCTGTTCCTCCAGACCAAGAAGACATTTTCAGTTAGAAAACCACATTTCTGACTACTATAGTATGGATTTCTCTATTCTTTCATTTTTCTCCTTTAATGTACACAAAGTAACTGGTTTGTATGTCTAAGCATATTGCCTTTTTTAAAAAAAAAAACACTAAATAGCCAGTGGTATATTTTGAGTGACAGCAAATGGATATAAGATGGGAAAAACACTGGTTTTATGAAAGTGCCTCCTTTCTCCATTATTGGCATATTCATTCAGCTCTTACCTTTCATATTCTAGTTAAGTTATTTTGCTCTCATTGTTTAATTTAAAAAATTATTCCTTGCATACCTTGTTCAGCTGGAGAATTTTTGGTTTTTTATGTATCCTTGTAAAACCAAAGACAATTTTACAATTTTTTTGTACGTAGCTATTACATGTAGGGCATTGTGTCTTTAGGTAGGGATAAAGCACTGTAAAAGAAATGAATTCCCATTAAGTGTCTTGTTGCTTAAACAAACTTCTTTAAAATAAAAGAGATGACTATCCAGTAGCTAGCATTTACTGAATGCCTATGTGAACTTTGTGTTAATCCCACCTTGAACAGATGAGGAAATTAAAGCTTAGAAAGATGACTTGGGTGGCTTGCCCTCGGTGGAAGTGAAGTGTAGGGGCTGCGGTTCAAATCCGAGCCTGTCTAATGCAGAATGCCCTGCCCATTTCCCAGTTATGCCATCTCCTTTGTTTCCTGGCCCCTGGCGCTGCTCTTCGGGATGTGAGAGAACCAGTGGCAGGTAACTCTTCTCCACCTCACTAATGTTTTTAATTATATGGAGGCACAGAAATACGTAAAGTAGTTTGCAATGGAATTGAAAACCAAACATTATGAGGTTCTTCCATTTCATTAAAAATTACTTAATCTTTACATCATTCCTTACATTAAAGTCAAACAGAGTTTTACCAGGCAATTGCCTCAAAGTTAAACTCTGGAAAATCTTTCTGTAACGAAACCCATATGTCATGGGCGAAAGGTGCAAAGCCCTGGCAGAGAGGGCTGATCTCTTGAGAGTTCTGCACCCAATCTCGTTAACCAGGGTGCCTCTCTGGTAATCCTCCATCCCCTCATCGGTGGGAAATCAATCTGTACCACTGAATCTTTTTCAACCAGCCACCAGGAAATTTACTGCAGAGAAGGCAGTTTGGGGATAGTCATTGTGGAAAGGGAGCTAGAGGCAAGGCTAAATGTAGGATGGAAGAATTGGAGAATCTAAAGAAGACATTATATTAAACCACACAACAGCTTCAACAGCAGCAGGATGCAGTCCTCCCTACAGCCCTGACCTCTCTAAGTGTCCCCAGATATTTACAGCCGCCATGAACCTGACAGTCCTGAGTGTAGTCCTAGGGAAACTACAAAGCGGGCAATAGAAACAGCACAAACCTGGAAGCTGATTGTACTTCATCCATTTGCAGCCTTTAAATGTGTACAAGTGGTCCCCTCTCCCACACTCTGCAGCGATTCACGTGTTCCCCCTAGGGCGACAGTCTCTATTGTGGCTCTCTCAGTTTATGGTCTTACACTGCATAGGAGGGCCTATGAATCATGACCGCATGGAGGTCATGCTTCTCTTCTGCACGGCATACACTGCGGTGGCTGATGACCAGTGGATCCCTCTTGGCATAGTTATTAGAATGTGGAAGCCGCGTTGCCTTTCTGTTGAACCTGTAATCCTAGAGAATTTATCCAGAATTAGAAGATAGTTAAGAAATTGTATTGTCTCTAGATAAAACTCTCTCCAGCAATTTTATTTTCTCCAGGATTGTCTTCTAGCACACTGCAGAGAAAAGAACCAGTAGAGAAGGGAGGAACTAGACGTGCCAAACGGTACTCTTACCCTGGCCAGTAATTTGAGAAGTATACCAAGCTGTAACTATCCGGGGAAAGAAGGGATGGAAGTAGTCAGGGGAAAATAGAAATGTCTTCCTGTCCTCTGTAAGCAAACTGTAGACATCTCTAAAGGTTTTCCCCAAAGAGATTTGAAATCCTTGGTGAGAATTTTTTAGTAAAATGCATTTACATATAAAGCCCTACTGGAAGGGGGGGTGGGGGGCGGGGGGAGGGGTGTGTGTGTGTGTGTGTGTGTGCGCGCGCGCGCGCACACACACACACAGAATAGTAGCAGACGGCTGTCTCCCTACACCTAATGGGATTTTGTAGCAGCATGTGCGAGTTTGTTTCAGAAGTCAAAAATGAACAGATGTTGGTATAAATTACCTCTGTGTCGGATGTCTTGCAAATTAAAAGCGCGGTTGGCATCGCTAAACAATTTCCCTAGGTTTAGGCGGGGTGCGGCTAGCAGGCGGTGATTACTGTTTCAGGTCGGTAAGAATCTTCACACTGCAGGAGAGCAAGGATGAAGAAATGAGGAATAAAATAAGGGGTATGTGAATTAATCAGAGATGTTAACATCTCTGATGACAAGTGAACAGGAGGGCACGTGCTCTGGAGCAGCCCCTGACCCACAGCAATTTCTCTGTGCACAAAAAGGGGTTGGTGCTTACGATGTGATTTATAGGGTACGGCCCTCTTTTAGGGAGCAGCTATGTCACAAATTCGTATATCTCCTATATAGGACTAGCGAGTAGGAAAACTTTCTCCCCTCCCATGCAGAAGATGATGTCTTTTGAATTACTTGTACTTTTACGGTGGTTTCCTGCAGCTCTGTGTACTTAGATTAGGTTGAAGGGGGAGGAATGATTGAGTGGAAAAGGGGTTGTTAAAAGGGATTGGTTAAATTCAAGGAGAGCTTGCCACTGAGAGACTTTGGAATATCCATTTATTTTTCCTGTTAAATCCTTTTGATCACTTGATTATATTGAGTCTTTTTAAATTTTAAGTCTTAAAATCTTGGTCCTTCTCACATTTGGGGAAAAAATAAAGAATTAGGGGGATCTGAAGAGCAGCAAGCAGAAATAATCAGCAAGATCAGTAGAATGCTCCTGGCCCGGGATTTTTGGAACAAGGCTCCGTTCTTCCCAGCAGAGTCCTGTGTTACCCATGTTCGGTTTCCAGAGCATCTGCTTCTCGCCGGGCTGCAGGGTCATTTGATGCTGTCCTTAAGGTCCTTAATGAGAACGGGCGAGTAGGCAGAGAGCCCATCCAGTGGAAATAAGTGATGAGACCCACTCAGGCCAAAGCATAAGTCCGTTATCTGTAGGTCAGGCTGAGGAAAAAGATTCCAAGGAATGGATTTTTGAGATTTCTAGCCTCCCTTATCACAGTTAATTCATTTACTCACTCAGGAAATACTGTGTGCAAGAGAAGAAGCAGGCTACTTACCCTCCTCTGAAAGGTATTGTATTAATGATACCGTCATACCAAGCATGTTCATCACAGAATATCCAGAAGGGCAGGCAGGTGACATTAATATGCTAGTCATTGTACAGATGAAGAAACTGAGGCTCATACCCAGCTCATGGTGTCACCCATCTTCTAAATGCTAGAGCTGCAACTTACACTGAGTTCAAGTCCTGTGTCCTCTGAAAGAAGTCATGTGACTCCCATGGGCAAGAAAATTTTTTTTTAATTTCTTTTTCAATTATAATTTACATTTAGTATTATTCTGTCTTAGTCTCAGATGCACAGAAAAGTAGTTAGAAAATTATGTACTTTACAGAGTGGTCCCCCTACTGTTCTACTTCAGTGCCCACCTGGTCCCATGCCTGTTGTTGGGTTTCCTTTAGGGTAACTATTCCTTGTTCCCCTCTACCACCCCGCCCTGCCCCAGCCTCTCCATTAACCTGGCACTGTTTCCATTAAGGGAAATTATTTTTCTCCCTAAACAAGCAAGGTAAACTAAAAGAACCCCACAATATAGAGAATGGAGCACCAAGGGCCACTAACAAGTCTTACTGTTTGTCTGTGGAAGGAAAGAAACTTTGTTGTGATCCTTCTTGGTTCTAGTTCTTTGTGTATCACTCATCCAGCCAACAGTTATTCAGCAGATGCTGGGTCCAGCACTATGCTAGGTGCTGGTGATACAAAGAATAATAAAACAGCCCTGGCCGGTTGGTGAAGTTGGTTGGAGTGTCTCCCATGCACCAAAAGGTTGCATGTTCAATTCCTGGTCAGGGCACATACCTAGGTTGTGGCTTCAATCCTCAGTCAGGGCATGTGTGGGAGGCAGCCAATCAATGTTTCTCTCTCCCTCTCTCTCTAAGATCAATAAACAAATTCTTGAGTAAGGATAAAAAATACATGTATATATTAATATATATTTATATAATAATAAAACAACGCCTGCCCTCTCTTTTTACACTTCAGCAGAGGAAAACAAGTCTATAAACAAGTAATTGCAAATCTCATAGGAACTTTGTATGTATAGGGTTTGGTATAAATCCACCAAGGAAGGAACAGTCAGTTTGATTTGAGACAGGGTGGGGAAATGGGCACAGGAGGCAAGACCCAGCACTGAAATTTCCATTCCTAGTTGATGGGATTTCCTTTCTCTTTGTTGGAGCTCAGGAACTTGTGAAAGATGGAGAATGTATATAGTCCGCTGAAACCAAAAGCCTTCCTGTAGTTACAGAGTTGATATTGTTTTATTTCTTCGTCGCACAAATTAACCAGGAACTGTTACATTTAGGTGGTGGCAGGGGAAAGGCAGCAAAGAGGCCAGAACAGAGGTCCTCATCCCTGCAAGAGCCTCCCTAGCCACCTCACTTCTTTGGCCAAGATAGAGACCTGTTCTTGGGAGGCCACGGGACACAGCCTGCTGTATGTCCACGGCATGCTTCCAGAAGACTTCTGGCCTCCAGAGCAAGCCATCAGAAACCTCCTGCACTATTAAATCCATTTAAGAGATCTGAAAAGATGGGCTTGTGGAGATGAGGATGAAGAGGGTTTTAGGCTACAGATGATTTTTGAGGATTTGCTTGACAGAGCTAAAATGGGGCGTCTGGAGTAACCCTTGTAATTGAGAAATGTTTTACTTTCATTTCGGAGCCTCATATGCAGGAAAGTAGCTGTATAAACCCTCTTGTAACTACAGCCTTCAAAGATTGATAGTGCTGAAAGTCAGAGAAAGACACATAAACCTTGCCTGGCTATATTAAATATCTAAGGACTGACAATGCCAAGAGCGAGAAGACCAAAGCTCTATAAACCCTACTTTATTACTCCATCCACAGATGAACTGCACCCAGGGAATATAAACCCTGTTATATTACAGTACCCAGAGACTACCACTGAGGGGCAGGGTAAATGATCGCTAACTTTGGTTTGAGATTATAAATATCCAGAGACCAACAACCCAGAGAAGACTGTAATCTTGGTTGGATTTTAGCCTCCAAGAACAAACCCCCTGAGACAGTGAACATGAGTATTAGGTTACATTCTTGAGAAAGAGAGAGAGAGAGAGAGGTTTGGGGGTAATTTCCTGGTGATCTTTTTTTAAGGGTGGATGAGAAAGTCTACCCCCTTGGCCTGTGCTTTGTAGCAATTCCCAACTTCAGAACAACTTTGTCCATTTTCAGTTGTCAACAGTGGTTTGTTTTCCCCCTTTCTGGATGTTTGTGGTGATTGAATCTCTTAGGGTCCCCTGCATACAATGTAATCAATCTGCATTTTTAAATTAAATCTCCCTATAATCCTTTTTTCAGATTTTAGGTCTTCATTGATCTTTCATTTCCTCTGTGATTTCAGCCAGAGAGATGACCCGGGGGAAATTCCTCAACATTCTAGAGAAACCCAAGAAGTAGCAACAGCTTGTGGACAGGACGTCCCGGGGGCTGGAACCACATGCCCCTCCCCGTGCAGCTCCGATGGTGCGCCTCACTGCTCCCTGGCGAGGGGCTGGAGGCTGCACCTCCAGGACTGACCCTCTCCTGCTCCTGGTACTCTGCACCTCTGAGGACATGCGACAGCAAGAGAAGAATCTGTTCTACCCAAGGCTCAATGCAGTTATTCAGTCAGCTTCCAGACTTTGACCATCTGCCCCTCAGATGTTGGTAACAACAGAGGGCATGCCATTCTTAAAGGTCAAAGTCCTGCTTTCCCGTGTCTGGAAGTGACTCAGGAGCCCCAGGATCTTACAGTTGATTTGATTCTGTGATGGCAAAGTCTGTTGCGACAATGATTGGATGGGTAATTCTGAGTTATACTTAATCTCTTAGGAGGTATTTATGACGCGAGGAGCCCAGAAATCAATTAGATTCTGGACCAGACCATGTAGCTTGACCTGGGAACTCTCCAGTGTATGCTAGGTTCTAAGAATCCTCAGCTGGAGAAACCAGAATCTTCTAAACATGTATGCGTGCTTTTTAAATTCTATACCTCTCACCATAGTCCTGTACCCTAATGCCTTCCACTGCTCACCTCCCAGCCCCCACCACCCATTCTGACTCCGGGGAAGGGGATCCCTGTGTATCGAGTCCCTCCTGGGATCAGTTTGTGTAGTGAAAGGCCCATGCAAGGTTGCATTGACTTCTAGACCTCAAGACCAATTTAAAGGTGACAGAAAGGACTTTTGAGTTCTAGTTAATCTGTTACAGATTCAAGCGAGACAGTTAGTATGGCCTGAAGACAGGAAAAGGGGATTGATTGCAGGAGTTCCTATTTGATTAAAAACTAGAAACTCTGACTGACCTTGAAGGAATGTGCGTGCCGTGGAACGGTGGCAATGTTTTTGCCCTCTTGCCCCCTCTCACCGCACAGAGCAGATATTTCACCCATATGACAGAAACACACACATGAAAGAAAAAGAGAATTTCCTGACCTAAATATAACTCTTATGGAGCTCTTTGCCAATTATCTTTCTGTGTTAAAACCTGAAAGTCTAGCCTGTGGGTAATACCGATTACACATGTTCTCCATATTTTGTCTGATAAGCTAGCCCCCAGCCTCCAAAGTTTTTGAAAAATACATGGGGTTTCCTAAACTTTATGGAAAGAACGTCCATGTGGCAGTAGTCTGACGGTGTTTGGGCACAAGGAGAGTGGTGGTCGAGTGCTTGGCCCTGCATGTGTGTGGTGGGGGTGCAGCACGTGCCACTTAATAAGCAGCCCGTTAACCGTTTTCTGACATGTGCTTTATTTCACGTTGGATTTTTCTCTTGCTTGTGCCGTTTGACCACCCATGCAATTTTACTTATTGACAAGAATGAAAAAATTGAACACAAGACACAAAGGATGAATATGAGAGGGAAAACATTCTGCCCGGATGCCATGTACAATAGAATGTTAGGCGGTAGGGGCTTTGATTTTTAAGTTAAGCTTATATTGACATTCCTTATCTTAAATGCGGTTGAAGACTTTGTGTGTGCACAAAAAATAGTGTCATGATGTCACATTCTCCCTTTGCTCTGTTTTTGAGAGTTGATGACATCAAAAGGGGAATTGAGAAATATATAGAGTATATTGGGATACCTCCCCAAAACCAACTTGTCTGTAACCTGAAGCTGTGTAGCGGGGTTTTGGTCTGCTTTGGCCTCTTTCTTTTACTGTCATCTTACTCACCAGCACTTAATGTAAGTAGATGTTTTAGAATTGCGATATTTATTGGTTTTATATTTGTCCTCAGAAAAGCTAATAATGTGTTTTTATATTGATAATATAAATTTATGTGCAATGTGTGCATGCATGTATTTCAGGGTGTTAGAAGATTGTACTTTGTATATGATGTTTTCTGTGTCGTCATAATAAATATGTCCCTTTTATAGGAGAGTGAGTTTTTCTTCAAAGGGTCAAGTTGCATACTTAAAGCGTAGACCTCATCAGAAAGTGCAACTCTAATGAGAAATAATCCTCCATCTTCCCCTTCATGGGACAGTGGGCAGTGTGGGGCTGTATGGTCGCCTACTACATGGTCCCCCAGCTTCCAGTCTATCCTACCTGCCATCTAGCTCATTGCTCCCTAAAGTAGTATTTAAAAGCCTTTAATACCTCCTTGTGTCTACTAATAAAGTCTCTTATCCTGGCGTCTTAAACTCTCTGCATGTAATCCTAATTGTAATCCTAATTAACCCTCCACTTGGGTCTCCTTCCTCTCCAACATGTAAGTCTCTGTTCCAGTTAATCTGTGAACAATCCACAGTTCCTCACTCGAGTGCCTTCACCTGTGCTGTTGAGTTCCTAGAATGACATCCCTTTTGTACATATCAAACCTGTCCTTCCTATAAACCCCTGATGAGCCAGCTGGAAATAACCCTGCCCCTGCATCCCGGCAACCTTTATGTATAGCAGCCTCATGACTTACCACAGTCCGCCTTATACTGAAGTGATCCAAGTCCGTATCTCATTGCCCTACTAAATTACAAGCTCCTTGAGGTTTTGGCTATCTCCCTCACATCTATTTCTTCTTCAATGTTTTCTTTGAACTGAGGGCTCAAAACCTATCTATTTACAGACTACCAGTTAAATATGGTTTGAAAACAAATACTTCTCTGCCACCTAACTAAAATTCTTAGTATGAGGTCCTTTTTGACTCTATTTAAGAACCAGAGAAGAGGAAATACTAATCAGCACTACTACTGTCACCCCTCCATAAAACTATCAGTGCCCTTTTAGAGAAAACATTCCATTTTAAAGAAAGCAAACTGCTATGCGTCAGTGGCTCATCCCTGATTGTCAAGAAAACATCTGGATGGACCATAGGTTTCTGTGATCTGGGCATGCATGGCTGGTGGACTGACTTACTAAAAAGGGACAGCATGTGCATATTCTCTTCTAAATCTTTAGAGGTTATTTTTCCAATAACTAATCATCATTTGCCTAGAGGTTTGTCTTCCCTCTCCCTTTGCCTCCCTGGATACCATCCTTGTAGTACCTCTGTTGGCTCTGAGCACCACTGTGCTGAGGAGCAGGGCATTGGTTCTTGGAGGCACATTGTTAGACTCAAATCTTTTCTCACCAGCTGTCTCATTGCTTATTGCTCACTTTAGTCTCTCGATTTTAGGCCTCTGCTGATTAGCTTGGCTTTCATTCCATTGTTTGGGCACTAAGAATTCACAGGCTATCAATTGCATTGCTATCACAATGCCATCATTAATTCTTCTTGACCTTTTGTTACCCATTTATCATATTTTTAAAATGGATACTTGCTAACTGCTCCTTGTTTGGGGTTCTTTAGCTGGAGTTTATTGTAACTCCTCTGTCTTCTGGGAGCTAGATTCTAGCTCCAATGGCTTCTCCGTTGCCCCTGTGGCTTCCAAAGGGTGTTTGGACATCCATAGGAGCTTTGTACTAAAGGCAGGATCATTTCCGATGGGATGTTCTGGTCCCTTTTGTTTCCTCCCGGATTGAAGCATCACAAGCAAGTCAACTGGCAGAGCTGCAAGGGGGGAAATTGGCAGACAGTTCAAGGTCGGTGGTCCGAGGGGTCAGATAAGATGGTTTCTTACCAGTTCTCAACTTCTGCACAAACTCCATCTGCAAGCAGTTGGTCATGTTCTCCAGTTTCCGCTTCTTCATCCTTTGAGAGCTGCAGGACCACCTGATCGCAGCATGGGCTTCGTTTCCCCAGAGGAACCTCTGCCTTCAGAGTAGAAGGCACATGGGTCTTCCTGAGGTTGTAAGTCCTGACTGGCGTGTAGCTGACTTTTCCTGTCTGTTTAGGCTTTGGGGCATTTAGGGATGTGTCCCTCACTATGCCCGAGGAGGCCACTGGCCTTCCTGCCCTTTGCCCAACACTTTCTTCATGAGCAGAGGTGCTTGGGGCGTCAGGCAGCCCCAGGTGCTACTGCGAGGCTCCTGGCCGTGGCGTGCTGGCAGTGCCTGTTAATTAGCACATGAACACCCCAGTGCTCCATTAGCCAGGCCGGGCCTTCGGAGCCTTCGCCCTCCTGTGGGCCCCTTCCCCCTAATGAGAGCTGGAGAAGGGCCCTCACAAAACACTGCCTCAGAATAATATTCCGCTTTGTCCCCACCAGTAACCAGGGCTGACAGGATCACTCTGTCCAGTTCTCTTCTAATTAGCACAATTCCAGCATGGCCTGAGCCAGCAAACGGAGAAAAGCGATCAAAAGCGATCGGACAACCGTACCGAATCACAAACACAAAGAGGGCCATTCCCTGTAATTAGGTGAGACAATTCCTCAGTCTTTCTCAGCTGGGGTTTGCCGCTAAGACTTGCTGTTTGGATCCCAGCAACACAAGTTACATGTCTCCCTGGGTCACTAATAAGCCCCAAATTGTCTTCCGCTTCACACAGCTCTAACCAGAGGACAGATGCAGGAAGGGTGGCAGGGAGTGAGAGGACAGAGTCTCTAAACAAACAGCTGCGGCAATGTTTTCCCAACTCCAAGGAGCAAACACTGGGGCTGTGGGCACAGCCTGATCCCGTCACTTAGCTGCCACCTGAAGCACTGAGAATTCCAGACCCTCGGGGAAACCCACTCTGCTACTCGCCTCTTCCTGTTTATTCATCACATTCCTTTTGTTACCCTTGTCCCTTCTCCCACCTGTCCACAATGGTGGCATCATGGACAGCTATAGCTGTGGCAACCATCCTGCCACTGCACTGAAGCCCTGTAAACTAGGTACGATGGCAAGGAGAGCACGCCTGGATTCTACTCTCAAAGAGTTCGTGACCTGGAAGGGGCCCTCACTTCCGCTTCCAACGCCATCACCTCTGTGACTTCCAGCATCATCACCTCCATGTCTCTGCCTCTTCCACAGCCCTTGCCTACTATCCCAGTTCTCTCTCCTGGAAGATCCATATTTTTTAAAACTGGAGAGTGGCCCCTCAGCTGCCAGGGCAAACAGCCACCACTGCCTACACTCCATGGGACTCTGCAGTTGGCTCTTAATAAACAGAAACAGCTCCCCCAGGATTGCGGCCCATTACAGGGATTACTGGGGGTGACATAGCCATGAACTTGGTCATAGCCAGGGACAAAGGAATGCAGGGCAGAGTGGCAGTTGGAATCTCAATTAAACTGAAGTTCTGCGCTGAGTTGGACTCATGTATTTTCACCTTTACCCTGTCCTCTGCTTTCTGTTTTAGTCTATGCTTGGTGCTTCTGTAAGTTGCCTCCGATGGCAGAAAACACAGTTATATAGAATCCAAGGAACTTGAAAACTCAAGTAATTAGAGGTGCTTTGTTGGTTTTCCATCCTCCTGAGATATATCTCAGACACAGGTAATGATAAGATTTGACTTTTTAAATAACTTCTGGGAACTATCAAAGAATGGATCCAGATTTGTTCAGTTTCCTATAGTTTCTTTGATGATAAACAGAGCTTAGAACAGTGTCTGGCACATAGTAGCTGCTTATAAAGAAAGGGTGAACTGTGCCACGATCCTCCGTGTTCATAGCTGTGTTGCTAGTCTAAGGTATAGCACGTTGAGCCTGGAGTTTTGGAGAGAGGCAGGGAGGAGCAGGTAAAAGTTGCTTCTCTCTGAGCCTCAGTGTCCTGGGACCTTTTTCACTATAAAGAAACAGCCTAGCATCAGGGACAAGGGCGTAGACCCTGATGTCAATCTGCCTGGGACCAAATCCTGTTTCTGCCATTTACTAGCTGTGTGACTTTGGATAAATTGCTTAACCTCTCTGGGCCTTAGTTTACCCATCTATGGAGTGGGTCCAATGTTAGCACCTAACTAACTCATAGTGTAGTTGTGGAGGTTAAATGAGTCCTTGCAAGTGTTAGAACAGTGTATGGCATGTCTTACCCATTATATAATGGCTTGATAGATATATTTAAAATTGGATTCAATGTAGTATTTAATTACTTATATTCAACGTTTGTCAAAATGTGATCATCCTTATAGGAAATACATGAAAACTTTTGGTTACCTCAACTAGTTGGTTAAGCAGAGCACCTGTTTCTCTAACTCTTTAGGGAGCTGACAGTTTACTAAATACCTCTCCTGTCCCCATCCTTCCACCGTCGGAGGCAGCCCGTGGGCCTGGACGCTTAGCAGATACCACTGTTGATGACATTGAAGACCATTTGCTGCTAATTAGCGACAGGCAAAGGTATTCTTTGTGACATTGTCAGGTTTCTGAACTAAGAGTGAATTTGACATAAGCTTCGCATTGTAATGCTTCACTAGTCTCAATATTCTTCCCTGTTCTTCTCTCTTTCCCTCTTCCTCTTTCTCCCAGTCCCTCCATCCTTCTTCCAAAATCTCCCTGTCCAGGGCTGAGTGGAGTCCACTCAGGCTGCCCCCCCGCCACAATCCCCCCACCAACCGCAGCTTCTCCTCGGGCTTTGCCCTCTCTGGAAGCCCATGGAGAGCAGCCTGGTCTGACTCTGCAGTCCAAGGCCTCAGGGTCAAGCAGGGCTGAAGGTCACACCCCAGGGCCTTCCCAAATGCAGCCAAGCCCAGGAGCCAGTAGCTCCACACAAAGGAGCAGCTGAGAAGAGTCAAGTTGGAAAAGTCATTGACTTGAGGCTCAGTGGAAATGAGATGCGCTGACTGTGGCCGCTGGCAAAGCCCCGGGTGGGGCCACAGGGATGCACGGGGGTCAGGACCAGAAACTGTGTCTGGGGAATGGGCGGCTCTTGGCCTCCTGCTCCCTGCCCCATCCGCCTCTGCTGCTGCCGCTGCCTCCTGCAGACCTCTGACACACGTCCCCTGCTTCCCTCCCAGCCCCATGCACCCCAAACCAACTAGCCCAGAGGTCTTTTGAATGTGTAACTGTTGTGTAAATTTTGGTACATTCACAGAGTGAACTATTCCACTTCGTTTGTTTGCAAAGAGGTTACAATGGCATGGAAAATCGGAATATACAGGCCAGACACCGTAGTAAGCCTTGGAGGGTCCTAAGCAGCCTTGCTCCCCATTATCCCTCAGCAGAAATAGAAGCCAGGAGGAGTAAGAAAAATTCTGTGCCTGCCACACCCGCTTCCTCTTCCACTGCACCAGTGCGTGCACTAGTCCGCCCTGCCTTCCGAAGATGCACTACTTCCTGCCCAGTTCAGGATAGCAAAACAAAGGGAAAGCATCAGCCACGTGCAGCCCTGAATCCTGCCTGATCGCTGAGTTAGCCGTGGGGCTCTCAGCCACATGTGCTGGGGCAACCAGATCTGATCAGCCCTCGAAAAGAGGGAGAAGAACTCCAGGACGCACCGCTGAAGCCGTTGTTAAACATGAGGATTGCAGGGCAGGCGACACTTCACAACATCACCAAAGATTGATGCAAATTGGTTTGGTTCTGACCCTGTCACACCAGGAAGGATAATGATTCCAGCAGCGCCCGGCATGGGAGGGGGCATGTGGTTGGAGGGAGGGGGCTCGTGAGAACTGGTATCTCACTTCGCATCTTCATTAATGATCTGAAAGACGGGGTAAACAGCATGCTAATGAAACCTGCAGATGATTGGTGTTACAAAACCCAGCGAGCATAGGGAAATAGCACAGTGAGGTCCAGATCGCTTAGAAATATGGGCAGGAGATTGTCAAATGAGATTCGTCCTAGGAAAATGAAAGTCGACGTGTCAGGAAGGCATGATGAAGGGGCCTCTGGGTGGGGGCTTGCCAACCTGGAGAACAGAGGTGGGTGGCAGGGTCAGGAGGCTGAGTGAGGGGATAAGGTTTGGGCTGTGTTGGGGTAGACAGGAGTGGGCCTGGACGAGCCAGGGGACAAATTCCTGGCAGGACTGACTTCAACCAGAAGACTGGAGCAGAGCCATGGGGCCAGCAGTGTCTGTGGCTCTCAGGGGTGGGGGTGGAGGGTGTGGGGCTAAGGTGGCGGGGGCGGGGCGGGGGGGCAACAAGCAGGTTTCACTGGCCCATTGGACTGTGTCAGCTCCAGGAGCTGACTGGAGCTGACACAGTGCAAGGCTGGGCTCTGCCTTCACAGGCACAGGCTGTGCCTATTTGCACTTGTCATTGAGGCTAAAAGTGCCATGTGAGCTGAATTACCAAAATAAAATAAGCAAAAAGACATTTTTAAAACTCTGCCCACAAGTTCTGGAAACAGGATATTCAAGAGCAGGACAAAGAAAATTTCCCCCCAACCTCAGTGGTTCCCCATTCAGTAAACATTGCTTGGAAGTATAACTCATTTGTATGAAGTGCACAAATCTTAAGTGTACATACGACTCAATGATTTTTTTAAAGATTTTTTTTTTCTTGAGCAAATCACTTAACCTCACTTAGCCTTGGTTTCCTTGTCTAAAATGGATGCGACAGCAGTATGTATCTTATAGCTGTTTTGTTTGGATTGAATGAGATAGAATATATAAGATCCCCAGGACACAGCACTCAGAGGTGATTATTACTACTCTTTGGTACCCTCTAATTTTTTTTCCTAAGCTTTACTCTTAACTCCCCAAGTGAATAATCAACTCTTTGAAGTCAGGGACTGTTCTAAAATTCTTTTACAATGCATGAATGCTGAAAGAAACCCTTGTCTGATGGATTGATATGCTAGAATTCCCTTTTAATGCAAATAATTTTGTTTCTACTCAACTCAGAGTTACTTTCAATGAAATCTCTCTCTTCAAAATGAAACGAAACCAAAAACCAAACACACAAACAGAACCAGGTAAAATCCTGGTATCACAGTGGTTTTTTAGACAGCACTTTCCCACGAGATTGTGCTCCCAAGACAAACCATCTGAGGAACTCTTAAGCCAAAGGAGGGGAACCCAGCCTGATAATTCAGAGTCCAACTTTTTAGTCCAATTGAGATTGACTTAAGGTGACTAACCACCCAGTTTGCTTGGGACTCAGGTTTTCCAGAACAAAGGGCAATCCTATTAATGGCGTGGTTGGTCACCCTACTTTGAATCCAGGCTCTGCTACTAAATAATAGCTTTGTGGCCTCGTGTAGGGTTCTTAGCCTCGTTAGATTTGGTTCTCTCTTCAGTCATAGGAAAAAATGCCAACGTCACCAGCTTGTTGGATCATTGAGGTATCATTTGATAGTATTTCGCAATGTGTTTGACTCATTATAAATGCTCAGTAAATGTTTGACAAACTGTCAAAATTCATATAAGTAAAATTCAAAAATAAGCACAAACTAAGTTTATGATGATAGAAGTCAAACTAGCAGTTACCCTTGCCAGGGGACTGGCTAAACAGGAACTGACTGGAGGGGGCCTTCTGTAGAGCTGGGAATGTGCTAATGGGAAAATCCTGAGCTTTTTAGCCTTTTTTGAACTGCATATGATACTGAGGTACTAGAAGCATTTTTCTTAATCCTGTTACTTATGTAAATAAAGGCAGAAGGAGAAAGGGAAAATGAAAAGAAATTTATTTTCCATGAGGTGAATTATAATATCCAAAAGTCCACTGACACCTTTAGTTGTTCTTGCGTCTTCCTTATTCATGCTCCACCCTACAAAATCTATATTCACCTGTCCTCCCAACCTCCATTCATATGACACACCTTTGAGGTCATTGTCATCACGGCCTTGATATTTGAGAACCATGTTGTGGTCCTTCACTTGGCTCTCTCCCTGATCCTTTCTTTTCTTATAGGAGCTACTCCCTCCCCTCCACAGACACTGGAGGGGCACATAGTTCCTCAAGGGGACTTCCAAACCTGACTTTCCTCCCCTACCTCAAAGCCTCACTGCTAGGAAGGTAGACTCACCAAGTCTTTGTGACCTTCAGGAATACACAGTCTTCATTAGTTGGCAAAAAAAACTCATTCGTTTTTTTCTGTACGGTGGCTCTACTAGCACTTAGCTGTCTTTAACTTCATTCAAAACACAATTTTGTTCAATTGTATTGTGACAGCTATCATATCAGTGTTCATTTTTTAAAAACTTTCAAAAATTGGTGAATTTTTGTGTGGCCATTTTAATATTGAAGATGGAAGAAAATGTGCAAAATTTTCAGTATGTTATGCTTCATTATTTCAAGAAAGGTAAAATGCAACTGAAACAAAAAACGATTTGTGCAGAGCATGCAGAAGGTGCTGTAACTAATCAAATGTGTCAAAAGCGGTTTGTGAAGTGTTGTGCTGAAGATTTCTTGCTGGATGATGCCCCACGGTTGGGTAGGCCAGTTGAATTTGACACCAAGCAAATTGAGCCATTAATTGAGAATAATCAATGTTATACCATGTGGGAGATAGCTGATATATTCAAAATATCCAAATCAATAAAGTTATTGGTGAAAATAAAAAATGTGTCTTTTATTTAATGGAAAAAAAAACTGTACAAACTTTTTGGCCAACCCAATAGAATAAAAGGAGTGAGGGTCTGCCCTGATTGGTGGCTCAGTGGGTTGGACATTGTCCTGCAAACCAAAAGGTCATCAGTTAGATTCCCAGACAGGGCACATGCCTGGGTTGTGGGCCAGGTCTCTTGGGGACGTGCAAGAGGCAATCGATCAATGTTTCTCTTGCACATCAATGTTTCTGGCTTCTAGCAATGGAGTCAGAAGGAAGGGTGGAGGATGATCAGCATGTCTCCTTGGCAGCTGCCTGCCAGGCTCCACCAGTGACTGGGCCTAAGGGCCGGGGGCCCTGTTTTGTGCCCTCACTGTGTGATCCTGATACAGAGGGGCGGGTGCTCTCAGCCAAACTCAAGGGTCCCAGACCTTGCTTGGGCTCTCTTGTGTGGGAGCATCATTCTCTATCCTCCCCTCTCTGTGAATTCAGCCCCGAGACTGTGGGCTGCTCCGGGGCCAGGGCCTGGTCTGTGCTTCCCTCTTTCTCCAAAGCCTGGCACAGGTAGGTCCTCAGTGCAGAGCGGCCAAAGGGATGCCCGAATCCATGGCCTCCAGGCACCTGAGGCATTAAGTCCTTCCTGGCTGGAGCTGCCCACTGACCTCCAAGGCCAAGGTGTGCTCTTTGATTCATGGGTCCTTCAGGTGCTCCTTCCTAAAAGCACTGGCATTCCAGGGGAGCTAAATGGTAATGGAGGAAAAATACAATAAAGATAAAAATTAAAAAACAAACAAACCGGCATTCCAGGTGAGCTGCTGACATCTCTAATATGCTTCTGTCCCTACCTGCAGTTCAACCACAGCCACCCTGCCATGAACTCGAATTTCAAGTTAAATTTCACTTGTTAAAAAGAAAGTACTATTGTTTTTTAACTCTAAAATACTTTTTGAAAAGGTAAAAAACACAAACCACATTGAAAATGAGCCCGTTGTGAAAAATACATCTCCTTCCTGTACCCTGACCTTCACCCACTATATATCAGCCTGTGGTAGCTACACCCAATCCCACCTCTTACTCTTTTTCCCACTTAATTTATCTTGGATCTTGTTCATATAGACTTAACAACTACATATCTCCCACTGTATGGATGTACCATAATTTATGTAGCCAGTCCCTGTGATAGACATTTAGGTTGTTCCCAGTCCTTCGTTACTACACACTGTGTTAGGATGTACAGGTATGCTTGTATTTAAGTCTTTGTGTGTGTACAAATATATCTGTAGAATAGATTAGTGGTGAGGGAAGTGGTACCTCAAAGGTGATGTGCACTTTTTATGTTAATATGTAATATTTCATATATACTTCAATATACATTGCTGAATCACCCCCCAAAAGTAGTTGTAACAATCAGGTCATTTCCTTACGCTCTCAGCGATGCCGTTACCAGGTTCTCTGCAGAGTAACAGGGGCGCCTCTTGGGAAGGGGCTTCCTCTGCTTCGTCACAGTGCCTCCCCCCACTCACCTTCTCTTCTCGTCACTCCGTCCTGCCGCCAAAAGTGCTTAAACTTTACTCAGGCATTCACCAGGCCCCCAGGTACTGGTCTGAATCCTTCGCTTCAATGGACTCTTCATAACATCATGAGGTCGGAGCTGCTATCTTCCCATTTTACAGATGAGAAGCCTGAGGCTTAGAGATGAACTCACTCACTCATGGTCATCTAGCTGGTTAGTAGTGGAGCTGGGATTCAACCCCAGGCCTATCTCACTCCAAAGCCTATGCTCCATACCAGCAGGCTTCCCCACACACCTCCCTCCCCCTGCACGGACACCAGATGTTCCCCTCCCCGTGGTAATTGCCCCCACCTCTCTTCAGCCTTTGCCCGCAGGCCATGAACCCTCCATTCATGTTCACTCACTTCCTGGGGCCAGGGCCACACACCTCCATCCCTGACCCTTTTCCTCCACGGCCTTGGCTTCCTCCATTCATGGCATTGGGCAGCCCCACCTGCACCGCCAAGTCTGACTAGGTGACCACCTCAGCCAAACAGGCTGGAGAGGGAGATGCAACGGCTTCTGTCACCTGACCCTACTCAGCCAATTCACGAAGACAAGATGTCAAGTTAATGAGCCTGTGGGCCTCTAATTAGCTGTCAATTACCTCAAATTAATCAACTCCTCGCCTAATTAAGCATTATCGGCAGGTGGGCACAAAGCAGACCGTTGTGTGGGAGCCATGAGAAAAGCCGAGCTGGCAAACTTGGTTAGCATCAGCGCCGTGCGCTGCGCCCGCCTCCCCACCGAGCTCAGCTTCCAGCCGGGCTGAGAGCCACTGAGGTTCCCTGCCCATCGCTGTCCGCAGACACCTGGGCCTCCCTGGGCCTCCTGGGCAGCTTGCTGGGCCTCTCCTTGTGGGAGGAGGTGCAGATCTTGAAGGAGGCGGGACAACTACGGGGCAGGGGGCAGTGGGAGCTCTGTGGCCTGGCAGAGAAAGGCCATGGCGAAAGGGCTTCACGTGGGGAAAGCCAGCTCCTGGCACGGGTGGGAGCCGGCTGGGGGCTGGGCTCACGGCTGGCACAGGGGACGCCTGGTCCGGCCCGTGAGGGCAGGCGGAGGTGGCGTCCGATCCTGGCCCTGCCATTTGTGAGCTCTGCGACCCCAGAAGTGACTGTACTTCTTTGAGCCATAGTTTTCATCACTGGAAAAAAAAAGAATTTTTTAAGAGGTCTTATTGGGTCTTTATGAGGATTAAATGAGATTCTGCCCGTGAAGCACCTGACACATAGTAAGTGTTCAGTGGATTCTGTAATAGTGACAGTGGAGGTGGGTGGGTGCCCAAAAGTGCCTCACCTAAGAACTGCTCAGCTATGTCATGTGTCCCCAGTCGCTGAGCCCCCAGGCAGTGCCTACAGACTGCAGTGCATCCCTGAAAAATATGAGCGGGCTGCCTAGGACATGGCAGGTGCTGGGTGCTGGGATGTCCCGGCTGCAACCTCCTCGCTACCCCTCCCATCTCCAGTACTTCAGAGGGCACAGGTCTTGAGTGTCCCTCTCCACTCACACGGGGGACCTGGGTGCCATATGGAGGTGCCACACGAAGTGACCACATCTCTAGCCAACAGGAAGAAGAGGACGATGAGGACCCCTCCCCGCTTGGGTCTTGGGCTGCAGAGTCTAAACAAGAGGGAATCTCCAGGCAGCCCATGGGCACTGAGTTCATGCCTCCCAACCGAGGTCCTGGACCTGAACAGGGTGCCCACTCCCATGGCACAAGGCAGGGTAAGGCTGAGGGCCAGCTGGGTAGATCTGTGCCCCCACTGACAGGCAAATGCCACCATACCCATGCCAGTTCTGTCCCTTCTCCCCACCCCAACCACCCCTGTAACCAACCTGCCCAATTTCTCTTCTGTGCCCCCTGTCTTGGCCCTGGCACGTGATACCCTCTCCCTGCCTCCTGGGGCAACGGAGGTCCTCGGCCTCTGCTCTGAAAGCCAGGAAACATCTTCCCCCTCCCTGGTTAAATCCCTCAGTCATTTAGCAAACAGATATTGTGCCTACTAATTAAAGCTCACAGTGTAAAGGAGAGATGGTTGGGTAAACAGTACTAATCATTAATGCCTGCTCTGGAGATGTGAGAAACAGAAGAGAGGTCGGGGATTAAGTACTTACGGTATGCTGGCAGGGGTGGCAAAGCCAGAGGTGGACACCCTGAGAGATCAGGTCTTTGCCTGGGGTTGGGAAAGTAGGGATGAGGTGAGGGGGGCGGTGCAGATAGATGCTGCCTCCCCTTGGGCCTGGGCAGGTAAGGCCTCCCAGGGAAAAGGAATCTTCCCTTGAAGGAAGCAATGCATCCCAGGCAGAAGGAACAGTGTAGGTAAAGGCTCAGAGACGTGCAGAAGACAGGAGAATGCAGGCATCGTCCTGAGTAAGCACAGTATCAGAACCGCAGCACAAGATGGTGCCCCCTCCACAGTGAGCAGGGGGGAGCCTCTCAGGGGGCCTTTAAGGTCACGCCAAGAGACTTCTCCAGAGGGATCTGGTGACCTTTGGAAGACTTGTCTACACTCAGAGCCCTTCTAGGGGAGCTGAATTCCACAGGGATTGAACCCATAATTTAACCCAATGAAGTTGCTTGGGTGGATTTCCAGAAGGAGAGAGGGAGGTTCTCTGGAAGAGCGGGGCCTTCCTAGAACCCATGAAATCACACCAGTCTGTATTCTGCCCCCTGGGAGACGGCCTGCTGCTCTCTCTTTTGTACCCCCAAATACCTAGACTGGTGCCGAGTGCACGGCAAGGCTTGGGAAACTCCTGTGAAAGATAGCTTCTCCCTATTATGTGCTGACATGTACGTGAAGGCAGGTATGTGTACGAAAACTTGCACATGCATGAAATTTGCTTTAAGCCCAAACATGTTTATCCCTCTGGAAATTTTGGAGTTGAGACCAAGAGTTCCATCTGGGCTTCAGTGGAGGAAACACACATTGGGGAGCTGAGGGGCGGCCCTGGGATGGAGCTTAGAGAACCAGGCTGCAGGGAGAGAAGGAGGCAGCATTGGAGGGAAGCAGCAGTTCCCACATTTCTGGGGCCTGTCCTGACCCAGATCCCACAAGTCCCCCACATGCTGTCCCTGCCTGTCTTTCTTACCTAAGCAAATCCAGGTACCTGTACCTGCGTCCTGCCTAGAATCCCCACGCATAGCACCCTGACACATACTGACCTGCAACGGCCAGGGAGCCCCCGCCCCCAGGGTGGAAAGGCACCTTACAGGCCAGGTAGGCCAGTGGGTCCCATGGAACCACAGGAGCACCTACCTGCAGGGACACCCTCACGGAGTCAGAACTGGTAGATGATTTTATTACAGTAACAGTGCAGGGAGAGATTCAATGAATATTACACCTGTATGTACTGTTATATTTAATGAACTGTTTATCAAGATAGATAATGCCTTCATACAGTTTTTATAACTAAACTAATACAAAAGTTTAGAAAATAAGACATAGACTTCCCTCACACGCCTGTTCTCCAGCCATCTGGTTTCCTTTCCCATGACAAGGCAGTGACCAGTTGTTCAGATACCCTCTCAGAGATCAAAAAATTGTTTATATACTTATTTTTCGCAAATGGAGGTAAAATATACTGTCCTGAATCTTCCTTTTCATAATAATATTGTCTTGGAGATTGTTCCAAATCAGAATGTGTGATAATAGCAGGATAGTATTCCACTACATGAATGTGTACTGTTTTTTTTTTCTTTTTAAAATGATATAACTCATCACAGGCAAGAGGACCCTAAGGAGACATGACAACTAAATGCCATGTGGGATCCTGGGTGGGATCTTGGAACAGAAAAGAAGTCATGAAGTAAAAATGAAGAAAATCTGAATAAAGGACAGACTTTAGTAAGTAATAATGTATCAATCTTGATTCATTAATTGTAACAAATATACCATATTAATGTCAGATGCGATCATAGGGGAATTTGGGTGCGGGGTATACGAGAACTCGGTACCATCTTCATGGTTCTTCTATACATTTATAACTGTTCTAAGATGTTTATTTAAAAATAATTTAAAAACATTTAGATATTGAAAATAATAAAGTATCACTTCATGTGAAAGCATTGCTGAGTGCCTCATGGTTTGGAGCCATTATGTAGGTTCCTTCGTCAAATGGGAGAAATAAAAGTACTACCCTGGGGGAATCTGGGAATTGTTTTATATGTACAAGGGTTGTTCCAATCAAAATGGTGAAACCACTGACCGAATCCACTTGTCAGATTACAGACTGTCACCTCGGGTTCTTCCAAGCCCCACCCAGCACCGGCTGGTTGGCATTGGCTGTCCATCCGAAGTCTGCTGGCTCCGTCTGGGTCAGCAGTGAGTAAGATGTTCCGTGATGAGCTCCCTTCCTAGCATTTTCAAAGACTGACATACGAGCTAAAGGAAAGCTGCTCTCTCGATGGAGTCAGGCATTTGTTAGAAGAGGAAGCCTTTTAGGACCTTTGGCATCCCTCCCCTGGACGCCGGCCAAGAAGGTGGGCCGGGCGCAGACTCGTGCGCCCTTCCCGAACGTGGGCTTCGGCGCCTTCACCACTAGAGGGAGTCGGAGCGGCCTCTGCAGCTCTCTGTGGCTCCTCCCACAGGCAGGCCCTGCGAGGTTCCTGCAAGACCTAACTCCTCCAATTGTTAGGCCTCAGGCCCGCTCCTGTGCGCCCTGACCTTGGGGATGGTGCCCAACACCCTGAACTCCAGCCAGGATCCGATGCTGCGTCCCCTGCCCTGGCCTTCCTTGTGAAAACCCTGCCTTGCTATGTCCCCATTTTGCAATTTAGGACACAGAGATTAACAGGCGTGCATGGCATCGCACAGCTAATGCATGGCAGAACCAGACACCCAAGGGACCTGGTTCAGACCTCCATGCCTCAGACTGTTTCAAGAATTCACACTGTGGCCTTCTATCCAGATGGGGAAACTGAGGCGCAAAGCAATGCTACGGTATACTGTGTGTGGGTGGCCCGGTCTGCTGAGGGTGGGCAGGAAGCCAAGGCTAGGAGGCCAGCCCCTTCACAGATGATCACAGCAGGAAAGCCTGTGGGGCAGAAGGTGCCAGCCTGCCCAAGGCAGGGGTGGGAGAGCTGCTGATGACTCTCTTCCCAGGGATGGGTGACAGCTGCAGCCTCTGGTGGGAGGCCAGAGCCCCCCCACCCCACACTAATAACTTTCACTCCCTGCCCAGGAGGGCTAATCCCATTACTCTGCATGGACCCTCCAGGGCCACCCTCCCTAACTCTCTCTAATCCCCCACCTCCCTCTGGGAATGGCCCGAGATCCTTCCCACTGGCCTCTACCAGCCTGTCACATGCAGACCTCACCCCCCACAGGCCCTATCAGCCACCTGTGCCCACCCGCGCCCAATTCCTGGGGACCCAACAGGACAGCCAGGAGGTCTAGAGTTCCAGCCCCCTTCGCCTGCCTCCCCTGTCAGCCCTGCCCCTGTCTACTGGTCCCCAAGGCACCTTCCCCAAATGGCATCCAGCTGGGCCCAAGGTTTTATGAGCCTCCTGTACCCTTCTAAGCATGCTTCTGTGTGAGTTTCTGTTCAAGGAACCGTCTGGAGAGAGCTTGGGTCTACAGTATTTTCATTTATAAGGTGGAGACAATAGTGCCCACTCCCTGCAGTTCTGATGGCACAATGAAACGCTGCGTAGTGGGTGTTCTGTGCGGTGCCCGGCACCGAGAGAAGCTCCAAGGTGTCGGTGGCTGATGCGATTATTATCAGCGGGAGGGACATGTCAGCTGTGCAAAGGGAGTGGGTTTATTGTTACTAAGAACACAGCCCCATGGCCTGGGGGCAGATGTTAGAGGTTGGCAGATTTAATTGACATACAGGGTCCTCCACTAATGATAGGAAGTCACGGTGTATACTTGGTGTCGCACTCTTCCTCAGCACCATGTTCTTAAACCTCACCCTCCCCTCATGAGGTACGTACCAGTAATACCCCCATTGCGAAAATTGGAAACTAAGCTTAAGGGACACCTACACATGGTGGGCCCGGAATCGAACACAGATGGGACTCCAGAATTCTCCAGGGCACTGCCTCTCAGGATCCATGTCTAACAAGCAGAGCTGATAGCTGAGGGCTGCCCCCCCAAAGCAACAGGTTCTCCGTTCTCCAGAAGCATTCAAAGTGATGCTGAGGTTACAACCTGCCAGGAACCCTGAGATCCAAGGACAGGCCCCAATGCCCCCAGCATCCCCAGCCGTCCACATCCAGGGAGAGCCAGGTCGCTGCCCCCTCCCCAGCCGGGCACAGGAAAGACCCTTCTAGCCCTCAGCCTCCCTCTCCCCTGCCTTCTGCTCTTCCTCATTTACATAAATTATCTCTCCCCAATTATCCATCCAGCTGTCCCAACGGTGATCTGTGAATGAATTAAAAATGGAATATAATTTAATAATGGCTGATTAGAAGAAGATTAGTTGTTATATAAAAAGGAAAAGCCAAGAGCCAGCTAGTTGCCCTTAATCTGAGCCAATACCATCGTTATTCAGGAAAGGCTCCCCTGGCCGCCATCAGGCAAGGCGAGGACAAGGGTTAGAAGAGACCAGGGCGGGGAGGGGAGCAAGACCACCCTAGAAAGAAGATCAGGGCCCTGCAAGCCCGGAATTGAAATCCCAGGCAACTCCTGTTAGTTCCCGGGGCCTCGCTCCTCCCTTCTTAGTGGGCTTTTGCGGTTTCTGGGAGCCCTTCTTGCTCTAAATTCTAGGTACCCTCAGATCAAACCATCAGGTTTTCCCAAGGCCACCGCTGTGCCCCAAAAAGCCCCAGCTGGCCCCTGCTAGTCATAGGTCTGGGGGTTTAGGATCCTGGCACTCAGGCTCTGCCTTCCGGGAACACACAGGAGTTGGGGGCAAAGAACTCCCCAGAAGGAGATCTGCCTGCCTGGGGTAGGTGGTCAGAGAAGGGACTGGGGTTGCTTGTGCCAAGAAAGCTCTGTTGAGGAGAAACTGGCTGAGACAAAGACAATGAGAGTGCCTAGGAGGACCTCTGGGCCCCCCGACTCTAAACCTAATGACTTGACCTACTGGAGGGGGTGTGTCTCTGAGATTTCCATTCACCCTTTCAGTCTCAGCTCATATGCACCTCCTCCAGGAAGGCTGCCCCGATCCCTCAAGCTTCGGGGTCTCCCCAGTGCTTCCATAATGCCCTGTGGTTCTCTGTCAGGCCCCTTGTAACATCCCCTTACAGGTGTTCATCCCCAAGTTTGTAAGCTCCTCAAGCATAGGGACGATGGCTTTGTCATCTCCGCATTGCCAGTGCCAGGACACAATTGCTATTCAACAATATAAAGATGCCTCCTCCAAAAAGCCTCCTGTGATTGCCCTAGTACAGGTGCAGTAATCCTTTCTGCGTGCCCAAAACACTGTGGTTATGCCTTTAAAAAATAAGGCAAGTCACTTACAGAGATGTGATACACATAAACAAATTGTAATGGGTAAAGGCATCGTTATGGGGAGGCATAGAGCAAAGTGTTCAAAGAACTGGCTCTGAGTCCGGCTGCCTGGGTATGAACCCCAGGTCCATCACTTATGACTGTGACCTCAGGCATGTTACTAAGCTCTAGTGCCTCAGTTTCCTCAGATGTATTTAATAACGTTTCCTTCCTCAGGGCTTTCATGAGGATGAAATGGGTGAATAGGAGAAAAGCACTTACAGCTTTGTCTAGAATATAGTGAATGTTTCTTGTCACACTGTGTGTGTGGTTTTCTCTCCAGCTGTGGACCCTCTGAGGACAGGGACTGAGCTTCTCATCCCTGTGTTGATGGTGTTGGACGGACAGATGGACGTGCCTGGGGCTCTCTCAGCGGTCCTGGCCGCTGCTTGCCCACTGCAGGTCCCAAACGTGCATGCGCTGTAACAGGACCGGCGTGCGCTTCACCCAGCATGGACAAAGGGCCTGCTCTGGGCCAGGCCTGGAGACCTGACCCTTCCCAAAGAGGCCCGCAGCTTTGACAGGAAGTGACATGCCCATGAGAGGACTGTTAGCCCCAGGGCTAGGGCCTGGCCAGCATGTCCCATGAGGCCTGCCCTGGAGGCTGTCTGCCAGGCCCGCCTGTGCCTGGAAGCAGGAGGGGCCAGGCCCCAGCAGGGAACAGGGAGGGAAGGCAGAGGAGCCCTTGCAGCAGCTGATCCTGCATCCGGGGCCACCCCACGCAGATGGCAGAAGGAACATGCTCTGCGGTGCCGGGACCATGGATGGCCGGGGATGGACGGGGTGGATGCAAGAGGCTGGTTTCCTCAAAAGCTGAGGAAGAACACAGTGTGTAAGGATTCGCTGCTTAGCTAACTGAGCTACTCCAGAATTTTTCAAACTTTCGTAGTCATGAAAATCTTGATTCCTTACGTGTGGGGAGGGAGCCTAGGAATCTGCACAGCTGACAAGACCATAGGTGAGTCTCATAACAGGAGGTCTCCACGTCCTCCTCCCTCAGGCCTGGGAGCTGCAGTGCCCTCCCAGAACGGGGGCTGACTGTGACCGCGCCTTCCCCAGCCACCCTCTGGCCCCTCTGGGTCACCAATCCATGCACACCCAGCCCAGCCTCAGCCTCGGTCACTCCCAGGACCATCTCCCTGGTGGAACCCAGAGCATGTTCGTCCATATTGCGGCAGGGGGAGGCCTCCCAGGCCAGCCTGGGCTGCGGGATAATTTGATATTCAAATCCTGACAAAGACCTGCTGCAAATTGCTGCAAATTAAGCTGATTTTGTCCCTCCGAATGTGGGATTTGCTCCTGTGGATCAACCCTTCCAGGGACTTGATGAGGTCAGGATTAACGCAGGGGGGCAGGGAGGAAAGCCCGTGGCTGGAGGCTAGAGGACTTGGGGGTCGGAGGGAGGGGGCGCCCAGGTCCTGTGTGTCCCTTGCCGACCCCGAAGTTAGGGGAGCTTCCCAGAGTCTCAAAAATCAGCTCTACCCGGTGATAACAGGGCCTCTGAGCCCCAAGTGGGTCCACCTCACCCCCACCCCAGTGCTCCCAGGAAAGCCCAGCCCAAAGCTGTTTGTGGACCTCATCTAATCTTTCCAAGCACCCATGAGCCAGCACAGTGCTGTTCACCCCCATTTCCCTGATGAGGCCACGTGTAGTGAGTGAGGCTCCATCAGCCAAAGACAGCCTGGACTCCACCATTGCCACCAGCTGGCCGTGTGACCTTGATGGAGCAAGGGGCCTCTCTGAGCCTCCTGGTAAGGATGAAGGGCCATGCACGTGCCCTTCACAGTGCCAGGCACGTGGCAAGCACTTCATTAAACAGCGGCCAAGGTTACTACCCAAGCCCTGAAGCCAGGAGGCGACACAACAGGGATTGGCCCCTGGGCCTCTCGGGGCCCCCTGGGCCCCCTGAGCCCCCGGGGGAGGTATTCCCGCTGTCTCCTGGAGGTCTGTGCCTGCTGCCGACTCCACCCCTTCTTGCGGGTCCCCCTCCCTGCCAGGACCTCATTTCCATCTGTTTTGTCAAGGCCTGTACTGTATATTGCAGCCATTTCAAATTGCACCATTAAAGATTTTATGCTGGAGACGTTAAAATTAAAAAGATCTATGTGCAAAGAGTCACAACAAGTTTAATCAACTTGATTTAATAGAAAACAGCAAATGGAATTTATGATGCTCCAAAAGACAAGGGAATTTTTTTCCAACAAAAAATAATAAAAAGCACTTTGTAGGAAACAGAAAGTGGGGTGGGGGGTCCCCACCTGAGAGTTTATCAGAACCTAATCCACGGCGCATGGCCCCAGTCGGGGCTGTTTGCCCGCTAATCCCAGCTGCCATTAAAATATTAAAGATAAATCTAATCGTCTCTTTATCCAAAATAAGCGACTTTTGTGTGGGGAGAAAACATCTAACCCTTTGGGAGGAGAATTAGTCCTAATGCATCAAATGGAATTCGGTCCAGGCTGGGGTAAAATAGGGTTTAGAGGCAAATGAGATGGTAATAGAAGTAAAACCCAGAATAACAAATTAAAAACCCTCATTTACACGAATTAAAAGGGCTCACAATGGGGCTGAAAGCCCAGCCCTGCCCTCCTCAGTCCCCAGGCGTCCTTCCCCTCCCCTGGTCTCACCCACCTAGCTCACCACCCACCCTCCGGACTGCGGAGGGGACCCATGGCCTGGCTGCCGCCTCTCACCTTGTGCCTCGCGCCCTTCTGCAGCCCCCTCCGAGCCCAAGCTGGGCTCCTCGAGCCTTCCCCCACCACCGGGACTTTAGGCATCTCGCACAGCCCCCGCCTGGGTTCTGGGGTCAGAACTGGGTCTCTGTCCCAGGGCCGTCCCTCACTACAATGAGGTCTTGGCTTTGGCTTCGTTTCTTAAACACCCTGGGCCCCTGTTCATATTACGGGAAAATGGGGATATTAGCCCCCACCTTCCCACAGCCCCTGTCCCCAGCCTTGACCCCATTGCTGCTCCCTGCCTTAGCTCCATGGACTCAACGAGGCGACATCCGGACAGCCCCCAGCTCTGTGCCTGATCCTTGGTGACACTCAATTGCAAGTTCTGGTCAAACTTCCCCTCCAGTTTCCCCAGGCAGTTTGGCCACTAAGGGACCCTGGAGAAGTCAGGCCTCTGCCCTGGGAGGGGGACAAGCTTAGCAATGGCTCAGTCAGGGAAGCAGAGATGGGCAGAGAGCAGCCATTCTGACGAACCATAGGAGGTCACCCCCTGAGTTGTCATTCAAGAGTGTTGAGGCTGTACCCCAGATCTTTAGGCTTCTCACAAAGCAGCCCCCTGTCCCTAAGGTTGCCCCAGGGTTGGCCCTGTGGCTCCGCCTCCATGGCGGGATCTCAGGGGCCCTGACACATACCCTCCTCAGCTCTGGGAATGCCACCGCACCTTCAGGGACAGGTCTGGATCCCCCACATGGAAAGCATACTGTCTACCTCTGTGACCGGATGCTTATCAAAAGAGACACACATACCTCCAAGCAGGGTTGAGAGCCCCTCTGTGAGCCACCACAGGTTGAAGGGGACAGACAGGTGGGACAAACCCCTTCCTGAGAGCCTGTTTGGACTGCAGCAGGGAGAGGCTGAGGAGGGGGCCCTGGTGGTCCAGGCAGCCCCCACCCGTGCCCCACTGGTCTCTTCTCCAACCCCAGGAGGGCTGGAGTACACCTCTGACCTCCTCCAGCCTTCTTAACAAATCCACTTGAACAGGAAACTCATGTTGACAGCATTTTATTATGGGATATTAAGTGGGATTGGATTGCAGGGCTAAACCTTTCCCTGGCTGGCTTTCTGTGCTCCCTTGGCTTCTTCCCCGCTGCGCCCACCACAGTCCCTCCTCCCTCTGGGGAGCTCTGGGAGGGGGGTCTCCCCTCCCACCTTCTTCAGCACCTCCCCCCCCGCCCCACCCTTGGACCAGGCAAGAAGAAACTGGGATGAGCAGGAGGATATTCCTGGCTGGTGGCAGTGAGTGACCCTCCTCCCACCCCATCCCCCAAGAGCTGCTTTGGGTGGGCAGGGCTTCCCCCCCAAGCTGCGTTCTAAACCTGAGGTTTGGTGGGGAAGTGTTGAGAAGAGGTGGCCAAAGGAAAAGGTGTTGAAGGGCCCATTGCCGTAAGCTATTTTAGGACCTGAGGTTTGGTGGGGGAAGAGGTTGGGTTCCCAGGGTAACAACCCACAGCTCCGGGTTAGCACACAGTGAGGCGCCATACACAGGGTTGTTGTGGGATTCGTGAGTGCCTACTGTGTGCCCGGCACGGGTGGTACATGCTGTGCAGGAGCGCAGTTGGGGACAGCCTCCAGCTGTGGCCTCTTCTAGATCCTGGTGGTGGTGTTGCCCCCAAGCTTTACGGGGATGCAATTGACACATAACATTGTGTCAGTTTAAGATGTACAAGGAGTTGATATATTTATAAACTGCAAAATGTTTACTGCCATAGTATTAGCTACCACCTCCATCCTGTCACATGGTCGCTATAGCTATCCATCTATCTATCTATTTATTTATCTGAGAGAGGGGAAGGGAGGGAGAAAGAGAGGGAGAGAAACATGGAAGTGAGAGAGAAACACCGATCATTTCCTCTTGAATGTGCCCCAGTCAGGGACTGAACCCTTAACCCAGACATGTGTCCTGACTGGGGACCAAACTGGTGACCTTTCACTTTGTAGGACGACACCCAACCAACTGAGCCACCCCAGTCATGGCAGTCACTATTTCATTTTCATGGTGAGGACATTTAAGATCTACTCTCTTAGCAACTTCCAAATATATGATGACACCGTGTTATTAGTTATGAGCGCCCTGCAGTGGGGGCGATTGGGCATGGTCAGATGCTGGGGCCTGGTCATTTGTGCCCAACTGGAGGTTCCTTTCAGAGGCAGTCTTCGCCGCTGAGCCCCCTGGGAGGCTGGCTGAGAGTTCGTCAGGTCTGCCCTGTGGTCTGACTCCCTGGCCAATCTGGCTTCCTCCCCCTTTACCTCTCACAGCTGTTACCCATCCCACAAATCAACCACTTGCACTCCTGACTCTGCCTCAGCCTCGGCTTCCTTAGAGAACTCAAGCTGGCTCGGTCTTATTGCCACAAAACCTAACTCACATGGGGTCAAATACGGACTGCCGAATTCACTAGCCACACTGTGACTCGGTTTCCTCACCTGTAATAAGAAGATAACAGAAACACCCATCTCGTAGGATGTTTGCAAGTACTGAATAAGAATCCATGCTCAGGGCTGAGCAAAACGCCTGGCACATAGTAAGCACTCGATAAATGTTAACTGAGATTGCCAGACGTAGTTGTAAATCTCAAAAAATAAATGCTAGCTCTATATGGATGATATACAGTAAAATACCAAGTCAACAGATATAAATCTAAAGTATATCTTAAAAGACTGAAGAGTGAGAAAGGTGGGCAGACGAACTGCAATTGTGGACAAGTATAGAGGAGAAAAATAATGAAAGCTTGCAAATGAAATGGTTGGTATAGCCGTCATTTGTAACCAGGAAAAAAAAAACCCCACTAGAATTCTATATAATCCTTCACCATTTTCTAAACACTTTCATGTATATTTGTCTATGAGCGCTGTCCCAGAAAGCCCCAATGGGTATCACCACCCCCATTTTACAGGAAAAGGAACTGAGGAGGCAGGGATAAGGTAAAAGACTCACCCCGCAGCACCCAAGTAAGAACCGGAGGTGGGACTGGAACCATGTCAGTCATGCTCCCTGGCAAAGAATGCGGGCACCATGAACAAGCACCAAAGGAGCGAGGGGCTTCCCTGCAGCACAGTCAAGGCTGGTAGTCCCTAGACCACGGCAAAAACTATCCTAGGGGCCACCACTCAAGACAGACAGTGGAGAAGGTTTTCTAGATGGCAGGGAAAAGAAGAGGTTCAAGTGAGCATCGCAGTCTCTGAGGCTGGAGAGGGGTGACAGATCAGGAGATTTCCACCTGTCAGATCTTGGGGCTAAACCAGGTCTCTGCGATGACTAGAAGTCCTTCAGTTTTTCCCTCCACTCCCGGTAGAGACGTTTGATTCTGAATGCTTCTCCATGGTATCAGCGAGGGATTACTTAGGGTCTCTTGTAAGAGAAACCAGAGACCAGTGGTTTAAACCCTGGTGGAGAACGGAAATTTATTTTGTTCCCATGTGAAAAAACCCTCCAGGGCTGATAAGGGGGCTCCAGGTCTTCAAGCACCGAGACTCCTATTCTTCACTCCATCTCCTCATCTTGGCTGTCATATTCAAGGCGGCCACCTTATAGTCCAAAACAGCTGCTGGAGCACTAGCCGTTAGATCTGTGTTCCAGGCAGGAAGCCAGGGGAAAGGTGGAATGAGCAAAAGGGTGTGTGCTAAATATCTTAAGATTTCTGCTCATATCTTATTGGCTAGAACTTTATCACAAGGACCCTCCTAGCTGCAAAGGGGGTTGGGAAATGTAGTGTTTTATTTATGGACATCACTACTGTAAATAAAATTAGCGTTCATCACTAAGGAAGAAGGAAATGGTGGAAACTGAGTGGGTAACTATCAGTCTCAACTGTGCCAATAGACCCAGAATTTATAAAGAGATCTCTCTCCAAAGACCTTCTTTTTATAACCCCATACTCATCATAGCTCAATTTTGGTTCCAATTATATTTTTAAGGGAAATTAAGGTTCCCAGGTTGGATTACTATAGAAAGTAGAGTTATACAGTATAGTCACATCTTGTAATAGCCCAGGTCCTGGGTTATTAACCACTCTGTCTGGTTTGACCAGAAAAGGAATTTACTAAAAAGATACTGCATAGCTCAGAGATTCTCCAGGAGTTTTGGAGATTAAAATCAATGCCCAAAAGCTCATCACAGTACTGGTCTGGTGAAGAAGCCACTGCGGTCACTATCACTGGACCCTGCGCCCTGGAGCTGCGGCCACCAACTCTGGGCAAGAAACTCTGCTGCTTAACCCGTCGTCCTGCAGCTTGGTCTTGCTGCAACCACCGCTGCTACCAGAAAAGACTCTCCCGTGGTCCTTGCTTCTTGTGATTGAAAGTCCAGGATGTTTGCTTCTGAGTGTAGATGTGGCCCAGGTCACATGGCCACATTCTAACTGCAAGAGAAGCAGAGAAAGCGGGTGTCTGGCATTTCCAGTTTCATTGCAGAAATGATGGCTCTGTTGTCCTCTAGGACTCAGAAGCTGGGGAGTTCTCTCAGAAAGGAATCAGGTCCAGATGTTGGACAGCTCAAAATGTCTATCATAGGACTTTATAGATATTGTGTCATGTAAACCTTACAAATAGTTCATTATATACGTGAAAAATTAAAGTGCAGAGATGTGAAGTGACTTGCCCAAGGTCATGCAACCAGTAAGGGCCAAAGCTGCCCACCTCAGAGGAGCAATAAGGAAGGAATCTGTAAATTCATTTCTGGGATCAGACCGTGGTGGTGCCTCTGCACCCCCACCCCTTTCCTTTTCTCTCCTTGACTGGTTGCAGCGTTGTCATGGTTCCCTAGCTCTTACCTGTCTCCTGGGTCTCTGGTATAGCCACCCTCCAGGACAGGTACCCGTTGCCTCCAGGCCCTCCTTCCTTTCCACCGTGTACAACAGCTGAATATCAATGGCTGCAGTGGGCGGCTCCATTGATCGCCGGGACCTACTTGGACCTGAGCCTCACCCCTGACTTGATAAACAGATGGGGGCTGAATTCCGGGCACAAGGTTAGAGAGAGGCCACAGAGGCCCTTGAGCCAGGCTCCCTGCGGGTCCCACAGGAAAAGCCCTGGGCCCAACGTGGGGGCTGCTGGGACTCTGTGAAGAGAACAAAGAAGTGGCCATTCCGTGTTTCAAACTCTCTGAACTTAGAGAATTGCACTCTGCTTTGGGAAAGCACTTGCTGCTTTCAAACTTTTTATATTCATCCCAAATCCACTTTCTTCTCTCCTTTGCCGCTAAACCAACCACTGCTGTCTCTGGCCTGGACCACGAAGTCACCTCCTGACTGGCCTCCCTGTTTCACAACTGCCAGCAACTCGCCTTCACATGAGAGAAACCAGCCAAAGGCCTTCCCCTGGCCGCCAGGCCCCCCGAGCTCCTCTCGAAGGCTCACACACCTTCAGCTCCTGCTCTTACCTTCCTCATCTCCTCCTTGTCCCTCAGAAACAGCTGCCTGGCTCCTCCCCTGGAAGTGGACACCTGCTGTCCCCCTTACCCTGCCACCTGCCTCAGCCCCCCACACGCTGGCTTCTCACCACTCTGGTCTCTGCCCAAATGTTGACTCCCCAGAAAGTCTTGTCATGCACCCCAAAAGCAACCCCTCCCTTACTCCGTCTACAACCCCTCACCCTGCTTCATTTTCTCCTTAGCACTTTGTCCTTCTTAAATCATCTTGCTTGTTTGTTTGCTTGCCTGTTGGTTAACTGTTTCCCGCAACTAGAATTTAGATTCCATGAGAACGGGCTTTGCGCTCTTTGACATCATGGTATTCCCACCAACGGCATCTGGCTCATAGTTGGCGCTCAGTGCATACTTGTTGAAGCTACTTGACTAAGCTGTCTTGCAACAGTCCTGTGGGATACAACAGGACAAACACCTCTCAGGGCATCAGGGCTGTGGTCACTCCTACCACCTGAATGCCAGGGACACCGAGACACAGCACCAAGGCATGCAGCAAGCTGATGCTGGAGCGCGTCCTCTGCGGCTTGCTGTTCTCCATTGCTCCTACCTATAGGTGAACACTGGGGAAGACACAAGAGGGTCACGAATGGGAGGCTTTGCTTTTTCCTTTGAGAGGCTAAGGAAGGGTTAACGCTGAGGGAGGCTGGGCTCAGGGGGTTGTGGGCAGCTGAAACCTGCTGGGTGGTGTCCTTCTGGGATGAGATCTTGGGGAACCTACAGGTGGCTGGAACCCGGAAGGTGACTGACAGGAGACAAGGCCTCCCCAAGGCTGGCTCGGAGGCAATGCCAAGAGTCTGTTCCTTGTCTCCCACTCACTTGGGTCTTCTAAGGAAAGTCTGAAGGATAGAGATTATTCCTTGGAGAACTGGGAGAGGGAAACAGGGCCAGGTGTTTGAGGGCAGATGTTTTTAGCAGTCGTGGGTTTGGGGGAGTCAGCAGCCTTGCCCTCAGCAGCCCTCCCCAACCCTTGCGGTGCCCCTTCCTTTCCTCTTTCCAGTTCTCGGCGGGGCAGGATGGTAGCTCAAGCACTGCAGAGCATGATTTGCCTCCCTATTTCCAAGGAGAAGGGGAGAGCAGGACCCCTGTGACTCTCTAAGAAAACTTTCAGGAGGATTGCTCAGCAAAATAAAAGATAAGATTTATTCTGAAGGGATAAACCCCAAATAGACAGAGGCATTAAAAAAAAGTGAAACATAGTCATAGCCATGGGTGGCAGACTCATATTGCAATTATTGATTCAAACACAGACCCTTTCTCTTCCTTGCATTTTTCACCCCTTGCCCTCCCAAAATGGCCGCTGCCGGCTGGGCAGTGACTGAGGGAGACAGCTGGGGGCGGGGGGGGGGGCAGACTTGGCTGCAGCAGTTGCTAAAAGTGAGCAGCACCAAGGCAAACGAGGGAGATGGCACCCTCCCTCATCCCCAGTCTCCTCTTTATTTGTAACAAGGGGGACAGAACCCCTGACCTGTCAGAGAAGTTGAGTGGATTAAATGGGATGAGGGGTCTAACACCCATTCATAACAGTAGTAAGAACTCTGATGTATTGAGTCCCCAAGGCCAGGCACCATGCCGAGTGTTTACAAACATCCCCTCCTTCAATCACTGGCCCAAACTCCAGGAAGGCAAGGAGTCGCTCTGCCTTGTTCCCCACCATGGTCCTAGTCCCAAGTGTTCTCCCGCACAGTGGTAGCAACAGCCAGTGCTCACAGGGCCCTCATCTTGTACACTCACAGTATAGCCTATTTACCATTTCTGCACTGTACATTTCCAATCTTTATGACAAACTTAAGGGATAATTACTAACATTACCCCCATTTTATGGATAGGAAACTGAGGCACAGAAGGCAGAGAGAAGTTGGGTAACTTTCCCAAAGTCATCAAGCAAGTGATAGTGCGGGAGTCTGAACCCAGACAGTCTGGCTCTAGAGTCCACGCCCTTGACCCCTGTGCTAACTTGGGGGCCAGGGGATGTTCACAAGCCTGGTGTCAGGCTGTTTTATAGGTAAACAAATTGAAGCTAAGAGAGCAGTTAAATGATAGGCTCCAAGCCACTGAGCCGGTCGGTGGCAGACCCAGGATTTGGATCCAGCGTGACCACGCTAAATGCCTCTGAAAGCGTACACGTCACTCCCCCCACCCCCAGCCCGAGCTCTGGAGCCAGGTTTTTCCTATAGGGCTCCCCCCGGAGTTCACAAATGTCTTGATCTGGGACTGGACTGAGTCAGGCAGCTGAGGAGCAGCCACAGCGACACCCCAAAGCTCAGAGACAGCCCCCAGGTTAGGAGTCCAGTCCCAAGTGCGGGACTGACTACGGGCTGGTGTCAGTCCTCCCTCCACCTGCAGCCCCAGGCAAGAGTGCTTTGGGGGGCCTAGGGCTGTCCCCATCCCCAACCTCCTAGGGCAGGATGGTGGCTGTCTTCCTGGGAGAGGAAACCAGCAACCTCACACATGGGGTTTGGTCAAGAGATTTTTCATCTTCATCTCCTGGCCAAGAGCGGAGCTGCCATCACTCACACGCTTGTTTTCCATCACTCACGTCCTTGCCCGTCGGCTGGCATCTGGCTCATCGTGGATGTCCCGTGATAAGTCAGGGACACGACAGACGCCGTTAACATAACATCCCTATTCACCCTTCCATGGTAGGCTGGCATGGAGAGGAGGCCCAGAGAGAGATGGAGTCGAAAGAGAACCGCTTTTGACACCAGACGCCCGTGAGGTTGAGTCTAGCCTCTGCTGCTTTACTACCTGGGGAGCCTGGGACAAGCCACCTAAGCCCTCTGAGAACCTGTTTCCACATTCATAAAAAGGGGGTAGGAATTCTTGTCTGGGATCAAAGCCACTGCTTTGCACAACCCCAGGGGCACCATTCGCGTTGTCTCTGTGAGTGGTGCCACATGAAACCCTACTCCCTAGACTAGAAGGTGGACGATGCCTCAAGGCTGCATACCGCTGAATCTGCACCTTGCAAGTAAGAGGGGCTACGTCATCTTTCAGGTGTGGAACTAAGGTGCTAACAGCGTTCTTGTGAGGACCGCAGATTATGCCACGCAAAGGGGCTGGGGCCTCATAGGTGCACAGTAGGCCTGGCATTTTTATGGGATAAGGAGGTAGCCCCTGGTTCACCACATCCAGACTCCAGACACCTCCTGCACAGAGAGATGCCCCTGCCTAGTTCTGGCTCATACGTGGACCAGGAGGTGGTGAGTAAAGACCCAACTCACAGCAGCTTTATTAGCAAGCTCTCATTTTCCACATCCTATAGGATCTCCTCTTACTTCTCAGTTTGGCCCATGGTAACCACAGAGAGTATTAGACGCCTTGGCAGCAGGCTTGGGATAGTTAGGTTTCACTCTCCTGGTGTGTGTAGCGGACTGGTCAGGAAATCCTGAATGGGATCTCTTCCCCAGCCTGGTTTTCTGGTCTCTGCCTAAAGCCATCGACTCTGCCTCCATCCCCCCTGCTAGGGTCTCTCTCAGTCAAGGAACATTTTTAAAAACCTGCCGTATGCTTGGCATGGTGGGCCCCTATTCCTGACCCTTTTATCTTCATTTGTTCGTTGGGCCAGTATTTATCGAGTAGCTCCTCTGACCTAGGCACTGTGGCCTGTCCTGGAGGCACGCCTCCAGCTCTCTTCACACGCCTGCTTTCATCACCATTGTCACCACACACTCCGCGCAGGGCACTTGCCCTCCCTTGTTCTGCCTTTCACAGAGGGGTGCCCTGTCTGGGCTTCCTTGACCCTGCCAACCTGCGAAGGAGTTGAGCGGGAGTGGAGGACCAGCTCCTGCCCTCAGCCCACCCTCCCGGCCCACTCCAGGGACATGTCTCAGCCGGGCTCTGGCCAGAATTCCAAGCCCCCCTGCCTCCTGGAACAGCTCTGAACTTCGTTGTTTCACCTCAGACCCTGGGGTCCCTGCTCCTGGGCGCTCTGCCCCCCGGCGCCCTGGCCCCCGGCGCTTGCAGCCGGACGCGGGAGCTACCAGCTTTTTGGAATTCCTAATCGCTCCTGGCCCCGGTGATTGGCTGCTCAGCTCTGACCCCACTTGGGCTGCCGCCTGGTTGGATAAAAGGGGAATCTCCTTGGGGCTCCAGAGCATTAGACACCGGAGGGGGCACCTGGGACCAACTTCGCGAAGCGGGGAGCCCGGCGGGGGGGTGGGGGGAGCCAAAGACCTGCGGCCTCGGCCCCTCCAAAGAGCCGGGAGATGACGGGAAAAGCGGGAGAAGCGCTGAGCAAGCCCAAATCCGAGACAGTGGCCAAGAGTACCTCGGGGAGCGCCCCGGCCAGGTGCACCGGGTTCGGCATTCAGGAGATCCTGGGCTTGAACAAGGAGCCCCCCAGCTCCCACCCGCGCGCTGCCCTCGACGGCCTGGCCTCCGGGCACTTGCTGGCAGCGCGCTCCGTGCTCAGCCCTGCGGGAGTGGGCAGCATGGGGCTGCTGGGGCCCGGGGGGCTCCCCGGCTTCTACGCGCAGCCCACCTTCCTGGAAGTGCTGTCCGACCCGCAGAGCGTCCATTTGCAGCCGCTGGGCAGAGCTTCGGGGCCGCTGGACACGAGCCAGACGGCCAGCTCGGGTAGGTGAGCGGAAGGCTGCGTGGCTACCTGACTCGCTGCGAGAGCCGGGACCCCACGCCGTCGGCTCTTGCTTGCACCGCAAGGCCTTTTCTGGGCGCAAAAGTTCGTGCCAGGCTGAAGGGTCGCGCTCCGGCCTGGGACCCGCGCGCCCGGGGCGAGGGTCGGGAGGATGCCCCGGGCGCCGCCGGGGTGCATCCCCAGTGTTTCGGGCCGCCGCGCTGTTCTCTCGTCCTGACGTGGGTCCCGGCTCTGAGGCGGCGCCCCGTTGGGGCCCCCCTGGAAACTGGGCTTGGCGTGTCAGAGCCCGTGAGGTGGACTGGGGGCCCCAGTTTCTCTGCTCCACTGTCACCCCAGCTTCCCCGACGACCCGCTCTCCTGGAGCCCGATTCTGTTCCGTGCGCTGGCGGTCAGGAAGCGAGTGCCAGCTTCGGCTCCAGCCCAGGTGCCCAAAGTTGTCGTTTCCTTTCTCCTTTTCTCCTTGTCAAACTCCCCGCCTTGGTCAGTGAGGGTTTATTTTTCGCCCCATGAGCTCGGACAACCCGGCCAGCGCGGCAGCTGAATCGGCCACGATCTGAGTCCACCTGAGCGCCACAGTATATCGGATCCCGGCGCCTCGCGGGCTCGCGGGCCCGTGGGTGACCCCGCCGCGCCCTCCCCGGACCGATTTCCCGGCCTGGCGTCCCCGCCCGCTCGGCAATTCCCCCGACTTTTCGTTACCGTTTTATTTATTTTTATTCGAAGGAGCAACGAAAAGTGTCGCGTCGCAGTGTCTCCAGTCTCGAGCGGGGGCGCATTGTGCGGGCCCTGGAAAAGGGGCTGAGGCGAGGGAGACTCCAGCCCTTCCTGGCACCCATCTCCCTGCGGCCCAACTCCGCTCCCTGGGGCCAATTTTCGGGCCCGGTGCGATGGGGCTGCAAGCGCAGGTCAGGGTGTGGAGCCCAGAGCCCCACTGGGGGTCTCTGCGATCCCCTTTAGGCTGCCTCGCTCCCCCTTATCCGTGCTCCTACAGCGCTGGGGCCTTTGCCTCTCTTACAACGAAATCCGCTCAAAACCTCCGGATAGGGCGCCGGCGTGGGTAGGGCCAGCCTGGGCTTAGAGATGGGGCGACCTCGGGGAGAGCTTCCCGGGGAGACGGAGCAACTCCCCGCCGCTCCTGGAGGCGGCCCGGGTTGGGGCCCTGGGCGGGGTTGGGATGCCTGGTGTTTCCGAGCGCTGTCCAGCGCGCCCCCCATTCTGCCGCATGTGCCTCCGCCCGCTTTTCAGATTCCGAAGATGTTTCCTCCAGCGACCGAAAAATGTCCAAATCAGCTTTAAACCAGACCAAGAAACGGAAGAAGCGGCGGCACAGGTAAGGCCCCTACGGCTCTTCGGTTACCTCTCCCGCTCACCCACGCCTGCCAACCCCTGTCTGGGGGCCGGGTCTCTCGGACCCTATTTTCACCGCCTCCAGGGTGAGGTCCAAGGCTGTGCCCGGGAGAGAAGCGTGGGCGTTGTTTGGGAACATCCCCCCGGGCCCTGGCATCCCTCCGGCTGCGCCCGGAGAGGACGATCAGAGGCCTCCGGGGAAGCGGCACCGAAAGGAAAGGCCCAACAAGAAGCCAGAGCCAGAGAGGGTCCGGCGGACCCCAGGTGCCGTCCCGGCATCCCCACAGCCCGAGAGCCACCCACGCCTCGCGGCGGGCGGCCCGGCTCCCACCTCCCGCCGAGCCGGCTCCTCGGCCTCCGCCCGGCACCCCTCCTCTCCGGCGGTCCCTGTGCTGACCACCCGCTACCTTTCTGCGCCCACCGTTCCCGAAATCTCGAGGGTGATTTCTGCATCAATGGGAATTTTCCCGTTAGGCTTCTTCTTTTTGGCGGCCCTGAAAAGGTAGCTTTTGTCCTGCGAGCCTCAGTTTCCCTGTCTGTAAAATGGGGACAGACAAGGGAATGCAGGGACTGGGCGACCCCACCAGCCCTCGCCGGAGTGGAGCAGGCTGCGCTGGGGTACAGACTGAATAGAGAGTTTCTTAAAAATATGTCTTTAAATAGGCGTTACTTGCACAAAGTTAAAATTTAATCCAAGCGGAAAGGTTATATCCTGAAAAGAAATCCTCTCACCCCAGACCCTCGCGCCTCCTTGGGCGTCAGCACCCGTGTGCTACCAGTTCCTCGCCTAAACTGACCAGAAGCTTCTAAAGGAAATAAAGGGGCCAGAACCAAAAATCGGCCTTTCTGCGCGTGCTGCTTCCAGGCGCTGTCCCCGCGCTCACCCCGGGGCTGTTACCCAAACCTCCCTCCGCCCGGGCCGCTGGGGACCCGCAGGGGCCGCTGGCTCCCGGGACACTTCCTCCTCATCCTCTGTGCCACGATTTGTTCTCAGCCTCTTCGCGCCCTTCTTCTCGGGGCTTTTCTGTGCTTCCCTCTTCCTTAGCTCCTGGAAACCCACTATGGACCCCCACCTTTTAAAACGGCTCTTCTCAGACCCCAGCTGGTTCCCAACTGATTGAGGGTGAACTTTGATTGGGTCTCTCCGTTTGTTCCCTTCAGGCAGCTGTTTGTTTTTGTTTAGTTTGTTTTATTTTAAACGGATTTTTTTTTTTAGTTCTGATCCTGGGTCATTTTTACATTCATTCAACCCAACGAATATGCATGAAAACACCCCTATGCGCCCATCTCTTGCTGGTCCTAGGGTGGGTGATGCTGCCAGCTTCTGAGTCTAGGGACAGGGAGCAGACTGCGGTGAGAGGACAGGTCCAAGTCCCCAGGCTGCGCAGCCGGGGACCGAGGGCGAGGTTCCCATAGCAAGAAGAGCCCTGGGAAAGTGTGTCCCACACCCTGGGTACCCCAGCAGTGCTTCTGCACCAGGACATCTCCCTGTGTGGCACTTGGAGCTGTCTGTCGCATGACCCAAAGTCCATGCTTAAGGTTCCCGACCCTCTGACCTCACCTGCCACCTTCTCCACCAGGGAAACCTTTGGGAGCTTTGCAGGGTTCCCAGTGAGACAGGGCCACAGCTTGCCACCTGCCTTGGGTGTCTGGCTATTTTCTGGTGCATGAAGGGAGCAGATTTTTGGAGAGAGGGGAATGGCTGCTGATTGCCAGTGCAATTTCTAATTAGTTTTTTTTTTTTTTTTAATGTGTTTCCCTGAGCTTCTCTCATTTGGGGATTTCAGAGAAGAGACCTTGGAATCTGGTGATGAGATACGGGCATCATTTTATTTCCCAGAAACACACGAGGCTAGCAGAGGCTGGAGAGGGAAGAGAGGATGGGCCAGAGCCTCGGGTGTCTCAGATTTACCGGGAAAGCTCCACACGGTGGAACCTGGGCGGTCTGGGTTCCTGTAGAAGGCCAGGAGCAGGTTTTGGGGTCACAGGGTGGGAGCGCAGAGAGGTTCCCTGGGAGCATGTCGGCATCACCAGCACAAGGATTTGGTCTGAGGCAGGCGTGAGGGGAAACTTGGGGGATTCGAGGCTTTGTTTTGTTTTTCCAGCATGAGCTCTCCTAAGCAGGGGCTGGCACTTGAATGATATGAAATGACCTATCCTCAGCTCTTCTCTTTGGCTCTGGCCACAACTCCTATGTGCCTCAGTTTCCCTAGTTTTGAAAAGAACTTGCATGTTTCGGTTGTTTATTTTGACGATCTGCGTAGGGGTCCTCTGGTAAGGGGCAGGGGAAAAATAGAAAGCAGCGAACCTTCAAAATTCTGAAGAAATCACTTTCTGTTTCCATAAGCCTTTCATCCTTGGCCCCCGGGAGAAGGGGAGAAACAATTTGGAATCAATCCAGTCACTTTCTATAAAGAGCAGAATCCTCCTCCCCCACAGCCCCCTGCGTCATCCCCCAGGACGAGAAAGGTAGCACCAGCACGAGGAAGTCAGTGCTTCACTCTGTCCCTTTTCCTGTGTTGGGGGAGGGTGGGGGTGGCCATGAAGGATTCCAAACCCCTGTGCTCATCCCAGAGTCCAAATTCCGGAGGCTCAAGCAAGGGCAGTACCATATTTGTAAGTGAGTTCGTAAAACCTGGACTCTATTGCCTGTTGGCTTGTTGATGAGGGGGCAAGATAAAGGTCACCCAGAACTTGGTGAATTTAAGATCTGAAAAGGGGAGAATTTGTGTCTGTAGGTGGGCGTGTCCTGTGTTTATTCCAGAAAGGAGGTCTATGAACCTCCTAACATTGGAGGCAACACTTTCTGTGTTGGAGCGTCGTCATTTGCACGTTTTCCTAGGGTGAGAGGATGTAGCACTTACCAGCTTCTGAAAGCAGTTTGACCCTAAATAGATCCATGCGAACTGCTCTGTGGGGTTGGGGGCTGTGCAGGTAGGTTCTCTCAGGGCCACCTGGGTGGAACTTCCCTGATTCCCCCCGAAGGGTGGGCCACTGAGCTTGTGTGTGGGGTGGTTGGAATGTGGCCCTTGCCTGCTGAGCACAGGAAGGGACAGGGTGCCCCCCATATTCCCACCCTCACAGTTCTGGGGGCAGCTTTAAGGAGCTGGGGGGGGGGCCTGGGCAGGTGGGACGGTGGAGTGTTGGGGGTGGTTGAAGGGGTGGGAAATTCAGTTGCACAAACACCAGGGTTGTAGCTGCATTTGGTCATCTGGTGAGTCTTGGAACTTGGAGTGCCATTTAAAAGATAACTCAGTCTGCGAGAGAAACCCAGGAAGCAGGCTACCTGAGGCATTTTGTTACCTGGTGTGCCTTCACCCTGTGCGAGAGAGGAGGAAGAGGGGCTTTCTGCAATTTTTCTACAATTTCTATGTTGATACCCTCCCCGCAAAGCACTTCCAGAAGGATTCCTGTAATGAAATGCCTCCCAGGGCCGGAACAATCCCCCCTACTGCCACCAGAAGGGTAGCGTGGGCCCTCAGCCTTGAACGAGGAAAAGTGCAGAGGATTAAGCTATGAGTGTGTGGACATGTGTGCATGTGAGAGTGTGTGTATATGAGTGTGTCAGGAAGTTTTTGTTTGATTGAGTTGAGCCCCTGGGTGTGGGGTCTGTCTAAGAGGCATAGGGAAGGGCCATTCTGTCCTTTCTGGGACAGGCTTGTCCCGTTTCCAGGGTCCTGAGTGTCCGGTTTTGCTCCCCTCAGGACAATCTTTACCTCCTACCAGCTGGAGGAGCTGGAGAAGGCATTCAACGAGGCCCACTACCCCGACGTTTATGCCCGCGAGATGCTGGCCATGAAAACGGAGCTTCCGGAAGACAGGATACAGGTAACAGAACTCTGAGTCCCTCTGCTTCCCATGTCCCCCATTCCTGGGGACACGGATGGCCCAGGCTCCAACCCCCTTGCTCTGAGCACCTGCTTGCCTGTAATTATGTTCCCATAAAGAATAGTTCGGTATTTGCTGAACATCTACCCTGTGAGGCGGGCATTGCTTGGGGACAAGAGACTTGGCAGATGGGGCCTGGCCCGCTGTTCCAGACTGTCGGTCTCCTGAGGAGCAGATCATACAAACTCTGAGGGGCCCTGTTGGGACCTCGGTGGGAGAAGGAGTTCGGGTGGGTCCTGGGTTCTGAGCACAGTCTCTGTTGTGGCACATGTCCCTTCAGCACAGCCATCTGCTCTAAGGCCAGAGGTGGCCCCAAGCCTCTCTGGGTACCTGAGAAGAGTGACTCCTAGCCCAGACTTCAGTCTGTTCCCCTTCCCTCTGCCCCCCTCCCCACAGGAAGTAGTTGTCCCCTTTCCACTCCCCGACCTGCATTGCCTGAGGCTGCTTCCTCCCTCACAACCCAACAGCTGGCCTTGCCCCCAGCTCCTGCTCCTTTACTTCTGGGTTGGGCCCAGAATGTGGCAGAAGACAGGTGCTGGCAGGTGTAGCCCTCCCTTCTCCTGGAGAGTTTTGTCATTGCCAGCACACACTAACCTGGACTGGGACGCCCTCAGCTGCACTGGGCGCGCAGGGCCTCCTTTCATTTAGCAGCAGGACCTCCCAAGTCCAGGATGCCCCCACCCTCTCCCCCACCCCCAGCTGGCCAGGAGTGGGGCTGCTTAATCTTTTCTCTGGGAGAAGATGAAGTCTGATGATTTCTAGATGGGGCCTCCACGAGGTAGAAGAGTGAGTGGCATGGGAGGAGCATTACTGAAAGGTTCGGGTTTGCCTTGGCTGGATCGCAGCCCTACCTGAAAGCTGTCCCCATTACCCGAGTGGTCCAGAGTAGTTTGCTGCTGAGGCTGGGAAATGGGGGACCTGACTTCCTGAAACCCCTCTGCTCCCAGTCATAGTCCTTTGTGTCTCCAGGTGCGCTGTGTGCTGGGGGGAGGGGAAGGGGGAGGGGCTGGAGAAGGAACAGCAGAAGGTGTGTTTGAGTGGCCCTGTGCTCTCTCACTGGAGAACCAGAGAATGGAAATGAGTCATTTCCTACTTTTCCAGAAGAGCCTTCCTCTCCCTTGGAAATCTATTTGGAATTTCAATCAATGGCTTTAGACACTGACACTAACAATAAGCTCAATTATTCATAATCCGATTATCCGTTAGTGCGTTATGCATGGTGGCCTGGATCCCTCACTCCCCACTCAGCTGGGTTCCAGTGGGGTAAGGCTGGGTGCTGATTCTGAATTGTGCGTGTGTTGTGTGTGTGTGTGTAAGCCAGGGCCCAGTCCAGCTGATGGGTGGGGGGCCCTCTGCCTGGCCTTCATTAGCTCAAAGGTGGCCTTGACAAGTGACTGGACAGGGTGGGGTGCTTACGAGCTCCCTCTGTTGGTAGGCCCCCATATCTGCACTATGGACCAGAAGGAAGGAACAGCTTGTTTCTTGCTGTGGGTTGTCCTAAAACCTGTCTGGCTCTGGTGATGGTGGGTGGGAGTGTTTGTAACTGTGTTGCTATAAATGCCTCAGCAAGTGGATGCTGGGTTGCTTTAAGTTCCCTGGGGGGGGGGGGGGGGGGGGGGGGGTGTCTGAAGCCATCCCAGGCAAGGAGGAGGTGGGCCGAGGAGTGATTTCGTTGCCCCCACCCATGAGTTTTAACTATGGAATGTGTGCATATGGGAGAACTGAGGCACGCATCTCTGCAAGTCTTTGAGCACCACATGGTTTGTTGGCTAAATGCTGTCCCCAGAAGGTGTTTGTGAGCTATCGAACAGTCTTGTCCCTAAATGTTTTACCGAGTGGCCTGGAAAAGGTCTTAGCGTGTAACAACCACAATCACAGCTAAATTTTACAGAGCGCTTTCCGTGTGCCAGCTGTTCCAACGGCAAGGTGTGCACAGGAGAGGCAGGGCGGGGAGGGGCGGGGCTGGTGGTTATGGGGTGCCCATTCTGGAACCAGGCTGCCTGGGCATGAGTCCTGGCTTCTCCACTTACCAGCTGAGTGACTGCGGGCAAGTCACTTTACCCCCCAGGGCCTCCAGCTCCTCGTCTGTAAAATGGGGATGGTAGTGGCTCCTGCAGACGCGAGGAGCTCTGTGCTTGCTGTGCTCCACCCTGGGCCTGGCACATGCCCATCGCTCACTCGGCTTCGGCTCTGCTCTCACTAAATCCTGGTGGCAACTGGGGGAGTAGAGACCATCAGCTTCCTTTTGTCACTGAGGAAACTGAGGCCTGGTCATTTGCCAAAGCCCCACAGCTAATCAGTGGGGAAGAAAGGGGCCTAGGTCTACACTTCAAACCCACATGCTCACCACCTCCTGCGTGGGTGTGAAGCCTGTGCTTTGACCTGGAGCCCGGGAAAAGAGATGGTTTGAGTTCAGGTGGGGAGCCTGTGTCAAACCTTTATAAAAATAACCAATATTATTGAGTACCTGGTACTATTCTAAAAACAAAAACAAAAAACTCATTCATAAAAAAAATTCTTCAGTGGGGTGAACACAGGCCTCCCTCTCCACTGCCCACCGGCAGCCCTTCCAGTGGTAACCAGTTTCCTCTGTTTCCTTCTAGGGATAATTTATGTGCATTGTCAAGGAATCAGAGCACCCAGTGAGCTAGGTGCTGTTACTATTCCCCTCTCGCAGATGGGCACAGAGGCCAGATGCAGAGCTGAGTCCCCTTAGGCTCAAAACACTTGCTTCACTATACGGACACTCTTCCAATCATTTCCTCTCAACATGTTTAGGTGGGAACAAGGCACCAAAAGATGGAAAGCTACCACTCCAGAGCCGATGCCTCCCCTCCTGCTTTCAGCCAGAGGCCTGTGTGTGTGTGTGTGTGTGTGTGTGTGTCCTCAGGGGACATGGGGGTGGGCGTGGGAAAGGGTAGTTATTAGAAGCTCCAAGTCTGAAGTCAGACATCCTCGAGGTAGATTTCTTCATTCTGGCTCTGACACCCACCAGGCTTAGCAGAAGCCAGATCACCTCTCATCGCTCAGTTTCCTCATCTGTGAAAAAACTAAGCCCCCGGATGTGTGTGAGGTCTGCTCTCTAGTGTCTAGTGAGACCCCAGTGCAGACATGAAAAGTCAAACACGCCTACTGTTAGGCTTTGTTTCCCTGCCAGGAAGCCAAGCTCTGAGCCTCTAATTACTCACTTGTAAAATAATAATAATAATAATATTTCCCCACATGCTAATTTAATAAAAGTATTATTATTCCTGGCATTATTGCGTACTTACCATTGACCCAGCTATTAAGTGCTTTCCATGTCTCGTTTCATTAAATCCTCGCAACAGCTAGATGAAATAGGTGCTCTTCCTCCTCCCATTTTCTGGGCGTGGAAAGTGAGGGACTGAGAGGTGAACCAAGTGCTAGACTGGATTCAAACCCAGCACTCAACCATTGTCCTGTGAGAGCGTATGAGGGAGACCTGAATGCCTGTCTACAAAACCCAGGATAAGCAGCAGCGGTGAGGGCCAGCCCCTCTGTAATGACCAGCTTCCTCTTAGGGCTTGGGCGGTGAGCAGCTCCGCTCCACAGCTCTCTGGGTTTGGGCGAAGGGATGTGGTGTGTTGCTGGAGAAAGAAGATTCCGAGTCTCCAGATCAGACCTAGTCCCTCAGTCCTCTTTGTGGCCACAGAAAACGCTGGGACTGGCCTTCTGGAAGCTCCTGCCAGATGTCAGCTCTGGGGAAGGGGAAACAGGTTTCCAGACTGACTTTTGTTCCTCTGTGAGGTCGCCTGTCCCTAGTATTATAAGGTTGGGGTATACATTTCTATTCACTTGTTTGTTTACTGTATTCTTTCCTGACAAAAATCGTACTTATTAAAAATGCCTCCATGGCAGAGATATGGACACGCAGAGAGACCTGAGCCCACATCTCAGCCCCGGGCTTCGCAGCTTGGTGTGCGTGGACGGCAGAGTTAGGGTTCTCTGACTGGCGCTGTTGATTCTGTCTTCTTTAAAGCAATCCTTGCCCAAGGGAAGGGAATGAAGGGAAATTATATTCCAGAAGTTGGAAGATAGGCACCCAGATGAGAAAGGGTTGTAGTGAGTCTCAGCCCGGGGCATTTATCAGAATCACTGAGCCGATTAAAATTTTTTTTTTAATTTTTCAATTACAGTTGGCATTTAATATTATACTAGTTTCAGGAGTACAGCATGGTGGTTAGACATTTATATAACTTACTCAGTGACCCCTCCCATAAGTCTGGAACCCACCGACACCCTATATAGTTATGACAGTATTATTGACTATGTTCCCTAAGCTGTACAAATTGGCAGTTGCAAAATAGTCACAGGGCTTTTAAATGTCCATGCAGGCCTCCCACGCCCAGCAATTCTGATTAAATTGGTTTTGTGTGGAGCCTAGGCACCTATATGTTTTAAAGCTCTGCCGGTGATTGTGTGCAGCCAGTGTAAAAATGCTGGGTCAGAGACTCAGGAAAGGAGTTCCTGTGTTTTGAGTGGGTTACTATTAATGGAAGAAAGTGGAGTTTGGGGTGACAAGATGGGATGGGGAAGAGATGGCCTGTCAGGTGTGCGGGGAAGGATGCCTTCTGGGGCTGGCTCCCAGGATGAGTGGGCAGAGCTGCCTCCTAGTGGACATCGGGGGCTGCAGCAGGCCAGGCTTCTCTGAGCCTGAAGCTAGGACTGAAAGGGCTGTGCTGAAATATGGTGTCAGAAGTGCTGAGTGGATATGGAATGTGAAGTCGTTAAATCACACCAGCAATGAGCCCAAATTAATCAGCTTCCAGCTAGAGGAGAGGGGAGAAGCAGGGCGAATGTGATGGAAACTTGGAAACTGCTACATGGCCGACAACACCAGGCCTGACGGCATGGGGCAGGATTAGAGGGCTGGGTCTCAGGTAGCCAAGTGACCAGAATGTGCAAAATGTATCCAATTGTGCAAGCTGTCTCCATGTCTCCTGGGGTGGGGGGGCAGGGGTGAGGGGAGGCAATCCTGGAAGGTCCGCAGAAGGTTTCCCGAAAGATCGTTGAGGGAAGGAGCTTTGAGCATGTCGTCCTGTGGGGATACAGGGATGGGAACTGCGGCAAACAGGAGCTGTGTAGTGACAACAGAAGCCTGGCACAGCCACACCTGCTCCTGCTGGTTACCCACGTAGGAGAGAAAGAGCTGACAGCGGTGGCCGGACCGCCTGATGCGTGCCCTGGCTGCAGAGGAGCTCCACTGGGCAAGAAGCCCTTCCCCTGGTCCAGCCCATCCCTGGAGGCACAGGATCTCAGGACCCTCTGCGCAGGCTATGGAGGCACCTGCCAGAGCAGCTGCTGACAGCCAGAAGCCTCCCGCCTGGGCTTCCTCAGAGCTGGTGGGGCCTCACCTTCGAGGGGAAATGCACCAGGAAACCCAGGCTCTTTCCAGAGCGGGAAGATCTTCTCAACTCATCTTTGCCTGGGACTCCAAACCTGGTGATTCTCGGTGTCACTTTTAGGTCCCTTCTCCAGAGCTCAGAGCCCTGACGTGGAAGGCAGGGCTCTGATCCTCACTGGTGCTTTGATGCGGGTTCTCCCATGGAGAGGAGCAGTCTCTTCCAGAAAGTGGACAGTGAAGGAAGTGAGAGGGAGAGGGACTGAAAGAATATTTTGGGCCTGTCAGAGCCAAGAGACTTAGTAGGAAAAAGGGCCCAAATGCTGCAAAGGGATGTCAAAGGTGAGAGATGGGAGGACCTGGCTTTATGTGAAAAGTGTCACTGACAATTTTCTGGAAAGCAAAGTGTCATTTCATTGCACATTTACCTGCAAAACTCATACAGCATCCAGCCAAAGTTTTCTAGTTTTTACTATGTGCCAGGCATTTCCCATGCACTATTTTGTTTAATTTTTACAACAAACCTGTAAGGAAGTGATATCACGGGCAGATGAAGAACTGGAAGTCAGAAAGGTTAAGAAATGCATCCAAGGTCACACAGGCAGCTGGTGACAGAGCAGGAATCTCCAGCCTTGGTTTTCCAGCTCCCGATCACAGCTGCATTGCAGCCAGGGCAGGGCTCTGCCTGGTGTTCTCTTATATCTGTGCCTCAGGGGGTTTGAAATATATTAGAAATGGGGGGAGAGTTGCAGGGGCACTTGTTTGACCCTCCAGGCGCTTAGAGGGGAAACTAGAGGATGTCTGTATTAAAATCTTACAGCGTGAAGGTTAGTTCTGACCCCGACCCCTGCATCCCCTCCCCCTGAAGTTGTTGTCCTTATTGTTTGTCATCCAGCCTTACTAAAGGGCATGCAGAGGAGGCCAGAGGAACAGGTAATGCCAATGATTAACCTGTCCCCTGGGCAGAGACTCCCACTGATTTTCTTCACCTTCACTGAAATAATAAGTAGCAATTATTGAGTACCTTCTATGTGACAAGTACAGCTTTTAAGCACTTTCACTGATTTCGTCAATCCTCAAAACAGCCCTGAAGAGTAGGTATTCTTATTTTTATATCTAAAGAGACTGAGACTGAGAGAAGGCAAGTAACTTGCCCAAGATCACTCAGCAATTTTTGTCAGAGCCGGGAATTTCAGGTCAGGACTGGTTGATTTCAATGCTTCTTGCAAACTTTTAAGCTCTGTTAACACATGCTGGTTGCTAGAAGGAAAAGAAGAGAAAGGCAAATATGAAGAGTGGTTAGGGTTAATCCTAATCCCTTGTCCACTTCCCTCCAAGGCACCATTGCCACAGCTTCCCTGCCAGTTGTCCTAAAAAGAAATTGTTTTGGCTGTACAGGTTTGCTCCATAAATTGGAGTAGCATCTGGTCTTAGCAGAGAGCCAGGCATTCCAGGAGCCCATAACCGAGGGCCCGGATGACTCCTGGTTTGAGCGACCAGCTGGCACCAGCTCCCCAGGGAATATGTAGGCAAAGTCTGAGCTGAAGGCCAGTTATTCATTTCCCCAAATGAGGAGACCCAGGAAAAATGGTCTTTTTAGGGCCCCAGATATGATCCAAATCCAGTCTGCACCCCTTTCTTTAGTGTTCCAGTAATGATGCTATGTTCATTTAAGAGCCTGACCCTTTCTCAAGCACTGAGGCTCATGAAATCCTGGGGAAGCAGGGAGACCCCTTTTCCCAGGCACCCACACTGGCGGGGGGAGTCTCTGCCTCTGGCTCTGCCATAGTCCCTTCTCCAGAATCTGTAAATCCACACGGTGCTGGAAATGAGTTTGGAATCAAAACTCATTAGTGGCAAAAACCAGACAGGACCTTATTTATCTCTCTTAGCGTGAATATGTATAGGTTTTGCCGCAGAAACCAAGCTAATAGATCTGATTATGGTATGCTGCTGCTGCTGCTGCTGCTGCTGGGTGTTATGTAACCTGTGGTATTTGCATCACCTGTTCTTTCTGAAATCCAAAACATTCTGCAGTCTGGCCCCGCAGGCTCCAGTTAAGGGGTGTGGCCTTGTTTTATAATGCACTGTGTTCAAGCAGGAAGGTCATATCCTGCCTAGGAAGCAGATGGTTTACTACTTAGATTCATAAAGAGAGCCTTCCCAACCCTCTGTGGTCAGACAAGGTGCCTGGAATTCCTTCACGCAGGGAGGGGTTCATTCTTTGCTGTCTTCCCTGAGAGGTGGATGACACCAGAAGTCGCTTATACCTGTATGTGAATTAGTCCTTTTAGATTTTTCCTCGTGGGAGAAGGCATCTTGAGACAAGTGGGTACTCAGAGAGGGCGACCAAGGGCTAATGGGAAGGAGGATGGGACGGGACAGAGGTCTCAGGCAGGCCCTGGGTAGGGCAGAGAGCCGGGCAGAGAGCCTGCAGGCGGCACTGGGGAAAGATCTAAACACAGCATCGAGCCAGGCCGGGACCATGACCGAGCCAACAGGGCTCATCGCTCACCGCTCTCTGAGCTTTGGTGCACAGAGTGCAGCCATTTCGTGGCCTTCAAATTATAGACACCCTTTCCTTGTCAGGGGTCAGTCAGGGCTGCTGGGTCAGGACCAGGGGAGGCCCTGCACAATGGCTTTCCAGCTCCCCCAGGACCCGGTGGTATCAAAAGTGTGTCCCAACCTGGATGGGACCAGCGATCGTTTTCTAAAGGCGCTGGCCAATGTCGGGATGGAGAGGCCAGGGACATCTGAGGCCGCGTCTTTTCCGTTTTCGGAGGTTCCGGTTATTTACTAATGAAGAAATGCCAAAACATGGTTACACACATGTGGGTCCACTTAAAGTTGTCCGTGGACGGTGCCGTCTTTTTGCAACCCCGCATAGCCTGTCTGTGACTGCTGGGCTGTTTGGGGGCAGTGAGAATGTGAGGCGAGGCGGCTGGGGCGCCCCCTACCGGATGCGGCCTGCCGCACTCAGCCATGGAGTCGGGGCTGCTGCGGGCTGTAGGGGCGCTCACTCCGCCACCTGGCGGCAGAGGCGGGAACTGCGGGGCGCACCGACTCGGAGCCCCGCGGGCCCGGCCCGGGGCCTCCCGGCGGCCGAGGCAGCAAAGGGTTAAGCTGTCAGCAGCGCGATGTTAAACAGGTGTCAAAGGCGCCCCATATATCTGCAGATTGAAATCAAATTCTTTGCCGTATAAAAAGATAAATTACCCAGGCGCTGCCGCGCGTCCCACTCATCACGCCAGCGCCAGACGGCAAGCAATTTTTTTTTTTAATGTGCTAACGACCTAATCAAGCAATCAAGTCTGAGAAGATTGCAGAGTGACCGGGGCAGCCATCTGCCGGCGAGCCCCGCATTCATTTCCCGCGCCCCCGCGCGGGGCGGAGCCGGGGAGGGAGCTGCCGCGGGGAAGAGGGGAAAAAATCCTACACAAATTAACACCCAATTTTCCCCGTCTAATTAGTTAAATGAGAAGTGTTTGGGGTCCCCTGGGGAGGGGGAGCAGTGCGCGGCGCGGCTCGCGCTGCCTCCCCAGCATTAATTAGTGCGGGTCAATGCCACGGCTCCCGGGAGAGCAGCCGCTTTAATTTCCCGTGATATTTCAGTGCCTGAGGCCCATCGATTCAAACTGAAATTAACTTATTTTTCAATCAGCCCAGGGCTGCCCCTGGGGGTGACTCTTCTTTTGCCGCCTCCTGAATAGAGCTGGAGCAATTTTTCATCAAAAGCTGAAACCTCCGCTTCCGAGGGCGGGGGAGGGGGCCCCGGAGGGAAAGGGGAGGACAAGGCGAGGCGAGGGAATGGAAATCGCAGAGGAAACTAATAGATTTCTCCAAAGCACCTCTGCCCTCCCCTCTGCTCCCCTCTTCCCGGGGCTCCTTGGGTGTCTGGCCGCCCTGGGGGAAGGGCCGAGGGGCTGTGAAGGGTCAAGAGGAGCTCTGCCGGGCCTGGGGTCCTTCCAGCACCCAGGTTTCCTGCGAGCCTTCCACCCGCTTGAGGGACAGTTGCACCACCGGTCCCCAATTCTGGCTCTGGCTCCTGTCAGCTGCTGGAAGTCTCAGGAAATCTTCTTTGGGAGACCCAGAAATCTCCCCTCCCCCAAGCACGGCGGGGACCCTGGAAGCCCCTCCAGGCAGGGCTGGAGAGCTGCAGACACTCACTTCCAGGTCAACCCCACTCCCATTCTGACCCTGCACCAGTCAGTTTGGGGGCCAGAGAAACATTCCCTCGAGGGCCCCCCCACAATACTTTCCTAGGTCCTCACTCCCATTTGCTTCTCATACCACTGAGAATTTCTTCTTTCTTCCCTGACTCGGGGATGGCTTCCAAACTCCCCCAATTATCAGTTGGGTTCAAAGCTGTGGAGAGATGGATGGAGGGCCCTCTGGCCTGGCAGAGCTCAGGACAGGACAGGGCATGGGAGGGAGCTGACTCGGGCCTCCTGGGAGCATCTCCAACCCTGCTTTGGGGCTGGGGCAGTTCCCAAGCTTCTTGATGCCTAGATGCAATGCCCTTTGCTCAAGTCCACGCTCTCCAGGAAGCCTTCATGGGGCTGCTCTAGGCTCTGGAGTCTGGTGGAAAGGGAGCTCTGAACACTGTAAGTCCAGCCCTGCAAAGGAACTTGTCCCTGGCAAGTCAGAAGAGAGATTCTGCTTATACAGTGGAGGTGTGAGCACTCACAAGAGAGTAGCAGGGTCAGGCTTCTCAGCTGCAACTGAGGACCACACTGGGAACTGCTCACCTGCCAGACTGTCCTACAGGTATCCCCCATCCTATCCAAAAAAGAGAGGGTGAGAGGAGAGACCCTTTTTACTCACCCTACTCTCACAGGACATGGGTCCTCATTCTGGTGGGTACCCCTGAGCCTGGAAGAAGCCCCTGGGTGCCACGGGACAGGTGAGCTTGAGTAAGGACACCGGCCTGGAGAAACCAGCAATCACAAGGCTATGAGGCCACCAGCTCCAGACAGACATGGGGGCAGAGGCCAGGGCCCAGTGCCTCTCAGAGCACACCCCTGACCTGTTCGCCTACACCTGCAGGTCTGGTTCCAGAACCGCAGAGCCAAGTGGAGGAAGCGAGAGAAGTGTTGGGGCCGGAGCAGCGTCATGGCGGAGTATGGGCTGTACGGGGCCATGGTGCGGCACTCCATCCCCCTGCCCGAGTCCATCCTCAAGTCTGCCAAGGATGGCATCATGGACTCCTGCGCCCCATGGCTGCTGGGTAAGAGCCCGCACCCTCCTTGGGGCCCTGCCTCTGTGGCAAGGAGAGTGGGCTCCCTGGAGGAGGAGACAGAGCCCTGGAGCAAAGGGACCAGGCCACAGCAGCCTGGCAGGAGGGAGGCCCTCCAAAGCAGGACACCCCCTACCCCTTGGGCAGCTCCGAGGACAGGCTGAGCCTGGGCCTTGGTGTACCCACCTTGTACCCACCTATGGGTGCCTAGGACTTTCATCCTGGACAGGTCCCTGACTGTGGGTTCTTTTGTCCTGTGAAGAGAGTGTAACTGTGGCCCCAGGATCTGTACCCTTTCTTCCCTCCTGGGAGGTGGGCTTCTGATAAATGAAATTGCCCCTCTTGGGGGTTGGGGGACCCGTAGGTCCCTTTGACCACTCTTCTGGCTTTGCCCAGGGGACTTCTTCCCCCTAAATCTCTCCACCTGCCACCTTCCTCCACCTGCCGTCTGGGCCTATGTCTGATAGCAGCACCAGCCTATCTGGGGGCTCTAAGATCTGGAATCCCATGAGGGAGGGGTGGGGGAGCAAGTGCTGTGCTCCAGCAGGGAGAGAACAGGCTGCCAGGGGGCCAGGCGCCCAGGGGCTTGGCTGGGAGAGGCCGAAAGCCTCCCTCCCACTGCCCCAGCCCTGGCCCTGGGACTCGCGTGACTGCGGTGTGTGAAGTAAGGCTTTCTGCTTGTCCTTAATGCTGGCCTCTCTCTATCTTTGCCGTTTTCAGTTCAAGATGGCTTTCCCAGGCGCTTTTCTAAACCCGAATACCAACAATTCTTTTTAGGAATGCACAAAAAGTCGCTGGAGGCAGCAGCCGAGTCGGGGAGGAAGCCCGAGGTGGAGCGCCAGGCCCTGCCCAAGCTGGATAAGATGGAGCAGGAGGAGCAGGGCCCCGACCCTCCGGCCGCGGCAGCCATGTCCCAGGAGGAACTGAGGGAGAACAGCATTGCGGCGCTCCGAGCCAGAGCTCAGGAGCACAGCACCAAAGTGCTGGGGACTGTGTCGGGGCCCAACAGCCTGGCCCGGAATGCCGAGGAGCCGGAGGAGGAGGCCATGGATGAAGACAGGCCGGTGGAGAAGCTGAGTCCGCCGCAGCTCGAGGACGTGGCTTAGGTCGAGGCAGCCCTGCCACTGCAGCCCCAGGACTCTGCTCTTCTCAGGGGCCTGTGCCGCTGGGAGGTGTTCCCTGAGGCAGGGCCTGGCCTGGCCTTAGCCACCGCCCCCCCGCCCCATAGGCCCTCTATGACCCCCAGGTGACTTCAGACACAGCTCAGCGCTGGCCAAGGCTTTGGGCCGGGCTGAGATATCCCCTACCTAGTCTTGACCTCCTCAGCGTCCCCCTCGTCCCAACAGCCCTGCCTCAGAAGCCTTTTTGCTGCCCCCAACCACCCCCTCAAGCCGCTTTCACTCCATCCCTTGGCGACTCTCACTGTCCAGACCCACGCCCCACTCTGCGCTCTTGCTCTAGAGCCTCTGTGGATGCTGCTCCTCTTTCTCCCTGCCCCCAGGCTCAAAGTCCATTGCCTGACACAGCCCTGTTAGGGACTGAGGACCACACTCCAGGGCCAATGTCCTGAGTGCCCCAGCCCTCAGCCAAATTCTGCTCCCCTCCGCCTGTTCCTTGCTGGGGCCGGGGCGTGGGTCTCCACCGTGTGAATGTACTGCCCCACAGGCCCAGGCACACCTTTGCTCTACCCCACCAATGGGGCCCGGAGTCCAGGCGAAACTTGGGAAGCCTCAGCCTGGGCACCCTGGACACCCTCCATCTCATGCCCTCCATGGTCACCCGCAGGAGCCTGCCCCCTCTGCGCCCAGCCTGCCCCACCATCCCTCCCAGCACAGCCGCCAGCACGGCGTGTGACAACGAACAGTACCTGCAGTGCATCCGGGGTCTGCGCCCTGCGGCCCGGGGCACTGCTCACAAACTGTGTGGCTCTCTGCCCTGTTGGCCTGGTGGGGAGGCCAAACGCTCTACCAGGGCCCTTGGGGCTGTGTTCGAAAGCACCCCGACTCCCCCGATATGCCACCTGGGACCCTCACTTGCTGTGCAAGCCACCCTTCTCCTAAAGCTTCTCACAAAGGACTGGTTTGCATGTGCCCTGCCTTGGAGCAACCCAATCTAGCTGCTACATGAAACCCTGGGAAGCCACAGATCTTGACTCAACTTCATCCAGGAGGCCCGTAGGGAGCCAAGCCTGGAGTGGGCCTGGGGCTCCGTATACTCATCAAATGTTAGGGTGGAAGAAAAAGCTGGAAGGAGAGTAAAGCAGGAGCCAGTGTTAGGCTGAAATGAAGCAATAGGCACACACACCTTCACGCCAGGTGCACGCGGCGGTGCAGCCACTGAAGTGGGACTGACAGCGACCGCGCAGGAGTAGGGGCTGCGGCTTCTTCCCGTCGCTCGATGGGAGGCCCGCGTTGGTGGCCTCTCTGCAGCTGTCCCTCCACCCCCAGGCCAGGCACGCGTCCCCCTCACCCCCATGGCATTTCTTTGCCTTCCTACCCACTTCCGCAGGGAATACCTCGTGAGAGAAAGGCTTGAGACAGTGAATTGGGGTTTTAATTCCCTATCAAAAGTTGATTTCTTCTTCATTCCGGCCATGGAACTTTTCCGCGGTTCTTCTTGTCTTTGTCCCCTGCTGGTTTGAAGTGTTAGACTGTAGCCCCTGGTGTGTAAATAATGTACATAGAGTGAGAAGAAAGAATCTGGATATGGAGGTGTTTGAAATATGGAACTGTAATAACTTCTAGGTATTCTACACCTGTGACTTCTGTGCCATTTTCTGTAAAGATATGAGTAAGAATAAAATTGATGTAAAACCAGCAGGGGAGGGATCCAGGAGTGCTCCCTGGGTGAGGAGGTTTGTGTATGTGTGTATGGCTAGCAGAAAAAGCAAATCCATGAAGTCATTTTTAAGTCAAAATTATTAAGATTCCTCTTTTTAAATTACTCCAACTGTAGAGGCACCATGGCCTGCCTTTCTCCACTGAGCTGACATTTGTCGCCTTTCAATGGCATTTATCACTGTGATACAGGACCCTCCTCCGCTGCAGGCACATCTAAAACATTCCAGCCCTCGAGCCCCTAACTTATTACCTATGATTCCCTCCTGCTCCCCCCACAACAGATTACACCGACCTTTCCCTCTGGGACCCACTTACAAACAGCCCTGTTTCCCTCAGACCTCAGGTGAAGCTCACAAGCCTGCCTCGGCCCCCAACAGTCCTGACTCCCTTCCTTTTGTGTACACGTGTGTGCTTGAAGAACTTACTCACAACATTAATTACACAATGACAAATGGGAAAGGCAGTCGTATCTGGAACTGAAAGTCAGGTGAACCTCTGCCAAGTCCCTGTCCAAGAGAAGGGAGTAAATAGGGGAAGCAGCCGAGGAAGGCTGCGTGCGTGCGGCTGCCTGCAGGCAGCGGGGCCTGCCCGCTCGATGGTGTGCTGGGTGGAGTTATAGCTGCGAGAGCGCAGGCAGCAGAATGGACGGGGTGTATTTGAGTGTTGGCTCAAGAAATCGCCTAAGATTGTTTCACATTGGCTCAGAGGTGGAACTCATTGTCACCCCTGGGCCAGGGAAGCCTTCCCTCACTCTGCTCACCCCCAACACTCATCCTCCAAGACCTCTCCTCCAGGAAGGGCTCAGGCCCTGTTTTCTCACAGCACAGGGGACAGTCCCGCATTAAGACATTTTATGCATTATGTTGTAACTTCTTATTTACCAGTCTGTCTCCCCAAAAGACTGATTTCTTCAAGGGTGGGGATCATAGCGTATTCATTTTTTGACAGTGTGGAATGAATGGATCTCCTTTCTCTAACTCATCCATTCATCCAATAACTTAAAAACATTAATGGAGCATCTGTGTATCAGCCAGCGGACAAGGCACTGGGGATCAGGTGGTGGGCAAAGCTGTCCTGTTTGGAGGGAAGAACAGATAGAATTCAAGCAATCACACAAATAAAACACAGAATTGCAAATGTTCCAAGGTGTTGGAAGTGTGAGATAAGGGACCATGAAGGCATAACCATGGGGTCCCGGCCGGGTATCTCGGCTGGTTGGAGTGTTGTCCTGATGTGCAAAGGTTGCGGGTCAGTCTCCTGGTCCGAGCGCATACAAGAGTCAACCGATTTCAGGGGGGGGGAGGGGGGGGGGGCAGGGAGAGGGAAAAACTGGGACAACTGTAATAGCATAAACAATAAAATATAACTTAAATTTAAAAAAAAATCAACCAATGAACGCATGATTGGGTGAAGCAACAAACTGATGCTTCTCTCTGTCTCCCTTTCTCTCTCTTAAAAAAAAAAAATCACCAGGAAACTTGGGTCAAGGTGTTTAACCTTTGAGGCCTTTCTCTCCTGTGCTCTAACCCAGAATAATGTCAGCTCAGCCACTCACAGTGTTGCAAGGTCCCAGAGGAGCACAAGGGAAGGGTGGCCACACCCAGGCGGCCTCCTGCCTGGGAAATGTCCTTGGCAGCTGCCCCACCCTCAGACCTGGAAGACGGTTGGGACACTCAGAGGCTCGGGAGCTGCCAGAAATCCTCCTGGACACTCAGCCCAGGGGATTAACCCTGGGAGAGGCACGCAGCTCTCTGCAGAGGGACATCGGGCAAAAGAGCCTCTACAGGTAATCAAGGGAGGGAGAGGCTGGGCCGCTGGAAAGGGAAGAAACTGGGCAGGAAAGGAGGGGCCTGGTCAGCAGGGCCCGACAGGGAGCACAAAGAGATCTTGCGAGGTGTTGACTGTAGTCCCGTGGGGGGCTTCTCAGGCCCCCAGTGCCTGGAAGGGAAATTTTATTCCAGGCTCCACAGGCCCAACAGGCTGTGTGCACCAAGAGCAAGAGAGTACAAAAGGGCAAGAAGCCCTGATTTATGAGGGCTGCTTGGAGCTGCTAAGCAGGCCTGGCAAGGATAGATGAGGAGTCTTGGCAAGAGGAGGCAACGATGATAGTGCGGGAGATCCTGGGGCCCGGTGCTGTGGCCTGCAAGACAGTGGGGCCTGAGCTGAGGCATCTCTGGGGCCTGGTCCACCCAGCCTGCTGTCTCCTGTACCCCCAGCTCACTGGGGCCTGGGGGCCTTCCTCCTGCTCCCAGCAGAGGTTCAGTGCCCTGTCCTCTCAGACTCCCCCAGGGCGTGGAGGCGTGGCACACCACCTGGCTCATCAATTATAGCAAAGTTTCCACACTAATGTAAGACGTGACTCATGGGGGAAACTGACAGAGGGGTGTACTAGAACTCTCTGTACTGTCTTTACCATTGTTCTATAGATCTAATATGGCTATAAAAATAAAATTTATTTTAAAAAATGAACCAGTTTAAGCCCTGACCAGGTGGCTCCATTAGTTGGACATTGTCTGGCAAAGTGAAATGTTGCCAGTTTGATTCCTGGTTTGGGCCCTGGGTGGGGGGAATGGGGGGGTGGGGAATGCGTGTATGAAAGGCAATCAATAGATGTTTTCCTCTCACATTGAGGTTTCCCTCTTTCTCCTTCCCTTCTCCCTCTCTAAAAATATATAAATAAAATCTTTACAAATAAAATAAAAAATGAACTAGTTTCTTTTCTAGAGGGAAAACAACAGAGGGCTTCTTCGGCTTAGAGCTTTTGGCTGTCCCTTTCCCTGTCTCTTACCCCAGGGCTCTGTTTGCTGAGGGTCTCCATTCGAACTCCTCAAGGACACCCAGCACCCAAAATCCACCTCTGGGGAGCAGAGATTGGGTCAAGAGCTACTGGCTTCAGCTGCTTCTGTCTCCTAATATTTCCTTGCTGCCTCTTTCTTCTTTATTTTTTTAAAAGAGATTTTATTTATTTATTTTTAGAGAGGGAGGAGGAGGGAGACAAACATTGATGTGAGGGAGAAACATCAATAGGTTGCCTCTTGTATACATCCCAGGCCAGGTGTGTGCCCTGACTAGGAATCGAACTGGTGACCTTTTGCTTTGTGGGACGCCTCCCAAACAACCGACCCGCATGGGTCAGGGCCTCTTTCTTCTTTAGGTCTTTCCCTTGTCCCCTCCTCCTGCCTGGCTGCTCCTCAACTCAGACAGCAATGAAGTCTCCGCTCACTCACAGCTGAGCAGGCCCAGCAGCCGCAGCTCCATTAACTTCTCACTCCGATCAATCCCTCCCGATGCTGACTCTGCTCAGCGGCTGTCAGCCTCCCCGCTCCCTGCCTCCTCACCTCTCAGCCAAGAGCCCCGTCTGATTTACCTCTGCGGCGCTGCTCCCAGTGTGGACTTCGGGGAGTCTGCCACAGAAAGGGGCCAGGGTCAGGGAGGGAGGAGGTGGCCCTCTGACTGTGGATTTTCCAATTTCTCCTTGTTTAATTGTACCTTGTTGGTTGCACTTGCTTACTCATGCTATATTGTGTGCCTGTGTTTTGTAAGTTTTGACAGCTTTTCTTTTTTTCTGTGAGAACACTTGGCTTGCTTATGTATTTTTTTCCAGTCCTCACCGGGGGCCTGGTCTTCTGTCCCTGTGTGGGCGTTTAAAATGCAAGTGCCCAGTCTGCAGTCACCTGCTGACCCCCACACACCTCTGGCTTCCTGGTTCAGTTTTGCACGGAACTTGTTTTCACTGTATTTTATTCATCTCTAGGAGATCTTTAATGAGAATTTTTTTTCACCAGCCTAGTCCAACATTTTCCCAAGTTCCAAGGCTCTTCATAGACTGGAACAGGCTCCAAAATCTGAATCACAGGATTACCTCAGGCCCTCCCCCTGCTCCACCCTGTTCCCCGGAGGAATACTTCCCCCAATTCTCACATCAGTGTATCTGCCTGGATTAGTTTCACTTGGTTTTTGTCAACTCTCCCCTATCACCGACACCTTCCTCTCCATTTCTGTCCTCTTTTTTCAGAAATGTCAAGTAAGCAGTTGAGGAGTGATATGTAATTGTGTTTGGTTGGGCAGGGAAACCATAGAAACATTACATTTTCGTCCAGCCTTTTGTGTCGGCTGGTTGCAATTATGGCTGGAAGAATGCAAGCTCTCCTGAGGGCACGCAGGCCAGGTAGCTGGCACGACACTTGGGTGGCCGTGGGGAAGGACTTAGTCTATTAGTGGTTACCTTTTTCTTTTTTAACTGTTAATTTTGAATTGTTAATTGTGACCTTTTAATTTTAAAATAAACTGCTACTACATTGCCTTATTATTCTCTTTATATGTATTACTGCTCTTCTAAACCATTTGAAAGCAAGTTGAGAACATGAGGTCCCATTACTCCTTAGCACTTCAGTGTATATTTCCTTAAAACTGAGGGTAGTTGTTCCTATAACCTCTACACAACCCACAAAATCAAGACATTGATATTGATACAACACTTTCATCTACTCCACAGAGTGCTGCTTGTGCCAATGATGTTCTTTAAAAGTGGTGGATCGAATCCAGGGCCACACATTGAATTTAGTTGCTACGTCTCTGTAGTTTCTTTTCCTTCAACCTGGAATGGTCCAGTCAGCCTTTCCTTGCCTTCCATGACCTTGTCATTTTTGAAGGTTTCAAGCTAGCTTCTTTACAGGTCTTCGGCTTGAGTCTGTCTGATATTTCCTCTGATCATGAGGAAGTATCCTCTTCACAGCTCTGCTTACCCTCCCTGCCCCATCAACACGGTGGGTGGCAAAACAGGAGGTATGGGGAGCAACGTGCTCACAAATCAGCTCTGAACCTGTCCTGCATGTTCACCTGCATGTGGGCCCAGGACAGGCTGCATCCCTGCCCTTTGAAACACAGTATCAATAAGAAGAGGTGACCACCAATGGTGAGCAGTGAGGCAGCACCTTGATGTGCAAGCTACAGATTAAGGGGGCGTGGGAAGGCTGGGGCAGAAGGGCAGACTCTGTCCACTTGTCTGTTAGTTATTTACTGTGTGCCAGACACAACCTCGCCCTGACCTCACGGAGTTTACGCTTCATGGGGCCAGGGGCCAGGGGGCCAGAGATGTCAGGCTCCCCTGAAGGGCAGAGCTGGGCTGACACTTAGGCAGAGTGCCTTAGGACTGAAGATCTTTGCCAGCCTCCTGTTTGGTGACCAGGCCTGCTACCGCCTGGACAGCCAGAGTAGGTGTGGTGAAGGAACGGAGCTGGTCTTCAAACGGGCAGTGCCAGAGGTGCCGTAGGAGGTGATATGGAAGGAAAGGCCCAGGGTTCTGACTCTGCTGCCTTCCCACCTGCCCCAAGTACCATCTCTTCCATCCCGGGCATTTGGCTGGACCAGTACTTGGAGGATTCCTTTCAGCATCCAGACCTCCTCTGCCTGAAACAACTGACGGCCTTCATGCACCTCAGCTTGCGTGGCTTGGACCCGGAGTGCTGCGTCCATCTTCTCCAGAGCCAACTCCAGTGCCAGCTCTCATACCAGATCCAGAGCTAGAGTTAGTTCTGGCACCAGCTCCCGCCGCAGACCTACAGCCAGAGCCAACTCAAGAGCTACAACAGCTCCAGGGCCAGCTTCAGAGCTATAGCCAGCCCTAGCCCTAAGGCCAGCGCCTGCACTAGCTCTACCACCAGTGACAGAGCTAAAGCCAGCTCTGGTGCCTGCTATGGTTACATGCAACTTCAGCACCAGCTCTAGAGTGAGAGCCAGTTCCCGACCCAGTGCCATCTGCAGAGCTAGAGTCAGCACCAAAGCTAGAGCCTGTACTGGCTCCAGTACCAGCGTCAGCCCTAATTCTAGCTCGAGCTACAAACAGCCCTTGCATCTACTCCAGCACCAGCTCTGAAGCTAGAGCCAGTGCCAGCTCTAGAGCAAGGGCTAGATCCTAGCACCTGCCCCCAAGCCAGAGCCATACTGAGTGCCAGCTTCAGCACTAGAGGCTGCTCCAGTACCAGAGCCAGCTCTAGAGCTAGAGCCAGTGCCAGTACCATCAATAGCCATAGTATCAGCTCTGGAGCCAGAGCCAATGACAGAGCCGTTAGGAAGTCCAGAGCGAGTACCAGCTCCAGCCCCAGCACTAACAATCAGTCAGGGCTAGAGCTTGCTTCACAGGTAGAGCCAGTCCTTGGACATCTCTAGCAACCAGCTACAGGGCCAAACCCAGTTATACTTCCAACTCCAGAACGAGTGCCAGTTACAGATCTACAGCCAGTGCCAGCTTGTGTTAGAAGTGGCTGTAGCACCAAATCTAGCACTAATGCCAGGGCTAGGTCCACAGCTAGTGGCCAGCACTAGCACCAGAGCCAGAGCCAGAACCAGCTCTTGAGTTCCCTGTAGCTATTTGAGCATATTGAAGACAGTTGATTTAAAGTCTTTGTCTAGGCCTGACTGGTGTAGCTCAGTTGGTTGGGTGTCATCCTATGAAGCAAAAGGAGTCCCTGGTTTGATTCCCAGTCATGTGCCCAGCCAGGGCACATGCCTGGGTTGTGGGCCCAGTCCCTGGTAGGGGCACGTGTGAGAGACAGCCAATTGATGCTTCTCTCACACATTGATGTTTGTCTCCCTCTCTTTCTCCCTCCCTTCTCCTCTCTCTAAATATTAATAAATACAATCTTGAAAATGAAGTCTTTGTCTAGGAAGTCTAATATCTGGGCTTTCTCAGGGATAGTTTCTGTCAATCTTTTTCCATTTGAATGGATCACAATCCTGGAGGGGTTTTTTTGACTATTCAAGGCTGGACATTTAATTATAATATGGTAGCAATAAAAACCAGTTTCTTCCCCTTCCCTAGAGGGTGCTGTTTTATATTATTGAAGGCTACAGTTATCTGTTCATTTGGTGACTTTCCCAAAATACTTTAGCAAAGACTGTCATTCTTGTCATGTGTAGTCACTTGAAGTCTCTGTTCAGTTAGGATTTTGACAGAGATTTCCTTGAATACCACGAACAGAAAACAAACAAAAAAGCCCACGTCTCCCAGTCTTTACAGGCCGACCCTGTGCGGGGGCACTCCCTTAACACTTGGGTTGAGCCCCGGGACCAGCCAGAAGTGAAAGCTCAGGGTCGTCTCAGGTCTTTCCTGAGCATGCATCCTGTCCTGGCCATGCGTGTTGCTTTCTAGATTCCCTCGCACACAGAGTCACACTCTCTGACATGGACTACCTGAACGCACTGCTTTAGCACCTCCAAAGGGTGAAGCTGAGTAAAAACAGGCCCAGGGCCTATACGTCAGCCAAGCCACGCGGGTGACACTGCAGTTGCCCAGGGCAGCATTTCCCCGAGTCTGGGATTCCCAACCCAAGTCCGGGATCACTTTCAGTGGTATCAATAAGGCATTAAGTAACCTCAAGTCTTCCAGTGAGTAAGTTACTTTCCTTGTAGTTCCCATTCCATGTTTCTAAATTTTATAAGGGAGAAAAATCTCAGTTGGGTTGCTAGTATATCTAACTCCTGAAATATCCTTAACCTTCTTTTGTATGGAGAACAAGACTCAAGCTCAGTCTTAGTCTTTGCAGGCCACAGTATGGACCCACAATTTCATAACAATGTTTGGTTTTCATTGGATTCATTTTCAGAGTTACTTTCTATTTATAGCAAGTATAAACTTTCTTTTAAAAAAGCATTTAGATTTAAAAAGGGAGCTAATTATTAAAATATCAATTAACCGTACAAGTATAGATACCTGGCAAAAATCATGAAGGTGATACTCCTGACAAATGAATTTTGGGAAATATCATTCTATAATAAGGACTTTGGGTTCAATAGCTGTTCATTTCATGCTTTCGATTCCGAGGTTTTGTCTCTTCAACTGGTTGTTGCTGTTCCCTAACATCTATTATTGCTGAAAAATGTCAACCTTATTATTATTTTTTTTTGAGGGGAAAGGGATTTATTTTCATACGAGTGAGAAAAAAGAACAACAACAAAACCCTGAAGGTGCCCTAGAGGTACAACTGACAAACAGAAAATGGGTGATACAGAATAAAGTAAAAACCAGGAATGGAAGATTCCAGTAACGTGGAGAGTGCTGCTCCCTTCCCTCTAGGCTCTCAAATACAATTCTGGAAATTCAGTTAAAAAGATCATCTTATAATGGAGAAGAAAGAGAAAGGGGAAAAGCTGCACAATTTTTTAAATGTTTCTCTTTTATTAAAAAAGTTACAAAATCTAAATAGGTGTTCAAGTTAAAAAATCTATTGTTGAGAAATTTAACCAAATAAAAAGATTTCTGGATCTCTTGACTCCAAGTCCAATATTCTCTCCACGTTGATCCTTTATTTCTTATAGATCCCACACTTCCGGGTTTTTCTTTAGAAAACAAATCTGAAGCAATTTATAAGTAAATAATCGGTACTTCAACTGCACAAAGCTCTGGCTGAGGTAGCGGGAGGTCTGGCAGACTGAGCGCCCGTGGGGGCCACACCTAGGTGAGCCCACGCTGCCAGCGCTCCCTGCAAAGAGCCTGAGAGGCAAACCTGGGGCCTTGGGTGCCTCCTGGGGACTGCCAACCTGCCTGCCCCGAGCTTGGGCCTCCTTTTGGGGTCAGCCACAGCCTCGGCTTCATTCCACTTTGATTCTGGTAAGTTCCCATCTTCCTTCTCCGCAGAGTTTCAAAACCAAGGAGTGAAACTACAAGAGATCACCACCATGTAGAAATCGAGCTGCCCTGGCCACGACAACAGGCAGCCATCGACCCCCTGCCCTCTCTGCCACCCCCATCCCCTGTTTTGAGGGGCCCCTGGCCCCGGCCAGGCCCAGCTGTTGGGCTCTTCCTCCTGCTTAGCTATCCTGTGAGCACAGGTACCTTCTCGAGGCTGCGCCGATGTCCCACGCTGATGAATGTCATGCCCAGCTGCTGGCCAATGCGGTAAAGCTCACTCTCCACCTCCTCGGTCAGGGCACTGGTGGCTTCATCCAGCACTGAGGGCAGAACCAAGTGGGAAGAGATGGAGAGCTGTCCCCTGACCGCCTCTGCTTCTCCTTCAACCCATACCTGCTTCCGGCTGGGACCCGGGTGGCAGGCTGAAAGCTGCTCTGGCTCATGGGAACCCTGCCTTAGAGATGAGGGGCCGAAGAAGCAGAGGCCAAGCTCCATCTTGGGAGGGTTTGGCCAGCAGCAACACAAGGTCCCTCAGCTTCCTATACATCAGCACCAAACACTGCCTAGGACCACTCAACCCAGGGAATCCTGGTTCCCCCAAGGATGCTGGTTCCTGGAAAAGTCCACATCAGCTATTCCCCTGCCAGGTATAGCTGGAGGGATGGCCATTCATGGATCACAGAGCATAAAATCACAAGTCATCTCAAGGCAGCTTCAGAGGCTGAGATGGCAGAAAGCTTATTGCAACCCATGCAGACCATTCTGAGGATGCCACACATGGCTACCTTATGGACAGAGCCCTGCCATCCTCTCCTGCAGGCCAGAGAGGCCTGGCCATGCACAGGTGTGCTCTCCTACAATACCAACACCGCCCCCGCTGCGCATGCACACACACTGCTACCGGCTGGTGGCACACACAGCCCCTGGCAGGCACACTCACAGGGCTGGCCTCACCTGCATACTTCGGCTGCAGGTAGAAGAGCCGAGCAAAAGACAGCCTCTGCATCTCTCCGGGGGACAGAACATCGTACCTGCACGAGGGGAATGAGAGAGGACCACTGGAGGACAGAGGATATATTTAGTTTGGCTTTTGCCTAGAACGGGCCTGGGCACGACAAGGTCCTTGCTGCAGAGAGGCTGGCCCAGGACAGATGGATGTCACGTCCCCTTTCAACCACAGTCCTGCTGCCCACACAACGTGAGGCCAAAACTCTGCTCCCCAGGGCATGCAACCTGGACTTTAGGGTCAGGAGCCATTCTATCCCTTCACTCGCCCTCTGGAACCCGCTGTCTTTGGGGGAAATGGCTCTGGAGCACCCCAGCTCCCTTCTTACCAGTTCCAATCGACTTGGTGGTCCAGCCCTTCTGTCCTTGCCACCAAATTGGACTGTAACACACCCAGAGGAAACGATGTCCATAAAAATGCCCATCCCCAACCCCCTCAGTTCCCACGACACACATGCCTAAGACAGATCTGGAGCCCCAGCGGTGTACCCAGGTGGGGTCTGTGGGGGCAATATGCCCTGGGCAGAGAGGAATATCCTACCCCTACCTTGTGTACACTGGTTGGAGCATGGCGACAAGAAAAAGCATGTTGTCTTTGTAATAATAGTTTTATTATTGTTTTAAAATTCACTACACAGAATGTGTCCCCTTTTTGCCCATACCTGGACAACAGGACCCTCGGCCACTGCACACTCCCATTCTCCTTGACCCAGTCCTGGGCTCAGGGACAGCGATCAGCGCTACCAGGCAGGCCAGACCCTGGGGGCCCCTTCCCCTACTTACCAGGCCTGCCAGCTCCAAGAACCTCATGATCCTCTCATCATCAGTAGAACCTGCAAAACAGAGAGACCTCCTTCAAGAAGTCAGCTCCCTCTGGGTAACCAGGGCAGACTGGCTACATCAGGGCAAGGGGGGCGGGGCCTCAGACTACGGGCTCTGAAGTGACCAGTTACAGACCTTAAAAGGGAAAGGCCAAGTGAAGGAAGCGATCACTTCCCTTCCTCCAGGGGGTCCTCTCCTCAAGGAGGGGAAGACAAAACAACATGAGGTTGGGGTACAGGCCTCTAAATAGTAACTGGTCAAAGGAGGGGGAGGGGACCCGACCTGAACCCAGCTGCCTGGCTGTGGCCTCTCCCAGAGGGCACAGGTGAGGCCGCGGTCAGGAAGAGTGGGGACCGCTGCGGTGGGAAGACACGTCCCGGGGAAGCCAGGCTCACCTGAGTCCGGGTAGATCTCCTTCAGGGGATATATCACCTGGGAAAACAAAAAACCACCGACTCAGGACTAGGGCCAACGGACGAGGGCGCGCACACAGCCCACTCCCCGCCACGGGAGGGTAAGGAGCCCAGACAAGGCTCTAGCAGGAGAGACGGGGCCGGCGGACAGTGGGGCCGGTTCGCTGCAACCTCCGGACATGTGTCTAGCGGGGAAGAGTCTGTGAACCTCCGGACGGCAGGGCCCCCTGAATCTGACCTCGGTGTTCAACAAAGGCTGGGATCTTGCGCTGGCAGCCCCCACAGGTTGGTTTACCCCGGGAGTTGCTCCGAGTACATGGCCCCAACCCATGGACGTGAATAAAGTACAGGGGTGGGCAAAAGTAGGCTTACAGCTATGAGTATGCAAAGCAGTTTATTCCTGTATATTAATTATTGTATTATTTATTTGTATTACAACTGTAAACCTACACAACTGTAACCTGACTTTTGCCAAGCCCTGCATTCTTAGAGCCAGAGTTCCTGGGCACAGGCCATTTCAGTGCCCCTCCTTCTGCTGCGTAACTCCCTAGGGCTGAACCTGTCCTACCACCAGGGGTCCCAGCTGGGGGGTGGGGCTGGGGTGAGGGGCGGGTCCCGGGCTGACCTGCTCCCGAAGGGTCCCGTCAGTGAAGAACGGCTTTTGTGGCAGGAACAGCACCCCGTGGGGCCCAAAGTCCATCAGCATCTGCACTGAGCCTACAGAGCCCGTGAAACCTCTATTTTGGGATCTCCCAGGGAAGGTAACTGCTCCTCACCCCTTTGCCCCAACAAAAAAGGCTGGATTCAACTTGCGCACATCTGCAAACCGCCCCCCACCTCGCCCGCCCGCCGGGCCAAGGCTGGCTCAGGGGCTGGGAGGCTGGTTCTCACCCCGTGTGCTCGCCCAGAGGCCGCCCAGAACCCTGAGCAAGGAGGTCTTGCCAGTGCCCGTGTTGCCTGTGATGAGCAGGCTCTGCCCCTCAGAGATCTTGAGGCTCAGGTCCTTGATTAAGGGTTTGTTGGAGGAGGGTGCAGAGATGGAGACCCGCTCCAGAAGAAAAGCTGTGTCCCCTGGCTCTGCCGCTGGCCGTCCTGGGGCCCTGGTTTTAGACAAGGGAGCAGGGTATGAGGAAGATACAGGGTCAGTGTTGCCAGAGGCAAGCTCTTCTCCTTGGGGACATCCCCTCTGGATTGGGGCTGTTCCCGGCTGAATTGTGTTCTTGAATTCAAATGCTGAAGCCTAACCCCTAGTACCTCAGACTGTAACTGCACCTGGAGACCAGGTCTTTAAAGGGGTATTTACATTAAAATGAGGCCCTTATCCAGTATGACTGTTGTTCTCTTAGAAAGAGGGAGAAAGGCCCGCACTCGCAGAAAACAGGCCATGTGAGGGCTCAGCGAGAAGACAGCCACCTGCAAGCCTAGAGGCAGGACTCCGGGAAAACCAAGCCTGCCACACCCTGACCTTAGGACTTTTAGACTCCAGAACTGTGAGAAAATAAATGTCTGCAGTGTAAGCCACCCAGTCAATGATATTCTGCATGGCAGCCTGAGCAAACTGAGAGGGGGCGGGGAGTTGGGGCACCTGCTTTGTGCCCAGCTGGGCCGAGACCCATGCATGACCGATGTTTGTCAGTCTTAAAACTCACGAATCACAGATATTAGCACCAGATATTATTCCTCTGGCAAATGAGGAAACCGAGTTGGTGGCTAAATAACTCGCTCAGGGTCACAGAGCTGAAACTGTCTAATTTGAATGTCAGTGAGTTTCCAGGGTGTCAAGTGTGACAAGGCTGAGGGTAAGAACAGAGGGGTAACTGTTCTGGAGTTTCTGGCTCTCCTTGGATGCCCATCTCCCCCTTGGAACAGCGGCTCTGGTTCCCCACAGCCCCAGCCCTTGCACGTCAGCCTCTGGGCTCAGATGCATGAAGCTTGAATTCTGAACAGGGCAACAGTGAAGCCTTTAGTTTTTAACAGAGTTGAGTATAGGTCCTGGAATTCAAAAAAACTTCCATTTTCAGAAGCTTACTCTGCAGACACTTTCTAAGCACTTTCTATAAATTAGGGTATCTAATCCTTAAACCCTACGAAGAAGCTTCCACTAATGTCCTCTTTTAGAGATGAAGAAAAGTGAGGACTTAAAACAAATCTTTAATGCACAGAGAGGCTGGAAACACCATAGCCTGCAGAGATACATGGAAAAAGACCTCTCTGGGCCTGAGTGAGGCATGGGGACAAGGACTAGACAAGCCCCGAGGCCGGGGGCAGGGGGCAGGGCTCAGAGGGAGGAGGAGGAAGGAAAGGAAGAGGAGGGCTAGCTACTCTTCAGGTTTTTGTCTTATCACAGGCCCAGGCAGGTGTGGGCACTTCGCTTCCACCAGCTGGGGGAGGGTAGAAACTAATACAACAAATGCCAGAAGAGCAATACCAACAACGAGTATTTGCAACACGCCCAGCACAAGACATAGGTTTCTCTTTCATTTGCTCCACACAACTCTGCTGCGTGGCTGGGAAAGGGCAGGGCTCTTGGGTGAACCCCACCTGGGCAGTTCCAGGGCCTGCACTCTCAACCAATGCCAACATTGCCAGCCCAGTGCTCACCGGTGTGAGTCCCACTCACTCTCGTCCAGGGCCTCACCATCCTGTGACTTCAGGGACATGTCCAACAGGGTCTCCTGAAGCTCCCCGATCCTGGGCAAGAAATGAAAACCTGAGGCAGGGGTCTGGGGCCCCAGGTAAGGCAAGAATCCTTTTTCTCTCATGCCCACTGGGATATGGGGAGTTGTTCTGCTCCTTTTCTCATTCAGCCACATATCCCAGTGCACATGTGTTGTTCAAGAACGAGAGGGGTGGAGGCAGCCTCACCTGTGTGTGTAACCAGCCACGTCTGAGAGCGTGGTGGAGAGGTCGATGAGGCGGGTGAAGCAGCTGATGAGGTAAATGCACACGAAGGCGTTCTGGGTGGAACGGGGAGCAGTGAGCACAGGCTTTGACTCCCGGGCCCCACGTGCTGGGCCCCAGGGGTGGGGCGTGGCGCGAGGGGTCACCTGGAGGGATTCTTACCTTGCTGACCAGGGTGCTGAGCTCTGTGGGGCTCAGGTCTCCATAAACACCACTGAAAATGGGGATTGCGATCACAACATAGCTCAGGATGCTGCCCAGATAGTCAAATGTGTTGACACCAACTGTAGAAGACATACGTGTGAGATCTGGGAACATTTCTGTGCTGAGGGGGTGGAGAGCCAGGGAGGGCCTTCTATTCCCTGGACCCTCATGCTCCTGAAGACACACATGGTGAAGGTAAATGGCACCCCCTGGTTAATTCCTTCATCAGAGCAAATGTATCCGTGTAGAGAGGGGAGGGAAGGGGACCATTCCGATCCTGTGGTTCCTGCCTCCCTGGGTTCCCTCCACCTACTGTACAGCCAGAGCTCCTTGGACATCAGCTCCCTCTGGGTCTGAAGGAGTCTCTGCAGCCTGCGGTCAGTCCTCATGTGCTCCACATGCCCAGCTCTGATGAGAAAGGCTGTGATGTCCATGGGGCCTGGAGAACCTCAGACAGGCTGGGGATTCTCTGTCCCTCATCACACCCTCCTTTAGGGACCAAGCCCACCCAAACGATCTGCCCTTCTTACCCTTTCTAACACTAGCACCCATTTATTGCTTCATTCATTCGACATGGTCTTCTTGCAGAAAGAACCTGAACTCTAGACTGGCTGGACCTGGTTCTAATCCTTGCTCTGGTCAGTTACTAGTGGGGTGACACTGACCAGTTATGTAAGCCTGGGAGTCTCAGTTTTCTCATCTGTGAAATGGAGCTTATAATAACCTATGTAACAGGTGAGAGTGAAAATTTCTGAATATAAAGTGTTAGGCAAATGAAGGGGCCCCCATACACAACAGCTGCTATTATTAAACAAATGTACGGGGAGCAGTCACTGAGTGACAGGCTCTGAGCTAGTCTGCCAGTGTGATAAAGAGGTGGGAAAACAGTCCCCATGTTGGAGAAGCTCTCAGTTCAGGGGGGTGGGCAGGCGCCCTGCATTCTCCACCTGGAACATGGAAAGTGTTACATACTCTTCAGGCTGTGGCAACAGACAAGCGTGACCAATAAGGGCGTCTGGGAAAGCGCCCAGGAGGAGGCGACTTGCGGCTCCAAGGAGAGGCAGAAATTCTTTAGGCAGAAAAAGGCTGAAGGTGGTCAGGGGGGCATTTCAGATTTTGCATAAAGATGGACAAAGAGGCCACAGAAGAACACACCCAGCTCTGGCTGGCGCGGCTCAGTGGATTGAGTGCCAGCCTGCGGACCAAAAGGTTGCTGGTTCGGGTCTGGTCATGGCACACACCTGGGTTGCAGGCCAGGTCCCTAGTTGGGGTCGTGAGAGAGGCAACTGATTGTTTCTCTCCCTCTTTCTCCCTCCCTTCCCCTCTTTCTAAAAATAAGTAAATAAAATCTTAAAACACACCCCCCCCTCCCCACACCCACACCCACACTCCAGAGCTCCAGAACCAACTGCTTCCCCCAGAGCCCAGAGCATCATGAGCAGAGGCTGCAGAATCCAAAAACAGTGCAGACTCAGGCCTACCCACCAAACAACCAAACCCCAGCTCCATCCTAACATTCTTGGCGCCCCCAGGTGGTGGAAGAGGCAAAATGCCAGAAGAGCAAAGGTCCCAGGGCTCTTGGATCCAGGTGATCCAAGACTAGCTCCCTATTCTTAAACACAAACCTCTGGGGCTGCCTACCCTATCAGCCCAAACAAAGACTCTAGAGGCCTCATAGGAAGCAACAAAGGACGTTCCCTGGCCCTGTGGGAAGGAATGGGATGTCACAATGCTGCTGTCAGGAGACCAAACACAGCACCACTTGGACTTCACTTGCAGAGTGATGGTGAGGAGCAGAGCTCCTGGGCCTCAGGCCCTCATTCCCTCCTCCTATTTGACAGAGACAAAGGAACAGCCTTGGACGTCAGGCACTGGCCGAAGCCATTGTACAGGAAAACAGAGGCAGAGGCAATGCCTTAAAGCCATCAGCAAGACGAAGCATTCACTCGTTTCATTCTTTGAACAAATTTCGGCCCCGTGCTGGGCTACTACGAGGAACCACTGGCTTCAGAAACAAATTTCTGGACCCAAGAATGAGGCAGACAAGGACAGTGAGAGATGCGAGGAGAGGGTCACAGCCCAGTGTAAGGACACTTGGCCTCTGGGCTTGGTGATGGTGTGAGGGTCGTGCCGCTCAGCTGCCCTTCTCTGCCATCTCCACCGGTAGCTCCGATGAGGCAGAGGGGAACCATTTCCACCAGACTCACCTGTAAAAAGCAGCAGGCTCAGCATTCACCCGGATCTGCATGTGCTTGAACCTGCACAGACCAAAGGAAAATGTGTGCTTACAATGGGCAGTACTGACCCTCTTTGTGGAAGCCTGGGGCAAGACCTCCAAGCCCTGGCTGGTGGCTCAGTTGGTTAGAGTGTTATCCTGATACGCATGCCAAGGTTGCAAGTTTGATGCCCAGTCGGGGCACATACAAGAATCAACCAATGAATGCATCAGTAAGTGGAACAACAAAGAGAAGTTTCTCTCTCCAAAAATAATCAATAAATAAAAATTAAAACAAACAAAAAAACCTCCAGACAAGGGCGAGTCCAGCTCCACCTTGAAATGTCAGCTGCCTCGGCCCTACCCTTCCGTGGAATGTCACGGGGCTGGGTTGGGGGGAAGCCCAGGCCTGCAGACATGGGAGCCCTTCACTCATGTCCAGAAAGGACAGGTGCGCATAGAACTTCCTCCTCCAGGGGCTGGGCCTGAAGGAGGAGGCCATCCGCTGATCTGGAAGGGTGGTTAACACAGAAGCACGTGCCCTGGCCAGTGTGGTTCAGTTGGTTGGAGTCATCCCGTAAACCGAAAGGTTGGGGATTTGATTCCTGGTCAGGGCACCGGCCTGAGTTGCAGTTTTGGTCGCAGTCGGGGCACGTGCGAGAGGCAACCGACCGGTGTTTCTCTCCCTTCTTTCCTCTCTCTCTAAAACCAATGAGCAGGAAGCACCTGAGAAGGCCAAGAGATGACGGTGATGACGGCCAACCAGACACTGTTCTCCGCGCTTTTTGTGTATAATCTCATTAATTCTCACCATTCTCTTGGAGGCAAGAGTACCATCCTCATTTTAGGACAGGAAACCACGTTCAGCCAGGTGAAAGACCTCAGCCAAGAGACCATGGTTAGTAACTGGCATAGGAGGGCTTTGAACTTAGGCAGCCTTACTCCAGATCCACTTCCTTAACCAGCAGGCCCAGCCTAGAAACCTCAAACATGGCAGACACACCTGAAATCCCCCTCCAGCTTTTCCTGATGCACCAGCTTCACCACGATGGGCCCCATCAATATTTTGTTCACCACGGTCCCCAGGATGAAATACCCGAAGATGCTCACAGGCCCGAGCCAGCCTGTGCTGAAAGACAGAGAGAGGGATGGCGGGGGGTGCCGCAGGTCCCCGCAGGCCTCAGCCCCAACTCCTGCCTCCTCTCGGGCAGCCCCTGTTCAATCCCAGCAGCCCTGCGAGGCCTCAGCTCCTGTGTGGCGGCCGTCAGAGCGTCAGGTCCCTGTGACATGGAAACACCATGGGGCCGACGCAGGGGCCCGGGCAGGCCAGATGAGAGGACTGGCGGGAGGGAGGGAAGGCTAGCCTCTTTTGGACGCTGACCTGGGACAGCTGGTGTGAGTGAGGGACCTGTGGGGAAACCCCTGGCAGGGGGGGAGGAGGAGGGACTCTAACAAGAGAGTTTTCACCTTTGGAAGCACTGATAGGTGTAGTAGACCAGGGTGAAGGGGGAGATGATCAGCTGGCTGGCCATGCTGCTGAGCTGCCGGCAGAACCGCTCCACGTCCTGGCTGATGCGCTGGTCCCTGGAACCAACAACACAGAGTGACTGGACCCAGGGAGCGGGGCTCAAGGGTTGAGAGGCTAAGGCAGTTCCACGTTACCTTGCCGTTCAGAGACCCTGGGGGAAGATGGACCCAGACAAGGGCTGGTTTCCCAGAGGCAAGGAGACCCTCAGGACCTCAAAACAGGGTTCTGGAGAGCTGCTTCTTATGGTGTCTCAGTTTACCGCTCAGAAAAGTGACAACTGAAAGGTTCAGCACCCAGGGGTCCTGACCCCGCGCTGAGGGCAGATAAGCTGAGTTTCTGGACGATCGGGGGAGCCCTCCCACTCTCCCACTTATCTCTCTTCTCCCCATCTCTCTTTCATGAGCCTGAGTCTGTCCCCATTTAGCTACCTGCCCGTGGAAGCTTCTACAGGTTGAGCCATAAAGAGGCCTAGGAGCAAGAGGAAGCGGCAGTAGGAACCCCCACAAAAGCTTTGCTGCAAAGCTCAGCTTGAGCTGAGGAAAGGTCACCTCAGGCAACAAGGTGCTTGGGAGGGTGGAGAGGAAATGAGTATGAGGAGAGACCCTCGCATGTCCCATCGCACCCCCAGGGCCACAATGACTCCTATTTCCCACGAGAGACGTGACCTTGGGCATGCCACCTGCATCCTCTGGGCCTCGGTTTCCTCACCTGTAAAATCGCAATAGCTAACTCACATTGGAACGCCTGCTATGTGCTGGGCGCTATGTGTACTACATGAAGATCATTTCATCCTCGTTATATTCTTTTAGATAGGAACTACTGTTGTCCCCATTTTACAGAAAGCGAACCTGGGGCTTAGTGAACTTATGGCCTATAAACTGGGAGGCAACAGTATTAAGGTTTAAGTCCTAGATTGGGTCCTAGACAGCAATTTTTTACTGTTGAAAATCTGAGGCGAGCTGGTTTTCTAGCTTTTTCTAGCAAGGGTACCCTCTTCAGAGGGGACCTGATTTGGAAATCAGGATGTGAACAAAAGGGAGCTGCTCCTATCTTTAGCTCCCTGTTCTCAGCCCTGCAGCCTCTCCAGGCCTCCTCTGCAGAGCACCTTTCCCCTATGGCTCCTGTCAACATCTGCAGGTAACTGCAGGTAATCTCCAAGGGATCTGCCCCCGGAACTCTCCAGGGCTGATCCAGACAGCTAGAACAGTGCAGAGGGTAGCGAGGGCGGAGAGGGGAGACCTACGGGTTATCAACATCATCCCGCAGCACGTTGAGGGTGTAGTACACGCGGCCGCGGAAGTAGAGGCGATGGAGGTGCTCGGTGAGGTCCTTCCTCCAGCTCACATACAGCAGGTTGCAGGTGAACTGGTCAAAGCTCTTCAGCTGTGCAGGGGGGAGGCAAGGGGAAGGGAGGGAAAGGGAGAATGGCTTCCTGAAGACTCGGCTCACAGCTCAGGGCGGGCAGGAAGCATCTGCTGACCAGTCCCAGCCCACTCTAATTACTCTGTCCACTTAGCACTTCTGCTTCTTTAAAACAAGTCATGGGACTTCTGCCTTCCTCACTCATGAGTTCATTCCTTTACCGAATATTGAAGGGCTTACCAAAAGTAAGGCCCACTAGTTACAATGTAACATTCTACTGTCTTAATCTGAAGGTAGATGAGCTTCTGGAGACTGGGGACAATATTTTCTATTCTATTTATGTTCTTACTTTTCTGTCCCAAAACATGGAACAAGGTTCTGTATACATAGCAGCTTATTGGCCAAAGGTACATTAAAAGTGCCAAAGTGTGATGAGAAAAGACTTCTCCGAGAACCATGAACAAGCAGTACAGTCTGACAGAGTCCTGGCAGGGCGCTGACCCTCACCACTCCCCGTTTACGGAGCACCTGTGGCTAAGCACGCGGGAAGTACAATGCGCTCGGTCTAGCCAGGGAACGACACCTACAGGGGTGCAGGGAGTGTGACAGCAGAGGTGAACTCAAAGTATTGAGTATGTAGAGAAAAGGACAGTCTGGTGGAGGAAACATGGGGGAGAAAGTTGATGGGGACTTGAAGGTGACAACAGAGGAACCCTGAAAAGTGGGCAGGCATTAACCAAGTGAACGCAGGGTCGGGGAAGGAGGCCGTTCTGCAAGAAAACAGCAGGGGCAAAAGCTGGGAGATGTGACAAGGGGCCCGCTGAGTCACAGCCTCAGTCCCACAGAGGAAGAGCAGCTCTGGCTGCTAATCCCAGGTGTTCAAGTGCTCAGAGCTTCCCGAAGCAAGAGTTCTGGGAACGAAAAGAACAACGTTCATCTCCACTAAATGCTGCAGTAAACCAGAACCTTGTGGCCTAGTCCTGGAAGCTTGAAACACTTGAGGAATTGGTCCACGTGGGCCAATAGCAAGATCACCGCCCTGGCTAGGGCTCTGACCTCAAGTTCCTAGAAAAGGGAGGGGACACACGCCCACAGCTTGATCCCTGCTTCCTAGTGGCTAAGCTCCACCGAGCATTCCACTCCTCTTAGGCTGGAGAGCAAGAGACACAGGTAGAAGACCTTACCATGGAGTTGAGCACAATGAGCACGACGGCCAGGAACGTCAGGGCCTTAAACCCATCCAAGTCTTTGTTTCCCAGGACCCTGTAGTACTGACTGGGGATCAAGCCAACCTGGTAGATCACCAGTTGCTCTGGGGGGAAGAACAAAGGAGTCAGAAATCAGTGATGAGGGGTGCAAAAAGAAGGAGAGAGGCTTCCTCTTGAGTCCCTGCCTCATCAACACCCCAGAGAGAAGGAAAGGGACCCCAAACCTGGGCTGCGCTCCCCCATTTAGCCTGGGCTCGCTCACTCACCCAGGAGGGCCACACATAACAGGGTCAGGAACATCAAGGCATTCTGCGATGAGCAAGAGGGAAACAAAATCTTTTGTATTTGCAGGAACCGCTGGAGAAACTGCAGATCTAACTTGGGCCTGAAGAAGAGAAGGAGAAGCAGAGAGAAACCTAAGAGGGCAGCTGAGCCTTAGAAAGTAGTTACCAAGCTTAGCTACAGTATCTGGAGGGCGGGGAGGAGGGGCACTGTTCAGGCCATGCAGATGCTAGGCTGGGAAGAGACCCGGGACAGAAAGGAGTTTCTTTAAGTTGAATAATGCTATAAAAGGTTATTCACCAAAAATCTACAGTAGAAAACATAGTTACTGAAAAAACTTTAGCCACATCCTCTTTATGGTCACAAACAAGACAAGGAAGCCCACTTCATCAAGGATTTTAAGGCACTGGCTAAAGGGATAAAGCAGGAAAAAGAAGTGAGGTAGAAAGACCGAAAGGGGAGAGATTAAATTGTCATTACTTGCAGATGATGTGATTATTTACAAAGGGAACACAGCAAATAAGTAGACAAAATGTTAGAAATAAAAGAAATTAAGCTAGCTATAGGGTTAACATACAAATATCAATAGTATTCTATCCCAACAATCACCAACTAGAAAATATAAAGAAAATGTCATTTACAAAAGTGAGAAAAGTATAGAAAAACTATAAACTATCCAAGAAGTTACCTTAAAAAAAGACTATATAAGACATTTTGGAGAAAAACAAAAAACTCTATTATAAGATGTAAAAGAAGACTTAAATAGAGTTGGCAGGACTTAAATGATAAAAACCTCATTTCTAACAAAAGCAGTCTATAAATTCAACATACCAATCAAAAGCCAGGCTTCTCTGAGGAACTTTATATGGAAATAAAGGTCCATGAATAGCTTAGGACAATTGTGAGGAGTAGGAAAGGAGGAGGAAGAGACCCAAATCATTATTATGAAGACATATCATATTACAGGGCTGCAGTAATAACGAAGAGTGGTATTAATACAGGAATAACAAAAGCAGTGGGACAGAGACACCAAAAAAAAAAAAAAAGGCCTATGTTTACATAAGCACATAATAGAGGTTACATCACAAGAAAGGACATATTAATACTAAAGTTGTCAACATTTATTAAAATGTCCTATGTGTCCAGTACTGTCCTGCCTGTGTTTTACATGTATGAATAGATTTCACTGTCACAGCCCTGAGAGACGGAGACTATATCCTATTTATGCCCGAGGAAGGAGGTGGAAGAAGGTAAATAACTTGCCGTCACCCGCCTGGTGTGGCCGCCTTAGGGTTTGAACATAGAGAGCCTGGCTCTAAGAATCCATGCTCTTAACTCTGCGACACAGTTTCTCTCATTTTAAATTATTAATTCATTCCTTATTAATTAAACATGGTGGAGGAAAATTTAGGTCATTAACTTCAAATCACTGACAAAAATAAACTTTAAAATCTCCAAATGGATTAAAAATCTAAATGTAGAAAGTAACACTACTATTTAATAATAAAAGGAAATGTTGAAGGCTATTTTAATGAAGGTAGAGAGGGAAGGCAATTCTTAAAGACCCCAAAATCACAAACTATAAATGGGAAAACTAATGGATTTAATTTATAAGTAAACATTTTTTGTTCAACACAATGCTATAGATTAAGTTAAAAATTACAGAAGGTATTTGCACAGGGTTAAACCAACAAGGAATTAAAATTCAGAGCATACGAGGAATTCATGTAAGTCAGCAAAACAGGAAATCCACAGAAAAGTATACGGGCAATTCAGAAAAGGGGAAACCGGGCAATTCAGAAAAGGGGAAACCCGAACGCTTAATACACGAAAATTAACACAATGGGATATCACCTTACATTCAATAGACATTAGAAAACCACACAATATCCAACGTTGAGTGGTCGGGGGATGGGGGTGTGCGTTAGATATGGGGAAAGAGGAATCTTGACTCCATGACCTCGCAAAATATAACCTGGTGTGACCATTCCAGAGAGAAATTTAGCAGAATAGGTAAGATCTAGCATCCTACTCTGGGGTGGCTAATTCAGAGAAAATCACCCCTATTCTATAAGGAGACAAGTGCCAGTACGGTTTGTGGTGGTTAAAAATTGGAAGCAATCTAAGCGTCCATCACTAGGGGAATGTATAAGTAGGTAAGATCTAATGCACTTAGGGTAACACTATGTAGCATTCAGAGATGGAAACCAGATTACTATAGCATATATGATCTCAAAAACACAATGTTTAATTTTTAAAGTTTTTAAAAAGTCACATTATCATTCATTTATATGAATTCAAAACCAGTACTTGTCAAGGTAACGTACACGCAAACTTATGCAAAGTGGGCTGTAAAAACATTCTTTTAATACACCAGAGCGTGAGTCTGAGAAAAGGAAGGAGAAGGGTTCGAGAATAAGGAACGAAGGGCAGAAAATGATAAAACACAAGAAGGGCCTTGGGCCACAGTGTGCCAAGAACTGGGAAGGATGAACAACTCAATTCCGTGCACTTGAGGGGAAAGAACGGGAGGAAGTAAAGAAAGGGCTAGTTCTGAGCGATCGGATCCCACATCCAGGGTGCAGGAGATGGCAGAAGTTCCCGCGAAGCTGGAGGACGGTTTCGGATCGGAGGAAGGGTGGGCGCCCTTTCGGGATCTCTTCTTTCGCGGGGGTGGCGGCTCTCCGAGCGCCTCGGACGCGGGCGGAATGGAATAGAGCCGCTTTCCAACAGAGCCCCGAGTAGGACGCCCTAAGGGCTGACCTTCCTCCCCAGATGTCCTGCTTACCTGGCGGCAGCCCCAGGCGCGGGCCCCGGGACTGCCATGACCCTGATTCCGGCCGGCCCCAAGTGCGGCTGCCCCGGGACCAGCTCGGGCAGAGTCCAAGAAACCCGCGGCCGCCGGGAGAGGGGCGGGGCCCCGACGACCACAGATACGGGCGGATAGAGAGGAAGAAGCTGGAGGACGCGGCCACTCCCGGAAGCGGCCGATTTCTCTGAAATAACCAAAGAGTGCCGAGCGCTACATTCGGCCGACCCGGTGCCTAGAGCGCCCTCTTCTGGATATGGGAGGATTCCCCTTTCACAAGAGGTAGCTGAGAAATGTGTCTTATTTTATGTTATGCATTTTAGACTGAATATAGTAGATGTTTCATAAATCCTCCCAAAGAAGCCGTAGTGATCTTTTAACAACATAAGTCAGCGTTTCAACTGAAGTTAGAATAAAATCCAAACGTTTTCACGGTATTAGCGATCAGGTCCTTCGCTTGGTCTGCATTGAATGATCAGCCAGTCTTTCCAACTCAGCGTCTTTGCAGTTGAAACTGCCTCCCCCTGGGTCACTCTTCCCATAGGCCTGAAGCTTTCCATGACTGGTTCATTCATTAGTGCAATAGTCATCTGCTCACTCTACTGAGAATAAGTTGTCCAGATCCATCATTCTATTTTTCTTCAAAATATTTATCACTGAAATTATCTTGTGTCCTTGCTTATTGTTTGCCTTCCTCTATAAGAATAAACTTCACCCCTGGTTGGTGTGGCTCAATGGACTGAAGGGTCGGTGGTTCAGTTCCCAGTCTAGGGCACATGCCTGGGTAGGGCCAGGTCCCCAGTTGGGGGCTTATGGGAGGCAGCTGGTCAATGTTTCTCTCACACATTGATGTCTCTCTCCCTCTCTTTCTCTCTCTTTTTCCCTCTCTCTAACAAATAAATAAACTTCATTTGAGCGAAGTTTGACTATGGCTTGCTCGTTGCTGTATTCCTAGTAACTAGTGTCAATCCCTGAGAAAGAAAATTCCTACCAAGAAGGGCTCCTGGTGGCTAAGTGGGCCCAGATATTAAACACACAGCGATAAGAAAAACCAGAGCCTAGCAGATGTTTCTAAACAGGGGCCTCTTTACAGAAAGCCACTCTTGAGGGAGAAACCAGCACTAAAGTGTGTGGCATCCATACTGAACTGCCTGCCTACATTGTGTTCCTACTGATGAACCTACCCTTTTAAAGAAGTTCCTGGAATTGTATCACAACCAGTAGGACTAAGATTTTCCCCTCCAATTGGAGCTGCAAAGCTATATCCTCATTAGCATCTCCATTGATTAATCAGAGCAGCTCCCTCCCGACAAATCAGGACAGTGTTTTTTTGGACAAATCAAACTGCGGGGATTTGGAATTCTCATTTGTATGAGAACCACCCATCAGGGATAAATTGCAGGGACTTCTCTCCTATATAAGTCAGCAGGACTGGAGCTGAAACCTCATGGGACCAGAGCAGAACAGAGTAGACTGGAGCAGAGCTGCAACACTGCTCTGCTGTTTCATAATTGAGCTGTAACATTATTGAGCTGTCCCACAGCCATGCTATCATGCTGTTTGCACTGAATAAAGTCAGCTCTTTCACCACACCTCAAATTGGGGATTCCTGTTGCCGTCAAATTGTCACCAATGACCATCAGTTGACATTAGAATACTATTAATATATAATAAGTGCTTAATAAGTATTTGTCACATATTGAAGAATGAAATGCTTTTCAACTGACTCATTACAGTACTGAAGGGGAGGTAGGAAATGGTTCAAAAAAACAAGCAGCATGATCTCTCAGGTCCCTATTTGAATTTGGATGTACCTTCTCATCTTCCTTCAGTCCTTATTGTCAATTACTCAGCAAGATACCTGTATCACCTATCTTCACGGTGCTGGCTGTCTAACTGAGAAGGCCAACTAGTTGACCATCACAGCTGTCTTTTATGAAGTGCTATGACAAAGGCACCATACAGCAGAGTTTCCCAGCCTTGGGCGTGATAATTCTTTGTTGAATGAGTGGGGAGGTTACCCTGTGTATTGTTGGATGTTGAGTAGTATCCTACCCACTAGATTCTTCTACCTACTACATTCCTCTCCCAACCTGGTTGTACCAACCAAAAACTCCTCCAGACATTGCCAGTTGTCTTTTTGGTGAGTGGGCGTGGGGGTGGGGAGGAGCAAAATCCCAAGCCTTGCCCCACCCCGCTAGCATTAAGAAGCACTGTCCCAGAGCCTCCGAGAGGACCATCCAACTCAGGAGGGAAAAAGGGAGTGCAGACTTTGTGGAAGACAAGATAACTGAGTGATTCCTAGAGATGGCAAGAGTTTACCTTAGTCCCAAGTGTGATTTCCCAAGTATGTCTTTGTTACTTTGTGTCAGGATGCAATTTCTGAAAAATTAATGAGGCTGCAGTACAATACACAGATGATGTATTATAGAATTGTACACTTGAAACCTATATAATTTCATTAACTAATGTCACCCGATACATTCAATTAAAAAATTAATAAGGCAACCAAAGAATTAAGGCAAGCAACCTCCCCTCTCTAGGGCAATCCAGGTTTACAGCTCTGTTGTCTTTCACTCTCAAAAGTGTTCTGGTTTGGTGTTTAGAGGCACCACTGTCCCAGGACTCCTGAACACTGTATATTACTTTAAACTTTCAAAAGTATTGCTCCCATACCAACTGGATTTAAAGTATGATCTCAGCTATGGAAATATGAATGTATGTGTAGGAAATACTGTAATGAAATATGACAAAATGCTATATATATATAAAATTCATTAATATATCTGTTGAAAATTATCTTTTTAGATATTTTAGATAATTTCCAACTCTTTAATTCTGAAATGGGGATAGTGGGAAATCTAATGAAACACCTAACATTAAAAAAAAAAATTCCTTAATATCAAATAACCTGTGTTCAAATTTCCAATTATCTCAGGATGTTTTTTTTTTGTTAAAATAAAAAAATCATAATTTAAGTAAGGTCCACACAGTGCAGTCGATCGATACATCTTTTGAGACTTTTAATCTACAGAGGCTTCCTTGACCCATTTAGACCAACCCCTATTAGCTCCCTCCTGCCCTCCTGCAGAACCCCCCCAACTGGTTTTCCACTTGCACGCTTGCTCCTGTTAGTCCAGTTCCTGCAAAGCAGCCAGGGAATCTGCAAAAATGTAAACCAGATTAACAGCTCCCTGAAACCCCTTCAGTGGTTCAAAAGGCTCTAGAGCTCTTGCCCCACCTACCACTCGTTTCTTTAGGGACCAGGAAACAACCTTGTCCCCCTCCACTCTTCTGTTAATTTCTACTTTCTCTGTGTAATGTCCCTTCCCCAGAAAGTCCTTTCTGACCACCCTCTCTGAGAAGGGCTCCCCGTAGCACCCCATTTTGTCTCCTGATAGTGCTTATCACAGCTTGTTATTATACTTCCATTTTGTGTGTTTACTTCAGTAATGCCCTCTCTCTACAGACTATCAGCTCCATGGCCCCTGCCTATTACGTTCACTGCTACTGTGTCTCTATTGTCTAGAAGCACTTAGTAAGGGCACAATAAATATAATTTTTTAAATTTTTCAATTACAGTTGACATAAAATATTGTATTAGTTTCAGGTGTATAACATAGTGATTAGACACTCATATAATTTATGAAGTGATCACCCTGATAAGTCTAGTATTCATCCAACACCACACAGAGTTATGACAATATTCTTGACTATGGATTTTTTAAAAGATTTCATTTATTTATTTTTAGAGAGAGGGAAGGGAAGGGAGAAGGAGAAGGAGAGGAACATCCATGTGTGAGAGAAACATCTATCAGCTGCATTGTCTCTTGCAGGATGCCAGCCGGGGGATCTGGCCCACAAGCCAGGTGTGCACCCTGACTGGGAATTGAACTGGTGACCTTTCATTTTGTGGGATGATGCCCAGTCCACGGAGCCACACCAGTCAGGGAGACTATGGTTTGTTTTTAATTAACTAGTTTTTTAAGTTAAAAATTTGAAAACACATGGTAAAATTTTCATGCACATAATAAGGCATATAATGGAAAATAAATCTGTATTCCATCCCAGAGGCAACTAGTGTTTACTGTTTCTTAGGAATCGTTCCATAAATGTTTTATACATGTGTAAACTTACATGTGTGATTGTTTTTCAAGCACACACTTATTTTTTCCTTTTGTTTTTAATTTTTTTAATTTTTAAAATTTATTGATTTGAGAGAGAGAAAGAAACATCAATTAGTTAATTCTTGTATGTGCCCAGACCAGGGACTGAACCAGCAACCCTGGCGCATCAGGATGGTACTCCAACCAACTGAGCCACCTGCCAGAGCTATCTTTTTCTTTTTAAATGCTCTGTCTTGAAGCTTGCACTTTACATTCTACAGTATTTCCTGGAGATTGTTCCATATTATACAGACTTACCTCATGCATAATAATTCATTGTAAAGAGGAACTATTTATTCAGTTCTCTACTGCTGAACATTTTAGTGGGTTATATTCTCTTGCTATTACATGGAATGCTGCAATGAATATCCTTGGACATAGCCAAAATATGATGAAGTTTAAAAGAAGGCATATTCCATATTTTTTAATATATTTTTTTAAAGCATGTTTGTGTGTGCATGAGTATGCACCCACTGAAAATGACTGTATCTGTAAGAATTAGGAATATAAGGAATGGAGAGAGCAAAAGACAGTTTGAACAAAAAAGCCTGTATGTTTAAAGTGGGTTTTTAAAAAATGTCATCTACATAACAAAACCTTCCTAGAGGTTGTCTCCCAGTATAGGACTGATCACTTTACCTTCTGGCCCTCACAGACTGTGGTTTCCACCTCAGTTACAGGGTTCTTTCTGCCTAATCATCCTTACATCCTGCGATACCCTGCCCAGTGCCTGACAGTAGAGCTTGTTCATCCAACCCTTTGGAGGTGAATGAAGCTGCTCTTCTGATCCCAGTTTCCCTGTGTATGTGATTAGGATGGTAAAACAGACCACAGCTTATGGCCATCATGCGAAATTACTAAACAAGATGAAACTGTGTAAAAATGTTACCGATTCAAGGTCTGTGCGCCCAACATTCAAAGGCCAGTATTTAACCTTGTTAGAGTTTGGAGTAAGGAAAAGTTTACCGATTGAGAAGGTGCCAGCCCGAGAAGATGTGGGGCCGGCCTTAGGTCTTCCTCGAATCCAGCTTAAGAGATCCAGGAATTCAGGCTTCTTTTATGTCAGGTGAAGAGAATGAGGGGGCAAGAGATGCGTGAGGAATGCAGACATCTAGGCAGCAAGAGCGATCCAAGGAAGAGCACAGTATTCCTGAATCTCTTTGTTCCTGGTCTGCTGACCCCTGCTGATCTGAGTCAGGTCTTGAGGATCCTCTAAGTCTTTGATAAACAGTCATTATATTGTACACATTTCCCCACCTCTTCTGGAGAGGCACCTTCTGACAAGGGGTTGTTCTTGCAAAACCTCAAGCCTCAAGCAGAATTCCTCTGATTAGCATATCTGTAGCAGGAGCTATTAGCCTGTAGGCCATGAGGAAAGTGCAGGCGAGGATTAAGACAGAGTCCGAGAAAGCCAGCATTCCACTGTGTTATGAAAATACTCGACAATAACTACTTCATCTGAAATTTATCCCGGGGGCTGACCAGGTGGAATTACCTCAAGTATTACTGGTTCAAAGACCCCTGGCAGCTTCTGCATATGAGACCAGCCTGTTAAAATTGTTTTCAGACTAAAGGAGGACAGAGTAGGAGGAATAAAGTCGTTAGCTGGGCAGATCCCTGCTGTAAGTCTTATAGATCTGAAACCATCTGCACCTATTCCCACCCCAGAAGTAAATTCTTTTAGAAAGATGGTGTCCTTGAACTACATGTTTGTTAAAAAGTTGGAGCTTTGCCCTGACCAGTGTGGCTCAGTGGGCTGGGCATCATCCCACAAACCAAAATTTCAACAGGTTCGATTCCCAGTCAGGGCACATGCTTGGGTTGTGAGCCAGGCCCCCAGATGGGGGTGTGCAAGAGGGAACAATCAGATGTTTTTCTCTCTCTCTCTCTTTCTCGCTCTCTTTCCCTCTCTCTAAAACTAAATAAATAAAGTCTTTTAAAAATTTTATTTTAAGTTGGAGCTTTTATACTAGAAATCACTCAAATACACACTCACTACTACGAGTCATCTTAGAGATAGTGTCAGAGCCTGGGAAGCTTCTCGCTCACCCGTTTGGTTAATTCTGCCTGGTTGAATAATTCAAGCAACATACAGCAAAGATATAGACAGGAGACATATAAGAGACGTACAGGAGAAAATCAGATTTTAGTATGTACACACGGGAATTCACATAAGCATGGAAATTCCAAAGGCAGTGAGGAAAATTAGGTACATATGTCATTTTGGCTAAGGAAGGGGAGCTAGACAACTCATAGGTAAACGAGAAAGCAAACATTTGGTCAACAGTTTCTCGCAGGGCCCCCTAGAAACAATGGGACAAAGGGGACTCTCACAGAATAGATTTTTGCTTGGATTCTCCCTGGCAGCCACACCTCATTCATATGTGCTAAGGTGAATATGCTAAGGTTCCCTTCCTGAATCAGGTTCTTCTAACTGAATCTCTTTAGGCAGGAAAGGGAAGGTAAAAAAATTCCTGACTTTGTTGGACTTCGATTGTTTTCAGCTTGAAACAATCGGCATGCCAGGGAGGCACCTGCCGGGGAGACTTTATCCCCAAACCCGCAGATGCGAAGAGCCACCAATGGTGGCAATGAGCATTTGTTCAACATTCAGTGTGTTTACTGAGCTTCTGCTCTGTATGTACCAGGCGCTGTGCTAGGTGCTAGAGATACAGCAGTTTCAAAACAAAGTCCCTCCTTTCACAGACCTTAAGTAGATACATACAATAAATAAATAAAAAGATATTAAATATTAGTCATAGTGCTAAAAAAAACAAAACAAAAAGAAACTATAGGGGGCATCACAGGTTGAGTCTTCTGGGATGACGCCCTGAGATGTTTGGCACGCTCAGTGTTGATAGAAAATGCTCTTGGCTCACACCTGTGGAAGGGAGGGGCAGGAAGCAAGATGGGGCAGAGGGAGAAATCAAACTGAGACGCAGGTCTGAGGACAGCCTCTCTCAATGCCACAGGGAACTCCAGTGGCCCATCTTAGTTGCTGCCTTTCACCTTGGCCCCAATCAGCCCTTGAATATGGATTACCTAGGGAAGGCCGTGACCTTAGGCAAGTTCACTCTGGCTGCGGCTATCCTTGAAGGGACCAATAGCTGAAGGCTGTCTGTTGGCTGCACTCCCAGCAGCTGGGCAACAAGTCCTTTGCCAAAGAAGGGGATCGGGCTGCACATCTCCACGTGTGTCATGCGGGGTTTAGGGAGAGAGGGACAGGTGCCAGTACTTCTTGAGATAGACTGCTCAGGAAAGGCCCCTCCTGAGCAGGAGAGCAGGAGGAAGTTTAACAGCAAACCTGGATGAAGTGAGGAAAGGAGCCAGTTCAGAACCTGAGGGATAGTATTCTAAATAAAGGGAAGAGCAAATGCAAATGCCCCAGGAGGGAAAGTTCTTGACACATTCCAGGAACAGCAAAGGAGTCGGTGAGACAGGAGGGTGCTGATCAAGGGGCAGGAGCGGGAAATGAGCAGGGCCGATAATGCAGGGTTTTGCGCACCAGCTTAAGGATATTGGGTGGTATGTTTGGTGGAGGATTGAAAACAGAAGTGACAAGGTTTGGTTTGTGACTTAAAGAAATCTCTTTAACTCTGATTGCTGCTGTGTGGAGAAGGAGGGGCTAGAATGGAGGTAGGAAAACAGGAGGCTGCTCTTGTATTTCAGATAAGAGAGACTATGGAATGGTAGCTGTAGAGAAGTTCTCAACCAGGGTGCTTTTGCCCCACCTTCTTCACGTCTATGCCCCTCACCCAGGGACATTTGGCAATATCTGGAGACACCCTTGGTTGTTACAACCAGTGGGTGTAACAAGCATCTAGTGGGGTAGAGGCCAGGGATGTGGCCAAGCATCCTACAATAATACGCAGGACAGCCCTCACAACGGTTACCTGGTCCAAAATGTCCAAGGTGCTGAAGCTAAGAAACCTTAATTTAGAGGAAGTGAAAAGTATTAGATTTGGAATATATTTTGAAACTAGTGCCACCAGGATTTGAGTTTGGATGTGGGGAATGAGAGAAAGAAGAATCAAAAGTGATTCTAAGGCTTTTGGCCTGAGCTACAGAGTAAATGATAGTACCATGGACTGAGATGGGGAACTCTGGCGGAAGAACAGATTCCTGGTGGGGGACGGGTGATAAGCCAAGGTTAAATCTGAGATGCCTATTGGATACCTGATGGTGATGTTCCTTGGGTAATTGACTGTTTGGGTCTGGAGTTCAGGGGAGATGTCTGAGCTAGTGCTGTGAATGTGGGAATCATCAGAAGAAAGGTGGGATTTTAAATTAGTAGAGTGCAAGACATCACCAAAGGAGTGAATGTATAGAGAGAAGAAGTCTGAGCGTTGTGGCGACAGGGGAACTCAAGAGAAAGATTTTAGTTCCAGTTATAGTTGATAGACTTAAGTGATAAATGCATGTGGGAAGCTGGTATTCCAGGAACTGGAATGCACGACCTACGTGACTCCAGGAGGTCGACAAGTGATTCAACCTTTGTGCCCCAGCGGGTGTGCAAGCCGAGCCATCGTGTTCCAGGGAGGAGATGTCTGTGATGCAGACACAAAATTGTTTTGCTCAGCAGATAAAGAAGTACTAGGAAAATTGCCACCTGACTGCAACTCTTATTTGATTAACCTTTTTCCAATCCCCTTCATACTCTTTCCTTCTCCCTAAAAGAAAGATTGGCTTGAGATGAAATGTCAAGAGGGTTTTTTTAGGGCACATAACCTGCTGTCAACTCAGATCACCAGCACCTGAATAAAGCTCCCAGTAAGAGTCAATCTCTGTCTCTACTTATTCGTTCTGGTAGTGACAGGCAGCATGAACACTGACTTCTCCAGTTTCAGTGAGATTCCGACATCTAGTGGAAGGACCAGCACAGGAGGAGGGAGAGCCAGCAAAGGAGATGATGAAGGTTAGAAGGTCAGTTGGTTAGAGCATTATCCTTCTATGTATGCCAAGGTTGTAAGTTCGATCCCCGGGAAGGGCACGTACAAGAAACAACCACACATACAAGAAACAACCAATGAATGCATAAATAAATGGAACAAAAAATCAGTGTTTCTCTCTCCCCCATTCCTCTCTCTCTCTCTCTCTCTCTCTCTCTCAAAAATCAATTAAAAATAAAAGGAGATGATGAAGGAGCAGTAGGGAAGGAAGATACTCATGAGTGTGGTGTCTTGGATGCAAGGGAAGCAAGCACTTCGAGAAGCATGGCCAGACAGTGTCAAATACTGCTGAGGTGTTGCAGACAAGACTGAGATTTCCTGCTGGAATTGCATCATGCAGCTTATAAGTGACCTCGACAGGAACAGGTTCTGTGGAATGGATTCAGGAGGAGAAGGAGGTGAGGAAGTGGAAATGAGGGCTATAGGCAATTCTGTCAGAGTTTTGTCATAAAAGGGAACAGATAATGTGCCAGGAATTACAGGAATCTATGGGAGCAAGGATGGGAAGATATTATAACACATTAGTAGGCTAAAGGGAAGATTTAGTTGAGAGGGGGAAACGGTTAGTGTGTCTCCACTGTGTACTTACCATAGTACACAAGGAGCTGTGGTAGGCATTTTATATGATTTAATTTAACCTGTACACCAGATCAATGAGGTAGATAATAGTTATTACCATTTCACAGAAGACAAAATTGAGGCGCAGAGAGGAACCGTTGGTTACATGGCCACGGTCATGTGACTAATAAGTGGGGGAACTAGGATGTAACCGGGACAGCTGGCTCTGGAGCCCATGTTCTCACTTTCTTCTTCACCTGAATTCATCTCATTGCAAATTGTAACCACTGGCTAAATTTATATCCATTATCATTTGTTCCTCCCTTCAGAGGAAAACAAAACTACGGACCCTTGAAGAATCAGCTGAAGCTAATCTCCTAGAATTTGTATGATTGCTCCCACCCCCGCCCCGCCCCACCCGCTCTGCTTCCGGAGCGAACCTCTTTCGTGGTCTCTATTACCCACGGTACTTGTCAGTCTCCTGCAATGGAGTGGTTGCTCCTCCCAGGCAGAAGATGCCTCTAATTCATTTTTCTATCCCTGACTGGCTGGCAGGACAGGCCCTCAAACAATAAATATTTGTCAAGGAGGTAAATGGATGGATAATAGAATGAATGTAAAGAATTACTAGAAATATTCAAAGCCATGAGAGACCTGAATATGGGCATCTAAATTTACAGGGTGGATACATACAAAATTGTTCTTAAAATTCAGAATCCAAAGGAATCTCTGAGGAGTGGGGGTCAGAAGGTGAGGGGGCTTGTTAAGAAGACTCTCCCCTCAGAAATCTAAGCATTAATATACAAGAAGTTTCTTTTCCAAAGAATTCCATGGCAATACTTCACGGTCTTCCCACTGGAAGGCCAGGCAATCAGAAGACTTGGATTCTAGTCCACATTCCCCACTTACCACCTGCGTAGGGTTGCCAGATAAAATATTGCATGCAATATTTAAGATATACTATACTAAAAAATTACTCTTTTTATGAAATTCAAATTTAACTGGGGTGCTATAAGTTTATTTGCTCAGTCTGTCAACCTTCCAGCTGGGTGACCTTGGCCACACTGCATAATGACTCCTTGAAGCTTCAGTCTCCTTATCTATAAAATGGAGAAATTTGAGCTTTGCTAATTGTCATGAGGATTAAATAAGGTCTTCATGTAAAGTGCTTCACAAGCAAATGGCACATGGTAAGTGCCCAATAAATGAGCTAGTAAAATTCATAACATTTATTTTAATTTCCTTCTCTCCTAGAGCATTAAAATATAATCCATCAAACTAGATTTATGTACAGCTTCTCAGAAATGCATAACTAAATGTCAGTTAATGTGAGTCTGGGCAGCTGGCTGGGATGGTGAGGTATGGAGAACATGAGTCCGTCCTGGGCCCCAAAGAGAAGGTTAATGGAGGACGTCCAAATTCTCTTTCAGCCTTTCACTTCTCTCAGGTCTTGGAGTTCTCCCAAATCAGCAAACCAGTAAAAAAAGGATATGATTCCCACAGAAACCAGTAGGGGGGGTGTGTGCGCATGCATTTTGGGATAGAATTGTGGTATTCCAGGATCTGGCCAAACAGCACCAGTGGCAGGTTTTCATTTTTATTTAGAGAGCAATGGAGAGCATAAGAAAGCCCTTGGTAGTGCCCTCGTCAAAGGGAAAGCCAGTGAGCCCCTCAAAATCTCTCAGTAAATCAGCCTGTACGGAACCAGCCTCCATGGGCCCATTTGGGCATACACTGTGTAGAAAGAAAAAGAGAAGTTGAATGTTGAAAGACACCAAAAGCCAAATGCAAGAGACAGACCAAGATAAAACATTTGTAAAATGTATAACAAAGAATTCCAGAATGTATAAAGATGTTCAGCTATGAACAAATTGTATAATAAATACTAATAGACAATAAACATGAAAAACAGTCCTGGCTGGTGTGGCTTAGTGGATTGAGCGCCGGCCTGTGAACCAAAGGGTCATCGGTTCGATTCCCAGTAGGTGATCGATTCCCAGTCAGGACATGTGCCTGGGTTGTAGGTCAGGTCCCCAGTAGGGGGCGCGTGAGAGGCAACCACACATTGATGTTTCCCTCTCTTTCTCTCTCTCTTTCCCGTCTCTAAGAATAAAATTAATAAAATCTTTGAAAAACAACCATATGAAAAATGGATTAATCTAACAACAGGGAAATAAGAATTGAAGCAACACTGCAGGGAGCTTCTGCCTTATTTTTCTACGTTTATTAAGGGGAATAACCTAATATTCATTGAACGTCTATTCTGTGCCAGGCATTGTACTAATAACTTTTTAAACATTAACTCAGCATTTCATCTGTACAAAACTTGAGAAGTGGAAATTAGCAGTATTCCCATTTTACCTACGGAAAACTGTAGCTCAGAAAAGTTAGTAACTTGCTTAGAATTCACTCAGCTGGAAAGGGCAGAGCAGGGTTTAGACCCAGGTTTGCGTGGTTCTAAGTACTTCCTCTTCCCTCACTGGTTTCTCTAGAACTTCAGCCCAAGCAACATGTAATGCTTGAATATGGGGCTTTGGAGAAGGCCCTGAAAGCTGTGAAAACCAAGCTGCCAAAGAGGACTGGAAACAAACAAACAAACAACAAACACACAAACAAACAAACACCTCAGAAAATCAAGCAACCTTGGTAGTAGGCCTAGGGACGCAGTGTGCTTTGGCAGAGTGTATAAAGCAGAGATTTGGAGACTGGGGGATATGGGGATTAGGAAGGCCAACTGGGGGGCTGGGAACCAGTTCATGGCCACATTTTAAGCAGAATGGGGTCTGGCTGCCCTGAAGGTTCACAGCTTTAGAGGCTGGAACCCAAGGAATTTGTCAAACAAAACTGCACGCTGAGTTGCAATTCCCATTTCTAAACTTTCCAGGCCGAAGTCCGCAGCTCTCTCCCCCATTCTCACACCTGCTGGCAGCAGGGGCTCCAATGAAAGGACAAGTTCCATGAATTCTTGCCCCTTCCCCCACCTTTTACAAAGCCAAGCGCTGGGACAAAAGGCGCCCAGGGTCTGGGGCTCCTTCCTCCAGCTCCTGCCAGCTCCGGTGAGTGCCAGACAGCTGGAGCCGGGCTCCACACTGCACCATTTACATTTTTTACAGCTCCCCCTCCCACTGCACTCTCCCTCATGGCCAAGGCCAGGACCCTCGCAGTTCCCTGAAGGCTGAGGGCAGTTGCCCATGAAACACAGAACCAGGGCAGCAGAAATACCCCGAACTGCCGGCCTTGCGTCGGGCTCGAAACCTCCCACCCACCCAGCAGCAACTGAAAGTTGCTTCCCTGTTCTTTGTGATTCTGATTCCAGGCCCACACAGTGGCTGCCCTGTAGGAAACTGGTCCCTATCTTTCTTGGGTGGCTCCCTAACCCACTGATAAATGCAGTTACTATTTATTGAGCACCTACTGTGTGCCAGGGACAGTGTAAATGCCTTTGCATCTGTTCTATCATTTTAGTCTCACAAAAACCCCAGGTGAAACGAGTATAAAGCCCATTATTGAGGTGAGGAAAGAGGCTCAGAGAGGAGAGGCTCGCCCCGGGCCTGCACACAGTCAGCTGGCAGTTAGCAGGCAGCAGTGTGCGAGGGTGGGAATCCAGCTCTCCCCCAACCCCTGCCTTGAGTGTGAGTCTGAGGACTGACTAGGTAGGTCCTTCCTCAAACTCTCTTGCACAATTCTCCGGGCCCTGCTGTTTACCTGTTTACCGACTGGCTCCAAAATTGGACAGGCCATCATCGTCCTGACCTTTCAGATCCTCAGGACAGGCCCCACCTGGGCTCCCAGTGCCCTCCTCGGTGGCCTGCTGCAGAAATCTACATTTTGTTTCAAACACTAATTCAGCAGGCCAGCCCAGGAAAAGGGACAACAGTAATTCCTGGGGAGGCTCTGTCCAGATTCAGGCCTGGCTCGCATTTGCTGCTTCCCGACCCCCTTCCATCCCTTGCAGGCCCTGCCCCTGTGGACTGGGCCTGGCTTCAAACAAAACTAGTGCTGGTTGATATGGTCCTGCTCCACCTCCACTGATAGCCTCCCAAAGCACTTCCAACTTCCTGGGTTTTGGACCAACACATCAAAAGGCACCCTGTGGAGAAGAAAAACCCTGTACCCTGGCCACCTCCAGCTTTAGACAGAGAGGCCGAGATATAACCACGGAGATGGTCATAGTTCCGGTCAGCCCAGCCAGCCCTTGACCTCAAAGGGTCCAGTGGATCCTGCCCCTTCAAGGGCTCAGAAGCCACTTCAGCCACAGGGATTCCATACATGTGCCCAGCAAATGACAATACAAAGTTCTTTTGTTCATTCACCAAAATACAGAGGTAAATACATAAGTATAGAAATATTTATCTACATATTATGTGCCTTGACTAAACAATTCCACTTCGTGAATCTTAGAGAAATGTTTTCATGTGTGCATTTCTGCATGTTGTTTGTAATAGTGAAAAACTGGAAACAACCTAAATGTCCAATTGCAAGGGATTGCTTATATATTATTGTACATTCCTACAATAAAATTGTCTGCAGCTGCCAAAAGATGTGAGCTAATTTTATGTGTACTGACAAGAGATCCATGACATATTGTTGAGTGAAAGGAAGCAAATAGCAGAACAATATATAATTGTCATTCTATTTTTGTTTTTAAAATGTATTTCTTAAGGCAGAGGGTAGACAGATAGTTTTTTAACCCTAGAACTTAGGGTAGTAGTTCTCACCTTAAATGCACATTAGAATACCTGGAAATTATAAAAAAATCCAGAAGCCCAGGCCACTTATATCACAATCTCTTGGGTGGGAGGGAAGCATTTTCTACCCTCTGCTGGTGATTCCAGTGAGCAGCCAGCTTGGGAAACACTACCTTAAAGAACAGAAGGAAGGAAAGGTTGATTCAAAAAGGAAAACGAAGTTGTAAACTCTTTACTCAACATGAAATCCAAACATGTATATATGTTTTTAATGCTTAAAAAAAATTCTCATTCAAGGACATGTTCATTGATTTTTAGAGCGAGAAGAAGGGAGAGAAAGAGAGAAACACTGAACCCGTTTAACCGGATACAAACCCACAAGATATTAAACCCACAACCTAGGTATGTGCCCTGACCAGGAATCAAACCAGCAACATTTCTGCCTTGAAGGAAATGCTCACACTAATAGCCATAACCCAAGTACAGAATGTGGGAAGCCATGCAAGAGAGGTGTCCACATGCCACAAGGACACGAAGCAGCTGAGATCCCTGACCCCGACTGGATATTAAACCCACAACCTATGTATGTGCCCTGGCCAGAAATAGAACCTACAACATTTTGATTGATGGGACAATACTCCAACCAACTGAGCCATACTGGCCGTGGTAAAATCCAAACATGCATTACCTGCCCTGCTCTTTTGGAAAAAGAAAAGTTTTGAGGTCACCTCAAATTATCACTAGAGTAAGCACTGAAGTACTTGACATATACCCCTTAGTGATACCAAACTTTCCTTTTTTATTGGTTTTTAGCTCTTCACCTAAGGATGTGTTTATTGATTTTAGAGAGAGGAAAAGAGGGGAGAGAGAGAAAAAGAGAGAGAGAGAAACATTGATGTGAGAGAGAAACATCGATTGATTGCTTCCTATATGTGCCCCAGCTGGATTGAATCTGCAGCCTAGGTATGTGCCCTGACCAAAAATCGAACCCACAACCTTCTGGTGCATGGGACGATGCTCCTACTAACCAAACCACTCATCCAGAGCAGCCAAACTCTCTGATGACATCTAAGGTGTTCTGGAAGTCACCCACTTGACTTTCAGGAAATAAGTCTTCGAGGGCAGAAGGAGAGAAAGAGCCCATGTTGCTGCCGTGATCTGAAGGACATGGGCCACCACATTACTTAACAGGGAACACACATAATGCACTTTGCACAGTCCTGACACAATAGAGATACTCAATAAGCAGTAGCTTTTTCATTTCTGAGCAGGTGATCTCAAAGATGATCTTAATGTCTGCTGAGTACTGGACACGTATACACGGTGTCCTGCCATCTTCCCAAACAAGACTTGAGACAAACATTGGTGTCCCCATTTTGTAGACGAGGAATCTGGGGCTTCCCTGGATTAGCATCTTTGTCAGGAACAAAACTGAAAGCTAGTTCTGTCCAACTTCAAATTTTGTACTCTGCTTACCACACTGTCACTTCTCAGGGACATTACGGGCAGCGAGTTAACTGCAATGTTAGGCCCTTCATTTCAGACGTGCTCTTCAGAAGCTCCAAAGGAAGGCGGTGTGGAGCTGAAGTTATCTGGGATCTCGCTGCTTAGAGAGTGTAGGATGTTTTTAAAGATTGTGTCCAAAAGCTCTGGCCTGGTAGCTTGGTTGGTTAGTGTAGCCCTAATATGCCAAGGTGGAGAATTTGATCCTCATTCAGAGCACATACAAGAATCAACCAATGAATATATAAATAAGTGAAATAACAAATCTACGTTTTTCTCTCTCTCTCTAAACCCAATTTAAAAAACAAAACAAAACGTTGTGTCCAAATGTAGTTCTGGAAGACCTGAAGTTGAAGCCAGCCAGGAAAGAAAAGGAAAGATTTATCTCTGAGCCCAAGGGGAAATGTTAGGGGCTTTGAGCCTTTGCTCTGCGCTGCAGATAGACCAGGGCAGAAGACCCCTCCCCTATCCCACCATTCCCTCCTCTCTCCAAGCAACTGAGGCTTACTGGTTTGCATACCTGTTTCCTGGCCTGGCAGGCAAGTTTATCTTCCCACCCCAGAGGATTTGGTTCTGCTCTTGTTTTTTTAATTTTTATTTTTTTCCACTTCCATTAAAAAAAGAAAGGTGCCTTTGGGCACCTTTGTCTTGTTGTCTTCCCTACTCATCTTCACACCACTTGAGTCAAATAATCAAAAACAGGGATTTATTGAGCATTCACTATACCCAGTAGTGTAGGTAGCACCTCAGTCCTGGAAAGTCTGCCTTGGATCATTCATTGCTTTCACCACCTGGAATCTCTGCTCCACCCTCCTTGTCTCCTGGGTGGTGTGGCTTCCATGCCACCTTCTCTGAAGGCTTCAGGGATCTCAGCTGCTTCGTGTCCTTGTGGCACGTGGACACCTCCATTGCATGGCTTCCCACATTCTGTACTTGGGTTATGGCTATTAGTGTGAGCATTTCCTTCAAGGCAGGAACAATCTTTTCTCTATTTTTATATTCTTTAAGAACCTAACACAGTGCCTGGCATATTAAAAAAACATATTTATACAGTTGTTTGCTTATACTCTTTCCAAAAAAGGATTCGAAGCACCTTGCTAAAATAGCAGAGCTGAGGCTGAAGAAAAGCAAGGGTAAGAGAATCATAGAATGAGATACAATCACAATAATAACGTAAGTAATATTTGAGTGCTTACTTATATGCTGGGCACTATTCCAGTTGTTTTACCTGCATTGTCTCATTTATAGCTTAATAATCATTCAATGAGGTAATTACTATTAAAATGATCATTTTAGCCCTGGCCGGTGCGGCCCAGTGGGTTGAACACTGGCCTGTGACACGAAAGGTTTGATTCCCAGTCAGGGCACAGGCTTGGGTTGTGGGCCAGGTCTGCCGTTGGGGGTGTGCAAGAAGCAACTGATCAGTGTTTCTCTCTCACATGGATATTTCTCTCCCTCTTTTTCTACCTCGTTTCCCCTCTCTCTAAAAAATAAATAAATAATTTTTCAAAAATCATCATTTTTGCCCTGGCTGATATGCCAAAGTTGCAGGTTTGATCCCCAGTCAGGGCACATTCAAGAATCAACCAGCGAATGCATATATAAGTGGAACAACAAATTGACGTTTCTCTCTGTCTCTCTCTCCCTCTCCCCCTTCCTCTCTTTCTCTAAAACTAAATAAATAAATACATTTGTAAATGATCATTTTACATTTAAGGAAATTGAAGCTCAGCGTTCACACTTACTCCCTGTGTGGGATTCAAACGCAGGCGGTGTGTTCCGGAAGCTGCGCTCATACCCAGAGCCCTCAGGACGCCAACGGCAGGCATTCTGTGCCTAGAGCCGGGTTATGAATTTGGTTATGAAGTTCCTAGCAGCCCAGGCCAAGAAGGGAAGGCATTCGATGGCAAGAAAGATTTTACCCATTAGCAACAAGAAACCTATTGCCTGGGAGAAAGGCAGCTTTTTGTGATCTTAAATCTAAAAAAAATTCATAAAGGAGACACTGCTTTCTAAACTCCCATGGTTAACATTCCATGGGCGAAAACTGTTAAACTCCCCAACATAGGCATATTGGTTTATAAACTACACATACGCACTGATGAAATAATGTATCATGTACATTGTAACACACAGAAATAAAAATGGAAAAGAATGAGAGATGGTATAAATACACACGGAAATTCGGCTGAGGATCCTCTTGCGTATTGGCTGCAAGATGCAGGCCCCTCTCCTGAGTTCCCTGGTCCAGTGGGCAGATCCTGCAACAGATGACAGTAGTCGTCTTCACGTCACCATTTCTCATAATGACCCCCCACAGAGGCACGGAGTGTAACTCAGGATAAGCATTGCAGCGACAGCATGTCTAGAGGGTCCAAAATAATGCGGCCCAAGTTTGTACCTCTCCAGTTGACTGGTCTGAGCTAGTAACAACTATTTTAAAGGCCAACTAATATTAATTGAGACCTTTCTGTGTGACAGTCACTGTACTAAATGTTTTACTTGCATTTCCTCATTTAATCCTCATCATAGTCCAATGAGGTAATTATCATTATAATCACCATTGTACACCTGAGGAAACTGAGGCTCAGAAAGGTTAATTGGTTCATGGGATAGAAGGGTTTAAACTTATGTTTATTAGATTCTGAAGCTAGCTTTCTTAACCACCATTCTTTACAGCCTCAGAAATTTTGAATACAGATGGTCTTAAACAGTAGTTTCCCTCCTTTTACAAATCTTTTTTAGTTATAAAATGAGTGCATTCTTGTGGTAAAAAATGCAAACAAAACTGAAGTGTCCAAAGGAAAAAAGCCTCCTCTTTCCACCAACTCGCTCACCAGGGTTCACCCTGTTAGTTTGTTCTGTTTAAAAGATTTCCAGACTTCTTTCTACTTATTGAACTCGCGTATATACATTTCAATTAGATTTTTCCAAAGTGGGATCATAGGTATACTTACGCTGAACTTCCTCTTTAACTTGGTCATCTTTCTAGTTCGATTCGTGCAAATCTATTCACATCTTAGGATCAGGCGATGCAATCGACTACTTCTTAAAATATTCTCTCTTGATTTTTCCTTTTGCTGCTTAGTTTTTTCCTTCAGCTGACTCAGAAAGGTAGTCCTTTTTCTTTCTCTCCTCTTTTCCTCCTCTCTTCCATTATCTCTCCCACCCACTTGGCTTTGGAGCTCACCTAACTGCTAACAGCCCCAGATTCGTTTCATTCTTTACCTGGAGCACTGCAGTTTTCCGTATTTGTATTTTCAATTTGTTTGGCTGTTAATTTTAAGCCCATTCAAAACATTTGTATTTGCTTATACTTACAAAAAGAAACTCTACAAGGAAACCAATGAAAGTTGTTACCTGTGTGTGATGGTGAGAAATGGAGGGAATTTGGAAGAAACCAACCAAGATCAAGGGGACCAGGCCTAAGATTAAGAACAGAATAATTAGGAGGCTTCAAGTTTGGCCTGTTGTGGTCTTGCCTCCTCTTTAAGGATGAAATAGAGGTGACAGAAAAAAAATGCAATGAACTTGGGGGGTGGGGACCACAAGCGCTTGAAATCTCGAGTGTTTGAGGCCTAGCTGTTCCCCTATTGGGGTGCCTATTTCCTCAGGGCGGGGTGGGGGTGGGGAAGGTGAGAAGGTGGGGGTGGGGCTGGGGGTAGGGGTATGGGGATGTGGGGGTGGGGTGTTAGTTGTCCACAAGCTTTCTGTCTTCTCCCGCTAAGTCTCCTGAGCCGCTGTGTGAAGCCCATCTCTCCAAAGACACCTAGCAAAAGCCCTGCAAACAAAGTAGGCATCAGTCCTGGTGGCCGGTGACTTTGCGCACCCGGGCACCTTTGCTCACTCTCCTCCCGGCTGAGGACAGGGGCAGCCTGCTCTCCGTCTAAGTGGGAATGCTGCCTGCAGGTAAGTCAGTCTCCTTCCCTCGTCCTTCCACGAAATGATATTCCCACTCCTCAATAATAAATATTCATCCTCTCTATTATAAAACTTATTAAACACACCAACATTTAGAAAATGGCATAGTGAACCACCCTGCGTCAATGGTAAAACAAACCCCTGGGATGCAATAATTATCGACATTTTGCCATATATACTTTACCCTTTCTTCTTCTTTTCCTTTGTTTTTTAAAAAGCAAAGACCTGAGGTCCTATCATTTTGTCCCCAAATTCCTACATGCATATCTGAAAATGTAGGACATTTTCTTACTTCTGTCACTTTTAATACATTTTTCTTTAATTCCTTAGTCCGTGCTAATACCTAGCTTATATTCAAATTTACCACAAAATTAAGTGACTTTAAAGCCGTGAATAATGCTTGAGCAGAGCTGCCCAGGAAAACCCAAGTCAGTGTGAGAATGACAGCTGTCTCCAGCACAGGTCTGAGAAATGCCAGTGCCTAGGAGTGAAAGGCTCAACAAATACTTATCCCTCTCCTTGGTAACAGCAAGCAAAGACAATTGTTATTGAGTACTTACCGTACCCACCTGGGCTGTGACTGGAAGAGACTGCATTAGCATTTTGTGTGTCTTTCACAGCACTGAGCATACTGCCTGCAGAGTAGATCATCAACTAATTGTGATTTGAATTCTGATAATCGTATCTCCTTGATATTGAATGTTTCTTCACAGTCAAGGAGCAACATCCCTGTTTAAATCAACCGTTTAGTGAATATCATCTCCATTTTCTAGATGGGGAAAATGAGGGTCGGATTTGTCTAAATTCCTCTTAGATATATCTGAAGTAGAGAAGCTGAGATTCAGCTTGGGATGGTTTAACTGCAGCTGGAGGGGTCACCTGTCTTTTGCTGGTCGCCAAGGTACCCTGGTGGTCAAGCCCAGAATCCCGGGGAAGAGGCAGGGAGGGTAACAGAGGAGGGTGGGAGAGGAGAACGAAGAAAATGAAAGGAAACCAGGAGATTATGATGTCAGGGAAGTAAAATTAGCGGCTATTGGATGTGGGGCCTTTGTGTACAGTAAACACAAGAGGCATGTGTTGTGTTGTGGAATGAATGAGAAGCCTTTGGAGTCTCAACTCTCCAGCTGCTGGTCTAGAGTTAGGTCCGTAGATAGCACCATGTCCTCAGGGCTGGCCCAGGCCTCTGGCACATACCAGGAGCTCAAGTATCTGTTGAATGAATGACAACACTTGGGTGAAAGTGTGAATGAATGAATAACTGAACGAGCAAATGACTGATAAATGATGGACTAATATATACAAATTATTTAATAAGGCACTGAGCAAATGAATTAATCGAATGAACAGACGGATGAATTCTTTAAATCTCTGTAGAGGATGACTAGGGAAGAGGACTAAATCTAATGGCAGTGTCGTTTATCAAGCATTTTATCATGAGACCTGTACTAAGAACTTCATAAGCAGTTTTTCACTTGATCCTCATAGCAACCCCTTGAGTGTTATTATCACCATTTTTTAAGTGAGGAATTAGGTCTGGAGATGTGAGGGAACTTGTTCAGGGGCACATGGGGCAGGGCTGGAATTTCGACCCTGCCCCTGTGCTCCCAAGCTGACTCTTCACTACCCAGCCAGCGCTGGATGAATACTTCACTCATTACAGAACTTGTTTTTTGCAAATACAGGTGAAGCCCCACTTACATGACCCCTGGAAAGCTGTACATTTAAACAGTTAAGTACTTATCGCAGCTCATTAGTTCTAGGGAGCTTTTCTATTGTATGTCCCTTTATGAGTGAAGGATTACCCTGACTCATCTGCTTCCTAAATCTAAATTTTGTTCAAAGCAAGGCACATATTAACTAAAGATGGGTACTTGTCAGAGTGGGTTTAGTTGTTGCTGGGAATCTGGGGTTTTTGATGTTTGGACACCTAGTGAGTGACCAGGTCCTTAATTTTGTGACAACTCATCTTAATAGTTAAAAAAAAATTTAAAGTTTATCATCCAGGATCCATTAAAGAAGATACAGATATGTTCAACATATGTAAAAATAAAAAGATTTCTCCAGGATAAAACAAAACAAAACAAAACAAAACCATAAGCAAAGTCTAATTATGAACCACAAACTCAGAAAAAAAAAAATTCTAATTCTTTTCATAGACCAAAAGCTGTCTATATACAAAACTCTCATTAATCAATAAGGAAAAAGGTCTATAATCCAATAGCAAAAGGGCAAAGGATATTCACAGAGAAGGAAACATAAATGGCTCGTAAGTCTATGAAAAATGCTCTCCATTATTCATAATAAAATATGTAAATGAAAGCATCCCAAGGGACTAATTTTCACCTATTAGATTGGAAAAGATTAAAAAAAGAAAGTGATACACACAGTCCTGACCAAAGGTTAAAAGGAGACTGAACTCTCATACTTTGTTTTGCAGAAATAAACTGGTACCACTTCTAAGGAGTGGCATTTGGCAAAATCAGTATTAATTACTACCACACATACACTTTGAAAGTATAGTTATACAGATATATGTGCAAAATTATGTATGTGCGGGGTTACCCATTGCAGCATGGTTTATGAGCAAAAGATGGAAATGACCTTAATGTCCGTCTATGGGGACTGGACAGTACATTATGTTCATTTATAAAATGGATTGCATGCTACATCTAGATGTCTAGCTGTGTCCTAATACATTTGCCACCAGCTACATGTGGCTATTTGAAATATGGCCAGTTCTAATTGAAGTGGAAAATGCACATTGGATTTTGAAGACTTGGTACAAAAATGGAATGTGCAGTATCTTATTATAATTGTTTTATATTGATTTCCTGTCAATGATAATATTTCAGATATATTGGTTTCACTTAAAAATATTGTTAACATTAATTTCACATGTTCCTTTTAACCTTTTTAATGTGGCTACTAGAAGATAGGAAAGTACACATGTGGTTTTCATTACATTTGATTGGACAGTGGTGGCTCTGAATAAAAAAGTAAAGTGAAAAGAGCAAGGGGCACGAGAGTGTTCGGTATCCTACCATTTGTGCTTTAAAGAAGGGAAAAAAGCGCTCTGAGGTATTTGCTTGTTTATACATAATGTATTTCTGGAATAGAACCCTACAAGCAATATTGGCTGCTTCTGGAAAGAGAAACTGTAGACAGGAAACAGGGCTGAAATTTGAACCCTGAATCCTTTTGTAAACTCTTGAACCAAAATTTGGAAGCATTTAAAATAATATGTTATTATTTATGTATCATCTATGTATATGATAAATATCATGCATCTATAGTATATATTATTTAGTCAAAAGTAGTTTTAAAAATGTTTAACAGCACAAAAATATTCATAGAAAGACTATAGAAAAATATACATGTGTATATGCACAGGAAAAGATGAAAATCACAGAAAAAAACTGGCAGATAAGCGGTGAGGGGAATGTGTTTGGGACAGAACAAAACTGGCTCTATTTTTTACTCTGTACCGTTTGACTCTTTCGTAAAAAGAATGTTTAACTTACATAAGTCAGTCTAAAAAAGAAAACTAGATTAGAAAGAAATGTACCAAAATGTTCACAATAGATGTCTTGAGATAATAAAATTACAGGTATTTTTTTCTTCCCTTTACTTTACTTTAAGTTTTTCCCAATTATTCTAAATTTTCTCAGTCCATAAATAAGACTTACTTTGTAACAGAATCACCAACAAACCTTCTTATCACTATAATTTCTTCTTAAAATACTTTTAAAGATTTTATTAACCTTTAAAAAATTTTAAATTATCTTCCTTGCTTTTTAAAATGATAGCAAGTAGTGCAGGCTCCTTATAAAATGTCAGATGATGAAGGAAGATATAATGGTGCAAGAAAAAGTGTCTTTTGTAATTCCATTTCCTTCTGCAAGATACCCGCTATTCTCTGAAGCTTTTAAAATACTGCATTTATATTAAGAACTTAAAAAACATTTCAAATTAAATGGAGAGGCTGAGAAATGGGAGCTACTTGCTTTGTGCCAAGCACAGTCCTAAATGCTTTAAATGTGTCATTTCACTGAATCGACACAGTGGCTCTGTGGGGTAAATGTTATGCCCCGGTGACCTCCCCGTCAGGGCCCTGAGGGTTTAGACAATTTGCCCAAGGTCATACTCTAGTAAGAGGCAGGGCTGGCATTCAAATCCAGCTCCAGGTGTGTCCAAGCCACTGCCTCAGGGGGCTGCCATTACGGTGGGTGGGGCTGGAATGATTATAATGCAGAGACTGGATTTGAACTCACTTCTGGTAGCTCCCTGGTCTGGTGCTCTTGGGCGGTTGAAAAGGGATATTTTTTGTTTAGGTGGTAAGTGTAGAGCTCACGATAGGCAGAGAAGAAAATGGTAATAGTGGAGCCGGAGCATAACCGACACTGGGGGGCATTTTATACGTGGCTGCCAGGTGCCGCGATCAAGTGAAACTGGAAGTCTGGGAGGGAAGCAGTAGCCCCAGCACTCCAAAGGGTTAAAGTCGGGCAGGAAAGCCCCCGGGGGAAGATACCACTGGAGGCATCTATCCCTTGGCTTTTACCTCCCCCACCAGCTGGGACCAGACCGGGAGAAAGGACTGGTTCCTCCAGGATTAGCTGAGCCCCGGGGTTGAGGTGAGCTTCGGGGACGGAAGCCCCCGGGACCCCACGTCTGCCCACCTTCATCTGGGGCTCAGAAAACCAGGTGCCCTGGGATAGGCGCCCTGGCCCTTGACAGAAACAGCTCTGGCCCAGGCACACTTGTGGAGTAAGAGGTGCCCAGGCTGGGGGGGGGGGGGGGGGGGGGGCGGTGCTCACAGAAAGGTGGGGATGGAGGCCTTGAAGAAAGTGGAGGCTTTCCGTAAGGGAAGGGGGCTTGCACCAAAGTGAGGGCATGAGTTCTCCAGCTCCCTGCCTTGCAGAGCTTGGGATGTGGCCGCTGCCTTGGGAAGAGATACATCTTGGAGGTTCAGAGAGCCCCGAAGTATCTGACCAATCATCCCAGGCGGGTTTCTGGGCTCCGGCTTTGCTCCTCCCCCACTGCTACCCGCCTCTTAGCCTGGCCACGAATTTTTTTTCCTTCGGTCTTTCTATCTAAACCTTCTCCTCCCCTTCTCTCCCCTCCCCCCAAAGTCTTTGGAAATCTTTAAACACTTTCAAGTTTTTCCTGGGCAGTTTGAGGTCGGTTTCAGAGCTAAGTCAGGGCGCTTTAACACCCCAGCTGGGTAGAGTGGATGGGACAATAGCTGCTATCACTTTACCATTGGAAGTGACCCCCGAATTTGCACTTCTTTCATCTTGGGACCAGAGCACTTGAGGGTAGGCGATTTCCTTGGGGGGAGTGGCTTAAGCTGATTCTCCCCAGGCCAGTTGGCTGTAGAGGTCCTTGCTCAATGGGCAAATCTGAAACCAGTTCGGGAGTGAGTGGCTTTCAGCTGGGGTCACTGCCGGCAGGGTGACTTAAATGTCCCAAGCTGGAAGGTGGAGAGAGAAGTGGACACCCCCAGGGCTCTGGGCCACCCTTGAGGTCAGTAATCTGGGAAGTTAACTCAAAATTAGGATTAGGAAGGGTGGTGCCTGTGCACCCTGGAGCCCCGAGGGGAGAGAGGGCTGGCCTTGGGGCACCGAAGGGCCCAAGGAGGGAAGAATGACTCCACGAAGATGCTGTAAGCGTGGATGTGTGTGTGCGCGTTCTCCCTGAGAGGGGAGGGGAGGCATTGTTTTACGTTTTGTTTTTTTTTGTCTCCACCCCTGCCTCCAGCTCCATCCCCACCCCCACCCGCCTGCCTATCTTTCTTGTCCACCCTACAAAATAGTCTGGCTGCAAACCCTCCCATAGCTTCCTGGGCTGGGCCTCTCACCCCGGATGCCCAGGCAAGCCAGCTCTCTGCCCAGCCACCCACTGCCTCCTGGCACACGTACAGGCAACCGGTTGCCTGGCAGTTTGCCTTTGTTGGCCACACTCCGCACTTCCCCTACTCTTCCAGGCATGTGGTCCACTAGAGCAACTGACCTTGGGAACTCCCAGGCTGACTTGTTAGCCTCAAGGCCTACATGGAGCTCCTAGGTACTCCCGCTGCCCTTGGCGGGGGTTGGGGGGGTGTAGTTCTTGGGAAGTCACATCCCACAGACTTCCTGTGCCACCAGCAAGCCCTTGTGCTCCTCACTTCAGGGCCTTCTGGCTACGGGGGAGGGAGCCAAGACAGGACAGCTGGCACGACAGGATGGCTGGCACCCCCTCGAGCCTGGGGCCAGCGGCACAGCCTGGGCCGATGCACAGCTGGGCCAGTGTTGTGGGGGGCGGGGAGAAGGGCAGAGTGCTGGTCAGTCCCTGTCTCACCCAGGGCTGAGGCCTCTACGGCCCTCCCTCAATGCTTGTTGGACCTGGTTGATGGTAGAGTCTGCAAGACCTGCTTTGTGAGGGATGAGAGAAGAGTGGGGTTAGGGAGAACACGGGGTCTGAGACCCCACCTGCTTGAAATAAGGAGGCTGGGAGAGAAGGAAAGCTGGCCTTGGCGTAGGTGATGAGGCTTTGAGTCTCCGCAGAGTTGCCTGTGTCTTCATTCATTTGCTGGCTCCAGCGCCCTTCCTAGGCACTCTCAGGGCTCCCTCCTGTTTTATTCCCTTCCAGCCTCAAGCTGGGGGAGCCTGTGTAATTAATCTGAGTGGGTCTTGCCTCCTTAGTTTCATTCCTTTTCAGATCCCTTCCAAGAGTTGCCAGGCGAGGCCCGCTGGGCAAAGCCCGAAGGTTAGCCCTCGCTTTCTGCGCCTAATTCACGAACGCACCTGGCAGTCACCAGGTCTGCTTTGCATTGCACTTCCAGAAAACCACTGCTGATAAAAAAAGGCTTGCACCTGAACCCCATCAACCAATTGTCTACTTAGGGATGATTGGCTGCCCTGTTAGGGCCGCTGGCCTTCCCCCACTACGCTGTTCTCTCGTGGTTCAGACCCTCTCGAGTGGATCTCCAGGAAGCTACTTTTCCTCAGCAGGCTTTTGAGGAAAACAGAAGTGGGTTGTTCCATACTCACACATCCTCATCCCTCTTTTGGGAAGAGGAAGGAATGAGACAGGGTGGAGAAGGGTGGGACAGGTTCTAGGTCTGGTTCTGGGCCGCTAGGTGGGGTGGGACAGGATAGGGTAGGGAGGGGTGGGGCTTGCTCCGGAGGGAGTGTGGCATATCTGGACACTCTGTTGGAAGGTATCTGGATACCGTTGTATGAGTTCAGGTAAGTCGACTTTACGTTTCTGGACCTCAATTTCTTTATCTGTAAAATGGCCTGCTTTGCCTCAAAGCTCCAAGAATCTGTGTTTCTGGGGTCCTTTGAATGATGAGCATTTTGGGTGACGTATCCCCTGGGAGTGGATTGCAGGGGTTGGGAAGGGAGCTCCGGGGTCAGATTGCCCAGGGTTTTGTAGTTTTCATAGCTGGGGTCTTGAGGAAGTTATTGAATTTAACCCCCAAGCCTCTGTTTCTCCAGCTGTGAACTAGGAAAAGGCATCCCAGCAGTGGTTGCAGGTGTGATGGAGATGTAGCTCACATGGAGGAAAAGGGAGAACCGCACAGTGTATAAACAAACAGACCTGAGAAGCCTGAAGTCCAAACGCTCGCTCGCCCCACGTGAAGCCCACAGACACCTGCCATCACGGTGGGGAGCGCTGCACTCTGCTCAGGAAACAGGCTCACTGAGTAGAAGTGCAGAAAGAATCACCCACACGATTGAAATGAATCACCCTGTGTTATTTTTTCTGAGATTTTGGTTGAATTTCCTAAGTTAAATGCCCAGAGTAAGCAGTATGTAGGTGGTGGCTATTTTCATAATTTTGTTTGCAAAGTAGCTAGCACTCATTTATATGCAGCTGTATAGCAGCGTTCAACAAATGGCCTGCAACCCTCCCCCCTCCCACCACCCCTGAAACCCAGCATCTTTGTTTGTCAGAATGAAAAAGCTCTTCTGTGTGTACACAGTTGATTCTTCAGGGATTTTTTTTTCTTTTTTCTTTTTCTTTTTTTAAATTGCATATGGAAATGCTCTCTTCACTAAGAAGTGATAGGAAGTTTATCCCCTAGCTTTCGAAGAAAACGAACTGTTTTTTAAAAAGTAAATCTAAAGTACATAAAAGATGAACAGAGTAAAAGCCCAAATCTAGGGCCAAATAATATGGTCCAAATACAAATTTGGTAAGAGACTGGACCAGATTTGTCACAATATACACATTTTAAAAAATCTACAGCTGAGAAATTTTAACCAGAGGTGTTCCCAATCACCAGTTCTTTAAAAAAAAAATCTTTTTTTTCTTTCTTTCTTTCTTTCTTTTTTTTTTTTAAATGATTCTCAAGTAAAATTCTGCTGATGCTCTTTTGGTGCTTCAAAAACTTTATTCCAACTTTACTGAACCATAATTTATACTCAAACGCATTATTTTTAAGTGTGAGGTTTGATTAGTTGACAAATGGATACACCTAAACACAATTTTTAAACCAAAGACTCATCTAAAACTATTGAGCTCTATGTTATCTATGAGAATGAAGACCTGAGAAAGGATAAGTGTCTCCTTTTAAATTTAAAAACAGTATCCATAAAGGAATATTACTTTGCTTTGCAAGACAACACTGAGGATGTACCAATAATTAGAATGATTAGTTTGTGCTGAAAAGGTGGCTGGCCCTTTAAACTAGAAGAGATGAATCACAGGCCCTAAAGAGCATCTGGCTGTACCCCTTGTGTGACTTGGGGCAAATTGGGCCAAGTAGACTAATATTGATTGTCTCAGCTCCTCACCTGTACATTGGGGATAATGGTATTACCCTAGAGTGTGCCTGTCAGGATTAGGACAGTGCATGACAAATAGCAAAGGCTCGGTGGCTCTTAGTTATTATATCTGTGTCTGCACAGTGGCTAGGCTGTTGCCGGCCTGGTAAGAGACTGGCCCGGTTCCAGGGCAGTGGTTCTTAAACTCTTTGGTCTCAGGATCTCTGTGTGCTCTTAAGCATTGAGGGCTCCAAAGAGCTTTTGTTGATACAGGTTACATCTGTCAGTGCAGGTTGTATTCAAAATGAAAACTGAGACATTTACAAAATAGTTCCTAAAAAATAACCAGCCTGTCACATAGGAACAATTAATAGTTTTTTAAATAAGAAATAGCTTTTCCAGAAAAAAAATAGTGAGAAAAGTGTATTCTTTTGCATTTTCCCAAATCTCTAATATCTGGTTTAATAGAAAATGAGTACATTCTCCTATCTGTGTCTCTGTTTGATCTGTTGTGATATATTGTTCTGGTAGAAGTATATGAAGAAATGTCATTTCATCCAGCTATATAGATGAGAAGAGGAAGGGTATCTTGATAGCTTTTTCATTGGATAGTCTTTGATAACTATACCAAAACTCAACAAGTAGTTTCTCAAAGCTTAGTTATAATGTAGAATCTGAAACAATATCCATGAACCTTTTGTACCCTACTATATTAAAGTCTATTGCTTTCTTTTATACTTTGATTGGATCTTTTACCAATCAAAAGGCATGACTTTGTAACATCACTCATTGGTTATTGGGGAAATGTAATTCGTTGAGTGATACAGAGCCTCAAATGCTGACAATTCCATTATATAGTATAAAAAGTTACATTTACAGTGTCACCACTGATTCCTTCTGAAAAGCCTCCAGGTATTGGGAAGCTGTCAAGTTCACTGTAGTGGATACAGGTTTTCCAAAATTCTAATTTTCAAGTGAAAGCTCAATGTTTCACTGGCAGCCAATGGCAATTTTTCTTGAAGTGACAGGCTCGCCTTATTCACTTTTGAGAAAATGTTTACTAAATATACTCAAGTCTAAATGACTGACATCTCTCAATCCTCCTTTGAAGCAAAATGGTGGTTGTTCCATGATAAAAAGCGGCTAGTCCCTGGTACAACCCAGACAGTCGTCAACGTGAGGCCTGCATCATGCTGTGGTGCGCAGCAGGAAGTTCACTCCCGGTGTTGAGCAGTCGTATTTTTAAGGGTTGTAATTTAAGAAAAACCTTTTCTGCTTCATCAAGGACGTTGAGTGAAACTACAGTAGCTTTTTGTTTGTTCTTAACTGCAACTGCACGGTGGTAAAGAACATAATGACTCCCAGTACGATCTGATTCATGCTAAGGTGCCACAGTTTTTCTCAAGTGTATATAGAATGGAAAAGGCAAATATCTTCAGTGTATTCTTAGTATATTTTCACATTATTATGAAAATAGCTTAACTTGCAGACCCTTGAAAAAGTCCCGGGAACCCCAGGAGTGCTTGGACTGTACTTTGAGAATCACTGTAAGAGGGAAAGACAGTCCACTTTTGTCTTTACCAGGCACAGGGATACAGCTTTTACAGCTGTACTGTCTAATATGTATGGCACTAGATAATACTCTAATATATAATATCTAATACTTCTCTAGTACTTCACTGTGTGCTAGGCACTGTTCTAAGGATGGATATGTAAGTGTGTGTGTGTATGTCTATGTGTCTCCATCTTTTTCTTTCACTGTTTCCTGTATACCTACAACAACCCTATAAGGTAGATACTTTTTTTATTGTCCCCTTTTTCACAGAGAAGGAACCAGAAGCCTAGAGAGGTTAAGCGACTTGCTTAAGTTAATGTCAGAGCCAAGGAGAGACCAAGCTCTAAGTCCTGCTGAGGGACTCAGTGACCCCCTGGAGGAACTTAGCCATCATTTGCAATGAAGAAGTGGGAGTGGTGGACATCATCTCGAGGGAGAAGGTGCAGGGGTGGGGAGGGCACCATTGCCAGGTGTCGTCTGGGCACCTTGTCCTGACCTCTGCCCTCTACCCTTTGCCCTGGCAGGATGACATCTCGGGAGCAGCTGATACAGCAGGTGCTCCAGGAACTGCAGGAGGCGGTGGAGTCCGAGGGCCTGGAGGGCCTCGTCGGTGCTGCTCTGGAAGCCAAGCAGGTCCTGTCCTCCTTCACTCTCCCCACCTGCCGGGAGAAAGGCCCCAGCCGCCAGGTGCTGGAGGTGGACTCGGTGGCTCTGAGCCTGTATCCAGAGGATGCTCCCCGGAACATGCTGCCGCTGGTGTGCAAGGGCGAGGGCAGCCTGCTGTTCGAGGCGGCCAGCATGCTACTGTGGGGGGACGCAGGCCTCAGCCTGGAGCTGCGGGCCCGCACTGTGGTGGAGATGCTGCTGCATAGGCACTACTACCTGCAGGGCATGATCGACTCCAAGGTGATGCTGCAGGCCGTGCGCTACTCCCTCTGCTCGGAGGAGTCCCCTGAGATGACCAGCCTGCCGTCTGCCACGCTGGAGGCCATCTTCGATGCGGACGTCAAGGCCACCTGCTTCCCTAGCAGCTTCTCCAACGTGTGGCACTTGTACGCCCTCGCCTCCATCCTTCAGCGCAACATCTATTCCATCTACCCCATGCGCAACCTCAAGATCCGGCCCTACTTCAACCGCATCATCCGGCCCCGCCGCTGTGACCACATGCCAGCCACACTGCACATCATGTGGGCAGGCCAGCCCCTCACCAGCCATCTCTTCCGCCACCAGTACTTTGCCCCTGTGGTGGGACTGGAGGAGGTGGAGGCTGAAGATGCGACCAGCCTGGCCCCGGCTCCTCAGGCCCCAGCTCCTCTGCCGCCACCGGCCAAGACTCTGGAGCTGCTTAGCCAGGAACGTGGCCTCAGCTACTCCCACCTCTGTGAACACTACAGCGTCACCAAGAGCACCTTCTACCGCTGGCGGCGGCAGACCCAGGAGCACCAGCAGAAGGTGGCCACCCTCTACTCGGCCAAGCACGTCCTGCAGGAGAGCGTCCGCTGCGGGGGCATCATGTCGCTGCAGCAGTTTCTCCAGAGGTTCCCCGAGATCTCCCGTTCCACTTATTATGCCTGGAAGAACGAGCTGCTGGGCACTGGCGCCTGCCAGTCCCTGGCCCCCAAAGAGGGACTGGAGGACCTGGAGAAGCTGCCAGAGGAGCAGGTTGCCAAAGGGCTGGGGTGCTCCATGCTGGCTGAGGCCAGCCCTGCAGTGGTCCTCATGCAGCGGGCCAAGTTGTACCTGGAGCACTGCATCTCCCTGAACACACTGGTGCCCTATCGCTGCTTCAAACGCAGGTTCCCCAGCATCTCCCGGTCCACCTATTACAACTGGCGCCGGAAGGCCCTTCGGAGGAACCCCAGCTTCAAGCCAGCCCCGGCCCTCTCCACAGCCCAGGCTCCCCAGCCTGCATCTGTTGGGGAAGAGGCCCTGCTCCCTGAGAAGGGTGAGGTGGGAGAGGGGGCGGGGAAAGCAACAGATCGGGGACCACCCGCCCCCCGGGAGTTCCTGCCCCCGAGGATGCCCCTGTCCCGTTGGCAGAGGCGACTGCGCAGGGCTGCCCGCAAGCAGGTGCTCAGTGGGCACCTCCCCTTTTGTCGTTTTCGCCTCCGCTACCCCAGCCTGTCTCCCTCCACCTTTTGGGTCTGGAAGAGTCTCGCCCGGGGTTGGCCTAGAAGCCTGTCCAAACTCCAGATGCAGACCCCTACCTTGGGCAATGGTGGGGTACAGGAGGCAGAGGAGAGGCGAGAGAAAGAAGCTGGCAGGAACGTGATAGCTGCCGTGGCCCCAGCTGCGGGGCCCCCGAAGGTGGCGGCTTCTCCAGGAAAGGATCCAGAGAAGGCCCAAGGGGGACCTTCCAGAGAGAAGATTCTGCAAGAGGGGGCCACGGCCCAGCAAAGGCCCCACAGTGGATCCTGGGCGAGCCCCCCGGCGGCGGTGGCAGGGGTGGGGGTGGCGGGCAGTAGGGACAGCCAGGTGCTGATGATGGACATGCTCGCCTCCACAAAGTTCAAGGCTCAGGCCAAGCTGTTTTTGCAGAAGTGCTTCCAGTCCAAGAGCTTTCCCTCCTACAAGGAGTTCAGTGCCCTCTTCCCCTTAACTGCCCGCTCTACCTACTACATGTGGAAGCGGGCCCTGTACGATGGCCTTACCCTGATTGATGGCTGACAAGGAGGTGCAGAGGGGCCTGGGAGGAAGGGGGACCAGTTCGGAGAGTGTCAGGGACCTGAGTTGCCCCCTGGCTTGGCCAGGATGCCCTTTGCTCCGGTTCGCACAGTGTCCACCCTGCATCCAAAGGCAGATTTGTGTTGTTTCTTGGCTCTGGGGCAGAGCGAGCCAGAAACCAGCCCTCTCTTCTGCTGCAGAGAGTCACAGGGCCAGAGATGGTCTCAAGTTGTTTGCCCTTCTTATTTTTATTATGTTTTGGCATTAGTTTTTTGTTTTGATTTAAGTGGGTTGGCTGGGCCCACTTGCTGGTATTGGAAGCTATGTTTGTTGTGTGGGGGTTTGGAGGGGGGTGGGTTAGCTAAAGCTGCTTTCAGTTTTTCCTGGGGACAAAAGGAGTATTATAGCATGGCCATCTGTCCCATTGGGCAGAATATATATCTTCAGTTCCTTTTGGGGTTTGGCACTCTCCTTACTCAAATGTATTTCCCTAAGGGGCATTAGAAATCAAATGTGGAGTGGGTCAGCGGCTTCTGGTTGGCACCTCCAAAGGAAAGAGAGTCAGGCTCAGCATGAGCAGAAGCAGGGCATACAGGAAGAACCAAGCACCCCCAAGGGAAGGCCCTGAGCCGGATTGCCCAGGGCTGGCCTGTTCCTTGCTGTCTACGTGGAGTGGGGTTAAGGGGGAGGGGCTCTCGAGTCTCAGCTCACCGGTGCTCCGCCCATCTGCAGGCCTCTGCCAGTCTGCCTTGCTCTTGGGGACACCTGTTTTTCTGCTGGGTCTCTCCTCAGAGCCTGTGCCCCATCTTCAGTGAGGGACCACACAGTGGCCAGGCAGGTGAGAGACTGAATTTTCATTGTTCAAGAATGAAGTTGGAAAACCAAAGAAATAAAATGATGTGGTGCCCATAGCCCTTGGTCTCTGGTGTTTGTTCTGCCAGGATAAAGCTGCCCATTCCCACATTCTCCTTGGATTCAAGTGGACTGAGAGTGATCATTTCTCTCTTGCTGGGATGATCCTAGATCCAGGGCTTGGGGAATGATGGGGCTAATTCTGGGGATTTCATTTAGAATTGGACTTAAAAGTGACCTAAGGTGTTCTTCCAGCTGGGGTTGAGGCTGCGGCTGCCTGGAAACTTGTCTCCTCAAGATGGGAGAAAACTGGCTAAGTGCGGTCAGAAGCCAGACTGGGCTGCCGGCGCACTGGGCAGGCTGGGCCCAGTCTCAGTTAAGGAAGCTGAGCCCCAGAGTGATTAGTTTGCGTGCCGCTCCCTCCAGTGGGGCTGAGCTTTAAGGCTAGGCCTTTGCGGTTTGGGACGGGGCATCATTGGGGAAGAAGTTTCCTTAGGACCTTTCTCCTCCTGTCTAGTTTCCCTGCAGCGGCTGTCATCCTTGTGGTGGTTTGGGGGAGTCATCCTTGGTTCTACTATTTTTTTGCCCCCACATCCAATCCATTAGCAAATCCTGTTGCCTCTAACTCCAAAATATGCCCCACCCTCACGCTGCTGCGGTCGTCTCTCCTCGTCCACATCTCCGCTTCCTCAAGTCTTCCCGCTTCCTCTCTTGTCCCCTACAATCCACTCTACAGAGCAGCCTAAGAGATCTTCCAACAAACTCTGAGTCTGCCACTTTCCTGTCTAAAATATTTGGTGGCTTCCCTTTACTCACAGTTCTTTGCGCTGCCTCATAAAGGCCTTCATCATCTGGCCCCTGACTCCCCTGCCTTCTCTTCTCCCACTCTCGTCCTTCACCACCACACTGGCTGCCTGTGACCTTGGACATGCTCCACTTTAAGTGCCTTTGCATTTGTTCCTTTGGTCTAGAATGCTTTTCCCTGTCATCTTTACATGGCAGGCTCCTTACCATTCAGGTCTTTGAGAGTCACATGGCGTGGGCCTTTTATTTATCCCCCTCTGATGTTTTTCTTGTGTATGTGATTGCTATCCCTCTCTTCCCCATTAGAATGTAGCCTCCATGAAAAACGGGGCTTTTTCTTGCCTTGCTTCCACCACTGTGCTCCCAGCAGGTAAATTAGTTCCTGCCCCGTTGTAGGTGTTACACTTTGTTCAAAGAAGAAAGGAATGAAATGGGGCCACTATGATTTCCTGCTGTTATTCTTTGGGCTTTGGTTTCATCGCGCCTAACCAACCCTACTTTCTAAACATTTCTCATTGACCACTTTGCTCCGTCCATGTGGCCACCCCTTAACCTAGGCCAGCAGCTGTGCTCCTCGCTGGTCCTGAATGGTTTTCAAATGGACTCTGCCACCTCTCAAACTATCCCATTCCATCCCCCTGACAGAGGCCAGGGTGATCTAACTAAAACAAATCTGCCTCATTGCTGGATCTCCCACTACCCTCAGCGCACAATCCAAACGAATGAGGCCCACCAGCCTGGCCCTGCCTGCGTCTCAAGCTTGCTTTTCCCCATTGACCCCTCTCATCCCCACTTACTTTTTCTTTCCCATAGTGCTAAACAAATATTGTTGCTTGTCTTTCTCACACCGTGAGGTCTCTGCTGAATCCCCAAACCATGTTACCTTGTAGTCCCTTAACATTTGGCCAAGGGAAATTGAGTGACACGTCCTACCTGGCCTGCAAGGCCACCTATAGCCAGCAGGTGGCAATCTGATGCAGGAAGAGACAAAAGTTTCTGGGCTCCGCAGCCCTAGCTAGCTGTTTTCAAGCCCCAGCCTACCCGCTTCCCTGACTTGGCTGTGAGAGGGAGGCACCAAACTTGCTCCTGAGATCTGCCATGGTTGGGACTCTGGATTTTTCTGTTTGTTCCCCTCCCTGCTCTCAGAACCAAAGCAGATCTGATGCCAGGAGCAGTGTCTCCACATGGGGTCTAAAAACCACCCAGAGCCCGGCCTGGTGGCTCAGTTGGAGCATTATCCTGTGGACCAAAATGTTCTGGGTTCAATCCCTGGTCAGGGAGCTTATGGGAGGCAACCTATTGATGTTTAGCTCTCACATTGATGTTTCTCTCCCCCTTCCTTGCTCTCAAAAATCAATAAACATTTCGGTGGAGATTAAAGAAATAAATAAAATAAAAACCACCTGGACCAAGTCCCTGCTGGAGCTTGTTATTAGTGTGGGTTCTGGGGCCCCACCCAGGCCTGATTCTCACCTTAGACGTTGGGGAAGCAGCACATGCACATGGGTGAGTCCCTTAGCCTGCCATGCCCTCCTTTCTCCATTTGTAAAATGGGAATTGCAGTAATGCTTACAGAATAGTACCGTGCACATGCAAGTGCTAGATGAGCCTTCGTTATTGGTAACAATGGTCTAGTTTGAGAACTCCTGCCAATCTAATCCTAATTAGGATTAATTAGGAGGAAGCTAATGCCCAAGGAGACTCTTGCTCAAGGTGGGTTACCCTCCAGACTAAAGACACTCCTGTCCCAAGACTGAAAAGGCCTGTTGTCAGAGGCCTGCACTGAGCCCCATACTTATAGGGAGATAGTTCAGCATCTGTTAGAAAAAAATTAAGATAAAAATGGTGTGTCAATATTGATTTAGGAAGTGTTTTATAAGTGTGGTGAAATTATTCATAGAGAGAAAAGCAGGTTTTTAATAATCTGCTTAGAAAGGGAAATACCTAAGCAGTGATTATATTTGCTAAGAGTATTTCATGCTGATTTTGAAGTTGACATTTGTTGAAATTATTTGTACTTTGTTGTACCAATTTCTATTTCATGCACATAAAGAAATTCCATTGCAATGAACAATGTGAATAAAGGGAGAAAACAGTATGTGAAATGAGCTTTACATCCTCCAACATCTTGTGCTGCTGTAAAGTTACAACAGGTTCTAGAAGTTTTCATTTGTTTGTTTATAGAGAGAGGGGAAGGGAGGGAGAAAGAGAGGGACAGAAACATTGATTGGTTGCCTCTCACAGGCGCCCCATCCGGGGACTGAACCTTCAACCCAGGCCTGTGCCCTGACTGGAATCGAACTGGTGACCTTTTGGATGCCCAACCAACTGAGCCACACTGGTGAGGGTTTTAAAAATTTTGAACATAAAACTTCATTCTCAAAGAACAATCAAGTGAAATGTGAATCATTTAAAAAATATTTATGTATTCATCCCCTGGGGGCAGGGTCCTGTGCTTGGCAGAGGTCATCCTGTTGGCCATAAGGCACGAGGCTGCTCCTGGACCCTTTCTCCGGGGTCCAGCACTCAGGCCTCTGGGTGGCTCTTGGGCCCCCGAGACTCCACCTCATGTCTCAACTGCCCCTGCCTGGGCGGAGGGGGGGGGGGTGTTCCACCAGCACGGCGGTCTCCCCGTCTGGCAGTAGCCTCGTTCTCATTCCCCACCAACTCCCTCCCCTCCATTTTTCACCCTGGCTGCTGCCAGCATCAGGTTATCAGCTGAACAGGCTTAAAAGTGGGGCGTCATCCTAGAATTTTCTCTCTTCCACATCTCCATCCCACTGGACCCTAGGAGCATTGCAGGTTTCATAAGGATGAAAACTTCCGCACAGCTGGGTCATCCCAGGAGGGGAGGTTGATTGGTTCAGGCCACCAGCCCACCCCCACCCCCTTTCCTCTGAGCATAGCTCTCAAGCCAGGCCATAATTGAGGCCACTTTCCTGACCAAGTCCAGTCCAGTCTGTGGCTGAAGTTCTGGATCAGCTTTACTCACAAAGGGGTCTGGCAGATGTCATAGGCTCCTCTCCAGCAACCCATGATAGGCTGAGCCCTGTGCTGGAAGCTGCGGATGCAGCGCCATTTGGCCTCAACGCTTGTCCTCTCAAAGGCTTCATTTTACTCGCAGCTGTGGTCTGACACAACATGATAGGCTTCCATATGGAATGCACAAAAAGCACCAGGGAGTTGTGAGGAAGCATATGCTGGCTTTGACATCTCATACTTCATCTTGACGCTCCTCCCGACGTGTAGCTTCTCAGGGCCAACTCTTCTCTGTGAAAGGTAGGCTGCCTGAGGGTCTCTAGGAAATGCCTCAGTTGCTTCCCAGATGATCCTGGTCCTTGGGTGGGTGGCTGTCACAGGGGGGATGGGAAGCTGTGGGATAGGTTCTCTGACACAAGGCAGTTGTCAGGACGGGCCTGGAAGGCCTAGAGAAACAAAGCTTGGGGAGTGTGTTCCGGGGGAACCTCTGCTGGCCCTGCGTGCTGTCTGCCTAGCTAACTGGCCTGAATTCTGATAGAATTTAGTGTGATTTTCCATTCCAGCCCTGGCTGGTCGCACCCTAGGATCCTGCGGGGTGTCACCAGAAGGGACATAAATGTTCCCATTCCTGGTTTATCTCATGGAAGAGGAGGAGGAAGCTTTCAGGGAGATAACAAGCATCAGAAAGTAGGTTTAATGGTAAAAAAAATTTTCCGTAGAAAATGACTTTGGAAATAGCATGAAATCTGCTTAACTCTAATGGGGACCTAGATAGGAGGGCGGCCGGGAACAGACAGTGCAGGGAGCTGCTCATGTATCACCCTCTGCCTGAGGAGGCCATGCAGTGGCGGAGGGCAGGAGGGCTGCGGGGATTCCCTCCATTGCCTCACCTGTTGGGATGCAGCCCCCAGGATGCAGGTGGAAGGCCAGGGCTGGACAGGAGGGAGAGCGCAGCCTATTGGAAGTCAGGGAGGTATTCAGAGAGAACCTGAACGGCCTTGTGATCTACTTGCCCCTAGCCCAGCCTGGCTCAGAGAGAGTGCCAATGTAGTTTTGTGGCTTGTACATGTTGACAGGCAGCCAAGCCCAGTTTTCTAGGCCCCCTGTGTTCGGGCAGAGTTATCTGTTGTCATTTAAGACAGAACTTGGGGAAAATGAAGGTGGCCTAGCTATGCTGCACTGCAGTACCCAGGACAGGTGCTGATGACTGCGGATTCCACTGATCCTCAGGCATCACCTTCATGGGGATAGTATGTTTGGCATAGTCAATACTTCATTCATTCAGTCCACATTTGTTGAGGCCTGAAGGTGAGGGAGAACAAGATTTCAAAGCTCGGTAAGAGCTAGCACCCCCCTAGAGTTGTTCATAACGGGGGCTATATAACTGGTTCACAATCTTAAATTCAAGGGTTCTCAGTGTCAAGTATAGTTTGCAATTTTAGATGACAACCTTAATTCATTTTATTAGAGAGAAAGATAGAACCCTTTTACGATGATAATTTGCCATTAAAGGCATTTCTATATAATAGGATTTGGGTTTTGCTTTCTTTAAGATTTTATTTATTTTTAGAGAAGAGGGGAGAAAGAGAGAAATATCAGTGTATGATAGTTACTTTGACAGGTTGCCTATTGCATGCCGCCCTGGCCCAAAACCCAGGCATGTGCCCTGACTGGGAATTGAACCAGTGACTTTTCAGTTCGCAGGCTGGCACTCAATCCACTGAGCTGCACCAGCCAGGGCAGAAGTTTAGGTTTTAAGGCCAGTCTCTTGAGGCCAGGGCCTTGTTATGTTATGGGCTGTAACAGAAGAAGGCAACAGTGCTCTGGGGCACAAAGGAGCAAGCCTGCCCCTGCGTGAGGACTGGGGAAGGATTTCTGGAGGAGTCTCTTAAAAGACTTACAGAAGCGGCCCTGGCTGGGTAGCCCAGTTGATTAGAGTGTCATCCCCATACACCAAAGTTGTACTCCCTCATCAGAACACATACAAGAATCAAGAATCAACCAATGAGTGTTGATGTCTCTCTTCCTCCCTTTCCCTCTCCCTCTCCCTCTCCCTCTCTCTCTCTCAAAAAAAAAAAAAAAAAAAAAAAAAAAAAAGAGGCTTCTAGGAGTACCGTGTTGTGGTGAGTGGAGAAGGAGCTAATGATAATGAAAGCTGAGGAAAATGAAGCCTGGAGCGGGGAAAAACCCCAAAAGCGTCAAATTTTGATACAGCCATTTGACCCTGGCATTTTGATGAGGTCCAATATGGTTTAAAATATCTATTAGCTTTCTAAAAATCACCACGCCATGTTGGTAGTTTAAAGTTGGCCACGACGGAGCATCTCTACCGTAGCAAATTGGCAAACCCTACAAATCAGCCAGATGTGCTGGAGTGTCCCCAGGTGTGCCTGTGACATCCCTTGTGGCCACTCCTTGCCCTGAGTCGCTCTGCCTTAAACCTTTACAGAACTGGCTCTTGTCTGTCCTTCAAGTCGGTCGTGCCATCTGCTCAGAGGCCTTCCCTGACCCCCACCTCAAGTGGGTCCCAGTCACTGTTACGCACTCCGCTCATGGTCATCACCAGCTGTAACGCTTGTTTTCTGGATTATGGCCCACTCCCCCCGCCCCACCCCCCACTGGAATGCAAACCCCCAGAGAGCAGGAGCTCCTCGGACCTGTTTCCTGCTTTATGCCTCTGATTAGAACAGAGCCTGGTACATAGTAGGTACGCAGAAATATTTATTGGATTAATGAATGAGTGGTTTTGGAGTGGGAGGCTAAATGTGGGTTTCACTGGAGAGGCTGGTGCCGAGGACCTGACTGGCCTGCTCCTGCCAGACTTGGGGGGAGAGACGGAAGAAGTGGAGGAGGTAAGTCCCTCAGGGTCTGGAAGCTGCTGCACTGGGTGTGAATGGGCCGAACCCACAGATTTAGCAAATAAAAATAAGGGATAGCTACTGGTAATTAAAATTGAATTTCAGATAAACAAATAATGTTTTAGTATAAGTATGTTCCGGGCAATATTTGAGATAGAATAAAAAATATTCATTGTTCATCTGAAATAAAACTGAACCGGATGTCCTGTATTTTATCCGGCAGTCCTGCTTGGAGACTCGCAGCGGTGTGCTGGTGAGAGCTCCTGGAAGCCCCGTCTCCTTAACGCCCGTCCCCCTCCCAGCCAGGGGCCGTTGTCAGCAGTCTCTGGGCTGTGGGAGGATGGCAGGGGGCCCCCAAGTCCATCTTCTCCCTGTGTATCCAAAAAGACTCTGAGCAGCTTGAGCTCGACCCCTCTGAGTGGCTTTCACCTGAGGCCCATCTGGAGGAAGCCATGGGCCGGCCCTGGGCCGCAGCCTGGCTGAGCATTGAAAGCACCTGCGCGCTTTGAACGATTTTTATCTTTAGAGAGAGGGGAATGGAGGGAGAAAGAGAGGGAGAGAAACATCAAGTCAATGGTTTGCCTCTCATGTGCCCCCAACTGGGGACCTGGCTTGCAACCCAGGCATCAAACCAGAGACCTTTCGGTTTGCAGGCCAGGGCTCAACCCACCGAGCCATGCCAGTTAGGGCCCTGCGTACTTTTAAAACTAACTTTGCCCAAGCCCAATTACAGACCAGTTAAGTCAGAACATGGGCATGGTCTCATTAACCTGCTTTATGATTGTACTTTCTAAATGTCACTAAAATCTCTCCATTTATTCCCCACATCCATTATCATGTATTGGACTATAGTATATGCCAAACCAATCTCCCCCATAGAAATTCCAGTGCCTTCTAATTTGTTCATGCTGTAACCAGCAGGGCATTTTTGAAACAAATCTAAATGAGTTACTTTCCCTGCTTGAAATCCTTCAATACCACCCTTTTTTTTCTTAGGAAAAAGATCAAAATAGTAACTTTACAGTGGAGAGACCTGACAAATACCAGTGAAATCAAGTGATCAAGGTTAATACCTATAATAAGGCATATAAATTTTATGGAATTCTTGCCAGAAATTTATAACTTCAATCTAATCCTGAGGAGCTAAAATTGAGAGACATTATGTAATAAATGACTCGTATTCTTTAAAAGTCTGGAGGTCATGAAGAATAAAACTGAGAAGCTGTTGCAGATTGGAGAATACTAGGAGATAACAACAGACAAATGCAATGTGGACCCTAGATTGGATCCTAGAAGAGAAGAAAGATATTAGGGAGAAAAATGAGTAAAATTCAAATAAACACTGTGGTTTAGTTAATCGTATTGTGCCAATGTTATTTTCCTGCTTATAATAATTGCACATATTTATGTGAGTTATTAATCTTAGGGGAAATCGCGTGAAGGGTAAACATGGGAATTCTCTACTATTTTTGCAATTTTTCTATAGGTTTAGAATTATTTCAAAATGAAAAGTTAAAAGGAAATCCTAATCATCACCTTGAAGACTCAATACCATGTAGCCCCCGCCGGCCTCTTCCGTAGTCCCTGCCCGCTCTCCCGCTCTCCCTAGCCTTTCACATGCTTTGGCCTCTGCCTGATATGCTTCCTGGACCCAACTCCCTTTGCTCAGCCCTCAGAGTTCAAACAAACCCCACTTTCCGGTTCCTCCAGTCTCGGTCAAACTTTGTCGTTACAGGTTCTCATAGGCTCTGACTCACCTGGAGATTGTTTAAAACTTCTGGAGCCTTTGGTGGGAGTGTAAATACTTATATATACCCATTTTGGAAAACTGTTTAGAGATATCTATTAAAGGGATTTAGTAGGTGAATATCTATATTCCCTAGAATTCCTTGTGGGAACTGTCCTCTGAAGTATATACTAAGAGAATACAAACACACGTTTAAGAATGTTTATTACAGCAGTTTTCGTAATAATCATATTTCATAATAATCAGGACATAACCTGAGTGCCCTTCATCAGTAGGATGAATGAATAACTTGTGGCGTAGTCACATAATGAAATACTCTACAGTAATGAGGGCGAATGATCTACAGACAAACTCAACAGTATGGATCAATCTCAAAAAACAATGCTGAGCTAAAGGAGCCAGACAGAAAGGAGGATCTACTGTGTGATTCCACTTACGTAAAGTACAAAAACAGGCCAAATTAATTTCTGTTTTCAGAAGTCAGGATAATGGTTACCTTTGCAGGAAGACAGTGATTAGAAGGAGGCATGAGGGGAGTTGTTGGGGTGTTGGAAATGCTGTTTTGTAAATTGAATTCTGGGTGTTCGGCTTGTGAAAATCAGTCAAGCTATATTCGTATGTGTGTGTAATTTTTGTGTGTGTGTACATTTCAATAAAAAAGGCAATAAAATACTGATAATTGAGTTGAAAAATACCATTAAGAAATTCAATAGGCTACAAATTGGGAGAAAATATTTGTAAACATATCTGACCAAGGACTCATATCCAAGATATAAAACAAGTCCTATAACTTGATAATAAAGACAAACAACCTAATTAAAACAAAATGAGCAAGAGCTTTGAACAGACACTTCACAAAAGAAAATATACAAATAGTCAATAGACACATGAAAATGTGCTAAAAATCATTATACCTCAAACCAAATTAAACCACAGTGAGGTACTATTATATACCCACTAGGGTAGCTACAATTTTAAAAGATTGCTGGTACTACTAAATATTGATGAGGATGTGGAGCAACTGGAAATCTCAAATATAGCTGATAGGAAAGGGCTGGCAGTTTCTTAAAACATAAAGATATGTCTACACTATCACCTTTTTTACTTCTAGTATTTATCCAAGAGCAATGAAAACATTTGTCCACAAAAGATTTGTACAAGAATGTTTGCAGAAACTTTATTCATAATAACTCCAAAATGGAAACAACCCAAATGTCTAATAAGAAAATGGATAAACTGTAGTTTATATTGACACTACTCAGCAATAAAAAAGAACAGACTACTGACACACATAACATGGACACATTTTTAAAAACATTATGCTGAGTGAAAGAAGGCGAACATAAAGGAGTTTATACTGTATGATTCCATTTCTATGGAGTTCTATAACAGGCAAATCTCATCTACAGTGGGGATGCGGGGGCGGGGAGCAGAATCCAGCAAAGAGATTGCCTCTGGGAGGGAATAGGGTGAGGACAGCAGGAAAGGAGCATAAGGAAACTTTCTGGAGTGAGAATAATATTCTGTATCTTGATAGGGGTGTGAATAACGCAGGTGTGTACAACTGCCACAACTCAGCAGATATGCACTTAAGATTTTTTTGCAGTTCATTATAATGCAATTTTATATAGAAACAAAACAAATGTTGAACTCTAGTTGATAATATGCATGCTGAAGTATTTTGGGAGAAGAGGATAGATGTCTGCAATTTATTCTGATATACATTTAAGAATTAGGGTGGATTAATGATGGTTGGAGTGATGATAGATGAGATAGAGTAATAACGGTAGAATTTAGGTGAGTGTTAATTGTAAAACTTTTCCTATTTTTCTGTATGTATAAAAATTTTTATAATAAAATGTTGGGAGAAACAAAATGTCCTAATGAAGTCCCTTCTGAGAGAAGTATTGGATCTTATTTAAAATATACCAGTTTTAAACATTTAATGTCAAAGATGGTGTTTGAATGTCAAAGAAGATTATTGGTCTTATTCAACCCTGCCAACTAAAGATGGCATAGTCCATACTGAATAAGAAATTAGTGACAAGTAAAATAACAAATTAAACTATTAATGGAAATATAGTATTAATGTGTAGGTCTTACCCCAAAATCCTGATTGTTTATCTGGGCTGTAGTTGGGAATCAGTATTTTTTAAAACTTCTCTAGGGAATCATAATAATGAGCAGCCAGGATTGAGAACTACTGTTGGAAGGCCAATGTTCTGGCTTACTCACAGGGCCCAACAAGGTCCTGGCACATAGTAGGTGCTCAAGAACTACAACTGCTAGTTGAATGAATGATTGAATGATTCCATGAAAAATGGATATACATGTGCTACAAGCAGTATGTGCATTTTGGCCATTAATAAATGATGCTATCAATATAAAATATTTTTTAAAAATAGCCATTATTGGTATTAAGTTTTAGGTTGGAAAGCAAAATGAGAGGCCCTGGAGGTGAAGGGTAGATAAACTGGATTCAAGGTGGGGGCCCAAGACGTAGGGAGGTTCATCTTCCTGTCAGATGCGCGGGGATTTTGCTCTGCCTCCCCGGGAACCCTGCAGCTGGGGGTGAAGGAGTGGGGAGCGTGCCATGGGGCGCTCCGGTGGGCCCTGTGATGATGGAAGGCGTCTGATACGATCCAAAGGAGGCTGGCCAGCGGGGGGGAACTAGTGTTCCTGCAGCACTGCGGTCACTGGCCTAGGATGGAGAGTCAGAGTTCCGTTCCCTTCCTTCCGGGACACAGTTCAGTCCATAGCACAATGTGACCCAGAAAACCCACTCCTAGGTGTATCTCCAGAAAAACTGAGAACATACTCAGACAGACATTGGTACGCAAATGTTCAAAGCAGTGTCATTCACAGCATCTAAAAGGTAGAAACAACCCAAGTGTCTACCAAGAGCAGATGAATGGATAAACAATGCGGTATATCGATACAATAGAATATTACTCATTCACAAAAAAGAATGAAGTACCGATACACGCTGCAACATGGATGGAACTTGAAAACATGCTGAGTGAAGTAAGCTGATTACAAAGGGCAAACAGTGTATACCTATAACTCTGCTTCCATGAGGTATATAGAACAGACAAATTTACAGAGAGAGATCAGGTTAGAAGTTACCAAGGGCTGGGTAGAGGGGATAAAGGGGAGTAAATATTGCATAATTGTTACAGTGCTTCTGTTTGGGGTGATGAAAAAGTATTGGAAATAGTGGTTATGGCTGCAAAACGTTATGAGTAATAATGTCAGTGAACTTAAAGTGGCAAATTTTACATTATATATATTTTACCACAAACAAACAAAGGAATGAAGTGCTGATAGAGACTCTTGTGAGCAAAAAGAGATTACCTGGCGAGCCCGACAAGCTCAATAACTGAAGATAATGGGATGGTTTGATCATTAAAAAAATTCCTGAGAGAGTTATGATGGGAGGTCATGTCCTAAGGCCTATATGACAGATTAATCTGCACCTTGAGCAAGTCCTATCTATTGCTTTCGTGCATCTAGAACGACATAAAATGTCAGAATGATCTCCTCCAGACTTTCAAAGGTAATCGCCTGTATGTGATGAGACAACCCCAACATTCTTCATTATTATCTTTTACCTGCATACCTTAACTCTTCTGCACCCACCAATATGAAAGACACATGTATCTCTCTATTTTGCTTTCTATCCAATTCTAGAGATTTCCTTGCTTTGCTTTCTCCTACCTCTTTAATCTGCCACCGAGAGATTTTATGTAAGTTTTCTTACGTCTTCTCCTTTTTTTTTTTTTTAAAGATTCCATTAATTTATTCTTAGAGAGAGGGGAAGGGAGGGAGAAAGAGAGGGAGAAAAACGTCAATGTGCAAGAGATACATCGATCGGTTGTCTCTTGCACACCCGCAACTGGGGACCTGGCCTGCAACCCAGGCCTGTGCTCTGATTGGGAATTGAACTGGCCACCTTTTGGTTCACAGGCTGGCACTCAAATCTGCTGAGCCACACCAGCCAGGGCATTTTGTTTTCTCCTTTGACAGTATAAAATCAGCTGCTATTCCCCGGAGTATTATCTCAAGCCCTTGAGATTTTTCTTCCAGGACCAGCCCCCCCAAACCTTGGCTCATAATAAACTCTTTAAGCCTTTCTTTGGGTTTGAAATGTCTCTCATCAATGTTACAGCTCAGAAAAACCTCTCGGACATTATGCTAAGTGACAGAAGCCATACACAAAAGGCCATTTATCGTACAATTCCTATGAAATATCCAGAACCAGTAAGTCCAGTGAAACTGAAAGCAGATTTGTGGTTGCCTGGGAAGGTGGAAAGGGGGAAAACGGGGAGTGGTTATTTAATGGGCCTGGGGTGTTCTGGAATGATGAAAAAATTTTGAAACTAGAGAGAGGTGGTTTTGCATGTAGTAATGCACTACATGCCACTGGATTGTACACTTTAAAATGAACAATTAATTATGTTTTTTCTCAAGTAAAAAAAAAAAAATCTAACCCAGCAATTTCACTTGTGGGTACTTACCCAAAGAAAACAAAAACGCTAATTTGAAACGCTATCTGCACCCCGGTGTTCACGGAGGCATATTTACAATAGCCAAGAAGTGGAAATGCCACCGCTGGCTCCGGCACCTGTGCTGGCTCCTGCCAACGCAGACTGCGGGTGCGCCTCCGGGAACAGGGGCTGCTGTGCCGGCTGCCCCGCCGGCTGCGCCCAGTGCGCCCGGGGCTGCTTCTGCAGAGGCATCGGACAAGGGCAGCTGCTGAGCGTGGTGTCGCGGGGAGCCTGCTCCCAGGTGTAAAGAGAGCAAAGTGTACAAACCTGCATTTGTTGTGCGACCCAAGTCATGTTTGCTACATTCCTTTTTTTCCTATAAAATACATGAAGGATAATAAAAGTTGTTGACTTAAAAAATAAGTAAATAAATAAAGTCATGGGGATATACTGTACAGTATAGTGACTGTAGTTAATAATGCTGTATTGCATGTTAGAAAGTAGCCAGGAGAGATGACAGTTCCCATCACAAGGGAAAGCATGGCCCTGGCCAGCCGGCTCAGTTGGTTAGAGTGCGGTCCCGACATGATACGCCAAGGCTGCGGGTTTGCTCTCCTGTCAGGTTTCTCTCTCCCGCTCCCTCTCCCTCCCTTCCTCTTTCCCTCCCTCCCTCCTTTCCTCTCTTTCTCTATGAAAAAAAAGGAAAAGAAAAAAAATGTTGTAACCACGTGTGGTAAGGGATATTAACGTACTGTCGTGATAATTTTGTAACATATACAAATATCGAAACATTATGTTGTACACTTGAAATTAATATACTGTTATGTTGACTGTACCTCAATTTAAAAAAATTCTGGCAGCCTTACCCACACAGCCCCTCCCCAGTCCTGCGCTTTGTCATCCTGGGCCCACCGTCTGGGGCCTCTACCTGGGAACTCGGACTCAGTCAATCCTCACCACCTACGCAAAAGACAGCATTCCTATCAGGTGGGAACAGGGTCCAGCATCCTACCACAGCCCCTAAAAATCCTTCTCTGGGTCCTCAGGGGTTGCTCGGGAACAGGGCTCTCTTCCTTAATTCAGTGATCTTTGAGTTCATTCATTTATTGGGTACCTAGTATATATGTATCAGATTAGGTCCTGGCCCTCAGGCTGCACAAAACCTGTGTGGGTGAGGAGACGGGAACACATCAGATACAGAAACGAGTCATAATGATATGCAACATTTACCCTGGATGTCTATATTAAGTGGAAGATGAAATAAATCAGAGGAAAACAAGTACCATATGATTTCACTTATATGGGGAATCTAAAAAACAAAATAAACAAACAAAACAGACACGAACTCCTAGATACAGAGAAGAAACAGGTGGTTGCCAGATGGAAGCGGGTAGGGGCTTTGGGTGAAAAAGGTGAAGGGATTAAGGAGTACAAATTGGTAGTTACAAAACAGTCACGGGATGTAAAGCACAGCATAGGGAATATAGTCAATACTATTGTAATAACTATGGTGCCAGGTGGGTACTTGACTTACGGGGGGGGGGAATCGCTTTATAAGTTATATAAATGTCTAACAACTATGCTATAAACCTCAAACTAATAAAATACTGAATGTCAACTGGAACTGAAAAAAAAAAAAAAGATGGAATTAAACGTGCCTGGTGGAGAGAGACAGCCTCTGAGTGGTGAGGAGGGGGAGGAGGGCCGAAGAGGGAGAGTCCCTGAGAGGGAACGGGTATCCCAGGATTAAAAACAGCTGGCTCAGAGGGTCACTGCACGTGGCTCTTGGAAAATGGGGGTGAGCTGGGCAGAGGATGGTTTCAGGGCAGATGATGGGGCCAGACTAGGAAGAGCAAGTGAAGAATTTGGGCCACATCTTGTAAGCCACAGGGGACAATTACGGCAGGTTTTGTGATCTGGGGTGGCCCTCGGGGGCTCTGGGAATACCTTGAAGTTGTGTATAAAATTGTGTGTGCATTTTTCCGGGGAGGGTCTTCAGCTGCCTTCACATTCTCAAAGGGGTCTGCGTCCCAAGAGCAGTTAAGAGGTTAATTATTGACCGTACGGATCACTGTTGCTTTCGGCCTGGGTTCCAGCCAGGCCCCACGCCTCTCCGCTCCACAGCACAGGACTGCCTGAACCACCTGTTCTCCACCTGCCTGCTATCACACCCTCCCCACCCATGGCTCCCAGGAGTCCTTACCACCTGGGCCGCCTGTGAGTGAGTCACTGCTGATTGGCTCCCATGTTTGAGTCTGTGGGCTTTGTCTCCATAGAGGGCCACACCTATTGCCTCCCACTCCTAACCTGCTGTCATCTTGTTCTACCCCTCTGTTCTTCTCAAACAGTTCTCAAATGTCACAGATGAGTGATGAGCGATATCCCAGGTGCTAAATCTGGAGTCCCCTTAGGGTACTGTCTCTTCCTCCACCTTCTCTTCCTCCTCCTCATCTTCTGAAAAGCAAGTCTCTCTTGACCTCCCTGACATTGCACCCTGCATGTCTGGAATCTTCACCTACTTCTAAGATCACTTATTTGCTGTTTCTCTTTCTGGCTTTTCTGTGTTTTTCCTTACCTTAAAAATTGTGTGTGTGTGTGTGTGTGTGTGTGTTTTAAGATTTTTTAAGATTTTATTTATTTGTTTTTAGAGAGAGGGAAAGAGAGGGAGAGAAATATCAATATGTGGTTGCCTCTTGTGCATCCCCTACTGGGGACCTGGCCCACAACCCAGGCATGTGCCCTGACTAAGGATTGAACTGGCGACCCTTTGGTTTTGCAGGCTGGCACTCAATCCACTGAGCCACAACAGCCAGGGTAAATAGTGTGTTTTAAAAAAATAGGTAATGCATGCACGTGGCGAAAAAAGTCAAACAGAACAAAAGAATATATAGTGAAAATTACTTCTCCCTCCCCTGATTTTTCAATTCCCCCAAATTTCTCCCCAAAGGGAGGTAGCTCTTATTACCTCCCTTTGAAATCCATCCAGAACTGTGAGTCCCACTGTTTATATATGACTACTGAGCACTTAAAATGTGGTCAGTTTGAACTGAGATGTGTTTTAAGTATAAGATACATCCCAGATTTCAAAGACTTAGGACAAAAAAAAGAACATGATAAACTATCTCATTAATAATTTTTAAATATACAATTATAACTAAAGCTGGAAAAATATTTTTAAAATATTAATTAAATTTAAAATACTATTTTGGATGTATTGGGTTAAATAAAATATAATTAATGTTACCTTTTTTCTTTAATTATGTGGTTTACATTTGTGGCTAACATTATAATGTATTGCACAGCACTATTTTAGTGCTGGACTTTGTTTATAAGCATATATGGATATATATGTATTCCTTTAAAAACACAATACACAAATTGCAGAGTATGCAGAATTTTGTAAATTTTGTAAATTTTGTATATGTTGTAAATTGTATCATATTAGTTTTTCTAAGCCTGCCTCATTCTTTGCAATGTCTGCATAACATTTATGTAGCCAGTCCTCTAGTGATGAGCTCAGTTAGTTGGAATGTCATCCTGATACGCCAAGGTTACGGGTTCAAACCCCAGTCAGGGCACAAACAAGAACCAAATGATGAATGCATAAATAAATGGAACAACAAATCAGTGTTTCTCTTTCTTCCTTCTTCCCCTTTCTAAAATCAATAAATAAAATTTTAAAAAATCTCAGATGTGGAGAAGTTCTGAACTGAAAAGGCCTCAGAGTTCACTATTTATTTGTTGATTTCACATATTCTGAGCTCCCGTGGGTCTATACTAGGTTCACAGATGAGCAGGTGGGGTCTCTGCCCTTGAGGAGCTCACAGCAGACCAAGGAGACTGGCGTGCAAACAAATGATTAAAGTCAGGTGCTATAATGAGAGTGCTTGTGAAACACAGTACTTATAGATGATGAAACTGAAGTGCACAAGCTGAAGTGACATTTGTGGTCATGTATGGATCTCTTTAGAGTAAAAACTTTTAAGGGTCGGGATCTATCTTAGGTTTCACATTCTTTTTAAGTTTGAGCTCCCTCCTGCTGCAGTCAATGGACAGAGCTGGTTCCAGCGGGAAGTGAAGAAGTGTTTCAGGCAACAGTGGAAGCTTGTGCCTGCTCCCCGGTTTTTATTTCACTTTCTGACTCACCCTCCCTGGGTTGATTCGATTTGAGATATAGAAACGTAAGTTGGAGATTGAAGACCCAGCAGTGAATTTTAAGGCTCCTTGACTTCCCAGCTAGTTGCCTGATTTATCTTCCCTCTTTGAGCCATAGTTGTTGTTTTTTGTCTATAAAATGTGGGTTAATACCATAAAGTGGGAGCCCAGTAGCTAGCACATGGTGGCACTCACTAATCCAAGTATCAAACCCCAAGGTTGCCTTTCATTTCAAGTCTGTGGTTGAGAAGATTCCCATTTCATTCCACGTGAGCAGGAAGCTGTCCATGGGGACCTCTGACTACAGCACCTTCCCTCCCAGCTTGCCCTTGTGGGCTGGGGGGCAGGTAGCCATCACTTGGGCAGAGACAGCATGGTGGGGAAAGGTAAAGCAGCAAGAACCTGCCCTCATGCCACTGAGGCATCCTTCCTGTGTCTCTGGTCAGGTGCGACCCCCACCCCTGTGCATGAGCCGCCCCCTGATGGTCTTGTTGCCCAAGATTACTGCTCCTTCTCAGAGGGGTCTGTTCTGGATCCCATCTGAATGGGCTGTGAGCTCCTGTGGCTCTGTCCTCCTTGCCTCTCCCTAGCCACTCCGATGAAGGCCTGTAGCTGTTCTGTCTTCACTGCCCACTAGGTGGTTTGACAGGTGCTGGGTAGGTTTGCTGGGCCTTTGAAATTTTTTAAAAAATATTTTATTGTTTATGCTATTGCAATTGTCCCAAATTTTCTCTCTTTGCCCCCCCTCCACCCAGCCCCCACCCACAGTCAATCCCCACACCATTGTCCACGTCCATGGTCACGTATCTGTGTTCTTTGACTAATCCTTCACCTTCTTTCAACCAGTCTCCACCTCCCCGCTCCCCTCTTACAGCTGTCAGTCTGTTCCGTGTTTCTATGCCTCTGATTCTATTTTGTTTGTTCATTTATTTTGTTCATTAGATTCCACTTATAAGTGAGATCATGTGCATATGTCTTTCACCAACTGGCTTATTTCACTTAGCATAATAGTCTCTAGTTCCATCCATGCTGTTGCAAAAGGTAACAATTCCTTCTTTTTTACTGCTGTGTAGTATTCCACTGCATAAAATGTACCATGGCTTTTTTTTTTTTTTTTTTTAAATTCACTCATCTACTGAGGGGCACTTCGGCTGTTTCCAAATCTTGGCTATTGTATATAGTGCTGCTATGAACATAAGGGTGCATATATTCTTTTGAATCGGTGTTTTAGGATTCCTGGGATATATTTCCAGCAGTGGAATCACTGGGTCAAAAAACTTGCTGGGCCTTTCAATTGTAGGGAGCAAATATTCCTAAACTACATTGAGGGTAAAGCATGTGATCTGCGGTCCTCTCTCCATGACCCTTACCCCCAGCCAGTGTCTTTCAGAGAAGGGAAGAGAAAGAAGCTTTAGGGGAAGTGAAGGGTGCAGAGATATCTATCTGGTGGCTTGGTCAAGGCATGTTGGCGGTAGAGCCAGACAGTCTGGGTTCAAATTTTGGCTTTTTACATTCTAGTTGTGTAACAAGGGCAGATTATTTTACCTCTTTAGACCTTAGTTTCTTTATCTCTAAAATAAGGGTGCTAATAGAGCCAGCCTCCTAGGGATGTTGTAAGGGTTAATATTTGTAAAATGCTGAGAACAAGACTTGGTACAAAGTAAGTCCTCAATATATTTTTATTATTTTTAGTCCAAGAAGGGGAAGCAAAGCATTTCAGGCAGAAGGAATAGCATCTGCAGAGACCCTGCAAGTGGGAAGGGCTGAAGGCAGGCAGACCCGGTGGGCACAGAGACGCGGGGGAGCGTGGTGTGAGAGGAGCGGAGGGAGCGAGGGCTTATAAGCAGGTGAGGAGCTTGGTTGTTGTCTCAGAAAAATGGGCATCATCTGAAGATGTTAATCAGGGAGGCTAACTGGACTAGATTAACTTTCAGAAAAGCTTAGCCAAAGGGAAGCAGGTGAGCCATTTAGTAGGGGATTTTTTTTTTCATTAAAATCATCTTTGAAAAGACACTGAACAGGTTTATAGTAGACTATTTCCTTATAATAATAACAATTATTACTTGCCCCAGTCTTAAAAAGAATGTGGAAAAAAACACATAACACAAGCTTTGCCATTTTATCCACTTTTAAGCATACAGTTCCATAGTTTTTAAAATATCCAGTGTTGTACAGCTGGTCTCCAGAATGTCTTCATCTTGCAAAACTGAAACTCTGTCCTGCTAAGCACTAACTCTCCACTCCCCCTGCGCAGCCTCTGGGAACCACGGTACTATTTTCTGTTTCTATGAATTTTAAAAAATGATACATTTTTTAATTTGTTGATTTTTTTAGAGAGAGAGAGAGATCGACTTGTCGTTCCGCTTATTTATGCATTCATTTGTTGATTCTTCTATGTGCCCTGACCTGGGATCAAACCCGCACCTCTGGTGCTTCAGGACAACACTCCAACCAACTTAGCCACCCGGCCAGGGCTGTTTCTATTAATTTGACGACTCTAGGTACCTCACAGAGGTGGAACTATACAGTATTTGCCTTTTTGTGACTGGCTTACTTCACTTAGCATAATGTCCTCGAGCCTCACGCGTGTCATAGCGCGTGTCAGGACATCTAGGGGGTTTTTGCAGGAGTGGAGTGAGAGTTGGTGGGGGCTCAGACTAGGTCCTGGCAACAGAGACGGGGAGAAGTGGATGGGATCAGGGAGGTTTGGAGGCGGTAGAGTCACAGGATTTGGTGAAGGATGGGAAGGTGGTGCAGTTGAGTGAGGCAGTGCTCCTGCCTCTGGCCTTGGCCTTTAGAAGGGACTGTGGACAAGCCAGTGTCACTCAGACTTGTGGACTCCTTGGAGGATGGGGGTGGGGTAACTTCGGGGCTGAGCTGGAAGCAGAGGAAACTGAGAAAGAACCTTTTCTCCATCCTCTGCCCAGAGCCTCATGGAGACCAGAGGGGACACCAAGAGCAGGCAGCCACTCTGGCTTTTTTGTCTCCTTGTTTACATTTTTCTACAGAGCACAGACCTCGATTCACCAGGAAGGTGGGTCTTTATGGCATCCCCGATGAAAACATCTAAGAGTTCTGCAACCTGTGCCTATTCAGATACCACCAGGCTGAGCACCTCAGGGGTCCACCTTCTGTCTCTCGTCTGTTTCATCCCCCCTGGAATTGCCAAGGACCTCTCCCCTGGACCCCCCTTCCCTGCTCATATCTCCCTGAAGAAGGGGGCGGTTCTTCCCTCTGAGAGAGATATCACAGTGGCAGGAATTTGGACCCCTCCCCTCTCCAGCTGTGTGGCACGATGCTTCTTCCCCAGGGATGCGCTCAGGGAGTAGTGTGGAATGTCTACAGAAAGCCCCAGGCTCAGGAGAGCAAAAGGCTGTAGACGTGGCTGTGAGAGTAATTTGAATGGGCGTGGTGGTGGCTCATGAAAGCCGGCGGGGAGTTCCACATGATTTGGGTGCTGAGAGTGACGTGGGGAGGGTGGTTGTTGGGGGCAGGAAAGGTAAGATTTTCCTGAACTGTGTCTAGGTAGATTTTGATCACTTTGGAGGAAAGGTCGGGGAGTGGAGGCAGATAAGGGAATTCCAGGCAGGAGGAGCCCATGAAGCAGGCGCACGCCTTCAGCTTGCTACCGGAGATCTGCTGAGTGGTTGGCAGGGTCCCCGTGCACCGGGGCTCCGGCTTTACTCTGTCCTTCCGGCTGTGGGAGGGGTGATGCTGGTCAACAGGAGAGAGTTAGAAGCATTTTTCACAGAGCCCTTACTAGATGCTCAGTGCTATTGTAGGAGCTGTACAAGTATTAACTGATGCACTTCACAGCAAAACTATGCAGCCGTCACCATCACGATGCCAAGGGGGAAAACACAGGCCGTAGGATTGGAACCAGGCAGTCTGGCTCCGGACTCTGCTTTCTGCCACTGTGTTAGGCTGCGTCTCCCAGTCAGCTCCAAGCGGGAGTGTTGGGGCAGGGCTGGAGAGGATTAAGGAGGGGACACAGCCAGCAGTTGGCCTCAGATGGGAGGTGGGCCCAGGGTGAAGACGGAGCCATGGCAGGCCATGGGACCACTCACTGAGCTATGGAACCAGGAGGAAAGAGGTCCTGGTGGGCTTTGATCTCACTGACTGTAAATTGGGCTCAGGAGCCTGCCTCGGTGGTAGAGAGGGCTGGTGTGAAGAGGCTTTGTGCATTAAAGTTGCTCTGCCAACAGAGCCTGCCCGTGTCCCTCTCCCCACTGGCCCTGCCTGCTGTCACACACGTGCCCTCCTCTCCCCTCTGTCCCCTTCTGGCTGCCTCTCAGGGCACCCTGTCCTCGGGAGATTTTTTTCTTTATTTTCTCGTGAAGCCCGAGGTGGCTTTGAAGCCCTCTCGGCTCTTTAAAGAGAGAGAGAGGTAAAAGCAGTTCCAGGGATGTAGGTCGGAAGAATTTGGAAATGCAAATGGGCTGGCAGGGGGACTTTTAATTTTTGCTCGAAACATCTGAGGGCCTCTGTGGGCCTCCCGCCCCCCAGAGTAGGGCCTCCCCCTATTACAGGGAGGATGTGCGAGCACCCATGGTGGTGGTGGGAGCTGCGGTGAGTTTGGGGCAGGTAAGTAAGTCTATTACCCTCCAGCCTCGTCCCTGCCAAGCCACCAAAATAGAAGGGCCAAAGCATCAGCCCCTGGGAGGGGCTGGTGGGGAAGCATTTGAAGCAGGAACCAGCCTGGGAGGGAAGGCTGAGGAGAGCAAGTTTGTTAATATTCACCCCGAGGTAGCGTTGCCCTGGGTTTTCTGTTTCCATGGCAGACAGAGACATCACCAGCCTAGCTCAGAAACCCCAGGGCCCAGAAGTCAGAGCCTGGGCTTGGCTCAAAAATCGCTGGGTGTCACTGGGCACCTCACCTTCCTCCCTGGGTCTCGGTTGTCTCAGCTGTGGCATGAGTGACTGTGCCTAGATCACCTCCCAGGTTCTTTCCTGCTGCAACATTTAGGATTCACATCTTCAACAGCTTTAGCCACTGACTCCTGCCTCCGCATACCCCCTTCCTATCCCCTGGGTGGGGCTCGGGCGTGGCTAGGCCCAGGAATGTGCTAAAGACTGTCTCTCCCCCAGGCAAGCACCTTTCCCACCTCATTCCACCTGGCCAGGGGAGGACAAGGTTGAGGCGGAGCGGTGGAGTGGGGGAAGCGGGAGCAGGTGCAATTTAAGGGCAGCTGGTGGGGGGAGCCCCCGGCTTCCTGGTGCAGGGCTCCTGCTCTGCCAGTTACCCTGACATCCCTGTGCAGCAATTTCAGTTTCTATTTTAAACAGTTTGGGTTGGTTGCTTCCCTGCCTTCCTGCTGGGTGTTTATAGTGAGGAAAATAATTGGTAATATTTTCACAGATGTGCTGGCACTGCCGCTCATCAAGGGCACCTTTACCCAGGGGCCCCTGCCTGTCACCAGCCTCTCTCTGCCAGCCAGAGGGCCCTGAAGGGGGGTGACCGCAGGTCCCTGTGCCTCCCAGGAACCCCAGGCAGCGAGGCACAGGCAGAGCTGGGGAGCAGGAGGCCCTAAGTGCCCCAGGCATACCCAGAGGCAGGCCTCTGCATGGGAGTGGGGCTTGCCTGAGTGGCAGCGACCGAACAGGATGGGCCCTTCCTAGGGGGGCTGTGGGAGAGAAGCTTCTAGGCTGGTTTCTGATTCCATTTTCTCCTGGAGAGCTTGAATTCACAGCTGGGGGGCAAGACACGGGGGAGGGAGCAGGACCAGGGTTGAACATCGTTGGCTTCTGCCTCTTCTGGAGGCCTGGAGCCTTACTCTGGAGGGCTGGGAAGGGCGGGGAGCTGGCCTGCACTGGAGTGTGCACTGCCCACTGCCCCTTCCGGGGCCCAGCCAGGCTGGTGATGGGGTGACGGCAGAGCGGGCAGGCCGGAGAAACTCCTCAGCCACCTCATCTTCTTCTCCTTGAATGTGCACACGCTGCGTGTGTGGATACACACGTTGGAGTGTGTACACAGTATTTGCGCGTGTGTGGGTTGTCCCTGTGTGCGCGTGCGTGCATGGCGGCACAGCTATGCTTGCATGTGTGTATGTGCATGCAGGTAGGTGTGGCATGGATGCACACACATATGCTAACGTATGTGTACATGCATGTATGTGTCTAGATTTGGGTTTTCCCAGAAGCCGACCCAGAGACAAAGAGTCAGTTGCAGGTCATTTACTGGGAGATGATTCCAGGAAGGGGAGGAGAAAGTCGGGAGAGGAGGCAGCCTCAGTGCTCTCAAGCAAATTGTCACTGTGAGCAATGGAAGCTCAATCCAGTGGGGAGGCCCGGGAGCCAGTGTAGACCATGGCTTCTTCTCCCATCCAGAGTGCAGGGAATCTGGGGCCCAGACATGGGCCTGTTCCTGCTGGGGGCCCAGAGCAGCAGACAGACATGGAGAAGGATGGGACACAGGCAAAAATGGAGGCAGGCAAGGACAGTAACAGGGCACCAGGTGTTAGAGAAATGTTTATTACAAGGATATATATACACAATCATGGGACATTAAAACCGCTGATCCTGGGCCTGTGGGACTTCAAGGGGTGCAGGGAATGGAGGGCTGGGCGACCCCTGGGGTGAGGGAGGACAGTGGGATGAGGCGAGTCAGTGGTGGATCCACAGCCCCAGGCTCTGGGTGGGGCCCGGGAATGACCAGGCCCCCAAAATCATGCACAATGAGGTCCTATAGCTTGAGCCCTGACAGCCTTGCCTTTCCATGCGCTGCTTTCCTGCCTGCCCCTACGTCTCTAAAATTCTGGATGTTCCCTAGCGGCTGGGGTGTTGAGAGCATCTCTGAGCAGGGGCATCAACAAAGAAGCCCAAAGGCTGACGAGGGGTCCACCCCTGACTCCCAGCATTCAGAGGTGGGAAGACATCATCGGTCTTTGAGAGACAGAACCACCCTTCTTCTCTGAGTTGGCGGGGTCCTCAGAAATAGCTGCAGCTTGGCTCCAGCCCACATGCTGTAGGTGTAATTCAAACAGCTTGGAGCCCCCCTTGGGAGGTCCCTGTCACACTCCCGTCCATGAATACTAAGGGTTATGGGAAAACACATCTCTTAGATAAGTTTTCCTCATCTTTCTGGACCTTGCCAAAGGGACACCTTCTCCAGGGAGCCTTCCTGGGCCCTGCTGGTGGCTTAGCAGTTGTGCCAGCCCTGAGTCCCTCCCTTCATTGACACTCACTGTACCCAGCCAGGGTCTCTCCTCGCTGGTTTCCCGTAGGGCGCAAGGCCCTGTGCTCAGCGGCTGGCGGGCTGCTGACAGCACTCTCTCTCCACTTCCCTGGGAGGGTGCCCTCTCAGGGCCCCCCAGGAGGAGGCCAGAGAAGGATGATGGGAGCGGGGATCAGGGGCAGAGTGTGGAGCCCCACGTGGTCCGGTGATACTTCGGGACCTCTGTCACCACATCTGCCTTTTGTTCCTGCACAGGGAAGCTCCAAGGACCTGGGCTTGGTGCAGAGTTTTACATGCCTGAGACTCCTCTGTCTAGAATTTATAGTATCTTACAAGCCCTGGGGAAAGATAAGCACCGGCCAGAGCCAGAAAGAGCAAGGGGCCCCCGTGTCTCCGTGTATTTCCCTCCTGGCTGGCTGGGGTTTGGGCATGATGAAGCCAGAGAGTGGAAATGGAGGGGCTCAGGTGTCCCCAGGGTGGAGACTCCTATGAACTGAAAGGACTGGGCCAGGCCCCTTGCCCCCCAGGTATCCCTTTCCCTCCCTGTAACCACCCCCCCCCCCCCGGCTCTTTCTCCGTGGAGAGGCTGGTGGGGTTGGGTAGTGGGCTGCCTGAGCTCAGAGTCACTCTAAGGAGTGGGCAGAATGGGCTGAGCTCCCCGCTGGCATCAAACCAGATGTGGGCCCTGCCTGGTTGGTGTGGGTGGGCAGCTCTACCCTCTCCTGCTTCCCGACACAGCCCGGGCTGGAGAGTGGCGCCCCTGGCCCTGTCTGGGGCTTGGGGCAGTGGGCAAGAGGAAGGAAAGGTTGAGCACTGCAGGCGGCAGCCTGGGAGGCGTCCCCGAACAAGCCGCCCTCACGGCTTGTCTTCAGGGGCAGGGCTTTCCAGAGGGTCTGCAACCTCAAGCCCCGCTGCCCCCTCGGGTGGAGCAGGGGAGTCAGGATGCTAGACCCGACTGGCCGCTAGCCATGACCACTGTGGGACATGTAAGCTGCCAGAGCCACCACCACAGCCACATAGAGACCAGCCCCCACAGCAATGGAGAGTGTGGCCAGGAAGAGGGCTCTGCGGGAGGTGGTGCTGGCCAGGCGGAAGTCCCCCTTGGAGATGGCCTTGCTGGTCTAGGGAGAGAGATATGCTGATGAACGGGAGCATCCCTGTGCCCAGCAAAACAGCCCCAGCCTGCCAGGCCCCTAACCCCCTCCCGCATATGCTTCTGCCAAGCCCTCTAGTGGAGGAAAGTGGCCAGAGCGGAAGGTCTGGGCCCCACATGCTCTTACCCCCTGGGAGAAGTAGAAGGCGGCAATGCCCAGTGGCCAGAAACAGCAGAGCATGGAGAAGATAGTAAGCCCCAGGTGGTCCCTTGGAGGCAGCGTGAAGAAGCTGTCTTCACTCTCACTCTCTGTAGAGGTTGCGTCACTCTGCAAAACACAAGCTGGGTTTGTGAGCGGGCCTGGGATCACCCAGTGGCAATGATGTGGGGCGCAGGCAGTCTCTTTTCTTGCCAATGGGGGTGTGGGCTGGGCTCGGCGCTCTCTGCCGAAAGCCTTCACAATGGCCCACTGATTCCATCTTTAGGAATTTATCACATGGAAAGAGTCTAAATATCTATGTACAGACGTGTTCATTACCGGGTAGTAATTGTAAAAGGTCAGAAACAATCACAATGCCCAATGACCAGGAGGTTGAGATAATAAGTGATAGAACACCACGTAACCTTTTAAAATCACCTTGTAAAAAGATTAAATTACATGGAGCAATGCTGAAATATGTTGCTTAGAGAGAAAAATCAGGTTATAACACTAGGTACAGCAAGATCTCTCTTGGGAAGTAGGATGGGATAAAAACATGAATATAAAAAGACTGGAAGATCATCTACTAAAATAATAATGTTCTCTTCCAGTGCTTTTCTGTAGTAACTGTATATTACTTATATAGTTTAAAAAACAAGAACAGCCCTGGCTGATGTGGCGCAGTGGATTGAGCACTGGTCTGTGAACCAAAGGGTCACTGGTTTGATTCCCAGTCAGTGCACACGCCTGGGTTGCCAGCCAGGTCCCCAGCAGGGGCTCATGAGAGGCAACCACATGCTGATGTTTCTTTCCCTCTCTTTCTCCCTCCCTTCCCCTCTGTCTAAAAATAAATAAATAAATAAAGTCTTTAAAAGAAAAAAGAACAATAAATGCTATTTGAAAATTAAATAGTGAACCCAAGCTAGTGTCTCTCAAAGTGTGGCTAGCACTTGTGTCAGAAGTGCCTTTCTTGGTAACACACTGATTTCTGGACCCCAAGCCAGGCCTAATCAATCTCAACACCTGGTGTTAGGCCTGGGAGTCTGTATTTTAAACACACACACTCACCTCCTCGTCCTCCTCCTGGTCATCTTCCTGTCCTTGCAGCTCCTCTTGAACCCCATAGGACACAGTCTGGATGGTGACATCCTCTTCTACCTGGCCAGGTTCTGTGGGCCCAGCCTGGGACTCCCTGCTCTCTGTGAAGCTGGTCTCACAGCTGCCTGCCCTGGGCTCCTTGACCGTGTCCCTCCCCAAGAGGCAGCTAGGCCTGTACCAGGCCTCCACGGCCAGCTGCAGGGACCCTGGGTCCAGGAACTGGTGAGCGTGAGCAGGGCCAGCCCCGCCCAGGAGGAAGGAGTAGAGCTTCTCCTGGCACGACCAGCTGGGCGAGGCCTCGGGGTAGGGGTAGGGGCCATGGAGGTGGGCGGGGCTCCGAGGCAGCAGCGGATTCTGTAGTTCACTCAGGCTCTCCATGGTTGGGTGCAGCTCCGGGGAAGGGAATCTGGGCTGGCTGAGTGGTCCGCAGGGAGCCTGCTGGAGCACAAGACAGACAGACTGTGAGGCCAGGGCACCGGGTACAGGACTGGAAGTGGTTAAGCGTGCTGGCTCTGCAGTCGGACTTGCCTCAGACCCAGCCTTTGCCACTGGCCAGCTGGGGGACCTAACTTTTCAGAAACTTCTCCATTTCCTTATCTATGAGTAGGGAATAACAGCTGTACCTACCTCATAGACTTGGTTCGTTCATGTATCCGGTCAGGAAACATTTATTGGGCATCAACAGCTCTGTGCCAGGCACTGGCAGATGCTGGGGTTTGATGGTGAGGAAAGTGGGGAGGAGGAGAAGAGGGATGCAATTTTTCTTCACGGATCTTAGGCTGCTGGAGAAGGTGGCTGCCCTGAGGAAGTACAGCAGGGAGTGCGAGAATGCACGATGGACTCACACAGAGGCGCAGGGAAGGCTGTGGATCTGAGATCTGAAGGGAGGGAACTGGTGGACAAGGCGAGGGGACGGGCGCACATTTCATGCAGAGGCCAGATAAAGCATGGAAGGTCTGAGAGCCTGCGAGGAGGCTGGTGTGGTTCAGGGTACAGGGGGAGGCGTGAGATGGGGGTGTGGGGCCAGGCCACGCAGGCCTGTTGGAGTCTCAGGGGGCTTCACAAGTCTCGGCAGGTGTGATAAGATGAGATTTGGATCCTGAAACCTTCCCGTGTGGGGAGAGGTTTGGAGAGGGCTGGGCTGACCGTGACCTCAGTAGGAGGCTTTGCTTTGGCTTCAGGTTAGCTGAGGACAACTGAAACTCAGTGGGGAGAGATACAGAGAAAAGGGCGAGCCTTGGGAGATACTGACAGGACTTGGTGGCAGGTGGGATACTGGGTTGAGCGAAGATTTGTTCTAGGGTTACATGGGACCACGCTCAGCGAAGAGCTCAGCATGTGCCACAAGCTCCCAGGTGTTGATCTTCCTGGGGGAGGATGCTCCTCCCCAGGTGTGGTCTAAGGCAGATGCACCTTTGGTTAACCTCCCCTCTAAAGCAAAGTTTGACATTGGGAAGTCCCTGTGGAATCTAAGGCAGGGCCTCCTGGGTGCTGAGATCTGGACTTGCATATCCTACCTGCAAGTATAGACACATTCAAAGGCTGGAGTATAGACACACTCAAAGGCTGGAGTATAGACACACTCAAGAGCTGTCTCTTCCTCCTTCAGCCAGCGCTGAGCACCTACTGTGTACCTGGGAGGGGCACATAACAGGGGCTCAGGGCTGGCTGAAGGAGGGAAAGGCAGCCCTTGAGTGTATCTACACCAGACCCACACAACTCTGGGGTGTGCCAGGTAGACGCAGAGTATGGAGAGAAAGGAGGGGAAGGCCAGGTGGCCCCCGGGACCCGGTTCTCTGCCTCCGTCATGAAGCTAGAGGGTGACAGGGTCATGTGGTCATGTCTTGCTCGGGATTTATAATTCAAAGATCAGAGAGTCCGTCCTGGCCTTGATTCTTCGGTCAAATATTTATGTCCTTCTGGGTTTCCTGATCTGCCAAGTGCAGATGATAATTCCTGCCCTCCCCACAAGGTTGTTTTGAGGATCAAAAGAGATGGCAAGATTTGGAAGCAGCCCAAGTGCTCATCAGTAGATGAGTGGGAAAAAAAAGGCTTTGGTACATTTACACAATGGGCGATAAGAAAGAAGAGAATCTTACCCCTTGTTGACAGCATGAATGGACCAGGAGAGAATTAAGTGAAATAAGCCAGTCAGAAAAAGACAGATACCACACGATTTCACTCATATGTGGAATCTAATGAACAAATAAACTAACAAACAAAATAGAAGCAGATTCATAGATACAGAGAACAGACTGACAGCTGTCAGCGGGGAGGGGGTTGGAGGAGCTGGGTGAAAGAGGTGAAGGAATTAAGCAAACAACAACAACAACAACAACAACAAACCCCAAACCCCATAATTCATAGATATAGACAACAGTATAGTGGTTACCAGAGGGAAAAGGGGGTGAGGGGGAGGTAGAAAAGGGTAAAGGGGAGATAAATGGTGATGGAAGGAGAACTTGACTTTGGGTGGCGAACACACAATACAATACACTCGTATACAGATGATGTATTATAGAACTGTACACTTGAAACCTACATAATTTTATTAACCAATGTCACCTCAATAAAATCAATACATATTCTAAAAAAATAAAAAGATGGCAAGACACAAGTGCATTGTGGATTAGGTATGGGATGGGCCTCTGCCCGTGCCTCTAGGCTTCGGTCTTCATCCGTGCAGGCTGTCTCCAGCTTAATGGTAAAGGGAAAAGGGGGAGAGATTTTTGTCCCCTGGGCTGGATTTATCTAGGGCCCCTCCCCAGTCTTATTCCCCATCAAGTATTCAAAGCCTGGCAAAGGGCTACTTCTACTTCTGCTGCAAGAGAAACGAAAGGATGCTAGAAAGCTGGTTCTTGGGAAACCTGAAGACAGCGTGGCCCAAGAATGGTACCCAGGGAAAGGGACAGTGAGGGGAGGGAGGGAAGTGCCAAGCATTGGGAGTATGTCCGTAGGGGGCTGGGCTCTCTGGCTGCCCTGCTGTGAGGGCAGAGGGTGGGCTGTTGCCTGCTGGAGGCGAAGGGGCAGGAGGAGGCTGCCCATGCCTACGGCTCTGAGCCCCTGAGAGGTGCAACGTCTGGAGCGGGGGCTTCAACAATGTCTAACGGAGAACCCAGTAGGGGCGCAAAGAGAGCATGTGGCCCAAGTGTGTCCAACTCTTCATCCAGGAGGGGAAAAATGGTGCTGGAGGCGTTGGGCTGCCATGCACCTGGGGGCTTTGCTGGTGCGTTAACCAGTTGCAAGTCCCGTTTGGGCTGTCACCCACTGTGTCAGGAGCTTCTCCCCATGCAGAGAAGGGCACACGGGCTTGGGAGGGGGTGGAGCTTAAGTCACAGCTCACAAATGCAGGGGCCTCACTACTTCTCTCTCTTTCTCTCCAGGGGTCAAAACTGCAGGGACCCCTCAGACTACAGGGATGTGGAGGGGCTCCTTCCTGCAGATGGGGAGCTGGGGGTGCCCACAACAGAGGTCTTGCAGGGCCAGGCTTAGGTCTGGGCTCCTCTGGGCAGATTCCCAGCAGGCCTGGTGTCTTTTCACCCACAAAGGCAGCTCCTGAGCCCCTGTCACAGCCTCCCTTACACCAGCGGATGGGGCCCACAGATGTGGAGTTGACGGGCATGTGACCATAAGGCTCATGCGTTTGGTGGTCGGGGACACAGGGCTTCCCTTCCTGACCCGCCCCCACTAGCTTTTTGACCTGGTTCCTCAGTTCTCCCATCTGTAATAATAGGGGCTGAATTAAATGGTCACTGATGTCCACAACGGCACTAACATTCCAGGATCCCAGAGGCTTAAGGCGCCGCGCAGCAGTGATATCCCCCCACTCTTTGTCACCTTTCAAGAATCAGGGGGAGATGAGCAGGTTCAGAGCAAGAATGAGCGCAGAGTGGTCTCCTCCCTACTGTGGCCCCGCGGAGCAGATTGAGGGAGGCAAAGGAAAGGCAAGACACCTACTTGCCAGATGAACAGTGGAGCCATGGTGTCATCTCCTGGCTTCCCAACTGCCCCTAGGCTGCCCTCCTCCCAGCCCTGCCTGCCCCCATTTTGCCCACCCTCTGGGATTGTAGGACTTGGTTCCCAAAGGTCCCCCAGCCTCCCTGCCAGCTGGCCTTAATTTATCCCCGTCTACTTACAGCCTTGAGCGTCCTTGCTGCCACCGTGCGGGCAGAGGTGTGCAGGGCCTTTCAGCAGCCTGCAGTAGGGGCCCTCAAAGCAGATGAAGGCATCCAGCTCACTCCCCTGCCCGCTGCCCTGCTTCACCAGGGGTCTTGGCTGGTCACTAATCACATGTCCAATCCCCCAGAAGGAAAACAAGGAATTGGGTCCTGGAGCTCTGCAGGCTGCGAGGGCATCTGCAGGGCGCTGCTCCAGGGCAGGCGGGGGCAGCTGAGTTCCAGCTCGCCCTCCTGCTTTTGTCAGCCACCCTCTTTGGGTCAAAGCACACCCAGCTATGCTTCTGGCACCCAAGTCACACAGCCTTTCCTGGACTGTGCCATTAGGCAAGGCTTCTCAGCACTGCATTGCACAAAGATATATGATCCTGGGTTTTCCACAATAGGGAAAGACTGAAAGCCATCTGAATGTCCAATAATCAGCGACAAGCTAAATAAATTATGGTACCACAATGCAAGGTGGTACAGGCCTTCAAACAGGTTTACAAAGAGGAATGACATGAGAAAGTGCTCACTGCAGACTTAGTGAGAAGGCAGGAAAGAAAACGGTGTGTGCATGTAATCTCAATTCTAGCAAAATGTCAATAGCAATTATCTCCAGGGATGGGAGCACAGGTGTTTTTACCATTTTCTTTTTTACATCATGGTTTTTCAGTTTTCCACATTTATTTTTTACAATGAGCATGTACTACTTTTAAACCAGAACAAATTAAGTGCATAGATTTTTTCTGAACCAAATTATCTAAAATCAGTTTAAAACTTCCCGAGGCTGGAGGGCTCCTTCTGAGGCCAAGCACAGCATCAGGGCCTACCCCGTCTAGAGGCCGAGCACAGCATCAGGGCCTACCCCGGCACACACAGACGGGCACACGTGCACACAACCTCCACTTCTGATGCGGCAACCAAGCTAGGGGCTGCAGCACCTGTTCCTGTTGGCAGCCAAGGGTCACAGTTCTCTAACAGGCGTGTTCTCCCTATAACCTGCTAGGGCCACACAAGAGTTCACTGAGCTGATCCCAGGGCCAAGCACTGAGCTCTGGCCTGGGGTTCTCAGCCCTTGTCCTGGCCTTTTGGCCTGTTGCTTAGGGCTGCTTCTCCCTGTTCCCTAGAGTAAGAGACCGGTTTCAAAGCAGGGCAATATTCATCCCTACCTCCACTGCCTGGCCCGCCCTGGACTCCGTGTGCCTACTGAGCGTGCAGTATTGTGTCCCTGGCTACTTGCTGGTGAGCATGCCTGTGTGAGAGTGTGTATGTGCACACATGTGTGCACTCTGATCGAGAGAACAGACCGAGTTGGGATTCTGAAGCTAAGGAAATTACTCCAAATTGTGCATTTGAAGCTACATGTCTGGGTCCCACAATAGGAGAGGGAGAGAAGGTGAATCTGTGAGGCCACAACCCCTGGCTTGTTTTCTTTTGAGCTGAGAACTGAGCTGGACCCTAAGGCTTTCCAGTCCCTGATTTGGGGACAGAAAGCACACTGCCACTTCTCTGACCAGGGACAGGAAGCCATCCAGAAATCCACTAGGGTCCAATGACAGCCTCCCACTGGAGTCCGCGACTGTACTGGAGTCCAATCATAATACAGTGTAACATCAGTGTGCTTATCTCTCCGATGTATGAAAGGGGTGGAAGGTGTTGATTTCTAACAGCTTGGCTCAATATGACCCTGGGATTCTATCGGGAAAAGAAGAAGAATAACTTAACACATTGAAATTTTTGCCACGTGCCAGACGCTGAACTGTTCTCAATGCTCATTTTGACTCTAATTCTAGTGGGAGGACAAAGATAGGATGGGGGCTTCCTCTTCTGGCTGCGGGTAGACAAACTCCTATCACACTAAGCCTGCTAAAAATGGATAGAAAGAGGTGGGGGGGGGGGAATATGGGAGCATCGAAGAATCACTGAGGGAGAAAGAACTTGAGGGGTCAAAGTGCCGGGGTCCCAGAGGAAAGAGAAGCACAGAGCAGGGCAGCCTGGCCCTCGGCACCACTTCCTCTGCTTCTAGCGGTGTCCACGGTGTCCGCGGCAGCCAGGGAGAACAACTGGAGTTCAGGGCCTGTTAAGGAGGAGGGGACCCAGAAAACATCCCCAGTTTTCCACCTCTTTAGGACCCCTAGGAGTGGGAGCAAATCAGAAACCAGACAGAAAGCAAGTTGTGAATCAGCTCTGTCCCTAATTGGATTAAGGTGATCTGCACACAACCTGGCTGCCTGCCTGAAGCGCAAGTCGTCTCAGGGCTGTGGTTCTGAACCACGGGTGTGCGCTAACAACACCTGGAGGACTCGTTAAAGCCAGGCTTCTGGCTTCCACCCTCACACTTAACGATTCCGGGCTGTACCTGGGCATGCACATTTGTAACAAGTTCCCGGTGATGCTGGAGCTGCGACTCCAGGGACTATGATTTAAGAACCACAGCTCTTGCCCTGCTGGTGTGGCCCATGTGACTGGGCATTGTCCTACCAAACAAAAGGTCATGGATTCGATTCCTGGTCAGGACACATGCCTGGGTTGCTGTCTGGTCCCCAGCTGGCAACTGATTCATGTTGCTCTCAAGCATTGATGTTTCTTTCCCTCTCTTTCTCCCTCCCTTCCCCTCTCTCTAAAAATAAATAAATACAGCCTTAAAAGAAAAAGAACTACTCTGAGCCGTGGCCGGGTAGCTCAGTTGGTTAGAACATTATCCCTCTATGCCAAGGTTGTAGGTTCAATCCCTGGTCAGCGCACATACAACAATCAACCAATGAATGCGTAAGTAAGTGGAACAACAAATCGATGTTTCTCTCACTCTCCCCCCACTCTTTCTTCTCCCCTCCCTCTCTCTCTAAAATCAATTAAAAATCTTTAAAATGTCCACTGCTCTGATAATCACTGAAAGAAGAGTCTAAAAACGTCTAACCAGTAAGCTAGTCAATAATAAAAATACTTGAATACCCAAAATGAGACAAGATCGAAAAAAGAATATAGAACCAGTCAGACAAATAGAAAACAAATAGTACGATGTTAGACTTACACTTGACTATATCAACAATCACACTGAATGTGAATGAAATAAGATTGCCCATAAAAAGGCAAAGCATATTATTCCATTTATATGGAATTTGAAAGAGGCAAAACTACAGGGCTCAGGGGCTGCTAAGAGCCAGGAGCTGGGGCAGGGGATGGACCGCAAAGGGGCATGGGGACTTTCTGAATGATGGGACTGTTCTATGCCTGGATTGTGGTGGTGGCTACATGACTGTATTTCACAGAACTCACTGAACTGTATACTGAAGATTAATGAATGACTTTTATTGTATGTCAAAATGGATTATTTTGTCTTTTATTTTATTTTTTAAATTTATTTTTCAATTGTAGTTGACATACCGTATTACATTGTTTCAGGTGTACGCAACAGCGATTAGACATTGATGTACCTTACGAAGCCATCACCCCCGGAAGACTAGCACCCCTCGACACCACACAGTTACAATATTATTGGCTCTGTCTGTGCTGTACTTCACACCCTTGTGACTATTTCAAAACTGATTTTTTAAAAAGACTAAAACTGAATTTTTACAGTAACAAAATTCAACTATATGCTCCTTACAGTAATGCACCTTGAATATAAAGGTACAAAAAAAGGCCCTGGCTGGTGTGGCTCAGTGGACTGAGTGCTGGCTTGTGAACCAAAGGGCCGCTGGTTCGATTCCCAGTCAGGGTGCATGCCTGGGTTGCCGGCCAGGTCCCCAGTTAGGGGTGCATGAGAGGCAACCACACATTGATGTCTCTCTCCCTCTTTCTCCCTCCCTTTCCCCCTCTTTAAGAATAAATAACAAATAAAATAAAATAAACACAAAAAAAATTTAAAGTAAAAGAATGAAATAATAATAACACCACCTCACACTTACCAAGTCTTTCTTGTGTTCCAGGCACAATTCTAAATGCTATAGATTATCTTATTTAATTCTTAGTGCAGCCCTATGAAGTCTGTGCCATCATTCTCTCCATTTTACAGATGAAGACATGGGGGCATAAGACAGTTTAAAGTGCCCGCGAGCACACAGCTGGGGAGTGGTGCGCTGGACAGGGCCCCTGGAAATATGACTGCAGAGTCACTGTGCTCTAATGCCACTCCCAGTCAGCTACCATTTACTGTTCGCTTTGTTCCGAACACCAGGCCAGGTGCTTCAAAGGCAGTATCTCATTTAATCCATTATCCTTCACATGTGGGTGAACTGCAGCTCAGAGAGGTTAAACAGGTTCTCTGAGACCACTCAGCAGGAGCACGGCAGAGCCCTATTTGACCCAGGTCGGACTGACCCGAGCTCCCGCTGGTGTGAACAGCATCGAGTTCTCCAGGTGGGCTGCAGGCTGGGGCCTCGAGTTGGTTTGCTGTACACAGCACCTGGTGGGCTTTCAAGTGCCTGGGAAGAGGCATCACGAACACTGCTTTAAAGAAGGCCAAGGGGACAGTGTGATGTGTGACTAGGAGTTGGGTCATATCCTTGGTGTGGGGCTAGCTCTTATCAGAACCCTATAAAATTATAGTTAGTTACTATTTACTGCATGAAGCTGGCTATTATTATTTCCCATTTTCAGGTGAAAAAATTCTCACTCAGAAAAGTTAACTTGCCCAGGATTAAACAGTGACAGAAAACTCAAGTGTAATTGAGGTCAAAGCTTGGGCTTTCATTACACGCCTTTCAGAGCCTACCTCTGAGTAGACGGCCGTGGTAAATGGTGTGGGTGAGGGAGGTGGGGGTTTGGTCTTGAATGGGTTAAAATCAGAGATGGGAATGGAAAAGGAGAGCTTTAAGAAAAGATTAAGAGATTTGGGGTGATTTAGCAGCCGAGGGGTGGCTGCCTAGATAAACTGAAGGTCTGGATTCATATAAACACAGAGCCATTGTGAAAAGCTGAACTGCTCACTGTTATCTCTCAGTGCAACAAGAGAAATTGCCTCTCAGCTGAAAGATAAAAGCCAGGACTTCCTAGTAAGGCAGAAGATTAAATATAAATGATTAAAATCCAGGGAAAAGGTGAAACCTTCAACAATAGGCGCTAGACTACCCTCTAGTCAGATAATATGTAAACTGTTATACAAACTGTAAAGTGTGACTATGGTGGCTGTTTGTAGATGGCTTGAGGCTGGATCTGATGATTTCTGGCCTATAAGCAAAAGGCCACCAAGCCAGCTTGGGGTCCTGGCTGTAGCTCCTGCATCTGTCAGTAAAGAGAGGAAGTTGGGGCAAAGATGGGGAGGAGGCAGAAGCTGGCAGAGTCAGAGTGGAGGGAAAATGGGGGAACTTAGCTTTCCCTGCTTCGTTTGTCTCAGGAAGCTAACACAATTAATTATCCTTTCTTTCTCCTCTGTCTTCCACAGCTCCTAACTTCCAGTCCTTCCTGACAAGCATTTAAACATATTGTTTTTCTTCCTTGCTTAGAAAATAAATCAACTGTGATGACTGTAAAACCTGTCTGCAAATACTGTGACATTTCTCCACTGAGGAGTGGGGGTCTACGTCCCTCCTCTTGCAGCTGAGTGGGTAAGCAACTGCTTCAACCACAAAGCAAAGCAAAAGCGGCGCTAGTGACTTCAGAAGCCGGGTGATACGAGGTCATGCGCCTTCCACCTTGCTTGCTGGAACACTCCCTCTAGGAACCTGAGCTGCCGGTACGTGGTTGGATGACTCTGAGGCCGTCATGCTGGCGAGGCCATGTGTGTAGAGCCCCCTGTCGATGGAGCCCACTGAGCCCAGCATCCGAGTCATCCTTGCGATGGCATGCACGGGAGTGAAGCCACCCTGGACTCTCCAAAGCAGCCCATCTGTCACTTGAATACCACTGGCTGAGCTCTGTGTGTGCAGGAATGTCTCACCCCCGAAGTCCTGATGTGTCATAAAATGTCTTTGGTTTTAGCCACCGAGTTCTGGGCTGGCAACAGATAACTGGAACATCTTTCCTCAGTGCCACTTCTATCTTTCAGCTCCTGTCCCCTCCCTTCCCTTCGCTTCACAGCTGCATTTCTCAGAAGTACTGTCTCTACTCACATCAGATTACTCCAGCTCCTGGCTCCAAAGTCACTTCCTCAGGGAGGGCGTCCCTATCTCCTGGGTCTAGATTGAGATTCCCAGGTTATCTGCTCTCCAGGCTCCAGCTCTTCCTCTCAAGTCGCTTATCACAGTCTCTACTTACACACGTGTGATTCATGGATTAGTGTCTTTCTCCCTTACCAGACTGTGAGCTCCAAGAGGGTGGGGCGTGCATCTGTTGCTGTCCTCCCCGCAGCCCCTGGCCTGGCATGTAGTAGGCACGCATTCAACAGTTGATTTCATGAGTGAGCGAGCGAGCTAGACGGGCTGAGGCTCCCTCATAGGAAAGTACTTTCCAGGATCTGGGATGGATGGGACGCACATGGCCAGGTCACATTTAGTTCTTCACAACAAACATTTCTTGAGCAGTTACTTGAGATGCAAAAATACACATGAAGTGGTACCTGCTCTGAAGAGGGATGGGCAATACAGACTCGCAAATACAGACTTTCAATGCAATGGACTAAGCTGTGTGAGCAGCACACAGAGTGCTACGGTGGCGCACTGACGCAGGAACCCTACCCAGGGTGGGAGCGGAGGCAGCACTGGGAACTACGAAGAGACTTGCAGAGCAGGTGACATCTGAATTGAGTCTTGAAGAAAGAAGATGAGTCATCCGGGTGAGACAATGAGGGGAGGGCATTTCTAGCAGAGGTGGCAGCACAGAAGCACGGGGTAGGGGTATGGAGGGGAGGCCAGGGTGCTTTGTTTGGTATGATGGAGTGAGGCAGGAGAGTGGGGGAAGGTCTCCTCCTCCCTTCAGAGAAGTTCTTCCGGGCGGGCAGTGGGGGCCAATGATAGTTGTAGCAAGGAAGCGATATGGTTGTGCCTGGGTTTTATAGCACTCGGGTTGGCAGCCACGGACAGAAAGGATTTCAGGTGACCGAGAAGGGAGGAGAGGAGTCCTGTGAAGAGGCTACTGTAAAAACAGAGGCAGGAGAGGATGAAGGCCTGAACCTAATCCAGGGCCCAATGGATGGAGAGGAGTCGTGCCTGAGGGACAGTTACGAGGCCAAATAAGTGGGACCTTGTGGTTCACTAGAAGTGAGGGAGGGGGAGGAGCCAGGAATGACTCCCAGCTTCCTGGCTTGGTCAGCTAAGCAGAAGGTGATTCCACCAGCTGAGGCAGAAAATCTAAGGGGAGGCTGCTGGCTCAAGAAGGCAGCCTGAGCACAAACAACCCCCTCTTCTCCTTCTTCAAGTTCTATTAAAATGAACTTTTAGGGCATATCTATCTATTTTTAAAGGATAAAAATCATAACATTGGAAAAGGGAAAAGAAAAATATCAGTGGGCCAGAAGTACTGAGGAATTTCTGGGGGATAAAGAGCAGATAAAATTTCTTGGTGAAGAAATCTGCAGCCCCAAACGCCAGAGGTAAGAACAATTCCCATTCAAGGCAGAGGCCTGTTAGGGAAACAAACGTACTCAGCTTCCAAGGAAATCCACACCAGCTGCCTATGCTAGTCAACACCTTCTTTTATTCATAAGTCTGAATGGACACAAAGGAATAATGAATACATGAAAATGAAAGAAAAAGTATAAAATGACAGAACAAACGACCCAGTAAGATCAGAAGCATCCAAGTTGTAGAAAAAATCTTTACATTTTTAAAACTATAGTTTATACTTTTTAAAATGTATTTATTTTTTATAGAGAGAGGAAGGGAGAGAGAGGAACATTGGCGCGAGACAGAAACATCAGCTCTCATATGTGCCCTGACCAAGGACCAAGCCCACAACTTAGGCATGTGCCCTGATTGGGAATAGAACCGGTGACCTTTCACTTTATGGAACAATGCTCCAACCAGCTGAGCCACACCATTCAGAGCAAGATCTTTAATTTATTTTTTAATTCATATTCTTGCAGAGATGTGAGAGGGTGTTGCATCTCTAAGACAAGAACAAGCTGCTATGTAAAAGGAGCAATCAAAGACATAAAAGTATTTGGGAAACTGAAAATAATTGCCTAAATTTTCACAAATTTAATGCAGAGACTTGGTAATAGAATGGACACAGTTAAGAACCAACTTTTTAACATAAGAGAAACTTAAACTTCCCCAAAATATAGAGCAAAAAGACCAAAAGATGGAGCATATGAAATAAAGTTAAGAGATATGGAGGATCGTCCCAGAGGTCCAACATCCACCCAACAGGAGGTTCAGAAAGACTAGAGGAAAATAATAATTAAAGGAACAGAAGCAGAAAGCATTTCCTGAGTTGAAAGGAATCAGAATATTTAGATTGAAAAGGCCCACCAAGTTTCGAGCTGGAAATATGAAACACACATGCATCCAAGAGCAGGATGGGAAGGAGAAGTGGATGAGTTTGGTCTTGAAGTGTTTTGGGGGTACCAGGGGAGAAATTCCCTGTGGCAATTGAATGTGTGGAGTTGAAGCCCTGGGTAGTTGGCTGGAGAGAGACTTGGGAATTATTGAAGGACCTGTGGAGAGGGGGGAGAAGGGAAGAGGGCCAAGGAAGGGAGCCCAGGAAAGAGAAAAAACAGTCGGAACACGTCTCAGCGCATAGAACTGTTCTAAGGTGCCGTGTTCCAGGAGAAAAAAGTTGACCCTGTTTTCTATCCACTGCCACACTGGGCTTCCAGGGGCTGGACTGGAAAGGTTCACTGCCCCTGGAGGATGGGACTGTGGCTGACAAGAGTGAAAATCGCTGGGCAAGTAGTTCATTTTCAGGCAGAAATCAGATTTTTATTCTCACTGAAACAACCTGTCTCCACTGAAGCAGCTCATTCCCAACCACTTACAAGCAAACAGCATCTGATGACAGAAGACAGCACACATAATGAGGAGTTAGAGCATTGGGACCTCACTCCCTGCTTGGTTTGCCTGGGGTGGGGGTTGCGGGGTGGCAGCTGCAGGGAGGAGGGAGGAGAGAGGGTACGGGAGGAGGCAAGAGATGAGAAAACAGGGATATGGAGAGTAAGGATGCGATCAGTCTTTATTGTCCCTTGGCTTGTAGCAGAAGATACCTTGCTGAAGGCAGAATGCCTGAGAAGGGAAGGGGGCTGGAAAATGTCAAAGGTTTAAGGAACTGAAATGTTTCTTCTTGCCAAAGCGAAGGCCGTTTCTTCTGCTTCTTTCCTCCCTGGAGTGGTGTACTTTTGGGACTGGAAGTTCCTCCAGGACGCACAGATGAATTGGCTTTTGGATCTGAAGGTAATTAATAATGTGCAGATTTCTCTGTTCTCTTCCTCTTTCATTTTGTGTGTGCCACCCAGGGGAAGGGACTTGCATATGTGTATTTCAATGTTTCAATCTCTTTCTTACACATGCGTGCACGCGCACACACACATCATTTCTTAATGACATTCATGTCTTCCTCTTCCTCAGACTTCTCTCATCCCCAGCCCCAGATAACTAAGACCACCCTGTTGTGGGCCAGGGCTGACTCCCTTCTTCCCTTTGAAGCCTTGCAGAGGGGTGCAGAGTAGCCGCCTCAGCAGGGAGGGGCAGGAGGGGAGCACAAGGAGGGAGTAGTTTTTCCCTGCTGGGCGAGAAGCCAGATGTGCCTGTCTGGTGACCAGAGACGCCCTGAACCCTGACAGCTCTGGGGGTGGGGTGTCCAGCAGACGGCCGTGGAAGGAGGGGTGGTGCACGGTTCCAGCCCCATCAGTAGGCCAGCACCCCCACCGACCAGTCTTGCAGAACAGAAAGCCCCTCTCTATGGTTGCTGCTGCTACTGCCGCTGTCACCTTGTTAGGAGGGTTAGTGACTGTCCATTAACTCTGAGGAGCTGATTCTTGCCAGTGCTGCACCAACAGCTGGGAGCCAGAAAGTGCTGACACGGGGGGAGGGGGCAGTCATGGGTAAGGGGGGGGTCACTGGCATGGCTTACTCAGCTCTACCCGAGTGCCAATTAGCTTAGGTTTTTCTGCACATCAGCCAGGCAGGCCTGCCACAGTTGAGGAAAATTATTGTCACAGAAGCTCATTTTGTTTTTATATTAAAAAAGCTCTCCCAGGGATGGATCTTGACTGTCCCCTCCTTCCATCGTCTTAGGAGGGGGAACCCAGTCAGGGAGGGCTCTGGGAGGAGATGGCCAAGGACTGGGTCCCTAGCCTTCGGCTGCTGACAAGGGTGTGCGTGGGAGGGGGGTTGCTTTCCTGGCCCCTTGGCTTGGGGGCAGCAGCCCCCACTCTGTGTGCACTCAGGGCTTTCCCAAGAAAATTTGGAAGAGTAGGGGATCTAAAGAAAACGCTAAAACTGTAAATGTCCTTTTCTTAGTTATCGTCTCTCCATTCCACTGCATTCATAATATCCAGTTCTTCACTGAAAGGACATTGACTCACTCTTCTGTCAGGGTTATGAAGCTGGTATCCTGCATTCAAGGAAAACTTAGGGATTTGTAGGCTCAGAACAGCCCTCAGATTGTCCCACAGAACATCAGAATAAAACCCATCTAGTTCAACCCTCTTTTACAGTTGAGAAAACTGAAGCTTACAGAGGGGAGGGGACTGCCTGAGACAGTCACTGAAAGACCTGGGACCAGAACACAAGGCTCCTGAGTTCCAGTCAAATGTTTTTATTCTGAGATATTTTAAAACTTCATTCTCTTATTTTACACCCAATTACTGAGTCCTTACTACCTTCCAGGTGCTATGGGGGAGAGGAGGTGTGGAAGGAAGCAAAGAGATAAAAACAACACAATCTTTGCCTTCAAGGAGCTGTTTCCCTAGATCTGTGATTCTTCGGGGAAAAAAAATAAAAACTGTGAGTCAGACTCTCACCCTATATTGTCTTCTATAGGTGATGGAATGGGAGAAGGGCAGAGAACCCTTTTAGCTCCTCAAGATTTGTAGGTTGGGTTTTGCAGACTCTGGAACCCCAGGGAGGCCAAGGGCAAAGGGAGCCAAAGCCAGGCTGGGAGAAAAGGGGGTAAGGGTGACAGCGACAGGTCACTGCCAGCAGGGCTGGCTGGTGGATGGACACAGTGATAACAGCTCATGCTGGACTTCAATCAGGACATTGTTCCATGGAGTCCCGAGGCAGTTGTCTGAGGCGAACACAGCAGCTACCTTATTCTCACATTAGGGATGAGGAAAGTGAGGTTCAGAGAGCTCAGGTAACTGGGCTAAAGCCCATCAATGCCAGTGCCCAGCCAGGAACTGCTAGCCCGGTGCCCGTCCCACCACAGGGGGTGGGGAAGTTGTTCTGAGATGGAGGGATGGAGACAAGGCCAGGGTCAGCCACAGCGACAGGCCAGCCTCCCCTACGCAGTTTTATTTTGACTGCTACATTGTGGCACCCAGAGAACTCTGCTCTGAAGAACTGGAAGCACGTTGCAGGCCTGAATGAGCTCATCCAGCTCAGTCTTGCCAAAAGAGGAAGGACTCCAAACAGAGGTTCTGTTTAGGGTCACCAGCATTGAGGCACATCATTGCAAACAGGACTCAGGTCTTCCCACTCTTTGCCCCCATGCACCAGGCGGTGTGATGTGAAACCAGCCTCCTTCCATAAGAGCCAAGAGGGCCACAGGGAAAAAATTAAGGTATCTTCTGGCACCTCTTTCCTTCCCTGGAGAAATGGGTTAATAGGTCCTGAGGGGCCTGGCCCATCCCTTGGCCCAAGGGTCACTTGCAGGGCACAGAAATCTGAAGGCAGTCACCCTGATGAGGAGGCTTGGGGAAGGGGAGGGCAGCTGGGAGGCTGGTTCAAATTTCCCTAGTGTCGCAGAACCCTGGTGGGGACGGGGGTACCAGGGAGTCCATGAGACTCTCCTCTCACAAGCGTTCCTGGTGGGCAGGGTGTTTCAGAGCTGCCTGAGGTTGGGGTCAAGGCCTGGTGGTGTGGGGTCAGGGTGCTCAGGAGCCTGTCTGGGCCCCAGTCCCTCAGGCCCCTGTCACCCTGTAGGGTGAGGGGTGGGGATGGACTTGGCGCGTTCTCTGGTGGAGTGCGCATCCCTGAGAAGGGCCCCGCTGTCCTCCCAGGCTCAGTCCCGGCTCAGCGCCCAGCTCTGAGCTCCCGATGCGCCCCAGACGTCCCCTTACCTGTCCTGTCGCGGACGGTCCCGCCTCCTTCGCGGGGCTCGGGGGCCCGGCATGGGCCGGTGAGCAACGGCGCCCCGCCTCGTGGCCGCGGCGGAACTCCCAGGAGGGCACCGCTGCGCCGGGCCCCGGGTCACCGCCGCCGCCGCCGCCGCCGCCGCCGCTTCAGCACAACGGACAGCTCCCGCCTGCTGCCAGCCGCGGCCGCCCGCCCCGCCCGGCGTGGTCCCGGGAGCCCGGCATCCCGGCCCGGCCCCGCCGCCGCCGCCGCCGCGCAGCCCGCAGCCTGGCCCGAGGCGGCTCCGCGCCGACCTGGGAGAGCAGCCAGGAGGGTCCCCTCTTCCCCGCCTCCCGCCGCCGCCTCCCTCTCGCCTCCGTGTTTCGTGCTCCCTTCCACGCTCCGGAATCAGCCCACCAGGCGCTCCGGACCCAGCGCCGGGCGGGGCGGGGCGGGGCGCGAAGCCGGGGGAGCCGGCGGAGGCGGCGGAGCGAGGGGCGCGAGGCTGCCACGGGCTCCTCTGGCTCCTGGAGCCCAGTCCTTTCTCCCCAGATTGCTCTCGTGCTCCCCGAGAATCAGTGCGAGGTCCTCGGGCTTTTTGAAGCGTTTTTGGAGCTCCTAGGCGCCCAAGCCCTGAGTTTTAATATTGATGTACGCTAAACAGAAAAAGAAGCAAACAAAAAAACATTCATTGAACGCCTACCATTTATCAGGCACCACGCAGGTTTTTATGCTTTTAACCAATATAATTTCATTTAATTTTTAAACAAATCTATAAGGCAATACAATCTCCCCCTCCCCCATTTTACTCATGAAGACCCTGGGCTCATAGAGATTAAATCTCTTCCTGTGGTGGCAACAGTGCTGTGCTGGGAAATGCAAGGGCTTTAAAGACCATGGGCCTGAGTTTTAGTCCTGGTTGTCCCACTTATTAAAACTACATAATCTTAAGCAAATTACTTAACCTCTCAAAGCCTCGTTTCTCATTAGCAAAATGGGAGAGCTGTATCCACCTCATAAGGGTCATACGAGGACAAAGTGAGATGATAGATGTGACACGCTGCCTCCCAATAGGCCATCACTGGGTAAGCCTTCCCCTCAGCTATGCCAGAGCGAGATCTGAGCCCCGTGCCCAGGGCCTCCAGCGGCTTGTCTGCCCCACCGGGCGCCTCTCACCACACCCTTCGCTTCAGTTTTCTTTTTGTAGCATGGGGACACCCTCATCTTGAGGGTTATGAGTGGATGAGGCTATTTTCCAACCTCCCCAGAAGGTCTTGAGTCTCACCCCAGTACCAGGGGGTTGGGAGGGGAGAGTACTTCTATTTCATGAAGGTCAATAGGGGCCTGCAAAGTAAACCCTAGAGCAGGGTGAAGCCAGGGCCGGGGCTGGCATCCCATCCAAGGTGCCACGGCGCACTGAGCAGTGGGCTCCCAGGCCCCTCTGTTCACACCCAAGTCACTACCTGCCACATGACCTGGGGCACCTGGAGTGATTCCATTTAGTTCCCAACAGGCACTGTTGGAGCCAGAAGCCCTACCCACCCCCACCTTCTCGTCATGGAGCATGGGCCCCCTCCTCTTCAGGGGTGGTCAGGATGCTCCCTCAGCCTTGTGGTCTGTCTCAGAGCTGGTATTGGTGTTTAACCTGTTGGGTGTTAAAAATGTTCTTGCTCTTATTGCCTCTGCCACATTAGAGGGGAAGCCCCGGGGTTAGGGAGGCTCTTGGACCACTCATCTGAGGCCCTTTAGGCATCGGTACACCGCCCACCCCCACCAACCCCCACACACGTCCACACAGGACACTGTTCTCTTGTGTCTGTGTGCCCTCTTGCTTCTTTGGTCCTCTCCGGCCCTGCTCTCAGAGGGCCCCGCGGTCCCCTTCTTGGCCTCGGCCTCCTTCTGCTCCTTCCCTCCCTACCTTGGCTCTGCTCCAAGTCTGGGCTGCATACCGAATTACTAATCAAAAGGATAATAGAAAAGCCAGTGAAGCAAAAGCCACAAGTAAATTCCCAATACTAATGTTGATAATTACATGCTGTTGCCTGGAGGGAAAACTTGAAGAGAGGCCGTTGGTACTGTGTCAAGGGCCCTGGCTGGGGCACAACGAGACCTGAGTTCTAGTCCGGTCTTTGTCACTAACTGGCCGTGTGAATTTAGGCAGTCACCTAATCTCCCTGGGCCTTTGCTTCTTTAGGATTGTAGGCCTCTTCAGCAGCTTTGGAGAAACTGTGGGGCAATCGGCACCATGTGACATGCGTGTCAGAGGATGGTGGGCTAGTGGACAGTAAGAGCCCCCTTTGGGAAAATTACCTCTTATCCCTCATGAGGTAGAGGAGGTGACTCAGAAACTGAAGAGTCTATAACTACGTAAAGCTTTCATTCATTTTCTACTCCTTTCCTTTCTCCATCAAGCATTTCCTGCTTTGTAAGGAAGGTCAGACCCCCACTAGACTCTAAAGAATACAAAGTATAAGTCATAGGCTAGGTCCTCGAAGGAGCTGCCATGAGGGGTGGTAGGCCAGGAAAACAGGTTAACCAGCAATCTGGCACATTGAGATAAATGCTATTTTAGGGTAATTGAAAAGTGCACAAGGAAGGAAACAGCTCTGCCTGGGAAGTCCCTGGAGGCTTCTTGGAGGAGGTGACGTTTGAACTGAGTTTTTCTAAAGGATGAGACATTCACCAGGAAGATCAGGAAAGGAGGAAATTCTGGGTAGGCAGCCTGGAGCGAAGAAAGGCAAAGCTACATTAGTGCCCAGGAAAGAGATAGAACAGGGCAGAGTCAGCACGATGGAGAACAGGAGACGGGCTTGAGGCACTTCTGGGGGAGAACAGAGAGGAGAGATTGGTTGTGGGGAAGGGGCAAGGCGTCGAGAGTACTGTTGGAGCCTCCTGCTTCTGGGAAGCTGATGCTGCCTGCAAGTGGGCATGGGGAAGGGAACAGACTCAGCTACCCTGTAATGCTGTTGAGTGCCATCAGCCCTTCAGTGGCTAGGTTTTTACAGTCTCTGTTTTAATTTTATTTTACCTTTAGTGTCTAGGTATTTTTCTTAAGCCCCCCAAAACGTCCTGTCTTATCTTGAATGTCTTAGTGGAAAAGGGAAAGGTTTAGGCATAGGCCAGGATTATTTGTTACAGGCAGGGCAGCCTTGGAAGGCTTCCTGGAGGAGATAGTAGGTACGAGAGCAAGGTCCATAGAAAAGGGATAGAGTAGGCCCTGGGTGAACTTTGGAGAAGATGCCTTTATGTCATATTCTGCTCCCACCTCTCTGATATTCCCCAAGCAGAATCCAAGACTATGGGCTCTGATTTTTTAAAATGATTTTATTTATTTATTTTTAGAGATAGGGGAAGTGAGGGAGAAAGAGAAGGAAACATCAATGCGTGGTTGCCTCTTGGGTACCCCCTACTGGGACCTGGCCTGCAACCCAGGCATGTGCCCTGACTGGGAATTGATCCAGCAACCCTTTGGTTTGCAGGCCAGCACTCAGTCCACTGAGCCACACCAGCCAGGGCTTGGCTCTTATTTTCTTGCAGTCAGTTCTGGTTGCTAATTTCTTTCCACCTAAGGACTCCCCTTCATAAGCTTTTTCATGCACAAACTTTGAGCTCTTTCTATCAGGGATTGATTTTCTCACAGTGTTTCCTAGGGAATGTAAATCAGTGTGGGGAGATCTGCTTCACCAGCTGCATCAGTGAGCCACACATTGGAAGAGATGATCCCCATAAAGGAGAAGGTGAGCTCCACCCCAGCTCAGCGAGCTCCGTGCCTCCAAGTCAAGATCATGGTCAATGCCACATGGATTTCTGGGTATAAGCAGATAGTAGGAACCAATTCTTGACTCTGGACTCAAGAGAGAACCCTAGAGATTTTCACTGCTTCTGAGTCAGATCCCTTGGTTAGAGGCAGACCCTCCCCCACCCAGCGATAAGATCAGTAGTTGGCCTCTGAAACTTCTTTGGGGGCTTTGGAAGTATATAACCACACTGACTAATGTCAGCAAAGAAGATAAGGAGAGTTTTCAGTACCAGTCTGGCCCAGCTCTTTGCTCTCCCACTACACACAGGCTCCCTCAAGCCTGGGAAGGAGAAAGGGCGAGTTAATACAGCTTCTAGAGGCAGTTCCAGAGCGTGAAGTGAGGGAGCTCGGCAACCTCTGACTGCAGAGCTTGGGACTCCATCACCATCAATCTCAGAGGCTGCCTCGGGGGCATGTGAGCATTTGCTCACTGGCAGGGGAAGCTGCACTGTTGGCACTTTCCCACTTTTCCCGGAGCCAGGATGTGTGGATGTTTATCTGTGGGGGTGTGGGGATGTGAATTATCAGCAGGAGCAAGCAGCCTGACCAGGTCTTTCACCTGATGTCATAACGAAAATAAAAATGAGTGGAAGAATAAGAATGCTTTATGTCTGCCTTGCGCTCTACAGTTTTTGAAGCATCTTCTCAGACATTATCTCATTTGATTCTTATAAACATGTATCATTCCCAGGCTACAGGTAAGGAAAATGTGTCCCAAAGAAATTAAGTAACTTCCAACTTGGAAAAAATTATCAGAGATCAATACCCAGTCAAAGGAAAGAGACATGAAATTGATGCATGATCCGGCCTTTACCCTGTCCTTGAAGCTGGCTGTCCAGGTGGGGGGCTGCAGCGGGGGGTGGGGGAGGTTGCTATGATACAGGACCTGGGATTGTGTGTGTGTGTGTCTAGAGTAGTGTGTGCTTGTCCCAGAGGTGACTTTCTGAGGACAAGACTTTTCTCCCTCTGTGTGTAGGAAAACACTTCCCACTGATAACCACTGGCCAAGCACTTAACGTATTTAGGGAACCGAGTAGGTTCTGAAGGTACAAAGTTAAAAGATATGGCCCTGGTCATCAGAGACAAGAGTATTTTAGCTGTGGAATAAGGCCAAATACACACAAACACGAAGAGGCAAGTCTGAGTTCCCTAACAGTGCGCTGCCTTCCCATACGTCAGTCTGTTTCCTTGAAATTACCAGCCACACCCACCCAGATGTCCCTAAAATCTCAGTTCAGGTGTTTCTTCCTCAGCCAGGTCTGGATTCGCCTCCATCAGCTTCCTATAATATCCTGTATTTCTCGATCACAGCACTCAACAAACTGTACTTTTGTTTTTAATCCATCCCTGAGGATATGTTTACTGATCTTAGAGAGAGAGAGGAAGGGGGAAGTGAGAGAGAGAGAGAGAGAGAGAGAGAGAGAGACATGGATACAAGAGAGAAACATTGATCAGTTGCTTCCCGTACACATCCTGACTAGATAGCGAACCCTCAGTCTAGGTATGTGCCTTGACTAGATCGAACCTGTAACCTTTTTGGTGTACGGGATGATGCTCCAACCAACCGAGTCACCCTGCCAGGGCTCAACACACTGTACTTTTGAATCTTGCCTTTCTCTCTTACCTGACTCAGCTCCGGGGAGAAGGATAGGGCTCGATGGCTCATCTTTGGTATGCAGCCTGGCATAAATAGACACTTAATAGACATCTGCTGAATAAAGAAAAGCAACTATCCCGCTGCTACTGCCTTCAGTACGTAAGCTGGAATGTCCCTTGCAGCTCTCACATCTTGTGACTCTATGCTTGCCAGTTCAGACACTGTTTTCACTGGGACTGGATGGATATGACTTCAATTAGTAAAAGGGAAACCACCTCGCCCCTGCCCGTCCTTTTTCCCTCAGGGTCCTAATGACAATCCCAGCATGAACAACAGTGATAACCTAGGGCTTACTTCATCTGTTTCACTGGAGTGACCGGGGCTGGCAGGAGTCCACTGGGGACTCATGTCTTCTCTAACAAGGTCTCTGCCTTGCTACCTGGTTGCTGGTGAGGGGATCACAGTTTTGCCACCCCACAATGGGCCTCTTGGGATGCTGATTTTAATCTGGTTATTGAAAAACAAATTGACTCAGAGACAAATTTCGACCCTCTCCCTTTCTGCCTAAAGTAATTCAGTTTTGTTTGTTTGTTTGTTTTTACCTGCTTCAGGAAGGGAACCTTAGCATAATCACCTTAGGACATATAAGTGAGCACATATGTGGCACAGGAAGAAACCTAGCAAAGCCCCATTTCCCCTGAATTCCATTGTTTCTGAATGGCCCAACAAGAATTTGATCACCATGCACTTGCTCTTTTCACTACCTGTGAATCACCTACTTTCCCTCTGGAACCCCAGACCCCTGCCCTGCTTCTCCTTTGTCTAGAATGGCTTATTAGCCTCAACTCCCCACTGTGTTTCCAATCCCAGTCACATGACATCCCCAACATGTACATCCATAGTAAACTTTGTACACATTTTCTCATGTTAACCTGTTGATGTGGTTATTAGCCCAGCTAGACAAATCCACTCTTTTTTGTTATTTTCATTTCTTTTCAGGGGAGAGCGCAAACGCAATCCCCCACCACCACAAATTACGCAGTCGAGTTTCCCACATTTGGGGAAATCACAGGGGTCAGCACATGGGGAGTGCAATGCATAAGCCTCAACTTGGGAAAACCACCGTTGTGACCATGGTATCTCTCCTACCAGGTAAGTATACCTGCTAGAAGAATTTAGAAGGTGGACGAAAGTTATTTTTTCCACACCCCACACTGGGCAGGTGAGGCTGAGAAAACCCAGGGGCTAGGCAAAACAGAATGTTCAGGAAAAGAAACCACACAGAAGTATTTGCAGATTAGAAAGGCAAGGAAACTTGATGAAAACAAACATTCAAAGTATCTGCCAGGCATTTTAATAATGTCAGAGGAGAAGAGCCTGGAGGAAAAAGATAAGAAACACATTTATTTCCTCTGCCAAGACCACATCAACTCTCCTCCCACTCGATCCTACCTCCCTACCTTGTGTTTTACTATCAGAAAACAATGGTGGCATTTCTCAGGCAAGCTGTATTGTGTCAATGCTACGGGTAGGAAAACCGAGTCCGAGAGATTAGAAAATTTGTCTGGCAGCTCCCAAGGGACTGTGTTGCTGCTGGATTCCCAGGCATGCCCAGAGGCCTCTGAGACTCAGCCAGGTTCCTCTGTCCCCACATATGACCTAGCCAATCACTAATAGGGACAAGATGGGCTGTGGACAAGGAAGACCTCAGAGCTTCTCTGGAAAGATAAGTTTACAATACATATCTGAAACCTCTGGAGCCAGACATTTTTTGGAACTCAGGATTTCATAGATTTTTAAAAAGTAACAAGGTGCACCTACCATATATTATGTAAAATCCTTGGTGAGGTCCCAGGCAGCACCACATAATCAAGCAATCGATATTTCCTCAGGAAAATGTATGGCTAGTCATCTCAAGTGTAATCAATAAAGACATTACATGGCTTCATGGCATTTCAAGATCTTTCTCCAAATGAACTCGTTCGCCTTAGACTTACAGAAAAGCTTTTGGTCTTAGAGTGTCTTGGATTTCAGACTTCAGGTTGAGGCATTGCAGTGCCACAGAGGTTCCAGCCCGTGGCTTCCACCGTGGGTCAAACTGACCTGCAAAAGCTCCTATGGTTGATCTAACTTTCTAAGCCTGGAACTTTCCTGCCTGGGGTGCCTAATAATGGCTACTAGCCCTATTGACTGGTCACTACCTGCCAGGCTCTGTACTGAGTGTTTGACCTGAGTTTATCTTTCCTGTCCTTAGCAGTATCCTAGGAGGCAGGGGTGTCCCCATGCCACAGGTGAGGAAGCTGAGGTTCATAGAGGTTAAATAACCCACCGGATAAGCTGATAAATGGTGGAACCAGGGGTTTGAACCCTGATCAGACTCCAGGGCCTGCATTGCTTTATTGTCCTTAGTTTTGCCTTCATTTTTAAGGGAGTTGGTTTGAGTGTGAATAAGGGGATTAAATTGCTGCCAGTGTAGTTTGTGGTGGGTATTTAGTTAGCTACACTGTGAAATGATATATATTCACATTTACAGTACACATTTCAAGTTTTAAAAAATTAAATAATAATTTGCTCATGAAGTAGAGGAGTGAAGAGTAAAAGGCTGTTTCCTGTTTTTTTCCTATTTTCTTTTCATTTTTATTGGTATTTATTTATTTTGGCTGCTTCTTGTTTATGGCTTCTCCAGTCCTGCTTCCAACAGATTAATGGCTGATTATATATGTACTTTTTAGTTATGTATAAACCATAGACAGGTCACCATAGATTTTTTTTGCCTTAATAATAATCTTTCTATATTTGAACATACAGAGTATCTCATTTTTGTTTTTGTTAAACTAGTTTTTAAAATGAAATGATAAATGTATTAGGCAGACAGCGGTGAAAGAAATGTTTTTTGAAAGAACTTAGTTAGTATAGGGTTTAAGAGCCTAGACGTAGAACATTTAAAACATTGTTTTTATTTATTGATTTTAGAGAGAAAGAAGAAGGGGGAGGAGAGAGAGAAACATCGATTTTTTGTTCCACTTATTTATACACTCATTGGTTGATTCTTGTGCATGCCGTGACCAGAACCCACAACCTTGGTGTATGAGGATGACACGCTAACCAACTGAGCTACCTGGTTAGGGCCAACCTAGAGCATTTTCCCACTCTGTCCCTCATAAACTTTGTAACTTTGGATAGGATGAATTACTCAATCTCTATAAGCCTCAGTTCTTTATCTGTAAAGTGAACTTAATTGTGGTACTTCCCTCAGAGAGTTGTATAATGCAGTTTATGGATTTAGCAGTTGAGTACTTTGCTTGGGGCAAAACAAATTATATGCCTACTACTCAAGTAGATGTTTAAGGGTGCCCCTAAATTTGCCTGCAGGATAGCCCTAATTGATAGCACTGAGTTTTTTTATCCTGGAATGTGATGATAGGCGGATCCAGGAATCTTTTGCTTTCTGCACCTCTCCCTCGATCACGAGTTAACTACACTCGAAAAAGTTTGGAGGTCATTGCTCTTGGCAGATATAACCTTGGACCTTGGACACTAAGCTCCTGCCCTGGGAAAAGAGGCACAGTGGATATAGTGTATTCAAGGTGTAAAGCATTGAGTTTGGAGTTAGAAGTTCTAAACCTAACTCTGTCGCCATCTTGCTATGTTACTTTGAGAGACCACTTCTCACCAGATGATTTTGAAATCACATCCAGCTCTAGGATTCTAGGATTCTGTTCTGATTTCCAGGATTCTGTTTTTGATTTCCAGGACTAGGCGGATGTGGCTGCAGGGAACTCTTGTCCTTAGAAAGCTGCTGGTTAATCCAGTTTTGGTATTGGGTCCACCTGAAAAGCAGAGTTCTGCTAGTAATACAGGCTCTGAAGTCAGAAAAGCAGGTCCAAATTTTGCCTCAGTCACTGCTTAGCTGCACGTTACTTAACCTCTCTAAACCTCAATTTTTTTCATTATATAACATGGGTTAATAATAGTGCCTGTTTTAAAAATAGTACCTATCTTTTTTGATCCTTCATTCTATAAATGTTTGCAGGGTGCTCACTGTAAGCCAGGCACTGGGTACAATTATGAGAAATACCAGATGTAACTTACGGTCAAGTGTGGAACACATACAATGACTGAATAATCATACTTACAAATACAAAATTGCAACTGTGACAAATGCAGCTAAGAATGGCAACATGGTGTTTTAAGGACCTATAATAGAGACATATGACGGGATAAGAAATTTTGGATAAGGTTTTTCTGGGAAGGTGATGCTTGAATTAAGCACTGAAGAACAAGTATAGCTAAATAGAAGCTGGATGTGCAAAAGTCCTGTGGTGCAGATCAGGAAAAAGGTCAGTGAGGCTGGAGGGAAGAGGATTAAAGGGAACCAAAAACCAAGTGAGGGTGGAGAGATAAGCAGGATCTCACAATGTTGTTGTTGTTGTTTTTTAAAGATATTATTTATTTATTTTTAGAGAGAGGGGAAGGGAAGGGAGAGAAACATCAATGTGTGGTTGCCTCTCACATGCCCCCTACTGGGATCCTGGCTGGCAACCCAGGCATGTATCCTGACTGGGAATCAAACCAGTAACCCTTTGGTTCACAGGCCGGTACTCAATCCACTGAGCCGCGCCAGCCATGGCTCACAATGTTTTGTTTTTAATCCTAAAATCAGTGGCAGGACATTGAGGGTTTAAGCAAGGGCCACTATTATCAGATCTGCTTTTAGAAGAGACCTTTAGCTAAGAATAGGTTTGGGAAAAGGTAGTAAAATGAGTTTAGGCATGCCAGCTACTGTGGCGCAGGTGAAATAAGATGGCAATTTAGAATGGGGTGGAAATAGAGAGAAGTGAACACACCAGCAAGCTATTTAGGAGATAAAAATGGACAGAATTTGGTAATAGATTATCTATATAGGGCAGGGTGGGGGTATTGAGGGCGAGGAATGTACCAGGAATGATGCCCAGATTCATAGTTTGAGCAATTGGATGATTTGATGGTGCCCTTCTCTAAGAGAGGGACTCCCAGAAAACAAACAAGTTTGGGAAAAGAACCCGAGCTACTGTGGATTTGTTGGCTTGTGGTGCCCTTAAGACATTCAAGTTCAGTTGTCTAGCAGGTAGCTGGATGTGTGAGTCTGAACTGGAAGTACACATTTAGGAAACATTAGCAGAGACAGCAATTGACACTATGCATGCGAATGAGATGCCCCAGAAATCAAGAACAATGTAAAGAGCCCTGGCTGGGTAGCTCAGCTGGTTAGAACAGCATCCAATTATGCCAAGGTTGCGGGTTCAATCCCTGGTCAGGGCACATACAAGAATCAACCAATGAATGCATCGATGAGTGGAACAAGAAATTGATCTCTCTCTCGTAAATAAATAAAAAATAGTGTAAAGAGGACCGTGTCTGGGTCTCCCCCTTAAGGAAACCCAACATTTAATTGATAGGTAAGAAGAATGAACCTGAAAAAAGAATAAGAGGGAGAGGGAGGTGAAACCAAGCCTGGAAATTGTGGGTTACAGAAGTGAAGGGAAGAATGACTCAGGAGAGGAGTGCTCATCCATGTGCAAAGAGGATGAAAGGTCAAGTTAAATGAGGACTGAAAGATGCTCATTGCATCTAACAGCACAGAAATCGCTGGTGACCGTAGCCATAGCTGTAGATACGGAGTGATGGGGTGGAAGCCAGGGTTGAGGAGAGAATGGGAAGTGAAAAAATGATCATAATGAGTATAGAAGTGTTTCACAACCGTGAAGGGGAGGAGGGAGATTTGGGCAGTAGCCTGAGGTTCTCAGAAGATGCAAGTTATATGATGGCTATAAAATGCGTAGGACAGTCCTTCCCCCAGACTGAACCGGGACTGACGGTATTTGCTGTAGAGAAAAAGACATGACTTCTTTGAATGACCCGGGGACCTGACTTCACTGCTTGCACATGACATTAGTGAAGTGTATATTCTAGAACTGCAAATGAACTCTGTGCTCTTGAAAGAGAGACCTAGAGTACAGCTAGGAAGGGAGCACATTGAAGCTACTTTCTTTAGGAATCACATGGTCCCCAGGTCAGGTCAGGCAGGGCAAGGAGGGTCAATAACCGTGGTCAGGGTGAGAGGCAGGGAGGGCCGATTTCCCTCTGAAGGTCCCAACCTCCGGAGCATCTCTTCTCCTTCAGTGTAATTCAGTCAAAAGCCATGAAGCTTTCGTCAGCTACTTTAACTCAGTGAGTTCCCTCGACCCCTGGAGTGCTCAGGGCCTGCATGTTTTATCAGTTGTTTATGTGAGACTCCAACAGATAAAATGCTATTTATTGGAAGGAATTTATAAGTTCAATTTTTGTTATTTATTATAAGATGAGTGAATGAAAAAAAAAAAGTGAGTATGTTCTGGTAAAGTTTTTTTTTAAAGGGAAATCAAGAGTTCTATTGGTTTCAGAAACCAACTTGTTTATTTTGTTTTGTTTGACTGTAAAACATCCCCCAAGTCCTGATTTATTCAGATCAGTAATTGCAGATAACAGCAGTTTTACCTTGTAATGCCAGGATATTCTTTAGTTAATAAAAAATGGCAGAAGAACATTTATTCTAAGATGCACAAAAATAAGCTAGTTGAGAGAATGAGCGGGCTTTCAGTGTGTTAATGTATCTGTGGAAATATATACATGACAAACTATTTTATGAATATTGTATTAACTGCTTCATTATTTTTTTTATTTATTCCTCAAAACAAGCCGATGAGGTAATTATTATTATTATCCTCCACTTAATGTACCGGGAAATTGAGTCTCAGAAGGATTAGGAAGACTTCTATTTCTGGAAACAGGAACATCTAAATACACTAACCGATCCCTCCACTGATATCAACTAAAAATTGTGGAGAAAATATTTCTTTTTAATTTATCCATGGATTGTATTTTTATCTCTTTATTTTCTCAACTTAGTTCAATTTTTTTAAAAAGATTTAATTCATTTCTGAGAAAGAGAGGAAGGGAGAAAGGGGGGGGGACATTAATGTGAGCGAAAGAGAGACACATTGATTGGTTGCCTCTCACACGCCCCGAACTGGGGACCTGGCCTGCAACCCAGGCCTGTGCCCTGACAAGCAACTGGACCGGCAACCTTTTGGTTCACTGGCTGGTGCTCAGTCCACTGGGCCACACCAGACAGGACGAGAAAATATTTTTAATGTGCCAATGATTTGGCAAGAAAGTAAAGAATCTGCACAGTAAGGAATTCAAATAATTGAACAGATTACTGAAGCTGGCTATCACCCGGAGCATAATTCTCAACTTTAGTAAATTTAAGTTTGAGATCTTACTGGCTTCCCAGGCTCAGGAGTCAGAGCCTAAGTGTTCCAAGGTTTTCGTGAAGTTTGAAGAAAGGGTAAAAACCTAATTCACTTAAGGGTTCAACAATTTAAGCATGAAGAATTTTCCTAAGATAATCACCAAAAGAATGGTACAGAATGTATCTTCCAAACTATAACCAGAAACAAATGGAGTGAAAAAAAATTCAATTAATGCAAAAGAAGTCAATAAAAATGGGGGAAAAAACCAGGAAGGATGAGACAATAAAAAGTACAAAATACAACATAGAAATTCATCCAAATATTGTTGACTGCATTATAATAAATGTACATGGACTAAATGCTGCAGTAAAAGATTCTCAAACTAGATTAAAAAATAAACCCCAGCTCTATCCTATTTAAAGGAGACACATCAAAAACATAAAAATACAGCCCTGGCTGGTGTGGCTCAGTGGACTGAATGCTGGCCTGAGAACTAAGGGGTCGCTGGTCTGACTCCCAGTCAGGGCCCAGGTCTGGGTTGGGGGCCAGGTCCCCAGTGGCGGGGCGTGTGAGAGGCAACCACACATTGGTGTTTCTCTCCCTCTCTTTCTCCTTCCCTTCCGCTCTCTCTAAAAATAAATAAATAAATTATTTAAAAAATAAAAATAAAAAACATGAAAATACAAATGGAAAATAATATACTAGGCAACTGCTAACTGAAAAACCTCTGTTGCAGCTTTATTAGTAACTGTCAAAATAAAATTTAAGGCAAAAAGAAAAAATAGCATAATCATAGATAAAGAATGTCACTGCATTATGATTAAAATTTCCAACTCAGTAGTCAAACAATAACAGAAACCACCACCACCACCACCCTGCGCCCCCCCCCCCCCCGCCCTCAAAACTTGCCCCATCTGGCGGTGCGGTTTAGCGGCCTGGCGTCTTCTGGAACCTAAAGGTTGCCGGGTGGTTCCCATTCAGGGCACTGATCTGAGTTGTGGGTTTTCTCCGAGGGATGGGGCGGGTCCAGAAGGCAACCACTAGATGTTTCTCTCCCTCTCTTTCTGCCTCCCTTCTCCTCCTCTCAAATAAAAAATTAAAAAAAAAAATCTGAACTTATGTGTTCCTGATAACATGGCCTCAAAAGGACACCGAGGCGAACAAGGTGAAATACAACACTTTACCACAGATTATAGACATAGTCAGGAAGTGGACCCGCATCGTCAGGCTCCAGTGCCAGCACGTTCTGGGAGTCTGATGGTTGTACCATATCCGACCCGGTGCCCTTAATGACACTGGGGTGACCACGGGGAGAGCAGGAACCCCGGGGTCAGGGCCTGGCTGCTCAGCGGCTGTGTGACCCTGCGCAATCACCGGCCTCCGTTTCTTATGTGTAAAGTGAGGGAGGTAGAGTAGGTAATTTTAAAGAATGTTTTTAATTCTGTGATTTTCTAGATTCCATTTCCCTTTCTTGTATATTCATTTTGCTTCCTTTTTTTTTTTTTTTATCATCCTTACCTGAGGACATTTTTTTTTTCATTGCTTTTTTAGAGAGAGAGGAAGGGAGAGCAAGAAAGGGAAAGAGAGAAACATCGATGTAAAGGAGAAACAGTGATTGGTTTTGCCTCCCGCACACACCCAGGCTGGGGATCCCAGGGATCATACGTGCCCGGAGTGGGGATCAGACCCGCTACCTAGGTATGTGCCCTGACCAGGAATCAAACCCACGACCCTTTGGTTACAGGACAACAGTCCAATCCACTGAGCCACACCAGCAAGGGCATGCGTCCATCTCATAAGAAGAGTCACTGGAACTGGGTGGTGGTGGTGGTGGTGGTGGTGGTGATGTGGTGTCACACAACTTCCTGCCAAGTTGGAGCTGGAACCCACAGTCCAGCAGCCTGGTACATTGCAGTGTTCATTCAGGGCTGGGTGAGCGCACTTAAACTGCCCGGGGACGCACTGAGAGTCCCAGCCACGAGGTTGCAGGAGCCAGGGCCAAGCCCCTGCATGAGTCACCAGGAGAGACCACTCAGTCCGCAGACTCAGGCTGAGGGGAGGAGAGGGCAGCCCAGAACTATTCACAGTGAAGCCTCCCCGGGCAGTTTACGCTTTTGAAAATGGCACTCAGATGCTATCAGGAGGCGTATTTAATGGGTTTTGGAAATTGGCTAATTTTGTCGCAACTGTCTGGATGTTGTCTGATGCATGCTAAGCATCTAGGACCAGCGTGGGCTTGTGACTAGGGCCAGGGTGTCCAAAGCCTTCAGTGAGATGTGGCAGGGGGAGGGCAGGGCAGAGCTGCTGGTCGTTTCCAGTTGCCAGGAAGACCCCAGCTAACCTCAGGCCGCCAAGCTGGGTGTGGGGTCAAAGCCCTCTCCTGCTCCACAAGGAGTCACTCCTCCCGGGGCCTGCACTCCTTCCCTTTCACACTGGTCCTCCCTCACCTCTCTTCTCTCCCTGCGCCTCCCTTCCCACCCTCGCCTGAAGGCCCTGCTTACCCTACTCCTCCCAGCCAGCCCTGGCAGAGTTCTTACAGTCACCCGTCTCCCATGCCTTGGATCAATAAACCATCAATACTCTGCACTGAGAAGGAACACATAGCTCCTTGTGCGCCCGATTCACCAAGAACGGCTGTCACAGCCCCTCCGTGGGCCCCTGACACACGCCCTCCACCCTCTGGGTGTCTCTTTTCCTCCTCCAGAGACATTGTCATCCGTCAGCTCTCTGCCTCGCTGCTCACAGCTATTTTCTCTGGCTGTCTCCAGCTTGGTTGTTTCCGTTCGTCCTCTCCCCTCTCCCTGCTCCCTGTTCCTTCGTGTGTTGCTCGGTTTGGGTTTTCTGTAAGTGGCTTATTAGGGTTGTCCTGCAGAGCGGGGCAGAGCAGAGGCCCAAAGCAAAGCTCATTTCCCCTCCCCAGGTGTGACTCTTTCCCCTCTCCAGAATTTAGGATCTTCAAGGAAAGGGGGCTACTGTTGCCTGCAGAGGCACGTTATGTAATTTAAAGGGCCCAAGGTTGGAATCAGAAGACTTTACTTTCAGAACTAATTCGGAGAACTTTGGTACGTTTGTTAACCTCTCTAAGCTTCAGTCCTCTCATTTGCAAAATGGAGCTGTGATGACTGAGGGAGAAAAGAATAGCTACCACTTTTGGAGTATATTCCGTGTGTCGGGCTCCATGCTGGGCATTTTCGAATATTGATTGCATTCAAGCATGTTTCTCAAAGTGCTCGGTAAATTAAGAAGTGCCGCGCAAATGCCAGTTATTACAGAGAAACCCAGAAGGCCCCTATGGCATCCACGTGGCTCTCCTTTGTACCCAGAAAATAATTAAATGGGCACTTTTGAACAGTTCCGCTAATAAAAAATTTTACACACCCATTATCTTACTGACCTTCACACGACTGCTCTGAAGTAGGCGAGCAAATACCATTGGCCCCATCCTATGGATAAGGAGATCAAACCCAGAACACAGTCTGGGGAACTCTCCTTTCTTCCCTTTCCCCTGCGTCCTCCCACCCGCTCTGCCCTCCAGGCCTCTGCAGCTGGCTGGGGACTGCGCCTGCTTCATCTTCCTGCTGGTGGGTGGCGGAGGGGGACAGTGCATGAGTGTGCATGTGCCACGGGCAGCGTCTTGGAAGATGGAATGAAATGCCAGGAGAATTTATTTGGAACAGTCGGGGTGGAGCGCTGAGCAAATCAGGGTGCCCCCAGCTGCCCAGGGCAGCACGGGCAGCACTGTCTCCAGGGGGAAGGGGACACGGTGGGGACCGCTCCCAGGGTGAGAATGTTGGCAAACTTGCTGTTGGTTAGAAACCACGAGGAAATGGGACCGTCTAAGAGAAGAGATGGTGTGTCATGTGGGAACTTCTGAATGTGGGTCTCTGAGCCCAAGAGTCTAGCAAGGACTGGTTTTTACTCTCGGCTCACCTTGGGCGACAGATCACCTCCCGCACCACACCTGGCACCTCGCGTCCTCAGGCCACAGGGCCAGCCTGTGGCCCAGGAGCCTGCGTGTGAACATGAAGCCCCGTCCAGGCAGCCGGTGTAATTCCAGGCCTCGGCTAACTCCCTCCAGCCACCAGAGGCCACTGCCAGTTCCCACACAGGCTGGGTTCTGCAACAGCCTGCCCGCTCAGGCCAGGGCCCGCTCAGACCAGGGCTCGCTCAGACGTAGGAAGAATAATCAAGGCTGTTGCTGACCCCTTCAGAGACCCCTCCATTTCTCCCAGCAGCAATAATTCACTGCCCGGGAGGGATTCCTCTAAAAATGGTAGCCAGCTAAAGCCACCAGGACCCTAGATGTAGTTCTTTCTATAAGCTAGGCTCTTGTTACGCTCACCCTCATCTCTCTCTGAGCTTCCTCTTCTCACCTCCCATGGCCTGCCTCCCTCCAAAACGGCCACTGACTCTCCCTCCTCCTCACCTCCAGCCCAATGCACTGGGACTTGGTTTCACTTTGGCCCATCTCAGGTGGAAGCTGCTCTTCGCTTTCAGCTCTTGGCTCAGGAGATGGGATGGTGGCCTCTGGCTCAACAAGCCATCAAGCCCTACCCTCTCTCATGAAAGCCGGTTGCCATGGGTCCCTGCTGCCTGCTTCGCGCTCAGCTCTTCCTCGGTGCTGTGATAGGTCTGCTTCATTCGTGGAAGACACTGCTCTCCCTCTCCTGGGGACAACTGTACTAGCTACACGCCTGTCATCATCATCTGGAATGACAGTGTATCTACATGGGCCACTCCTTCCACAGCTCGGTCTCTAGCTGCAGTCCTCCACTGCAAAGCCAGCCCTTGAACCCGATCATCTTGGAACTGCCCCATCTCTGGAATGTCAAATCCACACATCCTGCCGGCTGGCCGCAGTCCTACTCTCTGCGCTTTCCACAGCCTTTCCTGGAACTGTCCTGTGATCCTGTGATATGGTTGGTCCTTCAGTTCCCCAGTTTTTTCTTCCCTCTCTCTGTATCAGCCCCTCCTGTCTCCCCCTCCATATTGGGCCAACCTGGGGCCCCCGTCCATTTCTTCTCATCGCTCTTACACTAACAGCACCACTTCCATTGCCCCCTGTCTTTTCACGACACCCTTTTGACAAAGACTGAGTCCGAAGTTAATTCAATTACTTGCCTTCTCTGCACTTCTATCTAAGCCACTGGGCGCCGCTGGAGAAGTCAGCCAGCGGCACCGAGGGAGGAGCCGCACAGTCAGGGCCCGCCTCACAGCCAGGCCTTCCAAGGGCTCCGAATTTCTTCCCCTTCCTTAGTCAACTCCCTCTCGAGAACGCATCATCAGCTCTTGTGGACCTTTTCCACTCTCCTCAAGACACCACCTTCCCCATCATCTCCCTCCACATTCTCAGCAGGTAAACAGAGAAAGTAAGAGTCGAGTCATTTGGCGGAAATTCCACCAACATCCTGACATCAGACAGATTGTATCCTTTTCTCTTCTGTTCTCTGGTCACAGTGGAAGAGGTAGGGGTCCAGATGTCCTCTTAACAACTTGAGCTAATTCCTCTAAGAGTTTTGGACCCTCTCCCTTTCCACCTCCTTGAAACCTCATTCAATTGATTTTCCATTCACTTCTCTCTTATCTTGCATTTCTTCCCCTCTGCTGGCTCCTTCTCATTAGCATTTAAACATGCTTGCGATTCACTCCTTAAAAACAAAACAAAACAAAACAATCCTCTCTCTTATCCCCACATTCTATCTCAATCCCCCGTATTCATCATTTATTGCTTGTGTAACAAATTTACCACAACATTTTGAAACTTAAAACAGCCAACACAAAACAATACACATAATAATTTCACCCAGTTTCTGAGGGTCAGGAATCTGGTATCAGCTAAGAAAGATGACCTGCCTTTTTTATGACGGTGCAGTCAAGATGGGGCCACAATTATCCGAAGGTCTGACCAGGGCTGAAGGACCGGGTGGGTGGCCTCCGTTCCCTGTCATGTCAGCTTCATGTTAGCTTCCCCCGGAGTGAGCGATCTGAGAAAGGCTAAAATGGAAGCTGCACTGTCTTTTATACTAGAATCTGGGAAGTGATATTCCATCGTGTCCGCGGTGTTCCTTTGGTCCCACAGGCTGGCCCCGATACGGCGCGGGACGAGATGACAGGGTGAGAAAAGCAGGAGTGAGGGACATGGGGGGCCATGTTGGAAGCTGGCTCCCATGCCTCACTTCACAGCCAGACTGACTTGGAGAGTGGGATACACTGGCTGTCTCCACAGTTTGCTGCCACCTCTTCATTCGGGCTGTTCTCAGTGAGTCCCCAGTGACTTCCTTATTTTGAAATCCAATAGCCACTTCTCAGTCCTTGTCTTAGGTGGCCTCTCTGCAACATTCCACCTTGGTAAGCCTGCCTCCTTCTTTCTTTCTTTGTTTCTTTATTGTTTTTTTTAAATTATTTTTAAAAGATTTCATTCATTCATTCATTCATTCATTTTTAGAGAGAGGGAAGGGAGGAAGAGAGGGAGAGAAACATTGATGTGTGAGAGATACATCGACAGGTTGCCTCTCACACGCCCCCAACCAGGGACCCTGCCCGCAACCCAGGCATGGGCCCTGACCAGGAATCAAACCAGGGATCCTTTGGTTCTCAGGCCGGTGCTCAATCCACTGAGCCACACCAGCCAGGGCTATTTATTCATTTTTTTTTGAGAGAGAGAAATTGATTTTTGTTGTTCTACTTATGTGTACATTCTTTGGTTGGTTCTTGTAAGTGCCCCGGCTGGAGGGGGAACCCACAACTTTGGTGTATCGGAACATCGCCCTAACCAACCGAGCCACCTGGCCAGGGCTTCTCCCTCTTTCGCAAGCATTTTCTTCCTTGGCTTCTGTGACACCAGAGTCTGGGGGGGTGGGGAGGGGGGGTGTGTGTTTATGTGTGTGTATTTTATCCTTTGGCCCTTAGGGTTCTGCCAGAATTCCCTTCTCTGAAAATCACTCAGCCCCTGCTAACCTCATTACCCAACAATCCCGCAGCCCCACCCTCTACCTGCCAACCCTACAGAATGTTCCATGGCTCCTGCCCTCTTCCAACTCCTCGGGGCTACTCTCCATCCAGTCTTGGGTTCCTCAACTAAAGGAAGAGGGAGAGTAAGGAAGTAAAGGAAGTAAAGATAAGGCCATAAATGAATGGATATAGTAACTGAGATTCATCAGCCCCAGGTGGAGAAGTTTTATGGGTGGTTTGATTATTGTTTTCAGGTTTACAGAGGCCCCTTGCTTTGAGAACTAAGAGCACTGCCCTGTCTCCTCCAAGGACCAAATAGGAAAAGGTTAAGGTTTAGTAGCGACAGATCCACAGATCCGGGTTAGAGACAGAGAAGTGTTAAATGCCAGCAATTAGCTAGAGCAATGCAGAATCTTATCAGCAGATTTTTAAAAGTAGGTTAGCATTTGCACATTTGAGATGATTTCTGGGTAGACTTAGCTAAGGTGGGGCAGGTGGATTGGGTAACTCATTACACCCCAGGATCCACACCTCTCATGGCTGCATGAGGGGCTTGAGGGGAGTCAGTGGTGGAACTGAACTTAGAGCCCATCGCTTGTCTCTCTCCAGCAGTGGAGTGTGATTGTGGCACCCCCTGGGCTGCAGGGTGGGTTCATTCCAGCCCACAGGGTCAGAGCCCTCCAGCTATTACTGCCTGGTTGCACCAGTCCTGAAAGAGGCCAGAGCCTGGGGTTATAGGTGGGGAGAAGTGCAGTGAGGACTGACGTGGTTTGGCATTTAGAAAAGAAGCACAGTCAGCAAGAATAACCTTGGCTAAAGAAACGGGTTGTTGTACCACCTCTTCCAGGAAGCCCTCGCTGACATCTCCAGACTGGCTTAGGGCTTCTCTCTGTGCTCCCAAACACTCTGTGCTCCCTTGGTCTTCAAATTAACTATGTGGCACTGAGATGGGGTAAGGGTTTGTCACTTTCCTCATGAAGCTATGAATTTTTTGATGGCAAGAATGATGTTTTATTGACAGCTGTCTCTGGGACCTAGTATAGGGCATAGACCATGGGAAGCACTGGTAAATCAGTCTTGACTAACTGACCTACGGAACAAGGCCTGGGGAGACTTTGTCCCCAAAGGAGACTTCAGGGTATCCCAGGAGAAAGCCCTGGCTTTTTGGAACCATGTTCCAATAGGATGACTGAAGAGATGACCCAAGGAAATCTGGGTTCTAGTCCCTGCTCAGGCACTTATCAGCAATAGGAGACTTGGTTAGCCCATGACAATCCCTTCCCCCTGCCTCCCTTTCCTCATCTATCGAATGTGGGTGATGACCCCAAAGATTCACACAGTTTTTCTGAAAATCAAACGAGGTCACTGTTGTGCAGGTGGTGAAAACATCTAGAGAAAGGGCTTTAAGACTTATACAGAGGCAAGCAGTTATTAATAGCCTCATTATTATTCTTACACAGAACACCCATGGAAAAGAAGCATGTGGCAGCCCCGGCCCCTGCCCCCCGCCCTTCCGTACGATTTCTGTTCCTGGAAAGCGGGCTCTTGGATTGGTAGTCCCCGCTTTGCCACTGTGGGGAAGGGGTGAATGGCAGGTAGAGCTGTCACCCTCTCCAGCTCTTCAGCCTGCCCCTCCTGGTGGCTCTCTTGGTGTCCCAGACCCTGGCACGCCAGCCATCTGGAGGGTTGCAGACAGCATCTTGTCTCTGTGACTACATTCAATGCTGTGGTGGTGTTGGAAAGGTGCTCAGGTGACCCCCTGCAACCCCCCAATTAGGCGCAGGTACAGGGGGAAGCAGCTTTCGTTCCTCTTCTGCATTTCTGAGGAAGAATGAGCAGCTCAAGGAGGCTCATTCGATCTGGCTTCCCACTTTTCTTCCCACGGCTCGTCCACTGCCTGCAGCAGACCCTGCCGGGGCGGTGGGGGGCCGTTCGGGAGTGGGAATAAATCCAGGGGGTTCTCCTCCCCCACACTACTCACTGCCCTGCCACACCAGTGTGATGTTTGTGCGCATCCGCTGGCCCGTGACTAGGGAGCAGCAAAGAGCAGCAGGTGGCGTGAGGACAGGGAGATGGGTCCGATCTGATGGTGACCCCATCCCGGTAAAGTACTGGAAACAATGTCCAGGTTCTGCCAAGCTGGCAGAATCCTCCAGACCTACTCCCTCAGGCTCCCAGCCGAGCGCCCGACCTCCCCACCCCGGGGCCGCATCTTTCCGTTTTGCCGGCCCTCACACCGACCTGCGACCATCAGCATGAGGGCAGAGCGGATCTGGAGATGTGGGGTCTTCACTGGCTTTGAGAATAATCAAAGCCCCAGGGTCAAGGAACCAGAGGGGACAGAAGAGAGAAAGTCGGGAGAAGATAACTGATGCCCGGGGGGGCTGGTGTGTGGAGTGAGGGGTCAGGCTGAGGCTCCACCTGCCCCGTCCAGGGCTCTGTCTACAGCAGGAGGACCAGCAGTGCTTAGTACCAGTCTCACGGGAAGGGGCCCTTATCAGAGAAGCGCAGCCCAGCGGCTCTGAGGTCTCCTATCTCAGCTTACGCTCCCCTCCCCACTCGGCCAGGCAGGTCTGCTCCACGACGACTTAAAACGCTGCCCTCAATTCTATCTTTAGCTCTGGTTGCTGGAAGCCTGAGTGACAGGCAGGGTGGCGGCTCGTGCTCGGGTGGGGAAAACTTACAGCTACCAGGTTTGCTGAGAAGGTGGTACGATGGCAAGGAGCAGGACCCACCCACGTCGCGTGCGCTGCGCAGCACACGCAGTGCTGTGTGCTCGGGGCCCCACTGATACCGGTTGCCTGGATGGGCAGTTGGAGCAGAGGCCCCCTGACGGGAGGGTGAGAGCAAGGCCACGGGGTCCATAGACCACGTCACAGACCCTGAAGGGACTCGGCATCATCTTGGGCAAGCGACTTCCTTCCTCTCCTCAGTTTCTTCATTTGTAAAAGGGGACTAGATGGGCAGTGTTCAGACAACCTCCGTGGACCACCACCTCACGCCCCGCCCCCCCCCCCCCATAAACAAGGCACTGCTCCTGGGCTTGCCTTGGACCAAAGGGAAATGATGGGCTGGCAGGGCTCCCCTTATACCTGGGTTAAGTCATTTTTTAAAATCGATTCTGAGTAGGGAGCTTCCAGGAAGGAATTCTTTAGGCAGAGGGCAGCTCAGTTCCCCAAGCACATCCAGGCTTGAGAAGCCACAGTGAAATTGCCTCTTGCAGCAGGTGCCAAGAATGGCCCCTCGACTGCCTCTCATCAGGACTGCTATGAAAATCTCTCATCTAAGCACTGAAACAGCAGCAAGCCCCTCTGCAGCCAGCTCTCTTTTCTAGTAAGAGAAAGCCAAGTGCCCAAGGAAGAGTGGGGCGGGGAGGGGTCGTGCAGGGCAGTAGGAGGCTGAGTGGGAAGAGCCTGGCCTGACCCGAGGATGACCCAAACCCACAGCCTAAACTAGGGGAGACGTGCGCTCACAGGGAGAGTTCAGAGGAAAGTGCCAGAAAGAGCAACGAGTCCGATCCCTCCTCCCCTGTCTGTCCTGAGGTGGGAGGGCACCACAGGACTTTGTCTGAGGTCCCAGGGGGGACCTAGCAGCCTAGTGTCCTGGGACCTGGATGTCTGGGGAGCCCAGGGAACAAGGTTCTGAGCAAGGCATGAAGGCCCCTGTGGAAAGGGAAGCCTGATCCATGGAACTTTCCATTCTCCCACTTGGCCGCCTTACAAAGGGAACGAGGTGTGACTGGGGCCTCAAACAAGTTCCTCTAATCCTACAGGCCTCCATTTTCCCCCCTTGTTCTGTGGAGATAATGCTTGACCTACATCAAGGAGATGTTCTGATCAAATCAGTTACAGGTGTGAAAGGTTTTCTTTTTAAATGTTAAAACTGCTTTCCAGGTATTATTCCGTGGCCAGAGGGCTGCGGTTTAGCAGGTAGGTCACTTTTTTCTCTCATCTCTTTTCCCTCCAGCTCTTGGAAACTTGCCCCAGTGAATCCCAGGGCCTGCTTCTCTCCCTCCTTTGAACTTCCTTCCCCTTCCCTTCTCAAAGGCATCCTCCTCCCACCGCATTTCTTTTTCCCAGTTTTTTTGGTAATCCTCACCAGAGGACACTTTTTCATTGCTTTTTAGAGAGAGAGGGGGAGAGAGAGAGAGAGAAAGAGAGAGAGAAACATCGACGTGAGAGAGAAGCATCGATTGGTTGCCTCCCGTAACTTCACAGACCAGGGACTGAACCATACATGCCAGGACCAAGGATCACACACACCTGGATGGGGTACTGAACCCACCACCTAGGTATGTCCCCTGACTAGGACTTGAACCCGCAGCCTTTTGGTTACGGGACAACACTCCCACCGAGTTACACTGGCCAGCGCTATTTTGCCAGTCTTTACCCTGGTGTGGCTTCTTACACTGAGCTCCCACTAAGGCCAAGGTTCCGTTTGGAACCCCTGTTCCAACCTCCCTGCTCCAGCTCATCTCACGTGCTCCAGCTGGACTCATCATCTTCCTGCTTGGAAACCTGCCGCGTGTTCAGGTGTGCATCCCACATTAAGCCTGAGTTACTGGTCTGACCACACCAGGCACCAACTCTGACTTGGCCCCTCGGCAGACAATCAGCTTTCTACAGCCTCCTGCCTACAAACTACCTCCTCATCCGCCACTCGTATTGCCTCCCCTTTTTCTGTTAAATCAACCAAATACACTTTGAATAATTGGTCAAACATCTCCTCCCCTCCAGGAACCCTTCCCCAAATAACCTCATGAAATTTTGACCTCGTTTCACTTGAACAGTTCCTAAAATAGAACAGGATGGGCATCTCTGTCGTATGTGCACACTGAGGTGTGTGTCTGTGGTTCTGGTGAGTTCTGTGAGGGTCATCCTTCCCAAAGGCACCACACCCACTGGTTCCCTATGCTGTGACGGGTATAGGCCAATGGCCAACTAACAGACCATTGTGTGGGAAGGTCACCAGGTTCAGGTTTAGTGTCGGGAAGATAGCAGGACAGTGTCAGGGACAGAGGCCGCAGTGACCCTTATCACTGAAAGGCTTCCCAGAGCCTTTTCACTCAGATGGGGCCATGGGGTGTCCTTCTCTGATGCCACTCTGCAGCACTCGTCACCTGTAGGCTGCGGGAGGGACTGGAGGGAGGCGCAGACACTATCATCCACCCCCAGAATGGCAGGCAGGCAGGTTTTGGCTGTCTGCACACTGCTAAGGGGTGAAGGCGCAGGGGCCACACATGCGCACACATTGGGCTCGGCACATAGGCCTGGCCTCTTCTGTGGTCTTAAATTCAGAGATGGTAGGAACACTGCTTTTTTTCTGGTAGGTCTGGCAATTTAACCCAGGGCAACTTTTAGGTGCTTTCTAGTCCTGCAATTTCTTTTTGTATTGTATTGGTTGGAAAATGAAAACCCTCCCTGCCAGCAATTAATTTACCAAAATAAACAATAATTCTGCTTTTCGTGACAAAGACGGTCCCTGAATGCCAATCTTAGGGCTGCCAGATTGCAATTTCAAGTGGGTGCAACCAGCGCGGTTACAATTTGCCGATGATTTATCACGGGGGTTATGAGATGGAGTGGAGCCCTGGCTGTGTGGCTCGCTGGATTGAGTGTCAGCCTGAGAACCAAAGGGTCACCAGTTCGATTCCCGGTTAGGGCACATGCCTGGGTTTTGGGAAAGGACCCCAGTAGTGGGCATGCGAGGGGCAACCACTCATCGATGTTTCTCTTCCTCTCCTTTTCCCTCCCTTCCTCTCTCTCTAAAAATAAATTTAAAAAATTTAAGAAAAAAAAGAGGTAGTGGAGAAGAATTGCCTAGTTCTTGCCTCATCTCTAACTTCTTTCGCAACAAATCTCATGCCCTTGACTATTACTATTCTACCCCCCCAACCCTTGCCCCACCTCACGCCTTTTTAAATCACAGATGATTCTTGTTTTTTCCATTCTGTTCTATTCTTATTCCCAGCCTTTTCCTGACATCAGTGTAGCTTGGCCCACCCCTTCCAGACCACATCGCTGCTTGCTGGCAATTCCTGTGCATTGGTCATCCAGGACCTTTGGCTAGCTACATTTTGCCAGTGGGTCTGATCCCTTCATCAGAGTGCTGCTTCTGGGGTGACTGATTAGGTAAGCTCTTGAAATAGTATCCAGGCTTCCAAGAGGGAAGCTTGCTCCTTCCCCTTCCCCGAACACTGAAAATAGGGATTCTGGTGCATTGGAAAGGGAGGGGGCAGGAAGGCGTGGATCTGAGATACAGAGTTGCTGAGAAGCTGGAAAGAATTTGCTCAGGTAGGCAGAGTGGGGGGACCTGGGGGTGGAGGCTCTGAATGGCACCAGCCAGGGACCATTAGAGATTACGTTGGGGGAGTTAAAAGCAGCGATTAAGTCTGAGAACACTGTCTCCTTCATCACAGCCCCTGCGGAGAATCCATCCCAGTAATCACCATTCCTGTTTCCACTGCTGCTCTCCTGCCTTCCTCACACACCTGCCCTTCTAACTTCCTGCTTCCTCTTGCCTGCCTCTGAGAACAGGGCTCGGAATGGCTTTGCGACGCCGACGGTTATCTCTGCCAAGGTTCTGTCTACTCAGATCCCGGGTGCCCCTGGTGTGGACAGTGAACATGTCTTTGTTGCACATGGTTTCAAGGTGCCTCGGTTTAAAAACAGACCCAGCTCCGAGTTCAAGGAGCTCATAGTTTCTCCTGGAGTCAACGTGAACAGGGTAACAATGGAAACATGAAGAGAAACTAGGGAATAATTTCCTATGCACAATGGCAGGAAGTTAAATTCTCTTGTACTTCCTGCTTTCACCTCTTGTTGCCTCCCCTTCCCCCAAAAACTCCTCCCTGGAATAGTTGGGACACAATACTCCAAGAAGCCTCTTTATTAAGAGCCTCTGCAGAGAGATACAGAAGTGGTCCCAACTCTCTCTAGAGTGGGGGGGTAGGCAGAACAATTTTGATAATAAAATCCAATTAATAAATCACAGACCAGAGTAAGAGCTGTTTGCTATGGAGTCAGTTCAACAGTCAACCACTCTACCTATGGGATACTGTGCTAGGTCTTTGAGGGAGTGTGAATGGTACAAAAATGAATAAGTAAAGTCTTGCTTCTAGAGAGCATGACCTCCATGCATGTCTAGTAATATCTGACTTACAAAATTTCAGTCATACAGAATCCTTTGGAATACAGTACTTTGAGATATTAATGCTTCTCAGACTTCCACAGCACTACTGTTAAAATCATTAATAATGCCATTAAAAGCCTCATGAGTTTTAATGATCGTATGAAATTTATATTCTACTCATGTGAGTATTTAATATAAAATGATGCTCCATTCCACCAACCCTACATTCCTCCTGAGTGTGAGTCTAGCTATAACCAAAACAGTAGGAAAATGGACAGCTATCTTGTTTTAGTGTACCCCCTGCACATTACCTTATACCCAAGGGACACAAGCACCCTCCGAGGGACAATCAGGGTAACAGCTACTCAGTACTTGCCAATTCTCCCTCCGTCCCAGGACACCCCCTAGAGCCGACCTTGCTAGGCAGCTCCAGTCTCTTAATTTTCCCTGCCTTGGCCCTCCGTGCCTTCAGCCAGGAGCCCCCTAGTCCTGGGACTTCCAGCTCCAACCTGCCTTCTTGTGCCTCCATTAGAGGAGGCTCCCTGTTCACTTCTGGCCCTTGTTTTTATGTTTGGTATTGTTTTTAATTTTGGACACACGACCATTTAGGCTGGAGGCAAATAGTGCCAAAAAAAGTCATCATATCATTCCATTAATTCATTCATTCGAAAATGTTTATTGGCCACCTCCTCCTTGGACTAAGAAGGATGAGAGACTGGGAATACAATGATGAGCAAAGTGGAAATGTTTTCTATACCAATGGTGGTTACAAGTTCCTGGGAGAGACAGATATTAATCAGATAATCCTATCAGCATGGAATTCTAAATTGTGCCATGAAAGGAGAGGAGGGGAGGCTATGAGAATATAGAGCAAAGTATGTGATCTGACCTGGGTGAGGTGAGAAATGTGGAAGTTGAGTAGGAGCTATCTAAATGGAAGTTAACTAATTGGGGGAGGGGGGAAGCATTCCAAGCAGATGGAACAGTATGTTGTAAGAGTCCCGTGGCAGGGGGAAGGGAGAACAACCCACTTGAGGAACTGAAAGGAGGCCAGTGTGGCTGGAGCACAGACAGAGAGAAAGGAAGTGGGTCAGATGAGCTGGATGGGGGTGGGGGCCAGAACTCTAAAATCCAAATAGATAATTTTAGCTGGGTGTATATATATATACTGGGTGCATAGTCGGGACATAACCAAATATGCTTACTTACTTCCAAAGAAAATTGAGTAGGAGGAACTTTAGGTAAAAACAAATGAACCCAGATCAGTAGTTCAGGAGAAGGTAAATTCACTACAACAAATATTTCCCCCCAAATTTCAGAAGACAAAGGTCAGGGACACACATTTGTCAAGTGAATGAAAAAATGATAGAGGATGGATGAATAAAGATCCAGGACAGTATCAGGCATCTCCATTCCAGCAGAAGCCCCTGACCTGGCTCTGCCTCTTATGGAACAAATCGCCCACAGTGCTCTGCCTTCAGGTTGCCATGGCATTCTGTACATGTGACAGTCACGGCAGCGTCCCACCATATCACAGTGATGGCTTGCTGCTTGCTCCACCCCCTAGATGCTGAGCTCCTTGAAGGCAGGGACGTTGCCTTACTCATTTTCTCATTCCCAGGGCCTCAGCGTAGTGCCTGGCACATAACAGGTGCTCAGCAAGTGCTGCTTGAAGGAATGCACACTGTCCTGCCTGAAGAAATTCTACAGGCCGCATGGCGATCAGGGTGACAGGAGTAAGCAGCTGCCTAAGCTTCCTGACCCTCAGGACTAATAGCGAACATTTCAGGAGAGGCAGCTGCATTAGACATCTGTAAGGGTCCCGTGTCGGGGCCGGGGGAGAGGGGGAGGCCCATTTTTGGCACTATTTGCCTCCGGCCAGATCTTAAACTTGTTCTTGCAGGGATCAAACCTAGGACCTTGCTTTTCTTGTGGGTTTCTCTGTGGGTGTGTTCAGTTCATCAAATTGGCAGGAACTAAGCAGGAGAATGCAAAAGATGAATTTCCAGTCTTCTTGGCTAGCCTATATTAATATTCTTAGTGTGAGTGGCCTTTGCATTTCCAAGCTACAGGCACACACCCATCATTTCCTTTTGTTTATACAACACTTCTATGAGGTATTTAACTAAAAGTGGCTAAATGATTCATCCAAGGTCACAGCAAATCAGTCAGGCCTAGAGGCTTTTTTTCCTACATTCATTCCACTGCCTTTATTTTTTTAAAGATTTTATTTATTTATTTTTAGAGAGAGGAGAAGGGAGGAAGAAGGGGAGGGAGAGACACATCAATGTGCGGTTGCCTCTCACACACCCCCAACTGGGGACCTGGACTACAACCCAGGCATGTGCCTTGACAGGGAATTGAAACAGTGACGTTTCGATTTGCAGGCCGGCACTCAATCCACTGAGCCATACCAGCCAGGGCATCATTCCATTACCTTTATTCCTTACCCAGCACTTTCTCTGTTACCCACCTTGCAAGAAGATGGTTCTCAGTGGCCATAGTCTGGGAGATGCTGTGGATAGTTTCTGGGGCCTTGTTCCTGCTGAGGAAGCTCTGATGGGAGGCCGAGGGGGTTCTGCCCGGGGCTGCAGACAGTCAGCGTACCAGAGAGGACAGAGAGTTGGGCAAAGCAGCTCTGCTTTCTCTCACCCTCTCAGAGGGAGCCTGATGCCACATGCAGCTACAGAGCCATGACCCAGGCAGGAGCAGCCCGGAGCAGTGGGGAGGCAGGAGGCTTGCTGAACTGAACTGGAGACAGACAGCAGCCAGGAGGGAGGGGGAGCCATTTCCTCCTGAGCCCAGGGCCAGGGAGCCTGCAGGCTGGAGACAAGCTGGTGTTGTCAATGAATCCTAGACACAGATGACAGCTGGCCTCTACAAGATGTGAGCTCAAGCTGTCCACCCAGGATAGGGCACTATGTGCCGTTCTTCAGAGGAATGAAACCAAATCAGCTGTTAGCTTCCCACCCTTTTGGAGAACAAGGCTGCTATAGGGCTAAGTGGTCAGATTCAAAATCTCAAGAATCGTGACATTTTTCCATATTAATAAAAATTCACTGAACCGCTGAGTGCTGAGTTCTAGGCATTTACTTAAAGATGAAAGATATGTTTACAGCCTAGAGGGAAGGTGAGCTGACACACAAAAATTATACATGAAAATGAATGTGTTGCTCTGGCTGGTGCGGCTCAGTGGGTTGAGCACCAGCTTGTGAACTAAAAGGTCGCCAGTTCCATCCCTGGCGAGGGTACATCCCTGGGTTGTGCAACAGGTCCCAGTTTGGGGGGTGCAAGTGGCAACCAGTCAATGTTTCTCTCGCACATCTACGTTTCTCTCCTCTTTCTCCCTCCCTTCCCTTCTCTCTAAAAAATAAAATCTTTAAAAAAAATGAATGTGGTTAAGTGTCATAAGGAGAAGATTAGAATCAACTTTAATGACGGCAAATCACAGAGGGAGTCATCAGGGTGGCTATCAGTCTTGAATGGCACCTGGAATTAAACCTGGGAAACAAATCCACGGCAAATGCCTATGACTCTGGGCCAGTGAGCAGTTTCCATGGCTGCAACCTTCTTTTCTTATCTAAGAGGGTGATAATAATCAGGTGCTTATTAGAGTCAGGCACTGCACTGAGCACTTTGCGTACACCACCTCAGGTCATCATTAAATCCGCCTGAGGTGGGTATTCTTATCCTATTTTACAGCTGAGAAAATTGAGGCCTTCAGAAGTTTAAATAAAGAGCATAGATCTTAAAAGTACTCATCACACACACACACACACACAAAGATGTTAAATAGCTTATTCAAAATTAATCAGCTGGAAACAGCTGGAGGTGGGATACAAAGCCAGCTTATATTGAAAAATGTAAACGTTACCCAAAAATTTAACTGTTACTGAAAACTATAAACAACTACTATGATCCAACAGTGAAAACCTGCCCACAGACCCTGGGGAAATGCTCAGTTGCCTATGGAGCAGACCGAATTCTGGGTGGTATCTCTCTCTCTCTCTCTCTCTCTGGTGCCAGGATCCTAGGCTCTAAAGCTCCTTGGGAGGGGCAGAGACCAACTCCAAGCAGGAAAAGGAAAGATGAGGAGAGAAAGTCAAGACCATACATCTTATTTATTTTTTAAAAAGATTTTATTTTTTGAGAGGGGGAAGGGAGGGAGAAAGAGAAGGAGAGAATCACTGATGTGTGAGAGATTCATTGATTGGTTGCTTCTCACATGCCCCCAGCCAGGAACCTGGCCCACAACCCAGGCATGTGACCGGACTGGGAATCGAACCAGCCACCTTTCGGTTCGCAGGCCGTCGCTCAATCCGCTGAGCCATACCAGCTAGAGCTTATTTATTTATTATTTTTTAAAATGCTTTTTTAAAAAAGGTTTTATTTATTTCTAGAGAGAGAAGGGAGGGAGAAAGAGAGGGAGAGAAACCTTACAACTGTTGTGAGAGAGAAACATCGATTGGTTGCCTCTTGCACCCGCTCCAAGTACGGACTGAACCTGCAATGCAGGTATGTGCCCTAACTTGGAATAAAACCAGTGACCCTTCACTTTGCAGGATGATGCCCAACTAACTAAGCCACACAAGTCAGGGCTCAAGACCATACACTTTAGAATTCTGGAGAATTAGGTGAAAGTCCCATGGGCCAAACATACCTGAGATGGTCTCTGAATGGCCTTTGTCTCCGTCCTAAGCCCCTATGGACTCCAGGGGTTTTCCTTGCTCTTAACAGGTATGATTAGTCTGTGTCTCCTTCTCTGCGGCATCCAAACTTCACTTCAGTGTCTCGTGAACAAAAAAGGGACTATGTAGCAAACTTGGGGACTCAGGGTACTGCCTGGCAGAACTGACAAGCCCAGTGACCAAAAGTAAGCACACAGGATGGTCTGATCATAAATCAGACCATCATAACGGGGCAAACCATGGTAGGTAGTCATGTCCAAGGCCACTCTTTACCTCAGCTGAGCTCTGTCCATTGTTCTTACACATCTAAGATATACTTTTGAAATGAGAAGAGTAATTTTTCTCTTTTTAGATCCCTCAAAGCACAAGCATGAGACCACAGAGCCTCTCATTGTTATCTTGTTCCTCACATACCATCTCTATGTGCTGTAAATGTTAAATGTTAACTACTCCTGTACCCACCAATGCAATAAAAGAAGTATGCGTTTCTCCACTTTTTAAAAAAAAATCTATTTCTACAGATTTCCCTGCTTTGCTTTCTCCCACGTTCCTAATCTACCACCAGTGGATTTCATGTAACCATCCTTCTTTTTCTCCTTTGATTCTAATGAATAAAAGAAGCTGCAAAACTGCCATTTCTGGAGCATTTTCTCCACTCTTTGATATCTTGTTTCTGGGCATGTCCTCAAAATGTGGCACCATAAAACTCAAATAAAACTTTTTCATATGCTAGACAGTCTTTTGTTGACAGTCTCAATGAATCATAAGCTGCTAGCTCTGACAGAGACCCTAGAGATTATCTAGCCCGATCTCTTCAATGTGGACGTTATGCATTAATAGCAGTTAATGGCAGAGCCACAGAATGTTTCCCTTTGTTTCAGCAGGTCATCTTAAACACTGATGTAAGTTATTTATCTTGATTGCAAAACCCAGAAAAGAACCTTACCCCTGTTGTGCGCATCCACTGAGAACCTCGGTCAAACCTCGTCTTTAATATTTACACCATCTGCCGTGCCCCCTTTTGTGGAGGCAGGTGGACGGGTAGGGGTTCGAGAGCAAAGAACTGAATTTCTCTAATGCTGGCAACAGAGACTGCAGTCGCCTGCCTGTCCTTCTGTTCTTTCACCCGGAACCCCCAGCATCTCTGCCATGTTCAAGGCCAGCAGCCATCCATTGCCAAGCTCCTTATTGGTCTGACCCATTGGCAGTAAGAACTAAGCTGATTCTTTCACCTGGTGGCTGCTTATCGGGGACACATGACATGCGGAGAACAGCTGGCCACGCAGAGGAGCCAAGGCTCTCCCTCTCTCAGCCCGAGCAGAGGAGGGGTGGAAGCACCGACATGCTAGGCCTGCTTCGGGATCTCATGCCCTTACTCTCCATTTGGGACAGCAAACATCTGGGCTCTGTGGCTGCCACGGGGCGATGAGCGGACAGGTGGGGAACACCTGCAGAAAGTGGAAGAAGTCACTGCTCGTCTGCCACGGACCTAAGGAGCCAGCCAGGCTCCCCACGTTGCTCACTCTCTACCAGGACCCTTGAGCCAAGTGTGCAGCCCATCTTGTGGGCTCCACCCCTGCCCTTCCCTCTACTTTTTAGGAACAAAACCCCCGGTTTGGAGAGCACTGTAGGTTCCCATAGCAATGGGCCCTTTTACTGTTTCCATGGCAACCAACACCCAGACCGTTTAGTTGCTAGTCAACTGACAGCTGTAAATGAATAGGACTCAGTCTAAAATTTGAGGGATGGGCCAGGGGATTCTCTTCACAGAAAAAGACACAACCATCCAAAATGACTCAACTCGCCTAAAGATTCTTTTAGGCAGCATCTGTGGAAATCCAGCGCCAACCTCAAATTCAGGTCACACAACACTGCCCATCCCATTCCCAACACATACCCCCCGCGCCCCCAAACCAAGCATGCCAGGACTTTAAATCCCCAAGCCCTACTTCACATTCTGTGTCCTTCCCAAAAGGCCCTTGGGAAAAACACTTGCTCCAGGTGACTACCGCCATGGTAACGTTTCTCACGCATAACCCTTTCATCTGCGTCAGCGCTCTTCCCGTGTCCCGCGACCCTGTCCTCACACCAACCCAGTGCCTTAAGCAGTCTTTGCTTTTTAGACTGTCTGATGGGAATGGCTATTTCCAGATCATCTTCCCTTAGCCTGAACCTCACCTGTGTCAAGCCACTCTTCCTACATCCGTGGGTGTTCTCAGGGAACAGATTGTTTTATCAACCTTTGCAGTAAGTATAATTAAGATGAACTTGTTTCTTTTCAGACGTCAACTAAGAGTTCAAAACCAAAGAGGACTGGAAATTACTCCATGCTTTTTTGATTTTTATTAGCCTAACCTGACTAAATGCCAGGCCTCCCACCTAGCCCTCTACCAAACTGGGGACACTTGGTATTGTGTCCCCTTTATTCTGTGAGCAGGGGTGCCTCTTTTTTTTTTTTAATGATTGGCGTCTGGAATTTATGCCAGAGAGATATGTCTAAGCCTCCATGGCTTAGTGGACTAGAAAAAATACGAGACTGTCATTGGAAAGAACGTGACCTTTTTTATACAGCCTAAGTGCAGTGCTTCTCAATGTTTTAATGACCTGGCGGGGGGCAGCACCTGTGAATGGCCTGTACAGAAAATGACCTTTCAAACTAACCCCCCCACAGGAGCCCTAGCCAGCTCACTGCTACAGGCTCCATGTAGCCTCCCATTGGGTGGTACAGTTATAAACTGTTGCATTACCCTTCTCCTCGAACTGAAGGGCACACGCTAGCTGAATTGCTTTTCTTCTGGCATTTCACATATGAGGGCAGGAGTGTGACGTGGATAGGTAGCCGTTAGCCTCAAAGGAGCTCAACGACAGGAGTCTTCTGGGAATAGCAAGAGAGCAGACACACATGAGAACTGAGCTTTTCCAGGCACCATCAAAAAGTTGTGTGCACAGAGGACAGCCTTGTTTTTCTGAGGCAACACACCACACATTGGATTGAATTTTGATTTTTTCTGATGTTTCTAGATGAACAATGTTTCTCCTAGAATAACTGCTAGCATTTACTGAGTCTGTGCCACATGCCTGGGGGAATTAGGCGCATGATCTCATTTAATCCTCATATCCCTACTGTTATCATCCCTATTTAACAGATAAGGAAACTGAAGCACCAGAGAAGTTAAGGGGTTTAAAGGCCATACTGACAGTCCTATTCTTTGGCAAAATCAGGATCCGGCTACTGGTAGTTTGAAGCCAGAGACTACAGAACCCCTTGGACGTCTGACACAGCCGGGGTCCCTCATGGGGAGAGAGCGGGCTGCCGCTCTGGACACAATGTGATGGGGTGCACGAAAGGGCTTAGCTGAAGAGCACAGTGGCGGGATGGCTCCGGGAATTCACTAGTAAATCTTGGCTGTTGATAAATTTATTCCCCATCTAGGGCTGTCCCCTAGTGGTGTTTCTGGGAAACTCCCAAGCCAAAGAAATCCAAGGCCCTGGTGAAAGCAGTGAGATGGAAAGAACGGGAACAAAATGACTGATATGCTGTATAGACAGCCTAACCTTTCCAAGGCCCACGTCACCCAATTCACACGTGAATAGGGTTGTAATCCCTGCGACGGCCAGATGCTAGTATTACACTGGCTAAAGTAGGAGGCAAAATATATGCCCCATGATTATCCTTGTGCTCCAAAAGGAGGAAATTCTAAGACTTAGTTTAGCCATTACTTGCAACTTCACATTTCATTTTTAAGCTTCTAGGCTTTCCTCATAGCAGAAGGTTCCCAAAAGACTACTATGCTTCATGCCATCTTATGACCTTACTCCCCCCACTACTCCGCCTCAACTCACTTCCTTGACCTTTCAAATATTCAACGAGGTGATGTTGGCTTCCCCTGCTTATTGCAAGCACACTTGGTGGTATAAGATTATGCAAAATAAAGCAAAACAAGGTCATTTTGTATAAAATAGATAGGTAAGGTCTAACTGGACAAGAGGAGGGAAAAAAGGCAGTTTCTGAGAGAGTAGTGTTTTTACTGCACTCTGGGACCTTCCATGGATCCAGGGGAAATACTCTGAAGAAAGCAGGTGGCCTAAGCACAAATATGGAAGACTGCCACGTTTTTATTTATTCAAAGGAACTCTTCCAGGTGCATAAAGAAGTCACAAATTAATGGTAAAAAAAAGAACAAAAACAAAACATCTGCTAATTAAGTGTTGCATTTAATGAAAACCACCTAAGAAAAGGAGACACGCGAGAACCAGAGAACCAGCCACCCAGAGCTGACTTTCTGTCGCAGACCACCCCCCTCCAGCGAAGCGCTGGATACCACTGCAGAACAAGTCATCACTGCTGAAGCAGCGGAGCTGGAGGTGCTGTCAAGTCAGCAGGTTTGTTGGCCAGATGCAATGAACTCAATGAAGCACTTGGAGATGTAATACCCTAGCTAGAGGAACATGGTCTGAAACCTCTCCTTGCTGCAAGGGCCGATAACCCCAGGGCAACCTCATTCTGGTCCTAAGCAGCCTCATTCTGGTCCTGCCTGGCTGGACCCTCCTTATTCCAACAGCAAAGGTCACTGAGGACAATTAAATCAACCCCTCTAGTCTCTCTCTCTCTCGCAATCCCTCTAGTCTCTCTCTCTCTCTCTCTCTTTCTCCTTTCCTTCAACCCTTTTACAAGTTATTACAGGGCAGCAGTTCTGAGCTCTCAGGAAACAGGGCCTTAGTTGCGGCTGGAGGCTGAGAGGCATAAAACAACAGTCTAGAAATTCCTTTCATCTTATGGCACTGATTTAGCTTAGATTTGCTTTTTCCTCTTCTCTCTCTCTCACCCCCAGATGGACATACTGGTATCAAACGGCTCTAGTTTTCAAGCTGAACTGGGATTTCCCAGCAGAAGAAACACTGGTCGTTGTCATCTCGAAGTTCCCACTTCACCACCAGTTTTATCTGGAGCAAGAGAAAAAGAATTGGGGGAAAAATAAAACTAGGACCTCACGTCAATCCAGAATTGATTTAACTATGAATCCTAGATGTACATGGTAACAGATCTCCTAGTTGCTTGTGACTTTTTTCTTAAATCACACCACCATGAAAGCTGCTTGGGATGTGGACAAGCCCTGTGTCTTTAAGTCTAGAAGGAGGAACCCAGTTACAGCTACGCTTTGGTGTTAGCACCACATACTATTCTACTTAACTTACCAAATATAATTTCTAGAGCACCTTTTCCCATCTTGGGTCAATGGTACATAAATGAAGGCTTACATGAAAAAATAATTTTACATTTAGACAATTTCTCTTGTATTTGGCAATCTGACCCAGCTTTTTCCAACTGTAACCACAAAGAGCAGAGACTGTTAGGAATAAGGAAACTTACTTGTAACTTGGAAACAAAAATATCAAAGCACAAAGGATGTCTAAAGAAGTTTACCATTATATGAGTAATTTCAGGAACAACCCTTTGTGCAATAGCATACAGTTTCAGTTAACTTCCTTAAACTGTTTTTGATAATATACCTTGCCAGAGATCTCTGCCTTGACTTGTTAAACTTGTACTGGGAGCTGCCCCTTCTAATTCTTAATAAAGCAGTGACACTTTGCCAGTTCCTTCTTATGTGGATGTTAGCTTGTTTGTTATTACATCTCTTTCGTGCTCAACTGTTTCTTTATAACACAATATTTGAGTGACAGTGATACCCAGGCTTCTTGAACCTTGTTTTTCAAGACAGGTACACATTACTATTTTACTTAGTACTTAAATCACCATAGCTTAAGCTGTTTTTCAAATGAAATGTAATTCACTTAATAACTACCACATATAAAGTGCCTACTACATAGCAGGCCCTAACTAGACACTCTGTGTAAGTAACTGAGGCCCTGAGGTACCCTTGATTATATGGCCACCCAGCAAATTACTCTACAAATCTGTCCCTGACCTTTAGAGTCTCCGACATCCCTTAAACACAGATTCCCTACATTAGAGACCGAAAATGTTCTTTAATTATGTGCCATTTCTAGAAAATAAATGGCCAGATTGCTCCTGGGTTCTATATGACTGAAAAAAGTAATCCCTTTACTTCCTCCATTATCAGGATTCGTATTTTTAATACAGGCCCCTTGCAGCAGGCTCTATCTTGTAAATGTTTGATAGAAAAAAAAGTAGGTACAGCAGGGTGAGTCAGAGGTGAAGGTCAGGGCTGGAGGGGGGTGGAGGGAGAAAGAAGCGTGGAAGAAGCTACTTCTCTGCCATGGAGCCAACAAGCTACTGCTCCCTTGATAACAGATCATTGGAGAAAGTAGGATTTTCTTATAACAATGTATAACAACTTGAAATCTTGAACTATTTGATATGTGATAAAATCTTTTAACACTAGACAGGTTTTAGAGCCACAAGACCTGGCTCTAAGTCTAGACTATAATATTTCTTAGCAGAGTGGACTCTGTTCACATTGTATAATATTGGAAGCTCAAATTTCTTCATCTGTAAAAAAGGAGTAATATCACCTCTGCAAAGGGCGGTCAAGAGAATCCAGTGAAACACTGTATATAAAAATGGCTAACCATGAGGCTGTAGACAAAGAACAAAGGGACACTAAAAAATAGCTGCGGCACCTCATGATTCCTAACAGTCGAACTTACCTCCTTTTCCTCCGCTCCTTGCCTTCCCAGAAATGAAGGACTCCCACTCCAATCTTTTCTTCCTGCCCCCCTTCCTCAGATATCTAATCTAGTCACAAGATCTTCAGTGTCCTCAACAACAATGTCACTTACAGAGGGGTAGTCACTCTTCACCGGTAGTTTAGCCATGTAGCTGTAGGTCTTGTTTTTTTCTATGGGGCAGTTGACGCCGCTCTTACAGCCGTCGGCCTCAGGGATGGCAAAGGCGATCGGAACGCCCATCACAATGCCATGCACCACGGCTTTGCTCCCTTGAGACTGAGTGTCTAAGAGAGAAAAGACAATCAGACGGTGAAGGAAACAGGCTATTTCCAAACTCTAAATAAAAAATTCAGATATATTTTCAAGCAACAGCATTGCTATGATAGCCAATCATAAAGTCTGTATTTCTTAATTCCTAGGGTCTATTTCTCTTTGTAGTTATGCTTTGTACCTTTGTGAACACAACAGAGCAAGCATTCACTCCAAAAGTTAAAGAGATTACTGAATTATGCAAAAAAAAAGTAAAGGAATCAGTGGGGGTTGTTTTCTTTGTTCTTAACCCCCACTTCACTTCCTTTCATAGTTTCCCAAGAGAATCAGAGCTACTTGGATAAACTCATTCAACTAATTGATTTTTGGCAGTAAACTTTCTATTTAATATTTATATCAGTTTCTGTCGAAGTGTATTGTGTATTTTAAAGAGTTTTTAGGAGACTGGTCTTTGAATTCTCAAATAATCCTGCACAAAGGATTCCTTTTTATTTTTATTGAAATTAAAAATAAAACAGAAGGTAATGTGGGAAGAGCAAATAAGTCTACATAGATATGCCATGGACTATAACAGGAGAGAAAGAAGTAACCTTCTAGAAACTGGGTAAGATTAGAAAGAGGCACATTTTTTGCTAAGCTCTACCCTTCATATGACAAAATGGGCAGGAGGAAAAAACATAATAAAATTAGGGCAACCATGCCCTGGCTGGTGTGGCTCACTGATTTGAGTGTTGGCCTGTGAACCAAGGGGTTGCCAGTTTGGTTCCCAGCTGGGGCACATGCCTGGGTTGCGGGCCTGGACCCTAGCTGGGGGTGTGCGAGAGGCAACCAGTCTGTGTTTCTCCCTCACATCGATGCTTCTTTCCCTCTCTCCCTTCCTTCCCCTCTCTGAAAATTAATAAATAAAATCTTTAAAAAAAATTGGGGGGCAACTAGTCATGAGCTATGGGGTTATTCTGGAGACCCACAGTATTGGCTCTGCTTCTTTTTCTTTCTTTTAAAAATTTATTTATTTATTTATTTTTAGAGAGAGGGGAAGGGAAGGAGAAAGAGAGGGAGAGAAACATCAATGTGTGGTTGCTTCTCATGCACCCCCTAGTGGTGATCTGACCTGCAACCCAGGCACATGCCCTGACCGGGACTTGAGCCAGCAACCCTATGGTTCGCCAGCTGGCGCTCACTCCACTGAACCGCACCAGCCAGGGCCTGCTGCTGCTGCTTCTTCTTCTTCATCTCCTCCTTTTGTGCACCATTCCCAGAGCTACTGTAATACGGGGTCAATGAGCAGAGTGGAGCAAGCTCCTAGTCCATCTCCCTGCTCCAAAAATCCATTTAACATATTGTCCTTGGTAGAGGACACGTCAGACATTAAACTGAGAACAGGCACTACACTTGATCTTAGCCAAAGGCCAAGAAGCCATGGGCAATTTCTTTCTGTCTGGGTTGGCAATTACTTTTACTTAGAAGGTACTTTTTTTTTTTTGTTTTGTTTGGAACAATAGTGAAGCCAGGGTGTCACCCAGGAGAGAAAACAACTCTGGTACTTAGAGCTGTCTTTAGGCTTTAGAAGACAGCTGACAGGAACTCTGAGATTTCTTATTAGACTGTCTAGTCTTAATCTCCAGGATAAATAAGAAGAGAAGGATTCAAGGTAGATGCCCTTTCTAGAAATCGGGGTTTTGCATTTCTCTAGATTCTTGGGGATCTGAAGGTGATGAACGTGGTACTAGAGGCAACAAGTTCCAATAATATTTCTTCAAACTGTAGAAAGTTCTGATTTCTTGATTGCTTCTAGGGTCCCCTCTGAGTTGCCTAAACCTCACAGAGGCTAAGTATGAACTGTTCTGGTATTCTGAGGCAGAACACAGACTTAATAGGTGGAAGTATAGTGCTTAAAATAACATTTTGGAGGAGTTCCAAAGTCTACAGAATTGGGTTCTATACCGATAATACTCTGCAGTTGGTAGCTAAACAGAGCTGACATTCCCATAAAAGCCTACTGTGCAATATGGTCCCAAATAGGACACAGAGAAGCCAAGCTGTCTTCTCTCACCTGTGAACACATGGAAATTTCTCTCTTTGCTTAAAGGGAGTATGGACTCTAGGAAACAGGCATATAGGAACCCCATATAAGAAGGGTGTCTAACGGTATAGCAAATCCTGGCTTTACACAGGTTGGAAGGGAGGTCACAGAATTCTTGACTGTAATTTCCCTCCCCCACATTCCCATGCTCATGACAATACTTGAGATTGATGTTATACTTTAAGGTGGATTTGAAGTAAGAGCCACTTTTACTCACTGCTGGTGAAAGTGACATTGACAGTGTAAGACTGTCCTTTCTGCAGATGGCAGGGCTGCACAGGGCATGGGATCACATTCACTTCCTTTATGACGCCAACTCCGGAACCTGCAGAAGAAAAGGAGTTGAAATAAAAGAAGAAATAAACCACGTAGGCTGTCCCTACATAATGGGGAGATGCTCTGCTCTCCCAATTATGGAGAGTTCTTTCTCTTCTGACCCTCTGTGGTCTCCAGGACAGTGTTCACATTTGATGGGTAAAGGGGAATTAAGGAAATTATCACGTATACCTGGCCAGCTCCCCTGCTGTATAACAGGGGGTGGGCTACACCACAGAAAATCATCCCCACCCCTCCTTCCATCCCCACACAGATTTGAAAGCAGCACACATGTCATACAAGTGACGGCTCCCGTCACAGCCGTCCCCACCGTCTTTGGGTCCTGTCACGGTATCTCTCCAGATTAGCGGTCTCCAAGCTTTGTATGCCCCCACCAGTGAGAACAACTGTAAGCGCTCATCTGCAAGATACAGATGTGTATGCTCCACTTTGGAAACCTGTGTTCTTCAAAATAAGTATCTTTGAGGCAGGGTGTGTGGTTTTGTTTTAATTTCAGTCTAAAAAAGGACAAAAGTACTGTTCATTCACAATGAATGACCAAAGTTAAGTTAATACAAATCTTTCAAAATCCTCTTATCTCATCCAGACCCCTGACACTGGACGGCTGAATGGGAGAGAGTACAAGTGAACGGGCAGTTACCGTCGCCTGTAACAGGATAAGCTTAAGGTCTGCAGTTCAGCTGTTGCCGCTGAGAGGTAGGCTCTGGGACCTGATGTCGGCATTTGAAGTCTCACCGGCTCCATTATTTACTGTGCAACCTCAGGCAAGCCACTTAACCTCTACGGGGATAGTAGTACCTCATAGAGTAGGTGAGCTAACAGGCATATAACTCTGAGGTAAGTGTTTGGAACACAGTCATGCTATACATAAGTCCTCCTTATGCGCTGTTTCTCTTTCCATGGTTTCAGTAAACCATGATAAACTGTGGTCCAAAAAGAGTAAATGGAAAATTCTAGAAATAAACAATTCACAATTTGTTTGTTGTTTTTTAACAATTTGTAAGTTTTAAGTTTTGAGTAGCGTGATAAAATCTCACACCATCCCACTCCATCCCGCCCCGAACATGACTCATCTTTGCCCAGCAAGGCACTTAGTAGCTGACTATGCGGGCATTACAGTACTTGTGTTCAAGTAACTCTTACTTTATTTAATAATGGCCCCAAAGAACAAGAGTAGTGATGCTGGAAATTCAGATATGCCAAAGAGAAGCCATAAAGTGCCTCCTTTATGTGAAAAGGTATATATGCATAGGAAAACACATTGTGTGTGTATATATATATATAGAGTTTGGTACTATCCAGTTTCAGGAATCTACTGGGGATCTTAGAATATATTTCCAGTGGAAAAAGGGGGGAAACTTTATACTACTGTATAAAGCTATTATTGTCATCATATCATGATTCAGTCCATAAATTTAATTCAGAATAGCTGCTCCTGTGTGCGTAAGCATGTTCCCTTTTGACATACAAGGTGAGACCCTCATCTCAAATATACTTTGTAGGTAGACATCATGGATCCAGTTGATAGAAAGGACTCTGTCTCAAAAGCTGAATGCATGAAGACAGAGAGCAAACCTAGGGTTGAGAGCAAATTATCTGCTTATAGTTGCCAGGTTAGCTTCATCCTGGAGGTCTGTGGGATACGAATGGAGAAACTCAGGTGGTACCCTCTGCTTTCTCAGCCTATGCCTGCTCTTGGGTAGAACAGTTTCATTTTACTGACCACGACTGCTCCAGTGAGGTCTGTACATAAATATGTTGCAGTCCCTTAACCCAAACTTGCTTCTTCATCATGGCAAAGTTCTCAAACTATGCACTCAAGAATTCTCTTCTCTAAGCACTCTGTTCCACTCTGTACTATATTCCATGGACAGGGGAAAAACCATGCAGAACTCTAATCAACAACCTACTAACAATCAGTGCTTATGCTGTAATTTCCATATCTAGCTTCTACTGGCTTCGTTCAAGGCTGGATCACATGATGTAGAAGGAACTCAGTAAAGAGTAGTACTCATAGCTCCTTCATCTGGTTTTTTGGGTGACAAGTTCTTAGACTTCCAGTGTCAACAGAACAAACTCCTCACTCCTAACCTGTAAAAACTTGCAAAACTACTTTGCTTGGCCCTATTTCTCATTCCAGCAAATGCCACTCCAGAGAAAAGGGGGCATACAGGGGAACTCAAAAAAAACTTTTGATATGGGCACTGAAGTTTTTACTTTGTATTTCCCAATTCAAAAGTAAATTGAAAATCTGTAACCGACATCTCCTTCCTGTAAGTTCTTGCCTGCTATTTTCAAATGAGTAGAAAGAGTCTGGATTAGGTTTCGTCAGGTGTTTGTTTGTTTTTTTCTTTAAATGTTACCACAGAAGCCCAAAGTACCTCAAAACACACACTCGTTTTATTAGCTGTGAGAACTTGGGCAAGGTACTCTATGTGCCTGTTTCCTCATCTGTAAAACAGATTGTGAGGGCTGAATGAATTAATACAGTGTCTTCATCCAAGTGTCGGCCACTAAATTTAATGGAGGTAAAGGCAGTAACCTGAGGCAATTTCAGCGTCTTTCAGGTACCAGTCTCCCTGGTCAGTGGCACCACATTTGCCAAGTATTAATAGGTCAGCAGCCTTTATTCCTTAATCAGCCTGTCCCCTAGCCCCAAACTTTGCTTTTGCTGCAACATACATTTTGATGACATAGTGGAGACAAGATTTATTTCTTCATTTACTTTTTCAACAAATATCTATTGAGCAATCACTATTACTTGGGAACTGGATATAAAGGAACGAACTTATACTGGTTTCTATTCTGCTGTGTGACTTTAGGAAGTTACCTAACATTTCTGGAATTCAACAGCTGACTGTATGATCTCCAAGTTTCCTTCCAGCTCACACATTTTATAAAATTAGTTTCATGCCTCTTTCACTTATTACTGCACCTCTTCACTTCATAAAAGTTCAGCTGAACAATTAATTACATAGACTTGACTGAATGAACTCACAATTTCTTCCCACCACCCTTAGCATTTCCCAGTAAAGATTCCCACTACAGCGGCAAGAAGGGGTAATGTGTCACAAGCTGTGACCACAAACACGAGTTTTATAGATAGGAAAACCCACAAAGTTCCATAGCCCAAAGGAAAACGCTAACGGAATGAATGATGAAAAGAACGGACTTTTGACTTGTCAGCAAACGGTAAATTAAAAAGAAAAGCAAACAGAGTGGGGAGAGAAAGGTCATCCAAGATAGAAGGCAAAAATGAAAGTTCTGTGCCCTACTCTTCAGCCCCTGCGCTGTCTATGGACCTTCGATTGTCTGACCTACAAACTTCAGAAAACTTCAGCCAAAGGTCCATCCATCTCCAGGAATGTCTAGGGACCCCAAACACGCGTTCGAAGGGCAGAAACAAAGTTGTGAGCGGTCGAGTTTCCTCGAGTCTGGCACCTTCTCCCCGACCCGAACCCACTCCACGAGGGGTCCCAAGATTGAGCCTAGCCGTTTACGCCCAACCTAGATCGGGGTCTCAGCGCGAGGTTCCAGCGGAGGCTCCCGCCGAGAGCACGGGAACCTCAGACTGGTCTGGGGCTCACCGCAATCCAAGTAATGCACCGGCTCTGCCAGGGCGGAGGCGCTGAGCGCCAGGAGCAGGAACGCGGCAGTCAGGAAACGCATCGCTGCTAAGGAACTTCCAAGCCCGAGGAAGGAAGCAGCGGCCGCCGTAGTCACAAGATAAACCTACCGGGGCGGGGTCGAGGAGGAGCTCAGTCAGGCCACCAGGCACCAGCAAACAAGGCCAAGGCCCGCCCACGTCCCGCCCCCGGCTCCTGGGAGCCAGGTTCCGGTCGGTCTCCGCCCCGCGGCCCCGCAGGATAGGATGCATGTCAGCCCGCCTCTCTCTTCAGCTCTTGGCTTTGTTGGTGTATGTTCGCTTCGCAATGGGAGCATTTCTAGCCAATAAAAATTCCTCCGCTTCTCGCGTCACCCAATAAACGCGCTTGGAGGCGGGGCTCCTGTGGGCTCCACCTCCCGAGGACCACGCGGAGAAGGGGATTGGGGGGACGCGAGGGGTGGGGTTTGTGGAGGAAGATGGCGGCCTCCCGGGACATATTCCTAAAGGTGGCGGCGTTTAGAGCGGTCCCCCCCTGGTGGAGTAGCAGGTACCAAGCCCAAAAGGGCACTGGGGGAGTGTGTTAGGTTTTGCGCCTTCCAGGACTTATCGGAAAATACGGTCCGCGGGGGAGGTGAGCGTGTGGCGTGAGGCTGTCCAGTTGGAGGTCGTCAGGTTTGGTGAGACAGTGCGGGTGGTGGTCGTCAGTTTTGGCGTAATGCTGTCCAGGTGGGGTGGGTCGCCAGGTGCCCCTTTGTTCGCGGGCTCATCCTCCTCCCTTGCGCGCGGCAGGCTCTTCGCGGCCTCCGTCAGACCTCAGGCTCACCGGGAAGCGTCGTCCTCCAGCCCTGAGGCTGGCGAAGGGCAGGTTCACCTCACGGAGAGTTGCGTGCAGGTAAGAGGGGTGGCTGTGCCCGGACTAGGGCCGGAAGTGCAGGGAGCTCCCCTTGGCCCACCTTTCTCCCTCCCTTCGCCTGGCATTCCTGATCCCCTCTTCCTGCATTTCAGAGGCTTCTGGAAATCACCCAAGGGTCAGAATTCCTCAGGCTGGAGGTGGAGGGAGGTGGATGCTCCGGATTCCAATACAAATTTTCACTGGATACAGTTATCAACCCCGACGACAGGCAAGGAGGAAGGGGTGGATCCTCAGAGACTGTGCGGGAGGGATAAAAGTGTCTCCAGTTTAAGGTGCACTTTTATTCCAAGTTAAAAGGTTTTCTAAAGAGGCTTACCATCCCCTTTCTCACACAGTGGGGATACAGGGAAGCTTCATTGTCTTGATTCAAAATAACTGAATTATGGAGGAAAATTGGCCTGCCTGGGTTAGGATTAGGGTCAGGGTCCATCGGAGAGTTGATAGAGTTAGGCTGGACTAGATTCCAGGCCTAAATCTCTATAAACATTTTCCAGTATTCATTCCATTGAATCTCTTTGCCTCAAAATCGGCACATTTTGGGGGTAATAGGAAGTGCATCCTCTATTTCAGAAAACTGAGCATGTGCACCTCTCACCACAGGGCTCAGAGGATGTCATGTTTTTGGTGTTTATGGTATTCATTAATGCTTTTCTCCTTTTTTTTTTTTTTTTCAGGGTATTTGAACAGGGTGGGGCAAGAGTGGTGGTTGACTCTGATAGCTTGGCCTTCGTGAAAGGGGCCCAGGTGGACTTCAGCCAAGAACTGATCCGAAGCTCATTTCAAGTGTTGAACAATCCTCAGGCACAGAAAGGCTGCTCCTGTGGGTCATCCTTCTCTGTCAAACTTTAATTCGATGACAGGTGACCCAGAGATTGCCAGCACTGGTACCAATTTGAGGAACCTGGGATGAGTAGAATTTTAGTGGTTTCCTTCCAATCATGTTCCTCTCTTTATTTTATTTCCCACAGTCCAGGGATGTTGTGTTTCTATTATTTTCAGAATGTGAAGCTTTTACTCTTGACTTAATTTCTCCTGCACAATTTTAAGGCCAAGGCTCTAGTTGCTGTTACCTAAGCTTTAATAACTAGTTGAAGCCCAGTATAATCTGTAGAGTCTCCAAGGTTCTGAAATTTGAGTTACTTCTCTGGCCTTCAGAGCTGCTTGTATAGCTATGTATGAAAGCTTCATTTTAAAGAAGGTCCTTATTAACTTGCGTTTTGAGTCAGAGGCACAGATTAGGTAACTTAAACACTCATTACTAAGTCAGAAGGGATGAGAAAGGCAAATGAAATGTTCTCATTTTCATTTCACCCTTCCTGAATGCACTGGTTGACTTATCCTTATTTTCTCTGCAGCTCATGCTCCACTTCCCATTTATTAGGACAAATATATTTTCTTCTTATACTCAGGGATCTACTAAACTCACAAAACCAAAAGCTCATCACTCAGAAAACAGACGTAACCTCCATTGATACCTGAGTCACTTGAAAAATAGCTTCCATACTCCCACAGACATTTCAAGATTCTGTGATCATTTAGTGACTGAATCTCTTAAAGATATGTTGCTTTTCTTAATTTATGTTATAAAACAGCTCTGGTCTCATGCATAGCAGGAACTGGTTTGTTTGTTGAACTAGGTAGTAGATACTTAGGGATTTTCTTTTAGGTTGGATTACCAGATAATATACAGGACCCCCAGTTTAATTTGAATTTCAAATGAACAATAGGTAATTTTTAGTATAAAAGTGTCCCACATATTGCATGAGACATACTTATCCTAAAAATTTTGTGTTGTTTATCTGAAATTAAAGTTTAACTGGGCACCCTGTATTTTTATTTGTTAAACGTGGCAACTTTATTTTAGGGTCACTGAAGGAAAAGTGTTTTAAGCCACAAAATTCCAATGAATTTTAAAGTGCTTGTTTGGGTTTGGCATTTAAATAGGTAATAGAGCTAGAAATAGTTGATGTATGTGCATGGCTGCTGGGGGAGCCAGAACTGAATGGACAGACAACAAGAAGACAAAAGTACCACCACCTTGATGAATGATTTATAAATGTTAACGTTAGGGAAACCACACTCAGTTTGATTCTGGAAGAATTAACAGGTAAACCCATTTTTTCCTTGCAAGCATAAAAGTTCATTAGAGCAAAAACTTGCATTTCTGGACTAGATGGAAACATTTCTAGACTGGATTAGAATTAAATTGTTCAAATAAAATAATTTACCATTAAAAAATGGAAATGCAGAATTTAGAGACAGAAAGAATCTGAGAGAGAAACACAGATGCTTACATTTTTTAACATGGGAAAATCTAGAACTTAGAGAAAACAAACCTGCCTTGTATATGCAATGTGTACAAAGAGGAAAGAAGGGAACACTTAGAAACCAGAGCAGATTTCTTAGCAGATTTTCATGGAAGGAGGCAGAAACCAGTATACCATGAAAGCATCTCTGTTTAACTTTACTAAGACACTGGAAATTATTGCCAGTAACTGGGCCTTAAACGATTTTCAGCTCACATTAAGTCCTTTCATCCTCCTCAAAAAGACATTTGGTACATTTTAAGTATTGGAAATATTCTTCCAGAATATTTGTGTGGGTTATTTATTGATATAGTGATTTAAAAACAATGAGCATAAACATAATAGCTTTAGTAGCTAAATAAACCATTAAATTGTAGTGATCAAATAGGAACAGGGTCCCTTGGAATGCCTACATGTAAGTACTGTTAATGGGAAAAATGGAATTTTGTGTTTGGAAAGAGTAGATTTGGGAGAAACCACTTTTATTTCACACAGAAAGAAAGCTTCGGGGGGAACCTGAAGTAACAAGAACTCTCCACTGCCCTGGGTAGCTCAGTTGGTTAGAGCATGTCCCAATATGCCACGGTTGTGGGTTTGCAAGAATCCCCATTCAGGGCATACGCAAGAATTAACCAATGAATGCATAGCTAAGTGGAACAACAAAGCGATGTTTCTCTTTCCCTTCCTCTCTCTCAAATCAATTTTTTAAGAAAGTCTCCACTGTAGGTGGATGATGTAGAGCTTTGAAGAGCACAGTACGAGGAAATGATAATATTGGTAATATTGAGGTGGCAGTGGGCAGTTTGCTTGGAATAAACAGGAAGCAATGTCAAACAGGTTTAGGATCTTTCACAGGCACTTTCTGACCAGATGCTCTCTTCTCGGCAGGACATGAAAGACAGCAGACATTTTCACAAGTTGTGCTCACTGTGCAAATTTATTTAGAAAAACTATACTCTTCCAGTATCAATTGAAGATTTTGGTTTCTTTTTTTTCTGCCCCCTTTTACTTTTTAAGGGGAGGTTATTAAGGTCCTATTTGTTGCAGAGTTGATTTTATTTAACTGTAAATGCAGGGTAGTAAGTACCGGGGGCAGCATGCCTCCCCTTCCCCTTTGCTTTAGCAAAACAATACTGCAGGAATGGAAGGCGAGAAGCCCTGGATCTGCTTTATGTTGCGGATAACTTTATGTTGGCTCCAAAGAGGGGGCCTCTAGGTCAATGTTCAGATCTTACCTTGTGGAATAACGCTTTAGTTAGGTTATTGATAGTGACTAGAGGTATGTAAGCTATAGGTGTCTAACCCACCTTTCGCGATGAGGAGAAAACAGGTTGAGAAGTAAGAGATTAGGGAGGACTACTAAAGTAGGTGTCCAGGAGAATACTCTTCTCTTAGGAGAATTGAGCCCTAATTTTTTGGCCATTCGTTATAAAGTACCCAGGCTGAGGGTTGACATTTGGCAGGAACATAATATATAGAGAAATAGGCAGCACTGATAGTCACGGTGTATCTGTCCCTTAAACTCTGGCCCCAAGCTGATGTCATAAAGCTTGCGCTATCCACTGCAACATTATTATGATTTTGTATGTTTGTCTCAAAGGCAGGAAACTACTTTTTTAGGGATCTAGGCTTGATATTTATGATTGCTTTTTTAAAATATCCCGACCCGAGGATATGTTTTCATTGGTTTTTGGCGAGAAAAACAAACATCGATCAGTTGTCTTTTGTATGCTCCCTGACCGGGGATCAAGCCTACATCCTAGGTAGGTTCCCTGACCGGGAATTGAACCTGCAACCTTCTGGTGTACAGGACAATGTGCCAACCAACTCAGTCACCCTGGCAGGCCTACGATTTCTTTTTAAAAATCTCTGCCTGCCATTTTCCCACAGAAATGCCACCAGACTGCCTAAGCGAAACTTGCTATAAGAAATTTTGAAACAATGATCATCTGGCTTTAATTGAAAATATAGTCTGGTAAATATATAAAGAGAAGGAAGAAACATTTAAATAACCTATAGCCAGCAGGTGTATTTAAAAATATTTTATTTTTTGAATAGATAATACATATGGTACAAAATTCCAAGAGGCACAAAAGGGGATACAGTGCAAAGTGTCCCAATCCTGTACCCATCCACCCTGTCATCCTCCCCACAAATTAGCATTGTTTCTAAGAATTTAGCCTACAGGTATAATCCCATAGATATAATATGAAATAACATTTGCACGAGAATATTCATTATAGCATTATTTGTAATAGCAAAAGATAGGAAACAATGGAAATGTTCACCAGTAGGGAACCAATGAAATAACTTACGAATTATCCATTCAATGGAAGAGTATACATTTATAAAATAGAATGAGAGCTCTTATGTGCAAGTATCAAACCAAAGCAAAGCGTAGAACAGCATGCATAGTATGCTGTTTGTGTTTTTAATACATGGAAATATGTGTATGTGCCTGAACTATCTCTGGAAGGGCAAAGTGAGGGTTAGGAGGAGGGGCAATGGAGCAGCATCTAATAAAGCGCAGTGCCGGCGCTGGCCCGGTGGCTCAGCTGATTAGAGCATCACCCGCTTGCAGGATGGATCCCAGGTCAGGGCACTTACAAAAAATAACCAATGAATGTATAAATGAGTGGAAAGACAAATCGAGGTTTCTTCTCTCCCTCTTTCTCTCTAAAACCAATTTAAAAAATTAAGAAAAAGAAAGTGCGGTCCCAAGAGGGTATATTGAGGAATGGTTAAGACCTCTGAAATAATGGGGTGTAAGGTGGAGTTAGTGGATATCCAATTCTCTTTCCCCTTTTTTTAGACAAATAGCAGCATGTGTTATACTTGGTTACACAACCCTCCTTTTTTCCTTAAATCTGTTTTGGGTATCTTATCAAGGCATTTAGAGCCATTTTTTATTTTTCTATTTAGGGCTCCATAGCAATTGATTGTAATCTTGCTATTACAAATAATGCTATAATAAATAGCCTCTTACATATGTCATTTCACATTTGGTGAGCATATAGCTAAAGATTAAGTTCCTAGAAGTAGAATTACTGATTCAAAGAGTAAGCGATTTTGAAAGACATTTTCATATCCTCTTCAGAAGTTGTATCAATTTATACTTGTATGTGAGTGCCTCTTTCTCCAGATGCTTGCCAACTGACAATTAAAGTGTCTCAGTGTGGTCTAACTTGCATTTCTTTTATTTTGAAGGTCAGAATTTTTTTTATGTTTAAGAACTATATTTTTGTCTGCTGAAAGCATCTCAACTAGTACAGTGACCTAGAAAAATTTTTTAAGCTTCGTGTGTCTCCATTTCCTTATCTCTGAGTTGGGAATAAAACTAGTAAATAGGATTGTTGGATGACTAAATGAAGTTTGTGTATGGCACGCAACACTGCCTAGCACATAGTAGGCATTCAGTAAGTTATCATGTGACGGCTGACAGAGCAGCAGGAAGGACAGGGCAGATTCAATTAAGAAAACAGTATTCACTGCCTTGTTCATTTACATTGCCGTATCAGAGAAATACAAACTCAGAGCTTTCCTTGTCTTAGAAGAATAAAGAGCCTTTTCCTGTTGGAACCCAGTCATAGGCTATTGGCAGAGCTGGCAAGGGGTAGGCACAGCCTCCTCTCTAATACTTAGACTTTGCCAACGTGATGAAGAAATTTGGTTGAATGCGGAACAAAAACAAGAGCCCAGATGTGCATTTCTTTATTCTGCTGTGGTTCTAAATTCCCAGTTAGCCAAGGTTGGAGTTGGTCTGTACTTGTAAACTCAGAGGAATGCCAGCCAGCCATTTTATTGAAGGGGAAGCGGGCAGGAGCTTTCTGAGTAGAGAGGAGAAACAGCATAGGAAATCTGGCTTCCCCCAAAACAAGACTACACTGTGTTTCACAAGCTAGAAAATAGACCTCTTTATTTTTAGCGCATCAAACTGGTGTCTACAAAAAGAGAGCCCAGGAAAATTTGCTTCCTGTAAGGAGCAGGATGTACTTGATACAGGTCTTGGGAGATGGGCACCCTGTCTTTGTGGCAGCCCTGTGCACAGGACCTTCCATAGTGTATATTTCGGATGCTTATTTACTTGAAGCTACTGAATATTTTCTTTGGACTTGTGTAAAGCCCTGGCTCCCCCCTTTTTAAAAGTCAACTTCCCATATTTTTAATATTGCCCTCTTGTTTCTCAGGCTGCTTGCCCCTCTTCATCCGTGTCTCTCACACTCAGCAAGCTAGTATTAGTCTTACTTCTCTGAGATGAGGGACCCTTCTGCCCCTCTATGGGGCCACGGAAGTGGCTATAGGATGATGTGGTAAAATCTGGTCCAGACCAGATCGGCTGAGTGGCAGTGATGGTTCTTGGGAGGAGGCATTGGAGTCACTCCCAAGCTTCCTCCATCCTTTTTTGCTCCATAGCTTCTGAAGGACAATCCTGGGACAGATTAGGCTCTGACCCAGTTTTGGAATCCTCAGGATGATACATGAGTCATGGCTGGAAGAGGGGTCTGCAGTGGGAGGCCGAAGGACCTTGCGTGTTTGCACAGCTTGAGGGGGAGAGCGAGGGCCATCCTCTGGTACGCATCCCGTGGCAAGGCCAGGACAGATGGTGGACTGGGCCTCACGGCGAGTGGCTGAAGCATTAAAGCATTTGGTGGTGTTGGAGCCAAGCAGGGGCATGGTAGCATGGAGGCCGTGGCGGGCTCGCAGCCAAAGCCTAAGCTGGGAGGTGAAAAGCAGGCAAGGCTGGCTGGGAGTGCGGCTGCAGGGCCTCCTGCCGGGTGTCTTCACGGCGTCTTCCCAGCCAGGAGGGCGTCCTCAAGGCCTCCGCCAGGGCCCTTCTCCAGGTAGCTGTCCACACTGACCCCTCACTGCTACTCCTTGGCAGTGCAGCGGGGCGGCCCTGCCTCGGCCACATAACCTGGGGGGCAGCGGCAGCGGTAGGAGCCCTCTGTGTTCTCGCAGTGACCATGGGCACAGAGTGCCGCAGGTCCATTCAAGTCATCACACTCATTCACATCTAAGGAGGAAAAGCAGGAGAGGTCTGGTGGGCGCCCAGGGGCCTTTGGCCTGTTGCTTCTGGCCCTCTGGTCACTGGCCCCAGCCCTGCAGTGGGACCCTAGGCATGGCAGCCAGAGGCTGAAGTCACTGCCCCAAACTAAGCAACTCGGGGACACAAAGCAGGTGGTAGCAAGCCCATAGTATGCCCAGGAGCGTGACCATACTCTTGTCCCTGCCCTTTTTTCTGTCTAGGCAGCTCCATGGAAAGGCTTTACATTGCTTTCAACCTTCCTTTGGGGGTTTTTCACCACCCATCCTGGGGCTGGGTAGCCTCCCTCTGGGGCGGCCGTGGATTTCCCAGCGATTCTAAAGTTAGTCATGCATCTATCTCCAAAGTGAGCAATGGGCCAGTCTGACTTTTCCACACGGAGCCTCAGCGCCAGGGTGCTTCATGGGCATTGCCGCTCCGACTCTAAACTTACCTACACAGGCCATGTGGGCCATGTCCAGCTGGAAGCCCTCGAAGCAGTCACAGGTGTACCCCTCCCGCACGCGTACACAGCGGCCGTTCTCACAGCCGTTCAGGATACCGCACTCCTCGGCCTGAAGCCCTTCGAAGCCGGCCTGGTGTTCTGGTGGGAGGACGTCAGAGAAGGGAGAAGGAACCTGGGGCCTGGACCCTCACCCTCCACTGCAAAGGGATGGCCCCTGTTCAATTCCTGGGGCGGGGATGGGGAGGGTCATAAAACTCACAAAAAGATGCCAAAACAAAAGGCAACACTCAGTTTACGTAAGGTGGACCTTCAAATGAGATCTCTAAATGAGACCTCCGAAAGGGCTAGGATTCACTACTTTCACAATGCCAGGGCTCCTGAGCAGTGGGGTGTCTTACAGTTTTGGTTTCATTGTGGTTGGTGGGAAGGTGTTTTGTTAAGAACTTTATTTAGCTGGGAGGAGATTGGCAGCGAAAGTGGATTTACCCTCACTCAACACAAAACTGCAAGGCCTGCCTAACCCTCCTCTCTGTCTAAGCAACTGCCCACCCCATAAAAAGACCCCACCCCTAATCTCAGGGCAGCTCTTAGTCCGATAAGGTGGCTGTGCCTGCGGCAGGTACTTGCACAGATGCCAGGCCTGACTTCCTTATTAGAATCCAAGTCCTGAGTGCCGGGGTCACTGCCGTTGACAAACTAAGTCACCACAGCAGCAGCGAGCCTTTAGAGTGGTTACAAGTTCCTAATTAACATTTCAGGTCACAAGGTGGAACCTGTAGAGCCGGTCATTCTGCATACCCCAAGTGGTGAGGGAAATAAAATGGACGGAGCAGAGTGCACCTGCTTTCTCTGCCCGCTTTCTCTCTCTCTCAACTTCCACAGGGAAGCTTTGGAGGTTGGGACGGTGATGTCCTGGACCTCCGTGTCCCCAGTGCTAGCCTATCATAGGGAGTGGTTAGGGTTTGACTTGGGCACCTGGAGCTGTCCCTTCCCTTGAGTGACCCGTGGGGAGGGCTTGGTACATCTTTCCACTTCCCTGTCCTCACCCTGCTGGCAGTGACTAGCAGGTGGAGGAGATGGAAGTGGAACAACTTTGGTGCCCACCTCGTCCCCATTTTTGTAGCAACACCAACCTGGATGGCTGGCCACATAGCGGGGCTGGAGTTCTGAGGGCTGCAGGGGAGACTCGGGGCCTGGAGCGTGGTCCCCTGGGTGGCTGGCTGTGTTGGAGAAGGGCGGCTCAGGGACGGTGTCTTCGGGGCCCAGGTAGTTGTAGAAGGGGGCCCCATCTGGGCCATAGAGGCTGTAGTGCAGGTCCTCGGGCCCGGGGCCATACTCATAGCCTGGGCGGAAGTGGACCCCGGCCTCCCGCTCTGCTTCAATCCGGGCCACATTGCACAGCTGAGCGTAGACCTCTGTCAGGGAGGAGGGAGAGAGGACGCTGGGCTCTGGTCCTGGTAGCTAAAGCTGGTGTGCTGCCCCTGGCTCACTACCCCAGGGGAGGGAGCAGGCTGGGACTGGGGCCCTCTGAGAGCTCCCAGCGGAGCTACTCTCCCCACCACCTGCCCCACTTTGTCCCCAGGTGGCAGGGACTGAAGACAGGGCCACTACTCTGGCTGCCCTGCCCCTCTCTAAATGGCCTCTCCCAAAGGGAGGGCATTCTCTACACTGAGACCCAGCCCGCTGTGGAGGCGCCCCCTCTGTCCCTACAGGCATGGGCCACCCCTCACCAGAGCTCCTGGGGGGGCACAGCGCGCACTGCTGGCTCCAGGCCTCGCCGTCCTGGCAGCAGCACTCTGTGTAGGTGGTGCGGTGCCCATGCAGGGGTTGGCTGCACACATAATTGGTGACTTTTTTCCAGCAGATGTCCATGTGGATGTCGTGGTCAGGCAGGTCCTCTGGTGGCAGAGACACAGAGGCACGTGAGCGCCCCCAGGCCAGCCCCCTCCCCGCTGCCCACCAGGCCAGGCCCACGGACCCACGCCGCTGGTGCTGTTCATGCAGCGCTGCTGGCTGAGGTCCAGGGTGAGGGGCGGGCTGCAGAAGCAGTGGAAGGAGCCCTCCGTGTTCACACACTCGCCATTCTCACAGGCCATGTCCTGGCACTCGTCGTGGTCTGTGGTGGCAGGAAGGGGGGCAGAGCGTGTGGGGCAGCGCCAAGGCCCCTGGACCCCCCTCATGGGAAGGGGTTTGCTTGTAACTGATAATGAAGAGGTGGCACCTGCCTCCCCCTCCCCTGCCCTGGCCAAGTCTGGGAGGCCCTGCTCCAGGGCTGCTTTCCCAGCAGGTCCCCTCGGCTCCCTTCACCTCAGACCTGCCCGCTGCAGCTGGCCTCTGTCCCTGGAAGGGAGACTCCCAGCAAGAAAGGGGCTGGCTGGCAGGGCTGGGGGAGCACCCAGGGGGCCAGGTGGGGAGGGCGGGAGTGTGTCCTCACCCTCACACTTCCTGCCGGTGGCGTCGTAGTGGTAACCAGGGTTGCACAGGCAGATGTAGCCAGGAACCGTGTTGAGGCAGCGGCCGTTCTGGCAGAGACCAGGCCCAAACATCACACACTCGTCGGCATCTGTGAGAAGGCAGAGAGGCAGTGAGGGGAAGGCCAGAAGCAGTAGGAGGCTGTACCTGAGCCTCAGGGCTCCGGGGCCTGACTTGCTGGGCTGGAATCCTGGCCCTGACACACTTGGTAGTTGGGCGACTTCGGGTGACTTGCTTAAGTTCTCCTTGCCTCAGTTTTCTACCTAAAAAATGCAGATATGACTACTTAACCTCGTACAGTTCTGATAAGGATTAAAAGATTAATACATGCAAGATGCTTAAAATAGTGCTTGGCACATAGCAAACACTCCAGGAAAGCTACTTCATTTTCTGTTACTTCCTTCTCTGGCTTTAGGATTAAGGCGCACATACCTAAACTGCCCACTTGGAGTACAGGTTCCCCAAAGCTGCAGCCCTGTCAGTGGGGCCAGGGGGACGGGCAGCTGCTCCGCCCCCACACCGCAGCACTCCCCGCTCTGCCCTGTGCCCTGAGACAGGTTAGTCAAGGCATCACGGTTTGTCCCTGGAGGATTCAGCCTCGGGGAGCAGGAACACCAAGGCAGGGCTCTGTGAAGATTCCCGGAAAAGCTCCGGTCAGACCTCCCAGCCAAAGCTCTGGAGGCCCTGAGCCCCAGGACAGGAGCGACGAAAGCGACCTGGGAGTCTGGGCTGCGTGCAGAGCTCCCCCGGGGACCTCCCGGAGGACCAGGCTGGAACGGTTCAGGTGAGTGGGGTTTGGGGAGCAGGGTGTGCAGGGGGTTACCTGTGTACGTGGTCTGTCCAAACATCCAGGCTCCTTCCACAGGGATGTAGCCTTTACCACTAGGGCAGATCTCGCTGAATTCGACTGTGGGGAAGCAGCCAAGCTCAGACAGAGGAGGGCTCTGCCCCCTTCTCTCAGGGTCACCCTGCAAAACCGACCCTGAGAGGATCCAGGGCCGCCGGGGGCTTACCCGAGTCCTCGGCGGGGCAGATGTCACAGGCGTCTCCCCAGCTGGTGCCCTGGGTGCAGCAGCACTCGGCCTTGGTGGTGTTCCGGCCCAGGAGGCTGGAGCAGGGCGGCTGGCCTTTGTGCCCAGAGTAGCATTCCATGCGGGTGGGGCCCGAGGCGTGGTCCCCTGGCGGGGCCTCGGGGACACTCTGACCTGCATGTGATAGATGTTCCTGATTACTGTCTGTTCATGGCCCTCTGGGATGCCCTAGCCTTTACAAAGTTAACGTTTATATACCACTTTATAGTGTACAAAACGCTTTTACCTATGTTATCTCATTTGATGATCTCAGCGACTCTATGTGGTGTGCATTACCATCCGCTCCCTTCCTTGTACAGGCAGGCAAGTGAGACTTACAGGAGTTGGGTGACTTGCCACAGCCAGCAGCTATTCAGTGGCATGGCAGGGAGCTGACCTCAGTTCCTCATGTGCTAAAGCCCCTGTTCTTTCCAGTATACCACCTTGCCTTCTGCCACCACGGCGGGGTGCCCCCAGTCATGAGGATGGTCCTTTGCTTCATGCTGTACCCTAACCCTCCCACCCTTCCTGTTCTAGGTCCTGCTTTCTTTCCCCCAGGTTAGAAGAGGCCAGCTGAGTCTGAGGCCTGCCCGGGGGGAGGGGCTGAACCCAGCAGCTCCGGGGTGGCTTGGAAAGAGGAGAGTCCAGCTTAGCTCTGCTTCCAGAGGGTTTCCTGGGGTTGAATTGGGGGTCTCTCCAAGGCTCACTCTGAGGTCCCTAGGCCACCCTGAGTTGGCCTCAGAGCTTCCCGCGCCTCCTGTAGGCTCTCTCACAGCCCTGGAGCCTCCTGGATGTTTCTTGGCCTGGGGCAGAGCCCCCTTTTATCTTGATATCTGCTGCACTCAGACTCCTTGCCTCTCCACATTCCACTCCTAGGCTGCACCCCTGCCCTGCACTGCCCCAGTCCTGGCCCGGGCTCCCCCTCAAGCCCTGGGGCAGGGGAAGAGCAAGCCACAGAGTGGTCGTGCATAACGGTTGGGTGGAGTACTGAGCACGCTCACCTCCAGCCGCCCGCGGGCGGCAGCGCCCCTCCTGGGCGTCGTACTCCTCCAGGTCGCTGGCACAGAGGCAGAGGAAGGAGCCCTCCACATTCTCACAGAGTGCCGCCCCACACACTGCCAGCATGAGCTCACACTCGTTCACGTCTGCCAGGCATGGGGACAGGCTCGTGGGTAGGGAAGGGGCAGCCCACACCCTCTGCCCCTACCTCCAGCCTGGGGGCAGATACTCATCCCCTCAAAAGAAAGAGGCTGGGTCTTGAGGGAAAAGCAGAAGTGGGCATGAGTTAGCAGGAAGGAGGAACAGATGAACGAAGGTCACGGGAAGAGAGAGAATGAGGGTGGCAGACAAGGGTCAGACAAGAGGAAGGGCTCCTCCCTCTGAATGTGTTCGGAAGGAACGTGCTGTTGAGACCCTGAGGTCTGGAGAAGGGTGGAACCTTCATGAATGCCCCCCACCGCCTCCTGCTGGTAGACTGCGGCCACGCTTCCCCTACCGACTTGGCCAAGGTGCCCGCTGCAGGGTACAGCTGAAGCCTCCCTTCCTTGCCCTCTCTCTGAGGACCCATTATGGAGCTAGGCAACCGTGACCATTTCAGGACCAGGGCCCTGGGGCCTCTATCCAGGACAGCTGAGGTCTGTGGGAATGGGATAACGGGCCCAAGGGCCTCTGGTTCTCTGGCCCAGAGCCCAGCCCTGAGGCTTCTCACCAACGCAGTCCCAGCCGGAGGACGAGGTCTCAAAGCCCTGGTCGCAGAGGCAGCGGAAGGAGCCCTCCGTGTTGTCGCAGAAGCCGTGGCTCCCACACACGGTGTCATTGGCACACTCGTCTATGTCTGTGGGACAGGGGAGACCAGCGTGTAGGGTGTGCTCTCACTCACTCTCTTTATTTGCTGGGAATAGTTATTTTTGTGGTCTAGTAACACCAAGATCTGTGAAAAGTAACTTCTAAACAGAGGACAAGAAAACTCTTAACAACGCTCTTCAGTTTTTGTGCAAGTCCTGCTCTATGAAAAATATACAAACTATGAAACAACTGCAGAAGCGGTGCCCTCAGGACAAAATAATTTCTAGCTGGACACATGAAAAACAGGCGTCCCCAACCCACCCACCTGTGAGTCCCCCTCCCCACTCACCAATGCAGTCTCCGGTCGGGGCCATGTGGAAGCCAGGCTGGCAGCCCAGGACACAGCGGTAGGAGCCAGGGCTATTCTCACACCTCCAGGCCCCACACACCGGGTCTCCGTAGTCCTTACATTCATCAATATCTGTCCCCAGAGTCATGAGAGGGGACAGAAGTGGCCAGGTCACTGCTCTGGCCCCACCTGTCTGGCATTACAAGGTCACGCCCCACAGCCTCTGGGGTTCTTGATATAGTTCAAAACTGCCGTGAGCATCTCAACACCAAAACATCGAGTTCGGGGACATTCCCCCTGACCCAGCAGGGACGAGCGTCTAAAAGAGAGCTCTATGCTATTTAGGAAAGCACTGAGCTCTAAGCTTCTTTTCCCCACCCCCTTCTCCTGAAAGCAGAGCACTTTGTACTTGACTATATAAAACCTTCACCAAAGTGTATTACAGACAGTTGTCTTCATATCTGTCTCCCTTGCTCAATTTCAAGATTCCCCGTAACTGTCTATTTGACCTAGCAAAAAGACATCGAACCTAGCAGGTGTTTAATAAATGTCTATCAAATCAGTTTGGCTTTAAAAACTAGATTGTGTGCTCTGCTAGCAAGAATTATTATTGTCTTCATTTTGTCATCCTTGCACAGTCCCTGAGTCAGCAGAGGCTCACTAAATGCATTATCCACACCGTGATTAATGTGTAGAAAGTTCCCTGCTCCCTAGAAGCTGCAGTCCCTGGTCCCAGGGAGCTGGGACCAGGCGGGGGTGTGGGTGGGGGGGCGGGGGTGGAGGTGGGAAGATGTGGGGCAGAGCCCTGTCCCTCCCCCCGGAAACCCTTACCCACACACTCCCCGCTCTCTGGGGAGGCCTGGAAGCCAGTCTCACACAGACAGTTGAAGGAGCCCTCAGTGTTGACACAGCGCCCTCCCAGGCACCAGTCTGTGACTGCACACTCGTCCACATCTAAAACAGAGACCTCTGTCAGCAGACCCAGTCTTGGGTCCTTAGAACACTGGGCGGCTTCCCGTGGGCCCTAAGTGGCCCACAGGAGGACCAAGGTAGGAAAGGGCTGAAGGTCTAAGGAGGCGTTCAGAGCTGGAAGCCAGAAGCCAGGCTGGGGGCAGGAGCCCAGGAACTGGGGCTCTGTCAAGGGGAAAGGGGTGACACTCGAAGAGTTTGCAGGGTGCATGCCTGCTGTAGACATCGCAGAGGCCCTGGTGAGAGAGTCCTGTCCCAACACTTGGCTCCCTCTCATTGCTGTCAGCCTCCCACCTTCCCATCCCTGGGTGCGAGGGAGGGAGCAGGAGCCCTTTATCATCAATATTCTAGACATAGCCTCTAGCTCCCTCTGCTGCTGGCAAGTGGACATGGCCAAGCTGGCTTCTCACCCTGGCAGCTGGTGCCTCCCTCGGCGCTGACAAAGCCCGGTGCACAGAGACAGAAGAAGGATCCATGGCTGTTGAGGCACTCGCCGTGGGGTGCGCAGTACTCCTCTCCCTTGCACTCGTTCACATCTGCGGGGAGAAGATAGCCAGTGGTGTCTCCTGGGGATGGTCCCGCCTCTGAACGCAGTCCCCGGTGGGGAGACCTGAGCCACTCACCCTCACACACAGTGCCATTGGCCAGCTGGAAGCCCAGGGGGCAGAGGCACTGGTAGGAGCCAGCCGTGTTCTTGCACTCGCCTCCCAGGCAGTTGCTCTGGAGGTCTTCACACTCATCCACATCTGCAGGGTCACACAGGAAGGAAGCTGGTGGCAGCACCTCCCAAGGACAGGACCCAATGGGGAAGGACTCAGGAGGGCCTGTCCCCTGCCTGGAGAGTCTGGCCCCAAAAAGACATCATCTCCTCACAAAGCAGCACAGCCTTAGAGAAGCTTGTGAGGGAGCCTTCCTGGAGCAGAATGACTGGAGCTCCCTCCACCTCTGCCCCAGCCCAGCAGGCTCCCCTGCCGCTTGGCTGCACTTCTCCAACTGCCTGTGCAGTGCCTGCCTTGGGGACACTCGGCATCTGTCAGCAACCCTGGCCTGGGATGGCAAAACCCCACTGCCCTCATGGCTGAGATGGCTTTGGTTTTACTGAGAAGCAGTAGGAAACAAATGAGAAACAAACCAAGGAAACACATACACGGAACCTGAGAAGATAATAGAAACTAGATTCCTCACATTGGCCTGCAGATTTCTTGTACTGGCCAGTGTTTTTCAAAATACGGCTTCAGTAGCACACTGACGAGGTACCTCTGGGGAGCTTGTTAGAAAACAGATCGCAAGCTCCTCCCGGCCCCCGACAGAGGCTCATTTAGCAGGCCTGGGACAGCGCCCAGGAGCTGCGCTCTCCCAGCAAGGCTGATGCCCACTGAATCTTGCAACCCAGTGGCTTGTTGGTCCCCTAGACCCAGGTCTGTAGGTGTCCACAGCGAGCCCACAATCTGAGGTGGACAGAGGGGCCCTGGTCTAGGCACAGCCCCTGCTGTGCCCCGGCCACTCTCTTCTCTCAGGGTGGTGGGTTAGCCTCCCTCGCCTGCCACATGGGCTCTTACCTTCACAGGTGTGGCCCCGGGGGCTGGGCCGGTAGCCCTGATCACAGTCCCTGCAGGAGAAGGAGCCGGCAGTGTTGGTGCAGACTCCGGAGGGGCAGACTCCCGGAAAGGCACACTCGTCTAGGTCTGGGGCAGACAGCGGCGGTCACCTGGGGGCTCAGGAGGGCTTCCTCCACCTGCTGAGGCAGGAGCCCCCCACCCCTCTGGCCTTTCTCTCTGAGCTTGGAGGACTCTCTCCAGGGCCCTTGGGAATGGCAGGCCCTGCCTGGGGGCCTCTAGGGAAACCCCAGCACCCTCTCTCCAGAATGCTTCTGGGGCATCTCTACTGTGAGATTCCCTATGGTGTCTGTGGTCCCCCTTTCTTCCTGTCTTCACCTCCAAACTTAGGTATTATGACAACAGAAGCTCTCCTTGGGGCCAAGCCCATGGAGAGGGTCCTCTAGCCTGCCCTGGAGACCCTCCACATTCGCTCAAAGCTAGAGGACAAATGGAGTGTCCTTTGGAAGGTAGGAGGGCCGGTATCTTATCTTCGGTCCCTCTGCCACGCCTGCCTCGGGTTACCTTCGCAGGCAGTGCCGTCTTCATTCACCCAGTACCCACTCTCGCAGGCTGAGCAGGCGAAGGAGCCCTCGGTGTTGAGGCAGAGGCCTGTGGGGCACGAGGCCCGGCTGGCACACTCGTTGACATCTGAAACAGGCCATTGAGTTCTGGGTGGGACTCTGCAGGACAGACAGGCCAAGACTGACAGGTGGATGGGGACCAGTGAGAGGACAGATCTTGGCAGCGCCACGCTTTGGGTCAGCATGGTTAGGGCTGCGGGACCGGGGCAGGTCAGGAGCATGTGTGCGCGCGGCAGGCACGGCAGACTGATTTGCTGTGGAGAAAGGGCACTTCGGCATCTTTGTACCTTGACAGCTCTTCCCATCTGAGGTGACCTCGTAGCCCTGCTCACAAGAGCATCTGAAGGAGCCCTCCAGGTTGTGGCACCTTCCATGGGCACAGACCCCGGGGGTCAGGCACTCATTCACATCTGCAAGAGAGAAACATGGGATGGCAAGCTGGCCACCCCGCATGCAGCCTCCTTTGCCAGGCTTGGAGCGTCTCCCTCACAAGGCCAAGGAATCACCCTGCAGAGGACCCATGGGCCGCCCTGGGAAGGCACAAGGTCACCCCTGCCCCTGGCCCTGCATCCTGGTCCTAGGCAGCACACGATGCCCTTCCCCACTGAGTGCACTTCATCTCTCCCGTGACACTGAGAAAAGGGGGCCGGGTCCCTCTGCCCTGGGGCTGGGGCCCATCCAAGGACACCTAGCGTGAAGTGTCCAAGCCCTGGACTCACCTAACAATGGTCCTGAACCTCCCTGGCTTCCTACCTGCCCACCAAACTGGCATGATCTCATGTCCCCAGCCTCGAAACCAGCATTAATAGGTGAGTGGGCAACACCAAGAAAGGCCAAGCTATGCCTGGGTGGCTGAAGGGCAGTGTCAAGGGCCTGGGAAATGTCTGCCCTCTCAGAGCCTCAAAGCATCTATTCACAACTCAGTCCCTCCTGGCGTTCTAAACTCCAGGCCCTCCTTCCTGCGGGGGCTGAGGGGGAAGGGCTTCCTCCCACAGCTGATACATAGCCCACAGTGGAGGGAGAAGAGCACCTGCCCTTCCTTAGGCATTGCTGTTTAGATACTGCTGTTGGGTTGCAGAGGGCAGGAGACCCCTCCTCCCAGGAAGCCCCAGCAGGGCCTGGCTGTTAGCTCCCACCACCGGATATAGCCTCTTCCTAAGATGCTTGGCACTTCACTCTACCCAGCAGGATCCAGCCACAGAAGCTTCTGGGACCTTGAGCCGTAGCTCCTGAAAGGATATGACCAAGGAGCCAAAGTGGCCCCCACCCTAGCTGATTCAGAGAGCAGAGCATCAGTTACTGACGCACACCCATCTTATGCCCCACGTCAGCCGGGGACCCAGCCAGGTGACGAAGGACAAGAGCCTCCAAACCACTTCCCTCTGCCCACCTCTTTCTCTCCCTGTGTGTGGGCTTAACCAAAGGTCCCAAGGCCAAACAGTCCTCTCTGTGCCTTGGCGCATGGCCCTCACCTACGCAGCGCCCGCTCTGGCCCCTGTAGCCCTCCTCGCAGGCCAGGCAAGTGTAGGAGCCGGGGGAGTTGACGCATCTCCCATCAGGGCAGGTGCCAGGGTGACGGCATTCGTCGATATCTGCAAAACAACAGCCCCTCCCTGGGTCATCCCTGGGAGCCACAGCACATGGGGAGGAGGCCTGTGAGGAGGCACATCCTTGACCCTGCCCTTGGTTGGAGAGAGGGAGGGATGGCAGTTTCTGTACAAATGGAAAGTAGGAAAAAGTGAGTGTTGTCCTGTGTTCCCAACTCCACCTCCCACCCACAGTCCAGGACAAAGAGAGATGGACGAACTCTGGAAAGGGCGATTCCCTGGGTGGCAGGGAGGCGCTGTGGTGACCACTGGCTGTGGGAGGGCGAGGGAGCGCGGCTTTGTGAGCCGAACTGGTGGGAACGGCCTTCGGCTCTCCCTTGGCGAACTCCTGGTTTTTTGTGTTTTTGTTTTTTTACAAGTGGTGACAATTACTGGGATTGTACATATTTGGCACAGCAGGCCCCAGAATAGATCAGCAGGTGGGTGACAAAGGCAAAATGGACTTCCTGCACCAGAAAATGAGGACTGACGATGGCCCCCGGTCTTGGAGGTGGCCAAGACCAGCGCCGAGGCTGGCGCAGAGCTAAGCGCAGATGCTGGCAAGGTCCCTCTGCTGGAGAGAAGACTTTTCTTCCAGCCAAGGACCATGTGGGGCTCCCAGCACCCACTCTGGTGAGACCCAGGAAAGTCCAGAGAAAGGACGAGCCCTGGCACCCACTGGACAAGCAGGGGAAAAGGGGACGCGGAAGCGGGAGGAGCAGCAGTGCTGGGAGAGTGACAACAAGGAGGGGGTGGAGCTCATGCGCACAGGGTTCTTCCCGACCAGACCTGGCATCTCAAGGAGTCCATATCCAAGGCCCCAGAGGTCTGACTGAGGGAGGAAGGGCGTCCCACAGGGACGGAACTCGGGTGGGGCTGCGGGAGAACACTTTGTTTCTCCAGCCCAGCGTCAAGGCTCCCACTCATGACACACAGGTTGGCTGAGCGCCAGAGGAAACAGAGGGGTTTACTCTTCCTAACTGGGTCATTGTCAATGTCTTGGAGGAAGTCTACCTGCTTTTGCAGACCAAGAGGTCCTACTGCCCAGGAGGAAGACCTACTCAGCTCCATGGAGGAAATGCAGGAGGGAGGGCCATGGGTCAGAACACAGGCCTTCTGTCAAGGGACTAAGGCTAGAAGTGTCATTAAAAGCGCCTAAAAGCACCTGGGCCCTGCAGTGGAGGAAGAAAATGGTTTCCCCTGAGGTTGTTTGGTCTGCAGGAGAAAGGGCACATGAAAGCCCTCTGATCCAGGGAGCCGGGGCCTCTCAAGACCAAAATTTCATCCTGAGGGTCCAGAAGAAGAGGAAGACATTCACAAGACATTCACAGGTGGTTGCTCAGCTGGGTATCTACAAGGAGATACTCAGAGCTCCAGGGTAATCTTGGGGACACTGAGACAAGTCTCATCTCTGGAAAGAGGGCAGCCAGGAGCCCCTGTCGGGTGTGGTGACACCAAGTTAAGCTACTGTAAGGGTTTCTGTAAAGACAGACATGGAGAGAATGAGACAGAGATGGAGGCAATGAAGCATCCAAGACCACCGCTTTGGCCGCCCGGGAGAGGGCAGCTGGCACCGTGGCCCGCTAGCCTCGGCTGAGGTACCAGAAGGAGGCGGGGCAAAGCCCTTGGGAATGATAAGCAATCCCTGCTTCAGGAAGGCAAGACTCTGGGGATGAAAGAGAACAAGGAGGAGGCAAAGGTCCTCGTTGAAGACAGCACTGAGAAAAAAAATAAAATCTTGGGACCTCTCCTGCAGAGATCAGACAGTGTAGGAAGAAGGTCAGATGTGCCAGCAGCAAAAAACCCTGCGATGTGTCCTGGGGCGCATCTGCGGAGGTGGTGCACGGAATGTCCCGTGCTGGGGATTCGGGGACTTGTGGTCCGAATGCTGTTCATTAAGTATTCCAGCTCTTTCTGGGCCATGGTGGGCTTGTGTCTACCTCCTTGTGGTTCTGTGGGCCAGGGGACTAGACCTCTGTGATTTATGGACCAAAGCATTTAATTGTGTGCAACGCTGCAGAGGGCTCTTTCTTTCTTCCATGGAGAATGGCCACATTCAAGATGCTGCCCATTCCTTTAGCCTTGTCTAGAGCCAGGAAATGAGGGGCAGGACACCCAACTGACCCTTGATGGACGTGTGGCATTGGTCAGATATAAAATTTGCTCTGTTCTGGGAGCATTTGCGATCTCGCTCCCAGCATATATCATCGGTTTGGCTCAAATAAACTCTTACAAAATTTTCAAAAAAAATTTTTGTTGTGTTCTAAATCACTAAGATTGGGGCTGTTTGTAGGTGAAGCATAACCTAGTCTACCCTGGCAGGCCGTTACTGGCTTCCTTCCTCAGGGCCCTGGCCAGCGATTACCACCCTTACCACATTGAGAGGTCTGCCAGCAGGTGGCGGAGAGAGGGCAGGGGAGCTAAGAGGCCCTTACTCTCCACCTGAGCCATGATGGCCTCTTCTAAGTGGGAGCCATTAGCCACAGTGATCAAAAGGAGCCAGATAAAGATGCTGCGTGAAGTGGATGCCACATCTAACCCGTCCCTGCTAAAGGCTCTGGCTCTGCTGTCACCAGGTATTCTGAGGCTGTTCCGGCGCCTGGAGTAGAGCCAGATGTTCTGCCTAGTCTCGGGTTTGAATTTTAATCTAAGACCACAGTATGTTTGCTTAGGTTTCACCCTGGTCACAAGGGTGGGAGCCTCCTTCTTACTTACTGCTGTACTCCCAGCCCATCCATGGCTGGGACACAGCTGGCGCTCAGCAAATGTTTGTGGATCAGGCAATGGGACCATGTGACTAAAACTTCTCACCCTCTTGGTATGAGGCTGCTGAAGAGACCCCAGAAGATCCATGGAAAGAGTCACTCCTGGGAGCAGCGTGCCAACCTGCGCTCTACATGGGGAGAACTCTGGAGCTTCCCCACAAGCGAGCACTTCTCCCTTCGCGGAGGAAATGGCAGCGTGCCGCCTCTGTTCCTCGTGCGAGCACAGGGTGGAAGAGAGCTCAGTCAGGAGCCAGGAGCTCAGGCAGCCGTGGATGTGGGAGGGGGACCGCAAAGCCCTGGCAGTCTCACCCTTTCCCAGCGGAACCCAGAGTCCTGGTACGACAGACGTGCCATTGAGACTTTGGATGGGCTGCTGTCCAGACCACTCAGGCCTTTCACCAGAGACTTCGAGTTCAAGTGGAAAGAGCGATTTCTTCGTTGGAAAAAGAAGAAAGAGGGAGAGGAAATTGACCGGGCTCCCGGGGTGATAGGCCGGGGCTGTGGTCGCCAGTGGAAACCTGGAGAAGTGGACAGGCTACATCAGTCTTTCTTTCAACAGATTCAGAGTATCTGCCCTGGGCCACTGCTCAGCCTGAGCCCCCAGCCGAGGTGTGTGTCTGGAACCCGTGCTCCCGGAAGGGAAGGGGACGATCGGGGGCGTGGTCTGGGGCATGAGGGGAGCCTGGATGTGAAAAAGAATGGTGCTCTCAGACAGTAGCACTTCCCCGTGTTCACGGAGGGTCTGCACTTGCACATTGTATGGCTTATTCGGTCCTCGCAGGAGCCTCTGACATGAGCATGATGGTTTTCATTTTCAGACACCGAGACAAGGGCCAGATCCAGGCCTGTCTCTGCCAAAGCCTGTGCCCTTGACAAGGACTACTCAGGATAATTCAGATCTTTTTAATGTCCTGGTGTTTGCTTGGTTCATTTCCTGTAGTTTTGCTTTTCTTTTCGATAATGTCTAAGGTCGAATTCCTAATGCTGCAATGCTTTAATGAGGCGATCTCTCGGGTACCTAGCACAGTGCCTGGCACACGGTAGGCACCTGCCAAATGCTAACTCCCTTCACTCTCTGTTTCCCTGGAGAGGCCAGGCTGCCGTCTCCATTGGGCTATTGAAAACGAGGGGTTCTGCCTTTGGTCACGCAAGCTTGAGTTTTAACAGGGGAGAGCCACAAGGGAGGCATTGAGGGGGGAAGGTGACATATAAGACAGGTAATTTTCTGTCGTACAACCCCAGCCACCTCCTGCAAGCATTTGATACCCCGGCCTGGCAGTGGCAGGGAGGTGGCAGTGGCAGAGCTGCCAGGAGGTGGCACAACAGTGGCGGGTTTAAGCCAGTTGGCAATGTCACAGCAAGGATCAGGGCTCGTTCATTTGTCCATCCATCCAACTAGAGTTTGTTGGTGGTGTCCAACACATAGACAATTATTATCGGTCACTTAGGATATGGTCCAGTCCTAACAAGCTCACAGCCTGAAAGCTTCAGCAAGAAGGCCAAGGTTGATGCCCCAGGTGCCCCCAGATAGAGCGGCTCCTTCTGTTCGCACGAGGAGAGCACCATGACTCACAGCGAGGGGCACAGGTGTACACAGGGATGTCCTCGGGGTCTCATGTACATAAAGTTGTCGTGCTCTCGGCTTCAGGAGGCAGATGGGATGCTAAATATTGCTGAGGGGATGGAAGGCTCAATATTCCCAGATGGGTCTCTGTCCACAGGAGTGGGCTAGGTAGGCATCAAGGGGCCCAGGCAGGGACAAGCTGGAAGGGGCGTTGGGGGCAAGCAGTGCATGGGGAGATGGTGGGGCGGCACCCAGTTCCTTACCTTGGCAGTGTCCCTTCCTGACCATGATGTAGCCCTGGTCACACTCGCAGTGGTAGGAGCCCTCTGTGTTGGTGCACCGGCCCCCACGGCACGTCCCTGGCTGCTCACACTCGTCTACGTCTGCAAGCACAAGGAAAAGGCCTGAGTTGGGGCCAGCCCTGCCAGAGGTCCTGGGACTTCCTTTCAGAAGCCAAGGACAAGGAGGCCCATGCTGAGGCCCATGGGAAGGCATCCTTGATATGGCCATGATTGGCAGGGGGCTTCTACGCCAGATCTGAGACTGACCTAGCTCAGGCCCCTGCAAACCCCTGAGTTTCTTTCTCCCAAGGAGGCTAATTTGGGGGTCCATGGGGACCCTCACAGCTATCTCCTCACCACAATGCAAGGGCTGGTCTTGAGGTCAGGTGGCAGTCCATAAGACATGATCTGAAGTCAACAAAATCCCCCCTCCTGACCCTCCTACCTCCCCCTGCATTGGTCTGGTCCTAGAGTTCTTACAAGCCTTCTTAAAGGTTAGGGATGAAGCAGCAAATGAGAGACAGCACGTCAGGCAGCTGAGGAACTGTCAGTGAGGTGTATGCCATTGCTCCAAAGCATGCTGGTGCCCCATGATGGCTCAAAAACACAACCCTGGTCATGCCACTCCCTTGCTTAATCCCCACCAGGGCTCCTCCCACCAGGCTTCCCCGGCTCAGCCTGCCTCACAAGGCCTCTGCCACCTGGCCTCCATCTTGCTGTATTGCTGATCCCCACCGGACCGGCCTCTAAGCCTCTGTTCACACGAATGCCTCTGCTCCGTTAGATGGCCAGCAGAGTTCTCCCATTTCAAAGACCAGTTCTACTGATCAGCTTTGTGTTGCTATGGCCATGCCCCATTCCCTGCCCCACAGTCAAATGAATGGAGTCTTCACCTTCACCCCCACCCCCAGCCCTGGTTCAAGCACTTCACAGTCCTTGTGCAGATTAAATGAGACAATCCAGGTAAAGAGTTTAGCTCAGGGCCTGCCTGCCACAAGGCAGGCACTGAAGAAAGGTTAGCTATTATTATTATTATTGGAACAGTATTAAACCTGCCCCATAAAATCCAACCTCCTCAGCCTGGCATGTAAGATCTTTCAAGAGCTGGCCCCTGCTCCCACACACCTCCTAGCTTCGCTTCCCACCTCCCACGCACCTCCTAGCTTCAGCCACAGGAGCTGCTGCATGCCGGTCCCTTGCCTGGGGCGGCCTCCCACCCACCAGCTTGGCTGCCTCCTACTCATCTCTCAGGTGAGTCTCACTTCTCCCCTCCGACCCATACGCCCCTTCCCAGGGTTCCCCTGGGATCCGGGCCCTAACGGTAACTGTTCGTTTCTTCGCTTTTTTCTCCGTGACTGTCAAGAACATGCCTTATTATCCTAGTGACGTCCGGTGTCCGGCACAGTTCTCCCAAAAGTACACCTTGCATGAATGGAATAATAATCATTTGCTTCGGGACAGTGTTTTCCTCTGAAAAGTACTTCCTAACACCTCAGTGCCCAGCAGAGTCCCTGGCAGAAGGTGTAAAGTGCACACTCCTAGGCCCCCATCTGCAGATTCTGACCAGCAGGACCAGACGGACCCAGGAACCTGCATTTTGATAACTCTCCAGGCACTTCTGAGATAACTGGCCCGCACTTTAGAAGCGCTAATCCCAACGGGTGAGCAAAGGGAACTCAGAGCAGGGCCATGTTTGGGAACTTGGTAAAGGACCCGCCAACTGGTGGGGCCAGGATGACAGTCTGATAGGTGAGGCTGGGGGACTGATGTGCCCTACGGAGGAAAACGGAAACGGAAAAGGCCTGGCTCCTAACACACGGACGACGGGCTCCACAGGAGGTAAACGTGTCGTGAAAGCAAAACTGTAACTTTAATGAAAGAACATGTAGGAGAATATCTTTGTGACTTAAGGGTGGGCAAGAACTTCTCAAAGTCCCCAAAGCATAAAAGACAAAAGGTGAATTTCAATACATCAGAATTAAAGATTTCTATTAAAAAAAGGGGGAGGCATGTGAATAAGGATAATGGACAGAGGACCAAATGGGGGTGATGCAGTCCCTAAGCCCAGGCAAGTATGTGCAATACGTAAGGAATTCTGAAAGCGCCCCAAGAAAAACCGGCAACAAGCTTTGGGATACTGAGCAAAAGACAGGAACAAGCAATTTCCAGGTAAGGAAACCCGAAGGCTAACCTACGAAGAGATACTCACACTTATTAGTAAAGTAACTCATTTAAAATATTTAATAGTTAAATAATTCATATTAATCAATTATATTATTTGAATCCTAGAAATTGTAAATTAATGAAATAAAATAACAAGATATTGTTTTACAAGATGAGTAAAATTTAGACGGTGGATGTTGTCCTGGAAAAGGCCTCATTAAACCTGCCCCATTAAATCTCCTAGGGCCAGCAGTACTGACCTTGAGCTCTGTCCCTCCCCTCCCAACTGCTGAGTCTGGCAGAAACATCCCGGACGCCCAGGCCGGCACGCAGCAGAACGCCTTGTCTGGGCCAGTCTTGGCAACACCATTCCCTGCAGCAGCCACTGCTGGTCCCGGGCCAGCGCCCAGGCTGGGCCTGCAGAGAACAGCGCCTCCGCCCACAGCAGCGGCCACGGCTGCAAAGCCCGGAGAAGCCCCATGTCCTCAGCCTCTCCCCTCGCTACCTCCAGCTCGTTAGGAGCACTGCTGCCCGAGTCACTTCCCTGAGAGCCAGCTGACCGAATCACCACCCTCTGCTTCCAGATCTCTCCTGGCTGTCACTGCCCATGGGACAGCGTCCAAGCACTTCAGCCTGGGGCTCAAGTCACTTCACAACTGGCCTCAGCCCATGCCACTTCCTCCCCAGACCCCACGCTCTAGTCACAGTGGATTTGTCATTATTCCCAGGGTACGCCAGGCCTATTCACTGCTCTGCTCTACAGAAATGGTTCCCTTTCCCTGGAAGAGCCTCTGCTCCATTCAGTCCTTCACTTCGCATGTAAGGGAGTGTGTGTTGTTGGATGCAAACCATGCTTCAGGGCTGAAATGGCTTTGATTCTGTGCCCAGGTCTGCCACAACTAAGTGTGAGGTCCCTGGGTGCTTCAATTCACCTCTCGGAGCCTCAGTTTGCTAAACTATAAAGTGGGTATAAGGATTTCTATTGCATGGGGTTGGGATGATGAGCTTCGTAAATAAAATGCTTAGGACAGTGCCAGCGCATAGTAAGTGCTCTGCTCACAAGGGCATATTTCCCCCAGCCTGCCGGGAGTCCCTGTCAGCGGCCTCATGGGCCGCCCTCCCTTCCCTAATTGAAAGCATCTTCTGTCATTCAGAGTTTGGGGACCTGGCTTTTAGTCCTCGCTAGCCATGTCCCGGACCCTCACACTCTTGACTTTAGCCACAGTTCGCCGAAGGCTTTGTGAATGTTGCTGCTTTTCGATTCGTACCTCTCAGATTCAGTGTCAGGGTAGGTTGGCTTCCTCCCAAGTCCAGCTCAGAGCCCTGGTCTTCGTTCCCGGGGCCCCTGCACCCCCACGCTGCGGAGCTGTGACTGAGTGCTGTGAGTGCCCAGCTCCACTTCCGCTTCTACACTCTCTGTGGGGTCCTGCGCCCATCCCAAGGGCAAGGGCTTACCTTGGCATCCCTGCGTGGTCCCTGAGGGGGCCGGGGTGTAGCCAGGGTAGCAGAGGCAGGAGTAGGAGCCCACGTGGTTGACACAGCGCCCTTTTCCCATGCAGGGGTCCCTCAGACACTCATTGTCATCTGAGCATAGGGAGGTAGGGAGGTGAGGAGGGAGGTCAAGGGGGCCTTTCTTTGGCACCTGCCAGTAACCTGCCCATGCCAAGGGCTGGCTGAGGGATGGTGCGTGGGGCAAGGAGGGGATGAGGGAGCGGAGGAGGCCAGAGAGACGGAATATCTCTAAGGCTGGGAGCCATGAAGCCATCCACTGGGCCTGCTCAGGCACCAGGCAGCTGCCCCACACCTCCTCCCTGCCCTGTGGCCCCTCCCCCCATGGTTCCATGCTCACTTCCTTTCTCCTTCAAGGCACAGTGACTGTCTCCTTTGTATAATAATATTGGGGGGGGGGTGTGGGAGGAATCAGGCCCGCAGTCGATGACTTGTCTTGGCCCCTAAACCTCTCCCCTAGGGATGGCTCCGGTGAAGGCATGGTACAACAACGGCAGACCTCGGTCTGCTCTGCAGGCAGCAAGAAGGCCAGTGTGAAGGGCAGGCAGAGCTCAGAGCCGAGGGCTTCAGGCACTGGTCAGGGGGCTCTGGGGTTGCTTTCCACGCTTCTGCAGTCCTGAAGACTTGTCACACGCTTCTCCCAGGGACTGGTCTCCCCAAGGCTAAGGTAGGTTTGCCCACAGCGGTTGCATTCCTCCTCAACGCATGTGCCACACAGCACCACACGGGCCTTCCACTGTCTGGGCTCTGTCTTGACTCTGCCTCCCGGCAGCCCTGCTCCCACCCGCCCCGGACGCTGAGTGCACCCAGGGCTCGGAGGGAATACCTGTGCAATAGGCCTGGCTCGGGTGCAGCCGGTAGCCGGCGCTGCACAGGCATCTGTATCCATCTGGGAGGTTCACACAGGTTCCGGGGCCACAGATGCTGGTGGCTCCGGCGGCACACCTGTCAATATCTGTCAGAGACAGAGCAAAGCAGAAGTCAGGGCCGGGTAGTAGGTGGGCAAAGGCGGCGGCGCAGGGTGGAAGAGTGTGGGGGCAGGCCACAGGGGGCTCAAAGGACCTAACTGCATGCTTGGTTGGGCCCTCCCACACTCATATATATAGCATGGCCTGTATAAATACTCCCCACCCCCCCAACCCGGATGTCCCCCAGGGCCCTGAGCCCTACCAGGATGGAGCTTGAAAGAATACCTCACTTGAAACAAGACCAAGTAGATTCCAATGAATATCCTGAGTCCCAGCAGGGCCTGCTCTGCTGAGGTCTCTAGCCTGACCTTACCCTGAATACGGACAAGCGCTCACCGCAGTGCCCAGTGGATCCTTTCCCTGGCTAATCCTGCCCAATTTCCCCCAGACAGACCGACAGACAAATCTGGTGAGCAGGATGCCTGGGGAGAACTGCCAGGCAAGCACGGGGGAGGGGCCGGGGCCAGCTGAGCAGGGCCTTGATGCCACACTGAGACACGTAAGCAAGGGGGTCAGGCAACGTGGGGTGCGATCAGAGCTGCCTCTGAAAAACCACTCATCTTGCCATGCTCCCTTGCTCGGAAAGATGGGAGGGAAGGCACAGGGGGCCTTGAGAGACCTGCTAAAATAATTTAAATGAGGACCACCTTGGGCGGTGGTAATGGGGTAAAAAGCGGGGAGACAGACACTGAATTCAGAAGCAGTTGGGAAACTCACCAGGCCTCCAGGCTGAGGCTGCCTAGAGGGCAGAGATTCTGTCCTTAATACTGGAAAGGTACTTTGCACTGGCAACATGCTGAATGCACGAATCACTGACTGAACAATCGATGCTTTTGGCCTCTGTGTGCACTCTGATGTCTTAGCGGGAAGCCCACTCACCCTGGGCTTCCCCCTCCCCGCCCCACAGACCTGAGTGGCCCTGGAGACCCAGGGAATGGCTTGGCATGTGGCCTGTGATGGTTTCACAGCGGGGCTTCACAGCATTTGCTGAACTGAACTGAGCCGAACAGGCACACTGGCCCGCTTGGCAGGCTGCTCTGTTACTGGCCTGGCTCAACGTGTCAGCCTGGGGCCTCGTGGGGACCCCTGGTCAGGACCTAAATGTCCTCCTAGAGGGATGTTTGGGGGAAGACAGGGCAGATGAGGGATCAGGCAAAAGGCTATCGTGATGGTTGCGGGGAGAGTCTGTCTCCCTTCGCGCTGCTGCTGAGCTTGGCCTGGACCCCTCCCGCCCCCAGGCCCATTTTCCTTGTCGGAGACTCCGACTCCTGAGCTGAGCCCCCTGACCCGGCTCAGCCTGCCTGTGGGCAGAGGGCAGCTGGGGGCACTGCGCTGAGCCCAGAGGACGGAGGCCCAGGCAGTGGCAGCGGGAGGCCCCGGTCAAGCAGGAAGACGGACACCCACCCGCACCCAGGTTCTCTGGCCTGCTCCACCAGACTCCAGGGTCTCTCCCTTTGCCAGAGGAAATCCAGAAAGGCCCCTCTCCCCAAGGTGGCCTTGGGCTGTGAGGATGAGAGATCAGCAAGCCCCTGGAAAGGGCACGTGTGAGGGCACACCCGAGAACACGCGTGAGCTCACACATGCACAGGGAGTGGCAGGTAACACCGGCCTTGCTTCTCCCCAAACAATAAGCCTTGAGGAGGGCGCATTCCAGAGCAAGGTGGACTTGCCAGGGATCTCCCCACACAGCACCCACTCTCCATTGCAGCCGGCCAGGGCCGCAGGAAGAGCGAACACAGGCTCCCAGGCGGCTAACCCTTGAGAACTAGAACAGTTTTCCTCCCTGAAAGTCAGTCCTCCGCGCCGGCAGGAGGCTGCCTGCTGCCAGGGCACTCAGATGACTCAGGGTCAACAGCCTGCAAGAGCCAAGCTCCGGGGGACTCCGAGTGCTCCTTGTCCCCTAGAGGCCCCCTGGATTCTTCGGGAAGGTCTCTGAGTATGACCCACCCTACCGACCCCCAAGGTGTCCCTTCTCTTTCCCCTTCCTGGCTGGACCCGTGCTCTAGTCAGAACTCCGGTGTCTGCTTGGGCACCCCGTGGCCTCTGTGGGATGAGGCTGGAGGCACGGAGCTTGGGCAGGAGTTGCCGGAGACCGCTCCTTCATCTGGCTGAGAGGCCCTGGGGTCGGCTCCGGGCAGTCACACCTCACAGGGCTGGCCGCGGGTACCTGGGGGCCCCAAGGTCACCAGCACGTTGGCTGGCGTGGTCATGGGCTCTTCTTCCTGGGTTCCTGGGATCCCCTGTCCAGGCGGTGGTGGCGTTGGTCTTTCTGTGGCATCTCCTGTAGGTGCGGAAAGAGAAGGGTGAGCAGCTGGGCACAGCCCCTTGGCCTCCGGCCTTCCCACGGAGGGCAGCACTCCCTCTGGAGATACTGGCAGCGGCTCTTCTCTTCTCCCTGCAGCTCCAGCTCCAGGGGTGGAGCCTACGGCGGTCACCCCTCCTGCCTCCTGAGACTTGGCCTGGCCCCAGAAGAGTCAGAGAACCTGAGAGTTCATCGGGTCTTAGAGCTCATCCAGTCTCACGCTCCCCTCACCGGCGAGGAGATTGGAGCTCGCAGAAATGGCCACGTGTCTAAGGCTACCTAGCTTCCTGGACACAGAAGAGCCAAAGCTGGGCCTTCTGGATCCCACTTCAGCATTCTTCTTCTTCTGTTTGCGAAGTGCTTAACAGTTTCCAGAGCTCTGCCATGATCATCAACATCTCATCTGCCTCGGGAGGTGGCAGGGCGGGTCTTAGTGTCCATTTCATAGCAGAGAAAGCAGAAGCCCAGCTTTCTGACTTCAGAACAGTGCCCAGTCCCCACCCCAGTGACCACCAAGCTGGGCTCTGCAGAGCCCTAATTGTTCCCAAGGAAAGACAGGCCGCAGGGGGAAGAGCTCTGAGAACCCGACCAGCCCTCCTTTCAGCCAGGACTTCCTCCTGGGTCTCCTGTATGTGCCACGTGGCCCATGGAACGCAGAAAAAATGCCGTGGTAGGGAAACTTGCAAAGCACCTTGTGTATCACTGGCCTAACCAGCTTAGGTGCATGGAGCTCTCAGAAGAGCATTCACAGGTCACATCGTCATCCATGACCTCATTTGACTGGAGCCCCATGTAACAGCTCATGCGTACTAACACCACTGCTAGATGAAGGCCTCTCCTTCCCCCCCTTCTCTGCTAGCAGGGGAAGCGACTCACCTGGGACCCAGGCAGGTACTTGGGTAACTCTGGCTATGACCTGCACAGAAACAAGAGAATGTTTCTCTTGGTTCCTCTGTTACCCCCATGACACACTTCCTTCTACCAGGCTCCCCATCCAACTGACTCCCTCACTCCCTCACTCACTCACTCACTCACTCACTTTTTCATTCATTCCCAGAGTTGGTAAGTTCTTAATACAGGCTGTTTTAGGCACATTGTGTCTCCATCTAATTAATCTCAGCTATCCTATGATAGCAGGTTGGAATGATTTGGTCTGGGAAGATGGCACGTGGTTCTCCAGAAAGGGAAGCAGCTCATTAGGAAAACAGTATTTGGGGACAGTCAGGTATGCAGGCTGGAGGGGCAGGGGACAGGTGAGGGGTTGGCAGGCTGGCGAGGGAAGAAGCAGATTCACTTTCCTGGAATGTTTTTCTGGGGAAGTGGTTTGAGGCCACCCACAGCTCTGCCTCTACTTCCCCGTGAGCCGCCACAGAGGAGGCCTTGAGGTTTAAGCAAACCAAGCTCAGAAACCGCTGAATTTGAAATCAATCTAGAACCAGTTCCAGACCTCATCTGCTTGAGTAACAACCAAAACATGGCACATTTCTACTTCCTTTCTGAAGGGGGCCGCCGACCATCCCAAACAAGAAAGCTTAGACGCTACTTGATAAACAGTAGCTGCTGTTATTACTTCCTTTAGAATAAAACCGGGTCCCTAGATCAACCCTCCCACTTCAGCATCTCTCCAAGTAAAATCCTACATATACTCCATCCTTCTCCCTTTCCTCCCTCACAGGACGCCGTGCTGCAGCCTCGGTGGCTACGGGTCCCCCTCTGTGCCATGCCTGCCCAGCTCTCCGGTGGGAGCACTCACTCACCTGGCCAGCACGAGAGTCACCTGGGAAGGAAAGGCGAGAGCGTGAGCTCGGGGAGGGCAGCCTGGCTGCCTTATCCCCTCCACCCAGGGCCAGGGCTGGTTCAGTCTGTGACCTTCTGACCTTGTCAGCAGGGGAGAGACCTTGGACTCTTCTTGCCTGCCTCTGCCCGCCACCACCCCTCCATGGAGACTGGTCACCACAGATCCGAGGCTCTGCCTACAAGGCGTGTCCCCGATCTGCTTTCCTCTAAGGTCTCTCTTGACAGGAGTCCCACCCCGCCTGAGTCAGTCCACCCCATGGGTCCCAGCTGTAACCTCCTCCTTGCACGGCCACCTTCTCCCTCCCCAGCCTCCCAGTCACACCAGTTCACTCCACCCTTTGCCTGGGCTGCAGGCCAGGGGAACAGTTCTAGGAAGGAGAGGAGCTGCTCCTGGCTTGGCCAGTGCCCAGGTCCCATGACAACTACGGCTGTCCTGACTTCCCTGTCTGTCTGTTCCAGGTTCCCGGAGCAGCTCTGGACGTCGCACTGTTCTCCTGGTCCTACCACGTCCTTGGCCCCCTGCGCTCTGTGTGTCCAGCAACTTGGGCATGTCTTCTGCGTGGTTCCCCAGGAGCACCTGCTGAGGTGCCTCAAGCCCGGTCTCCCCACAGCCCCATGCCTCCAGGGCCTAAGTGAGCTGAGCTGGAGCTAGTGCTCTGACTCTGAGGCCAGGACTGGGGATCAGGGGCACCCAGGATCCACCTGCCAGCTCTTCAGGCCTCGCAGCAGAGACCAGCCTCAGACCTGGGGGTGAAGAGGCCTGACCAGCTGGGGTGGGGGCTGCTGTTGACCTCTCCCACCTGCATCAGCAGCTCCCTGGGATGTGGGCCCCTCTGGACCCCATATGGGAGAGGAAGGGCATGAGGTGTTCTCATCATGCCAGGCTGGGAGAGCAGGTTCCCAGGACTGGGTGCTGCTGCTCCAAACTCCCTTTCCCAAGGCTCCGGAGAGGAGGCACTGTGTCCAGGATAAACTCTCAGTGGCTCTTTGAGGTGTTTTAACCCAAGGGGGAAGGGGAAACCCCCAGGAACCTCCCCCAGCCCAGATACCCTTGTCAGGGATGGTCTCGGCCTCCAGCCAGGTGCTGGTGACCTCCCGGAGTGGCTGCCTCTCCACAGGCCTGGGCAGGGTCCCGTCGTGCTTCGGCCCTCGCTCCCTTGAGGGCCTGGCCAGTTCCTCCTCCTCGGCTTTCCTCACGGTCAGGCGGATGTCTGAGCTCGAGTAGGTATAGCCGTGGCCGGCAGGGCAGATCTCCCTGAAGGACTCTGCATGTCAGCAGTCAGAGGGCACGCTGAGGGATGCTGTTCCTGCAGGAACCCAGGGCCCTCCCTGCCCTCCCTTTGGGCGACTAGGCTCCTGCGGCAGCAGGGATGGAGGGACCCCAGGCTGAGTTAAGGAGTTGAGGCGGAAGGAAGACTAGAGTCTTTTGGCTTGAGGTTGGGTCCAGGTGGGGTAAAAGGACCACTGGCTCAGAGCAAGCCCCGTGGGGTTCAGAGCTGAGCCGGGGACCAAGGGTTACCTGTGCCAGGCTGGGGGCATTTCTCGCACTTGCTGCCCCATGCTTTGCCTACTCGGCTGCAGCAGCATATCTGCTTGGTGATCCTCTGGCTCAGAGGCAGGGTGCAGGTGCCGGGCCCCAGGGACCTGTAGCACAGGCCCTGCTGCATGGAGACAGCCTTGTCCGCTGCAACAGACACAGCAGGTGCGGATGGGCAGCTGGCCAGGGGGCGGGGAAAGCGCAGCAGAGAGGGCAGAGGATGGAGGAGTGGCCAGTTGCGTGCACTCAGATTGGCCTGGCCTGTGTCACAGCCTGGGAGTGTGGGGCCCTGAAAATGCTCACAAGAACCTTAGGAGGAATAGCTGTAGTGGGGTGCTTCAGCACCTCCTCACATTGCTTGTTGGAGGGGACCCCTGACTCCCACCCACATGGAGAACCTGGCAGCAGGAAGTGGGGATGCGCCTACTTGTCTCCAGGTGCTGCGTTCCAAGTGATTCCCAAAGCCCAGCACGGGCCTGGGGCTGAGTGGGGAGCAGTGGGCTCTGAGGGCCAGTCTCCTCAGAGAGACGAGGCAAGGTGAGAACCAAAGGCCTGATGGGGAGCTTTCAGGACAGGGACTCTGTCACCTTTGTAACCCAGGCACCCTGCGCAGTGTCAGGAGCAGGCAGATGCTCAGGACATGCTGATTGGGCTGATGGATGGCTAGATCCATGAATCAAAATCCGTGGACCACAGTGAGTGTGAGCTAGGCTGGGTTTCGAAAACAACAGTGCCTCCCCCATTGTCCCCTTGCTTGTACTTCGATAGTGAATATTACGGATTCCTCAGCAGAAGATGAGAAGGTTGTGCCTCATGGGAAGAGCCTGAGATCTTTAGAGGGCCGGACAAGGGGACAAAGGGTGGGGTGAAGGGGGCCACACTCAACGCCAAGGAACCGATGACTCTGGGGAGCCCTGGTCAGGACTCAGCAGCCCAAGTTCAACTCCCTGCTCCTCCGTGAGCAACATGACCTCCTGGGCCTTGTCTCCTTCCCGTGTGAAATAAGGGAGGTGATGATAATCCCATGGGTGGTGAGTGCCTGTCCCTCGTGTTCTGGTGACAGCATCCTGTTTTCCTGGGGGACCCACCCCTCCCCCTAGTCTTGGCCCCCACTTCCTGGTTGAAGGAGTGCAGTCCGTGTCCCTGGTCATGGTGACTGAATCAGGGATGGGCACTGGATAAGTAGGCCCAGCGATGATAATCAACTTTGGGACTTTTCCTAGATTATTAAAGAGATGACTTTTATTTTCTCTTTTTCTTTCTTTCTTTCTTCCTTCCTTTCTTTCTTTTCTTTCTTTCTTTTCTTTTCTTTTTTTTTTTTGAGTTTGGAAGGCTGGGGGGATGTAGGCCTGAAGTGTCTGGTAGGTGCCTTTGAAGGAACAAGAAATCAACCCCGAGGAAAGAGCACAAGAGACCCCCTAATGACAGCGTGGGTGCCTGGATCCAGCCAAGCCTGAGGCACGCCTACCTCTAGGCCTCCTAGGTGTGTGGACCAGAGAATGATTTTTGCTTATGGTGGTTTAAGTTGGGCTTCTGTCGCTTGTAACCCAAAGACACCTGAAGAAATCACCTTCTTCACAGTGATGTACGAGGATGGGCCTTGTGAGAAGTCAGGCGCTATACGTAGGTCAGTTATCAGTCGGCCCATGAGCCTGGGTCTCCAGGTTCGATCTCTGCCCCTGCCCCCACCAAAAACCAGCAACCAAATGAACAAAAAACAATCCCTGCCTCCAGCAGCCACTTCCCTCTGGGATACTGTAGGGAAGGCTTGGTCCCTTGGAGCCCTGGGGTATGGTGACACAGCTGGGTGGAACAGGAGGCTTGCCCCAGCCCAGGGGGCCCACAAAGCTGTTCTCCTAGCCCTGGTCAGGTGACAGGAAGGAGGGCAAAGCTCAGAAACTTAGTGCCTCCCCCACTCTCCTTCCCCCTCCCAGGAAATGAATCAGCAGAGGAGGCTGGAGGGGGTGATGCTAAGGAGGGAGAGGAAGAAAAGGGCCATCCCTGTTCCCCTCCGCATGCAGGGCCTCTTTCTGGCACTAATAAACAGTCGCCTCAGACATCAAATACACCTGCCTAATAAAGGAAGCTGAAGTGGGGGTGGGGTCGGGAGAAGGAAGAGCCGGATGCCGCTCGAGGCCTTGGTCACAGTCTCTGTCACCATGACGTCTTCCTGAGAGTAGCCCGGCACGTTTCCCCACTCTGGGCCCCCTCACTCTCTGGGTGTCCTGTCTTAAGGCTTTCACTGTCTCCTCTCTCCAAGACACACTCGGGGTGGAGTCCTCCCTTCACACGGGTGCTCCCTCTGAGCGGCGCTGGTGTGACGTTCACCCTGTGGCTTCCTCAGACCCAGAGCCTTGCGGTTTGCAGACTGAGGGCTTGGCCAGCCCCAGGGAACTCTGCTGAGCAGGGTGGCCGACGGGATCTGGGCTGTCCCTTGGCAGAGGCCAGTCAGGACTGGTTTTATTCAGCTCTGGTCAGACCTCCCTGCCCCAGGAAAGTCCCGTCTGGGCCGTGGCGTCAGCTCTGCCATCGGAGGGGGCTGTCAGCCTGGGCCTCTCCCCACTGGAACCCAGAGAAGTCACAGGAAACAGCTGCCCCGGTGTGCACGCACACACAGACACGATGCTAATGCGACTTGTGGCACGTATGTGTTCACGAATACAGAGACACACTCAGAACCAGGAGCAGCTGCAGGGTTATGGGAAGGTCCCGGGGGTGGGCAGCAGCGGCATTCAGGCCACACACAGCCCCTTTCGGAAAGGCCTGCGCTAATAGACCAGGCGACTAAATGCAGGCGCTGGAAAGAGGCAGCCACCGTGCAGCCAGATGTGAGAGCAGAGGCAACACATATCCCCCCACAGTAAATGAGGTCACAGCGGGGACAGAAACGATTAGCGAGAAAACAGTAGAAAATCCCAAACTGCGAAGTCCCAAATGAAATGCCGAAAGCCTGCAGTGAAGTAACAGCTGTCTCCGTCCCAGCAGGATGGGACAGATCCATTTTTGTATATTGGGCCCAGTTCCAGGCTGATGGAGCCGGGGGGAAATTTCCACTCTGGGCCCGGCCCGTGGACGGTGAGGGTCCCATCTTGCCTCCCAGCATCCCCGACCCCTGTTCCCCGCCAGCACTCACACACACAGCGGCTCCTAGACGGATCTAGCATGAGGCCGGGCCTGCAGGTGCACAGGTAGCTGCCCCTGGTGTTCACGCACTCCGAGTCCCTGCACAGGCCCAGCGTCAGGCACTCGTTGATATCTGCGGATGGAAGAGAGGACCATGTGCCCGCCCCTCGGAGGCCTGACGAAGGGGCAGGGCTGGGGCTGAGACAGATCTTCAAACACTTCCTCCAAGTAAAAGGCCAACAGTAAACGAGCTGCCCTCTCCTAAGTCTGTCCCTCTCCCTTTGCCTCAATTTCCTCATCTGTGAAATGGGGATAAGAGTAACTACCACGTTGTCTTGAATTAGAGGATAAAACAAGATAAAAATGGCAAATCACTTGGTCCTGTAACTGGTAATAATAATCATAATATTAAGAGCTAATGGGTATTGAGTGCCTACTGCATGTGATACCTCATTTCATTTTCATAAATGAAATTTTTCAAATTATGAAATAAAAATTTTTCCTAATTTTATCAAGTAGGCCCACATGTCCTCATTTTATAGGGAAACTGAGGCTCTGGGAGTAACTTGCCCAAAGTCACTAAGCTAGTAAGTGACACGCTTGGATGCAAACAGGGGCAGCAGACAAGGAGATAGTTGGGGCTGGAGGGTGGAGAAAGGGCTTCCCAGTCCCTCCTGTTCTGCTTCCCTTGGGAGACCCTGAGCATCTCCGCAGGACCCAAGTGCACGCAGGCTGTACTCCAGCCGGCTCGAACTCCTCCTTCGGGTATGCTCTTCCCAGTGCCTGCCGTGCCCGCATCCCTGGAGCTGGCCAACTCTCCACTTTCTTCAAGTCTAGGCCAGGTATCCTTCAGTCTGGGAAGGGCCCCGCCATGCGATCCCATAGCACCCGGTGCTTCTTTCTGTTGAGAGCCCGTCTCTCATCGTGCGTAATTGTGTAGGCACCTGTCTTCACCCGGGGCCGCAGCCAGGTCTTAGCCTCCCTGTGTACTAGCACCGGCACAATGTATGCAGCTCAGGGCCACGCCCCAAAATTATCCCACGGGAGCAGGAGAGGAGGATGGAGAGGGAGGGAGATGGCACACAAGGGTGCAGAGGTGGGCGGGTCCCTTTGCAGACAGGAGACTACAGCCACAGACATGGGGAGGGGGAGGGCCTCGGGGGAGGGCCCCGCGGCATCCTGTGCGTTGGGGGCCCCGGGGACGGAGGGCAGAGCTCATGTGGGGTTCTGGGAATAACTTTAACCTCATGGGCTGGGAAGCCTGCCAGGAGGAGAGGCCACTGGAGACAGTGTCGATATGAACAGCCTTCCTGCACCCTCCAAGGGCAAAACTACAGACATTGCTCCACATCCACTGTCCACCAGGCCCTCAGCCCACTGCCCCTGGGGGAGGCGGACCCCAGGCTGCGCTGGGTCTCATGTCAGCCCTTCTGCCTGGTCTGAGCACCTTTTCTTATCCACAGGCCAGAAATCCCCTCTGGGGTCTGGCACCCCACAGGCCGGCAGCCCAGTCACCCTGGGGCCTCCTCAGACTTCGCTGCCCTGAAGAAGCCTCTAGGGGGAAGGTACCTAGAGGGCCAGTGGGTCAATCCTTTGTCTCTCATCCAGCTCCACCCAAAGTAGCCATAGAGACAGCAGGACGTCCAGTTCTCAGAGCTTTCCAAGGGGGAAGCTGCCTTCATTCCCCACGGACCTTGGTCAGCCCCAGAAGCCTCTCACGGGCCGAAGGGCTCTGCTCGCATCATACCTACCAGCAGGCCCATAGCCGCCAGGGGCTCCTCACTCAGAGCCTGAGCTGTGGGGCAGCAGTTGCTTCCCTCCCCAAAGCCTCCTGGACCCTCAGCCATCCTGGTCCCATCCTCCGCCCCCACACTGGAATTCTCTGTAGTGACAAAGCCACAGCTGAGCACCACCTCCCACCCTGCTGCCCCCAGGCGCCTCTGGGCCTTGTCCATCTGGCCCAGGCTCTCTAATGCAGAGCACCCTGGGCCGCGGCCGACCTCCCAGAGCCGGTCAGCCAGGCCAGCACGGCCAGGGTTTGTGCTGTATGACCCCCCACTCCTCCACCTGGGCCCTCCTCTCTCCCCTTTCCGGCTGTGGGATGAGGGGCTTGGTTGGAGAAAGTCCACAGAGGTCCCCACTAACTCAGGCTGACACATCTCCCACCCTGGGGTCCGAAGTTCTCCCATTCCAGGGAGATGAGCCCAGGCAGTGAGTGGCTGTGTGGAGAACGCGGTGGCACCCTCAGACAGGGCACCACACGTTCCTGGAGAGGCACCTGGCCCAGGTCCGGGAGGGGTGGGTGGAGATGGGGAGGAGGGGCTGGGATCAGCTGCAGGTCCTTCCTCCGCGCGCTCTATCCCTACGCCTGGCTTCCTTAGGCCTCTGGAACCCGCAGCCCCCAGAGCGCCACCAAGCCTGGGCTTAGAGGTGCCCAGTGGAGACCACGCAGGCAGGGTCCACGGGTGATGTAGGGTGGGTGGGGGTGTCCCCACATCATGAGGCCTCTGTCATTTCTCTCCCCCAAGCACAGCCTCGGCCCTGGTCATCCTTACCTTGGCAGTGAGTGAGGTTTAGTCTCTTGTACCCCTGGGGACACTCCAGCTGGCCATTTTCAATCACTGGGGAGGCTGAGGAACGAAGATACGGATGGGTCTCAATGAGGGCCCTTGGGCTCCTCTGTCACCCATGTCAGGAAGTGGGTGCCGTCTGGGTGTCCAGCCCACTCTGTAGCTGTGAGGCCCCATCTCCCAAGCCATCACCTTGGGCTGCTGTGCCTCCCTGGTGGCAGCCCCTTCCTGGGGTTCCACAGGCCACCCTCAGTCCGTCTCGCTCTTAAAAAGTGATATTAAGTGCTATGTATCTTGTATATAATTATAGTATTATATACAGTATATGTTATACTATATTGATGTAACACAATATCGCATATGATTGAACATGTTTTATTACTATTACTTTTTTTTTACCTTTTGTTTTGAAGTAATTATAGATTTGCAGGAAGTTGCAAAAATAAAAATATAGTACCTGAGTATCCATCACCCAGGTTCCCCTAATGGGTACGTCGTACATAACTGCAGTTGTTTTATGGGTTTTAAACATCAAGCTACAACAATTCACCCCCTGGCTTAGTTCCGTCTATTTTGATACTTGGGTTTAATGCTGCTGTGACTGACAAAGTATCCCAGCTGGAGGTGGAAGAAACTCATCAATGATTGCGCTTATAAAACCATGACATTTATTTTTCACTCACATTCACCAACCATGTGATGCTGCTGAAATCTGGCTAGTAAATTTCCATCTTCCCTTAGGGAGGTCAGTTAGCTGTTCTTACAAATTCTAAGTTAGAAAATTCCAGCCTTCAAGTGTGTAAATGGAGATGGATTACAGCATCCCACAATGAGGAAATTATTCTCAGTATTTTGGTACCAATACTTCTCCTGCCTTGATTTCACAACATTCCCCTTTACTTTACAGGGAAAATGAAAAACTATTTATGTTACGTGAAAACAGGGAAAAGTCTACATTACTTTGGAGGGACAGACCGGTATGTCAACCTTATTGAAAAGCTCTAGCAGATCGCATGCCACCGACGGTCACCTGCCATCACAGAAAAAGGAAGCAAATGAGGAACACCCATCTTTTTGCTTTTTAAAAAGGAATAGCTCATCGTTAAGTTTGAAAATTCCTCTGCCAAGAAAGACATAGCCAGCCATTCTCAAAGAGTTCAAGGGACTTTCACAGGCACTATTTCCACACAAAGTTCCATAAAGTTATCATCCTACTCTGAGGGCCTTGTTTTGTAGAGCTAACTGATGATGACTTCCTGCAGCCCTCTGCCAGCCCCGGGCCTCAGCTCCTTTGCGGGCAGCAGCTTGCCTGTGAAGCCCGCGATGAAGGGATTCACACCCAGTGTCCTCCTTCATGCCACCTGACCAGCACAGCGCCAGCAGGTGAACTTCCAGAGTTGGGTGTTTTCTTTTTAATTCAAGAATTCATTTATCATGGAGAATACGTATTCTCTGGTTCAGCTTATCTTTAGTGGCTTACAAAAAAGATAGTTCTTCATATGTCTTAATGCTGAAGTAGATTCTTGCAAATACCAGGAGACATGTGAGAAATAGCTATACTTTCACCCACCTGTACAGCAAGGTTTGAGCGTCTTGGTATTTTTATTTATTTTTTTAAAAATCAAGACAGCTTTGACTCTGTCATTAGCTGCTATCTCAGGCTGCAATATACACTTAAGGCAAAGTTTGTTAGTAATGATAGCAGATGTAAACCACAGTTCAGATGGCCTTTTTGGTCATTTGGATCCTGGGCTCCATTTTGGGTCACATCTGAGGGGTCATCATTATTTTTACCTCGGAATACAGCTGATTCATGGTAGGGGAGAAGTGTCAGCTTTGCATTTGTTAAATAATTACTTACGATTATGTTATTAGCATTATTTTGAACCCTGCTTCTTTGCAGGGATTTTTAAGAGTCGTTTCTCCACTTGGTGAGGCTTTGCTTTAGTTAAAACTAGACAACATAATTGAAATATCTCATAAACCAAGCATTGTCCTGTGCCATGTGTTGTGATGTGCTAAACATGAGAGGTACCACCTTTTCTTGGAACCCCACTCTTCCCTGACACTGTGTGTGCCAACCATGACAGGGGACAGTCTGATATATGGGTCAAGTGAAGACATAAATTAGTAAAGCTTAATTTTTTAAGATTAAAAAGGTGTAAATACAAGTTGTAATACTTGCTCCTGCTACAGAAGGTCTTGCCCAGGGTTTGCATGTTGTTCCACGCTGGGGGCTGGGCTCCAGCACTTGAGCTGCGTGGTTCCCAATGAGGGTGGACGGCAGGTATTACCGCCCCTGATGCCCCCCGGGCACGCCTCTCAAGGGCTCCCATGATGCACAGGCGTTCCCTTGTCATAGCACTTAACGTGACAGGCTGCTTGCCTGCCTATCTCCCCCGTTAAAGCATAAAATCCATGAGGACAAGAACCTTGTCTCTTTTGTTGTTGCTGTCTCTAGAGCCAAACATTGTACATGGAACAGTATAGACACTCAGTCAAAACTGAAAGAATAATGAGAACAAACACTAAAGCAGAACTCCTTATGGTCCAGGCCCTATTATGAAAGCCTTACATATATTAACTTATTTAATCCTCATAACAGCCCTTAGAGGTACTTACTAATGTTATCTCCATTTTACAGTTGAGCAAACTGAAGCACAGATGGGTTAGGAAACATGCCCAAAGTCACCCAGCAGGTGGTTGGGGCTGGGATTATGATCCCAAGCATCTGCCTCCAGGGAATAAATTCTGAACAACTCCTCTCCACTGCTTCCCAATAAATGAATGACTGGATCCATGGCAGGCTTTAGGAGGTGTCTAGGCTGAGAATTGTAGGGTCGGAGGTCACAGGGAGATACCTGCCAGAAGGAAGCGTATCACCTTTCCAGAAACTCTCCCTCTCTCGTGCCCCACACTCCCACTTCCTGTTTTTCTTACATGGGACCAGGAGGGTGAATGGGAAATAAACAGACAAGGAGCCCTGGCCGGGTGGCTCAGTTGGTTGAAGCGCCATCCCATACACCAAAAGGTTGCGGGTTTGATTCCCAGTCAGAGCACATACCTAGGTTATAGGTCCAATTCCCGATAGGGGCACATAGAGGGAGCAGCCAATGGATGTTCCTCTCTCACGTCGACCTTCTTTCTCTCTCTAAAGTCAATGGGTGTGCCCTCAAGTGAGGATAAAGAAGAGAAAAGAAAAACACAGAAGGATACCCAGGAGGAGGTCAGAAGAACTAAACAGAAACTGGGTACGTGCTCCACAATGTCCATAACCAAAGTGCTGTGCCAAATCGATAGAGAAAATGGTGAAGAACCTGTTCTACCCCTCATGGCAGCTCAGCCACCTCAAGGATCACCTAGTAGAGAGGGGAGGATTTGTGAGATCTGGAGAGAGAGAGATTGGCTGCCAACCCCTGATTTCCATGGGCACTTCAAAGAGACATTGGAAAGGTGCAGGTGACCTTGCAGTTGGGACTCTTAGACCCAAGGAAGCCAAAGCAATGCCTGAGGGTTCAGCTGGGATCAACCTGGACTCCAGGGAGTCTGAACATCACAGAATGCCCGTGACCCATGTAGGGCAGGCATGTGTAAGGAAACCTGGGCCGCGTGGGCCTGGCACTCAGGTCCTCTGGCCCCTGACCCGGGCTCTGTCCATTCGCTGCTGCACCTCAGCCTGGGCACATACCGGAAAGGAAGCAGAGGGCCCTTGGCTGCAGCCCACCCTGCCCTGCTAATTCTCCCCCTCGGCTGCTGAGACTCCCAGGAAGGCCTCACGATGAGCAAACTAATTGCTGGAGACAGTTTTGGCCCTGACTCCATGGCAGAGCTCAGGAAGGAGGAGGTGGAGACATAAGTCTAGCCACATGGCTGTTTATAAGCCAAGCCTGTCTCAGCCTGTGATGACAGATGGCTGCAGCAGGGAGATGTGGAGGGTCCCCTGCCACACACCCCTCTGTCCAGATAGCACACACGCACACTGACACACACGCCGGATGAGGCAGATGAGGCTGAGCTCGATGTGCAGGGGCAAGTGAGCAGCCTGGAGCTGAACCCCAACTGGCAAACCGCAGGCAGGTAGGCTGGAGAGAAACTTCTTCCCAGAGTAGGTCACCGAGCGTGGGTGCTGGGGCAGGCAGACCCGCATCCAATTCCTGGCTCCAGTCTAAAGAGCTGTGGGACCTGGGGCACCTCTCTTGACCTCTTTCAGTCTTATTTTTTTCATCTGTAGAAGTGGGGACAGAAACTGAATTCATGGGTTGTTGTGAGGATTAATGTCACTGAAACAATCAATGCAGACAAGCTAGCGCGATGTCTGCCACGACCTCTAGGTGCTCCCCAAGCCTGCCTGTCTGCCTGCCTTCCTTCCTTCCTTCCTTCCTTCCTTCCTTCCTTCCTTCCTTCCTTCCTTCCACACAATCTCAAGAATAGCAAACTGGTCTGCAGCCCATCATTGGCTGGAGATGTTTGGGCAAACTACTCAACCTCTCTGAGCCTCGTTTTTCCTAGCAATAAAACGGGGGTGACAGTTCCTTCCTGGGAGGGTTACTGTGAACACTGAACAAGCCCGTAGAACTCTTGAGCATGAAGCTTGTCACATGGTGGTAATTATCATAATGTTCATTATTCCAGATTTTCCTCCTTGGTAAAATCCTAATGGATCCTCCCTATATTGTAGAAATTCCAGCCAAAGATGTGCTCTGACTGCTTCCTCAGGGCAGCACTAGAGCCAAAGTGGGCGTCTTAGTCACCACAAACGGTGCAGTGGAGAGAGGTCCAGTCAGACCCGTGGCTCAAACAGGTGCCGTCTGGCCACTCTGTCCCCATCCCTTCCCAGAGTTCTCTAGACCAGAGATGCCACATGTCAGGAACAGCCCGCATGTGTAGGGAGGGTGCTAACATGAGCGCAGACATAATTCCCAGGATGCTTTGAGCCCCTTGGAAGCAGCTCTCAGCACACCCCAAGCCAAAGAAACACTGCTCTATTCAACCCAACAACAGAATTCTGAAAACCCCATTTTTTTAAGGGCAGGGGACTGGGTGTCTCACCCAGAGTCCCAGAGAAGAGGGCCTCCACCCCAGTGCAGCTGTTCCCCAGGAGCTCCAGTGCAGCAGCTGCCAACCGCACAAGTAGCACAGGAAGCAGATGAGAGAGCGGTTAGAGGAGAGGTCTGGGGTTGCGTAGACCTGGATTTCAGGCCCAATTTCCCTATCTGTAAAAGAAAGATAGTAACACCCAGAACTTGTAGAGATATTGTTAGGAAACAATGCAATGAGGAAGCACTTAGCACGGTGACTGGCACTTATGAAATGCTCTGAATACCAATGACAATGATGACAATGTGTTGTTGCTGCGACCTGCCTTATGTGTCTCTGTTCCAACAGGGTCTTCTGCCCAAATCACCTTCACCTACCCACTCTCCAGTGGGGTGGCATCACAGACCTGTGTCTGTCACACTCCTTGTGGGCCCTGACAAAACCAAGCCACACCCAAGCTTTCTTTACATCTTTACATTGAGCCTTTCAAATAAATTTTCAGATATATATCTATATCTATATCTAGCTATCTATCTATCTGTGTGTGTGTGTGTGTGTGTGTGTGTATAAAACCTCTATGCCCTCAAAAATCAATTTCCTTCCCCAGCTCCTCTACAAACCTTCTACTAAGGTAGGCACACTCCTTGGGGCAGGGAGCTCAGTACTTCTGGGCACACCCCATTATATTGCTGGGCAGTTGCAGTTTTTAAAAAATTGAGTCTTGACATGCCTGCTTCTTTATATCCTTAGTTATAGGAGTCCCATTCAGCTAGTCTTCAGATGGTTCTCTAAGGTGATTGTTCTATAATTAGTTGCAATTTTGATGTGGTCGTGGGAGGAGGTGAGCACAGCATTTACTTACTCCGCCATCTTGACCAGAATTCCCAGTTGCATTTTGAATAAGCTGTTCCTTGCACTCAGTTTTGAGTTGAGCTCTGCTTAGCAGAAACAGCCTCGCACCGGCTTTTGCCCCCCGTGAACGTGAACGGCAGGGAACAAGCCTACTCACTTCTCCCTGAGGCAATGCTGTCAGTGCGTCTCAGTTAACTCTTAGGCCTGGGCTGCAGGTTGCCGCCCTGCCTGTCTATTCAATCCCAATCTTCTTCTAAAAAAAGTTTCTTATCCTCACCCAAGGACATTTTTTTCATTGCTTTTAGAAAGAGAGGAAGGGATAAAGAGAAACATCGATGTGAGAGGGATGCATTGATCAGTTTCCTCCCATACGCGCCAGATTGGGGACTGAACCCAGGACCCAGGCATAAATCTTTTCCAGCTGGGAATCGAGCCCACAACCCCTCAGTTACGAGATGATGCTCCAACTGAGCCACACCGGCCAGGGCGCGACACTGGTCTTCTTGAGGGACATTGTCTTTCCTGTACATATAAGTCATGAAATACAACCCTAGGGTGCATCCTCCTTGTCTGTGAAATTATGGTTTAGGGTCCTGATTTTTGTTGTCTTTAGACATGCCCAGGTTTCCCCAGAATAATAACAATGGTCAGCTGAGAATCAGACACGCTGTGGGTTTAAACCCTAGCTTCACTTGTCCTGACTATGTGACCTTGGACCTCAGCCTTCTCTGCACTTAGTTTTCCTCATCTGTCAAAGGGGATAAAGAGCTTTAGCTTGTAGGTGACTTTAACAATTAAATGAAATCATGCAAATTGCAAGCCTAGCATAGTGTAGAAGTTCAGTAACTGGTGGCTATTATTGTTTTTGAGAAGGAAAGCTGCAAAATTCTTTGAAGGGGCAGAGCAAGAATCAGCTCTCCCTGGAGATACAGGGAGGGACTCAGGCTCTGGGGTGAACCTACCCCATGCCAGGCAGATGGAAAGACGACCTCGTGGCAAACAGCTGGAACCCACCAATGCAAACCTCGAGCTGTGTGCCAGCCCCGCCGGCCCCAGCAAAGGGGCCTTGGGGTTGACACAGCCAGTGCCAAGACAGACGGGGCGGTGGCCAACTTTCCAGTCAACCCAGATGTCTGTCTTTCTCAGATGAAAACTCAAAAAATGTGGCTTCGATCAAAGTGGCTTTTGAAAGCCGAGTTCTCTCCAGACTCTGGCCAGGGGACTTCGGAAGTTCTGAGTGGGGACCTCTGATAACTCCCAAGGGGTCAGGAAGGTCAGCCACATCTGTCACTCATTGAAGGGAGAAGGGGGGACCATAGGCTAGCCTAGATAGGTTTAGCCATCTCCCTGAGAAAGAGGGCACTAGGGAATTTTTCTAGAAGAAAAGGGAATTGCTCTGTGCCATTAACTGAGACTTCAAGACAGTCCTCTTCCATGTCAGAAATAGCAGCAGTCTGCAGGGACTTTCTTCAACAGTCCAGCACAGAGCCTCAGAAGCCAAAAGTGAATTAGAGGGAACAAAGAAGTCCCACGGCTCCCTGGCTGCTGTCTGTACTCCTCCTCTCATCCCCGACTCTGCTAGATCACTTCATTGGGAGTGACAAAGTTCTTCCCTAAGGGGGAAAGCCTTATTGTATCAGAGAAATAGAGGCTCAGAGAGGCAAAGCCACCAGGGCTGAGAATGTTCTAGAACCCAGAAGTCTTGCCCACCATTCCCAATCCCACTCTGGCAGCTGGCCTTCCTTTTTCTCACTCTCGCGCAGTAGCTTGCCTGTCCTGCCTCCTTAAAGAAACATCCCTCACCTAGCCCCAGGCTTGGGTGTGGAGCTAGGTGTGTGGCACCCTGTCAACACAAACAAAGCTCCCAGCTCTTGCCCCTTCTCTATACAATGCCCAGCTGCACTTTAATGCGTTCTAAATGTTTATGTTGCCCTGGACTTTGTTATTATGTTCTTTGGTGTGCTAGAATGCCTGACATTCCAGGGTCTGCACCCTGGTGCCCAGCTTGCTGAGTGTGCTGAACACAGTCGGAGTGGGGGTGGGGAGGGAGGTGGCAGGAGGTGATACCTGGGACAGGGAGGGAGTGAGGACTCAGCCTTGGCTGTGCTCCAGGAAATGTTGTTTATTCTCTTGGTCTCACCTCTATATGCAATTTCCTTAGCTTGTTAAGCAATTCCCCATCTCTTTGACACTTTATGCTGATCAATCTTCAGGTCTCTTCCTGAATGTTGCCTCCTCTAAGAAGCTCTCCCTGATTCACCAATTTGAGCTAGAATTTCCTACCCACAGTATATAGATGTTGCGCAGGTTGCACACTGCACAAAATGATCACATTAAGGGGATCCCTGGCATCCTAGATTTGTGTACTTATAAAGACTGTTTTGAACGAATGGAAGGGGGACCTTTCCCTCGTTTCATAGTGTTGCTACAGGACCTGTCAGTGTCCTGGTTCTGCTGTCTGCATCGGGCACTGTCTAGTCACAGCATGGGCACTGATTTACTGATGCCCATTGCCTGTCTGCGTTCCTCTCCTCTACTAGACTGTAAGCTTGGAGACAGGAGGAGAATTCTCCACTATCTGTCCAGGGCACGCACATTAAGGGCACTTTAAGCTTGCTTCATCAATATAAATAGTTGCTGACAGTGGAATGTGGGATACGGAAATCTCAGGGGTCAGCCAGACCAGAAGGAAGGAAAACAAGGAAAAAACAAAAGTGTCAAAACACCTCTGGCCTGCAGGGGGCGATGCTGAGCAGTCTGATGCACTCTTCCCCATGGGGCAGTGGGTCCATTCTCTTTTCCCTTTTTGGAGATATACTTTCTAATAATAATATTAACAACGACCGTTTATGGCCCTAACCCTAAGCACATGCATCATTTCATTTACTCTCCACAGCAGTTCTGCGAGGCTGGCACTATTACCATCTGCATTTTGTAGATCAGAGATGGAACAGAGGTCAGTGGGCAGAGCTGGGACTGGTACCCGGTATGGGCTGGATGTTCAAGTCTGGGATAGCTTAATACAACCCTTTGCTGTTTCACCAAAAATTATATTACACTGTGAAGCCGTCCACTTATTTTTAGTTAGGAAAATATGGTCACTGCTCCAAAGCCGGGTCTGAAGTTAAGAACAGCTCTGCCCCGCCCACCTTTGGGCTCCAGTCCAGGCCCCCCACAAGGCTGACTCACTGAGCCGACTGCTGACAGGCAAAAGAAATACATGGCAGGACCGGGCCCAGGAGTGAGGCCTGGAGAGGGGAAGGCAGGCTGAGCGGACAGAAGCCCTGCTCGTCGCAGCCTTCCAACTGCAAGATCAACACCTATGAGAGGAGCGTTTTGCTCACTCCTGAATTCTCAGTGCTTGGCACACACGAGGTACCCAGTGAGTATTTGCTGAGTGAGTGAATGAATAAATGAATAAATACATGTTAGGTTTTCCCACACTATCCAAAAGAGGGCAGGAAACTGGATTTTCCAAAGTCAATGCTGAAGACATTCTGGGACAGACACCCAGTCCTGATTCAAAGACGAGGCAGAAACAGGAGGTGAGAGAAGACCTGGGGGCCCCTCCAGGGAGAGGATGAAGGAAACAATAAATTACCAAATCAAGACTTCTGGGCCCCTACTACCCAGGCAGGGGGTCTATAGAAAAAGGTGCAGGGCTAGGCGAGGGCCCAACATGGAATGGGATCCCTAAAATCTGAGCAAGAACAACCGGCAAGAGGGAGGAACCTCTCCCAGACAATCAGATGGAGCAGGTAGGCCAGGCTGCACCTGGCAGAGGGTCTGAGCTGCCTGAGTCATCGGGAGCCTTGGCCACTGGCCAGAAGCACCGTCAAAAGCAGATCTGGAAAGGCTGCCGCGTTTCTCAGCACGTTCCACCTGCCTGGCCTCTGAGACCCTGGTGGGAGCGGGGAGGGAGGCAGCAGGGGCCAGGCCCTGGGACAGCTTCCCACACCAGCTTGGACCCCGGCACCCAGCACTCACCTGGTCTGGGTGGGCATGGGGCACACAAGGTCACCCCCCAAAAGGCCCCCACACTGCCACAGCAGTCCTCTTGGGCAGTCAGCTCCAACAGGGGGTTGGCACACTGGAAAAAAGGCCATGGACATGTGTCACCACTTCTTCCCTCCCCTGCTGTGCATAGAGATGTCCCAGGAAAGCCTGAGACAGGAGCTCTCTTCCCTCAGCCAGACCGTAAACTGTAGTGGTGGGGACACACCCCAAGCAAGATAAGGTCTTCTCTGTGCAGGTCTGCAAACTGCCTTCTACTTTGTCCCAGTCCACAGATAGGGGTCCCAAAGGATGGGCTTTTCTCTGTCAAACTCCAGGCCCACTCATGGTGCCAACCTTCCCCGTGGGCATGGCCCAGGCTCAGGGGCACCACAAGCTGAGAGGCCAGCGAAGGCCTGGGGACTCAGAGTCCCTGTCTCCTGGCTACTCCCCACCTCCTCCGGGTCTCTAACCTCAAGAGGGATTTCTAGAAACACCAAACTACAAGCCCAAGAAAAACCATCCTAGGTTTGGCTTAGCCCCTATTCTTAGGTACCTGGACTCAGAAAGCTCCTCTGATTTTCCCTCACTGATAGTTGTTGCTTCCAGCTTGGGGGGGGGGGGTCATCACACTCCCATGACTTCGGGGTTTTACCCGCATTTGCTAATCCCGCATCTCTGTGACCCCAATCTCAGCTGAATATCAAATTTTTTCTCACCAGATCTAATAGCCCCACTGTCCATGCACTCGGGGGTCCTAGACTCAGCTCCAGGAAAGCCCAAGATTTATGGGGGCCGGGGACACTGGTGCCCCTCCGGAGGGGCAGTCTCTTGGGCCCTCTTCTGTGTGCATTGACAGGTACCTAGGGGAGCCCAGGTAGGAGGCTCGGCCTCTCACACTCACTTAATTTTATGTCCTGAGTTTTTCCACCCAGGGAATGGGAGACTCTGCAAGCCCTCACATTCCCTAAGAAGGAGGAGGAGAGAGAGGAGGAGAGACCGAGACGGGGAAGTGCAGCAGGGCAATCACTGTTCCGGAAGCTTCAGGGTTGAGGCGGGAGCTGCTTTCTTACCTGGCCATTCACAGCGCTCAGGTAACACCGGCCCAGTAGTCCCCGAGGCCTGGGTGCTGCCGGGGGCAGTGGTCGGGGGGCCTCTCCAGACCGAGTGGGGATGCTGTTGCTGTCCCGGTGGCCGTGGCCAGGGCTGGCAGGAAGCCGGGGCGAGGGTCTGGTCTCCACGCTGTTCTCCTCCGGGGCCTCCTCCGCCCCGCCCCGCACCCGAGCCACTTGGTGGACCTGCACGGAGGCCTCGGGCGGGTGGTGAATGTGCACCTTCACCAAGGAGGGGTTCACAGAGGCTGGGCACAGGGGCTCGGGTCAGAGTCGCGGAAATGGCCCCACCCTCTGAAGAGTGCCCACCAGCCATGGGCCAGGCAGGCCACTGGCTGTGGGTCGCCCTCAAATTCTCCTTCATTGCTGCACTCTGTACTCAAACCCCCACCCGATTCCCCAGTGAGAACAGGATGCAGCACAATCCCTTTTACTCCTGGCCTTTCCGTGAAGGACTTTCATTATCAGCTTCGAAACTACCTTCCCGATTCCCTTCCCTGTGATCCTGTATGATCCCGAGCTCCAGCGCATTTGAGCCTGCATGGTCTCGCCCCCAGGCCTTGCACAGACCAGTCTCTGCACAGAGGAGCTGCTCCCACTCCTCTCTGCTTAACTAAAGGCTACGCATTGTTTAAGGTCTCTCCGAAGCCCTATCCTCCAGGCAGCCTTCCCTGAACACCCTGGGCTCAGGGGACTCTATCTACTGCCTGACCTCCTATATATATATATATATATATATATATATATATAGATAGATAGATATATAGATAGATATCTATACAACTTTTTATTTGGCACCTAATAATCAAGGCAGGGGAAATGAAGTGTTTTATGATGCCATTCTCTTTCTGGTCCATCCTCCCTCTATTTTCCAACTTTGTGGGTTCTTTGAAGGCAGGACCCTATCCTTCTACCTTTTCGTCTCAGGTATAGCACCAAGTAGGGGGTAAGGGCAAATATATTGCTGAATTCTGATGGAAGGGCAAAGAGAAGTTTAGGGACTAAAACTGAGCCCTGAGGAGGAGGAGGAGGAGGAGGGAGGTTTGACCGTGAAGAAAGGCCTGGAGCTAGCTTGCTGTCCCCTCGACCACAACGCTGGCGCCCAGGTAACCCAGCGGCTCCCCAGCCCCTCACCCCCAGCCCTGTACTCACCCAGCTGGTTGGAGAGCGGCAGGGTGAAGGTGGACTGCCTCAAGGGGCCCTCAGGCAGGGCCCTGTGGTGGGAGCCCCTCTCTGCAAGCTCCCTGTCCGGCTTTGGGGTGGGCAAGTGACAGAACTTCCCGGTGGAGTTGGTGGGGCACCAGCACTCATCCCTGCCGATGCAGCGGCCTCCATTCAGGCAGGGGATCTGGCAGAAATCTATAACATTGACCTCAGGGTGACTGGTAGTGGAAGAACTGAGCAGCACCCACCAGGGCACCAGTGAGTAACAATAGAGAAGAAGGGGGAGCAGGACTCCAAATCTGCATGGCTTAGGAAGCCCAGTGTCGCCTGAAATGCAGGGCTTTTCCAAGAGCCCCAAGAGTGAAGAAGGTAGATAACAATCAGCCCTTGCCTTTTAAAAAGCCCTTTCACGCCTTTCCTCCACCCCACAATAGCCTAGGAGAAGGAGCCAGCCTGGGGACTGTCATCTGAGGGCAGGAGGGACTCACAGATGCGGAAGCCAGACTTGGGGTCATGCCCGTGACCACCCTGGCTGTACAAGGTGGTGGTGTCGCCACGCTCGCAGCTGTTGGCACAGTGCCCATGGGCACACGTCTGCTTGCAGATGGTAGGAGTGAAGACAATCTTGATCTTCTTGATTTTCTCCGTGAGGTTCAGCCCTGCAGAGAGAGGGCTTGGGTCCAGGGGGCAGGGCTGAGAGGCACAGCTGTGACCTCCAGAGGCTGGTTAGAAAGGCCCATGGGACCAGGGGGAATCCATCCCAAGGGCATTTGCTAAGTATCCACTGGATACAAGGTCTCACTGTTGGGGCAGAGTAACACCTTTGAGGAGCTCACAGGCCAGCATTTATTCAGGGACATGAATGTACAGTCAGCTAAGCTCAAGTCTGGGCACATTAACTCTGAACATTCTTGAGTATTAGTTTAGGTTGAACCATTAGAAGTTGCCAGTTTTGAAAGTTAGAATGGTTGAATGTTGATGACATGCCCATATCCAATCCAATATTTCCATTTTACAGGTAAGGAAACAGGCTCAGAGAAGGTTAGGTTGCAAGGGGGGCACCCTGGCTTTGAATGGAAGGGCAGAGAACAGAATGTAGCTCAGACCTACTGGAGTGGAGAGTTTTCCAAGTTGAGGAAGATAAAGCCTGAAAAAATGATTAGAGACAGGTTGGGGTGGGGGACTGGTTTCCAGACCAAGGATCAGTACTTTATATGGTTGGTAGTGGGGAGTCACTGAAAAATTCCAGTATTAGATCAAATAGGAAATGTGGCGGGAAGGGGTGGGGGGACGAGTGCCCCCCCCAGCTGAGTGTGCAGGTGGAGGGGGGCGGGGTGACCAGCGGGGAAGTCGCTGCAGCTGTGTGAGCTGAGGTGGCTTCACTTAAAGGCGGTAGCACCGGAAATTCGGAAATTCGAAGGAGAGGTGCGCATTTGGTGGCGGGGGCAGGGGGGCAGAGAGGGAACCTGGAAGGCAGGGGGGTTGAGGAGGGACAGGGTGGAAAGTCTGCGTGGACCACCCATTCGAGGAGCCTCACTGTGTGGGGAGGAGAGAGGAAGCCAGAGGAAAATGGAGAAATAACTGTGCGGGTGAGAGAGAGCTGTGAAGAAGTCTATGTGCCGCCAAGAAAGGGCTGAGAGAGGGACAGGTTGAAGGGGGAGGACAGAGGGGATGAGGGGAGGGCAGGTGATGGCCTGGCTTTCCAGGGGAATCAAGAAAGGAGGTGTGTGTGCCTTAGACAAGAAGAGGGGCACTGCCTTTTCAAGATGACAAGAAAGGAGGTCATCGATCATAAAAAGGAACGAAGTACTGGCACATGCTACCGCATGGATAAACCTCAAAAACATACCAACTGAAAGAGGCAGACACAAAAGGCCACACAGCGTATGATACCATTTATACGAAATGTCCAGGATATGCAAATCCATAGAGACAGAGAGTAGATCTGTGGGCCCAGGGGCTGGGTGGGGGAGGGGTACGCAGCGACTGCTTAATGGCTGTGAGATTTGTTTGTTTGGGTTTGTTGTTGTTGGTTTTTTTTGTTTTTGTTTTTTTTTTTTTTTAGTAATGACAATGTTCTGGAATTAGATAATAGTGGCAGTTGTGCCAATTTGTGAATATTCCAAAAACCACTTACATGCACACTTTAAGATGTAATGTTATATTATGTGAATTTTACCTCAATTAAAAAAAATTCATTTACTTATTTTGAGAGAGAGGGGAAGCGGAGGAAGGGAATGAGAGAAACATTGATGTGAAAGAGAAACATTGATCGGTTGCCTCTCAAATGCTCCCCGAACGGGGACCAAACGCGCAAACCTGTAACCTTTTGTTTTGCGGGACGACGCTCAACCCACCGGGGCACCCTGGCCAGGGCTTTACCTCAATTTTTAAAATAGAAAAAGAAAGGAAATGAGCCTGGGCATGGGCTGAGGTAAGGGGGCAGTGCGTGCCGCGGTGGGGCAGATGTGCAGGAAGGGAAGAGCTCTCTGGGAGGCAGCAGGCCAGGCCGTGTGCGGAAGGGCTGGGACCTGGGGACGTGGGCGCTATTGGAGTAGCCGCTCTGGAGAATGAGAGAGTGCTCCCCAGCACACGGGAGCATTGTGGAGGCGTGAGTCCACAGAGGCCCAGCCATAGGTGCTAAGGACGCAACCCGTCAGGTTGGGCCAGGGAGGTTCGGGTTTTCAGGAAGGATGAGTTGGAAGGACCAGGGCCAGGGAGGTGAGACTCATAGCTGGATGTGAAGGAAGCGAAGGCAGGATGGGTGGCAGATGGGGCAGAAACGGAACAAAGTCTAAGGGTCTCAAAGGGGCAAAGTCCGATCAGCTGGTTTGGGGCTCCAGGAGCCTGGCACAAAGCAAGCATTGGACAATTGTTTGTTGACTGGCTGAAATGGTGAGGGACAGGTGACAACTCAGCCCTTCAGTGAGGGTAGAGGAGAGAAGCAAGGCAGGGAGGAAAAAAATCAGAGATTTAGATGCCCTGTTCTTCTAGGTCCCCAAGACAGGGCATCCTTACCCCAGGGGGATGACAGGCGGTCTGGATATGTTGCCTGCTGGGCACCATCCCTCTGCTCAAGGCCTGGCCCCATGGGCAGGGCATTGGAAGTCAGCTGGCCATTGGCTGGGGTGGCCGGGTAAAGCCGGACGGTCCGGGACAGACCCACGCGCTGCTGGGAGGGGTGGGTCTGGCTGAGCCCACTCAGGGTCCTGTGGAGACAACCGTGGCACAGGGGTTTAATGCATTGAAGGGCAGTGTCGCTGTTCAGGATGCCCACCCCTGCCTGCACCAAAAGAGTGCTCTCCATTTGGCTGCCTTCTTGTCAGGTCCAAAAAATGAAGGTGCCCTGAACCAGGGGGCTGAGCTAAGGCCAGCCCGCTGGCTCAGCAGGAGTGCTAGTTCTGTGGCATCGCCAGGCTTTGGCTGCATCTTCTGGGCAAGTCACTGTGCCCCTCTGGGCCTCAGGACCCTTGACTGCAAAGTGAAGGTGTTAGACTGGTCCCACGTGGCTCCAACCTTCTGAGTCTTTGGGACTCTTATGGACCAGCCCCTGCCCCCAAACCAAGGCCTGTGCCCACCTTCTGCCACTTCTTAATACAACCCTTCAAACACACTACCTGTGGCATAGGTGCCCAACATGTACTCATTCATAGGTTGATTTTGGGGCAGAGCCTAGAATATCCCTTTCATTTAATTTATTGTAAAAATAATAAAACAATAATATTCAAGGAGAAAAAAATAAATTCATCATCCCCCGATCCAACAGAGCAAATAATTTCGCATATTTCCTTTCAACCTTTGACCAAGTATATGTTCTTAAACTATTGTCATCACAATTCAAATTCTGATTTTTTTAAAACAAAGATTTTATTTATTTATTTTTAAAGAGGGGAAGGTGGGGAGAAAGAGAGGGAGAAAAACATCAATGTGTGGTTGCCTCTTGAGCACCCCCAACCGGGGACCTGGCCTGTAACCCAGGCGTGTGTCCTGACTGGGAATTGAACCGGTGACCCCTTGATTCGCAGTCAGGTTCTCAATCCACTGAGCCACACCAGCAGGGCAAAATTCTGATTTCTCACTTAACATCAGATCATACTTTATACAATTCCATAATTTTCTCATTTATCATCTTAATTCCTATATAATAGTCTATGTGAAGATGAATCACAATTTAGACATTCTCCTGCTGCATATTTAGATTGTTTTAAATTTTTAACTGTGAATATTTTCACTCATATGGCTTTTTCCTTCTGTTAAAATATTCTTTTAGTATAGAGGGAGTCATTATACTCTTTCATTGTACTCAGTATCTTTGAAAAATTCTAATAGTAAACATTTTGAAAGGATTATTATTTTAATATTAATGCCCTGGCCTAGAATGACCTGGCCTTTGAATGTATCAAAGGTTACAAGCATTTATAGCTCTACGTACATGGTGATATATTGCTTTCCAAAAAGAATTACATCAAAATGTTTAAATGTGCCACCCAACAATCTTAGCCTAAAAGCATCTACTCAGGCCTTGGGGGTTCTCCTTCCCCTAGTAGGTCCCACCCCTAACCTCTCCACTGGATTCCTTGTCCAAGTGGGATAGGGTCCTGGGATCCCCCTCCCTCCACCATCTCTACTCCAGTTCTGTTGGCCTTGGGTGCCCCAGCCATGAGCAAGCTCCCTCTTGTTCTTTTGTGGAAGAAGCCAAGCTGGGGGAGATGTCAGAGCCCAGCACCCTGCAGCTCTTCCCCAGTGTTGATGGCCTAGGACTTGGCTCCTGTGAGCCTCAGTGCTGCTCTTCCTTCTAGTGCCACCAGCAGCAAATCCTCATTTTGATGGGACCCAACCACGCCTCGCCCTGCGCTCCAAGTTTGGGGGCTGGAGTGGCAGAGAGGTCCCGTTAGCCACCCCAGAAGCCCCGGGAGCCGTCCTGAACCAGACCTGGGAGCCCAGGCCTCCGGCACCTGCTCCTCATTCCCAGGAGAAGGTCAGCACAACCTGCTGCAGCAGAAAACGCAACCCTCTTAACAGCTTCCCAGAAAGAGCCAGAAAGAAACGTAGGCAAGCTGGTGGGTCAGTCGGAGTCTCCTTGCTGCTGTCCCAGACTGGTGCCACGGCTCAGCTTAGTGTCAGCCCCCTAGAGAGGCGAAGGGAGCAACTCAGGTTCTGCCCAGACCGCTCAACACTTTTTAAAACTCGACCCTGGCAAAGAGTCCTCCAACCTGGTCAAGGTGGAAACTCAAAAGGTTCTTTCCTGGTGGTTTGCTGTCATTGTGGTTGGTTATTGTGGCTGTCACTCGTCTCTCTCATTGGAACTGAATGTGAATGGCCCTAAGATTTCTGAGTTCAAACCCCTTAAGCGCTGGCTGAAGACTCCCAGGGAGCCACCAGCTTGCTTGGACAGCCCAGTCCCATAATGATGCCACCCAGTTAAATGTGATGTGCCTACACCCTGCCCAACACTCAGGTTTTCAAACAGCGATGGGAAAACAGATGGGCGAGGGGCTCCGTGCCCTCCACCCACCCACCTTCACCCTTGCCTGGCGGCCCCGCTCTATCTCATGTATAAATGGGCTTCCCTGTACTGTTTTGTTTGATAAGTATTCTGCTGCCAAAAGAGCGTTTAAAAACATCACTCCAAGGTGGACAAAACAGTTGCAGCCACCATTAACCGAGCACTGAGCCAGGTGCTTTAAATGCATCATCTTATTCACAATTACTTTACTGAATGAAAAAAAGTGAGTTGCAGAATAATATGGGTAGTATGCTTCCAATTTTATGTTTTAAGAAAAACTCTCTCTCCCCCCTATAAATATTTGTGCAGGCTTGGGGGAGGTCTGGAGGGACCTGCAAACGGTGGCTGCCCCTGGGGAATGAGAGTGCCTCTGTGTGTGTAATTACTGTTTTAAACTTTATATGTTTCTATATTTGTGGAATTTTCTTAGTAAACATTTTCTACATTAAACATGCAGAGATAAAAATAAATCTGTTTCTTCTAGCAACTCTGTTTTCTAGATAAGGAAACCAAAGCTCGGGAAAAGCATGGTAAATGGGTGTAAATAAATAACTAGGGTCCAAGGCGGACCGTGATGGCTAACAGAGGTATAGGGATTCAGATGTAAGGAAGACTCTGACATTTGAGCTACCCATTTAAGAGATGGGTAGGGTTTTTACAGCCTCAAATGAAGAGGAAGACATTCCAGATAAGAAAAATAACGTAAGAAAATGGGAATCATGGACCATATTTAAGGAAGAATAATGAGCACAGTTAGATAAAACCCAGAATCGAGGAGAGGGGAAGGAAGGGAGACAATGTCCATCCAGTGCCTATCTGAGAGCGGGCCTTGAGCCACAAGTTTTATGTAACCTATCCTTTATTTGTCCAAACAACTGTATGATCAAAAACCTCTGCTTGGCCAAAACCACCTTAAACAAAGTAAAAAAATGACAAAATGAGAAAAGTATGTGCAACTCATGTCATAGACAAAAGACTAATCTTCATAACATATAAAGAGCTCTTAGAAAGAAAAACGACAGACCAATAGTCCTAAAGGAAAAGTCAGCAAAGGAATACGAACAGTTCACAGAAAAGATATATGTAAATTTTTTAGACACATCAAAATATGCTCAATCTTTCTTATTCTAAGAAATGTGCAAATGAAAACTACCTCTGAGATAGCATTGTGTAATCCATCAGATTAACAAAATTCCAAAAGATTAATAACAGACTTATTTGATGAGATTGTGCCAAAACAGGCCCTCTCCGATGCTGTTGGTAGGAATGTAAATGGATACAGGCTTCATGGACAGCAATTTGGCCATGTCTATCCACACCACAATGCATCCACGCTCTGCCCCTCCAGTTCTACCTCCATGTGCTGCAGATACACCTGCTGTGGTGGGTGCTCCTGCCACCCAGCCCAGGTCTCCTCTGCCCCTGGTGCACCCTCCACTGGCTTCTCCTGAGTTCTGCCCTTGGCTGATGGCAGCCACTTGCCAGGCTCCTCTCACTCCCATGACCACTAAGCCAATGACTGCTTGAGCCAGAAGTTCTAAAGCCCCACCCCCTAACCTCAAGGTAGGACAGCTCTGCAAGCTCCTCCCTCAATCAGGCCTGGACTTCCCCAGGACCAATTCTTGCTTGGCTCTTCCCACCTTCGCATTCGGCTTCCTTCCCTCCCTTAGCTCTCCCCCAATAAATCACCCTAATCTATTTCCCAGCTGCACCTCTAGGGGAATCGGACCTAAGACACTTGTAAATGTCAAAAATGATGGATGAACAAGATTATTTGTAACAGCACTATTTTGTAAAGAATAGAAGCAACTTAAGTGTCTTTCAGGAGGGGATTGGTCAAACAAACTCAGATACATCCACAGGATGGAGTCATACGCCCTCAAAACAGAAAGAAGCCGCCCCTTTACATCCATACAGAATGTTCTCCAAGATACACTGAAAAGTGAAAAAACAGCCCAAATCTGGCCCACTGACTGTTTTCGTACAGACTATGAAATAACAATCATCTTTTACATTTTTAAATGGCTGAAAAAAATCAAAAGGAGAATAATATTTCATGACATGAGAAAGTAATATAAAAATCAAATTTAAGTTTCCATAAATAAAGCTAATTGGAACACAGCCACACTCATTGTCTAAGACTGCTTTTCCTCTCGATGGCAGGGCTGAGTAGCCGCAGAAACCATATGTTGTTCAAAGCCTGAAATATTTACTATCTGGCCTTTTATGGAAAAAAGTTTGCTGACTCCTAGTATGGGGCATGTAAACGTTTGTGTAAAAATAGAGCAAATAAGGACACCTGTTGCATTTATTTGCATATTCATAAAGCAACCTTGGAAGGATGCCCTGGGAATTAATAACAGCAGGAAGTGGGTGGAGGGGAAATAAGCTAGTGCTACAATGTCATGAATGCTTTCTCTGTGCCAGCCGCGGTGCGGGTAATGCATGTCGCATGCATTATCTCAGGTGGGTCTCTCCATAACCCTGAGAGTAACTCGTTATTCCCATTTTATAGTCAAGAAAACAGAGTAGGGAGGTTCTACGCCTCGGCGAAGGTTGCAGAACTCCCAGGTAGAGAAGAGAGGTTACCAAACGAGGTAATTTCATCCTAAAGCCACCCCAGCATTTGTCAATTCTTTATCACTGTTTTACAGGTGAAGACATTGAGGCTTTGAGGGGTTAAGAAGAATAAGTCTGGTCCATAGGGTGGAGAATCTGACATATTGGGCCGGGGGTGTCTGGGCTGTACTTAATGGGTAAGGGTGAGTCCCTGGAGATTTTGGGGTAGCCCACCCTCTTTCACTCATTCAAGAAGCACCTACTGAGTGTCTGCCATATGCCAGCTCCTGAAGTCCAAGGATTGCAAAGACCTTCTTACCCTCTCTGTTCCAATGGAGGCTTGGCAAAGGGGTCAGCACCCCAGCAAAGGTGAAGGTGCACAGCAGGAGCCACACATTAGCCTTGAGATACTCGTGATCTCCAGGAAGGTCTAGGACACAATGGGATGGGCCTTCATAAACGATTATTACTCTGGGGAAGGATTGCCTGGTGGTGGATGGACCAGGTTTGGGAGGGCTGGACGCTATGGTCTAAGCTACAAGGACCAAGGGTGAGACCCAGAAGGAGGCATGGAGTCAAATGATATTTAAGACATAGAGAATTCCCAGCTGTGGCTTAGATATGGGGCAGAGGGGGCTCCAGAAGCCAAGATCCCAGCATAAGGGATCCGAGAAATGGCCCGTGTTGGACAGACATCATGAGGGTTGAGTGCAGACAACATGGATCTGCAGAAGGAAACGCCCAGGACGAGGCCCTTGGGAGATGGCCGGGGGCTGCGTTTGAGGGCAAGGGGGTGGGGAGTCAGGTGCAGAGGTGGTGGTTACAGAGTTAAGGAGAGATGATATCACCCAGGGAAAGCGTGCAGAACAAACCACACTTCAGAGCTCCTTCCACTGCTGGACCAAGGCGTTAACTCTGCTAACACTTCCCAATTTCAAGGGAGAAATGTGTTAATGAACAGGCTGGTCTCAGTTTTGATTTATGTTCCCATCAATTCGTCTCTAACCTTTGGCACTTGCTACCACTTGTCTGCTAGCACATGATAAAACAAATGAACAAGCCGTAAATGAATATTAATGGAAAAACATGGCAACGGCCCACCGCACTTCACTTGACAGTTTATTCTACTCGTGTGCCTGTAGTAGATCGACATACAGACGATCGTCATAGTTTCTGCTAATAAAACTGTTCCCAGCTCTAATCATGGAATTAATTACATTGATAGTTTATGTATTTCTTATGACTTCCAGGTGCTCTGACACCTAAACACTGAGAAATATAGGAGCTGAGAGAGTAAAGAGGGGTGGGGTGGGGTCTGGGAAGCACCCACACTTACAAGCAGAGGAAGAGACTGTGGAGGTGCCTGTGGGGCGCAGGCAGAGAGGCAGGAGGGGACCAGGAACAGAGCACCAAGACAGGAGCATTCCCAGAACTTTGTCTCCGCTTCTGGCCGCAGGGGCAGAGGCTGCTCCTTCCTGTGACTGTAAGTGAACAGGCCCTGCTGCCTCCCAGGGGGCCCGGTCTCCCCCGAGATCTGGGTGCTGTTGCCAGTGCCCTCACAGAGGTCTCACTCTTTCCTCCTGGCTGACCCAGCAGGCCTCACACCCCGGCCACGGGCCGATCGCTCTCCTGCTGAACCCCCAGGCACCCAGGATGATGTCGCCGCACATCCTGCCCCAGTCCCTGCCACAAACCTGCCCAGCCCCAGCCGAGAACAAGTGGGCACCCAGGCCGTGTGGGTGAAGGGCGGTGGGGGTGGGCACTGCGGCCTTGGCACAGAGCCAGGAGCCTGCCTACTCTGGGCGATGCAGAGCTTGGGGGCTGAGCAGTGAGACCCAGGCTGCTTACGGCAGCAGCCATCACTCTCCAGCCTCTGGGTGTCAGAGGTACCGCTTGGTGGATTCCCAGGTGTCATCATGGGGAGGGGAGGACTCACACTCTGCCCCACTTGTCTTAGACAACGATAACGAACGTTTATTGAGCGCTAATTCTATATTGTGTTGTGTATTATATGTTATGTTTGCTTTATGTTACCTACTCTTCATAACCACCTTAGGGGCTAGGTCTTTATATTTTATATTTTATAAAAGAAAACTGAGGTGCAGGGAGGTTAAGGAACTTGTCCAAGTTCATTCATCTAGCATTGTGCTGTCCCACAGAACTTTCTGGGATGATGAAATGCTCTAGCAGGGGCATCCAACCTGCAGCCTGCGGGCCACACGCGGCCCAGGATGGCTGTGAGTACAGCCCAACACAGAATGGTAAATTTCCTTAAAACATGATGAGATTTTTTTGTGATTATGTGTTGCAATGTATTTAATGCGTGGCCCAAGACAACTCTCCTTCTTCCAGCGTGGCCCAGAGACACCAAAAGGTTGGACAGCCCTGCATCTATAGTCTGTGTTATCCAATATGCTAACTAGTTGCTTGTGGCTTTTGAGCACTTGGAAGTGTAGCTGGTGTGACTGAGCAACTGAGTTTTACATTAGATTAAATTTAAATAGCGCCATGTGGCTGGGGGCTACCGCCCTGGACAGCTCAGTATAGAAAATGGAGGAGTTGGGATTTGAACCCTGAAAGTCTACCTTGGTCCGTAACTACAGGGTAAGGAGGCTCCCCGGCTCCCCTCGTGGCATTCTTTGTCCCTGGAAAGCTTAACTCGTACCCCAGGCATTTGGGCTCCCTGCCCGTCCCACTCTGGGGGAATCAGCACCCTCCCAGCCTGGCTGTCCTGCCCCCCAAAATGCACTTTCTGTCATCAGATGTCATCAGGGCCATGGCAGAAAAGAGACAGGTTGTCCCGAGAACAGACCCAGGACCATGGCCCAGGGCAGAGGGTTTCAGCCCTGTCTGTGAGGAAAGACTTCTAAAGGGCCAGAGTGGCCCGGAGATACGGTGGCTCCTGGCGAGGCCGCAGCTCCCGGTGTCTGGAAGCATGTGAATCTGTGTCCCTGCGTGCCAGAGAGGAAGCCATAGACAATCCAACCCAGGGCAGGGCTCAGGAGGACGGCTTCCGAGAGGCCAGTGTGGGTGCGGGTGGTGCCCCGGGGAACCCAGACCTGCCTGCTGCCCGACACACTGATGCGGCGTCTTCCACACCGGCGCGCTCACTCCCCAGTGCCCTCCTGAAAGGGCCCCGAGCCAGCCTCCCCCAGTGCCTCAAAGCCTCTGCTGCTGCTGACCCTGCTGTGTCCACTCGTCCACCCCCCTCAGCCCCCACCCGCCCGCCCTGCCGCCTGTGACTCACATCCCCTGCTCTGAGTTCTAGCTCTTTCTGAGGCCACACCCAGGTTTAGGGGTCTGCTCCTGTACACAGGTCCCAGGGGATGCCCCCAGCAGGCTGAAGGTGGGGAGGGGCAGAACTCCGGGGGAGTGTTTCCTACACAGACGACATCTTGCTCTGCTCAGAAGAGAACACACATACATCCCTGTTTCCTTGCAGGTAAATAAGGGGCAGAGGGGGGTAGGAACTGTGTGTGTCTGGGGAACGCTGAGGCAGGGCCTGCACCCCACCTCAGAGAACCCTGAAGCAGGTGCTGCCTCAGTCTCCCGAGGGGCCAGAGGCCCCTCTGAGCCTCGTCACAGGATGAGTTACAAGGAAACACATTAAAGAAAGGCAACGGTGGAAGAGGTAAAACCATCGAACAGGAATGGAAACACGAGTCAGGGCCTATGGACACCTGACGTGGGTTCCAGGAGATTAGATAAGAAGGAAGAGGAGGAGGAAAGAACTTTAGGCTGAGAGGGTAGAGCTAGGACTACGTCCCAAAGCCAGCGGGAGCGTGGTTTGTGGACATCTCACCACCACCAAAGTGGCATGAGATGACTACCTCCTGAGACCCTGAGTTCCCAGCTCATGCCTTTGGGACCCTCTACCCTCCACAATATTCACTCCCCTCCGACACACACACACAGAGCAGAACAGACCTGCATTACTGGAGAGCAAAGGCGGGCCTACGACTTCAGATGAGTTGACCCTACTCCTCGATTTGCCTGGACAGGCCCATTGTAGACAACGGCAGCAGGGGCCCTGGGTCAAGGATACACTCCCCAGGGGCTGGCCAAAGTCCTGGCGGCCTGCAGCCAGTGTGTTCTTACAGGAGCTGAAACTCTGCCCCAGTACCATTAACAAGAGATTCCTACGAGAACCGGGACCCAACCAGAGAAGGCTTCGCTCAGTACTGTAGCAGCCCAAAGCTACCAACCGATTATATGCCAGACATCGGCTACAGGCATTTTCTTTTTTATTTTTGTTTAGCCCTTTACATTTGATGTCTCGCTTGATGAATGTAGCAACTCTGCTATAGGACCTATGGTCCCCCATTTTGCAGAAGAGAAACTAAAACACAGAGAAGCTGCTAACCTGCCTTGGATCCCCACCAGCAGGGAAGCGCTGTGTGTGTCTCGGGGCCTGAGCTCCTTCTGTCTTTGGCAGATGATGTTCCCCAGCCTGATGTTCATTCACCCTTGGCCATTACGGGAAGCCCTGCCAGGGCCAGAAATGCTTTCAAGTGATCTGGGCAAACTCACAGTGTCTCTTTACCACTGCTATTTTTCTGATGGAAACAAAAGGCTCAGATAACCCCAGAGTCTAGGAAAAATAAGAGTGGGTGCCATTCATAGAACATCCAAAAGACTTCAGACGTTTTTATATACATTAGTAATCCTCCAGACAATTCTATAAGGTAGTGAGGTCCCCCCCATCTTACAGCTGAGAAAACTGAGGCTCATGAGGTTAATTCACTTGCTCTAGACAGCACAGCCACCAAGTGCTAGAGATGGGACTCAAACTCAGAGGTGCCTAACTATAAGATATAAATGATTTCCCACTTCCTTCCTCACACACCGCAGCCTGCTGTAGGGTCTCTGACTTTGACCCAAGATCCTCAAAGAAAGAAAGAAATGTGGAATCAGTTTGTTTCCCAAGAGTGTGGTTTGGCTGAGGTCTCAAGAAGACACCCCTTCTTCCTCCCGGTACCGGATCCCCTCAAGAGGCCTCTGGCGGAACCCCTCGCCCCAACTGGGCGCACCTGTGGGAGGACGTGGTCGGCAGCAGCCCGGGGCAGAGGTGCGGAGCAAAATGCAGTGTCGGTGACCGGCAGGAAGCAGAAATGTGGCAGCTCCAGAGGCTTTGATTCGCAATCTTCATTTTGCAAGGAACGGGGATTTTTCTTTTCAAAAATCACTGGACTTCCTTGAATTTTAGACCTTTCACAAATATTTTTGTAGGACAAAAAAGAAGAAGAAAAAAACCCCACAAAATGCCTGTCGCAGCTACTCACTTCCACAATGAATCACGGACACAAAACCACAGCTATGTGGCTAACAAAGCAACTATGTGTTTTCACATTTTGTTATTGGAAATCATTTAGCAATCCTTACTATGTCATCTGCAGACAGACAGACAGACATGCATACACACCCTTCTGGGTCCTGAGCAGCCAATCTTACAACCCTGGGCATCAGATGACTTTGTATTTAACCCATTTTCCTTTTCTAATCCTTTTCTGGGAAATCATCCTGCAAGATTTAAGTCTCCCTCCTGAGCCCACACCCGAGGCGGGGAGTGTGCGTGGGCATGCATGTGCGTGTGCACGCAGGTGAGCTGGTGATTGGGGCGGATAAGGAGGAACGCTGACACATGTCAGTTCCACAAGTGGAAATAAATGTACAGTGCAGAGTCCCCTTTGTATTGCTGTTACCATAATAAAACCTTCCCTCCTATCCCTGGGGGATCGGTTGCAGGACCCACCCTCCCACACATACCAAAAGCCAAATCCCTTGTATAATACTGGATAGTATTTGCATGTAACCTACGCATAGTCTCTCATATACTTTAAGTCATCTCTATATTACTTATAATACCTAATACAATGTAGATGCTATGTAAATGGTTGTTATACTGTATTGTTTAGGGAATGAAGATGAGAAAAAAGTCTGCACATGTTCAGTACAGACTCATAGGCCTAACTATACAGTACAGGTCAGCAACAACTGATTTTTTTCTGAATATTTTCCCTGAATATTTTCCATCTGAGGTTGGTTGAATCTGCGGGCATAGGGCCCGTCGATATGAAGGACTGACTGCACCACTTTGGTACCCCTTTACTTTGGTGAAGTAATTTTCACCTGGGAGGCTTACAGTGCCTGTTTCTGACAGTGGCAACTTAGTTAAGCAGTGGCAGATTTAAACATCACGTAACTGGAAAAACTACCGGACCCATAAATCCGAAACTTCCTCTGCATTGTGGACAAGGGGTGAAACCTGATATGTATTCGAAAACCTTGAGCTCAAAAGGAAAATTCACAGGACCCGAAAAGCCTCCACTGTGAGGTTTGAGGCATGATCTCTCAGTTCAGCTTTCCACCCACGCCCCCACGTCTCTCTCTGGTACACACACCCCCTCCAACCCCGAGGGTGGCGTTTACTGAGCAGCCACAGCCTGAACAAAGCGACCGGATGGGACTGACATTCCCTGGGGCATCTGAGAAAGAGTATTAACTATCTTTCCATTTCCTTCTTGCTTCATCGCTCCCTAACTCTTTCCTTTCAAACAAAAATCCTGGAGGATTAGGTCAGTTAAATGCCATAAGTACAGCCACACGCCTGAAATGTTTGTTGTTACTATTTTTTTAAGCTGGATGCTGGAAACTGCATATATTAACCTTTTAATGACCCAACAAGCTGCCTCTGCTCCCCACGCATGGCTGTGGAGAATGCTGCTCCAGACTCTGGCCAAGTTTCTGTAGTTTCCTGAGAAACATACTGGAGGGCAGGCCAGCCCCAGGCCTCCGCAGCTCCCATGCCAGGCTTCCTGGTCTGGGCTCGCCTGAGCTCACCTGCTCCAGCAGCTCCTCAGCAAAATGGCTGCAAGCAGGGGCTCTGGAGTCTGGAGCAGAGCTGGGCTGGAATTGCCATCGTGGAGCGGGAAGCAAGAGAAGCAACCTCCTCATGGGGTCACTGTGGGGACTGGTCAATGTGCTGGAGATCTTCTACCTGCCCTGGCCCACGTGGGACCCAGCCAGAAACAGAGGCATTGATCCTCCCAGGCCTCTCCTTGACAGGCCGCTGTGGGTGTTCCTCTGCCAGAGGCCACAGGCCTATTCTGGCCTCTCCTATGGCTGGAGCTCCTCCGAGTTCCAGTAAGGCCAGACTCCTGTCCCCTTTAGACCTGGAGGGTTAAGTGAGGGCTTCCCCACTCAGCTACTCCCAGGGTGCCCCATCCTTTGTTGTCTCCCCTAACCCTGTCTGTGCCCTGCAGATAGACCTTTCTCAAACTGTCCCCACGGAGTGTGCCATCTGTTACCTGCTGGAACTCTGACTGAGGCACCTAAGAAAGAGCATCAGCTATCAAGTGTTGAGCACTTAGCTATGTGGCTTAGCACTTTGTCCACTTTTTAAAATTGTATTCTGACTGCAACCCTGTATTTTACTTTATTCTAGCCAGTGTTGGCATCATCAATTTATACTGAAACTCAATGAAGTGAAGAAACTCATGTAGAATCAAACAGCTAGTGAGCGACAGAATCAGGGGAAACTAAAGTCTGACTCATGACCCAAGCTCTTAACCACTATGCCGTATTGTCCCCAGTATTAAATTACATGATGCCTGTAAAGTGCTTTGCACAGTAGGCCAGCTGACCCAATAATGCTCATTGCCCTGGCTGGGCAGCTCGGTTGGTTGGAGCATCGTCTCAATACGCCAAGGTTGGGGGTTCAGTCTCTGGTCAGGGCACATACAAGAAGCAACCCATGAATGCACAAATAAGTGGAACAACAAATTGGTGTTTCTCTCTTTCCCTTTCTCTAAAAATCAATCAATCAATAAAATTTTACAAATAATGCTCATAAACGGTAGGTTAAAATTACCATACTCAAAAAACCCACAGTCTTAAATTCTACTGTGACATAACCCTAACCCAACCCTAACCACAACCCTCAGGTTAAAACCTCATTCTAATACCACACTCCAGTTACCCTAACCACCACCCTATTGTGAAATAGAATGTCCCCTCAACCATAACCTTAGTCCCACCCAGTCCTGACTCAAACATTCACCACTGGAACCACAATTCTAGATGCCCCATTGGGCTGAGGCTAGGTCAGGGCTGTGGTGAGCACAGGGAGGCTCCCTGCCGTCCCAGGGGCAGGTGGAGCCCTGCTCACCACCACATTTATACGCCATCCTTGGACATCACATAATTGGCCAAAGACATTCGGTGTAACATCCATTTCCTGCATGTCACTGAGCTGGTGCTTTGGTGTAGGGAGGGGAAGGTGAGGGGAGAGGAAGGCAGAGCATCTAGTACGGTGCCCAAAACACAGAGCAGGGGCAAGGAACCCTGTGGATGGTGATGATGAAGAAGGGGAATTAGAAGAGGAAGAGACTCATAGCTTCCTCTATCACTTTGCTGCCGCTGTGAGCAGGTAGGAGGCCGACAGCTCCTATCTCGGAGATTTTAGAGGGCTGGGGCCAGGGCTGGGCTCGGAGGAAGTCCCTCTCTGGCACCCAGCCTAGGCAAGGATAGTCCTCAGCTCTGGGAAAATGCTGGAAAAGGGAGTGATGCAGTCTTCATCAGAGATTTGGGGGCTGGCTCAAGCATCGAGGCTAGCTGTCCGCCTGCAAGCTTAAATAGGAGAGGGAGAGAGGTAATGGGAAGTGTACTGGAAGGAGACACCATTTCTCTTGAATCTTCCCACTTGCTCTATGTGGGGAGCAAGAGAGGCGTTAGAAGGCCCCAGGCACTCAGAGGCCTGAGCTTGGCATCTTCACCAACCCAGAGGTGAATGCACAGGGCAGAGCAGGACAGCAGGAAGGGTTCACAGGCTCTGCTGCACAGGGAGAAGCACACTGACCCCCAGCTTTCTCATGACCTCTGCCAGGCCCCCTAGGCCTCGAGTCAAAGCATAGCCAGACTGCATGCCCAGCTGCATCTGCCCCCAGCCTGTGTCTTACTCACTCAGGCACCCTGAGGCCAGCTATGGTCCTGCCCAGGCCCTGAGCTCTACGGCTCTCAGGTGTTCGGAAGCGGTGGGGTGGAGAAGAGGTGCACATGAACTCTGCAAGGCCCCAGAGGCCCGCCTCCCATTTAGAGAAACCTAGACGGGGCCTCAGCAGCTCAACCCAGCCGGCAAGGGCTGCCTTGAAGCAAAACACTTTGTGGGGGAAATGGGAGACACTTCCCTTTGGGAAGAAGCCAGGGCCAGGGTCACCACATACGCCTGCACAAGCTGGGCACGACATAATTCCTGGAGCGACTGTCATAGAGACTCTGCAGGGACAGTCGTCTCCTGGAATCGTGTCCAGTAACTGGAAGTTGCAGCGTGGAACAGCCTGCCTCCCTCCTCTCCCCGGTGGAATCAAGTACTTGGGACCCACCCACCAGTTACTCCCGGTAGTCTCTGCTGGGCAGGGATGGGCACAGTTGGCAGGGATTGAGTGCCAAGGGACCCTACACAAACCCTAAAGTGGCCCATCTGCACTTCCAGAGCACTCTGCAAGCAGCAGGGAGGGGGCTGCGGGCGGTGAAGGCAGTTCTCAGCTGAGACACACGTCTCTTCTACTCTTTCAAAAAGCAGCAGCAGGGCTTCTGTGACTTCAGACTTGGGACAATAAAGCCCTTTCCGTTTGTTCTGGCCGGAGGCCCAGGAGGGAGTATCTTCCTCTGGCTACCCTCTCCTGAGCCCTCCCTGTTCCAAACCCACAGCCCCAGGGAAGGGGTGCATGGGATGCTTCTAAGGCCCAGGAGATGGAAGAAACTGGGGGGAGACCGCTCACAGCTGCCACAGCCCCGCGCCAGACTCCCCGCACTCCTATGGGTCTGCTAAGCCCTGCTCTGGCTGCCCTGTGGTCACGCTTAGGAGAGAAGCATGGCCCTGAGCCAGCCCTCGCTCAGGAGACCCCCATGGTCAAGGAGCACAGGCTGGCAGGTAGCCACCTGTTGGGCGCATTGGGAGAGCCCCTTCCTGATCCATGACAGGCTAGGGGATGGGCAGAGTGCGAGGTCAGAAGGGGATGGCCCGAGACCACCATCTTTGCTCCAGGCAGCAACAGGGGACCCATTGCAACAGGGATGCTCATTCAGTGGCTATTTATTGAGCGCTTCTTATCTGTCGGGAACTGTTCTGGGAGCTTGGGATACATCGGAACAGAACAAAGGCCCCTGCTCTCGAGGAGCTCACACTGTATGAGAGGAAAAACGGACGATAAACAATAAACGTAATAAGTAAATGATATGTCATGTTAGAAAGTGGAAAATAAAAAGTACTGTGGAAATAAAAAGTGAGCCAAAAGAGGGGACTCTCAAGTTGGAGGTTTACGATATTAAATAACAGGAAAACAGGAGACCTCTCCCTCCAGGAAGCAGCCAGGTCCACCCTGGCAGCAAGCCCTTGACGATGGAGCTGCCACACTTCAGACGGAGGCTCCCAGCTGGAATGGGCTGCAGTGGTTGCGGGGGTATGTGGCCCCCACCATCTATGGCCCCTGCTGTTATGCCTTTGGACATGTTACATTAAATGGCAAGGGGAGATTCAGATTGCAGATGGAATTTAGGTTGCTAATCAGCTGACCTTACCACAGGGAAGGTGCCTTGGGTTATCCAGGTGGGCCCAATGTAAGCACAGGGGCCCTTGAAAGCGGAGAAAAGAGTGCAAGATTCAACCGAAGAGAGTAACAGAGGGGGTTCGAAATGTGAAGCGTTCACCTGCCACTGCCAGCTTTGAAGATAGGAAGGTGGCCACAAGACAAGGAAGGTGAGCAGCTTCTAGATGCCACCGCAGAGAAACGAGCGCCTCAGTCCTGCAGCTGCATGGGACAGGATTCTGCTAACAACCTGAATAACAAGGAAACGGATTCTCCCCTAGAGCCTCCAGGGGCTCAGCCCTGTGACACCTTGACTTTGGCCTGGTCAGATCCGTGCCAGGTGTTGGACCTATAGAACTATAGGATAGTACTTTGCATTGTTTTAAGCTGCTAAATTTGTGGCAATTTGTGATTGCAGCCGTAGAAAATTAATACAGGGGATATAAAGAGATGGGGTGTGCAGAGAAGAGCTGCCTTCTGGGGGAGCAGCCCACTGAGAGCCACCACCACGGAGTCCACAGCTTCCCAGCTACCTCCCCACCAACCCTGTGTGCTGTGTGCAGCACTGACTTCTAGGCCCCTTGTTTCCCGAGTACTGAGTAAGCATGATTAGGTGTCCCCTGGGGCCAGACTCTAAGTCCTCAGGTCAGGCCAACGAGCAAAGCCAGTGGAAGTCCCTCCCATTCTGACAAATATCGTGACACCTTCCCTTGACACCATCTGCCATAAAGCCAATGAAACGGGTCCTAGTGGAACAGCCAAGCTGGACAAAGCCACCACTGGTACTACTGTTGCACCTGCTAGTCACACCTTCCCTGAGGCTGGGCCTGGGCTCTGACTTCTCCCCAGAGCAGATCAGCATACACAAACACACATGCATGCATGCGCGCGCACATGCACACACATGCCCAACCACATACATGCACCCTGGGTTTCTGTCTACTCTTTGCCAGTCCTCTGTCCACTCACGTCCCCAAAGCAAAGAGAACCAGCCCACTGATAGCCAACATGTATTGAGCACTAACTTAAATCAGGTGCCTACTCATAAGACCTCATTTAATGCTCTCTGCAATCCTTTCGGGTAGAGACTGCTGACTCAGAGAGGTTAGGAGGCTTGCCCAATGTCACACAGCTGGGAAGCAATAAATCCAGGATTGGAGTCCAGGATTGTCCGAAAGCCCAGGCTGGGACTCTCACCACTCAAGGTGTGGTCCATGGACCAGTAGCATGAACATCACCTGAGACCTGGCACTCAGGCCTAGACCTGCTGTATCAGAAGCTGCACGTTAACCAGCTACAAGGCGATTCACTTCCCACTGCAGTGCTGAGAAGCACCATGTAAAGCACTGTTTTCCAAGGTCTGCTGGTTTCAGGTGGTTGTAACCACCTCCTTCCCCAGTTTCTCAAGGCTGTTCCCCAGCTGCCTGGCCCTTGCTCCTCAGGTGGGGAGGTCATCTGCCCAGTCCTGGGGAACAAGCCTGGACCTGGGGGTCAGAAGGAGCAGTCAGCCCAGGTCACAGCTGGGCAATATCCATAGACCCAAGTCTGGCTCTCTGTAGGGTGTCCTGCCTGCAGTCTGAGGCTCTCTCCTGGCCCCTCCCTCTCATCTTCCTTCTGGAACCCAAGTCTTTTGGCCTCCGTCTAATCCTCTCCTAAAGGGGGCCTCTGGCCATCACCAATCCCTGCAGGGTCTCCCCCATCTTGGACATTTTGTACCCCTCTCTCGCTCCTAGAACGCCCCTGAGTCATGCCACTGCCTATAGCTGGACACCAAGGGCTTGTCCAAGTTGCCGGCAGGAGAGAGGCAGGCGGCTGCTTGGGAAACCTGGCCCAGCTCACAGGAAATGTCTCACACCACAAGGCAAGCAGGATTTGGTCTCCCAAAGCAAAACACAGCTGGGCCCACAGTGGGCCCCTCGGACTTTCCCAGATTTCATGGCACTGAGGTCCCAGGGCAGAGAGAGGACTGGGCTGGCCTGGAGACGGCAGCTCATTAAAAACATCACAGTAGCCCCTGGCCAGGGAGCCTGTGACGCTCAAAGAGGGCGGCCCTGCTGTGAGCCTAAGGACCACACGCTGGGCCTTCACCCTCCAGCACCTCTTGCACATTCAAACCTTTGCTGGGAGATCAAAGGCTCCCCTCGCTTGTCCTCCTTTCTTCCCAGCATCTTCCTCTCCCCAGCATCAAGTCTCATTTATGAATTCATTCAGCTTCTGTTGATTGGGCACCTGCAGTATTAGGTATCAGGGCCACCTTCATGAATGAGCAGTCCCTGCTTTCAGGAGCCCCTGGTCCAGTGAGCAAATAAACACCCCAAGGCAGAGTGAAAAGTACTACACAGGGAGGCAGGGAGCCTCACCTCCTCCTGCGCCCTGAGCAGCAGAGGGGCCACGAGCTCGGTTCCAGGCCCAGGTTGAGGGCTCAATGCCAACTCTTCAGTTCGGACCAAGTGACAGAGTGCAAACGCAGTGTCAGCACTGAGATGGAGTCCGTGCCTTCCAGGACACAGGCTGCACAGGCTGAGTGCGGACACAGGGCACAGACCCACGGAGATGCTTGCCAAGTGGGTGCCGCAGGATGTCAGGTGGTTGGGCAGAAGTGATTGGGAGGGGAGGTTTGGAGGAAGCAGGAACGGGCCTTGAAGAATGTGAGGAGCAGGCAGGATGGGCTGGCAGGACGGGGCGGGGGATGTCAGGCAGCTCTGACTCAAGGGTGGGAGGGCAGAATGACCTGCCAAGAAAGCATTCTCCATCACTCACAGGAGATAGTACATTACAGCATGAATGAATAACACAAGCCAAAATAGAGCTCACAGGGGGAAGGCCCCACTGGAAGGACTCTGCTCCCACCCTGTCCCTGGCGGGCCCTGGAGCTAGTACCACTGGGTCTAGTACCCCAGGTGCCTGCCCACCACCTGCAACCCAGAGCTGAGACATTTAATCAGAACAAGGCTCAGGCCCCACCCACCTGCCCCCTGGATTGTCCACCTAGGCACTTAGCTCTGCCCCTCTCTCTGTACCAGCATCGCTGGACCTTGGCCCAAGTGTTTGGCTCTTCTAGTTTTGACCTTGGGGCTTCCTAAGCTTCAACTTGACTTCATCTGCTTCTGGCTGCCTTTGGAAACCACCTACTTGGGTGGTCAGGCCCTGGAGCCCCACCTTATCAAAACCCCAGTTGGCCCGGCCCCCTCTTCAGAGTCGCTGGACCATCTCAAGCTCCTTTCATTTCTCTCCTGAGCTCTCGGCTGGGGACCTGACCTCACACTCAGCCTTCTTTCCCTGGATCTCCTGGCCTCCGAAAGGGCGAATCCTTTTTTCCCCTTAGTTCAGCAAGACAAGGTTGCAACATTTCACAAAGAACTTCCTAAGTAGAAAGCGAATGGAAAAACTAACCTGAAAAACCAAAAGGAAACACAGCTCTCTAGAAATGGACCCGTTTACAAAGTTCAGATTTCCTGTCCGGAGCTAGAAAAAGTCTAGCCGGTTTGGCTGGCAAGCAGTCCAGGGAATCCTGCCCGTGAACATTCCCTTTGCCCCTCTTTCTTCTCCCTCCTCCCATATGCTCCCTCCAAGGAGAGGGTAACGATGGGTGGTGAGTGACTTGAAGGGGTTTTTTCTGGCCAAGGAATGCTTCCTGCATGCATTAAAGAGACCACAGGTAGAGATGGAGAGATATTTATAAAGAGCCTACTATGTGCCAGGCACTGTTCTAAGCGCTTTCCTTGTGTTAACTAACCTAATCCTTACAACAATTCCAACATCATGGTCATCATTGTCCCCACCCCACTGATGAGGAACAGGAGAGGTAACTTGCCTAAGGTCACCCACCTAGGAGATGGCAAAGCCAAGGTTGGAAACAAGAGAGCCTGATCCTTGCCCCGGCATGGTAGCTCGGTTGGTGGGAGTGTCATTGTGTACACCAAAATGCTGCGGGTTCGATCCCAGTCAGGGCGCATACCTAGGTTGCGGGTTCGATCCCCTGTCGGGGTGCCTATGGAAGGTAACCAGTCAGTGTTTCTCTCTCACATCTATGTTTCTCTGTCTCTCTCTCCCCGACTTCCACTCTCTCTAAAATCAATAAATATATACTCGGGTGAAGATTTAAAAAAGAGAGAGAGAGAGAGCCTGGTCCCAGGGACATGCCCTCCTCAGCCTTCTCCTATTTCCCACGTCACCTGTCTACCCCAGCCTGGCAAAGTCTATGCCAACCCCAATACCTGCTCACCTGCTCGCCTTCTCTTCAGGGGACAGGGAAAGGCAGGGACAGGGGGAAGAGGGAAGGAAGGACAACTCTGGCCTTCTCCAACATCTTCCCACAATGGTCCTAAGGAAAAAGCCCCAGGCCCAACGCCCCCTGAGGAGGGGACTTACCTGGCTGGTGGCAGCTCTGGTGTCAGTGGCCGTGGTCTGGCCGCTGTGCTTTCTCGGGCTGGGCTGCTCCTGCGCAAGTTGGGCAAGCCCTCGGCTGAGCGTCGGGGGGCTGGCCTGGAGTTCTGGGGGTCAAATTCCTCCTCGGGGATGACCTCCTCGCAGCGGGCTCCGCGGAAGCCGGAGCGGCACACGCAGAGCTGGGGCCGGCTGCAGGAGCCCCTGTTCTGGCACGGTGGCTGGCACACGGCTGGCGAGACAGGGAGAGGGGTGAGGGCAGGGGCCAAGGGGCCGAACCCCACTTGCCAGAAGGGCCCCAGCTTTGTGCTGCTTGGCCTCCTCCACTCAAGCAGGAAGCCAAGCGCTGGCCTCTGAAGGCTCTGGGCCCCACTTCTCCTTCCCCTCTACCCACAGGCCTCAGGGTGCGGTTTGCCTCCTATCTTTGGACAACCCAAGGCTGAATGACCGGAGGTTAGGAGCCACTTGAACGTTGCCTCCAGCAGAGCCTCCTCATATTTTGTTATACACTTAAGAGTCCACTTTTTGTTGTCTGTCTCTCTACCAGGTGGGAAGTCCCATGAGGGCAGGCATTCAGACGCTTTATTTTGTTCCCTCCTGGAGCTCCAGATCTTGGAACAGAGACTGTCACAGAGTAGACTCTCAATAAATACTGAATGAATGAACGCTTGAATGAATAAAAATGAGTCTCGTTCATGGAAAAGGGCTCAACACTGGTCAGAGAAATCAGGGATTTGAGTTGTTGGCGGGGCGGGGGTTTCTGTCTTCCACAAGCCATGTGATCTTGACCTCACTGAGCTTCGGTTTCCTTATGAATCACATGAGGGTGGGCTGAGGAGGCTGGGGGATCCTAAGGGTCTCTCAAAGGCAAGATAGTCTGACCTCTTCTTCCTCTTTTGAGAGCATCTGCTCAGAAGCTCCCACCTGCCCTCACAAGTGGTAGAACTCCTGACTGGAAGCTAGAAGGACCCTGCTTCTGGGCCCCGGGTCCAGCCTAGGGGTAAAGTGGGGCTGGCTGGGACGCCTTCCTCCAGGCCGGCAGCACGCAGCAGCCACAGGCCACGGGGGCCATGACTTCTTTTCTCTTCACTGCCCTTTATCACCTTGCAACGTCAGAGTCACCTCCAGCGGCCAGTGGCCAAGGGAGAGTCACATGCAGACACACACACTGGGGTGCAGCGCCCACCCACCTCTTCCAGGATGTCCCCTGGGGAACAGGTGGGAACCCAGGAGAGCACAGCCAGGCTCATACTGGACCCTCTAAACCCAATGTCTTCCCCATCTGTCACTCATTCATTCAATAAATATTGGCTGAGCCCCTACTGTGTGCTAGGCATGAGAGACAGAGCCTTTGCCCACATGGAGCTTGCAGTTGAGGGAGGGAGACCAGTAAGAAACAAGAAAACAATGTTGTTTCAGGCAGCATCACGGGTGACACAGCGGTCTGTGCCCAACCAGGCGCTTCAGATGCGGTGGTGAGGGCAGACCTCTCTGAAGAGTGCGAGGCTGTGACTGGTGCAAAGGGGGTGGGCCGGGCAAAGATACTGCCAGACGCTTTCAGGAAGAGGGATGGGCAGGTGCAAAGCTCTGGAGGCTGGAAGGGACACCGGATGGTCGCGGAGCTGCTAGAGGCGCAGGGAGGCTGGGGCCCGGTGGCAGAGTGGGAGAGGTGTCAGGGGGAAAGCAGAGGCAGATTTCACAGTCTCCACCTGATGGCCCACCAGGTCCCTGTCACCACCACCACACCACCAGAGACCGGCTTCGCAGCCAGACCAGGGCCAGCAAACCCTGCGGAAGGAGGCATGCCCAGGCTAGCTCCCTGCGCTGGTTTAATTTAGGGAGGGAGTCCAAAGGGAAGGCCTGAGTGGTTTTCCATGTGGACCACAGATGCTGCATCACTCCCAGTCCCTCAAAGCCACACCTCTCTGCTGACAGAGACCCAAGCCTGGCCGTGGGTGAGAGGAAGGTCATGCGGCAGTCAACCCGTCTAGGTGTCGCTTCCTTCTTTGAGTGGGTGGCCCTTGCCTTTCAGAAGGTCTCTCAGAACCAATCTAGCTTCCACCCTTCTCCTCCCAGGCGCTGATGATTCTTGACTTTAACAGCATCTTCCACTCTCAAAAACCCAAGGCCCCAGATCCATGTCTCACAGTGATGTGCTTACTCCTGGTTCTGCCTTACTTGCTAAGACATTCTGCCAACATTTAGAAAGCACCGTCTCTTGGTCATACTGGGTGCTGGGGATGCAAAGACAACACAGGTCCCTGCGTGGAGGAAGGTCTGCCCAGTGGGTTCCTCATAACCCCGGAAGCCCCTCGCCACGCAGGGAGTTAGGTCCTCAGTGCAGACCAGGGTTGGCAAGCTTCGGCTGGTACAATGAACAGCTCATGGAAAATGGGTAGTTAGGGGGGAAAATTATAAAAACAGCATGTAATATGTATACATTGTGGTAAATAAAAATTCTAAAAGGTTTCCAAACCAGCCAGATTTGTTGGCGGAAAAAAACCTGCTTGGGAAGATAACCTTTCTGGATGAGATCTTCTAAGAAAGATTTTCCAACAAGTTTCAGGTTTTCAGAGGTGTTGAGCCAGCCCTCACGGACTTCATTTGCATCCGCTCTTGTGTTGCTTTCCTAAGTCTCAGCAAGAACTGACTTCCTCACTAAATAAACACTTCAGCTTTGTTCTGAGCTGAGCCTCTGCATTATGGGATTGGGGCGTAGACTGCTCTCCTCTCTCTCCATTCCCCCACAATCACCCCAAAACGGCCCCAAATGGCGGCTCCAAGAGCCTGTCTGCGAAAGGGTACATTCTTATGACAGTTTTTACTGGTCTGCAATAAAACGAAGGGAAATAAAAACAGTTTACTGAGTTTTTTGTAATGTGTTTCCCATTTTAAGAATGCCTTTTATTTTGAAGTTATAGCTTTTCTACTTTTTTGGTGTTAAGATGTTCTTTTTTAATTAAAGGTGATGGCAAATGGTAGTTTGTTTTTCTAACATCCTCACTTGGCAAAATGGAAAGCTGGCTACTGTACTTTGGTGCTGAAAATGTTTTTGGATATTTTACTGGTGCATGAAATCCGAAAGTTTGGGACCCTCTGGGAAGGAGGAGGGCCATAGTGGTCACGTGTCCTTTTGTTTAAAAGAGATTGAAGCGAAACATTCCTCTGTCAAATGTGCACCGATTTCAAAACTGAACTATCTGAAAGGAAATCAGCCATCTCGGAATGGCCGATGGCAGCAGCGACTGCTGGATATAGCAAAGAAAGAAACACTAAGGCTCCAGCGGAGACTGTCCCATGAGCAGTGTGGGGACTTTAAGAGAGAAAATTCAAACATGGCGGGATGGAAAGTCTTTATACGTTATTTTTAGAGCCTCGTTCCTCCCATTTTTCCTCAAGAGCAGAGGCTGTGCCTTGCACAATCACCCCAGGATGGGGGATGTGGCTTGAACGAATCTTTGTCGATTGATTATTGGTAAAGTGTTAGGAAGCACGACGCCACGATGTCCATATTTGACTGATTATTGGTGAATGGTTATCAAGCACAATGCCATGATACCCATGTTTAGCCCTCGAGGACACAGCCTGCACCCTCCCTGTTGGAAGCCACACCCTCAGGCAACCAGAAGATGCTGTTACCAGCCTCCCTCTGCCCTTTTGCCAATGCCAGTCCTTGGCCATTCATAATTTGGGCTCCTTCACACTAGCCTGGCACTCTCTTCCTCACTGAGGATTAGGCATGTGGAAAGTTTCAGCTCTGGGAGTTCAGCTCTGTGGAGTTAGCAGGATGCCAAAAGAGAGAGGAATAAAAAGGAAACTCTCGAAATTGCTTTGAAAGTAAGAAATAGAAGGCATTGTTCCTACAACCCCCCGCCTTCTGGCTGTGCCCCTTCTACCTTCACTCTGCTCCAAAACAGTCAAGCAGAGGTTTGCTCAGATTTTCCACACAAAACCCCCACCTTTGGGAGGAGACCAAATTCGGAATGGGCAGGCCTCGGGAAGGTTCTGGAAAGAGCTCCCACCATTTGGGCTGTCCATCTCCCACCATGTGGGCTGCTCCTACCATTTGCTCAGACCCTCTTTGGTCAACTACTTGGTAGCAGTGAGAACACGGGGTTGGGAGTCAGTAGGCTTTAGTCTGACTCCAGCTCAGCCACATCCCAGCGGCATGACCTTGGGCACATCCCACCTCATTGAGATTCGCCACCCGGTACCTCAGTAGTCTCGTCCATAAAGTAGGTCTGAGAATTCGTGTCTCAAAGAGTTGTTATGAGTCTCCACAGAGACCACAGATGTGGAAGCACTTTGTACTCTTGAAAGCTGTACTGTCCAATATAGTCTAATGCTGTAGCCACAAGCTGTATGTGGTTATTTAAGATGAAACTGGTTAAAATTAAATAAAATTCAGAATTCCGTTTCTAAGTTGCACTAGCCACATTTTAAATTCTCAATAGCCACACGTGGCTCATGGCTACCATGTTGGACAGAAAGATATAGAACATGTCTATCATCACAGAACGTGCTATTGGACAGCACTGTAAAGCTTTAAAAAAATAAAATGAAACCCATCCCTACCCCAATGGCAGAAGCGAGAGAACTTCTGAGCTTCTCTGCCCTGCCCGTTTTCCCAGAGAAAGGCCATGTGAACGCAACCTCTGGTTGGAGAGATGGACAAGCCCTGTGGTCTGGAAGGCAGGGCTGCTTTCCAGGTGTTGATCCAGCCAGCCTCCTCTCTATCCCCAGCAAGGGCTTTTGTCACCGGGTCTCTCTCGTGGGCCCCAGAGACGCCTCTTCCCTTTATTTATGACCCCTTAGATGAGAGGCATAGACTTCGGGGTGGGACCCTTAGCCTGGGCCTTTCTCCAAGGCCTCGAACCCCATCCCCTCTTGTCTGGAAGATCAACCTCAGCTCCAGATCAGACTCTGGGCCCAGCACCTCCACACCTGAATCTCAGCCGCTCCTCCATTAAACCTCCATCTTCCCTAAAATTTGTGCCAGCAGGACACGAAGAACCCACCCACAGAACTGCTCGATTCTTCCTTCACAGAAAGGGGACCCAGGTGTCAGAGGTCCCCAAGGCCAGCCAAAGTCCTGTCCGGCTCCCACACCTTAGCATCCACCTGGGGACGCGTCCTCTCCACACCCAAGCTCTGCCCCACGGTCTGCGTCCCCAGGCCCCGACCTCAGCGCCCAGGCCCCAGGCACTGGGAGAAGTCAGGTCCTCAAGGGCTCGCCCTGCTCCCACCACAGCTGTGCTGGGGCCGCAGCTCAGGACGGCTGGAAACAGCACTGGGGCTCAGGGGCCAGCCAAGCGCCCGGCTCCAAAATAGCAGTTGTGTTCACATAAAAGCCTCTAATGAGAGAAAGATGCCGTTCTTGGCCTCTCGCGCGCTCTTTGCAGACGCTGTCTGGCAGGCAGAGTGGGCCTCTACCGTTTGGCAGAGGGAGGGGAGGAAAGGGAGGTGTGAGTCAGACCTTGGCCCCCAGCCCCTCTGCATGGACCGCCCTGCTAATTGCATTAACAAACGCCTCGAAGCTGGGCCAGTTGGAGGCCAGGGCCAGGGAGCAGCCCCAATTCCCACGGGCTCTAGCAGGCATGCGGAGATGGACCACGGGCAGGGCTGCAGCCCAGGGCAGACGCATGGGTTCCCCTCCAGCTCCCGCTCCAAACCAGAAGAGTCCCTGGCCACCCCGTCACAGCCCCGAGGGCCTTGGCTGGAAGGAGGCAGGGCTTTGGAGGCCTTAGTGCCAGAGGGGTCTCTGGAGATGAGAGGAAGATGGGAGGGGGTCCTGGGACAGCCCCTATCAGGGATGAGCCTGGGGACCAGTCTTTGTCAGGGGGAGTGGCCGCAGGGCATGAAAGAGAGTCATGTGGCTGGCGGGGGACCATCCGAGCCCTTCTGCAGCTGCGCCAGCTCCATGCCCAGGCCCCAGGAAGGCCTGGAGGGTAGGCACCATTCCTGCTTACAACACAGCCAAGGCCAGAGCAGAGGCTTGTAAGAGAGCGTGGCCTTGCTGTCGGAGAGACCTGCCTTTGAATTCCACTGTCAAGTTTCTTCCCTTCCATGAGCCTCAGTGTCCTCACCTAGAAAATGGTCATGCATCCGATATTTACTATTAGCTTAAGATGGTGACACAGACACTGTCCTCTTGTTTATGAACCCTTCAACTTAGAGAGACTGTCACAAAACAAGTGAACACACAAGCAGAAGACCAGAAATCGGGATATGAGTTATGGTGGAAACAGCCGAGGGGCTGAGATCCAGAATAACAAGGCTGGTGGAGGCAGCTCGAGACTGGATAGGGGGAGCTCCTCTGAGGAGGGGAGCTTGAAATGGAGGCTGGAATGATGACAAGGAGCCCGCCTCCTGAAGAGAGGAGAAGCAACAGCCTGGAGACAGCGCATTCCAGGGACCTAGGCTGGATTTGGTGAGCGAGCAGGTGAGGGCAGCAACGAGGCCAGATACTCCGCAGCCGCAGCCGGAAGGTGTGGACGGGGGCGTGTTATGATGTAATTTATGGATAAAGAGCCGGAGGGTTAGAGGGGCAAGGGGTAAGCAGTCAGCTGGCCGCTGCCATCAGCCAGGAGAGGGTGTGAGGGCCCTGGACTAGAGAGACAGCAGGGGACGCAAGGAGAAGCCGGTGGCTTCCCCAGAGATTTAGGAAGTAAAACAAACAGGGCTCACAGCAGATTGGAGATAAAGCCTGAGCGACAGGAAGGTGTCTCAGGGCCCCAGGTGTCTGGCTTGAGCATTCAGGTGGGTGGGGATGCCCTTTAACAGGGTGGGTGAGACTTGTTAGGGGAGTGGCCTTGAAGGGAGGGAAACCACCAGTCCGTTTGGACAATTTGGGGTGGGGTTGTCTGGGAGGCATCAAGAGCAGATGTCGAGCAGGCAGCAGGATGAAGGAGTCCGGGGGTCGGAGGAGAGGTCTGGCTGAAGACATACAGACGAGTATAAATCTGGGCGTCGTCAGCCCGGAGACTATGTTTACATCCACGGGAATGCATTAGATCATTCCAGGAGCGGTGCAACGAGAAAACGCAGAGGAGGACCCAGGACTCAGTTCTGGGGAGCCATGGTGAGCCGCTGGGTAGAGGAGAAGCAGCAGCAGGCACACAGGAGGGGCCGGGACAGAAAGTGACATGATGGCCACACACAGGGTGAAGGGGGCCGAAGTGTTTCGCGGGGTCCCTGGCACGGCGAGAGCATGGCACCAGTATTGCTGTGTGTTAATTGTTTGGCGTGGTGCCGACCGGTGCTCAGTAATGGGGAGCCAATAATGCTTGGCTTGGCTCCCATGGCCCCCTCTTTGTGTGGGGGATTTGGAAGATCTGGGTAAAGTCCTGGGGCGGCCCAACATTAAGATGCTGGGTAGGAAAGGACAAGCCAGCCAAGGAGGTGAGAAGAGGCAGCTGGGATGGCGGAAGGAAACTACTAGGTCACCCATGTGACCATTCAGTCACTCAGTCCCTTAACAAACGTGTGCCGAGTAGGTAGAGGGGGCCAGCCGTGTGCTGCTATCAACAGGACACAGCACTTGTCTCCAGGAGGCCCCTGGATAAGAACATCTCAGTTAGATCTTCAGGAGATGCACCTGCTCACCAGAACCATGTAAGGTGCCCATAGGTGATGAGGGGAGAGATGGATGTTCTCTTGCTGGGACTGCACACGTCATGTTGGCTGAGTCTCTCTGAGGCCCTGTGATTATTCCCCTGAGCCACCTCCCACCTTCCTCTCCACCACCCTGGCTCCTGGTGATCTGTGACCAGTCAGTGAAGAATCTGCAAGTCGCATCCCTGCCCTGACCCTTTTCCTGAGTGTGTGTTCGGCACTTACCATTCCAAGGCCCTGGGCTGATTTCTTCACATGCATCTGTTTTCTTCCTTCTTATAACTACTACAAGTACTGTCCTCATTCCCATTTGACATATGGGGAAACTGAGGCTGAGGGTGACCAAGCAGTTGCCTGAGGTCATCATACTAATAAGTGATGGAGCAAGGGTTTGGACCCAGGGAGTCTGGCTCCAAAGTTGCGGCTCTCACCCTTTGGGATAAGGCCATTACAGAGGTGGGCTGGGTGGGCTAGGGGAGTTCCCCCGGGGAAGCCAAGGCAAAGCCCCGCTCACAAGGGCTGGAGTCCCTGCAGCACTGAGATGTGGACTGGAATGAAAGCCATGCGGAGGCTCTGGGCCAAGAGCGCAGGAGCAAATACTCAGGGCGCTCCAGGACCTCCTGAGGGTCTCCTGAGGGTCTCCTGAGCTCTGCGGGGAGTTCTCTGGAAGGGCTCATCTCAGCACAGACCTGGGCTAGGCCCTGTGTTATTCAGTGCACACCTATTACGCCTCTACTTTGTGTCCAGTGAACACTTGCTACCGGGCGGCATGCGGCGGGGTCAGGGGACACAGCTCCTGTTCTCAACATCAAGGCCAAATGTGAATAGAGCACATAGAACATGCCGGACCTTGAAATAAACATTTAACCTGAGTTATCTCATTCGTTCTTCACGTTCTTCATGTGAGGCAAAGACTAATAGCCACGTTTCACAGGAAAGAAACTGAGGCACGGAGAGCTTAAGCACCTGGCCCGTAGTCACGGAGTTAAGTGGCAGGGCTGGCATTTAAGCCGAGGCAGGCAGCACAGCCTCCTGGGTCTAGATTAAGACAACAGCTAAACTCGGCTCTGCCAATTTCGAGCTGCGAGACTGGGACAAATAGTTAACCTCTGTGATCTGTGAATGGGGATAAAGATCCAATCTAGTTTACAGAGTTGTTGGGAGGATTAAAAATTAATAAGAGAGTCCTGACCCACCGTAAAAGCTACAGGGTGTTACTATTATCCATCTCCCCAAAACTTATCGATTATTATACCCACTATACAGATGAGGCTCTTTGGCAAAAGCGGGGCAGTTGCTGGCCTGAGGACAGAGATGGGATTCAACCCCGCCACTCCTTGGATCTGGCACCAGGATTCAAAGCACATGATCTTAACCTTATGCCTTATTTCTGGGCGGGTTGGGGGGTTGTGGGGAGTAACCCACCTAGCCCCCTCCCCAACAGCAGGGACCCCCTCTGCCCTCCCCAGGACAGCCAGGCCGAGATAAACTGAGAATTTAAAGAATTCCTCAAATCCTCTTCCCACTGTGCGTGTGCTCTGGGGTGGTGATGCGGGCGAGCCAGCCTGGGAAGACTGGACACTCTTCCCAAAGCCCTAACTCTAAACAGGACCCGCTCAACCCACACTCGTCAACAGTCCTGGCCCTCAGCTGAGCGGCCCAGCAGGCCCCCGTCCACAGCCTCCACAAACACATAAACACACAAATCGCGTGGCAGAGCTGGCGAAGCCACAGAAGGACAGGCAGACACCAAGGCGAGAGGAGGAGAGAGGGCCCAGCTCGAGACCCCGCCAAGATGGAGGGAGGAGTTGTGGCCCCGGCAATGGCCACCTGCCGATCCAGCGGCTCCTCGAGGTCCAGGGACTGGGGGTGAGTGAAGGAAGGGGACTGCCAGGGAGATGGGCTGCTATGGGCAGCAACCTAGGATTCTGGGAGAGGAGGAGGGAGGGGTGACAGTGGGTGGCCGCAGGGTCTGGGGCCATCATTCCCTGTGCGTGGGCAGCGGGTTGGAACCACAGATATCTGGGACACACCAGGGGACAGATGAGTCTCCACACAGTTCTGGGACTAGACTTCATTCTTGGCGGTGGGAGGATGTCACACACTCGTCTTTGTCAGCCCTGCTCTCCTGCCGGTCGGTCGAGGAGTCACCCCACATGTGTGAAACTGCTAGGACAGTCATGAGCATTCCCCGCAGAGGGGCAGCTGCGGGGAGGGGAGCAGAGGGGAGAGGGGGCCGGCAAACCAGCTGACAGGGTGTGGAGCCAAGAGCCCTACATTCTACAGAGCTCGGGACCCAGCCATTTGGGGCCAACGCCTTGCTGCCCACGTGGTTCTTGTTAGGCTCATTAGCAGAGAAACAGCAACAAGCAAACAGCACAGGGCCCAGCTAATTAGCACACAGACCTTCAGTGGGCAAACCAATTTCAAGTGGGAAAGGCCGACGCCCACTGGCAATTTCTCCAGGAGAACTGCCAGCCTGCGTGCATGGGTCAGAGGATGACAGGGGAGCAGCGGGGTGAGAGGGCCTGGGAGGGAAGTAACGGCCTGAGGACCCCCCAGGAGGGAGTGGATACTGGGGGCCCGCTGGAGCCACCCCCTGCGAGAGCGTGAGGGTGTACACACACGTTGGTTATGACAATCTGCAGATTCACCCAACTTTGAGTTTCCAATGTCGAAACTCCAGTTTGGAAGAGACTAATGTTGGAAAATCACGTGCAAGTTAGGAAGCTGAGAACCTCTGGGGCTGGAAGGCCAGAGCAAGGCCCATGCCCAGACCTCTTGGGTTGCTGCTAAGAAGCATCCCGCTGCTCCCTGCTCCAGCTTCAGTTCGAACCTCAGCAACACTCTCTGCTGAGCTGGCTAGAACTTTCCAACCCTCCTCCCCATCTCCAACCCCAAAGCCTTCCAAGGCCTCCAGAGTCTCCTGAGGCCCTGCTATTCCAAGGGTGGTCCCTGAACCAGCAGCAGCAGCGTCCCCTGGGAACTTGTTAGACGCATAGACTCTCCAGCCCTGCCCCAGACGTGGTCAATCAGAATCTGCACTTTAATAAGATCCCAGAGGACTCAGGGGCACAGTCCAATATAAGTAGGGCCTCCCTGAGGCAGGTCTTCCTATGATGGACCCCAAACTCTGGTCAGTGTCTTCATCTCAGGCTAGAATCACATGGGGTGCTTTAAAAATAATACGAGAGCCTCGGCTGAGCATAAAACTGACTCCCCGCATCCCTGCTTCTCTACCCAGGGGAGTCACTGATTTTGAGTCCCAGATCCCCCTCTAATAAGGTGTGGTCTTGACCCAGTCACCACTTCTCTAAGGTTCACTGTCTTCATTTTAAAATTATGAGGTGTGCCCCCCCCACCCCCCACACTCTTCCTCCAGCCGCAGAGGGTCTGCCCTCTGAGGGCCCACACTAATCCAGGGTCCGTGCAAAGGAAAGAATTTCCAGGCAGACGATCTGCTTTGCTGTTTGTTTTTGAATTTGGCATTTCGATGTCTTTATCTGGAGATCCTTAGAAAGGCCCAAGATTCTGCCTGAGCATCATTGTCTGACTGGAAGAGGCCAAGGCTGAGACAGGAGCAAGAGCTTGGCGAGCCAGCATCCCCATCCCCACAGGAGTGGGAGCAGCCCCGTCTCGTCCCCATCTCACGCCCATCTTGGGAGGCATCAGAACCAGAGACAAGGGCCTCCATTAGAGCTGTAAACACCGTAAGTTTTGTCAGGCACCTGGAAACCCTCCCACAGCCCAGGGCCTATGGGCTTGTCCTTGGGCAGGAAGGGGCGCTGGTGAGCGTGAGGCTTCGCAGCCGGGCTCAGGGCCTGGCTGAGGGCAGTGGCAGCTCCAGGAAGGACAGTTTGTGTGAGCTCCTAGGGCTGCCATACGGATCCAGGGAGCTGACAAGAGCCCAAGAGAGGCCCAGCGTGTGAGAGAGAGAGATCCAAGGGGCTTCCTTGAAACCCCCGGATCTACCATTACCTGTGGGGTTTCCAAACTCCAGAGGGCCCCAGCCTGGTGGTGTTGGGAGGGGACAAAGCCCCGTAGACGAAAGTACAGGGTTCTGGTGCCCCACTGCCTGAATCCAGCCCCTGTGCCAGCTTTCAGAGTAGAATATTCTTGACCATGTTTCCCAACTAACCTAAGCCTCTGTTTCCTCATCTGTAAGTGGGATCAATAAACACTCCTGTTATAGCATTACTGAGAGGCTTAAGTAAGATAATGTATGTAAAGAGCTTAGCATAGTGTGGGGAACATAGTGAACCCTCATCTATTAGCAAGTAGTGTAGTAGTAGTAGCAACAGCAGTAGTGATAGCAGCAGTAGTATTAATGGTGGTAGTAGTAGCAATGGTAGGAGCAGTAGTAATGGTAGTAGCAGCAGCAATAATGGTGGTAGTAGTAGTAATGATGGCAATAGTAGTAGTAGTAATGGTAATAGCAATAGTGGTGGTAGTAATGATAGTAGTAATACATTGTCACCCCTAGTTCACAGACACAGAAAGTGAGGCCCAGAAAGCAAGGTATGATATGTGGCAGGAGGTGATTAAGAAGAGGAACCTTGGCATCAGGTTACCTGAGTTCAAATCCTGCCATGGAGAAGGGACCTGTGTGTGCCTCAGTTTCCTCCTCTGCCAAATGGATAGTGGTACAACTTGCCCCAGGGGAACGTATGTGTGCCTTGCACAAAGCGAGTGCTGCACGGTTATTAGCTCTTGCCCTGGTTGCTGCCCCTGACACCATCAGTGGAAGCTTGGGCACAGAGCCTCTGGCTCCTCCCTGGTTTCCATGTAACCAGCATGACTAGTCTCCCTTTTCTCTCATCGGGGCCAGGCTGCCGGCATCAGAGCCGTCCAGAGGAAGGCTGCTCCAGACACGGGATCAGGGCCTCATCTGACCGTCCTGGCAGGATGCCTGACAGAGGCCCGGACCAGAGGGTGGATTCCCATTGCGTGCGCTGTGAACGGCGCCCCAGAAATCTGCAGTGCAGAGGCTCTGGGGCCAGCCACGTACTACAGACCCCAGGGGTGTGCGGGCACCTAAGGGACCCTGCAGGCTCAGCAAGTGAGGTGCCAACGCAGTGGGGCAGCAGGAAGGGAAAGCAGGTAGTTTTAAAAATGTAAGTGGGGCTTCTATTGGAGAAGTTGTTTCCAGTTGGAGGCATTCTATAATCTCCTCCCTCCCGGGGCACATTGCCTCTGCTCCAGAGAGGAGCCACATCCTCAGGAGGCAGGACACTTCTGCTCCAGGCTCTGGAGTCCCCAGGCCCAGCCCACCCCAAAGGAGAGAGAAGGAGAAGGGCGGATGGGGTGGAGGCACTCACGTTTGATACAGTGGCTGGTGCTGTTTGCTGTTGTCCATCCTGGGCAGCACTTTCCCCCACAGACGTTCCTCCTGTGGAGTCACCGAAACAGGGTCAGGTATGAGGACGCTCGGAGAGGGACCGTTCACAGAGCCCCTCCGATGGCCCTGCCCCTACAGGAGAACATTGCATGGCTGGGCAGACTCTCCGCCGTATCTAGGGAGGCTGCATGGCCTGGGGCAGGCACTTTGGGAACCTGCTGATCTAACATTCAGTCCTGACTCTGCCATTCTCTGCATGACAATGGGAGGCCTCACTCTCTCCAGCTGTACAATACGGAGCCCACTGGGACAAAAATGACAAGGGATCGTGATGATGATCAAAAAGCAAGTTCAGAGAACTCCAGTCCCTCGCCAAGGCTAAACAACATGTGAGAGCCAGAGCCAGATCCAAACCTGAGTTGGCCCAACCCTAAGTCATGCTCCAACTCTCCGTTGCCTCTCACCAAAAAACAAGCACCACGGTTCTTGCCCAACAAACGCTGACAATCCAAGGGGAGCTGGAAGACACACACAAAACTGTCTGAAGGACATACACGTGCATCACCTGCCAACAAATACACACTGGGAGGAGCCTTAGCTTCAGGTCGGCTAGCGCACACTAAGACTGAGCAACAGGCTGTAGCATTTCTATTTAAGAGGGGCTTATGGGGTAGCTAGCTGATAGGAAGATGGGGCTGGGGACGGGTTAAGCTGCCTCTGTGCACAGAGCTCCCTGTGTGAACTTGGGCAGGCTGATGGAACTTACATCATGGGACACAATCCTTCTCCCAGCTGCTCTTTGGTGCTGGCTCTGAAGGCGCCCACCAGGAACACTGACCTGCACTAACTGCTGGGGCACTCACCCCACTCACCCCAACTTTGCTTCAGGAGTCTGGTGAGGCCCCCTGCAGCACCAGCAGGTGTCACCAGCCCTGACTCTAGATCTAAAGACCCAAATGCCTGGCCCTGGGTGACTTCCCTAGATGGGCTCTTCCTAGAGCAGACCTCCGGGGGCCTGACTCCTTGGCTCAGGCTGGGTCTGGCTCTGGCTCCGTGGATCCCATCATCAGCGTCAGAAATGATCTACCGAGCACTCACTGGCTCTGGTGGCAGAGGTACAGAGCCAGAGGGCAGGGTAAAGGACAGAGCAGGGGGGGCATCCCTGTGTCCTCTGTGGCCAGCATGGCAAGCATCTGGTCCCACTTAGGAATTTGTTTGACATTTGAGTGGACCCCAAAGCTCGTGTGGTTTTGGAGTCGTACAAAGCATTCAAAATAAATTCCTGCAGCTTGCAAAAGCTGAGACTCATTCCTGGCCCTTTGGCCCAACCTCCCAGGGAGCTCCTCGAATGTCCCCCCAGCCAAGGGCTGTGCCATTGCCGCAACCTTGAAGCCTCTTTGGACCACTGCCTTCAGCAGCTTCCAGGCTCCATGACGGCCTCCTTGCCATCAGGCCCAAGCACCGGGTTCTGGGGAAGGGGCTGGTTCTCATACCCGGGTTCCTGAATGGGTACCCACCCATTTGTAAGTCACTACCCCTTGTGGCATCGACATGGCCTCTTAGAGGCCTGGGAGGTCTTCAAAAGGAAACAGGCTGCACGCTCTGGGCATTTTCTAAGAACCAGGGCCCGCAGAAGCCCAGATAACATGGACAAAGGGGCCTGCCTGGCTGGGTGGTCATGGCATGGAGCCCTGCCCGAGGAGGCCCCCTGAGCCGGCTGTCACCTCAGACGACCTTAGGATGGCTTTGCTGCTGATGGCCCACGGCGGAACCCTCAGGGCCATCAGGGCCACAGTGAGGACTGGCCAGAATCAAAGGTTGTCAGGTGGCGGGGGTGAGGGAGCAGCTTGGGACTGGGAGGGTACTCCAGGGACATCCAGGTTTCAATGAGGGCCTCTGAGGGTCCTTTTTAGGCCAGTGTATGAGTCTTGGGTAGAGGGCCAGGGAGGTGGCCAGCTGGGAGATGACCGTTCAGTGGGCTCTGGCCAGCTACAGAGAGCGAATGAGCCTAGCCAGCTGGGCTATATGCTCAGTGGTTCTGACCCCTTGGAAGGTACCACTGAGAGATCATATGAGCCCAATATTGCAGGCGACGCCACTCAGCAAACATTAGTCCAGCATGCATCATCATTGCCCAACACTTGAGGACACTTCTAGCTAACAGCATGGGACAGTTGCTATTCCACCTGGGACAAATCTGATCATACTAATCCTTTTCTAAAAATCTCCCATAGCTCTCCATTGGCCTCTCCAAAGCTAACCAGGTTCCCACCTGCCTCTGCAGTCTAATTATCCCAGTGGCCACTCCCTGTCTCCATGACCATCCACAACCAAGGCTGTGGTCCTCCAAGGATACCAAGTGTGTCATCTGTCAAGTGTGTCTCTGTGGTCACATTTTGATGCCTTTGCTCAAGCCTCTCTCTCCCTAAAATGCCTTCCCTCTCTTCTTTGGCAATTAAAATCTTTTGCACTCCAAGTCTTCCAACTCAGTTGTTATCGCCCCTGACATCTACCCAGGGTCCCCCATTTCCTGTGATCTGTTAGTGCTGATTGTCTCAGGATGCTGGTTGCATGGGTCTCTGCTTAACTATCTTGAGGTTTCTTTCTGAGGTTATTTTTTTGTTGGTTTTTTGGTTTGTTTGGTGTTTTTTTTCTTGGTGCCTCCAGAGATTAACACAGTGCCTGATACATGCAATACATTTAATACTTCTTTGTTTCACATAATCTAGTGTTTCCCAAAAAGTGGATGAGCAACACTGAGGGCAGGGAAGTGGGTTTTAGGTTTTCACAATCACAGCATTCAAAAATCCTGAGTCACATGGTGAGGAAGTGATTCCCACTTCAGTGATCTTTCTAGCCTGATTAGGTCAATGAAAAAAATCTGTCTGATGTTGAGTCTGCAAGCCAGCTCCTTCTCCCGACACTTGCCAGTCCCCCTTTTCAATAGGGAGAACACATCACAGGGTTGAGCTTCTGAAGATAATGGTGTCTGACTAGAATTTGAGAACATTTTGTCTTTATTTAAATTTTTCTACAGTTATCTTCTCTTCATGACAAGCGGAACTATTTTCAACTCACGATAGTGATACAAAGTTTCCTAGAAAATGAATTTATTTATGTAGATAAATGAGTCAAGCACTGTTTGTAATAGCAAAAAAAAAAAGGTAACTCATCTAAATGTCCAAAAATAGAAGGATGGATAAATAAACTGTGGTATATTCAGGCAGTGGAATAATATAAAACAGTTCAAATGAATAAACTTGGGCTAATTATAGTAACATGATTAAATCTCAAAAATCTAATGAGGAGGGGGGAAAGCAACTCGTAGAAGGATAATGCAGTGTGGCATCACTTATCTATGTTTAAAATATGCAAAACAAATTGTTATTTTATGGATGCATGCATCTATAGTAATAGTATAAAAACATACATTGAAATCATAAGTAAATTTAGGGGGAGATGGAGGAGAGATGAAGGCAGAGATGAAAGCAAATTTATAGAGGAAACTTCAACTAAAAAAAGTCAGAAGCAAAATATGCCAAAATGGACCCATGGACCAAGCCAAAGTGGGGAATGATTGAGGGAGGGAGGTGGGGAAGGGGTGCAGGGGAAAGTGGCGGCTGGAAGGTGGAGATAAATGTATTTGAACAAAAAATTAAAATTAAATAAATAAATAAATAAAACTAAAGGATAGATTGAGTTTTAAAAAAATGCCAAAATATCAAGGTTTGCTAAAGCTGGATTATGAGTTATATTATATCCAATACCTTTTTGTGTGTTTGTACAAAACTTCATTATATGAAATACTTTAAAATAAATAAAACACAAAATCTGGTTATTTTAACAGTACATAAATTTAAACAAAAATAATACAGCAAGAGATAAAAAAGGGAAACATTATGAAGGTGATATGCCTTGAGGCTAGTTCTAGAAACCCTGAATAATGGCTTCAGAAGTCCCCTGTAGACTGTAAATTTCATTACTTCGGGAACTGTGTCTGATCTGGTTTGTTGTGTGCAATATATCCCCACTGCATTGTAAGTTCCATGAGGACAGAGACTGTGTTTGCCACTGCTGTATCCCCATCACCCATCACAGTGCCTGGCATATAGGAGGCCTTCCAAATACATGAATGAATAAACGAATGAATGAATGAATGAGTGAGTGAATGAATGATCTCCATCAGTAGTGATGTCATTCTAAGATTCACCAGCAGGTGGCACTTGGTCCTTGGCCCTAAGGAACCTGCAAGGCAACTGCCAGAGAGGCCAGCCTGGCCAGGAACCATTAGCGAGAACGCACCTGGGTAGAGAAAGCTCATTAACAAGACTGCCACTCTACCCCTCCCCAGCTAGCTTGGAGCAGCTGGCTGGAGTGCCAGAGAACTCGCCCTTTATCAAACCTGCAGAAAATAATCTGGGGTAGGAGCCAAAGCCAGCATGTGATAGGATGTATGCACCTGCATACAGCAGGTGTCTGTGGGTGGCAACCAGCCCATGTTCTTACACACCTGTGCACATCTGTCAGCCTTACTGTGGTGACCATCTCCTTTGCTCATCACTGCCTCATTCCATGACTTCTAATAGTGCACCCTCCCTCCCCTGCGCTCTGCTACCCCACCTTCCTCCTACCCCCACCTAAATGCCTACAGTATAAGCTCCTCCATGATCTGGCCCAACCTATGGTTCCAGCCTCACCCCCATGGCCCCACTGCACACAGGTGCAGTCCTGTCCCCAGGCCAATGGCAACAGCGAGAAGCCCTTGTCCTCGGGCAGTGCTATACGTCTGGGCCCCATTCCCGCCACCTCCCCTCTGCCTCCTCCCATGCTGCCCGTTGGGCACCAGGGGCTCCAGCCCACAGAGCCTCCGTGTCCTCTGAGCTCCTCAGCCACAGTTGTCCCATTCCTTTTTCCTCACCATGAAGCTTATGGTACTAGAAATCACATTCCCTGGACCATATCTGTTTGTTTCTCCAACTCAGTTATAAGTAATTGAGTTGCTCTTCTGGCAAGAGCAATGCCTTTGTCTCTGGGACCCATCCCCTATCCCATGCTCCCCACACTTGCTCTCAGGAAGTATGTCCTCACTTGCACACGTCAGGAGGGGAAAAAGACTGAAACGGCAGGGGCTCCGTTAACAGTTGTTGACTGATTCTGCGTGTAGACGGCTTGGCAGTGCATGGGTCTACCCTCCGCCTGCTCTAAGCTCGGCCTTCCGGCGAGCCGGGAGTTCATTCACTCATTCAACAGGTACTTAACGGGCACCACACAGGTACGCAGCACTCTTCTAGGCACTGGCAACACAATGAACAAAACAAAGCCTCTGTTTTCATAGAACTTACATTACCGTGGGCTGGGAGACCAGACCATAAACACAGAGAGAGAAATACAATATGTCACATGGGAATAAGTGCTATGAAGAAACATAAAGCAGGGTCAAGGGAGGGCGGGTGGGGCAGCAGTCAGAGAAGGCCTCTCTGAAGGAAGCGAAGGAGCCCTGCTGAAGGGTGAGAGAGGCGTGCAGAGCCAGGAGAAGAGGCAGTGCAAAGGCCCTAAGAACATCCTGGAGAACGCAACTGCGGGGACAGGAGCCTTCCTGCTGTGCACCAGAACTAAACCCAGCTGGCAAATCGGGCCCGGGCCGAGAGATCTGCCAGGTTTCTGGCTAGCCTCCCGATGGGGCCCCCACCCGTTCCTGCGCTGCCCAGGGCTCCCCTGTCCTCCACTCCGGAGACACCTGACATACCCAGGCAAGGCAGAGAGCCTGGCAGCCTGGGTGATCCCTGACCGGGGAGCCTCCCGGTGCTGCGAGGGCGCCCCCCGGCGGGCAGTGGGTGGTGCCTGGGAAGAGGGAAAAAGTAAATCACAGGGCTGGGAAGAGTGCAAAGTAGCTGAGGCGCGCTGGCACTTAGCTGCACAAGCGGACACACAGATGCTCTTATCCCACGTAACTACGCCGGGCGCAGGTTTCCTGCCCAAAGTGCCCGTGAGCCAATGCCTATTCCCCCGTCCAACCATCCGTGTACCCAGGCCAACCTGCGCCCAACACAAACATTTGTTTGTCCCCATGCGCAGGTTTTCCTGCCAGGCTCCTGCCCAGAAATGCATCTCCTTTCGCACTCTGGAGCCCCCGACATCTTCCACCTACCCGCGCTCTGCGCCCCCTCAACTTCCACTGGGTCTGAAGAGCCTGGAACGCCCACCCCGCTACCCCCTCCCGCTCCCTCTCGGACCCGACAGCACAGGTCAGGCTGAGGCGGGTGAATGCAGAGGCGCATTAGGAAGGGATTTAACGTCGGGTCTCCGAGAGATGGTACGGAAGAGTGAAGACGGTGTTTCTCTTTCCCTTCAGCTTTCTGAAAGCGGGTCACATCTCCAAGCCCCGGCCCCCTGTTCTTTCCCCGCAGTACCGAGGCCAGAGGATAAAGGGCAGAGCCCAGCGCCCTCTCTTTTCGCCTGCACAGCCCTCGAGGGATGAGCGCACAGCCCCAGTCCTCTTTCCCCAAACCCCACCCCGAGCCCCCTTGCTTTTCTCTCCAGTGCTCACCCCGTGAGCCGCCTTCGCGGCGGAGTTGGGGGCGCAGCCCCCGGTCGCTGCTGGGTCCCAAAGCGCGGGAGAGCCGGGGCGGCCCGTGCCCGGGGTGCGACCTGCTGCTGGCCCAAGGGACTGCTTCTCCAGGTCTGCGCAGGTGGCCTGACTCGCCGCGGCTGCTGCGCGCGGGGCGGCCTCCTGGCCTCCGTCTCGGCGGACCTCCTGGGGCTCCCCCAGCCGGGTTGGGCCAGTTCGGCAGGCAGCGAGCCCGCGACGGGCGCGTCCTGCTCCCGGAACAGACTGTACACCTTGGCTGCAGCCGCTGCGGGATGGCTGCCCCCGGGGTGCCACAGCCGACTCGCGTCCCTGTCAGCCGGCTCGTATCTTCCCACTGGGTACCTCTGAGCATGACCCACGTCCACGAAGAGAGCCAGGGTGAGTAGTAGAAATCTCCTCCACGGGTTCCACCGGGCGCGCCCCAGGCAGGGGGCGGTGGTCGGCGGCCTCATGGCGCTGGGGCCACTGGGGAGCAGTGTGTGCGGGGAACAGTCCGGGGAATGGCAGACGGTGAGCCCCACCGCCCGCGGGTTACGCTTGGGTCCCCTCCTGACGGCCGGCTTCTCCTCGTCTAGGGGGCCCCAAGTCCGACTGCAGGCCGGGCTCTTCCCCGAGCGAGGGCTCGGCGGCGGAGGGGTCCGGGGCTGCGCGCCCTGCGCCTGGCGTCCGCGCTTGGTCTCCAGCTGGGCGCGCGCCGCTGCTGTACCTTCGCGCCTTCTCCGCGTCGCTATAGCCTTCGCAAGGGGAACTGGAGGGTTTTTATTTTTGGAAACCTCTCTCTGTTTTTTCGTCTCTTTTATCCACACCATGCCCCCTCCTCGGAGGGACAGCTCAGCCCCCTCATTACGGGAGAGGGAAAGAGGAATTCCAGCAACACCCACTTTGGCACCGGGAAGCGAGCGGGCGGCGTGGGGGGTTAACCCGTGAGTAGCTGGGGGTGGCGCAGGGCTGACCCGAGGGCTGATACGGCAGATGCCGCCTGCTGGAACAGCGGCACCGAAGCCACCTTTCTCCAGTCCTGGGCAATCTCGAACTGCTGACATGTCCCGAATTTATCTCCCGCCCCTGACCTCAGCGAGAAACTCTGGATTGGATGGCCAAGGCTGCAGCCTTGAAGGTCTGAAGGAGGCGGGGAGAGGTACCAAGAACGGCGTGACAGAAAGAGGATCGACCCTGAGGACAGACTCCCAGTCCCTTCACTTCTAGCCCTGGCCATTGGGGACGTCTGCCCGGGTGCAGGCCAGCTCTGGGACAGCGCGGGGGAACTCTGGAAGGTCGCTTTCTGGCGGGAGCGCTCGAAGGTCGCCTGGAAGGGGGGCGCGCGCCCTCTAGTGGAGTTGGCCCCGTCCTTGGCCCTCCTGAAGCTCGTGGAGCGACCTGCTACTGCCAGCCGCCTTCGCTCTCCGTTCTTGTGCCCTTCTTGTTGTGTCAGGGTCAAGTCTGATGGCGGACCCTGGAAAGAGTGTCCTCTCTTTCACAGAGGGTATATCTGGAATACACAAGAGGATACAACCTCAACTCCTGACCTTGACCCACAAAGGCCTATGTGACTGGCCCCCCTATCTGATCTGTCTCCCCATTAACAAACCAAGTTAATGCCCACGTCCCTGCCCTGAAACGCTCATCTCCAAGATGTTTACAAGACTAACTCCTCATCACTTCTCCTCTGGGCTCAGACATCACCTCCTAGAACGTCCACCTCCGACCCTTCCGCGCCCCCCAATCCCGAGCAGCCCTCCTCCCACTACCAAGTCGTCACTTTCTAACACATCAGCCTATTTTATTTTCATGGCTCTAATGACTAGTGGGAATCATCTTATGTATTCGTTTGCTTGTATAACTGGTTTGAATGGGCTGAACCTGAAGACATCGGGTCTTAAAGATAATCAGGAAACAGCTCTATTTTTCTCCCCTCACTGCCTTCAAACACATTATGGTGAATTTACTTTCCCCGCCCTTAATCTCAGCGTCTTTGGCTTGCCCTTCCCTATCACAAGAATAGTTTCATTTCTATAATTAAGACCAATTTTTAGGCACTAAAAAGTCTGGTCCTGTCCAAATCAAATCCTTATCCAATTTAATCAATGGCAAATCCAATTCAATACTCCTCCCTGCCCCCCATGGGACTGTCCCTTGGCTCAAGATCCTGTAAAGGGGAGAGTGGAGTGTGGTCTGTTTTTCCGGCCCTCCTTTTCTGCGATGGCTTCTTCTGTGTCAGAGTCAGGGGAGCGAGGTATTAGAGGAAAAGTGATCAAGTCTGATGTGACAGGTGCCACAGCCTTGTCTGGCAGGTGCCACATGCTGCTCTCTCATGGGCACACGTGTGGATTCTTGGGAGGCTCCCTGCAAGACCTCCACCCTGCCCTGCTGTGTAGCAAAGCACTCACTGGCCAACCTCTTGCAGACCCTCCGATCCTCTGCCCCTCATGGACTTTCCCATCCATCCCTGCAAACCCAGGGTGAGCCACTGCTATAAAGGCCACTCCAGCCAGGCTCCACCATCAGAATTCTCCAGACGGGAAGTGCCCCCAAGTCTCTTCATTCCTGTACATCCCCAATTCCTAAAGACATATGTTGGATTCTCGTAAGAACTTTCTCGCTGTGCTTTGGTGCCTTGAGGTGCTTGCAGCTTCCAACTCAGCCGGAATCAATGGAGGGAGAGTGACGGGGAATCATGTTGGTTTCCTCTCCTTGAAAGCCCCCAATCTCTGTGATGGGTTCTCTTGGAACCCTCTTTACTTGGTTTGCACTGGGAAGTACCCTTGGGAAATCTCAGCCCTGTCTACTAATGCAACGGCTCTCTACCTCAACACTTTCTTCAGTCCCTTTCCTCTGTAGACTGGTACTGAGGGATGTGGCTTGAGAGCTGTGGAACTTGTTCTGCTGTTAGTAAAATTCATAGTATTTCTCTTTGGAATGTGAGAACCTGTAAGTCTTATTGTTCTACACTTGTGGCTTCAGCAAAAATTCAAGACTACAGGAAAAATCCTGTTCAACAACTGAAAAAAATCATATTGTCTGACTTCCCAAGCCACAATGATAGCTCTAAAGCAATGGATATCTTGTCTTCCTGGTTCACCAACATTTCCCTAGAACCTAGAACAGTGCTTGACTCTGATAGACAGCCAGAAAATATGGGTTCAGTGGATGGCTAGCTGAATGAATGACAGAATAATCCCGTGAAGTAGGGAGGGCTGGTATCATTAGACCCATTTTAAGAGAGAAAAACTGGGTTCCTGGAGGTAGTTCCTGACCCAAGTTCATGTGCCTCCTGCCTCAGAGCATGGCCCTAAGGATCTCCTTGAATTCCCTGCCTTGGGTTTTGGGATGAATGCCATCTTGATTCCCAGAAAGCTCAGCTCTCTCCCGGAAACATTGCTCCTTCCCAGCTCTGGGAAAGACTGAGCCCCGCACTGCGTCTCCTTCCCTGCTACCCACCCAGTTCTTTAGTTCCCCACTCCTCCTCTCCCCACTAACTGCCGGTTCCTTCAGGAGCTCTCCTCTCCATCCCTCAGCGCTCACCTCAGATCCCCACGAGACTCCCAAGGCCAGAAACCTTGGCGTCATCTTCGTCCCTGAGTTATTTTTTCCTCCCGTGTGTCCAAGTCATTATTACTGCTCCGTCTCCTCCGTCTGCACTTCTGGAAGTCTGCCGCCCATTCAGCCTCTCACCGCTTGGCCCCGGCCAAAACCTTCAGGCAGACACTCTTCCCTCCCCACTAGGCACCCCTCCCACTCCTTGGTGAGTACAAATGGTCCTTGGAAATTCCCACCCTGTTCCCCTGGGAGCCCATAACCTGACTAATCTACTCTAAGGTGGGCATCTCCTGCTCATCCCATCCTAGCGCTACCCTTCTGTCCTGTCTCCCGCTGACTCCCCATCCCTCCCTCTCCCTGTAACTGTTGGAATCTGTTGATGCAGCTCTTCAGAATCTCCAATCCCATAAACACTTGAGGGGGTGTTTCTCCTTTTTTTTTTTAAGCTGCCAAAATTTATAGAGTCTACTACAGTTCAAGCACTGCATTAAGCATGCTATGTAAATTGACCCATTGAACCAAATGAAGGTGGCATCATGATTTCTACCCATATAAAGGAGGAAACTGAGGCTGGGCATAGCTACTGGCTTGCACAGGCGATCAGTAGCAGACACAGGATTCAAACTTTGGTCATTTCCCACCTGAGCCCAAGCTTTGAAGGCTGCACCATCTTGCCTTATCCATGGGCTTGTGACTCTGTAGCCCCCCTCACACTGAAGTGGTATCTTTCCCAACCACCTCTGCTGCTGTCACCACACAAGTACCTCGACCGCACCTCCCTCAATGCCCTCTTCCCTTCCCTGGGGACATGGGGTTAGAAGAACTTTCTGTCTCCTTCTACCCTCCCTGCCGAGTAGAAGGAGAACTGCTAGCTGTTTCCGGCATGGCCCCTGACTCACCGTGTGTCACTCTCTTCCCACCTAATGAGGCACAGCGTGCCACTAAGCCTGCTTGCTCAGCTCTTGGGGCTCAGGAGAGAAATCACCGCTGGAAAGCCCTGCAGAGGAAGCCCCAAGGGGCTGGTAAGAAGATGCCAGGAGGGAGCCTTTGCCAGGACATGGACGCCGCGAGTGGGGATGGTAGTCTGCTGGACACCCAGGGCAACCTAATTGTTTTCCCATGTCTTGCTGGAATAATGCTGGCAGCCAGAAAGCTACCAGAACCTGAACTAATTTGGTAAATAAGGACCAAAAGCAAGGACCGCATTTCTGCTCCCTTTGCTGGGACCCAGACTCCCGACAGAATTCCAGGGATTTTTTTCTTCCTTGGAAGTGACTGGACCTCCAGCCCTGAATTCCTCTCCCCAGGAGAGCTTGTTCCCCTGCTCAGAACAAATAACACATTTCCTGGTTAATCAGTGGGCAGAGCAGCTGAAGGAAAGGTTGATTGGGCCCCAGCTTTCCAGATGGAAGAGGCTCAGGGGCTGGGATGTCTTTGTCCAGAAATCGGGCAGCTGGGACCCCTGCACTGTGCAGCCTCCCCCTCCAGTTCGGAAGATACAGGCTGTATGACCTTGTCTCCCTCCTACACGAGGTCTTCAAAACCCACAGAAGCTGCCAAGACCACTCCACCTCAGACACTGTGGCCTGGCATCACCCCCAGAACTCACAGCCACCCTGCCCTGGACCGCCGGTGCTGTCTCCTCGTGTGAGCACGACTGTTTCTGTCTTCTGCAAACTGAGCTCAGCGCTTGGCTTCTATTTTCTCATCTGAAGATAGAGATAATGGTGCACTTCTTGCCATTCCTGCCTTCAGGGCAAAGTGGATAACCAGCCCCACCTACCCAGGAGGGGAGGGGCGTGGAGGGGATCCGTTACTGCCACTCCATTCGCCAGAGGATATTTCTTTCTTTCTTTGCTTGTTTCCTCTTTTTTTCCTCCCTACCTTCTTCCTTTCTTTCTTCCTTTCCTTTCTTTTTCCCTCCCTCCCTCCCTCTGTCTTTCTTTCAAGAAAAGAGGACAGGTGGTTCTTACAGATCTAACGTTTTCAGAATACACTAGAAAACCTGATTTAAGGGTTTGGGACTCTAGTCCAGACATTTAATTAGTTACTTGAACATATGCCACTCAGAAAACTTTATTTTCTTTTGGCCCATGTAAATATATCTTTAGACTTTTTTAAAAACTATTTTTATTGCATATTTCCCTTTCTTGATTAATTCTCAGTATGAACTTTAAAAAGTTATTTTTTGTGTGACTTGACAATAAAATGAATAATAAAGCTGTCTCAGATAGCCAGTGGATATTTCTTGAGTGCTTAAACTGTACCAGGCACTGTGCTTAGTATTTAAGAGACATTTTCTCATTGAATCCTCACAATCTTCCTCCTGAAGGAAGGATTATTATTTCATCATGTAGCAGATGAGGAAATGAAGGCTCAGAGAGGTAAAATGACTTGCCCAAATGGCAAAGCTGGTAAGTGGCTACACTAGGGTTCCTTCCTGGTTTGTCTGGTTCTAGACACTAACCCCGTGCCACTAACCTCTAGACACTACCCTCTAGGGGAGCATTTCTCTGGAAAATGCAGCTCCAGCTGCCATTCTCTGAAACAGAAGCATCACAGCTGTTCATGGGTGCGGTCGAGGGTGCAAATGCTGTCAGAAGTTAGCCCCTCCAAGCCCATCCCACCCTCCTTGCACCTATTTACAGCTAGGGGTCCGCTAGCTCAAGGGCAGACGAAAGTCATCACGGTGAGTTTCAGTGAATCTGATTCCCACTCACCAAGGAGAAGGAACGAAATCAAGTTTGCCCTACATTAAATAATTTTCAATTGCTGAGTAAGGCTCATCTCAACCCTCAGCTTTTCTCTTTGGACAGGAGAAGTGACAAGAACAGAGCAGCAATGTGGCCCTGTGTGGTAGGCATTATAGTTCCCATTTCATGAACCCAGAAGAGTGAAGTTTCTTGCTCAAGGTTATACAGCTAGGAGCCAGGCCAGCATCCAACTAAAAAGTCTGACCGGCTCCAAAGTCTGTGCTGTTTTCACTACAGCACACTGTACTCGCTCCAGGATGTCCTGCAATAATGTGAAATGGGCAGCTCTTCAAATAACTGATTTCACTTGTTTCCCTTCATTTCCAGTCCCTGATACAAGGGTGTGTTGATATGAAAGTCCTGTACATTTAGGTAAAGCTCAGACAACATTTCCTTCTTACCTACATACATGCCTGCAGCCTCTGGCTGAAGTGGGATCTTCCAGAACTCCTGGCGACCGAATCATAACTTCCCCCCAAGCAGAGTCTCAAAGACCTGAGCAGGAAAACAATGTGAGCCGACCGGAAGGCCTCCTTTTAATTCCCTCCAGTAAGACCACCGGGGCTTCAAGTGCTCTGTGGGGTGGGAGGCTGTGTGGATGGGAAGGGATCTCATTGTACTATCCCTTTGGAATCTCCAGGGAGAAAGTCCTGTGGGCTGAAGGATGGTGAGATCAATCCTGGAGTCTGGAATGGCCATGCAGGAATTTAAGGACAAGGTGAGCAGGAAGCAACTTCCCTTGGCTGTCGTTGGGGTCTTCCAGCCTGTCCCCACCTCGGCTTCTGGCTGGGACACAGTAATGCCCCTCACAGCCCAAGGGATAGAGATTGTGAGGAGAGAACAGGGACTGTTATAGGGTTTTCCAGAGAGGCCAGTAAGCAACCTCCCACTTACTCTTCATTATCAAGGCTGAGAAAGGGGATGACACCTCTGCCGTCATCTCTTGACCTCCATTTTCCCCTGGATCGTATGTGGACAATGAGGACACTCCATGATGTTTGCCCTGATGGCTCCCAAGCCCTTAGAGACAGTCCCAGGCCCTAAAACCCCCCATGACAGGGCAGAGACACCAGGCTGGAGGGGTAGGTGCAGCCCAGTCCCAGCCCGTCTGCCGTGACTCATTCCTTGTTTCCGTCCACTCTGGTCTGAGCGCCTTGGCCCAGGGGCCTCCAGGAGGTTGTAACACAGGCTGGCCCCTGGCCCATCAGGGCTCAGCAGACAAAAATTAAAGATCTCACTCCTCAGGAACTCACACAGACAGCAGAGGCATGCTCTGTGCTCTGCCTTACCAGACCAGACCTCAGGCCGGAGGAGGCTGGAGGCCAAGGCAGGAAGGAAAGGCGTCCCTGCTCCTCCCCCTACTCTGTTCCCCCCACCCCCGCCCCACACCCAGTCATGGAGCCCTGCCCCTCCCCCTCCCCAGCTCTCTTCATTCCCCTGAGGTCCTTGCCTGGAGAGGGTCCTGCTCCCAGCACCTCCTCAGCTCCGCTCCACTCCTCCCCCTACTCTGCCCAAAGACAGCAGTGAAGGGGCAACAGACTTGTGAACAACTAGCATAATTTTCAGGCAGCATTTAGGACAAGGTCTGATCAAGGCAGGGAGCACAGACTCTGGGTATAGCTCACCTGTGCCCCCAGGGTCTCCCTCCTTGATCGTGCCCCTTCCCCTCCTAGAACCTCAGCTTCCTCACCTATAGAAAGAGAGGATTTTACAGATAAACTCAAATTCAGTGTCAGCACTAGATTCTGATTTGAGGAGCAGACAGACGAGGGGTGGGCTTGTCCGTGGTCATGTGACTGGTTATTGGCAGCACCGGCACTTGAACCAGGGTCCCCTGACTCCCAGACCTCTCAACTCTTTCTCTTTCAACTCCCCACAAGAAGATGGGAGCTATTTGGCCATCTTGGCCAGGAAAGCCATGAGTGGCCGTGCTGTCAGCAGCAGGGCCTCTGAGCCTGGGAACATATCTGACAGGGTAGGTGTGAGTGCCAAAGCCGCTGGTGGAGAGGGATGGGGTTGGGAGCCAGGGAGGGTGTATTAGAGATAAGCTGTCAGCATCTCCCCTCTTCCAGTTGGCAAGAAGAAACAGAGAAGTGTCCATGATGATTGAAAGGAAACAGTCCCCATTTCTGATTGAGCCATTTTTCCATGAAGCACTAGCGTCTGTCTGTCTGTCTATTTGTCTCTCTCTCTCTCTCACAGACACACACAGTCATAAACACACACACAGACACACGCAGACACACAGACACCCCACCCATGTCTAGTTGATGAAACCTGCCACCCAGGCCTGTCTCATGACGTGTATGGTATTCTCAGGTGCACTATTTTGGTGTGGCCTGCAAATCCTTTTGCTGACTTGGGTGCCTCTGAGCACCTGCCTGCCTTCTAATGCTCAGCCTCTTTGTCTGGGAACACGATGCCCTCCATTCCACAAACTTTTTCTGAGCACCTACTGTGTGCCAGGCACTGAGCCAGGCATGAGGATGGGTAGATTAGCCTCGCTGCCTGTGCCACAATAGGGGAATTACTGAAGAACTTCCAGGCTCAGTGAAGAACTGCCTGCCGTGTAGGGTGGGGTTTGGCTAGGGAGCATCTCTCAGGGAGTCCTGACTTCCACTGAGGTTAAGGGAGAGTTCACTGGGTAGGGGAGGGGGACATGCCAAGGAGAGGCACTGTGTATGCAAAGACATCAGTGTAAGACAAACTTGGGGCTATTGAGGGAAAACAAGTAGCTTATGTAGCTGAAGTGCCAATAGGAACAGGGGTTATGTAAGGAGATAGGACTGGAAGTGTAGGTGGGGGTCAATTTATGGGGGCACTGAGCTCTAGTCAGCTCCTTTTCCCAGAAAGATGGACATGTTCCCCACACCCAAGCTACCAGCTGACCTCGGAGGGGACAGATTATTTATCTGGAATTCTGAAACTGGTGTCCTCCAGTCTATAGCAAGGAGATTTGTGTGGGGACAAAGCGCCATCAACCCACCCAAAGCCGTTCCAAATAAACGCCAATTGATGTAAAGCCAGTGAGCTTGCCTTGCTTAAAAGCAACCCCCCAGCCCTGCCTGGTGTGGCTCAGTGTATTGAGCACCGGCCTGTGAACCAAAGAATAGCAGGTTTGATTCCCAGTGTAGGGCACATGCCTGGGTTGTGGGCCAGGTTCCCAGTAGGGGGTTCTTGAGAGACAACCACACACTGATGTTTCCCTCTCTTTCTGCCTCCCTTCCCTTCTCTCTGAAAATAAATAAATAAAAATCTTTAAATAAATTAAATTTAAAAAAATTTTTTTAAAAAGCAATCCCCCAGCCCTGCTTCTCACTAGTCTATTCCTCCCCACATGGCTCTTCTTTTATAGAACAATGAAGCTGCCAATGTGGCAGGTCTGGCCTGGTCTCTGGAGTCCTGCTGCCATAACCCACCGAACTGACTGTCCCTTCTTTCCCAACCCTTTCCCAGGTATCTCTACTGGCTGAATTCCCCACTTGCTCTGGACAGGTTCCCCTGGAGACTCAGTCCCCCAGTCAGGCTTCTGTCCCCTGTCTCACTCATACTTGGCTTCCCCTTTTTCTCCAATCACGCAAGTTACATCATGCCTAAGTATGATAATATACATATCCAAGCCCACCCACTCTGCTGCCACCTTCATCGCTTGACCCATAGATAGTGTTTGACCTCAGATAGCTGGGGAGTGCCTAGTGCATGTCAGCCATCATTTATTGAGCACCTCTTTGTCAGGCATCAGTGTTACTAAGAAGAATGAGGATTAGTCTCTCTCCATAAGGAACATCCAGTGTAGTAGAAAAGGCCGCAACACCGGCCATAGCTGCAACTGAAATAAGCTCGGGGTACAATGTGAATACAAGGAGAGAACACTCCAGGATGGGTATATGGGATGCTTGATCAAGGGCTACCCTAGAGAAGATGCTATTTGAGGGGGTTCTGGAAGGCAGGGAAAGTCTCAGCCTGGGGAAGGTGGAAAGGATGGTGAGGTGGAGGCGCAGGACTGATCACCAGGGCCAAGTTTGCAAAAATTACACCACACCAGGCTCTACCCCATTTCCTTATTCAATGGGGTTTCTGATCAGAGAAATTTTACCAGATTTTTGAGAGATAGTCAGATGACATTCAAATGATATTCACTATGGATAGGCTGAGAAAATGTGGGGTCCACCATAATGCAGTCAGGTATGTATAGATGCTTAACCATTCTCCACATTGAAGAACAATGGGGGTCATTGAAATCTATGGTAGAAATGAGATAGGGCTGGGATTCATACAAGATTTCTCACTATTTGGATGAGGTCAGAGCATTTTTATCACATTTTCACATGACATGGAACTGGAGGAATATATGATGAAACTGGATGATAAAAGCAAGATATAAACTGATCTATATAAGTTGAGATTTAATAAAGATAAGTGAAAAAGTCTTGCATCTTGGTCCAAAAAAAGCAATAATTAAAGGATGAGGGATACTTGCTTTGACAGCAGTTCATGTGAAATGACCTTATGTGGGTTTTGGGGGAGATGAAGGGATTGTTGAAAAAGGAGATCCCAGTTAAACTACCAGTGTAAACTTCCAAAAGGTCTCGTACCATCTTGTATAAAATCCAAGACTCAGAACAGAGAGGATAATAGTGTACTCCAAGCTGTTAAGATGCAGTTTTGTGTTTGATTCTGCTACCATGTTTTGTTTTAATTTTTTTTTAAAGATTTTATTTATTTATTGACAGAGGGGAAGGACAGGAGAAAGAAAGGGAGAGAAACATCAGTGTGTAGTTGCCTCTTGTATGCCCCCTACTGGGGACCTGGCCCACAACCCAGGCATGTGCCCTGACTGGGAATCAAACTGGTGACCCTTTGGTTTGCAGGCCAGCACTCAGTCCACTGAGCCACACCAGCCAGGGCTGATTCTGCTACCATGTTTTAAATGGCGTATTACAATATTGAAGCGTGTCTACAAGAAGGTGACCTGAATGGAGATATATACAACCCAGAGGAGCAATCGAGATACTGGAGAAGAAAAATCTTGGTGGAGAAGAGTCTGGCAATCTTCACCTGTTGGCAGGATTATAAAGTAAGAGAGGGCTTCAGTTGTTCTATGTTTTCATTGTCATAAAAGGTTAACTGTAATAAAAACTCCCGAACAGTAAGTTTATGTTTGCATTCATCAAGCAGGGCTCTGATCCACGTGTTCATGCAAGGCTGAGGATCCTTCCACCGTGGAGCCAATATAGAGATCTTTCCGCCTTCTCATTCAGCCAGTAGATGGGTAATGAGGGGATTGCACATGTTTTTTGAAGGGCAATGTCTGAAAGAGGCAAACATCACTCTTTCACATTCCATTGACCAGAACACCATCGCATGGCCAGGTCTTAAAACAAAGGAGGCTGGAAAATGCAATCTGTGTGCCCAGGAGAAAAGGTGTGGATGGGGGCATTCGCGGACTAGACTTGGAAGAGACTGCCCCGGGAGTGAGAAGAGTTCAGGGCTTAGTATATACACCCAAAGACTTGCACACCAATAATAGAGATTTAGTAGCATTATTCATAAAAATCACAAATTCGTTATTGGCTAAATGTCCATCGACTGATGAATGGGTCAATAATAGCTGATATATCCACACAATGAAATAAAATTAAGCAATAAAAAGGAGTGAACTACCAACACATGCTATCACATGAATAAATCTTAACAACATTATATGCAGTGAAAGAAGCCAGTCACAACACCATACATTTATTTATATGAAATATATAAAAGTGAAAGCTATAAAGAGAGCAAATAGATTCCAGGGATAAAGGTTGGAGAAGGAGAGGAAAGAGTTAACAGTAAATGGGCACAGCAGGTCTCATTAAGAGTGATAAAAAATGTTGTAAGACTCATTTACCGTGATGGTTGCACAACCTGGTGATTTATTTAAAAATAAATGAATTGTACATTTGAAAATGGTTAATTGTGTGATATATAAAGTATGTCTTGATAACATTTTTTAGGTGTCAAGGTTAAAACAAAGAGTACTTTGAGACTGGGGAAAAGAGAATAATCCCGCAAAAGCAATAAGAAAGAAATATTCAAGCTGAAGGAGGAAGTGGCACAGAATCCAAAGAAAAATTAGATTTAAAAATTAGATTTAGGAAGACCTCCAAGGAGAGGCTGAATCTATGAAAGACCCAGGATTTTCCTAAAATCTCATTGCCTCTCTTTGCCCAAGGTCTCCTCTCCATTCTTGGCCTTGGGCTCCTCCTCTCAGACCTTGATAGTTGACCTTTGGGAAAGCAGAGGAGCTCTGCCTCCTGATACCCCAGGGGACCTCACTCCTGTTGTGCAGGAGCCTTCAGCCACTGAGGGCTCCCTTGAGCCACGAGCTTCCTCAGAGAACAACAGTCACACTGCAGACGTCTTTGCCAGGGTCAGCGCAAAGAACTGAGTCATCGTGGGAGATCAGAGGGAAATAGGCTGAAAGGCCAGAGAAATGGCATAACGGAGGAGCCAGCGCTCCTTTTTCAATAGGTGCCTAAAGGCCAGTCCTACAGCTGCCTTTGTGCCCGTGCCTCACATTTGTCCTACATCCCCCCAGAGATAAAAGATAGGAAGGGAAGGAAAGGGAGCAAGACGTTAAGCTCATGACAACTCTATGGAAGTTTCCTGAGATAGGAAGAGAAGAAGGTGGATCCACAATACAAGGAACACCCATGAATCAACCATCCCTTTAAAAAAATGCTATTATTTCATCTCTGGGAGAAAAAAAAAAGAAAAGAAGATGAAATGCAAAGGTATCTGCTCTCCAAAGGGAGCTGGGGACCCATTGTGTGAGTGGGTTCAAAAAGATGTTCATGCTGATTTCTTAACTGGGGCTTTGTTTGTTTGTTTAATGCTCTGTCTTAGTCACCCATCAGGAATGGCAATTGTGGCGTAGAAATGAAAAAACAACATTGAGAAGTTGGAAGAATCTTGTTTTCAAGGACTTGGAAAGCCGAGTGGAGCTTCTGCATGGCCCGACTTGCCAATGGCCGTGACTATAGCTGCTGGCCTTACTCCAGCATGAGCTCTGATTCCATGGCAGAGGAGAAATCCTTAACAGCCTCCACAGTGTACCTGAAAAAGTAGCACCGCCAGTGGCGATTCATCGGCTCAGCAAACATTTCTTGGCCATCTTCCTTGTGCCAGCCCCCTCACAGAGCTTGTGATCATTCATTCTGAGGTATGAGGGCAGTTGTCCCAGTCCAAGGCATATGGCAAGCCAGGTGGGTAACAGAGCTAAGTGTGTGCTTCTGAACCTGCCTCATGAAGTAAAACCCAGAGGTCTTTCTTTCTTATCTCTCGACACGGACCACAGCTGGAGGAGTGAGGAGGAAGAAGGAAGAGACAGCAACAGTTTGTGCTTCTCATTGTGCAAGTGGTAATACTGCTGTCTGGACTGCGGCATGTGTAGCCACAAGGGGCATCCTGTGTGATAAGTAACCAGGGCAACCGTTCCTAATCCCTTATCTTATGGCACAAAGAATCAGAATCAAGGGACCGGAGCCCAGGTCCCAGCACACAGGAGTTAAAAGAAGAGCGTGATAGGGGACCGTGCAAAGGTGGGCCCACAGCAGGGTGTCAGAGCCGAAGGGATCTCAGGGGGCCTCTAACTTGCAGCCCATCCACTCCCCCTCCATTCCCCCAACAACCACCCAGTATCACTCCCACAGCTTCAGCTGGATAGAATGTTCCAGGTTTCGCCTTCTCTGGTCTCTCCTTCCACATGCCCCAGCCCCAAGGGGCCCCAGGGCCTGGCAAGCTCATAGATGACTGTGTCCTCCGCTTCCACAGCACAAGTCAGATGCGAGCAGTGGCTTTAAGCTTTTGAAACCACAGCTCACAGTGCATCTTACAACACAATCCACTACACATGGGCATACATCTGTAACTGGAACAACTCACCCTTGTGTGCAAATGTGTTCTCATGTTTCCTATTACCTCTCGTCTATTTTTTAAAAAATTGCTGGTTGTGACTCACCACACTGATTTCACAACCCATGAATGAATTTCAATTCTTACCTAGGCCAGAGGTGCAGGCCCTGCCACCGGAGGACCTCCGAAGAGGCCAGATAACCTGAGGCAATTGTATCTGACCTCGGAAGAAAGGTCTTCAAACCCCTCAGCCCAGAGAAAAAGGAGGCCAAGGAAGACTTCACCGGGTCTTCATATACAGTAAGGTGTTTGCTTTGTTTGTTTAATGTAGAAGACAGTGTTTTTGTTTTGTTTTGTTTAGCATTTATTCTTTGTGCTTGCAGTGTGAAGAATTGTTGACTAAGACTGCACTGGAAATTATTTCAGTTCAGCACGAGATTTGTAGGTGAGTTTTTGCAGGGAGAAAGAACAAGAAGAGATTTTACACATTGAAAAATGTTCATGCGACATTTCCTTCTGTTAAAGGCAAGAAAGGGAAAGGCAGCCGTCCTTAAAAACTGATTAAATTCTTGTGGATCTGAGATGGTTTGAATGTTTTTTCCAGAAGCAGGGGACAATTAGATGGCTTGTGGAAGTCCTGTCCAGCCCTAGGAGCCATGACCTCTTCCGGTCGCCTGCCTATGGATTTTCATGCTGGCTTGGTGTTGGCTGAGGAGGCTTGGGCTAGATCCATGGGATCCTTGAGCAGAAAGGCCTCCCCATTTCCAGACCCTGGAAAGAGGGCCAGCCCAGGGGAAACCAGAGAGACAGTGGGAGAGAGAGAGAGAGAGAACTCACTGGGGCAGGCGAGGGAAGGAGGGCTGCTCGCTGCATGCCAAGTGCCCTAGACTGGTTGGGAAACAGGGTGCTCAGGTAGGGGTGCAGTAAAGGCCCCACCCAAGCAGGGCTGTGAGCTCAGTTTTGGCCAGGGGGCAGGCCTGGTCCCTCCTGTACCTGCACTAATGAGCTGGAAGAGAAAGGAAATGGCCCAGTATGAGAAGGTGAGCCATGGAAGGCCCTCACGCCAGCTGGACTGGAGAGGAAAGAGAGTCTATCCCGTGTCCACACCCTGGTCTCTCAAGCTGGAGGCTGGAACTTCCAGGAGAAGGGACTTGGGCAGTGAGGACAGATCAGCTGAGGCTAAAATGAGACCTCCTGGGGGGAAAGGGATTAGAAAGATGCCAAAGGACAATGGCAAGGGAGTGCAGAGGCACCATGCCAACCCTGGGGGAAAAAAGGTCCCAGGAGGACTGTGAACTATAGCCATAGGCCCTCAGGAGAGAATGTGAACAGGAGCAAAGGCTGGATGGTCCAATGAATTTAAGAAAGGGCAGGCAGGATGGGTGAGTCCTCCCAGCCCTGCAGGGCGGCAGAAAGGGGCACAGCGTTCACAGGCTGTAAACACCAACAGGGACAGAGCTGGTCTGGGTCTGCAGCAACCTGGCTAGGCCTGGCAGGGGTAGGGCAGGGCCAAGACGGAGGCCTGAGCCTGGAAGTCTCTGCAGGGGACCATCCTCAGGTCCTAGAGAATGGGTCCCTTTGAGAGCCCCAGGGCCAGCTCTGAAAGCCACACTAGAGCCAGGAGCTGGTCACAGCCCCAGACAGGCCATTCTTGCAGGGGTCCAGGATCCTGGCATTTCTGCTTGGCACTAGGAGTGTGGGGGAGCCAACTTTGCCACCCAGCTCCACGGTGCAGCCAGGGCAGCTGGACAAATATCTATGGAGCATTCACATTAAACTTTCACATGCCGGATCCTAGAATCCCTCCCAATGGCTTCCACAGGGACCCTCATCCTCTCTCCATTTCTGGTACAGAAACTTTCTACCAGAAAAAAAACTTGTGGGTCCAATTTGACCTTCTGTGTGTATCTTGCTGAGCACCGGCTGAAGGTTAGAACCGATGTTGTGACCAGGAACACGTCATCTCCCATCTCGGGGCCTCAATTTATCAACCTGTATCATGAGGAGGAGACTGAGCCTATCCTGTACGCAGTGATTTTCCTTGGTTACAGCCCTTCGCCCACTCCGTGATTGACGTGGGAACAGCCCAAGTCAAAGCTGGACCCAGCAGGCAGGTCACCTTCTAGCCTATGACTAAGGTGAGCCTTGTTATTTTGTCTGCCCAGCATCCCTCCTCTCTCTTTTTCTGGTAACAGCAGCCCTTTTCCTTTAGGGAACTGGCCTTTCATTTTCTAGATCATTCTGATGGGGCAGCCAATTGCAATACCTGCCATGTGGTATTGCGTGACCCAATCTGGCAAATCAGATTTTCTCTCATGGTTTGACCCCTCCTCCCCACAATAATAATAGAACCATCCACTGGCGGCTCCCCAAAAAGATATACTCCAAGGAGTTCCTGGGGCCAAGAGCTCCATCGCTACCTAGATTCCTGACCTCCGTGATACCGATCCATTCTGTTCTTATTTCTATTGTTTCCTCCTAAAAATCTTTCTAGTTACCCCACTCTTTTTTCATGTACAAATTAGTCAGAGTCCTTCTTGTTTCTTGCAACCGAAGAACCTTAATTTATATACAAATCAAGAGGGAGGCCAGGTGGATTGGAAGCCTGGCCCTTCCTCCCTGCAGCACCGGCGCCCCCCCCACCCCCCGCCTCCCCCCTGTGGGCCCGGCGCACACTGGCTCAGCGTTCCAGTAGCACGGCTCCTGCTGGAGTCAATGTGGGGTAGAGTCTGTTTGCTCAACTAGACTGCGAAAGTCAAAACAAGCACGTTGTATCCCAGATACAAATGGCTCAGGACCTTTCACACTGTAGGTGCTCAGCTGCACTGAATCAAGATCTTACAGCTTGAAGCAAGTAACTCAGTGGGGACAAAACTTAAATGAATATCAGAGCTGATAGGTGGAGGGCAGATACAAACAGCTACTGAACAGACCAGTGCTGGGCCAAGGCAATTCCCGATGCACACAAGTGATGAGTGATGGGCAGAAGGGGCCAGGGCTCATTTCAGGGTGTTTGCGGGGAAGCCCGCTCTGTCCCCAAAGTCTTCCACCTCTTCACGAATACTTCCATTTCCTGACACAAGAGGCAAAGGACGTTCAGTTAACATGTAGACATAGGGCTGGGGATGCATCCACCCAGAGGAGAGCCAGACAATTCTTCATTCACTGTCAAGTATCAGCGATGGACATAGACCCTTTCCTGAGCACAGATCTCCATAGGAGAACGGCTGGGAGCAGAAAGGTTATTGGAGGCCTGGGAAACCAGGGACCAGGGCAGCTCTGGGGGCCTGGGTGGCAGGAACCCACGGGCTGCCTGGCTTTGGATGATTTCAAGCCAATCGCCTGCTGTGATCAGTAGTGACTTTACTCAGAAACAAATTTCCCACTAGAGAGTTTGATGGAAGCCCCTGAGGTCCTGGGGGTGGAGGAGTGGGACAAGCCCCATGGCTGACAGCCCTCCCAGGAATGCCTGAAATAGGAGAGGCGGAATTCCCTAAAGGGAAATTGGGTCTCTGTTATCCAAGGAAGAGAAAGGAGCACTGGTCATATGCATATAGCAGATGTTCACTACACATGGCGTATAGTTTAGAGAGGAGGGGCGTGATGGGGGGGATATGGGAATTTCCAGGACACTCTAGAATCTGCCATGGGGGCCAAGGCTCTTGCTCCAGCCCTGGATTTCATCTCCATTTTCCCCTCTAAAAGCAAGCCCAGGGAAAGGAGGCTGTTTTTCTGTTCTTGACAGCTCGATAGAATTGTCTCCTCAGCTTCTAGTCACTCTTGGCTCCTGCTACAGTAATTACCACCCACCTGTTCTCCATGCAAGAATTCACAGCCAGTGGACACACATCTGGCCTGCAAAAGACATGCTTGGAAGTCTCCCAGGCTGCTTGGAACAGGCTGGGGACAGCACGGGGTCAGCCACCCATTCAAAGGCAAGGAAACAGCTGGACTGAGAGCCATGGTCGCTGTGGCCTAAGTGGCTGTCCACCCCTCACCCCCCAGGCAGCTTGATGAATGTGGAACCGGTGGTCCAGGGATGAGCAACACCCCTGGGATTCACTGCTGGGCCCTGCCTTCTTCCTCCAGCACATTGTTGTCCTCCCCGGCCCCACCTGCTACTCTGGCGGTGGGGGAGGGTTGTTGTCCTGCCTTTCTTGCAATTCCTTTATTTTTCTTCCCACTACTGTCTACATTTCTCCCTTCTGAAGCACCCTGGGCTGCTCTGGCTGAGAAGGGGCCCAACCAGCTTCCCCCCTACTCCTATCCACACACACACCCCTTGCTTTGTAGCCTCTGAGGCCTCTGAGAACCTCGGGGCTTATTAGAACTTAGCTTTAAAACCCCTGATCAGGCCCTACTTGCCATTTTCAGATGAGAAGAGTGAGACTTGACAGCCATCCACCCCCAGTGCCCTCTCTGTTAACTGTGGGCACCTAACCCAGCCTCCCTAGAGAGGAAACTGCGGGGGTGTGACCTGGGGACAGGCACCAAGAACACTGACCATCTTAATGTTTCAAGAAGGAGGGGAGCAGCCACAAGAGCCAGACATGGGGGATGGAGGACGGGCCCCCAGGATGGGATTTTGCCCCTTGCCTGCCCTAGGTCCTCCTTCTCCCCTCACCCCCGCCCTCCCCCGCCCCCCCGCCATGCTGGGAGAGAGTCCCTGACCCCACTTGGCCCTTCCCCATCACTCACCCTGAGGCATAGGAAGGCCGCCTGCCAGAACAGCAGATCCCTCACAAGCTCTAGCCTCAACATTCCTCTCCACGGCGGGGGCGGGGGGGGGGGCGGGAGGGGGCGGGGGGGGGCAAGAGGGGTCAGATGTGGGGTATTTTCCCAAGCCCAGGGGGATACTTGCAGCTACTACCCCTGGCCAGACGGGCAGCTACCAGGGAAGGCAGGCTGGAGAAGAGAGCAGTCAGCTGGTTCTGGAAGCAGAGCTGCAAGGGGAAGGGGCCCAGGGAAGAGGGGCCTGAAATAGATCACCAACTTCAGCCCTGGGAAGTAGAAATAGAAACTGGTGATGGGAAGAGGAGGTGCAAGGCAGAAGTCAAAGCTGAGGCTGAGATTTTCCTGCCCCAACCCAGCTGGTCCTCATCCAACTAACTCCTCTGGGTTAGAGGGGGTCTGGCCTCTCTGGAGACCCCCACTGGCATGCCTGCTGCTCCTGGGGCAGAAGCCAAAAGCAGCCACAGGCCTGGAGACAGCAGTTGGGCCAAGAGCCCCCCAGTGGGGGCCAGGCAATGCAGACATTGCAGACCCCTTTGCAGCCCCGCAAGGGGACAAAGGTTAAGCAGAACCGCCAGAGAAGTTTCTGAAGATGAAGGCGGAGGCAGAGGCACTCGCCTCTGGGCCCCGGTCAGAAGGAGCTGCTGAGAGAAAAGCCTTTTGGGCCCTGGAATGTGGTTTCATCAGCCAAGGCTGGCCCGAGGCTGAATTGTGCCACAGTAGCCTCCTTCTCACTTCTCCCTTCTGCCAGTCATCTGGCACACTGCTCTGGGAGCGCTGGGCAAGGCGGCAGGTGCCAGATGCCTGAATTCAAGTTCTAACCGCTCCCCGTTGAAGCTGTGTGATCTTCAGAAAAGATCGCAAGCTCTCTGAGACTCCACTTCCCCTTCTGTAAAAATGGAACGAATAAGACCTACCTTGTAAGGCTGTTGAAATGAATGAATGAGAAAATGAAGGTAAAGATCTTAGCTCGTATTTAGTTAGTGGTGGCTACTCTGAATAGGACAGGGGAGAAGTAGGGGAAATGGGGAAGTATTAAGGACCTTTGAATTTTCAAGGTGGGTGCTTGATGAATGGGGAGCTTCCAAAATATGTAACCCCCATTTCCAACTAGAGGCTGAGCTAGATTGTGGGTGGCGTGGAGCTAAGTCAGGGAAAGTTATTCTGTATTTAAAAAAAGCTGAGAGAGGGAAGTCAGATCCCATAACACACGTCAGCCCAGAACCCCAGGCAGACAGCGTTTCCTTCGGAGGAAGGGCCGCTGTGCACTCTGTTGCCCCCTGGCAACCACTTAGCCCCTGTTTTCCTCGTTAAGTGTTAAGTGTGGCTGTAACCTGGACCCCTTTACGCTGCTGATAGAATGTCCAGGAACAGTTCAGAGTCCCGAAACACACAGCATTGGCCGCTTTCAACATCATCTCCTGATGGGGTCAACAACCTGCAGGGAGTTGGGACAGAGAGCAGCAGGTCCAGATTGGAAGCCAGGACCCAGGGTCCTCCCTGTGCACCCAATAGTGCTAATCACCATGACACCATGAAGCAGAAAAAGCTAATATGTATTGAGCACACACTATTTGACAGGCCTTCTGTCAATGTGATTAGGTTGAGGTTATCTGTTTTTGGTAAGAACACCACAGAAGTGATGCTGTCTCCTTGTTTTGTTGTGACGGGCTGCTCGATGGAGGCGTGTTTCATTACCAATGATGTTCACCTTGACCACATGGTTATCCAGGTTTCCTCCATGGTTTCTGTGCTGTAAAATGACTACTATCCTTCCCATTGGGATTAATAGATACATATCTTGGTGTGGGGAGATTTTTTGAGATTATGCAAATATCCTGATTCTCCTCCAACTTCCTCCCACCGATTTTAGCATCCATCACTGGTGGCTCTTGTCTTGCAGCAATTATTGTATGTATTACCGATGTGTTGGCCCTAATGGTGATTTTGTATTTCCCTCATTACCGCTATATTTATTAATTAGAATTCTTTTGTAAAGAAGAGCTGTACTCTCTCCCCTCCCCTTTTTTTATACATTTTTTTTACTTCAATAGGGACTCATGGCTATGTATTTTATTCTATGAGTTATACTTTAATATTATAATCATTTGATTTTGTTGTCCAAATTGCTCCATCTGTTGGGAGCTCCCACAGTTGGCTTCTGTGTCCTTTTGACCCGCCCACTCTTTTCCAAGCATCTCCCTATTTTCCGACACCACAGGATGTTCCAGCATTGTCTTGTTCAGTAAATATAGTTTAATGACTGAATGATGCAATAAAAAAGAAGGTGCTCAGCCCCTCTGTGAATCCCCAACTGAGAAGGTTTATCCAATTCAATTTTCAGCTGGGAAGAGGAACAGGAAATGTTCTGATGCCCCACAGAATCTCTCACTTCCGCTTCCCTTTTAGGGTCAAGGAAAGACAACAGAAATAGTCCCCGTGGAAATCGTAGGCTGGGAAATTGATCTTCCTTGGGAGTCCAACTAACGGACTTCCCACATCTACCAGGCAGCATGATGGAGGGCTTGCGAGTGTGTGTGCTGGAGCCAGAAATCTGGTTCTGAACCAGTCCTGTTACTTACTGGGTAACCTCCCTGTGCCTCAGTTTCCCCATCAGTAAAATGCAGATGATAATAACAGCACCTGCCATGAAGTTGAGTAATGACTAAATTAGTTTAAATGTTTAAATTGCCTAAACAGTCCAAGGCATTGGACCCAAAAACATTCAAGAATTATTAGCCAGAAGTCTGGTGCTTCCAGGAATTTACTCAGCTTGCAGAATTCATTCAGCAATTATTTATTGAGTGCATAGCAGGCACTGCTGTGAGTCTTGGGGTTCTGTCAGTGAACAAAAGAGACAAAGTTCTCCTGGAGCTTACATTTTCCTGGAATAAAAATAGTCCAACCACAACAAAAGATGACAATACTTTTTAATATAGTAGAGTAGTGAGGGGTTGAGAACAGCTGTTGCCATCCACCAAATCCATTCACCCTTTCCTGGTAGAAGTATATGTTTTCTTCTAGGGAACCACCCAGTGGTATCATGGGATTTGGATCTTAGCCAGTCAATGCATTGTATTGCCCTCTCCACAGAGGGGTGGGACGTAAGTAAGAAACTGTGAGCTAGTGGCTAAGGCAGTGAGAGTTCTGGCCTGAGAATAAGTCAAGAGTGGAGGGGAAACGGAGGCCTGATGACATGGTCCAAGCCTCTGAGTCGCGAATGGGCCTAAAGTTTGTCTAATTACGGACTATTCAGTTATGCAAGCCAATACGTTCCCTTTAACTACTCATTACCGAAAGAGTGTTGAGCTTACTCCAATCCCTCAGAAAGCTCACACCTGAGCAGGAAGCTGGGCTTGTTTTGAGCACCTGCTCTTGTTCTGAGTACTTCTTAGTTTTCTGTCTTGTCCCCATGTATAAACCATCACACACAAATATGTCGCCACTCCATCATACTTCCCACCTCTTGGCCACCCATCCTTTCCAGAAAGAATCCTGCTCAAGGGCAAGAATCAGCCTCCTCTCCCCCATTCTCCAGAGCTGAAGCCTTTCCCTCCTTGTTCACCTGGCCCCCACCCCTAAACTCTAGTGCCCAAGCTTCTCCCTCCCAGGCACATCTGGCTGAATTTCTAGCCCTTAGCCTTGCCTTTGGTGGCCCTGTCTACTCCTCTCCAGCAGGACTGAGGGGTACTACTCAGCCCCTGATGGTCAGCAGAAGCAAGCCATCCCCAACCTCATAAATCACGCCAAGGGTCATATTCTGTCCCTGGGGTCTTCCTGGAACCCCAGGCCTGGGCAGCTTCAGGGCCAACTGAAGGATGTTTGAGTCCTCTTATCTCTATGTCCTGGTAGAAGTTACATTCCAAGGCCAAACCAGGAGAATCCAAATTTCCACTCTGAGAGTTTTGTCTCCCTTCAGCTTATTCTAGGGAATCTTCTATCTAAACCACCCCACCATACACTGACTTGCGACATGTCTTGCATTGTCCTCTAACCCTCTCATGTTGACTTTCACTCATTATAAGACTTGCCTCTTTGACTAACTGATGTCTTTGTTCCAGCTGCCACAACAAAATACCACAGACTGGGTGGCTTAGACAATGGAAATTTATTTCTCACAGTCTGGAGGCTGGGAAGTCCAAGATCCAGGGGCCAGCAGATTTAGTGTCTGGTGAGAGAGAGCCCTCCTCCTGGTCTGGGGATGGCCACCTTCTTGTGTCCTCTCATGGCAGAGAGAGGATTCTGATTTCTTCCTCTTCTTATAAGGACACTTATAAGGACCTTCACCTTTATGACCTTATCTAAACCTAATAACCTCTCAAAGCCTACCTCCAAACACCATCACACTAGAGATTAGGGCTTCAACATATGGGTTTGTGGGGACAAAGACATTTAGTCCATAGCAACTGGACTGTAAGCCTAGCATAGTGTTCAATATAAACACTGGATAAAGAAATCAGTGGTTAAATGAATTATTGAATGAATGGTGAAGTGAGTGAGTGAATGAATAAACGAATAGGCTAATGAGGAGAGGCTATAATAGGACTGGGGTAGAGTAGAAGAAGGATCATAAAGTCCTAGGGGAATGAGGGTTGGGTGCAGGGTGGGAGGGGCAGAGCAAGGCAGCAGGCAGGAGAATGGGACAGCTACATGTCAGATTGACAGGAGGGAGACCCCTGCCATAAGATCTCTCAGCCCTGTGTTTACATAAAAAACAAACAAACAGAACAAAAACAACAACACCTGGGGCTTTGGCCTGGGCTCTTTCACAGAGCCTGTTTACTAGCTTTTAATAAAATCTTTTTTTTAATACACAACTGCCATTTGTCAAGGACATTGTGCAGCCTGCTTTGACATGGCCAGTCTTAATGGCTGATGTATCCCACCCCCAGATGCAAGGAGGACAAACTGGCCATGTCACCAGCACATCAGGGACAGCCTCAGGGGAGGGGTCTGGGAGGTTCAGTGGGCCCGGGGTGCCTTCCGAAACCCCTTAGGCAAGGACGCCAAGGCCTGTCCAGAGCAGAAGCAGGGAGCCACCACCTCCCCTCCAAAGGCTCCGCTTCTCCGCCCTCTTGCCACCAGCTCTCTGTCCCTGGTGCCGCACTGGCCCTGCAGGGGCCTGCAGGGCCCCATGTAACCCAAGAAAACCACAGAGGTCTGCATGGATTTGCAGCTACAAATAAAAAGCCACGGTTTGTTTTGAATGGACTGTGGCTCTGGAGAGAAAGCCTGGGGATGCAAATCCACCATGAGTGGGATCCAGATGGGAAGCAGATGTGAGCTGTTGGAAGGCCCTGCTCCAGCGCCTAAGGCCCACCTTGGAGAATTCCTGCCGTTCCCTGCAGAAGGCTGTAGGGCAAGGCTGCACTCGGACCCCATGGGAGCCCCAGCTCAGGGCCCAGTCTGCTCAGATGTCTCCCCTTATTTTTTTCTTTCCTTTGCACTTCTCTTCCTCTTGCATTCCTATGGGATATGTCTGTTCTCCTGGCCTCTCCTCTCTCTGCTTCTGTCTCTTTGTCCCCCAGTCTCCGTTTTTCTCCATCTCTTCGTCTTTATGGCAATGCCTGTCTTGCTCTCAGACAGCCTCCAACTCCATGCCTGTCCTCGGCCTCTGGCTCGCACTCCCTTCCTCTTCTTGGCTGCTCCCCAAGGCCAGCGCCCTACCCTCCATGCTTGGATAAGTCTGCCAATCAGCTTGAGCTCCTGGGGCGAGGAACAGGAAGAGCAGGCCGAGGGCAGACAGCAGCCCCGGTTCCATGGAGGAAGGCGATTTTAAGCCAGAGAGGCCTGGCCAGGCCAAGGCCAAGAATTTCTCACTTCCCCGCAGGGCTGGATATTTAGTCTGAGTTGGGGAGGCAGGTGGCATCCAGCCTGGAGCTCCCGAGCCTGCAGAGCAGCTCCGCCACCATCCCCTCCCCAGCTTGAGGTCCCCTTCAGTGTGACTTCTCCCTCTCTCTGGGTCCCAGCCTGGACCCTGCCCACTCCAGCACCAGGAAGAGGCAGCAGAGATGCGCACCCCAGACACTGCGTCTCCCAAGGACACCCGCCCTGGCCAAGGGCAGGGAGCACAGGAGAGCCTCTGCTTTGTGCGCCCCACAGCTCTCCGGAGAACGGGGCACAGCCCGTCCCTTCCAGCCCCTGCTGGGCCTCAGGCAGTCTCCAAAGGCTAAAGTGCTTTTTCTCTGGCTTGTGTACAGTTTAAATACTTTACCCAGTTGACATGGACTCCACATCCAGTTGTCTTATTTTCCTTTATGGGTCTGTCCACAACCCTCTGAGCTCTCAGGCTGAACCTTGGGGCCATTTGTGGCACATTCCAGAGGCCACTGGGGATCTCACACATTAACTTTAATCTCATATACAGTTTGTGAATTCTACATGACTTGGGGCTGAGGGGCAACTTGAGGGACACACTAAAACACATCCCAAAATAGGCTGCTGTCATTCCCGGGAGACTGGAATCATTTAAAGGGCAATTTCACAAAGGCTCCTGCAGATGTGAATGAGGGTGCTGTCTGACTGCAGCTGGGGCCCATCTCCCTGGCACTCTCCACGTGTGCTCGGGGCTGCCTTCTCCTCCCAGCATGCATTTGTTCTAGGATCCAGGGACAGCCGCTAGCCCCTGGCACTGGGCTAGCATGGAGGGGGCATCACTACAGCGCCACAGCACGAGGCGTGGTCCCCAGAAACGTGGCATTTAGTTTGGTGGCTGAGCCCTTGGGCTTGGAATCCTTCATGCATTGAGCTCCTATTCTGTGCCGACATTGTGCTAAGCAGTGGGTGTGAATGGTGAGCAAACAAGACAGGGTGCATTGGCTCATGAAGGAAGCAAACAGGGTGGTGAAACCTGGGGTAATGGTCAGGGAGGACCAGGGAGAGCACGTGGCACCTGGAACAGGTCACAGCGGCTGTCTCTGAACTTCGGTTTCTTCCCATGAAACAGGGGCGATAGCAGGGCTATTCTAAGGATTCAATGAGATAATCGTGTAGCCAGTAGTGATAACAACCCATGAGTAAGGCCCGTGAAGCTAAGCAGTTACCTGCAGCACACAGGACATGGGTGTAGCAGACGCTGCCAGTACTCTACCCACATGTCTTCTGGCTCCTGTATCATTTCGGGCCACCTCTGTCAACAACTGTCCCCAGCTCTTGGAACCCGCTTTGGCCTCCTGCATGGAGGTCAGGGAGGTAAGTGGGAAGTTACTACCCTCAACCCTAACCAACAGCTCTGCGTGAGGGGTATAAACACCTCCATGTCCCAAGCTTCCTGGACGCTGAGGCACTTCCCCCTGCGAACTTTTGGTTGACATTGCATCCTTGTTTGGCCTCCTTCTCTTCCAAGTCCCCTCCCCCACTCCTGGGAAGATGTCTGAAAAGTCATCATGTTCACATAATCTTTGTTGCAGGTCCTGTTTCTGGGGAACACAACTGAAGACACTGGAAAATGACAAGTAAACATTAGGAAGTGTCTCCTAAGCTGTGTGATCCAGTCTTCCTGCCTCTGGTCAAGGCAGGTCCTACCAAGTTCCTAAGAAATCAGTTACAGTAACCTTCTGTCTCTGAGGAAACCTGTGTTCCCTGTATTTGAACTTGGCAATGGCCATTGCTGTGGCAGGCTGGCAGCGTGGCCCCTGGCTTGTACCTCACAGCCCTCGATTCAGGAAAGCAAGCCACAGGCTTTGGGACTCTTGCTATCTTCCCTCCAGGGACCTGAACAAAGTGCCAAAAGATGGCATAAAATTAATTCTTAATTATTATTGCCATCTTTCTCTATTCTTGGGAACCCCGAATGATTATCTTTATTAGTTCTCCTTATACCCCCTCCAAGGAGAAAGGGCAGACCTGCATCAGCCAGAGACAGAGCGGCTGGCAGGGACGCCTCCAGACGCTGGTCTGGATTATTTTTCTGGACTTTGTGATATTTGTGGTATTTGCTATCTTTTGAAGATTTTGTGACTTGTGGGCGGTTTTCTAATTGCAAATAAATATTCTCCTTCATAGTTAACTTTGTGTTCTTTTTCTTAAAGCACACCCCCCAAATTTTATAAGCTTCAGACCACAGCACACTTCAATATGCTTTAACCACCTGATGAGTGGAAGGATTCCTCCCAGATTCACCTCTGGCTCCATACATCGCAGCCCTGGTTTCCCTCCTCCTACCCACGCACTCCTGCTGCCAGACGTGGTTGGGCTCTGGTCCTGTACCTATCACAACATCGGTTGAGCACCCACACTGCGCAAAGGGAATACTCCAGAAAGCCATTTCTAACCAAATCACCTCGCAATAAATATATATTACACACAAGATAAATGTATTACATAGTGGGGCGGGCAAAGTTGCGAATACACGAAACAGAGTTTATTCTTATGTTATTATTTATTCCTGTATTATATATTATTTTCACATGAACAACTGTAAACTTATTTTGCCCATCCCTATATAATCCAACTGCATGTTTTCCTAACATTAGCAAATGCATATGACAGTAAACCCAAATGAATATATTCTCAGCTCAAATTCCCTTTGTCATGCCCAATTGCCATAGCTACCTCCTTGCCACCCAACATGAAGGAAGATGTAACCGAAGAAAAATTAGGGTAGAGACAGAGGACTAAAGCTACTACATAAAAAAAAAAAAATCTTACTTTAGCACATATGAGAAAATATATGGCCTTGGAAAAGTATATGGCCTTGGAAGGGACTCATACAAGTAAAAGGCCCTAAGTGTCAGCCTCCTTAGCTTCTCAGAACGTTGCCTCTGGTGGCTGAACTCACTGGAAAGCTCAGACACAATATTCCAAGGTCCGCGGGAGTGAGCCGCACCTTACCCGTGTGTGAGGGAGGAGAGCGGCTATTGTTTTGGGCTTTCTGTTCTCTGGTGTCCCTTAACCCTGAATCCCCAGGCAAGGGATAGCAAACAAGGCCTGTGGTCACAGCTCAGTGAATTTGGTCCCCAAGGTTGGACTTCCTAGCAGAAGACATCAGTATTCATAAACTCAATTGCTCCTCTTCTTGTGCATTTTCTTGATTTAATTTACCCTCTTAATTTTTAAGCCGAATTTTCTTCTGAAAAAAAATCCAGGCTTGTCTCTTCTGAATAGAAAAGGGCAAAGGGATTTAGCTACACCGCAGGCCAGACCAGCTGCAGGGACCAGATCACCCCGGGGTGAGCATGAGCTCCATGCGAGCCCGTGGAAGGGGAAAGTCAATGCCAACATCGATAGGAGGTTCTGTGATTTATAAAACATCTTTCACATCCATTACCTCGTTTGAGCTTCACATTCCCTCTGTGGGGTACATGGTATAGTTGTTAGATTCGATCTTTTCTAGGTAAGAGAGATCAAGCAATTTACCCAAGAGTTTTCAACTAAGAAGTGGCAAGGTCAGGATTTGAACCCAGGTCTTCCAAATTCAAATACACAACAAAGCCAAAGACAGCTGTATATGGGTTTATCATTATTACTAATAATGGTAATCCTTACCCTTTTTTGGGCCTTAATATGTGTCAGACAGTGTTAGTGCTTTGCACGAATTCTCTTACTAATTTTCACATCCTCCGACAGGAGCTGGGTTTGAAGGACGGGGAGGCTGGACGGACCGAGACAGGCAGCGGTCCTAGCAGGAGTGCGCTATGAGCAAAGGCTCAAAGGCAGGACGGAGAGCTTGTTCAAGCACATTTGCCACACCTGCACAGCCGCTGTCCTTGGGCCCGTAGTCAGGTAAGCCTCCTGGGACCCCTCACCAGCACATTCTTCTCTCTTAGCCGGAAGAGGCCACTCCCACCCAAAGTGGGCTCTAACACAGGCCTGGCAACCGCTGCTGGAAGAGACCCCCAGCCTGACACAACCCATACAGTTGCTTCTTTGTAAGACAGAGGCCTGCCAGGGTGAGCTGGTGTGTCCCTGAGACGCCCAGCTTTCCAGCCAAGTGATGGGCTTGGCTCCCAACCCTTGGCTTTGAAGTTTAATGGGCCTCCTGGCAGCCGGGGGCCTTGGCCAGTTCTGCCCTTTAGCTCCTCTTCCATTCCCCACCAGGGGCCTGGAGTCTGGGCAACTCCCTAATTTGCCACCCCGAGCTGAGTCAGGTCAGAAGGTGGAGAGACACCTCCTGCCCTGGAGGGGGCGGTAGAGAGCATAGGCTGTGCCCTAGGAAGCCCCAGGAGGCCCAGAACCGTGGGACTAGAAGGAGCAGTGCCTGCCAGACTGGCCTCCTGTGGTCCCAGAAGTCAGAGGCACACACAATCCTTCTCTGGTTTGGAGGATGAACAGAACACTAACAACTCTCTTACCAATGTTCTCTGGACTTGACTCTCCTGCCCTCAACCTCCCCTACCTTTGAGTTTGTGTGGCATACAGTGTCAGGGCCAACTTGACACCTGAACCCATCGCTGGACACGTAACCTCAGGCAAGTTACTTTTCTGTGCCTCCGTTCCCTCATCTGTAAAATGGGAACAGTAATTGTCTTTACCTTGTAGGTTGACTGAACAGTAAATGAGTTCACTCAGGCAGTGCTTAGAACAGGGCATGACACGGTGGCAGACACTGGCTATTGCTGTTATTACAAGAGTTCTGAGATGACTCCTGTCACCTAAAATGGATTGAGATTTCAGAGCAAGTGCTAGAGAAACTTTAAAATTCCTCATAGTGAGACTTTTTTTTTTTTTTTAACTTTACAATTTGAGAGGGGGACAGATATCAATTTGTTGTTCCGCTTATTAATGCATCCATTGGTTCATTCTCGTATTTGCCCTGACTGGGGGTTGAACCCACACCCTTGGTGTATCTGGAGGAAGCTCTAACCAACTGAGCTAGCCAACCAGGGCCTAGTGAGACATTTGAGTCTGTAATAGGCTAGAGCCAGTTTGTTTCTTCCTTCCTGCCACCACCAGTCCCAGGCTGGTTTCGCCTCTCCGGTTCACGGTCTGTTTCAGCTTAGACACAGCTGCTAGCTGGAGAGAAGGTGTTTAAAACCTCATTAGCACCTTCTGACTGCTTGTTGTGGGCACTAATCACTTCAGCTTTCTCTCTCCGGAGTGACTCTGAGCGACCTTTGAAAAGCAGACCACGCGATGGCCGGGAGAATGCCCCAGCTGGTCCCAATTCTCTCCCTAGGTTGCTTCCTTTACCCAGAAAGTGAAACAACTTACTGGTTAGATTTTGGCGATACATATACATACGCACATTAAAAAAAAAAAAAAGGTCAGACCCCCTCATCCTTCTGCAGCACCTGAAATAAAATCTGTGCGCAGCTTTTCCCAGAGCCTGCCTTCTCCTTTCCTTCTTCATCCCACACCTGCAGGCCTGCCCCTCACCCTTGCCACCCACGGTTTGGTACGGGGATCAGGGAGAAGGCAAGGGCCCAAATCTGAAGCAGATGTTTGGGACGATGAGTGAGTTTGGGGTGGAGACAATAGGAAGGATGTGGACCCTGCTAGAACTGCTTGTTGCTCTGACCTACTGCCAAGGCTGAGAAAAATAGAGTGACTGTTCCTGGTTAAATACCCAGCTCCTACTCATGCCAAACTTTCCTGGGCCTCCATCCTCAGAGTCCCTGGCTCTGCTTCCAAAGTTCTCCGTATCCTCGTGCCAACCACTATCTTGGCCCCCATTCCCCACCACACCAAGCCCCTAAGCCCAGCCTGACCCCCAAGAGTCAGGACCAGGCTTTTGCTTTGCTTATCCTCTCATAGTTAATCCGCAATGACACTTTTGGAGTCCAAACTCAAGATACAGGCTGACAAAAGAGTCTTGTGCTGCTTCCGAGTGTGAGAGGCTGTCAGACACAGCTTGGATGCCAAAACAATAGAATTCTCAAGGTGTAGGGGAATCATAAGTCAGAATTGCTGAAGCCAGAACCATTGGGGAACAGGCAGATGCGAGGCTGCTGTGCCCACGCCCACATCCCGACATTTCCAGAGTTTCACGCATGAGCCTGCCAGAATGCAGCATGTCTGTCACCCTGTCACCCTGGGAGAGCAAGTGTCAGATCTACAGGAAAACACCCAACTTTAATTCTGTTGGTTTGACTTCTTGAGGAGACACATGCTGGCATCATCATGAACAGTGGGTCCAAGAAGAAATCCTTCTGGGAAAGAAAGCTTGAAGGTTTTCCTAAAGGCAATGGCCGGACCCAGCTTCAATCCAGCTCAGGAGCTGGGGGAGTCGATGCTAAGATCTTCCCACACCCCAGAGAGGAATGAGCATCGGCTGCAGCACACCACAGAGATGACCAAGGTCTCCGATTTCCTGGGTTCATTTACATCAAGGGAAATTGGAGTGAAGTTCAGTGTTTCCACCCACCGTGGTCACAACCAGCCAACTTCATGGCCGTTCATGAAGTGGATTTGCCTCTTCATGCCTCTGGTTCATTAGAAATGGCATTCCTTTGTCTTTCCTCTGCCACCCCCTGGTCACCTGACCATAGTACAAACCCTTCTGATTGTTCTTAGTGTTAGAGATACTTCCCTATCCCCATCCACTCAAGATTTTAATTTCATTCACCGAGCTGCAGGCCGCTGGCCAGTCTCCACTGCCAAAGTCAACACCTCAGGCTGCTTTGTCTGGAGAGTAGGTAAAATGGAGACTGGGTCCTAAGACCGTGGAGTTTCCTTTCCCAGGACCTGCTCAGGTGATGGCATATTTATGGCACAATGAGGGGCTTGCTCCTTGGGTCTCTTGGTTTGGAATTCATCTTTGCAAGGGTTCTTGCTTCTCTGAAAATCAATAGGGAGAGCAATTTCCTTCCCTTTGTACATGTGTAAGGAGCTAGACAAATTTCACTTGCAGCTGTTACTCTATACCATGGAAAGTCTCCAAACGCATAAACAGAAATGTCCCCCGACCCTGCCCCAATTAAACAGGAATGAGAGAAACTATGGAGGTGGTGGTGATGGGTTTGGGTCCTCAAGTCTTGGGGGAAGAAAACTGTAAGGAAAGTAGGTTGTTTATATGTCTGTCTCTCCCAACAAGGCTGTGAGCTGCTCAGAGGCAGGGATCACATTCTATCTTTTGTGTCTCTAGCTCCCTGCACAGTGCCTGATGCACAGGAGATGCTTGCTGAAATGCAGGGATGCAAAGCAGGGAAAAGGGAAGCCACAAACCTGGTGATGGAACAGAAGCATCACATTTTTTCTTTTCTTTTCTTTTTTTTAAGTTATTTACTTTTTAAATACATTTGTCTCTGCCTCTCCCTCATTTTTTCTTTTCTTTTTTCTTTTCCTTTCCTTTCATTTTCTCCCTTCCTTCCTCTTTCTTTTTTCTTTTCTTTCTTTCTTTCTCTTTCTTTCATGGTGGGATTGGGGGAGGTACATTAAAGAAATGAAATGGCAACTTGTAGTAGGATTAGACCTCCTAGCACAAAATGATGACACACACATAATTTCCTCTTACACAATAAAACAACATTTTGTTTTTGACAAACATAAAAGATATCAAAGGCTCTCCAGCTGGCTTGCAAGCTCTCTGATATCCCTGACTCTGCTAATGGGCAAGCAGAGGAATGTCTTGGCAACTCCTTTGAGTGGGAGTTCTGAGGAGAGAGGGAACATTGTTGGTCCGTAGAAAGAGGACAGGAAGATTGAGAAAGTTTCCTTCATGTGCAAATGCACAATGCAGGTGAAGTGAGGGTTGAAGAAATGACCTCATCCTAGAGGGGTACAGACCCTCTCATCCTGGAGGTGCTGTGCTTATAGTTCCAACAGAATCACAGTCCTGTCTGAGGTGTGTGTATGCCTCCCTCTGACTCTGGCAATCTGGAAAACGTTTGCTTCCTCGGTGAGATATCCACCAGGACTTTGGCCTTTGCCAAATGGTGCTATGTTTCATGCAAGGAGAGTTTAGACACAGAACAATTATTTAAATGATCCTTTTTCTGCAGCCTTAGTTACCAAAGATAAACATCAGGGTATTGTGTAGTGTGCCTGACTTCATTCTAATTATTTCATTTGCATGCAATCTATGGATTTTCCACCAAAGTGGGATATTGGAATTGCAGGGGTTTCCCCCTACTCCGTTATATCCTCAGGGTGTCTTGTGTTCTTCATGCAGGATCCATTTAAACTTGGAAGTTGCTTCACTCAAGTCATTAGTTGATATTCCATGGAACTTTCTTCATGCAAACAATTTTAAAGCCACTACTAATAGCTGTATCTCTTAAAGCAGGGCCCTCTCCTCATAAACCTCATATCCTCAAGTGACTGACAAGTAAACAAAGGTATAAAGTGTTCATCTGTCACACGATGTCACCAAGGGAACCTGAGGCAGAGTCGGTGAGCTCTGGTGGCCCAGTGCCTGGGCAGTTTTTAGTCTAAACTAATCTGCCTGAGACAAACCAGCAGTGTGGAGAGTTTGGGCTTTGACATGAAACAGACCTGTGTTCAAATACAGCTCTGCCACTTACTAGGTAAGGAAACTTGGCAGTTGCTTATCCTCTCTGAGCCTCAACTGTCTTGTGCAGAATGTAAAAAACAAAACCTATCTTGCAGGGTCATTGTCAACATGAGACAATGTATATTAAAGCTCCTAGCATAAGGAAAGTTTTAAACAACGGCAACTATTATCATGATTCAGTATTCAGGTAAGTTAAGTCAAGGATGTTAAGCTGCCTATTACTAGGCTGCTTACTGCATGACATAGGTTTGACATGCAGTCCCCTCAAATACCTCCTCTGGCCTTAGGAAGGTCATAGGAAGGAGGGAGAGGAGGCCTCTTCTGACCCTGGGACTTCCCCACAGATGTTTGGGCTAGGTGTCTTGAATACCCATTCTCTCTGGCCTGCCTGGTGGGAAAAGGGCCACCACCCCGTACCAGTCACCCGCTTTAGCATACTCTGCTGCTCCCAGATCCATATAGCCTGCCGCTCTGGAAATTACCAGGGCACTAAGCCATAGTCAATATGGTACCACACATACTATATATAGAAAACTTTTTTTCCCAAGAGCTCCAAGTTGTTAGCTAATTTTCTTATTTAGTTAATAACATCATTTTGCAGGTCAGGAAACTGATACTGAAAAAAGATTGCCTTGCCTGAGGTTGAACCATGGGAGTTAAAAATAAAATATGAATGTTCATCAATCATGGCCCTCTATCCTTTGAGGATCCCATTGCTCACACTTGATGCAGTGTCCAAAAATATCTTCTTTGAGAAAAGGCCAAATGATAGGAGATGCCTGTGCTGCGTGAGGCTAAAGGCCCTGGAGTCAGAAACAGAACACAAGTAGGTTCCTGTCATCAGGATGAGTCACCTGGTCAAGAACACAGTGAAGTTTGTAAATTTGTCTCCTCGCCTAGCTCCTTGAATAGCCCAACACTGAATTCTTCCTAGAGTCACCCCTGAGGGATGAAGTTCTAAGACCTTGCTCACTCAGAAAGATGCCTGCTTTGCCAGCAGAAGCTGGTCTGAGGCATTCGTAGCCATCGGACCACAAAGGTCTGCTAATTGGGTGCTTCAAGGAAGTAGCAACCGCATCTGCAGACTTCATCCTGACATTATCCATCATCTTCCTGAAGGTGACCGGATGCTACGGTTCTGTGCTGGCATGTCTACTCCCTGCCCCTAGAGCTACCAACATTTTTACCATCTTGTGGTTAAGAAGCTGCTGCTGCTGGCTGGTATTAATGAACCAGTGTTCTATTGGCAAACTGGACAACTTTGTCAAAGCCACCTGGCGCCCTGTCAAAGACCTACAGCTATCACTCCTCTGAATTCTGGTAACAAACTGTGTCCTCCACATCTCCTTACCATGAATTCACTGGCCAGCTTGTAGGGACTACACCTGAGTTCACTGCAGAGAACCAGGTTCCTGCTGTGGCTTCCACAAAGCGCCCTTCTACAAGCAAGACTGAAGTGAATCGAACCGGGGCTAGGGGCGGCATTCCTAGGGAGGCATGTTCTAACTCTAGGCAACACCACTCCATCCGATACACACCAAGATCGTTATAATACCCCCCGTAAATCCACTCTTTGTACTCTAAGAAGAAAGGCTAAGCTCCCCAGTAACTTTGGGTTGGCTTTGTTAGAGGGTACAGATTCAGTACTGAGTCAGAAATTCTAGCCCATTCCAGTTTTTGAGACAATTTAATGCAAAGTCGTATTTAATACTACTTATATGAGACTTGAGAGCCAGCCACTGACCACCCAAGAGAATCATGGTCATGTTAGACCAGCCCACAGTACCTGGTAAGGGTACTGCAAAGAGGCATCCAATTTAGATTATCTGAGGGAAAATCTTGGCAGAGAGACCTTATAGACATTGAACAGGATTCATCAGATTCAGCATCAGGAATCTGAACGAGTCTCATGGGGTAACAACAGTCACAGAAGACTTTTAAAACTAACTGTGAGGTATAGTAATTACCGTGGAGAATTTGACCTTGCTTAGTTTAGCATCTTATCGAGAGGCCACAGGCTGTTTGGAAGGGGAGTTGCTAATTGTTCCTTATATTCCATGGTAATAGTCACTGCCAGGATGGAGAGCGACCTCCTCCGCGGTGCTGCGATGTTGTATTTCTTTACCTGGATGGTGGTCACCTGTGTGTGTCCTTTGTAATTACTTATTAAATTGTACATGCTTGTACGCTTTTATTTTTTGTATATACGTTTTATCTCAAAACAAGTTTTTCATTTTTTCCAGGTTGATTTCTTATTCTCATTCAAGAGAGAAGGGAAACATCAGTCAGCTGTCTCCTACACACGTCCAGACTGGGGATTGAACCTGCAACCCAGGCATGTGCCTTGACAGGCAATAGTCTGTAACCTTTCAGTTTATGGGGCAATGCTCCAACCAACTGAGCCACACCAGCCAGGGCAAGTTTTTCATTTTTAAATAAAAGTATTACAAGATGCCTGGAGCTGGATTATTATTCTTCAGGATCTAAGTGAAGCCAAAGTAGAGGTAAGGAGCCCTCTGGTTCAACCGCAACTGGGGTTCTAGGTATGGCTGAGAGCTCTATCGCAGTGGCTCAGAGGTAAGAGCTCATGAGATGAAGCTAGTATTTATTGTTTTGATTCAAGAATAATCATACCAGCCTTCTGAGTCTTACGAATAACTTCACGAAGGGCTAAAATCACTCAGTGAGTGTTCATAGTGACCCATTCAAAGACACAAGAGCAGCAAGTATAAAAAATGTAGGATGGTTAACCTAAAAATGTAAACAGATATAGAATTTTGTTTCATTTTTTGACATCTTATATTACTCAGGAGCTTAATAAAATGGGCGTAGAATGAATGCACTTTAAAATAGTTTTCCAGCGAAGATTCCAAATGGGATTTTGTTCTGATTTTCCAGATTGGGAACCACTGCACAAGACACCATCATGACTTCCCTTAGAAAGCCAGGGTCCTTAATACTTTCTTTCTAGGCTCAAGTCAGGCCTGGTTTTCTTTCTGCCAAGCTTATCTTTGGTTGGAAAAGAATTGGTACCACCTGGCAGTGTTGAGGAGCAGTGTTTTCGTTTGCTACACCCAGAGCACTTGTGGGAGGGTGGGGTGATGGTGGGAAATAAATGTGTTAATTACATGCAAATCAGGATACATCAAAGTGTTTATAGTGGTTACCTTGGGATGGCAGGCACTTTATTTCCGTTGTATTTTTTTATTTTCAAATTTTCTACACTGAGTTTCTTATGTAGTAAAGCAATAAGTTTATGTTTAAAGGACTGATGAGAATAGACATCCTTTGCTCTTGCCAAACTGCACAAGCACTTGTTCGGCCCCTTGGCTGTCTGAGCAAATGACATGGCCCTGCCTGGCACCATGGACAGCAATCAGGGAAGGGTGAAAGGGCAAGAGGCCGGGGACAGGCCAGGGCTCCTGGTGTACATTCCACCCTAAGCTGACTGCTTCTGAAGGAATTCCTGGGAAAATGCAAAAAACATCTCTACTCCTTAGTCCTTTTAAACATTTATTTATTTACTGTACAAAATATTTACACTATCACTGCAACTGTCTGGCCCTTTTGCCTGGCCTGACAAATTTGCAGCAGGGCTTGGTCTCTGCTGAAGTTGTAGAAACATGCTGATATTCTCCTTGGTGTCACTTGGTGTTCACTTGGTGTCTGGTCTCCTTCAAAGACATTGAAATGCCAAGAGGTTAGCTGACCCCCGAAGTACCTGGGCCACAAGGGCATAAATAAAAGAACTAGCCAAAATAAGAAACGTGAATATAAAATTGCCCAAGAAGTGACAGACACTATTCCTTCTCTCCGACATACTGTACCTTCCGCCCACACAGGCGAGTACCAAGGCAGGACTGGGGGCGGGGGGAGAGGTAAAAGGCCAAAAAGAGCAGATGCACATTTGAACAGAGTTAGGAGAGTACAGTGGAATAGAAAACCACAACAGTACCAAAGGGGTTTGTTAAACCAAGACCCCGGGGCTAAGGACCACCACAGGACGCAGCTGCCGCAGCTGGGCGGCAGTGGTGCCCGGGATGCTTTGAAAAGTGCTAGGACAGGTCTAGCCAAGAAAATCAAATCCAGCTCCAGCCTCCATCTGTGGAGGGCTGCTGGAGGGGAGAATGTAGAATCAAGAGAGGAATATCTGCCAAAGACAGCGGAACCAGCCCACGCGCCCCCAGTTGGAAACTCCTCTCTGGGCCGGAGGGGCAGCATCGTGTTTCCCGGGGTAACGCTGAAGCCACCCATATACAGCCCCTGGGAAAGCACTGGGGCGAGCAGCAGCACCTTGTCCTGGTCCCTGAGGAGAGCAGTGACCGTGTGGCATGGAGGACCCTGTGGTGTAGAGGCCCTGATGCTGGATCCCGGACCCCAGGAATGAGTGAGGTCAGCACCCACACCAAGAAGGACAAATGACAACTGCCAGGGAGCACGGTCAAGCAGGAACAGTAGCAGCTCAGGAGGCCTGTTCCTCGCGATCCCTGGGAACAGGAGGGCTCAGACACGTTTCCAGGAGGCCAAGGCTTTGCCACAAGTCCTGCCTCCTCTCTGGACTCTTGTGTACTTGCTGGTTTTGGCGACAAAGATGGCTTGTAATATTCTCAGAGTTGAATGCCCCATTGGGAATGGTGGCTTGCAGCAAAGCCTTCTTAAAAAAAGAAATTTGGGGAAGTGGATGAGATTTTGAGTCTTGACATGGTTTTCATTCAAATCATGATGAAAAAGGATGCTGCCATCGTCCAAGAGACAGCAGCAGGTTCTCTTGAATCACCATGTACAGTGAACCTAATGTATCTTCCTCTCTCCTTAGTTCCCCTTGCTGGTAACTGAAGCAGTGAAGGGAAGCAACTGGGACAGCTAGGTGTTGACTGCCTGACGTATCTCCTCTATCTGTGTTCCTGGTGTCCTGTCCCAGGGACCTGTGATAAGCACTTAAACTGCTGGTCCCTTTTCCCTTTGCCTCAGTGCTGCCAGACAACACCAAGCAAAGAGAGAAGCAAGGACCACTGGGATGCTATTCTTATGCTCCCAGTCCATTGCTCCAAAATTGTCTTCAGTAGAAAGTTCTTAGGAGACTGCATAACTTGGAGGTAGGTGGCCAGGCCCAGCTACACCTCAGTGTGAAGAACGAACTCCAGGACCAGCACCAGTATAGTCTTCAAGCCAGCCATTTGCCTAGACGTGCCCCGAACCTTAAAGGAGAATCACACTCAGCAGTGGAGGCCACAGCCCAGCTATCTTTCACATGCTTAGGTCTGTTTTTCTCACTGGCTCAAACTCAAAAAAAAACTTAAGAGTTCTTCTTTAGGGATTAATGATCATTTCCAGAAATGCCTGCAGGGAAAGCTCCATTTCCAGTTCGGACACCACAAAAAACATCCTTTTGTGCTCTCAGTCCCCATTAGAGGTAGTCCAGTGCCACCACCTGTGCCTGCCATTGTGCAGAGGGACGAAACCAAAGACTGAGCATGTGGGCCACTTCCTTTCTGTGCTTCTCCTGGCTCCTGATGAGAAAAGGCAGGACCCTGCCCCCACAAAGGATGCACAGACCTCAGGTCAAGCAATGAGGGCCACGGCGGGGACCTCGAAGGAGCATAGCAGAGGAGGTGGAGCAAGGCGAGGACAGCAGCTTTCCCGTGAGAGCTGAGCCCTTTTTTGTACTCTCCTTCAGCTAATGAGGCAGCTCCTGCTACTGAGATCTAGGAACCAAGTGAAATTACAGCAGCGTGGTCCTCTTCTTGTGACTGAGCAAGCAGCTCAGGTTACATACCATGACAAAGTGGCCTGTTGGGGGATGGGTAGAGAGGGGGGCGAGGGAAGGACAAGGCTTGTAGGTGACCAAACACTCCAGACACTGGGCAGCATGCAGCAGCTTCTGACTGATGGTTATGTGTTGTGTTAGCATCAGTGGTTATGATGTCTGTTGCGTGCACCCAGATGCTCCAGAAAGCACAGGAGCTAAGAGGAATGCAGGAGGGCGGTCAGAGCATGCCAAAGCCCTCGCAGCCCTCGCTGATGGCCAGCTGCAGCATCCTGTGCACCTCTTCGTACGAGTCATACGTGGGGAGGCACAGCTGGTTAAAACTGGAAGGGCAAAGGGAGAAGTGATTAACTCAGAAACACTGGCAAAGGCTAGACACCCTTCCATGGCAGCACGCACCGGGCAGTCAGAGGCCTACCACGTGTGTGCAGTTGGGAGCGTGCTGTGGGTTGGCGCAGCAATAATCTGGAATGAGGGACAGAGGGCGGCGAAGCCTCCGGGTGGTAGCTGAGAAGAGCCTGTCGTGAACTGAAGAAGCCGAGCCAGCTCCTCCTGGGTCAAACTGGAAACCACGGTCCAAAACCACCTCATGACCTGGCAGGGAGAGCACAAGGCTGGCATCACACCAGTATGTAGCCCAGAGTGTGACCTGGGGGTGGGAGTGGGGAAGCAACAGGACTCCCCAAACTGGGCGTGTGCCCCGGTCACCGCTCTCTGAGAACACAGGCAGGAGTGGTTAGAACCAACAAGCTCTTCAGGACTTTGTACTGTCACATAGTCAGGAGGGTAGTGGCCAATTGTTTGGTTCTATTTCTTTGACTTTCCAATGCACTGCTCCTGTGGTAGCCAGCATGACAGCGAATAGAGACCCGGGCTCCCTTTTGCCTAAACCACCACCTGTCTTTCCCACACATATAATTTTTTCCCATTTGACACGTTTGCTTCTCTGACTTAACTTTTTTCTTCTGAAACTTTTTCTTTACAACATGACACAAATCTAACTAAAAAAATTTGGCCCACTTACCTTTTCTCTGAAATGCCATGAGCCACCAACGACTACTGCGTGAGCTTTGAAGTCAGACACACTGATGTCCCCAGTCCCACACATCAGCAGCTGGAGAAGACAGGTTAGTTACTAGGATGGTCAGAGGGACAAAGACCCAGCATAAGGTCAATTACTTATGTTAATATGCAAAAATGTGGAATAAAGAAAACACCAGGAAAAAGGTGAGGTCACAATGCCAGAATACTGCTTTAGGAAAATCAGTTCTAATAGGCCAATGGTTCCTTACGCAGTTTTAAAACTATACAGAGAGATGCCTGTGGCCTCACCCTAGACTTTCTGAATCAGAATCTCTAGGAGTATGCTACGTATGAACTCATGTGTTTTGAAAAAGTTCCCCAGGGGTTTCTGATGCACACACCTAATTAAGAACTGCTGCTGTGGATTATTTTGAATGGAAACGAAGGACAAAAAGGGAACTAAGTTTACTGAGTCTGCTCTGGATGTAACCTGGAAATACCAGGGAGAAGGGCCCTTTGATGAAGGCCCTCTGCCCCACTGATTAGTTTGTCAAATGGCCTTTCCTTTTCCCCAGGATCCATCCTTTTGTGAACTGAACTTTTACTACTTCCCTTCCCTCAGCCCTGCCTCTACTTAATCAGATAAAATAAAAAGCATGCAAACACCCCCCCCCCGCCCCGCCCCCCCCCTCCCCCCCGCTGCTGCCACCACCACTACCACCACCGAGAACATTAACAAGATCAGAGCCCTAAACATCTTGTTCATGTCCTAATCTGGTTCAGGATCCTCCATGTTACCTAGCAAACTGTACTACTTATCCCATAGCTAAAAAAGAGTAATACATCCATCAAGAGATAAGAAAAACTCAAATTAAGCCTCAAGAGCCTTGGCTCCTTCAAAAAGAACTTGTTAAGCTAATGAGTAACTAAGAGCAGTATGTGGAACAAATGTAAGAGACTGTGTCCTTCCTTCCTACTCACTTTTACAAACTGTTATAAATGCTTTCCTTCATGATAAACAAAACAAAATATACCAGTAGCTATTCCTCAGCCCCCAAAATAATAGCACAAGGTTTCTATCAGAAACTTTAAGAGGAGAGATGAAGAATTCATTTTGTTTAGATTTCATATCTAAAGGTACAAAATGTGACAAAAATTGCGCAAGACTTTGATTCTTACTCTCATTCAGTTATTTCTATAACTGAAGATAGTTCAGTTAATAAGAATAAAAATTGTACAAGACCCCCTAAAACTATTTTGTTTTCTCATTTCTAAAGAAGAATTTTCTCCCTACAGTTTGCAAAAACCTACTTCTCATAAGGGATATGGGAAGTTGAAATTAATATTTGCATTATATGAATCATCTGTGAGCAGCAGGTAAAAAAAAATGATTCTATTTTTTGCCCACACCTGATATGAACTTCAATTTTGCTACTTACAAAATGGCATTTACCATCTTGAGGCCTTTTTTTTATTGTTACAGGATCTGAAATAAGACTATATTAACTGTATAGTGTTGTGACCCCAAACTTTGAAATATGTCACATCCTTTGGTTTGTCTCCTTCACTGGAACATAGCTCCATGAGGGCAGGGACTTTGTCTTATTCATCACTATCTCCCCAGTGCTTCAAATGAACATGGCGTCTAGAAGGCACTCAATAAACAGTCCCTGAACAAATAAATTCTAGTATCCCCTTAAGTCATCTTTAAATGTCAAAGACTATATGATACCAACATTCTTTAGTACTCATTCAACCACTATCAATAATATTTGATAAGTGAATACTAATTATTACTCTTCAAAAATAACTATTTGCTGGTTTCCAATTTTTACATTCTAACTTTTTAAAAGCTGAAGAATACGTCAATACATGGGAAGAGTGGTAAAAATGAAACCAATTCTTGCATAAAGGGCTTTCCCATCACATCTCATAACAGAAGATACAAAAAGCTAGCTCCTGTGGGCGTGCTAACGCACTGAGTCAAGAATGGGGTCTGTGTTTGTAAGCACTTACCTCAAGCTCATTTTCATCAAAAATAGCTAAAAGGTTCTCAGGGACCAACTCATTCAGGCCTGAAACAAAGTAGCCCAAATTAAAACCATTCTCACAACATGAATACAGGTATTTTCATCTCAAATCTAAGAGGAGAGAGAAGCTCACCTTTTAGGAAATGTTCTACCTCCTCTTTCACTTGACTGGCCAGCCGATACTGGGCCAGCAAATTTAAATAGAAGATTTTATTTGTGTTGGTGACGGGGGTTTGAGCTCCACCCGTCATGAGTTCTACAACCTAAAATAAAAGGCAAAAGACAGACAGGGAAAGGCTGTGGATGACAGTTTATAAGATGGTATCTGCCTGGTCTGTCCCACAGACATGGCATTATTGAAGTCCGCCACAGTCGCAAGTTTCTGCTGTGCGTCCAGCTTCACAGCACACTTAGGTTATACAGTTTTTAAGCGCCAGGGTTCCTAACCATCACTGCTGCATTCTACTAGCTACTATCTCTGAAGTGGCTGAGTGAGCCTTCTCTGACCTGGTCAAATAGCAGTGATACAATAGGAAGATGTTATGGTTCCTTGTTAGCAATATTTTAATGTCTATATGATCCAAAATTAAACTATTACTGACCTCTTTTCTTACCCCTGAGCCAACTGAGAATAAATATAGCCACATAAGCAATGAAGAAATCTTTTTCCGTCTCAAATTCTAAAAAGGGGTCCCTTGCATTCTTCCCTTACTGTCCCACAATGGTCACAAAGGGTATGTGGTAATGAATACAAGGGTATCGATCAGTGGTCCCAGTATTTCAGTCATTGCTATTTTGCTTTTAATTTTATTGTGATTTTAGCTTCATAATTGTCATTTGATATTGTTTAACTTTACAATGTAAACAGCACCACATCTGCATCAGAAATACTTTTGGTCAACAGTTTTGTAATAAAAGGTTTAAAATTATACAGGTATAGTATTTAAATAAAAGTCATCTATGTCACCCCCATCACAGCTGGGGTAGGCACTGCCATCCCCTTCCAAAGCACCTTGTGCAGTGACACTTCATTATCACTAAGTTCTTTTTCTACCACAAAGTACTGTAGAGCAGGTGGGCTAGATGGGCTTACGTGTCTTTTGCTTCTCTCAAGTGGGCCAAGAGCTTAAGTGTGGGATGCGACGCCCTAAAGCTATGCTGCCCAATATGACTGCCGCTAGTCATAAGTGGTTATTTACATTTAAGTTAATGAAAATAAAATGAGAAATTCAGTTATTTGGTCGCACTAGCCACATTTTGGGTGCTCAAGACAGCACAGATAGAGAACATCTCCATTACTGCAGCAAGTTCTGTGAGACAGTGCCTCTCTGGAAGAGGGTGGGAGTCATGGGACCCACAGGCTCTGGTCCTCCTTCTTACCTTTTCCAATTGACCTGATTTGTTATATTTCTCTTCTGCAAAGACCAGCTCCATTTCACTCATGTCATTGTTAAGGATGAAACAAACTTTAGATTTGTAGAATTCTGGGTCATCTGTTTCAAAGTACTGAGGAGACAGAAAGACACAGAATAGAGCATGACTATTCTATCCAGAGATGAAATTTATAACTGCTTGGAACCACTCACCCCCTCAACAGTAAGAGTAACTAGCTCAGAGTGGTGAGACTCCAGTGTCAATGGCCAGGCACCTTAGCAGAAAAAACACGCCTCAGACGTTACCTTGTAATGCATACGTAGTCCTATGATTTGGGCCAAAAAAGAACGGGTGAAGCGAGCACGGACCAACTGCTTGTAGGCTCCTCCTAGAGAGGACTCATAGAGACACTTGCCCACGAGCCGCCCCGCAAACTCATATATCTTCAAGCGCAGATGAGCGGGGCGGTTAGGGTTGGGGTGCACCTGTCAGAGAAAGACATTAAAAGACTCTGGGCCATTTTTCTTCCAGCCTCGTTCTGGAAAGACCCTCCCTCCCACCTCCGTCCCACGGGAGCAAGAATTTCAATATTAGACCAAAGAGCCCATCCAAACGGCACCGGTCTTTGGTAGCCGCTACTGAGTAGTCCGGAGTGACTGGAGGATGCAGAGCAGTGACGGACTCACGTTAGGCTGAAGAGCCTTACGTTAGGTTCGTGGCTTCATCTGACTGGGTATGAAAGTTAATCAGTGGATGATGTGATGCTTTTTCCCTAAACCAGACCTTCTTTCAGCCGGAGTCTTATTTCTCTGCTCCTGACACCTCTGCCTAGTCAGAGGTCTAGTACAGAATCCAAGAGCTTCAGGTCTATTTTGAGAAAGTGGCTTAATTATTATTATTATAATTAGTAGAACAGCCATTGCATTATAATGCCTTTTTGGTCAAATAGTCATCTGTCTGCGTTTTCTCTTATTTTAAGAGATGAAATAATGAAGGCAAAGAGGAGGGAGGCAATCTGATTAGCTCATACTGTAGGTATCAAAATTAAGAACAAGACACAGGTTGTCACATTCCCAGGACACGTTCATAACCTCAAACCCCTGTTAGTCCATTCCATCATAACGTACTTTACATTGTCCACCCACCCACGGGGAAGTCACAGACTCACGAGTGCTTGGTTGTTGTCGCTGAATCGAGTGAAGAGCTGACTGGTGGTATCAAACAGTGCTTTGCAGATTAGCTCAAACCATTCCCGGCGAGGCCCTCCCCAGTCCAGAGCTGAAAAGTACAATAAAAAGAAAACGTGACTCTGACCTCCTACCTCTTATCTTGTTTGTTCACTGTCATTATTTTATATTCTCCACACTCCCTCCATTCCACTACCTTACTGTTTCCCCTTCCAACCCACCTAAAATGTGAACTTTTCAAAAATCCCACCCCTTTCTATAGGATTAAAGGTCACTAAGCTAATACCCCTTAGTGTGTAAACATGGGACATCAGAGATCCCAGGAAATGGACATTTCTCTTTGTTCTACAAGGGTGAAAAGTTTGCCCTCCTGGTTCCAACTTACAGAATTCTCTGTCTCCGTATGTCTGTGCTCTATGAGCTCTACCAAGTCATCTGGCCAGTAAATGCCACCCTTTTAATCTTGACTCATGACTTTTTTTCCTTGGAAAAAGAAGCTGGGGAGTGTTTAAGGGGTTTGGTTTTTTGTGGAGAGGGAGTAAGAAGGAGAATAGGAGTGAAGAAGAGAGTTTAAAAAGATGAATATGACGTTTCAAAGCTGACCTTCTTCATCCTGGAAAACCACTTCAAAGTTCTTGCTCCAATCTGAGATGGAAAAATTCCGAGTAGCTTTCAGAGACTAAAAAGCAGTGAAAGGAAGGAAAGTATCAGGACACTGGCTGGTATCTCTTGGGTGTTAACGACAAAAACACAAGAAAATGCTATCTATTGTCCACTAGTTCTTGGACGTGATCTGTTATTACTCATAAATAAGCTTTAATAACACCATTTTATATTTTAAATGCATGTAGCGCCAAAACAAATTTAAAGTTTTAAAAAAATAATCTAATTCATCTTTACACCATTGCCTTGTTGAAAACTTGAAGCTTGTTTTTCTTTTTATAACTTTCATTTTATTAATGAGAAAACACTTAAAGAACTAAAAATGGCTCAGGTTAGTAAGCTGTCAGCAAGAGAACCAAGGAGTCCTGGTTTTCAGTTAAGTACAGTCTATTTGCTAGACGTCTTTATCCAAAGACTAGGTTCAGACAGGGAGCCATACCACATGGAGAATGTGGCTGAGAAAAGGGGTTTCCAGTCACACCGACCAGAGCCAAACATCACAAACACATTTGGGACTGGGACCAAGCCTGCTCATTCTTGGGGAATGTAAGAACTATGCCAGTGTCTGTGCAGTGGAGACAGACACACATCAGGTGTTCCTTTTCCATCAGACCAGAATGACAACAAAAATCATTGCCTTTTAATCCAACAAGAGCTCTCTAGTCCAGGGATTCAATAACAAGAACTTTCTCCTGTGACGACTACTTACACCTGCCCTACATAGGAGTTCCATGACTTTATTCAGGAACTAGTTCAGTACAGATTCTAAAGCCAATGTGTCAACCTGTCTCTCTCCTCAATAACATACCTCCAATAAATCTGCCCCAAACTTAATATAATCAAACAGAAGAATAGCCTTTAATAGATACACGTAAAAAGGAGAGAAATCTGGGTTTCATGAAAAAGATCACCTACGTCTTGGCTGGCGTGGCTCAGTGGGTTGTGCGCCAGCCTGCAAACCAAAGGGCTGCCGGTTCGATTCCCAGTCAGGGCACATGCCTGGGTTGCAGGCCAGGTCCCCAGTAGGGGGCATGCAAGAGGCAACCACACATTGATATTTCTCTCCCTCTCTCCCCCCCTTCCCCTCTGTCTAAAAATAATTAAATAAAATCTTTAAAAAAAAAAGAAAAAAGAAAAAGATAACCTGGAGAACATAACCAAATACCAAAAGAAGTTTCTAGTTGGAAAACTCTGAAACTATTGACAAGGATGAAACTCCACTCACCGATTCCAACAAGGCATGTCTGCTGACCTTCAGGGTGACTTTGGAATGTGGTCTTTTCATATGTACCTGTCGAAGCTCTCGCTGGAAAAAGTTCACCTTGTCCTGAAAGGTCTCAGAGCCTCCTGAGGAGCAAGATTCATCATGATTGCAGCCTTATTCCAAGGCATCTGTGCAGGCCACCCCTGTGCCCTCGGGCACCCACAGAAGCTGGGGTCAGTGCCTTCCCCATCAAAGCCCCTGCCCAACTTTACCGATGTTCTTATGGAGGGAGCGGATGAAAGTGGCCGCGAGGATGTTCCTCTCCTTACAGCTGAGCTCCACAGGAGGCTGAATGCCATCATCCACCACCAGTGTAAGGAGCTTGTGGACGGGGTCAGGGCCAAGGTATGAAAACTAGCACAGGGGAGAGAAAGAGTTAATCTATAAAACCCTCAAATCCAGCAAGAACCAGCCACATCCCCACCCGCTGTGCCAATCACCGAAAAGCCTGTTTTCTCCAAATGAGTCCCGACCAGGAGCATATCTCCCTGCTTTTCACCTCAGTGCTCTACAATACAAAGTTTATTTTAAATCATTTGAGTCACAGAGACTACCTTTACTAAGAATCACAGGCAACACTACAGCCCTTCCAGCAAAGAATGTAAAAAGGGTAAAAGTAGTAAGGGTATATAAAATAGCAAATGAGAGGGCACCTACCTAAAGAGAGAGGGCAAACTGGATAGAGGAGAGTTATTTGTCTTTAGATTCTAAAAGCTCAGGAAAGTTACCAAAATTTTTTTCTAACATACTAGAATACTGACTCTAAAAGAGCTTCAGCACGCTGAACACCAAGCTGGGGGCAAAATTACCAACACCCTCTCCATTAACCTAGTCCTACTGGTAAAGATAACTGTTGAAATATCCTGACTTGCTTCTAAATTCCTCACTCTGTAAGCACGTGTCTTTCTAGGATATCCATATTCTTCACACCATTTCATGAGGAGATAACAACAAAAAGGCTGACCTATTCCAGAGCCGAAGTCTGCTTAGCATGAAGCAGATGTAAGATTCCACTTACTTTGGTTCCTGGGCACACTCGGAAGGTGTACAGGCGCCAAGGAATGATCTTCAGGTAGAACTCCTTCACGGAGAATTGCTGAAGGAGCGACATGCAGAAAATGAAGTGAAAGATAAATAAAAAGGCTCTATTAGGGTTTCGTCGCTCAAACACCCGAGTCCCCATCTACACTTCTCATGATAACCTTTTTCCTCTATCGACAAAAAGGCTAATTTAAGTCGGTACTGAAATCAAATCAATAACATCACCCCATCCAAATAGGCAAATTAAAACTGTGACTCTGAGAGTGCAGTTTCACACAGAGACGTTTCATGATCTTAACACTTGGTCTTACTGCCATTTGTAAACACGTGAGCTCAGGTTTTCACTTTATGAGTAGAGAACACTTCACCTAGAAACAATCAAAATCTACTTCTGCTCAGCTCAGTGCTGCTCAGAGAGACTTTCTCCAGGTCGAGGGACAGGGGACACCAGTGGCCCATACCCAGTTTGTCCCTGTTTGAATGGCACCAAGGATTTGCTGGGGAAGAGGGAGTGGGGGATAGAAGGGTAATGGGAGTGGGGTGAAGTCTCATACAAAGAAGTTCATAAAAATCTCTTCTATAAGAGGAAAGAAGGATCTCTTTATGCCATTTACAAAAAGGAAAAAACAATGCCATAATTTTTTAATCTAAAAAAACCCGTTATCTGAATGTGTAGTAGGTCCGTTTTCTTGATTTTTAAAAACTCTTCATTAAAGAAAATTTCACACACATACTGAAGAAAAGAGTACAATGAACCCATCACCAGCTTCAACAATTACCAATTCATAACCGAATTTGTTTCATCTGTACCCACCAGTCCCTCATTACCATTTCCCCAGGCCAAATTAAGGCTAGATTTTTAAATGATGAATGGCACATAGCGAAGTGTTCTGAAGAAGAATAGAATTGGAACTCAGTTTTCATTATGAGATTAAAGGGATGTAATGGGATTTTCAAGGGTCTATTTTTCTGCAGTTTAAACAAATAAGCAAAACACAAATATCAAGGAGAAAGTCCCGAGCACAAAGCGCCTCTTAGCTCAGGGGCCTTGGGAAGTTCACCTCCTTGTCTGCGCCAAAATTTCTTCTTCCGACTCCGTAGCCTGATGGTGACATCCATTTATTGTGGTTTCACAAATAACGGAATGAAAGACCAGATTGTTTTGAAACAGTACAAGGGGACAACAGTAATTTTTATACTATGAGAAATGTTTAATGGTTAAAGTTGCTTTTTTTAAAACTCTAGGAGCCATGTCTTGAAAAATCTTCCCAGAAGCACCCAAAGGGCAGAAGGCCACAGGTCCTCCAAAGCTCCAAGGCAACCCTGAATCTCTAGGCAGAGACTCCATCTAGTCCAAACCAAATGTTTGCAGCAGGAGAGGTAGCACAATCTGCTGCTCAACTGTAAGTAGCCTGCCTTAGTATCCTAGAAACCCTACAAGTCAACCACCTTGGCCCTGGTTCTCAGTCTACTTTGTGGTTTGTTACCAAATACCAATTACATGCAGGCTCCAGCAGGGGGATTTTGAGGCAAGAATGGGAGTTCTAACCTTTGGTGATACATAGCAGTACACCTTCTTCGGTTTCTTCACCTTCTCAGGGGTATGACATTCAGAAGGTGAATCTTCATCTTCCTCCTCAACAGCCGTGGAAGGCCGGCGCTGGGAAGAGCTCATGTGCATGGGTGGCAGGTGCCACGGTGTGCTGGTACAGTTGGTAGAATTATAAAGATAAGCCTCGAAGTAAATGCTCACTCCTGAGGTGGACACATTGCGTTCAACAATATTCTTCTCATTCTCTGAAACAGAATAAGGAATAAAGTTTAGAGTAGGAGTCGGAGAAGAAGAAAAAAATTACCTACCTCTAGACCTTCGGTCCACAGGTCTCTAAGCTAAGTTTGACTCCAAGAGCAAGTGTTTCTGAGGTTAGTCAGAAGAGTGCAGGCATGCAAAGAACAAATCACAGCTTTTCTTCCAACTCACCGCTTAAGACAATAATGTCAAATTCACCGTTATTGATTGGCTGATTTTGATATGAAATGCAGGCATGGAAGCAGCCACGAGAATGCAGGGTGAGTCGCAAGAACACCTGGCAGGTTTGCGTGTTGGATGTCACTGATTTCTCAAATGAGACACCAGTATGCTCTTCCTCTTGGGGACCGAGCTATAGGAGGAAAATAAAGAATCACTAAACATATATAATTCTCTCTATTTGCACATTAACTTACTCTTCACAAAGAACTTTTGCACCTATGAGCTAACCTAAGTCCCATCATTACTAATGAGGTAGGTATCACCCGATGAAGAGAGGACAGCATGGACGTCAGGGGGAAGGAGAGAGATGGAAGTGAATTAGAAGAGGTGTGATGACAGAGAAAGGAGGCAGGCTGCTCACCTCATAAATGGACAAGCTGTAATTGTGCTCGTCTCTCAAGGACATAGAATTGTTGGTTGGGTTGTCATACTCATCTCGGGGCACTATTTGAAGAGTGTGTGGCTCCCCGCAGGTCAACACAAGAGTAGAAAAATGGCACACAATTTTGGTCTTGGAAGGAACCACCATTCCTGGAATAAGACAGTGGAATATGACATCTAGAGAGGTGCTTTTCAGTGCACAGGGACCTCTCAGTCAGGGAATCCTACAGGCCAGGTCCCTGCCCAATTCCTAGGGACAAACAACACCATTAAGAGGCAGAGAAAAAGAAGGAAAACAAAGAGATTAATTCAGATAAACTCTGGGGACTCATTTTTACAAATTCCTAACCACTGCAAGCACTGAAAATGAGAAAAGAACTTGGAGAAAACAGAACTGAGAGTTACAGACACAATGCCTAGAGTCTCACTCAAAATCTATGTGTCAGATGGGCCTTAAGACTAAGTGCTGAGCAATCTCAAAACAAACAAACGAGCCCCTAAACACTTAGATACAAATCTAACAAAACATATACAAGACTTGTATATTGAAAACAGTAAGATACTGATGAGAGAAATAAAAAAGGTCTAAAAAAATGGGGAGATGGTTCATGTTTATGAATTGGAACACTTAACATAGTAAAGATGTCATCTCTCCCCAAATGATATAAAGGTTTAACACAATTCTTATCAAAATCTCAGCAAGACTTTTTGTAGCTTTAGACAATATTATTCTAAAATGTATATAGAAAGGCGAAGGACCAAGAATAGCTAAAATAATTCTGGAACAGAAGAGTAAAGTGGCAAGAGCCAGTTCATCCAATTTCAAGACTAATTATATAGCTATAGTACCAAGACTGCAGTGCTGGTGGAGGGATAGACACATGGATCAATGGAACAGAACAGAGAATGCAGAAACAGTCCCCATAAACATGCCCAACTCATCCTTGACAAAGGTGTATAAGCAATGTAACAGAACAAAGACAGCCTTTCAACACAACAAATGGTGCTGGAGCAACTGAACAGCTATATGCAATAAAATAAAACTTAAAAAAAAACCTTGACCCAAGTCTTATATAGAATAAACTAAAAAGAGATCATAACCTTAATTAAGAAATATAAAACTATGTAACTTTTAGAAAAAAATAAGAGAAAATCTTCAGGATCTAGGACTAGTTAAAGAGCTCTCAGACACTGAAAGCATGATCTGTAAAAGGAAATATTGATAAAACTGACTTCATCAAAATGAAAAACTTCTGCATTGTAAAAGACCCTGTTGTGGGGATAAAAAGAAAAGCTAAAGATTAAGAGAAAATACTTGCAAACCACATTATCTAACAAAGGATTAGTATGTAGAAGATATAAAGAACTCCCAAAACTCAACAGTAAAAAAAATCAAAAAATTTAATTAGAAAATGGGCAAAGACACAGCACATGAAAAGATGTTCAACATCACTGACCATTAGGGAAGTGCAAATTAAAACCACTACCCTTAGCAGAATGGCTAAAATGAAAACTAGTGACAATATCACATGTTGCTGAGCATGTGAAGACACTGGATTATTCATCCATTGCTGATAGGAATGTAAAATGCTACAGACACTCTGAAGAGAGCTTAGCCGTTTCTTAAAAATACTAAACATTCAACTATCATATGATGCAGCAATTGCATTCCTAGGCATTGATATCAAAGAAATGAAAACTTATAATCACATAAAAACTTGTACATGAATGTTCATAGGTTTATTCATAAGAGCCAAAACCTGGAGAAGACCTAAATGTCCTTCAACTAGAGAATGGTTAAACAAGCTATTGTACATTCACAACATGGAATAAAAGGGAACCAACTATCGATATACTCAACAACCTGAATGAATCTCCAGGGAATTCTGCCGAGTAAAAAAACTTATGTAACAAAAAGGTTATATACTGTATGATTCCATTTATATAACATTCTTGAAATGACAACATTTATAAAAATGAAGAACAGATTAGTGACTGCCAGGGGTTAAGAAATAGGTGGGTGGGAGAGGAGAAATGGGTGTGGCTATGTAAAGGCAACATGAAGGATCCTTGTGATGATGGAAATGTTCCATCTCTTGACTGTATTAATGTTAATAACCTGGCGGTGATATTGTACTATATTTGTAAGATGATATAATTGAGGAAAACTGGGTCAAGGGTACACCAGACCTCTCTGTAGTATTTCTTACAACTGCATAAGAATCTATAATTATCTCAAAATAAAGAGTTTAATTTTAATTTAAAAAAATAAAAAAGAAGAAAATTTTACCCTTTGCAACAGCATGGATGGACCTGGAGAACATTATGCTAAGTGAAATAAGCCAGTCAGAGAAAGACAAGTAGCATATGATTTCACTCATACGTGGAATCTCATGAACAAACTGAACTAACAAGCAAAACAGAGACAGACTCATAAATAGAGAGTGGACGACAGCTAAGCGGGGGCAGGGGAGCGGCAGGTAGGGGGTGGAGGGATGGAGCAAAAAAGAAAAAGGACTCATGGACAACAGTGTGGTGACTGCGGCGGGGAAGAAGGGTGTAAAGGGGATAAATGGTACCAGAAAAAATACAGTAATAAACATAATCACCTCTAATAAAATAAATGAAAGGGCTGGTACACAGTATAAGGACATGAACTGCTCTTCACTAGGGACAAGCAGTCGGGGCAATGATAACCGTGTAGAAAGGAGTCTACGAGTGAGGCACCGAAACAAAGGATGAGACACATGGACAGGGAGCCGGCCCGGGAGCCACCTTGTTCAGAGCCTTCCTCTGTTCTAAGAGAAAGAACACTGAGGACTAATCAAGCAAAGATACACAAGTCTCCTTAAGACACCTCTCGTGGTTTGACCCCAAAGGTTCCCAAGTTCCTACCGTTTCTACAGACACCAAAATGACACCCTCAGCAGGTGCCAAGGCAGGAAACAAGGGCAGACAAAACCCCAACGTGCTCAACAGATACACTTCAGAAGCAGGAGCCAAGGGTCATGCTTTTAGGCTTCAAAGTCACTGAGCATTTGCTATCTGGCATAAGGACACTAAGGGGAAGACAGTAGAGATAGAGGCCTCAATTCTTAGACACCAGAAGCTTGAGCAGATGCTCTTCAGAGAGAAGTAAAACGCACACTGGCAGCAAGGGTGGGATTAGGGTCAAGGTGGTTTTACTTGAAAAAGTTTAAAAAATCAGAAAAATCTCCCTTTTGCTATTCTGACATACTTAATCCTTAAGAATTTAACAGGCTGATGACCCAGCAATTCTACTCTTAAAGACATGAAAATGTGTGTCCACACAAAAACATACAAATGTTCACAGTGGAATTAAGCAGAGTAGCCAAAAGCAAAGACCTCCAAATTGTCTGTCAACTGAAGAATAGATAAACTGTGGCATATCCACACAATGGAATATTATTTGGAAATAAAGAAATTAAGTACTGATTCATGCTACAGCATGGATGAACCTCAGAAATATTTGCTAAGGGAAATACGCCAGTCACAAAAGTCCACATATGTTATGATTACACTGATAAGAAATGTAAACAGTAGAGCAGTAGCCACAGTAAGCAAATCCAGAGGCAGTAGATTCCTGGTGGCCTGGGGCTGAGGGGTCTGGGGAAAAGGGGAAGTGACTGCTAACAGGTACAGGACCGCGGGGTGATGAAAATGCTCTAAAATTGATGCGGTGACGGTTATACAACTCTATGAATTTAAAAACCATTAATCGTATATTTTATTTCAGATTTTATTTATTTGCTTTTAGAGAGAGGGGAAAGGAGAGAGAAAGAGAGGGAGAGAAACACTGATGTGTGAGAGAAACATCAATCTGTTGCCTCTTGCACACCCCCAACTGGCGACCCTTCAGTTAGCAGGCCAGCGCTCAGTCCACTGAGCCACACCAGCCAGGGCGGAAAAAGACCCATAATTGTATATTTTAAATGGAGAAATGTATGGCATGTGAATGAAATCTCGATAAAGTTGCTATTTTTAAAAAGGTGTTATTACAAAGATAAAGGAAAAAAAGGAGGGAGGGGTAGAAAGAAGAAAAAGAAAAAAGAACATACCAGGCTGAAAAATCTTGTAGTAGGGACTATAGGCCACATTTAATCCACCAAGTTTCACGGAGATTTCATAACGCCCAGCCTTGCGTACAGTGAAGGCCACCTTGACCACGTTGGAACTGGGCTCCTGGAGGACTTCCTGGGTCACTGGAATTTCCACTGCTAGCTCCACATGAGAGATGTGAACTCTTAGTCCCACAGGCCGATGTGCAGGGAAAGGCTGGCCGTTCTTATAGAATAACTGCAGTGGGAAGAGGAGAAGCACCCATGAGTGAAGAGGGGGGGCACATCATCAGCCATCTAACTCAGAAGAGTGTGAGGAGAAAGGAGGAAGCTGGTAAAACCCAGTACCCACCCCCTCCTACAGGCCTGCAGACACAGGGAGAAACGAATTCTCTCAACAATTCAAAGAAAACCATTAAATCATGAACAAATTCTTACCCTATTTTCGAGGACAGGGGTAAGATATACCATTAAATCAATTTCAACTTGGCTTTTCTGAACCACAAATGCTGCCTCCTCTTTTTGTTATGTTATCACTACTAATCCAAATATAAAGGTAAGTCCGTGGGCACTGCTGGCAGCAGTGAACTAAAGCCCCAGACAAGGCTTGGGGCGTTCAGGTTATCAAGCCAAGCATAATGCTGTAGTAAAATCATCACAGGGGGGCGGCAAACTTTTTCTAGGGCCAGGGAGTAAGTATTTTTGGCTTTATGGATATACACCGCAATTCAATTGTGGTTAACTGCTCAAGCATGAAAGCAGCCATAGGCAATACAGGAGGATGATGATGCGTGTGCCTGTGTTCCAACAGAACTGTATGTACGGAAATAGGAGACTGATTTAGCGCTTGGGCCCAAGTTTGCCGACCTCTACATCCATAACACTATCCACTCTTGAAAAATGTTTTTCTTATTTTGAAGAAATCACATTAAGCTTTACACTTCTTCAAAGCTAAGCACCCATTAAACCAAAATGACAGAGAAATTCGTGACTCTTCAGATATTAACAATTCCCAAGTTACTGGGAGAGACTGAAAAACAAAGAAAAATTTTAACATTCCAGGCTAGCGCCACCAACAGACTGGACTGGGCTCTGGAAAGCAAGTCGCTCGGAAACCCCAATGTGTATGGAGACAGAAACATTCCCTTACATGCACTCGGAAGGCCATGCTGTGGCCCACCTCATAGGGGTCCTTCCAATCCCAGGAGACTTTGCAAGACCGGGGATCCAGGTAATTTCCCCGCACGTAGTCATAAATAGTCCGGTCCCCTCGGCGCTCACGGTCCTCATTCTGGAGGAAGCTGACTACACGTGCGGCTAGCTCAAAGAGGAACTTAATTGTGAAGAAGAATGCAACCACAGACACTGTGATTCCACCTGTGTGAAAGAAAGAACACACAGATACCTGCCAGTTACACATTATAGCTTCTCATTATGGAACGGGCTAGTCATTTCTCAAAAATTAAAGGAAGTCAGGAAGATATAGTAAAACTTCCAAAGAAACACTGCACTGGGTGTACCTCTGTGGGTAAAGAGAGGAGTTTATATACCAGAACTCAGATACATCTGTCCTCGGGCCAAATCCCATCCAGTGCCTATCTTTTAAAATAGCTTTATTGGAAAGAAGCTCCAACCATTCATTTACATATCGTCTAGGGCCACTTTTGCCCTAAACTAACAAGAGTTTGGTAGTTGCAGCAGACACTGTATAGGCTGGGAAGCTGAAAATATTTACTCTTAAGCCCTTTATTAAAAAAAATTTGTCAACACTTGGTCTATACCACAAACCACATATCATGCCTGCCCCCCACCTTCCTGCAGGTGCTGGGCTCTCTCAGAATAAAGAGAATGTGCATTTTATTCCTGCCATTTGGCAGCTTCCCCTTCCCTTGTCCACTTGGCAAAAGCTCTCCCCAACCCCCACTAGAGCTTGGGGTTCCCTCTTCTGGGCTCCCTCAACTCCTGTATATTCATCTATTATAACTTTTCTTCCCCTTGACCAGCTATCTCATTGTTCATGGTATGAACTTCTTGGCAGATTTCTGCCTTATCCAACTTCAACTCGGCAGGAAACAGTGTCTGGCACTGACTATAATTACTCAATAAATATTTCCCAAATGAATGAATTCCACTGCCAACTCTGTGAAGGTACTTTCCGGCACAACTGGGATTATGTCCAAGTCTATTTTCAAGGGTAAAGAGGATAGACAGGGAGGCAAAAAGGATGTAAGCATCCCCAAGAAAGATAATAGAGCTCTTTCCATAACATACCAATAACGTAAAACATCAGGTCCCTTCAATGCCAACAGATAGCCAAGGATCACAGCTGCAACTGCAAAAGAAAACGTGTTTAGTTTATTCTCCAACTCTTTCTTACAGCCATTGCAGCTTGACAGGTGCCCTATGACATATTTCAGACAAACAGAGCCTGCATCATTCCCCCTAAAGACTTCTAATCTACCGACCACCCTAGGAATACCACAAAGAGCCACTTGCTTTATTGCTAATTACAAAATGTAATAACATGGCTTTCATCTTCTTAGAGCCACAGCCCCAAGATAGTTTCCCTCCCCAATGCAAATTGGTGCTAATTAGCACAAGCAAAGAGGAGAATGGAGTCACTTTCCCCCTTTATTTGCCTTCTGGAAGTAATTCATCTAAGTAGAAACAGTTATATAAAAATGTGGATTTTTAAAAGCAAGTATTATTATCATCATGTTGACATTACATAATTAAAATGAACTCTGGGTCATTCCAATAACAAGCAGTGGGCATGTTAAGAGAAGTCATTTTTTGCTGTTACCAATCAAGTAAACTAATGGGCCCTACGGAAGATGCACTCAGCAGAAAGGCCAAGGAGAGGAACCAAAGGAGAAGACTGCACTTCTCATCCTAAGAGATGCCTACCAAGGTCACAACACTTCACACGGAGGCTAGGGTTTGAGGGTAAACTTTCACTGTTATTAAACTTGTTTCCAAAATAAGACTTCAGTCGTCATTACTCACTTGAACCGCCCAAGGTACTGCCAAGAAAAAAATGCAATATACACTGATGTTCGTATCTTATCACTGAGTTTTGACCTTAACTTATAAACTATATGTGCTCCCTACTCTACAAGGCCCTGAATTCACTCCTTCTTTTAGGGTCAATATATATTAAGATTATCAATATTTTCTCAATCCAGAACCTTTTATCAGCACTAGAATGCTACTTTAGAGACAAGACAGCCAGAAATTTATACGCTCAGATTTGGGAGGAACCAAAGCAACTTTTTTTTTTCAAGAGGGTATGCTTTTATGTCTGCTTGTATGAAAAAAGTTTTAGGAGATAGAAAATTGTATTAATTCCTTTGATAACAATATACCCAACAGAATCCAAGGAGAATAGGTGATTTGAGGAATGGCCATGTCAAGTTTCATAGAAATCTCTGTTGAGACTAAAGTCCTACCAGAAAAGGGAACATCGGAATTATCAGTACACATGGATTAAGCTGCTCCCAAAAGCGTCTATTACAAAGAGACAATATACAGACCCAAAATTTGGGATCACAATTATTGAGCCTCCTTCCCAAATAAGTATTCATCTCCTGGGACGCTATGCTAAAAAGTTGCTACCATCTCTCAAAAAAGCATCTGTCTGCACTCTACAAGATGTGCTAGATGACTTGGGCCAAAACTGGCAGTTTAACTGCTTTAGGTACTCCCTCAGTTAGATGCCATCCAATCTGATCCTGGGTGGGAAACTTCTAGTCCTCAGCAAAATAATAACATTTGGCAGAAAATGAAGTGTATGTGGTTTATGTTATAGAATTTATGGTCTCAGGTCTCTTGCTTCTTGATGGAGTAAGAGCAATGCCAAATTTATGGAACACGTCACATGGGCTGGGAAAATTTCTATGTACTATCTCTGACAACTACAACCTTTTCTGAAAGAAGCAGCCTGGAGCCTAGTTCCAGGGCTGTAACTGTGTGACCTGCCTAGGCTTCACTGCTATATAAAGAGTTGAGATTTAATAATTTCTATGGCACCATCTCCTTTAGTGTGACAGGACTTCAATATACTCCCCACTGCTATCAAGACTATAAAATCAAACAGTGTATAAAACAGTGTAGTTCAAAGGATGAGGGCATGGACTCCACAGCTAGACTGCCTGGGTTCAAATCCATTCTCTGCCACTGACAGTGTGCCACGGGACAAATTCTTTAACCTCTCTATAGAGTGCCAGTTTCTTTATCAATCATATGAAGATAATATCTGTGTGTATCTAATAGGGATGTTGTAAAGATTAAATAAATTAACACATATAAACAGCCTGTAACAGTGCCTGACACATAGTGAGTTCTCAGTTTCAATTATTATTATAATTATTAATAGTAGTAGTATTGCTACTCCTTTGCTTCAGAGCCAATAAGAGACTTGGGACCCTCTCTATCGGCCCCACACTTGGATGGGAAATGCACCAGAATTATAAAAGGCATGGCTTCTTACTGTACTAAAAACTTCTGTTTATATGGGAGTTCTTTATACTACTCCAATTTTATGTCTGAAAATTCTTATAATAAAGTTAGAAATTCATCGTAAAATAATCCATCCAACAAATACCGTGTAGAACAGCCACAGTCTTAGTCCTCATGCGGCTGGAAGTAATGAACTTGACCTTGTTGAGTCCTTGTCCATTTTTGCCCCACTCATTTATTTCTCAACCAAATCATCCCCGCTGATCTGGATAAACTAGACTTTTTCCAATAGGTCAATTCTACATTTCCATTCCCTTTCCCTTTATTATTTAAAACTCGGCATACCAGTTACTACTTTTTTCCAAATAACTCTTCTTAAAACCTCCTTGTGACCAGGGAGTTAGCTCTGTCAACTCATCACTCATTGATTTGACCTTTACCAAAAAGCCTACTTCTCTCAAGAACCTCCTCAACAGTATCTCCCCATCTGCCTATTTTGCCCATGGTCACCCTCTGAACTTACGTTCTCCCTTTTCTGGTTCTTCCTGAATGCTGTCACAAAGCCGCTCTATCCCTGTCATTGAGTATAGAGTATCCTTTTAGGGTGACCCCTCAAATCACTTTTATTCTAGATGTTACCTCTCCTGTAGGCATTTCCGGTCCTCTTACTGGCCCTGTCATGCCCTCTCAGCGCTGTCTCTGCTCCTGCCCCACCCTATGGCATGCTCCTTGGCGCCATCGCCCACAATACCTTATTCATCCTATGATCTATCCCAGCAATTTTCAACCAGGGAGCCGCGAGAATTTGTAAAACATGCGATACCTGACTATTTAGTGAGAGGCACTGACCTCTTTTCCTTTAGACTGTCAAATAAAAAAATGACAACAGCCAACACAACCAGAACTATGTGAATAAATCAAAATTAATATCTTTTCTCCCCTCATTGGCAAAAATATATTTTCTGGTGTGCTGCAGAATATTAGTAATTAGTTTATGTGTGCCATGAGATGAAAAAGGTTGAAAATCTCTCATCTATCCAAATCAGATCCTCCACACTTTTACACAGGAGCTCTCAAATGCCCCATCTCCGTGCCTTTGCCGAAGTCATTTCCTCTGCCTAAACTATCCTCCCCCATCTCAGTCTCTATCCATGAAGTATCTCCTAACCCTAAAATTTAGGGAAAACCCTATCTCCTAAAATCTTCCCTGATCCTCTATTTAAAAACTCCTGATCTTCTCTGAATTCCTTTATACCACTTATGTTCTCTTTTAGTCCCTGTTTGTTTTATTTTCCATGTCGGGGTGAGAAACAGTATGAGGGAAAGACTAGTGTTAAAAATTCTCCACAGCATCCAACATGACTGCATATAGTAATTGCAATAAATATGAGTAAAACATCTGAATGAATAGGGTCAAATGTTTGTTTTTTTCTTTGTCCAGAATGTCTAGGGATCAGGAATTTTCCAGTGAGGACTTCCATTTTAAATGTAGCTTTAATAAGACTTCCCTAATTAGCAGTATATCCATTTGAGCCAGGGCCAAGTGAATATACTGCCATATTCAGACCGAAAGTTCCCCATTTCCTTCAGTGCTACAAGCATGAATCAAATAGCTATGCCTAGAGTAATGAGTTCTCATGGATGGCATGGTATCCAGTTTTATGGTCCTATCTTCCTCTCCTATTTTCCTCATCTTGAGCTTTTCTTTTTCAACAAGTTTCAATAGCAGCCTCCACTTTCTGCTGCTCACACTTCTTCATCAAGTGATTTCGGAACTCTTCCCGAGTCTAATTCAAGCGCAAAGAAGCAGTATGTTAAGCCTCTGCCATACTACTTCTTGCAGTTCAACTATGTGAATACTTTGTTTTCAAATTCCTCTCTTTAGCATTCTTGCTCTTATACAATTCAGCAAACTGTGATACCCTAAGCTGGCAGAATAAGAGTAGTATGTAATAACCTGCATACTCTTAGTTATTACATGCCAATAACATACACCCCCTTACTGATCCACTTACAATGGGCCAAACACTGCATTAAGTGTTTTACATGTTAGCTTACATAGTTGTCACCATAAAACCTTGGTAAAGTAAGCATTATTATTCTCATTTTACAGATTCTTTTTTAAAAAGCTGGACTTAGAAAAGTTAACTTGCTGAACATCTTCCAGCTGGTTAAGTGACAGAGCTGAGACTCAAGTCCATGTCCCTCTGAATCCCAACATTCTTAACCTCATACAATACTAAATAATAAAAAAGAATGGAAACACAGGTATAGTGGAGTATTTCTGAAGAGAGGAGATTTAAGAAAAAAGGTTTTAAAAAAGATATAAAGAACATTATCCAATCTTGCTGTGAAAATCTTACCATGAGGCTAAAATTAGAAAGATAAATGCTTACGGCCCCCTTTTAAATCTTTTGAAATAAAAATAAAGCATGACAGAGGAAAATGGAATGTGGTACCAATTATCTAATGCAGAAATATCACTTGCTTACTAAAAGATCCCCAGCAAGTTGCTTAACACTATAGCACTTTGGCTCACATTACCTACAAAAGCAGAAGACGAGGGGAAATACTTGAAAATACCTTTCTCGGGGGAATGTTAGAAAGTAGATTGATATACATATTCTAAAACACTTTGCTTTTTTTGGAGTAGAAAGATTCATAATTACATCAAATAAATTTTAGCCCTAACATTGAAGATTAGTTGTGCAAAGTCATTTCCCAGAAATGGAGAATTGATTTCTTTATAGTCAAAGACACTCTGCCAAGAGCCAAGTAATTGCAACTGTGTACTTCAACAGTTTTTGTTTGCTGAAAAGGTATAGGAACTGGTCCCTGAGTTCATGTTCTGCATCCCAGAAACAAGTGATTCTTAACTAATTGCCTTACCTTTAAACGAGGGCCCATGTTCCAAGAACCAAGTGGAGCGCTCCTATTCACCAGAGCAGGTAACTTGGCCCTTTCACCTTGTCTTCAACTCCCACATGAGAGAACACAGCCAAAAGGTCAACAAAAAGTGTCTGTCCATCAGACTTTCATTAAGGGTATGTCAAGGAAGGAGATGATCAATGTTTCTGGAACAAACTGGATGGCTTCCAGAATGAAGAAATAGAACCCCAAAATATTTCATCCCTGGGCTGCTGTCTCTAGTGGAAGGTGCAATCAGCTGCCAAAGGATGCATCTATTCTGTCTCAGGATCCAATCCTACGGAGAAAAAAAGGTTGGTGGAATAGATTTTTATTTCTGAAAAAGAATCCCCAGAGGACAAAAAAAGAGGAGGCAGAGCAGGCAGTGGAAACCCTGAGATGCTAAAAATAACCAAGGGCAGGTAAACTCTGACCAAGTTCTCCCAATTAAAACTCCACAAGAAAAGTCAAGTGGCAACCTCATTGCTCTGTGTTACTCCCAGAAGGAAGCTCCACCACTACAGTTGATTCCAGACCTTCAGTAGAAGCAAACTAGAGCACAGATTCAGAGTGAGCCTCGCACAGCCACATGCCCACTTTCAGTTTGATGGGGCTGGAGCACAAGGTCTGGCAACAAGGTGAAGAGAAATGAGACCAAGGGGACAGGTTACAGAGGGCCTCCCCATGTATTTCCCAGACCTGGTTAAAGAATGCTGATCTTACCTTTCAAACAGTAGAGTTTGCTACTGTGAGTAAGGGCGGCGGGGGGGGGGGGCTCTGAACTTTCACGATAAAGTCACTAAGTAATAAAGTTCAGTAAATTAAGTCTGTCACTCAAAGATAATCATGAACTAATGTAGCAGAAAGAAGGTTATTGTGAAGCATATACAAATAATCACCATAAAACAAATGAGAAGCACCTACTAATCACTAAGTGAAAAGACATAGTCTCTTTCTATTGGGTTGGCAAATAAGTCTGTTTAGTTTTTTTCCATAAATTAAAAGATACATTTTTCATTTTCACCAATAACTTTATTGATCTGGATATTTTGAGAATGTCAGCTATCTCCCACACGGTAGAACATTGTTTGAGAATTGATTGTTCTCAATTAATGTCTTGATTTGATCGCTATCAACTTCAACTGGTCTACCTGACTGTAGAGCATCATCCAGCAAGAAATCTCCAGCAAGAAACTTTGCAAACCACTTTTGACACTTTCGATCAGTCACAGTACCTTCTCCATGCACTGTACAAATCTTTTTTTGTGATTCAGTTGTGTTCTTACCTTTCTTGAAATAATGAAGCATAATATGCCAAATATGCTCCTTATTTTCTTCCAGTCCTCAATATTAAAATGACCACACAAAAATTCTCCAATTTTGATTTTTTTAATGCACACTGACATGACAGCTGTCACAACACAATCTAACAAAATTGTTTTGAATGAAGTTAAAGACAACTAAGCGCTACTAGAGCCATCGTACGGGAAAAAAAAAAGAAAGAAAGAAAAAAGAACTTTTTGGCCAACCCAATATATGGCAGGAACTATTCTTGGTACTTCATATGTATTAACTCACGACTCCAAGAAAGAAAGATGTAATTATCCCTATTTTACAGATAAGGAAACTGAGGCACTTTCTCAAGGTTACACACAACTAAGTAGTCAAGTTGAGTCAAAACCCGGACAACCTGCACCCTGAATTCATGTTTTCAATGAATACTCTATGGCCTCTTTACCATGGGAAATCAAGAAAGAAAACATAAAATGCTAATAAAAGCACAAGAACAAAATGAGTAAAGGCCAGCACATCAAACAAGTTGGCAAACTTTTATAATTAAAGATAAATAAGTACGCGTATATGTATTTATTTTAAAATATGGTGATAGACTTGCCAAGTACATGAGCCAAAACGTGGGTCAACGAGCAATTGGAACCAGCTTAAAGGATCTGCAAACAAGAGATGAGTTACATAAACTATAAGAGAACCATTAGAATGCTATATAAGCATTTTTTAAAATGACACTTTTAAAGAATAACAACACAAGGAATTGCTCACAAATAAAATGTTAAATGAAAAAGCAAGCAAAAAATTATTTACATTGCGTGAGCCCATTTTTAAAAATATGACATTACATAAAGAGGACTGGAAGGAACAACTCAAAAATGTTAACAGCGGTCATCTCTTGATGCATGGAATTATAAATTATTTTTATTTTCTACCTCTGCATTTAGTGTTTTCCAAATTCTTAATGATGCAAGAACATATAAAAAGTTTCTAATTGTGGAGAACACTTCTCTTTCTGCAAAGGGGAAGAACAGGCAAGATGTCCTTTTTCAAATAAGAAAACACTTAAAAAATTAGCTAAAGATTATAGAATGTACTAAACTTTTATTTCTGTTAATTGTGATCTTAGTGCGCCTCCAACCCTGTGATTAGCTATTTGATTATTAAACCAAATAACTCCTAGTTCTATTATCTTTACTGGGCCCCACCATGGACTACCATATTTACCAGCCCCCGATCCACTGCTCCCAAAGCTTCAGTGTCTCTAATGAGCTTCACGACTCGACTCAAGCACCACCTCCTCTCCTGGTCCAGCTCCCAGGCCCCTCTGAGCAGAACTAAGCACTTCCTTCTTTGTAATACTCCTATTCTGAAGACGCCTCTATTACAGCATTTATTAGACTATATTGTAATTATTTGTTTATACAGTGGTCTGTCCTAATGGATTGTGGGCTTCCTGAGGAAACTGACTAGGTCTTAATCATCTTGGCCTCCCAGTGGCTAGTATGATGCTCAAAGTCTGTCTCAGAGCGTGTACTTTCACAAGACTCCCAGGTGATTTCTATGCACATTAAAATGCACATTAGAATTTGACAAGCATGGTCTAGACTCTAGAGCAGTGGGCCTGAGAAGGGACCAACCCAATAATCCGCATCTCTAACAGGCTCATAGATAATGCTGATGGTGCTGGTCTGCAGATCAAGCGCTGGGGAGCAAGGGGTCCAGTGCAGGGGTTGGCAAACTACGGCCTCCCGGCCAAATCCAGACAGCTGCCTGTGTTTGTTTAAAAAAAAAAAAAAAGTTTTGTAAAGAAAAATGAACACAGCCAAGTTCATTCGTTTACATATGGCCTGACTGCTTTTGCACTACAACAGCAGAATCAAGTAGTTGCAGCAGAGACGTATGGCCGACAAAGTTTTCCTATCTGACCCTTTACAAAAAAAGTTCACCCATCTCTGGAGTAGAGGTCTTCCTTATGAACTCATTTTTATAAATCAAAAAAGCATCAAATCATTTTCTTCCAGTTCTACTATTCCCACTTAAGAGCAACATTTTGCAAATATTTCTCCTGGCTATTTTCAACTGTTATTTAAAAGTTTTATGCCTCTCACACCCCAAGTAGGAATTTTATACAATCATTTCCCAAAGTATGTGTTTCATACCAACATGCCTGCATTTCACCAAGGCTGTAACTTCCTAAAACCAGCACCCTCAGGAACCAAATACTACAGCCAGGTTTCTAAAAGTATCACAAGGTATATCACCAACTCACTCTCTACTTTTAAAGCACTATTCTAAAAAGCTGTGGGAAAAAAAAATATGAAAGTCCACTTAGAACTGTGGGGAATGAAGAGGCAGTGGCAGCACACAGGAGTTCCAAGTAACACCCACTGGGTTCCACGAAACAAGACAGGACAAACGTAGACTTGAGCAAGATGTAGTCTCCAGCATTCTCGGCACAGAAGCACTACCCACGAGTCCAGGGAAATCAAATTAAAAAAACAAATCATTCAATTAGCAAAAGGCCCGTAGGTTAGTGGTCTAACTAAGGAGGTTCCAAGAAATAAAGTGTGCCACCAGATACTAAATTATTCTATTTTTTTAATCCTCACCTGAAGATATATGTATTGACTTTAGAGAGAGAGAAGGAGAAACATCCATGTGAGAGAGAAACATCGATCAATCACCTCCAGCAGGCACCCCAGCAGGAGATCAAACCCGCAACCTAGGTAGGTGCCCACACCGGGGATCGGACCCGGAGTACAAGACGATGCTCCAACCAAATGAGCCACCCAGCTAGGGCGCTTCAGATTATTAATTTACATTTTCCTTTGCTTAATTCCACCCTTGGTTAATGCTCCTCACCCCAAAATCCCACCATAAAAGACTGCCCTCCTCCATCAAGTTTATACTCTTGGGATATTTACATAGTTGTATATTCCTGCTATCTTGGTTCAGCCAAGTTATACAGTTTTCATTTATATTCTTTCCTCATCAGTCAGCCCCTCCAGTCTCTTAATCATTCCTGTGGGTCTTCTGTGAACTCTCTCCAGCTAGTCCCCAGTGATCTGGTAATGAGGTGCCTCCAACTGACTGCAGCCTTCCAGGAACAGCCGCGTTAGTCAGAGCAGGATGAGCTCACCCTCCTCGGTTCCATGACATAATACTCCTGAGGAGACAATCCCCAAATCGCAGAAAGCTCGAGTGTGCCATATTAGACTATAACCCCATTCCATGCTTTCCAGATTTGGGCACTGGAGCATGCCAGAATGTGCTAGAAGCCAGAGGAGAAATGACACATGTTCCTGCAGCATTTAGTTACTAGAAAATGAGGTAGGTGAGGAGAAGAAGTATTTTCGTGTTAAAACAAATTCACAGATAATAAAATAGGATGCAAAATATGCATGAATTTCTAAAGATAAAACATGCATATGTTAAAAATATTCAGTTATTTTGTGCTTGAAGCAAAAGGGCTGCTTGGGGCTTTGCTCCCAACCCCAAGGGGTTCCATACCCACCACCCTCTACCACTAGAGGTGCCTGAGCTGAGAAGTCTGGAAAGCATTAAACCCCCCCTCCCCAACTTCTAGTCTATTACCGCCCATCCCCTACACTCACATTTTACATAGAACTGTATTTTCTGCTATGCTCCCCCAATGACTACCAATATCTTTAGGTTCTTCTGTATCGTTCGTTCATTTCTTATTCCTTGAGCATTCGCTGTACGCCAGACTGCATGCCAAAAGCTGAAGTCACAAAGATAAATAGGAACGGGTGGGAGATGGCCAATACAATGTGGCATGTACGATAAAAGAGGAATAAACAATGTATAGTGGGCAAAGGAAGGGGAGGTGACTCTGCCGGAGACAGTGGGCAGGTCTTCACAGGAGAAATAATATAGCTGTTATTTAAGAATGAGTAAGCATTTGTAAGGCAGAAAAAAGGAAAAGACTAGTATCCGAGGCAGAACGAACATAAGAATACTGAGTCAAGAAAGGGAGTGACAAAAAGCTGAGCATTATGAATGCACTGTGTTGAGAAAGACCACCTGGAGCTAAGCTAGAGTGACTGATCTAAGCACAGTGGTCAAGCGTGTGAATCTCACTACTGACTGCTAAGCTATGTAATGTCCCTTCAGTTACCTCAGACATAAAATTGGAGATTCACTGAGAAAAGGAAGGAATTCAGCTGCTCTTGGGAACAAGACGTGGACCATGAGGGAAAGGAGGACTGGGTGAGACTGGAAACTAGACCCAGGTGCTGTGGCACTCCAGAGTGCCTGGAGAGATGCGCCTCTATGTGCAAACCAAGCTTCTGGGTTGCCAGGACTGAGGGTGGTTTGAGCCCAGACCACTGGAGCCCAACGTTCAATAAAGGCGGAAGCTGGCACTGGGTGTACCTGAGGGACTAACTGGTTTACTCTTTTACGTGTGGCATTTTTTGCACTTGACATAGTGATTTTTAGATTGCACATGTTGTTACATGTCATATCAGTGGTGTGTTCCTCTATATTGTCGTGTAGTAGTCCATTAAATGGACATGTAACAATTTGTTTATCCATGCATTTGTTTATTCAGCCGAAGGACATCTGGGTTCCATCTAGGTTGAGGCTATTATGGATAAAGCCCCTATGAATATCCAAGTACAAGTCTTTGTGTGAACATGTTTTCATTTTTCTTGGGGAAATAATAAAGAGTGGGACTGCTTCGTCCTATGATAAGTATATACTGCTTTACCTACAAGAAACTGCCTGGCTGTATTCCAGAGTGGCTGCACCACCTTGTACTTCCACCAGCAATGTATGAGCTCCAGCTACCAACATCCGCCAGCAAGGGCGCTGTCAACCTTTTATATCTTACCTATTATAATAGGTGTGCAGTGGTTTCTCTTTGTGGTTTTAATTTGCATTTCCTTAAGGACTCACAATATTGAGTATCTTTTATGTGCTTTTTGGCTATTGTGAGCCTTCTCTGGGATCCAAATCTTTTGCCGTTCTTAAAAATTGAGCTGTTTGTCTTCTTTTAAGACTTCTTTATATATGCTAAATACAAGTCCTTTACTAGATATATGTTTGGCAAATATTCCCTGCGGCTTGTTTTTTCATTTTCTTAACACTGTTGTTTAAAAAGAGCAAAAGTTTTGCCCTGGCCATGGAGCTCGGTAGGTTGGAGCACTGTCCCGGACATCAAAAGATTGTTGTTCAATTCACACGTATTCTTGGGTGAGGATTAAAAAACAAGAGTAAAAGTTTTTAATTTGCTGATATCCAACTTATTGATTTTTTTCTTTTATAGTTTTTGTGTTTTTTGCATATTTCTTTTTAAAATCTTTGCTTAACTAAAGGTCACAAAGATTTTGTTCAGTTTTCTTCTAGAAGTTTTATCTAAAAGTTTCATAAAAGACAGCCTCTTCTCAAAACAAAAATTTTTTAATCCTCACTTCACATTTTGTTCATTGCTTTTAGAGAGAAAGGAAGGAGAGAGAGAAACATCGATTGGTTGCCTCCTGAATGCCCCCAGATGGGAATCAGATGCGCCCAGACTGGGGATTGAACCTGCAACCCAAGCATGGGCCCTGACCGGGAATCAAACCCACCACCTTTCAGTTACAGGATGACGCTCCAACCAACTGAGACACGCTGGCCAGGGTTCTTCTAAAAAATTTTAACAGGAGTTTTAAAACTATTGCATTCCATTTATCTCATAATTAGTTACTCAGTTTTATTATCCCGTTGTTTCTTTCAAATTCAATCTCTACATTACCAAGCACTATTTAAGTCTATTTTAGAATTTGGAAAGACTTATCTTTTAACAGATTTTTCCCCTTTTCAACCTAATAAATGGTACTGTATTTCTAAATTTGGCCAGAGTTTTAGTCCCTCAATTCTCCTCAAACTGACATAAAACCTTTGGACCCCTGATGCTGGTTCTTAAAACAACAACAAAATTCCAAAACTCAGAGCATGCACCTTTCAAGTTAAGCCAGGGACAATGAACTACTTACCCTTCTGGTTTTAAAGAGAAGCTTTTATAAGATCATTCTCACCATATTAAGTCACTCTAACCTGACAGGAGGCTGGAAAAGTTATCACTGACTGGTTAAAAGAAAATTTAGGCTTTAAACATTAGGTTCACCAAGATAATAGTAAATTTTTAGACTCAAAATGTACATTTCAGACTCAAAATGAAATTAACAGTATACATGAAAGCATAGTTGAGATTCAACTGCATCCCTGGAATACAGTTTGCCATTCTCAGCAGTTCAGAGAAAGTAGAAAAAGGGATTCTAATGTGAGTAAAACAGGGAGAAATGACAATTTAATCATTGCTCGTTTTGTAACTTTGTGAGATATCTGGAGGAAAAGAAAAGTAGAAAAAGGGCTTATCTATGCCCCTGTCATTAGCCTAATCAAGAAAACAGCAACCTCTATTTACAGTTTCCTCTATCCTGGTGTTTTTGTCTATTTACCAAACCTACTCTACCATGCCTGATCCACAGATTTAGGACAGGCCCCTGTGTTCCCATACCGTGGCAGCTTTTATGCTTAAGTGAGCCTGGGCCACTGAATCTTGGCTATAACAGAAAAATTTTAAAACTAATTTTCTGAATCTGACAAGCCGTCTCCCTCAATAAGTCTAGGAAGTTGTTATTTCATTAACTCTGCCTGAAATGACAGGCAAACGGCCAGATCCACAGGCCAGGGCGGGTGGAACTGGAATTGTCACACATATACGTAAAAGCTAACAAAATTTCTACTTCTACCACCATCCACTACTTTCGATTCTATTCTTATCTCTAAGGAACATAAATTACTTATATAATGAGAAGGAAGAGCAACCTTAAATGAGCATTCTATAGTTCTTTAAGACTCCAGGAAGACAAAGTCAACTAGTCACAGAAATGGCAACCTCAAATGGCTCAATTTAAAGAAGAAATAACACTTAAGGTACTCAAAACAAAACTCCTGTTGGCCTAATAAACAACATTACCAAAACAAGAATGTGTTAACTTCTTCAAATGTGCATTAAGAACCATAGGACAAGCAGTATGTTGACCTTGGGGGTTCCAAAATGAGTAAGACAGTCCCTGACCTCCTAGAAACATAGAGGCTAGTAAGAAGACAGACAAGAAAATAACATGACAGTTCCACGTAGAAAAATCTATTAAATGAGCATACAGTGTTAGTAGAGTCTAGGAAGGGTCCTTCAATCAGGCTCAGCTCTCAGCTTCTCAGAAAACTTCACACCATCCTCCTGGGAGTAAAGCCAACTCTTCCACTGAGTTAACACTGCTTTGGGAATCAAGGAGTACAAAACACTACTTATGCAGTATTGTTTATTCTCATGGTTAATGACCCTCTCTTTCAGCAACCGATTACTGGATCTCATACATGGCATATAGAAATAGCTCACTGGAAACACCAACCTATTTATCAATATTACACATGGTCTAAATGCAATGTAGTAATCCTGGATTGGATCCTGGAACAGAGAAAGGATATTAGTGGAAAATCAAAAAATTCTGTAACTCAGTTAATAGCACTGTACCAGTGTTAATTTCCTAGATGTGAAAAATGTACCAGGGTTATATGAGACGTTAACACTGGGGGAAGCTGGATGAAAGGTGTAAAGGAACTCTCTGGACCATCTCTGCAACTTTTCTGTAAATCTGAAATTACTCCAAAATAAAATTTGCTTTAAAAAAATTACACGTGGCTCCCCACTTTACATTCTCACTACCCTTTAGGATTATGATGATGCCTTCCTCGTCACTGCCCCAATCCAGGTTAATGCTTGATTGAAATGTTTTTTCAAGTCCTTTCAGATTCCTTACTATAAACCATTTATGCAGCCTGGCTGGATTTCTTTCTTTACCAAAACATGAAAAACTGTATCTCCTTTGGAAGGTTTTAATTGCTTCTCTTCCTAATAGCTTCACCACATACACCAGGGGGTATCCTTGAAATTGAACTTTCCTCAGTGGACAAGAGAGGGTTTAAATAACTTGAGCTGGTTCTGTGGAAAAAAACAAGGGGACACTAACAAAAATGCATGTTATATGTTATTAGATTACTTTTACCTGACCTCTAGCCAGATGAATAGACTATACAATGAATAGATGCTGACTATTAGCATCTCAACACCAACAAGGAAACTGCACTGAAATGAATGCATCAGCTACAAACTCTGAAAAACGTGGTGTAAATCCCTCAACTATTCAAGATAACAAAAATCCGTATTAAAATCATATGGTACTGTTCAATTCAGGCCAAATGACAAAACATGTCTACCATGACTATCTGGTTTCTAATAAGGAAATGAATACTCGCCTCCTTCTATTAAACCTCCATTTCAGAACAGGCTTCAAGAGTCCCGCCAGGAAAACATCAAGGTGACATAACATCATTATCAAGGCCTTAGGCACACACACGAACTACAGCAAGATAAACAGCCTGGAAAGTTTGAAAACAACTACATAAAAGAGTATCGGTGAAGGCTAAACATTTATGAACCCCTCAAAGAAAAAGAAACCAAAGAAAGATAACTGAAATTTAAACCTAACCTATTTAATGGCTAATATCATTTAAAAGATAAAATATGATATACTAGAATCTATTAAGGTCATACAATCTGATCTGTTATAGTATTAAATAAATATTATACAACAGTACTCTCATCTGGACCACTTCCAGAAAGAACAGGTAGAGTAAATCCTTTAAAATATTTTAATTTGCACAGCTCTGTCAGTCACCTACCATAATTTATCTGTTCACAAATATTTCTCCAATACAGGCCTGAGCTCTTAAAGAGAAACCAGCACATTGCTTAGGGCAGAATGGGCCCTTAATAAATGCCTTTTGAAGAAGTAAATACTCAGCAGTAATGTACCTCTGAAGCATCCTTACGAACCAATTCACTATGAATACCTTGGGCCCTAACTGGTATAGTTCAGTGGGTTGGACATTGTCCTACAAACTGAAAGGTCACCGGTGGTTTGATTCCCAGCAGGGCACATGCTTGGGTTGCGGGCCACGTCCCCAGCTGGGGGTGTGCGAGAGGCAACTGATCGATGCTTTTCTCACACATTGGTGTTTTTCTCCCTCTGCTTCTCCCCCCCTTCCCCTCTCTCTAAAAATAAATAAACAAAATCTTTTTAAAAATATCAATACTTTTGGGAGCAGAGCATACTGTATGCCATGCTACCACATTTACGAGGCAGTCAAGTTAACTGAAAAAAAAATTAACAGCAACTACTATGTGCTGAGGAAAAAAAAGAACCCTCAGGTCACATGAGATAAAAATACATGTAAAAACTGTAACTTAAAAATAAAGACAATATCTGAATTAATTTTTTCCCCTTGATGGCCATAAAAATGAATCCACCTTTAACTTTCTAACACTGAATTACAAGATATTCTTTACAGAATCTTTCACCATCCACAATTTTATAAAGTAATTTGCTATCAACTTAAATGAGTCAGTTACACCAATTAGTAAGTGGGATGAAGTCTAAGTCCAATTATGAGTTTAAACTGTGGGATGAATGCCTTGAGCAATTTTTTCTGTTCAAGGCTGCAGAAAAAACACAACAGCCCTCTTGACTGCTGAGAAGAGTTACATTTATTTCATTTATTTCTCACAAGTACACAATCAATGGTAATTGCTTTCTGCTCCCACCCAACACAAAGCAATACCACCTCCTCCTCCCATTACCATCGAAACATGCTACGGAGTATCTGAGTACTTGAACCTTAGACCAAAGAATCTCAGACAGCAATAAAGGCACAATGTAACAAAAACATATTTGTCTCAGTATGTCTCATCCCCCTTGGTGTTCCTATACTAATTTAGCTCCCTATCAAGTATTAACAATCAAGAAAATCAGAAAATTCTCAGAATAGATACTACACACTGCTTGGTTTGTTTTTTAAAAATCTGTTACCATTCATGGATCTCAAAATTCAGAGTACACATTACCAGGTAAGTGTTTTTTAGTTTTCCAATGCTCAAATTTAAATGCCTATTACTATTTAATTATATGCAATTTTCCCTCTAAACCTATATACACTAATCATTCTCCAAATGTTTTTAAAAAACAAACAACTGGTCATGTTCACTTAAAAAACTTATTGCCTAATAACCCAGAAATTCTAATGTATCAAAAAAGTGATCACTATCAGCTCTACATGTGCAGGACAGTTTGGCTGACAAGCTGTTCTGCAAAGATTAGGAATTTCCAGTGACTGCCAGAAGCATATACAGTATCTGTAGATACTTCAATAATAAAACTACTTCAATATAAAAACTTCACAGCCTACGAAGTCATATATGTGAACTGTAAAGCTATCTCAACGCTATGTATGTCCAAAAAAGAAAAAAGCAGAAGGAAAACTATCTATACTCAAATCAGCATGAGTAATCATCCTTAAACTAAGTTTTTCAAGAACTGAAAACTTTGTAAGGTTCTTTAGGTTATCAACACATTCGTGTTTCAAAATAGAGCAATTATATTAAAACACAATCGACATAGAATTCCAACACCACCACATACTCGTATGTTGGAAGACACAATGACGGTAATAGAAAACACTTTAATAGGGTTCAGTTGTGGTGGGTGCACTATTCTAGGGACTTCATATTTTAACTCATTTAGTCCTGACGTCTCCATTTTACAGATGAAGAAACTGAGGCAGCTAGATTAACTCACCCAACGTCATTTAGCTAGTAAGAAGGAGAGCATGGATTTTAGCCCCATCAGTCAGCCCCTAAAGATCATGTTAATCAATATATTATGTTTAATAGTAAGGGTCATGCAATGGTTACTTTTTTTTTTTTTTCCACCTAAAAACCTTTTTGGATCTCAAACACTGAGATAACTTTGTGCAATAAGAAAAGTACAGGCTTTGGATTCAAACAAATCCCTGAATAACGTCTGAGCCTCCGTTTCACCATATGTAAAATGAGGATATTTACGTTATTGTAACGGTCAAACAATACAACCATAAAGTGTCAAGTACAGTATACAAGAGAGGAGTAAGTTCAGACACCTAGAGTGTCCACGGATGGACTTGGGAGCCCAAGAGTCTCCTAAGTTGTATGACAAATACTGTATGCATACCCATTTTAAAAGAATCGTCCTCGGGTTTCCATAAACTTTCAAAGGGTACGTGATCTCTAAAAGGTTAAGAACCACTGGAGTACATAGCAGTTACTCAAAAAATGGAAGTTATCTTTCCCTTCTTGTTCTTTAAAATTCTCCATTTTCCATTAAGGATGATACATCAAGGCTTCACAATAAATGTAAATTATTTCACACCATTTTCCTGGCTTGGTAACTAATAACATATGCAAGATTATGCCCCAATTTCCTAGAGAGTGTCTAAAGAAGACCCTCAAAAGCTGCTTCATTCCCCTCTTCACCAAGAGGAACACACAGTATTTACTAGGGAAGAATCCTGAGAATCGTTCATCTAGCTGCACGAAGTACCACAGGGGCTAGAACCAAGCAGGAAACAGAGCCTCCGAGTCGCACTAAAGAGACCTGACGCCCAGCGCTGCGGGATGAGAATAATGTGTTTCCCAAAACTACTGGACAACCCAGAATTCCGCCCCTGTCCTCCCTCTCTCTAGAACTCTGGGGCAAGGTCTTCCTGGCTCTGCCCCGTACGGGAGTGAAGGAGAGAAACGTTACCAGAGCTGGAGGGTGCAGCGCGGTGACGTCCGAGCTCTGCTGCCCTGACAGGCGGCAGCAACCCACGGCAGACGACCGGCCCTACACCCTCTCGACAAGTGATCCAAGTACAGATCTCCGCCTGGGCTGGGAACCGGCTCCGGGCTTTTCCGTTTCCCCAAACGACTTCCGCTTCCGGGCTATCCTATGAGGGAAGTAGTATGGATGACGCAAAAGTGTCGCGCGGTGGTAATTCCGGAAGAAACAAGAGTGCGGCGTGATCATGGTGAGAGAGGAGGGTTGGAGAAGCGACTTTGTCGAGTCTATGTTTTAGCCGAAGATTTAGAGAGGCAGCCCGTGGCCAAATTTCCTCTACATTCCGTTGCTTATTTTCATTCTAATCTTAACTCTTGAACTGCTCCAGTTGGGGCCTGTTATGCTCTAGCGAGTAGGCTCAGGGCCGGGTTAGGGAAGAAGGGATCCGGAACTGGGTTTTTGAAGGAAGAAGGGAAAGGAGTAGACAGAAGAAAAGGAGAAACTCAAGAACTTGAGATGTGTTTCCGGCTCTTTTAACCCTAAAATTTCTGTTTCAAGGGCAAGCAAAAGAAAACAAGGAAATACGCGACCATGAAGCGAATGCTTAGTCTGAGAGATCAGAGGCTGTGAGTGTCTGGAACCAACTGGGCTCATAGACTGCCCAGATATACAGGAGTCACGAGGGGATAAGTAGTAAAACTTTTATTGTGATTTTGCATTCATTTTTAATATTGTGTCTTCGATTCATATAGCATGAGATAGTCAAGTGTATAGCAGTCGTATAGCTGCTAAGTGACTATACTGGTGAATGGGTTGGGAATTAAACATTTAGGTGTTCACTTTGTTCCACCTTTTTTTATAACTTATCTACCGTATCTTATTTAAGCCTCCTAACAGTTCTGTGAAGTGAGTAGGATTATCTTTATGTTATCATTAGAGTACTACATTCTTCAGAAAAAAATGTTATAATTGTTGAAAGAACGTGAGATGATATACCATATTTGCCTTGTGTCTCCAGTGCCTGACATTCAAATATTTTTTAAAGAAAGAATGGGAAGCATCTAGATGTTTCCATTTTTTAAAACTCATAAGAATTCAGATGGCTGTTGAAGAAGAAAGTAGGATGATATTTCCTATTATAAAGAATTAACAAGCTCCCCTACTTTGGTGAAAAATGGACAGAATTATTAAATGAGGACTGGTCTTCATTGTGGTTAAGAGCCTTAGTACAATGGAATGGTCATCAGAACCTTTCCAGTTACTGAATTGTATTTTCAGCCATTAGTATGTGTTTATTATGTAATTTTTAGGAAATTTGCCCATTAAAAATATTTCTAGCTTTAGGTTAAATATTGTGTATGTGTTATTACATTTTAACCCTTATAAAAGGCAATGGTGGTTCCATCCCCCTCCCTACTGTTGAAGCATCTGAGTCCTCAAAAGATAGATGTCAGTCTTTTTACTCACTGCTTGGAAGTGGATTTTGATCCTTGATGAGAGCTTCTGACTAAGAAAGAAATGATAGTATAACTAACATTTATTTACCAGTTGATAATTTTTTAGTTATTAGCTAGAGATTTTTCAATTTAATTATGTCTCATGAATTAAATATGTTAATTTCAGGCTACTTCCCACACAATTATTTGTGCTCAAAAATATGTGTATTGATGGTAATGTAAAAAAGTATGCTTATATTAATGTAAAGAAATTACAAAGTAAGATTTCCTCTGAAGACAAAAAAAAGAAACTTTTAATTTCAAATGAGATTATAACTGCTATTGTTTTTTCTTATCTCCTGCATTTAACTTACTTTTTTTTCCTAGTAAAGAAAAGGATAGATTAAAACCTAAAAAGAAGGAAAAGAAAGATCCTAGTGCACTCAAGGAAAGAGAAGTGTGAGTAATTGACATTTTCAAGTTTCCCTTTAAAACATCCTAAAACTGTAAACCTCTTAGAAACCCAAGCTCTCCTGAATTGATTTGTTCGGTCACTTGTGAGTCCAGCACAAGAATACAAACAAAAATGATATTAATGAGCCATACCTAGTCACATGGTCCAAAGGCTTTTTAATTTCATGGAGCAGTCAAATTTTCCCTAAAGTGAGTTTATTTGAGCCAAACTAATTACATATGCCAGGGAGCAAGATCTCAAATGCTCTTAATTGCCATTGTTTAACACACAGGCATTTCATAAAAGAGAAAAGTATCATAAAAAAAAATAGGCTGTATTTTCAGAATAAGGGTTATTCCTTTTAATAAAAAGCACATTTAACTTTATGAAACCTCTTCACATTTTTTTAATTTTTCTCATTTTGCCCTAGAGTGACGATAGATAAATTGGCAGGATTTATTTCCAAGAACAAGGGAAAAAGGAGCTTAATCTATGGCAAACTGTTCCAAGTAGAAACTGGTTTTTGTTGATACCAAAGTATCAATGTACATATTACTTTGTGTTTTCTTTCTTTATCTTTCAGCCCCCAATATTCTTCCTGCTTATTCTTCCAATATAACACACAACTGGGCCCACCTTACCACATCCTGGTTGATACCAACTTTATCAACTTTTCCATTAAAGCTAAACTGGACTTAGTGCAGTCAATGATGGACTGTCTCTATGCCAAGTGTGAGTATCATACTTCTGCGTTTCTGTGATATACAGAATAATCATATTTATCCAAATACATGCAAAGAGGGGAGTGAGGTTCTTGTTAATTGTTGGGCATTTAATGTGCTTACCATAGCAATGAACACTTAATGACTTGAAATACGATGCAAACTTGACTGGGAATAATTAAACTCTCACAATTCAAAAAACAGTGTGTTTGGGTCATTATTATTGGCATCAATTTTGAACATACGAGGGAAGTTTTCTTCAGAATAAGTGAAAATTTATTCTGTTTCTCAGTGTATATATTCTTTTACATTGTGGAGAAAAGCATTCTTCATTCCACTATAGTGTAGAAAAGCTAAATTAGAAATTTTGTCATTTATAATCGCAGAACCAGAAGTGATGATGGTCACTGATTCCTAGTTTATTTAATTTGGTATTTGTACCACAAAGGATCTGGGTAGTTTATTTACACCTAGTTATGCAGCTTAACATTAATATCCCTTGTGTTTTTGGATGTCCCTTCCTTCCAATGATCTTCCCTCACTATCATGAGTAGGAAAAAGAAAATTTAGGCCGTGTATAGGGAATAGCTTCCTAATAGTGAGATCTATTGCATTTTGTGATGGGTTTATATTCATAATATTGGGTTGGCCAAAAAGTTCATTTGCTTTTTGCTGTATGATGGCTCTAGTAGTGCTTAGTTGTCTTTAACTTCATGAAACAATTTTCTTGGATTGTATTGTGACAGCTGTCATATCAGCATACATTTTTAAAAAACTTAGCAAAATTGGTGAATTTTTGTGTGGCCATGTTAATATTGAAGATGGAAGAAAATATGCAACATTTTTGGCATATTATGCTTTATTACTTCAAGAAAAATAAAAATGCAACTGAATCCCAACAAAAGATTTGTGCAGTGTATGGAGAAGGTGCTGTGACTGATTGAACTTGTCAAAAGTGACTTGTGAAGTTTCATGCTGGAGATTTCTTGATGGATGATGCTCCATGGTTCGGTAAACTAGTTGAAGTTAATAGTGATCAAATCAAGGCATTAATTGAGAATAATCAATGTTCTGCCCCGAGGAGGTAGCCAACATTCTCAAAATATCCAAGTCAATAATTCGATTCCCAGTCAGGGCACATGCCTTGGTTGCTGGCCAGGTCACTGGTTGGGGGCATGTGAGAGGCAACTAGTTGATTTATCTCTCACACATCAATGTTTCTGAACCTTCCTTCCTCTCTAAATAAATAAATAAATAAAATAGTTTTTAAAAATTCATACAGAATCTCTCTGGGGTGGAAGTTAGTTTTGTTTCTTTTATTCATAAAAATGGATCACACATTACTATTTATGTTTGTACTTTTTTAAAACTGCTTTGAGATATAATTCACATAGCATTCAATACATGCCTTTAAAGTATACAGTTCAGCCCTGGGGGGTGTGGCTCAGTGGACTGAGTGCCAGCGAGAGAACCAGAGGGTCGCCAGTTTGATTCCTAGTCAGGGCACAGGCCTGGATTGTGAGCCAGGTCTCCAGTAAGGTGTTCAAGAGGCAACCAGGCATTGATGTTTTTCTTTCCCTTTCCCCCTCTCTAAAAATAAATAAGTAAAATCTTTTTAAAAATACAGTGTAAAATTAAATGACTTTTAGTGTATTTATAGTTGATTTTTAAAACATTCTCATTAATACAAAAAAAAATGTCTGAACCCCTTAGCCATCATCCTTCAACTCTTCCCTCTCCTGCCATCCCTAGCAACTATGAATTTGTTTTCTATCTGTATAGATTTGCCTATTCTGGACATTTCATTAATAAGGGGTCATAAAATATTTGGTCCTCTTTCATTTAGCATAACACTTTCGAGAGTCATCTATGTTAAAGCGTATATCAATACGTCAATTATTTTTATTACCAAATAATATTCTGTTGTGTGGATAGATCACATTTATTCATTTCTGCTTGCTAATTATATTGAAAAACTATGTCATGACTGTTTTCCTGTGTCAGTATCTATAGATGTACCTCATTTTTAAGTTACATAGTATTCTATTGTTTATCATTTTAAAAAAAACAATATTTTGCTAGACATTTGGAGGCCCTGTGATAAACAAGGCTATAGTGAATTTGTGAATATGTCTGTGTTAAAGTGAAATATTTCTTTAAGATATATTTTCTAGAGCTATACTATAATATCAAAGGGTATATATAGTTAAATTTTAATAGGTATTGTAAAATTGCTCTCAAGTAGTTACATGAATTTATACACCTACTAACTTTGTGTGAAAATACCTGTTTCCTTATTATTGAGTATTTTCATATGTTTAATCTTTGCCACTCTAACAAATAGAAAATGAAATCTTGTTTCAGTTAATATCTTCTTATAATAAGATTGAGCATCTTTATGCTCATTGATCATTTGTATGTCTTCTGTGAACTGAAATTGAACATGGTAGTTAAGAACCCAGTCTGTATTCTGACAGTCTCAGTTCAAATATCATCTTTACCATTTGCTATCTGGGTATTTCTTTGTGCCTCAGGTTCCTCATCTATAAAATAATAGTAATAATAATAATAATAAATATCTGATAGGAATTGTTCTGAAGATTAAATGAGATAATCCTTGCAAAGTCTGGACAATAGCACATAATCGTAGGCTATTATAAGCTCGTTGTATATTAAGGAAATTAGCCCTTTGAGAAATGTGTAGAAATATATTTCTCAGTTTTATTTTTATTTTACTTTAATGTGTCTTTTAGTTTGATGTTGTCAAAGAGAAGTTTTATACTTTTTATATGATCACATTTACATTTTTTGGTTAATTTTAGGTTTCTTTTGATTCACATTTAAGTTTTTTTCATCTGGAATTGATATTAATATCAAAAAATGACAGGGATCCTGCTTGTTTTCTCCAGATGTGTTTATGACAGATACTTTATGGAATCTGTGGTGTGGGGTTGGAACAGTTTATTAGTTTCTTTATAAATAGGGATTTTATCCTCCTCTAGTTCTTATTGCTCATTTCAGTGTGTTTATTCTGCTTTATCCGGAAGTATCATGGGTCTTCTTAAGATTCTCATCCGGATATAATTCAGAGAAAGTAAAATCAGTTTCTTCAGAAGTTCTTTTACTAACATGTATTTTTTTTTTCCTGGCAGGTATCCCTTGTATAACTGACTGTGTAATGGCTGAAATTGAAAAACTGGGGCAGAAGTATCGAGTGGCTCTAAGGTAGGAAGGAGCTGGTCAGTCTAGATTTGGTCTAGATTGGTATACTGAAGGTTCTTTTGACCTTCCTTATTCTGTTTGCTGTCCAAAGATTTCTTGGCCATTTAAAGTAAATATAAAACATAAAACTAGAGTAAAAATATATATTTAGAGTAAAAATATAAAACTAGAGAACTATGGTCAAGAACATAGACATTTGAAGTTAGAGATTTTTAAGCTAAAGCCTTTTTTCAAATTAAATTTATTGGTTAATAACATCATATGTTTCAAGTGTACAACTTTATAATACAAGACCTGTATGTTTCATTGTGTGCTCATCACCCAAAATCTAGCCTCCTTCTGTCACCATACATCTGACCCCCTTTACCCTCTTCATACCCCTCCACCCCCTTGTCCTCTGGTAACCACCATGCTGTTGTTTGTGTCTATGTTGTTTATTTGTTGTTTTTTGTTTTGCATCCCATATATGAGTGAAATCACATGGCTCTGATCCTTTTCTGTCTTGTTTTGGTTAGCATGATACTTTCATTTATCATTCATGTGTTTGCAAAAGACAATGTTTCACCTCTTTTACCGCTTAGTATTCCATTATACATTAATATGTGCCATATCTTCTTTATCCAACCATCAGTCAAAGAACACTTAGGTTGTTTCTTTTTTCTTTCTTTCTTTTTTCCCCCCCCCCAGGTTTTCAACTGAGTTTAATAGGTTGCTTCTGTGTCTTGGCTATTGTGAATAATGTAAGCTGAAGCTTCTTGAACTAAGTGACTTGAAGTCATAGAGGTCTTGTGGGCCACCTGTTAAGTTCCTCTAGATTTTCAATTAGGAAGTGTCTATTAGTTAATCTACATATCTCCTTCAGAATCTCACAGGCAAAGAATTCACATCCTAGGTTTTGAGTTTACTCTAGAAAGTACCCTAGAGTTTAGAGTAGCAGTTCCCAGAGTATGGTCCTGGACCCTTATAAGCTCAGAAACTTTTGCAAGGAGTTTACAAAACTTTTCATGATAATACTAAGACATAGCCTTTGCCACTGTGCTGACATTGATACTGATGGCAGAAATGCTGGTGTGATGCCTTAGTACAAATCAAGGCAATGGGCCCAAATAATGCTAGCAGTGTTTGTATTCTTCACTGCCACCCACTGGCAGTTTTAAAAAAGCCAGTCATTTAAGAATGTTCTTCGTGAAACAGTAAAATTTGTTCATTTTATTAACTCTCAGTCCTGGAGTGCACAGCAGTGTTCCTTGTGGAAATGTGAGGCATAAAGCACTTCTGCTGGTACCAAAGTAAGCAGGTCATCTCAGTGCAAAGCATTTGTGTGCTTGTTTGAACTGTGGGCTGAACAAGCTGCTTTTTCATGGACTATAATTTTTATTTGAAGAACAAGTGAAAAACACTGATTTTTCAGACTGTAGTTAAAATGTAGCAGATATTTTCTCAAAAATGAAGTGAACCTGTCACTTTAAGGAAAACAACTATATTAGTTATCAATGATAAAATTTGAGCTTTCAAGTGAAAATTCGAGTTTTAGAAAATCACGAGCTTTTCACCTTCCCAATACTGAAGACCTTTCTGTTGAGAGCAGTGGTGATATATTGAGTATGGGTATTTTGATATTGTATAATATAATGAAACGTGTCAATATTCGGAAGACCTGTGTAATTCAAGGAGTCAATATTTGTAACGACATCACAAAGTCATGCATGGGTAAAAGACCCATTCAGAGTGCAAGGTATACCTGAGGGGGGGTGTGTGTGTGACCTTTGATGGCTTTGGCAAAGTATACAGTCATTGGACCATCATCATAGACATGAAAGAGACTTTCCATCCCTCCAGAAATGCGATTCCATTCATATGAAAGTCTAGAAAAGGCAAAACTGTGAGGACGGGAAAAGGGGACGGACTGTAAAGGGGACACGGGGAACCTTTTGTAGTGATAGGAATGTTCTGTGTCTTGATTGTGGGGATAGTGACATGGATATATAAATTTATCAAAATTCATCGAATTTTATATTTCTAATCAGTGGATTTTATTATATTTTATTTATACCTAATAAAGCTAATTTTTAAAGGCAAATAAAGGGAACCCTATTGTATGAATGGCAGCATTGTTTATATCATTAGGAAAGTGATTAACTGTTACAATAAAATATTGATTATCCCTGTGGGAAAAAATAAAATTGGGTCTTCATCTCACTTCTTTCACAAAAAACAATTCCAGGTAGATTAAGTGTCTCAACTTTTATAGAAAATATAGAGAATACCTTACTGATTTTGGAGTGGGCAGGGATTTCTTAAGAAGTCCAAACCATGATGGAAACTGATGGAATTGAATACTTCTCTATAACAAAAGACACCATAAACAAAGTGGAAAGACAAGCCACAGATACTAGTAACACATATAATCAACATTTTAAAATATACTTAAAAACTACAAATCTCTAAGACAAAGACAAAATCCTTAAATTCACACTGAAATATCATTTCATACCCAAAAGATTGGCAAAAATTAAAGTACGCTTGACAATATCAAAAATGGGTGAGACTGTGGGGCAGTGGGGATCCCTATATTTGGTTGCTAAGGATATAAACCGGACAATCATTTTGAAGAGCAGTTTGGTAATACCTGATAAAAATGAGGTTGTCCATACTTTTACAACACTGTTTTAGCCTGGGAATCACAAATTTATATCTTGTAAAGTCTGTATAATGGTTCACAGCAAGTATTTTTTAATGAAATATAGACTAAACAAAACATAAACTACCAACATGCATTGCATGTAGCACAGGTTGAGTATTGCGTCACAGACCTTTTTTCACTTTTATATGTTTGTATATATATTTGCTCACTGTATGCTAGGTAGAATGTATTTCATACTGTAGGTCTGGTAAAAAAAAAAAAAGGCAGGGGAGGGTGGCTGCCACAGAAGCTCATATTCATACATTGGAGCAAGTAGTGGAATTTTCTGACATGTACAGTAGCAAAATTTGGCAGGCAGCTAAAAGATCCATTAAGATAATGAATAAATTGTGGAATGTTTATGAATAAAATACTATTAAGGAGTAAAAATGAACAAAGTAGAGTATATGCCAAGACGGATTAATCACAAAAGCAATGTAAAAAAAATAGCGAGCACATATGTGGAGCATATCGTTTATCTAAAGTATAAAAACATGCAAACTTGACCCTGGCTGGGCAGCTCAGTTGTTTAGACCATCATCCTGATACCCAGGGTTACACGCTTAACCCTCAGTTAGGGTACATACAAGAAGCAACCAATGAATGTGTCAATAAGTGGAACAACAAATTTCTCTCTTTCTCTCTCTCTCTCTCAAACCAATAAATTTTTAAAAAATGTTTAATGCAAACTACATTGTTTACAGGCACATACATACGTAATCTTATATACACAGTAAAATTTGTGTGTGACCGATAAATACCAAATTTAAGGTAATAGTTGCTTGTAGAGCGGTAAAAAGCAATTAGGACTGGAGAGGGGCTTCCTTTTTATTTGTAATGTTTAACTAGATGGTGGGTACAGTTCATCATTCCTTATGCTTTTTTACATACTTGAAATACTTCAAATAAAAAGGGGTAAAGAGACAGTTATTTAAAAAAATAATTTAAAAATAATGAGAAGGGAGAAAATAGAAGCAGCAAGTGGAAGCACCAAGTTTGGCTATGAAGGAAAGCAGAGACATGGGATGTTAACTGGAGGGGCTACTATAAGTTAAAAAAAAAAGGAATTTTTTTCTTTTTTAAGATGGATAGGGTACTAGGGCATGATGGTGTGTTTCTGGGAAAGAACAGTGGGAAGGAGGAGATCAGTGATTTCAGCAGTGAAAGATGAACTAGAGCACAGGCCTAGACTATTGCCTACCTCTCTCAGCAGCCGGCCTGCCTTTCTTCTAGTGTGTTCTGTTTGATCTTTCTAAGACAAAGCTTTGCTTGTGTTCCTCTGTCCTGGAGGACTTGAATGATTCCCCATCACCTGTGTCACGGAGCTCCCTGGCATTGGAGACTCCTCTCCAGCCTGTCCTTGGCCTGCCTTTCCAGCCCTCACTTTGCTCGGCATGAACACTCCTCTTCCCTGGGCACACCCAAACCATTTTACAGGTGCTTGGTGCCCTGTTTGGAATGTGCCAGCCTTCACTTTGCTTGGAACATTCTTTTATCTTCATTTTATTTTTATCTTCATGTAATTTTTTTCAAATTTAACCAACCCACGTTGACCTAACTCTGAACTACTGCGATGTGAAATGTTTTTGTTGCACTTAGTACCTGTGTGCTGCCTTGTACTTTTATTCATTTTGTGACTCATCATTATTGTGTAATAGAGCATGGCTCTGAGAATCACAGATTTGAGTTTTTCTGTTTCAAATTTGTATGACAATAATGTTTGATTTGCTAATGGCAAACAATATAAACATATACATACAGGATGGGACAAAAGTAGGTTTGCAGTTGTGAGTATGCCAAACCGAATTTTATTCTTGTATTATTATTTATTATTGTATTGTTTACCGTACAAATAATTGTAAACCTACTTTTGCCACACCCTGTACAATAAAAAATAAAATTTTCCCCTCCATATTCACACTTTGTCCATTCACCTACCCTAAGATGGACAACTGAAAAGGATTAGTATATAGTTAATACATATTTTTCCAGGAAAATGCAAATCTAGAGAAAGAATCAGAAAAAAGATTTGTATTTTCTTAATTGAATTATAGGTAGATAGTTCAGTGGCCTGTTTTGTTTATTAAACAGTTTATTATAGGTCCTTCCACATTGATACATATAACCCTGCCACATTTTTTTTAATAGGATGGGACACAAAAATGTATTTAACTTTTCCATTATTGATGGATATTCAGATTATTTCCAGCTTTTCATTATTATGAACTATGCTGCAGTGGTCGTCCTTGTGCCTATATTCTTGTTCACATGTGTAAGACAGCTTCCTAACAGTGAGTTGGTTGGGTTAAAATTAATTTGGTTTTGGATCTTGAATTTTCCAGCTGGGTTACTTTAAACAAATTACTTAATCTCTCTTTGCTACCTCATCTGTAAAATGGAAATACAATAATTCAGAGTTTTAAGAACATTATATGACCTAAACCACACCAGCTGTCAGTCAGGAAGTTTTAGTTCCTTTCCTATAAGTTGTCTTTCCAATTAGAAGTTCAGCTTCATGAGGAGAGGAGTGCCTTAAAATCTACGCATAGATCATATTACTCTTACTTCACTGAGTGAGACTGAGAAAGTTATCCAATTGCCAGAATGTTTTCCTTAATCTACTTTTGTAACCCTCTAGGATCGCCAAGGATCCAAGATTTGAACGATTACCGTGCACACACAAAGGAACCTATGCAGATGACTGTTTAGTACAGAGAGTAACTCAGGTATTATTTACTTTGTGCTTTTAAAAAAGAAAAGGTAAACTATTGTCTCCTGAATGTTTATGGTCAGAAAAGTATCTAGGAATATAAACGGTAAAAAAATCTATATATGTAGAATCCCTTTATAAGAAACATAGGTATCCTCATTTACTTGAGAAAGTGATTGGGAAAATTATACTATAACTGTAATGGAAAGATCATGGGATTGGGGAGGAGATATGGGTTTCAAATATCTGCACCTGCATTTAGTAGGTGTGTGATTTGGGGCACTTACGGATTCCTGATTCCATAACTCTTCTCTATAAAATGGTTAAAGTGTGGACAACAATCATGCTGACCCTCGAACAATGCCAGGGTTAGGGGATCTGACCCCTGCAGAGTCAAAAATCTGTGTTATTGTATAACTTTTTATTCCTCCAAAACTTAAGTTGTCCCTTGGTACCCATGAGGGATTGCTTCCAGGACCCAGTGTGGATACCAAATTCTGGATGCTTGGGTCTCCTGTATAAAATAGTGTGGATCAATGCATACAGTCTGTTCTTTGCATCTGCAAACTCCCAACCACAGAACAAAAAAAGTACAGGTACTTATTGAAAAAATCCAGATATAAGTGGACCCAAGCAGTTGAAACCCATGTTGTTCAAGGGTCAACATACCAGGTTTCACCTCCCTATGAATCTAAAATACAATTCTGTTTCCATTTACTCCCCATGAAGGAATTTTCTTCTCTACCATGCTTAACCAGATGTATTTCTCAGTTACATCTAAGTCTCCCAGGGTGCTATCTCGCAAGGACCCTGGAATCAATGAGTTTTTTATTCCTTATCAAGCACCACAAGAGTATCTGCTCCTGATTGCCCTTATAAGAGCCTCTCTTTGCTGAGGGTAATCATCTTCATTGTGTAACCACATTGTCAGCCCTTTAGCTACTCCATCTCGTGGGCATGGCCAGCATTTCCTTTAATTTCCTACACCACAGCTGACGTCAGCCTGCAGCTCTTTATAAAACTCAACAGGAGATTTGGGTATGATGAAAGTAAAGTACAACACATTAGCTCCCAGCGGGCAGCTCCATGTTACTTCTTTCAGAGTTGCTAGGCTCAGACTTGTCCTGGACATCTTGTCCTGACTTCATGGCCAAGAAGGTAGGCTCCCCCCGCCACTGGAGGCCTGAGAGTAGGCCTGGCAAACCTGGGAAAGGCAAATGCTGTGCCCTCCAATCTAAGGCACTTACTGTGCCTTTGCCTAGAGTCCCTCTGGGCATTTTTGCAAAAGCAAGGAATTGTCTACTTTAGATGTGAAAGTCCCTTCCACTTACAAAGCAAAAAATGGTTTGCAGCTTTTAGCTTTTCTATCTTCTCCCCCTCAAGATTCTTAGAGCTACATTCAGTTTGGGTAACTTATTAATATGTTTCATAAAAATGAGTTCCTAGATCATAGTATCTACTCAACAAATTATTATAACCTTGCCTTTGCTACTTGTTACTATGCGGAAATGAATTCTTCAGATTGGCCAGTGGTTGTGCCATTATAGTATCACGAAGTAGACTCAATAAACTCTATGGGTGTCTCTTTTAGCACAAGTGTTACATTGTGGCAACAGTTGACCGGGACCTTAAACGAAGAATCAGGAAGATCCCTGGAGTTCCCATCATGTACATTTCTAATCATAGGTGAGAACTTCCTCTTGGGGAAGTACTTAAAAGTGTATAGTTGGTATAATTGAAAAGTGAAGTCAGGTTATAGAAGAATTTAAGAGATTTGTTGCATCAAATGTTTATATAGTTGTATTTGAAGAAACAAAACAAAAGAACAAGGGCAAAAGATAAAGCTAGGATTTAGGAATGAGGCAGGCATTCACATTGTTACAATGTGATTACCAGAAGAAATAGAGCAATGTGTTGCTTTAAACATAAAGCAGTAATTTAAATCAAGCTAATCTTTTTGGCCAAAAAATTTTATTTTGAAGGCCTAGTGCATGTGATTAGCACCCCTCTGGAAATTAAAAGCTTATTTAAAAAAAAAAAAAAAAAAGGCTACTCTTTGTCCTTCTTGGATGTCCCCATGTCAGTCTTCAAGCTGTTGCTGTCTAGCCTTTCAGCCTAGAAAGAACACATATAGAGGAATGATAAGAGCTCAGGGAGTTGGGCTTGCCTGGACCCAGAACCTGGCTTCCCCAGTTGACTTTTTGACTTTGAAGAATAAAGAAAATATATTATAGTCAGCATTCTGCTTTATATCACTCATTTTGATAGTCCTTTAAAATATTCCCACTGACAAAAAGGATTCAGAATGGGGTTGAGGGTAGTGCAGTCAGGAAAGGATGGCTTTTTAGGTGGGTACTGGACACACCTTTCTCACCAGTGTTAATTTTTTGTCCTGATCAGGTACAACATTGAGCGGATGCCAGATGATTATGGAGCCCCTCGGTTCTAATACTTAAAAGACAAACTTCCTCTACTTCAACCAACTTTCTCTGTTGCCAGCATCTTAAACCTGCTACAGAATGAGTTATTATTGCTCCACTCACCCACTTGCTCTGTTATGAGCTGAGTATAGTTAAATGCACTCACTTTTTGATGTTTTGAAAATGATATTTTGTATCATTTTAATATTTGTTACCTCTATAAATCAGATGACTGCTCACAGCTTTGATGGTTGTTATTTTATATTGATTTACTCAACAAATATTAAGGTTACACTAGGTACTTAATAAGATATGGTCCTGCCTTCAAGACACTCATATTACAGTGGGAAAGGGAAACATGTAGATGAATAAATACAATAAAATAATGGTGCTAGGATAAAAGTATGAGGGAACAGACTCCTAAGAGGAAAGAATTTCTTTCTACTTGGTTGGAACTGGGAGGAAGGAAAGGCTTGAGGTAGTAATGTTTGAATGAATCTTTAAAAATAAATAGGTGCTTGCCCAGTAAATGACGTAAAGAAAATGAGGCGCAGGACACGTTAACAAAAGCATGGACACAGATTCTTCATGGGATGAATGTCGTTTGCCTGATCAGACAACTGCCACAAGCTTTTATAACTAGAACATAGGGGGCAGTTGTCTGTACCCACATCAGAGACTTCAGGGGTATGAGGAGGGGGTGAAGGCAACTCACGTGACTTACTGAAGAGTTAGGATTTGATCTTGACCTCAAGATCAAGAGAGGTCAACAGGGAGTTATTAAAATTTTACCTAGGGCACATAACATGATCAGAATAGCTATTTTAAGTGATCACAAGGCATTGTAGGAATAGATGACTGAAACAACAAAAAGTCCATAAACCACTATATATTTTTGTCAATTTGGTGTATTTCAAAGGTATTTTAAGTCTAGAAAAATAAAATTGTATGAGAAGGCCAAATAGTGTGGAGTCATTCTACTGGGGTTAGAATCCTAATTTTGCCAATTAATATCTATATAGATCGGACAGATTACATAATCATTTGGTGCCTCCCTTGCTGCCTCTTAAAAATATTTTGAAAAAAAATGTTATTTCATCCTCAGAACAACCCCAATAAGATGGGATTAAATTGAACAAAAGAGAGTTATTCAATAAATGTTATTAGTTATGGTTATAATGGTAAGTTGGCTATCCATTTGAAAAAAACTTTAGATTCCTACTTTATATCCTTCATGAGAATATGTTTCAAGTGATCAAATAACTTTTTTAAGCTATGGGAGTATTAGGAAGAAACATGAAAAATATGTATAACCTTTGGATAGAATTCTCACATAAGATGAACATAAAAGTCAGAAAAATATTGAACCTTGCCAGGTAGCTCAGTTGGTTGGAACATCATCCTGATGCGCCAAGGTTGCAAGTTTGTTCCTGGTCGCGGCACATACAAGAATCAACCAGTGAGCCCTCACTGCTCAGCGGGTTGGACATCATCCTGCAAACCGAAAGGTTGCTGGTTTGATTCCTGGTCAGGGCGCACGCCTGCATTGCAGGCCACTTCCCCAGATGGGAGCATGTGGGAGGCAACCTTCTGATGTTTCTCACATCATTGTTTCTTTCCCTTGCTTCTTCCCTCCCTTCACCTCTCCCTAAAAATAAATATGTGAAACGTTTGAAAAAAAAAGTCAACTTATGAATGTATGAATGGGTGGACCACAAGACTGATATTTTTCTCTACCTCCACCTTTCCCTCTCTCTGAAATCAATAAAAGAATTTTTCAAAGAAAATAATGATACATGTAAATATATTAAAATTACAGATTTCTGTGCAAAGTGACTCCCCCAAATACTAACACAAGTGACTGGCCACAAGATTTCCCGGGGTATATATAGCAAGTGAGGAAATGGGTACTCATGTAGTGGTGATAAGAGTGCCAGCAGCTATAACCATATTAGACAGCAGTTAGGCAGGATCAATTAAAATAAAAATTGCGCATATCCTCTGAGCCCGCCTCTATTTTTTTATTATAAGTAATAAGTAATTTTGTAATATGTATGGTGCTAGGTGGGTACTAGATTTATTGTGGGTATCACTTCGTAAATTATATAAATGTCTAACCACTATGCTGTGCACCTGAAATTAATATACTATTGAATATCACCTGGAATTGAAAAATTAAAAATAAAGAGTACCGTGATGGTAGAGCCTTGTGATAGGAATTGATCACGAACTTCCTAATGCTGAGGGAGTGGCAGCTAGATCTACACTGGATCCTAAGGGCCATCCAGTTCCTGAAGCACATACCAGTCTTTGCAAGGCCTACACATGCAGCCCTTCTGGTAGTGCCAAGCGGGGTTCGTGAGTTCCCAGGAGGCCCAACTGTGTCTGAGATTCCTGTTTCAATATGTATCCTTAGAATACGTACAGGTTTCACTTAGGGTGTTTACAGGGCAAGTAGCAGAAACCTTAACTCAGTCTACTTTAAACAATAGATACTTCTCAAATAACAGGGATTTCAAAGATAGTGCCTCTTTCTGCACAGTAGAGTCAGGACAGAAGCTCTGTGTCCCCTACTTCAGAACTTGCTCTGTTGTCATCAAAGCCCCCAGTTGGCTGTAAACAGCAGGTGCAGCTAAATACTTCTTGTTCACAATCACTGGCGAGAAAGAGGGCCTCTTCCCCAACTGGGTAATGGAAATTCTCAGTATGACTGTGCCACCTTTGGGCAGATGCCAACCTTTGAATGACCAAAGAAACGTCATATGCTGACTAGGCTAAGACAGAATCTCTGAACCAATGAATGGCAAGAAAGATGATTATCACTGTGATCGACTTAATTAGGATCTGCTCTGGAAGCTGGATGGAGGTGATCAGCTTTTTCTGAATAATATGAGGTATGTAAGGGGCGATGTGGATACTTGAATAAAAGTGGTTATCTTATTAAGAAGAAAGAAGGAGCCCTGCCTGGGTGGCTCAGTTGGTTGGAGTGTTGCCCTGTACACCAAAAGGTTGAAGGTTTGATCCTCAGTAGGGGCATGCACGAGCAATGTTTCTCACATCAATGTTTCTTTCTCTCTCCCCCTCTTTTTCTCTCTCTAAAATCAGTAAGTACATTCTCCGGTGAGGATTTTTAAAAAAAGAAGGAAAGAAATGGATGTTCTGTAGGCAAACAATAGTGTTCGTCATACCTCAGTGTTTGAGAAAGAACTATGCAAGTTAGAGCTGTGTTTCAGAGCGTAGCAGAGTGTTTGAACAGTAGTTCTAAGTTTTCCTGAACTAACCCGCTGTAGTATTTCTCCATGCTGCTATAATTTTCCCATGTAGAAATAGATACTACTTTAAACATTCAAAACTATAATTTATGTTAATATTTAAATGCGTATTTAAATGTATACCTTTGAATGTATGAAATATGTATAATGTAAAAAAATTGCAAATATAGAGTATATTTAAGGTATAGAGCATATTACCAAAATGAACACCCTCGCATCTGTAACATAATTTAAAAAGAAAGAATATTAGCTATAACTTTAAAGCATTCTGTATAGAGTCATCCTCTTGATTACATTCCCTTCCTTGACTTCACCCCACCTCTGAGGTAACCAGTGTCTTGGAGTTTGGATCTGTCATCTACTTGACATTTATTATAATTTTACCCATTACTTGGATGCCTTCACAATATGTAATGTATATGTTTTTGAGTTGCCTATAAATAAGATCATGCTGAGTATAGTCTTATTGTGGTAAAATGTATATAACATAAAATTTGTCATTAACCTTTTCAAGTGCAGAGCTCATTGGCACTAAGTACGTATGCAGTATTGCGCAACCATCCCCGCCATCCAACTCCTACATTTCTTTTTTATTTTCCCAAATTGTAGCTCTGTACCCATTAAACAACAGCTGCTGATTATCCCCTTCTTCCAGCCCCTGTGAGTTGTGATTCTATTTTTTTTGTCTCCATGAATTTGACAGCTCTAGGTACTGCATATAAGTATACAGTATTTAGGGATTTTTTTTGTGACTGGCTTATTGCATTTAGCATAATGTTCAAGATTCATCCACATTGTAACAGGTATTAGAATTTCCTTCCTTTTAAGGCTAAATAACATTTCACTGTATGTATATACCCCATTTTGTTTTTCCATTATTTTGACAATGGACACTTGGGTTGCTTCCCTCTTTTGGCGGTTGTGAGTAACACTGCTGTGAATATGGATGTGTGCTTGCGATGCTTTTGGTTATATACCCACTGTATATAGTCATTCTCAACTTTCCTCTTTTTGCTGAGTTCTGATTGTGACATTCATTCATGTTAATATGTGTAGTTTTAGGTCACTCGCTTTAATTGCTGTTTGATATTTCATTGTGTGAATATTAAACAATTTGTTTTCCATTCTCCTATAAATGATCGTTTAAGTTGTTTCTAACTTTTGCTATCACGAACAGGGCTGCATTTTTTTTTACATGCCTCCTGTACACATATACAAAATATCTCTAGTCCAAGGTATATACTTATGTGTCATAAGGCATTGTGTATCTTCAGCTATAACAGATATTAACAAATAACTCTTTGGGTATACATTTGTACTCCGAACAACAGTGTATGAGAGTTTCTGCTGCTATATAGCCTCACTGCAACTTGGCAATGTCAGTGTGGCAGATACAGCCTCTTATCCCCAGCATCCACTCTCCCCTTTTTCCTTTTATGGTAGACCTTATGGGTTTCATCTCGATAGCACAGGTAGAAACTTTATTTCCCAACCTTCCTTGCAGCTAAGCATGGCCAACTAAGTTGTAACCAACAGGATGTTACTGAAAGTGATTTGTATCTCTTCTGGGTTATAACCTTAAAAGGCATGCTCCTTAAAAAATATACTCCCTAACTCATTCTTCCTGTCCACTGGCTAGATGCAGACTTGATGGCAGGAGCCAGAGCAGCCACCTTGAATCCAGAGATGAAGCCTTTATGTTGAAGATGACAGCTCTGGGCTGCTTACCTCTGAACTGTTCTATGAGTGAAAAATGAACGTTTATTTTGTTTAAGCCTCTGTACTTTTACTGTATCCTTGCTAGGGTGCTTAGACTGCATCCTACTTAATACATTTGTTGTTCAATTTTAAAGTCATTCCCCATGTACCCTTGCTCTGAAAGCCTGTATTTATTCTCTCAAGATCGTTTTGGTGATCTCGAGATTGTTTTGCATTCAACCTATATTGCTAGACTCCTGTTAATGCCCCTGTCTTTAAGCACATTCACTTGGAAATGGGAGCTCTTCCCCAAGGTAGTGGATCTTTTTTCCCAAAGATCCACTTCTTCCTAAGGGTACCTAGTCTCTTTTCTTGAAGTGTTACATTTTTTCCAATCGTATACAATTGTATTAGGATTTAGATCAGAGTGTTCAGCCTTTTCACTGTAGAAGCTGAGGGGAGCACTGAAGGCCCCTTCTAGATCCTTTCCCCTCACCACTCCATACATCTGAGAAGGCACTGGCTGATTAAAGGAGGAGGGAAAAAGAAAATCGAACCTTGTTTCTTACAGCACGCAGAGTTTTGATTGTAGAATAGCTCCTGACTTGTTTTTTTTTTCCCACTCTCAGACCTAATTTTATGACTTTCTTACCTATTTTGTGACTTCCACAATATCTTTCCAATACATTTCTTTTTTAGTTTTAGTAATTGCTATGAATAATTTCCAAAGAGCTATAATGGATACAACCACCCTCAAGCTCCAGGCTCTCCTAAATTGTGCAGATCCATTGTGAGTGGCTGGAAGGACTGACCACATGCTATTGAACCTATGGATTTCTTTAGGATAAAACGAGAACACGACTCTGTCAACATAAGAATATTTAAACTTGGAGATAATTTTTGTAAGAGCTTATTAAGGAAGGAGCATAAGGAAGACTACATGAATTACAAGATTACATGGGAGGAAGCAAGGGAAACCTCAATGATTGGATTTCAGCTGTGGTTTTCCACTGGCACACCACGGCACGTGGGTGTACACAAGAATTTTAAAAACATACAATACCCGAATATTTAGTCAGGGGCACTAATATCTTTTCCCTTAGATTGTCAAATTAAAAAATGACAACAGCCAACACAATAGCCATCTGGTGTGAAAAGATCAAAATTGCACCTGGTTTTTTGGTTGTTTGTCAAAAATGGCAAAAAATATATTTTTGTACGTGTGCCATGAGATGGAAAAGGTTGGAAATCGCTGGATTACAGGACAGTTAAGATTATGTGCTCCTTTGAATGTGATTATACCTATTTGTAAAATTCTTTTGCATTGTTGCATGTAGTTATAGTTCACTCATTCTAACTGCTGTGTTTTTTTTTTAATTTTTGATTTTTTGAGTTTAGAGAGAGAGGGGGAAGGGGGAAAGAGAGAAAGGGAGAGAGAGAGAAACATTGATTTGTTGTTCCACTTAATGGATTCATTGGTTGATTCTTTTCTTTAAAACATATTTTATTTTTAGAGAGTAGGGAAGGGAGGGAGAAAGAGAGGGAGAGAAACATTGATGTGTGAGAGAAACATCAATTGGCTGCCTCTTGCACATGCCCCGACTGGGGAACAAACCTGCAACCTTGGCGTGTTGGGACAACACTCTAACCAACAAGCTACCTGGCCAGGGCTCTAACTGCTGTTTTGTATTCCATTATATAAATATACTGCAGTATGATTATCCATTCTAGTGTAGGTGAACATTTGGGTTGTTTTCTGGTTTCAGTCATTACAAATACTGCTGCTATGAACATTCTTGTATACGTATGTATTTCTGTTGGTGATATGTTTTTTTAGGAGTGGAATTCCTGGGTTGTAGGCTACATGTCTGTTCAGCTTTATTAGATATTGCCAAGTAGTAATTGAGAGTGGTCACCCCGATTTACACTCCCACCAGCAGTGTATTAGAGTGCCATGTGTTCCACTCCTTGGCTTACAGCTACTTCACAATTCTAGTCTCTGCCTTCTCTATTACATGGCCTTCTCCCTGTGTGTCTATGTCTCATATGGTCATCTTTTCATAAGGTTTCTGGATTGGGGCCCATCATACTCTAATGTGGCTCCCTTTTAAATTATTACATCTGCAACAACCCTATTTGCAAATAAGGTCTCTCTCTGAGTTACTAGGGATTAAGACTTAAAACATATTCCTTTTTGGGGGGGGGGGGGATACACAATTCAACCCATTACAGTTATGATGGTAGGTAGTGGACATCTGTTCTTGATCTCAGTGGGGAAAATTTCAACTTTTTACCATTAAGTGTGATGTTTACTGTATTTTTTTCTAGTAAATACTCCTTATAAGATTAAAGACATTCCTTTTTATTTTTGATTTGCTAAACTTCATAAAAATCATGAATGATGCTCTGACCAGCTAGCTAAGTTGGCTAGAGCATTGTCCCAATAAGCCAAGGTTGCAGATCAATCCTCGGTCAGAGCACATACAAGAAACAACTAAAGGATGCATAAATAAGTCGGGGGGGAATGATATTTCTGTCTCTCTCAAATTAATAGATTTAAAAAAACAAAAAAATCATGAATGGATGATGAAATTTATCCTATTCTTTTTCTGCATCTAATGAGGTGATCACCTGATTATCTCCTTTATTACTATAGTAAAATACATTTATTTTTTTTATTTTTCAAGAGATAATTTGAGCTGAAAATATTAAAAATACAAGTAACTGGGATTTCTGAGTTGCATAGTATTTTTTTTTCCACCTGGGTGCTGGTTACGCAATTGTGAAAATTCACTAAGATGTATGCTTACGATGTGTACTTTTATGTATATGTTATACTTTAATAAAAAGTTAAATAACTAAATTCTTCCTTGAGAATGAGAATCTCTTTCTTCTGAGGATACTTAGATTTCCCACTTTGCACTCACATCCACCTCCTAATAGAGGTAAAGATGTGGGTTGCTCACTAGGAAGCAGGGTCAAATTTTTAAGTGGTACACAGTTGATATGACACACTTAATATGCTCGGAGTTAGGTAGTGTTTTCAGAATTCAGTGTGCGCCCTGGCTGGTGTGGCTCAGTGGCAGTGTATATCAGCTTTGTTTTTCAGGGATTTATTCAAGCCAAAAGAGTTCATGTTTAGCATTACACTGAGAGATTGGGTTATATTCTAGGTCGTCCTCTCTTGACAATCTTTGTATCTGTTCTTTGCTATCTTTGCTTTAGCTGAGATCCTCCAACGTGACTTTTTTTTATGTGTTCAATTATTCTAAAGAATTCCATCCCTCCCCTTCTATAACAACTGCAGATGTTCTTTCAGCTGCCCCCAGGAGCAGGCATTGGTGTAGTCTTATATTGTCTTCAAAACACGTTTCCACCATTCACAGATTTGTTCCTAATTGGGTTCTTCGTTATAATTGAATTAAGCCTATTCAATTAATTTGAGAAGAATTTTGTCATCTTTACAATTTTTCCTCTTTTCATTCAGACCACGATACGCCTCTCCATTATTTCAAGTTTAATTTTATCGCACTCTGATGTTTTTGTATGGCTTTGTAGTTATCTCCGTAACTACATAACGTAACGTAACGTAAATTATACATATTTCTTACGGGAGTTATTTCTACTTGTTTCATGTTTTTTGTTGTTTCGATTTTTGCTATTGTAGCTGGAATTTCCCCCCCCCCCGACGTCCCCCCCCCCCCCCCCCCATTCAAAAATGAACCCGTGAAGCGATAGGATCTCTACCACCGCTTTCAGCTGAGAGACTCTATGGTTTTTCGGTTCTATGACAGCATTCTACTCTCACCTACATTATCCGAACCTGAAGGAAGATGGCAACCGAGAGTTGCCAAGCAAAGGGTCGCTCTATCTCGCCTTTGTTCTCATCTCGGTGGCTACTGCGCAGGCGTAGTCGCCCTAGTACGACCCCGCCTTCCCGGTCGCGGGCCCTGCTCGGTAGCGCCGGCGCACTGGCTCGCCCCCTTTACACGCTCCGGGGCCTGTAGGCGCCGCGAGTTCCGGCTGTCGCCGTCGCCGCCGCAGCTCCTTGGAGGTCGGTTGCGACGAGTAACGGTGCCGGGACGAGCCCTGCGCCTTCGATATGTACCCGAACTGGAACCGATATGGCGGAAGCAGCCACTATCCGCCTCCGCCGGTCCCGCCGCCACCGCCGGTGGCGCTTCCTGAGGCCTCGCCCGGGGCCGGGTACTCGAGCTCGACGACTCCCGCGGCCCCCTCCTCCTCGGGTTTCATGAGCTTCCGCGAACAGCACTTGGCGCAGCTCCAGCAGCTGCAGCAGATGCACCAGAAGCAAATGCAGTGCGTGCTCCAGCCCCATCACCTTCCTCCGCCCCCCCTGCCGCCCCCGCCGGTGATGCCGGGGAGCGGCTACGGAGACTGGCAGCCACCGCCGCCACCGATGCCCCCTCCACCTGGGCCGGCCCTCAGCTATCAGAAGCCGCAGCAGTACAAACACCAGATGCTCCACCACCAACGAGATGGGCCTCCTGGTTTGGTTCCAATGGAGCTGGATTCCCCCCCTCAATCTCCCCCTGTACCGCCAGGGTCGTATATGCCCCCCTCTCAGTCTTACATGCCCCCACCCCAGCCGCCACCCTCGTACTACCCCCCGGCCTCGTCTCAGCCCTACTTGCCTCCTGCCCAGCCGTCCCCTTCTCAGTCCCCACCTTCCCAATCCTACTTGGCTCCCACCTCTTCTTATTCCTCCTCTTCCTCCTCCCAATCCTATTTGAGCCATTCCCAGTCCTATTTGCCCCCTTCTCAGGCATCGCCTTCCCGCCCTTCCCAGGGCCATTCCAAATCCCAAGTACTAGCTCCTCCACCACCGTCCACCGCTTCTGGGAATAAGTCAACTGTCCAGCAAGAGCCTTTGAAGAGTGGTGCCAAGAACCAGAATGCTGAACAGCATCAAGCTGCCCCTGAGCCAGATCCTTCTAAGATGACTCCACAGGTAAGAAAGCACCTGCCCCAGCCGCATCTTTCCACCTAGAGGACTCTAAGTGAGCAGGCCTTGGAGCTTTAACCAGTGCTTAGCCTAATTACAACATTCTATGACTAGCTAATTTATACTCCAAAGGGTTCCGTAAGAGTTAGAGGTCTGACCTCGTAGCTTTTAAATTAGGTAAATGTGGATTATTCAAAGTATTTGAAGGTGTCTCTAGATACCACAGAGTAGTGAGGTGGCTCAAAAGTTACTTCCTAGATATATTCCTTGGTTTCCTTTGACCGACTTCTTAAATTTTGTTGCTGTTGCAAAGGGCTTTGCTTTAAAATTGTGTCAGAAACTAAAATTTCCACTTGAGAGGCAACATGAAAAAGAAACTTCTGAAAGAACAGAAACTTGAAATGCACATTAACTTTATGCTTCTTTAAAATAATTATTTCTGGACTACTGATGGCTGTCAGCTTCCTGGATTAAAAGATCTCACCAACTGAAGGATTGAAATATAGTTCTTCTCAAGAGCATCCTAATTATGCTTATAGATACATATGCAATACATAGGGGAGTCAACACATTTGACCCTTTGGCAAGTCTATTGGTCATTTAAGGAATTGACCCATATATGCTTTTCTCACATCATTTAAAGATTTAGGATGTGACCAATTCACTGCATTGCATCGTTGTTACCATTCACTCCAGAGTAAGAGCCTTGAAATTTGGCCACGGTAAAAAAAAAAAAAAGAAGAAGAAGAAGAAAGTTTCTGATGCCTCTTCATTCACGAGAAAGCCATTTCTCTAAACTTCTATTTGAAGTGATCCTTCCCAGAGAACAAAAAATGATAGGATAGCAATAATCAATTCCTTCTCCCCTTAGAAAGAAGATAGGACTGAAGTGGATAAATTATTTCTTACGATTTCCTAAAATATACACTTTTAGCACTTACTGATCTACCTTAGATTCCCTAATGAAAAAAGAGACTCTTTTAATTTACAAACTCAGATTTACATATAAAAGATTTCCAAAAGATAAGGATGTGGCATTCTAATGTTAATATTGGTTTGGCATTAGCAATTAAGAACAGAAACAGTTGTTTTAAGTAAGCAAGATGTTGTGGTTGGCAGTAGAGTTAGGTGATTCTGTTGGCTTACACCAGAGTACCATGCCACCAAGCTATTTCCCCCAGCTTTCTCTTTATAGAGACAGAATTTGTCTCTCTTCCCACCCCACTTTGAAATTTCCAGTGCTCTTGTTGTCAAATTCTCTACGTTAATTCAAGCTGAAATATGACATATCTTCATCTCTACTAGACTGGTATTCTGACCTTTTATAGAAAGATAAATGAATTATTTTATGGGATGGGGGGATCAGACAGGTCATTAATATAAATACCATTTCTGCTTTTCTGCCTTTGTGCTTATAGTGAACTCCTTTTAGTGCTTTGAATGTTCAGTGCCTCCAATTCTTTGGTGAGAGCCAGGAAGAAAGTGATTGGAAAGAAAACTAGAAGAGGAGGCTCGAGAAGTGTGAATGAGCTGTATCAAGAAGGGCCTTGTAAGCCTGTTTAGGCTTGCTTACCTCTAGAATTCATTCCAACTTCCTCAACCCTCTTTTCCCCCTACACTTGTATTGTTTTCAAGGCGCATCTCAAAAATCAGAGTCTCTATGAAGCCATACCTAAGCTCAGCCATTTGGTTGGTTCTGTTCTTGGGACTGTAAATCCCTGGCAGAGAGGGACTATTTCACTCGTCTTTTTATCACCTGTAGCACCTAGGACAGTGCCTTGCTAATTGTAGGCACTCCACAAAGCTGGTTGAACAAGATACAAGAGTTGCCATGTTGCAAATTTAGGAGACCTTGGCTTATTGGATGACACACATTTTCTTCATGCCAGTACCAATCTCTGACAACTAATCCTTTGAATATTCTTATATTCTGTTTTTGGAAATTGTCATTTAAAATGTGAAAGATTTTAAACATGCAGTATCTCCCCACCTTATTCGCACTTTTGCTTTCTACAGTTTCAACTACCTGCAGTCAATTGCGCGCCAAAAATTATTAAATGGAAAATTCCAGAAATATGCAATTTAGTGTGCTGTTCTGAGTAACATGATGAAATCTTGCTCCAACCTGTTCTGTCCCTCCTGGGATGTGAACCATCCCTCTGTCCAGCCTGTCTACCCTATATCAGCAACTTGCACATTTGTCCAGTAGTAGCCCCTTGGTTATTAGATTAACTGTTGAAGGAGTGTCGTACTTGGGTTCAAGTGATTTTATTTTACTTAATAATGGTTGCAAATGCAAGGGTAATAATGCTGGCAATTTGGATATGCCAAGAGAAGCCGTAAAGTGTTTCTTTCAAGTGGAAAAGTAAAAGTTCTCACTAAGTAAAGGAAAAAATTGTAGACTGAGTTGCTAAGATCTACGTACGGTAAGAACAAATCTTCTATCCATGAAATTGTGAAGAAGGAAAAAGAAATTTGAGATAGTTTGCTGAAACCACATTCATTTAACTTTATTATAACAGTATATTATAATTGTTCTATTTTATTATTAGTGGTTAATCTCTTAGTGTGCCTAAATTATAAACTATCATGGGTGTGTATGTATAAGAAAAAACTGTGTGTATGTGTATATATGTATATATACACACACATATATATATATACACACACACATATATATACATGCTTCAGTACTATCTGCAGTTCCAGGCATCTACTTGGGGTATTAGAGCATATCTCCAGCAGATAAGGGGGGACTACTGTACACCAAAGTAGAGAAAGTGGTATGATCCGCCCCCCCCATATACCCGTCATTCAGATTCATTAACTATCAAGAGTTTACCTAGTTTACTTCAACTAAGCTTTTATTGTTGTTCCTGATAAAATATTTTAAAGCAAATTTTATCTCATGTTATTTCATTCATATATTCTTAGATATCTTTTTTTTTAAAAAGAAACTTTTCTTAGGTTAACACATTATAACACCTAACAATTAACACGGTTTCTCTGTATCATCCATTCAGATTTCCCCTATTGTCTCGTCATACTAATGGAATTAAAAATAATCCCGTGATGTCATCCATGCTAAAAATTCCCCGATGGATTAATTAATGTTTGGTTGGTTGGTTCAAACTAGGATCCTGTATTTAGGGGCAGGATAATTCTTTGCTGTGGGTTGACTGCCCTGTGCATAATAGGGTGTTTTTAGCAGCATCTCTGTCCTCTACCTACTAGATAACAGTAACAGCCCCTAGTTGTAACACCCAGAAATGTTCCCAGACATTGCGAAATAATCCCCAAGCAAAATCCCCCTCAACGGAGAACCTCTGATTTAGATCGCTTTCTCCTATTCTCTTTTTCTACACTTTGCCATTGAACTTGATGAAAAATCTGTGTCATTTGTCCTGTAGAATGTCTCACATACTGGATTCATCTACTGTCTCTTGGTGTCACTTGACTTGTTCCTCTCTTTTCCACGTTTTTTTTGTAAACTAGACATTAACTCTGAAGCCTTCTTAGATTTAAGCTCACCTTCCTTTTGGCAAGTGCTCTGTAACCTAGGTAATGCTGTGTGCTTCATTTGCATTCCATTCGGAGGCACACAGTGCCTGGTTGTCCCACTGTTAGTAGTGCCAAGATTGACAGGGGGTGACAGGCTGGTCCTTCCACTGTAAAGCTTCCCATCAATCTGGCATCTAATGTTTCATCTAGTGATTTATCTATTGATTTTTTTTTTCCTTCACTGAGTTATTTCTCATTAGGGGTTGCAATGTGGTGAATTTTTTTTTTTTTTTTTTTGGTATCATTTCTTAAATGGAATTCTATAAAGAAAAACTTCCACTCATGAACCAGGACTATTTGATTGGAAATACAGTTTGTATAGGAAAGAGAGGGAAAGTGCTTGATATTCTTCCATTTAGTTTCTTGTTTTCAGAGTAAAGCAGTGGTGATTTAATGGAATGCATCTTTTTTCCCCCACGAATTAAGTTTCTGTATGTTTAATGGACTGATAGGTAAAGTGCAATCTAGTCTTTTTCTCATGAATTGTGATTTTATTAACCCTTTTAGTATTAAAACTTATTTAGGAAAAGCTGTTGAATTTGATTAGAGTTCTTAGTCCTTTATTTAATGTTCAGGTATTTACTGAATAGCAACTGTGTGCCAAGTACTGTGTTTAGCATGGGAGATGAAATGGTAACTACAAGCCCTCATTGACTTGTTCTGATGGGAGGGGAGATATTTCATTAACTAAAAGAACAGGGTGCTATAGCATTATAAAATATAGAATTATGAAATGTAAAATATTACTAGAGTGTTGCATAAGGAATGGGGAAAGGAGATTTTTTTTTAAGCCCATAGTAAGTAAAAAACAAATAATGTTTTAGGTGATTGGATATAGCTGGGAGTTCTAACCTAATTGAAGAGGTCTCCCTTTGTAAGCGATATATAAGTGAAACCCAAAGAATAGGTAGGAATTAACCAGATAGAGCTCAGAGAATTAAGTTCAGTAAGGCTTACTGAAATCTTAGGGTGACAGTGGTAGACACAAACTATATCAGGAAGGGCCTATCAGGGCTCTCTATTTTCAGGGCAGTAGGAAGGCACCGAAGGATTTTATACAGGCGAATGTGACAGATTGGCAGTTTTAGAAGCTCACTTTACTTACGGTGTGGAGAGTGGAATCAAAAGGAACAAGAATGATTTACAGAGAATCGTTAATAAATAACTCAAGAGATAATAAGCAGCTTGGACTTGGATGGTGATCGTGGAGATGGAGAGAAGTGGAAAGACTGGAGAAATGTTTAGGCGCTAGACTCCCTTTAGAGATCGAGTAGTAGTGAGGAGGGAGGCATCAATGAGGGATGATGCCTGGGTTTCTAGGATAGGCTGCTGGGTGGATGGGGGTCCCATTTACTAATAAAATACGAGAACCTAGACAAGGAGGAAGAACAGATCTGGGGATGAGGGGGGAAGGATAAGTTTTAGACCTACTGAGTTTCAAGTTCTTGAGATATAAGAGTCCAAATAGAGATGTCAAATTAGAAGTTAGATACAGGTGTGGGATCTAGAAGCAAGATCTGGGAGACATGATAGACTTGTGAGTCATCAGCATAAAAATGGTATTTGAAGGGAAAGAAAAAGATGAGGTCTCTCCTGAGGAGTGCGTAGGATAAGAATAGAGGTTAATGGACATTGAGCCTCGCCTTGCAGAATCTTGTTATCTAAGGGAACCAACAGAGAAAAAAGGCCAAATAGATGGAAAATAAGGACAGTGTACTGCCACAGAGGTGAAGGGAAGACTAATTATAGGAGGAGGGAGCGGTCAGCTGTGTCACTGACTGCTGAGAGGTCAAGTAAGATAAAGACTGTGAGTTATCTTTTGCATTCACTGACATGTAGATTATTGTTGACCTTGGCAGGAGCAGTATCATAGTGACTGAAGCCATATTGCATTGATTTGAGGAGTGATGGAAGGTGAGGAAATGGGGATGGTGAGTATAGACCACTCTTTCAAGAAGTTTGACTGAAGGAGAGAGGGAGAGAGAGAATGAGGGCAGCGGCTGGAGGAAGAGGTGAAGTGAAGGAGACTTTTTGTTTTAGGTGGAACTAAGATTATCTGCTGACCTTAATTTCCTGAAGTAAAATGTAAACCTCAAAAATATTGAAAATAAATAAATTTTAAATAAGTTTAAAAAATGAAAATCCAATACATTATTTTATCAGGTTCTCTCCCCACTCCACCCACCTTCACTTTAGGATATAAGACTTAGTGCATTTAGTCTCATAGGTACTTACAATAATCAACCTGCATAGGAAAGGCCTCCAAAATTAATCTTTAAATGTTCTCTCTCTCTCTCTCACTCGCTCACTTTCTCTCTCCCACCCCGTTTCTCTCTCCCCACCTCTTTCTCTTCTCTCTCTCCTCTATATTTTCCTACTTGAAAAATTATTCAATGCCTCGTTCATAACTGTACTAGTAGCAAGCAGTCAGTAAGTGCTTGAAGAATAAATTAGCACCATTTTTTGGTAATGATATCTGTGAAAAATAGTTCTTTACATCCTTACTTTTAAACTTCATTCAGTCTCTTTTTGAATATGACATATGCTGTGATTTTCCTTGACTTGTGAACTAACATCCCACATGAGGTGAAATTGTCTGATATGATGGGACAGTCAAAAGAACCAAGTACTAGTTCAGCTTCAGGCATATTTTAGTTCTTTCTAAAATAAAGGTAAATTATCCTTCTTGGAGACACTGAGGGCATTTTTGATTGATGTCATTATTCATTTGTAGAGCTTTAAGAATGTGCCGAAACTTAGCCCTTGGATTGAATTAGATCTGGTTTCTGTGTATTGGGTTTGTATTAAACAGACATTGACTTGCTGTGCCTACTGTCTATAAACTAGTAATTACTTAAGCTCAAAAGATGGGGAGCATGAAAATAAGGAGGGTGCAAATTGATAAAGAATCTAAGATCTGTACAGTCTTCATATCTATAGCCATTGGCTTCTAGTTTGTGACAGATAGTTTGCATCTTTGTATCTTTTAGTGATGTTTTCAAAGCAACTAAAAAAAAACTTGTAGCTTCTACTGGAAAGAAACTTAATTTATTAACTTCTCTAAGCTGAAAGGTAAACCTATTGTTATTTTCATAAAATAATGAAAGAACGTTGAAAATGTTTTAATACTACATTATTATTGACTATCATCTCTGTGCTGTTTATTTGTTTTTTTGGGGGGGGTTATGTTGACTGGTAAATGCAATTATATTCTGGAAGCTGATGATTATGTGTATGATAATTAAAAACAAAAAATCCTAATCATGACCTAAACTTCAAGATGGAGTTAGTGAGATGAAATGTGTTCTTCTCAGTGGATTGGAACAAGTTTCAAGACATAGAAATGAGTAGCCTAAAGGGAAGTCTTCAGTTGATCAACAGCCATTTCTTGACATCCTACAGTAGGCTCCAGCACTGTGCTTAAGCACCAGATAGAAGAAAAGGATGAGACGTTTCTCTCTCAAGAAAATTATCCTGTGAGTGAAAAAAAAAAAGATAACAAAACATTATGTTGAGTGAGAAAAGATATATATATATATTACCTTTTATGCATGTTTTCATGTGGAAAATTGGAGAAGTATGCACTAAAATATTAGCAATATAGGAAATCCTGGTTCTCCAAAGATAATGAATCATAGCGAATGCAAGTAAAAAATGGATCCATTTAACATAGGGACCAAAAGTGTATTGTAAAAAGTAAAAAAATTGATTTGGAACACAGTCTTGAAAAAACAAAGCTCAAAATCATAAAGAATAGCAGAGTCTTAGAAAGAACAAAGAATAAAGTATAGATTGTGTTTCCATACTATAATTTTTGTGACAAAATTATATGGCAACGTTCTAAAGCTATCATCTTTTATATAGTTTTTGGAAAAATATTTTAGGAATTTATCGATTTTTCCCAGGAGCTATTTTTCAACCTTTGATATTCAAACATTCTCTTTTACAGTTCCTATTATTAAAATTCTTTTTGCTTTTTAACCAGTAGGACTTTTGGTAGATCCTCAGCTATCAGTAATGAGTTCCAAAGTTCTCCAACATCACTTTTATCAAATCTGCATCCTTATAATTATAGTGGAGATACATGCTATTGTTAATTACAGAGTATATAGCAAAGTTTATTAGTGAATATTTTAGTGTTATTTAGTGACACCTTTTTTTAATGCAACCTTGTAACCATGGGGGTTATATAGTAAATATTGGGATAATGAAGATTCTGTACTTATTTCTGAGTGGTAAGATTTTCTGTTGACTTAAATAATTAGTTATTGCTTATTTATGCAGTCAGTTCTCTTAATTTGAGGTGTTTATGTTCTATAAAGTCACCTGGAACACTGAATTAGTGAGTAGTGAACCATTGCTCCTAAGGGAAGTACAGGGTTGGGTTCCTGTGAGCCTTTGGTCACATTTTCATCAGCCAGTCAATACATAACCTTGTTTTATGTGTGTTTCTATTTAAATACACCTTATTTAATATATGTTGTTGATTTGTTAACTTGGAATTCAGAACCAGCAGCACTGTAACATATGCCTGAATGAAGTTTATGTATCACATTTTTTCTCTGTAAGGCACATCACAGCCCTCCGGCACTTAGGAACACTAGTTAGCACTTGAGCCCAAGCTTAGGGGCCATGTTAAATAACAAAATCACTAACAAAAAAAAAGCACAGAAATGCAAAAAATGTGGCCCTAAATAGACTGTGAAAAGGACAATTACTTACAGTATGAGAGCTAAATAAAAAGGCGAGTAGGGCCGTGTTCTGCCTGAGCTGGGAATATGCATGTTAAGCAGCTCACATGTTCACTGCTGTACACATGTCCAGAAATTAACACGAAAACTCCCAAATACTGATTTTGGAGTTAGAAATAAAATTTGGCAAGTAGGCAAATTCATAAATACAGAATCCATGAATAGTGACAGTTGGCTGTATCTTCTAGTTTTTTTCCTACATTAAACTTGTGATTCTTTTAAAGTGGAAGCACAAAACAGGCTTCTAGAAAATTCAATTACAGTATGATTTGTAAGGCAGTGTGAGGCTTTTTTTTTTTTTTGAGACTTTTAAAATCAATAGAAAGCATTTAAAACACGTTCTATTCTCATTCATGCGTACAGTAGTCCCCCTTTATCTGTGGTTTCGCTTTCTGCAGTTTCAGTTACCTGTGATCAACCACTGTCCGAAAATAATAAATGGAAAATCCCAGAAATAAACAATTCGTAAGTTTTAAATCGCGCGCTGTTCTGCGTTGCGTAATGAAATCTCATACCGCCCTGCACTGTCCTGATCCATCACGCTCGGGATGTGACTCATCCCTTTGTCCAGCATATCCATGGTGTATACGCTACCCATGCCATTAGTCACTGAGCCATCCTGGTTACCAGATCCCTAATATTGCAGTGCTTGTGTTCAAGTAACCCTTATTTTACTTAATAATGTCTCATTCACCTCACTTCATCTCATCACGTAGGCGTCTTATCATCTCACATCATCCCAAGAAGAAGGATGAGTACAGTATCATGAGATATTTTGAGAGAGACCACATTCATGTAACTTTTATTATGCTGTGTTGTTGTTGTTTTATTATTGTTGTTCTGTTAGTTATTAATCTCTTACTGTGCCTAATTTATCAATTAAACTATTATAGGTATGTATGTATAGGAAAAAACATGTATATGTAAGATTCAGTACTATCCGTGGTTTCAGGCATCCACTGGGGGTCTTGGAATGTATCTTTCATGGATAAGGGGAGACTGCTGTATATACCTGGGTATAGATAGACTAATGTATCAACAGGTGTTTAAAGGAGAGAAAGCAGAGAGAAGTAGGACTATTTGGATATATTCGTTAATTACAAGACCCCTGTGGATAAATCTGAACCAATTAAAAACAGGTTAAAAGCAAGTAGCTGTAAATACAGACAGGATTTACTCTGATCATTTAGCAAAAAGACTGCTCTCACTTCCAAAAATATGTGTCTTAAGAGAGTAGAGAAGTATGTTGAATTAATATGTATGGCATGGTTTAACTTAAATGTATAAATTTGGGGAAAAAATTGAAAATCTTGTTTATTTGCCTTTCTCAGTCCAGCTTTCCTCTTCTTGCGTGTAGACACATGAACACAGACACAAATATGGCTCTCTGTGAACATCAAGTTGCAGCTTACAGGATTGTCAAGTAAAATTCTTAAAAATGGTTTCTGTTGTAGGAACAACAGCAGTATTGGTATCGACAGCACTTGCTTAGTTTGCAGCAGAGGACAAAAGTGCATTTGCCAGGACACAAAAAGGGTCCTGTCATAGCAAAGGATGCACCCAAGCCAGTAAAAGAAGTTACAGTACCTGCCACCAGTCAAGTACCAGAACCCCCTTCATCTGAGGAGCCCCCGTTACCTCCTCCTAATGAGGAGGTACCACCCCCTCTCCCACCTGAGGAATCCCAGGTAACCATAAAATTAATTATTTGGTGTTTATTAAATTGCTCAGCTTTTTTGATCACTTATATATATCTTTGTCATAAATGGATATATATTTTTATGTGGTTTTTTTTTTGAAGCCTTATCAGGTTTAGAAAAGGCATTTTTTGGCTCTCCTTCTCAGCAGCGCTCACCCACGCCTTTCCTGCCTCCCTCTCCCCCCAGGCGCATAACCTTCGCCTTTCCCTCTCCTACGCTCCAAGGGCCCTTCTTCTGCTTCAGTAGCTTGTTCCCTGAGCCCGCGCAGCCCCGCTGGCTCACTTCTGCTACCTCTGTGACTTTCTAAATAAGCCTTCTCTTAAAATTTGGGGGGAAAAAAGAAAAGGCTTTTTTTGTCATAGTTTAAATGAGAGTAAGAGTTAAACACCCTTGTAAATTATGTCTCTAAGCACGGAAGGGATGCCAGGTATTTCCATGTTGGCAGTACACGGCAATTGTTAAAGCTTCAACTTCTATTGTCAGACTGCCCAGGCTGTAGTCCAGGCACTGCTGGTGGTGACTCTGAGCAGGTAGGTAGCCATTGCGTGCTTCGATTTCCTCATCTGTCAAATAGGTGAGAGCATTTAATGTGATCTTCCTTGTCACTTGGTCTAACTCACTGGTACATGGAAAGTTCTCAAATTGGTCCAAAGGTCATTGTTCTCCTAAGAGCCTTATGTGGAAACTTTATTTAATCATGATAATTACATTGTGGTCCACTGGTGAAAAGTGACTAAGGTGAAAAAGAAAGAGATTTCTCATAGAGTGAAAAGGACAGTAAATGTAGATTGACTTTGTTGGGGAAATGATTGTCCTATTTAAGAATAGTGAGATTATTATTCTAGTGAAGGCTATAGAATTTATAAACTCCTCCATATTGGTATCCATGATTACGCTATAGATAGAGCTAGGTATTTTATTTAAAGACAGAATAACTTTTTGCCCTGTCCAGGTTGCTTATTTGGTTGGAGGGTTGGGACATGTACCCAACAGTTGTGGGTTCACTTCCTGGTCAGGGCACATACCTAAGTTGTGAGTTCGATCTCCAGTCAGGTGTGCACAGGAGGCAGCAGATCAAAGATTCTTTCTCACACCAATGTCTCTCTCTCTCCCCCCACCCCTTCCTCTCTCTCTAAAGTCAATAAACATATCCTTGGGTGAGGGTTAAAAAAAAACAGCTTTTCTCAATGAGGATTCTGGACTTCATATTATAATACGTTATAATACTTTATAAAATATTCAAGTTTCTTACTAATTTGATCTCTGTTTCATGACTTAAATAAAAATGTATCCTCTTTTATCTTTAGTCTGAGGACCCGGAAGAAGATGCCAGGTTAAAACAGTTGCAGGCTGCAGCAGCACACTGGCAGCAGCACCAGCAGCATCGAGTTGGCTTCCAGTATCAGGGAATCATGCAGAAGCACACTCAGTTACAGCAGATCCTCCAACAATACCAGCAAATTATACAGCAGCCACCACATATTCAGGCAAGTGCTTCCTCAGCTGACACCTGGGCAGTTGCCCCAAGACATTTAAAGAATTTGTTACTTCCAAGAGATTTAAGTGTGAAGGAAAGTTATCAGATATTGACAATTAAATATTTCCCAAGAGGTGCCCAAGTAGTTAGTTGTCACATTGACTTGGGAGTTTGGGAGCTGTGGTATCATGAAGATGCTCTTGTGGAGGGGCAGCTATAATGAAGTCTTCTTTTCATGTCAACCCAGACATATGTTAGAGTACTGTTATTAAGTTCCTACGTACTTTTACTAAGATTTAAGAACAAGGGTTCTTACCATGAAACTTCCAGTTAACTTGTGTTTTGCCTGCAAACCACAATGTAACAGACAAGCAAAAATCCACCAAAAAGTTTAAAGCAACTATCATGAAAAACCTAACAAATACACCATAAAAAATTAAATAACTTAGATACTTGGAAGTGATCCACAGTAATATTAAAAACTTGAAAAATCCTGATTGCTGAGGTAGATATTTGCTTTACTTTTTCATTGATTTTTCCAACTCAGTGATAACTTATACAGGGAGGGGAAAAAGTAGGTTTACAGTTCACATGGAAAATAATACAATAATTAATAAATAATAATACAAGAATAAACTCTTCCGTACTCACAATCGTAAACCTACTTTTGCCCCACCCTGTATAACTAAGTCAAAGGAAGAAAGAATGATCAATCACTGAATGGATTTAACAGGCTTATCCTTATCCTCTCAAAATCTTTAATGTTTTAATTCCCTAAGACTTCAAATTCCCTTGACTCATTAATATTTATCTTGTTATTAATTCTCTTCTATGAATGTCTTGAAATAATTTTAATCCTTTTATTTGTAGACCATGTCTGTAGACATGCAACTTCGGCATTATGAGATGCAGCAGCAACAGTTTCAACATCTCTACCAAGAATGGGAGCGAGAGTTTCAGCTGTGGGAGGAACAGCTTCATTCCTATCCTCATAAAGATCAGCTTCAGGAGTATGAGAAGCAGTGGAAAACATGGCAGGGACATATGAAAGCCACTCAGACCTATCTCCAGGAGAGAGTCAATTCATTTCAGAACATGAAGAACCAATATATGGGGAACATGTCAATGCCACCTCCTTTTGTTCCATATTCTCAGATGCCTCCACCTCTACCAACAATGCCCCCTCCGGTATTGCCTCCATCATTGCCACCACCAGTGATGCCCCCTGCCCTACCTGCCTCGGTGCCACCACCTGGCATGCCCCCACCTGTGATGCCGCCTTCTCTACCAACCTCTGTGCCCCCACCTGTGATGCCTCCATCTCTGTCTTCAACAGGGCCACCACCCGTTCTTCCCCCGCCTTCCCTCTCTTCTGTAGGGCCACCACCCGTTCTTCCCCCACCATCTCTCTCTTCGACGGCACCTCCACCTGTCATGCCCCTTCCACCACTGTCCTCAGCCACACCTCCTCCAGGAATACCTCCCCCTGGGGTTCCACAAGGGTTACCTCCTCCGTTAACAGCAGCCCCAGTTCCACCAGTCTCTAGTTCTCAGACTTCACAACTTCCGGAGAAACCTAGACCAGCGTTACTTCCCACTCCTGTGTCTTTTGGTTCAGCCCCACCCTCAACTTACCATCCTTCATTGCAATCAGCTATTGGCCCGTCAGAACAAGGGAATTCTAAAGCTCCTCTGAGCAAGCCTACTCTGCCATACAGTTCGTACTCATCTGAGCAAGGACTTGGGGAGTCTTCAATTGCTCCATCTCAGTCAATCACTGCAGTCAAGGACATGCCGGTGAGGCAAGGTGGACTGCTTCCAGATCCTCCCAGAAGCAGTTACATGGAAGGTCCAAAAGGGCCAAGGTAGGTCTGCCTTTTTTGTTTGTTTGGTTTGGCTGATTTGTTAATTTTGTTGATTTAGGCTGAGTAGACCTTGATGGTATAAAAGGCTTCATTTATAATTTGATATTCCCCTAGTCCTTTTAACCTATACACATCCCTGATTTACAATTAATGGTGTTAGTACTGTTCACTTATTAGACATAACAGTGAAATCCAGAAATGGTAACATGCCCCCATTTTTTTGAAGTCACTGCTTTTATCCTATATGTAGAGATGATAGTGTAGGATGAATATGACATTTCAGAGTAATGCTTATTAATCTCTCATCAACTTTTCAACTTCAAGAGTAATATTGATTAAATTTATTTATCTTTTTTGCTTTTTGTTTGTTTGACAAATAACTGAATTGATAACTTCTCTTTGGTAGCTCATATGCTACCTGTTGGAGATAAAAATGAATAAGCCAATATTGTAGTGAAATTTAGTGTAAGGATAAATAAGACGTTTTTCTCCCCAAGTTGACCCACATGATAATTCTCCTACAAAATAAAATTCAGTAAGATTTTCTTCCAATTGGAAATTATAATAGAAATACATACTCCTTTAAACAGTACAGAAAAGTACTGGAAAAAAGTAGAAGTCACCTAATTCCACTAGAGATTATTATTTGGAGATAATTTTTTAAATATACGTCTTAAAAATGGGATTATGCTAAGTATATTGTCTTGTAACTTGCTTTTTTCAACTAATCAGTACACTGGTTAGTTTTCCATCTCTGTCAGTGGATCTACATCATCATTTTTAATTTAAACCTGATTTCAACAATTGAGAACAAAATATATCTTTTATTTGTTCCCCAAATTCATAATCCTGAAAACAATACAGCACAAACTTCACCCAGAATCAAAGCTAATTAGAGACAATTAACAGGAGTTCCTCTGGGTACCAGAAGCCTTGCCAGAGACTTTACATGCAGTATCTTATGGAGTCTTTTCAACAAGCAGTGAATTTGTATACCCTGTATTTATCCTTTACAAATGGGCTGAGAGGATGGGGTTACTTGCTCAGGATCACGTCCCTGGGACAGTGATCTGAGGGAGCTGAGTCCAGAGGTTCCTCAGAGCAAAAGTCCTAATTAAATACTGTATTTGATGCTGTGGTTCAGTGATACTCAGAAATACATTCATAGCCTTCATTTATTTAGTATGTGTATCTTCTTGATTTGAATTCCTACTTATCTCCAGGATTGAGTACTATCTTTTAGATTTGGTGACTAATTTGCTATCAGAGAAGTACATTTTTAACATCTCATGAAACAAAGATTTCCTGCTCCCTTTATTTTTCTGTCATAGTAACATTTCTCTCTTTTTCCTACCAAATCTTGAGTGTGTAAGTTTAGGACCTATTTTGAGTTTTTTCTTTGTCTCAAGATGCAATGAATAACTTTAGTGCTAGGAGGATCTTAGCAATTATCTAATACAGTATCCCTTTTACAGCAACTCATGTTTGTGTTGCTTTTTAGTTTGTCATCTTGCACATATTACCTTATTCCTCTCATTGTTCTCATGAGGTATAGGTAGATAAGGGAAGCTGAGCTTTGGAGAGGTTATAAATAAATCGCCCCAGATGATAGCTAGTAAATAGTTGAGATGGAATTAGAATCCAAGGCCTTCTGACTCACAAGTTCATGGTATTTCCTGTGACAAGCAATTGATGGACTCTGCTTGAACAATGAGTTTCCTAGAAAGTTTATTTCTTACATTGACCCTGCATATATTACTGTAACTTCTACCTGTTGATTGTAGATCTACCATACTACACACTTTAGATCTGTGTGGTATAACACATAATGACTTATCTCTCTCTTCTACAGTATGTTTCTACAGTTATTTAAAGATCACCCTCTTGTCTTCTTCCCCAGCCTGCTTTACCCACTCTGTTCTGCCATCACATACGTTCAGATTCTTCTTTTCTTTTCACACTAACATTGATCCCAGCCTCCTCATGCCATATGCTCGCTGTCCTTTGAAGGGCCTTTGGTTTGTCAAGTCTCCTTCAGATTCAGAGGACCGTAGGCCTAGTACCAATTTCATTATATATAATGTGCTTGTATAGCTGCGGGGGGGGGGGCCTTTTTTTTGGTCATCACTTTCACAGACTTTCCAGATCTTTTTCACATTAGCTATTATTAGGCAGTCTCTCTCATCCTGCTTGTGCAGTTGCTTTTTGTTTTCTTTTTTCTTTTTCTAAGACTTTAGCTTTACATTTCATCTAGTTAAGTTTGGGCCAACATTCTAGTCTACTAAAATCTTGGTGAATGTTGATTACATTGTTTTTAGGTACGAGGTCTCCCTCCCCAGTTTTTTCACCTGCAACATTTATTTTTGTCTTTGAATTAGATCCTGCTCGCACTGTCTACCTTGCTGTGAAAGCCTTTCCCCAGTCTAGCCTACATCATTGCCATTCCTATTATTCTTCTACTTCTTTTGCTCATTTGGCCCATATAAAGTATAGTTGATGACTATTGACCAGGCATAGTCCTTTTTTTTCCCATGTAACTAGGTAAAAAACTATCAGTGGGAATCTGGGGAGTTAGTGAAAGAGACTAAGGTAAGAATAATCTACACTGTTAAGAAAATTTGTGAATTTCCTTTACCAGTTGAATTCAGAGTTTGCTATAAACACATAACTGATGTGGTAAGCCACTCTTGTTTTAACTTAAACAGAGATGGGTAGAAAAACAAGGATTGATAAAACAAATAAGTGATTAACCAATAACATGCTAATAAAGTATTGTAGACAACTTGAGTTTTTGCAAAATCCAGATTTAGGCTGCTTTCTAAAAAGCATAAAGGTTCCCAAAAAGTCAAGTGACATAACTTCCATGTGTAAATAGCATACTGCATTGTTCTGCATCCAGGGCAGCTATTTTGAAACTGTGTGTATGTGTATGTATGTGTATCATTACATTCATCAGGTCTTCTAGAAGATTACCACTACTCCAAAAACTGTCATGTCCATGAATGTTGGTTTCCCAGAACCTTTTATTTTTCAGTAATAAAACTTATTTATTAAAGGCTAACATAGGCGTGCACAGTCCTAAGTGTACAGCTTAATGAATTTGTACAAAGGAGAAACACCCATGTTATCACTACTCAGATCATGAAATAGAAATTCAAGCGTCTGAGAAGCCCCCCTCATGTCCCCTTCCATTTGCCCTTTTTACACCATCGATTAGTTTTGCCTGTTTTTGAATTTTATATAAATGGAATCATACTGTATGTACTCTTTTGAGTGGCGTCTTTAACTTGACATTATTATTGTGAGATTCATCCATGTTGTGTGTAGCTGTAGTTTGCTCATTCTCATTCCTGTACAACATTTTATTGTATGAATAAACCACAGACTGTTTACCCATTCTACTATTGATGGTCATTTAAGTTTTTTGGTTATTATGAAAAACACTGCTATTTGTCTTTTGGTGCTGTATGTCTCCCCTCAGCTGCATACACATGTGTATATATGTGTGGGTGTTGAGTTTTGTTTAGATATATACCAAGGATTGAAATTGCTTGACCATGGGTATGTATATTTTTTTTTGATCTTGTCAGTTTTCCAAAGTGATTGTTACAGCTTACATTCTCACCAGCAGTAATTCTGTGTCCCAGTTTTTCGCATCCTCATCAATACTTAGTATTGTTAAATTTTAAAATTTTAGTCATCTTGGTGGATGCTTAATGGTATTGTAATAGAGCTTTAATTGATATTTCTCTGATGATGAATGAGGTTGATTCCTTTCCATTTGATTATTGTTCAGTTGGATTCCCTCTTTTTATGAAATGCTGCTTCAATGAAGTCTTTTCTCTATTTTTCTATTAGGTTATTTTTTTTCTTACTGATTTGTAGGAGTTCTTCATGTATACTAGATACCAGTTTTTTGTCCAGTATATATCTAGATTGTCTTGACTATATCTCACTCTATGGCACTTTTTACTTTTTTCAGTGTATCAGAAAAGTAGTCCTCACCATGTATCCTCTACGTCCAATGGACCCTTTTTTTTTAATTTTTAAGTAATTTTACAAAATATTTACAGAAGTAAGAATAAAGGGGGAGTGAAAAACAACTACAAACTCTAATAAAAATTTTTAAAGAGTAAAACTCTGCATCAGGTAAATCTTAGCAGAAAAACATCATAAAAGATGAAACAATTCTGTCACATATTCTTTTAGCAAAGCAGAGTGGTCCAGGCTATTGCCACAAAGTATTATATGATGTCCTTCCTGTTTAATAACTAAGAGGGTGACAATACCACATCTCTGTTCTGTTTGTAGAACTATATTGTTCACATCTCAAATCTTGAGTTTGAGAATATTCATTTAGGATATTGTCATCTGAGGGCTCATAGTTGGAGGTTTTACTTATAATAAATTTCACATCTTTATTAGAGCCTAGAGTGCAGCTGTAGAGACATTTGTCTTTTGATTTATCTAATAATTTTGGTACAATTTTCTCTGTCACTCTTCTTTGTTCTTATAGTCAGGAAATGAAAATTTCTGAATTCTCAATTGAAGCCTAAAAGCAGGCTCCCATCTTTTGGGCAATACAAGGGAGTGTAACAGTTTATTTCACCTTTGCCTCATCCTTGTAGGCAATTCTATCATTCTTTTGATGTTTTTGTATTTTAATCTTTGGCATAGTCGGGGTTAATAAGTAATGATGAGGATTAATGAATTCTGGGATAAGGAAATCACAAAATATTTCAAGATATAGAAAAAAAATCACTTAAGATCTTACAGTGTATTTTAGATTTGTGAAAGGATCCAGTGGTACCAGTTACCAATGGACCCCATATGGTAATTGCAAGATAATTTAAATTTTGTTGTTTTTTTTTAATGGAAAATTTCTCTTTGTTCTCTGGAAGGCCAGTAAGAAAAAAAGTCATGAAATAGCAAGCTTTACAAATAGAACTGTTAAAAAAAAAAAACCCAAAACTCAGAAACTACAATTGGGTCCATTGAACCCTGATGAACCCTAAGGATTAATGGTGTCTTTTGGTTAATAGAAATTCTTGATTTTAATTTAGTTGTCCAATTTATTGATCTTTTTTTCTTTATGGTTAGTGCTTTTTTGTGCGTCCTGTTTAAAAAAATCTTTGTTTACTCTAAAACCATAAGCAGATTATTATATTTTATCTTTTATTGTTTTACCTTTTATTTTAAAATTAGTAATCCGTGTAGAATTGACCTTTTCTTTGTTAATGTATGGTATGAAGTAGAAGTCAGAGTTCATTATTTTCCATATGGCTACTTGGCCCCAGTGCCATTTAATTGAAAAAGTCATCCTTTCTTTACTACTGTACTTTGCAGTTTCCCCTTCATCGTTAAGTCAAGTGAATACGTATGTGGGTTTGTTTCTGGACTCGATTCCTTTGGTTTATTGGTTTGTCCTTGCACTGATGTCACACTGCTTTAATTACTGTAGCTTTAAAAATAAATCTTGATATCTCTTAGTGTAAGTCCTCCAATTCTGTTTCTAGATCAGAGGTTGGCAGACTTTTCTGTGAAGGACCACATGGTAAATATGTTTGGCTTTGCAGGCCATGATTGGTTTCTGCAAATATTTGTCTTTCTTTTCTATTTCTTATTTTTTTTATTTTAAAAATGTAATAAAAGTCATCCTTAACTAGACATGGCCCATGGACTGTAGTTGGCTCATTCCTGATCTAGACTGTCTTGACTATTCTCAGTCCCTTCTACTTCCCATGTAATGCTTAGACTCAGCTTGTCGGTTTTCAAAAACCTGCTGGAATTTCGATGGGCATTGCATAGAATCTATTGACCATTTTGAGGAAGAATTGACATCTTTATAATATCAAGGCTTCTGATCAGTCCCATCTACTTTTTGACTGGTTTTAATATTGGAATTGGGGGTCTCTTCCACTCTGTAGCTGTCTCAGGATTAGCAAGGGACTATGAACACTATAGTTTCTCTTTATGCCTCCATTTATCATGGTAGTTTTAGGATCTTGGATATACATATTAGAAAATAGGTGTTATTTCACATGAAACCAAAAGGGAAGGATTTTTTTATTGAATTTATTGGTGTAACATTGGTTAATAAAATTATCTAGGTCTCAGGTATACAATTCTACAATACATCATCTGTATATTGTAGTGTGTGTTTACCACCTCAAGTCAAATCTCCTTCCATCACCATTTATCCTGCCTTTACCCTCTTCTGCTTCCCTCCATACCCCATGCCCCTCCAAGGAATTTGATTTGAGATTTTTAAAAAGATTTTTTTAAATTTATTTTTAGAGAGAGGGGAAGGGAGGGAGAAAAAGAAGGAAAGAAACATCAGTGTGTGGTTGCCTCTCACACATCCCCTACTGGGGGCCTGGCCTGCAACCCAGGCGTGTGTTTGACTGGGAATCAAACAGCAACCCTTTGCTTTACGGTCTGGCACTCAATCCACTGAACCACACCAGCCAGGGCTGATTCGAGATTTTCATATTTTGTAATTCTCAAGGTCTGCTGATTTGAGTATGTATTTGTGTAAACATTGTGATAATCAGACAATAACTTGTTTAAGGGTATTTGTGATCCTGCATACTTCTTAAGTTTTTCTACCCAATTTGGGGTATTTTTAATATAATTTGAAGTATTTATACCTAGTTTTAATGGTTTCATATGTACTGTTACAGGTGTTTTTTGTTTTTCTTTTTTGGAGGTTTATAAAATACTTTACAAACAAAAATTTCCTAAATATTTGAACATCAAATATTTGTTTTATTTTCATCTAAAAATGTGTAATACATGTGTTTTATGTGGTTGTATCTAGTGAATAGACACTATGTTATTTCAAATACATGCTTTTATATGTTAAAAGGTCAAAGTATTTCATTGTATTGATGTAAAGATGGCTTATTTTTGTTCATATTTTTAACATGAGTATCTCTTAATATATTTATTTCAAAGACCTAAAAGCTCCTTACTTTCATAAATCTAAAAGGTTTTGGTAGTTTTACGATTTCATAAATCCTTGAACTCTAAAAATATGAAAGTGCAGTATTGATAAATAATTGCTATTTCTATGTAGTGTTGAAGGTGTATTTCAATTGGTTTAATGTTTTCTGATCCCCAAAATAAAAATAAAATAATGACCTGTGGCTGTTGATCAGCAATTTCATCTGGAAGCAAAGCACCCTACCCTTTTCATGGAAACTGCATGTCATATGGGCAGGCATGAGGCTTGCAGAACATGTTCTCTTCCTTCTTACCTACACACGTTTTAGTGCTCCTGCTTCCTTTATCCTTTCCTCTGTCCTTCACACATGTTCTTCTCTTTGTCTGGAATCTGTTTCCTGTTCACTCTTTGCTTTACTAATTCCTGCTTTTCCTGCCCCAGGGGTTGCACTTCAGTAATTATATGTTGAGATCCTACGAGGAGTGAGATATTAGGGATGGGGGATGCCTCGGTGAGCAAGACCAACATGTCCCATATTTATTAAATTTTGTTCTGTTGATTTACTTGTCTTACTCTTCCAATGGACTGTGAACTCCCTGAGTTAGGTATCAGTTTATTTCCAGCACTAACATGGTACCTGACAATAAGTTCATGTTGCTTATGCCAGAATGTCTCAGTTATGGATAAAATTCTCAAGGCATTCATAATTCAGTTAGGAAGGCATTTCATTCATATTCAGAATTATACTACTAGATAATGTGTTGACAGCAGTTCTTTATTGACTCTTGTACATTGTGGAGGATAGTCATCACTTATATGAACTAATATTGCTGAATTGAATACAAGGCAGAGGATTTTATATCATTTTAATAATTTAAGATGTTATTCCAGGCACTTTGAATTAATAAATGTAACTTAAAGAAAAGGAACCATAAGCTCTGAAACAGTGTTCTTTTTGCTCTGTGTAGCTGTGTGGTCTCCATCCTTAGCATTTTGTTGTAGCTTTGACAAGTCTCCAGTCAACTCCTGTTCCCTTCGCCCAGCAATAGCTGTGCTAAGCCTTCGGTATTTTGGTTAGACCAGCTCCCCAAGTTCTGCTTTCTCTGCCTCAGCAAACATTTTTGTTTTGCTTTATAGCTTTAATTTAGCTTCTTGCCTCACAGAGAAAATTGGGGCTTTCAGACCCAGTAAACCTCAATTCCTGCCTTTACCTTACCATCTTCTTTCTTTCTTTCAATCCTTACCCAAGGATATGTTTATTAATTTTAGAGAGAGAAGAAGGGTGGGAGTGAGGGCGCGGAGACGGAGAGAGACAGAGACAGAGACATCCGTTTGTTGTTCCACTTACTTATGCATTCATTGGTTGATTCTTGTATGTGCCCTGATCTGGGATCAAACCCACAACTTTGTCATATTGGGACAACCCTGTAACCAACTGAGCTACCCTGCCAGGGTGCTGTCTTTCTTGTACTCTCAGAAGAAGCCTTTTTCCTGGTTAGGGCTAATCCTCTCTCTGTGCTCTTAAAAGAAATACATTTTATTTTTATCAAAGTGATACATATACATAGTTAAAAAATAAAAGAAAGAAAAGTAAAACAGCCATCCGCTGTTCAAGTCACCTTCTATGTGATTCCTAATTACATCTTTTATTCTTTAGGTGTTTCCTTTGGTAGTTACCTTCATATTACTAAAGAATATGCTGCAACTTTCTTGACTTATACTTTTTGGATATTATATATTTACTTCCTGTACTGATAAAGGTTTATTTAGTTCTTACATTACTCTAACCCCATCTGCCCAATATGTTTCTATCACTATTTTGATACATAAGTAGACAACGTTGGTTGTGTTGTTTGATTGAAGCAGTGTACTATGATTACATTTTCTTTAATAACTTTTTTCGGAATTCCCAGTTCTTTTTGCAAAATCTTTAATCCTCTCTTGAGGAGACCTCTTTCCCAAATTCATGCATGCTCTTGCTTTTGCCTAGGCTGGTTGGCTGGTTGGCAGGTTGGTTGCTCTCAAGATCTGCCATATGGCTGTAGCTCTCCTGTCTCCCTTGACTATCCTCCTGGATTTGCATACAGTGTTCATTGAATCTCATGACTTCCCGTTTGTGGGTTAGTGCCTCCTTTTCCCTGAGTGTGTGCCCGAGTAATTTACTAAGAAACTGTATTTTGAGGGTAAAATTGCTGAGTCCTTGCATGTCTGCAAATGTCTTTATTCTAACCCCACCCTTAATTAATATTTTGGATATGGAATTTGAAGTTGAATGTAATTCCTCCAAGTTTTAGGTCATTGTTCTATTTTCCTCTGTCACCTAGTGCAGCTATTTTGCTATTCCAGTTCTTTTTAGATGGCTTCTCTCTACCGCCAGAAACTTTTTTTTCTTACTCCTGGTAGTCTATAATTTCAGTGGGTTTTTTTGTTTTGTTTTTTTGTTTGTTTTGTTAATTGTACAGGACACTGAGTGAGTTGGGCCCTTTCTGTCTGGAAATAAGAATCTCAGCTCTGGGAAATTTCTTTATGCCATTTCTTTAATTTTTTCCTCTTGTTTTCTGTTTTTCTCTTTCTGGAACTCATTGGAAGAATTTTCAGCCTGCTGGATTGATTATATTTGTCTTTTTCTCTCTCATTTTGTTGTACTTTCTGAGATACTTTTAGTCATTTTATTGTATTTTTTATTTTTGCGAATTTAAAAAAATTTTTACAGTTCTTCTGGTTCTGATCCCTTTTACATATAGCAGTTTGTTCTTGGTGTGTGTGTGTGTGTGTTTAAGTTCTCTGTTTTCTGCAGTATCTCTGTTTTCTCCAGATTTGTGTGCTGTTTATCTTTGGTCTCTTTCTTTCATTTTGGAGACATTCCTCAACTATCTAGCAATCCATGGTTGTCCATTTATGTCTGAGCACAGGAGCCACTGACAGGGTGACTGGGAGCTTTGCTGTAGGTGATAGGGCAAAAAATGGCGAATGTTGAGGGACCCTCAAATTCAAGAATTTAGGGACATTGACCTAGGGAAATGCTGGTTGATGGTTCTGAATGTAGATTTTAATTTACGTGTTTTTAACCCCAAGTCTTACTCTTGTCCTTCCCCAGCACCCCTGGTAACTGAGAGTCCCACTGCTCTGGGGTTTCGTTGGCAAGCCAGGCCCACTGTGTTATCAGCGCGCTCGGCGGCAGCTTCGGCCTCATCCCTGTGTTACCGCTTGTGTGTATTCTTTGTCTGTCAGAATTTAAAAACAAAATTCTCTCTGTTGCTGCCCTAATTTCTCTGTTTTTAGTGGGTTTACGTATTTTTTAATTGTTAGACTCTCAAGTGTCACTTGGCTACGCTGGAGTATGTTCCCCCGAGTTCCCTTTCTTATATGTTTCTGATTATGGTGGGTCATGAGGGACATTTTTGCACCTATCATGAAATATCCCTGGACAACCAAAAACATTCTAACCCTTTCCCCAAAAGAGGATATAAAATTCATTTTTTTCTTTGAGATATCTTCATTATTCTTCTAGCAGGTTCATACTCCCTCTGATATTTTATAACAAATTCTGATATAGAAAGGTAACTATTGTTAATGCATCTTATGATAGATGATAAGAAAAATTAACCAAAAATATTTGACTAATATATGTGTATATTTAAGCATGTAATAGCAAATTAAAGACCCAAATACTTATCTGTCAATAATCCTTATTTCTGCAGCTGGTCATGTGTCATAGTTGGTTTTTCTAACTACTTTCTTTCCCTACCCTTTCAATATTCCCTTTGCTCTTAGCAAGCACCTCAACTGGTCCTGGTTCCTTGCCTGGTGGGTGACCCAAACCTTCATTCTTGAAAGGTCTGGGCTATTCGCAGTCCTGCCCAAATTGCGTTTTTGTAGCTTTCCACTGACTTTAATTGCGGGACATGGAAGTACTAAGGTGTTTGAGAGGACCTGCATTCCAGACAGAACTCCTCCTTGTCCTCACTGTGTAGTAGTAGCCCAATTTACCCTTGAAGGTCAGGATCAGTTCCTCCCACAGCCAGCTCAGCAACTCCCTTCTTTGCCTATTGACTCAAAACCCAAAGTGGCCAGGTGACAGTCTCAACTTGAGATTGATAGAGCCATTGTTTTGTCCCCCGATGGAAGCATTCCTCTCTTTGAAACTAAGGCTTCTAGACCAGCAAAACTAATGTCACAGGGACAGGAAGTAAATATTTTGCTGAAACTGAGTTTATTACCCTTCATTGATGTTTCCAAATAAATAAAAGAAAAACCTACTGCTCATTAAAGGTGTGAAAGGCATCACTGTCCACCCAGTCACCTAAGCCAGAAACCTTGGAATCATTCTAAATTCTCCCCTTTCCATTAACAGATAAGTCCTACCGTTTAGAAAATTCTATCTGTTTTAGGGAGCATTTGAGAGCTTGCTTCCCTGCAATTGTTGTCAACTTGGCTCAAATAAAATCTTACAGAAAAAATTGTTTTAAGATTTTATATATATTTTTTAGAAAGAGGGGAAGGGAGGGAGAAGAGAGAGAAACATCAGTTGCCACTCTCATGCACCCCAGCTGGGGACCGACCTATAACTCAGGCATGTGCCCTGACCAGGAAATCACACTGGCAACCCTTCGCTTTGTGGTGTGACACCCAGCCAACTCAGCCACACCAGGTAGGGAAAAATCTTATAGAAATGTTTGTAAAAATTCTCTCCTTTGTAACTTTCTTCACATCTCTCACTTTTATCTCCTCTATGTTTTCATATCAGTCACCACCTTGGAACAGAAGGCTTCACCTTCACTTACCAAATTGTAGAAGTAACCTGCAGTAAGCTTTTCTCACCTTTCCATGTGTTACTTTTCTGCTAGAGCAGTTTTTAAAAAAATCAGATCATATTTAGTGGCTCTAAGTGCTTATAGGATAATTCCCAACTCTTACCCAGCATAATTAATTCGTCTGTTGTAACAGAAATCCAAAGTCACATAGCTTTCAACAAGTTAGAGATTTATTCTCTCTCAGGACTTATGTGATGGCTCTGCGGGGTCAGGAATCCAGGTCCCTCCTGGTTTGTTACTTTACCATCCCTTACAATGTTGTCCTCAACTATATGGGCCAAGATAACTTTACTACCGTGTTAGAACCAGCATGAAAAAAGAAATGATGAAGAGGAGGATGTTCCCGGAAGGATGTATAAGTCATTTTCATTCTCAGCCCACGGGCCAGAACATGACTGTGAGTTATAGTTGCAAGAGAGTTTGAAAAAGAGAGTCCTTAGTCTGACTAGCCTTCTTCCAGTTCAAAGTGGAAAAGCTTGATTACTATAGAGGAGGGGGAATGGATATTGGAGGAGCAGCAGTAGCATCTGCCATACAAGGCATACAAGACCTTCTGGACATTGACCCTTCTTTACCTTCTTTACCTTTCTTTACCTTCTCTCTTAATGCACAGCTTCCCTACTCCTCCTCCTTCCCCAGCACTCCCTGACTCTACCTCCTCTTTGCTTCAGCCATGCCAAGCTGTTTGCATTTCCGCACATGCTCTGCTGGTATGTGTTTCTCTGCCTTTCCTTATAATGCCTCCTTAACCGGAGATGCCCTTGCCTCCCACTCCCCTCATCTCCAACAACCTCTATTAGCTTGATCTGAGAGAATTTGTCTTTCAAGACTTAATTTCCGCATTTCTGTCCATAAAGCCTTCATTGAATAGCATTTCCCCACCACCACTCTGGTAGAATTGACCATTCTTTCTTCTGCTACCTTTATTATATGCAGGTAGACTTTAGTCATTACACTTTTGAGCATGTGTTTAATCTTAGATTCTCTTTATCCTCGATTGTAAACCCTTCTGGGGCACAGATGACATTTTATTCCTTTGCCCCTCGGATATAGTGTAGCACCTGACAGACAGGCGATGTGCACTAAAAAGGTGCACTGAATATTTACTGAATCAGTGAGTGGCCCCATAGCAAAAACATCTCTGTCCAGACTTTTGAAATGTCGGGGCACACCCTTAAGATATGGCTGGCTGCTGGTTTTTTAAACTTCTGTCAATTAGTTAAAGTGATAATGCTAGCTCCTACAATATTTATAATCTTACTATATTATCTTGTTTATTGTTTCATAGTTTTTAGTTATATTTTAATTCTGAAAGTACTCTTGAAGATAGCTGTGGATTTTTTTTTTTTCATTAAAATTAGTGGACTTTTCTGTCTACTGAGGCACAGTACTTGTAATTGTTTTTTAACAATTCATACATTCAGTGACTTGCTGCAGGAGATGTGTCGAAGTGAAATACATGAAACTGACATGATTTCCAAAGCCTGTCCTAAGACCTTCAGAGTACTGCCACTTGAACGTACTGGTTCTAAGATATAGATATCTCAGGATTTGTTTAATGACTGGAAGAGTCATTGTTGTAAACAGATTCTAAGGCAAGATTGCCTTAAATATTCTTACATGGAGAATTTTTTTTTTCTGCTTTACTGTCTTGAGTAATATCTTTTGTTTTACTTGTAGATTTGATGGTCCTCGAAGATTTGAGGATTTAGGGTCAAGGTGTGAAGGACCGAGACCCAAAGGGCCTCGTTTTGAAGGAAATCGCCCCGATGGGCCAAGACCCAGATATGAAGGTCACCCAGCAGAGGGCACTAAAAGCAAATGGGGAATGATTCCCCGGGGGCCAGCATCTCAGTTTTATATTACCCCCAATACATCCCTAAGTCCTCGACAGAGTGGACCACAGTGGAAAGGCCCCAAACCAGCTTTGGGACAGCAACATCAGCAGCAACCTAAGTCACAAGCAGAACCTCTTTCAGGAAACAAAGAACCATTAGCAGACACCAATAGTAACCAGCAGAAGAATTTAAACATGCAATCAGCTGCATTATCCATTGGTGCAGATGTAAAGGATGCCAAGGCGGCTCAGTCAAATGAGAATCTAAGCGACTCTCAACAAGAGCCACCTAAAAGCGAAGTCTCGGAAGGGCCCATAGAGCCTTCTAATTGGGACCAGAATTCTCAAAGTATGGAGACTCAAATGGACAAAACCCAAGCTGTTACTCAGCCTGTATCCCTTGCAAATAAACCTCTACCTACTCAATCTACTTTTCCCTCAAAAACAGGGGGGATGGAGGGAGGAGCAGTAGTAGCAACATCATCATCGACTGCAGACAATGATTTTAAACCCTTAGGTATTGGTCTGCCCCACTCAGGAGACAACCAAGATAAAGGGCTGCCTCAGCCAGATAGCAGAGATAAGTTAGAAAGCAATCGGGGCAGCAGCTTATCTTACAGAGGTCCTGGGCAAAGCAGAATGGAAGACACACAGGATAAAGGACTAGTAAATAGAGGTCGAGGCCAGGCAATCGGCCGTGGCCCAGGGTTGGTCAAGCAAGAAGACTTTCATGATAAGATGATGGGTAGAAGAGATGACAGTCGAGAGAAGATGAGCAGAGGAGAAGGCAGTCGGGACAGAGGATTAGTGAGGCCAGGAAGCAGTCGGGAAAAGGTGCCGGGTGGTATGCAAGGCAGCCAGGACAGGGGTAGAGCTGGCAGCCGAGAAAGAGGACCCCCTCGGAGGGGTGGCAGTCAGGAGAGAGGACCCCCTCGAAGGGCCGGGAGCAGAGAGAGAGTACTGCCTCGAAGAGCTGGGAGCAGGGAGAGGGCACCACCTCGGGGGCCTGGGAGTCGGGAAAGGGGACTGGGAAGACCAGATCTGGGTCGTGACAGAGGTCCATTTAGACCAGAATCAGGAGATGGTGGGGAAAAAATGTATCCATATCACCGAGATGAGCCTTCTAGAACTCCGTGGAACCATGGAGAAGAGAGAGGGCATGAGGAATTCTCTTTAGATGGTAGAAATGCTCCAATGGAACGAGAAAGACTTGATGATTGGGATAGAGACAGATACTGGAGAGAATGTGAACGGGACTATCGAGATGATACTCTAGATCTATATAACAGAGAGGACAGATTCGCAGCCCCACCATCTCGATCCCATGATGGAGATAGACGAGGCCCTTGGTGGGATGATTGGGAGAGAGATCAGGATATGGATGAGGACTACAACAGGGAAATGGACAGGGACTTGGACAGGGATGTGGATCGGATTGGAAGACCCATGGATATGTATGATAGAAATTTGGATAATGAGTGGGACAGAGATTATGGGAGACCACTGGATGAACAAGAATCACAGTTCCGTGAACGGGATATTCCGTCTCTTCCACCTTTACCACCCCTCCCACCTCTTCCACCTTTGGATAGATATCGGGATGATAGATGGAGAGAAGAAAGAAATCGAGACCATGGGTATGATCGAGATTTCCGTGATAGGGGTGAGTTGAGGATCCGAGAGTATCCAGAAAGAGGAGATACATGGCGGGAAAAGCGAGATTATATTCCTGACAGAATGGACTGGGAAAGAGAACGGTTGTCAGACAGATGGTACCCATCTGATGTGGATAGACATTCCCCCATTGCGGAACATATGCCCTCCTCACATCATTCTTCTGAAATGATGGGGTCGGATGCAAATTTAGACTCTGACCAAGGCCTTGGAGGGGTAATGGTTCTCAGTCAGAGGCAGCACGAAATCATTTTGAAAGCTGCACAAGAACTGAAAATGCTTCGGTAAGTTGACTACTTAAGATCATTTCTTTTAGACAAAACCACATTCAGAATGCTCTTTTTAAACTGATGTGATATATGTGAATGGAATTAATTTTACTTCAAGTTCTTACCACATAATTTTAATTTATATCACTGGTCATTCTGTGCTGTTTTGGGGTTAGGACGGGTACTTAGGAACTGTGTTAATTATAAACTTATGTCCTGAAATATGAAAATTTGATAGCCATTCTTGGCTTTTATAGATGTGTTGCTGAAACGCCATGCCTGTGCATGTTTCAAGTGTCAAACTTCAACTTTCCAGTGCTCTGGATTTCAGAGCTCGTATGTAACATTCCGTTTTTCCCCAGGAGGCAGTTCTTTGGTATTAAATCTGATAGACTTCATATTCACTAATCTTTGATATAACTCTAGAAAGTACTGTAAGGACTCATATTTTTCTCTGTTGAAAGCTAAGAATGGTTTACCTGGAAGCATCCTCAGATTTCTCTAATCATTGATACTTTCTTTTGGGGATGTTTTATCTTTCATTATAACTAGAAGCAGATATTGCTACTTGAGGATGTTACTTGCTTGTACATAATCAAATATATTCTTTGTGAGATGGAGAATAGAATTTGGAATTCTTGACTTGCAATCAACTTACTATGTATGTATAGGTATCTACATAATGCTTTCCATCTAGTAGCAATAATAACAGAAGCTAACATGTATTGTATGCTTATGATGTGCCAGGAACTGTACTAAGTGTTTTGTGTATATTAATTGTTTCATCCTTAAGCCAGCTATATCCTGAAATAAGAATTTAGGAGTCACTGACAGATTGCAAGGTTTTTGAGCAGTTTCTCAGGAATTAGCAATGTTTTGAGAAAATAAATTAATGGTTAGGTTTTGATGTATTCCAATGTATTGTGTTTCTTTCGTTACTCAATTATGGTCTATATTTGTGGATTATACCAATTGAAAATATAATGAAAGCTTTACAACTGGAAAGGTATGATGAGGAAAAGTACTTGTAAGTAAAGGTGAAAGATCAGGCAGCAAAACAGATTTCTGTGGTCTGTAGTAGATAGATATGTTCTATGAGGTTTAACTTTTCCAGATTATTAACGAAGGTGTGGAAAGCATACCCTATAACATCTAGCTATCATACAATTCACTTTTAAATTATAGACTCCTTTAATTTAACAGTGCTGTGTTCTGGTCACTGTGCTAATCACTTAGCATATATTATCGCAGTCCTCCTATCTCAAATCCTTATATCTCAAAAGTCCTGTAAAACTATAAGTGGTATTATCCCACTTCACAAATGACAGTAAGGCTCAGAGAGGTTAAGTCCACTTGGCTACTAAGTGGCAAGCCCAGAATTCGAACACAGTCCGTCCAACTCTAAAATCTGTTTTGTATTTGGAAAACACCAAGCTGATTGGTGTTGCTAAGCTGCCAAGGTTTCTTTCCTTTTCTTTTTTTAAAAATTTCCTTTTCCATCCATTATCACTTTGCATAGAAATGCTGGATAAAAGGTGCTTCTTCATCATGCTTTTTTTTTAAAGCTCTTTCTAGGCAACATAAGCATTATTAAACAAAATACATGATATGTGGGATAAGAGTGGTCATAGTTGAATACAAGCAAGCTATGTTGTGTTGGTATAAAGTCATGATTTACACAAGGCATAAAATAGTATTTTTATATATTTGACCCTTATTTTGTGTCCATTTGAGTCCCTACACTTTACAAACATAGGTAGAAAATTGTGGAAGGTAAAGAAGTTGTGATAGATGTTACATTTGTTTAAGGTAGACATTGTAAGGAAAAGTAAAAGGAATTTGACTAGACATTTAAAGAAAAACTTAAAGATTACTCTTGAGGTATATAAAGTGTTGTTTTTAACTGTGTAGACTGATAGTTGTTCTCAACCTATACAGCAGGGACCATTCACTAAAATACCCACAAGAAGCAGACAGGTAACAGAAATGAGTGGAAATGGACCAGTATAACTCCAGTGAGTGTGTGGTGAGGAGCGTGCCTCTGTCTAAAGTGGGCAGCTGCTACTCCGCTCAGCTATTTGTTGGCAAATGGGAATGCAGGCCCAGTGGTACCAAGTCTCTTTAAAATTCGAGTTTCTATATGAAATATTTTCCTTTATAAATAATGGCAACTGATTTAGATTTTGAAAACTGATGTGAACACCAAATTCTAAAAAACCTTTTATAGGCCATATCTGGCCCATGGGCCACCATTTTGCAACCTCTGGTCTAAATAAAGAGTATTGAACAAAAAAATGGGAAGAGAGCTTTTGGTCAGATGAAAGAAAAAGATGACAAGTAGATGAGCTATTAGAATGGACTAATGAGGCAGATTATAGGATCTGTCGTTGAAGATCTTCAATGAGTTATAATTATTTATAGATCAGAGATGACTGATCGGTTAGCTGTATAAAGGCAAGAGAGTGCTGTTACCCTGAGGGTGTGCTGTGAACACTGTGGAAGGTTTTAGAACAAGATTTTTAGGCCTCTTTTTTTGTTATTCTATATTAATTGGAGTCATTTAGGAATGGAGTAGACATGCCTTATGTACAATGGCAATTTTATTTGTTTATAGGGAACAGAAAGAACAGCTTCAAAAGATGAAAGACTTTGGGTCTGAGCCACAGATGCCTGACCACCTCCCACCCCAGGATTCGAGATTGCAGAATACATCTTCAAGACCTGGAATGTATCCGGTATGGGAAAATGTGTGCTCAGAAAATGCAGTGGTTCCTAATTTGTACGTTTGTTTGATCTTTTTATATTACAGCAGGTATAAATTTCCCCTATTAAAAAAATGGAAATTTTGGAGAAGTGAAAAGCTAATGGTAATTGACTTTTAAAAATCTTTAAGTATGGCCTTTTTTCCCTAAGTTTCGACGAGTACACCAAGCACACATAAACTATATGGCTTTATGTCCACAAGCTGTTGAATTTTTCTAATAATTGTTTTTGTTCAAATGGTCCTGTTTTCCATCTGGGCAGCGCAAAGGCTCCCCGTGAGCCCTGCTCAGATGCGCCTCGTAGGCACCCCACCTCTTTGAGCCACTTGTCTCTCAGCTAGGGAAGGAATCAGACCTCATGCCTCAAAGCGGGCCGTAAAGAGGGGTGATTTATGTAAAGGCTTGTGTGTTTAAGTTCTCCGTTTGTTTTGCTTTCATTTTGTTGTTATTTGTTGTTTTACCTTTAAGCCATTCGTGGGCTTCAAAAATGTTACCATGAAAATAAATAACTTTATAACAACACAATGAGAGAGAAAAAACACTAAATTATTTCATCAAATTGACTTTACTTTTCTCAATGTTCCCTTTCATCCTGGTTTAACACATAACATTCACATAGTTGTTGACATCAATGACCACCATGATGCTGGCCGCCCCCCCAAACTTATCTTTTGACCTATGTTTGCATCCATCTGCCTACAGAGTTTTCTCTATGGACATGTCTCCTGTCAAACTCAGCATATTCAAACTGGGGCTCATTACCATCCTCCATGAAACTTGTTTTTTCTCCTATCACCTAGTCACCCACTTGAAACCTCTAAGTCCTACCCTTCCACATCCAGTCATTATATTGATTGATTTTACTGCCTTTTTAATACTGTTCTAATATTCCGTCCTTCACTTCCCCACAGCCTCAGTTCTAGCCTCCGTCAGCTCTTGTCTAGATTATTGCAGACACATCGTAATTCATCTCTCTCCATCTTATTCCTCTCTGACCGATTTTCTGTTCTGCTGTCAGAGTGATTATTTTATTTTTTGAATCAAAGTTTGAGGTATAATTTACATACAGTAACATATTCATTTTAAGCCCTGCTTATTTTAAGCAGTTTGAGTTTTAACAAATGTATACCAAAAGATAAAAAAAAAAATTCCAACACTCTAAAAAGGTCTGTCACGTCCCTCTGTCGTCAAGCCTAACCCCTGCGTTCCACTTTAGGCAGCACTGATGTGATGTCTGGCCAAAATGGATATTTTAAAACCAGTCTTACCATATCACACCCTGGCTTTCAGACTCTTCAGTATTCCCCCAGTGCTTTCAGAAGAAAATCTAGATTCTTTTGCGTGGCCTTTTACATTCACCCTGAGTTGGCCTGACCTCTGCTTACCACTACTTGCTACTCCACTTTGTTATACTACACTTTACCTCCATACGGAGTTTCTTACAGTTCTTGGAGCGAGCCAGTTTCTTACCCGTTCCTTTGCGCGTGCTTGTGGTTCTATAAACCTAGAGTTCCTTTTCTTCCCCTACTTCCTTACTATTTAGTTCTTGTTCATCTTTTAGGACTCAGCTCTGTATCTCCTCTTCACTTGCGTAAGACAATTGCCTTCACACGTACCACTGTAACAACTTGTATGTCCTCTGTCATAGCCATTATTGTATTGTATTTTGATTTTTTCGGTCTGTTTTTCCTTCTAATCTGAGCTTATAAGGATAGGAACTGTGACTTTTATCTTTATAAGGGGGGGCCCAAAAAACCTCTTCCACATTTGCAAAACATTTCCCTTTGAAGACTTTTTCATCTGGGGAAACAAAAGTTGCTTGGGGCGAGATCGGGTGAATAGGGAGAATAGGGCACAGGACTCATGCCGTTTTTGGTCATAAACTACTGAACACTCAGTGTAGTGTGGCAGGTCATTCGTAAATCACCCATCATGAAATGGGTCAACGTTGTGAAAGAGTCTTCAAAAAAAAATTCACTGAAGCCAAATGCAGCCTCTCATAACACCAGCTGGCACACTGATACAGTTGGGTTCCTAGAACACTCACCTAACAGGGGAAGCCTGTGCTACAAGGGGCCCGCCTTCCAGAAGATAATTCTGGTTTTGGGGCAGGGGCGTTCCCCCATTCTATATCTCCTAGCAAAGACTAGAAAATCTAGATTATAGATCCACATTTCTGTTCTGTTCACTGACCAAATCATTAAACATTTTTTTAATATTGCCACATGCTTTATTATTTTTGATGCGTAATTTATTAAAACTTCCATCTCTATTGCACATTTGTTTCTAATCTTTCACTTTTATTATTAATACAACTTTAATGAATGTCTTTGTATCAAGTTCTAATTTTAGATAACTTAATAGTAATTTTAAACTCCTAAAATGGGGTACTTAAGTTAAAAAATGGGGATATTTTTAATGATTCCTGTAATAAAGCCAATGGCTCTCTAAAATAGTTGCATAACATCTGTACTATAGCCTTGAAAGCATCAGTTATTTAATGTATTTGGTAGATATAATAGTGTCAATAAAATATTTTAATATGCATTTTGATAATTAGCAATCATTAGTATTTTTCCGTATTAATTTTTCTTGTAAAAATTCTATTTTTGTTCTTTACCAATTTATCGGTGTGATTCTTAAGGTTTTTCTTACCAATTTATGTCATCCTTAATCTAAAATAGATATTAATCCTTTCTTACATAAATACTGTATGGGAGTTTTGTTTTTTATAAATGTATTGGATGCTTTCACTATGTAGTATTAAAAAAAACACTTTTTGTTTTATTTGTAGTCATAGTCCCAAGGGTTCTTAAGGTATTTAAAATATGTCAGGATAGCTGTACTATAGACACAATAGCTTTGTCCTACATAGGCATTTTCTTAACAGTTTAAAGTGTCATAACCTAAAGTTTACCTTTAGGTGATTGCTGTTTGTCTTAAATTCTAGCCTGTAATGGCCTATAGTTAAATAATGTTTTTAACATATTAACCACATCCATTTTGTTACTCAAAAAGTTTGTTTTTAAAACACAACATTTATATGAGTAAATACTTAAGTTGGGTATTGTTGGCTTTCCAAGATCTGAAATAGCTGTCATTGAAGAACAAACCAGAAACTGTCAACTCAGAGTAATTGGCAATGAGTATTTGAATCAGGCTTGCAAAAATTAAACTAAAACTTGACAATTGTGTTTCAGTACTGAGTAGATAGGATCTACTTACCAAGAAGTTCTACTATCTCCTTATTGGGTGATTGCTTTGGGAAAACAAATGTAAACATTACCCACAACAAGTCCTCCTTGGAGGGATTACTAAATTTCCCATTTGGTTTCTTTGTTTTACTGTTTCCGGGTGTTCACGTTGTATGTTAGCACCAGCCTTATCACGAACTGCTGTTGCCAACCAGACATCTTGAATAGAAGTGAGGAGGCTAGCTAGAGTTTGTTTCTCTCACTGGAAATTCACTATTGTTTTGGAGGAGATAGGTCACCAGAGTGCGAAGATAGTTTATAGCAGAAGTCCTTAACTAAGTGGTGAACATCAGAATTACTCATGGAGGGTTTTTGTGGGGTTTTTCTTTTTGTCTTGTTTTGTTTTTTAAACTAATTCCAGTACCTCACCCACAGAACTTCAGTAGGTTTTGGGCGGGTCCAGGGCATTTGTATCTAAGTGGATAGCACCCTAATTTTTTTAGAAGGAGAAGAAAGAGGGTGGTATGTTAGGGGAGGGGTAATCATGTTGAGGACATTTTTTTTAAACCACTAATTGAGGTGTAATTTACATACCATATAATTTGCCCCTTTTAAATATGTAATTCACTGATTTTTAGTAAATTTACTGAGTCGTGCAACCATCTCTGTAATCCAGTCTTAGAATATTTTCAACACCCCTTAAGATCCCACATGCCAATTTGCAATTAATTCCCATTTCTACCCCAAGTCTCGGGCAGAATCTACTTTCTCTCTGTATAAATTTGCCTTTCTGGGTATTTCATTTAAATAGAATCATACAATGTAATCTTTTTTAATTGGCTTCTTTTACTTAAATAATGTTTTAAAAATTCATCCATGTCGTAGCATAAATCAAAACTTCATTTCTTTTTATTACCAAGTAATAATCTATTGTATGGATATACCATATTGTGTTTATAAATCCACCAGTTGATGGACACCTGGGCTATCAAATAGTCCTATGAATATTTGTATGCAAGTGTTTAAGTGGACATGTTTTTCTTGTATAGATACCTAGAAATGGAATTGCTGAGTTTATCATATATTTATGTTTAATTTTTTAAGAAACTGTTAAACCATTTCCCAAAATGGTTGTACCACGCTGCCGCTAGCAGTCTAAGAGGGTTCTTGTTTCTCTACATCCTTGCCATTATTTGTTATTATCTGTGTTATCAATTATAGCCATTCTGCTGGGTATGAAGTACCATCTGATTGTGTTTTAAAGTTGCGTTTCCCTAATGACTAAGAATGTTGAAAATCTTTTCATGTGCTTACAGGCCATTCATATATCTTTGGAGAAAAATCTATTCAAATCTTTTCCCATTTTTTAAATTGTCTTACTAAGTTATAAGAATTTTTATATTCTGAATACAAGTGCTTTAGCAGATATGTGATTTGCATATGCATTTGGCCCTTGAACAGCGTGGGGATTAGGGCCACCACCTCTCACAAAAACCACCCCCTCACCGTGCAGTTGAAAATCCGCATATCACTTTCAACTCCCCCCAAAATTAAGTTGTCTCTTGGTATCTACAGGAGATTAGGGGTATTTGTCCAATGCCTACAGTCACACACCCCCCAAAACACACACACACACACACACACACGCACGCACGCACGCACGCACCCACCCACCCACCCCACCCCACCCCACCCCCGTGGACTCCCAGCCACGCGAATCAAAAACAGTGCAGATATTTATTGAAAATAATATTTGTATAAGTGGACCCACACGGTTCACACCTGTACTACTCAAGGGCCAACTGTATTTTCTCCCTAATAGTGTATGTTAAAGCACAGAAGTTTTTGAATTTTGAATGAGTATAACTTATTAAATTTTTCTTTTATGGAATGAAAACAAATTTTCGTTCTTGTTGATGTGTAAAAATGCGGTGCTATCCTCATCCATTAAGCTATTTACTCTATTCTTCAGCCTCCAGGGTCCTATAGACCACCCCCTCCTATGGGTAAACCACCAGGTTCAATTGTAAGACCCTCTCCTCCACCAGCAAGATCATCTGTTCCTGTAACCAGGCCGCCTATCCCAATACCACCACCCCCACCCCCACCTCCTCCTCCTCCACCTCCTCCTCCTGTGATGAAGCCACAAACTTCAGCTGTGGAACAGGAGCGTTGGGATGAAGATTCTTTCTATGGCCTCTGGGATACAAATGATGAACAAGGACTGAATTCAGAGTATAAACCAGAGACTGCAACAATGCCATCTGCTCCAGTGTTACCACCCCCACCAGTTCACCCTTCCATTCCCCCTCCTGGCCCAATGCCCATGGGTATGCCGCCAATGTCCAAACCACCACCAGTGCAACAGACTGTTGATTACGGCCATGGCCGAGGTGAGTAATGGTGATAAGTTCATATTTAGGGTTCATACTAGCTTCAACTTTGCCTTTCTTAAGCTTTACTCATACCGTGTTTTATCCCTGATTTTGTTTACCAGATATATCCACTAACAAAGTTGAACAGATACCCTATGGAGAAAGAATAACTCTGCGCCCAGATCCGCTACCTGAAAGACCAACGTTTGAGACAGGTAAGAGTCCCAGAGAGATCAGTATTAAAACTCTTCAGACTTAATTATCACATGATTTTCTCTATGGTAAGATTATTTGGGCCTCTTTTTAATACAGATAAAAGATTCATAAGTTGAAATTAGAGCAACAATTTATACTAGTTCTAGAGTTAGATTTTACTTTTTTGCTTTTATTATTATTATTCTATACACGTAATTGTTTTTGTAGAGCACATAGGCCCACGTGATCGCTATGATAGAGACAGAGATCGTGAGCCTTATTTTGACCGTCAAAGTAATGTCATGGCAGACCATCGAGATTTCAAAAGGGATCGAGAGACACACAGAGACCGAGACCGGGATCGTGGTGTTATTGACTATGACCGGGATCGATTTGACAGAGATCGCCGACCTCGAGATGATAGGTATGTTATGAAAAATATCTTTGCCAGGTGTGTAAATACACTTGAGTTCAGCAAAAATCAGTGTATCTAAAGGAAATTTAGATTGGTAAGGGAAGAGTAGTTCTGGACCAATTTTGGGGGAACTGGTTGCTTGAGTTTTACCCGCTTGAATTCCAGAAAATTAAATGGGTGAAGGAGATAGGCAGAAAGGGAAGGAAATAGCATTGTCAATAAAGATGTAGTCATTAGTTAATTAGTAGGCAAACAATTTTTTGCAGTTTTGAGCTCTTTAGATGTCTGTAGGCAGATTTAAACGGGAAAGCAAAATAAAAATACAAATACTAACTGTGTAGTAACTACTTACAAAGAAAATTGCACAGGTAATGGTGTTGCATTATGAGACAGAGACCTCCAATTTATTTATTTATTTATTTACCAAACCACTTCCTGTTATACCTTCTAGGACTCAGTCATATCGAGACAAAAAAGACCATTCTTCATCCAGAAGAGGAGGATTTGATAGGCCATCCTATGACCGAAAGTCTGACAGACCAGCCTATGAAGGACCATCCATGTTTGGAGGTAAAGCAGTGCCTTATTAACTATAAGGATGTTGGCAATGCAGACAACAGATGCTTTCCACTACAGCTATGGATTTAAACTTTGAGAGTAAAATGCACTCAGATTTCTAAAATATGGCAGTATTATCATCAAAAATAGCAATGTAATTAATAAAATAAAACAAATTGCTTTTTATATTATTTTTTAAATTTTGGAAAATATTAATAGAAACAAATTCACGTATAATCTCACCATCCACAAAATCACAGCAATTTTGTGTATTTTCCTCTCCTCTCTTCACATATGTATCAATGAAGTTGTAATCAAAGTATAAATACAGTTTCTTTATTGTGCTTATTCCCATTGATCATGCTTTTTTACACATTTTCCCATATGTAAACCTATTATATTAATGGCTCTGTGACATCCTGTTGAATGGTTAAAATGTAAGACCCTTATTGTTGGACATTTAGGTTGCTTTTAATTTTTCACTGCTATAAATTCCACTTAAACTAGAAATTTATAGCTTCATATACAGACAGATTGTTAAGTCATGCTTGGGACTATCCAATAAGTATATATTATCCTTCTTTATCCTGTTTGCTTTGCCTTTTCCCTAAATTTAATACAAATAAGGATAAACTTAATATTTTTTAAAACATTCTGTTTGCCTGAAATCATACCTAAATCTTTTTATTTTCTTGAGTTTCATTACTTAAAATTTCTTGAGGGTTAAAAGTGGCTCCCACATCATTATGAATTACTTTATTTTAGGATGAGTAGAGAGAGTTAAAATTTTTAATAATTACGTATGAATAGTAATTTTGTTTAACTGCTGGAATTCTAGGAGAACGAAGAACATACCCAGAGGAGCGAATGCCCCTGCCAGCTCCTTCACTAAGCCACCAGCCACCTCCAGCTCCACGGGTTGAGAAGAAGCCTGAGTCTAAGAATGTGGATGATATTTTGAAACCACCTGGCCGAGAGAGCAGACCTGAGAGAGTGAGTCCTATGTAGCTGACAAATCAGAAGCTGATAGATCTTTTTAAATTAATATCCTGAACAGAATTTCTCTACTTTTCTGTGATGTACTAATAATACCAGATTGAAGGCATCTTACTATCTCTGAATTATCATATAACCTGATAAATTACCTACCCTGTAGAATTTCAGAAGTTAGAGCTTAATTGTTTGGCAAAAAAAAGATGTCAGAAACTTTAGAAAATAATAAGAGCTCGATTAATTGCATTTTGAAGAGGGAAAATGTAGATTTGGTTGTAAGGTGTATTGAACAAAATGAGGGAGAATTAGGAAGCTTGATTAGCTTAGGATTGTTTCCCTAGTGACCTCCAAATATATCCATTCTTAAATTTATCTTATATTGCAGAATAATTAGATTCATTTCAGTAAATTGGCACAGGAAATTTTCATCAGATATTTTTACTCTGTATATGTACATACATCATCTTAAAACTTATTTATTATCAGTATAGCTTCCATAGCTTTTCTCTGGTTACTGTTTGTATGATATATCTTTTTCTTAAAAAAACAAAAAATATATTTATTTATTTCTAAGAGGGGAAGGTAGAGAGAAAGAAAGAGAAACATTGATATACTGTTGCCTCTCACACACCCCCAGCCAAGTACCTGGCCTGCAACCCAGGCATGTGCCCTGGCTGGGAATTTAATCAGTGATCCTTTGGTTTGTGGGCTGGCACTCAATCCACTGAGCCACACCAGCCAGGATAGTTTATTGAATGTTTTTATCATGAAAGAATATTGGATTTTGTTGAATGCTTTTTCTCTGAGGTTTTTGCTTTTATTGTATCATTTGTGATTTTCTATTGTTCGTATTTTTGTTTTTTATTCTGTTGATATATTGTAGTAATTGCTTTTCAGATATTAATTTATATCCCTGAGATAAATTCCCTTAGTATATAATTCTTTTTATATGTTTCTGGAGTCAGTTTGCCAGTATTTTGTTGAGAATTTTTGCATCCATATTAATAAGAGCTACCTGTGGTTTTCTTGTGATATCTTCATCTGGTTTTGGTATCTGGGTATCTGCTCGATTTGAAGTGCTGGCATCATAAAAGGGGCTGGGAATTGTTCCTTCCTCTTCTGTTTTTTGGAAGAGTTTGTGAAGAGTCGGTATTAATCCTTCTTTAAAGGTTTGTTAGAATTCAATTAAGTAGTCATCTGGCCCTCAGCTTTTCTTTGTGGGTAGTTTTTGATGATTAATTCAATCTCTTTACTCCTCCCAGTTCTATTCCAATTGTCTATTTCTTGAGTCAGTTTCACTAGCCTTTGTCTTTCTAGGGATTTGTCTATTTCATGTAAGTTACCTAATTTGTTGTCATATATTGTTCATAGTATTCCTTTATAACTCATTTTTTATTTCTATAAGATTGGCAGTCATGTTCCCTCTTTCATTTCTGATTCTAATAATTTGAGTTGTCTCCCTTTTTTTTCTTAGTCTGTGTAGCTAAATGTTAGTCAGTTTTGTTGGTATTTTCAAAGACCCAGCTTTTATTGTTTTTCTGTTCTCCAGTTCATTAACTTCTCCTCTAATGTTTATTATTTCATTACATCTGGTTGCCTTAGGTTTAATTCTTTTTCCAGTGTCTTAAGATGGAGGGTTAGGTTATGATTTGAGATCTTTCTTCTTAATAAATATCCTTCTAAGCATGGCTTTAGATGCATCCAATAGGTTTTGGTATGTTGTGTCATCATTTTAATTTATCTCCAAGTATTTTCTGATTTTTCTTCAGATTTCTTCTTTGACCCATTGGTTAATTAGGAGTATGGTGTTTAATTTCCACATGCTTGTGCATTTCCCAGATTTTTCTTACTGTTAATTTCTAATGTTTCCATTGTAATCAGAGGACTTTGTATTATTTCTATCCTTTCAAATTTATTAAGGTTTGTTTCATGGTATATATCATGTGGTCTGTCATGGAGAATGATAGGTCATTAACTATAAGATTTTTTTGTAGCCCTGACCAGTGTGGCTCAGTTGTGTGTCATTCTGCAAAGTGAATGGTCACTGGTTTGATTCTTGGTCAGGGCACATGCCTGGGTTTCAAGTTCAGTCCCGGTCGGGGCAACCAGTGTTTTCCTTCTCACATTGATGTTTCTCTCCCTTCCTTCCCCTCTCTCTAAAAAATAAATACATATATACATACATACATACATACATACATACATTTTTTTTAAGGCTTTTATTGTAAAAATATCTTCTCTGAGTGATTTTTTTGTTGTTGTTGTGTTTCAGATTGTTGTTATAATGAGAGGATTACCTGGCAGTGGAAAGACACATGTTGCAAAACTTATTCGAGTGAGTATGTGGAAGCCAAAGAATCAGTTGCTTTTATTAGCCACTTACTGTCTTACCAAGCAGAATTTATCGATACAGATATTTCTCATTTAATCCATTCTAGTTGGCTCATGTGGTAGATGCTATCTCATGCAAATTTTGATCTGCTTAGACAAGTATTTTTGCCTGTTTCATTTGAAACCACCAGAAGATTGCATATTATTTAGCTATAAGAAAAAACTGTAGTGTGAACATGCATTAATTTATTTCATAAATTCTCTTGAACTTTCTCAACCACGTGATCCTTAGGATAAGGAGGTAGAGTTTGGAGGACCTGCACCCAGAGTTCTCAGCCTGGATGATTACTTCATCACTGAAGTAGAAAAAGAAGAAAAAGATCCAGACTCTGGAAAAAAAGTGAAAAAGAAGGTATGGTTACATCATGATTCATTAACAGTAGTGAAAAGAGAAATGTGGCTTATTTGAAGACAAAGGAAGACTTCTCTGGTTTTTGAACACAAACTTTAGCACGCGGGTGTGAAAGAACGACTAAAGTCATCTCAATCCACATCTCAATCCGCCAGGGAAGAGATTTAGGGTGATTCTTTGCTTTTGCTAACTCTGCATCTCTTTTGGGGGGTCTTAGGTAATGGAATATGAATATGAAGCTGAGATGGAGGAGACCTATCGCACCAGCATGTTCAAAACTTTCAAAAAGACTCTGGATGATGGCTTTTTCCCCTTCATCATCCTGGATGCCATCAATGACAGAGTTAGACATTTTGACCAGTTCTGGAGTGCAGCAAAAACCAAGGGATTTGAGGTACAGACTTAAAATAGTTTTAGAGTACTTTGTGTTATCATGTAAGTGCTGCATTTGTTTGCTTAATCCCCTGTTCATTCTTTCTTAGGTGTATTTGGCTGAAATGAGTGCTGACAACCAGACTTGTGGCAAGAGAAATATTCATGGAAGAAAGCTTAAAGAAATAAACAAGGTGATTTTGGGGAACATAGAAGCTGTTATTTTAACCTTTATTTAGGCAGTATCATCCCTGTTGTCTGGAATTTCTTGTTTGTCCCCTTTACGTTCAAAATACCTTTTTTACCTGCTTCAGAAAATGTTTCTTATCCATTGTAGCTAAGTGAAAAGGGTGGCCTAGCTCCGCCTGTAACTAGTCTGTTAGACTTCACAGTATTAGTTCATCTTGTATGCTCACTTGGCTGTTCTTTGAGTTGTTTCCAGAAATAACTTGACCCCCTTAATCTCTCAATAGATGGCCGATCACTGGGAAACTGCACCTCGTCATATGATGCGCCTGGACATTCGTTCATTGCTGCAAGATGCTGCTATTGAAGAGGTGAGTGTCCCTTGCCCCAAAGACAGTACAAAAAAATGGCCTTTTTTTTTTTTTACCCCTTTTAAGAACACCTGTATCACTGTCATTGAGATTAACCAGTTATTAATATTTTCCCACACTTTCTGTATATTGATATATTCTCCTCTCCTCCTCATTATTACCACTACTACTGCTTTTATCTTTCTTACTGTGGCGCCATTTGAGAATTAAGTTGCAGGTCTCATAACCTTTCACTCCTATACATTTCAGTGGGTATCCCAAGAACAAGGGCATTCTTTTACAAAACTAGTAGTCTGACTTATCTCCTATACAGTTTGTATTCAGATTTCACCAGTTATTCCCATAGTGTGTTTTTATAACAAATTTTTTCGATTCAAGATCCAGTTCTTCAATATAAAAAATAGTTTCTTAGCCATGCCATCCTTATGGAAGACAAAGAATTTTTTAAGAGTATAGACAGTTGTTTTGTAGAATTACCCTCAATTTGAGTTTGTTTGATTATTTCAACATGATTAGTTTTAGGTTAAACATTAGCAGAAATGCTACAAAAGTGATGTGTCCTTTGCATTATATCAGGAGATACATGATGTCAATTTATTTCACTATTGGTGATTTAAGTGTTGACCATTTGGTTCAGGTGGAATACATCCAGTTTTTCTCTTAGTAATAAGTAATCTGTAGGGAGATACTTTGAAACTGTTAAATATTCTGTTTCCCAACAAATTTTTATTCAGTGGTAATGCTTGCCTAAATTAATTATTAATTTGCTGAAAGTAAATCTGTCATGGAAAACGAAAGAATTTTCTTTTTTAATTAATCGTGTACTTCCGTTTTATTTGTCCTCCTCCTGCGAATGAGTTATCTGTATTCCGTGTTGTCATTGTATTTTTATGTGTTCTCACCTCCCATGCCACTCCTCAACCCATTTCCTTCCAACTTCTGTCCCGGCTATTTTCAAGACTCTCTCACCAAGATTTCCATGACAGTGGACAATTCTCGCTTCTCCTGTTGCTTAATTTTGCTGTTTCATATAACATAGTTGACCTTCAGAACATTTTTCTCCTAGCTTCTGTGAATCCACCTTCTGGTTTTTCTCTGGCCATACCTTTTCAAAATTTCCTTTGCTGGCTTCTCTTGCTCCCCAGTCCTTTAAATGTTGGAGTGCCATAGGGTCTATCTATCTTAGGCTCTAGTTTTACTTTGCACTTTCTATATAGGCAATCTTCCTGGTAGTTTGGATTGCCACCTACATGCCCTTAATAGTAAATTGTAAAGACTGGAATGTATTTTATCAACATCTCCACAATAATTATATCTGAGTAGAGGTGATTTTTATAATTGATCATTATTTTCCAAATTTTCTACAGAAAAACATATATTACCTTAGTACACCTCAAACTCAGCCTTTCCAATATGCAATTTATCCAAACCTGTTCCCCTTCTAGGGTTCTCTGTGTTAATGATTAGACCCATCACTCACTTTGGTGCTGTAATCTTGACTCTTTGCATTATTCTTGGCTCTTTATTCTTCATTATACCAAAGGTTGACCCTATCCCTCCACTATATAGCCAATCTACAAGTTTTGTCAATTTTATAAGTATCTCCCTAATCCATCTACTCTCTATTTGTATTGCTGCCATTCTAGACCAAGCTACTGCCATCTTTTCCCTATACCTTTTCTTACCATTTTGAAATTTGAATCACATACATGTTTTACTTGATTGGAAAAATACTGGTTAAAGGTTTTAAAAAGAAATCCTAATAATTTATAGGCATTCAAAACAGATAGTTACCAACTTCATAGGAAATTGTAAAGACAGATATCCCAGGAAAATGAAAGGCAGGCATATTATTGTCTTTTATCAGTTTGGTTTTAAAGTTTAGGGTGTTAAAAGTTACTTAGTATGTAACAGTGAGACTGTGCTGTCTTGCTCTGGGCAACTGTGCTCATTTCAGATCTCAGTGAGGGACTCAACATTTTCCTAAATGTTAACTTAATCTTTTTCATTATGATTATTGGGGTGGTGTAGGTAGAAATGGAAGATTTTGATGCAAATATTGAAGAACAAAAAGAAGAAAAGAAAGATGCAGAGGAAGAGGAAAACGAACTGGTAGGAGACAGACCAACCATTTTGAATAAAGTGTCTTTTTATTAAAATCCTTAGATGCTTAAATTCAGATCTGTGGTCAGATTATTACTGTTGATATGCACTTAATGGTAAAAGTTTCCATGATCATCTTCAAGGATGCATTGCCTTGAGGCTTTTGGATGCTTTTGATTTTTCTGCTGACCAAAAGAACCCTCTGCTGTGTTGTTACAAGAAAGTTTTAAGATGCTAAGAAACTTACCCTTTTCTCACTCATCTATGTGTGGGGTGGCTTTAGGGGGAGTATACTTTTTAAGAAAATCAATTACATGTGAAAGGGTATTCTTACACTCCAGCAGATGTGTGGTAGAGCCTACCACATACGCATAATTGTCTCTTCTTTGCTATAAGATCTCAAAATTGAGTTTCTGTCAACTGAGGCAGAAGAACTTACTGAATGAGAAGGAAGAGGGTTGCCATAGACTGCTGGATTTGTTCTTCTGCATTTTATTTTATTAAGTAATGGGAGAAATTATTTGACTGTGTAGGCAATGCATTTTGCTTAGGCTGATTAGAGACTTATGTAGTGTGAGTTCAAAATTCCTGTATACCTCCTGTAAGTGCTTTCGATCATAACTCTTAGAAATGTTTGCCTTACCCTGTCATTCATGAATGTGTGGCCTATAGAGTTATATTACCTGTCAGTGTTTGCTAAATGAGGTACAGAGATTAGCAATGCCTTGGAATAGTGTCGCTTTTTAAATTCAGAGTATTATTTGGTTTATTTAATATTTTAGCCCTTGCTAAAGCTGCTTCTCATATTCTTCTGAAGATGTGCAAAGTGAGAACCCTGATTCCTACCTCCCAGATAATATAGGCTCTCTAAGGTGTGGTCCCATTAAACCCATGCATGCTGTGGAGGACTCTGGGTAGAAACTGTGTGTTTACATAGAGACGGTGTCAACCTCTGCTTTTCTAGATTTTATATGTGGATTAAAACAGTAAGCTTTAAAGTTAACAGCATTTGAATCTCAGCATGTTTTTTTTCTTTAAACAAAGTATTTTTCTTAATTAGGTTGTATTTTGACATGTGTGAGCCAAAACATAGGCAGGAAATTCACTTCCAGGTCCACGCTGTTCTGGCACATGGCTAATGACCTCATTAGCTACTTGCAGCGTGTGTACTAGGAGGTGATCGTGTGGGAAGTCCATAATGTTAGCTCTCTGAAGCTCCGTCTTTCTTTTGTGGAGATTTCAGTTCAGGCTTTGGTTCATAACATCTGATTTGCTTAGATATAGGTCAAAACTTAGAACTTACAATTTTTTAAAAATAAAACACACTGTAATAATATATTTTTACATCAGAAGCCTGGCAAGGAAGCCTTAGGACCCTACCCTGCTGGACTATCTCTTTTATTTCCAAGTGGCTTAACATTTTAAGCAGTGAGATGATGTAGTTTTAAGTAAGAACAGGATGGTTCCAGCATGGGGGGAAGTAATATACTTGTTTTGCTTATCTTTGTTATAAAGCTTCTCTTAACCCATTCAAAAATGCAGAATCCAGATCTTCTACTATTGGGTTTTATTCCAAGAGTAAAAGATGCTTGGAGAATTTTAACCAAAGGGTTAAGAGCAAGTCTCATGTCATTCAGTCTGTTTTAATGAAATTCTCAATAAACTTTGCATTTTGTCTACTCTGTACTGATTACTATAGCTGCATGAAAGCCAAACTTGTCTTGATTAAGAAAATGGGGGGATGGGGCGGTCAGTCATTGGTTTGACATTCTGCCTTCGTTAGTGCTTCAGTGAATCTAGTTGATGTGACTCAGATTCTACAATTACTCTAGTGATGCTTAAGGTTTTCAGATGACTTTTGAGATATAACTTGTACAGATTTCATCAATACTTCCAACACCATCACTTCAGCATAGCTTTGTCTTGGTTTGTTCTTAAAATGTATTTGAAAAAGATGGTATAATGTATAAACCTGAAATACTGCCTAATGAGTTGAAATTGAGTTATTAGTCTGGCTTAAAAATTAGAAATGTATAAGACCTGGAAGAATGATGATGCTCTATTAAACTCTTACACAGAAACTACTGCCGTGAAATGTTCAACATATTTTGCAATTTATGTGTGTCAGTCTATTCTATGAACTGGAACATTCCCAATAGTCAAGAGATATATTGATTCTTAAAAGATGCTGACACCTTTGATGAATCTGTTCTATACAATAAGTTCTAGTATTAAAGTTCTGTATATTAGTGTCTTAATAGAGAAGAGAGGCCAAATAAAGGAAAAGGGGAATCATAGTAAATTATATGGAAAAAGCATATACCTACTTGCCAGGTGAATAAACTGAAAGGATTACTACATAGTTAAATAGGTATGTTGGGAAATTTGAAAATATTGTGGGACTTTGTTTGAAATAAACCACCCAGTCATTTTATTAAATAAGATGTAAATTGCCCGTAGAGATTTCTGGTTTTGCATGTAATAGGAAAATGTAATTTTAGAAGACATCCGAAATAACCATCAGTTTCCAGTTTACGAAAAAGAAATGCTCTGAAATTGATTCAGTAAAATTAGCCTTTGTAAAATCTGCTGGTAAATGTATGGAGTCATTTAAAAATGAAGTTGAACTTCATAGTTGTATTCAGTGATACCAAGTTTTCTCCTTTCTTTTGAGTATTTAAGAGTATGCTGGACTATAACTGTCTTGAAAAACACTCTGAACCTCATGGCTACTATCACTTGAGAAGAGCAATTGATTTGAGAAAATAACCTAGCTAGTATTATAAATCCTCTGCTAGTCTGAACAATAATTGCACAGTAACCTGTACATTCTTAACCATGTTTACCATACAGCTGTTGTTCAGACCACAGTCGTGTGTTTTGAACTGTAGCTGCCTCAAAGCGCCTTCATGTACCATTCCGAAGTGACTACTCTGAAATCTAGGTAGTGAAGATTTATGAATTTGGTAATTCAGTTTCTTCAAAGAAAATGAAACTATGTTTTTCCTAAGGATATATTTATAACTAGTGAGTGGAAACTGTATCCATTCCCAGTTTTAATGCTTTTCCAAATCAAAAGTGATGTGCATGTATGTGTCTCTTTCTAACCCTTCGAGCTTCTCTCTGTGTACGATTTAGGGTTACATTCCGAAAAGCAAATGGGAGATGGACACATCTGAGGCAAAGCTAGGTGGGTATTTCCTTTTTCCTGTTTTTATATGTGATGCCTGATGGTAATGGTCATAGATCTTTCTGCTGTAAGAAGAACAAATATCCCAAAAGTTCTGCTTAAACCAAGATTTTTGGCCTAACTACATCCTCAGTCTATTTTGTTAGCTTTCAGTTTAACTAGTTACATCTTGTGACAGAATGGAAGAAGAGTATTTTGAAAGAACTACTTTCAACACCACTTAAAAGTTTTTAGAGTAAGTGGAAATATATGATAAATTTAGTAATAAAATACTGTCACTACTAAAATCCATTCTTTCATGTTAATCAGAAATGTTAATACCGATGAGAATTCTGGTTTTCTAAAAGAATACTTAACTGCATTCCAAAGTTGAACCAGATTATGAGTACTTTGGGTAGAAGTAATAGTAATAATGAATACTGAAGCTTAAAAATTAATTAAAAGGCATTTACTTTCCTTGTACCATAAATTAGAGTTTCTTGGTGGGCAGTGGTAGATATATAATTTAGGTTTTGGAAGAGCCTGCTGTGTAAGATTCTGCTTATATTTTCCTTCAACTTGCCTTTAGTGCCAGATTATAAGGTAAACTGGTTAAAATGATTTTCTAAATCAAAAATTGGAATTGCTTAGTGTGAAGTTATCTGCCAAGCAGAAAATCATGCATACCCAGTGGATTTTTCTCCAATATTTCATAACATTTTTTTCTTTTTTTCTTTTCATTTTGGTTTTTACCTCACTGAAAGAGAACCATTTAACTAACATGTGGATTAAGATATGTTCATAAATAATCTAATAAAATGTGATAAGGACTTTTTGAGAAGATTGACCTTACTAATGTATGAAGTATGGCTGTCGGTCTTTGTGTTTCTCTTCCTGGTATCATGCTATTATTCCAGAACTGAAGTAACCATCTAAATATCATAAGTTCATAGAAAAAAATCAAGTCATTTAGCTGCTTCGCTGTTTAGGACACATTGTCTGTGTTTCTGACATCAGAGGGGTACATTTTACATACAGTCTCATAGGCTATACCTTTTATTTTGCCCAACTGATCGTGTTTACAATTGATGTTGAGCAGGTCCTATGTTAAAAGATAGTTCCATAAGCTGAAGTATTACTGTATTATTGGATAGTTGCTTTGTTGTAAAGTCTAGAATTTTTTTTTTCTAATGTGTGTCATGTGAAAATTGTAGGCGGTTACTGACATTCTTCCACTAGTCTTCCCCCTGTGGGAAATCTTAATCATAACCAACTGTCTCCTCCCCTAAGCTTTTAAAGAATTTATAAGTGTTTAAATGCAGTTAAGTATGTAGGAAAATAATCACCACAACTTATTTTTAATAATAATGCTTTAGATCTGTTTATTTTGACATTAGATTGTTGGAAGTTTTCTATGTTTAAGATAACCTGTAAGACTGTAAATATCATGTCCCTTTTTTTCTGGTTCTCTACATAGTGTTTATATTTAGGGGCATAGAGAGATCATAAAGAGACAAAAGGGATTGTAAAAGCAATAAACATTTTAGCTAAGCATATATCCAGAGGCCTTATGAAATACATGGTCTAGGATAATGTGTTTTAAAACTCAAACCTATTTTCTACTTTTCTTTCTAATTTTTAAAGAGAAAGGAAAATAGAATTTAGTAATGATGATTCAAGAAAATATGCTATTACTCTTGGCATTGATTTCTGGAAAAAATTCTTGCCTGTCTACCATTTGCTTCTCAGAAAATAATTTTACACAAATCTGGTCTATTTTAAAGACAGTGTTACACAGTGAATTCCAGAAATGGATTTGTTAAGTAAACCATTTCAATTAAAGACACTGAAGATCCAGTAGTGAATCTGGAAAGTACATTCTAACATGTTTGCAGTTGGGTTTTTGGTTATGTCGATTAACAGTGACATTGATGTTTTATCTCATAACTTGCTCCTTGCACCGCTGTGATATCTTGAGAGCTAATCTACCCATGGAGGAAGACAAATTGAGTGTGAGCATTCTTGAAAGTGCTTGCTTCCTTGGGATTAGCCCCTAGAACCAACTGAAAAGAAGATTCTTCTCTATGATATGAGGATCTTCGTCTGAGAATTAGCCTATTTATGTTGTCTTCCTTATCGTTAACAAATTCAGTAAATTTGATTCAAGTACAGTTTACTTTTCTGTGTTTACCAACATTCTTAAGTTACCCTTGGTAACATAGTTATGCTGGATGGAAACATATTAAGTTTTAGCAGTGTCACATTGAGCCAGAAGAGCTGTATCTGAAACTGAGGAATTTTGATTCACAAATGAGTCTGCCATTGAGAAAATACCTATCACTCTTTCAAGGAGTGGGTTAAATCTCATTGCAGAGCCTATGTTTGAATGTTACAAATTAGAAGTGGTATAATTTTAGAAACATTCAGAACTAGCCCTGGTTGGTGTGGCTCATTGGATTGAGCTTCCAGCCTGTGAACCAAAATGTTGCCAAGTTCTATTCCCGGTCAGGGCACATGCCTAGGTTGCAGGCCAGGTCCCCAGTTGGGGGCGTGCGAGAAGCAACCAGTTGGCATCTCTCTCGCATATTCATTTTCCTCTCCTTCTCTTTCTCCCTCCCTTCCCACCTCTCTAAAAATAAATAAATAAAATATTTTTTAAAAAAGAAAAAGAAGGAAACGTTCAGAACTGGCCTGCACTACTTTTGACGTGGGTGTCATAGAGCTGTTGAAACGGCCTGTGTTGCCCTTGAGTTGCACCTGGGACCCAGGCACCCTAATGCACATCAGATGCTGGAAAAGTTTAGCCTTGAAGCTACTTAAATTCCAATGACATGATTTAGGTTTCTGCATATCAAGTTCTTTGTTTTCTCATCTCTGACATTTGTCTCTGCTTGTGAGTTATTGTGTATTGGCCCTTCTATGTGTCAGGCAGTTTCATCTCTTCACAATTGGAAATGCACTTATGATTTGTATAGGCAGATAACTTTTGTATGTTCATAATGAACAGATTTCCAGAAACATCACTTATTTAGAAAATACAGATATGTATCTAATTTTTTTCCTTTTGCGCTATAACATATATACTGTTTTGAAGATGTGTTAAAATTCTGTGACCCGTCAAGTTGGATATTTAAACCTTCATCTTCATCTTAAAACTTCATCTTTTGAAACTCAAACCTCTGAAAATCATTAGCATGAGTGTATTGGACACCAGTTGTCTACTGTAACTAACGCCCCAGATTTTCCACTTCCCTCACCTTACGCCATACATCTGTGTGTTTGGGTTTCCAGGAAGCCATGTGGAAGAGGTATGAACCTTTCTTCAGCCCCAAGAAGGAAACTTTAAACATGTTGCGCACAATCAAATTTCAAATTAAACATTACAAACAAGGGTGTTCAGACTAAAGCACGTGTTCTGAACATCCGTGTTGCCAATATGGGACTCTTGGTCTGTAACTCCTGTCCTATACACAGTGTACGAGGAAAAGATCTTGCAGTTCAGTTTTCATACTGTCCTTCTGCATTGCTGCTTGGCCATGCTTTATTCTTGGAATTGATATATGAAACTTTCCTTTGAAGTATGTTAATGTCAAAATTGATCTTACTAAGTTTGGAAATCCTTTGAGGTTTATTAATAATTGTATGGGAACTTCCTACTCTTCTGGTAATACTGTACATTGTCGAACTGAGAACAGCTTTATTGTTTGTAGGGCTTCATTGGTTTTCTAATACTGTCCCTGTACAATAAAGGGGTCACTTCTTTAAGATTCTGTGTAATATGGCCTGTCATATACTTGTAGATAAATCCATTTGGTACAGCATGTGATTTACAGAGAGGTTAGCAGATTGTTTCTGTTGAACTCATCCATGTTAAAATTTTCCAAAGTGATATGATAAAAATTTCTTGAGTTTTGTAAAGTGCCGTAGTGTGCCTGGCTGGATTCTTAAATAATACTGCTTTTATCGGGGAGGGGTTTAGAAAATAAAAACTTTGCCAAGTATGCAAAATCTTACTGGTTTTTGTAGCCTGTATGGTATGGTGCAGTTAGTTTTGTGTGAAACTTTACATTTGAAGCATAAACTCTCCCTTTCTCCTGCCACTGCTTCCATTGTACTGTTCTTATCAACTTCTCTCCAATTTGGTGCCTAAAAGATTTCTATTACACTCTGCACCCTTCATGGAGTTCAATGAAGTGTGGTTATTGAGTGTTTCTGAAGTTTTTAGATTTTCCTTTATTGACCTTAATAATAGTGTGTTCATATAACTACAGATGATTTAAAAGTTTAGTGCTTGACTGTAACTAAAATATATAACATAGTATTTCACATGTAGAATTCAAAATTAATATTAACAACCAATAAAAAAGGCCACATATTTCATGTTCTTTTTGAAGACACCTAAAGTTGTACCTCATAATTTCTGAATTGACAATTCCTGTTCTTTTAATTGATTACAGTTTTGGGGCCTTGGGAAGCCTAGCCCTCTCAGATTGAGGATTCAGAAAGAAAATTCAGGTCTGGTCACTTTGGCCTACTAGCCTTTAGCCTCAAAGTGGTCAAGAGTACTACACAGTATAACCAAAGAAAGGGGTGATTTGTGCAGTCATCTTACTCATAAACATTAACTCACGGTGAATCTTCTCACAGAGGTCAAAATCCCAAGAAACTGTTACTCTAAAACCTTTTAAAACATCAGCTTGGCTCATTAAGTTCTTGGTACTACCTGCTTTTCATATGACACGGTATCACACGATTGCAGGTCAAATGGGTGGTATTAATATTGTATTAGAGGAAAAAAGAAAGGAAAAAATTGTTTTTAAAAAATTTCAACTTTGCATTTTTCTTCAGAACATGAGAGTTGCAGTGTTGTGGTTTGGGACGGGTGGGATGGAAGACAAGGAGGCCAGGAGACAAGCGCCTTTCTTGCTCTGTCCATGTTGGTTACTTAAACCAACATCATCATGTAATGGCTGTCAGCACGAACACCAAATAGTGGAAATTGCACAGAATTTGCTATTGTCTCAGCCAAGAAGATAGTTTGGATCTGCAAGAGATGCTGCTCTCAAAAATGTGGATGTGCCTTCTGACAGCGTTCTAGCCTTCTTTTCCCTTGTTTGTGTGTTGTGTGCAAACTCACACTCTTCCTTAATGCTGCGGCTCTGTGTTTGTCCCTCAGACAAGTTGGATGGCTTGAGGACGGGTACTAAAAGGAAACGTGACTGGGAGGCAATTGCCAGCAGAATGGAAGATTATCTTCAGCTCCCGGATGATTATGACACTCGTGCTTCTGAGCCTGGGAAGAAGAGGGTAAGAGACTGTCAGTAACTGCCAACAGATGAAGGGCCCATTCAGGCATCTGGTTTTAGGAAGTTATAGACAAATAATCGCATGAGTGCTAATTTTTAGAGCAATTTATTTTACGCTACATTATATTACACTTCAGAAAAATGAGTCAGACTTTATAAATTATCAGGTCAAAATGTACAAGTAACTTAAAAATGGAGAACAGAAATGGCTAGCTTGTGGTCAGCCTTAAAGGACTTTGAAGTGGCCACTTGTGCTATTTTGTCATGGAGCAAAAGAGCCAGGCGCAGAGGAGTGTAAAGAGATTCTATGGGTCTTAATGGATTAGACATAGAGTCCAGGAGTGGACAGAATCAAGGGTGGCTCCTCAGGGTTCTGGGCATAAGCACTGCATGTATATGATGCCATCTACCGAGGAAAACTGGAGGAGTCTTAAGTTTGAGAGTGAAAAATTGGAAGTTCAGTGAGGGACCAATTAAGTTCAAAATGGTAATAGGACTCAAGATTCCAAAATTTAGAAGTACAGATAGAGGTAAATGTTTCAAGAGGTAAAGAGTAGTACATTGTTAAATGATGCAGAAAAGACGAGTAAATTGGGAACAAAGAAATAACCCTGGATTTGGCACATAGAGATCATTAATGACTGATCAATAATCAGTCAAATTTTCTTAAAGACTTAAAGCACAAAAGAAATTGTGCTATGAAAGGGCACACAGAAATAAAGTTAGGCCTTCCACACAGATGTCAAATTCAGTAAAAGTAATATCTATTTATATCATTTAAAACAAAACAAAAGGGATCATATCATGTATGATCTGCATAAGCTTTTTTCCAGCTAATCAGTCTTGATCTTTCTATATAAGTATATAAGTCCCTAGTTAAAGGACTTCCTAGTTTGCCATTATTTAGTTGTACAATCAGTTATTTATCCAATCCCTTATTGGTAGATAATTATGCTGTTTTCATTTACTGCTAATACTATGGTGAAAGTCATGGTTTACGAGGTCTGTCCAGAAGGTATCCAGCCATGTAATATGAAAAATAGAGACATTTATTGAAGAATATACAAAATAAAAGAAATATTGTGTACATAGGACAATGACACCTCAGTCCACTTCAAAGTAACACCTTGGGACCTCACACAGTTCTCCCAGTTGCCAGCAGCTGCTCCGTCATATTTTCCTGAGTCTCATTGACGGTCTGAAGTTTCTTCCTTTTCAAAGGTGATTTTACTTTTGGGAGAAGCCAAAAGTCACAGGATGCCAAATCTGGACTGTAGGGGGGCTGAGTCATCTAGGTGATTTGATGTTTCACAAAAAAACTCTGCATGAGACATGATGTATGAGCAGGCATGTTGTTGTGATGAAGGTGCCAGTCACCAATTAGTTGCCCGTAGCTGTGGCCTTCTGAATCATCCAAATAGTTTCCATGGAGGAATGTTCAAGCTTAACGCAACATTTGATGCAGATTCATTGCTCTATTCAGTAGTCGATTTGAATACAACAGCCACACAGTACACATGCTTCCTTAACGGTGTCTACCACCCCCACTGACTAGCACAGTGAAGTCATCATTGTTCACGCATGCACATTCCAGTCCACCCTCCTTGGCTGCCAGGTTACATCGATGTTGCTCCAACAGTTCTCATTATATTAACAATGGCTGGACTTTTTCCGGACAGACCTCGTATATATCTTGGCATCTCTTTGAAAATATATCCCTAGGGTGGATTTTTAGCACTAAAGCTGCAAGCTCATAGAATATGATTTATCATTTCTGACAGATATTGTGAGATTGCTTTCCAGAAAGGTTACATCTATTTATACACCCACATGTAAGTAAATACCTATTTTTCCACACTTGCCCCTGCAGTGCTGTTACCAAACTTTTTAACTTTTCACAATTTGATAAGTGAAAAAAAGGTATCTCACTTTACATTTTTTTAATTAAGAATGAAGTTGTATATAATTTCTTTATCTTTATACATCATTGCTTTCTTACGAGTTTCCTCAGTAGTTCACTAGTAAAAGAACATTTACTGTAAGAGGATAAAACTTTGTTATGGTGTATACCATTATAGAGAACTTCAGGTACAAAGTTCTTTCACATATTCACAGCCCCTAGGTCCCCCTTTGTCTGTGTGGCTTGAGGGATGGGGAAGGGAGATCTGATTAGAGGTCTTCTTACTGGGCCCAGCTCCACCCAGATATTACTTGTATTGACACTTCCTATTTTAGTTTTAAGGTTGGGGCAACAAAATAGAAATAACTCTTCTTGGCAATAATAATTTGGTGTGGTTCTGGTAACAATGAGTAATCTAAAATGAGAAATATTTTTCTCTAGCTTATTTTTAGTCCAATAACTACCATCCTCTTCAGTAAACAGTTTGTGATTCCATGTAATTTACTTTGTAAGTTAGGTGGGCAGATAACTGAGCTGTGCACATCCTAGTTCTTTAAAGTGACCCCACTTTCACTCTCCTCCCCTGCCACCCTCCCTCATTTCAAATAGTTTTTAACCCTCAAACCACTTACCAAAAACAACATCAGAGCACCAGGAGACCCTATAGGTTGCAAGGAATGCACCATTCATCATTCATTCCTTTCCTGGACTCTCTGGATTTCCTAGTACTCAGCCTTTTACAAATACCAGGGGAGTTCCTGGGGTTAACTTCCACTACAAGAGAAGGTTAGTCAGTAGAATTGATCATGTTAGAATTTTACCGAAATGGTTAGGTTTTAAAATATAATTTATTTTTTGAAAGTTTCACTTTCTTAGTTGGGTTACTTTGATGAGTGTGGAAGGTGAACATATGCCTTATATTATTTGCTGAACTCATTAATTTTAGAAATATTTTTAGTGAAAATGGATGAAATATGTGTACCTCAAAACTTTCTGTCAGTGTTAGTTAAGATTTTTCTGTACTATAACATTTTTTAACAGTTAAGATAAATAGCCAAAAACCAGAGATTGTAAGTCTCAATAATACTCCCTCTAGGAGAATCAGCAGGGACACTGCCATTTAAGAAGCTATTTCTAGCTTGAAGTCATTATTCTGCAGGCACTGCCCAGAGGTGCCACAGTAGAGTAGACAGGGCTAGATCCAGAGGGACCTGTGTGCTTGACTTTTATTCTGTATGTAGGGGAAGGATTCAAAGCAGACAAGAGTCACAGCTGGGTAATGTAAGGAGCTCACTCTAGGAAAATGGATTGAGGGAGTGAGAATGCACACAGGAGAACCAGGCAGAGGCTAGTGCTCTACTTTAGGTTAAAAAAAATGAGGTCAGTAAACTAAAAAGGAGTGACAGAGGAGTTGGAAGGGACGGGACTGAGCCGAGAGCTGGACTTTCTGGGAGCTGGAATGCTCAGAGCTTGATTGACTAGAGAGTTTCTGTAACTTAAGATATATGCCGTTCTCCAATTCTCCCACTTAATTTCTAATTTCTTAAACTTCCGGTTTCATATTAGTTATCCTACCCCTTAGACTATCCAAATAGGGGGAAAGCATTTTGCATATTTATTTTTCCTAAAGCCCAGCCTAATGCTGTGTTCTTTCTAGGTGAGATGGGCAGACCTGGAGGAAAAGAAGGACGCAGATAGGAAAAGGGCCATAGGTTTTGTGGTCGGACAGACTGACTGGGAGAAGATCACAGATGAAAGTGGTCACCTGGCTGAAAAAGCCCTCAATCGAACCAAATATATATGAGACTTAGTTTTGAAACGGAGTCATTGTTCCCGTAAGGTAAGGATACATAGTCATATAAGTAGCCTACTGTGTGGTTGTTTTGAAGGGCTTGAGATAAAGTAGACAGCATGCTTTGTTAAAAATGCGTCGCTTTCTGTATTTTCTGCTTCTAAAAGAGTAAGTATGTGCTAGTTGCCAACATTTACTATTCTATTTAGAAACACTATTCTAAAAGGAAGCAATTTTATGCAACCTGGCTCACTTATGAAAATATAAGACTTAAGCATGGATCCTGTAGATATGTGGAGTGGAGTGATGAGACACTAAGGCCTACTGAGCTTGCTGCCTGTTCTTTCCTGGCATGACAGCCTTTTCATTTCTTTCCAGATGGTTCGCTTTGAGGTGATCTGAAGCCAAGGCCTCCTGGAGCTTCGTTGTGTGTCACCTTGCTTCCACGTTTCAGTTTTTGTTTTGTTTCTACTGCTTTCGTTTTTTAAAGTTCTCCAGTGTCCCCAAGAGGTATTAGGATCTTGCTGTACCTAAGCAAGAAATTAATTTTTTAAAAACTTTTTTGGGGCGGGTGGGAGTGATAGGTTAACTGCTGAAACCAGGTGGGGATCTGCTGGAAGATTCCAACAAAATATTTTCTCCACCTTACAATCCACGGACTATCTCTGTCATCATTGCTTTGTGGCTGTTTTTTGTTTTTTACTGTATGTAACTGGTAGCTGATTGTACTAGGATTAAAAACAATAAACTTTCATGATAAAGCCGATGAGATTCATGGGCTCTACAGCATGGGCCCCTTTCTCTTGTTTTCTCAATTTTACCTTTATTGCTTTTTTGATATGGTGTGTTCTAATTACATGCTAACCAAACATCCCAAAACCTCTTTCCCATTGAATATTATATAGCTCAATGATTCTGTGGTGCATATTGTAACACAAGGCTCCATTGATGTTCAAAACACTCATCTTTATTTTATTGATGGTTTCTTTCTCTATTGTTATATCTTAAAGACTAGTACAGACAATTTTAAATATTTGTTCCCTGGAGCACATCTGTTCTGTAACATGATTTATTTGGGGGTTTTTTGGTCCTTTCTTTATTCTTCCCTCTCTGCTTTCCTTCCTCTTTTTACTTTCTCCCTGATGCTGTTATGTGTTTATTTTCCCTGCTCTGACTTCGACGCCTGGTGGACAGAACTGATGTACTCTGTGGAACCCAGGAGCTTACTGCCTTACTGCTGATCTTGAATCATTGATTTTTTTTTTTAACCCAAGTTTCAGGAAAGGAGTATGGAGATGCAGAGCCCTCTGGCAGGAAGACTTTAGGCGTGTCAAGTTTTCAAGTTCTTGCCAGATTGCTCATGATTGGAAAGCATGGTCTGCCTACCGCACAGATTTTCCTCTCTTGTGGATAGTACCAGGTGGAACCTAGGGTCCTGCAGAGCTAAAACCGAAATATCATTCCTACATAAAAACAGAAAAGGAGCTATTGTCCTTTTTTCATTCTGCAAAGAAAAAGATGTCATTTCCTGGCATGAGGACCTTCTTCGTCAAACACCATTTCTACTTTGTAATCCAACTCGACAAGTTGTAAATTTATTCACAAAAGGACTTGAGTATTTTGAAATGTTCACTTTTGGGCTACAGACCTCTTATTATTATGACCTACATTAAATACTGTGTATGGAGATAATATTTATTAGTATTTGAGTACTATCACTTTGGGTTCAAGAACTTGAAATTATAGTACTGAAGTCTAAGTTAATGGGAGCTCCTGACAACTTTCTGTACTTTACCTCCCTGAAATTCTCAATGTTACATGTAAGAAGCTTTAAGTTCATTAACAAGTCAATATTGAATGTACCATTTGCTACATTAAATAACTCCCACTATTTGTAGTATTTAACAAGCTACTTTGGTTACCTTTTGGCCAACAGTACATCTATATGTACTGATCTTTTTCAGCTGCCTTTATTGTGTTGAGTGAAGGTACATCACAAGATAGCCAATAGAATTATTGTTTGTAAAAACATGGAATGTGTTTCCTAGTTCAGAAGAAAATGGAGGCATATATGTTCTTATAGAGAATGTTTTACTTTTAGCCCTTGTAACCTTTTTATATTCTAAGTGGCAATGTTCAGAATGCCAATGAAATAAGAAGTAGTAATCCTATCAGTGTAGACTTCTGGTTTAGATGGCAGCACAGGTAAACACGGCTCGCTCCCTTGCACAACCACATCAAAATTACAACTGAATTATAAAACAACCATCACTCAGAACTGTCAGAAATCAAGTTGAATGGAAGTCAACAACTACAAAATTAAAGAAACTACATCCATCCAGACTGGTAAGAGGGTTGAAGATGTTGAACAAGCTGGCCCCACACCCACATGTGGTGGATAAAAATTAGGGATGGATATCTCAGGAGTGAGCAGTCCCAGCCCCACCCCATGCCCTCTAGCCCAGGGTTCCAGTGCCAGGAAGATAAGTCTCCATAACTAATGGCAAAAAGCAGTGGGGATTGAGTTGCTAGAAGAAAATTCTGGAGACCCAAGCAGTTCCCCTTAAAGACCAACACACAGACTTACTCAGACTCCTTCTGAGCTCAGGCACCCAAGTAGCAGCTTGAAAGGCACCTGTGCCATACAGGGAGGAACTGAAGTATCTGGCATCGAGGCAAGAGTTGGGATACAGCTTTCTACCAGGCAGAAAGGCAGGCAGAAGCCATTGTCCCTTTTCTGAACCCTCCCCCCAACAGAGCCACAGAGCCAGTAGGCAGCAGCCAGATACCATATCTGAGACTCCATCAGCCTGGCTAAAGCTGTCACACTCTGGAGATCCCCTGAAGCTCCATCCCACGCAACTTACAGCTGTTAACAGTGGCTCTTCCATGTAAACAGCTGGTCTTGGCTCATGCTTCACAACTTCCTAAATCCTACCAAACAAACAACAGCCGGCCTCAGTAAACCTGTAGCTCCCCTTACCTCTTGCTAAGTGGCCCCAGGCCTGGTACTAGCAGCCTCCAGCGTGGACTCACAGTTTGGCTTTGCCTGTGAATCTCCAAGCCCAGCACAAATAGCAGCCATCTGCAGATTGTATTAAGCTCAGGCAGAGGGTCTCTGAACAAAACACAGGTGTGGGCTGACCTTGGCCTGTACAGCCTGGGAAAGCCCAGGGCCTGAGCACCTGGTAGACAGCCAAAGTTAATGTCAGAGCACCATCACACCGTCCCTGCACAGCTGATCCTCCTCCATAGAGGATGGAGGTTGGTGGTCAGTGGTCACAGCCAATCCTTGCAGCTGACTGGCTTGGGTAAATCCCTCCCATTGACCTGCCAACAGCAACCAGTGCTCAACTACAAGATTAGGGTATACTCAGCCACACAAAGGGCATACCTCAAGTACCCAGCTTGGGTGATAGGTGAGGCTGTGCCGCTGGAGCTTACAGGACACCTACTACATTAGGGCATGCTACCAAGACGGAGTCATAGCAGCTCTACCTAATACATGGAAACAAACACAAGAAGACTGCCACAATGCAAAGACAGACATGGCCCAAATGAAAGAACAGATCAAAACTCCAGAAAAATAACTGAAATGGAGATATGCAATCTATCTGATGCGACATTCAAAACACTGATACAGATGCTCAAAGAATTTAGTGAGGACCTCAACAGCATAAAAAAGATCCAGTCAGAAACAAAAGATACACTAATTGAAATAAAGAACAATTTACAGGGAAACAACAGTAAAGTGAATGAAGGCAAGAATCAAATCAATGATTTGGAGAAGAAGGAAGCAAAAACCAACCAATCAGAACAACAAGAAGAGAAAAGACTCCAGAAAGACGAGGATAGTGTCAGGAGCCTCTGGGACAACGTCAAGAGGTCTAACATTCACATCATAGGGGTACCAGAAGGGGAAAAGAAAGAACAAGAAATTGGAAATCTATTTGAAAAAGTAATGAAAGAAAACTTCCCTCATTTGGTGAAGAAAATAGACTTGCAAGTCCAGGAAGCACAGAGAGTCCCAAACAAGATGGATGCAAAGAGGCCCACTTCAAGACACATCATAATTAAAATGCCAAAGGTTAAAGATAAAGAGAATCTTAAAGCAGCAAGAGAAAAGCAGTTAGTTACCTAGAAGGGAGCTCACATAAGACTTTCAGCTGATTTCTCAAAAGGGACTTTGCAGGCTAGAAGGGGTTGGCAAGAAATATTCAAAGCCATGAAAAGCAGGGATCTACAGCCAAGATTGCTGTACCCAGCAAAGCTGTCATTTAGAATCGAAGGGCAGATAAAGAGCTTCCCAGTCAAGAAAAAACTAAAGGAGTTCATCATCACCAAACCATTATTATATGAAATGTTAAAGGGACTTATTTAGGAAAAAGAAGATCAAAGCTATGAACAATAAAATGGCAATAAATACATACCTATCAACAATTGAATCTAAAAAAACAAACTAAGCAAACAAGAACAGAGACAGAATCATGAATACAGAGAACATACTGATTGCTGCCAAATGGGAAGGGGGGTTAGAGGGATGGGTGAAGAGGTAAGGAGATTAAGAAGTACAAATAGGTAGTTACAGAATAGCCATGGGAATGTAAAGTACAGTATAGGAAGTGGAGTAGCCAAAGAACCTATGTGCATGACTCATGGACATGAATAATGGTGTGAGGATTGCCTGAAGGAATGGCAGGTGCTGGGTGGAGGGGCAAAGGGTGAAAAATTGGGACAACTGTAATAGCATAATCAAAATACAACTTAAAGAAACCTATGAATGTAGCCCTGGCTGGTGTGTCTATCGGTTGGAGTGTCATCCTGTAAACTGGAAGGCTGCAGATTCCTGTTCAGGCCACATGTCTAAGTTGCCAGTTCCATCCCAGTCGGGGAACGAACTGGAGAACTAGAAGCAACTGATCAGTGTTTCTCTCCCTCTCCCTCCCTTTCCCTCTCTCTCTCTCTCAAAAACAACAACAACAACAAAAAAACCCCACAATAGCGTGTCCTCTAATGAGGATAAAAAAAAAAAAAATCTATCATTCTGGCTGATGTGGCTCAGTGGATTGAGTGCCAGCTTGTGGACCAAAAGGTCACCAGTTCAATCTCTGGTTAGGGCACAAGCCTGGGTTGTGGACTGGGTTCCCTGTTGGGCATATGTGAGAGGCAGCTGATAAATGTTTTTCTCACACATGGATATTTTTCTCCTCTTTCTCCCACCCTTCCTCTCTCTCTAAAAATAAAACCTCTTTGAAAAAATCCATCAATGTAATCCACTGTAGTAACAGTCTTAAAAAGAAAGTCACATGATCATATCAATCAATGCAGAAAAAGCATTTGACAAAATTCAACATCCATTCATGATTTAAAAATTAAACGCTCAGAAAAATAGAAATGGAGGAAATTTCCTCAACTAAATGGCAAAAGACTGTTTTCCCCATAAAATCAGAAAGTCAAGTCAAGACTCTCATGGCTCTTGATTCAGCAAGTTCTAACCAGCGCAGTAAGGCAAAAACAAAAGGTGATAATAACCCATTAACTTCTTTAAATTCATCGTGATTTTGCGTTGCAGCCATGGCTTTGTGTCTGTGATCTTATGTCGAGAGAGGCTGGGGAAGAGTGAGCCCAGTCAAAAATGGCCTCTGTTGATTTTTGTAAGGTATGGATTAAAATGGCCTTAGGGATGAATGTAGAATGTTGTCTGCTTTAGGAAATTGGTATAGCAAATAACCTCAATGAAAGGATATTAATGAAACAGAGACTGTCATTTGGTATTTGACTTTGCTAATCTGATACAAACCTTAAGAAGTTCTTGAATTTGCATTATCACAAGAAGCAGAATAGAAAGTCCAAGAATATCATGGAGAAATTTGGTGTAGGTTGAAAATGTTCTTGGAATACAAAGAATCAAACTTGAGTTTTATTTATTTGCTAACATGTGACTGTTACTAGCATTGTTTTCTTTATCATCTCTGAAAGCTGCTTGGTACGTGTTTTAAAGTGTGTTTTAATCATATTTAAAATCTTGTGGTGGCTTGTGTCTTAATACAAAATAGTTTGATTTGGGGGCAAGTTCCTGATACTGCTAATGTTTATGATCTTTTAACTTAAACATAAAACTTCTCACTTCAGAGATTCAACTCTCCTTGTAAGCTCTCTGTGCAAGTGACTCGGTAGATGAGATGTAGAAACCTTACTATTTGGGAATCATTTATTTAGGTTTAGATTGGTGTATTCAAAATAACGTGGCTGACTACAGAGATCAAAAGCCATCAATAATGCACAGTAGTCTGTTGACCCTTTTTGATTCACATAATTTTCTAGAAGTTTGAATTTGATTCTGATATCAATGATTAATTCAGAAGTTCATTGACAAAGATAAAATCTTACATGTTCTGGGTGGATTTTTTTCCCTAGTGAATGAATTCTGATTGTGGATTGGGCAAACCAAAGTAAGTGCCATCTCAGGTGGAGGCCAGCATGCATTCTGGATTGAATCGCCTCAGCATATCAGCAGGGATTTTCTTTCTTTGGAGGCTGCTCAGCTTTTTCTAAAGTATTGTATCCTCCTAACTGTACAAGTTGCAGATATTTTAGTAATCATGGGCGTCTCCAGCCTGGCTTACTGCTGAGGCTATGAAAACAATGGGTCGTCACTTTTTTTCTCTTGTAATAGTATGTGTTAGAGGTTATTCAGACCATTTATCGAATGTGGCCAGTCTCATTCCTCCCGCCCCCTTTTTCCCTCTTTACACCCCTCTCCCCCTTTTCTCTTTCCTCTTTCTAACTTTTCCAGAGGTACCTTCTTATTGTAAGGAGTTTCACTGAAAATTTTTAGCAATTGCTTCATCTGTATTTCTGTCCTTTTTATGGCATGGCATGTATATTGTGTGGGTATTTTTCTGTACAGTTCTATCACATGTGTAGGTTTGTGTGTCCATCCCCATTTCCTCCTGCCCCTGCCCCCATCTCTAACCCTTGGCAACTGGTAATCTGTTCTCCATTTTTATAATTTTATAATTTAAAGAATTATAGAAATGAAATCATATATAACCTTTTGGAATTGACGTTTTGGCTTTTTTTCACTTGGCATAATTCCTTTGACATTCATTCAAGTTGTTATATGTCTCAATTATTTGCTCCTTTTTTTGCTCGGTAGCGCTCCATCCCAATCTCCTGTAGCTGCAGAATGTTATTTCATGTCTTTACGATAGTTTACCAGGTCTCTATGATGGGTATTCTCTCTGTCTTTTGCTCTTATAAATTGTGATTTTCATATATCGTCATCACACTGCCACTTCCTATATTTGCCTCATTTCTAGCAATGAAGAAACACAACCGATGGCATCCTTTACATACAGCCTCAGTGATAGGCGATTAGGAACCAACGCAGCATAGCAGTGAACTGTTAACAGAGATGACAGTAATTGAATGACAAAAGGCAGATCTCTCCTGGTAAATGCTCCGTGATAGGATTCTAACAAAGTAAAGAACCATGATGTGTCTTAGAGGGCCAGAGTGGCCAGAGGCTGGTGATGGTTTCCTGGTTACTCCTGACTGAAAGTTAGGAAGTTGGGCCACTAGCATCTGAACCAGCACATTTATGCACCTCGGCTGCTGATCTGACCTCATTTCTCAGGCTCCATTGCTCTCACATTAGACCATAGTCAAGGAACAGCCTCGTGACGGGCTGAGCTCCTGCAGCCCGGGATCCTGCCAGCCAGACCCCACGTTTGTGGTCCTACAAAGAGCCTTTAGATTTAATGGTTTACTATGTAGGGGAAGACTTGACTCTGAGTCTTCTACTTAAGAAGCTTGAACTTTCCATTAAATATTCACATTCTTGTGTCTTTGACAATGTTGACCTAAATTACAGATCCCTTTCCTATGACATTGAGGAGCTGAAGTAATTTCTTCTACCTTAAGTTGAAATCCCACTCTCAGATATGTTGTTTCTGACAATGAGTTCCTGTTTCTTGACTAGGCATGCCTAATGTGTGTTTCTTTTACAGCATGTAGCCCAGTGCAGCATTCATATGTCTGTATGTGAGTAAATAGAGGGCTGTCCCCTATGTGTATGGCAGCGGTCACACACGCATTCAGAGCTGGGAAGGTAACACATGGGGCACAGGGTGGAGACTGGCAAACGAGATCAAGAGGAGGCAGCGCCTGCTCGGCCACAGCAGATTGTGACCATGTTGGAATGTGAGGTTTGTGTTGCCAGAATTTCTGGGTTTTCAAGAAAAGTGGGAGGTCTGGATTTGGGGGGGGGGGGGGGGCGGTGAGAGAGAGATTGTCAGTGTTTCAGTACCAGGAACTTTTTTGTTTGATTTGTTGGTTTTTTGTAAGCGCTTTGGCCCATACAGCCTCCCTGCCATTTCAGACTTGACAGCTGCCAGTTTGAAACTCTTGATATTTAGAGAAGAGGTTGGAGAGAACTTAGAGTAGAGAAAATCATTCATGTCTTGCTCTTCAGGTAGCTTTTGGAAGTAATTTTGTTGTCTCTAAGTATAATTAGCCTATTTCTTTTTCTCCAATGACAATCACCTACTTCACTTGGACACTTCACTGCCTTATTCAAGACAGACATCAGCTTTGCGCTGAAGTTTGTCGGCTACTTCGTCTTCCTCTTTCATTCTTCTTACCATATATGCTACACTGCAGGTACACTGTATGATATACTGTTTTCTCAATGCTCCCTGCAACTTCCTGTCTTACTACCTCCTTGTTATTGCATCCTTTAGAAATTATAACTATCTTCAGGCCCAGCTCTCATGATACTGTCTTCCCAAAGCTGTTCCTGATTTTCCTCTCTTGCTCCCTCTTTCCACATGTTACAAGGCTTTGCTTGTATCTGTCTACTGTCTTAATTTATCATTCCAGTAAAGTAACATATACCTGTCTATACTTTCTTCCCCATCCCTTCCCACTCTTAAAGCAAGCTCTTACGGAGTAAGAACTTATGTTTTACTCACCTTCAATCCTTGTAACACCTAATGTGCAATACCTGCTATGTACATCTCATTAAGCTTATTTAGAATTGATGATGTGGTAAATTTAAATATAAAATACTTATAGGTTAATATGTGTGCAGTTCACAAAACTCCAATTCTTGTGTTTGCTTTTTCGCCGCCTCTGTGTCTTCCAGTTGGTGACATATCCATAAGTATTACTGTAAACCAAGCATCACAAATTCAAATGCCTGCTATGGACAGGAAGATATAATATAGAGAATTGGCCATTAGTTTCATAACGGTATGTTGTATTCTTTCATCAGAAGCATACTTTGCTTGCAAATTAGACATGTAGGAATAGTCTTCATTCTCATGGAAAAATATTCTTTCCCATTTTCCTTGAGACATTTAACAATCTGTATCTTGAGTTTCTTTGCTAGAGATATAACTACAAGTTATCAGTTTTCTAATTGACGCTGCTGTGAGAAGAACAGCAGCAGAAGCAGAATGATAATGGCAACAGACAGCCTCCGGGTGGGGAGCAGCCGGGCGTGGTGGGGACTGGGGTGATGCAGAGGCCTCGCCCTGTCTCGAAGAGACAGTTCTCCAGCCAGCGGTTGCCCTGAAGCAAGGCAGACCCAGCGTTACCAGATGAGGATAAGGTGGAAGTCTGGCTATTTATGTGAAATAGTCTTTTCAAAATATGGGGGCAATACAGTAGAGGAAAACCAAATTACATCTGAGGCCACATGGCACCTGGAGGTCATCGTTTTGGGATTCTGGCATACACTGTAAAGGATGGTAAAAATTCTGAAAGATAATTATTGCAAGGAAGTTATCTTACACAGGGGAAACATCAGGTTATATAGATTGTATATAAATATTTTGACTAACACCTTTTAACTGATATTTTGGAATAAGCAGTTCTGTTTTCATTGAGCCAGATGGCAAACCATGCATAATATACTGGTGTTGAATTTGCAGTGGGTTTATTTTTGTCCATTGCTTGTTTTCACATGGGAACATATTACCCCCTTTTGGGGTGACATCCTTCCAGTGTCTCCAGCTATAAAGATGCAAGTAAGCACCTAGTGTGTGCTCAATTAGCGGTCACATACTGATCCCAGAGAAAGAAGACACCAAGAGTTCCCTCTGGTAAAGTAGAGAGCTGAGTAGCTACATTTGGATATGACTTTGACAAGAATATTCTGCTCTTGACTCTCCGTTGCTTTGTACTAATTTCCACGAGGGAAAGAGGATGTGTGTCATTTAAATTTTGTTGGTGCCTGTGTCAAGGTGGGTATGCTTTTGCTGTTTGATTTCTTAAAGTATGTTTTAGGGTATTACCTTTTCCAAATTCATTTAAGCCATAAAATATGAATTTTCTTTTTTTTAATTAAAATATTGCAAATAATATTACACCACCACCACCACCCCCACACTGAGCAATAAATACTTTAAAAATCTTAGAGGTAATTGCTGTTACATTTTGGAATGTGACTTTCCAAACCTTTTTCTGTGTGTGTATAAAACATGTACAGCCCTGGCCAGTGTGGCTCAGTTAGTTGGGTGTCTTCCTGCAAAACAAAAGGTCGCCGGCTCCATTCCTGGTCAGGGAACGTACCTGGGTTGCAGACCAGTCCCTGGTTGGTGGCATGCAAGAGGCAACCAATCAATGTTTCTCATGTTGATGTTTCCCTCTCTTTCTCCCTCACCCTCTCTCTAAAAATAAAATCTCTTAAAAAATAAAATGTACTTACAAGGATATAGCTTTATCGTTTTTTACATGAGTGATATTCTTTTACATGTTCTGCAGATCCACTATGTTTTGTATGTGTGTATATATAAATATACATACATATATAAATACATACACATATATGTGTATATAAGGTCTATTCAGAAAAAGTCCAGCCATTGTTAATGAGAACAGTTTGCACAACATCCACGTAAACCTTGCAGCCATGGAGAGTGGACTGGAATGTGCATACATGAACAATGACAACTTCACTGTATTCGTTAATGGAGGGGGCAGTAGATGTTGGTGAGTGAGCTTATGTACCATGTGGCCATTGCGATCAAAGTGACTGAGTGAATAGAGCAATGAATCTGCATGAAACTTTCTGTTAAGCTAGAACATTTTTCAATGGGTAATTCAGAAGGCCTCAGCTGTGGGCTAGCATCATCACAACACACCTGCTCATGGATCACGTCTCATGCAGCGTTTTTTTGCAAAACATCAATCACCCAGGTGATTTAGGCCCCTTACAGCCCAGATTTGGTGCTCTCTGAGTTCTGACTTTTCCCAAAACTACAATCACCTTTGAAAAGGGAGAGATTTCAGACCTTCAAGGAGACTCAGGAAAATACAACAGGGCAGCTGATGGTGATTGGGAGAACTGTGTGAGGTCCCAAGGTGCCTACTTTGAAGGGGACTGAGGCATCATTTTCCTATGTACAATGTTTCTTGTATCTTGTATCTTCTTCAATAAATGTGTTTTTCATATTACATGCTGGATACCTTCTGGAGAGACCTTGTATGTTCCATATTATATATATAACCTAGATTTTTTTTCCCTTGTGACAGTTTTCTTCTGTCATAACAATGTTGCATTGAACATCCTTGTAAATGTCCCTTTTAGGCATATTTTCAAGTTTTCTAGGGAAAATACATAAAAAAAGTAATTACTGGCCATAAAACAACTTCTTTTATGTCCTAATAATTATCTGTATGTGTTCTTTAGAGACTCCTAATGTCTGAGATATTAAGAATTCTTGTATTTTAAAATTCCAGTTTATGCTGCTCTTATTTTAATTGTGCCCTTTAAATCAATTTGGAATTGATATGGAAAAGCAAACTGGGTTCTAAGTAGTAGCCATAGTTCAAAACTAATAAGCTTTTGGGGATAGGTGCTATGTTGCAATGATGGGGGAATTAAATTCCAATTAAGATAATCTCCCTTAATCATGTTCTTTTTTTCAAATTATAACAACTGGATCCACAGGTGCTATGAAAATATTTTTTCACATCACACTTTAATACTAGTTTGAGTAATTGTGGAAAATACAGGTTTTGACAATATATCCTTGCTTTGTCAAGGAAAAGTGAAGCCTGGAATACCCACTTGAGAGAATCTAGTTCATTTAAGTGTTAAACCTTTTAAAAGAATATTCTTTACACAAACTACTAATATCAGAAATGAAACATGGATGGCCCTGTCTGATGCCGCTCAGCTGGATGTTGTCCCGCAGGGCAAAATGTCGCTGGTTCAATTCCCAATCAGGGCACATGCCTGGGTTGCAGATTTGGTCCCTCCTGTTCTGGGCGTGTATGAGAGACGGCCGATGGATGTTTCTTTCACATTGATGTTTCTCTCCCTCTCTTTCTCCCTCTCTTCCCTTCCAAAAAAAAAAACTTTTTAAAAAATAGAAATGAAAGATGGGATATATCACTTCAGATCCTATGGATATTAAAAGGATAACAAAGGAATAGTGTGAACAACTCTTTGCTCACAAATTGGATAACCTAGTTGAAATAGACCAATTTCTTGAAAGACACATGTGCCAAACAAGAAAAACAGACAATTTGAAGAAATTGAATCAATAACTATTAACTTTCCAAACCAGGCCCAGATGAGTTCTACCAAACATGTAAATGAGAAATTATACCAGTTCTCTGTGATCTCATTCAGAAGATAGAAGCAGAGAGAATACTTCTAACTCATACTATGAGGCTAGCATTATCCTAATATCAAAACAAGACATTACAAGAAAAGAAAACTATGGGCTGCAGATGTCTCATGAACATAAATGCAAACAATTTTCAACAAAATACTAGCAAATTGAATCCAACAATGTATAAAAAATTATACACCATGACCAAGTGGGATTTACCTCAGGTATGCAAGGCTGGTGCAACATTCAAAAATCAGTCAATGTAATCTATCCAATCAGGCTAAAGAAGAAAAACTACTTGCTCATAAAGGTAGAAGAAACATTTGACAAAATCCAGTACCCATTCATGATTTTTAAAAAAAATCCTCAGTAAACTAGCATTAGAAGAGAACTTTCTTAAATTGATAAAGAATATCTATGAAAAACCTATTGTGAAAAAGTCAGTTCTTCCCAAATTGATCTATAGATTCAATGCACTCCAAAATCCCAACAAGTTTTGTTGTCTGTTTTTTTTGGGGGGGGGGGGGGGTTGGATATCAACACACTGGATCCTAACATTTATATGGAGTGGCAAAAGACACAGAATAACCAAATCAGTATTGTTAAAGAAGAACAAAATTGAAGAACTGGCACTACCTGACTTCAAGACTTACTATAAAGCTACAGTAATCAAGACAGCATTGGTAAGAGAATATACATAAGTTAATGAAACAATGAGAACCCAAATAGACCTACATGAATATAATAAATTGATTTCTGGCAAAGGAGCAAAGGCAATACAATGGAACAAAGATAGTATTGTCAAAAATGATGCTGGAACAACTGAACATCAACATGCAAATAAGTGAAGCTATACGTAAACTTTATACCCTTAACAAAAATTAACTCAAAATGGATCAGACACTTCAATGTAAAACACAGAAGTATAAAAATCCCAGAAGATAACTTAGGAGAAAATCTAGATGACCTTGGTGTTGGCAATGACTGTTTAGATCACTAAAGGCACAACCAATGAAAGAAAGAATTCATAACTTGGACTTCATTAAAATTAAAAATTCTTCTCTTTGAAAGAGAGTGTCAAAAGAAAAATAAGGCCACAGACTGGGAATAAATATTTGCAAAACATCTGATAAAGGACTGTTATCCAGAGTATACAAAGAACTCTTAAAACTCAACAATAAGAAAACAACCCAGTTTTAAAATGGGCCAAAGACCTTAACAGACTCCTCATCAAAGAAGATAAGCATATGACAGATAAGTATATGAAAAGTGCTTCACATTATATGCCATCGGGGAAATACAAGTCAAAATGAGATACTACTAAACACCTTTTAGAATGGCCAAAATTCACAATACTGACAATACCAAATGCTGGCAATGATATGGAGCAATAGGAACTCTCATTCATTGCTGGTGGGAGCGTAGTATGCTACAATGATTTTGGAAGACAGTTTGGCAGCTTCTTACAAAAGTAAGCATACTCTTACCACACAATCCAGCAATCACACTCCTTGGTATTTACCTGAAGGAGCTGAAAACCATGGCCACAGAATAACTTGCCCATGGATATTAATAGCAGATCTATTCACAACTGACAAAATTTGGAAGCAACCAAGATGGCCTTAAGAAGGTGAATGGATAAATGAACTGTGGTGCATCCAAACAATGGAATATGATTCAGCACTAAAGAAGTAAGCTATCAAGCCATGAAAAGGCATGGAGGAAACTGAAATGCATATTGAGAAATGGAAGAAACCAGGCTGAAAATGCTACACACTCTATGATTCCAATTATATGACATTCTGGAAAAGGATTAAACTATGGAGAAAGGAGATTAGTGGTTACACGTTGGCTGGTGTGGCTCCGTTGGGTGTTGTCCCCCAAACTGAAAGGTCATTGGCTTGGTTCCCAGTCAGAGCACATGTGTGGGTTGCAGGTTTGGTCCCTGGTCGGGGCCTGTGAGGAAGATGACTAGTCGGTATTTCCCTCTAACATCGATGTGTTCTCTCCCTCTCTTTCTCCATCCCTTTCCCTCAGTCTAAAAAAAATTTTTTTAATAAACTTTTAAAAAAATTTAGTGGTTGCTAGAAGTTAGTGGAAAGGAAGGGATTTTTAGGACAGGGAAGCTATTCTGTATGATACTGTAGTGGTGGATACCTGTCACAATATACTTGTCCAGACCCCAAAAATGTACGGCACCAGAAGTGACCCTAAGGAAGGCTGCAGACTTGGGGTGATGCTGATGTAGGTATCAGTGTAGGTTCATCAGCTGTAACAAATGTACCACTTTGGTGGGGATGTTGATAATGCAGGAGGCTGTGCTTGTATGCAGGCAGGGATTATGTGGGAAATCTCTTCCTTCTGCTCAGTTGTTTTGTGAACTCAAATTGGCTCTAAAAAATAAAGACTTTTTTTTTAAGATTATTTATTTATTTTTAGAGAAAGGAAGGGAGGGAGAAAGACTGGGAGAGAGAAATATCAATGTGTGTTTGCCCCCAACTGGGGATCCAGCCTGCAATGCAGGCATGTGCCCTGAACTGGGAATCGAACTGGTGACCCCTTGGTTCACAGGCCGGCACTCAATCCACTGAGCCACACCAGCCAGACTATTTTTCAAAAGAAAGAATATATCTTGAGGATTTTCTGTTTTTCATATGAACCTTATGCTTTCACTAGATATGAATCTGAGTGTCAGCAGGTCCTCTACAAGATCTGAAAGGCATCCTCAAAATTTATTGGAAGGGAATGGGTAACCGAGGCCCTAACCCCAAAATTGCTTAGATTGTATACATATGAGTTGTGGGCTCCAATGTGACTGAAACTTCAAAGCTCAGAGGAGAAATCTGCTCTGTGGAGGAGGCTGCAAGTGAGAGAAGAGAGGTGCAGTGCGCAGGCAGGGCTGATATTTTTTCTGACTTATTTCTGATTCCCAGGAAAGCAAACTGATCGTTCTAATTCCGTGCACTCAGCACAGGACGCAATCAAACAAACCCTAACACAATGAAAATTGCTATTTAATCAGCTGGCATGTACCTGACTAAATTAGTCGGCTTTTGTTACCTATGATAATGAGGCATTTGTGGTTTAAAGTGTCCTTGGAGAAGTATTCTCATCTGCGGTAGTGCCGACTTCTGTTTGCTTCCTCCTTAGGGGACATCACTCCCTTGACAGAACTCCTCCTCAGAGGCTGATTCTACTTATGGGTTTTGGGGGTTTTGGGGTTTTTTTTTCACTTTTTCTTTTTACATAATTATAGATTCATAAGAAGTTGCAAAAATATATACAGGAAAGTCTTCATGTACCTTTCACCCAGCCTCCCCTTATGTAACATCTTATGTAAGTAGAGTTATGTATCAAAACCAAGAACTGACATTGGTATATTCCCCCGGGGCTTATTCAGGTTTCATGGGTTTTATAAGCACTCAAGCCTCTGTGTGTAGTTCCGTGCAATTGTATCATGTATACCTTTGTGTGACCACTACCACGATCAAGGTACAGTATTCCACATGGGAGTGTGAAGAACTGTCAAGGGATACGGAATGGATCAGTTTGCTTGTAGTCCCATCACCAACTTGAGCTCAGGACTTCGTATTGTCAGGACTGCCGCTGCTCTCGGGGTCGGTTGCATAGTTCTTGCAGCATCAAGTGGCTTTTAGTCTTCTTACTCTCATGGGATCATCATTAAAAGGTGTGTTTGTCAATAACCACGTTTGAAGAAGATAAATCATGGTCACTTTATTTGAAGGAAGTTAAATGATAAATATATATACCCCAAGGTGTAAAGGTCTATAGTTGGTCTCCATTTTGGGGGCAAATTCACCAAGTTCTTTTTTCTGCCAAGTTTTAGAACATTTGATACTTGCTCAATAATGTTCTAAAAACTAGTGCATCTGTGCAGTTCTTGAAATGGTAAGAAGACTGTCAACTTCGCAAAGAAAGACCCTGGTATGTTTAAAGCAACTAGGCATGATTCTATAATAAAAACATGGAAACAGTCTCTTAATAGCATACTCTAGGCATGGTCCACATAATGAAACTCTGCCTACTCGTTAGGTAATTACTGTCTCTAGAGCTTAAGGATATACAATCATATCTACCATTCACATACCATGAGGATTTTAATTATCATTGCACATAGTATATACAAACCAAGGTGTTTAGGAATATAAGTCCAGTGTTATTAAGGTTTCTTTTCCCAGGATTTGCTGATAAACCTACAATCCAGTAAAACTGTTCTGTTTTACTACCTCTACCACACTGTCTTCCTTAGAAATAGGGTCTTATTTCTGACCCTGTTTTAGCAAGAGTTCTCTATAGGGAAGAAGAGGCCTGGAGTTGGTTGGTTGGTCCAGGGTCAGTAAACTCAGCCCTGCTAAAGTAATGGAAGGTGTGATGAGAAATGAAATGTCTAACACCAAGATAGTAATATTGACCAAAAGCAATTCTGAGGTATTTATAAAGAATACATTCTGTCTTTGGCCGGTGTGGCGCAGTTGGTTGAATGTCATCCTGCAAATAGGAAAGTCACAGGTTTGATTCCTGGGTTGTGAGTTTGGTCCCAGTTGGGATGTATGCAAAAGGCAACCAATCGATGTTTCTCTCCCTCTCTTTCTCCCTTCCTCTCTCTCTCTAAAATCAATAAGTATGTCTTTGGGTGAGAATTAGGGAGGGGAAAAAAAGAATACATTTTGCCAGATGTAATTATGAGGTTCTTTGTTAAGGATTTACTATAGTGAGAATTCAGCAAAGTATCAAATTGATAATCTCATTGTCTCATAAAGACTGATTTGAAAAAGTCAATTTATTTAAAAACAGTAGCCAAAAAACATTTAAAGCCTTAAATATCCTAAAGAAAGTAATCACAAACCCACATTCATGAAACATTAATGATTATAAAATGAAAAAAATGGAAGAGAAACCAGATTATTTTCAATTAAAAAATAAGCTGTGTCTTTATGGAAATATAATCCTGAACATAGGAAAACCAGGATTCTGTCAGCGTGTTACGCCCCTATACCCACTTAATCATGAAAGCAGCAACCAGCCTCCTCCTGGAACAACTACAAAGATGTTTTCGCAAAAGCAGGTCAATGTTTTTAGCAAGCAGATAACAAGTAGCAATAATAGTTATGTGTCAAGTAAACACATCAACATAGGATTATGATAAAGAGTAAATGAAGGAATGCATATAGAGTTTATAGCACAAGACATTTTTTTAAAAAGGTGAGTGTTACCTCACAGAAAATAGTAGCGTCATTCTAAAGCTAAATTGTATGCTGTCATATCACAGGTATTAGTGCATGTTACCTCACGGTCATAATACAAACAAAATTCAGAATATTTTTTATATCAGTCACACCTCAGTGTCATTCTTAAGCTAATAAATTATTCTTTTTCACTGTAAACAGTACAAATTCATGGCTTTGCCAGCAGTTCATGACTGCTGAGTAATAATAACACAGCTAACATCTACTGAGCACATACTGTGCACTAGGAGTGTGCTGGGAATGTCCCCTGTATTGTTTTATCTAAACTTTGGAACAGTACTATGAGGTAGGTGCTGTTATTCCCATTTTACAGATGGCAAAGCTGAGGCCAAGAGAGTAACTTGCAGACATCCAAAGTGCTTGGACCAGGATGAAGACATGCTTGGAGAGCATACACTAACACAGCAGTCTACCTAGGAAAGGTATTGGTTGCCAGGAAAAGAAAGATGAGCGGTTTCAGGCAGCAGATCAGGGAACTGAGGATAAAGGGGAGAGACGGTAAGAGCGGAGACACATTCCTGCCTGAGGCTAAATTTCCACGCCAGAAAGTTTTCAAAGAAATAGGAGTTTGAGTGCAGATCAGTTAATAGGAGGAGAAAAAGGATTTTCTAAGGGAAGAGTTGGACAAGACATTTGAGGGTGGACTCTGGAGAATTTGGAAATGACAAGAGTTTGTGAGTGTGAAGCGGTGAGGTTGTGAGAAACAAAGTAACCCTGGGGAGGCTCTGGGCGGACAGAAGGCCAGCCCCTCGGAGAGGAGGTGGGCGTGGGGGACCGGTGGTGTCTGGGGCAGGTGTTCCTCTGCTGTTTCCCTTGTCTCCCAGCCCTCAGCATCTCAGCAGCATTTCCTCCTTAGAGGCCAACATCGGGGGCCCAGAAACACTGAGTAAGCATTCACCTTCTGCGCACTTGGTTACGCCATTTAGATTGATGTTGTCGGAAAGAGCTGCTTCTTGCTCTGTGGAAATTGCTACCCCTGAAAAAAATACTCTTTTCATGAATTATCTTTTCCCACAGTTGAGCACTTAATACATACAGTGGAGGTACCCTACCTCAGAGATACAGATTGCATTATTAATACGGACAGGTAGGTAATGAGAGCTCATTCATTCCAGTGTGTACTGTATATACTTAAATCTGACCAAGAATATTTCTAGACTCTAGTATTATACTTGCCATATTGTCGCAATCTTATTTTCCCCCCAAGGCATAATCATCAGCCAGATGGAACCATAACTTATCTTAGCCAACATGTTCTTTATCTCCTTACCAGCCATCACTCTGTCTCATTATTTTCTAATTATCTCAGTCCTGAAAAAATGATCTTGCTTTGTATGAAACCTGTGCAAATGCCTAATAGAGTTTGTGTAAAAACATCAAAGGATTTTTAAAATTTCTATTTTGTTTTTAATGAATGCATTATCAAACTGATCTGCTTTATAGAACTAAGGGTCAAAATGATAGAGAAAGGCTAGAATCAAAGATTATGAAAATTTAGAACGTACAGGATTTCATCCAGGAAGCTGGTTACCAAAACTTTAGTTTTATAAGGATTCCTAAAAGAAGTGTTTTCTAAATGTACATGTAAAATGGTTATGGGGGGCTTATTTTAAATTATTTTTTTTCCTGAGGATTCTGTATTTTGTCATTGAAAACAAAGACAATTTTTTAAGAAGGACCTGTGGACATGCACATAGATAGCATGGAGTCAAGGAAGTGGGTAACTGAATAGGAAAACTTGGTTTACAGAGATGGAAAGGAGTTAATGGAGTCACATAGCGGCAGGGCTGTGTTTATTAAAGGGTGCTGTGTATGCCTGCCGTTTCTGCTCTGCCCTTTCTCAGGTGGACAGGAAATGCTCTGGGCACACCTGTCCATCGAGGAGATGCCAAGGGTCCCTTCGCTGAGGGACTCCAATTTGGAACTGTGTATACTATTTGAAACTATGTTCGAAATAAGGCTCCTAATAAACCTTTTCCTGCATTGAACGGCAACTCACTGCCTGCTTTTAATTGACAGCTGGGTGCTAACTCCTCAATAACGCCATAGTCGTGAGACACAGTCCAGGTCCCACCGTCCACCATTGAAGTACTAGACAATTACGCAGCATGCGACGAGACTCTGAACGTGTCTCATTTGGGAGAGAATAGTGCCCACATTTACCTTAATGGAAAGAATGACCAGACCTTGGCGATGTTATGGCTGAACAATAACCAGCTCAGCTTACACTCCAAATGTGTTCCCAACAGAAAAAGAGATATACTTGGTAGAAACAGAAAAATATAATAAAGTAGACTTCTTCTGTTGGCAGAGCATATATATTTATACATTCTTCTGTGTTTAGCTCAGTGGTTAGAAAACAGTTCCTGGAAAGACTGCAGGACACGAATGTTTTCAATTTGAGGTTGTACATTTCATCTAATTCCCTGGGACAAGGTTCACTGCCCTGGAGGTGGCTTGGCTCGGTCTTTAAAACACACACTAATGAATTTCAGGTTTGGGACAGAAAATGGCTGGTCCATATCAGACAATCATGTGAACTTGGAATTGTTTCCCATTAAAGTCTTAAACAGCTATGTAATATCACTCTGGATACTGGGCTCCTCTACTGTCTCCAGACACGGAGAGTTGATTGCCCGCACTCCGGGTACTCAGTGCTTGCCTGCTTTTAAAACGTAGATCTGGCGGGTACCTTCATTTTTGTAAAGAGAACCTTGTGGGAGAAAACAGGGCAAAGATGATCTGAGCGCAATTGGTTATATTGAAGGACACTTCAGAATAACCTGAACACAACCTGAGAAGATTTGTTTGGGCTGAGTATGTTTGTTTTGTCCTCCCAACTGTTTAAAGTGAATGAAAATGCAAAAGAAAGTCATCTTTCATATCTTTCACATTGATACGTCTAGCAAGAGTTTAAGAGATTTTATCTCATCTGATCCAGCCCACCCGAAAAGTCAAGGAAGTGGGTAATTGAATAGGAAAACTTGTTTCACGTCAATGGAAAGGAGTTAATGAAGTCTCAGAAGCCCCTTAATCAGAACGACAGAGTCCCAGCCGTGTGCTGCCACCCGGGCTGGCACACCTTTGGCAGTGCCTCCAAAGACTTGATTCTGACCATCTTAAAAGACAGATGCAGTTATTCAAGTTGGCAGATATCTTGCCTATATCCTCAGAGTGAGTCACAATTTGCACTGGGCCAGTCGGGGGGAAATGTTGATTTCATGAATTCCTTTATCTGCGAAAGACTGACGGTGGACTGTAATTTCCTTACGGAGTGTGGGAATTTCCATTTCTCTGCATGAGGCTGTATTTGTCCCAGGTGCACCATTCATCGTCTGTGAGGCTGTGCACAGGCTGTGCAAGTCTCCCGTCGGGGCCTCAGTTTCCTCCTCCCTAACTGAAGCAGGGTGGGCCCGATGATCTCCTTAGGCCCTTTCTACCTTTTGTACTCTGAAGTTCAGCGCTGCTTTTGCACGCAGGAGGTTAGGGCATCATCTGCACTGATCAACAAGAGACAGTTTGGGTTGTCCAGCTGATAAACTCTTCCAGCAGACAAATGCGAATGCACAGCAACATGTGAGCCCTGCAGAAAGTTTGTGCCGGGCTTGCTGGAGTGATCAGTGGAAATCCAGGCTGATAAAGCACCTCCAAGTGCTCGGCAGGGCTTGTCAAATGACAGTGCCCCATCAGTCCTGGAGGCTTCCTGGAGGTGGTGGCCTGTTCAAGATCATGCCAAGCAGCCCTGAGGTGTCAGGATACAATCTGGCATCAGAAGGCCTTGGGTTCCTCCACACTCCTCGCCGTCCCTACCAACTCAAATGTCCTAGCCTTGTACTTTGGCGAGTTCCGTCATTGCTCGAAAACTTCCGTTTGGTTATTTTTTTAAATGAAAATAATCTACTTTTTAGAGGAAAATGCTTAAAGATAAAGCATTTGAAAGTGTCTAGCAAATAGGTGGAGCTTGATAAATAGGGAACTAAAACCAGCAATTTGTAAAAACAAACAAGAAAACAAAAAACAAGTAAGATAACCTTATCTGAAAGCCAAGGGGGGGAAAACAAACATTTGTGTAATGAGCAACATTTCACAAAGTACTTTAGGACTCCTTTTACAGAGAATCCCTGCAAGTTCCCAGGGTCACACAATGCTTGGAAACAGTGGAGTGGACATTTAGGTCTTCTGATTCCAAAAAGCTGTTGTGCTCCTTTTACAATATGCTACCAACACACCATTACGCTTGGTATATTTTATACTAAGGTTAAACTGATGGTGGTTCTAGAAAAGGAAATACATGATCAGAAATGGTAAGAGTAACTATCCGGGGTCTACCCTCACACCCTCTCTATGTTACCCCAGTTGTGCTGACTACCATTTAAGACAAACCCAGCAAACCCCGGCCCCTTGCTCCTCACTTTGTGGGAATCTTAATTCCGAAGCAGCTCCTAGGGATAGCTGGAAGATTTGAGTATCTCTGGGATGTTGCTGTCCAGTTTCGAAATAACTTTATAAATGGGTTTCTTCCAGGAAGGATCTGAGTCTTTCCCTGCGGAGACAGCCCTGAAGAACTCCCGTAATGTCAAGCTGGCCACTTCCAAGAAGCAGTCTGGGACCTGTATTCCCAAAGAGACCAGCAAGAAAGAAGAGACATGAGGCCATGGAGCACTGGAGCCCTGCGGCCCCCGCCCCCTGCTGCTGCCTGTGCTTGGAGGGCGGTGGGCTGATAAAAGCATCTCTGCTCTACTCGCCCCTGATTTTTGCAGCCCTGCAAACCCTCTGCTCCCTTATCCAGTACAAACCTTAAAATGATGGTACCAATGAGACAACCTTGGAAGAAAGCATGTTAAGGACACTCCTTTGTAGCAGGAGCTGATTCTCATTTTTAGTAAATGAGAAAGTCTGACTGATTGAAATTAAACCTGTGGTTCAAAGGGGGTTTTTAGCCTTCTTTTCCTTTGCACCTACTGTGGAAAAGAGTGCCCCCAAGTTTATGAGCCATACCTCATCCCGCTGTCTTTTGGGGCTGGATCCTTAGGATTTGGGATCATTCCTGCTTCCAAAACCATCCACGAGGTTGAGCGGGGCTAAAGAACATTTTGCAGGACCTCACTCAGACTGGCACCATAATCTTAGATGGGGACATCTCACAGGTCCTCCAGATCCAGCCTGGCCCGGGGCTCACCGCCACTGCATGCCAAATGACCACCCCCACGTGGAAAGACGTGGCAGTGCTGCCCCTCCCACATGTCCTGACCCCACAAGGCTCAGGAGGTATGGTCAATTTTCCCCACGGGCCGACTTGGGTTACCAAACATATTCTAATGGAGCATTTGACCAGTGCATGCCAGCAGCTCTTCCCTTCCATGGAGTTATCAATAAACTGCTTGTTGTGACCACAGTCACTTGAGAAAGTCAAGAAGAGGCAAGTGTGGTTGGTGACCAGACACAGCTGGCACCTGCAGAACAAGATGCCAGGCTAACAGAGCGGTCAGCTGCATGTAAGGAAACGTGCATCTGTAGTAGGAGTCCCCTCCAGTGATATGTAGATCACTTGTTCACCCTTTACTGACGCCTTATCACTAGGGCTCCACCAGTGTGCCTTCATAAAGATCTCCAAAGGACTAAGGAGCTCGAATATCGTTTCCTTGGTATTTCCAGAAAGGAATTGAGATGACTTACCATGGAAGGCCCACAAATAAAACTGTTCAAGTGAGAATAAAGATAAGAACCAAATGATGAACAGAAATTGTTGTCAAGAAAACTTGGGCTGCCTTGGCCAGGTAACTAAGTTGGAGTGTTGTCCCGATACGCCAAGGTTGCGGGTTCAATTCCCAGTCAGGGTTCATGCAAAAATTAACCAATGATTAGGTAAATAAGTGGAAAAACAAATTGATCTCTCTCTCTCTCAAATCAATAGATTTATAAAAAAGAAGAAGAAAAGGAAATTTTGATCTGGACTAGGTGCTGCAGCTGAGCCCAGCGTTTACTCCTGAGCCTCCTGGCGCTAAGGCAAAAATGTCAACAAGTTATGTAAGTTGATAATCACAGAGTATTAAGACTAAAATGGCATAACACCCAGCAGACCACTGCTTCAGTTTCCGAGTGAAGACTGGCTGTATATTCCGGTTCCAGCACTCACCTGTTGCCTAAGAGAAGACATGAGGATTGCAATCTTTGTAGATAGTACAGAGATCGGCCCCAGGCTGCCCTGGCTCTCAGCAACACAAAGACAGACACAGAAGGGATCTTTTCTAAAACCCCAACCTCATGCGACCAAGTATGTGGTCTTACCTCAAAGTCATTTCCCTTGTTATAGTGCATATTGAGAGCTCGGAAAAGCTCTGAGTCGCGGAGAACCACCAGCACTTTGGGATTCGTGACGCCATCTGAAATTGCTTGCCGGGCAAATTTCTCCATCTGGATGTAATAGAACTCACGAAAGTTGCTGAACCACTTGATCATCTGGGAGGTGATGCAGCGGTTGAACTGCACAAACAAGGGGGTGCATCAAGTCAGCCGTTTATTTACGACAAGGTGCTCAGAGGTGGAGCTGTCAGCTTCCAGTGCAGCACAGAGGCTCATAAGAGTGGCTTCAACCCATGTTAAAAAGGGCTTCCTTTGAAGAAGCCATGGCTATTTTCTAAGCCTATTCAGTTATATACAGAAAAATCTGAATTAGCTATAGTGCCCATTCGAAAACAAATTTTTTTGGTATATTAGATTTGTGAAGGTTTTTCACCTGGGAAAATGTTGCCTTGGTGTCTAGGTGTGACTTTAGGAGGGTCCAGGGTCAAGGCCAGTTTGGTACCAGCTCCTGCTGCACCCAGGCCAATTGCAGGGCAGCCCCAGAGCCTTCTGCCAGATAAGGGGCCGAGGGAAAAGAGCGAGGGTGTAGATAAGAGAGCAGTTAATCAGCAACTTGGAGTTGCAGATTGAGGCGAAATCAGAGCTTGGTGCAGGGATCGACCAAGCAACTAAACATGAAGAGAGGCCTGGAAAATGTGAAGGAACGATACGGCCACAAAGGATTAGCCCTCACCCAACGCTCATGGTAAAGAAGGCCCTTAGAAACTTCACAGGAGCTGGCAAGATCGGGTTCCTAACATCAGAGCTTGATTTTCCTTATTGTCACACTCGACTTGTATGTCTCTCCACTCCGTTTGAAACACTGCCATCTGAATGTCCATTTGACAGTGTCCCACTCTTTATACATTCTGTCTTTTTCATAGTGTCTTTAGCAAAGACAGAACACTAGGCCAGAGACACCATTTACAAATGTTTCTCCCCCGACCCGCGACTGGTCCCTCCCCATGTGTTCTGGGTATATCTACAGCTCAGGGCTTCAAAGTTCAAATGCCCCACCTTCCTAGCCCAAAGGTATTCACGATTATTCAGACCAAGTCTCAACCCAGAACTGGAAATCACACCAATTCTGTCAATGCTAAGGGGAGTTAGGGTGCACAGGTCTTGTCCCAGGACTTGCCTCACACTGGGCAAAACCCACTGCCGCTCGGGAGTTTGCCAGAAGTGACACTCAGTGGAATGGTTTTACCTGTACATCAGGGAAACAAGCCTTCAGGAGGCTGGAGCTGGGGTAGCGTGTGAAGAAAAACATTAGTTTGGCCTTCTTCAAGTGGCCAGGGTTTAGGCCCTCCTGGATGTGTCCCAGTGTCAAGGAAAATTAACACCAGTTCATCAAACAACATTATCAAATTACCCAACCAATGACTTAGGTACAACAAAATCCTGGTCCTTATGATTTTTATTTTATTTTGGTTGAATGGTGTGTTCGCTCCATTCCTCTGTCTCTAGCAAGTCTGATCTGATACGCTTTTCTTTCCTGATGCTGAATACCATGCATGTACACTCCGGTTGCAGAATTTAATAACACTTGTGATGTGTAAAATTTCTATGGCACAAGTAACATCAGACAGTTTGTACTTTGCATGTGCTTTCAGAATAGGATGGGAAGAGATGGCAGCTCCATCCCCGATAAAACATTTTGAAACCCCAAGTAGAGAGTTACGTTCCCTATCTGCCTCCGTTTCCTCATCTGTAAAATGAGCCAACTCAACAGTCCCCATTTGGGTTCTTGTAATTGCCTTTGCAGTGTTTGAGCCCACAAGCATCCGGCTGGCCAGTACCATTTTGCTCACAGTTTGCTTTGCCTCAAGGAGCTTGACCTGCTGCTCTGCACTCGCTCTCTGCTCACCTGGAAGAACTTTCGCTCCTCCTTCCTGCCCCAGTTCAGACACTTCCTCCTCTGTGAAACCATTCCTTGCCAAATTAGACCTTCCTTGCCCTGGGCTACCAAGGCTCCTTGTACAAACCTCTGTTGTGGCAATGACCTTATGGGAATTTTTACTGCATGTTTGTCTCCCTATTTAGACTGTGAGCTCCTCAAGGGCAAGGACCTTATTTTTTAATCTTTGTATTCCACGTGCCTAGCCCAGGGCTAGGAACATAGTAGGTGCTCAATAAATGTTTGTTAGATAAAGGAATGAGTGAATAATTAAATTGCCACCTTTAATCCATACACAAATAGGGAAACTGTACTGCAACCCATACCTCGGTGTGGGAACAGATTCCTTCCATTTTAACGAGAGCAGGGAGCTGTGATATGACTGCCTAGGACCAGGGTGGGAGGGAAACCACAAGCACACTTGGCATTGCCGTGGACAGCCCTGGGGCTGCGCGAGAAGCCGAACACAGGAGAACCTTGGCACTCAGGCCTGGGAGCGATAGCTGTAGGACAGCTAAAGCCTTTCAGTTGGATGTATCGGTTTAGCCCAAGGAAACCAACTGATTGTAGAGCTGGCCCTGGCACCCAGGCTGCCTTCTAGAAAACCCTAGCACCCTGCCTCATTGGCCTTACTTCTTGTTCTTCTTACAGATTCACAAATGCTGTGGAAAGAATCCTGGACGTGGGTGTCCAAATACCCAGTTTCTGATACTGATTTTGCCACCCGTTAGCTGTGTGACCTTGGGCAAGCCACTTACCCTCTCTGGGCCATTTCTAAATGTAGCCTATAGTGGTTGAAACTTGTGCTTGGCAGTCAGATCCTGATTTTGAACCCTGGCTCTGCATATGTCTGTCTTGTGACTTTGGGCAAGTTAGTTAGCTTTTCTGTCGCTGCCTCTCAGCAGATCTAGGGTGGATGCTGGAGGCCCACAACCTCTTATCTGCAACACGAGGCCAAACGGAGTTCAGATTTCAGAATTTGTTATTTTATAAAAGTAATCTGGAATGTGTACCACATGTTAGTTAACCCCCACAGTGGAGGCTGTGGCAGCAGCCTGCAACCCAATACATTAATATTTCCACGGCAAAACGGATGACTATTCACACTGAGTGGGGCAGTCCATACATAACCTCCAACACTGCAGGTCAGGTTTTGCCACCAAAAAAGCTCCCATCAGCCTTCAGGCAAAAAAAAAATTATAGGGATTTTCAGAGCTTTTTGGCTTTCGGAACGTAGCATAGTGGTGGCAGACACATGCACATGTGACGTGCTGGTAGCAGCGATGCCACAGACAAAGTGCACAGCAAATGCTACCGTCATCATTAACTCCCAGCCACACCTGTCTCGCAGGGATGTCATGTGAATGTGAAAGTTCTTCTACACTTCAAAGTGAAGAACACGTAGCTCTCGGGCGGTTTTCACGGCCCACAGGACTGAATCTCTAATGCTGGAATGTAGGCAGCAGGAATAGTTGGGGGGTCAGGATGCTGCCTGGGGGCCCCAAATCATTCCAAATGTAGCCAAGAACCTCAGCTGTGCAGCCAGGCCGTGGATGGGCCCCCAAACCTCCTGCAGCTCTCTGAGCCCACTCATCAGCTCTGAAGCTCTCCTCATCTCACAGGGCAGGGCCCAGCACACAGTAGGCACACAGAGAAGGGTCAGCATGGCCCGCCCCAGGGAAGGGCAGCCGAGAATTTTTGAGGACTGAGTTTTCGAGTTTCTTCCACCATTGCCTGCCTTTAACAGGGAGTCTTACCCAGAGGCCTCTTTATTGAAGACCCAGACGGGTGATCGCCTAACAATCGCCTATCTATGCTAATAGCTCTGGACCTCCGAGATTCCCTGCTGCCTGAAGAGGCAGTGGTGGCAGGTGGAGTGTTCTTAGCATTGGTTTCGTTGTTGCTACTGCCTGCCTAGAAAGCTCCCAGCAAGCACCAAGCTTCGGGGTGTTTCCAACACCTGTGGCCAGCAGGGGGCGCACGTAGCACTTAGGACACAAGAGCCGGCCCTGGCGTGGCACTGAGCTGGTGTACCTGATCCTGCCGCTCTTACTACACTCCACGACTGTTCACACCACTGACACGTCGACCTCTGGACACTCAATTCAAGGCTGCCCGTGAGACGCAGCAGCGTGGGTTCAGCTCGCTTTTAAAAAGCAACATTCAAAATCCGTTGTCGGGAACTTTAGTCCTGCAAGGTGCTTGTTGGAAGAGGGTCCCGCGGTCCTACGAGTTTGGGACTGCATATATTCTCTCCTCTTGGAGCTTCACAGTGGACTTCTGCATGTGAAAGGCTCTGAGGAGTCCCGCAGCAAAGAAACTAACCCCGTATTTACAGAAGCTACTTTTTCTCCCCCCGCCCCAGTTCAACAACTAGTAATATCCTGAGGAAGATATACTCCAGGAAAGCCTATTGAAGAGAGTGGAGTCTGCCTAAGGTGGCAAAGATGATGCAATAAGGTCCAGACCCTTGCACACCAGCCTGGCCCCTCAGCCTCCCTTGGGAGTCTCCTCTCCTGCCACTCGCCCACCCTGCAGGCTCTAGTCCTTTCAGCTGCAGCTTAGAAGCTGTTCCCTACACTGAAGGCTCCTCACCCCCTTCCAGCTGCCTCAGGTCTAGTCCCTGAAGAAAATCTCTCCTTCCCCATTTGTCTCAGAAGTTTCTGGTCCCTCAGATCTTCCTCATGAACGATCCAGACAGAGCTGCGCATTTGCCTGTAGAGCCCAGAGGTTGGGGGAGCCATGCCTCCAATGAGGTCATTCCTTTGTCCTTTCTGCTGTATCGGGGCCGCTGACAACCACATTATGGAGTTCTTCCTTCCATAGGGTAGGCATCACATTTTGGAAGCCCATTTGAGCTTAAAAACAAAGAAAACCCTTTCAGACTCAAAGCAGTAAGTCATTAGTGGTAGAATCGGATGTGTCATAGAGAAGATAAACGAACCTTCCTTCCCAGCATCCTTAAATCCCAGAATAGGTTATGAATTTTCTCAGGAACCCAATAACCTGAGCCACTGGGAAGGAAGGTCCAGGGGCAACATTAAAGAGACAATCGAGAAAAGCAAAGCTATTCCCTATGCCGCGCGGTTATTTGTCTCTACCTCCCCTCTCTTCCCGATTTCCTGTTTCTCGGGCTATGACAATGAGACCTTTGACTACTTGTAAAGGATATGTGGACTGAGGAAAATGGAAGTACATCAGTGACAGCCCCCAGGCTACCCTGCTCCATCTTCACCGAGGGAAGGAAGGGCAGTTTTTCCAAACGGGTGGGAGCGAAGGGCACAGGGGGCTGCTGCTGGCTCAAAACCGACGGTCGCAGTTTGATGGCTCCCCAGGGGCGCAGGGCAGACTCTGAGGAGGAGTGACTTGGGGGAGACGGGTCCTGGGGAAGACTGCCGCTCCAGCGCCCGTTGGATCCCTGCCCCAGTAGCTGGCGAATGATCTGATTTTCCTGGATGTGGGAAGGTACTGTCAAGGCACAGTTTGCTGGGGGGGCCTGATAGGGTTTGGAGAGCATTCTTAGAGAGACGGGGTATCTAGGAGAGCCTAGAGGCTGGACCAGTGCCAAGTTCTCCGGCGGGCCCCCAGCCTGCGCCTGGGCCCTCCTGGGCAAGGCAGCCAGCGGAAGTGGGTCTCTACCGGCACCTCCCTCGGGGGAAGTCTCGCTTCCACCCTCTGGCACCGGGCGCAGGAAGCGTCGGCCCAGCTGAGTCAGGCGACCTGGTGGGTCCAGGAGTACCTTCTGTAAGACTGAGTCCACAGCCTGGGACACCGCCCCAGTCAATTCTTTCCTCAGCATCTCCATCAAAGCTTGTGTTCCAGGCCAGGGGAACAGGGACTCCTCAGGCTGGCGTTCGACCTCAGCTGCTCTGTGTTTTTCCTCCCCAGGGGGGTTCCCCCTGGAACCCTGGTGGTGGTCAGCGTCCCTGGCCCAGGGCCCACAGCCATAGCCATTCCTCTGCTTTACACTTGGGGGGCCCTGCCTCTTCTCAGCACCTCCTGGGCCCTGAGCTGCGGCCCCGGGCTCCGCAGCCTGCAGGATGTGCTCTTGCAGTTGTCTCAGCTGTTGCTTCAGCAGGTGAAGCTGTTCTCTCACGCGAGGGCCCCCCATCCTGCCGCCAAGGCTCCCAGCAGGGCCTGGCTTCAGCGGGGTTTGCTGCATGGGAAGGCTCTGCTTCCTCTTCCGCTCCCGGGCCTTCTCTGGGCAGCTCGGGCTGCCCCTGGCTCGGGCACTGCTGGGCCCCAGAGGGTTAGGGGAAAGGCCCATGCCTTGCACGATGGTCTCCACCCTGGCCCTCTTGGCCTGGATGTGCTCATCCCAGAACCAGTCAGGGTCGGTGAAGCTAGAATTGGGGACCAGGATCCGGGGAAAGGAGGAGTCTCTGGCCTGCTCACCGGGCGATGGGCTTCTCTGACCTTCCACACGGGGTTCTGCTGGCCGGCAGCAGACCCGGGACAGGGAGGAAAGCGAGCCAGAGTTAGGATCCATTCCCTGGCGCCACAGTCGCTGGCTCAGAGGCTGTGGGCTTAGCTGGGGCTCCGCGAGGGAATCCCTCCTCCTAATGTCCTCGGGTCAAGGATTCAGCCTTGGGGACGCCTGGGCTTAGGACACTTCTGGGCTGACTCTGAAATGAAAGACAGGAAGAACACAGTACCTGTGACTTTCAGCTTTTCACACTCGAATATGCAAACAGATCACCTGGGGACCTTGTCAAAATGTGGATGCTGATTCAGCAGTTCTGGGGTGGGGCAGAGATTCTGCATTGCTAACCAGCCCCCAGGGGCTGTGCTGCTGCCGGTTGGGACCACTCTTTGAGGAGATTCCTGAGTGACCCTCCAGGGAGAAGGTGCTTCTGCCAGGGGATAGCCATGACAGAGGAATTATAATAAAAATAACAAAGCAGCTAACTGCATAACTAGCGTTCTGCCGAGAAGTTTACATCCATTTCCTAGTTTAATTATCATAACAACTCTGTGAGCATGTTGTCATTCTTACTTTACAGAAAAAGAAACAGGCTCAAGAAGGTAAGAAGTTAACCTCCTGAAGCCAACCAGCTAGTAAGTGGCAGGCTGGAGTCAAAACAAGATTTGTCCAATTCAAAGTAACTTTCTCAGTGACTACCTGCAACAGAATCCTCTGGCGCTTGTTAAAAGCAATTCCAGCCCACAGACGCAGGCAACAGTGTGGCCACCGCCGGAAGGCAGGTGGGCAAAACAGGGTGGGGAGGAGGGGGTGGAGAATGGGACATCTGTAACGGTATCAACGATAAAAATAAAGAAAAAATAGTAAATTCAGTAGTACACCTGCCGGTTCTGCCAAACAGAATCCCTCAGCTCTGGGGCAGGGAAACTGCGTTTGAAACAAACAAATCAAAATGTGAGATCCAGCTCTCCTGCTCCTAGAACTATCAAATTATGCATTCATCAGCATCCCGTCAACATTTAATGACTATTAAGCGCCTCCGATGCATCAGGCCTTTTCTGGTCACTTGGAGAGACAGTGGTGAACAAGACTGGCAGAGCCTTGCTCTCAGGAAGCCGGCTGTCTAGCGGGGGAAGAGAGAATAAACAGTTCATTTTCAGGCCATGATACTGGCTAGGAAGAAAAAGAACAATAGAGACTGGAAATGAAGGCAAGAGGAAAAGGACGGAGCTATTTTAGGAAAGGCTGCCTAAGGCTGTTTGATTCCCACAAAGTATCAACATTTGCTGTGCTTTAACTTGGAGGCTTCTGAGAGCAGGTATAAGGCTCCACGAATTTACAGAACATTCGTACATGTTACCTCATTGCACCTCACACCAAACTTGAGGGTCAGAGTCATTCTCCCATTTTACAGGTGAGGAAGCTGAGGCTCAATAAAGCTGAGCCTGGCTCTCAGTTCCAAATCTTTTGATTGCACATATTTTGCGCAACCATTCTTCAGCTGCCTCCCTGAAGACGAAAAGACCTGCAAGAACGAGACTGACTTTTCCGTCTGTTAAGCAGATCCTTCCTTTCCCAGACAAAGTAAATGGTTTATTTTCCTCTACAAATTTCCACTCTCCTTTGCTTCTCTCGCACAAATGCTCTCAAGAGAGAGCTTGCTTTCTTCCTTCCACTTTCATCCCAAAGCTTCTTCGGAATTCTCTACCTCAGGCAAGTCTCAGCTCTTCTGTGGCTGGTGGATCCTCGTCTGCGGGCGTGGCCACAGCCTCTACCTGGAGCCTCCCGGCCACTAGCAGAGACGGCCCACAGAAGCTCCCCGCGAGCAGTGCCACTCCAAGTGCCGGGGGCAGAAGGCGGGAGGCAGGGGCCGTGGCAGCAGCATCACGGGGAACGTACCATTGAGAGGAGGCTAGGTTCTCGGGTCAGAATAGTTTGAAGGCTCTTGCTTTGAGTAAGGCATTTGTAAATTATCAAAATGAAAACAGATGACTTCCCAAAATAGTATAATTTGGAGAATTTCTTATCACCCAGTTTAATCGAATGCCTTGGGAGTCACTGTCCTCGACACTCACCTATGTTTTTTAAAATTTTATTTTCAATTACAGCTGACATACAATAGTGTATTAGTTCCAGGTGTACAACACAGTGATGAGACATTTACATATCTAATGATCACCCCAATAAGTCTAGCACCCATTGGACACCACCCGTAGTGATTATATTATTGACTCTATACCCTATGCTGTACTTGACATCCCTGTGACTGTTTTTGTTACGGGCAATCTTTACTTCTTAAGCCCTTTCACCTTTTTCACTTATCCCCCTGCCCCTTCTCACATCTGGTACCGGCTGGGCTCTGCGTTCCATGAACATGTCAAACTCCTTCATGCCTCCTGTCTTTGCGCTCACCTCTCCTTCTGCCTGGAAGGCCTTTCTGCCACTTTTCCACCCAACAAGCCCCAGCTCCTCTTCTAAAATCCAGATGAAATGTCACCACGCCTCTGAAGTGATCGGTGTGTCTTCCCCTTTAGACTGTGGGCTCCCTCTGCGTCTCCAAGTAGAGCCTGACTGCCAACTGTCACCCCATAGATGCTGACTCAGTTGAGTACATTGTTCTGTATGCACTTCATTTAGGCTGGTTTTTTGTTTCCTCATTAGCAGCATTTTATTTCAGATTCCTGTAGCACCTGCATGGAACAAAGTCAATACAGACAGAGAGGGAAGCAGAGAGAGTGCACGCATCCGCAACAGAGCGCACAGACCCGCAAACTTTCCCAAATCTCCCTTGCGGGTATTTGAGCTATGGTTCCTGAAGTGGTGTGTAGTTTGTGTGCTCCGGAAGGCAGAACTGCTAGGTTAACAGATGAGACTCAGCGTGTTTAGTGGTAACACTCAGCAGGATGTCTTGAGGCCAGAATCTGGATATCCAGCCTCCACTGCGGTTGGGCGCCCAGAGACGGCTATGTCCGTCTATGCCCGTCTCTGTGGGACGGTCGTGGAAACTCTGTCTGGGCGGAGGGACAGGAAGCCTCGGTGCTGGGGCCAGCGTGCTGCCCAAAGCCCTTTATCTGGGTGCGGCGTGAAGCTGTGCTGCTTTCTGTTTCAAAGTTAACTAGCAGCACTCACATTCACTGATAAAAGGAGCAATTGTCGCAACCCGTTCAAAATAGCCTGACTGCTTTTCTTAGATTATGAAAGTAATACTGGATCATTTTACTTCCCAAATATAGAAATGTATTAAGAAGAAAAGAAAGATACCTATAATGCAGTCTTCCAGAAAAAAAAAATTACAGTTAATAGGTTGGTGTTCATTTCTTCCAAAGTTTGTTCTCTGTGTACGTAGAAATCTACATAATTTCTCATGATTATATAAATTTTAAAAACCAAAAATGGAATTATAGATCCATAACTCTATAGCTTCATGTTTTTCTCTTTCACATCAGTGAAAATCAATCTATTAACAACATTGTGAAAGTTGGTGATATTCCATTTCATGGACGTACCCTAATTGATTTAATAAATTCCCTTTGATAGGCAGGTTTTTCCCTATGTTTTCATTATTATAGCAGTAGAAACAACATAGTGTGAGGATTGAGACTGTGGGCCTCTGAGTCAGACTGCCTGCGTTTAAGTCCTTAGAGCCACTTACGAGCTTTGTGACCTCTTTGTACCTCAGCTTTCTCATCAATAAAATTGGAATAACCATCGCCCTTACTGGTATTGCAGGGTTTTGGTGGGGATCCAATGAGGTGACACATGTTTTTAGAGCAGTTGCTGGCACATGGTACATTGCTGATAACTGTTAGCTGTTGTTATGGGTAATATTGAGACGAACACTCCACTACCTACATCTGTGGGAACTTATCCTATTCTTTCCTTAGGATACATTTCTAGAAGTGGAAATTCTGGGTCAGAGACTAGGCATGTGTTAAACATTTTTACTTGTCGCCCAAATGCCCGCGAGGGATGTACCGACTGATTGGGGGTGAGGATGTAAGGTTGATGCAGAGCTTTCCATTTTTATTCTGTACGTCTCTGTATTAACTGAATTTGTATAAAAATGCATTCATGCATTATTTGCATATATTTTTTAAAATAGCCCATGCGCTCTCTTACCAACATGTCTATCAAAGAACACATATCCCCTCATCTTCATCAACACTGGGTATCATCAGTCTTTTAAATCTTTGCCGATATGATGAGTAACAATGTTATCATTTGTATTTCTGTGATTCTTAGTAGTCTTGCTCATTTTTAATATATTTTGAGGGAATATTTATGTGGTATACCTTATAAAACAAACATGTTTATACCATTTGAGTCAATGGTCCCAGATCTCAGAAGTAAAATCAAGAAAATATTTTATACCCACAGATTTATGTAAAAAATGATTATCCTAGTATTATTTATAGAGATTGGTGGAATAAATTATAAAGTATCGTGTCATCTATGACAGACTATTGTGCAGCTATTATTTTAAAATCATGTTAAAGAAGAGTTTATAGAATACTATTCTATAATAAGTGGGAGAAATTACATATTAAAAATTCAAAGAAAAAAAGGTGAGAAAGAAATACATTAAAACATAAGCTATAGTTCTTTCTGAGTGATGGAACCATGGGTAATTTTTTTCCTCTACTTTTCTCTGTATTTTGCATATTTTCGATAGGTATACTTTTACTTTTCTAATTTAAAAAGTCAACCTTTGCCTTTGGTAATTAAAAATGTCTACTTGTTGGGGAGGCTCTGCAAGGGCTATATGGAAATTTCTGCACATTCTGCTCAATTTTGCTGGGAACCTAAAACTGCTCTAAAAAATTAAGTCTATTAAACAAACAAACAAACAAAGCTTGCATTTTCTTTCATTGAGCCTTTCCCAAACATATATTGCTGGGCACCAGACATAAAAAGCCCCACTAGGAAAATCAAATTTTGCTACAAACATGAGCACAGAACACAGGGCTCATGAGGTATCTGCAAAGTTATATAGGATTTTATAGCTAGAAAGTGTAACATGAAGGTGAAGTTTAATTTTAAGTAAGAGAAAGAGGCTGTGTGCCATCTCCTTTCAACTGAAGTGTTAGAAGCCATGAATGTGAGCTGCAAAGACAGGCAGCATCTGCAACACGTCAACGGCACAGATCAGCGCCTAACGTGGGAGCCCTTCTCCCTGTGAGTGTGTGTCCTCCGTGTCCCTCGAGACCTCCCAAGGCCCTGCTCGAAGGGGTGAGAGGGAGGGCTTCTCACTGGCCCGGCTGAGTTGAGACCCAGCTCCCCTGTGGTGGGTCCACGTGTGGGGAGCAGCAAACACCTCTGACACCCTTCAGTGGGCCCCCCAGGGAACCAATCAATAAACAAGCTGGGTGATGGGGAGTCTTCAGGTAAAAGGCACCAAGCCAAGCTCAAGGGGTGCTAACTCTTTCTCATCACTGTTGCTGATGCTCAACCCAGGTTTATACAGGGAGATCTATTGTTACTTCCTTGATAAAAGTTCCTGCCAGGTTTTGGTTGGGAAAATTGAGTGTTTCTCTTTGCAGGATTTTATTCCTTTGTTTCCTAGACTCTAGCAGAATCCAACTGGACCAGCCTTGTGCCTAGTAGATAATCACCCATGATATGGTTGGAGAAATATGGAGGAAAATGTCTTCTCCTGAAATAACCTCTCCTACACAAAGGTCACAGGATCTAAGGTCTGCCATGGGCAGTTCATAACAGTGATCACTTAATCATGCATTTATATCAAAATACACTTTGGTCTGACCCACACACAGGACTCCTCAACCATCAAGTGTTTCCCTCAAGTTCTTACCAGGCTCAGCAAACTTCAGCTGCCAATCTAAGACTTGTACAGGGTAGCACATCTCTAGGGCAAATAGCATTTCTATGCTTTTCTAAGGTGTTCTCATATACAACCTCATCTCTGTTTCATTCTCTAAGATGGGGCACCTGTTGGGGGGGGGTGGAGCCTGCATGACACCCGCATGGACCATCTCTCTCTGGTCCAGCGCTGAGCAGCTCTCCCTGCCCCGCTCAGTGATGGTGGTAATGGGGAGAGGAGGTCAGATGCACGGCTCAGGCCACACAGCCCTGTTCATCAACCGACAAACATACAACCAAGTCGGAAGCCCTATCAGCATCCCTGGTGCCCATGAACCACTACTGAACCATCTACCTCCCAGGTGTCGGACCTGGGTAGGACTCGCTAGCTCTGTGTGACTTTGTGCCAGTTAACTTTGCCTCTTTTCCCCTCAGTTTCTTCCTCTGTCAAACGGGGTTGATAACAGTGACATCCCCCAGGGTTGTTGTGAGGATCACATGTGGTGAGTAACATGAGCCCAGTGCCTGCACTCTCCAGCCCTGATAATAGTAACTCCTTAAACTGCAGTTTCCTTTCCCCTGGGGGCTAGACTGGGAGGCCCCACAGCTGTGGAAGTTAGTGCTGGAAGGGGCTGAGGCAGAACCTGGCACAGCGGGCAAGTCCCAGGCTTTTATATTTCAACCATTAGTAAAATAAAACAAAATAAAATAAAATAAAACAAAATAAAATAAAATAAAATAATTGGCCCAGCTTGAGAATTGCTAACATTTTATTTGCAGGTAAGGGCACAAAAAATAAGCATACAGAAAACTACATCTACTATCATTTTTATTTCATGAAAGAAAGGAATCTTAACGACCCTGTTTTTAAAAAAGAAAATGGAAGAAAAGTATAATATCCAAATAAATTTGGCTTTTTAAAAAACTCCATACATTGCCTCTTCTGAAAACCAATGAAAACATCGCAGACCAGTGTTAGCAAACCTCAGATTTTCATGCTAAGACCTTGCTTTACGGATGAGGCAAACAAAGCCCAGAGAGACGAAATGACAAGCTGAAGGTCACACAGCGCCTGAGATGACTTATCACGATCTAGGAAAACACCTCTGGGCATGAGAGGTCTGTTCAGGTGGCTGTGAGCTAAGACAGGTGCCCTGGGCTGTGAGTTAAGAGCACTGAGCTCTACCCCTACCCATTGGTTCGCAAGCCACCCTTTCCGTATTTTCCGCTTTTGTAAAGTGGGGAATGATAATTGCCCCTCACTCCTCACTCCTCACTCAAGGCAGGGGTGACAACCTCATGAAAGAAGAGATTCCGAAGTGCTCTGATGGAATACAAAAATACAATATACAGCTGATGTAATATCAAATTGTACACCTGAAATCTATATAGTTTTATTAATTAATGTCACCCCAATAAACTCAATTTTTTAAAAAAGTGCTCCAGAGAACACACCAGGGTATTTAGGAGTGAGGTGTCTACACGGCTGAATTTACCTGAAAGTATTTCAGCCAACAAAAACAGATGGAGCAAATGCGGCAACATTACAATAGTTAACTCTAGGTCTCTGCTAGTCTCTCCACTTTTCTGCGTATTTAAACATTTTAATAATAAACGTCTCATCATTTTTAAACATGCTCTGGCAAGGTAAATGCAAGGGATGGTGTTACTCACAGAGAAGATGCCCTCAGGGAGGTCCAAGTCCTGGGCTCAGGGGCAGGTGGGGCCCACCACCCCAGGAGAGGGAGCAGCCCACTCTTCACCAGCCTTGGACACACAGAGCCCTGTCCAGGAAGTGATTTTGGTTTCCCTGCTTCCTCCCCAGACAGGCCTGGTGCCTGTGGCTAGATGAGGGAAGCCTTCTGCCCCTTCTCAGTGCAAGCCTGACAGACCCAGCCCTGCTGCAGCCATGGGCACTAGGGACCCTGGGGGCTGCCTAGCACAGCCAACCAGTGTGGGGGGCTTATGAATATGCAGATAGAGGCCAGAGCTGGTTGGCTGCCCCCCTGCCATGTCCCACCCCTACTCCAACTCATGACCAGAAAAGCCAGCCAAGTGAGGACCTTCCTGAAATGGCCATCTCTCCAGTCCTTATCCAAAGACCCACAGAGCCCCTTGAACATTTGGGGACTAAATTACCCAGCGTCTTCCATTGTGCTGGCCTCCAGTGGGGAGCTCTTGACTGCTACTTCCAAATTCCCCAGTGAAGCAGCTCCAAAGTGAACATCTTTCACCCTGCATCCTCCTGAGGACACTGAAATCAGCCCAGCATCAAAATATGGCACCTCAGCTCTGCAGGAAGGAGAGGCTGAGTGGCTTGTCCCTGCCGCAGAGGTCCAAACACTGGTGGTGAGGTGTTTGCTGGGCCCGAAGCCCTCATTTCTGGCAGAGCTGGGGAAAACTCACTGGTCAAATCACCAGCACTTGAACATCACTTGCATTCTGCCACCTCCTTCAATTTGGGAGGTGGATTGACTGTTGTAAAATGACAATCAATGAACTACAGCTCAACTGAATATGGGTAAGTCCTCAAAACATAACGTTGAGTGGGAGAGGAAGGTCACAGAATGATACAGGCGCTGTGATTCCACTTATGTTACGTTTAGAAATAGGCCAAACAATGTCTAGAATTTCAATGAATGTTCACCTATCTATTACTTTTAATTACAACTGAATGGCGACAGAGACAGATAGATGGAATCTAAGTACCATTAGTAATAATACAAAGAGTATAGCCTCTATTAAAAGGAGCCCACTCAAGTTAGGCTATAGCCCCATCTACCATCTGATCAATAATATTCAAAAATATATAAGCAAGGGGGTAAGTGACTTCAGACCACACATATCGGGAACTTTCAGGTAAGGGTAAAGAATGCTGTATCATTTAAGGTGAGCTGCCACAGTGTGGTGTTTTTTCATTAACTGAGCCATTTATTCTTCCTAGAAACAAAGTTTTTTCTTAGATAATTTGAAAGTACATAAATCTTTTCCTCAGTTTTAAAAATAGGCAAAACTGAGCAGTTCAGGACACATGCATATTAATGCTACAATGAAAGTGAGGGGATGGTTAATGTTGGATTGGCCAAAAAAGTTAGTTTTTTCCATACGATGGCTCTAGTAGCACTTAGTTGGCTTTAACTTCATTTGAAACAATTTCATTAGAATGTACTGTGATATTGGTCATATCAGTGTGCATTTTAAAAAAATTACCAAAATTGGTGAATTTTGGGGTAGCCATTTTAATATTGAAGATGGAAGAAACAATGTTTTCAGCATATTATGCTTTATTATTTCGAGAAAGATAAAAACAACCGTGTGCAGTATATGGAGAAGGTGCTGTGACTGATTGAATGTTTCAAAAGTAGTTTGTGAAGTTTCTCAGTATTATTGACATTTTGGCCATATGATTCTTTACTTTGGGGCTGTCTTATGCATTGGAAGATGTTTAGCAGCAGCCCTGGCCTCTGCTTCCTAGAAGCCAATAGTGGGAGATAGCCAACATATTCAGAATATCCAAATCAATAAAGTTATTGGTGAAAATGAAAAATGTGTCCTTTATTTTACGGAAAAATACTAAATGGACTTTCTGGCCAACTCAATACATAATTCAGTGTAGCAGCGGTTAACTTTGGAGGATCCACAAGGAGGGCCACACAGGGCTCATTCATTCCATAGCTGGCTGTTGAGTGTGGGCATTCCTTTTATTATTTTTCTTTAAACCATACAAATGTATTTATACATTTTTAAATATATATATATTTTACAATAAAATTTAAAAAAATTCTCCTTTGCACTGTGCCACAACTTACATTCATAAACTCCTGTCCCAATAAACAATGCTGTGCCCTGGGTGGCTCTAAATACAGAAGAGGGTGGAAGTCTATTGGGTTGCACCTTGGACTCCACAGAAGCTCATACGCGAATCTCAGGGAAATCAATTTAACCTTTATCCTTTGAGAGGGACTTTGCATGCTACTGTGCATGTGTGTGGGGGGGGTATCTATGACTGCAACATCTAAAGCTAACCTGGGTGATCACTGAAATTCCAGGATAAATGCTTTGCCACATCATTCAGGCTGAGATAAGAATCTAGAAAATTATTTAAAACTGGAAAAATTAAGTAGCCATCCAAAAAATATTAATAGCAACACCGGCAAGGGATTGCCACTAGTCCTAAATACTGTTGCTGGATTCTTTAGCTGCATCCAGCGCTATTGTAAGCATGGCAGTACTTAGCTATTCCACTTGTATTTACTGAGTACCTACAGCGTACTAGGCACTATGCTCTGTACCGAGGATCCAGGAAAATACAGGCATAGCTTGGAGAAGTTCTGGGTTCGGTTCCAGATCACTGCAATAAAGTGGGTTGTAATCTTTTTGCTGGTGGACGGTCTTGCCTTTAACTTGTAAAAAAAAAAAAAGTAACATCTGTAAACTACAAGAAAATGAAGTGCAATAAAATGAAGTATGCCTGAGAGAATCATCTCTCCTGCTACTCTGCCCAGTAGAGGTAGATAGAGAGGTAAGTGGGGCATTACAAAGCAATGTAGAGATAAAGACAAATGAAGTACAGAAAAGTTATGTTAACTCTATCCAAAGGGATTCAAAAGCACTTTCAGGGTGTCGAACCTTTTGGCATCTCTGGGCCACACTGAAAGAAGAAGAGTTGCCTTGAGCCACACATTAAATACACTGCAACATGTAATCATTAAAAAAAAAAATCGTAATATTTTAAGTAACTTTGAGTTTGTGTGGGGCTGCATTCACAGCCATCGTGGGCCACTTGCAACCTCCAGGCTGCAGGTCGGGCACCCCTGTGAGTTTAGAGGATTAGAAGTCCCCAGGTAACTAAGGGTTGGGAACAACTCGCCCAGGCATTTTGAAGGCGTGAGGAGCACTTTGGGGCCATGCTGGGTAGTGTGGAGCTCAGCACCTACCTTCTCAGCATTGTGAGAAGGATCACAGTGTAGCCGGAGGCCAGGTGCCAGGTCAAGTTGAGGAATTTGGACTTTATCCTACTACCAGGGAGAAGCAATTGAAAGAATTTGAGCAGGGCGTGACAGGATTAGACTTGCATTGCAGAAGGAACTTTGACACGGGTAGGGAGGATAGAGAAGTGAGCGGAGGACCAGAACAGATTAGGAAGCTTAAAAAATAATCCAGCTGAAGGAAGCTGAGGACCTGATCTGGGACAGCAGCAGGGCAAGGATGTTCTCTCTATTTCTAGTTAGGGCTTTGGCCCAACCCTCCAGAATTGCAGTGGAAATGCTTTCAGAGACCAGGTGAGATGGCTCACCTAAAGAAACCAATACGAGAAGCAACCAAGTGGCTCACTCCTTCATTCATTCATTCTTCATTCAGCCAAAAGCCTATAGAAAACCTTTTCTATTAGGAAGGTGAATTGGGAAACTAAAGAAGGAAAGGGGGTGCCACGTGCTTTCACTATGAAGGTAGAGGCAGAATGGTTTGCCCCAAACTGGGAGGCCCACATGCAGCCCACAAATACTGCACACCTAACCAATGCCAATCTCTGTTTTAAGTGCTGGTGACACCGCACTGAACAAGACAAAGTCCCTCATCTCACGGAATTTACATATTCTAGGAGTAGAATGACAAATGAAGAGCCCCCAAAATGCACAGGATATGTGAGGATCAGTTTAGCTTGGCTGGAGAGACTTTGGGTAGGGAGTAGGGAAAATTAGATGTCGTCGCCCAAGTGTCACCTGCCTAAGGCCAAACAAGTGTGACATCAGGCAAGCGAGTCACCAAGGTCCGAGTTCAAAGTCCGTGCCCGCCTGCGGCTCTTTTCCGGTTGTGCAGAGTAGAAATGGCGTGGTGCCCCGGGCTCACAGGAGAGAAGAGCGCCAAGCTCTGAGCCAGCTCCGCGGAAGAGTGGCGGCGTGGGGTGCAGAACCCTGGGACAACCTGTTTGCCGGACAGTCGTAGGCACCCTCGGGAGGGCTGGCCCAGGCCCAGGCCCGCAGGCAGTGAAGCAGGCTTCCGAGTCACCCCCCAGCTGGGGGTTCACTCGCACGCACATCTGGGAGGAGGCGGGGGTGCTCCTTACGGCCTGTTGGTTCCCCCAGCTCGCCAGTGGTTCGTCCCGAACACCCCTCCCCGTGCGGCGGGTGCCGCGGCCCGCCCCACTTCCGGTTATGCTGGGGCCCTATATCCGGTGTCCGCCCGCCCTCGGTTCCGCCGCCACAGCCGCTGCCGCGATGCTGTCCCGGTCCCGCTGCGTGTCCCGGGCATTCAGCCGCTCGCTGTCCGCCTTCCAGAAGGTACGGTTTGGCCGGGCCGGGGCCGCGGTCGCGGCGGGTGAGAAACCCGCCGGTGGGCAGACGGGCTGCTTGGGGGCAGAGGCGCGGTGCGCCGGCCAGGCCGGGCACCAAGGGCACTGGGACGCAGAGGCCGCGGGCTGGGTGGCCGAGGGCCGCTGTTGCCCCCGAGGCCTTCTTGTGGAGCCCAGCGGCCCCTCGCCTTCCCGAGGCAGCCGACGCACCGTCCCCTGCTGTACCCCACCCTCCGCACCGGGGCTGAGGAGACGCCTAGAGCCGTGCCCACCCCGACACGAGGCTCAGAGTTTGGGAGGAGGCGCCGTGGGTCCCCCCGACGGTATCCGGGGACCTGTTCCTTCTCCTCTGTTAAAGTCAGTGGGTATTCACTCCCGTTGGAAAGTTGAGATGCTCGACAGGCCCCGTATGCTGAGTCTGAGAGTCGAGGTTGCTGCATTTACTTTTTGGAGTCAGGAGCTTCACCTGCCACCAGCACCTGGACAGCTTTGGGTCTTTAAGAGAAAAAGCTGTTTCTTCCCTTCTTTCGTCTTGGGTGACGTCGGTAATGTCTTCTTTCTCAACAGGGGAACTGCCCTCTAGGGAGACGTTCCCTGCCTGGTAAGTTCTGCCTTTGCCGTCATCTAAAATGCTCTCCTCCTGGGCAGAGTATGAGAAGAAATCAGGACACCTGTGTTTCTCCGTGTGATGCTTAGAAACATAGGCAAGAAACAAGAGGCTATTTAGTAATAGTAGCTATCATTTATTTGTTTAGTACATAGTTACTAAGTTTCTACTGTATCCATGTCCAGGGATACAGCAATGGGAAATTCTTGTCCTCCTGGAGCTTACAGTCTAGTGGAAAACACAAAATGTAAATTACTACACAAATGAACCATCCCAGATTTTTGTTAAATGTTGAGAAGAAAGCAAAGGAAGGTGGACAGCAGAGTCTTCTGTTAAATGTCATTAAACCTGTGCAGTGAAGAGCAGGAAGAGGAAAGGGAAGAGCATGTACAAAGTCTCTGAGAAAGGAAGGAACTTAGCAGTGTTTTGTCCCAGTAATTTCATATATGCCCGGAGTATTTGTGGAATAAGTTGATCTTATTGTGGGCTTTCTGTGTGCCAAGCAGTGTTCCGAGTGCTTTCCTTGCATTTTTAAGTTAATCATTAAGAAACAGCAGTAGAAGTATTCTGTTTTACAAATGCAGAACCCAAGGCTAAGAGAGGTTAAGTGCCTTGACCAAGGTCACTCGGCCAAGTATTGGTCAAGCCAGGTCTACCTGACTCCTCAGCCTGACTCCTGTACTCAATGGATAATTAATTTATTGAGTTCTCACTACATGACAGGCACTGTGCTAGGTGACAGAAACAGAGATGGCCTCTCTCTACCCTCAAGAATCTTATGTGCTAGCTGGAGAAACAGTAGATATATTTGTATCCTTACGTAGGGATGTACTTACATTGTGATTACTGTGAAGGAGAAGTGCGGAGTGTCATGAGAGGGTGGGATGATGTAGACCAGCTGGGGAACGTGGAGGGTGCGGTGGGCTGTCCCTTAGGGCTTCTGCGAAGAAGTAACATTGAAGCCAAGCGTTGAAGAGTACAGAGGAGTTATCCAAGAGTGATGTTTCGGGCAAAATGAATTGCTCATGCAAAGGTTTTCAGGCTGGAAGTGACTTGACTGGTCATAGAAATGGGAAGGAAGCTGGCTGGCTGGAAACTGCGTTGCGCTTGGGGTTTGCATAGTGGCTCAGGTTTCACCTTGGGCTAGTGACTTAACCTGTGGAAGTCATATTCATATATGAAATGGGAATAATGGCAGATGGCTGTTCCACTTCAGGGAGTGGTGAGGCACAAAAATCAAAGTCAGGTCATTATGTGAAAGCTTTTTATAAACTCTAAAAGACAGTACAAATGACACTTATTGTAGGATGAACTCTAAATTGGACTTGGGGGTCTAAAAATCACCATGGGCTTGGCTGTTCTAGGTCAAAGGCATGTTATACTTGGGTGCTGTAGAGTCATTGGCTGCTGGACATAGAGGGGACTTGACTCTTGAACCCTGGGGATGTTTGTGGGGAGGTGGACACAAGAGAGAGCTGTCTCCCATTTGTTGTCTTCCTGAGCCTCTGGTTCAGAAAGGGTAGTTAATAGATTGGAAAAATGGAAGATCATATTCAGGTGAGGCAGCTGTAGTAATTAGTTTTTAGTTGGGAAGTGCAATTATCTGTGATAAGGATGGTGAAGGCAGAAAGGGACTCCCATCTGCTGAGTATTACCGGACTAGAAGACGTCAGGGAGACAGTAAACTGAAGGGAGGGATAATTATTTGCTCAGTCTTAGGACAAGCTGGAGACCCGGGGCTTAAAGTCGTCCAGTCTTTGCTGCTAGTGTTTAGGCAGTGAGACTTCCAGCCTGGTCCATTTTAAGTAGCCAGGGAAACAGACCCAGATCAAACATTCCCACTGCCTCTCAGATAAGGCTGTGTGTAATTATAGGATAAGCTAATATGTGTCTTTCTCAAGTTTCAGTGTATTTGAAGACTTTGGGAGTAGAGACATTTTATTAGGAAAACATTAGGGATAATGAAAATTTATTAATTTTAAGGTAAATACGATAAAACTACTTAGAATTCTCCCTTTCCTCCGCAACCACATACCCACTTAACCCCACACACCCCTTTGCTTTCTGCCATAATGGTTACTTTGGTGGAAAATTTTAAGAAGCAGGACTCTGTGATAAAGGTTATATTGTTGCCTGTAGTTGATCCTGCTCTATCTCAGAGTTAGGGGGCCAACAGACTTTTCCATTCCCAACAGGTATCCTGTATAAGATAAGAATTGTTGGTTAAGAGTTGTTTTGTTTCTTGCAGGGGTCTCCTTATGTCAGGGACCAGGTTACCCTGACAGCAGGAAGATTGTGTAAGTATCACTGGGAAGTACAGTTATGTAGCCATGGGGTATTTAAGATGCCAGTTCTAAATTTGACCATTTGCTTTATTCACTGGCTTCCAGGGCTAGAAACCTAGGTGGTTATGTTGAGTCCCTAGACCTAACCTTGATGTTAATTTATGACGTGTGATGTACCTTGAGCTTCAGCCCCATGTCAAGTGCTGGACCAGGAGTGTTCCTGTCCTAAGGTGTTTAGATTATAATGAAAGTGAAGTTGAAACCCTCTTTTTATGATTAATAGGTATAGAAGGGTGCTCCTAAATAGTTTTCTGGTTGGATACACGTGCAGCTGAAGGGCTGGAGGTTACATTTATTGTGGAGATTGAGAGCATCCTCTTGATAGCATAGTTACTGATTTTAGAAAGAGTAAAAGCAAAGGGCTAGTCGATTGAGTCCTGGGACTTTGACTAGTTTGGAGGGAATGCTATTATTACATAATGCAAAGTTTGGAGAAAGGCCACCCATGTGTGTTTCAGATTAACTTCTGCTTATGAATATTGCTTAATGCTACTTTGCCTTCCAAGTATTTTCAATGTGGTGGTAAGAGGATGCTCTCTAGTTACCTAGTAAGCAACTATCAAGCTATTTTCCCTGCATGGAAAATCTTCACAATGAAGGGTCAGCAAGTTAATTCCTTCACATTGCTTCAGTGTGGGTTTTTGTTTGTTTGTTTGTTTGTTTGTTTTTTTAAGAAGATGATGCACTCAGTACTAGAAGTATGAATTCCTGTGTTATTTTTAGAGGGTGATTTGGCATTCGTAAGTCTTTGAACTGTGTAAACCTTTTGATCCAGCAATTCCATTTCTAGGAATCTGTACTGAAAAAGCCCTGGTATACCCAAATTTCTCTCAAAATGGCCAGACAACAGGGACTGGTTAAGTTATACCATGTTAACACGTTCACACTACGATAAGTGGAAGAAAAGCAGGTTATAAAATGATTTCATTTTCTATGGACTGGTATAATCCCATTTTAAATGTTCTTTTTGCTATTTCCAGTATTCTTCAGTGAACATCTAATATTTTGGTAATGGAAAAAATTATTTAGAGAGATTTAAAACGTGATACACCTGCAATTTGAATGAAAATTGGAACAACAACAAATCTCCATGCAATAAATACAACAAATAACTATTTGAAAGTAAATTATTTTTTAAAATCCTAACTTTGAGGAGATTACACATTAGATCAGACTCTAATAACTTTTTGAGTTGTGTATTTTTTTCTGTGAATAAGATCTCCACTTTATTTTTAAAAATTATTGTACAACTATTTTTGGCTTTCTGTTTTTATTTAATAGATTATAAATTATATGATCCAAAAGTAGAAAGTGTCTGTGAGAGGAGACTGTGTCCTCCCGCACCGCCGAGCCCCTCTTCCCAGAGACAGCGCAGCAGGGCCTCGAACGCCCTGCAGAGCAGTCCCTGCGCGTGCGGCGGTGCCTGCCCCTGCCCGTGTACACTTGGTGTTCTGTATTTTTTATAACATACATTTTTCCTTGATTCTACATAGAACTTACAGTTATTTTGACATTAAAGGTAAAAATACCAAAAGGCAACTTAAATCTGTTTTACTTTTCTACCATAAAGGTGCTTGGTATAGAATATTCAAGAAGCCCTGAAATGTAGATAGTGAAAGTCCCCATCACTCTCTCCAGAGGTAACCGCTGTTAATATTTTCCTCGATACAAAGTGTTATTCTCTGGTTTACATTATTTAAAGTTAGTGCCATATCAGAAAATACCTTGGTCTTTTGAAATTCCTTTTTAATGAGTCCAGAATGCACTAGGATATACCATATGAGGGATTTTTTTTTTTGGGGGGTGCATAATACCTGTTTTACTTTTGAGCTAACTGCCTCATCTAGCTTACTTATTTAAATTTGCAATCCTACGGACAGAAATTCCATTGTATGTGGCACAATGGCATGTATCCTGCACAAAGGCATGCAATTTATCTTACTCGGATTTAGTTAAGAAAAAAAACATAATCGGAGAGTTAAGTGCTTTTGGTGAGTGTGCAAAGGACCAAAATGCTTATCTTTTTCTTCAAAGAACCAACTATCAGACTTTTTTTGTGAGAGCTGGCATTTCACTGCAGAATAGGGCCCTGGATGTACACAGCGAGCTCCTCGCTTACAGCACGCAAGTCGTCCAGGCTCCTCCCGAGACCTGCTGGTCAGCATCTTTCGGCACAGGGCCTGGTGAAGTTCCCTCAGGGGACACTGATGGGCACCCCGGTCAAGAATCACTGATTTAAAGGGAAGGTGATCCATGGTGCCTGAAATGTGACTGGTTCACTTGCTAAAGGAGTTTACTTTTATGTTTCTTTTATAGCGTTAACAATAGTATTGTCTCCAGCATTCGCTTCTTCAGAACTACAGCTGTATGCAGTAAGTACCTGCCTTCAGCTCTGCCTTCTTGGGAATGGAGTTTTAATGGGAAGAGCAACAATTGTCTGAATTTAATTAAAGAAAAAAAATTTAAGGAAAAAGAATGTGGGTTGTGTGTGATTTTTTCTTTTTTGCTGTTTTCCTAGAGGATGATGTGATTACAGTCAAAACCCCAGCGTTTGCAGAATCTGTCACAGAAGGGGATGTCAGGTGGGAGAAAGGTAAGATTAGTGCCCTCTCACTTCCTAAGTATGTTCTAAAAGTCCCCTCGTGCAACCGCTCCCCACCCCCATGACAGTCAGTGGAACCTTTGGCTCCACCCATTTCTTTACATGCATCGTACTCTCTGCTGACCCTGTAGGAAAAGGGCCTTTTACCTGCCAAAGGGGATTTTGTGGCTACCTGGAGGCCCCCCTGACAGGTAGCCTTTGACTATCTTTTCAGCTGTTGGAGACACAGTTGCAGAAGATGAAGTGGTCTGTGAGATTGAAACTGACAAGGTAGGCTTGTCCTATATTAGTGCCGATTTTTTAGGGTCTCCTCTTGGTTTCTTAACCTAATGAAAGAAACAGGGACCTAATTATTGTTTAAAGATAATTTTTAACTGGCTCTAAACATAGTTGTAGTAGTGTTGGAATAGCTCACTAAAAATTTTAAAAGTTTAATTTTAGATTGTTCTAGGTCAGTAATTTTCAACTTTTTTCATCTCATAGCATACTTAAACTAATTACTAAAATTCAGTGACACACCAAAAAATATACTTTTGGCTGATCTGACAAAATAGGTATAATTTTGATTCATTCACACTGAATGAATGGCTATGGCTGTGTTGGCTCTTGTCATTTTTTTTACCTGACAGTCTAAGGAAAAAGAGATCAGTGCCCCTGACTCTGAATGTTTTAAAAATTCTTGCAGCTCACTGATTGAAAATTGCATTTCTAGGTGTAAGTACTATATACTTTAGTAGTAGTTTTGTAGCTCTGCGAGCCCATGGGTGTGCACAGTTTGTTGCCAGGTTTTCAAGTATTGCCTTGGAAACTCATGAACTGAATGTTTTAATGTTTCTGAGAAAGGACAGAAAGGGTGAATCTTCACAATAGCATTGACTTGTCATACTCTTATTCTGAAAGTGTGGCCTTGGCTTTTCTATATGCACAGTCTTATATATCTGTGTTGCAACTCTGTGACTCATATTTCAGATTCTGTACAATTAATTTTCTAATGCTGAGTAAAAATTTGGACTCTTTCTCTATCTGTCTTTTCCAGACGTCGGTGCAGGTTCCATCACCGGCAAACGGTGTTATTGAAGCTCTTTTGGTACCCGATGGGGGAAAAGTAGAAGGAGGCACTCCTCTTTTTACACTCAGGAAAACTGGCGGTAAAGAAATTTTCCTGGTTGTTGAGGTCTTCAGTGCTGCTCCTTGGGGTTGGGACCGGGCATAATGCGCTAATTAATTCCTTGGTACCTCAGAGACAATTTGGCATTCCGCCTCCCTGTAGTTGAATGAGAGGGGCAATACTTACATAATGTGGACTTTAAATGTCAAGTTCTAGAAGAAAAGGGTATTAAAATAAACCTCACAATACTGTTCTTTCCATGTATGTTTCTTATGCTAGACCTTTTTTTGAAGATATGATAGAAGTCAAGAAGATTCTAAAGACAGCAATTTTTTTTTTCTCCCTAACCTTGGCATCAGAATCACATGAAGGATTTAAAAATAATACAAATGCCTAGACTTTATGGTCCAGGGATCCTAATACATTAAATCTGGGGTTACAAGATCTTGGTTGTCTATCATAGTTTTGTGCACACGTGCATGTGTGTGTTTTAATACTCTCCAAGTGATCCTGATACATAGCTGGGGCTGAGAGCCACTGTTTTAAAGTGAGAAGCAGCAGTATTTCATAGTGTCTATTATGGAGAATTTAGTGTAGTGTTTTTATATCTGTTCTCATTAAATTTGTAGGGAGGGTTGATATTTCTCTTGGGAAGAAATGAGAAGTAAGGAAATTAATCTGTACTGGACCTTATACTTAATATTAGAGAATAAGAAAAAAATAAGTTTTTCTGATTCTCAGCTAAATGCTGTAACTACTAAAGTTTATTTCTTTTCATTGTTAAAATATATGTAAGAGAGATGGTAGATAGCATCATCGAGATTGTTCAGGGCAGTACAGAAACCCAGAATGGAAAGAATATGCAGTAGAAGGCTAGGGAAGAAGATTGATTCTTCAGTTGAAGAATTTCATTTTCTGATCATTTATTCCTTTAAAAGTTCTAATTTAAATATAAAACCAGATACAATGTCCAGATGGGAAAAATCAAAATAAACATCTAGTTTAATCATGTGAGTTTAGTAGGTGACCACCTCATTGGTTTATGAGAGTTGTCCTAGATGAAATGCTTTGAACTCTAAGACTAAAGGAGCCCTTAATTATTTACCAGGGTGTCCAACCTGCGGCCTGCAGGCCGCACATGACTCAGGATGGCTGTGACTCTGGCCCAGCACAAAAATCATAAAGTTAACTTAAAACACTATGAGAATTTTTTTTGTGATTACATGTTGCAGTGTATTTAATGTGTGGCCCAAGAGAACTCATCTTCCTCTTCCAGTATGGCCCAGAGATACCAAAAGTTTGGACAGCCCTGAACCTTTGCTTTTTAATAGCTAAGAATATTCTTTTGCACGTGATGTTAAAATAGAAGATGAGACTGTCAGTATTACCTTAACTAGGAATGTTATTTTTATGTATGAATTTTGAATGTCTTAAATTGCCTAGGTTTCTTTTGCTTAGAAGTTTACATTTCTGTGGGCTTAGTAGGTGCTTTGAAAGTACTTGCTGAATTCGGTGATCAGTTAGGTATTTGTGAAATTAGAAAGGCAGCTGAATTCAGGTAATCTGATGTAGGACATCTGGGAGCCCTGGGGAATAGAAGAATGGAGCCTTATGTCATTGTGTCTCATAATGCCTTGCATATATAGCAGATAGCCGGGAAGCATTTGTTAATTGATTGGAGATAGAGCTTTTGCTACTAAATTCTGCTTTGTGTCTGTGATGTGTCCATTCCAGACAGTGCCAGTGGCACCTATTTTTCTCGTTTTCCAGCTGCTCCTGCTAAGGCCGCGCCAGCCGAAGCCCCCGCTGCTGCAGCCCCAAAGGCCGAACCTGTAGCCTCAGCGGTTCCCCCTCCCCCTGCAGCATCCATACCCACTCAGATGCCGCCGGTGCCCTCGCCCTTACAGCCTCCTGCCAGCAAACCGGGTAAGCCTCCCTCCTCTGTGATTTCCTGTGGGAGAAGAGCAGTCTCGTCTAATACCATGTTTCCTCCCAGGGCAAGGTCTGAGACTAACTGTGGTTCTGAGCAGGCTCTTTTGGCTGCTTTATAGAAAGAACTGTAGCCTTTGTATCAGAACACCAGGGTTTGCATCCCAGCTTTGTTTATAGTTTTGTGACTTTTGGCTAGTTACTTAACTACTCTGAGCAGATTGTTCATTTGTTAAGTGGGAATGGTACTCATATACCTCAGAATATCTTGACGATTAAGTGACAGTACAGAATGACAACACTGGCACATACTCAGTACATGGTTCTCTCATTTTTGATGCAGCTGTACCCCCCCGCCTTCATTTTCAGTGTCTGCAATAAAACCCACTGCTGCTCGTCCGGTAGCCGAGCCAGGAGCTGGTAAAGGTCTGCGTTCAGAACATAGGGTAAGCCTCTGAGAACCGCTTCCAGGAGGCAGGCAGAGGGGCAGTGTTGAGATCAGTGGAGTGTGGGTATGGTAGTGCCAACCTTTGCATGACTGGCTGCTTATTCTCTTGACCTTGACAAAGAAACTGAGTTTGGGAAGTGATTTGTTTATAGTCACGAACTGTCAAGTGATAGGACTAGGACCTGAGTGAACACTTGTCCAGTGGTTTTTCCCAGTATGTTATGCTACCACTGAAACGTCTTGGGTGAGTAAATATTTGCAGGGATGCTAGTTAGTATCGTGGCAGGGAGAAGGATGCATTAACATACTTCAGAGAGGTGGTTTAGTGAGCTCTATTCCTATACTTCCGGGATACCTAGCTGAGGACTACACAGTAGCAGTGTCTGTCAGGGGCAGACACAAAACCTGAAGGAAGTTATGGTCAAGAGTGTGGGTTCCTCTGCCTGAGAATACTGCAGCCTCAAAAGTTTATTGCTTCTGAGTTTCCATTCCACACATAGCTATTCTCATGCAAGTCTTTCAACATTAGAAATTGCCTTTTCTGTAAGTGATCCCTGAGTTGACTAGCCCTATACCACACTCTTCCTTTTCATAAACTGGTTTGGTTTTTAAATCAAACCATTTCCTGGGTCGTCGTTCTTGGTCAAACTTCAAGCATGTCTGGAGCAAGGACACAGGAAAGAGGAAGCGTGGGGTTCTTGTTGTACTAAGATAATAGTCCTGACCATCCAGTCCTGGCAAGTGGGTGCTCCCTCGGACTAAACGAGCAGTGCTTGATCCAAAGAGACCCAAGTCGTCAATACTTGTTCTACTTTGACTTTCAGGAGAAAATGAACAGGATGCGGCAACGCATTGCTCAGCGTCTGAAGGAAGCCCAAAACACATGTGCAATGCTGACAACTTTCAATGAAATTGACATGAGGTGAGAGCTCTCTTCCTGTTATTCCCTTCCTCTCTTCCTAATTGTCACCTGAGGGCATGCTTATTGATTTTAGAGAGGGGGTGAGGGAGGGAAAGAAACATTAATGCGAGAGAAACATCAGTTTCTCTGTCTGGCTGCCTCTTGTACACACCCTAACTGGGGACTGAACCCACAACCTAAGTATGTATCCTGACCAGGAATCAAACCTGGGACCTTTCAGTTTATGGGACGACATGCCAACCGATTGAGCCACACAGGCCAGGGCCATACCCTCTTTCTTGGAGAACACTTGGACTTGCCCCAGTCGTCGCCTAGTGCCGATTACAAAATTAACAGGGAAAAGTTACTTACTGCTTTGTATTGCTTGTTGATTTAAACGAAGTGACCCACTGGTTCATTCTCTCATAGACTGTTAATACTATATGTGTCCCCTCTGTGACTTAAAAAGCTCAGCCTTTTAGACTTCCATACCTGAATCTTGTGATTTCTGATAAATGAGGTGGTATAGCCTTCAACTCTGATGACCAGTGTTGAGTTGCCAAGTAGAGATAGGGCAACGAGGCCGCCAGGGCTCAATGCCGAGGCCTACCCCTTGGGACGGAGGACCGCTGGCTGATGCCCAGAGCCAGGGCACTCCACCCTGCTGCTTTCTCACAGTCACTGCACACTCCTGAGAGACTCAGGATTGTGTGGGTGGAAAGGTGTAGGCTTGTATTACCGTTCCTCTTCCCCAGCTTTAATAATGAAATAGAAAACAAGTTTTGTTTTTAAAGGAAACCTCAGAAATTAACAAAAGGGACTAATACAGTACAGTGGATCTTCGAATAGTGTTGTTTCATTCAACATGGTTTTGTTATAATGTTAATGAGGTGGCAGAGAAACTTAACTTTTGTTTATGTTAAGTAGCCTGTGGTCAAATTGGTTTCATTATATGTTGTTTCACTTAAAGTTGGAAAACCTGTCAACAACACTAAGTGAGAACTTATGTATACTCATTTCTGTAGTAAGCTCATTGCTGACTCCTCTGTTTTCTTCAAGGTTTTGACGTTTACAAGTACCAGCACTCTAGGGAAGAGAATGTAGTTAAATTTAACGTTTTTTTAGCGCTTACTGTGTACAAGATACTAAGTGTATTCGAGGAGGATACAAAGATGAGCAAAAAAGAGCCCCTGCCCTTCCAGGGTTTACTGTCTCGTGCAGATTGGCACAAAGTGAAATCTAGAAAAGTAAACATCAGAGGGGCGCAAAGAGTGCGAAGTGGAAAAGAATGGTGGCATTTGTTTTTGAGGTGGGGGCAGAGACAGGGAGGGTAGGTCAGGAGAGGCTTCCTGAAGGAGAGAGAACAGCATTTTGACAGAAGTAACAGGGAGAAAGGTCATTCCAGACGATGTTTACAATGTGGACTTGACAGAGGAAGGTACAAGACACGTTTGAGAAATCTGCTGTGAGGGTCATGTGTGGGAAGGGATGGAATAACAGGGGTAAAAGTGTATATTTAATTCAGGGGTGAATCATCGAGTCTTTAGGCCATTTGTTTCTTTTGGTCCTCTGTGTTTAGCCTGCTAATCTACTTTTAATTAGGGAAATCTGTTTTCCTTTGGAAGGGATCTGAAAAGTATAAGAAGGGACTGATTTTTGACAGTGTGTGATGGCATTCACAGAGGAGGGCTCTGTGGCCTATTTCACTAGATGTTATCCGTGCTGTTGTGAAGCTTCCTAAAAAGATTGTATCTCACTCAAGCCAGAGTTTTCTCTCCCGGCCATAGGATGTAGGGAAGAACCTTGACTAATGAATCACAGCGTCTGCAGCTTAGGTTTCAATGCATTAGGGCCAAATTGTGCACAAATTGAATTGGACTTTGAAATTCTACCCAGTATCTTAAGACAAAACATGTAAATATTTGTGGCCTTGAAAAAGATGCAGTTGGCTTTAACAGCTTTGATTGGACGATAGGAGCAAAAGTTGGATCTCCTTTTAGCAGCTAATTGAGGTGTCACATAATGATGGCCGGGGCCTTGCTGCAATCAGTAATCTGGTTTAGATCGAATGCCCTTTGGGTCTCGTGCTGATCAGCTAACCCATAGGGGCCTTTCTGAGAAACCTTCTCCGCTCCCTGTTGTCCCAGCCTCCGCCTCCGAGGGCAGAGCTCTGAAATAGAAACTCCTTAATGACCCGACAATAGCATTGGGGCAGGTTTGAGAGCAGAGATGTTTATCACTGCTCTTTCCCACTTCTGCAGCTCTTGTGTCTTGGGAACCAGTAATGTCTTTAGGGTGGTAATCCTAGCACTAAATAAGGTTAGACTCAGGAAAACAAACATTTAAACTCAATCATTCCCCCTAGGAAAACTTCCTTTTCAAGAAACAAAGGTCTGAAAGGGAGAGTTAAAGTTGTATCATCTTATCTTTCATGCTAATGTCGAATTAGATCATTATAGGGAGAAAGGGAGAACTGAGCATTTGGGCCCACGATAAAGTTAAATTCGATTTCTATCATAGAACTCTGCTCCAATAAATATTTAGGTTTCTTCCGCAAAATGATGGGAAAGCCATTTCCCACGGACTCTGCAACAGTGCATCTGTGGTGTGTCTGTGGGGAAGCTGGTCCTGAAGGAACAAAGGCCATTCGTGGTGCAGAGGTCTCTCAGGAGGCGCTGCTGCTCGTGCCCTGACAGCTTAGGGTCACACACAGCCACTCAGCTGAACACCCAGGAAACATGTCCATTCAGCTAATCTTTCGAGCAAGAGTTGTGTCTCTATTACATATATTTGTATCTTGGTGCCTAGCACTGACCCTCATATGTAGTGGGGCACCTGTTTGAAGGAAGTGGATGGAACTACCGACTCTGAGGAGGCGAAGAAGGCATCTGCTACTGACTTTCCCATCCGCCCAGGAGAACACGGGGGTTATACCTGCCGTGTATGGCTGCTTTGGCTTACATGGAGCCCGTGCACCTGTGGAGTGTTTTGGGAGCGGGTTTTGTTTTCACTACTTAGGAGATAGACATGTCGCTAGGAGATAGACATGTCGTAATCAGGTTTGGTGGTTTTTTGAAAATAATTATAATAAATAAAAAGAATATTGCCTATTTTGTGGACTTTACGCTTTAAAAAGATTTTTTTCAGGGTAGATAGCTCATGATTTTAGTGTAGCTGAAAATCACTTTACCAGGGCAAGGGTGTTGGTATGCTGTTGTGATCTCTTGTTCATGTTATCTGCCACTGAAATCTGATTCTTGGAGCATGAAGGAGCCTGTGCAGGGCTCGGCCCACCTGAAAGATAGATTGGACCTGATCCCTTGGTATCCGGGTTTATTTGGTAAAGGAACAAGGAGATTATTGTGTTGACCTCTAGTGGACTATTTCAAAACTTGAACTTTACGGTACAGACTAAGGGAAAAAAGCTTACCCAATTGTGTACATGGAGTTAGAAACCAGTATGAAAGTCAAAATCAAGGCTTCCCTTTAGTCAGTCTGTTTTGTAATGTGTTTTTGCAGTAACATCCAGGAAATGCGGGCCCGGCACAAAGATGCTTTTCTGAAGAAACATAACCTCAAATTGGGCTTCATGTCGGCGTTTGTGAAGGCCTCGGCCTTCGCCTTGCAGGAACAGCCCATTGTAAACGCAGGTGGGTGCAGGGCGACCAGCACGGCAGGGCCCTGGGAGGCGCGTGAGCGGATGCAGACCTGCTCCCATGCAGACACGGGCACGGGGGCCCACAGACCAAGACTTTTAATTTCCTACCTGTGCGAACACCAGTGTCTTCCCGGGGATTTCTTCATTCGCCTTCCTGAAATAGTATCGTAATGACTTTGTCCCCACCAGATGGACAGAAGGATTTCCCTTCGTGTGCACAGTTTGGGAGTTCTCAGCCAGCTCAGCTTTGCAGGCTTCTCGTGTCAGGGTGGAAGCTCACAGACTGCGTGGCACTCACCTTCCCAAGGGCTCTGTTATCTGGGGGCCTGACTTCCACACTTGGCATAGGCTCCAGGGTGACCTTTGATTTCTGGTTCATATCAGGGCCTCGCTGGGGGGCCTTGGCCTTGGCTCCTCCTCCATGGACTTAGTGCTCATTTTCCTTTTGTTTTACTCACCTACGTCATTGAAATGTTGACCTAACAAGCAGTTTTCTTTCCTATTGGGACACTTCTCTGTTCTCTAGAAGATTGAAGAGGGGGTATTGACACTTTTGCAACCCTCAGCAGTGCCAGGGTCCCTAAAGATCTAGAAATAGAAGCACTAGTTCCTTCCATCAAGTGATGTGCTCTGAGTAGATAGAAGGGCTGTGTTTGTTTTGCCCATATATGTACCTCTTTGTTTCTTCCATTCTTCTCATGCTCCCTCATTGGCTCTGGTCTTTCTGCCTGACCGTACACATAGGCATTTCGGAGTTCTCTTGGGCTATTTGTCACTTTACATGCTTTCCCTGGGTGTCTTGATCTAACAATACAACACACACTTTCTGTGGAAAAGATTCCCAAGGCTGTATTTTTCATGAGCACTGGACCTAAATTTTCAGATGCTGTTTGCTGTCTCAACAGTACTAAAGCCAGACCACACCACTTTGTCCTGAACCTCCTAGAAAGAGCCGTCCCCCATGCCTTGTCCCCTTTGTTGAGAGTGGGCAGCTAATGGGCAGAGCTGCACCCCCACCCCACATGCTAATTTCCTTTTTGGGGAGCACTTTTTAAACCTAGATGTTCTCAGCTATGGGACAGCTTGTTAACAAGAGCTTAATGTATACATACTGTATGGGAGCCAGTGTTTTGGGCCCTTCTGAGGGCTGCCAAAGACATGCATGGATTCTCCTCTGCGCAGGCCCTTAGAATCATTCAGGGCATTTGGCAGATGTGTACGATTGGTTAGCATGAGAGTAAGAGGGGTTTGCCCCTTGCATTGCAGTGCTTTCCATGCTAAGTGGTCAGCCCACACTATACCAAGCACTGTGGATTTTTACTCTATTAATGCAAATACTACCTCATCAGCCTAGGCCTTATGAGTTGTATGTAATGTGTGTTTTTTTTTCTCGTAGTGATTGACGATACAACCAAAGAGGTGGTGTATAGAGATTATATTGACATCAGTGTTGCGGTGGCGACGCCACGGGTATGTTGGGGCAGGAGTTGGGGGGCTCTGGTCTTAGATTCTCACCTTATTTGTGTGAGGAAGCAGACACCTGGGCACAGATCATGTCTGTAATTACGTCTTTTTAAAAAGGAGTTTGTTGCCCTGGCTGGTGTGGCTCAGTGGATTGAGCACTGGCCTGCAAACCAAAGGGTCACCGGTTCAATTCCCAGTGTAGGGCACATGCCTAGGTTGCAGGCCAGGTCCCCAGTATGGGGTGCACGAGATGCAACCACACATTGATGTTTCTCTCCCTTTCTCCCTCCCTTCTCTTCTCTAAAAATAAATAAATCTTTGGGAGGAAAAAAAAGGAGTTTGTTAAAATAACCTATTTTTGACCATACCAAATTCTTTTAATGTCAAGCCTAAATATTTTAGACTCTGTTAATTACATTGAATAATTAAGATATTCTAGGAAGGGGAGACCATTGACTTGAATCAAGGGAGTATAACTGTGAAGGGTGTTATTAATGTGCAACTGAAAACAGTTTTTTACTTTCATCAGGGTCTGGTGGTTCCCGTCATCAGGAACGTGGAAACTATGAATTATGCAGATATTGAGCGAACTATCAGTGAACTGGGAGAGAAGGTAAAGTAGGACACAGCATGTGGATCAGCTGCTGGGCAGGTCCGGAAAGAGAGCCAGGGAAGGCAGGGCTCACCAGCAAGCAGTGTGCAGGGAGATGGAGCCTCCCCATGTTCCGTCAGGAGCGCCAAGCCTCTCACCTGCAAGGGCTGAAGTGCAGGTGTCTGGCAGAGCTTAGCATGCTCTTGTGAGTGAAGATCTCATCAAGTGAGACCTGCTGGAAGAGAAAAGAACCTGAAGGCATTGTGCCTGTCCTCTCGTGGAGCGCTAGTTACAGGCATCTCGGCTGAGCAACTCCCATGTTAAAGCTAGAACTTGGACTGTTGATGTCAGATATGAACCTTCTGGACTTCTTAGGTGAAGAAAGCTCAGATTACCTTAACATTTCAATTATGAAATCTCTGTTTTTAGGCCCGAAAGAATGAACTCGCCATTGAAGATATGGATGGTGGTACTTTCACCATTAGCAATGGAGGCGTTTTTGGCTCCCTTTTTGGAACACCCATTATCAACCCCCCTCAATCTGCCATCCTGGGAATGCATGCGATCTTTGATAGGCCAGTGGCCGTGGGAGGCAAGGTAAGAACCATCCCCAGGAGCTAAGCGATGAGTGGGAAACCTAACTAAATGCTAATTGTAAGATTCACTATAATTTCAGGCATAAGTGTCATCTCTTCGTTTCTAATTAATAGCTAAGGCACCAATTCTCAAATTGTGTGTGGGTCAGCATCATCTGGGAACTTGTTAGAAGTGCAATTCTTGGGTCCCCTTCCGGATCTGTTGAAGCAGGAACTGCAGATGATTCTGACGCACATTAAAGTTTGAGGATGAGTGCGCTAAGAAGGCCTGCCCCTTGACCCAGGACAGTCAATAGGCTTCGTTCTCTAGGTGCTGTGGGGAGTGGGGATGCAGTTGGAGGCCTGGTCCGTGTCCCTAGGAAACAGGACAACAGTGCCTGTGAGCTTCCAAGTGTAGGATAAGGCCTAGAGGTTCTCTGGGAGTTCAGGGAGTGAAGCCAAAGGGTGTGGGGCCAGCCCTGAGGGTGTGGCAGTAGGAAAGCATTTTCTGGGATTGTGATTCAAACCTTTTTGGGTCACTAACTCCTTTGTGAATCTGAAAATCATAGCTCTCCCCTGAAAATGCGGACATACAACTTTGCATACAATTTCACAGAATTTGCAAACCTTAGGTTTAAAAAAAATTTTTTTCAGTTATAACCTTAAAGAAGTAACTGTAGCAGCCAGAACTGAAGGGGAAACTTCCTGCAGAAAACAAAGGGCAGAGTGCGATTAAAAAGGCAGTTGTGAGGAGACGCCTGTGTTCTTGGTTATGCTTTGTTTCTGAGTGGAGGAAGTAGAGGGGCTTGGTCTTTGAAAACATAAGTTTCTAGAAGCAACATCAGTAGGAAAGAAACTGGGAACTTTCTTATGGGCCATGCTTTTTTCATCTCCCCAATTCAAAGGGTCTTTTTTCTACTTTAGTGCAGAGATATCTGTAAACCTCTTATCTCTATAGGTGGAGGTGCGGCCCATGATGTTCGTGGCATTGACCTATGATCATCGACTAATCGACGGCAGAGAGGCTGTGACTTTCCTTCGCAAAATCAAGGCAGCGGTAGAGGATCCCAGAATCCTCCTACTGGACCTTTAGGAGGAAGTCACATACCCAGTACATTGACCACGCAGGAACTGAAAACCAGTCTTCTCCCTACCCCCACGTGGGTCCCGGGTTAGCCTGCTGACAGACAGGCACATGCTGTTGGCCTCAAGCAAGAAAGCCAGGGCACTATGTAACCAGCAGTCGCAGGTCTTTTCTTGGTGTTCTAGCAGGCTCTCTCCCTCCCTGCACCCCTCTCTTAACACTCGAATATCTTACTTCCTTAGGCTTGAGGGAGAGAGAGAGCCTTAACGGATGCTCATTAATATGCCTGCCTTTCTTCCATTAGCCCTCTGCAGAGATAATTTTGCTTCTCCCCTGTGCCAGTATATATACTATAGGGAAACCACTGGGGACCATGTGATTAAGTTTCAATCATTTGAAAGTGTATTCTCCCAGAGCTGCCTAGGGGAGTGCTGTGCCTCCCCAGCTCAGAGCAGCCCCTGTCCTGGCTGTGCAATCTCACCTGATTCCACCTGTGTGGAGGTATTGACCACCGGCCAAGAGGTGCTGCTTTGCTGCTTAAATGCACCTTCATTCTCAGCCGTCATAGACTTCAAGATGCCTCTTCTACCTCTTCCAGGAAGCACAGGCCAGGGGACCTGCAGTGTTGGCAGTGTGGAGGGGGCAAGGGCAGCTTCCCCCTGAGATCATAAGCTGTAAACACGGGAACAGAACCTAGGCCTGCCCTCACACTTTGCCGTAGCCTCACACCAGGAAGACCCACTCTGGTACAGTCACGCACAGCTGTGGTTGTGCCAACCTTTCTGGGTTGCTAGGAACCATTCTAGCACATTGTTCTCATTTAGGGTAGATTCTAGCACATCATGGCGATGGAGGGTGGACTGGAGCCTGGTAGCGACTGGAGTGATGGAGGCTCCCTGTGGACTGGCTCAGGTTGCCTTGAGCTTTTAAATTCCATTGGTAGAAGCACGTGGACTGAAGAGGCTGTTTGTTTCTTCCTGTATCGTGGCCCTTAGGGAGTGGGGCCTTAGCTCTTCCTCTGCAGAATGTGGGTCTGGGGGAGGACAGACTGGTGGAAACCAGCCCCAAGATGCTAGTACACAGGGAAAATGACTGATGTTACCTCTGAGTACTACCCACTGGGTCTGGATGCAATCACTGGAAAGCGTGGAACATGGTTAAATGCACATGTCTTGTCGTGAAAGCCACCAGGCTTCATTGCTTTGAATCCAACTGCATTCAGGCCGGAGGCCACTGACGCGACACCAGGGCCATTGTAGTGCAGAGTGCCCGTTTGTATCTTGAGCAAAGAAGCAAGCCTGGGGGATGGGGTGGAGGGAAGGGAGGGAGCCAGTACTGAGTGCCTGCAGCATCTACAATGTCTTCACTATTGAGAACTTGTAACTGAAATATTTAAAGAAACTGATTTTAAATGCAAATTAAAGGGCAAATGTTCTCAAACAGGGTTCCTGCTGTTTCTGTGTTCCTTTTGGTTTCTGAGCTTGTGTGAGTCTCCAGCACTGATATTTGCATTGAAAGGTGCATAATGTGCATGTTGTTACTCCATGATCCCAGGCTTTTGAAATAACACTACTAATTTGATACAAGTGGAACTGTGGCTGTCTGCCAGCTAGACAGGTGCCTTGGCTCCCTTCCAGTGATCCCCTCGAGCCCAGCAGGCCGTACTCGAGGACAGACTAGTTTCTACCTTCGGGAAGCCCCTACAAACACTAAGACACCTGCATTCTTGTGGGACTTGCATTATTTCTGGAATGGACTAGGAAGAGGTGGGACAACTCTTAAAATTTCACATTTTGGACTAGATTGCCACACATGTACCGAGCTGCTCAAGGCCAGTAAGTACAAGTGAAGGTGGACTACCTCCCAGGAGCGGTGGTCTGTGAGGGAGAGCCGACAGCTGGGAGCTGATCTGGACTGACCAGGTTACAGGTGTGATGGGTTTCCAGGCTCACATACAGCCTGGCCTTTCCACACAGCCCTTCTTGCTGATCTTGCTTCCAGTGATGCCATCTCTTTGAAGGTCTGTCACAGGACAAAGTGGCTCCCGGAAGGTAGAGCTATTGTTAGGTAGGAAAAAAAGAATTGGGTTCAATAAAAGGAATTTTAGAATTTTCTGTTAGGTCCAGGACATTGTGCTAGAAGTTTTCATCTCTCTAGTAAACCTGGTAAGGAGGTATTATCCCTATTTTTTTCCAAAAGGAGGTAGACTCTAAGCCCCGTAAGGGCTGGGACTGCAGTGTTCAAAACTCGGGGCCTAGCAAAGTGCCACAGAGACTGTTGCGTGGATGAGACCCAGAAGTTCAGAAGCAACTCGTACTCCATGCAGCTGTGGAGCCGACGGTCTGCCCGACTTGGAGTGTAGCAAAAGGAACATGAACCTTCAAACAGGCTGCACCAGGCCCTGACCAGGCCGTCATTATCCTCTCTGGAGAGCAGTCGTCATTCTCTGGAGAGCAGCCACCCTCTTTCTCAAGGGTCCCTGAGGGTAGTACACTATTCTTCCCAGGCATTACCACCCTCTTCCAGGACTTGTCTTCCTTTAATTTCCCATGAAGCCTGGGGACCCCTGCATGCCAGCACTCCGCCCGGGGCTCAAAGCTGCTCTGCGGGGCGTAGGGTAGCACGTGCGTCCATGCTATCCCCGCAGTGCTTCCTACTTCCTCAGGGATGCCAGGCCCACTGTCGACTATCATGGAGCTTCTCTGGGGGAGCCTTCCAATCTCCCCCTCCCGACACGGTGGCTCTCGTTGTATTCGTGAGGCAAGAACACCGCAGGTAACAACATCAAGGTTTATTGGGGGTGAGGGGTAAGGGCAAGCCCTGGACGAAGCAGGGCCGTGCCAGGCTGCGCTTCCTCATGTCCTCTGCCCGAGAGCCACTCCACCCTCCCTCGCAACACGGGTCCCTACCACCTGGGTTAGAGTTGGACCTCCGCAGTCAAACAGCAGATTAGTGTCAGGCGCCACCTAGTGGTGGTGCGGACACACTGGCGGCAAGGAGTTGGCAGAGGTCTGCAGCAAGTTTCTTAGGTGCCATACCCCAGCGACCAGGTGAGTTCTGAGAGGAAAAAGACGGCCCCCAAACCTGAGGAGAGGATTGTTTTTGGCGGTAACTACTTACCCCAGTTTTATTTGTTTACCCCAGAAACACTTTGCTTCTGGCTAAAAGCTTGGGCAATCATTCCGTGGGTTTTGTGATTCGTTTCAAAAGGGGATGAGGTCACAGCAGGCAGTGAACTGAACGGACTCTCAAGACTAAGATGCAAAATGGTAAACGGAGGAATGCCCCAGGAAGGGCTCCTAATGGGTTCAAGTTGTCTTAGCAGCTTCAGCCTGGAGGGCGAACTGTGGTCCCCTCTCAGACCCAGGGGGCGGGCTCCCCTTCCCCTGCACCCTGGTGGGCTAGCTGGGGAAGGGAGCCCTTCGTTCTGTTTCCACATTGCTGTAAGTGGCAAAGGCGTGCGTTCCTCCTTATCCTTACTTCCCTCCCTCCCCCTTTTCGCTCTTCAGAGTCTGAAATTACAAGATGGCGGCATGGCCCAGAGGGGGAGGGTCGCCCGGTGCCCTACCTCATGCCCCCGCAGACCTCTGCGCTGCTTCCCCGCCGCCCCACCCCTGCAGGAGGGGCCTCTGGGAGAAGAGGCCCAGCAGTTACACGGCTGAGATACCAGCCAGGGCAGCCCTGGTTTGAGTCCACGAAGCCAGTGGACCAGTACCCTGAGGTTCGTCTCCAGAGATGTCCCAGTGGGGCACAACGTGGCCGGTAGCGATTCGCAAAACCTTGAGGTCGGCTCAGCAGGTGGTCAGTGGTCCAGAGCTAATGTGACAGAAGGCACCACCCTTTAACGGGGGTAGGTCTGCATTCGAGGTTCAGAGTGTGCACCCAACAGGTTGCTGTTGACTGAGGGCCGGAGGGTGGATGGGTGGAGGGGTCCATGCTGCCCAGCAGGGTGAGAGATCTGTCCTGTCCCTCCCCCTCAGCAATGGCTAGAAGGGGTTTCTCCAAGAGCTGGCTGGGAGGCCCCAGGCCCCTCCTGGGCCGTGGCAATGACTACTTAGGAGGCCCAAGGGAGGGGGCAGAGCAGGAAAGGCAGCGGGCCTGCAGGCTTTGCCGAGGGCTGCTGGTTAGAGGGGCCAGCTCTGGGTGGCAGGCGAAGAGAGGGGATCCAGACCAGTCCGGCCGCCTCCGTCGCCCGCTCCGCTCCCTCTTACCCCACCAGTTTGCTCCACTGGATGGTACTGAAAAAGGGGTGGGACTTGAGTCTGTTGACGCCGCTGCCCCCAGTGCCCAGGCGCCGGCTGGGATCAAACTGCAGCAGCTGCGGAGAAAGGCCCAGTCAGCGCCTGGCCGGCCTTCCCAGCCCCACCGCTGAGGCACGGGCTGCCCTCGGGGGACTCTGCACCGCACCTGGGGGAGGGGGGGTTGTCCACGCCCGCCAGCCCCGCCACAGAAACCCCAGTGTTATCCTAGGGAATGTCAGTGTTTGGCGACCAACACAGAGAAGTCTGTAACCTCCTGTACCTCCATCCGCCATCTAGTAGCAGCACACTTGTGCACACGCAGGCCTCTGCCCTCCCGGTGCCCACCCTCAGGCCACGGCTGCTGGACTCACCTCAGTCAGCAGGGAGGCTGCTGCGCGACTGAGCCACTCCGGCAGCTGGAGCTGGGTGTGGGGCTGGATTCCTGAGGGGTGGCTCTGGGACAGGGCCTGGGAAGACACAGGGAGGGACCCCTGAGGAGGCAACTCCAGGACAGCCTGCACACTCCAGTGGCAGCCAGGATTTTACTTTTCTGGTGTCACATTCCCCGGGGCGATGATGCCGAGGCCCGCCGCTGCCTGCTGCTTTGGCTCTCCGGTATGCCGGACCGAGCTAGGGGCCTGCCAGCCCTTCTCTGGGCTCGCACAACAACCCTCAGAGTAAATACAAGCATCTGCATTGTAAAGACAAGAAGCCTGCTGAGAGAGGTAAAGGGACTGATGCCGCTATCAGGGTTTGAACCCAGGTCCCTCTGGCTCCAAGCTTGCCGGCAGCATTGCTCTGGGATCGCAAGCAGGGGCAGGCACTTCAGGAAGAGTATTGGAACTTGTCTCCTTATAGGAAAAAAAAAAACCTCCATGGGCTACTCATTTGGCAGCAGGCCATGTCACGCTACCGCCAGGGCCAGACCAGGGCTGTGGGCAGGACCTCTCTGCACTCCAGAAGGGTGCAGCTTCGGGAAACAGGGAGGTCTGCCTGGAGGTCAGGATGAGCCGCAAGAAGCCGCCAGGAGAAAGGTCAGAAGCCCCAGGCTAGCGAGGTGGTGGGGGACTGAGAGGAGAGAGCCCTCGGCAGCCAGGGCTCTCCAAGGCCCTGGGCTAGCGGACAAAAGCAGGAGGGAGCCATGGAGGACTGGTGAGACCTGGCCTTCAGGTCACACTGTGCCCCCTCCGGCCATTTCCTGCTGAAATGCAGCATGGCCTTCCCCTCGCTGTCTGACCTAACCAGTGCCAGGTGCAGCGCTGAGCTCATCGCGGCCGGACAGAGCGCAGGGGCCGCCATCCTCAGCAAGGGTGTCCGCTGGGGAAACTCAGCTCTTGGCTGATCCAGGCTGGACAGGACAGCTGCTGGCCTGGACCAGGGAAGCCCTCTCTCCTGCTCTCCAGCCAGAGTCTGGGGGTTACAGCCCAGAAGGCTGTGGGAATGGGAAGCGAGCAGCGGGGAGAGAAGGCCGAGGGGATGATCCAGCCGCCTTTCGGGGAAGAAGGGCTGTGTCCAGTTCCGCCCCCAGAAACCTTCCCTGATCCTCTCAACTCGGCTCTCATCCACTTACGCTGACGCTGACTGTCTCGCTAGCTATAGCTGCTAGTACGGCGGGGACACCCAGTGCGTTCACGGCCTGGGTGGCAGTGGCTCCCTGTGTCTCTAGTGGCCTGTGGGGGTCAGCTGGGGAGGGGGCAGCCGTGCCGGCAGGACATGTAGCCCCATGGCCAGGTTTTAGAGAACCAGGCAGCCTCAGCCCTGACACCAACTGGTTGTTGGCTGGTGGTTGGACTGACAAGCCCAGGCCACCCTGCACTCAGTGACACCCACCAGGGCCCCATGCCCTGCCCGGCTACTCACCGTTCCAGTCAACAATTCATACAGCAGGGACCCGAAGCTCCACCAGTCACAGGCGTCAGTTAGCTCCGAAATCCCACCCACCTCTGGGGGAGCAAGAACACAAATGTCCCAACCGTAGCCGAGAGGACAGGTCTCCCCTCTACTCACTGCACCCAGACGCAGCCCATCCCCTCTGCCATCCTCAGCCCCACGCCCAGCTCACCCCACACAGAGGCCCCGAGGCCTAGGGCCCTGGCCGGCCCGCCCTCCTTGCCTGGGGCACTGTAGAGGTTGTCCAAAGCCTCCCTGCAGCACTGGGGCTCCACCTCAGACCACTGGCCAAAGTACGTGAGCCGGATGTGACCTTCTCATCCAGTGTGCACAGCGGGGGATTGAGCGGGGACAAAAATTGCGGCTGGTCATTGTTGAGCAGCTGGCATTGGGGAGGGGACTCCAGGACCGCCCCCCCGCCCCCCCCGCTGGCACAAGGCAGGGGCCACGGGCCTCCCTAAGCACAGCCTCACTAGGGGCACGGAGCCCTGCGGCCCAAAGACACCTGGGTATTTGGAGGAGCTGCTGCCCTGGACTCATGGGGACAAGTGGGCTTGTATCCCACTCAGACTGGGTGTCTGGGCAGAGTCCTGTGTGAAAGGCTGGGGGGAGGAGGGGAAGGAGCAGATAACCTCTGCCATGCCCTTGACTTTGGGGAGCTCTCCCTCCCTGTCTTGCGGCTTTGGGGCCCCCACCTGAGGGGTGGGATAGGAGAGGGCAGCCTGCTCCCCTCCGCCCAGGCCTGGGTACCTACCTGCCTGGTCCAGGAGCAGGTTCCGGGGATTGAGGTCCCGGCACAGCACCCCCTGCTCGTGCAGCGCCTCCAGTGCCACCAGCATCTCAGCCGCCCACTGCTTGACCTGCTCTTCCCTCACACTCCAGGCGCCCCTGCCGGGCCCCAGGCTGGCCTTGTCCACTGAGGGGCGACTCTGGCCTCTCCCGCGGCCACAGCCCCCCAGCACCCGGCCAGCCCCCTCACGAACCCAAGGGAGCCCCCAAGGGGACCCCATGTCTGAGTTCTGGCCAGGTCCTCGCCGGGACTGGGAGTGCAGGCGGCCGCTGGGGGCCTTCAGAAGGTCCAAGGAGCAGGAGGTGCTAGTCCTGGCTGAGGGTTCCCCTTCAGCCCCTCTCCGGGCTGTGATGGATGGGGCCTCCCTGCCTGGGGGAAGGCTCTCACAAGTCCAGGGAGGCCCCAGGGGGACTCCGTCCTGCAGACGGCTGTGGCCCGGGGGCAGCAACGTTGGGGTCCGGAGGCCGAGGTGGGGGTTGAGCTGAGCCTTCATCCTCTCCAGGCCGGAGTCGGACCTGAGCCCAGGCTTGTGGGGGCGTGCCTGGGAGAGCAGGTGGGACCAGAGCGTGCCTCCTGGGCCGTGCAGAGGGTGAGGCAGGCATGGGGACAGGGGAGAAGAAGAGCGTGGACACCAGGCCCCGGTCCCACTGCGGCAGCCCCTCTGCCTTCCGGGCCCTCACCTCCGCTCCCTCCTCCCTGGGCCTTAATCAAGGATGCTTCTCCTTTCCTCTCACTCACTCAGAGAGGGCCCAGCCTCCCGACCTGGCACAAAACAGGCACTTACCCCCCAAGGAGATGGAAAGTATCATTAACGCCCTTGGTTTGGGTATGGTTTTACCAGTGTGCAATATATTTTATCGATGTTTTTTAAAAAATGTTAAGGGAGAACAGTATAACGAAATTTAAGTAAAAGAAAAGAAGGCCAGGCCTGGACCTGTGATGAGTATGAGTCATGACCAAGGATGTACTTCGTCAAAAAAAACTCCTCACCATAATAGGTGATCAATAAATATCCTGTCCTTAGTTTCACAGCCTCCATCCCACAGGGCCACTCTGAGGGATGGGCACAGACTGGGAAAATGAAAAGAGCCAAGACTGGAGGAAATGGTGACAAAGGGGACCTCTGCATAAAGGCCCTCTCACCAGCCCAGGGCGCGAGCAGCCTCCCGGGGACGCCCCCTGCCCCCTCGGCACCACATGGAGGCCCGCAACAGCCTACCCTGCCATCACCCTCCAGCACGGCTGGGTCCCCTGCTCTGTCCTCCACATCTGGTGCAAGTCACCCCCCTCCCTAGGTGTTGGCATTTTAAGGGGCGAAAGAGGACAACAGCCCAAAGGCCCCCTCACCTTGCACATGCTCCAGGTGCAGGAAGATGGAGTCCTCGCTCACGAAGTACCGCAGCAGCTTGGTCATGTAGGGGACGCCGTGTGGGATGATGGTCAGCCGCTCCCGGCTTGCCAGGTGACACCGGGACAGGCTCTGAGGAGGGGGCAGGGCAGAGGTGGCTCCATTAAGGGAAGACAGAGCCCCAGCTTCAGGGGCAACCGTATGAGCGGTGGGAGCCCCCCCTGAGGAGCCACTGCCTCCCCCCAGTCGCCGCCCTGGCCCTCACCTCTGTCTCCACCACGGCACCCAGGTCCTCCACATCCCAGGCCGAGGAGGCAGGGTAAGCGTGGGTGTGTCTGGGAGGCCGGGCACATGCTCAGGGGCAAAACAAGTGGCTTTTGGGTTTGGAGGGACCATGGGCTTTAGATACAGGTTCTGGGTAGGGGGTTCCCCAAAGGGTAGGAGTTCCCCAGGGCTCTGAGAAAGTCCCAAGGGGAACGCAGAATGGCAGAGGGCTGGGCGGCACCTGCCTTCACTACGAAGGTCCCTCCGGTCGCTGGGTCCTGGACCAGCTGCACCTGTCAAGGTCCAGGAGGCACTGGTCAAGGCACACGCTGCTTTCCGGGGCTCCGGGGCCCTAGCCCCAGCCCGTTTCCTCCACGGAGGCCAACTCACCCCAGGGGCAGGGCAGGAAGGGCAGGCCCTGAAACTGACATCGACCCTGTTCTGCTCGTCCACCCCTCTTAAACCTGCAGGTCTAAGCTCATGGGCCACCTCCTCCAGGAAGCCTTCCCAGCCCTCAGGTTGGGCTGGGGTCCTTCATTTGTCTCCAGGGCTGTCTAGGCTCTCCTTAGGGGAACCTTATCCCACTGTGACTAATTGCCTGTCCCCGCACTGCACTGGGAGCTCCAGGAGGGCCGGAACCGCCGTCGAGCTCTATTTCCAAAGCACCGCACAGCACAGGAACGTCACACACACACACACACACACACACACACACACACACGGTGAGTGGTCTGCCCTACTGGGTCTCAGGGTGTCACACATGGAAACGACCTCAGAGCTTGTTCCCTGCTCTGATCTTTCATTTTACAGGTGAGGACGCCGAGGCTGGGAGAGTGTGGCCCCAAGCCAGCCCCGGGCTGGCCATACCCAGAGTGCCGGGCTCGGAGGGCTGCCACAGGTCTCTCCCCTGCCACCCCTCCTTCTTTTGAGCAGCCCTTCCCAGGAGGCTGTCCTTGGAGAGCAGCCGCTCTCTCTGCTGCTGGTTTTGGTCAGAGGCAGGGGTCTGCCAATCGCGGGGGGAGCGGGGGAGCCTTTATGAAGCTGGGCCCTTGACTCATCTTGAGGAAGGCTCCAGCCGCAGGAGAGGGCACGCTGAGCACATCAAGGCAGGAAAGTGGAAAACTCGGCCCAGATGTGGGGTGTGCGGGGTGAGGGCGGTGGGGCGGGGAGCACCACTTGGCAAATGCCTGCCCTGCAAACAATCCCTGTGGTGGTGGGTAGGGACCTAGGCCAGGCCTACCACGTGGGCAGGGCGGGGACAGGAGCAAACCACTAAAGCAGGCAGCACCCCTTCTACTCCCTGCTGCTTCAAGGGAGTATGAGCCAGCATTTCCAGACCTCTTGATTTTTCAGGAGAAAAATCGATGAAGCCTGCAGCCCAGGGTCGGGAGGGGGGTTGGACCTTGGGCGAGTGAAGTGATTTTTCTCATCTACCAAAGAGTAATGACCAATGCCCCACCCCCATCACCAGTTTGCTGAGGCCATAAATGGGAGAGCCCTTTGTGAATGTAAAGGCCTCGAGTGCCAGTTATCACATTTGCCAAGACATGCGGTCTGCGATGGAGGTCCCCTGCCGGGAGGTCATCAGGAGGACTCTGTTAAAGCAGACAGTGCAAGGAGAGCAGCGGCCCGTCCCTGACACAGCGCGTGCCCTCGCTAATCTGTAGTGATGATGGTGGCGGTGATGATGACAAAAACTCACACTGGCTAGAGGGCCCTTGATCTGTGCTAAATGCTTTATATAGATTATTATTGTAGATTTTAGTCCCACCTACTAGGTGAGTATTATTGGGGACCCACTTCACCGATGAAGAAATTGAAGTTCAGAGAACTTATGTTGCCTATGGTCGGTCCCACTCCTAAAAAGCGGTACAGCCGGGGTTTGAATGCAGGCAGACTGATCCAGTGCGTGCCTTCCCCTCTGGGCCTCAGTGGCCCATCGTCAGCGCACTGAAGGCAGAGGACCAGGTGGGGAGGGGAGGGAGGGGGCGGCCCTTCCTGCAGCAGGAGTGAGGGGTTCCTTCCGGCCACCAGGGGTCTCTCCTCCAACAGCCAGAGACAAGCCAGCCAGGCCCCAGCTCCTTCCCCAAATCCGGACGATGCTTGGAAAAGAAAACTCTGGGGTCCTTTAGGAGAACCGAGTTTCCCACGAGTCCTGACACCCGCATAATTCCCCACTGTCCCTTGCCAAATGGGATCCCCTATCACTTCACCCTGGGCAAGGCCCTGTTATTGAGAGTCCAAAACTGGCAGGGAAGATTGGGGAAGTGAGAAGTATCAGTTAATAACCAGTACATTGAAACAAGTGGGTTAACCTTTGCAGGTAGGTTAAAACTTATCTATCTAGAAAGAATTAAACCAAAACATTAGCAGTAATTATCTTGGAGTTAGGTAGGAGGGAGGGGAATTTATTTTTTTCTGTTTTACATTTCTTCCTCTTTCAAGATATCTGAAAAGGGCAGGCATTTTCCCAAGCAAACAAAAAAAATCCCCTTCCTTTTTTGCTCGTTGCTATGGGGGACAGAGCACGAGCTAGCCACGTGATCTCTATGAACCTCGCTTTCATTTGCTGTAAGACAATTATTAAAATTCAGCACTGCCCAACAGCACTTTTTGAAACCATGAAGGAAAAATATATCTGCGCCGTCCAATATGGAAGCCAGTAGCTATGTGTGGCTGTCAAGCCCTTGAAATGTGGCTGGTGCAGCTGAGAAACATAATGCTTAATTTTAATTAATTTTCAGTAAAATAGTCATATGTGGCTAGCAACTACCATATTGGACTACACAGTGTAATGCTTTTCTCCTTGGGATCACTGAAGAGGTTTAATGCAACAGCTTTGCAAACAAGAATGTGCCTTACGAAAGTTAGGTGAGTACTGCTCTTAGGATGGCAGAAGACAGTTCTGGGTGTCGGCTCTCAGCTTTTTAAAAAAGAAAAAAAAATTTTTTTAAAGGACCCACTGAGCTCTTGGGAGGTGAGGATAATTAAAGCTTTGGTGAAACACATTAAACCTTTCTTTAAAAATGCCCAAAGTATCAAAATCCTACGAGGTATCTCTCACAGAGCAAACAAGCCCCAAAGTTTCTGGTTTGCAAAATCCAAGGTCCACAAGGGCTGGGCCCGTGAGCCAGGCGGGCAGGGCGGGCACAGGAGCAAACTAGAGGGCTGGTGCCCCGGTTAAGCAGGCAGCCCTGCCTCAGCTCCCTGCTGCTTCAAGGGAATGCTGGCCAGCATTTCCAGCCCTCTCGATTTTTCGGAAGGACCAGGATATCTGGACTTCTGTGTGAAACCTGCCAACTTTTGAATGTTGGTAATTAAAAACAACAAAGCAACAACACTTGTGTCTGAGCCAAAAAAACCAAGAAGTGACTTGGAGGACCCTTTTCTTCCCCATCCTTGCCTCAGAGTCTGGTTCCCAGACAAGGCCTCCAGGCCCCCACGCTCCCTGAGAGCAGACCCCTGGGTATCTGGCCAGCTGCCCACCTAGTCCCTGACCCGCTACCTGCCACCCCCTATGCCTGCCAGTACCTCTTCGGCCTCTAGAGACCCTCTCCCGGTCCAGTTACCCCTGACAATGGCGCATCTCAGGCGTTCCTGAGCCAGCCTCTGTCCCTCCCTGATCTGCGCTACCTCTGGCTGGCACTGGCCTCCCGCCCGGATCTGCCTGGGCAGAGCTGTGGAATGGGACACTGTGACCGCACATCTAGGCCTAGCTGCTGGGACCTGGGCCCAGTATCCCTAACACCTCTCCTAATTTGGGGAAAGTGGTGTTCATTGGTTGGGAATGACGCAGAAAAAGGAAGCAGGATCTCAGGAGGGAGGTGGAGTAGGTAAATTGAATGCCCAAGAAAGGGTGAAAAAGGATAGGCAGGTTTCAAGACAGAATGGCTGCTTTCCATTTGCACAGGACTCAGAATACTGGATTCTGAAAACGCTTTGCATATGCATGTCCTGGGACTGTACAAACTAGGGGACTTCTGTCATAGGCCCCCTCTTGGAAATTCAAGGTGTACTTCTGCATCCTAAAAGCTCCAAAAATTCCTATAATTTAAAAAAACAACACCAACCAAGTAATGTTACTTTAACTCAATATTTCCCAAACATTTCACCTGGAACGCCTCTCGCCACAACACCCTCCCCCTTCAGTGGGATCCCATGTGGGGAAACGGTGGTGGCAGTCACCTCCCCAGCCTGTCCCAGCCACATGGCCTAGTCAGTGAGAAGGCAGGGCTGGCCGCGCACATGGAAGCTGGCCGGGCCTTGCTGACAGACTGGGGCCCATTCCAGGAACCCGGGAGCAGCAGCTGGAGCAAGGCTGGGGGATGGGAAGCCTGCGAGCCTCCCGATGGGCGTTTGTTACCAGCATTTAGAGCCATCAAACGTTTTAGTGTGTGCCAAGCCTTTCCCCCCAAATTATTTCATTTTAGTTCCCACATCCCCCGCGGGGGGAGGACTCTCGCCCCACTGACAGGTGAGGGAAGGGGCACTCAGAGGGGCGAGAGGACCCGCCCTTGGCCTTGCTGTGCTCTGCCCAGTCAGCACTTCCTCCTCCGGCGCCCGGGGAAGCGCGCGCTGGCCTCCTTTTGCCTGTGGCCTCCAGCCCCATCAAATTCCCCACATCGGTGTTTGAGTTACAGATTCCTGGCTCAGAAGGCCTGGAGTGGGGCCCAGGCATCTGTATTGTTAGGAAGCTCCCCAGGTGGTTCTAATAAACAGCCCGCTTGAGAGAGAACTGCTTTAGGGAATACGCTGGTAGCCCTTGGTTAGGGCAGAGGACAACGGAATATGGGCTCTGTAGACCCAAAAGGGGCCGCAGAGTAAACCTGACAGGGGAAGCCGGTCTTGTGGGGCCTTCAAACTCAGAGACCTACAGTAGCCACACAGGAGGGCCTGAACGTAAAAATTCCTAACTAAAAGCAGGCCACGGCAGGCAGTCATATCCTAGGCCAGTAGCTCCTTTGACAAAGGTCAGTCTTTACCGTGAGCGAGCCTATTTACTGTCTTCTTGCATCAAAGATAACATACCTTTGAAATGCCAGAGTAATCTTTTCCAGACCCCTCAGCGCACAGCCTTGGACCAGAGCATGAGACCACGGAAGCCCTCCTTGCTCTCTTGGTCCCTGGATACCATCTCCCTGTGTTGTCCGTGTTGCTGAATCACTCTGTACCCTCTGACTTAAAACAAGTATGTGTCCCTGTTTTACTTTGTATCCAATCCCAGAGATTTCCCCGCTTTGCTTTCTCCTGCCTCCCTAATCCATCACCAGTGAATTTCACGTGACACCTTTATGTCCTCTCTCTTAATTTTGGCATATAAAATAGGTGGTAAAACTATCACTTTTCAGAGCATTTTCTCAATGCTTTGAGATTTTGCTTCCTGGCAACTGTCAGTGTGGCTCAAATAAACTCATAAAAATTCATACAGGTTTAGACGTTTCTTATATCGACAGCTCCAGTCTCATTTGACCCAACTGTTTGTCCTTCCGATTCCTCCACTCCGAGTGTCCCAGATACGGGCTGGGATGTCACTTCCTATCCTCCTGCCTGCCCTGAGCGAAGGGAAAGGGCCCCAGATGGGGTCAGGAGGAGGGTGGGGCCGGGAGAGAAAGGGCACAGCTGCGAAGGGCCTGGACAGACACGGGCCAGTTCGGACACTCTGCAGGGCTCTGGAGATGAGCATCGTCCCGCCATCGGGACTTCCTGGCTATGCTTGGCCGGGAGACTCTTGGCTGCAGCCCTCGGAGCAGAGGGAGTGCGGGCAGGGGCCTGTGGGAAGTGGGAGCGAGCCGGGAAGCATGCGCCGGCAGGACGCCCTGGGCACAGCCTCTCCTGTAGCATCTGTCTTGAATCTCTGAGGGAGCACTTTTCTGGGTCTGAGCTGGAGGGCTGTGGACAGGGGCTGCCTGCCTCTTGCATTTCTGGTTTCCTTTCCAGGACCCGACGTGCGTGCTGGGGCAGGGAGGGATGGGGAGCCCCTGGACACAGCTGCTCTCTTCCCCTGGACCCCCGACCCCTCCCCTGCCCCCCCCCCGAAGGACTGCAGGTAGCTGCTCTCTCTGCGCACACGTCACCCCCAACCGCACCCTCCATCTCCTCCCACACTGTGGGCTCTGCTTACTCACCTTCTCGATGACCCCGATCACCCTGCAGCCCCTCAGCTGCTCCAGGGCAGAGCTCAGAGTGCGGATGGGCCGGAGCCTCAGGCTGCTGAAACCCTGCGGAGGTGGGGGACAAGCCACGCAGCCTCAGTGCCCAGCCCTCCTCAGCCACTGCTTCTCACTGGGCAGGGGCAGGGGCAGGGGCAGGGGCAGCTGGGGAGCAGGCAGGAATGGGGCGCAGTCCAACCTCATCTCACAGGGACAGGCTGAGCGGAGAAGCTAGTCCTGCCCGGGGCGGGGGTGGGGGGGTGGGGCACACTGGTCCACGCCGGCCACACTACCCTCTTTTACTTAGCCCCGACCTGGCCCTTCGCCAAGGCTCAGGGAGCTCCTAAGGCTTCAGAAACCACCTCGCGAAGGTTCCTTCTATAAGAGGCAGATGTTCCCAGAGGAGGGGAAATAACCTGGGAACACGTGGATTCCAGGGAACATGCCTTGAAGACCAAGGGATGGGGCCCAGGCACCCGCTTTACAATACGCGGTGAGCCCAGGAGGGGTGCGCGTGCATGTCTGTGCGGCCTGTGGGTGTGAGAAGCACACATGTATTTTCAAACCCCTCCGAGTGCCCTCTGGGTTAGGGAAAGCCCTATGGGGAGAGCATTTGTGCACATAATGGACACACGTGTGTATGTGCACACGGGGTATTTGTGTCTGCTCCAAATACTCACTGAGGCCTGTTCAAACACAGATCTGGGGGCCCTGGAGTTTGCACACATGCGAGCTTGTGTATGAGCTGTGCGTGGGGAGATATGAGTGTGTACTCTGTGAGTGGGTGAGACTGGACTGCAGATGATTCACTAAGTGTTTGAAAATGAATGAACTATGGAGGTTGTGGGAGAGAGAGGAAGCCAAAAGGAGGAGGGTCAGCCCTGGCCCCTGCTGGCCCTGCCCCACAGCCCAGAATGTGAGGACTTAGCCCGCTGGCCTGTTGAGGTGGGTGGGGGGCTCAGCTCCCTCCCCCCAGAGCCCTCTGGGAGGGGCCACCTCACCGCGCCAGGGCTGGCTCCGCTGCCCAGGGTCCTCTGCAGGTGGCAGTTGAAGATCTCCTCTGCCCGCCGCAGGTACTTGGTAATTTTCAGCTTTACAGCCTCACGTCGCTCCTTGTTGGGGTCAACTGTGGAGGGAAGGGGGTCACCAGGCCCCACCCCCACTCTGGCCTTGCAGGGCTGGGGTTCCAGCCGCCACTGCCTGCCCTCTGCCCTCCGCAGGACAGAGTGCCTATTTCCGAGGCAGCGAGCAGATTCTGACCCCACATCTGCTCCCGAGCCCCTCCTCTGGGTGAAGACCAGTGGGCTGGGAGGGAGGAAGATGACAGGGGAGGCTGGGAGCTGCGGTCTGCTCGCCAACAGCACTTTGCAGGTGGGACGCACCACCTCGCTGGTAGTCATCACGCCCTGGGAAGGGACAGAGTAGGGACTTCCATGTCCAATTTCAGAGGAGGAGACAGAAGCTGATCTCTGATGCTCAGAGTGGGCACCAGGACTGGAAGACAAAGGAACTCTTGAGACAGGCCTGAGGGGTCTGTCAGGCTCAGGCATTGAGGGCAGGAAGCATGAGCCGGACTCGACTCCTCCCCCAAGCCTGGCCACCTCAGGGCTAGCCTCTCCCCAGGGCAGCAAATGCCTTCCTTTCCCCTGAATGGGCCTCTCCTCTCCCCTCCAGGCCTTTGCTGCTCTCCCTGGAGCACTGCCCGTCCTTTCAGCTGGACAGTGTGCCTTGTTCTTCAGTGTTCAGATTAGAGGTTGGACTTCCAGAAAATCCCCTAGGCCGGCGTGGCCTGGACTCAGTTTCCCTCCCTTCACTTCCTCCTCATTGCTCGTCATACCTAGGCTGTAACTGTCCATCATTAACTCATCAGTCTCCTCCCCATTAAAGGCAAACCTCCGGAGGACAGAGCCCCAGGCCAGCCCCGGGGCCAGGCCAGTGGAGTGGGTTTAGCACACCGCCTCTGGAGCCCAGCTTTGCCACTTGATAGCTTGGGAGACTTAAGCAAGCTATGTAACTGCCCTGTGCCTCAGTTTCCTTATCTGGAAAATAGGAATAAAAACAGTTCTCACATACTTGGGACAATATGAAACAACACATATACTATCTTCTATTACTGTGAGGCTCAAATGAGTTAATACAGGTAGAGCCCTTAAGCCAGTGCCTGGCGTATAGGAACAGCTCAGGAAACACTAGCTATTAGTATTGTCTCTCATGGAGGCTCTGTAGGCCCTTCACCCAGCACTGATGGACAGAGGAAGGGACGAGCTCCAAGGTGGCCCCTCCTCAATGGCCCTGTCCCTGCTCAGCCCAGCCCAGCCCAGACCTTACCGTGCATGCCTCGTAGCAGAACGTCCACGCCATTCTGGTAGTGGTTGAAGGCTGCCTCGTAGTCCTCGCTGACATCCCGTTCCAGGGCCAGCCGGATCTGTGTGGCTGCATCCACCAGGTAGTCGTGCTTGGTCACATCAGGTGCTCCCGGAGCCACCCGGTTGCGAATCTGCTCCAGGTACACGCGGGCCTGGGACTGTGCTCGTGAGCAGGGCTCCAGCTCCTGTCCCGGGCCAGGCGGGCACTCGCAGGCCACCAGGCTCATGGCTGCTGCCCTGCAGTTGCGACCTGGGAATGAACAGATGCATTAGCGAGGACCCACCTGGGAACAATACCCCATTTGCACCCTGGTTTCCTCCACTCAATATTCAGAGACTAACCCTCACCTCCAAGGGCTGGAGGATCAGAGCTAACATGGATGAAGTTCTTTCACGAAGACAGCTCTTTCCTAAGTGGTGGTAATAGAATAACAACATGCTTGGGGCTCTTCCCTTCTATTCAAATTCAATTCAACGAGTATTTCTTGAGTACTTACTATGTGTTGAGCACCGGAGAGAGCTGCAGATATTCGCAATCCAGAGATGCCTTCATGAGGCACAGAGCAAATCAGCATCTAGCACACCGTGAACATGCGGTGGCCACACACTCTGGGGCCGAGGCAGGAGCCCTGGGCTCCAGGGCCGCTCCTCACACTGCTCCCTCCATCCTGCCTATTCTCCCCGCCCTGCACCTCCTGCAGGAACTTCACTCAATCCTTCACGATTTGGTTCCAAACTGGATGGATGGCTCGCCCCTGCCTTGTTTCCCTCAGCGCTGAGGTCAGTGTAGTCAGGAGCAAGGACTCCCACAGAGCCCAGCAGAGAGCTGGGCACAAGGCCAGGCCCTTCAAGCCTGTGGACAAATGAAAGGACCGAGTGACAGATTCTGCATGGAGTTGGAGGAAGGAGGGTAGGTGCACCGCAGCTCGGCAGAGGGTGGTTCTGTCCTTGGGGCTCGGTCTCTGAGGCCAGGCAGCCACGTGGCCTCCAAAGACCTAGAGCTGTGTGTGACTCAGGTGGCCAAAGGGACCCAGAAGTGGCTGCTGCAGGCGAAAGGGCTCAGAGAGAAGCCAGCAGATCGGCCCGTGCCCCCTCACTGCACGGGCACCTTCGCTCTCTCAAGCCCCACGGGGAAGTGGCAGGGCCGAACTTCCACCCCCGGGCCACATCTGCCCCTGCAGAGGACGGGAAGAGAGAACAGGATGGGAGTGGGGCGGGAAGGGAAACCAACATCCCGGGGTCAGCGGGGAGCTGTCCCCTGGCCAGGATGGGGCTGGAGGTGGAGGGAGGAATTTAGTCCAGCCACACCACCGGGGGACATGCAGCCCCGAGGCTTGTCTTGGGGGTAGCAAGGCTGATGGGCTGGGCTGCTCAAGTCAGGCCCTGACTTCAGGGCCGGGTGCTTCAGACAGAGCTGCATGGCCGCACCTGGACACGGAAAGCGGCGCGTCCAGCCCGTCAGTCCCGGAATGCTACGGGCACCGCCCCGCGGGGGGCAGGCCGAGGAGGTGGGCTAGGGGACAGAGGGGAGGGAGCATCGTCGCCTGGGGCGGGGATGGTGAGGAGCAGGGCAAACACCGTACCTGCCCGAACCAGAGCGCCGTCGGTCGGCGAGGCCAAGGTGCCACCTCTCACTCTTCCCCTCCGCGGGGCACCGTGCGGCCGAGGCCCTCGGCTCTGCGCCCTCCAGCCAGGTGCAGGCTTCTGGCCCGGTGCAGCCGGCCATTGGCTGCAGATGAGCTCATCCTCTGTTAGAATAAACCACCAATCAGCGCCCAGCTCGGCTTCTGCCGGCCCTTAAAGTCGCAGCGGCTGCGGCGCAGAGCCCTGGGGAAGGGGCCCGGACTGGGAGCGGCGGGGGTCTGGGCGCTTATCTACTTTGATCGCGGGAGTGTCCCAAGTCCGAGAAGAGCCTCTGGTGCACAATATTGTTCAATAAATATTTGCTGAATGAATGAATGAGCTCTGAATAATGAGAAGACACTAACCAAGAAAAGTATTTGGAGAGGGCAGTCCGAGGAGAATGTTGTGGGTAGAAAAGCGCGTGTAAGTGCTACAACCAATTAAGGGAGAAAAATAATATCTGCGCATCACAGGACATAAAATCATTTGATAAAGTGTAACACTCATACACGATACCGACAAACTCTTTACTTAGCAAAATCTAAACAAACCCAGCGCTGGCCTGGTGGCTCAGGGTTGGAGCATTGCCCTATACATCACAATGTTGCAGGTTCCATCCCCAGCGGGGGTTCCATCAGGGCAGCAACAGATGGATGTCTCTCAAATCAACAAACATATCCCTAGGTGAGAATTAAAAATAAAGAACAACACCTAAACAAACTCATGAATTTACTTCTTAACTTGATAAAGGGTTATGTAGTAGAAACTCGAAGTATACGTAATGTACCTTACTTCATACGGAATGGTGGAGCATTAGAAGCGTTCCCATGGTCCTGGTGTCCTTCTGGCATATGGTAGGATCACACTTCTCTACCAGCTTTTGAAGTTAGGCTTGGCCATGGAACTTGCTTTGAAATTCTAGTGGGCAGAACATGAATTAATTCAAGATAGAAGCTCCAAAAACCAGCCCATAATTCACTAGCCCCTTCCTTCTGCCATTGTTTTCATAGAAGCCCATGTCCACGGAGGCATGGAGCTTACATCTGTGTGAGTCACAACAATAAAGGACTGAGAAACAACAATAAAGGACTTGTCCCTACTCCATGGCTTGTCTTGGACATGAAGTGTAAGTAAGAAACAAACTTTCATTGTGTTAAGCCACTAGGTTTTGGGGTTGTCTGTTACTGCAACATACCTTGACCTATCTTGAAAGATACACCCCAGAAATGAATCAATATACTCTTCAACAATATACTAGCGGTTACAATTAATGCAATAAGAAATTAAAAGCAAACAAAAGGTTTAAAAATCGGAAGGGAAGAGGCCAAACTGCCATTATTTGTGATGATGTGATTGTCTACCTAGAAAACACAAAACGGTAATAGGTGAGTTTAGCAGTGTCTGTACACTAGATCAATATGTACACATCAAGAACTTTTCTATAGCCCTGATTTGTGTGACTCGGTGGGTTGAGCAATATCCCACAAACTGAAAGGTCGCTGGTTTGATTCCATGTCAGGCACATGCCTGGGTTGCAAGCCGAGTCCCTCGGTTGGGGGCCTGTAAGAGGCAACCAATTGATGTTTCTCTTACACATGGATGTTTCCCTCCCTCTCTTCCTCCATTCCTTCTCTTCTGTTTAAAAATAATAAAATCTTAAAAGAAAAAGAACTTTCCTATATATCAGCAATAAGAATTTGAAAATGTAATAAATTAAAAAATCCCACTCACCACAGTAACAAATAATATGACATATTTAGGAATAAAATAATTAGAAATACATGACCTTTGTGAATAAAATAATAAAATTGTATTGAAAGACACAAAAAAGACCCAAATTAATGGAGAGCTGTATTGTGTTCAACCATGGGATGATTACCATTGTAAAGATGTCAATTCTCCCCAAATTAATTTAAAACTTCAATGCAATGCCAATCGAAATACTACCAAAAAGACTCTTCATAGAACTTAGAAAAGAATGCTTCTAAAATTCATGTTTATTTATGTACTTAACAAAACTTTTGGAGGGCCTATTAGGGGTCTGACCCTTTTTGAGGTTTTGAGGATATGCTGATGAATAACACAAACAAAAAAAACCTTCATGGAGCTTTCATTCTAATGGAAAAAGCCAGTAATAAACACATAGACATATAGATACGTACTATCTCATGATTTTAACAGTATATGTGAATGTGCGACTATAGCCCTTTGAGAAAGAATGAGTGGGGCGGGTCAGAAGCTTGCCTTACCAGATCAAAAGAAGTATTAGAAAGCTGCAATTTTTAAAACAGGTGGCATCGGTGCACATAAATAGATGATAAGAATAGAAAAAAAGTCCAGAAGCAAACTTGTGCATGTAGGGGGATTTGACTTAGGATGAAGAAGGCATTTCAAACCAATGGATGAATTCTTCATGAGAGATGTTGAGAAAAATGGACATAACTTATGGGAAAAAAATTAATGCCTACTTCATACCATATACAAAAATAAATTCAACTTTACAATTATAAGTTAAAAAAGAGAGAACAACACAAATTTTTAGAGGAATATCACCGTTTAAAAAGTATAAATGGCATCGTGTTACAGGTAGCATTTGGAAACTGTTTTTACTCAACAATATGCTGAGTAAAGAATATCATCATGATCTTCAGATGCTTTTTTAATATTCCTGAAGGGGATGGATAGGTAAATCAGTACATTTTGGAGGGTGATTTTTCAAGATCTTTTAAAGTGAAAATACTAATAATTTATGATCTATCAATTTTACTTCTTGATATTTAATCCAGAAAATCACTTGTTTATTATTCCAGCATACCTTGAATATATAAAAATATTCATGGCAGTATTGCTGATAATATCAAAAATTGGAAAGGATGTCAAATTTAATATCTATGGAATATCAATGTGGAAATGAATTAATAAAATGTGGTATATTCATATAGCAAATTATTATTATTTAACATTTTAAAAGAATGAACCAGAACTAAACCTATGTGTATGAACATGCAGGATCTCAAAAACATATTGTTGAGTAAACACAGCCAGTTCCCAAATGCTACCTACAATATGATGCCATTTATATTTTTTAAATACATAAAACAATACTGTATATTATCTATATATTATATCATATTAGGATTCTGCAGGGAAACAGAACCAATAACATAGCTGAATAGACAGACAGATAGATTTCTTATATAAAAAATAGGCTCTCCCTGCCCAGTGTGGCTCTGTTGCTTGGGCATTGTCCTGCAGAATGAAAGGCTGCCAGTTCAAATTCCCAGCCAGGGCACCTCTGTGGGTCGTGGACCAGTCCCTGGTCAGGGTGTGTGCGAGAAGCAACCGATTGAGGTTTCTCTCACACATCAGCATTTCTCTCCCTCTCTCTCTCCATCCCTTCCCCTCTCTCTAAAAATAAATAAATAAAATCTTTAAAGAAAATAAAAGAAACAGGCTTACGAAATTATGCAGGCTGAGAAGACTCAATTTTGCAAGCTCTCACAAGCTGAAAAAATAGCTTTTTGGCTGCCTAGGAAAGCCTAGGCATGGCTCCTAACCGCTTAACACGGAACGTCTGATGTAAAGTTTTCTTTTTTGGAAATCTTACAACTACACTATTAATTACTACTATTATTATTTTTTAAATTTATTTTTAGAGAGAGAGAAAGGAGGAAGAGAGAGATGAACATCGATGTGGAAGAGAAGCATCATTTGGTTATCTCTTGTACATCCCCAACTGGGGACCTGGCCTGTAACCCAGGCATGTGCCCTGACCAGGAATGGAACCAGTGACCTTTCAGTTTGTAGGACAACGCCCAACCCACTGAGCCACACCAGCCAGTGCCAGTTACTATTATTAATCCTCAATAATACTAAGACTGAGAAAAGTTAAGCGATTTGCTTTTAAGCAAAGTAGGAGTAGCAGGAATCAAACCTTGACAGTCTGGCTCCAAAACCCAAGCTCTGGACCACTAGGCTGATTGCATTCTGCTCCTAACAGCAAACTTATCCAGGGAGTGGAGGCAGGGACCCGGACTTGGGGCAGGGAGCAGAGCAGTGGTCAAATAAAGCCCCACAATTCCCTTTAATGTTCTATGTTTTTAAAGAACAGAGTAAAGTTGTATATATTTGTCATGTTAAAATTAATTTTTAAAAATTATATGTTAAATTACATACATGTAATTAGATACTTTTTTTTTTCAGAATATAGCGATTAGTACAGTAAGGAAGTAGACAGTGCTTCATAGGCTTCTAATGGTGCACTAGATCCGTTTGATGGGGAGGGATGTTTGGGATTCTTTCCTGAGGAAGTGCCTTTGAGCTGAGTTGTGGATGATGCATGTTTGTTAGTCAACAAGGTTGAGAGGTTGGGTGTGGGAGGTGGGGAGAGGTTTCCTGGCAGAGGAAACAGCATGAGCAATGGTCCCGAAGGGGCAGCGCAAATTTCAGTAACTAAAAACCGACAAGGGTTAGACCTTAGAGAAATAGGCATGAGATAAGACTGGAGAGGTGGGCAATGGTCAGGCTTCATGGAAGCTTCCAGGTGGAGGAAAGGACTGGGAGTTGAATTCTAAGAACAACAAAATTCTGACAGACACCATAGAAACCTCTGGAATCACTTTTGCAGGGCTGTGTTTTTATGGTGAGTGGAAATGCCAAGGAAGAGACAGAAAGTGTGGACAACTCTCAAATGCCCAAGAACAAGATAGGCAGGCACCTGGGGGAAGCGCGTGCAATTGAGGGACTGTTTGATTTTTTGCCACTGTTGTTAGTTTTATGATGGGGAGACTTTTACATGCAAAGACATATCCACAAGGGTGTTCCTCGTAGCATTGTTTATTATAACAATAACAAAAAAAAAGAAAGCCTAAATATCCAATCGAGTAATCAGATAATGGGATAGCCACATGATGCTATGCATTTCAGGACTTTAAAAAATTGTATTGTAGGAGGATATCTAACATCATGGAGGAAATATCTACAACGTAATACGTTTAAAAGGCAACTTACAAAAAAAAACAAGCACATTATGATATCATTGTGGTATCAGAAGGGAAGAGTATGCGTCAGCTTGTCTCCTTCAGCTCCTCCATTCTTCCTGACTTTGTGCCTGACGGTAGGAGGAAGGAGTCTTTTGACACAACGCAACATCATAGAAATGATGCCAAGAGAAGTCATTCGCCTTCTCAAAAGAGAGATTTATTTGTCTTGTGGATGCTTTGTATGGGTCCAGGATGGAGCTGGGATGGTGGGGGAGGGCAGAGGAATAGGAAGGAAGGGGCTTCTGGTCCCCGTGTAGGTCAACTTTATACCAAAACTGAAAAAAGTGTATTGCTCCTTCTCTGGATTTTCATTATAGACTATAAGGAAGATTTGGGGGAGGAAGAAATAAAAAAAAAAGATGTAAACATTCAATATCTGCAACAAGAAACTGAGCTTACTGCTTGCTTCAACAAGGGAGAGCTGTACTTGAGAGGCACAGCCTTGGAGCAAAGCAGAGAGAGTCTCTTATAGGCTTGGGGGAAGCATGGAGTTCAGAGATGAGCCAATTGTCAGGGTATTTAGCAGCTGGTTGACCTAGAAGCACGGTCAATTGAGTAAGGCTGTGGCTGACTGGTAATTTTCGGAAAGTAAGTAATTACTGACTGAGCATGTGGTTTCAAGAGCAGGGTTACTGAAAAAAGTGGTCCTGTAAACCAGGTTTCTAACTGATTCTAAGAGTTACTTGTCATTATAGCCACATAACAATGAGTCTTTTCCTGAGAGGATGGGAACATTTTCTTCTCAGGGAAAGGGGTGGGGATGGCAGGCAAGTCTATATATACAGCAAGATGAAGGTTCTCGGTGAAGCAGCCCACGAGGAGACATTGCTGGGGCAGCTCTTCTTGCTTGGCCAGGGCTGATTTCTAAAGAGGGATCCCGAGGACACGCAGAGTCTCCTGGACCCAGACTCAGGGCCTGGTTGTGAGAGAAGAGTCTTCTTACTCCCTCTGACACAGGCCAGTAAGCCAGGACAAGCGGAATAGGGAAGCTGAGACAAATAGCTGAACAAACTGGCTGAGAAATTTACAGCCAGGTACCAAAGGCTACCTCCCTAGAGATGACACCTAGGCCTCGGCTGTATTTCACCTTCAGGCCCACAAAAGCAGCAAAACCAAGTGGGTGACACCGGGATCAGCTGCAGTGACTAAGGACCGACCCCCTGCCTGGCACTGACCAATCAGTAGAGACCATGAGGTTGAAATGGCACAGCTGGAGGACTGATGAATATTCTCCTGAAACCCGCCTTGAGACCTCTCCTAAGATTCCCGCCCTGAGAAGGACAAAGGACCCAGCACATGGTCTTTCCCTCTGGGCAGCAGCCCGTTTCCCCTTCTCCTTCCCCGATGGGCCTGCGCCTCCTAAACTCTAAAGGTCCCTGCAGGACTTGCAACCAGAGCAGCTGAGCAGCTGGGCAGCAGCAGCTTGTCCCGGGCTAACCCCCTGAACCTGTCCTCAAGGCGCCCTTTTCTCTGACTTCCCAGTGAGTTAAGGCAGCCCAGCCGAGGCTCTCCTGCCGCTTCTTCTGCCCTAGGCCCTTCCTTGTCTCACTGTCCCCAGCTTCAGCAGACATACCCTCATCGCCACCTGGACGGGTGTTGTGACATCTTCCCTGCATACAGTCAAGAATCCACCCACTGCTGGCTGGCCTTTGGCCGACCCTCTCAGGGCCGGGTCCCTGTCCTGTCACCGGTGTCTGGCGAGAAGTTGCGTTTCCAGTTGATTTGTGAGGTCAGATCCAGGAAGGCCTTAGGTCCTGACGGGGCGCTCTCTCCTGCATGGTGGCCTCAGTGACCCCACAGCCTGGCCCTGGGCCTGCAAGGGAATGGGCTCTGGAGGCCTCAGCTTCTAGCTGGCCGGCTGTGCTGGCTGCCAGCGCCCTGAGCCCCTGGGGCTGAAATTCCTTGGGTGAATTTCTCACCCTCTTAGTACTTTCTTTTAACTTGTCTGGCAAGAAAGAGGGCTTCATGGGCTTCAGAAGAGGACTGTGGCAGAGAGCCCTACCAGGATAAAGAGCTCAAGGAGAGAAAGATATCACCATTACAGTCCAAACCTCAGCACCCTGCGGGGTGGGGGTGGGGGTGGGTGGCAGGTGGTCGGTCATCTGCCTGTAAAGAGCCGGCACTGCGAGGGTGCACATGCCCTGAGGCTCCCGTTACAGCGCTGTGGGGGAACTCCTGGGTGGTCCCCGCTGACTGCTGGTGGGAGGGTGGGGTGGGGGGCAGGGGCCTCAGGGCAGAGAGAAGGGAAAGGGGAAGACGTGGAGCATGCAGTGGGGGTCTCTCCTGCTCTGAGTCCACCTGAGGACAAGGGCCGCGTCCCCTGAGTGGCTCGGTGAGAGGTCAGCCTGACAGCGGGACCTTCTCTCCCTCACCCAGGTTACGCCCCCTCAGTGAGAGAAACAGGGAGGGGCCCAACTCTGCAAGGAAGCCCTCCACCTCCTCCCCGACTGACTGTCCCGCTTGGTCGTTTCCATGGCAATGAAGTCACCTCAGGGACTAGAAAGCATGCCATCATTTTTGGCGTGGAGCCCCAAGGCCTCCGGGATGGGGCCCGCGGAGTGCTAGCAGGGGCCAGGCCCTCGTGGGCCTCGGTCGCAGCCAGTGTCTGGGGAGGGGATCGCTCCCGGCTTCGGGCAGGAACGGGAAGGGTTCACCTTACCTAAGGACACCGCTGCTGGGCTCCGGTGCTGACAGCCAGCCACCTTTTCACACGAAGGCTCTGTCACCGCCCCGTCTGGGGCCTGGATTTCCCCGCAGAGTTTGTGGAGGGGTCTATTCTGTCCGCCCGCCTCGCCAGTGTCCGGCCGCCTCGCAGGCCTGGGGCGGTCGAGGTCCCCCCCTCCTCTGCTCTGCTGCTCATCCTGGGGGCGGGAGGGGCCGGTGTGGCGAGTAGATTTGGAGGCAAGTCTGGGTTCAGTTCCATTTCAGTCATTTCCGGTAAATTTTATTATTATTACTATTACTATTGTTATTATTTTAAACAGCTAAAGCAGTTTAAAAAATTTTATTGATTTTTGAGAGAGAGGGAGAAACATTGATTTGTTGTTTTGTTATCGTTAGTATTTAGCTAGAAAAGGAGAGCAGAGGATCTTAGACACTGAGCTTAACACACTGGGGAGCATAGGGCTGCTTGCGTCAGCAGGAAGCACCAGCTTCACACCCAGGGGACCGCAGCATTGTGCTCCGCCAAAGGGATTAGCACGGCTCCCTTCCCCGCTCTGGTATCTGATTGTTGGGGACACAAGGGAGGTTGTGGACCATAGAGGCCTGTCAGTCTAACCAGGAGGAGACCCTACCAAAAGCCTACGAAAACTTGGGAAGGGGATTGGTTCCTTTGAAAAAGCACCTGGTTCGTCCCAGCCCAAGCTCATCTAATCTCAGGGGAACGTGGAAGCTCATTCTCCCTCTAGCTCATGACCTGCGCTTGCACCGTGTACTCGCGCATCTCTCCCCATAGTCATGTGGCCTTAGCAGCCACATCGTGGCCCATGGCCATGGGGGCTCCACACGCAGGCTCCAGGAGGGAGTCTGAGCACCGCAGCGCAGCCACGGGCTGCAGCTGGGAACACACGCCACGCTCGCCGGATGCTGGGCTGCGCTGGACTTTAATGTGGAGTAGAAACCTGGACATTGGCCTTTGTGTGGGCCCCACTGAGGACCAAATCAAACTTTTTCCATGGCGAGATGGACAGAGATGGGACATTAGGAAGTCAGAAAGGGAACCCCCCCTAATTTTACATCATCAATTAAGTTCTCTAAGGAGCCCCATCCTCCCATGCAGGTCTCAGGAAATTCTTTTCCTCAAGATTCCACAAGAACGCTGATAACAGTTCCTCTTGTTTTATGCATTCATTGGTTGATTCTTGTATCTTCTCAGACCAGGGATTGAACCCACAATCTTGATGTATCAGGATGATGCTCTAACCAACTGAGCTCTCTGGCCAGGGACATACTGGTAAATTTTAAAGTTCTGGCTTACTTAGCTTTCATGGTTTTAGACAAGCCTGGGCCTTACCTTCACTTGTAAAATAAGGAAGTAGAAATGGATTCTTTGTAAATTTATTTTCAGCCTTGAATTCCAAGATCATGTCACTCTCCTATTAAAATATTTCCCTGCTTAAAAAATTCAGCGTCTCCCACAGCCTAGCAAAGCCCTAACTACCTAGGACGGCATCCAGGGCCCAGCCTACTTTCCAGCTTTATCTATCACTCATCTGCTTCACATACCTGAAGCATCAAAACTGAACCTTTGAAAACCCCTATACAGCTATTGGTTTTCCATCTCTGGGTCTTTGTTAATAGGTTGCACAGACCTAGATCTCCTTCCCTAGTCATCTCCCCACACTCAGTGTTGCCTATTCCTTGAGTCACAGCTGAAATGCCAAGTCAGCCCTGCTTTTCCGCAGGTGTAAGTCATCTCAAATACCTCACGTTTCTTCAGTAGCACCTTATCTGCATTTGTTTAAGCTATGTGGCCTTTTCCCTTCTTTTATAATCACCTGTGCATATCTGATTCCTTTGACTAACTTTGCAACATCGGAAACAATGGTTTCTCCTCCCTCTCTGTGTGACCCTAACTAATCCAGGCATTCCGCTGGGCTGGGTCTCTGCCGCACTGAATGAGCTTCTCTCAAAGAACATTGGGAGCTTCAACATGACAGAAGTGTAGCAGCACTTTTCAAACCCTTCCTTTACTCCCCAAATTGTCTTAAATCATCAGACGCTTTTAAATCAACAAAACCCCTAGCTCTTGCCCTGGCTGGTGTGGCTCAGTGGATTGAGTGCCAGAGGGTAAACCAAAGGGTTGTGGTTCGATTCCCAGTCAGGGCACATACCTGGGTTGCGGGCCAGGCCCCCTGTGGGGGGCACTCGAGAGGCAACCACACATTGATGTTTCTTTCTGTCTCTTTCTCCCTCCCTTCCCCGCTCTAAAAATAAAATTGGAAAGAAACAAAACCCAAACTCTTTCTCTAGATATAGCCTTGGGGTCTTTTCTTTCCCTTTTCAGCTTTCCTTCTCTCTCTTAGTTCTTAGGTAGATCAACTCAGCCTTTTCAGCTAAGACTTTCTCCTGGTTTCCTTATTCTTGTAGGATGCGATTTTCTTCAGTAAGTGGGAAACTAAGAAGACTTTCACATACTAAAGTACTTTGCTCCCTTGCACATGCCAGCTCCTAGTAGACTCAACAATGCTCATGAATGAATGAATGATCAAAGTAACCAGCCCACATGGGGAATTAAGACCGAACTCTTTACTTCTTTCCATCTAAACAAGCCATTATGATTGGTGGCTTGGATGTGCTACAGCCTTGTACGTGGTATCTGGTCCTCTAGCTCTGTGCTTCACGGGTCCGTTCCCCACCTAGAAGGCAGAGTGATCTTTCAGAAATATACGTAATAGTCACCTCATTCTCCTGCTTGACGCCCTCCAGTGGTTTCCCTCTGCATTCTAACAAAATTCAAACTCCTAACCCCCCGCCTACCTCGGACATCACACCTTGTGCCCCTTCCTCCCTTGCCCATCAGGCTCCAGCCAAGCTGGGATCTGGAGGGCTTGTGCATAGGTGCTGTCTGTCCTCTGTTTGGAGTGCTCTGTACTGTTGTCCTCTGTTTTGGAGTGAACTCCTTCCTGTCCTTCAAACTTTACCATAAATGTCACCTCCGCAGAGAGGCCTCCCTGATCTACAGTACCTTTCTCCAAACACTGTCTCATCATCTTATTTCCTATTCTGCCCCTATTCCTGCATAACACACTGTCCCCCCAGCCGCCCCAGTTTGTTATTATTGTATCTCATGATTCCACAGGTTAGCAAATCAAACAGGGCACAGCATGTTCCTGCTCCATGGGGTCTGGGGCTTCTGCTGAGATGACTGTAAAGGCTGGGAGTCTGGAACAGCTGGTGGCTGGCTGAGCATTTCTCTCCCCCCCCACACCTCTACGTAGTTTGAAAGCTAGCTGGGGCTTTCCACTGACAGAGGGACCTCATGATCACTGAATCTCTTGCAAGGGAGCTCAGGGTTCCAAAAGGACAAGGCAGAAGCTTCCAGTTCTCTTGAAAGCACATGGTACTATTTTAGGGTCCCTTCTGCTGTAATCTATTGATCAAAGCAGAGACCGGTTAACTCAGATTCTAAGGGAGGGATTAGAGACCTTCCCTCACAGGGGAGGAATGTCAAAGAATTCAAGACCATATCTAATGTGTCAGAGCCACATTTTGGCAATGACATTTCCTTATTAATTTCTTTGTTTACATGTGTAACTTGTTTATTGAGCAAACAGTGAAAGTACAAACAAACCTTGTTTTTTTTCCTCTCATCATTGCTTCTAGATGAACTGTGTTGATTCTCCTTTTCTTGTCTCTTAATAGCATTTTGGGCAGAACTTCTAATGTTCCTGGTTCCTGTCACTTTAACTTATTAAAGGTTCAGCCTCATCTAGACTGGTCCATCCAATTTAAGTCTAACGCCTCTTTCTTCCCAAGGCAAGGTCCGGACTTGGCTCGAGGGAGCGGAGAGGAACTGGGTCTGGCCCTATACGCCTCCCCACTTCCCTCTCTTCCTTTCACACGGGGCTGGGAGGGACAACCTGAGGGAAAGTCCCTTATCTGGGGCCCCTCCTTCCCTGGCTACGACTGTGCCTAGCATGACAGGCATCTGGGCGCCAGCTTTCTTGCTGGTAACCGCAGGGCTACCCCACAGCACTGTTCCTTGATGTGTTTCCTTCCCAGCTCCGTATCTGGTATGCTCCACTCAGCCATCGCCCCAACCCTCCTCCCTCAGCCTGTAGCCTGTGGGGTCTCCTCACCTGCTGCTTCCCTTTGGGGACAATGTGGCCAAGGATACTCACGGCCACCCACTTCTCACCATGATCCCCTGAGCTGTGGGAAATGCCTACTGATTGCTCCAAGGTGTCCCCTCTCTCTGTCCCCTGTCACTCTTCAGGTATCCACTCCCTTCCCTCCTCATTCAGCCAGCACGTGGGCAAATTCAGCTCCAGGGAGGAGCGGGGGCAGGACCAGCAACCAAGGTCTCCGCAGCCTCAGCTCCCTCCCCCTTCTCTTCAACCTCCTGGTCTTGGGCTTATGGAGGGCGCTTAAGGGGGTGCTGGGCGATGTTTGGGCCTCACAGAATTACCTCAGCCCTCTGTCCCTTAATACATCCTGTAGGCATGTGTGTCCAGCCTGAAACTGTTCCTTTGTGTTAGAACGTGGTGTACTCAGAACCTTTTCTCCTTAGTTCTGGTCACCAGTTTGAGCAAGAGAGAGTCCACCCAGTGTCCTGTAACACGTGATTATGGTCGGCCTCTCCACTCAAACACAGGACCCGTGGGAGCAGATCCTCGCGTGTCTCGTTCCACCCTGGGGCCTGGGGGCCTGGGACATGTCCGGCGTGCAGGTGGTGCTCCACAGATACAGAGCGAGTGAGTGGCAAGGCCGCTTAGGACCTAACCGATGTGAAAGGATGGCCAACCTGGTCCCATGGACCGGTCAGTTCCTGTCCTACTCACTCCCACTGCTCCTGGGAGCGTCCTCCGGGGCGCCCAGGCCTCAGTGAAGAGACCGCCAAGGGCTGGGCCGCCCCACCCACCCCGCTGGACTGTCCAAAACTCAAGGCTTCCGTCCAAAACTCGAGGCGGGCCTGCCCCTGGGACCCTGCGGGCCTGCCCTGAGCAGCCTGCAGCGAGAGGGAAGGGGGAGCTCCCTTCCCACGACGCATGCAACACTGAAACGACATGCCTTTCAGGTCAGAGGTAGATGGGGGAGTCTGGTAGCATATGGTGCGCGCTGGAAAAACATTTTAAAGCATTTTCTCTTGTTTCATGTTGAGGCCTTCAGGAGGAAGGCAGAGGAAGGCGGGAAGTAAGGGAAAGGGGAAATCGGGCAGCATCGGCAGACCCCCTGCCCTCGGCAGCCTGCACAGCCTGGGGGTGGGCAGTTCAGTCCCTGGGGGGCCGGGGCCTGATGAGCCCAGGAGCCCCCATTCACTTGGAGTCCAGCAGACCAGGCACTGCACTGGGTGTGGGGTGGCCCTGGGGGAGGGGAAGGGGACTCTGCTCTTGAGTTTGAGGGTGTTCAGAGGAGACTGGGGCCAGGGTCCCCAACTTTGGGGCCAAGACTACATCTTGGGAATCCCTCTTATGGGGAGAGCAGACCTCAGGTTTTTTGCCTAAAGCAGCTGGGAGGGAGACACCCCTAGAAGCTGCAGGAGAGGCCGGAGCCACCCAGGGGGCAGCCTTGGGGCCCACGGTCCCTTTTTCTGTCCTGCTTCCATTTTCGGCTGTCGCCCACTGCTCCAGCAGACACACTCCCCTAGAGAAGCTGTTTCCAGACTAGAATAACTTTATTCAAGAGAATCTGGCTTGGCAGTCAGACAACCATGCAGGGCAGCTCTCTCCGTGTCCAGCCTGGGGCCCACTCTTTGCCTGTGTCCCCGACACGGGGCAGAATGGGAAGCCTTCCTTGGCCATAAAGAACAATGTCCCAGCACAGGCAATGGCCGGACGTGAGGAGAAACTGCAGGGGACTGGGAGTGACAAAGGCCCCAGGAGAGCACTGTTCTCCAGAGCTGAAAGGTCCGCTCTCCAGGGAGTAGAGCCCCAGCCAGGAAGCGGAGGAAGCCACCAGGCGCCTCCACCCCTGTGTGCCTCCCACTCAGCCACGGCCGCCGGAGCAAGCCCCTCCACCCTGCCCTCGCCGGGAACTTCCAAAGCAAGGGCTGCTCCTCCGTCGGTGCAGAGCACAAGGGCGAGGGACAGGCGGTGGGTCCCCTCTCTCTCCTTCCCTCTCCGGCCCCTTGGAGACCCCCCAGGGCCTCTGGGGCCTGACTTGCCCCTGACATGCTGCATGTCCCGCTTCTTCCCAGGCTGGCGCACACGTGATCCATGGCTGCCTTCTTTCTCTCACGTTCTGTTTAAGGCAATGAATTCCTGAGGGTCCTGTCCCTCGTCTTGGAGGGATCGAGTCATTCAGCAGGGATACAATTGGCTAATAAATAGAGGGCAGGTGCCTGCAGGGAGGTAACTGAGAATGTGATGATAATAAATACAGGAGCCGGGCGTGGGGTCTCTCTCCTCCGAGGGCCGGTTACCTCAGGGGAGTGGTATTACCGCACCTGCCAGAGACCAAACACAGAAAGCAGCATCAGCACACCGTGGGGTGGGGGGTCCCTCCTATGGGAAGGGGGACAAACCCAGAGGGAAGTTTGGACAGGGAGCACGGGGAGACTGCAGCATGCCGGGATCTCTGCTTGCACCAAGGCCAAAAAGAAGCCGTTAGCTGCCCGTCACCAAGCAGGTACCCAGGCCCCCAGCCTTGCGCTAAGCACTCTCTCATTTACCCTTCACATCTCATGAGGAAGGCTTGGTTATTATCCTTTTGCAAATGAGGAAACTGAGACTCAGAGGCTAAGAAACCTGCTCAAGGTCACACAGCTAGTGGGTGACATGCACTCAGTCTGGCTCCATACTCTAATACTTCTGACCACTCTGGGACAGCAGTCTTCAAACAAGGGCACCTCAAAATTGTCCAAGGCATAGGTGAGTCCTGATGGCCTTAAAGGAATCTGTTTTCAGTTTTCCACCTGAAAACTGCCTGCCTGAGAGGTCTGCTTCCCAACCATCTTGAGAGCTCACGATTGCCTTGCTACCTGGGAGCATCCTACCCATTTTGGATGCTGTGACAATACTTTGCCCCAAGGCAAAAGTATCCAGGGGACACCAAACAATGAAGAACTTGAGAGATGGGTGCAGGCGTTGAGAAAGGAAATATGGTAAATGACTGGGTACCCAAGACTTTTGCAAATCAGGTGGGTTCCAAGTCATTGCTTTCAACACAATTAAAGAACAACTCAACTGAACTGTTAGCTAACGTGTGATGAGAAGTAACTTTTGTTAGCAGGGCACCTTGAGGTTTTGGCAAATAATGTGGAAGGAATTTGTGGATGAAAAAGGGGCCACACACTAAACCTGAAAAGCACAGGGGAGGCCAGCCTTGCAGGCTCACCCTCCAAACTCAGAGACCAAAAGTAACCACATGTGATGGTCTGAACATAAAAATTCCTACCTAAAAACGGGTCACGGCAGGTAGTCATATCCTAGGGCAGTAAATTCTTTGACAAAGGTCAGCCTTCGCTGTAAGTGAGCCTATTTAACTGACTTCTTGCATCTAAGATAACATACCTTTGAAATGTCAGCCTCATCACCTTTTCCAGACCTCTCGGAGCACAGCCTCAAATCAGAGACCACAGCCCCTCCCTGCTGTCTTGCTCCCCGCCTCCCACTTCAGTGAGCTGGGAATGTCAGCGGTCCTGTGTCCACCGCTGCAAAACGGGCATGTGTCTCTGTTTGGCTTATTACTCAGCCTCAGAGATTTCCCTCCTTTGCTTCCTCTTGCCTCCCTAATCTACCACCAAGGGATTTCACCTTCCTTAGATGCCCTTACATCTCCTGCTTTGATTCTAGTGTATAAAATAAGTTGCAAAGCTCCCACTCTCGGGAGCATTTTCTCCATCCATTGAGATGTTGCTTCCTGGCAATTGTCAGTTTGGCTCAAATAAACTTTTAAAAATTCTCTGCAGGTTTGGATGGCTCTTCGATCGACGAGTTCAAGTGTCTGACATCTAGCAAGGGGGTTCACTTCTTGGTGTGGGCATGCCTTCTCAACCTTTTCATCTGTGTGAAATGGTGAACAGGAATGGGATTAACGCTAAATCCTGTCTCAGTCTGGCCGAGGTAACACTCATTAACAGGTTCATCAACTGAAAGAGGCAGCCACATCCATCTCATTGAGACGCATCCCTAATGAGATTGATTGCATTTTTATGTTTAACATTGATTAAAATATGATGCATTTGTGCTGTTTTGATCAATTGGTACTGCTAATAATTATGGTGATAGCCCATTCCAGCAGGAAATTTAGTTTATGTTTATAGGAAATTTACAATAATTCAAACTTCTGTACATTATCATAGCAGATACATATGACAAGGTGATATATAAAAGACCTGAACATTAAAAATAACTACATTAGACTGCAATTCTGTGGGGGAAGTCAAATGGAAGTATAAGTTCAAGGAAAAAAGAAGCAATGCAAACATTTATATTTTTTGTTTCTGTTATTCCCATTTCTTTTAAAAGTGGATAATGGTATTAAATTAACATGTCTTATTCTATAGGATATATCTGAAGAATTTAGTGGCTTTATATTAAAACATTAATATTTATAACATGCTAGAAATTATATCTTTGCAACTATTTATAATTCTGTTGGCAAAGTTCAATGCTAACTTAAAAATGAGCAACGACCTGGCCGGGTGGCTCAGTTGTTTGGAGCGTTGCCCGTACACAAAAGGGTCACAGGTTCGATTCCCAGTCAGGGCACATACCTAGATTCTGGGTTTGGTCCCCAGTAGGGACACATACAGGAAGTAACCGACCAATGTTTCTCTTTCACATCAATGTTGTGCTCTCTCTCTCTCTAAAATCAATAAACATATCTTCGGGTGAGGATTAAAAATTTTTAAAAAAATGAGCAAGGGAGCACATGGATTTTTTTAAATTGTTTCAGAAGGCCCCTGAGCGAGATGTTTGAAGACTGCTGCCCTGGATGAAGGAGCAACAGAACACACTCCATCTGGACCTGCCTGGCGGGGGACCGTGCGCTGACTACACTGCCAGCTCCCACCCCACGTTGCTGCTTGGGCCCAGGGGAGGAATGAAGGCCACATGCCTTTAGGAGACCAACTTCTCCAGAATCCCTATCTTCACCGGGTGGGGTGGATGTCTCTGCTCATGGAGGGGCGGACCCGTGGAGTAAGACATGGGTCAGCTCCAGTCCCACAGCATGAAATGATTTGCTGGTGTCTGTGACTGATTACTGTAGATATGAAATATTTCATTTTTACTCTTTACTCTCACAGATTTGCATTTTCCCTGCTCTGATCCTTCTCTCCCAGCCACACTCTGGCCCAGACTCCAACTGTGGGCTTCCAGGTGTGAAGCCAAGAAAGACAGATAACATTGAGAGGGAAATAGGAAGCAAGTGGGCCCCAAGACCCCCCGGGAAGGACAGAGACGCGAGAGTCCGGGGACTGAGAGCGAGTGGGCGTTTGCTCCTTCCCCAAGGGCTCTAGGGAATGGCCCAGGATACAGTTTCAGCTGCTGGACTTTGCATCACTAGAAGGGAAGCACTTCAGAGCAAGAGTTTTATTGCTTTGTTCACTGCTGTACCTGGCAGACAGTAAGTGCTTGGTAAATATTTCTAGAATGACTAAATGCTTGGTGGGCCCTGATCCTTCATTTTACGCAGAAAAGAAAAACTAAGCTTAGAGAGGTAGCTTGGCTTGCTCAAGGCCGCACGGAGACTCAGGCTAAGTCAGGACAAGAACCAAGGCCCCTGAGGCTTCCTGGGCCCTAGAATCTCTAGGAACGCAGCTCCCTGTTCTGGCCCCTCACACTGCTCGGGGCCTTGCTTTCCCCCTTCCTGACCACTAACTCCTGCTGGTGGGAGCCCCTCTGGCCCAGCCTCCTGGTCATCCCTGGGCCCCCCGGCACACTCACAGGTGGCAGACTGTGGGTCTCTGCTTCTCTTTCTTCCTCTTCCCACTGCCCTTGTGTCTCCTCCTGCAATAAGCCAAAAGCATCAGGACAGAGTGGCTGGGCGTTTCCCATGCTAGGATAGAGGCTGGCAGACCCGAGAACAGCCTGAAGCCCCAGCCACTTACCTTTCTGGCTTTATCACGTCCCACACAGGCCTGGGGAAACAGAGAGGGGCAGGGCTGAATCAGGAGGGTGGTAAGCAGGGGCTCCCTCCATCCCTACCCCTCCCCTCAGACATTGGGAGTCCTGGTCCTGCAGTTGGTGCTGAAGCCACTAGGGGGTAGCATGGAGCTAGTAAGGGAGAGATGGCTTCGGGCTCTCGGCTTCGGCTTCCAACTCCAGGCTCTGGTGACTCCACTAAGAGAGATACGAATTTCCCCCTGGGGCCCCTTTCCATAACCTTCTGCACTTCTCATGCACTCTTGGCATCAAATCTGGGGATTTGTGAGCCTGTTCTTTCCTGCCTTCTCTGTTTACTTCTTCTCTTGTTCCTGCCCTCCGTTCCAGGGCACACTCAGAGTTTCCTCAAGGACAGTGAATGAGGCCAGCTCAGGCTGCCTGTCAGGACACAACTGCCACCCCCCCTTCCCCCGGGGACGAGTGATGCTGCAGGCGACAGCAGGAGGGATGGGTGAGGGGTAGAGTGAGGGGAGGTAAGCGCAGCCCCAGAGTTGCAGGCCTGTCCTGGCTCTGCCCCCACAGCCGTGGCTGTTGGCCTCCCAGCGAGAAGAAAGGTTGTCCCTGTTGGTCAGCCTGTTGGAAGGGGACAGGGCCTGGGTCTTCTCTGGGAACAGGGGTGGGGGTATGGGGCAGCGTGGCCAGGGAATGTTGCCCTAGGCTGTGTCTCCCTTGGGAGCCAGGGCAGGGTACCAGGGCCTCTGGGAATGCCTGGTCATGTCTCTGCCATCTTGGGCAAGTCCGAGACATTCATGGAGCCTCAGTCGCCTCATCTGCCTGCCCCAACAGTGGCTGTGAGGGCAAAGGTGACGTGGGATGCGAAAGGTCACCATGCAGCACTGTGCCTGGGAGGGTTCATGACGGAGCTACTGTTGTGTGGCTAAACCTGCCTGGAGCAATGGGCGAAGTGTGATTGAGGCAGGGCCCCAGGAGCGATATGATAAAGAGGGCCTGGAGCCTGGGCTCGGGGCCAAGAAGGCGGCCAGAGCCCTGGACAGTAAGCAGGGCCAAGCCCAGGGCAGTCCTGGGTCTTTTGGAGAATGGCCACGAGAGGTAGTGTGGAAAAGGGTAGGCTCGGGGGTTGGACAGACTGGGGTTCACGCATAAGCTGCAGCAACTCATGTTACCACACTAAGCCTCAGTGTCCTCATCTACAACATGGGGCTCATGACAGCACCTACCCCTCCAGGGTGGTTATGAGAGCTTGTCTGCTTTGCTCACCACTCTATTCTAAGAATCCAGGACAGGGCCTGGCATACAGTAGGTGCTCAATTAATTCTCACTTGAATGAGAAGGAGAACATTTGACCATTGAATATGAAAACACATTTAAGTGTCCAGTGTGGGGCTAGGCCCACAGTAGGGACACAATAAACGGAGGTGGTCCCCCTTCTTCTCGCCTCAGAATAGGGCTCTTGTCTGGTGCTTCCATCCCTGGCCCCGGGGCACCAGGACAGCTCCCCAGCTCTGTTCCCTCTTCCCTAGGCCTGGTTGGCAGCGCCAGGCCTGCCTCGCCTGGTAACCAATGTTCAGGGAGCCCTGGGAGCGGAGTGGTCACAGGCTCTGCTTGGTGGGGGAGGGGTGCGGTTTTACAGAAACCCCAGCGCCTCCTTCCTCCTGCCCCTTTCCTCCTGCCACGGCTTCTCCTACCCTGTGCTCCTGTGCGCCGTTGTCCCCTTCCACCGTGGCAGCTGCCTCCCATCTCAGGGAGGGGGATGGTCTGCTCTGAGCCCCTGCAAGTCTGAGAGGGACCTGGCTTCCTTTGCCCCTGGGGCTTCTCAGCAGCTGTCACTCCAGCTACTGGGACCACCTCCTCAGGCAACAACTGTGGGGGGGGCGGTCGGTGGGGACAGCACAACACAGCTGCCTCTGGTCCCTGACTTCCCGGCCCTCCCTCAGCCCAGAAGGAAGTGAAGCCTGCAGCAGGGATGGGTGGCCCGTGGCCAAGGCTGCCAAGGGCATGGGCCTGTCCCCGCCACTCCCTGAGGACCTACCTGCACTCGCAGCGCTTGTGCTGAGAGAACGTCATCTCCACGTAGGAGGGTTGCTTCTTAGAGCCGATCTTCAGGATCTGCGGGGAGAGAAAGGTCGGCTGCCTGGATAGGGGGTGGGGGTGGCCATGGGTCTCCAACATTCTTTCTACCCCCTCCTTGGAGGGGGGACCAGACTCCATGTTTTCCCCCACCCTTTGTACTGCACGCCCTTATTCTGTTTTCACTGTGGGGCAAACGGCCCTCCCACCTGCCTGTGAATCTGAGGCCCCTGACCCTCCATATGCATGGTCACCAGCATAACAGTACAGGGAGGGGGCTGTACTCTGGAGTCAGAAAGACATATGTTGAGATTTTGGATCTTCCACCTGCTGAGCAAGGGAAATACCACGTCTGAACCTCAACTTCCCCATCTGTACTTTGGGAATAGCACTTGCCTTGAAGGGCTGAACGTTGAGGTAGCATTTTTGAAGTGCCAGCACAGCCTAGCACAGCACTCGGCACCACGCAGTGAGGGCTCCGCAGAGCACTGGGCTTGTGAGCAAGGCTCAGGGCACCAAAGGCTGCCGGTATAGACAGGGACTTCTTGAGTCCAAGTAGATTCACATCTTTTCCATCCTCAACCAGGTATCTGGGTCCTGGACTAGGGCTAAGCTAGAGCCTGGGACAGAGGATAAGGGAGGAGTTGCATGGGCTCAAGGTTGGGACGTGGGCTCAGAGAGGAGGGTCACTGTGCCGGGTGGTGAGAGCACAGGCCTGGGGGGCAGCTGCAGTCTGTGACCTTGGCCTGCCCTCCTGCCCTCTCCAGGTCCTCCTGTGGCTAGGTTCTGTGACCCCCTGAGTAGGGTGTGGACAATGGGGGAGGCGGGACATGAGGAGACCCTCCCTACCTGCATGGTGACATTGGCCGTCTCCACCGGCACACAGTGCAGGGACTCGTCACCACAGCAGCCGGTGCAGCGCAGCAGGGCGACACAGGATGGGTTGAACATGTACTGCACTTCATTGGGGTACAGCGACATGATGTTCACCAGCTTCTCCATCGACCGGCAGTAGCTGCGGCCCCACACTTCCTGGAAGGGCACCACTGCAAGAGGGCGCAGTTGGCTGGGTCAGATCAGGATAGGGCCACTCCAGGAAGCCCCAGTCCCTGCTCCTTCGGCTTTGCGGAGCCTTTGGGGTTAACCCGCACCTCCTCCAGGAAGCCCTCAGCCTATGTCCGCTCCCTCTGCTCTGAAGTGATGTGATCCATCTGGGAAGGCCGCTGGGCCCTTAGCTCATCTGCTGGACAGAAATCCCGGTGGAACGGGGTTCCCGTGGCCTGAGCTCTCCGCAGTGCTCTCAATGCTCTCGGCTCCGGCTGCCACGCCTGCCTTGGCGCCCTCGAGGCTCCGAGGAGCGTGCCCCGGCCACTCCCCAGGCCTGCTGGGTCTTTCTCAGGCCTGACCTGGGGCTTCCTCCATCTTGGGGAATTTGTAGAAAACAGTTGAGTTCTGCGAGATTGCCTTGCAGAGCCCCACAGTGGGGGTTAGCCTCCGCCCCAGTCCTTATTTCCTGCCCCACTCCGGATCGCCTCCTCTGCGGGCAGCCAAGACTGCAGCCAGCAACGGCCTGGCCCCACTCCTCACTGTACCGGGACCGGCCCCCGGACCAAACTGGGCCGCGGCACCGTGATTCCCACCATTGCGCTGTGCTCATTTCTAAGCCAGTAAAGCCTGCCGCCGTTCCTCCAAGCCCACCTCCCTGCCTCCTCTTTTCAAAGCCTTCCCCAACTTTTCTAGGGTGAACAGATGTTCCTCCTTTGAGCATAATTAGGCCCCACCCACTTGCCTTATCTCAGTCACTGGAGGTCCTTGTCTCCTTTACAACTGAGGACAGGGACCCAAGCACCCAGTAAACGCAGGCTAAATAATTACTGATTGATTGGATGACAGTTCACTGAAGATTATCAGGGACATCCCCGACCCCCATGATGTCCTGTTGGGCATGTGCAAGGGCTTTTGGGGGCCTATCTGGAATCCCTTAAAGATGCTGCTCCTTCAGGGGAAGACCTGGGGCCTGGTCCCAAGAGGGTCACAGGGAGTGAGTAGCCAGAACTAGGAGACCTGGCTTCTATTCCTGGCCCCATACCAGCTGTGTGACCTTGGGGAGGTCACTCAACCTTTCTGGGCCTATCAGCTTCCTTGGCTGGGGAAAAGAAGCAGATTGGGAATGGACGGTTGCTAAGGTCTCTCCCAGCTCTGACAGGCGGTCTGTGATTCCAGCCTTCACAGCCCAGCCCAGCCTTGAGACTGCGGGCAGAGCAACATCTCTGTCCCTGGGTCGTCCTGCTTTACACACGGTGGTTGTCCTCAGCTGGTGAGAGAGGACGTAGTAGCTGGGTCACCTGGGGGCCCTGAGGTCTCTGCCCTAGCGCAGCAGTTCACCCGGCAGCCCCTCACCTCCTTCCACAGCCCTTTCTAGGAGGCAGAAGGGGCCGAAGTCCATTCCACTGGGCCTATGAGGACATGAGTCTCAGGGTAATCGCGGAGGAAAAATAAACTTCAGCCCTAGCAGAGGCCCCAAGGAAAGGCTGCAAGCTGGCGGAAAATACCCAAGAGGCAGCGTGTCCATGTAGAGCTGGCCGAGGAGGCCAGAGCGGCAATAAACCACGCTTATCTGGGTGTCTGCTGCTCCATTCTGCTTTGTCTGCTGAGGGGACCCTAGGGCTGGGCCCAGGGATGACGCCTCCTCCGATCTTACCTCTCCAGGCTACTGGGACACTTTCCTTGAACCCTTAAGTGGGAAGTAAGTCCCTCTCCCTGTAAGCAGCCTGGAAGCCGCAGGCAAACAGCCTGTAGAGGGTCAGTGGGGCACCTCCCTATCGTAACTCTGTGAATGTGTGTTTAGTCTAAAATCTTCACGAGCACTATGTAACTCTGAACATTTAATCTCCACCTTGGAAAACATAAATAAAAGCAGAGGATAGCCAGCTGACAAAGTGCTATAGAAGGCTCAGAATCCTCTCCTGGGACCAGCCATTAGGGAGGGGGACAGCAGCTGAGAAGGGGGTACCCCAGCCCCCTACCAGTCTGCAAACAGACTCCCATCCAGCTGGGCTGTTGGGGCCACAGCCAGGTTAAGCAGAGCCAGCTGAGCCTTGGCGGCAAAAGAAGGGATTTCCTTTCCTCACCCCCACTCCCCACCACACAGACTGCAACAACAGGGCCCCGCCTGCAGGGCCCCGAAGTCCGCCACATGGCCAAGCCGTGCTGGGGAAAGGCTGAGAAGAAGATGAGCTGGGCCTGGTTTACCTGGCAGCCACCGGGGAAAAAGGGCGATTCATCCCTGGAGGCAGCTGCCTGGGTGTGTGGGAGGAACAAAAGGCGCCGGCTGGGTGGGTAAGGGGTCAGTTGAGCAAGCGGTGACCACTCCCAGATGTGGGCTGAGGCCCTCAGGAAAGAGCTCTGCTCAGCTCCTTCTGAAAGTACTTCCTCTGGCCCCAGACCTGCTCCTGAGGCTGCAGCGGGGGTGAGAGGAATGGAGGCTGCGGCCCAGTCAAGTGCCAGGCCAGGGTCAGGCCGTGCGCGAAGGCGGCTCCCAGGGCATGAGCGGGGTCTCAGCTCTCGATGGCCCTGTGGGCAAGCCTCCTATCTGGCTCCCGCTGCCTACCACCCAGGACGAAGGAGACCCAAGAAGGGAAATGTTTAATCCCGAGAGCGAGCTCCTGGGGAGGTTGCCGGGAGGCCGCGGGGCTGGGCAGAACGGCTGGCCACCAGCCCAAGCCCAGCAGGTGTCCTCTCCATAGTCACTGGTGGGGCATGCAGCCAGCCTGCCGCAAGGGACACTCTGCTCATGCCTGCTCAGCTGTGAGCCGTGGATACTGAGGAGTGTCCAAGGCTTTACGCAACTCCGAGGGCCTCTGTGAGCCTTGGGTTCTTCACCTAGAAAATCTAGAGAATACAAATGCCTTCCTTGTTCACGGCCTGTGATCAATGCAGAATTATAGTAAATGCCCAGCACTGCTAGCATGAGAGTAACCCACGGCTGCAACGCACGGACCGCACTGTCTCTTGGCCAGTGTTAGCAGGAGGGGATGGTATTTTCAGGTGCTGGTAACTGGGGTCCAAAACTCATGGGACTTCCCCTGACCACGATACAGGCTCCCCTAATGATCGGATGACAGGTTGGCTGCCCTGATGAACTGACACTTCCCAGCCTCCTCACCCTGGTTCTTGGAAGATATAAACTCCTGTGTCCCCTCCACGGGGTCAGATAATCCTACACTCTTAGAAAAAAAAAAAAAACAAACCCTTAGATATCATGTAGTCTACTGTTCTCATTTACAGATGAAGAAACTGAGGCTCACACTTTTTCGGTAGCTGTTTCCTGAAATATACTAAAAGCACCAAAAAGGACAGGGGGTGGAGATGGTGATGGGTCCCTCCCCAGATCTCAGAGAGCATAATATTGTGCCAGTCCCAGGGGGCACAGCAAGGGGACGGGGAGAGTTATCAACCAAGTCAAGGGCTGCCACCTCCCACATCTTGTCAGCACTTAAAGAGCCTGGGATTCAGGCATGACAGCCTGGCCAGACCCAGGAGAGAGGGTGTTCCCAGCTCGCACTGGCTATCACGTATGTGCGTGTGCATGTCTCTACATGCTCCCTCTTCCGCAGCGCCGTGGGAGGCCTCAGAAATGGTGTGTGGCCCCACTGCACGTCTCGGAGAAGCCGAAAGGGAGGAGCGAGGCAGGGGGCCTGGCATGAGCATCCTCCTTTCCACATGTATGTCTCTTTGGCAGCCATCTAGCCCTTTGAAGATTCCCTCTTGATGCAACCCAGGGTGGGGAGAGGAGAGGCCAGGGAGGGCACGACTCATGTTCTGTCTGTTTGTAATCAATGGAAAGGCCTGGCTGCTAGGAAGCGCTGGCTGCTGGGAAGGTCCTTTCTTCCCTCCTGATTCTCTTGATTGCGTGCCCACTGCACCAAGCTCCCAGACCACCAATCAAGCCCCTGGCACTCACTGCCCACACTGCCCTCCAAGACCTCATCTGCCCCCTGACGTCATGCTGGGAAGGGGCTCTGAACCAGCTAGACCAACCCTGGATACACTGGCCCAGCCCTGCTCTCTGGGTGACCAGGGCACCTGGAAATACACCTCTCTAGGCCTCTGGGTCACCAGAGCGGGGGGGATTTCTCAAGCCCTGACAACTTTGCCAGCCAGGGCATCAGCCAGCTTGCGGACTCTCCCCAACTTAACACCATCCTGCACCCGCCCTTCATGCCAGTCCCTTCCCATTCTCGGAAGAGGTGTGGCAGGAGGGGACTCGGTGAGCAGACACACCAACCCGGCTTGCTTACCTTCCGTCTCTGATGAGTTGTCTCTAGCAGGCAAGGCCGACTGCTGTGGACAGAAGAGCGCAGAGGTGAGGGGGACCACCGCGGGCCTCTCTGCTCTGGGGCTGAGCTTATTGGCAAGAACATAGAGGCCCCTCTATACCTCTCCGCACCCACCGCACCCACTCTCTTCCCTGTCTCAGCACTCTTTCCAGGTCCAACTAAAACCTAACTGGACCCTGAGTGAGTCTCAGCCCTCCCTCTGGCCTCAGTTTCCTCATTTGGAAAGGGTGGGAGTCTGGAGGTTTTTGGAGACATTTTGCTTTCTGGGTCCCAAAGATCTTGCAATCCTTTGGGGTCTTCCGCCTACCCAGCCTCCAGGCCAGCCCTGCTGGGTCCTGTGCAGCCTCCTTTGGCTGGGTGCCAGAGCCTGGGAGCAGTGATCAGCTGGTGGGAGCGGAGGGGCTGGAGCGGGTGGCGCCATGAGCTGGTGCTGGGGGTAACATTACACCTCTGGCCAGCCCTGCAGCAGGCAAGCAGGTGGCTGCTGGTGGGGATCTTCTGCCTCAAGGGTCTGTCTAGCCCACCCACTCCTGAGCTGGGGCGGGGACTCCCAGGGCAGTGGGACCGCATAGTGGAAAGGCAGCTCCTTGGCTTTGTCAGGATTGCACTGCCCAGGCTGGCCCCTGGCCAGACTCCCCCCGCTCCTGGGAAAAGGGCCCTGATCACTTCCCCAGGCCCCGCACTGGAGGCCTCCGGCTGCCCACCACGGAAGGGCGGCAACAGCAGCACGTCTCGTCTTGTCCCCAGCCCGCTGGGAGCACTGGGTTCAGCCGGGGGCCCTGACAGGGGCAGGACCCAGCCTCCCCACCAACGGCCTCTTCTGCCAGCTGCCCCTCCGCCAGACCAGGTCAGAGGTCCTGGGGGCGCCTGCCTAGTCACAGGCCTCGACCCTGAGCACAAGGCCAGGGACTGGCCTGGGATTAGTGGAGAGATGCTTTTAGCAAAGCCACTGTGGCTCCAGGGGCCAGACAGGAAACCTCCCTCCCTTTTCTGTGGCTTCCCTGCCCCCACCAAGACAGACCCCAGAGCTAAAGTCTGGGACAGCCCAGCCTGAGGTCTCTTCCCAGACAGTGTCGTCCAGCCTGACTCCTGGGAAATGTATGGACATCCTTGGAGGTGCCGCTTCCGGAAGTGGGCCTGTGATATCAGGGCCCTCTGCTTTGAGTGTGGGGGATGGGAATACCAGGGGAGCCAGGCGGGGATGTGGGGGGTCTTACCTGGGAGGGCACAGCAGGCAGCGCCAGCCCAGCCAGGAGCTGCAGGAAGCAAGTCAGCAGCCTCATGGCAAGCATCTTCTCAAATGTCCCAAGCTAGGAAAATCACCCTGCTCATCCCCCTGGGGGAGCCCCTGGCACAGGAGGAGAGGCGCTGAGCGGGGAGCTGGATGTCCCCCTACTACTGCCCCGAGGTCCCCTCTGGTGGCTCGAGCATCCTCTGGAAGCCCTGGAAATTCAGGAGCCCTTAGGTAAGTCTGTGGCTGGGAAACCTGATGCGAAGCGCCCGGCGGGGCGAGGCAGTGCGCGGCAGGCGCGCCCCCGGGGAAGGTCCGTCGGGCTCTCGGCGCGACCGCAGGTCTCCTCCCGGCTGGCCACTGAAGATGCAGCTTCCTGCTCAGACAGGAGCTCCCTTCTGGGACTGGAGCTAGTCGGCGACTGGGTTTCAAGGGCCGCGAATGGGGCGGGGCTCCAGGCCCGTCCCGCCCACCGCGACGAGGCGTCCAGGGAGCTGCCGAGCTGAGCCGGGTCTGGCTGGCGGCGAAGGAGGCGCGGGCGCCGAGGGGCTGAGCGCGAATCCGAGTGCGCTCGTCCCGCGGTGCGTGGACGGGGCGTTCAGGCCGCGTAACCCTCGCGCTCCGCCGGAGACCATCCCGCAGCCTGGTGTCTGGGGCTCTAGGACCCAGTGCCACCAGGGGAATGGGGCTCACAGCTCCGCTTCCACGCTTCTAGGCTGGCTACCTGGGGTGGGAGGGAATCCAGCTGCCCGACGTGTGCCAACAAGGCTCCAGACTTCAGCGGCCTCTGCAGAAACTGCGGCCCCAGACCACTAGGAGGGCGGCAATTTGGTCTGGCCCTTCACAGAGCCACCTTATTGCCATCCCCGCAATCCTCAGAGGTGAAAGGATTATTAACCCTATTTTAAGGATGAAGAAACTGAGGTTCCAAGAGTGCCCCTGCAGGATATGTTGTATGCACCTACACACTCGAAAAAGTGTGTGTGTGTGTAACTGATAGAGACAAAACCCCAGCCACCTGACTCCAGAACTGGCCCTCTGCCCCTCCACCCTCCTCCTAGCCAAGCGCTCAGACAGCAGGTCAGCCCATTCCTCTTGTGGGAAGCAGTTTTCTCAGGCCCTGCCTGTGAGCCCACCACATGCAAATTGGAGAGCGGCCTAGTGCAACATTTCCTCCCGGTCCCAGGGTGAGGAAGAAATGCTCCAACTCAGCACAGATCTGCCGACAGCGTTTTTGTGTGTTTGTGTGGGCATTTGAGTGTGACTGTCAAGACACACCTGTGCTGTGAGTTTCTGTGTCGTCTCGGTGTCTGCCTGTGTCTACTGCATGTGCAAATGTCACTCACGTGTGGCTCTGATCTCTCAGTATCTCTGGCTGTTTGTGTGAGTATGTGTGTATATGTGTCCGCTGTGTCTAGGTGTGTTTGGAAGTGTGTCTGAACGTGCATTTCACTAGGATTGTGAACTTGCATGTCATCCTGTGTCTTGCTCTGTGTGTGAATGTTTGCATCAACTTCTGTGTGAGATTGCACATCTCTGTCTGCATTTGTGTGTGCCCTCCCATGGCCCTCAAGCATTCCCCGCCGCTGCCGCCCGCGGTGCACGGCTCCCTGACCGCAAGAGCCTGGCAGGATTTGGGGTCATGGGTTGGCCTAGGCCTGGGGCTGGTGGGAGGCTGTGGGAGAGGAGGGAGACCTGGGAGGCAGCCCCTGCAGTGCACATTCCAGCCAGAAGCAGGGAAGCCAGGGCAGCCCCAGCTCTCACCCCAGTGACCTCTGTGTCGCTGCCTGCCTGCCCACCCACGAGGGGCTGCTGGCGATGCTGCCTCCCTGCCTGGCCAACCCCAAGGCCAGAGGTCCGGGAGCCAGGGGCCAGTTACCAGTCAGCGAAGCGGGGGGCTATAAGGAACTTACTGTCAAGCTCCCACACTCCAGGGCTCGTGGGGTAGACAGACTCCTTCCTGGGCTTAGGGTCATGGTGGGAGGTGTCTGGGAATCACTATGAGTATGTATGGAGGTGAGTAAATGCATGTCTATGCATATCTGGATCATATGTGTTGGCCCATACCATCTGCATACATACGTGTGTTCATGCATGTCTTCATTCTGGATTTGGGTTTGTGAACGGGGGCATGGCATGTATCATGTATGCATGAATGTATATATTGAGGTATTTGTTGTATATGCTTGTCTATAACTGAGTGTTTGGAACACTTACTTATAGGGCATATTTGCCTATAACTGTGTGTGTATAAGGCTGTATATATTGTGTGCTTATATTGATGCATTCATGTTTTCAATCAACATGTATGTATTGCCTCAGCCCTACTGTGCTCCAGGCACTGCCCAAGTTGCTGGGCATGTAGTATGGAGTTCCCTCGAAGTTTATGTTCGTGGGAGGTCGGGGTACAGGTGGCTAGGGGTGCTGCAGCTCTTTCTTCTACATTCTGGAGTAGGCTCAGTGTCTGGGCGGTGTCTGCCATCCCTGCACGTACGCTTCACTGTTTTTGTCACTAAACTGGAAACCATACCCTTCTAAACATGGCTTCCTGGGTTTTGAAATGAATTAGGCAGGGTAGATCTTAAAAACCAATAAGACCCCCCGAATGTAAATTGGTTCGATAGACGCTTCCTCTTGCTCACCTTCAGTCGAGGGTAAGTGTGCTGGTGGCTCCGCCCCCTGAAGTGGGCCTTCAGTCCTTACCAGGCCTGGAACTTCAAAAGGCTTCCTCCACGTCTCAGGGCCCCCCCGCTGCCTCCACCTGAAGTGAGGAGAATAAGCATTTACCTCATAGGGGAGGACTGTTAATGCGCCTGGGGCACAGGAAATGGTAGTTGTGAGGCATGATTTCTAATAAACTGTTGATTCATATTAGAGATATAAGAACCCTGTAGTTACAGAGAAGAGTATTTGTCATCATGGAATGAAACAGAAAATAAAAAATCTCTTGCTTCTGCCAACTGCAGAGAAGCAAGACGATGGGGCGATTTGCACGTGTATGTGAGCGCGCGCACACACACACCTCCTCCCACACACAAATTCTCTCCACAACCATCCAGGCGATCAGTCCTCAGTGGTCATGGAAGCTTCTGCGTAGATTCAGGTGCTAAGCAGACCCACTGCCAGGTCAGTGTTCACAACTCAACATTTAACTGTTTATCATCACAATTTGTTGTTGTTTTGGGGAGAGAACTAATATTTATTGAATGTTTACTATGTGTGAAGCAGTGTGCCTGGTGCTTTACACACTTCAGCTCCTCGAATTCTCACAGCAAACCTATGAGGTAGGTTTTCCTTATTCCCATTTTGAAGATGGGAAAAATGGAGGCCCAGGGAGGATAAGTAATTTGCCCATAGTCACTTAGTTCCTAAGGACAGACAGAGGTGGGTATCAACCTAGTCTTTTTCCAAAGCCCCTTCCAGTAAGTGTAAGCTCTCTCAACCATCCAGATTGCAAATCCCGTGAAAGAAGGGCCAATGACTTAAAACTGTTCTGGGTCCTCCCCTTGCTGGAACAGACTGGGTGTCTGACAAACTCCGAAAGGTTGACAGGAGGGAGGGAGAAGCCCTCAGCCCAAGCATGGAGCTGACCATGTCGCAAGGAGCAAATGCAGGTAAACACGAGGGTCTAGGCTGTAGAAAAAACCTGGTCCATGACTGTTGTCATCCTGAGCAGCCATGAGTTCTGGTCCCGCTCACTAGGCCGCCAGGCCAGTCCCAGCCTCCCGAGGCTGCCCTGGAACACAGGGCTCCCCACACCTTGCATTAGTCATGGTCTCAACCTGAAGCACGTGCCTGAATCCATCCCTGTTTCCTGCATTTTGATTTTGACTCATTTTCCCATTTTGGCCTAGCCTCTTCATGTCTGGAACCTCTGAACTATTTCCTAACTATGACTTTGCCTTCTCTCTTGATGACAATTTGACATCTGGTGCTAGGGCTGTGTCTCAGGTGGCCCTGCATTCGCCCATTCTCTTTGACCCCGTCCCTGAGCCCCGGACCAGGCTGGCGGGGAGAGCAGCAGTGGACAGAGAGGGTGGAGGGCCTCCCTACTCTACAGGCTGGACATGCTGCTACATGGACATGCCACCTGCTACACCCACGGTCACCGGTGAGACGGTGCTTGGTGGGTCTCCTCTGCCTTCTGCTTCCTGGGCCCCACAGAGCTGCACCCTGAGCTCCTCTCCTGTCTCCATGCCCTCCCTCCAGGCACGCCCCAGGGACCACCTGCCCGCCACCCTGGGTGAGGCGCTCCTCGTGCAGGTTCCCACAGCACCTCGAACTACCTCTTCATCATGGCACCAGGCCCACTACCAGCTGCTTGTGTATCTTCCCATGGACTGTAAGCTCTGAGAGGACAGACACTGGTTCAGCCTGGGACCCCCAGCACCTTGTGCAGTGTGCCTGGCACACAGTAGGGGTTTCATTAGTGTTTGTTGAGTTGGGCTAATCCTCAGAGCCCTTGCTCCTCTCCCCACAGGAAAACTGTCCCAAGTCTTCCTGGTCCTCACCCGAATGTCCTTCTACCTTCAGAAGCAGGCCTTCCAGGCCCCATGCTCAGGACAGCTTGGGTGGGCCTCTCTGGTGGAGCAGGAGTGTGGGAAGACAGCCTCCTGTTACTGTGTAATCATGCCCTGGGCTGGTCACCACAGCCCTGCCAGTCCCCAGGGGACAAGGCTCCTGCCTTGGGCTGGAGACCGGAACCCGACGGGAGGCCTGGGGTGTGGTCGAGTTGGAAGGGAGATAAGAGCTGAGGCCATGGGTGACGAAGCTGTTCCCAGGGGCAGGAAACAAGATGGTGCCCACCATGAGGGCTACGAACAAGGGAAGCCAGGCAAGGCGCTGCAGCCTTGTCTCAGGCCTTTGGGAACTTGGCAGCCTGGGCTGCGTTTTTTTGTATTTTCTGTCCTTATTTCCCTTTTGTTCTCCCTTAGTATTTAGTAAATCCCTTTGTGAAAATGCCAGCTGGTCTCAGCTGTGCTAAGAGGAATGACAAAGGGGTGCTCTGTGCATTCTTGTCCCTTTGCTTTAATGGAGGGATCTAGCTTAGTGCTGACAGCAAAGTCAAGGACCTTCAAGGGCGAAGGGAGGCTCTGGGGCCGCAGCTAGTGCCTCATGTCCAGCAGCCTCCCTGATACTGAGCTTCCTTCCAGGCTCTTCCATTCTCCGGCCTCGGCTGTACTGAAACCAGAGGGGCTGAGGGCGGCTAGCAGTGGCTGCTTTGAGGGAGGACATTTGTTCAGATTCCAGTGGTGTCCAAACCTCTAGAGGAATCCAGAGGCTGGACACCAGCTGTGCTCTCACTACCAGCCCTCCCCAGCTCGGGGCTACTTGGCACACTGCTGTCGAGGAATCAGGCTCACGAGCCTGGGGCCGTAACCGCCTTCCCTCCTGGCCCTCCCAGCTCAGGGCTGCCCTCTGGGTGTGGACACTCAGCGGGTCCTTTCCCAGCTGCGGGGCCCTCCCCGTCCTCATTTCCTGTAACTATGCCCCGCTTCTCCTCCCAGACCATCCCCTCCATTGCGTCTCTCCCGCTGCCCTGGTGAGAGGGGCAGGGGAGACCTTCCTTCTTGGGAACAATCGCCCCTTTCTCTTTGTTGTGTAAGTGATACACGAGGAGAGGAAGCTATTTGTAACTAATCGCCTGTGATGTGGAACGGAGCTTTCTGAGAACTGGAGAGCCTGCCGACAGCTCAGCTTGGGGCTGTGCCTCCTCTGTGACAGCTGGGTGGTTGGGGGTGGCAGGTCACCCTTCTCCCCCGCTCTGCGGGGGAGGCCTGAGGGATGATGGCGGTGGTAGCTCCTGCCCATGGTTCACTTCCTATGTGCTTGGCTCGGTGTTTGGCACACATGATACACGGGAATCTCCCCACCTCCTTCAAGGGAAGTATCGCGGCCTCACGTTTCAGGTGAGGAAACGGAGGTTCAGAGACATGAAGTGACACGTGCAAGTTCCCTCAGCCAGCAAGCAGCAGAAGGGAGAGGGGTGGACAAGGACAAATGGAGGCTGTGCAGGGAGGCCCTGTCGGGGAGGGGTTACGAGCTGCCTTTTATAACTGCGTGACCTTGGGCAAGTCTTTTCAGCTTTTGCAATTGTTGGTGTGGATTAAATAAGGAAGCAGAAACTGATCTCATAGCACAGTGCCTGGTCCACTGTAAAAGCTTAATAACTCCAGCTCTTATGATCACTTCCTGGGAGAAGGGAAAGAGGGGGCTCCATTACTCCTCCCAAGCTTCAAGCGGATCCTGCCGTGGTCACCACGACTGTGGCCACCGCGGGAGGCAGGAAAGCCGGCCCAGAGGAGGCAAGGCTTCTAGGTTATTCCTCTGCCCTCCGAGGGGCGGAGCCAACCTTGGAGACCTCTTTCTCCATAGAGTGGGCACATGGAAAGACAGTGGGAGAGAATAGGGTACCTGCATCCACGGGGCCCCGTCTCTGTGCCAGTCCCAGTCACACAAGGAGACAGAAATGCTCCAGTTCAGAGACAGTCACAGTCAACTATGAATTAGCATCTGAAGAAACACAGTCAAGGCGCAGATCACTACAGGAGCACAGAAGGTGGGGAAGATGCTGGAGTGTGTTGTGTGTGTGTGTGTGATCAAAATAAATGTTGGATCTCCCTGGCCTGGGAATCCTGACCATCTCTTTCCCCAGAGAATACACCCCCCCAAGAGTGGGAAAATTCTGTGGAAGGGGAAAGGAGATGGGCCCTAGAACCAGGGCATGAGGCTTCCTGGAGAAGAAGTCCTTAACGCCCCGGCCAGGTCTTCAAGGTGCCAGTGTGACAAATGTCTTCTACTCTTTGCTCTCTGGGCAGCCCCTGAAGGAGCTCCCTGAGCACCTGGAGGGGGACTGGTGGGCCGGTGGAGGATGCAGTAACCAAAAGATTCGTCCCCCCATCCCCCTCAGCACACTGTGCCCAGAGGCTGCCGAGTGTGGGGAGGCAGCCAGCCTGGGCCAATGGCCCCCACTCGGGGTCGCAGAGCTGGCAGTGGCGCGAAGGTGCTCCTCCAGATTGCAGGGGTGGCGAGGGGCTTCTCTTCTCGTCAGGAATGGTGTCGTCTCTGTTATGGGTTGAAAGGTCAGTGGAGACAGTGCAGACTAAACATCTCAAAACTGAAACAGCGTGAATCTGGGTGAGGATCCCTGTGAGGGCCTGTATCTGGTCCGTTTTAATGTCATCCCTTGGAGTGTTAGCTCGCGGCCAAGCTCTCCTGTCCTTCAGGGGGAGGCGGCCAAGCCTGATGAATTGGCAGGACTCAGAGCTAAGGAGAGGAAAGAGCTGCATCTGCTGTGGGTCCTTCGCTCGGTGCCAGCCCCTGGGCTCACTGCTGGCGACACCAAGATGATGACTGCCCTTGAGAAGCTTCTAGTCCCATGGGCAAGGCTTACTGTTACCTTAGCTAATACGATACTCAGTCTGTGCAGAACAAAGCCCTTCAGAGCCTCTACTGCAGGCTCCTGATCGCAGGCAGGTGAGTGGCCCTCCTCCTTAGATGGCCTATGCTCTCGAGAGCCTTCAGGTGTGGGAAGGACAGAGCATTCCAGAGACTTCCAAGGACATCCACAGAAGGGGCACGAAAGGCTTCACATGGGGACGGTAAGGCTTGTGCAGCGTCTCACAGGATGAATTAAAGTCTATCAGGAATTGAAGGGCAGAAAGAGCATTGTAGTCAAGGGGAGTGGTTCGGTGAGGTACGGACTCTTTGAGGGCCATTGAGTGTTCTGGAAGGGCTGGCCGGTATGCAGGGTGGGGGAAGGGGCTGTGCCTGGAGATGAAGCTGGAAGGTCGGGCTGCGGTGCTTTGAAGACCATGCTGCGAGTTCACAGTTTATTCCAAGGGCTCCGGGGAGCCATTGCAAGTTCTTGGGCAGGGGAGTAACATGGCCAGATGTGCATTTTGGAGAAACAACCCAGGGCAGCTGGAGGGTTTGGCCTAGAGTCAGCAAGACCAGATCTGTTGTTACTGTAGAGCTGAGAGTGCCCTAACCAGGACAGTGGCTGGAGGAGGAGATGGAATTGGACCCAATGTCACCCAGATAAAAGAGTTCATTTTCAACCTTCTTTGGAGCTGGCTATGGCCTATGACTAAGTTTTGGCCAGTCTTGCCCCTTAGGGTTTTTTAGAATTCTGGGTATAAGTAGAGACTTCTGGGAAATCTCCTTAAAGGGAAGAGCATGTTTGACTTCTCTCTCTGCCAAGCTTTTGCCTGGAACTCCAATATGACAGTAGGAGCTCTTGCAGTCATCTTGGACCATGAGGATGAGTTGTAAGGAAACCAGATCGCTGAAAAGTTTACAGGATTGCCAAACCAGCCCTGGCCTGTCTTCATCCAGAATTATTTTATGTGTGGAGGATATCAGCTTCTAACTTGTGTAAGTCACTGCTATTTTGGAGTTTACTGTTAACATATGGGCTGTTCCATATTTTACCTTGTAAAAGTGAGAAAAGGAGTTCCACAGTTCTATAAGAGTTTTATTTGTTCATTCATTCATTCATTCATTCATTCATTCATTTTAAAAAGGGCTCCATTCTTCCATGGCTTATCGTAGGGATTGAGCCATATCACTGTTTCCGGGGGAGAATTGAGGCTCTCCCATCCCCTCTCAGCTTGAAGCCAGCCCGAAGAGGCCACTGTTAAGGATACAGATGTAGTGGCCCAGCCGAGCTGGACCGGCCTCCCCAGCCGCACCCCTCCCTTCCCAGCTCTCATCTTCCCCTAGAGAGCACAGGAAGGAAGCTGGGCTGGGGGCGAGGGGTGCAGAGGGGAGCCAGATTAGCTCCTCTTGTGGTTGGATTCCCAGGGGTGGAGGAGACAGAAAGTCTAGTGGAGTCTTCGGCAGACAGACAGCAGACCTCCAGCTGGCCCCTTGGGCCTCAGGCTCTCCTATGAGTCAAAGGACACTTGGCTGCTTCTCCGAAGATCCTACTCTGCCTCCAGCTCTCCTCATTCGGGGAACAGGGGCCTCAAGGCTATGGTCCAGGAGATGCCCAGGGGCAGGACTTGCCTCTCCTCTGCATATAGGGGCTGGGGTGGGATTGGAGGTGCAATGCAGTTGGGTCTGGAAACTGACATCTGCAGTTTCACTCTCTAACCTTTCAGCTCTTCTTAAGTTTTTGTCAGGAAAGCTTTGGGAAAGTCCAATTCTCCCAAATTATGAATCAAATACTCTGGATGACATCATGTATCCTGAATCACTTCCATTTCTTTCTTTGAGGAGCCTATAATTTCCCCCAGAATCTTCACTGACTGCCCACAAGATCCCCAGGTAACTCCCCTCTATTACGGCTGAGAGAGCTCAGGCGAAGAAGGTCGAAGGGCCTACCCAAGCTCGTTGGGCTGGTTACTCCATAAAATACTGAGCGAATGCTTGCTGGTCCTCTCTAGAGACCCCACATCCTCATGTAGGAGAATGGAGCATCCACTTCGTACAGGAAACCTGTCTCCCATCCATGTAAGCCCAGACGCTTGGAGGTTGGTCCTGGAAGAAGAGCTTCTGGAGGAGCCACCTGGGAGCCCAGGCTCTGGCCTTGGAACCAGATGCACCTTCCTTTGGGGGTCTCTCTCTTCCTCATTCCCATGCTCCCACCCTGCTGGTCCCAGTGGATGCTCAGGGGAAAGAAGGACAAAGACACAAACACCAAGGGAACGGGAATGGGTCACTGTCCAGAGTCTGAGATGTCTGCCTTCAGGTTCAAGGGCCCAGTTTCTGGCCTGTGCCTGCCTCCTGTGGACAGCTCATTTGCTAGCCCACTGCCTGGAGGGTCCTCTTCCATTTTGCAGCCTCTTCAGGGTCCGGGTCCAAAGAACGCTGTTGCCAGGCCCTTGTGGCCAGGCCTTTCTGCTCAGGGCTGGCTCTTGTGCCAAGGGGCCCACATTTCAGAACTGGTCTCAGCAACACGTGCCCTTCCAGTGAGACCCGCTTCTTATGGCTGGGCTGTGGCCCAGCGAGATGAACCCAGCCTCCTTGTTGTGACTAAACAATACCCATCTAGTGTAGAAAATACAAATTAACATTAAAAGTAAGATTAAAAAGCACCCGATTTCGGTAGTTAGAAAACAGTCACAGGGATGTAAAGTAAGGCATAACAAATATAATCAATAATATTGTAATGACTATGTACGGTGCCAGGTAGGTACTGGAAATATCAAGGGCAACACTTTGTAAAGTATCTGATTGTCTAACCACTATGCTGGACACCTGAAACTAATACAAAATAGTATTGAATGTAAAGTGTAATTGAAAAATAAAAAATTTTACATATCACCCATTTTATTTCCTAGGGAAAAAAACCTGTTAATATTTTGTTGTATGTCCTTCTACTTGCTTTTCTATGCGTGTATATCTTTTTTGTATAAAAATGACATCCTATTGTTTTGTAGCATGTTTTTCTTCATTTAATCATATTTTGGTAACATCTTTTTAAAAAAAATTATTTACTTATTTTCAGAGAGAGGGGAAGGAAGAGAGAAAGAGTGGGAGAGAAACAATTGATGTGTAAGAGAAACATCAGTTAGTTGCCTCTTGCACACCCTCAACTGGGGACCTGGCCCCAAACCCAGGCATGTGCTCTGCCTGGGAATCAAACCGATGACCTTTCAATTCACAGGCTGGCGCTCAGTCCACTGAGCCACAGCAGCTAGGGCAATAATGCCTTTTCCTATCAGTAGGGAAAACTACAGCCTTGCTGCTGAAATTGTGGTCTGGGGACTGGTAGCATCCACCTCACCCGGGAGCTTGTTAGACCATTCAGAATTTCAGGTCTCACTAGACTTACTGAATCAAAACCTTCACTTTAACAAGACCCCCAGGTAATTCTTATGCACCTTAGCATTTGAGAGTGTTGCTGTTTGGCACCATTCTTAATGGCTGTACTTCCAGGGAATACTTAACACTGAGTGGCTAACTGTTTCTTCTCAAATCCTCCTATCATTGGACATTTAGGTTATATCTAATGTTTTCCCCATTATTAACAAGGCTGCAATGAGCACCTTTATACAGATTTGTTGCTCTTGCCCCTTCAGTTTCTGTAAGTACAATTCCTGGGCCAGGGGCTTCTGATGTCATTGTCAGGTTGCCATCCAGAGAGGCTGCTTCTGCTTCCACTCCGCCCTGAAATGCCCGAGAGTTGCTGAGGCCCCGCACCCAGGCCTTCCTTGGTGTTCCCATGTGTAACATCGTTGCTGTTAGAGTTATGAAAATCACATCTCAGGGGTGGCTCTCGGTACATTTCCTTGGCCACTACGCAATCGAGTTGCACATTTCTCGGTATTAGCACTGGCCATTTGCCTTTCTTCTGGTTGTATGTCTACTGGGATCTTTTCTACCCCAAGCCCATCGAGACAGAGGTGTTGCCAGTGAGGGCTGCTGAGTGGGCGGCCCAAGCCCGGCTCCGGTGTTAGAGCCCAGCACAGCCTGGACACGCGGGCTGCCGCCTGCCTGAGGGCGCTGTTGGCTTGGGTCCAACTCAGACTCGGCCTGTTTTTCTTACGGGCCCCAGCCTCATGCTGTGTCCAGACACTGAAGCAAGTGCCCCGCCAAGCCCCTGCCTCCTGGCCTGGTGGGGGCTGGGTGCTGGCGACCACCCAGGATGGTGTTCTCAGGCCTGGCGGGGGGGCCCCCCAACCAGGCAGGCCGGCCAGGTGTGCTGGGGGGAGCTGATGGCGAGGACAATTCAGGGAAGTGACCCTGCCCAGTTCCAGAGCTCCAGCCCCAGCAAACATTGTGAGCCACCCACTGGTCACTGTTGCTGAGGCTGCTGACGGTGGCAGCAGGAAGCGGTGCTTACTCAGCCCCGGCTGCAAGGCTGCACGTGGCTGTGTTTGCTGCCTCCCTCCACCCAGCCTTCCTCTCAGGCACAGCCTGGCCAGCCAGCAGCTGGGGGAAGCCGTGCCTGGGGAGGAAACAGTGAGACCACCCCACATCCCCTGCACGGCTGCACCTGCGCTTTGCCGGCCCTGCCACCTGTTGCCTGACTGGGCACGAGGCCTGCCCCGGGGCCTTGGCCAGCAGCAGGGTGAGGTGTGGGGCTGGGACAGGGCATGGGTTCTGGCCCCAGGGGCAGGCAAACTTGGAGTGAGACTCTGCTTTGACATCTACTGAATGTGCCGCTTACTCCCCGCAGCCACTGGGATGTAGGGACGATTATCTCCCTCTGACAAACAAGGAAATCAAAGCTCAAAAATCAGAGTAATGATAGTCTCGCCCAGGGATTGCTCACGAGGTTCCAGGAACTCTGCTGAACACTGTGCAAATGTTAACTGATTCAAGTCCCAAGAAGAGTGGGTACAGCAGTAGACCCATTTTCGCTGAGGAAACTGAGTCACAGGAAGATGAAGACATGCTCGGGTCACACAGCCTGTGAGGGGTGGAGTCTGACTCCGAAGCTCACAGCCTTCGCTCCCCCTCCCCCCACGCCCACCGCCCAGCAGGCGGCCCTTCCAGAGCCCCAGGCCTGCCTGAGAGTGACAGTGGAGAAAGTAGAAGAGGCCAGCCCACTGCCCTCATGAGATCTCTCAGTGCTGGCCACTGTCCCCGCAGGAGCTTCTTAGCTGTCCCTTCTGCGGTCCTGCTCAGTGGGAGTCTCCTGTCCTGTGTCTCTGTGTCTCTTTCTCGTCATTTTCTTTCGTGTCTGCTTCCCCCCACCAGGTCTCTAGGGATGGTCTCAATGCTGTGTGCTCCGTCTGTCCTGCTCTTTGATGCCCTAGCTGTGGGTTTCTTCACCTCTCGTCTCTGGTAGGCTAAGGGGGCAAAGACAGAATTTGTATGAAATGTGGCAAACAAATGGGGTACCCACTTCCCATGGGTTGCAGAAAAGTGGCCCCCGGAGGGGGGCTGAATGGGTGGAGGACACAGCACAGGGCAGTGGGGGGCCGGTGGGGGGAAGTGTGGGTTCAGGGGCTGGGCGGCCTGTGGGGCTGCGGGCTGAGGACGAGAGCTGCCTGTCCCCCAGAACGAGGGCGGGCACCGCAGCCCTGGGCCCCCACGTGCTCAGCTCCTTTCATCTTCCACAGCAGCGCGGAGGCCCCAGGCTGCCCGAGGGCTGAGCAGCTGTTGCTGCTGATGCAAGCTGTTGGCTTCGGGAGGGCGGGAGGGCCGGAGGAAGGGGAGAGCTGCTCTCAGAGTGAGGGTCTCTGTGTAAGCCTGTCGACAAGCTTTCAAGTCTGCGAGATGTGACTCCGGGTCTTAACCAGATTAATTTCTGTCCCAAGTGGGTCTCAAGGCCAGGCCTCTAGGCTTTTGGGGATCAGGGTGGAGTCCAGCTGCCAGCTGTTATGGTAACCTGTACCGCTTCAGGACCACACTGAATGGCTTAGAAGCCGAAGCCCGGGGGACCAGGGGCTCAGAAGTACGTGGCAATCGGCAAGCCCACGGCTGTTCCAGTGGGGACCCTCCAGGGTAGGGCCCAGGAAGGGGCCCAGCTTGGCCCAGTCGCTTCCTCCCAGTCCTCGCCTCTTCCCGGCAGCGTCTCCTGGGTCTGGCCTAACTAAACTGGGCTTCAGCCAAGCTGGCTGGCCTCCAGGTGGATTTGGGACAGACAGCTGGGATGTGGAGTTTCCCGCTCTAATGAGATGGATGCTGGAGACGGGGCCAAGGTGGGGATGCAGCCTGGGGCGCCGAGCCCCTCGGACGTGGATCTCAGCAGGATAGTGGGGTTCTGCTACCTGGCCAGCGGCGGGGGTGGACGCCGGCCGGAGTGTCTTCAGTCAGGTTTCCCAGGGAGGAGATGTATCAAAGGATCAGGGCCAGGTGGTCCCCATTCTTTATCCTGGTGCCCCTGAGACCTGAGCGGATCCCTCTGGAAGGTCGGCTAACTGGCCCTGACACCCCACTCTGAGCTCACCCCGTGGCTCTCACTCATTCAGGAGAAGGGTTCCTCTTCTTTCTGGCGTCAGGTCAAGATAGCATCAGACACTGTCACCTGCCATTTGTTTCATATCCCAGTGGACTTCGTCATAGCTGCCTAGACTCCTGCTTCTGGCATAGCCACTGCCTTCAGCACCCCAAGACCACCTGTGCTTGGCTGTATGCAGCACGCATGACAAATAACACAGCCCTTCTCCCCACCCCCAGCTGCTGGGTTCCACTTTGGCCCTTCTTCCTGTCCTTTCTTGTCTGGACAAGTCCTGTCCATCCTTTGAGGCCATGTCAGATGAGCAGATGTTCCTGTCCTTCCCCATCTGTTCCGGGCAGACATGCTCGTTCCCAGCTCTGTGCGCCTTCAGCACGGAGCTCTGAGGGGACACAGCCTCCTGAAGAGCCGCTCCGAGCTCACTCTCCTGCTCAAGCGTTGTCCGTGGCTCCCCAATACAGAAAGGCCTTTTGGACTTTTCAGCTTCATCCCCCATCTCCAGGCTGTGCCAGAGAGCCCTCTGCTCCAATCAAACGGTCCCCAGCTTCCCCCCAAGCTTGGCCTGCACTTTTCCTCTCTGCTCCCCTGCGCAGGCCGCCTCCTCTCCCTGGAGGGCGCGACACCATGCTCACCTGTCGAACTGCTACCCACTAGGCAAGGCCTGGGTCTGCTGGATCCCTTGGAAGGCAGCTGCTCCCAAAAGAACAGGAGAGAAACCTCCCTCGGGGGCCCAGGGTTCCTCCTCCACTCCCTCCTGTGCTGTCCAGAGCCAATGGCTAGTGACCAATTCCCATCACATATTCCATTATTTGAACCAAGCAGCAACTGACAGCCTCCCTTTAATATCCCATGTGAGTGCACATGGTGTGCCATAGTGTGTGGATGAATACACATGTGTTCATAAGCAGATACAAGCAAGCATGTGCATGGGCAGTTAGGTGTGTGTGCATGTGAGCCTGGGCAGTCAACTTGTGTCTTGTGCCAAAGTGTGCGTGCAATGTGAATCTGATGGGTGTTTGGTGTGTTGAAGGTGTGTGCTCACACGGGCACGTGGATCTACGTGAGCACATGGGTGGATGTGTCCTCATGTGCTTCCTTCCGCCCAGCCTGGGGGCCCAGGGAAGGCCAAGACCAGCCTGCCTTCCGCATCCCCCCGCCTCCAGGGAGCGAGGCTGGACTGCACCCGTCATCCCAGCCTCGGGCAGGGATAAACGAGCATTCCTGTGAGGTTGCCGGGCCAAGGCGACGAGCAGCTGGGAGTGGCAGGCGTCTGGCCCCGTGGCGACCTGGTCCCTGGCCTCCAGGCTTCAGCAGCCCTGTCCCCCACTGAGCTGGCAACCAGGACTAAGAGGGCCCGGGAGGGGTCCAGCAAGAGGTGGTGGCTCTTTCGTGGTCCCCAGGCCACAGGAGCCTCGCTGGGCCTGTGAGGAGCTGCACGTACTGGGCCCTGGCAGGGGGATGGTGGCAGGGCCAGGGTGCCCGGAGAATGCCAGGGCTACGGCCTTCTGTCCTCCGGGGAGTGAACTGTGTAGGAACAAAGCAACAGGCTAATGCTGAGGGAGGGTCCATGTATGTGGGCCACTTAGATGGAATAAGGAGAGGCAGGTTTGAAGTACAGCGCGGAAGTTTAAGCTAGACCTAAGAAAGAGCGTCCTTTGTTGACAGAGGCCACAAAATATCTGTCCGCAAAGACCCCCAAAACAGTACCCATGTCCATGCACAGGGCTGGTAGAGGGTGGGAGGCAGGGAACTGGCCTGGATGACCTTCAGAAGCCCCACCCGCACTGTCCTCTGCAGCCCTAATGGGTCCCGGGGGCGCTGCTGGGGAGGAGATTAGTCAGGTGCACTTCTGTGCACTGCTCCCAAGATCCTTCCCTCCACTCCTTGCTCTGGAACCTTCTTTTCCTCCATTTCCTGCTGCCCTCCTCTCACCTCCAAGTGGCAGCCCCAGCCTTGCCCCCAAAGTGGCTTACTCACCCCCTCCCTGCTGCTCCAAAATTCAGGAAAGAAGCCACAAATTCTCCCCGAAGACCATTCCCAAAGGCCCAGCCCAGTTCTGCTTGGTCCCTGCAGTGCAGCCCTGGGCCTCTGCCCACAACCCCCAGGAGAGGTGCTGGAGGCCCAAACCAAGACGGGCGGGAGGCAGGGCGGCGCAGGCTCAGTGGGCTAGAGCCTTTACCAGGGCGGTCCTCGGGGAGCGGAAGCTCGCTGAGATTGAGAGAGTGCCCTGGCTTGGGGTCAGAGGAGCCTGGGGCCCACCACCTTCGTGCTGGAGTCCCCCTTAGTGAGGGACTTTGGGACCCGGCCTTGCCTTTCCCAGTGGTTTCCTCTTGTTCCCTAGTGAGTGACCCCAGGAAGGACTCACAGAGGTGCTTGGGGTGGATGTGGAGGGAGGGTGGGTTCCCCTCCACACCCTGAGCCCCCCTCCCTCTCCTCCCCCTGATGCTCCTGTGCCTTCCCTGGGAGGTCTGACCCAGGCGAGCCCAGGGACGAGAGGAGGAGGAGGTCATTAATCACCGTTATTTATTATTTCTTATGTAACGGGTGTTATGAAACATGGGCCCTTGTACCAGGCACGACTGGGAATATGTGAAAGATGGTCCCTACCACTAAGAGCTTCCCATGGGACGACCAGGCCGGCCCAGAGTCAGCGGTGACCTGCAGACCGGCCTGGACAGAGGGGTGCAGGCCCGACTGGGCTGTGGCCGGAGGTGGGTCGGTCTCACTCTGGCAGCCCCTCTCTAGCTCTGGAGGCCCCAGACAAGGAAGGGAGCTGGGTTGGGGGCCCCGTGTACCACAGCAGGCCCAGATCAGCTCTGGCTCCAGGGTGGCCTGGGTCACAGCTGGAGTTGTCACAATATTGACCCAGGAGGAGATAACATCCAAAGGGCTTGGAGTCCCAGTCAGACCAGGAGGGGGATGTCGCCGGAAAAGATCCCTGGCCCCAGGGGGATCAAACTAAATGGGGCTTTAATAGGTCTCTTCCAGCTCAGATTTCACGGGTAATTGGAAGCAGGTCCTGGTTGGGCTGAGTGGGCTGGCCCTGGTGGCCTGTCTGGGACTGGGGCGTGGCAGAGGGATGCAGCCTCTAGCCGCCCCTCACCAGGGGGCTTCTGGATTCCCTTAAGCTGCTTTGGAAGTGCTGTTATTTTAACCCTTTCAGGAAAAGAAGGTGGATCAGTGAAGGGAGAAAACTTGAGTCAGAGTTAGCTTACAGGGGAAAAGAGAAGCAAGTACTGAGCCAGTCATGCATTGGGCCTTCATTCATTCATTCATTCATTCATTCATTCATTCACTCACTCAACAGCCCTATATTAACATTTATATCTGGCAACAACCCTTTAAGATAGAACCCTTACATTATTAATTACAAAAGAAGGTACATTCTTGTTGAAGTCAAATTCAAGCAATATCAAGGAATATTAAGGAAGAAATGAAATCTATCTTCCTCTACACCCATTACTCGGCCCCTCCCTCCCCACTCCTGCAGCTTCTGTTCAACGATGCTTCATTAATATCCTTCCAGGGCAGCGATTAGAGTGCATACTCCTCACTCCCACTTTAAAGATGAGAAAACTGAGGTTCTGAAAGCTTTAATGGCTGTCCCAGGCCCCTGGGAGGGTAGATATGATGGCACAGAAGGGCTGGAACAACCCTGAGGGACAGTTGAGTGGAGAGAGAGGGGTGAAAAATGAGAAGGAAGCAGCAGGCTGGGGCTGGGGAGGGCGCATGCAACGTCTGCTGGAAGTGCAGCAGGGTCCCTCCTCCAATGTCCCCCTGGGAGCTGTGCACACAGGGGCATGGACCAAGCACCTAGGGCCCGGAGGCCTGGGCTGGGCAGCTGGCAGTGGAGGGTTTTCAAACCAAACCTGGCAAGAAGGATGGAAGAATTGCATTTCAGCCCCCAACATGCCTGGGCCCATATAGGTCAAGGTTGCCCTCTTCCTAGGTCTCATGGGACATTTCCTGCCTAACATCATTGGCGGACGCTGGCCAATACCCTTGCCTGCTAATGCTGACCAGATGGGCCTGTATCCTCTCTCTAGGGCTATCATCCCACATTCCCCTGCAGCCTCCAGTATGTCCTCTAGCCAAAGGGGGGCACCCCTGATGCAGCCAAAACCTGCAGTAGCCAGGACAAGCCCTTACTCACAGAGGGTTCAGGGCACCTCCCTGAAGGAGGTGACTGAAGGGACAATCAGGTGGGAGGCAAGCTCAGCCTGTGCCTCAGCCTGCAGTGTAAACAAGGCAGGCTCTGAAAAGGTCATGACCCAGGGCCTCCACACGAGACACCTAGCCTTCCTCCTCCTTGCCTGGGACCTCCAAGGGAGGAAACTGAAAGAACATAGAGGATAGGCAGGGAAGAAAATATCCCACGTCCCTGCTGGGCAGGCACACTCATGCACATGTGCACACTCCTGTGCACACGTGCTAATGCAGAAAGGGAGAGCCACTGCCAAATCCTAGGTCTCTGGCCTAGGAATGGCAAGGGTAGTACTGCTGCCCGTCAGAGATGGCGGAAGGGCTGCTACCCGTACGTACACACAGGGGTATGGACTGGGGGCCTTTGGAGAGCTGTCTGCTGCTGAGACTGTTTGGAAAAATGCTCCCACAAGGACCACCCAGGCCTTGGAGGGGATCACAGAGATTCTCCCACGAGGCACTGAAGCCAACTGGGGAAGAGGAGGCTGATCTTGCCAATATTCCTGGCAAACCTCCTTTGTGCCAGGCACCATTCTGGGCCTGAGAGTACACGGTGCACCTGCAAGGCCTGTACTAGCCACCACTGGACACATGGAAAGAGGGTCCCTGCCACCAAGAGAAGGGCCAACCTCTCCACCTGGGGTTTGCTGAGCAGTCACTGAGGGGCAGCCGAACGGTCTTTGGCCAAGCTGAGGCCATTCCTAGGACAGAGACCATGGGCTGCCCTAGCCAGTGCCCAACTTACCCGGGGCCTGGGAGGGCCTAAGTCTCTTCCCTGCCTCCACCCCACCTCCACAATTCTGGCCCAGGCTGGGGCCCCAGAAAGGAAATCACTAAGGAAGACTGAGTGTCGATTCACAAAATAATACAATCAGTGCAAACAGTTGCAGCACGCAGCGTTCCCCTGTGGCTCCCTCTCCTTTTCCGAAGACCCTAGCGGGTGGGGGCTGGCAGGTCAGCCCCTGCTGGGCTGCGAGGCCAATTACAGCGCCTCTGTCACCACGGTGGTGGCGGTGACGCGGCGTTAACAACTGTCTGCCCATCAGGCTCCTTCCTGGGGAGTCCGGGAGGGGATGACCCATCACAGCTCTTCTCCAAGAAGCAGGAGCTCGAAACTGGATCCCAACAGCACGCCGCTGGCCGCCGGCCAGGGTAACGCCTGGCTCCTCTCGCTGCCTGCTGGCCTCTTGTGTGTTCGCCCCTGCTCTTCCTGCCTGGGCAGAGGGCCCACGAGGGGACTGCGTGTCCCGGGCCCTAACGCCGGTGCTCCCCCCAGGCGTCATCATCATCATCATCATCGCTGCCTACAGCTGAGCCTGGGGAGGCGGTGTTCCATGGCAGCCAGAATAAATTAGGTGCCTGGACGTTGAGGTCTGCTAGGCATTTCCTGTGTTGGCTTTGGCTGGTGAGGCCAGGCCAGTGGGCCGCCCTCCTGACCCTAACAGAGTCAAACAGGCACGTCCCAGACTCTGGAGCCCACTGGCTTCTGCTCTGCGCCCCACAGGGAATCCTGTTCCGGAAAAAAGATTCCTCCTCCCTGCCTGGGCTCCCACTGAGTTGCCTTCCTTTGCCTTGTAGGGTGCACTGGCCGCCCCAGGCCTGGCCAGCCCCCAACTGGGCTCCTCTCAGAGCATGTACCTCAGGCTCCAGAATGGAGCTCATGGAGTTTGCAGATCTCTGAGCCTCCCAGTGCCTCCTGGGTGTGGTGAGACCTGTAGTGCAGTCTCCCAAAGCTGGGGTTTATCAGGTTGGGCGGGGGAGCGCTAAACTTCTCTGTCTCCTGCTCCTGTCTGTGGAATAATTTCTCCAGCCCAAGGCCTGTCCTTTGCTTGGACCCCAAGGAGCCGTGGACAAGGAGGCCGCAGTGATGTCAGTTCCCCTGGCTTCAGCCTGGGAGCTCCCCTGCCCGACCCTGGAAGGGCCGGCTTCACCTGCAGGCTTCAGCATGGCTGGCTCGGGTTCCTCAGCCTGTGTTTTCCTTGGCTTTGGATCTCAGGGACACCAGCTTGTCCAAAACAAGAAGGCTTCGTGATACTTATTTTCCCCAAGAGCAGAGTCTGTAACATAATCAGGCTCTTTGTGCACAGCACGGTCCCCAGCTGCCCCCTCTCCGGTTGCCTCCACCCCTGCCCAAGCCAGGTCCCCTTGGGGCACGAAGCATACTCTTCATTCCCAGGGGGCAAGGGTCTCTGGTCTAGGATCTGGCAACGCTGGGCAGAAAGGGCAGTGCCAAATCCCACTGCTATAGACTGTCACTGGCCCACAGCTCCTTCTCCCTTTCACCTCAGGGTGCCAGCAGTGCCCCTGTGAGAGGAAGCAGGACATGAGAACAGTCTACAGCACAGGCTCCAGAGTTGCAGGCCCCTGAACGAGAATCCCAGCTCTATGCTGCACACCGGCTGTGTGCCTTACACATGGGCTCAAATGGCTGTGGAACGGTTGCTTTGTCAGTGAAATGGGGACAAGAGGGTCACCTACGGCACAGGGTTTGTGCAAGCAGTCAGTAAGCCTAGCTGATAGTAAGCCCGCAGTAAACGGCTAGCATTGCTACAGCTATCCCTGTGTGCGGGGTTGGTTGAGCAGTCACTAAGGGCTCCAAGAGTGGCCCCGGGCCAAGCCTACGCCACCCTCAGGATGGAGGCCCTGCACCCCTACCCCACTGGTTGCTTGCTTGCACCCAGCTGGCTCTGCACTGCCGTCTCTCTGAATAGGCTCCAGGCCCAGCTGGGTGTCTCTTGAGCCTGGGTGTCCAATCAAGAACTTGCCATCTCGATTGGACGGGCCAGCCCACCAGGACAGAGCAGCCTTAGGGGCACGGGAGGATGGTTGGGTACCCCAAATCCCTGCTTGTGGAGGTCTCTACCTTTCTCCAGGGAGAAAGAAGACATAGCATTAGCCACCCTGGCTTCTCAGTGCCAGGCACATGAGCGCTCAGAAATTTGCTGACTGTGTGGTAAAAGAAGGAAAAGGTTCTGCATTTGCTACATGGAGGGACAATAGGTATAATGTTTCTAGAAAGTTTGAGGGAGATATTTATCGAGACCGAGCAGCATTTATCACTTTGATGAACAGTTCCAGTTCTGGAATGCTCCCTTGGGAAATAATCTGAAATGTCAGAAGTCAGGCAGGACTGCAGGAGGGCCCATAAAAGTTTCTACAGTGTCATTTATAATTGCAAACAAAAAAAGAAGGTACGTTAGTATACAATGCAGGAGACTGGTTAAGTATATTATGTTATATCCATTCACATCAGGAAGTAAAAGGCACTAAAAATTGTGTTTAGGAAAAAAATTTTAATTATATGGCAGCATCTGAGTAAAAAAAAAAATCAGGATATATAATTGCTGACATAATCTTTTTTTAAAAAGATTTTATTTATTTTGTTTTAGAGAAAAGAGAGGGGAGAGAGAGAGTGAGAGAAACATCGATGTGCAGGAGAAACATCAATGGGTTCCCTCTCTCAGGCACCTTGACCGGGAACCAAACCCGCAACCCAAGCACGTGCCCTGACTAGGAATCAAACCGGCCCCCTTCTGTTTTGCAGGATGCCACCCAGCCAACTGAGCCACACCGGTCAGGGCAGTATAATCTTAATCATATGAAAAAAAAGTTTATGAATGAGTAAACGAAATGTGAGAGAGACATATAATGGAGTATTAATCAGCCTTAAAAAGGAATGAATTCTGACACATGCTACAATATGGATGAGCTTTGAAGACATTATGCTAAGTGAAATAAGCCAGACAGTAAAGGGCAAATACTGTATGATTCCACTTACATGAGGTTTCCAGCGTAGTCACATTCATAGAGACAGAAAGTAGAACCACGACTGCCGGAGGCTGGGGGGTGTGGTGAGTTAGAGTTTAGTAAGGGCAGGGTTTCACTTTGGGAAGATGAAAATTTCTGGAGATGGTGATAGTTGCACAACAATGTGAATGTACTTAAGGCCACTAACCCGTACACTTAAAAATGGTTAAAATGGTAAATTTATGTATTGTATATTTTAGCACAATAAAAAAGAGGTCACAGGGAAACATATCAAAACGTTCTCAGTGAATACTTTTGAGTGAGGGGATGATGCGTGATCTTTATACTTTTTAATCTCCAACATTTTGCCCCTAGTTAATGAGATATTTTTTGTTTTGTTTGTTGTTTGTTTTAAGGGAGCTGGCTCCAGGATCTCCCAGATGTGTGCGGGGGTGGGGGAGGGGAGAGGCTCTGTCCAGCTGCGGTTGGAAATGGGGGATAGAAGCACAACTCGCAGAGGTGGTGGGGGGCGGGGGGTGCTGGCTCAGAGGAAGCTTGGTGCCTCCCCTGAACCCTTGCTCTCCACCTGCCAGGCTGATTCTCTGCCTTCTCTCCATACTCGGGGCCCGGCCCAGGGGCCTTTCCCTAGGAAAAGGACAGTTGCTAGCCTGAAGGAGCTGCCTCTGTCCTAGTGGGAATTTGGGCTCAGGGCTTTCTCAGACGGTCAGTACCCCGAGACGCCTTCCTGCTGCTGCTGCTGCTCCGCCCCAGCCCAGCTGCAAAAACAACAGCCCATGCCCGGGGCCCTGTGACTGCAGCCCCGAGTGGAGCCTCGGTGTGCAGGGGAGTGATGGGGCCTGCTGGCCCTGAACAGAACGAGGGAGCCGCAGGGCTCCTGGGAGGCCGGAGGCTTTCCTCCCCTGGGGAAACCTGGCTCCAAGGTGTGCGGAGACAGGCTTAGGGAGGCCTGTGGGACTGAGGGCCAACATTGCCAGGGGCCTCCCTGACTCCCTGGGGACTGTGGAGGCTGAGGATGGACGGGGGAGGAATCCAAACCACTTGGGAACCCACAGAGCCAAGCCGTGGGCAGGAGGCGGCACCGTCGTGGCTCCCAGGCGGGCCAGGGCCACGGCTTTCCCACGGGGTGCGACTGGTCATGGGGCTCCACGAAGCACCCGCCCCAGGGCAGGGCCTGTGAGCCTAGGGAAGCTTTGAGCAGCCTTCCCTGCAGTGGGGAGGGGCTGGCAGGGACGATTCAGAACTCAGCGGGACTCTTCTCTGCCCATCCCCAGCACCACCAGTTGTGTGCTGGGCACCCTAGCAAGGCCAGGGCACAGCTCTCAGAAGCCTGCCTTCCCGCTTTCTCCGCATCAGCTCTAGTCCCATTGCCTCCTTACTCATGTGACAGGGTAGGGCCAACAGAGCTGCTATCACCAAGACCTGTAAGGTCTTAGACTGGTGGAAGCCCGGCCCCTGTTTGACCCCTAAAGGCCGTTCCCTCAACTCTAACGCGGAGGGTGCGAGTGCTGTGGAATTGGGAGGCATGGCGGAAGTCTCTGGAGACATACCTGGAGTAGAACCTAAGCTCTGCCCACCAGCTATATAACCAGGCATGTCCCTTAACCTCTCTGATCCTCAGTTTTCTCCACTGTAAAATGAAGAAGTTAACGTTTCCCTTGTCAAGTTTTGGAAAGTTTAGATATAAGTGCTTACTAATTGGAGGATACTGTGATTCTTATTCAAGTCCCCAAACATGAAATTAGCTAAGATTGGAAAGACATTCCTGATGTCCAGCCTTAGCTTCTCCTCCCTCGCTGCATCATGCAAATGTAGAGAGTGTACTTGAGCTGCTCCACTTCTGCTCTGTCAGGAGCCACTTAAGTGAACTACATCCTGAAGTAAGACAATGGCTGTTGTTAAGGATGTTCCCGGCCACAGGCCTCGAACTAGCGAAGATGCTCTTCCAGGGAAGCAGGGAAGCGAGATGGGAGAGGGTGAGCTCCCTTTGGGAGCCACGAGCAGCCTCTGACTGCAGGTTAATCACTGCGTCATTTTTGTACTGAGTGGCGGGAAGCTGCTCAGACCCAGGGCACAGGTCTCCTGACTGGGCATCATGAACACTCTCAGGTAGTTACAATAACTGATGTATTCTTGAAAGAGAGGAGTTATGGAAATAAAAGCTGGAATTCTTTTTCTCTGGATTATCCAGTCTTCAAAATTACAATCAGCTCCTTATTAACTACACTCAAACCCCCTTCTTTGGAGATTTTTAAAAATTCTTTCAATTATATAATGGGTATCCAGACCTACTGCTTTGAAGATCACTAATAGGACAGTGTCTCTAAATCTTTGAGATCACCACTTCTTTCAAATGTCACCGTTACTGTCACCTCCACTGACAGACAAGTTGGGAGGGGTAGACCTAAGATCTGAACTGAGATCTGTATGATTCCAAACCCAAACTTCCCAAGAATTTAACATTCAATGACACTTCTACCACAGCTAAGAGGATAACGGGCTAGTGGGCCTCGAATTCCACATTTTTTTTCTCAGAATCACAGACTTTTTTTTTTTTTGTCTACCTATGTGCTTGGCCAATGCTCACTTAGAATGGAACTATCAATTGTGGAATAAATGATCTCTTGACTAGAGCCAGCCAACTTCATAGGACTGTTTAGAGACAAAAATAGGTAAGAAATATAAAAGTTTTTAATGAAAAGGCAAGGTACTCTAAGGGTAAGCGATGAGTTTCCCCTTGCACTAGTACAGGAGCTGTTTTCCAATATGCAGTATGGTGCTTGGTAAAAAGATGCTCTCAATATTTGTTACATATTGAATATGTTGACCTATAAAAAGCAATTGTTAATCTGCAATTCTAATAACAATAGAGGAGTAAATTTTTCTAATCTCATGCCCTGGACCCCTGCCTGTGTCTGTCATTAGAATTTCCCTCCAGATTCCTAGCAATTGACTATGTTCACGTGGAAGGGAATCTCAAGAACAGAGGCAGATTCCACTGAAATATAAGTTCACATATAGACCAAGATTAACTTGTAGTCTGGCAGAATCAGTCAAATAATAATGAACTCCTACCTTGGCTGAAAATAGAGTTGGGCTCCCAGGAAGACAAATGAGAGACTTAAGTGAAGGCTCTAGCAACTCAAAAAGTTAAAACAAAAGGGAATCGGTTGAGAAGTCCAATCTTCAGTCCTGGTTAAATCTAAGGGTTTATTACATCAGCTCATTTAAAGTAATCAACTTATTTGTTTTTTCTCTCTCACTCTAAAACTTGGCTCTGCTTGCTTCTGGTTCTCCCGGAGAAGTTGCCTGACTGTGTTTTGCAGACAAGCTTTCTCCATGAGGCAGGAAAGCTGGCCACTGAGTCCAAGTCGACCTCCTGACAGTGGATAGTCTCAAGGAGAAAAAACTGCTTTCTTCTGGGGTCTGTATAGCAAATCACAGGGAAGGACTGAATGGCTTTGCACAGCCAATCAGCCTGGCAGTAGGGTGCCTGACCAGACCTGAGTGGTGTGCCATGCCCGTGGCTAGGGGCTGCTTGGGGCTTCAGGAGGCCCTGGGAATGACAGTTCCACCTGAATGACATGCGATGCGGAGGGGCAGTTCCCAAAGGAAAAGGGGTGTTCAGGACAGACAAAAACAACAGGTGTCCACTACAATAGCACTTGTTCTCAGGTTGCGTAGAGACATGACTTATTCACCAAAACAATCAGATAAGGATAAAAACAGTAGTGCGTTCACATGCCCAAGTGTTAAGTCAAAGCCCTTCAGGAAAAGGAAGTGATCCGATGGCCTTAAAGGAGATTCTTTAGAACAGGAGGAGAAAGGCACAAATATTTTTGTCAATCTTCCTGCCCCCAGTTGAGAATTATCATCATAATCACCTTATTCCCCACGTTAAGTTTGGAAACATCTATGATTTGGTAATAATGAAATTGGGACACTTTGGGAAAATCAACAAAATCATACTCTCGGTAGAAAAAAATGGGCCTAATGAAAGATTTATTTTTCTTGTTTATCTTACAAGTAAATTTTCTTCCTGATTAAAAATGGGACGTGTTACAGAACAGCACACAAATGAAAATAAAAATCACTCTCGTATTTGTTGAGATGGGGTGTGACTGCGAGCGATGGAAACCCCAAGATAGCAGCGGCTTAAACAAGGCTTAAGTTCATTTGCCTTGCAGCTACATGAAGTCCAAATGTCCAGGCTGGCATGGGAGTCCTACTCCACAGAGGCCTCAGGAGGAGAAAGAGCCCCACTCTTTCCAGCCACTACTCTGCCATCCCTGTGGTGTGGCCTGTATCCTCCTCCTCATCTGAGCTGGCAGAGCAAAGAGAAAGGGATGAAGAGGCCAAGGACTCATGCCAGCCACTTCCTAGGGAAGGTTCTCAGGGGCAGCAATGCAACACTTCTGCACTCTCCCATGGGTAAGAACACAGTCACATGGCCATATCTACCTGCTGGGGAGCCGGGGAAATGGCTTTATTTTAGCTGGCGGTGTGCCAAGTTGAAACTCCATTACTATAGAAAAGTGACTTTTGAGGCAATTAGGGTTTCTTTTTAAAAAAAAGTTTGTTGTTCAATTACTGTTGTCCCTGTTTTTCCCCCATTGCTCTCCCCTGCCCTGCCCACCCTCCTCTCCCACTTTCAGTCCTCCCCCGACCCCACTGTTCTTGTCCACGGGTCCTTTATATACACGGTCCTTGACTTGCCCCTTCCCCTTCTTTGCCCCTTATCCCCCTCCCCTCTCCCCACTGGCCACTGTCAGTTTGCTCTTTATTTACAGGTCTCTGGTTCTAGTTTGCTTGCTCGTTTGTTTTGTTAAGTTCCACTTATAGGTGAGATTATATTACTAAGTGAATATAATATAAGAAGGAGCTCCTTCTTTCTTTCTGCTGCGTAGTATTCCATTGTGTAAATGCACCACAGTTTTTTGATCCACGCATTTACTGATGAGCACTGAGGCTGTTTCCAGCACTTGGTTATTGTAAATAATGCTGCTATCAATATGGGGATGTGTAGAGCGTTTTCTAATAAACCCATAACACGCAACCTAGAGATAGCGTGTATCTCTTGATATATGTGATTTATACACACACATCTATCTACCCACCCACTCATACCTACATAGATTGATAGATATGGAAATATATGTAGATACAGTATATAGACATGTATATGCATATATATATGTGTGGGTATAAGTACATGTGAGCATATATGTATATATATTTATATGTAACAGTTCATATGAAAAACACATATAAATATTTTAAATGAAGTTGAGATCCCACCAAATGTTATTTTTGCATCCTATTTTGAAAATATTGCAGACTTTAAACAGTCTCTTTTATTATATATTTTAGCACTGAGTCTTTGAACAATTATAGCTAATATAATGCAATACTTTATAATTTTCTTTTAAAAAGATTTTTTATTTCATAAATCCTGGTTTATGAAGTTTTTGTTTACTATTTCTTTTAAAATAATTGTAGATTAATAGGAGGTTGAAGGCATGTATACCAAAGTCCCACGCACCATTCCCCTGCCGCCTCCAACGGTTACATCTTATATAACTATTTTACAATATCAAAAACAAGGTATTGACCTGGGTACAATCCAAAGAGTTTATTTCCCTATTTATGTATGTACTTATTCATTTACTTTTATTTCTTTATTTTTACTTACACTTTTATTTTTTATTTTTATTTTACTTTCAAAAAATCTTTACTGTATTTTTTCATTACTGTTTTGTCCCCTTATACCCTATTCCCCCCAGCAATCACCACGCAGTTGTCCATGCCCCAGAGAGCTTATTCAGATTTCACACTTACACGTGCACGTGTGTGTGTTTGCAGTTTGATCCCATTTTACCATGTGTAGCCTTGCAGAGCCGTCACCACAGTCAAGAGACTTTAACTGCGCTATTCTTTCTGTCACTGCTTTATAGCCACGCCCATCCCATGCTCCCACCCATCCCTCAATGCTGGCAACCACTAATCTATTCTTTACCTCTGTAATTATGCTACTTCAGGAACGTCACATAAATGAAATCATGTAGCATGTGTACTTTTGGGAGTGGCAGTTTTCACTCGACATAATTTCATGGACGTTCATCTAAGTTGCTGCACGTGTTGAGCCATATTCCCTGGTAAGAAGTACGAGTGTGTTTAAACACTAACCCATTGGAGGACATCTGGGTAGTTTCCAGCTTTTGGTTATTATGAATAATGCTGTTATGAACATTCATGTGCAAACTCTTATTTGAACATAAGTGCTCACTTCTCTGGAATAAATGACCAAGAGTACAATTGCTGGCAGGTATTATAAATCCATTTTTAGTTTTTAAAGGAACTGTTAAATTATTTTCCAGAGTGACTGTGTACAACCTGCTTTTTAAACTTGATATATTATCAACAATTCAACTTATCATTAAGCATTTTATGTCATTAAATATTCTTCTAAAGCATGCTATTCCTTTGTATGGCTGTATTATAATTTCCTAACTTTGAATATTTAGGAGTATTTGTGTTATACATAATAAAGTAAAAATATTATGTGGTAATACTTTATTTCTATTTCTGATTATTTCCTTGGACTAAATTTCTAAACACAGTTATGCTGGTTTAAAAATTACGAATGAACATTTTGAAGTCTTTTGTTATGTCTTTCCAAATTGTCCCACTGAAAAGTGTTTCAATTTATATTCCCACAGCAATATGAGAATTGGGCAAAGTTTTTAAAAATACTAATATTGCAACACGAATTGCATTCAGACAGTTGGTATCCTTAACATATAAACAGAGCTTATAAATCAACTAGAAAAAGAAAAATATCCAACTCAGGATGATTTGGGCTGCAAGGGACAGAAAACTCAACTGAAAATTATATAAGCAATAGAGAAATGTATTATTTAATATAATAAAAAATATAAAGTTGGAGCAACTTTCTGGACTTGTTGATTTCACACAATGACTTGAATAAAAGGCACCGCAATACACAGACTAATGGTGCAGGCTCTGAAGCTCGACTGGTGAGTTTATATCCCAGCTTTTCCACTGACTAGGTATGTGACATTGAGCAAGTTACTTATCCTATTTATGCCTCAGTTTCCTCTTTTGAAAATGGTTCTATTAAGAGTATAATATTTCATAGGATAGTTGTAATGATGAAAGAGTTAATATATGTAAAATACCTATAAAGTGTTGATATTTTCAAGAATCTAAGTTCTTTCTGTTTGTTTGTTTTTTTTCTATTCTGCCATCCTCAGTATGTTAACTTTATCTGTAGTCTTGAGACTGCCACAAGATAGCCACAGTAACTCTAGGCATTACATCCAATAAGGCCAGAGATAGAACAGACTAAGTAGTCTTCTCTGTTTTTTCTTAAGACCAGAAAACCTTTCCGGTTATTCCCAAATGGACCTGATTCATATCTCACTAGCTAGAAAATGGATTATCCTACACCAATCGGTAAGAAAAGGAGAAAGAAAGTACCACAATTGGCTTAGACAAATCAGGATTTACCTGTAAGCTAAAAACTCTTACCTTTTCGATAGAAATGTTTCAAAATTGGTTCTTTTAATAAGGAAGAAGGAAATGGATATTGGGTGGACAACCAGAATGTCTATCATATCTTACATAAGAAAAATAGGTAAACCATATATACCAGCAATTCATAAGAGGATAAATACAAATGGTATAGAAACATGAAAAAATGTTCATCATGATTAATGATGAATTAGAAATGCAAATTAAAAATAATTTTTAAAATTTCCTCTATCAATTTGGCAATGATGAAAAGAATGATAATCACTTACAATACAAAAAATATATAAGGTGTGTAGAAATAGGTCTTACAAAAGATGTGTAAGACTTACATAAAGAAAATTATAAAATTTTACTGAATCATATTAAAGAAGACTTAAAAAATGCGGGTATATATCATGTTTATGGATTGGAAGGTTCATACCTTAAAAATGCCAATTCTTAAATTGATTTAGAGATTTAAAATCAAAATCTCAAAATCTTTCTCTTTTTGCCCTCCTGTTCCCCTGTCTCTAAAAAATAAATAAACTCTTTAAAAAATTATATATATATATAAAAAAGAAAGGTATATGGCACTGAATTTTTTTTTTACCAGATAAGCAAAACTTAAAAAAAAAGACAATAGTAATTAATGTGATATTGGTTTAGTGACAAACAAATTGAGCAATTTTTATGGATACTTTTGTGGATCAATGTGTTTGTGGGTAATTTTGTGATGATACTTAAATCATCGCACCTCTTCCCCACCTCCCTCTTTTGATCTGGTTGCCTCTGGAGACTCCACAGACACAATGATGAAAGCAGTCAGGTCCTTACATCCTTACACAAACTCTTCACAAAATAGAAGGCCCTCAAAATAGACACACAGTACAGAAACTTGACATACTACAGTGGGAGTACTGAAAGTCACTGGAGAAAAACTGAAAAATGAAAATAAAATTGGATTCCCATCTTTCACCTTATATAGAAATTCCAAATTATGTGTAGAGACAAAATTTTAAAATATTTATAAGAAAATATAGATTATGATTTTGGATTAGAAAATAATTTTCTAAATAAAACACAAAAGGCATTAACTATAAAAGGAATTAACTATGTCTCTGGCTGGCGTGGCTCAGTGGATTGAGTGCTGGCCTGAGGACTGAAAGGTTACCAGTTTGATTCCCAGTCAGGTCATATACCAGGGTTGCAGGTCAGGTCCCCATTTGGGAGCATGTGCGAGGCAACTGATTGATTTATCTCTTGCACATAGATGTTTCTCTCCCTCTCTTTCCACTCTCTAAAAATAAATAAATAAAATCTTTTAAAAAACAAACAAACAAAAAAAAAAAGGCATTAACTGTGAAAGACAAGATTGGTACATTTGACTATATTAAAACCAAAGCAAATTTAAAAAGCCATAAATGGAGAGAAGATATTTATAAGATAAATAGCTTAAAAAGAATATATAGAGAACTTCTATGAATATATTAGAAAAATATTTTTTTCTAAACTGAAAGAGAGGTTTCTGGTCAAGATGGGAGTTTAGGTAAACACAGTTCGCCTCCTAGTAAAACCACGTCAAAATTACAACTAAACCATAGAATAATCATCACAGAACCATCAGAAATCAAGTTCAATTGAAGTCCAATAACTACAGAATTAAAGAAACCACATTCATGCAGACTAGTAGGAGGGTACGAGACATGGAGACACAGAATGGGCTGGCCCCACACACACATGGGGTGGGTAAAAATTTGGGAGATCTATCTCAGGAGCAAGGGGTCCTAGCCTCTCAGCCCAGGGTTCCAATGCCAAAAAGATAAATCCCTATAACTCCTGGCTGTAAAAACCAGCAGAGACTGAGTCAGTGGGAAAAACTGCTGGATTCCCAAGCAGTTCTTCTTAAAAAACTCACACATGGACTTACTCAGACTCACTCCTTCTGAGCTCCAGCACTGGGGTAGCAGTTTAAAAAACACCAGTGGCACATGGGGAAGGACTGAAGTTTCTGGCATCAGGGTGAGAACTGGGAGATAGCGTTTTCCCAGACAGAAAGGCAGGTAGAGGCCTTTGTTCCTTCTCTGAACCCCCTCCCCGAACAGAGCCACAGAATCAGCAGGTGGGTGCCATGTCTGAGACTTTATCAACAGGCTCTCACTCTTTGCCCCACCCTGGTGATTCTCTGAGGATTTGCCCCACCCCACTTACAGGCCCACCCAAGCTGTTAACAGTGGCTTTTCCATATGAATGGCTTGTCTTGGCTCAAGCTTCACATCTTCCTAAATCTTCTCAAACAAGTAAGAGCCAGCCTCAGTGAACCCCCAGCCTCAGTACCTCTTGTTAAGGGGCCCAAGGCCTGGCACTAGCAGCAGCCAGCCTGGGTTCACAGTTTGGCTTTGCCTGGGAACCCCTAAGCCCAACACAAGTAGCAGCCATCTAGCCATCTGCAGACTGTTTTGTAACTCATGCTGGTGACCCCAGGAAGAACACAGGTCGTGGCTAATGTTGGCCTGCATCCCCTGGGAAACCCCAGAGCCTAAACACCCAGAAGACATCTACAGACCACATCAGAGTACCGCCATCATGCCTTTGCACAGCTCATCCTCCATGGAGGGCAGAGGTTGGTGGTCAGTGGTCACAGCCAGTCCTTGAAGCTGACTGGCTGGGTAAATCTCCCCCACTGACCAGTCAACAACAACCAAGACTCAACTACAAGAGGAGGGTGTACTTAGCCTAAATGGAGGATGCACATCAAGTACCCAGCTTGGGAGATAGGGGAGGCTGTGCCACTGTACCCTACAGGACACCTACTATATTAAGCCACGTTACCAAGACAGGGAGTCATAGCAGCTCTACTTAATACATAGAAACAAACACAGGGAGTCTGCCAAAAGGAGAAGATAAAGAAACATGTTCCAAATACAAGAAAAGATCAAAATGCAGAAAAAGAACTAAACAAAATGGAGATATGCAATCTATCAGACGCAGAGTTCAAAACACTGGTTATAAGCATGCTCAAAGAACTTAGTGAGGACCTCAACAACATAAAAATGATCCAGTCAAAAGCAAAGGAAGCACTAATAGAAATTAAGAACAATTTACAGGGAAACAACAGCAGAGTAGGAGAAGCCAAGAATCAAATCAATGATTTGGAACATAAGGAAACAAAAAACAACCAATCAGGACAACAAGAAAAAAAAAGGACTCCAAAAAAATGAGGATGGTGTTGGGAACCTCTGGGACACCTTCAACTGTTCCAACATTCACTTCCTAGAGGTGCCAGAAGAAGAGAAAGAGTAAAAAATTAGAAATCTATTTGAAAAAATAATGAAACAAAACTTCCCTAATTTGGTAAAGGGAATAGATATGAAAGTCCAGGAAATACAGAGTCCCACATCAAGACACATCATAATTAAAATGCTAAAGGTTAAAGATAAAGAGAGAATCTTAAACACAACAAGAGAAAAGCAATTAGGTACCTGCAGGGGAGTTCCCATAAGACTGACAGGTGATTTCTCAAAAGAACCTTTGCAGGCTAGAAGGGACTGGCAAGAAACACTCAAAGTCATGAAAAGTGGGGACATAACAGCCAAGACTGCTCTACCCAGCAAAGCTATCATTTAGAATCAAATGGCAGATAAGGAACTTCGCAGACAAGAAAAAGCTAAAGAAGTTCATCATCACAAAGCCATTATTATATGAAATTTTAAAAGGACCTATTTAAGAAAAAAAGGATCAAAACTATGAACAATAAAATGGCAATACATACATATCTATCAACAGTTAAACCAAAAAAACAAACTAAGCAAGCAAGAAGAACAGAAACAGAATCATGGATACAGAGAGCATTTTGATGGTTGCCAGATGGGAGGGCAGTTTGGGGAACTGGATGAAGAGGTGAGGGGATTAAGAAATACAGACTGATTGTTACAGAATATCCATGGGGATGTAAATTAGAGTACAGGAAAAAGAGAAGCCAAAGAACTATACATACAACCCAGGAACGTGAACTAAGTGGGGGGGTTTGCCTGAGGTAATGGGGGGTGTTGGGTGGAGTGGGGCAAAGGGAGAAAAGTTTGGACAATTGTAATAGCATTATCAATCGAATAAAATTAAAAAAATAAAAGCCAAAAGAAAGTAGGCAAAAGACAAAAACATACTTCACAAAGAAGGAAAACACTTGGCCAATAAACATGTGAAAAAAGTGAGCAAGAATAAGAAAATAAATTAAGATCACAATGATGTAGTCTTTCATATACACATAATTCTCCAAAACTAAAATAGTGTATAATATTGAGTACTGGTAAGGATGTAGATCTGGAATTCTGTAAGTCCTGCCAGAGAGAGCATACATTAATTTAACCACTTTGGCTTTTGTTTGTTTGTTTGTTTGTTTATTGATCATTTTATTTTTTAATTACTATTTTTATATTTATTGACTATGCTATTACAGTGGTCCCATTTTTTTCTCCCCTTTATTCCCCTCTGCACTCCATCTCCCTCCCACCAGCATTCCTGTCCCCCTTATGGGTCAGGGTCCATGGGCCGTACATATAATTTCTTTGGGTCGTACATGTAAGTTCTTTGGCTTCTCCATGTACTATACTCTTCTTAACCTCCCCCTGTCTATTTATTTATGCTTCTTATTCCCTGTACCTTTTGCCCATCCTCTCCCCTCCCCCTATACTCTGATCTCCATTTCTTTGATTCTGTTCCTGTCCTAGTTGTTTGCTTAGTTCATTTTTGTTTTTGTCTTTAAAGATTTTATTTATTTATTTTTAGAGAGAGGGGAAGGGAAGGAGAAAGAGAGGGAGAGAAACATTACTGTGTGGTTGCCTCTTGTGCATCCCCCACTAGGGACCTGGCCCCCGACCCAGGTGTGTGCACTGACTGGGAATTGATCTGATGACCCTTCGCTTCACAGTCCGGCGCTCAATCCACTGAGCCACACCAGCTGTTTTTGTTTTTCTTTTTTAGGTTCAGTTGTTGATAGTTGTGAGTTTGTTGTCATTTTACTGTTCATAGTTTTTGATCTTCTTTTTCTTAGATAAGTCCCTTTAACCTTTCATATAATAAGGGCTTGGTGATGATGAACTCCTCTAACTTTACCTTATCTGGAAAGCACTTTATCTGCCCTCCCATTCTAAATGATAGATTTGCTGGATAAAGTAATCTTGGATGTAGGTCCTTGTCTTTCATGACTTTGAATACTTCTTTCCAGCTCCTTCTTGCCTGCAAAGTTTCTTTTGAAAAATCAGCTCATAGTCTTATGGGAACTCCTTTGTAGGTAACTGTCTCCTTTTCTCTTGCTGCTTTTAAGATTCTTTCCTTATCTCTAATCTTGGGTAATTTAATTATGATGTGCCTTGGCGTGTGCCTCCTTGTGTCCAACTTCTTTGGGACTCTCTGAGCTTCCTGGATCTTCTGGAAGTCTTTTTCCCTCGCCAGACTGGAGAAGTTCTCCATTATTTTTTCAAGTAACTTTTCAACTTCTTGCTCTTCCTTTTCTCCTTCTGGCACTTCTGGCATTCTGACGTCGGAATGTCTAAAGTTGTCCCAGAGGTTCCTAAGCTTCTCATTTTTTAAAATTCTTTTTCTACATTCTGTTCTGGTTGAATGTTTATCTCTTCCTTCTGCTCCAAGTTGTTGACTTGAGTCCCAGTTTCCTTCCTTTTGCTGTTGGTTCCCTGTATATTTTTCTTTATTTCACTTTGCATAGCTTTCACTTTTTCCTCTGTTTTGCAACCATACTCCACCATTTCTATGAGCATCCTGATTACCAGTGTTTTGAACTCTGCATCTGACAGGTTGGCTGTCTCTTTATCACTTAGTTCTATTTTTAGAGCTTTGATCTGTTCTTTTATTTAGGCCATATTTCTTTGTCTCAGTGCACCTATTATTTTGGAAGGGGCAGAGACTTAGGTATTCGCCAGGGCAGGGCAACCCAGATCGCTGCATGTGATGCTGTGTGTTGGGGAAGGATGGGGAGGGAACAATGCAGCTTGCTCTGCTATCAGCGGCTTTCACTCACTTCCCCCGCTACCCACAAGTGAGTTGGGCCCTTTTGCTGCTGATTCCCAGGTAGGTGGGTTTCTGTATGTTCTAGGACCCTGTGGGTCTCTCCAGTGAACTCTCCTGTTAGGCTGGGAGTTTCTCCCACTGCCGCACCCCCTACAGCTTTTTACCAGCAAATGTGGGACTGCCTAGTCTGCCAGCCGCCGCCTCACGCACCTGGTCCTCCAGCTGCCCCCTTGCCGCCCATTCTCTCCACCCCAGCTGCCCCATCTCTACCTCTCCTACCGGTCTGCATGAATGTTTCTTATTTAACTCCTTGGTTGTCAGACTTCCATGTAGTTCAATTTTCTGGCTGTTCTGGCTGTTTTTTGGTTTTAAATTTGTTGTTGTCCTTCTTTTGGTTGTGCAAGGAGGCAAAGATTATCTACCTAAGCCTCCATCTTGGCCAGAAGTCCTGTTTATTTAATTTAACCACTTTGTTAGACTAGCATTATTTGTAAAGGTGAACATTCACATAGCAATGACTCCTCTGTTCCACTGAGGATATACATGATTTTATATTCACCCACCCACTCAAGAAAAGATTGGAAACAACTTAAGCATCTGTTGAAGAAAAACGAATTGTGGTACAGTCACACAATTGAATATTATACAGCAGTAAGAAAGAGAGAACTACAGATACATGTAACAATATGGATAAGTTTTAGGAATGTAATAGTGAAAAATAAGTTGTAAAATATTAGAATTTTTAAAAGACTCAGAACAAGAAAAACTAAATATTTTGTTTAAGAGTTGTAAATATATAATATTTTTATAAAGCAAGGAATATCAAGCAAAATTAAGTTTAGTGGTTATCCTTGGGTATGGGAGAAGGCAGGAAAATGAGTTAGGAGAACAGCACAAATGTTGATGTGATGGTACTGGGAGTATTTTATAGGTTTTTTTTTCACATATCACATATATACAGGCGAGTGCAAAAGTAGGTTTACAATTATAATACAAATAAATGACACAATAATTAATAAATAATAATACAAGAATATCCTGTATGTTTCATGTATTCACAACTGTAAACCTACTTTTGCCTAACCCTGTATTTATTTAAATTTTGGCAAAATACACACAACATAAAATTTACCATTTTAATTTTATTAAAGTGTGCGGTTCAGTGGCATTAAGTACATTTACGTCGTTTTGTGATGTAAGTGCACATCTGTCATCCACCTTGGATCTCTAGAACCCTTTTCATCTTGTAAAACCAAAACTTCAGACCCATTAAATAATAATTCACCCCTCCCTCCAAACCCTGACAGCATTCTTTTTTCTGTGTCTATAAATTTGAGAATTTTAGTTTTTAAGTTGCAAAATAGGTCATGGGTGGTCATTTTGTTGTTATGCTTCATAACTTCCATATACATATATATACACACATATATATGTCACACATATGACTATATATGTATAAAATAGTATTGCCTTATTTTTAATGGCTCAGTACCTAAAAAAATAAAGAGCAATAATATGCAAAATTGGCCAGAACATGGTAAGTGCTAGCAAGCATATAAATTGATGCAATTTTTAGACATTTAAAACTCAACATGCAGTAAAATTGACAACTGTTTTATGGTTTTTGGGAGCTATTATGTTTTCAATTTTGGTTTCTGGTTATTCATTATTAGTATAGAGAAATATAATGGATTTTTATAATATATTTTATTATGTTATTACAGTTGTCCCAAATTTTTTCCCTTTGACCCCTTCCACCCAGTATCCCCACTCTCCTCAGCACCCACCCCTTAGTCCATGTCCATGGGTTGTGTCTATAAGTTCTTTGTCTTCACATTTCCCATACTATTCTTAACATCCCCCTGTATATGTTGCACCTACAAATTTATGCTTCTTAATCCCTACACCTTTCTCCCCATTCTCCCCCTTCTCCCACCTAGCTAATAACCCTCCAAGGGGTCTCCATATCTATGATTCTGTTCCTGTTCTGATTGCTTGTTTTTTGGTTTTTGGGTTTTTTTTTTAGATGCAGTTGTCGATAGTTGTGCATTTGCTGCCATTTTAATGTCCATAATTTTGATCTTCTTTTTCCTAAATAAGTCCCTTTAACATTTCATATAATAAATGCTTGGTGATGATGAACTCCTTTAGTTTTACCTTGTCTGGGAAGCTTTATCTGCCCTTCAATTCTAAATGATAGATTTGCTAGATAGGGTAACCTAGGTTGTAGGTCTTTGCTTGTCATTACTTTGAATACTTCTTGCCAGTCGCTTCTAGACTACAAATTCCTTTTGAGAAATCAGCTGACAGTCTTATGGGAACTCCTTTGAAGGTAACTCTCTGTTTTTCTCTTGCTGTTTTTAAGACTCTCTATCTTTAACCTTTGGCATTTTAATTATGATGTGTCTTGGTGTGGTCCTCTTTGGGTCCATCTTGTTTGAGACTTTCCCTGTTTCCTGGACTCACATGTCTATTTCCTTCACCAAATTAGGGAAGTTTTCCTTTATTGTTTTTTCAAATAAGTTTTCAATTTCTTGCTCGTTCTCTTCTCCTTCCAGCATCCCTATGATTTGGATGTTTGTATGTTTGGAGATGTGCCAGAGGCTTCTTAGTCTACCCACATTTTTAAAATTCTTTTTTCTTCTTGCTGTTCTGATTTAATGTTTATTTCTTCCTTATATTCCAAATTGTTGACTTGATTCTCAGTTTCTCTGCTCCACTGTTGGTTCCCTGTAGATTTTTATTTCACATAATGTAACCTTAATTTCTGGCTGGGTCTTTTTTATGCTGTTGCTATACTCAGTGAGTTCTTTGAGCATCCTGATAACCAGTGTTTTGACCTATCCATCTGATAAGTTGGTTATCTCATTTCATTTAATTCTTTTGCTGGAGTTTTGTTCTGTTCTTCAGTTAGGCCATATTTCTTTGTCTCCTCTATTTGGCAGTCTCCCTGTTTTTGTTTCTGTGTGTTAGGTACAGCTGCATTGACTCCCTGTCTTAGTAGTGCGGCCTTTTGTACAAGAGTAGACCTATGAATTGTGTGGGGCAGACCATTAGGTGATCACCAGGGCAGGGCAACCTGTTTCACTATTTTGTGGTTTTGTGTAGGAGGAGGGCTTGGAGAGGGGACAATGTTGCTGCCTGGCTTCTGGAAGATTGTCCGGAGGAAGCTGTCTCCCAGAACTTATCCTGTTTCTTGTCTCTTCACTTTCTCTCCATATACCACTTGTGCCCTTCCAGCTGTTGACCTGGTGCTGAATCCCAGAGGGAGTCCTAAGTCTGTGCGAGCCCTTTGAGAGGAATCTCCTGATCTGGCAGTTTCTCTGCCACCCCAAACCCCACTGGTTTTTACAACCAGAAGTTTTGGGGATTTATCTACCTGGCACTGGAAACCTGGGCTGCTGGGTGGTCTGGTTTGGGGTGGGATCCCTTGCTCTCAAGGTATCCCTCCTGATTTTATCCACCACACTTGAATGTGGGACCCACCCCCATTTACTGCCTCTCTGCACCACTCCCACAGCTCCATGCCTCTCAGTGCCTCTCCACCTCTCTCCACGTCTCTGCCCCCTGCCCATCTGTCTGGATGTATGTGGCTCTTTTAAATCTTTGGTTGTCGAACTTTCATACAGGTCAATTTTCTGATGGTCCTGGGTGATACTTGTTTTGTAGTCTAGTTGTAATTTTTCCTGTAGTTGTGTGAGGATGTGAAGCATGTTTACCTCCACCTCCACCTTGACTGGAAGTCTATAATCAATTTTTGTGTTTTGGCCTTGTAGCCTTGCTTAATTCACTTATTAGTTTTAGGAGGCTTTTTTGTTACTATTGATTCTTTGGGATTGTCTATGTAGTTAATGATGTCTTCCAAGAAGAGGGAATTTTCTTTCTCTCTACTCTGTATGTTTTTAAATTTTTTTCTTGCCTTATTGCAATGGCTAGGACTAGTACAATGTTAAATAGGAATGATGAGAGGAGACATCCTTGCTTTGTTTCTGATCTTAGGGAAAAAGCAGTCTTTCACCATAAAGTATGATGTTAGGATTTTTTAGATGCCCTTTATCAAATTGAAGAACTTCCCTTCTATTCCTAGTTCTGTGAGTTTTTAAAAATTAAATGGCTGTTGAATTTTGTCAAGTGCTTGTTGCCTCAATTGCTATAATCATGTGTTTCATCTATTCAGGTTGTTAAAAACTGAAACTGGTTTATTAAATTGATTGATTTTCAAATATTGAAACAGTTTTGTATTATAAGCTTAAATTCTTGTTGGTAATTATGTATTAATTTTTTTATGTATTGCTAGATTTGATTTGCTAATAATTTGTTGCAGATTTTTGCATCTGCTGTTCATGTGGAATACTTGTCTGTAGTTTTTTGTTTTTTTTTTCCTTGAACTATCATCTGATTTTGGTATTGATATGTCTTTTCAGAGGGCAATTTTTCAATTGTAACAAGTCTTTACAATGTATGTGTCCAAGGATTCCACTTCTAAGAATTTATCTTAAGGAAATAATTGGAGATTCTCATTACATACAGACTTTGTGTCCAGATAACCCTGGATTTAAATATAAATGCATCCCTTTACTAACTGCTTAGATTCTATGGCTGTTTCCTAATCTGTAAAATAAGGATAAGAGGACATATCTCAGAGTTGTGTTAGATGAGACAATTCACATACTGTAAGCTTTAAGTAAATGGTAGCTCTTGGTATTGTATTATATTGTACAGCCTCTGTATTCTGTCCAAATGGAAGGACATCGTCTTTGCTTCCATATTAACTGCCACTTTGAATCTCCTTAGATTGGTGGGTATGAGTCTCTTCAGTCCTAATCACTCTGTCTCATATTAGGTGCTAGGTGTTGGCAACACAAAGGCAAAAAAGATACAGTCCCAGTCCTCTGGAAGCTGAATCTGTTAGGGAGACTTAAGCACAAAAACTGCATTATAAAGGGGGGCGGGGCGGGCCAAGAGGCAGCAAGAGCTGGAGGCGCTTTCAGAGCGTCTGTGTCAGGAGATGGGGCGGTCACCAGAGCCAAGGGACCAGGAAAGAAGGCCACAGCTTCTCCAACGTAGCCTGGAGTAGTACTGTCAGCTGAAAAGACAGACCGCTCCCATACCTGCGGGACTTAACACTCTCTTGAGGTCTCTGGAGTCAATTCTTCAGCGTCTGAAGAAACAGCGAAGGCGAACAGATACGTAATTGTAAAGAACTGGAGCTCCACGTCTCTGATTGGCTCATGCAGCGAGGGGCGTGGCCCGCCGTCTCCCAAACTGGAGTTCTTCCCGTAGAGCGGAAGCCCATCTAGTCCGCCCCGGAAGTGCAAACCGGCTAGCATTCTTACTGGTGTGGCTGCTGTCTTCCGCGCGGCTTCTTTCAAGATGCCAGGAGCCGCGGCCAAGGTCTCGGAGTTGTCCGAGAGGATCGAGAGTTTCGTGGAGGCCCTGAAGCGGGACGGTGGGCGGCGCAGCTCCGAGGACATGGCTCGGGAGACCCTGGGGCTGCTGCGCCAGATCATCACGGACCACCGCTGGAGCCACGCAGGTAAGGCAGGCCAGCTCCATCGCGTCCCTCGCCGCTTCCGTTCCCTGTTCCCTGTTCCCTGGTGGAAAGTCGCCCAGGCCTCACCGCGCGCTTGTTCTGCTCACTCTCTCTGGCTTGGACTGCAGGGGAGCTGATGAAACTGATCCGCAGAGAGGGCCGGAGGATGACGGCCGCGCAGCCCTCAGAGACCACGGTTGGCAATATGGTGCGGAGAGTGCTCAGAATCATCCGGGAGGAGTATGGCAGGTCAGGTCCATGTCATGGGCTCTGCTCTGGATCCAGTGACGCTTCTTGCACGATCCCCTATCTCCGCTTGGCGCCTTTGTTGGAGCTGAACAGGTCTTGTTACACATCACACCACTTTCACACCTTATTCTACGACGTGTTGCCTCCACAGACTCCACGGACGCAGCGACGAGAGCGACCAGCAGGAGTCCCTGCACAAACTCTTGACATCCGGAGGCCTGAGCGAGGATTTCAGCTTCCATTATGCCCAACTCCAGTCCAACATCGTTGAGGCAATTAATGAGCTGCTTGTGGAGCTGGGTAAGAGTCCTGATCCCTAGGTGAAGAGGAAAAGTTGCAGAAAAAGGAGAGAACAACAGAAGTCCCTCGGAGTTGTTCTTCAGCAGGACTGGGAAATAACTAATACTCTGGTTCTCAGAGGCTTCCCCTCCATCCTGATTAGGAAAGGTTGGAACAGGTGGTAGGACTAAGATAACTCTCTAGATTTCCTTGCAGACCAACCCTTTGGAGACTGCACACTCACTGTGGCAGAGCCTCCATTAGAACAGGGCTTTATTTTCATTTTAACGGAGGTGAACTCACTAAAACCATGGCTAGAAGACCCTCACTTAACTTCCTCTTGAATTTTTATGCCCGCTCTCACCACTACCATCCATCTTGTTTTTGTGACCAAGGATGCCTGCAGATACTTAACTACAATCGGAGCTCCTCCGGAGAGGGAGAAGCTGGGACTGTCTGTGCACTGAGCTGCTGCTTCCAAATCCCACCCCCCATTCTTCCTCTGTGGCCCCCTCTTACGTGGAGGTGTCATGGCCATCTTTTGGAGGATCTTTTAATTTTATTTTAATTTTATTAATTTTATTTTTTAAATTATTTTATTTTATTTTTTTTTATGGGGGAGTTCTGTTTACGCCACCCTCAGCACTTTAGGGTTCCCCAGACTGGACCATTTTTTGCCTGAAATCACTATCTTCAAAATCAGTTGTAAAGGAGTGGGTGTCATGGCAGGGCATGGGTGTAAATTGTTGAGGGGGTACTGCTGGGAAAGAGGGCAGCCTGAGAACTTGAGAGATGGAAGATCTCAGAGGAGCAGCGTTCTTAAGAAAATGTGACACTTCATATTAAGTTGGTAAACCCTGCGCTACAAGGGTCAGCTGGGTGGGCAGTCTGTGATGGGCGTACATCCCATTTTGCGCTCTGTCATGTCTCTCGATACTGGGGCATGACAGTTTCCTATCTTGTAAAACTGATTGTTCTTGCAGAAGGGACAACAGAGAACATTGCAGCCCAGGCTCTGGAGCACATCCACTCTAATGAGGTGATCATGACCATTGGCTTCTCCCGAACAGTAGAGGCCTTCCTCAAAGAGGCTGCCCAGAAGAGGAAATTCCATGTCATTGTGGCAGAGTGTGCTCCTTTCTGTCAGGTAGGGAGACTGCTGGAGCTGCCAAGGAAAATGAAAAATGAGAGAGTAAAGAAGTAATAGATGGGATCCATGACAACTTTGAATTGATAAGCAAGACATTGAGGAGATAAAGTAAAACATTAAGGGAGTTTTCAACTTGTTCATCCTGTGAACATTCTTAAACATGGGTGAACTGCTGGGTCCATGAAAAGATAAACATTGGTTTTTTTTTCAGGTATCAAAATAAGGTAAATTACCTTGGGGATGACTGAGTCTTAGTTGGACCTCACTGCGTCCCTAGGTAAATAGGTAAATAATATGTAAGGAGGTAGAATGTAAGGAAGTAGAATGTTGTAAATGAGGAGCCAGGCCTCTCTTCTCAGTGATGCCTGATTATGCAGACAAGTAGTATTTCCAGTTTTGTGGCTGCTCTGGTCCTGCCGTGGAGCAGTAAGTATTTATGAGCTTCCTTTGGGCTTCCTTGCAGCTCACCAGAGAATACGTACCACAGGCAGAAAAGTGAGTTAGTTATGTGTTGAGACTTGCATGTTGCATATGCCCAGTATCACAGAATTCCCCAGGTCCAGTGACGTTTGAAAAGTCTTTCCCTTGCTCTCACACTCTCTCCCAGCATCAGCCTTTCTCTCTGTTGCAGGGTCATGAAATGGCAGTCAATTTGTCTAAAGCAGGTATTGAGACAACTGTCATGACTGACGCTGCCATTTTTGCAGTGATGTCAAGAGTCAACAAGGTGGGTATATTTGGAGCTCTGAATATCTCTGAAATACTGATTTTTATTCTCCTTTTTGAAACATCCATGAGGAGAGTTTCTAGCACCTTTTGAAAGTACATACTGGTGCCTCTTTAATCTATTAACTGAATTCTTTTCCCTTTGTCCGTATCATTGTTCCTCATTGGAAATCGCCCCTTTTTGGTTAAAGCATTGAAAGAATGAAGTCGGCCTACTCTAAGCAGGTCAGCTACCAGGGATCCCGCCCCCCTTGTGCTCAGAGAGCTCAGCGATGGTGGATGGAGAATGAGAAAGGCTCCCTGCTTCTCAGGAGGTGTGGCATATAGATTTTTAGAAGACAAGGCAAAAAGCAGCAGATGTTGCAGTTTCCTGTCCTGTACTATGTGAACTCTTTCCTTGGGAGTCCACTTTTAAGCTAGAACTTGTCCTGAGCCTAGAATCTCTTTCTCTCTACTGCTGTGTGGCTCCTCAGGATGCCAAGACTCAGGCCTGAGCATATAGGCGGTTGTGACCCATGGCCTTCTAAGGCTTTATCCCCAGGATGGCTCACATTTTTCTTCCTGTCTCAAAGGTGATCATTGGCACAAAGACCATCCTGGCCAACGGTGCCCTGAGAGCTGTGACCGGAACTCACACTCTAGCATTGGCAGCAAAACACCATTCTACCCCACTCATTGTCTGTGCCCCTATGTTCAAGCTTTCGCCACAGGTATGTCTGTCTGCCTTTAACCAACAGAGGGAAGGAAGCCAAAGTGTAGGCTTGATCTCTAGGCCTTCAACCTACTCACTCTGGGGCTTCTTTTTATCTGCATTTACTCAGTGGATTAGATCCAGGAGAGGCTGGAAAAGCCCCAAGAGTCTCGATCCAGGAAAAACAACTGATATTTTTAACCTGTCATTTATAACCTGATATTTATAAGCTTTGAGAAGTTGAAATTGCAAGGTCAAGACAATGCATAGTTGGGGGTGGCCCATTGTTTACATTGCCGCCACTCCCTCTTCACCGGACCACCTTTCCAGATGCCAAGCAAGTCACGTTTAGGAACGTAAATTTGTTTTATTTGTCATAGTTCCAGCGACTGTCCTCTGAAGCCTGAATACAAGCAGTTACTAAGTGAAGAGTCATTTCATTAGTGATAAAAACTATTTGCTTTGGAAATATCAATCTATTTATATGTCTCATTTTTTTTTAAATTGAGGTATAATTCATGTAACATACAATTAACCATTTTTAAGTATTCAGTTCAGTGGTTTTACTGCACACACAGCATTGTGCAACTACCACTCTCTAGTTTCAAAACTTTTCATCATCCAAAAAAATACTTGGTGCCCATTAAGTAATTTTCTCCCTTCTCCTCACCTCCTAGTAATCACTAATCTGCTTTCTACCTCCATGGGTTTGCCTATTTTGGGTATTTTATATAAACAGAGTACAGTGCATGCCCTTTTGCTCATGGCCTCTTTCACTTAGCATGATGTTTTCCAGGTTCATCTGAGTTGTAGCACAGTGCTCTGTTTATTTTTATGACTGAATCATATTCCTGTGTGTGGACATATCACAGTTTATCAGTTCACCTGCTGATGGGCATTTGGGCTGTTTCTGTCTTTTGGATTTTGTGAATAATGCTGCTGTAAGCATGTGTGTCCAGTTTCTGTGGGGACATGTGTTTTTTTAATTTCTCGAGTACCTAGAAATAAAATTGCTGGGTCTATTTTTAAATTTTTTTCTTTTTCAGTTCCCCAGTGAAGAAGATTCATTTCACAAGTTTGTGGCTCCTGAAGAAGTCCTGCCCTTCACAGAAGGTACAGAAGTACCTGTGTGTGCACGTGCGTGTGTTTGGTCTTTGATTTTGGTTCGGTGGCCAGTGGGATTGAGCGCTGCCCGGCTGTGCTTTTTACCATACTGGGGGACTGTCCTCTTTAGCAACTTAGAGTGCCTAGAGACCTAATCTAGTTTAGGTTCATTTTGTTCTGAAACTGATATGTTTTAGCTGAGTTATATCGGCCACAGTGGGTTGGATCACCCAGTATTGATTGGGTTCAGCTTTGCACATTGTTTGAGACACAGGCAACAACCCAGTGGGAAATGTACTTGTTTTTAGTTGCTGTTGGGAGTCATTTTGGTGATGTGGCTGCCAGAGGAAGCAGGCTCTGAAATGTTCCTACTTATAAAAGTAGGCCTGTAACTTGGATACCTTTGTGTGTTGGGGTCCTTTTCTCTGACTTCTGAAGGCAGCAGCTGTGTTGAGCAAGCCTCATCAACAGTTGACATGGTCTTAAGCACTCTTGGGGAGCAAAGCGTGGTATTTGGGTGGTTATTCTTCAGTTGAAAAACTTCATCCATTTATTTAAACATTCATTCTTTTAGAAATATTTTTATCTGTTAAGCACCCGCTATGCACCTGGCACTATTCTAGGCACTAGGGGTATAAAAGTGAACACTACAGAGAGCTTACTCCCACAGAGCTTACAGCCTGTTGCAGCAGATGGACAAGAAAATGTGAGGTCATAGGATGTTTTAGGAAAAAACAAATAAGCATGAAGAGATGGAAAGTGGCTAGGAGGCTGCCTTAGATCGGGGAAGAGCCTCAGTGAGATGACATTTCAGCTGAGCTCTGCGCGTGCAGGGCGGCACATGGAGATCAAGGCGTTGGTGCGGAGGGCCTGAGTTGGGTATGTGCTTAGCCAGCTGGGGAAGGATGGCCATATGACCAGAGGGGAATGAGCAAGAGGGAGAGTGGTACGGTTTGTAATTGGTGTAGTGTGGTGGGTAGGGGCTAGATCTCGAAGGCTGCAGTCCCAGGTTTGAATTCTAATGGCTAGGGAAAGGCACTGAGGAGTTTTAATCGGAGTATCATGATCCTCAGTCATCGGTTGTGGCCTGCATTTTGCTGCAGCTTCCCTTCCTTGGGGCAGCAAGTACGTCTACATTATCGAGCCTAGAATCTTTGTACTGCTTAAGCGTTAGAACAGGATCCTCAGTTTTATCTTTATCGCATGTGATTGCCTTTCAGGGGACATCCTGGAGAAAGTCAGCGTTCATTGCCCTGTGTTTGACTATGTCCCCCCAGAGCTCATTACCCTCTTTATCTCCAACATCGGTGGGAATGCACCTTCCTACATCTACCGTCTGATGAGTGAACTCTACCATCCTGATGATCATGTCCTTTGATACCACTCGTCCTGAGCAGAAGCTGCTTAGGCAAACCCAGAATGGAGAGGGCACTTTGGTGCCACTGCCGAAACGCATTTTCCTTGTAGTGACTGGAGTCAACCCAAAAAAGCTGGATACTGTTTCCTGCCGTTTTAGTCATCCCGCGACAAGGATGCATGTCCAGGACTGGTTTGGTGTAGGGGTGGGTTTTTTTTTGTTTTTTTTTTTTTCCTTTTGCCTTTCACATCTTAACAGAGCAGCAGGGCTTGACCTATTGATTTTGGAGCTTCTTAGTGACCTGGGGTGTCTGTTTCAGGAACTTAAACTTTCTGGTTCACTGGTGTGTTAAACATAACACTGAATAGCTTGCTGGGATACAGGTTTTTCCTCAGAAATGGCGACCACACCTTTTTGTAGGCTGTGCCAATAAAAGCTGCTCGAAGGTTCCGGAATTGGTTTATTTATTGTTCTGCCCTGATTGAACTGCCTGAAACAGCAGCAGCAGAGCCCTTTTCTTGTTTTCATAGAGGGCTGTAATTAGCAGTAACAGTCTAAAACAGAGATGTACAAATGAAAGTATTTATAAATACTTTCTAAAGTTTCTATAGTTTCCTTTAGAATTTATTGGAAATGGCCCCCAACAACTTGTTAGTAACGTAAGATGGTGGTTCCAAAACCTCTCTGATCATTAGAACCATCTGGGAGCTTAAACAAACACACAAACACTGTTGGGCTCCATCCCAGACCCACTGCATCTGATCTCCGGGGTGGCACCTGGGGATGTCTAAAGCTCCGGGGAAAAGGACCCTCTCATGTACTGTTAATAGGATTGTAAACTGGTACAGAGTTTTCTAGGGCAGCCTTGAACTTGTACTTCTAGAACTATTTGTACTAGCACACAGAAGTATAGACGAGGCTGTCCATGAGCTGTAATGTCACAGCCTAGGTGTTCGCAATAACATTTTGTATTCTGTTAGTTAAAAGCAAGAAAGGTTTTAAAATAATTGTGACATATTAAAATAATTATGACATACTGTGGAACATTATGTATCCACTGCAATAGAGGTTTCAAAAGGGTGGCTTGAGGGCAGTGTCTGGATTGAAGACACTTTGGCTGCTGGTTCACCCAGTATATAATTTGAATTAGTTATCAATATTTAAACATCTGGAGATTGCACATTAAACCATTTAGATTTCTTGATTCTTTTGTCAGAAGACTTGGCGACTCTGGGTCCACATTCCCAAGTGGCAGCAGTTGGCTAGAGTTGGGTAGCTTCTGATTCCATTAGATGGGAAACCTCCAATTTCCTGCAGTTCCTCCTGGGTCCATTTAACTTATGTTATCTGCCTAACCCTGTAGGCATTTGATATGTGAGTCTTGTGTTAATGAATGGGGTAGATTTGTAAGGAAGTCCGCTTCCTAATTGTTAGTTAAAAGCAAGCTGCCAAGCAATATGTATCATGATCCTTCATTAAAACAAAATGTGTCCTTGCAGAGGATAAGTCTGGAAATTAACACGAAACAGTGGCAAGGAGGAAGACATCTAATTTTATTTAGTACGTTTATATACTGTTTCCATATTTTGTGTGTAGTCCTTGAGTAATTACATTTTTTAAAAAGCCTCTCCAGGTAAACCAGGCGATCTGTGGGTTTGGGAAGCACTGGTCTGAAGCAGAAGGCCAAGGCAGGCTTGAGTGTGTAGGCGAACCCCCCGGAGTGCTGTCACAAAGGCTGGCCGCCTGCCTCTTGGCGTGTCGGGGTGGAGCAAGCTCCAGAAGTCTGCGTGTTTAACAAGCACGCCAAGGGACTCTAACAGGTGATCTGGTGACCGCACTTGGGTTAGCACTGGCCAGAAGTACACTGTTCTTTTGATAGCTCCTTCAGCCTTAGGGCTCCTGTCTTTCCTGAAGGAGGAAAAAAACAAGATCTGAGTCAGTCTAAGAAAGTGACCTTAAAGTCTTATGACTCAGAGAAGCCTGACTCACTCAGGCCTCAGTCTGCCAATTATTTCTCACAGCATCTAAGACCCCAGGCTTTCTCAGTGAAGCAGCTTATAGCTGCCAATTACAAGCAATTGTCTGCTCCAAAGGCACCAATTCTAACAGCAGTTCACTTGGGTATAATTGTGTGGTCTGGAGTAAGGGCAGCAGTGAGTCAAGGAACTTAAATCTGTTTCTTGCACAAAAAATTGCTTTATACTTGTTCTTTGTGCCTCTTAGTCTCTGGGTTTAAAATTAGCACCAACATCTTCCCAGGCACGATTGAGGTGGATGAAGGGTAGAGGTTCTCTTAGTCAGCTCTTGCCGTGCCTGGAACAGAACTGTGTAAGTGCATATTCTTGAGAATCTAGGACCTCAAGTAAATCCCACAAAGCTATTAATATGCCTTGCTTTTTCTATTTCCCTCTCCCCCTTTCCGGATTTGAGGAAGAGTCAGTATTGGAAAGGGAGACCCTGTCCTGAACAGGGAGAGGCTGAGATGTCCGTGTTGACTTACCACCTCTCACCAGCCTTTGTGCCTGCCTCACTGCCCACCTTTGCAGGCAGAACCCAGAGGCTCGTTAAAAAAAGAAAAGAAAAAAGCTTTTAGCTGAGATAATTAAGAGAAAGAGGATTCCAGCTAAATCCAATGTGAAAGGCTTCCTATGCCAAACAAACCCAGTTAGATAACTTACTTAATACAGTTTATAAAGACACTTTTTCCCACGGTTTATATCTTCCAATTTGGGCGGAGGGCAGGAAAGGCATAATTCTTGGAACTCAAATAAGGAACAGAAATCCTAATTTAGCTTCAGAAAAGAAGTCTCCAAAAAGTATTCTACCAAGAAAAACTTAAATGTAAAGTGATACCTCAAAGAAAAAAATGCTAGTACCCACAGGATCGTAAGTTTCACAGATGTGCTTCAAAACCATTTCTCAGAGCAATCTGTTGCATCAGTGCGGGGGTCACTGAAGGCTGGCGGTTGCAGTTCCATCGTGGAGCTCAATGGCTCTGTACTGCCCCTATGCAGAACTCGGCACATCAGAACTGCTTTGCCATAAAGACAGTACCAGATGGTGATGTGATCATTGTAAGGGCCCCGTACTGTCCACCTGTCCTCGCAAAACTCCCTCTGCAGACATGCACCTCTTTTGACACAAAGGAGCTATTTTGAAATGTGCCTTGGAAGTGTTTTATATCTGGCCTGCTTTGCTTTGAATTATTCTTTTCATTCACTGAACAGCTGTTCCAGGATATTGTGCAAGTGGCTAAGCAATTATTATTAATAAAGACCTATAGTCTAAGCTTTCAGTCTTCACAACACTCCCACAATGGAGGGCTGCCCTTGTGGGCTTCATGGTTGCTCGCTTATATTAAATACGGTGCTGAAGAGAAGGGGCCTTCAGAGGTGTTTCTTTTTTTTTTTTTCCAGGCATGTTACATATGCCTAGAATTAAGACCTGCATAGAAAAAGCTTGACCACGATCCTAAAATTCATAATTTATATGTTAAATTCTGCAACTTACTACTACAGAAGAGGTTATGAAATGCTTTGACTAATGATAAACTAATGACAGTAGCTAAGTCCAAACTACTTTTTTGTGGGGACCATCACTGAATACTACTTGCTTTTGAAGTAAACAAGAGCGCATGTTTGGCCAGGCAAGTTGTTAGGGCAGTCAGGCCAAGTCGGCTTCTGCAGACTGCTGCTGGAGTCACACGGGCTTATTGGCTCCAGGGATTCCAGTATGTGAGACCCTCAGATTCCCACTGGCTTTGATCAGGTCTCCCGAACTTTATCAAATGTTTCTGGATAAGGCTGAGTGCTCTAAGACAAATGGGCATGCATTGAAAATGACCCAAGGGTTTGAAAAAATCCTAAGCCATTGGATAACCCCTTTTTAATTTATATCCCCCCACAATTTCTGATGCAACATATTTAGAAGGAACTCAGGAGTTACTGAATGATGAAGGGAGAAATAGAAGAAAGGGATTAATTGGTACAGATTATCCAGATTTTTGGTTTCCCAGACTTTTTCTCTTCTGAGCCTACCTTTTTGCCATCTCACTGTGAATGAGCAACTTCAGCTCAGAAAGGGTGAAAATAGGTGGAGCAGATAGTGACAAACAGACCCATCGGTTCTTTTTGTAACCCTGCATTTGTAAAGAGTTTTGATGGAATGGATGGCACTTCAGGTGGGTAACAGGGAGAAAGTTCTTTGTGCCAGAAACTGCTGTTCCTCCACTCGGGTGAAGCTTCAGCTGAGCTTGGTTGTCAGCGCTCGAGGACCTAATGGGCTGCATCCATTCTCAGCATGGCTTCCTCAGCCCCTACACACCTCTAGAACTTGGCTCTCTCCTGCCCTGCCCCTGTTCTCACCACCGTGGTTTTTTTCGGTCCATTAAGCCCAGATCCCAGCTGTTCATTTGTTCTGACCCCTTTGCCTTGCTCTGACGTCTGAGTGCTAGAACCTCTCCATTGTCAACTATTCATGGAGTTCCAGATCCCCAGTTAGGGTACGGACCTTGCCCTAGCTCTCCCCCAAGTCCTTCCCCTTCCTTCTGTCCTACACTCTGAGCATCGTGCCGCTAGCTCCTATTGCCATCTATAGCCTTAATTCTGGCAGAATTATTTTCTCTTATCTCAATAATAAAGACAGCTGTAACTCAGTGATCCCTAAACCTAGAGGAAGTTACCGTATTCTATCATCAGTTTCCTTGCCCCTCTCCCTGACTACAGCTAAGCTTCTTGGAGTTCTGCGCCTTTATTTCTCAATAAAAACTTGAAGGATGTTACCAAAAAAGGGAACTCTCAAGAACAGCTTCATTGTATATCTCATCTCTCAAGTTTTACTCAAAAGTTAAAGTCTCCACCAACCAGATTCTAACAAAAATGAACCACTGGCCTTCAAACTGATAAATCGCTAATAAATATAAAATGTATAGGGCGTATGGGGGTAATAACGGGAGGGAGTGTGCAATGTGAAGCCCCACAGACCTGGGTATAAATTCTGGCTTTCCTAGGTAGATCCTGAGCCAACTAGTTAACACCCCTGAGCCTTAGTAGTCTCATTGTAACAGAGACACTAGCTTCCTAAAAGGCTATTGTAAGTATTAAAATATGTGCATGGTAACTGTTATTCTTGTTATTGGAGCTAGAAGACTTGGATGCCACTCTCCGCTTTACTTACTAGCTGTGTGATCTTAAGACATATCATTTAATATTTTTCAGCCTTAGTATCCCCCTCTGCAAAATGGGGAGAATAATACCACCTTATCTCATGGGTTACCAAGAAATTCAGGTAAGTATGTAAAAATTATTTTGTAAACCTTAAGAATTATGAAAAAGATGTTGCAGTGAGAATTTCCGCTTCTGTATTTCCTGACCAGCCTGCTCCAATGGGCCTTTGTATCAATGGAACTATTTTCCATTGATAAATTGGAAAACTGAAATGTATCTTTGCTTTTATGGCTCCTGAGTTAAAAACAAAACAGAGCAAAACCCTAACAGGCAATAATAAAAGTAATATTAGGGGTTTTTTTGGCTAATAGTTTGGTTTTATACTGATGCATGGTACCGAGTTTATAAATTATTAAAATAGGATAATTATCTCTTATACTGATCCAGGCTAGCTAGGAAAATTGGTAACATAATTTATGGCGAACTTTTTATAATCTCTTATTCTCCAGAAAACAGTAGTTTGGGATTATAGCAAAACCTTTTGAAATTATACCTCATCATCCTAATATAAGAAGTGTTATAACACTTTTTTTTAATCCCACAAATTGGCCTGACCTAAAAAGATCTTTACAGCTCCCGGCACAGCAGGCCTCCGTGTGGCTCTGCAGAGTGGAGACAGAGGGCCAGAGGCCACGGCACCCCCGGGCCTGCAGGCAGAGCCCCCGACAGCCTCGCAAATTCCCTGAAAACACTCTCCTTTCTAAGGTCCTCTCTCCCAGCTATGAAACCGTTGAGGCATGTTTAGGAGAATAAGACCATTTCTAGACAGTGGTGCCTATTCTTCAGGGTTCCAATTACATAATTCTACAAGGATCCCCTCGAACACCGGGTTCGGGCTTTCCCTGAACCACCTCTGAGGCGCACACTAATGAATGCTGCACTTCATGGTGTCCGTAAGATCCACTGCGGGGCTGCTGGCAAACACACTTTTCTTCCATGAGCACAGATTTGTTTCCTGTATTTAAAAATGAGGAAAATAATTCCATTGATACAAAAGCCAATTTGAGCAGGCTGGTCAGGAAATACAAAAGTGGAAATTCTCATTGCAACATCTTTTTCGTTGTATAACATCCCAGTTGCAATAAACATTGCCAGCTGTTTTGTTTTTTTGTTTTTTTTGTTTTTGTTTTGCTTTTTTCCCCCTTCTATAGGACTTTAGCCTATTAAGTCTTATTAACCAGAAATCAGGTCACCTAAATAAGTGGGGGAAATACAAATTAAAAGTGGCATAACAAGCATTTGCAGAAAGATCCTAAATGAAATTATGAGGCCATTAGTTACGCATACTGTAATAAAACCAAGATATAATTTGAAAGGGAGCAAAAGAAACCTTGTCTCCTGAACAAATGTAGAGAACACATCTGGTTAGTTCGAAGGATAAAGGCTGCATTTTGATATGAAAATTGCTTTCACTTAAAGAGATACTTTATATAAAGTATAAAAAAATTTTTTTAAAAACAACTCATAGTACTTTCATCATTTTACTGGTTCGGGATATGAACAACAACAACAACAAAAAACATGAAGAAAAGGACTTTAATTTTCTCTATTCTATCCCTGTCCTTGTTCTTTATCAATAGTTTTTACCCCTAAAATATTCTAACTACGGGCCTGAGGGAAGACTACAGAGAGTGTTTTTACCGGGTGTAGAGAAACTCGTTAAGCCTGAGTTCTAAATATGTAAAGGAGCAGCAGAGGAAAGGGAAGAGACTGAAGGGAAAGGAAGGGGCTGGCAGAGCACGACCCTGCGCAGTCTAGGAAGGCGGACTTGATTCCTGGGAGTTCAGCATGAGGTAAGAAATAGTAACGCAAATTATGAAGCTGGAATAAATTGCAAAATCAAACCAAAAAAATGCCACATCCCACCCTAGGAAAACCACAAACAAACCAACCAGACAATTAGACAATTAATTATTAAATTTTATCCCTAAATAAGTTACAAAAAGCAGATATTAAAGGGCAACCGCCTGTATCCATGGATACAATGGAATGAAGGGCCTTTAGGCTTGACTTCCATCTGGCTACCCAACTAGATGGATCAGCTGCTCAAGGAAGACCGACAGGGAAGATGCTGCTCGGGCGCACCGGGCCGCTTCGGTCAGGACCTGCTGGCGCCTGCTCTTTATGCGCTCTGCTCAGAGGCATATAGTCAGCGTCCCTCTGGTTCTTTATAGATCAGTAATTCTCACGGTGGCTCACATGGAGGCACGGATGCATGCAGGTTTTGCCTGGTATCACATCCTTCTGCTTTTCCAAAGAGACACCAGGCCTGGGCCATTTTGCGAAGTTTTGCAAGATTGGGTTTAACCTATGGGAAGAAAGGGAATAGCTCCAATTACCAGGATGAAAAGCCAAGTAGCACGTATGTATTTCTTAATTATGGCTATTCAAACCTGTTTAGATATCTAATTTCTGGATTCAAAAAAGATAGATTTCCTAAGATAAGAGGGACTAAAAAGTCTAGATTCCCATCTCTTCAGAAATAGGGACAAAACTTTTCATTGTCATGTGAAACAAAAAGGTTTTAATGGAGTCAAATCTGCTGGATGAGTCAGAACACATAAGCACCTGAAAACTCCATGCAGGAAGAGATTTTATAGCCCTTGGAAGGAAAAGTAAGCCAAAGAAAAGATTTTGGAAACCAGGACAGTCATATATGCTCTCATGTTGTTTCATACAAGATTGTAACAAGGAAAGGAAATGTCCTTTAATTTAAATCACTCTGCACCTTTACTGTATTAATCATTGTTCTCGGGCTGCTGAGTAATTAGGGCCAAAGCCTAATGTGGAAACAGCCTAAGCTTGGCTGCCCTGCACCTGATGGTCCCCGAATCATAACGCTGGAGGTACTTGGAGATGGTCACCGTTTCCAGCAAGGCCACCATCAAGCAACTGGCTGTTTAGGTTACATTTGCCAGCAGTGAATGTGCTGTTTGTACCAACTTTCTGTAACCCCAGAAAACTTCTGCATCTTATCAAACCTAGAGCCAGTAGGCAACAGATGTTCCAAATACGTCAGTCTGAACATGTGCTAAGCTTAAAAAATACGAAGGCATCATGTGTATAATCTGACAGTGCAGACTAAGCTCTAATTTGAATTTGAGCCGGAAGCTGAAATGGTGAGGCTTTACATACAACTTCCAATGTGTAATTTTTAAAAATCTGTTTTGCAAAGGATTAAGACAGATTACATTTGGATAACAGGATCTGAAAAAGCAGCAACTAAACTTTGCTTTTTCTTCTGTTAGTCATTATTGTACCTGTTTTTCCTGCTCCAAGTGGTCTATGTCCGCCAACGGCAGCATAGAAGGTCTCCCATGAGCACACTGGAATGGCAGCTGGCAGCGGGACAGAGCTTCGATAAGGCGGCAGCTCTCCTCCAAGCTCAGGCCATCATTAAACTTAATGGCCCCTAAATGAAAGACAGAAACAAGAAGGTTATGGTGTATATGGTGGGAAACCAATGCAGACCCTGGGCCAGAGTCAAATATCTGGGAAAAATAAAGTGTTTCTGAGGCTTCTTTCATGTGACTTTAATACTGCTTGTAATTAGCACTTAAGGCCCTGGATGAAGCCGAGGCTTCAGGACCAACCTCTCTCTCAGCTTTTCCTCCCGGAGCCCTTGTCTTTCTGATCCCCGTCGGAGGCGTTCCTTAACTTGCTAGGGTTTTGTTTTCAGAGTTTTTCTCAAAGAGAGCAGAGTAACATTTTTGCTTACTTCTCACAGGCGTATGAAATCAAGGTCATCTTTCGTCCATAGCAATCTATCACCAAGTCTCTGACTGTTTCCTACAATGTCCATTTCATTTGCTGCTTTTTTCTATTTCCATAACAATCTTCCTAATCTAAACTCTCATATTGTCAGAACTTGCCCTTATGCACACATTAACTTAGTCAACAAGTATTCCCAAGTGTACACTTTGTATTAGGAACCAGGCCCGGCAGTGAAGGAGACGAGGGTCTCCACCCTCAGGAAGCTTCTGATCTAATGGGTCTAACAGGTGAGAAAACACTAAACAAACAATAATACAGTAATTTAAATGACAAATTAAATAATATATACTATAAAATACTTTATATATTTTTATATATGTGTTTTATAGTATATATGGATAAGTACTGTAAAATGGAGGGTATGAAAGAATATGTAACAGAAAAAGCAAACCCAGTTTGGGAGGTCAGGCAATGCTTCCCTGGCAAAAGGATATTTAATCTGAGACCTTAGATTAAGAAAGACAATAAAGAATCAGGAAAGCATTTCAGAGGGAGGGAAGAGGCAAGCGTGAAAGTGCAGACACAGAAGAACGAGGCTAAGGAAGCAGGCTAGAAGTGACGGCAGGGTGGGAGGGATGAAACCGGAAAGACGGGGGCCAGAAGCCCCTTGCAGGCCATGGTGAACAGTAAAGCTTTTTTAAAATTTGATTTACTTATTAGAGAGAGAGGAAAGGAGGGAGGAGAGGGAGAGAAACACTGATGTTTCTCTCGGTTGCCTCTTGCACCCAGCTCCCAACCCAGGCATGTGCCCTGACCAGGAATTGAGCCAGCAGCCTTCTGGTTCACAGGCCAGCGCCCAGCCACTTGAGCCACACCAGCCAGGGCTGAAGAGTAAAATTTTCATCCTAAGAGCAATGAATAGTCTTTTTTTTTTTTTTAATCCTTACCCGAGCATATATTTACTGATTTTAGAGAGAGAGGAAGGGGGAGAGAGAGAAAAACACTGATGTAAGAGGGAAACATGTTGGTCAGCTGCCTCTTGTACGTGTCCTGACTGAGGATCGAACCCACCACCTAGGTATGTGCCCTGACTGGGGATTGAACCTGTAACCTTTTTGTGTATGGGACTACACTCCAAGCAACTGAGCCACCCGGCCAGGGCAGCAATGAATAGTCTTGACACATTTTAGTTAGAAGAATGACAGACGAAGAGGGATGTTTCAAAAAGATCCTTCTGGGTGCTGAGGGAAGAGGAGCTTGAAGCAGAGCCAGAATGGAGGTGGGGGACTAAGGGGACTCAAATGGCAAGGACTAGGGAGGTGGCAGTGGAAACAGATCACATCAGACAGATTTAAGATACATTCTGAAGGTGGAGATGGTGAAATTTGGTGATGAAGCACATATGAGGAGTAAGGATAAAGGGGTGAGGGGGTTTAGGGTATTTACAGGAAGCAATGAGTGACTGGTCACTAAGCAGGAAAAGACTTTAGGAAGCGAACAGAGGAGGAGGCTAATGAAGACGGGTCAAACAGAGGGAGGGTGTCGGCAGACTGGACATCTCTCTGTGGTCAAATGATAGTTACAGGGGATTCGATCGCTGTCAGGATCCCTAAGGTAAGTTCCTCTGAAACTGCTTTCTGTATTTTATCACATTACCCTCCCCTCCCCTCCGTGATTCTAATGCCTTCTGTATGAAATCTAAAGGTTTTGTTGTGACCTTCTAGGCTTCTCTATTCTTTTTACCAGCTTAACTTATTAATATGCTTTGTCATATAACTAATTTGTGCCTCTGCACAGGCTATTTCCTCCCCCTGTAGTAAACTCTCCTCCCATCCTATGAATCCACGTCCCTCTGTTCATTCAAAACTTGACTCAGAATGTGTCTCCTCTAGGATTTACTCCTCCACTCATATAATACAACAATTAATAAATAATAACACAACAATAAACTCAGTTTCGCATACTCACAACTGTAAACCTACCTTTCCCCCACCCCGTCTATGTGTTGGTGTTTTGCTTTGTAGCAGTAATTTTTCAGTGCTCATTTTGAGTGCAGTCAGCTTCTTGACCTAAATCGTGCCCTCCGGAGGCGAGGGGTGAACGTGCCCTCCACTTCCTTTCAAACTTGCTGTACGCCTGCCAGTGCTTAGCACTCAGAGGCGCTGTGGCTGCCGTGTTGAGTCTTACCGTGGCAGGCTTGCGATGCCAACACCTTCTGGACAGTCAGTGGCAGCGTCCCTTGGATGCCTCCTGTGGTCTGGAGTAGCTAGTGCGGAAACATATTCTTTATTAATGAGAGAAGGAAATGGACGACGGTGCCTTTTGTGTGCAGAACCCCAAATAAGAGAAAAGTTTACCTCCACTTGTTCTCGAAGAAATTCCTATGAAGCAAAAAGGGAAACAGGCATTAATCCATGTTATGTTATATTTGCCCTTTGATAGTTTATAAAATATCCCCACTTTCTTCTTTAAAATATGCCTCCTGAAGGAGAGTTCTAGCGATACAGCACTTAGGTGCAAATCATTTACTTGTAATACACTTTAAATATGAAATACCAAGACGACTGAATAGAACTCTTATTGAGTAAAGAATATATTTAGCTACTGAAACTTCCTCCAGAGGTAGCACATCAACTCATGGGGTTATGCAACTGGTGAGAGGAGCCTGATGATTCAACCGAATTGAAATATCAGAGAGGCATCTCACTAAGAGGCTGTTTGTATTCATAATCTCAACCAAAACAAGGGTAATATTACACAGAAACAGAATAAATATACAAGAATCATGAACACAACTGTGCACTCAGTGTAACACTTGCTTAAATGTCATAAACATAAGTAGTCACTTCAGTTCCCACAGGCATTTTTTTTTTTTTGGACAATTCCCTTCAGGTCAAAAGCTCACTTTCTGAGGCATTTTATTGAGAAGTTTCTCCTCACTAGCATATCTCTGTCCCAAGGGTGGTCTTTTTAACAGTTATATCCTGGCAGATGTTAATATTTACAAAAGGACTTTAAAGAAATTTAAAGCAGACGCTATTTCATGCTACCTACTTGCTAAATCTCTGGTGGTAACTGTTTTGAGATAATGGCACATTTAATAATTTATTTATAAGAAAACACAGGATTTCTTTACTCGTAGAAATGCCTATGTATAAATCAGCTTCCTAAGACTACAACATGGTAGATTTTTCTTTTTAAACTAGACTCAGAAAATTCTCTCCCCGTCTTCAGTACACTCTACTGTGCTTATAAATGAGCATAGTTACAAAGAGCAAGGTGGTAGGTATTATGCATTTTTAAAAAGCGCCCTATTTTCCCAAACAAACCTAAGCAGAAAGATGTCTCATTAATACCTCACCCCTTAACAAAGCTTAGCGTGGATACAGATCAAACCTAACTTCTTTGCTATTCTCTCTTACGCCTGTATATCTGGGACTTGTAAAACAATAATTTGTAAGCTTTGTGAGGGGTAGATATATCTTACTCTCTGTTCATTTCATATTTCAATGGTTCAATTTATGTCAGATAATTTAAATAATATTAAAATGACTCATTCATCAGGCTAGAGGATAGAACTTTACAGAAAGATGTATTAGTGATCTCTCAACTGCTGGACCCAAGGAGCTACCACTTTCTTCAAGACACCAAAACTATTCCAGCTTCTTCCAGAATCAACAGAATCTCTCTTGATCAGCCTGATTTAACATAATCAAGATTTTCTGAAACTATAAGCCTTGTTTCAACTTGAGGTAAACTCCTTACCAGCAGTCTTTGAAAGTCACTTTATGAAAAGTTTTTATTGTAATTTTCTGGCTAAATACTTAGGGATTGAATTACAATAAAAGATTCTAACAGACCCTATCTTTTGGATTTAAGAATTTAGAGGCACAGCCTTGGAAAAAGAGCTACGTTGAGTGATGCTGACAACAAAGCAAAGGTTGTCTGATCAAAGGGCAGTTTTGGAAAGGGTAAAGTCAAGGTAATCCAAGAGCTGTCTTTTTCTGTCTGCAGCCAAAGGTCCTGAAAGACTCGTGTACTTAGCTCCACTTCCCCTCCCTTCATTCACTCTCTGACCCATAGCAATCTGTCTGCTGCCCTGCCCAACCAGGAAATAATTCCACAATGTAACCCGTCTCCTCAGGGAAGCCAAATCCACTTGCTATTGCTGACCACTCCCTTCTTGCCTTAAACTTCCCTTGGCTTTGGCAATACTGATTTCCCCCAATTTTCCTCCTCCCTCATCGACCAAATAGATTCAATGATCCTTTACTGTTTCTACGTTCCAGCAGCAGCTTTCCAGACTTCTGCTAAAACATATATACCCTGAATGCTGCTGTTCCACGAGCTCCACCCTTTGTTCTTTTCTCTTTTTATTCATACGTTTGCTGGACAATCTCACTTCCTTTAGAATGCCAGTTTCTGATATTATCAAAATATTTATACTATTACCTCCCAAAGAAAGACGGGTAGCCCAGATCTTTCCCAAGTGCTAGGTCTATAGGTCTGCCCATCTACTGGACAGCCCCACTTGTAGGCACATTCAATGTATCTAAAGGTGGACTCAGACTCGCTCCCCAGACAGGTGTACTCCTCCTCTGCTGCCTTTTGCTGTCAAGGGCCCCACGCTCCTTCCAGTCCTTCAAGCCAGAACCCTCAGAACCATTACCTATCTGTTCTCCTTTATCCCTTTTATATTCTGTTGCTTACCAGGTCCTCTTGATTCTACCTCCCAATTTATGTTACAAACATGCCCCTCCTCTGCATTGCCACTGCTTTGCCTTGGCCCCGTCCTCATCCTCTCCTATTTGAACCAGTGCAATAACCTCTCCACTGCTCTCCGTACCTCAGGTCTTTCCCGTGTCCATCTATCTCACAATTTATCCAGTAAATTTATCTTCTAATTTTTATATATTATTAAAGTAGTTCAGATTTCTAACAAAATGGTCCACTAGGTTGATGTGGATTTGCCTGTGCTCCAAACATAAAGAGCTGGAGATGAAGGAGTAAGAAACCATAATGAATAAAATGGGACACCGTGAAGAAAGAACTGACAGATCTGAAAAAGAACCAAAATTCCAGAAACAAAAAATATAGTGATGGAAATTATAAAAAAAAAAAAAATTCAGTGGACAAGTTAAACATCTAATTAAATAGTAGTTGAAAAAAGAATTTAGTTCACTGGAAGATAAATGAAGAAATTTCCTGGAATACATCACAGAGAGATAAAACAAATGAGGAACATGAAAGAAAAGTTAAAAGACATGGAAAAGAAAAAGATAAGGTCAAGTACACATCTCACAGGATTTCTAGGAGACCAGAAATGGGAAAAGAAGCAATCAATGTTTGAAATGATAATAACTGTATATTTTCTAAATTGAAGAATTATGATGAATCTCAAGAAGGAAATGAAAATAAATCCATACAAAGATACGTCATAGGGAAACTGCAGAACATCAAAGACAAGGAGAAAATCTTAAAGGCAACCAGAGAGAAACCCAGATTACCTACAAAAAGTAATGATTAGTTTGACAATGGACTTTAATGGCAAAAATAGAATGTCAAAAGTAATAGAATACTCTTTATGAGTGTGGGGGTAAGGTTGGTTTTTATTTTTAATTATTTTATATCTTTAATATTTAATGTTGAGATTAATGGCCTCTGATGTAAATTATACTCCTGAAGGAATAAGTCATAGACATTAATTTCCTTGTCCTCAAGGTAAAAAAAAGTAATGGAATATTTTCAAAATGCTGAGGGATAACTGGCAATATGTAATATTTTTAGTTAGGCAATCATGCCAGTGTGAAGGCAAAAGAAAGATATTTTCAAAGACAGTTTACCATTAATGGACTCTTAAAAAAAGAACTTTTAGGAGATTTACTTCAATAAAAAGAAACTATACACAAAGTAGGATGCAGGAAGCAACAGTGAATAAAGACTTTGTGAAACATTTTGGTTAATCTAAATAAACATTGACTATAGCCCTGGCTGGTGTGGCTCAGTTGGTTGGAGTGTCTTTCCAGAAACCAAAAAGGCCATGGGTTCAATTCCTGGACAGGGCATGTGTCTAGGTTGCATGTTTGGTCCCTGGTAGGGGCATGTTACGTACTAGAGGCAACCAATCAATGTCTCCCTCTCTCTTTCCCTCCCCCTCTCTTCCCTCTCCTCTAAAAATAAGTATGTCTTCAGGTGAGGATTAAAAATGTATGTGTGTGTGTATATATATTTACTATAAAAGTAATGACTACCAGGGGAATTAAAAACAAGGTGGAATTAAAATAGGCAACAACATGGAAGATGTGAGAGAGGTGATGGTTGATTTTTGTTAAGTTTAGAGAGAAAACAGAGAAATAAATTACTTTTAAACTTTGTTAGATATGCAAATTCAACTTCTAAGCCAGTAGAGGAAATAAAAGAAAATGAAATGAAATGAAGAAAATGCTGCCCTAGCCAGGTGGCTCAGTTGGTTGGAGCATCATCCCATGCGCTAAAAGGGTGCAGATTTGATGCCCAGTCATGGCACATACCTAGGTTGCAGGTTCAAGCCCTGGCCGGGGCACATACAGAAGGCAACTGATGTTTCTCGCTCACATCAATGTTTCTCTCTCTCAAGTTAATAAACATATCCTCGAATGAGGATAAAAAAAGAAGAAGAAGAAAACACTAATAGAAAACAGAAAAGGATGACCCATGATTCCACTGCTGGGATTATACCCTAAGAATCCCAAAACACCAATTCAAAAGAACCTATGCACCCCAATGTTCATAGCAGCACAATTTATAATAGCCAAGTGCTGGAAGCAACACAAGTGTCCATCAATAAATGAGTGGACCAAAAAACTATGGTACATTTACACAATGGAATACTAAGCAGCAAAAGAAGGAAATAGCTACTACCCTTTGCGACAGCATGGATGGAACTGGAGAGCATTATGCCAAGCAAAATAAGCCAGGGGGTGAAAGACAAATACCGTATGATCTCACCTGTAAGTGGAACCTAATCAACAAAACAAACAAGCAAGAAAGATATAACCAGCAACATTGAAAGAAAAAACAATCCGATAGTAAGGAGAGGGAAGGAGGGAGGGAGGAACAGGGAAAAGAAAGGGGAGGGTCAAATCAAGGAACAGGTATAAAAGACCCCTGGACAAAGCCAAAGTGGGGAAGGACTGAGGGTGGGAGGTGGAGGTGGGGGGGGGGGGAGGGGAAAGCGGTGGCGGGAAAATGGAGACAAATGTATTTGAACAATAAAAAAACAAAAACAAAAACAGAGAAGGAGAAAAGAAAGGGCAACAAGGACAAAAATAAATCATGTTGTAAAAAAAAAAAAAAAAAGAAACATAAGTAAGATAAGAAGTAATGGTCCTCTTCAACACCCACAATGCCACGTCCCAGCAGCAGCTTTCCAGACCTTCACCAAAACATACACATGCAGTCATGCTGCAAATGCCTACAGGATGAATGCTAACTACTTAGCAGAATATGCTAAACCCCTTTATGATTTGGTCTTGGCAACCTATGTAGCCCCATTTGGTTCTACCACAACCCCATATATATCTTAATATGAACCATTTGGTAGTTCCCTAAACACAGGATCTGCATCAAACTTCTAGTATCTGTTAGAAAGCCCTTCTCCCCATCCTCTGCATTTGGCAGGCTCCTGCTGTTTTACAAGACATTTTCTGAAAACAAAAACAAAAGCCAGCTTTTCTGTGACAGTCTTCCTGATTGCCACCCTTCTGGGTACAGCAATCATTTTGTATTTCCATAGCACTTCTGCATATACTTATATTGTCCAAATTTCACTGTGTTATAATTACATAAATGTCCTTCTATGTCACCTTGAGCTAATTCATCTTTGACTCTCTAGTACCTGGCATACAGCAGGTATTTCATAAATGCCTACTGAATAAAAGATGACTACAGAGTTTCTAAACAAAAGGGGAGGTTACTATGGCTCAGTAATTTTAACATCTGCAGCTATTTCTTACCTCTACAATACTCTTGGTCACGGTAGGTCTTCCTCTTCGAAGTTCATTGGCTTCTCTTTCTACAAAACAGAGTGGTACTTTTCCTACAAGGACCAGAGAATCACTAGTGTCTGGAAATATAATTCCAAGGCCCAGATCTTCCAGATTTTTGTGGTAACACCTAAAGGGATAACCTCAAATGTAAAAGTATTACAACCTCAAATGTAAAAGTATTAGTTCATTCACATTTCAGTACTGGTTCCAAACGCCTGATAGTTTCTCAAAAGCTGCCGTAAGTTTTGTAAGTTACACTGCTTTTCTCACATTTATGAGTATTTGTTTAGGATTTTGTTAGTAAATTTCTTTTTTGAATCACAGTAACTTTTTTTTTTTCTCTTTTCCATTGAGAGAGTCAATTTAGTTCTAAGTCGTGTTCCTAAGTCTTTATTTTTCACTGAATAATTGCTAACTTCTCATGCTGGCTCTTGAAGGAGTTTGGCACAAATAAAAGGGCTGAGAGTGTTTTGAATCACCAGTAAAGCAGGGAGGTAATTAACAGCCCCAGGAACTGAGAAGTCCTGATTAAGGAGATGTAAATAAATGGATCTGCCTCTAATATAAATTATGCCCCATGGGAAAATACTTATTGGCAGTGGCATATTCCCAAACCTGAAATAAACTCAGAGACAATTCTCTCTTTTTTATTTCCAACAGCCAAAAGTGGGGAAATGTCCTGTCTTGTGACTCATTACATGACTTGCCCCTTGCTTGCGGCCCAGTGTTTTACTTTCTTCCCAGTATGATTATGATAATGAAAACTAAGAATCTAGAATGCACCAAGGCAAAGCATAATGGAAGCAATTACTGAGTAACTTTGCTTTCAGAAAGAGCACAGCATAAACATTGACTGTTCCAAGAAATGGTAAGAGTATTCTAAGCCAACTGCTGGAAAAAATTATCAGGGAAACTCTATCCTATACTCACCAGCTGTAATATAGTGGAAAGAATAGCATTTGGAGTCAGAAAACCTGCCTCTGAGTGCCTGCTCCACCACTTAATCATTGTTATGACCTTGAACAAGTCACATAACCTCTCTTAGTCTCAGGTGACTCATATGAAAAAAGGAACAATAGTTACGCTTATACCTCACAAAGTTGTTGTGAATATTTACACTATCAACAGCACATCCTTGTGGTGGTACTAACCGTAAGAGTCTCCTTTGCTCCTCTGTTACTGTTATTTCTAGTGGAGGACTTACAGTGGAAGCGAGTAATTTTTTCCGACCAGAGCCTGGTGGCTGTTGCTTCTCATAGGAATCTATTGGGAGAAAGACAAATGGGTTAAGAGTAGGAAGTGAAGTCTTCTAGATTCAGATAAAAATGAAGCATGGCAAGGCACAGCCATGTAATTACTATAGTGCTTAGCAGTGGTTCAATGTACAGTTTTAGGCTTTGAATTTCCATTATTAAAGTCAAACTAGTGAATATCCAGTCTGTTTATTCATGGAATACAGTATTTCCAAAAATAAGAAATAGAAGGCTTAAATCTTATATTCAAATGAATAATGCAATGTTCCTATAGATAGTCAATAAATGCGGCTTTAATTACAGAAGTGAATGATGTGGACTGCTGAGGAAATAAAGTGGGTTTACTCTAACAGTCCTGTGGCTCAAGAGGGCCTCCCCATTCCTTCAGAAGGGTTCGCCAGTCTTTGAAGACTTAAGTCATTAGTACTATTCTCAAATGGTCCAGGGATTAGAGCAAGTAAGTTTTTACTATACTTTTTCCAACAATTAGATCTTCATTTTACAAGAAAAAGTGAACATGGAGGGAACATCATTGCCATTCTAATCCATAAAATATCACCCCAGGTCCTCGCCTAACTCTTTGACATTAGGTATTTCATTACTTGACCATAGCAGTTAAGAGTTTCCTTGTATTTTACCTCTTGGGGAACATACTGCTCAATGATGAGAAAAAAGGGTTGCAAAGATTAGAAAGCACGCACCGACTTTGGAAGGATACATAACAAATTAATGATACTGGTTGCATCTGGGGAGAGAAACTAGGTGGGGTGAGAGACAAAGGTGGAAAGAGGACTTGACTATATTTCCTTTTGTACCTTTCTGACTTAAACCTACTTGATTATACTTATTCAACCACAAAATTTAAAATAAAAACAATTTATTGGGCTTTCTGAGCTGCTGGTGGTCTCTGCCTGATAAACTGTGAGGAAGGTACACCAAGATCATATGGGCAGCCCTGGCTGGTGAGGCTCAGTGGATTGAGTGCTGGCCTGTGAACCAAAAGGTCGCCAGTTCGATTCTCAGTCAGGGCACATGCCTGGGTTGTGGGCCAGGTCCCAGTTGGGGGTGTGTGAGAGGCAACTGACTGATGTATCTCTCACACGTCGGATGTTTCTCTCCCTCTCTTTTTCCCTCCTTTCTCCTCTCTGTAAAAGTAAATAAATAAAATCTTTAAAAAGAAAAGATTATATGAGCCCATGGCATATATTGGTGCCTGACATCATAATGAAGCAGCCTAATCCTTAGACACCCAATCCTTAGAGTTTATGATAAATATACAGCAAATGTATCTTTGACAATGCAAGGTCCACATGTTTGAATTAGTAAAGTGAACTACTTCATTCTTTCAGTTTTAAAAGAAGCTAAACCAGAGGACTTCAGCTTAATTTTTAAAACATACAATTCATTTTCCTCACAACAGTCACAGTTAGAAAAACTTTCAGGTATAGTCATTTGGCCGAGGCATCTCAACTCTCTTTTAGTCCCAGGTAGATCCTTACCAATAATAAGCTGCTCCAAACGGACACGCTCGTGGGCAGCATGCTGATCCACCAAGACTAGCAAATTTCCACCTAGAAGATTATCAAGGGTTACTAGAGTTTCAAATTAGTCGATCAAGATTAAAATAATCAGTCCTGGCTGGTGTGGCTCAATGGACTGAGCGTCAGCCTGCAAACTAAAGGGTCACCAGTTCAATTCCCACTCAGGCCACATGCCTGGGTTGCAGGCCAGGTCCCTAGGAAGGGGCGCGCGAGAGGCAACCACACATTGATGTTTCTCTCCCTCTCTTTCTCACTCCCTTCCCCTCTGTCTAAAAACAAAACAAATTTTTAAAAAATCAGTCGATTCTGCTAAAAAAAGATTAAAATAATCATGTGTAGAGCGAGCAAAAGGTTAATTCAAACTACTTAATGAGGTGAGCATAAGAGAAACATACTGAGTAGTAAGAACTGTATATTTTATTTCCTTAAATGAAATTATGAGGAAAAATACAACAAATTTATGTCTGATGAAAAACTCTTTAGTTCATTATTATTTCATTTATAAAACAAAATTAAAACCCTACATTTTAATCTTTAAATAATGGTTTCGCTTTATTAATTCAAATTTGGTAGAATGAAGGATCATTAAACAATACATTATTATAATCAGCTGATGTTGATTTGCAAGCTACTCTGGAACTGATGAAGAATGTAACCTACTACGCTTTAGATCAGAGTTCAGAAAATTTTTTTCTGTGAAGGACCAGAGAGTAAATATTTCAGGTTTTTGAGACACATGGTTTCTGTCACAGCTACTCAACTATTCATTTTGAACCAAAGCAGCCACAGATAACATGTGAAGATTGTAGCTATGTTCCCGTAAAACTTAGTTTCTGTATACTTTTAATATATCAAGAAATATTCTTCTTTTGCTTTTTCCCAACCACTTAAAGAATGTAAAAACCATTCTTATCTACCTGGCAGTAAAAAAACAGGTGATGCCTGGATCTAGCCCACTGGCCACAGTTGGCTTTGATTTAGACTCAGGCTTTTCAAACTTTGATGGGCACACAAATCATCTAGAGATCTTACTAAAATGCAGATTCTGACTCAGTTAAGTGAAGGGTGGAACACGAACTTCTGCGGTTCTAATGAACTCCCAGGTAATGGATGCTGTTCACAGACTGTGAGTAGCAAGGGTTCAGGTGCTCAAGTGCAAGAGAGGAGGCAGAATGTCCTGACCCGGAAAGCCAAAACTCATCTTTTTCCTGTTGACAGGAGGACTGATTCTCACTTACATGACTACATCTTTTAGCTTGTAATTTTAATATTTCTGGCCAAAGAGTTGAGGTTTATTGATACCGATCACATTGATTAAAAAAACTCTCTTGAATTTAATCAAAATAGACACTGCCTCTTTTCCTGGATTCTACTAAAAAATTGCTTCTCTGACACTATCAATTCATGGCATGCGAGCTAAGATTAAAGAAAAAAGGAAATAACTTTTCTGACAGCATGTTCAACCACAGGAACAGGCCCCAAAATGCTGAATTTTAAAGTCCTCTGAGGATAGGAGGAGTTGCAGCTGGTTGTGATGAATACTGAACATCCTGTATTGGGCAAGAAAATGGAATAAATAATAAATTGTGAGGGAGTAACCTCAAATTTGAAACTCGAGCCAATGTGAATTACTAAGAGTCAGTGACCCTAAAAGAATCACTCTTGTACCTGACTGTGGAGGAATGGCTTATAGTTTACATAGTGTTCACAACCTTTTTCATTCCCTGAATGATGCAGAATATATGAAGGTAACTACTAATGCTGGATGCTGTATTTTGAATATTCCAACACAACAGAATACAAGTCTTTTATAGGCAAGGATTTCTGTTATATTTCTAGCACGTGTAACAGCAATCAGGTACATAATAGGCACTCAATAATGATTTACAGAAAAAATGAATGAATCCTTATTCTTTAGGGTATCATAACAGAACAACTTATGTTACTGTAGGTGGAAACATTAAAAAATGCCAATATATGACAGTAATTTCACTATAATTTAAAACATTAATATATTTGCCCATTACAAAAATATGTGCAGGTAGTAAAATATGTTGTTAGTTCATTGTAGGAATAGGTTGCTTTTGATATTCATGAGCAACAGTAAAAATACATTTTGATTTAGAAAAATGCATTTATCTAAGAGCACCCTTTGTTGACAGCTAATCGATACAATGATAATATTGTATCTTAAGAGAAATTTAGAAAGGTCCCTTTTATTCCTTTGCACATCAATAGATTTTGTGGCAACACCCATCTTGGATGCCATTAGTTGAGATTTGAGTATTTTAACAAAGAATTCCAGATAATCAACACTTCAGAATAAAATCTATTCATTTTCTAGAAACAGTAATACTATAATTTGACCTTCACTAATTCACTAATGATAACTATGACAAAATTTTGGTTAACTTGCCTTTGATCTAGCATGACATTTATTAGAAAAGTCTACATTGTAAACAGGACAAAAGGGAATATTTTGAAATACAAAGGGAATGAACTGTTCAAACTTCAGAAGCACTTGCCTGCAGGTCTACCGATGTGGAGCCAGCTCGTCCACTTGTGCTCCGGGGTATCAGCCACGCAGGCCTTTTCTGGAGCCTTACAGTATCAAGCATTGTAAATGTGCTCAAGAATCTCCCAGTTTAAAGCAAAGAGCCTTCTCTCACCCTCGCCCTTTTCGGTCTCTCTCTGCCACGTCACAGATGTTTGAGTCTCTCTTTGCAGTCTCTGCCAGCCTCCCCCCACCTCTTCCCTGAGACAGTTCTCACTTCAGGTCCCTGACTTCCGCTGTCACTAAACTGAACAGATCGTTTTGATCCTCATCTTACCTAACCTCTTGGCAGCATTCATGTGAAGTCTTGGCTTTACAACACGACCTTTGTCTGTTTTCTTCCTATTTCTCTAGCTGTTCCTTCACAACTTTTTCTGCTGGTTCACCCTTTTCTGGCTAGCCATTAAATATGGGAATTATTCTAGGTTCAGAATCTCTTTTTCCTTACCCTTCACTTTTTTTAGTTAAGTAAAGTTACACTTATGACTTCAATGACCAACTTTGTGCTGACAACTCAGATTCGTACCTCCATACCAGAATGCTTTTCTAGTCCCAAACCTGTAAAATCCAACCACATTCTTGACATCTCTCCTTGAACATTTCAAACAGATTTCAGCTGAACTCAAGACTTTCACTTTCTGCCTGCTTTTTATCCAACATCACGATGTCCTATAACATCATCTACTCAGTTACAGAGGTCAGAAAACCAGGGGCCATCTTTGATATATCTTCCCTATATCCAATCCATGACCAAACCCTGTTGACTTTATCTCCTAAATATCTTTCCAAAGCATTCAGTTCTCTCTGGTCCACTTTGGTCCCAGCTATACTGCAATATGCTCCTAACAGGCTCTCTGCATTACTGGGACTGCACCCCCATACCTAAGCCATTCTCCATACTGCACCCACGGCAAGATTTTCAAAATGTAAATGCGGCGTAACACACGCCACCACAAAAATAACATTAGAAAAACAGTAAAAAACGAAAACAGAAAGCTTTCAATTGTATCCAGTTGGTGTTGGGACAAAGACAAACTTGAAATTGGCACTTGGGACCGGTCCTCATCTTCTTGATCTAACTCCAAGTGCACTTGCCCTGCTTCCCCTCACGAAAGGAGAGGAAATCACAAATTGCACGCTATTCTCTCTGCCAAGAATACTCCTCCCTCTCTTCTTTCCCTGGCTAATTCATACTCATACTTCCAACCTCTTCTTTTTACCAAGAAAACAGTCCCTGGCCTCCCTGACTAAATCAGATCTTTCAATACAGGTTCTTAAGGCCTTTTTCTCTCATCCATAACACTAGCTAGAAATATTTAACATTTGTGTAATTATCTGTTCCTCCTCCATGTATTTCTCTTCCTCACCATTGTATCCCTAGGACCTAATACAGTCCAGGGCATACGACAGGTATTAAATATTTGTTGAATGAGTTCATATTATTTACAAACTATTACTGTTTTATTAAAGCAAGTCACCAAGCAATTGCATCTAACTTTTGATAAACATAGTATACTTCATTATACAAAGTTTCTATCATTATGAAGGGAATACATAAAAACATTATTTAAAAGTCAAACAATAAAAAATATTTTAAAGTAAAGCATGAAATTTCCCCTTTGCCTACTTCCATTCTCACTCCCAAAGTAACTACTGTTTAATGGCTTAACATGTATCTTAGCTATGTATGTCTTATATATGTATGTGTATGTGTACAAAATTGAATGTGCTTTAAAACTATCACTTCAAAATATTAAGTTAGATTGGTTTCCCCTAATCTTTCCAAACCCTTGCAATGGTAGTGCATATACAAAAAAACCTTAAAGGGGGGGCTATCAGAACAGTAGCTGGTTACTCGTCAAGGCTAATCTCCACTCTTACCTGCCTCACCGTTCTCTTCAGTCTTAGTGCTCATTAAACAGGCAATAAACTTTTTATCCACTTGCTGGAGAACCTGCCATACATTGAAATAAGTGGTACAACATTAAATAAAAATTAACGTAGGCTTATCTGTACAGAAAGAGACAAAACTATTTAATTTAGAGTTGTTTGCACTATAATTTTTCATAGAGGTGCTGATGAACCTAAGGGGTCATCGGGGAGGATAAAGGGATGGGCAAGCAGAGTGGTCAGAAGACATAACAGGAACACAGACTGGGCATCTGAGAGGGATGTGCTAACAAAACTTTCGAGTAGACCTGAAATGTTCCCAACAGAATGACCTTTCTTAATGTGTAATATAACCACAGAATTATTAATATGACCAGAGATTGCTAACAAATAAAGGAGAATAAATTTTTAAAATTTACACAAAAGCAAGGAAAAGCATTTTTGAAAGAGCTAGTCCATTAAAGCAGTAAATTAAAAAGCCACCTGTGGCTTTAGGCTTTGATGGCTCCTCTCTGTCCAGGTCCTGATAAGGCTCCCCTCACACCCCCTAATCTGTATCGCTACCCCCGGGCCTATTTTGGATGGAGTGACTGGGAGTTTACCTCACTCCTAGTTTGTCTAACCTCCTAATTTGTTCCCATACTGAAAACAAGGAGACAGAGTCATCCAGAGAGTGGTGTAGAGAGAGGGAAATCTAGAAAAGCAGATGAGACAAGAGGTCCCTTTTGCTAATGGAACTCCTCAATCTAGGACATCTCCTAAACCATGTCATTTGTAGCCTCACACAACATAGGGCTGTTTAAAAAGGGACATTGTTGCACATTTGAAGACAATGTCTCTCTAGTACGCAGTTGATTTATAAATTATTGTCAAAATATAAAGTCAATTTATGAACCTTAACACTGTGAGCCTGAATCCATAATTTATCCCTCCAAACCTGCTCACCCTACTAAGGACATTTTTTTCTTTGTAATTACTTTTAGTCCTTTTCTTTTTCTTCTGATGATGAAGTTCCAGTAAGAATTTAAAAAACATCTGTGCCTTGAGCAGGGTGGTCTATATCATTAAATAAATCCAATTTCACAAGAGTTAGTCTAGCTTGGGGCTTAAATATATTTTTTATGAGCTATCAAGTCAATCTTTTACCTGCATCGAATGAATCATGTCTTTGGTGAAACGATAAGGATACAAGATGTTGTGAATTTTAACTGCTAGGCTCTCAGCCTGACCACTGCTTACATCGACAGCCACCTAGAAAGACCCAGAACAAATATCATTTAAATGTAAATTTTTTCTGTCTGCAGAACTGTTTTACCAAAGGTCTCAAAGTGCTTTAAAAACATTCGTTTTCATAGAACCAACTAGAGGTGGGCTGTATTCAGAAAATTTATAGAAATTCAAAAGGCTCTATGAACAAACTCACTGACAAAAACTGACATTATTTCAGAATAACAATTTGTCTAGGCTCCGTGATCAAGTCTTTAAAGGTATCTTAACTGAAGAATCAATAATTAAATGCTCATCTCCTCCTCGCCCTCATCACAACACAGTACACTCTGTGATAGCCCACGAAATGAGAACATACACTCAGTTCCAGGGATGAACTGTTCCTCCAGTAGAAGATTCACTACTTTATTTAATAACGGTTTTTATTATCACCACCCTAAATACTCTGCCAGAGGTTTTTAAGAGTAGTGAACACTTTCACTATTCCCACACTGATTATGTTTAATCCAAAAGTAAAGCTGGACTCCCAAAATGCTATTAATTCTGATTCCTCCTTTCTACATTAAACACTAATTTCCAAATAAATTATTTGGAAACATATCCACTTTCCATTCATAATTACAAATTAGTATAGTCAGTCATGCCCATACCCAACTTAAATGAAATTCAGTTAACAAGCGAAGAAAAATTGCTACAGACCCACCTCTGGGTAACGGGCAAATACTGGATTGTCCCATTCCGAGAACAAAGACTGAAGTGATTCTCTACCAACAGCATCATCCACAGTATCTAGTGCAAAAGGGTACAGGTAAAGTTGGCACCAAGAGCCTTGGGGAAAAAGGTGAATGGCATCTCATATTTGGTGTGGTATAGCCTAAAGACCAAAGATCAGACACACTGTCCCCATATTCTACAAAGGTTCAGAGTTTGCCGTTTGCAGTATCTCTAAATTGTTTTTATCTGATACTTTTAACTGGAGTTGATGACTGTATCTTCTGGCATTATAGCTTTTCCTCCAAACTGTTTTCAAGAGATATTTCAGAATACAAGTCCAGAAGAAACAGGTTCAAATTAGTAGCCTCACTTCCTTTAGTAAAAAATATGCCTTATCTATTTTCAGAAACAAAGAAAAAATAATAAATGTCTCTAGTTTCTTTTTTAAATATAAGAGTTTTGCTTACATAAAACTACTGCACTATGGAGCACAACTCCAATCTTTAAAAATAAGAAACAATTTCTCAATCACAAGACACCACCGACTGCATAACCCCCCAGTACTGTCTTGAAGTCTGGGAAAGTAATTTCTGATCTAAATGTATGCACAGAATCACTTAGTTCTGCTGTTAAATAGGACCATGGAGTATTCCTGGTTCCAGTAAGGCGCAGCTGGCATTGATCAAGCTTAATAATACAACCCTTCTTTGCTTTTTCTTCCTTTTTTATTTTTTTAGTTAGGTGGTACGCTATGTCCGCGGTGTTCCAGCAATCTCTGTTATTGCCCCTACCTCTGTTATTCTGTCTCATCACAGTGCTCTCTTCCCGAGCTCTAGGAAGGAAAGGAAGAACAAGGTCGCTTCTAAAAGGATGACACCTGTACTGAGATCCTAAATGTAAAAAAAGAAAAACCTAGGCATTCGAACTCAAAGTATAAACAGACTATTATAAATTAAAATCTCTTTCTGTACAAACTGAATCAAGACCTAAGGCAGACTGCTAAACTCTAGATGGAAAGTCAGAAGTTCGTTAATGAAGTTACCCTGCTAACTTAGAAATCTCCATGAATGCTTAGTCCCATTATCCATCTGTACCTGACAGAATGAGGAGTTTAATCTGTACCTGATTCTCAACAGGGGCAATTTTACATGGGGAACATACGGCACTATCTTGAGACAATTTTGGTTGTCACTACTTGGGTAAGGAGTGCTACTGGCATCTCGCAGACAGAGGCTACGAATGCTGCTAACATCTTACAACGTATCAGAGAGACTCCACAACAAAGACTTACCTAGTCCAAAACAAGAGTTCCACAGTTGAGAAACACTGTATTAAACATATATTGGTACTTAACTGTCATCCTTCACTACTGAGTACAACCTTCACAAGTCCCCGATTTATATGTCTCTTATCCCAATATATGTATTTATTACAAAATTTATCTCATCATATTATAATTATATTTAGATCTCATCACATTATAATTATATTTAGATGTCTATCTTCTATCGCTTCTCAGCCTTTTGGTTAAGATCAAGAGTAGATAGCTAGCTATCTGCTTTAATAGGCTGTAAACTCCTAAAAGCAAAGTCAGTTAATCTGCAATGTGGCAGGGCCTAGCACTGTGTGAACAATCAATAAATGAATAGATAAATGAATAATAAATTTGGAATCTAAACTCCAAAGTCCAGTAAGATCTGGCCCAAAATGTGTCCTCCTCTCTGAAGGATGATGAGATTTGTGTTTTAGAAATAATGCTGAATTTGACAGTTTTTTCAATAGGGTCAAAACATAATGAAACTATTGTTTCAAAAAGATAAATTGGTTGAACAAAAATTGGAAATTAATTTAGAATGATAAAATTAAAGTAGGAAGTAAAATAAGGTTGCAGAGTTAAAGATACTTTAAAAACTGCCAGGCCTTGGAGACTTGATACAACCCCTTAAAATGACCTTTATGTATCCTCTCTTCTGCACAATTAAATTTACCTCTTAACAATTCATCTTATGTTTGTTTGTTTGTTTTAATCCTCAGCCAAGGATATGTTTCTTGATTTTAGAGAGAGAGAGAAAGGGGAAGAAACAGAGAAGCATTGATATGACAGAGAAATATCGATTGGCTGCCTCCTGTACTTGCCCTGACTGGGGATTGAAACCACAACCCTGATATGTGCCCTGAAGGGGGATCGAACCCACAACCTTTTTGGTGCATGGAACAATGCTCCAAGCAACTGAGCCACCCAGCCGGAGGCATCTTCTGTTTTTATGTATGGTTTAAGAATGTCTTAATCTCCTGCTATACATCAGCCATTTCAAGAAAGGTAACAGTCCATTAAGGAGAGTACTTAGGAGCCATCTTTTCATGGAACTTGTTTCTGTATCCAAATACTTTATTTTTCATTATGAAACTGAGTCAACATGATCTTCAAAAGTTCATTACCAGAGTTGCTAATCCAGAAAGTTAAGTAGGTTGAAGTGTTTTTTAAACATCTAGATTTATTTAACAGAAGCAGATGTTTATGTTGAGTATGGTGGCCAACCAAGATTTTCCCCTTTGTTTAGCAACAGTCAGCTCAGTTTAATGGAATCCAGTTATTTTTTATTACCGTATCAGAAGCAGTTGCATTTCAGGAAGATGAGGTGCCAGTTCCTTAGATTTACCTCTGATAAGCATTCAGTATAAATCAGGACATAAAACTACATTGATTGAAAAACACATGTGTCTTTAAGAGCAACCTGATAGTCTCAGGAGCACATTGAAAGGAAAGGGTTTTCTCCTATTTAATTCTTTGAAATTTACTACTGTGATTATTTTTTTTACAAGGGAAAAAACTGGAACCCACTGAAAAATAAAGATCTTATTTAATCTTAAATCAGAACCCCCTTCCAGAGACATTAATCCTAAAGAGAAATTATAAATTAATTTGTGATTACATTCATGTAATTTACATTTTTTTGGCAACATTCAAGACTTTTAATATGGAGGCACACTTAATGTTTATCCTCCTGGTACAAAACCAAGAATTACAGCCAGATGGAAATCAGCTCTACCATCTCCCAACATCTGGCTCTAAACACACAGCCAAAACAATGTCACTATTAATGTTGACTTAGACCTGAGAACTCAGAGTCCTAGGCTAGGCTCTGATGTAGCCTTGTGGTATGATCTCAAAGCCACATTACTGTCTTCCTGAATAATAGCTACTTATACAATAAACAGATCAAGTGGATTAGCATATGCATTATAATAAAATACATTTGAAAAGTATAGTTATGAAGGCACATATTTAATCTATATTCCAAAAAGACTATGGTCAAGTCCTATTCTCTAAAAAAAACAAACAATAACACATACTGAGCCTTTGATTTTACTGGGAAACCTAGGATGATTACAGGATCATTCTGGCTGTTTACCTGGGAGCTGCACTGAGCGACTTCCAGAAAAATACTACACTGGCGTTGCAGGTGCCTTTAAATTTCTAGGAAAGTTGTCTGTTTGGGAGAAAGGGGAAAGTGGGCTAGGGAAGCACAGTGGATCTTCTCTACTATTAATTGTACCATTTCACTAACAACTGTCTCGCCCTGGCCAGGTGGTTCACTTGGTTGGAGCATCATCAGTACACCTAAAAGGTTGCGGGTTCCATCCCCCAGTGGGGTGCATATGGAAGGCACCAATTGATGTTTCCCTCTCACATCAATGTTTCTCTTTCTGCAATCAATGAAAAAAGATTCCTGTGTGAAGATTAATAAATAAAAACTGTCTCACACATATACATTTATGTCTCACATTTATGTACACTTCCATTCTATAACAGTGTTTCATTGTATTTCTAGCTTTAAATAGTATCGGACCTAGAGAATCTACATATATAATAAAACACATTTTATAACTAAACTTCAAAATGTTCTATCTGCTGAGATAATTTTCAAAAGCATTTCATGCCAGTAGACATTATAGACTTACCATTCTCAAGTATCACATCCACAGCCACAGTTGTTAGGTCCTTAGTACAAGCAGCCCGAACGTCCTCAGTAGGAGCAATGAATGTGCTAAGTCCAGTTATTTTGTTGATATAAACCATTCTTCCAAGGGCTACATCAAAGTGCTGCTGCCAATCCAAAGAACATGTGTTTGACTCTTCATTTTCAGAACAAGTTCTTGCTATAGATTCCTCACTCTGAAAACAAGTTCCATTTGTGTTGGCTGTGGAATTGTCTATGTGATTCATTAACACTCCACTGAGAGAGTTAGGACTTCCCACCTGCTGTTCTGAAGCTATAAGAGCATCTGAATCTTTACTATTAACTGCAGAATGATTATAGGGTAACGCCAAATTTGTTTCTGATATCACAGAGTTCTTTCTTGTACTGTTATTAGAATATGTTTCACTATCTTTATTGAAGGAATTATCCTGTGTGACAAAGTCTGACATTGGGACAACACTCTCTGTTTTTTTAGGTTCACTTTTGAATGACATATAAGAATCCAGGGATAACCCATTGTACAAGTCACTGTCTTTCCTACTGGAATCTGATTGGGGAAGTTCAATATAATGACTCATCATCTCCACTGTCTGAGTTTCTTTTTCAGAGCCTTTCATTCTGGATAATTTAGAGGCTAGTGATTCAAGTGACTTCTCAACATCCAAAGGTTTTCTATTAAAATGAGATGGATCCTTTAGTGTTACAGCGCTTTCTCCAAAGCAAGGCATCTGTTGTTGTAAACAGTCTTCTTCCTTGGAGAATACAAAGTTTTCTGAATACGGAATGTGACTTACTGGTTGACTCCTACTATTTGAATCATTATGTTTCATAGCAGTGATTTTACACATGTTAAAGTTATCTAAGTGGTTTTTGTCTCTCTGTAGAATGTCAGGTTCAACTTGAGGACTGAGATTGGTAGTGATTTCAGAATTATTGTTTTCCTCCATTTCGGCATTTAGAGGATTTTTAACCTTCCCATACTGTCTCTTGAACTTTTCTAAAGATCCTAGTTGTGAATTTAAGCTTAGTTTTTTAAGCGCTATGGGTCTGGAGGAGCCAATCAACTTATCTTTTCTCTTACTACCACTACACCAGGTATATGCAGTTTTTGGTATAGGTTTGTTCTCTGACCTATAACTTACATTTGTTCTGCACAATTTTTTGTTGGGCAGTTGAGCAAATTCTTTACTTAAAGTGCTGGTTAAATCTTTCATGTTTGGAGTCTCAACTGAATGGTGTATTCTATTTCCAAACGTTTCTTTGGCACTCATAGGACCAGGTTGAACACAATTTTTAAACGAATGTTCTGTTTCAGTTGGTTTAGTTTGCTCACTCTGTACCACATGAGTTATAAAACCAGTGGAACATAATTTAATTTGCCCATAACTAAAAACATTTATTCCTCCACAATTACTAGGTTCTTTTTTTCTTTTTTCTTCCTCCCTCTTAGCACCATGTACTCTCAGTGATGTTGTCTCAAAAGGCAGAGGTTGGCATCCGATTTCAGTAGCACCTTTAAATGTCTCTAGTTGGGTCTGAATTCTATTATTTTTCCGGATGTCCGCAGCCATGACATGAAGAGTAGTACTTACTTTCTGTATTTCGAGATCATTTCCATTCTCTTCAAAGTGACCTAACGTCTGAAAAGGGCTCGCAAACATTTCTGAACTGGTTCCACATGCATTTTCTGAAGAGTTAAGTTCCAAGCAAGATGTTTTATGTTTCTCATTTTCTCCTGACCCAGATGCTTCAGCTCTCTCTTGTTCTAAGATGCTTGATGCTGAGCAAGAGCTATCTTTGTTTTGTAAAGTTGATTCTGTCATTTTACTATGCCCTGGGCCATCCGATTCACATGTATGCAAAAATGAATCATTTGTATTTTTTCTGATAGTTTCTGAATCCCCAGAGTTCTGTGTGTTTATGTTTTCTGTAGTTTTTCTTTTTACAGCTTTTGATTGCAAATTAAACATTTCATAGGAATCCAAAATATTATTACATGCTTCTTGGAAATTTACCTGGTCACACTTCTCATCCGAGGACACATGCTCCTGAAGAGTAGCACTAAATAAACTAAAATCATTATCTTCACTAAATTCCTTAATGTCCTCACCTGATAATTCCACAAATAGTTTTTCTTTCTTTAAAAACTTCTTCATTCCTTCCTGAATGCAAACCAAAACAGTATCCCAGTTCTGAAATTCAATCAGAGTTTTTGCTGGCTCTATGCATACATCATATTCACAGAATTGGCACTGCACATTGATTACATATATCCCATAGAGTTCTGGGTTAGATCGGTGCCGAGGGTTTGAATTCATTTGCCTACTGGCAGGGCCATTTTTTGGCTTGCAAATGATGCTTTCTTTCCTTAATAAAAAGTCAATGAGTTTATGCAATTTCGTCCTTAAAATCAGTCTTTTGTTCACAAACAAAAACTGCATATTCTTATTGTAATGGGCTTCAGAGCTGATATAGCCACTAAGCTCAAAATCCTTATATTTAAAATTTATTTCTCTTAACTTTTGGGACCTACCTAGTCCATAAATTTGACAAAATCGTGAACATATGTCTTTGGTTTTAGGGAGTTGAAGAACCATAGAACCAGAAACATCATTTCTCAAAGAGAAAGAAATGGAAGGGTGCATGAGTGAAAGAGCTTCTATCCTCTGCCTAACCTTCTCAAACTCCAGTCTAGGATCCATGCATTTCCTCCTTACAGGTAACTGATAAAATAGGTTAAATACTGTTACTGTTGTCCCAGCACTTGGCCTAGTCAAATCAGCTTCACAAGCTTTCAGGGCTTTTCCATTTTGAAACAGTTTCACAAAAGTTTTCATTGTCCTGTTTTTCTTGGATGAAATTTCCACAGCACTGGCCATGTCTGCTATACTGGCCAAGGCCTCCCCTCGAAAACCATAAAACCTCGGGTTCTCCAAGTCCTGTATAGAGTTGCATTTACTAGTAAAATAACGATTTCCTACCTTGTCTATATCATTGCTCCCTATCCCAAAACCATTGTCTATCACTTGAACTTGGAAGGTTTCCATATTCACCCTCACTGCCACACATTTTGCTTCAGCATCAATGCTGTTGACGGCAAGCTCCTCCACACATTGGCCTAAGGAGCATATAGCCAAACCAGAACGCAGTTTGGCTTGTACTTCATCTGACAAGCACTTGATCATGGCAGGTAGAAATCTGGTGCGTATGCCAGGCTGTGGTTTCCTTTTCTGATTGAAATAATGGCCTATGGGAGAAAAACAAAACACACAAGCACACTATCAAAGCTTCAAAGTTACATAGCATTACCCTTTTCTCTGAAGCAGTATGAAAAAATATCATCTGACGTACATGAAATCTCTTATTAAACCATGTAAAGCAAAACAAAACAAATTATGGCTCTGACCTCTTGGCAAGTCACACAGCTCATGTTTGATACAATGGATTTAACATCCAAAGTGGCACTGATAATTTCATAATTTTCATCGATTCCTTCTAAATCCACATGCCCTAAAGTGAAGTCATAATCACATTTGAAGTTAATCCATGAAGTCAGTGTTTGAAATTCTAATCACTTCACCAGAAACAGATGACTACACTCTCCTCAAAAACATTAGCTAGAAATTATTCACACAAAAAAAAACTCGTTAGTTTCGTAACATTCATACATTACACAATAACCATGACTTTTACAACACCTTATAAAGTTTTAAGACATTGTAATATGAAGATGAAGGAATAGGAGGAAATAAAGTCAAATTATTATATCAAGAAGAGATGGGCATAAAGAGATTATTATTAATAACCATTGTTATTATGATTAAGTGTCGTTACCTTGGGGGAAAAAGACTGGGAATGGGTAAGGATAAGGCAGGAAAATTTCTTTTCATTATAAGCCTTTGTTTGATTTTTAAATCTTGTTAGTGTATTTACTTTGCTAAGTTTTCATAAAGTTATTACTAATATCCTTTTACTTTTGGTCTTTACAGTAGCTACAAACTACCTTGGCAATAACAATGATGGTAAGGGGATGTCTAACTTTGTTTTTTAAGTTTCTCCTAGGTGGGGGGAAAAAAAGAAAAGGAATAATTAAGATGATAGTGCAATTAAAGGTCCCCTCAACTGAGAGAACAGCATGGGCTACACCTCTCGCAGGTGGTAGGGCTAGTTTTTCAATCCAGGAAAATCATAGGTATAATTGGAGATCTGGCGATTTCCAAGACAAGTAATATAAAGCTTTGGGGAATGGGGCCCCGGCCGAAGGCGACCACCTCCCCCGATCAGGCTGGGCGTAGGCGCCACCCCGGCCCTTCCCCCACCTCGCAACCTTAAACCTGGCCCGCCCCGACGAGGGCACCCGCAGTGAAGGAAGGCCGCGAGATCTCCTGGGTCCAGAAAGCTGACCCGCAGCGGTCGGCACAACGCTTCTGGTGTTAGAAGGGCGCCCGGAATCCTCCTTTCGTCCCCTGCGTTCCCCCAAGTCACCTCAAATCCTGCTTTACCAACTCCAAATACCAACCGCCACGGAGGCCAGCTGCGCGCTCCTTGGCTCGCGAGGCTCGTGCACGCGCGAGCTCAGAGCATGCGCTCCTGAGATTCCCCGAGAAGTCCCTGTCGTCCGTTGACACTCCCGGGCGCACGCGCACTAATTGCGTCCCAAGGTCTTTTCACACGGGTACCTCGAATTCCCAATCCTTATCCCCTTTTGGCATGGTGTGAAAAACTGTTTCTAGCAATTTTTACTTTCGTGTTTTTTTTGTTTCCTCTTTCCTGCTCGTTTGCACGTTACCATTTAATTCAATATATTATTTTATTTGCTTATTATGTGTCTTCTCTCACTAGACTGAAAGCAATAGAAAGGTACAGATTTTGTCTGTTTTGTTTACTGCTGTTATCCCTATGGCCAAGAACAGTGCCTGGCTTATGTTAGGCACTCAATGAGTGAATACATCCAGAGGCTTCTATATTATCAAATTATATATTGTTTAAGAACTGAGAAGACTGGGAATCTACCTACCTCCACAGTCTTAATTTACAGATGAGGACACCAAGACTCCCTTCATTGCTTTTTTGGGTGTCTTCCCAATACCACCACGGCTTTTCTAACAGAATGAGTGGAACCCTAAGAACACTGAAAATAGGTGTTTTGGGAGTCATTAACCAGCTTTTGCTGTCTCATTTTAATTGAAACCTTATATTTAAAAAAATTGGAATTTGTGACAAACTTGTCAAACCCAGTAAGCATTTGATATGTACCTGCTTACCAGCTGACCAAACCCATCAAGAGATTTCTAGCGCTAATGAAGCAAATTCTGATTACTGCTTTTATTAGTTTGCCACAATAAACCACCACTGGGTGGCTTAAACTACAGATACTTATTTTGTCACAGTTCTGAAAGCTAGAAGTCTGAGATCAAGGTATAAGACATGGTTTGATTTCTTCTGCAGATTCTCTCCTGGTCTTGTAGATGGTCATCTTCTCCCTCTGTCTTTAGGTGTTCTTTCCACTGTGCATGCACTTGTTAGGGTCCAAATTTCCTCTCCTTATGAGGACACTGGGGCATACTGGATTAGGGCTCACACTACTGACTTCATTTAACCTTAATGACCTCTTTAAAGGTGCTATCGCCAAATACAGTCACATTGTGAGGTACTGGGGGTTAAGCTTTAACATATGAATGGGGGTGCATAATTTAGCCCATAACATTGCTTTTTGTGAATTCCTTACCCAGAGAAAAGGACAGCAGAAACTCAAGAAAACTAAAATTAGTCCAAAACATCACTTTAGCAGCTAACGAAATGAACTTGTGGCATTTGTTCTTATTAGGTGTGCAATTTCCTGAAGCAAATTTCATGGAAACCATTTAAAAATAGAAATGATTCAAAGTAACTAACTTTTTCTTTCAGACCCCTTTTTCATTTCTTTTTTCTTTTTTTCTTTTTTTTCAGAGAGGGGAAGGAAGAGAGAGAGGGAGAGAAACATCAACGTGAGAGAGAAGCATCAATTGGTTGCCCCTTAAACACGCAGGAAATCAAACCAGTGTCCGCTTTGCAGGATGATGCCCACCCAACTGAGACATACTGGTCAGGGCCAGGCCTCTTTCCCTCAACATTATCTTCCACAGATGTTTACTGAGTGAATACCTTTATTTTGCCCCAAATGAAGTTCACCCTACACAGATGGATCTCATGTGTTTTTATTAGAATTGTGTACAGTTGTAATCCTTCCTTCCATCATACATATCGTACGCAGTAATATTCAAGTGTTGATACTAAAATAACTTACTGAAAAATCCTAATATTGGACTCAGAATAATTCTATCTCTGTTAACAATAAAAAACAAAACAACTGAGTTTCTCCTGGAAAATTTAAATTCAGGCTATTATTTTACAATTTGGAAATCTGAGTAATCCAAATTTAAGATGACTTTCTCATTGTTGAAGTTTGCTCTGTCGATGTGCGATTTGGGACTTCCTCTTTTCTCAAGCCATTCCTGCATATGACGCACTTTGGAGATGGGACCTTGCAACTGTCCTTGCACCGTACCCTGGTCAGTGTTCTGGACCCATCCTACCAATCCCAGCTTTTTACCCTCAGCCTAGGGGAAAGAAAAAAAAAGAGAGAGAGAAATCCAGTGAGATTAAACAAAACAAAGTGAGACTACAATCTGTTGCCAGAATGTTGGCCTAGAATCAAGCCACTGAAACTAATCTGATATTGTCCAGAACAGTCAAAACAGAACAGCAAGAAGAATCTCATTGCTGATTTTAATATGAAGAGTTGGCCACTTCACTTCATTTCCTTTTACTACCCTGTAAAACCCAGGCACTAGGATTTTTTCACTTTGTAGTACTAATGACTTAAGATCAACTCAGATGCTTTCAAAATGATTCCCGAAGGCTAAATGTTGTTAGGATACTGGGCTGTATCTTGTACATTTTCCCCCTGCTTCCTAATCAAGAATCTATTGGATATATTAAGTAGAAAAAGCATGAAGTTATCTGATCCTTCTCTTTGTCTTCAGCCAGGGCCATACCTAAACAAATCCAGATGAATGAGGGTCCATTATATCTTTAAAGATCTTAAGAGTATTGCACAATTTCCTGGGCAACCCATTCCATTGTTCTCCCTGTAGAGAAACTGTCTAACCCACTGTCTTTATGTTGTATTCAAAGCCCACTTTCCGTCATTCTTCTAGGGAAGAAAAAGCAACTGGTGATCAGCCTCTGAAAAACCAAAGTTTCATGAGATCACATAACTATCAGGTTTCCACTTTCTTTTCTTCTGTCTAAATAATCATGTCTTTAAAGTTGAGTAAATTTATGAAGACCATCTAATCATTGTAGTTGCTCTTTTCTTAGCCTTTCCAGTGTTTTCTCCTTTAAGCCATTAAACTGTGGAATCACCAAACATTTGGAAAGGTATCGATGTTTTAGAGGTAATTTCATTTTTGTAAAATTTCCAAGTAAGAATATTATAAAAGTTATTGTTAAAGTAACATGATTGCATGCCCAAATGCCAGAGTAGTGACCTAGTAATTGTGGGAAATTGCTAAAGTTGGCCAAAGAAAATGTTATGCATGGCAAAGCTATGTTTGATGAGGAACTGAAGTATTCATCAAATCATATATTCAAAGCAGACACAGTGCATAGTGAACAAAACAGAATGCAGTCAAATACATAACAATTTATGGGATACAGAGGAAATTAAGGAATGAAGAAAAATAGAGGATACCTATAGTACGCATGAAGGGCAGAAGATGTCAACATAAAAAAAAAATGTGGAGAATGGATTTTGAGGAAGACTCCAAACCAACTGACTTTATATAACACCTGCACTCTTTTGCTTCAAATTAACCCAGGGGAGTTGGCTAGCCCTAATTCTTAGAGTTACCTTATATGGTAAGTAGCTATAAGAATAACTGTGTTGAGTGTTGAGTAGTGAGGTTATAACAGTCAAGTAAGTCTTTAAATTACAAGATAATTTGTCTGAACTCCTGAAAGTGAATAAAACACTTCCAACTTTGGTGTTGAGAATGGGAATTTCCTACAGGTTTTATTTATGCACTTGATTCTGCTCTTACATTTTAAATGATGGCACAATGTTGCTGACTTGTTTTCAGTTTTGAATGTCTATCTAAACAAGTAAACAGCACTTTTTGCCCTATGAAAATTCCAAAAAGCTAATTTACCCTCATAACCTTATTTTGGAAACATTGTAGGGAATATACTCACCAACTCCATTCTAAATCTAAGAAGAGAGCCTGCTCAAATCAATAACCTAGACTTCTACCTTAAGAAACTAGAAAAATAAGAGCAAACCAAGACCCAAAAAAGCAGAAAGAAAATAATACAATTAGAGTAGGAGATAATAAAATAGAGACTAGACAAAAAAGAGAAAGTCAATTAAACCAAAAGTTGGTTCTTTAAAAAGATCAACACACTTGCCCTGGCAGATGTGGCTCAGTTGGTTGGAGCACTGTCCCATAAACCAAAAGGTCACAGTCCGATTCCCAGACATGGCACAGGCCTGGGTTGCAGGTTCAGTAGCCAGCCAGGGTGCGTGTGAGAGGCAACCCATTGACACTTCTCTCTCACATTGTTGTTTCTCTTCCTCTGTCCTTCCCCTCCCCTCTAAGCATGTTCTTGGATGAGGATTAAATAAATAAATGAATGACATAAAAAGATTAACAAAATTGTCAAAACTTTATCTATACTGATAAAGAAAAAAAGGCCAAAGGCTCAAATTACTAAAATCAGAAATGAAAGAGGGGACGTTACCTGCAAGTTTACAAAAATAAAAAGAATTACTATAAACAACCATATGCCAACAAATTAGATAACAGATGAATGGGGAAGATTTCTAGAAAAACTCAAACTACAGAAACTGAATCAAGAAGAAACAAAGAATCTGAATAGCTTTACAAGAAAAGAGATTGAATTAGTCATCAAAACCTTCCCACAAAGAAAAGTCCAGGACTGGATGGCTTCACAGGTGAGTTCTACCACATGTTTAAAGAAGAATTCTTCACTAATCCTACCAAGCTCTTTGAAAAAACAGAAGAAAAGAGTCTTCCCAAATCATTCTATTAAACCAGTCTTACCCCCATATCAAAACCAGACAAAGAAAGTCATCACAAGAAAACTAAAGGTGAATATCCCTTGTGAATATTGATGCAAAACTCAACAAAATATGAGTGAACCACAATGAAAAACTGGGACTTACCCCCAGCATGCAAGGTTGGGTTAACATATAAAAATCCATATTAATAAATACAATAGAAATCAGATGATCATCTCAATAGAGGAAGAAAAAGCATTTGACCAAACACAACATCTTTTTTTGATAAAAAAAAAAATTCAGTAAAGTAGGAACAGAAGGGAATTCCTCAACCTGATAGGCATCTATGAAAAACCCACAGCTAACAACATCAGGAAAGACTGAAAGCTTTTGCCTTATGATCAGGAACAAAACAAGGATGTCTGCTCTTGCCACTTCTATTCAACATTATACTGGAGGTTCTAGCCAGGGCAGGGTAAAAGAAAGAAGGTATTCAGAATGGGACATACCTTGTATATGGAAGAATCCTAAGGAATACACACACACACACACACACACACACACACACAAACTGATAAATGAGTTTTGCAGGATACAAAAATCAATTGTATTTCTATACACTAGCAATGAACAATCAAAATGAAATTAAGGAAACAATTCCATTTATAATAGATCGAAAATAATAAAATTCTTATAAACAAATTTAACAAAAGATATGCAAGACATATAGAAAAGGGCAAAACATTGTTGAAAGCAATCAAAGATCTAAATAAATGGAAAGACATCCTATGATAATAGATTGGAAGACAATACTATTAAGATGACAATACTTCCTAAACTGATCTACAGATTCTATGCAATCTCTTATCAAAATCTCAGCTTCTTTCATAGCAGAAATTGACAAATTGATCCTAACAATCTCAAGGAAGTATAAGGGGCTCAGAATAACTAAAAATAATCTTTAAAAAGAACAAAGGTGAAGGACTCACATATCCTGATCTCAAAATTTACTACGAAGCTACAGTAATCAAGTCAATGTGGCCCTGGCATGAGGATAGACATATAGATCAATGGAATAGGACTGGAGTCCAGAAATAAACCCTTACATTTATGGTTAACTGATTTTTGACATCAGTGCCATGACAATTCAGTAGGGGATATGATATCTTTTTGACAAATGATGTTGGGACAACTGGATATTCACACGTAAAAGCATAAAGTGGGACTCCTTACCTCACCCCACATAAAAAATGGAACTGGATCAAAGACCTAAAGCTAAGAGCTTAAACTATAAAACTCTTGGAAGAAACCTTCAGAAGAAAGCATAAACATGAGCCTTCATTACCTTGGATTAATTTGCAAACAATATAAAAAGGATCTAGTATTCAGAATATATAAAAAGTTTTACAATTCAGCCCTGACTGGAATGGCTTAGTGGGTGGGGCGTCATCCTGCAAACTGAAAGGCTGTAGGTTTGATTCCAGGTCAGGGCACATGCCTGGGTTATGGGCAAGGTCCCCAGTTGGGGGGAGTGTGAGAGGCAACCCATTGATGTTTCTCTCCCTCTTTCTCCCTCCCTTCCCCATCTTTAAAAATAAATAAATATAATCTTAAAAAAAAGTTTTACAATTCAACAATAAGACAAGTAATTTAATTAAAAATAGGCAAAGATTTGAAAGACCCTTCTCCAAAGAAGATATACAGCATCTTTTTTCCATGTGCCAATAAGCACATGAAAAGATGTTCAACATCATTAGGCATTACAGAAAGCAAATAAGACCACAATGAGAATATACATATATGGGAATATTCAGCCTTCAAAAGGAAATTCAGACACATGCTACAACATGGATGGTCCTTGAGGACATTATGCTAGTAAAATAAGGTGGTCACAAAAAGACAAATACTGGATGAGTCTACTTATTTTAGGCACCTAGAGTAGTCAAATTCAGAGACAGAAAGTAGAACAGTGGTTGCCAGGGGCTGGAGGGAATTAGAAGTTACTGTTTAATGGGTACAGTTTCAGCCTTGCAACATGAAGACTTCTGTGGATGGACAGTGGTAATGGTGGCACAACAATGTAAATGGACTTAAATTTGAGTACTGTATACTAAAAATGGTTAAACTGGCCCTGGCTGGTGTGGCTTAGTGGATTAGGTGCTGGCCTGCAAACCAAAGGGTGGCTCGGTTTGATTCCCAGTCAGGGCACATGCCTGGGTTGCAGGCCAGGCCCCCAGTTGGGGGCGCGTGAGAGGTAACCACACATTGATGTTTCTCTCCTCCTCTTTGTCCCTCCTCTCTCTAAAAATAAATAAATAAAATCTTTTAAAAAAAGAAAAAGTTAAAAAGTGGTTAAAATGATGTTATTCATTATGTATATTTTACTGCAATTTTTTTAAAAAGTGTATTATATAGTTTACATATATTTGGAGATTTTCCAGTTATTTTTCTGTTATTGATTTGTAGTTTAGTTCCACTATGGTCAGTGAACATGCTTTGTATGACTTCAATCGTCTTAAATTCACTGAAACCTCAGAACAAAACAAAACAAAAAAAAAACACAATGAGATACCACTTCACACACTAGGATGGCCCTAATAAAAAAGACAGATAATAATTGTTGGCAAGGATCTGGAGAAATTAAAATTCTTATACATCATTAGTGGGAATGTAAAATGATGCAGCTGCTTTGGAAACTACTTTTGTCCTTCTTCAATAAGTTATACATAGAAGTACTATGTGACCCAGCAAGGTACTCCTTGGTATATATACCCAAGGGAATTGAAAATAATGTTTGCATAAAAACAAATACAAAAATGTTCACAGCCAAAATTATTCATAACAGTCAAAAAAATGAAAACAACCTAAATGTCCATCAACTGATTCATGGATATATAAAACACATACATAGAATATTATTCCATACATGGAATGTTATTCAGCCATAAAAAGGAATTAAGTACTGATATGCTACAATATGAACCTTGAAATAATTGTGATAAGTAAAAGAAACCAAACACAAAAGACCACATATTGTTATGATTCCACTGACATTAAATGTCGAAAATAAACAAATCCATAGAGACAAAAATGAGGTTAGTGATTGCCGGGGTCTGGAGGGATAAGGGGTAAGTGCTAATGGCTATGTGGTTTCATATGGGCGTGATGAGATATTTGGGAATTCATGTACAACTTTGTGAATATACTAAAACCCACTGAATTATACACTTTAAAAAGGTGAGTTTTATGGGATGAGAATTATACTCCAACTTAAATTCCCAAGTATTCTCATCACTCATTCTAGGAGTGATGAAATTTAATAAGGAGGCTAGATGATATCAACATGCAAACAGACTGTAGAAAAGCAAAACAACTGTTAGAGCATATATATTTAAGTGGTCATAAATAGTAAAGAATAAGCTACAAGTCTAACTAAGGGGGGAAAAGATAACATTTTCCTTAAAGTTTTCCAAATCAGTATTTGTTTTTCTGCATTCTTTTATTATCTCTAAACTGAGGGGGTTGGGGGAGTGGGTGAATGGCAGCCCTTTGACCTCAACCTTTAATCAATCTTTGAAGCTGACACCTCCATTTGCTATATCACAGGAACTTACCCTGCATAAATGGTAGCAAAGCTAATTGGAACATAGTTCTTCTGCTATGACTTTCAACAATTCCTTTTTTTTTTTTTTTTAAACCAGTACTTCTTATGAGTGTGAAACAGAGGAAATGATTTGCAAGTAATTGGAAAAAGAGGCAGTGACATTTAACATTCATATTTCAAAGATTCAGGTTGAATTTTAAGTACTATAGTCCCAGGAATGTGACACTTGGAAAGTTCTGCGGTCTTAACTCATTATCTTCGGGGTTGGAGATACATTGGGCAGGCGATAGCCTGATACCCACCCTCATCCCCCAAAGACAGAAGGGAAATGGAGATTGCATTTCTGTGTGCATGTGAAGGGGAGATTAATGACATTAAGGCAGAGGTAGCAGCTGTCAGCAGTTTCTTCATCCCCACAATTACTCCATTATACTCTAGTAAGAATACCAGACTCCCTGTTCAGTGTTGCTATTACTTACCCTGGAATGGATTAAATATTCTCATTAGAAAATCTTCAGCTGGAAAGTGCAATTCTTTCAATGCCAAATTAATAGAAAAGAATTAAGTGGGGGAATGGGGGAAGTGAAAGAAGTCTGAAGAAAATGCAGCAGTTACAGAAGAAGCTATTACATATATCACATAAATGTCATCGGCTTATCTAAATGCCGTCTCCTTGGTCAACATTAGCTTTCCTACAAGAGTGGCGATTGGTTTAATGATGCCATAACAGGGGGAACTGGGGAAGACCTCTAATCCCCTTTGGAAGACAGAAGCTCATTAATATGTGTCCAAGGACTCAAGTACCATTGTTAGGGAAACAAATTTTTTTAAAAAGCAGATGAACCTTGCATTTACATTGTATTTTACCCATTGCAAAGCATTTTCATACCCACTGCTCTATAAACCACCTTTGCCATGCAGCTACTAAATAGCCAGCTTCTCCTAATGCACTTGGTAAGGAACATATCCCTTGTTTCCATGGCATGTCCCAAAAGCCCGTAGGCCACATACCTGAGTGTACTTGCGGAAAAACACCCCTTGCACCTTCCCAAAAATTTCATAATCCACTGATATCAGGGTGTCCCCTTCTGCCATGTTCCTGCTCAAATCTGTCGGAAACAGGGAAAACAGAAAAGTAAGCAGGACCTATCTATTCCAGGACCCCCAATCCTGAGGTAGAAAAGGCCACACCCACACTTCCAACCTCTCCCTAACCTGAAGGTCCCGTAACCTCAGAGTATGTAAGCAGTCACGTGTAAGCACAGGTGTGCCAAGTAACAGGAAGATACCTGGGCAAGGGAATTTCGGGTCGCAATTGCCCACAGAGGCCTCTGTGGAGACAATTACCTTTCTATCCAATGACCTTCCCACACCAGTCCCGCTCCCCCTCCATTCCTTCCTTTTCCCACGGAACTCGTTTCCGCATGCCCACCAGAATCCCCTTTTAGTAACATTTAAGGCTACTCGAACTGATGGGCACGCCGCGGGCCTGGTCCCAGGCTCACCCTCCTGGTCCTCCTATCAGGAGGAGGGGAAAACACCGGCAACCACCAAGCCTCCGTTCCCCGAGTCGCTAACCGCCGCGCCCGGAAGCTCAGAGCGCAGTTCTTCCTTCGCTGTTTCGAATGTCTATCACGTCCTTCAGCCAATCAGGACCAGAGTCCGCCCACCAGGTGGGATTTCGGGACCCCGTTTTCTGGGACAGCTCAGGAGCCCGTAGTTGGGGATCTGTCCAGGGTGTCAGGGCCGATTTTACAGTCCCAGCCCTTACCCCTTCTCAATTACTAAACGCATCCCTTTTCTCATTTTCTCGTCGGAAGAAGGTCATGATGGAGAAACACTTGAGAAAAATTCAGTCATTCAATAAATATTTACTTAAGAGCCTTCTCTGTGTCAGGCACAGTTCTAGGTAGTTGATATATCAATATATTAGTGAACAAAAAGGATTCCTGGGGGGGCTTAAATTCTGGAGATGGGAGGCAGACAGTAAATATTAAACATCATAAAGAAATTGAATAGGACACATGCAACCTTTTTTTCCCTCACTTTTTCTTTCAGTTCTCCTCCAATTTTAAGTCATGCCTAACTCTGGAACTGGGAGCAGGGGAGATAAATGTATAAGAGGTCCTAGCGGTGGTTATTTCTCTTTCTGTGCTACTGGAAGTTGCCTACCAGAGTCTACCTTTGGACTGCCTGTATACATTTCGTCCCTTCAAACATAAGACTCCTATGTGAACAAGTGATGTTGGCAGACTTGGCAAGGACAGATGGCTTTGCAACGGAAGCCATGGTGATTAATCATTTCATTAGTTCCCCACTATGAAGTGAGGCTCTGGATCCTGGAGAATCTTACAACCTCAGTGCTAGCATAGGAATGGGAGTGGGAGTGGGGTGGGAAGCTGGATTGCATGCTCTTGGCAATATTTGGAAATAATGCTAAACAGAGTACGTGCCTGATGTTCTTTCTTTGAAATTCATTTAAAAACTGGTTTCCCTATAGAATTTAAAACCAAGTGTCTACTAAGTGTGGGACATTATAGGATATATAAAAATGAATGATATATAATCTTTGTCCTCAAAGAATTTTTAAATTTAGTGCAAGGAACAAATATGCATGCAAATAATCACAATACAATGCACAATATACTAATTCAATTCCATGAACATCCATTGAGAGCTCATCATGAGCCAGCCCTGTGTTATAACCAGAACAGAAAATATAACAAGAGCACGAAGGAGCAAAGAGATTCATTTTGAGTGAGAAGATTGGGAAAACATTCTTGGAGGAAACAGCGTATAATCCAACCACAACCAGTAAGCGATCGAGCTGGGATTTTGTTCCAAGTAGTGTAAGTACAGAGCCCACTCCCATGAAAGCCATGCCCTACCATCTCCCAGTCTGTGGAGCTTGGAGTAAGGTAGTACCACTGAGATAGGAAAGTGCAAGTAGTCAGATGTGGCTAGACCAGGGATTGTCAATCCTGGCTGCACACTGGGGGAGCCTCTAAAAATGCTGAAACCCAGGTCTCATCCCCCCAAATTGCTTTTCAGGTAGTGTTAAAGCACAGTCAGGGTTGAAATCCAGTGGATTAGACTCTGGGGAGGAAGGGCTTGAAAGGCAGGCGAGAGGTTGAAATACAAGGATAAATTACCCATCTCAACTTTATTCTATAGGTAAAGTAGAAGCCACTGGGTAGCAGAATGGCAGGATCAGGCATATTTATGATAATTATTCTGGCAGCAGCATGAAGGGTGGGCTTGGAGAGCAGATGTTGAAGACAAGAATAGCAGTTTAGGACAGTGACACATGCCATCCCAATGAGAAGTGAGGAAGAACTTGCCTAGCGCAGTGGAACTATAAAGAAGAGTCATTTATTAAGACTTTGCAGAGTAAATTCAAGCAAGCCTGCCAGCCAGTTAGAGGAAAGGGGTGACAAAGAAGGAGAAGCAGAACAGGACTGATGCTTTCAGCAGGACAGGGAATACTAAAGAAGTGGATTGGGAGAATGGGGACATGATTATGAGTTTGTTTTATGTCACATTGAGTTTGAGGTTCCTGAGGAACTAAATGGGAAGTTGGAAATTTGAATCTGTAACTGAGAGAGAGCTAAGCCTTATATCATTTAAACACAGGTGACACCTAAATTTTCAGCATTTTGTTGAAACCATTAAGGAAGAGCATGCCTGGATCTGCATATACATGAGAAATAAGAGGGCTCAGGAGAACAGCTAAACTTGGGGGACAGGTGAGGAAGAGACAAGTGACAGAGGCCTGGAAGAAGACAAGGCAAGGGCACGAAAGAAACCAAGAAGGCAAAATGAGAAGACATTTCCAAGGGAGTGAAAAAAATCAATGATAAGGCCTGCAACCAAGACTGCTCCACCCAGAAATGCTCTCAATTAAAATGGAAGACGGAATAAGGAGTTTCCCAGACAAAAGAAGGCTAAAAGAATACACCTCCACCAAACCAGCACTGCAAAATATGCTAAAGGGACTGCTTTAAGATGAAGAAAAAGTTTCTATGAATACCCAGGTCCTTTCAGAGTTGCCAATACTTGATTGGCTTAAATTTAGTGCAAAGAGCAAAAGAGCAAAGAGATTCATTCTGAGTGAGAAGATTGAATTTCTACCAATATTTTCAATACTCATTAATCTGATTGTGACAATGATGTTAATTGTTCCTTTACTATTTGTTGAAACTAAACCTGTTTTAGTGTATTTCTTGCCTATTTCTATTATTTAAAAAAAAGCTTTAAATGACTTTTTGGTATTCTTTATCCATTTATTGATTAAAGGTTTGTAGAACTTTTTTCCCTTAAAAAAAAACCCAACCTATTAACCATGTTTTAGATGTGTTGCAAATACTCTTCTATTCTATTCCTTGTCCTTTAACTTTTTATATGTATATTACTATACAGTTAAATGTTTAATATAGTCATATTGTCAATATTTACTTTATAGCTTCTGGGTTTGAATATTTTACTTCGGGGTAAGAAAAATATTAGTTCTTTTTTCTTCTAAAACTCCTTTGATTCTACATATTGATTTTTATCTCACCTGAATATTTCTTGTATAATGTGTGAAATAGGGCTCTATATTTGTTTTATTTCAAGTAATAGTGGTCCACGCACCTTTTTTGTTGAATAAACCTTATTTTACCCATTGATTTGAAATGTCAACTTAATCATATATTACATTGTTAGACAGATATATACTTTTGTCTCTAGAATGCTCATTATGTTTCACTGATCTACTTGATTATTTCTGTGCTGGTGTCATGTTGGTTTAATTGCTGAGACTATAATGGTTTTAAATTTTTTTAATATTTTATAATTAACTTTGACATTTAAAAGAATAAAATCAATCTGCATTTAAGAGAGAGAGAGAGAGAGAGAGAGAGAGAGATGGAAACTCCTACCTTTTGTGACAACATGGATGGAAATGGAGAATATTATGCTAAGTGAAATAAGCCAGTTGATGAAAGACAAACACCATATGATCTCACCTATAAGTGGACTCCATTCAACAAAATAAACTAATGAACAGGATAAACTACAGGCACAGAAACATGGAGCAGACTGAGAATGACCAAAGGGGACGGGGAAAGAGGACAATGGTGGAAAGAAAGGGAAGGGACTAGACAAAGAACGTGTATGAATGACCCACGGACATGGACAACCGAGTGGGAATTGACTGTGGGGGTGGGGGTAGGATGGGTGGAGGGGGGCAAAGGGGGAAAAAATTGAGACAACTGTAATAGAATAAACATGATTTATAATTTTAAAAATTGTAATAAAAATAAAATATTTTTAAAAATAAAAAAATTTGATAAAAAAATAAAATAAAATAAGTAGGCTAAAGAAGCAGCAGCTTTTGTCTTTAGTCATTGGAAGGTCACCAGCAGCCTGGCAGTTAAGTGAAAAGAGTGGATGCCACACCATAATGGACTGAACAGTGAGGAGGAGATGAAGAAGTGATGGACAGCAAATGTAAAGTTTTCTACCAAGAAGCCTTGTGGAGAAGAGGAGTAATGAATGGTACCCTAAGATAAGTGGCAGCAGGTCAAGGGAAATAAGATTTGTTCTGTAGGGGAAGTAAGCATACAGGAGTGGGCAAAAGCAGGTTTGAAACCAGAAAAGCCACCATTCATGCTGCCTGTCACCTACCAGACCCAATAAGCAGAGGCAGGGATTGAATCTTTATGGGCACTTTGTTCAGGTGGTCCGTGATCTGAGAAGAAGGTGGGTTTGTACCCTAAACCCTAACAGACTGTCTTCAATTCCATTTTAAACCAACTCTTTTGTAAGGAGAAGAAAAGTGTAGGTAAGGGGGTTTGGAATTCAGGGAAAAAGTTAATCAGATAAAAAGCTGCAGCATTCTTTCATCTGAGCCCTGGGCGGTGATCTTTATCTGTGCCCGGGCAGTGGTTTTTCTCTGTGGGTGTCTGCCCCCGAGCACAATGACTCAGATACCATTTTGATTGCTTGCCGTCCTCCTGAGGCAAAAAGGTGGAGCTGCTCATGGTCTCCTGGAGTCAGAGTGAGTCATACCTCCAGTTTCTGAAACAACAGCTTTTTACATACATTGATTATTAATTTTATTAGCTTACCTGACACTAAAACTGAAAATGAAACTTACCTGAAACTAAAAATTTCCCAGTCAGGTTTACAGTTGTAATACAAATAAATAATACAACAGTTAATAAATAACAGGAATAAACTCTGTTTTGCGTACTCACAATTATAAACTTACTTTTGTCCACCTCTGTATTTTAAAACCAAAGAGAAGGCGTATGTGGACAGATACAACTGGAAGTTAACAAGATGGAGTCCATTCCTGAAAGGGACTAATTCTGGAGAACTCATGAAAGGGAAAGATCCTTCCTCAAAAACAAGAAGGAAGGCACACCGCTTTATTGGTTGAGCGTCATCCTGTTCACCAAAATTAGCCTGCGGGCCAGGGCATACCCCAGGTTGCGTGTTTGATCCCCGGTTGGGGCAAGTGCAAATAGGCAGCCCATCCCTGTTTCTCTCTCACGTCTGTGTTTCTCCCCCCTCCCCCCACAACAACCAAACAAACAATGAAAAAATGTCTTCAGGTGAGGATTAAATAAATACATAAATAAATTAAAAAAAAAAAGAAGAAAGGAAGTCAAGATGCAGGGAGGCACCCTAGATTTCCTGGATTTCTAGATTTCTGCCAGACTGTTAGAGAGTTAGGGGAGTTGATGACAGGCAGGCGACTGCTGAGATAATTGGAACCTTAAGAGTGGGAAATGTCTGGAACTCCCTATGATACAGAGAAGGCAGGAGAGAGTCAACTAGGAAAGAAAACAAGGAATTAAAAAAATACTCTGGAGGACTCACCAAGGAATTTCTTTGTAATATGTAAAAGCTGTAATATGAGATGTTGAAGTATTAACACCTACCACGGCTGCCTATATTATTTTCCTTGTGCATGAATCTTTTACGTAGTTACAGGGAAAATAACCAGTTGCCTGTTCCATACGGCCTACACAAATGAACTGAAGCATGAGGGAAATGAACTCTTCTTATGTTGACAAGTCATAATGTATCATTTAGTGTTGAAATCAGGTTATACTAATTATTTTCAATCTAACAGTTAACTTTATTATCATTACATTTGGATGAGTCATTCTTGGGCCCTAAGAAGAGAAGGAGTTACCACGTGAGAGTAAAACACTAAATCAAAATAATTAGATTGGCTACAAAACTACCGCAGAAAGACAGAGTAACAAAACCTAGCCGAGTTGCTAAAATCTGACTGCAGAGTCCAAACTACAGGCGAGGAAAGGCACGGAGAAATATTGCAGAGCCATACCTGGGGCCCAGACCGAGGAGCCGGCGGTGCTAAGAAAGGCAATCAGTAGGCCCACTCCCGCTAAGTGGGCGTACCTCGGAGTGTGGCGGCACAATGACTCGAGGGCATAGCTAAGGGGCTCCCTTTTCTTCCGGAGGAGCGCATGCCCCACGTCCCGGGTCATAGTTCTCAGAAAAACACGAGTTCTTTGATGGAGCCCCAGAAAAGCCTCCCCGTCTCCTCCCCCTTGCCCCAAGGGCACGGCTGGACAGAGCTGCCAAGTGACGGGACACCAAATCAAGTGACACTTAGGCTGACTTCGGCCCCTCCCGGGTCGCTCCCAATCACGTTAGGACTGCGCCTGTGCTTGATTCCCCCAAGGTATTCGCGGCGGGCGGTGGGGCTGGGCGCGCAGGCGCGCCCGTCTCCAGGCGACGGGAATAACAGGGGTCGGCTGAGAGCGCCTGCGCGGCCGTCGGTTGAGTGAAGGGGGTTTGGTCGGGAAAACTAAGTCCTGGGGTTTTCACTGAGCAGTTGACCCTGAGAGCCTCAGGTACGCGGAAGAGCGGGGTGACATGGGGTCAGCGCCTCGACCTCCCAAAGGCCCGATGGACAAAAGAGTGAAGGCTTGTCTCCAAAGCCGAGTCCCCAGTGGGGGCGCCCGGCTGACCCTCCAGGACAGAATGTGACTTCCGTGTTCCGGATCCAAAACGCGCGGCAGTAAGGTCAGGTTGCCCCCCACCCCCCCGCCCCGCCCCGCCGCTTGTCAGGTTACAGACCTTCCCTTGTCTGGCCGCGGAGACTCCTGCTCCTTGGGTGAGGGTTTGACAGCCAGGCACCTGCTGCAGGCCCTGAGCGGCCTCTTTGCTCCTGGGAGTCAAGCAGGTATCCGGCAGGAGGGAAGCCCTGAGAGCTCTTTGTGCCAGTCGCTTACCTCTGGGCCGCAATTTTCTCAGGTAAAATGATCTTGGAGTCCTAAGATCCTTAAATGACAATCATGTAACTGTGAGCGAACCCCTCAGCTTCTGGGAGAAAAAACTGGAGCTGGCAAGCGCAAGTTGCTTGACCTGTGTCACAGGACTGAAACCTGACTTTCAATCCAATAGCTCTTTTTTGTAGCTCTTTCCACCTATTAGGGAGTATACTGTGGATGGCGGGAGCATCAGTGAGTACAGGAGGTTGGTACTGGTTTAGGCGGGAACACTGTATCACTTTCGTTTTTCTGACCTCGGGACCTAATTAGCACTCACAGAACAAAATAAGAACTCACCTATAGCATATTGAAGGAAAGCTCTAAGCAGACGCAGCACCGCTGTCCTAAAAAGTTTAAAGGAAAATGTGGGAAGGACAAATGTACAGTTTGCTTTAGTGACCAGAGTGAATCTCAGACAAACTTCTCACATATATCTGGTTTAAATCTCCCCTAGGCTTCAGTCCAGGCCCTGAATGGCTGGTCTCCATTTGGCATTACCTCTGCCTGTGGGCGTTATGCTCCCATATAAAAAAACAGACGCTCCAGGGTTCCACTCAGCTAAGGAAAACCCCTATGAAAAAATGGACTCGTCCCAGCTGGCGTCCACGGGGCACCCAAGGAACACTTCCCAGGAGAAGTTTTTGAGCAACAAAGAGCCAACGCTGAATAGTCTCCACACTCAGTCCAAATGGAACACCTGCACAAAAGCCTGGAGCTACTTCTATCCTCGCTGTGCTGGAATCAGCCAGCAAGATCCAAGAAGCAGTCTCCAGAGTCAAGCAAAGGATTTGTTTTACTCGTCAGGCCCTCAGTCTTGGTATCCCAGAGCAAATAACCAGAAGTTCTTCCCCTTTACAAAGAAGCGAGTTGGAGTGGACCGGGCATATCCACTGAAACCCGTGTTCCATCGGAAGTCTCGTAGTACAGGTGAGGCTGGAGTGGATTGGGACCAGGATGTCTCCCCAAGACCCCCTGAGCCAAGGGAGTTTTCATACAGCAGCTCCGGTTTGAGGAACTGGGCAAATTCATCTGCGGTCAGTAATGTTGCTGCCATGCAGGAGGAGAGGGCCATGGCAAACCCCAAAAGGACCGAATGGACGCAGATCCAAAGACTAGAAGCTACAGGGGAGAGTTTAGAGGAAGAAATCCGAAGAAAAGAGACCCTCCTGAAGGAAAAGCTGAAAAAGACGGAGGAGGAACTCAGAAGGATCCAGAAAGAAAAGGAACAGTTTGAGGAAAATGAAAAAAGAGAGCCACAGAGACTGACACCCCCCAGGAGAAAAGTTAAAGGTAATAGCAACTCCTTGTACAAACCTATCTTCTCCCAGAAATACGAGTCTAAGGAGGCCTTCAGTAGAGACAGTGGAGAGGGTGAAACTTGGGGATGGTCTCACAAAAATTCTAGTCCATTCCAGTTCTCTGATTATGGGATACAGAAGCTCAAAAGGGGAAGTCTAGTAGCAAGCAATAACAAAATCCAAAACCAAGTCTCAGAGCCAGTGAAAGAGAAATTTTCTCAGCCTTCAGAAGCGCCAGGCAGTGCTTTGCCAAGGTCCACCAGCAATTCTAACTTGTCTAGGGCTCCAGACTCCTCAGGTTCCAACTGTTCCACTGAAGAGCCAGAACTCGGCGAGTGCAGTCACTGTGGACGCAAGTTTCTCTTGCTCAGGCTAGAGAGACACTCCACTGTCTGCAGCAGGCTGCAGGGCTCCAGGAGGAAAGTGTTTGACTCCGTCAGGGCCCGCGCCAAGGGCACAGAACTGGAACAGTACTTGAACTGGAAAGGACCGGCCTCAGTCAAGGTACCAAGGGCCTTACAGATTTGACTTTGAGCGGGGATTATTGTAAGGGCCTGTTATTCCTCATAAGGTTTGTTTTTTTTCTTTTTAAGAAGGATTTCAAGTGTCATAAAGGGAGAAAGTGAAACATTTCTTATTACTGTGATGGGAGCTTTTCCTATGACCCTTACCACAACGATGTAAGGATTTCATTATCTCTTATCAGTTCAAAAATCAAATCTCAGAGAGGTTAATTTGCTTGAGATTACAAACAGCTTTAAATGGCAGAGTTAGCATATAAATCTGGTTTGGAATGACTCCAAAATCTAGACTTAAAAATATATGTCCTTTTGATTGTAAAAATAATAAACATTTCCTGTAGAATTTTTTTTTTAATTTAAACTATTCTACATTTCATTACCTCAAGAGAATTACTTTCACTTTGCAATATATTTTGCCACCTCCCAAGATCAGAATCTGTTATCACTTCTGTATCCACACCTACTTTTTCAAGATTAGCTCAATTTTTATACTTTCTAAGTAAATACATAAAACACAATTAAGTTTGAAATTCCATTTAGAGTGTAAACACCTTAAAGGTAAAGGACTTTATTTTTGGTTAACATTCATAGCTTCAGAAAAACTAGGTTGTACCCTGGTTGGTATGGTTCAAGGGCTGGGCACCATCCCATGAACCAAAAGGTTGCTGGCTCGATTCCCAGTCAGGGCACATGCCTGGGTTGTGGGTCAGGTCCCTGGTTGGCGGTGAGAGGCAGCCGATCGATGATTCTCTCCTCTTTCTCTGTTCCCCTCTGTCTAAAAATAAATTTAAAAAAAATGTTTTCCACAACCTGCCTGTTGCTGCTTCCTGAATGTGTGTGTTTGCTCGTGTACTTGTTTTGGTCTCTCTCTTGTGAGAATTTACTCAAGTATCTGTCAATACTTGACTGTCCATTAATATCTAAGCTTAAGTGGGGCTTCTTGACTAAAGACCTTCACATTTGGGTCCTCCAGAGCAAGTGTCTGATGGCTTTTCTGTCACCTGCTCGGTGCATCCTGAAAACCTTTCAGTCTCCTAAGAAGGTGCCCATGTGCCTGGTAATCTGGGAGCTGAACAGGGGAGGGAAGCTGACAGTTCCCCAATTCATTATATAGACACACTGAATCCCCATTTTCAGTCCCAAGATTACCCTTTTCTCCCCCATGCCTGGATTTCCTGTTGTCTGACACCTGTCTGGTTGAGTTTCTCCAGAGAATAAACCCCCATTCTCCTGTGAGGGTGCTGGCTGTGCAAGGCGGGGTACATGGCACTTCCTGGCACTTCCAAGCACTGAAGTTCTTAAGGCCTCTGCTGGGGAAATGGCTTGCCTCTCAGGACTCATCCCCCTTTGCAGACCCTTAGTTTAAGTGCCTCTCCTCCAGTCAGTCAGTCTTCCCTGTCCTCCTTTCCTGTTCTCTTTGACCTTGCGGATTAACACCCTTTTTATTTCCTTACTGTTATGCTAGTGGAGACTCAGGAGCTGAAGTAACCGCCAAGTCAAATGATCCAAATGATCGGTCTTCCTTCTACTCACAGGCTGAACCTCCCCCGAAGAGCAACTGGAGACAGAAGCATGAATCTTTCATCCGTACCCTCCGTCAGGCTCGAGAGGTCCAGCAGGTAATTGCCAAAGGTGGAAACCCCTCAGACTTGCCTCCCATCCCAGCTGCAGAAAATCCAGACTATATTCAGTGTCCTCACTGTAGCCGTCACTTTGCTCCCAAGGTGGCTGAGCGGCACATTCCCAAGTGTAAGACCATTAAGAACCGTCCTCCACCTCCAAGAAAGCATTGCAGTTGAGCAGACAACAGTGGAAACCTCCTCAATAGCTCAGGCAAGCTCTGCTTCTCCTCAGCAGTTAAGTGGGAGAGTAATTTGATGCAAAGCAGGAAGAACTAAAACTTTTACATGTCCCAGATCTTCCCAGAGCTGAACTCAATGAGGAGAAACCCACTGCTAAGCAGCGGGAGACAGAGGGAAGCCTCCGCTCCCCACTAAATTACCCCCTCAGGCTGATGTGCCTTGTGTTGTTGCCCCAAGGACTGACGGGCGAAGACCCTTGGGACCAGTGAGCTGGCTACATTAAAGCGCTCTTACAGGCTCACTTGTGGTTTGTGCTCAGTGCCCACATTCGTTCTGCCTTCTTGCCACTGCTCTGCTTGTCTGTCTGTGGTCCCTGTTAACCCTTCTTGCTCTTGCAGGAAGTTGGCTCATTATGAAGAGTTGGTATCAGAGGATCATGGTCACCCAGATGGTATCTCTTGTAAAAGATAGTATGATTTTGGTGTAAGGAAATTGGAAGTATATCCTTAACTTCCCTGGTGCATGGTCCTGCCTAAAAGCCAACACAAGCATGTTAAGGTTAGAGTGCTAATATATCCTGAACTCTCCCTAGGGTGTGCTGTGTAATAAAGGCAACCTCACCTTTATGTACTTCCAAGGGTAGGGATGGGGGAAAGCACACTATATTTCTCTGGTTCTTCTTTTCTAAGTCAAAAACAGGGAAGACACTCCAGTTTCAGCTGCTGCTAGCACTCTTTCAAATTAGGGTGGTGGAGTTGGTTGGATGGTGTTTTAAATGAAGCAGCAAAATGCACCATCAGGGCAAGCTGTGTCCTGTGTCCCTGCTTCTTATACCAGTTAACTTCTACTTTAGAAAGTAAACTTTGAAGGAAAAGGTACGAGATCTTTTTAATTCTCTATGTGCGGAACCATCTGCGGAGTGCCAATAACCGTTATTAGGCCCTCAAAAAATGGGTTTTTGGGGATTAAAAATTAACCAAATAATAAAATGAGCGTGTCCTAGATGTGCCATAGGGGAGCAGTGATAAGGTAATGTCTGACAGGGGTAATAGCAGTTCCGGTAGGATGAAGCTAGTGTAACAGATTTGAAATACTAGTAGGGTTATTGTCCAGTTATTCAAAATGTTATTTTAAAATCCTGGAAAAAAACCCCACCCAACCTGACCTGGGCAAAGGGGACTGGGCAGACAACAGAACCATATTTTACTCAACAACAGATGGCCACTAACTCCTGTTTCATTTCCTCTGCAGCTTCTGCTGAGTAATTGGGCTAACAGATCAAACCAATTTGAAATGTGAGCTTAAGGCTTTAGCTGTGAAGCTATAGAACACTAAGCTAAAAAAAATTTATATACTTTAATTTTTTTATTTATTGATTTTAGAGAGAAACATTGATTCATTCATCCACTTATTTATGCATTCATCGGTTGATTCTTGTATGCTCCCTGATTGGAGATTGAACCCCCAGCCTTGGCACATGAGAATGACGCTCTAACCAAATGAGCTATTTGGCCTGGGCTAAAATTTATATATTTTACTTTTTTTAATATTTTATTTTGAGAGAGGGGAAGGGAGGGAGAAAGAGAGGGAGAGAAACATCATTGTATGGCTGTCTCTCACATGCCCCCTACCAGGGACCTGGCCTGCAACCCAGGCATGTGCCCTGACCGGGAATTAAACCGGCAACGCTTTGGTTTGCAGGCGCTCAATCCACTGAGCCACCCAGCCAGGGCTAAAATTTATATATCTTAAAGCCAGCATCTATTGAATTGCTTTATTGTTGCTCTTAATTGTTGCAAAGAAAGATATATCACATAACAGGGCTTTTGGTTTGCCACCTAAAGAAACCTCACATAGATGCACGAGATTTATTTTTTAAGATTTTATTTATATAATTTTAGAGAGAGTGGAAAGGAGGGAGAGGTAGAGAAACATCAGTGTGTGAGAGGCACATCGACGGGTTGCCTCTTAGCCTGCAACCTAGACATGTGGCCTGACCGGGAATTGAACGGGCGACCCTTTGGTTCGCAGGTTGGTGCTCAAGCCAGGGCCATCCTGGATATTTTAATCTAACATATTCATTCTCCAGGCAGGTTTAATAAGGTACACACTTTCACACTTGATAGTAAAAACAATAGATGGCAAGAATGAGCTGTGGTCAGCGTTACTACGTCGTAGCCTGTGGACTGCTTTGCCCCACGAATATGTTTTATTTGGCTGGCACCGAACTAAAACTATAATCTAGCTTTAAAAAATTGGGATGTGGAGCATCTCTTAAACAACTGGAAGTTCTGGAAACACCAGGTTGGCAACGGAGCACAGCACTAACTGAGGGAGGTTCAGAATCAGTCACTCCTTGAGCAGGGAGAGCGTTCAGATCACCAGAGCTCCGCCGGCCTGCTTCACCGATTTGTCTTACCTGCCTAGCCCCACGGGCACTGGGTCTGGGATCCCTGTATGATATTAAGGCCACAGATCAGGGCCCTCCAGGGAGAGCAAAAGTGTGTGGGAGGAATGCTTTCCACAGACACAGGAAGGATTCATTCTTAATGTTGCTAGAGAAATAAAACAATGTCTTAGTGTTCCCTTCAATCTCAACATGCTGAGGCCTTCATTTTATTAGCAATGTCTATTAGTCTTTTAAATTTAGCTTGATGTGATCTTTGGGACAGGGTTAGAAACATTTTTCTAAGTCTCTTCCTGGATAGCACAGGACAATTGTGGAGAAATAAATGTTTGTTAGTCCATGTGTTATACTACATTATCCAAGAACTTCAGTGAATGTAAATGTTATAAATTTTAAAGTTCAAAAGGTTAGGCAGTGGGGAAAATATGGTGACTCACTTCATCTAAAAGTGTGTACAGGCACGCTAAGATAGTGCTTCTTAACAGAAGCGTATTTAAGGTGGCACAGGACCTTTTGGCCAACATTTTTTTGTTCATCAATTTATCATAGAAGGCGGCAGAGATGTGATACAGTGTTTTACTCCCTATTATTACGATTCTGTGAGGCTTAGTGATCAGTATATGTCCATAGTCAATTATTGAAGCAATAAATGATTTTTGGCTTTGTAGTAGGAAGGAACATGTTTTGTAGCCCTGACCACAGCTTACTCTGCCCTAACACTGTCATGAACAATACTTCTTTTTAGGTCCAGGGTTACTTATTTGAATTATTTACAATACATCTTTGCTCCAGTTGTTCTGTTATGAATGATTGTAAATATATGGCAAATCAAATCAAATGTGAGTACAAGGCTGCTTTTGCTTTAAACTCCAGTGAAGTGCTCAGCCAAGAGAGGTTGTAACTTGGCTGTGCTATGCCAGGGAGACCAAAATACAGTTCAACTTCTTTGAGGGAAAACAGTTTTATAAACATAAACAGGCACTTCCATTTGAAAAAGCCCACTGTAACTGGGGAGACAAGTATCAGAAGTGATCCTTCCTTTTTTATTTATTTTTTTGGGAAAGATATTTATTTACTTTTAGAGAGAGGGCAAGTGAAGGAGAAAGAAGTGGGAGAGAAACATCAATGTGCAAGATACGTGGATCTGTGGCCTCTCGCACGCCCCCAACTGGGGACCTGACTCCCAACTCAGGCATGTGCCCCGATTGGGAATCAAACAGGCAACCTTTTGGTTAGTAGGCCAGTGGCACTCAATCCACTGAGCCACACCAGCTACGAGGATCCTTCCTCTTTTAATGGCTCTTTCCCCCCCGCCTCCTTCTGCATTTTAAGCATGGTATTTCAGAAGTTGCGGGGGGGGGGGGGGGGTGTTGTAGCAGCGGAAATGATTCTGATAGCAAGAAAAATAAATTGGAAAGAGGCAAAGATTATTTCTGTGCAAATGTCCTTTGCATTGTTTCTGTTACAGAATGCAAAGTCTTGTTTGACTCAAAAGATTCATGAAGGCCTAGAATCTGAGTGTTTTATCCCCAGTGACTAGGGTCCATGCACAGACTTACTGAGGCATAGCACTGATTGAAAGTTTAAATGTTTATTTAAAACAGAAATGCCAAACCACTCCACCCTCAACCTTTCAAACATCTGGCTAACAAAAGCTAGTTCTTCAGCAACAACGTCAGAGCAGAGGAGTGACTCAGACTATATTATAACTCAAAAGTACTACTACTGGAAAACTTAAAACACCTTGCATTGCATAGAGAAGAAAAGTAGAGAATTAGCTACAGAAAACCATTCAAAGGCATTTCTACTGTCTCACCTTTCACTTTTTACCTAATGCATGGCTGCCACCTTTGAACTGGCTTCTGTTTGCATAGCTGTTTGGTGGGAAAAATCATATGGCTGTCCCAGGCACAATTTGGGAAAGTGCAAATTGTTTCTAAGGCACAGAACCCAGATTCTCAGCCAGATTCATAGCAAACCTAGGTTTCCCAAGGGAACATGTTGAGAAAATGACCACAGCATTCCACTGCTGGAGCGTAACTCCGCTCTGGAACAAGGGCGGGGCTCTCGCCCTCCCTTTAATGCTAACTTCCGTCCCGCAGTCTCAGCAACGTCCCATGTTCCTCAGACCCACAGCGGAAGTAACACTCACGATTAACACCCAAAATGACCTGCCTCTCAGGCCTGCTGACAGGGTAAGCATGAGGAATACATGAAGGTGAAAGGCCAGTCAGTCCTTTAAAACACCAAAGTTGCATTTACATGATGAACCAAAAACCCACTGTTAGGGCTTATTGCAAACCCCCAAGTCACCAGAATTTGTAGCTAAATCCAGGTTTGGCCCCTTCCCTTATTTTAAGAAAAGGCTTCAGTGATTACATTAGTACTATTGTACTAGGCTTCCCAGAATTGAGAAAACAATGGGAACATCAAACCAAAGAAGGTCCCATTGAACAGAGTTGCCCATCCCCAGCCATGGGGTTTTCCTGGAGCACCAGCTTTTGCATCACCAGTTTTAGGGAAATGACAAAATTTCCATTGCACAGATCCTTCCAAAATATCAAACAGACATCAAGCATTCATTTTTTGGTTTAGGGAAAATGAAACAAAAATAATGTAGCTGTTTCTAGGAAGGTAGGATGTGGAAACTCATAAAGGCAGCTCCTGGGACCCAAAATACCACAGGAACCTTTCACAAGCCTAGGGAGTAACACAAAGCTCACATCCTAAAGTAAAATCATCAAACGCTTCTAGGACACCTTCTTCGGGAAAGCTAGCTTGCTCCTGTCTAGAACGTGACTACAGGGTTAGAAGAGAGCTCGCAGTCCATTCCTTTCTCTTGGCAGGTTCTACTTGTTCAGTTAGGCTTCAGGGACTACCAGGTTTTAGGGCTGGCTTTGGGCCACTCAAGAAGGAAAGATGATACAGATTCACTGATATGGCTTCATAAAACACCGAAGGGGAAAAAATACTGACTAGACATACAGAAAGGGAGTGGCTGGGGCTGATGCCATCAAGATCAGAGCCCGAAGAGCCATGAAAGAAGAGGCATAGGAAGCTTCCTCATGGGTAGAAGACTCGGAATCACTCTAGGCCCTCTCAAGGATGCCAAGAGAGGCAGCTAAAGGGGGACTTCCTCTCCCTCACAGTTTTCTCTTACGGCCATTCCTACTGCCCCACTGACTCAGTTCTGTACAAGACACCTCATCTCTGAGAGGTATCTGCCAAAGCTAGGAAAGCCCACCCTGCATCGGCCACAGCCTGACACTCCACTCCAGCTGTGTGATGAGGAGGGACCTGCCCTTCTTTCTCTACTCCTCACTGAAGAAATTTCAATCAATCTCAGAGGAAAAGCAATCTAAGCCCACTTTTCCTCCTAAAGCACTGAGCTGCACAATGTAACTGAACTTTCTGAAAACAAGCCCAAGAGACTGACTCCACCAGACATAATTTCCTGGACTCAGGGCTCCCAAGAGAGCTCAGAGCACTTGACCATTCTCCAGATGACCCTGGACGGGCCATGCCTGGTTCCAGCCCACTCCAGCTTGACACTTCCCTCCTCCACCCAGAGGTGCAATGCCTGGTGCTGAATTCCCAAGGCAGCTTCCAATTATTGGTGAAAATGATAAATGGGATATAAGCTGCTACCAGCAAAATTAAGGTGAGCATTGTGTCTCCTCTTCAAAGGTGGGATCACCAGATGAGGTACAGAGCTGCTGTTGTTATGGCAGTCACTGAGGACAAAGCCAGGGCCATTGGGCCCTTCCATTCTCCAGAACAAAACCACTCCTAGATCCTATCTAATAGGCAGTGCCACTCTCCAAGTGTATGTGGAAAGTGCTTCAGAGCCTCCGCCTTGCGCTCCTTGTCTGCAAGTGAACAAAGCCAGGAAAGCGCTCTCTGCATTCAGTAAGTGTGCTGTGAAGTTCTTTGGATCCCAGTTTCCTGGAGGCCATAGAGGCTCAGGAGACTAGAGGCTGGGTCGACAGGAATCTGTTCCCAGGAGGCACCAGGAATCTGAATCTATGTCAGGCTTTGGATCCATTTCCGTCTCCTCCTTTGCCGTCTGAGTTCCTTTGGAATGCATCCCCATCTGTCCGGATAAAACACAGTTCCACATTAACACTCCTGCTGCCTATCACAGCAGTTCAGGATGAGATTTTCAGTGTCAAACTCTAAGGCTTTGTGGCCACAGTTCTGTGAGAAGTTCATAATACTACCTCAGGGAAAGTCTGCACCTTTACATTTGCTGTAGGTAGGATGACCAACTGTCCAGGTCTGTCTAGGCCTGCAGATTTTCTGGGATTTAGAACTCTCACTTTTAAAATTGAGACAGCTCTAGGCAAAACAATCCTCCTGCCGGCTGCAGCTGCCAATCCTTCCACACTTACCTCAAGTATGTACATACTTCTCAAAGTATGTTCATAGACATTATTTCATTTAATCCTCAAAACAACCATACAAAGTAGGTGGTATTATTTTCTTTTTTTAGGTGAGAAGCCGGGGCTCACTGAAAAAAAGTAATTTGTCCAAACATAGGAAGCTGATAAGTGGCAAAGCCAAGGGTTGAAGCATATTTTCCTATCCTAGTTCACTCTATCAGATATGGCTCTTTAAAAACAATGCAAGCAGCATCACCTGTGAAGTATTTTTATGAAAAATGTTCAACTTAAATCTAATTGAGCTATATGTCTAACTTAACAGTTTACAGAAATGACAGGGTAACAAAGGAACAAGTTAAGCAATGTCCCAAGGAAACAAGACAAATCCAGAAATGCAGACATTCTGTTAAACAACTGACCCTGTTTCTTCAGGTCAATGCCATGAAAATTAAAAAAGAAAAAGAAAAAAAAGTGATTGTGGTAGAGGGAATTGTTCTGGATTAAGAGAAACAAGAGACATAACAATGTAAAGAAGGGTTCTTGACTGGATTCTGGTCTGATAATAGTTAAGGACCTTTTTTTGTGGGAAAACTGGAAAAATTAAAGTATCAACTGGATACTGGATAAGAATTGATATTATTAGTGTTAATTTTGTTAAGTGTGATAGTATTTTGGTTATTCAGGAGAATGAATGTCTTTATTTTTGGATATGTGTAATAAAATATTTAGGCTATGTCATGACTTATAATTTACTTGAAAATGGTTTAGCAAAATAAAATACACACATTTTAAATACACACATATACACAAATAAATCTAAACACACACACACACACACATGCATGAAACAAATATGGCAACATGTTAACTGTTGAATCTCGATAGTGGAAATATGGATGTTCATTGAACTGTAACGTTTAAAGTTTTTCATAATAAGAAGAAAAAGAAAAAAAAAAGGAATAACAAAAAGCATTGGAAATTAAATGATAAAAATAATTCAATCCAGGTGCCTGAACAAGGCCCAGAGCTTATGGGATTAATTCAAAAAGTTACATCATTAGAAGGTATATACTTGCTAAGGAGTATTGGTGTTTTGTTTCTGTGATTTGTCACAACAGATTTTGAAATTGAATTATTCTTTTAATGCTCTCACCTGCTGCCCTCCTTCTAATTTCTTGTTCAGCTTCTGTAGTTGGGTAAAAATCTGGAAGTTTTCTTGCTGTAGCTTCTGTTGTTCAGCCAGACACTTTAACACCAGACCCTGCAATCTTTCAACCTCCACCTGCAGAGTGCTGCACGCACAGCTAGGAGGGATCAATGGCGTTCCCTTCCCAGCACATGCTCCTTTAGGAGTCAGCCGAGGTGGCTACAGACCGAAGAGAAAGAGGCCATGAGAGGTTCTGCCTGGATGCCACAGTTCCCCAATCCAAATTTCCTCCAGGTGCTATCAGATTTTACTTTTAAAATAATGAGATAAAACATACATACATATGAAGTAAATGCAAGAGGAACAGAAAACAGCCAGGATTACAAGAGCACCTAGCTCTAACATAGTAAGGCAAGAGGACTCTGCCTCAGTCTCCATTATGCTAAGGTAAAAGAACAATCTATTTTGTGAAAAAGTTTAAAGTGTACCGATATCTTCCCATTTAAAGTGCTGAAGTGGGGAAAGTATAAGTTAGTCTGGAACAAGTCTTTCTGATTACAGTGAGAACTGTGGTCCAATGGGTCAATGTTCGTGAAATGTAGTGGATCAGGCTTTAGAAGAGATCTGAGAGATGTTCAGTAAACGGGACTGCCAAAGCAATTCAAGAAGGCTAATTGACAGAGGAATTAAAAAGTTCACCTTGAAGTTTAAAGGTTCTATTACCTCTTCTGAGAAGCTTTTCAATTTTCCTAGTCTGAACTTTTCTCCTTCTATAGTAAACTGTTTATAACAAGAATTAGCATAAGACTGATAGGCCAAATCAGGACTATTGCCTATTTTTGTAAATAAAGTTTTGGTGGAACACAAGCATGTTCATTCATATATCATCTATGGCTGCTTTTGTGCTACGTTGTAAGAGTGGTATAGTGGCTGAAGAGAATGTATGGTCCACAAAGCCTAAAATAATTACTATGTGGCTCCAAAAGTTTGATGAACCCTGATTTCTGTCAAGGCTAGGTATACATGTATTGCTCCTTCACTGGACTACAAGCATTATTTCTTATACAGGGTTAAGCAAAAGTAGGTTTATATTTGTATGAAAAATAATACAGTAATTACTAAAATAATAATGCAAGAATAAACTCTGTTTCACATACTCACAAGTGTAAACCTACTTTTGCCCTACCCTGAATTTAAAGTCTTCAACCCACCCCAACAATGTCATGAAAAACTGGACTTGAATTTTGGAATTTCCATTTTGGTACTTCTGAAACAGAGAGAACAGACAGTTCTCTGCTATAGAAAGTGTTAGCCTGTCAGCAATGTGAAAGGGTGAATACTCTTCCAAGACAATCAATTTATCCTTCAGGAGAGACTTTAAGCACTACCAAATACAATAATAAGTTGAGACAGGGCAGCTAGGAGACCGCTGAAGCTAGAAAAGAAGTGAGGCCAAGAGAAATGGGCAGAGCTCGCAGCCACTGTTTACGTAGTTGAGATTCAAAGGCAAAAAGCTCAGTTACCCAGGCTCCTTCTGGGGGCTTGTGTTCTGAAGGCGCTTCTGAGGCCACTTTGAGTCCTTGAAGCTCTTCATAGGGCAGGGTATCTTTCTCAGATTCTGAAAAAACTGCACTTAGGGGAGATGGGCTGTCAGGCATGGGAATGAATTCTGCATTTTCCAGCTCCTGCGTATAACAAAGAATCTCATCAGCTCTGTTTGAGTCTTTTACTTTCTCCCCAATTTCCTTCTTGCTGTATAGCTTTCACTGTTGTGACATCAGCACCCTCTAGTGGCGCCGGACAGTTATGGTTCAACACAGCTCATCCTACCTGTCCGCAGTCTGCCAGCCTTTCCTCAGAGTTACAGTGGTAAGAATTCAAATTCAAGAACAGTTTGGAGTGACTGGCATGTCTCTCCAACACACTTATTCTATGTAGGCTACTCAGTGTGTTGGGAAGGTTTAGGGTGATGTTAGTCAGGCTGACTGCCAGGCTTCTAAAGGCTGAGGCCGAAGCTTTACGTGGTACGGCGTGCTGGTTCCTGTAGTCACACTCCTACACCGCTATCAAGTTTGGTTATCAAATTATTATATAGGGAGCTGTAAATTACACAGATTCTCTTTTTCTGGTAAAAAAGTTTTAAATTTCACAGACTGTAAGTGTTCGCTGTAGAAATGAGAAGATACAGATGGGCAAAGGGGGATTATAAAAATCACCAGCAATTCCATTACTCATGGATAACCACTGTTAAAATAATATATAGTCTTCCTAGTAGATATTCTTCTATGCATTACATATTTACTAAAAGAATGAGATCATACTGCACAGGTATTATTCCATCCTTTTATGCACAGCCTGATGTTGTAATCAACTTTCCATACAATAAATATACTCCGACATTTTTACTGTCTGTACTTCACCTCTCATAATCCATTTCTCTATTGTAAGGTATTCCAATTGCCCCAATATTCCACTTCTACAATCCACAGTACAAAATCATTTAAGCTTAATCTTTGCACACATGCATTACAAAAACTGCCTTGAAGGAAGGCTGCATTAATCTGCATTCATTTAAATAATATAAATATGAAAACATTTTGTATCTCTTCTTATCAGAAAGAAAAAAGGATTTGAGATGTGGTGATTTTGTGCCAGGTAGCAATCAGGAACCCAGGTCCCTGATGCAAAACACTTGAATAGAACCTAGGAGACTGAAAGATTCTGACAACTCCTTTTTAGTCCCTCCAAAGGTCATGATATTTTATCTACAGTATCTCTACCAAAGGAATTACCTTCCGAAGCCAGCCAGGACAGGAGCTGCTGGCCCCACTACTGATCCCCATGGCCTCCGTGGGGCTGACTAAACCTTCCATTCCTCGGTCTGCTTCCATTGTTCCTCGGAAGCCTCCACTTGGGTCAGGAGTTTCAGATTCCTGCTGACTGTCCTCCTCTTCTCCCCCACCACCGCCGCCGCCTCCTCCTCCCGGGCTAGAGCTCTGAACCACTGACAGATACACAGCACAGAAATATACAACTTTGCTATGCAGCAAGAAAGACTTACCATCTTAGAGCCCCACTGACCCTGAGGGAGGTTACCAGAGTTGCATGAAGTGGAACAGCAACAGTCTAAGTCAGATATTTGGGACTCAATTTTTTAGTTCAGTACTTTTTAAAAAAATTCTTTTTTAAAAAAATTTTTCACACACAAGTTCAGTATCTTCATAATGAGAATTCATTTCTACTTTCCAGACTTGCTTACCCCTATGTTCATAACAGATGATCAGTGTTCTAAAGCCCAGCAGAACAATCACCCCACCGTGGCTTACCAAATCTAGCACCCACTTTAATAGATACATCCAGACCCCAGCATTCTCCACAGGTTCATCTTATATACAAATCTCTTTCACATTTCAGCCAAAAACCAGTTAAAGTTCCACATAAACTTAAAACCAACTTCCTTTCTTGGGAAATATCCTGAATGATGAAGTCGTCAACCATCACATTCCTTAAATTCTTTGATAACTATTTGTAAGAATTTAAAAATACAATGGCTGGTTCTTTCATATCATGAACACATTTCAAGTTACCTTAATGAAGACTAGCTGATGCATAGTCAAGAAATGAAACTGCATTTTACTATGGGCCAAAGGAAAATATAATTTAAAAAGTAAATTTGCCAAAGCTAAAAAGAAAATAATTGCATGGTATACTCTGAAGTTAAATATAAAGGGTGTTTATGATCACCAGCTATCCTGGCTGACTGATGGTGCCAGAGTGCAATCCAGCTGAAGCAGCAGAACTGTAGGCGCTGAAATAAGTCTGAAGCTTGCTTTTTGTTGTCAATGGCTTTTAAAAATTATGTTACATTTGAGATACACATAAGACTATTTTTAACGTATGTGTACATTTTGATACCTAACAATATAATACACACTAATCCACCACCTGAAGAACTAGGATGGTGCGCTGGCTGGTGTGGCTCAGCGGATTGAGCATCAGCCTGCAAACTGAAAGGTCGCTGCTTGATTCCCAGTCAGGGCACATGCCTGGGTGGTGGGCCAGGTCCCTGGCTAGGGGCAGACAAAAGACGAGTGATCGATGTTGCTCTCACATATTGATGTTTCTCTCCCTCTCTTCCTCCATCCCTTCCCTTCTCTCTAAAAACAAAATCTTAAAAAAATAGCTAGAATGGTACTTTCCAATATGGTAGCCATATATGGATACTGAGCCATCTTTCAAGTGCTCACGAGACATGTGTGGCTAGTGGCTATTGTACTGGGCAGCACAGATACAGAACATTTCCACTGCTGCAGAAAAAGCAAAGGGACCATGCTGGACTAGAACATTACCTATATAGCTCGATCTGCTTTGTAAATTCCTTCCTTCTTTGGCCTCCTACCCAGCTGTAACCACTATTTAATTTTGTATTTATCATTGCTTCCTTAAAAACAAAACAAAACAAAAAACAAACTTTATCACACATTTATGTATCCTTAAGCAATATATTATTTATTTTGCTGGGTTTTGAACTTTATAAAAGGTATGCAGTCTGCTGTAACTTGCTTTTTACATTTTATATTATGCAAATATTTGTAGATGTTGTTGATTTTCACTCTTGTATAGCATTCCACTGGATGGTCATAACACATTCAACTAACAAATACTGACTGAGCATCTACCATTTGCCAGGCATTCTTCTAGGCAATATGGATAAAATTAATGAATAAAAAAGACAAAAATCCCTACCCTTACAGAGTTTTCATTTTCTAGTCAATGGACATGTGCTTTTAATCTTGTGTTTTTTCCTTTAAATATTGTTCCAGCAAAACAAAGCTCTAATAGAACAGCTGTGCTTTAGCGAAAAGATAGTTTATCATTTATGACAGGTATTAATATGCAGACAGATGCTGAGGAATGAATTATAAAGGGAACTAATAAGTATAATGTATATGCGTGTATGTGTGTAAACTCAAGTTCAACAATTCTACATCAGATTTTCAACTATTTCTTTTTGGAGGATTAATCTGCCTTTTTTCTGAGTTTTTATTGGTTTGTTTCCACAAAATATCAGAATCCAGGTTCTGAGACATCAAAGACTACAGGTACTCTAGTAAACGGAAAACCAAAAAGGAACACAGATCCGGTTTCCTGGCATGGTCCCAAATAACACAGCAGCAAGAAGAAAAGTCAAAGGAAAACTACCGGGGAGCTTTGGGCTAATTTTCTAACCACTTGGAAGTTTAGCCAACTTTTAATTTTGAGAGCCTGTTTTGAATAACTATTTTTATATACTAGAATACCCCTAGGAATACCATGGAAATATAGGGTAAACAGAACCCATAGCCCCTAGGCATAGTAAGGAAAGGAACAATGCGTAAGTCATATTACAATGGTGGGCAAGCCACTTAATTACTTTCATATGCGTGGTGGCAAAGATGTACTCTCACTCTGACCAAATGTAATAGTTGTAACTTATTGTGAAATCCACCAAAATATGATCCTCCCTCTTGATCACGGTATTCCTCATTTCCCAAAGATATTTCCTATTTCCTTTTTTCTCGGGGGAGACTGCATGGAATCCAACCCCAAATCCCACACCTCACAAAACCACTGGTACCTAAGACGTTGCTACTTACCAGTTCCAATGGATAAGCCGCTGCTATTGGAACGGATGGTCTTAGAATTCAATACTTTTTCTGAGGAAAAATATTCAGTAGTTAAGTATTATATACAGCTATAGGCAGGAAAAGTGAGAAGGACTAGGACAGGGAGTTAATCTAGGGGATAATTGCTATCCCTCACTCCAGATAAATTAAAATTAATTAGTTTTAGATATTAATATCATAAGCCAAGCACCACTAGCTACTCTAACTATATTCACTATGTAAAGCAGTAATTCTCCTTAACTCATCTTTGGAATCATTGGAAAGCTTTAGAAACTAACAATGCCTGGGTCCAAACCATAGATTTGGATTTAAATTGGCAGAGATTTCTAAAAGCTCCTCCAGAAACCTGATGTGCAGCCAAGGTTGTGAACCACTGACCTAAGAGAATGAACTTGTAAATCCTCACAGCAGGCATTTATATAATTTAGTTTATAACAAAGCAATCTGTATGCAGAAAGCAGTTATGATTTAGTTTTTTTCTAAAGGTGTACTAAATGGTTCTCACAACAGCACGAACACAGACAACAAATTAATTAGTAGAGGACTAAAAATGGAAAATTCAATGGCAAGAGGGGCAGAGAACAAAGTCATGTTAAAAAAAAATCAAGAGGTGGGCAATGACGAAGCTCAGACGTGACAATGTTCTGTTCCTACCACAGGCATGGCATCACTGACATTATAAGACTAACAGCAGTAGCCTCTTTTCTTCAGGACACTTCTGTTTCTAAGAACGTAGCCATCAGCACCTTTGGTACAGGTCTATCCTCTGTCAAAGCCACCTCACACAGAAATGAAACCCTTACCAACAATGAGGATGGTGTGCCAGCCGCGGCAAGACAGATCCGGGACATGATGCAGAGACCCAAAGATAGGCCGAGGCCATGAGGTACAGATATCGGAGCCATGAGTTCTCTCGGTGGGAGTCATTGCCAGGCGGCCATTGCCACCGTTGCCCCAGGCAAAAATGTGATTATCTAAGGGGGGAAAAACATGAAACAGCAGATCGTTTAACAGAACACTGGCATCCCGACTCTGAGTTCCCCATCCTTATGCCATAGAGCTAGAAAGATTTTCCATTATATACGAAACAAGGGAACACTGTTTATTCCCCTATATAAGCCTAAACAATTCCTGATACTACCCAGGTAAAAACAATGGCTGTTCCTATGTACTGCCATTTCCTATTTCCTTTTTTCCTACATTCATTCATTCATTCAACCAACTATTTATTGAGCATCTATGTCATGAAAAGCACTGCTTGAGATGCTGTAGACAGAGCAGTGAACAAAAGTCTCTGCCCTGTAAAAACAACATTCTAGTGGGGGAAGACTCCTAAATGAAAAATAAATATCTAATACTTCAGAAGTAGTGAGTGTTATGAAGGAAGATAAATGGTCAAGTGGCGGAAATAAAAAATAGTGGGGTATTATCATTTTAGATAGGGTAGTCAGAGAAGTACTTGTTGACACCTGGAAGAGACTTACATGAAGTGAGAGAGACAGAGAGAGACAGAGCACGCATGCCATGTGCACATCCAGGGGAAGAGCTTTCTAGGCAGAGGAAAGAGCAAGTGACAGGTCCTGTAGGTAAAGTGAGTATCACAAACAGGGAACAAGAAGGCCCCTGAAGCCGAAGCAAAGTAAGAGAGGCAACAGTGGTCAGAGAAGAGATCAAGAGGTTGCTGGTGTCCTGGTCATGCAGGGCCTATGCCATTGTAATGACTTTAATTTTTACTGATTGAGATGGAAAACTATTAGAGGTTCTGAACAGTAGGTACTTAAAAAAAAAATCCAGCAGGATACGATGAGGAGAATTGATTGCAGGGGACTAAAGGTGGAGGCAGAGAGACCATCTGTAGTAGTAGATGCTGAGAAGTGGTTGAATACATTCTGAAGATAATCAATAGGTTTACTGACAGATGAGATATGGGGTAAATGATGGAGCTGCCATTTACTGAGATGGGAAGGCTGCAGGTAGAACAGGTCTGCGCAGAAAATCAGAAGTTTGTTTGAGATGCCTGTAACTTCTTATCCAAATAAGGACATTTTTGAATGAAAAGGGGGGTGCTATTAATGATTAAGCCAGGACAATAGGCATGAATCAGGACTGATTCAGGAAAACTAGACTAGTATAGAGCCATCCTATCTTTAGATATCTAAGTTGAGGGACTGTTGAGTATGTAGGTCAGGGGCAGTATATAAACCATCAGCATATGTGGAGGATTTAAGATAATGGGCTTGCCCTGGCTGGTGTGACTCAGCAGATAGAGTGCCAGCCTATGAACTAAAGGGATACTGGTTCAATTCCCAGTCAGGGCACATGCCTGGGTTGCAGACTGTGTTCCCTGCAACATCGGGCACAGGAGAGGCATCAACACATTAATACTTTCTCTTCCTCTCTTTCTCCCTCCCTTCCCCTCTCTCTAAAAATAAATAAAATATTTTAAAGAAAAAAAAGATAACGAGCTCACTTAGGGAGTAAAGCGAGACAGTAAAGAGAGAGAACGATTGAGCCTGGGGCACTCCAGGGCTTAGAGGAGTTCAGTGTTGCCATCAGCACCTGACCTACCTGCTTGTCTACTCTGTTTATATGTACACCTCTCCTATACTACTAGACTATAAGTTCCTTGAGGGGGCCTTTCTGAGATTCACCTCTATGTTCCCAGAGCCTAAAAGGGAACCTGGAGCATAGCAGGCACTGAATTTGTTTGCTGTGTGAATGAGGCGATCAAGTACAGTTTAGAAGACTATAGGAACATTGATCAAGAAATAATATGTCCAGCCCCTCATTCTGAAGCTTAACTCATGAAATACACAGATCTATTAAAGAATTACCTCTTTGAGGTCCTGTGAGAAAGTGCTACTAAATTTAATCCTTAGTGACACCTAAATTTAATCCTGTCTTTCTAGGTAACATTTCCATTTATCAAGTTCAACATAAACAGTTTGCTTTCTAAAACCTTTGGTTTTGGGACAAGCAGGGAAGGTTAATGTACTATACTAAAAGCTGTTTTAAATATAGTAACCGATAACTTAATCTGATACTATCCCTGGATCCTTCATGTGTATACAACAGGTAGACTAGAAGAAAACTTAAGATAGAGCATAAACAAGAGTCAAAAGAGAAGATGCAATATGATTTGTTGTTCACCAGCCACAAGAAAGAAGTAGCTATACAAATAAAAAAATGTTCAGGAGGCGAGAAAAAGAAAAAAAGCAGATGAAAGAGGGGAGGAAATGAAGAATAGCAGATGTGACAGTACAAAAGGAAAGTGGTAACAGGAGCAAGAAGATGCTGCAGAGAAGAAATAAGTATGAGAGGAAAGAGAAGAAAATTCAGTCAGAGCAATCCAGAAAGCTGAGAGACACAGAATACAGACCTTCAAGCCTCAGCAATTCCTAAAGACATCTCTATAGTGCAGCTGACTCTAACCAAGGGGCAAGGTTAAGTTATGTTCTCTCCTCCAGCCACCTAGCTGACATTTATTGAAACCCATATAGTGCTGAAGGTGGGGGTGGGGGGGAAGGATTAGTGTATATGTGTATATATTGTTAATTAATAATTCTTTTAAAATTTTTATTCATTTTAGAAAGAGAAAGGAAGGGGGAGAAAGAGAGAGAAAAAACATCGATTTGTTGTTCCACTTATTTATGCATTCATTGGCTGCTGCTTTTATGTGCCTTGATGGGGGACTGAACCCACAACCTTGGAGTATGGGGACAACACTCTAACCAACTGAGCTACCTGGCCAGGGCTAGTATTTAATAATTCTTAAGACGTTTTACCAAAAAAGTTAAAAAAAGTAGAAACTTAGAATATTAACCTGCCATTATCAAGAAATCTGATCTTTTTAGAACAATCATTACGCTGAATACATGAATGAAGCTCCACACACAGGCAACTGACCACCAATTTAACACAAAAGGTAAACATATGATCCAGCTACACAAATAACCAGTCCTCTTTCCCAACCAAAAATTAAAACACAGCCATCCATCCAAAAAGTTTGGAAGGATGTGTACAGACTCACCATCAGTGGCAGCAATGGTAAACTCATCACCGCAGGACACCCTTATCACTTGCTTCCCACCTAGGGGTCCTCCCAACAGGTTGATTCCTAGACGCTTTTTATAATTCCCAACACCTAGCTGTCCACATTTGTTGCAGCCAAAGGTCAGCAGCCGGCCTCGCTCTGAGAGAGAAGCAAAAATAAGTAACTAGACAAAAATGGGTCATGGGACAGAGAGAAAGAGCCGCCAAAGCAGAGTTCCATGGACTAGCTTCTGGTTGTTAGCGTATATAAATATGAAGCTGACCACACAATCCTGGACCTGGGGCAGCTAGGCTATACAGAACCATGACCAATCAGAGCCTGGAAGTAACTCAATATTGTATTTTCTAATATTGTATTTTAAATGTAGAAAATCAGTACTACCTAACTTAGAAAACTTACAGAAGGTACTAATTAAAAACAGTAGTTGTCTGGAATTATAAGTGTGGCATTCTTATTAAGAAATGTATTAATTATGCCTTTATAATGATTATCAACAAACATCTACTTGAATGCTTAATTTGTTAATAATAGCGGATGCTAGGGGGAAATCAGAAGAATGTATATATTGTTTGGAAAAGCTTATACTTGATAGAAAAACAGCCTGAGCTACTAAGGCCTGTGTATACAATCGTATATCAACTCACCATCAATAGCAGCTGTGTGAGTCTTGCCCGGGGCAATTGTACGGATCTTATAAAAGGACAACTGTTTGGCCAATGTAAAGGATGTTGTGTAAGGAACTTCATGGTATGCCTGGAAAAAGGTAAAACAAAAGTGGAGACTCATGAGGTAAAAAATGGCAGGGTAACAGGCTTAGAATGTTGTCATGATGACCAAGAGGCCTTTCAAGCAAATTGTGGGAAAAGGTGATTTCATCATGCTACTCAGAAGAGCGTGTAATTTGAAATTTATGAATGATTTACTTCTGGATATTTTCATTTAATATTTTTGGACTGTGGCTGACTGTGGGTTAACCAAAACCTTGGAAAAATGAAACCTCAGATAAAGGGGAACTAATTCTGAATATGCCTTTTCAAACCATGCACTCTCCCAGACCTGCCCTGTTCACTACTTCAGAGACTGCTTTAAAAATTAATTCTTATGTTTTCCATTGAGTCAGGAAACTTTAATCTCTTATTTTGATTTTTTTTTTTAAGATCTTATTTTTAGAGAGAGGGGAAGGGAGGGAGAGAGGAAGAAAAACATCGATGTGCGAGAGAAACATTCATCAGTTGCCTCTCACACGCCCCCAACTGGGGACCTGGCCCACAACCCAGGCCTGTGCCCTGACTGGGAATCGAACCAGTAGCTGGTGCTCAGTCCACTGAGACACACCAGCCAGGGCTTGATTCTTTAGAAAATGATATAAAAATTCATCATACTAACACAAAGAGGAGAATAAAACTTAGTATCAGTGGTGAATTTCATGACATCCTTGAAGGAGGTGAATGGTAATTACATTTAATAAGCCTGTATAGTATCAGTGATTTGGGAGCAATAAATCTACAAAACTCTCCAGAGAGGCAATAGACAGAAATATGATTCTTTGATAATTTTCTTACACCTATTTCAATGATAAGGTAGAACCTGAATTCCATCACTTGATTCTTTGTAATCAATTTATTTATTGAAGTATAACAAACTATAAATTATACAGCTTGATACATTTTTCTGTATGCATACAAACATAAAACCACCACATCAATAAAGTTATAGACCATTCCCACTGCCCTAGAATTCCCTCTTCCACCCTCTTCTGTTAATACCCACCACCCTCCTCCAAAAGTAACCACTATTTTAACTTCCACCATCATAATTTTGCTTGTTCTTAAACTTCATATAATTGGAATGATATAGAATGTACTCTTTTGCGGCTGGCTTCTTTTGCTGAACACATCTGTGAGATCTTCACTTTATTCTTAAGTCAAATTGCACGGTCACTGACCAATAATAGCATTCCCAAAGAGGTTCTAACCATGTGCTTAGGAAACCAAAGGAGGTACTTACTTCATGGTTGATGATACCAGACATACACTGATTGAGGCCCAGTTTGTTGGCCTCATTGAGTCCACAGGCCAGTACTTTGCCTGACTGGGTCAGCAGAAATGTCCCATCACAGCCACATTGAACTGCAACAATAATCAAGGCCTTGGGAACATCCACCTGTTTAAAAAAAAAAAAAGAAAAAAATCCTCCAAACATAACTTGTATTACGAAAAAAATCCTCAGATTCTTAAAAAAAAAAAAAAAAAAAAAAAGTACACCTACATTTAAGAGAATGACTACAGGGAAGTACAGATTGCTCTGTGCTCTTCAGATTTGCACAGCACCTTAGAGACGACTGTTTTCAACAAGGAGCTCAAGTTTTATAATGAAGTAAAAGAAGGCAGTCCAGGTTAGCTAAACAGCCCCTTTCAAGGTTTGTTTTAGCGACAAGTCCTACTTCAGAAAACTTCTCACAGAACCGTGTGAAAGGAGAAGCTTCACTCTACTGTTGATGGCTATCTTCTGAGGTGGAAAGCCCCAGAACAGTCATAAGAGAAACTCAGTAGCGCTGGGGGTCCCAGTCCGGTCATATGATAAGTGGGGAGACACGAGACTGAGGTAGCAGCCAGGACTTGCGGACGCTCACAGCCCCCTGCGGCTAGCCATTGGTAGACAGGACTGGAGAACGGAGGGGGAACATAGGGAGTGTCTGCGAAACCTGCGAACTCAAACCTCAGTTTCTATGACAGCCTTTTCAGAAGAGGAACAGCTGACAATCCTGAGAATGGCCCCACTAATATGTAAGTTAGTTTTTAAAATGTAATAAACATTGTTAACAGCGAGTGGTATGGCTGACTAAAGCCGACCTCTGAGTGGGTGGGCCCATGCCCCGGGGCAGATGTGAGAGATGTGACCGTACTCCCCTCAGCGAGTTCAGCTCCTGTGCGTGTGTGCTCTTGCAGTGATGAGAGTAATCAGATACTGTTTCACGCAAAATGACCCTAAATACAAACGATTTCACCTGGTGTTCAACTGTGGCAGCAGGAGGCAAAAATGGCTGTGTTGGAGTAAGAGACAGTATGTTGTTTTCCAGTACCTTTCCAAGGAATTTTCCAGGGTGCATTTAGCTCGATGTGACTTTTTCACTGCAGAAGCTAATTTTAGCTCTCATTCCCGAGTGAGATGTCACTGCAGAGTGTCCATAGCAGCTATATCCTCTTTCTTAACTTTTTATAATTTAGTCAGATGACAAGACCACATAGTGCTAAATCAGGAATCCTGGATTGTCAGTATTCCAGATAGGAAATATTTCAGAAATAAGCATCTTGATATGAGGAGTCAGGGAAAGAGGACATATTGCTGGAGTCTGTGTGACCTAGATAGGCTTTAGGAGGAAGCTGTTTCTGATTTTACCTTTTGTGGTGTATAATAATCCTCTTCTGAATCCAAACCCAGTCGTCCTGAGACACACATAAGAAATAAAATCATTAACATGAGGGCCTCCTTCCTAGTGGAAATGTTCCATAAGATTCCCCTTTACTGAATTAACACTTCTCAGGTAGAGGCTACATCATGTGTTTAGATGCACATAAGCCAGAAGGCAGGTTGTGTGCCTGGGAATAAGTGGACAGAGACAAGGCTACACCTACCATATTCACCACAGCCCCAAGAATAGACTTCTTTGTTTCGTGTCAAAACCACCACATGATTATCTCCACAGGAGACCTGCTCCACTGGATTGTTCATGAAGAAGCTCAGCTGCATGGGTTCTAGCACTTCGGGGCCAGCAGCCTTGTCCACCCCCATGCAGCCATAATAATCAGATCCAAAAGCATAGAGCTGACCCTCATCTGCAAAAGGAAGGAAAGCAGAACCCAGCAAAGGAATGATTTATTTTGTTTAATCAGGGCTGTAATGAGGACTACCCCAGCCAACAATCTCACATGAGATGATTATATCAGAGAAATCCAAAGAATAGACTATGTAAGTCTAGAGTTATTTTTATGTAGGGGGTTACGTGTACTGTTACAATAACAGTTTTAAAAGGTGGTAGTATAATCAAGTTAAAAGGCTTATAATTTTACTGGGGCCATCTCTATTTTATAGAGAAAAAGGGAAGGACTAAGGAATCATAAAATGAGTACTGGCAAGACCAAAACTAAATTTCAGTTCTTGATTCATGATTTAGTGTTATCCTCACCTGACCAGGTGGTGAGGTTATTTTTCGCCGTACCTGGGACATACCACATCCCACCTCTTCTCTGTCATCCATTTGCCTTCTACCTGCTCATCACTCCCCATAATAGTATAACAAATTGGGCTCGTCATTAATGTGTATATTTGCTCATTGTCTTTTGTTCTTTGAATACTATCTTTTGTTATAAAATCCCAACTAAAACTGCACAGTATTAAGTATGATATTCCACATTAAATATACCTGGATGCTTTTTGCTGATGGCTTACCTGTCACACAGACAGTGAAATCATCACCGCATGACACCTGACGAATAGCTTTGCCCTGCAACTTTTCCACATGCTTTGGCTGTCGGTAAGAGGCTTTGTCTCCATGGCCCAGCTGACCATGGAGTTTGGTGCCCCCTTGCATGTTCTGTGAAATAAAGAGGTCTTGTGAAGTTTTAATTTTTCATGCCAAAAGCTAATCTTCAATATAACTTCTTATTAAGAAAAACAGTAGGAAAAAAATCAGCTGGAAATGTAGAAATGGAAAAAAAAAAAGAAAAAAGGTAAGGAAATTGAACCTTTTAATAGTAGTTAGTATAAAAATCCCTGCCAGCAGGTACGGATTTAAAAAGTATCCAGACTGATATCCATCAGGCTTTGAAGGGACACAGTTCCAATTTTATCTTTTTCTTTCAAGTCTAAGGTAAACTATGTATTTATTTAAGGGTGATGGTGAAAAAAACTCTTTCATCTAGTCTAATTTATTTTCTACAAGAGTACATCCTCTTGAAAATCCTTACTAGAAGTATTATACATTTTGGTAACAGTTTCCCTGAAACACAGAGCAGTTATAAAGAATCTGGCTACATCAAAAAGGCTGCTATATAGCACTGAGAATAGTCCTAAACAACTTTTCAACATTTTTATAGAGATAATAGTTTTCATTGCTTAATTCAACTCTAAGTCCTTACACAAATGTTTTTTAAGGTGCTATTCCATGCTACTTCTGGCAGCACACCCAGGAGCTAGTTCTTTAAGGGATAGTGTTTTAGGAAATACCAAGTTAATACTCGACAATAGAGGCCATATCATACATTCATCCTTTCAATCAATCAATAGTTGAGATTCTCGAGTCTGTCACACACTGGGGATAAAGCCTGTCCTCATGGAGAAGTTATTGGAAATTACTGGCAGAGTGAGCTCCCTCAGGAAGAAAAGGAAGAGTGAGAACCATAGGCCTAAGATAAGACCAGGTGAAGGAAAAGCAGCCTAAAACGAGCCAGAGAAGGCACAAGTGAAGAAACAGGAGGAGAGTCCAGGGAGCACGCTCTCCTGGGAGCCAAAGGAAGGCAGAGCTTCAAGAAGGGGAGTGGTCACTGTGTCCAATGCTGCTGGGAGATGACGCAAAATAAGGACCTGCTTGTAAAAAGTACTGGTTTTATTTTCACAATTTATACGTCATTTTGTCAAGAGTTGTTTCAATCAAAGGACAAAGATGAAAGTTGCACTGTAGGTGAATGAGGAATGAGTGGGAGATATAAGAAATAGCAATACTGGTGACCTGTTCATGAAAGTGAGAGACAGGGTGGAATCTAGAGGGAAACAAAGGAAAATCCTACTCAAGTTACACCTAGCTATCCTCAGTTACTGGTGGAGGCTTTGGAATTTCCCTGACATAGTCCACTGCTTCATCTGTTTACAAAGCTACATCATAGATACCAGTTGTTCTGAACCTCATGCTAATAGAACAGAGTAATTAAGCACTTTCTGAAATCACCCAGCTATAAATGAGAGTCCAGTCTCCAAAGTCCAAATCTAGGCCTCTTTTAATTCTTTTCATCTCTCACTCATTCATTCAAATAACATTTACAAGAGACCTAATACATTCTAAGCTTTAGGCATACGTCAGTGAATTCTAAAGACAAAATCATTGCTCTCAAGCTTATATTCCATCACCCCATGCTGCTACTGCAGCAGCACATGTTCAGCTAAAAAATACTTAGACCTCCTGGGTCCAGTAAACCATTATGCTTACATCACTGTTCTACAGCACTTAGCTTTCACTTACCACCCAGGTGTACAGTTCCTTCTCCACTGTGACCACTGCAAAGTGGGTCTTCCCTGCACACACCTGCCGCGCACTACAGCCACTCTTGATGACATCCAGTTTCTGGGGAGTGGATTTTCCGCCACCCCAAACATAAACTTCACTGGTTCGCGATGTTACCACAGCAATGGGTGCTTCAGTCACAGTGCTTGACCTGCCAACAACCCCCAAAACAAAGAAAGGCACATTTAACATAAAAACTGTATCACAGAAAAATGCTCCCAGTCTGTTCCCTGCAAAGAACTGCCAATTATGGTATGAGAAAGTATGTTCTTTCTCAACAACCTATGTCAGCCTCTACCGCTGCAGGCTTCACAATTCCTGCCTCAGGGCTTCACCGCAGCTCGGCCAGCTCAGATTTCAGTCTGATCCGTGACACCTACACTTTTCAACTTTTCAACATTCATCATGGTAATGATGTCCACTTTAGCTAGAGGGTGAAATTATAGCGTTCTTTTTTTTTTTTTAAGGATTTTATTTATTTATTTTTAGAGAGAGGGGAAGGGACAGAGAAAGAGAGGAAGAGAAACATTAATGTGTGGTTGCCTCTCATGTGCCCCCAACTGGGGACCTGGCCTGCAACCCAGGTATGTGCCCTGACTGGGAATCGAACCAGTGACTCTTTGGTTCATAGTCTGGCACTAAATCCACTGAGCCACACCAGCCAGGGCTGAGAATTCTTTTTTTTTCATAAATGACTGTCTGACATTTAAGCAGATGTTAGCTTCTGAAAGGAGGCCAAACGCTAATTACTAGGATGAAACAATGCACAGACCCACCAAAGACCCCCCCTGGTGGTAATTTAAGATATATTACTTTTCGAGAGTCTCCTGAACATTTACCTTGGTCTCTTTGTAGGTGCATTAAGCAGTGTGACTTTTTCCTCCATCTCTCTACCAAGAGAAAAGCAAAGATAGATGAGCAAAAACTGGACCCTATATTGCACAGTGTCTCTTTAATACATGTTACAGATCAAATCCTCTATAGTAATTTTTGGAAAGTACCTTGATTAAACCCAAACAGTCATATAGGCCTGCCTATACGCAATTCTTTAAATATAAAGCAGCTAGCAGTTTGGGACCATTTGTTTTCTACTTCTGAGAATATTCCAGGCTGAAACAGAGAGCCTTGAGACCTCTGACACAGATTTTTAAGTGCCTGCCAACATCTCCATCTAGTCTGCGCACTGACTCCCCAAACTCAGCATCTCTAAATGTGCGCTCATTATCTTTCTCCCACACAGTGTTTCTTTCTGATTCTATTTCTATAACTGCCACTCCCCTCCCCCCCGCCCCCATTCTCCCAGTCAACAAGTTCTACAGGTTCTACCTATACAATGCCCTATATAGTCACCTCTCCTTTCCAGTCTTACCAACTTAGTGCTGGGCATCTTTGCTTCCCACCTAATTGGTCTCACCATAGCTCCAATCCACTTTACCCAGTCCTATACCAATATAACACCAATGTTAGTACTGCTACATAACTCTTAGGTATGCCTCTCATCAACATCCAATACTCATGCACTATATATCTTGAATAAAGCACAAATTCCTTTGGCACTCAAAATTCTCTACCTGTCTTTCCAGACTTCCTTCCCTCTATTTACTGCCCATGTTTTAGCTCAGGGTTCTCATTCTGCTTAAATCATTTATAGCTGAATTCCTGGGGTGGAGTTTAAGCATCACTACTTTTTGAAAGCTTCTGAAGCACTGTTCTTGAGAGCCCTGTGACTGGAACCACTAATCTAGCCAAACAGGACTTAGTGTTTCCTGAGCATTTCCCGCAACTTCCTGTGTATGTGCCTTGTCTGCAAAGCTCTTCATGTCACATCTTTCCATCAAAGTATGAAATTCTATGCATGTAAATCTACAATTATATCAATAAAAATTGCAATTAAAAGTTAATAGTGGAAATATTTAAAGAAGAGATTACAATAGTAATTATACTTAAAAGTCAGATAAAAATTTTAAATATACTTAAGCAGCTCTAAAGGGTGATACTGCCTGAACATACATAGAACATAAATGTAGGGTCACACTGCTGTATCTGGGATATCATACATAATTAATTCTAGGCACTAAAACACTGTTTTGGAAAAGAATCAGGAAAAGATTAATTAAATGACACAACAGAATAAAAGTTACTGACCAAACAGAAAAGATTGTGGAATTAGGTGTATATTTAATGTATCTAAAGGGCAAGGCTTAAAAAAGAGCATAGCAAATGTTTGAATATTAGGAAGATACAGAAACAAAGAATTGGTATGGAAGGAAGGAGGGTTGTAAAACAAAAATAGTATAATAGGATGAAATACAGACTAGAACATTTAAGAGGATAAAGAACACCTTTTCCTCTATGTTAGGGATTGAAGCCTCCTGTAGAAAGTGAGGGATAAAGGACCTCCTTCCTACCTCTAGAGCCTCCTAACAGAATAAATCTCAGGAAACAACCTGTCAGGAATCAATTAAGCTTGACTTTGGGAAATGGTACATAAAGAGGACCTCTCTATCCCTCACCGAACACTAAAGGAATGCACTTAAAAAAAGAAAAGAAAATCCACATGACTCTCCAACAACGACTGGGCTCCTTCGTGCCAGGCCCTCCTTTAGTGTTCATCCTTTCTCACTTTACAGAGGAGAAAACTAAGGAACAGAGATATTAAATAACTCGACAAACACAATGACAGAACTCAGATTCAAACCTAAAGATGGCCTCTCTTAATTACTAAACTCTAATGCCCCAACTCTAGTCATATCAATATAAATTTAGAACAAAATAGCACAGGCTAAGGAGGCAAAAGTCAGGAGCTACTCTCAAACAATGAAAGCAGAGATGTTGGTTGAAAATAGAACCAGAGCGGCCAAGTCAGGAAACACCACCCTCTTTGTGGTACTCTGCTCAGACCTCTATCAGTCAACCACCTACGGAAACAACAGAGTGACTTTTCTGTACTTTACCTCCTGCCTTTCCTGAGAAGGGGGCGATCTAGTAGTTCATCTGCAGTGGGTCTCTGCTCAGGATCCTAAAAAGTACAAATGGGGCTAGTTTTATTTGAAAGGGAATGGGCAAAATGGGATCTAAAGAGGCATTTTTACTTCTTCTTCACTTGCACAGTGGCTCTCAAATTCCAATATATATAGAACATAAGAATCTTGTGGAGTGCCTGCTACAAATAAAGATTTCTGAGCTTTATCCACAGAGATTCTGCTCCCGTTGGCCTGGGATGGGGCCCAGGAATCTTCATATTTTGCTTGTAAACCACCCCATGCCTGTGGTTCACGGACCATATTTTGAATAATAATGACCCAGAGTTACACTGCAAAGCAAACTGTGAGATATTAGAACAATATACATTCTGTACTTTAACAACTCTAAATTACCTCCGACTATACTTTTATGAAATCAAGTTACAAACATCTTGATCATAAAAAATGGAGCACAATTTCATAAGTTAATAAAGAACAAAGCAGAATAAAGTAAGAATTTGTTGGCTGAATCACACAGCTATCATTACTTACCAATGCCTTGCAAATACACCCTATCTGGGGAAGTGGATGTGGTTTTGTGCAGGATCTTCTATTTCACACCCCAAACACTAAGTCTAAAAGAGAAATCACTAATTGAAATCAATTTTTAAGTCACACTTACCTGGTCAAGGCATTCATGGACCATTTGGATCAATTCGAGAGAGTACTGACTAGAATCAACTTCCATGGCCCGGATTCCTTGTACAATCTTCACACACAAGTTGAGTGGATTCTGTAACAAAATGATGATGGCACTGTTCTTGGTTTTATAAAGACTTTATAATATTCCAATAGGGGCTCTGAGATGTTATGACTATTATTTAAAGAAGTGGCAATAGTTCTGCAGTAGGTCTGATGTCTCTTTATAACTATGTGCATGCATCAACAACAAACTGTTAGGGATGTAACGCTGCTATCAGATGGAATGAAGCCAACTGGCCAAGGTGGAGATATCACTATGTGACCAATTGCATTATACTTAGAGTATACTATAATTTGACCCTTCAACTGAATCCCCCCCAAAAGGAAAGGAAGGTCAGCTATGCTTCTTGGCTTTAAGTACTTCCTTTGCTAATTAACTTGCCTCCTAATTTATATATCCTAATAATAGTTATACAGGTGATATTATGCTCCAACAGGCAAAACAGTAAATAAGAAGTAGGAGCTGATAATGATAATATTATTATAATAGTACCATCACCACCTTTACAGAGAGACCAGTAGGTATTAGGCAGGTATACGTATTTGATCTTTTTTAACCATTGCAAACGCCACACAAGGAGGTTATCATCATTACCAATTCAGAGATTTAACTTTCCCAAGACTACAAATAGTAAAAAAATGGAGCCATAATTCCAACCAAAGTCTATCTGACTCCAAAACTCATTTTCCTTCCACTATAATATTTAGGAGAATTAGACAACATACTAAACTTCAGAATTTAAAAAAATAAACATGTCTCATGAAAGGCCAATGAATTTGTATTCTTACATTTGCATTTTTCATATGCATTATCAGAACATCTCTATGAGAGGAATATATATACATATATATATATGTTACAGATAATAAAATAGAGGATCAAAGAGATGAAGTGATTTACCTAAGTTCTCACATCTGGTTTGTAAAGGAGGTTGGATATGAACTCACTTTTGTTACTCAAATTGTGGCCCACAGACAATTAGCATCAGCATTATCGGAAAGCTATCAGTCCTGCCCCAGACTTACTCAAACAGAGCCTCTATTTTAACAACATGCCCAGGTGAATTCCTGTGTGTAACATTTGAGTAGCACTGCTTTACACTGGACTTCACTTAAAGAAGAAAAAACACTCAAAGGAATTTGTTATCCATAAAACAATAATAATCTTTATAAAGGGTTGATGAGTAGTTTTTATAAAAAAGATCTAAACACTTTAATAAATATTATGTAATTTGCCTTAGCTTAAAATACACACACACACACACACACACTCTCACATATTTGAAGCATAAGAAATGAAATGGCTTGTCTAATCCATAGTATCCCATAGCAGATCCTAGGGCCAGTTTTAAAATTACAGTTAACAAATTCAAGCACATTAGTCTAACTACTGCACGTGATTATGATTATTCAATGAGGGATTCAAGTTGGACATAAATCTGGTCTCTTGTATTCCAATAATATACTACTAAGCCAATGCCAGGATGTTGGTTGTTATTTTTGCCTACAGCTAACTTCTGTTCAAGGAATCAGAAGTTCAGGGATAAATGAAGTTTATTACTTCAAACAAGTTGTACTATTTGTAAGGACAATGTGGGGATAACACATCCACTTACTGTAGCATCAAATGTTCTCTTCAGCGTAAGCAGTTCAAAAATGACGCAGCCTACTGCCCAGATGTCGGACTTGAAATTGTATTTTACTCCTTGGCAGAGCTCTGGAGACATGTAATATGGAGTTCCAACAAGCTGAACAACAAAGAAAACAATCAAACAATAACTTCTTTTCTGAGGTAACCATATTAATATTTTGACAACTAAATTAAATTTCCCAGGAACTAGTGATAACAATCATAAAACATCCATTAGTATATATCCCATAATGGTTTTTATGAGATGATGTCACCATGGGAAGAAATCTTATTCATATCAAATCTCTTGGGCCAATTATCAAGTAACAACCTCTGGGGTAACGGCACTGTGGTCAGTGTGGGAGCCACAACAGCTCTGTGACTCATGGATCGCAGAGGCTGCAGGTATTCAAGGCCCACTGAAGACTTCATACAGATCGAGGCATATTTAGTCAAAGTTCACCAAGGGGAAAAACAAAACAAAAAACAAAACAACTGGCAGTGGAGAGAAGGTAACTGAATAAAGGGGTTAAATGTTCTGCAATACTAACATAGCTAGTGAATTTCTTTCAAATTTTAAAAAGATTTCTTGAATTCAAGAAATTCAGAAATAAAAATGTCCTGAATGAAGGTCCTATCTTTCCCAAGATGAGAAACACTGAGTGCTCCAGGAATTCTAATAAAACTGAGAGCCATCTTTAATCAGCAAAACAAAGAAATTTTCAGATGGCTTACATGGCATTTATAAATTTTCACATCATTCCTTCTTTGCATTTAACTGGCTAACAAAAGTCAAATCTTGGTTTTATCAGATTATTCCTGATGAGAAAAATCCATGTGAGACGTGCCTGCTTCCTCAGAAGCTCAATATGGCACCACCATACAAAGACGGAGTTCTTGAGGCAGAGAATTCCAACCCTGGCTATCAGCATCCTTGGATGTCTCAATATTGCTTGTAGGCATATTTCGACATGACCAAAAAACATCATCAGAACAAACTTAAATTTTCAAGACCTTTTAAGGACAGAGCATTATGAAACCAGAAAAGTAATAGTTGGGTTTTATAATCCCTAAAAGGATGAGGTCACTTTCCTTAAGGGTCAACTGATGTCTACTCTTTTAACTAATGGTCTTTCTTAGGATCAGGTGAGAAGGGAGCCCGGCAGTTCAGACTGTGAATAATGTGCAAAATCAAACTATTCTCTGGGCATCAGCCTTTATCTGTAATATACAGCTTCTGAACCAGAAAAATACAAAGGAAACAAAAAAGAAAAATGTCTAACATCATAAGCTCAAATATTAAATAAAAGATAAAGTGAAATCTACTAGAAAAATGACAAAGCATTCTGTTGCTTTTAGAAATCCCTAGGACGTGTCAGAAAGGGCTTCGAGGTCAGAGCTGTAATGTGGACAAGGACTCTCGAAAGAATATCTGAGTATGTAAACGCCTGTTAGTAAGCCCAGGAAAAAGGCTCTTGAAGATTTGCTTTATAAGCACAGAAAGCCTACGCGAATATTGAGAAAAGGGGGCAAGATTTCGGGGGTATGATTTAGGGAATATAGTTATATCTCATGATGCTGGAAAGGAAAAGGAAAACAAATAAGACAAAGGCAACACATACTTACTGTCTCAGCCATGGAATATTCAGAATTAAGTTTCTTTGCTAGGCCATAATCTCCAAGTTTTATCAGGTTTGCCTTGGTCAGAAAAATATTTAATGTCTTTATATCTCTGGAAAAAAAAAGAGATGCTGCAGAGTAAGGCTATATAGTCCATTGTTTTATCTCATCCCCCACTGCACACAGCATTAGTACAGAATAAAAACGAGTGCGTCACCACTGCTCAGACAGTTATGGACCCAAATAGAGGTCATCACTTTCACACATACTTTAACACTGAAAAGGGACATGGGGAAGTGGAGGCAGAAAACTAACTTCACCCTCCAGGGCTTCACGGCACTGGCTTGCCTCCCATACCACTTAAGTGCAGAGGAAAAGCTGAGAGGGTCAGACAAAAAGCGGTGCCTCAGGTTATTCTAATTCCTATAAGGTACACTACCTCTTCAATTACCACTTACACACTGAACAAAGAGATAGCAAGGCAATTTTTACACTTGGTTGGTGTCAAAATTTCAAACCTGTTAAGGCAAGAGAAGCAGCTGCTTGTCCCAACAGCAGCGTAATTAGGTTGTGCAGAGCACCCAAAGAAAATCACTGGCTATTTTTCTAAAGATGAATTGACCATATGTAAAACAAATAAACTGTGCCTGGTTTATAATCTAGCTTTCTTTCCTAAAAGGTGTAAAAAAATAAGAATAATATTCTCTGTAACTTTTGAAAAGAAAGTAGTATGCAATAATAGCCATTCAATAGTTATCAAGAAATATACATTGATAATTAATAAGCCAACAAAAAAAGAAATACTGGTGCATTGACACTAATCTCTAGCAATGGTCAATGACTCCAGAAGGATATAATGAGGCGGAAATGTTCATAGTGGTTCTCTTCTATAGCTTGAAATGAAAACTGTTCTATTCATTCCACACCCAAAGATCTAGTAAAACTGTACAATTAATTATACTAATAGGATTTTTATTCAAATTAAAAGAATTCTATAATTAAAAATAATTGCCAATGAGTATTGCTCAGAGAAAATATTTATTGTGAATTCCAAGCAATCAAATACCACTTCACATAGTGGCTTCTAGGTTTTACTGATGAATTAATGAAATGAACTCTAAAAATATCTCTTAAAGAAATGACTGAGCAATACTTAGCTGTTGATCACAAACATGGTTTAACTTCAGGAAGAAAAGATAACGCCTCTCGTTATTCACTCCTTCCCTTCTACAACATATCGATGTAAAAGCCCTGACTGCTTCATCAAGGGAATGACAGGAATGACGGGAGGAGGCCCCCAAGGTGGGGCCGGACTGGTGGGGAAGAATCAATCCCACATTCTTCCACTCGTTACCTATGCAGGATCCCGGCTTTATGGATACAGCTCACTGCTGAAACAATCTGAAACAGGTACCACACCACCATCTACAGAGAAAACATAAATTATATTTGGACTGAAAACAAACAAAAATTCAATTTAAATTCTCTCTCTCTCTCAAAACAAATAAAACAAAGGAAGCTGCAACCAGAGGTTATGATTCAACATGACTTGACATCTCTTTCTTGCAGGTTGAATAAGCAAAGAAAAGTGACAGGGGTGAAAAACAAACAAACGAAAAACAGGTCACCATAAACTAGGACCAAGGTCATTATAAAATATAGTATGGTGAAGCAGACTTGTGGAAAGAAATCCAGGAAGAATGCAAAGGTATAGAAAACTGGGCATACCAGTATGCAGTAACAGAACCGGGAAAGAAAGCCCATAGAGAATCATGATGTGGAGGTAAACCGTTTAGGAAGCAGCTATAGACAGCTTCCTTGTTAGAGGTTTCCTTTCCCATGAATATCAACCAGAGTCTGGAAGGAGTCTGAACAAAAGGAAAAGAAATACTCTTCATTGTTGGAAGAGTTAATACAGAACTAGAAAGCAACACATTACAACTCTAGCTTCCTACCATAGAAATATGAATTACCTCTTCCTCAAACAACTTGTCCTTCTGACGAAGGATTTTGTCATACAGGTTCCCTCCTGCAATTAAAAAGAGATAGGTTTGAAATGCTTAATAGAGATCAAAGCTTAGCTCCAGGGTTTTAACAGGTAACACAAGGAAATGAAGGGATTCTGTTTCCTATCCAAAGGAAACCCCTTCTTCCCTCTTGGCTCTCACTGGTTACAAAACTCTTCTCACCTCTCAAGGGCTATATCAAAAATATTCTTCATGGAGACTAATGTATTTGAACAATAAAAAAATTTTTTTAAATTTAATAAAAGAAAAATAAAAACAGGAAAAAAAATAGTCTTCAAAGAGTCCTCTCCCTAATGGAAGAGTCTCAATACAAAAACAGAAGACATTGTTGAAAAGATGAGAGAGTAAAGACCATTCCTATAGTACCCCTATTAGTGAAATTACCTTAAATATCTTACAAATCAGGTGATTTTCTTTTCTAGAACTCCTTTTAAAAGAATCTGTAACGTTTTTGCAAGAATTCTCAGTGTGACTACTAGAACATTTGGGTCACACCAGCGATAAAGTGTTTTGTATATTCGGGTGTATATCAATTTCTCTTTCCACTGAAGAAGTTTCCTAAAGTTTAGCGATTTACAACTGGTGTACCGAGGCACACTGGTGTGCTGCAAGAATTTTTAAAACATGTAATACTTGACTACTTATTTAGTCAGAGGCACTGACCTCTTTTCCCTTAGACTGTCGAATTAGAAAAAATGACAACAGCTAACACAGCAACAGCTGTTTGGTGTAAATGAATTAAAATTATACAAAATTTCTTTTGTGTCAGATTGGCCAAAAATGTATTTTCTGATGTGCTGCAGAATTTTAGTAATTACCATATTTTGCTGTGTAAAATGTGCCCTTTTTTGCCCAAATTTTTAAGGGAAAGAAAGGATGTGCAATAAATCTTTTAAATTCTTTTAATTATGCTTATGTGTTAAACGTGTAATTCTAGAAAGCAATAATGATATCTGTATGCAAAATACCCTGGCATATAATAATCGGTTTTGTTTCTAAGTATAAATAAATAATTGAATTAAAACGAAAGTTTTTTCTTTTCCCTGAAAGTTTGGGCCTAAAACGTGAGGACACATTAAACATGGCAAAATACAGCAGCTGGTGTGCACCACGAGATGAGAATGGCTGAAAACCACTGCCCGAGGCTGTTTCCAATCATCCCTTTACTAATTCATCCTGCAGAGTAAGTTTGAATTTGTTTCTCCCTTTCCTTTTTCAAGTAATATCGGCTACAAATGATCATAGGCCATTTTATTTCCCACCTGCAACTATAACTGACACTTCAGCCCCAGCTAGCTTTCACAACTCCCCCCCCCCTGTCATGTACTGACTTGAAGTTTCAATAAATGTACTATTTGTTCTACATTCTCCTGACCACAAAGGAAGTTAACTACATGAGGCTTCTGCTACTTCAGAAATCTCTAATCTTCTACATTCAGGGCTGATCAGCACCAGGAACAATCATGACACACAGGAGTCTAAACAAGAAAGTTAGAATCTAGCAGCTTTCTTTTACAGATTTAAGTGAAGAATGTGCTGGGACCATTTTAGCATGCAGCTCAAGAAAGGAATTTGGAGGTTCCCTTATGTAATAAGAAGGATAGTAGCTAGTACAGCATGTATCAAACATCTGCTATATACCAAGTACAATGCTAGGGGTTTCACAGTCATTTAATACAATAACCTTAAGAGGTAAGTTACAAAAAAAACTCATATTTAAATAAGGAAGCTGAGTCACAGTAAAGTTAAGTTTCTTGTGCAGGGTTACAGAGCTAAAAAGTCATGTAGCTTGGAATGTGGGTTCAGAGTCAATTTTCTTAACAACTAGACCATATTGCTATCCTACAAGTAAAATGGTCCAAAGATATCAGAGACCAGATAAATAAGACCATTTTCTAAATTCAGTTAGATCTTTGGACCACTTTTTAATAGAACAGCTTTTGGTGAAGTCAATTTAAATCATTATCACCTATAAGATTTCATTAAATATTTTATCAAGCCACGCTATGTGTTCTGTAATGCCTAACTCATGTCATTCCATGAGGAAAACCTTGAGAAATGAATGTAAAATCCAACTGAACAAGCAATTTGAAGACAGAACTATAATCACAAGGCAGTATTTGAGTATGCGGGGGAAAATCCCTCCCTTTTAATGTATTTTGTACATTACTTCAAAATTCTCTAGGGCCTGAACTCATCTTCGAAACTCAAGAAATTAACTTAAAGTTTTTATCACTGTAAGTCTTTTTCCTTCCCCCTCCCCTTCAAGGTAAGCATGAGTACAAGGCTTTCTTTCTCGAGGAAGCCCCGCAGAATTCTACCTCACCATTACAATACTCCAGCTCAATAAGCAGGGTGGTGTCGTCCATGAAGTGGTTGTAGTAGGCAATAATGTTGTCATGCTGCAGCAGTGCCAGAATAACAATCTCATTCAAGGCATCCCGACGTTCCTTCTCCGACAGTCGGGTCAAATCAACTTCCTTCCACACGACCAATGAGTCATCCTACAACACAGTAACAGAGGTATAGTGCTTTCCTCTTGCTTGGCAGCGAATGAATCCACACATGGATCTGTAAACCTAGAAAGAAAACTTCCTAGATGGCGAGAGACTGACTTTATTTTTTCCTTTAAACAAAACATGAACAGACCTCAAAGGTTTGGCATACAATTGCGCATAATTTACTGCAGGACATTAAGATGCTGTTACATTGCTCCCACACTTAATTTGCATAAGATCAATTCTAGGTAAAAATATGATATGGAAGTAGAGTTCAAAAATTCGGTTGAGGGACATTGTGACAGACTGTTAGTCATGATGAGAACTGTAGTAGGGCTAGAATATTGGAGAAATTGAGAACTGGAGAGTAGTTACCTACAGGTGACCACAGTTTCTTGCAAAACAGAAATCTTAAACTTGCTTTTAATTTTATAAACTTAGATTTCTCTAGTGATTTTTGTTTACCCTTTCTGAATAAGAAAAAGTCATATCTAAGGGCTTTGAGTTCACTGAACTTGTGCTGCCCATTCTGCAACCCTTTCTCCTATCATTTTTATGTATCATATTTTCCTCTGTTCATGAAAACTTAACTGCAGCTCCCAATATCTACTCTCTTTTATAATGTCTCTAATTCTTCCCTGACACTGCTTCCCAGCCCGGGGACACCCCCATCTAAATAACCCTCCCTTCCTTTAGAATGGCTCCGCTAGGCCTTAAAACTTTTTTGGGAAGGTCCTGATGAACTTTTTGCTGTACATTTATTCAATGCAACCATTCTTCTAATTTTCAGGTCATGCACTGAAATAAAATTTTCTTTTATATACACATACAACTTAAATGCTATTTGTTTATTAATTTGTCTTCCCATTGAAATATACACTTCTTGAGGGAAAGGGCTGCTTCTAATTAAACTTCGTAAATTCACAGCTCTAATAAATACTTGGTGACATGGATAATGTTACACATTTTTTGAGAAGTTATGATCAAACTTAACTTAAAACAACCTCAGTAATGAAGTTGAACGTGATAATAATGGAAAAGCATGAGCAAGGAGGTGTGAAACTTTGTTCTAGTCAAAGATTTACTTCTAATTTAAGTGAACAAGTCACCTAAATGTACTGCTTTAGTATCTTTACCTATAAAATAGGAACACTAATGCTCCTCTTTCTCGTATTGTGAGTACACATAAGAAAACAGAATACTAACAATAACTCTAACATCCTTCATTAATGTGGCATTAGGATAAGAAAAGAAGACTTAGACCCTGGCTCAGTTGGTTCCAGTGTCCCCCAGATACACAAGGTTGTGGGTTTGATTCCCCAGTCAGGGCACATACAAGAATCGACCAATGAATGCATAAATAAGTGGAAAAACAAATCAATGTCTCTCTCTCTCTCTCTCTCTAAAATCAATTTTAAAAAAATTTAAATTATAAAAATTGAACAAAGGTATTCTCTCACAACCACCTCTCTCCTCCATCTTTCAGCCTTAAAACTATGTTAGCTTGGGACACACAATTCCAGATGGATCACTGATAGACAAAATCACCTTCAGTAGCTCCAACAAGTTCTCATTCAAAACTTAACTACTCTAAAGCTTAAGTTTTAAGGCTTTAGTGATCAAAATCAGTTTATGTTTAGTTTTTGGAAGTAGAGTCATCACTACAGAATTTTAGATTAATATACTTTGTGAACTTAGGGATGAGTGATCCATGAATCTCTTCAAAGAATATGTATATATGCAAATATAGATGAGGCGATTATGTTTACATTAGATTTGCAAAGGACTCCTTGTGCCCTTCAAGTTAAGAATTAATGGCTTAGGCCTTGGTCAGTGTGCCTCAGTTGGCTGGAGCATCCATGCCTAAACCGAAAGGTTGCAGATTGTTTCCCAGTTGCGGGTACATGCCTAGGTTGAGGGTTCAGTCCCCGGTCACGGTGAGTGTGGAAGGTGGCCCATGGGTATCCATGTTTCCCTTCCTCTCTTTCTCCCTCCTTTCCCCTTTCTCTAAAATCAATAAGCATGTCCTCGGATTAAAATTTTTTAAAAAATTAATGGCTTAAAATATACCAAAAATGCATTCCCCAGGCATAAACGCTGCTAGATAAACACTGATGAAGAAACCAACACACATAACGATCTCTCCATTATCTTCAAGAAAAATCTCCAATTGAGTGTTCTCATTTAAACTTAAAGGTAAAAGCAAAAAAAAAATCGGAGCTGCCACTGACCCGGGAATTTTGAAGCTAATGCCGATCCTCCCCACCCCTTGACCTTGGAGAGCTATAGAGCACGAGGGGGAAGTAAGTGTTGACAACACCTCACATTCGTATACTACTTTAATTTACACTTTGCAAAGCACTTTTGCTTTATTTTCAAAATAACCATTAAAATCAAGATGGCCCAAAAGGTAGTGATTACTAACCCCATTTTGTAGATGGGGAAACTAAGCCTAAGAGAAGGTTCAATGGCTTGCACTGTTCCCCGGGTTAAGAAAAAACATAAACAAAAAACGACCAGTTAGTAAAACCATTTAGCTAACGAAATCCTAGTGCAGGTGACTGTGAAGAGTGGTGGAGAGGTTCCTGAGACATACACCTCGGGGGCGCCCAAGCGCAAAGTGAGGACCCTGCGCAAGACGCGGGGAAAGCGGCACGGCGAAGGAGGGGCGGAGGCTGCGGAGCCAGGGGCCACTACCTCGGTGCGGCGGTACAGCGTGGCCTCCCCGAAGGCGCCGCGGCCCAGGACGCGGATGGGGATGTAGTGCAGCTCCTCCTGCTCCGGCGCGCCGCCACCGGATCGCGGCCCGGGACTGGCGCTGGGCCCCGGGCCCGAGTCCCCGCCACCCCCGGACTCGCTCCCAAAGTCCGAGTTGATGGAATCGCAGTGTCGCTCGTACTCGCCCAGCACCGACATGGCGGCGGCCGCCGGGCCGGCTTGCGTGTCACCAGTGGCGCTTGCCGCGCTGGGTACCCCCCGCTTCACAAGCCAGCCCGCGTTTCCGTCAGCCCAGCAACCGCGGGAGGTTCCTTGGTCGCCCCTTCCCCCTGAACCGGAAGCAGTTGCGGGTGCTTCCGGCCCGGTGGGGGTTCCTCCGCTTTAGCTGGCCCACTGCTTCTAGTCCGCAGGCCACGACCGGCCTCTCTCCGGTTTGGCGGGTAAAGTAAGGCCTCGCGGGGGTGTGTGGGCGCGTGGTAGGGACTACGTGGAACCGAAGGGCTCCGGCAGCAGCAAGGGAATCCCTGATCCTTGGCTAGGTCCCAATACAGCTTCGAAGTCCGGAGTTTGTCCAGTCTCATCTTGGCGCCAGGCTCATCTCAGGGGCAGTAAATGGGGAAGCAGTCCCTTCCAACGTTGCACAGCGCTTTGTTTAGATACTGTAGTAAGCGGAAATATTTGTTCCCTGTCTTCTGAAGATTTAATGGGCCCGGTTCTCCCATAACCACCTAAGTCCCTACTGCTTATACCCAACTCCAAAAAAATCTTAAGCCAATTCTGACACTCCCCTTTTTTCTTATTTGGCGTTCTTGTGTCTTTCCAAATCTTTGACCCCATGCAACATTCTTCGAGAGCTAGGTGCCACTGTATTTGGGGGGTGGGGAACCTACAATAACATTCTCCCTGGCTTTAAGTGAATAAGAGAATTGCAATACCATGGGAAAACATGTTCCATCAGTTATATGACCTTGGGCAACTTCACATCTCCAAACTTGCTTTTTTATTTTTTTTAAAGATTTTACTTATTTACTTTTAGAGAGGGAAAGGGAAAGAGAAAGAGAGGGAGAGAAACATCAATTTGTGGTTGCCTCTTGCACGTCCCCAGCTGGGGACCTGGCCTGCAACCCAGGCACGTGGGTTCTTTTCTTTTCAGAAGAATACAATTTGTCTCTTAACTGGTCTCCCTGCCTCCAGTCTTTGTCTTCCACTGTGTCATCAGAGTTCTTTTTAAAATATAACTTTGATCTCATGTAAGGTGAACACATTGTTGCATGAGCTGGGCACTTGAGCAAAGGAAGACTATTATGCTGAGGGCAGAAAGGTGTAAATTGGGACTTAGCCAGCAAATAGGGACATAACAGTCACACTAATCATATACTCCCTGCTCAAAAAATATCCAATAATTACCCATTGCCCACAGGAAAAACTAAACTTTATAAAACTATATTTGAGGCCTTGTCTCTTTTACCCCACGTGCACCCTGGCCTCCAGCCACATGACCCTTTCTTAGCCCCAACACATACTGCTCTACGAAAGAGGTCTGGAGCCAGATGGCTGGGTGTGACTCCTGTTAGGGTGGTCGGTGACGCAGGCGGGGAAAGAATTCAAGAGAAGTGCAAAAAGCAAAAGTTTTGTTTCTACTTTCCCAAGAGAGGGAAAGGGCTACATTTGGGGAAACACACTGGCCCTGAGGGGTCAGGGCTTTGGCTTTCGTCAGGTAATGGGGTGGTTGTAGAGCAGGATGTTTCAACTAGGCTGCAACTTGTTTCGATGATATCTTTGGGTGCAGGGTCCCTTGTGGTCTGGTATGTCCTGTTTCGTACCTCCACACCTTCAGGACACTTCCAGTAACTTTATAGTCATAAAACAATTAGGGTCAGTCATGCTTTATGGGATCCAGCTAACTCAGGCAAAGAGGGCCTGAAAAAGGGGCTTTTGTCCTATTAACTCCCAGCTCCCCTTACTAGCTATGTAACACGGAGCAGGTTACAGGTAACCTCTCTGTATCTCAGTTCCTTCTGTGGAATGGGAATAATAGGATTAAGTGGGATGACACATGAAAACACTTAAGTCGTGTTAGGAACACACCACTCTGCAAATGTTGTTAACTCTCTAATCTGGATCATATTCCCCATATTACAGATTAGAAAACAAGCTTGGAGGCCCAGGCTGGTGTGGCTCAGTGGATTGAGTGCTGACATGAGAACAAAAGGCTCTCTGGTTTGATTCCCGGTCAGGGCTCATGACCGGGAATCAAACCAGAAGAGGCACTAAGAGTGCTATCAGTGTGAGTAGAGAGAAGGTCCAGACTGAAGAAATCCACCCAATGAAAATTTAAACTTTGTGATCATTTGGGACATGGTTAGTCAGGTAAATGTGAGAATCCAGGGGACACTTCCAGCTTTTTAACTAGGTGGATAGTGATAGCAAATTAGAGGAAGAGAATTGGTAGAGTGGGGTGAGAGGTATGAGGGCTAATGCCTTCACGTTCGTAGGACCTCCTTACAGTTCATCAGCATTCCTTTTTAAGTACCCTACACTGCATAACATCAGGTGTGAATAGTAGAGTAGAAGGTCTGTCTCCTTTGACCTAGATCCAGTATTTCTGTTCCATTAGTGTACCAGCCTTCATAATTGTGGTCTGCCTACACAGTGCTTGTACAATACTTAACTAAGCCTTTTTCACACCCAATCCAACCTAAAATAACACAACCCTTCCACCAGATCACATCACTCCTTATTTCCTTCACAATGGTTATCTATAAAATATTGATGTCTTGTTTATTTTATTGGCTGTCTCCATTCATTAGAATATAAGCTTCATGAGAGGATTTTGTGCTCTTGTTCACAGTTATGTATCATCACTGTCTTGAAAAGTGCTTGATTTTATGGACTCAGAAATGACTTGTTGATTATCATGTCGCTATTATCTTGTATGTGTACAACTTTTTAAACCTAAAATGCAGACTGATAACCCATTAAATTTTATTTTGTTGGTTTCATTCCAGAGTTCTATATTGTATAGATAGATACTTTTGAATTTTCAGTATATTCATTTGACAAACACTGGGTACCAACTTGTGCCAAAGGCTGGGTTAACAAGAGGAAAACAAAGTAAACATGGTTTCTACTCTCATGGAGCTCATGGCCCATGTAACAGACAGATAATGAAGCAATTATAAGGATAACTGTATGCTATAGTGCTACTATAAAGAAAGAATAGACTTCTAGAAAGACATTTAGGAAGGGCATCTTTCCAAGACAAACTTGCAGGGTTAGTGAAGACTTCCTGGTGGAATATACAATGTTAAATCAGTAATGGCTAAACGGAGTTCTGGATAGAAGCCATTCCATTAGCTCCTCCTAATAATTAGAAGGCACTTTGAGGATAGGTATTGCTTCTCATTTATTGGGTCTACTCCAGAGTTTAACTCAACATATTAAACAGAATGGATATCCAACAAATGTTTTCTTGAGTTAAAAGATAGAAAAAAACAATTACTTAAAATTAGAAGTGTTGGCTTTCATTCAGAGAAATTGAATAGGTTTTGGTCAACGCTTAAGGATTCTTCCTGGCACCTTTGCAATGAGGAACTAGTTTCTATAACTTGGTTAGCCTGATGATGGTGAATTGTTCTATTCATAATGCATTGATAAAAGCTTAACAGACAAATGTTTTTGTCCGTCTTAGAGAATATAGAACAGAAACACTCATACTCAGTTCTTTATAATGGATATAAATAAAACTAAGTATCTGACCTTTGAATATTCATAAGTCCAGAAATATTCAACATTCCAAAGCTGTAACTGATTTTAAAATGCCTTTGGTCAAAAAACAGCTATTTCCATGTTATATTTTAACAAGTGAATAGTCAGGATGTTATGTAGCAAAAGTTACCACTTGTGAATGGCAGATCCCCAGAGGCTATAGAGTTACTGTAAAGATTAAAGGATCTACCGAAGTACCAAGCAAAATCTTTATCTTCATGGTCTAATATGGCAGCCACTAGCTACATGCAGCTGCTGAACAAATAAATTATGGCTAGTCTGAAAGATATGCTGTAGCTGCAAAATGCATACTGGAATTCAAAAACTTTATGTGAAAAAAATAATATATCATTTTTATATTGACTACATGTTAAAATACTATTTTGGATATATTAAGCTAAATGTATTAATTTTACTTTTTTAATTGGGTACCACAAATTTAAAATGCATGGGGCTCATGTCCTGAGGGACACCACTGGAGTAGACTAATTTGGGAAATGTACTACCATTTAACAAGTATATGATGCTGTAGAAAAGTTTTGCTGCATTTATCAGTATTCTCTAAAAGTTAAAACTTCAGTGAGAAATAGGACTTTTCTGATGTTAAAATATTTATACTCAAATATTGGGAACCACTACTTTGTGTAGATTCACTAACAAATTACCTGTTTTTCCGGGGGCTGGAAGTAGAGGGCAAAGCACTTCAAGTGCTCTTGGAAAGAAGCTTTATGAAAAATGTTCAACTGCAAATGAAAGGAAAGGAGAGAATGGCCTTTACTTGGTGGGGTGGGGTTTTGTATGGATATGATGCACCAAAAAAGCAAGTCCTGAGGGGTTCTGCATTGGGAGGGGTGTTTTAAGAAAGGAGAGCAAGGGAGAAGACCATCTGCGGGAATAATTCCAATAGCAATTTCCAAAGGAGAGAAGCTACAGAAGAATGCCTGGCCTGCAGAGCCCTAATTTGGTCTTGCTGAAGATGCATAATTATTTTTATATACATTTATAATTTACATATAAAATGTAATAAACTTGTTAGCTCACATAAACTTTATCCACCTGGAGTAAATTATGGACAACTGTATTTTTTCTTTACTTCATCACGTACAATTTGCCATACATAAAAACTGAAGAATATGAAGGAACTACTGCCAATCCACAAAGGTACTCAAGAGTAACCAAAACACACCTAAGACCGTTTCTGCTAGCCTTTATTTGAGAAAAATTTACACAAAAATCCCCATCCAACACAAGTGAATCTGTATAAATGTCACATGCCCCTTTCCATTAAACAAGCAGAAAAATGGCTTTTGACAGGGGGTTACGACAATGGTATAACAAAGCTTAAGTTGCATCATTCTCATCCATACTATATAGACTGTGTTGAATAGGCTCAAAAACAGGAAACCAGGTAACGCCCTCATTTTTAAAGCTGATTTGCTCTTGCATAAGCCTTTTATCAAAGGCAAATAAATTTACTCTTTAGATAACATCAAGTTGTAATATCAATGAACTTTAACCCAAAAGCACAAATATCTGGTAGTTTTGGCATGAATAAAAAGAAAGGATGTGAAAGAATTTTCATATGTGACTTTCATAAAGTCACATTGGGAACAAAATCATCAGCAAAATAAAATATTCTCATGTTTTCTTTGTTGACATTTTGTCAGAACAGAGTATTACAACGAAGCCGCTTTCATTGCTTCTAAAAGGGGAAAAGGCACCAGTCAGAAATGTGAGACTAACGTATCAGGATAATGGTACAGGCTAATTTAACACCTTTAAATGTCTAAGGACTGATCTTAACCAAAGGTTTGGTCATTCTCCTCCCTACTTGGATGCATCCTCTGTCATTTAGTCTATGTAATAACACAGATCTCAACATCTGCTGCCTTTATGGCAGATTCAGCTGCCAGGTTCTCAGTAGTACCTACCAATTCTTAACAGCAGATGGCAATGCTGTCCAGGTTTAATAAAGAACCACTTTTATGCCACACCAGAGAAGTTCACACAGGGAGTCAAAAAGAAGGAAAAAAAGGCCTTGGGGTTCACAGTAGCTGGAATATTAACCAAACAGCCTGACATTTTGATGACCTAACTCACTCCCTCTCCCGCCTTTGTACCTCATCCAGGTCATCACAGTGGTGTTCTCTTGTTAATGCCAATATGCCGCTTAACTGCAAGCTGCATGGCTCCATGTCCTGTAATTCTTGCCATTGCCATTACACAAGCCACGTGGCAGTCAGGAGGGTTAAAAAAGAGACTGCAAAAGGACAAACTCCTTCCCTGGGAGAAGTGGGGAAAATGTCAAGTGATAGTATCTTTCATAACTGTTTATAAACATGGTCATTTGTATCCATTTGTATTCTCTTATTTTTATTAGTATTGGCCTTTAGACACCTCATATCCTTATAGTGATTCTTGCGCCTTTGCTTTCATAACATGTATTCTCAAGTATTTACTCTAGTCATGCTGATCCTCCCAGTTGTTTGTGTTTTTTTATACTTCATGTCTCAGGGGGGACACGTAAGGACAGAAATTAAGTCAGTAACTGGCCATGTAAGAAGACCTGGTAAATTTCACTGATTTTTTTCCTTGGTAGATGTTATGTTAAAAATTTAAGCAACCACATATCTGATAAAGGACTTGTATCTAGGATATATAAGGGAACTCTCAAAATTATAAAGAATCTAATTAGAAAATGGGCAAAGGACATGAACAGATATTTCACAGATGGCAAATAAACTAATGAAAAGATGTTCAACATCATTAGCCATTAGGAAAATGAAAATAAAAATCGTAACGAAGTCTCATTACATACATCTATCTGAATGACTAAAATAAAAAATAATAACAGCAAATACCAAAGAGGATCCAGAGCACCTGATTGGCCATATGTTGCTGGTGAGAACATAAATAAAATGGCACACTCACTCCGGAAAGAGTAGGGCGGTTTCTTAAAATAATAAACACGTGCTTACCATACAGTCCAGCAATTGTCCTCTTTAGCATTTATCCCAGAGAAATGAAAATTTATGTTCACATAAAAACCTGTACATGAATATTCACAGAAGCTTTATTACTAACAGTCAAAACCTGAAAATAACCCCTATGTCCTTCAACGGGTGAATGATAAAACAAACTGTGGTACAGCCACAGTGTGATATATTGCCAAGCAATAAAAAAGAACAAACTATTGATACATGCAACAAGTTGGGTGGACTTCGAGGGAATTATGGTGAGTGAAAAAAGTTAATCTCAAAAGATTACATACTATATGATTCCATTATTTATATGACATTCTTGCAATGACAAAATTAAGAGAGATGGAGAACAGATTAGTGGTTGCCAGAGGCTGGGCCTTGGGGATAAGGGAGGGAGGTGGCTGCGGCTATAAAAGGGCAGCACGCGGGCCTGTGTGATGGAACTGTTGTGCATTTTGCAGTGGTGACCACATCAATCTACACATGTAATAAAACTGCAGAGAACTAAATACACATAAATACACAAAAAAAAATTCAAGCAGTTGTGCACAACCATTTTAATTCTCCAAAATGAAATTTTCTTTAAGAGCTCCCTAGAGTTGAAAGCTCATTTCTATGAGATGTCACATCCATTACACTTTTAAAAGACATAAAATTATGAAAGGATACCACCAGAGGCTACCTAAACATTTCAGCTAAGGGTTAAGATATGGGTGTTTTCCCAAAGAAATCCAAAAAAGGACAATTAGAATGAAACAAGTTCCACATGGTCATTCAAATCTTGGTAAAGGAACTAGAGTGGAAGCCCAAGATAGTGAGCAAGTGGGAGAAGAAAATAAAACATGGTTCAACCAGGTTGCATGAGGAAACCCAGTACAAATGCTGGCTTTGGCATTATCTAGGTAACCCCTATTTTTTGTCACAGGTGACTAGTAATAGTCCTATTGTTGCGACACCAGTCTAAATCCTATCGAGTTAAAAAGAAGTCCCTCCATGACTTGTTGGGTGTAGGTGGTAACCCATGTCCTCCCACACCAAGAGATCAGTTCCAGCAAGAAAGTTCCATGTGCCTTGATGGTGCTGTTGCTAGGATGCCTCAGGCCAGGCACGTCCCAGTGATGTCCTGCTGGCTGAGATACAAGGTGGGAGGAGAGCAGGCCTTATTACTCAATCAACTTCTTGGCCTTGAAGAAGCGACGAAGGTAGAAGACCTGCCAAGTGGCTAGTCCAATGAGGCAGAACATTGAAAAGATGCTGAAGTACAGAACCCGAGTGTTTGTTGACTCTAAAAAAACAAAAGCGTAAATGTAATGAAGTGAGGATCAGCAGGCTAAACAACGGCCAGGAAGGAAGGGCAATTAATTTAACTTCACTCGGTCCCTAGGCCTAACAGTAGAATTTCTGATAGCTTTTTCTTAAATTTTCATTATTCTATATATAAATGTTAAAAACTACAAAGATTAGTATCAATTTGATACATAAGCTGAGCACATGACCAATTGTATATCACAAAGAAATTTCTATTCTCTTAAAAAATCTAAGAAAGTTTGTTTACCTGTAGCAGCAACAAATAAGCAATTATCTTTGAAGACACCCTTCCCCCATCCCCACCACCCTGGGCAAAACCGAGAAAGGGAACACCAGAATTTAAAGTTTGGGATCTGATCCCTTTATGGTTCACTTATTGAGAAACAAGAGTTGCCTTCCCCCTCACCATTAGTGTCGCGCATCTCCTCCTCCCGCTTCTTCATGTAGGCAAAATCATTAACGATAGATTCGGAAAGGTCTTCTAGGCGTCGGAGCTCCACCTCTAAAGGTTTGAGCTTCTCAACTTTTGCAATCTGGAAAAGAAAGGAATTATGAACCCACTCCCGGAAAAAATCGCTCTGGTCAAGAACACAAGGAAACTAGTCTTATAAAAAGTTTTACCAAACTTAAAATCTCTTCTGTCATCATTCTAATATTTTAAATTTAGGCAGTGCTGCTTCCCTTCTCTACAATTGTTTGTATGTTTCCATCTCGGACATTTTTACATTTTAATTTTGATTAAAACCTCCTTAGAAGTACTATAATGTGGTAAGCCATGATTTTCCCAAGATTTCTGACTTTAATAAAGAACTTCATCCTTCCACTCATGTCTGAGAAATAAACAATGTTATTAGGATAGTAAATGTGAGGGTCAAAATAGTAGTCAAATGTGGTCTTAGAAAAAAACCCACCAATTTCTCAATAGGAATGCAGAGGAATGAGACAGTAGGTATAACTAAAGCATTAAGGTAATTAACTCAGACCACAAAATTCAAGAATTCTGATTTGTTAATTTAAATGCCACAACAACCGTAGGCTGAGGTGGCTCAGTGGACTGAGTGCTGGCCTGCGAACCAAAAAGTCGCTGGTTTGATTCCCAGTCAGGGCACATGCCTGGGTTGTGGGCTAGGTCCCCAGCTAGGGGCGGGCAAGAGGCAACCTATCAACGTATCTCTGGCACACTGATGTTTCTCTCCCTCTCCTTCTCCCCTCTTTAAAAATAAATAAATAAAATCTTTGGAAAAAAGAAAAAAAAATGCCACAACAGCCTTAGGTCTATAGCTCCAGATTGCAGATGAATCCTAAGTCTGCTTAAAAAAAAAACCCACTGCATTTTGGTTTTAAGTTGACAGTGCTAATTAGCAAAAGAAACCTCCAGAGACTGCCTGGTATGCTAAGGAGGATGTGAGAAAGAAATGAACTGTCTTCCCTTCTCAACCTAGACATCTGTGGAACCCCCAATATGTGACAAGAGCCAAGGATTTCATTAATCTAATTGTTTTTCTTATCAGTCTTATAGATTATCATTTGCTTTAAAATGAGGATATACCACCAGAGCTTTCCAGATCCTAAACCTCATATACCAGCTGCTCTTAAATTTTTGTATATAGAGAATTCTTCAAAAATTCTTCTTCTACAACTGCTTCTTTACTCCTTATTCACCATATGTTATCTATAGGGTCTGGCACAAATAACTCCACCTTTTTTAATTACAAAATCTTTTATTACAAAATTATAAGCATATAATTCTGTAATATAACAATATTGCACTCAAGCACATATGACATTTTAGGTGAAACGTTCAAATTTGCTGTTCATCTTGTGTGAGACATTCACTTACCCTACACCAACCACACTCAACCAGGCCTTACTTTTGCCAGACCCTGTATACGACTCTCTACTTTTCCTTCTGTTTTGTCCAATTCACCTTCCTGTCCAATTCCTTTTCTCTGTAAAATGTTAACAGCAGTTAACATGGAAAGAATGGGAAAAGTTTAAGGGTGTTCTAATGCTCCCTTTGTTTATCTGTAATCTTCACTGAACTTGTGAAGAACAAGACAATACCTATTTAAAATAAAAGTAGAAAGTGCTCTTAAGTTTAGGATATAAAAATTGAGTTAATATTTAAGGTATTTAAAATATAGTGATCCACTTAAGTTTTCTTTTACTGGCTGTACATTTTCTTCTATTTGTAAAATGCTTTGCTAGAGTTAATGGTGTGACTGACAGCTGCAGAATAGACTTAGCCTAACTGGGTATAATATTTACCGATGGTTCTCCTCTATGAAACCCCAAATGCCAGGTTTTGCCATTAACCTAGAATACGTGTCTGTTGATTGATTTCATACAGAAACACAGAGCAAGGAAATATCCCAGGAATTAGATACCAGTACAAGAGATATGTAATAAGCTGAACATTAATCTATTTTAACGTTTTCCCTCCTGGTCTACACTTCCCTCTCCAAAGCTTCCTGAATGAGATAGTATAAAAGCAGTAGCATGATACTTTAGAGGTAAGTGATTTAAGGTTCCCTAAACAGAAACTTGCAAAAGGAACTGGAAGTGAAACTATGGCTGTACCTCTGCTAGTGAAAATAATACTTGTAAAAATTACTCTGAAGACTCCTTCTAACCCCCTCCCCTACTCTCTCTCTCTTTTTTTTTTTTTAAATTGTTGAATGGCAATAGCCCAAAGGCCTAAAATCTGAAAATGGATGATGGAGTTAAGATAAATTTGGTACAAAATTCACCCGTTTCAAATATTAAATTCAGGGATTTTAGTAACTCTCCTGAGTGGTGCAGCCATAACCATAACTTAGTTTTAGAACATTTTCATCCCCTGCAATATGATCCTTTGTTTATTATATGGTAATTCCTGTTCCCAGCTGTAAGTGACACCAATCTTTGTCTCTATAAGTTTGTCTTTTCTGGACATGATATGAACGGAATCATACAAAATGTGGTCTCTTGCCTCTGACTTTTTTCACTTGGCATGTTTTGTGGTTCATCCATCATTAACTTGTGTTAGTTCTTTTTTATTGCTGCATAGTATTCCATTGAGATATGCCAAAATTTGTCAGCAAGTCTTTTAAACTTGGATTTCAACCTCTCGTGGTCTAAACTCTCAGAACATAGGACTCTAGGAGAAGGTGCTGTGCACATTAAAGGAACTGTTTATCAGAACCAGCTTTGTCATCAGAAGCTCCACATAAGGAGCCTGAACTGCTGCAGAAATTTTTATGATAATTTTGCAACTTCTTTTTTACAAGGAACTTTTTTGCTATCTACATGTCAGGACATTTGAAGCATTTGGTAATTAATTTATTCTAAAGTATGAGCATGTGTTTGAGTGCACAAGAAAGTGAACCATCAATAATACTGTTGGAGATTTTTTCCTCCGCAACTGGATGGGGAGTCTGAACTTTCTAAATACGGTATTGTCTCCATCACAAAGCGGAACCTCTGTTAAAGATCATGCTGCCTTTTTTGGACAGAATTTGGGGGAAGGAGGACCGCAGCAGAGGAGGGCCAGAGCAGAAATGGAGTGCAGCTTGTGAAACAAGAAGCCCCCAGAGGGTCCGTGCATGGCCCACCTCCTGTTGGTGCGGCTGGTGAAGCGCTGATGGTGTCCAGAGGCAGCTTCGCACTTCTGGCAGGCCAGGGTCTTGACTTTGGACCTTTATCCCTACACTTCATAAGTGTTTAAAAGTGTTTTTGTTCCCCTTTTCCCCTAAATAAACATTACATGGTAATTACTACATCTTTGGAAGGGGCAGGGCTTTAAAATTGAAAAAACTAATTTTCATAAAAATAGCAAAAACAGAAAAAAACTTTAAAAATTGCTATACGAACCAAATGGCAGCTGTTGAAAATATCAATAAAAATTAGAATAAAATGTAAAAAAAAAAAAGATAAATTTGGTACAGAGGTTGTTTTTGTAATTTAGAGCCTAAAAAAATTCTGTTCTCAATGCTGTTCCTTTCTGGTGTTTTTCTTTTTTTTAGTTGTATAAGCAACACATAAATATGTTCCCCTGCTACCGAATTTAAACTATTCAGAAGCAAAGGGAACAAAAACAGAAAGCCCACCTTCATTGCTCCTCAATTCTTATATCCACACACTCCTTCTCAGAGGTAACCATGGTTATGAACTTGATGTATATCTTTCTAGATCTTGTTAGAAGATACATACTGTTTATGCTTTTGTATGAATGTAAATGTACAAAAAAATATTAAACACTATTTGTAAATGGGATCATAATGTATATACTGTTCTATGGCTTGCTGGTTTTTCTTTCTTCATTTAATAAGATCTTTCCAAAAATTTAAGTGCTTGAAGATTCACCTCCTTAACTGCTGCACAGTAATGCATACTGCATACAGGCCATTGTCTACTAAATCATCCAATTCCCCAACCTCTATTCTAGTGTAGGCCCTACTGAAGACTACTGATAACCAAACAGCCCAATTCTTATCATCCAAGTTGATTTTATTACCTCAATGAAACCCCTACTCAATCCTGTCCTTAATTAAGAAAATTATTTTCAAACTTCTATGAGTGGGATGAAGGTCTCTTTTCCTAAAAAAAAATTCTCTGCCTAATAACTATTTTTATTCTTGATATTAATTTAAGATCTAGGAAACTTAAAGAATCACCAGGAAACTAAAACAATATTTAAAACCAACCAGCTATTTCACTATTTAACACATGACTACTTAATGGTAAAAAACATCAAGAATGAATATATTTCTATGCTTAATCTAAACCTAGAAATAAAAACAAATATAAAAAGGGTTTTGGGTGGTTTTTTTTTTTCTTTTTTTTTACATTTAAGATCCTAACAATCCTTTTTTGTGTGCTTACTATCTGCAAGGCACCAAGATAAATTGTGATCTCTGCTCCTAAGAAGCTCAGGTCTGGTGGAAGGGCTCACATAAAAAGCTATAATAGTAATATAAAGCATTACATATTAACTTCTACAACAAAGGCACACATTAAAAGTGAAATGAAAAGAAAGCATGAGACAATGACAGCTGAGAAGATAAAGAAAAGCTTAACAGGAAGTGGGAAGTTGGGTCTCACAAATTGGGTAGGATTTTGAAAGAGATGAGAAAGACACATTTAAGGCTAAGGGGAATCTGCAAATCAAAACATGGAGGGAGGAAAGTGCAGGCTGTGTTTAGGAGACTATGAGTAGCTAATTGTAAGTAGTCTGATGTGCATGTATGTGTATGGGCATGCATGCACTTATGTGTCAACACATACATGTGCTTGGGGGAGAGTGGCAGGTAATAGCTAATTTTGAGGTAAGTCTCAAAAGTTAGGTGGGAGCTAAACTGAGCAAGAGGATGAAAAAGATAGTATAATGAATTAGACCAATTAGTATATACCCAGAATGTGATTGTATGTACTTTAAGAACTTGTAATCTCACTTAATCCTCATACTCTATATAAGGTGAATATTATTATCGTAAATTTTTCAGATGAAAAAAATTCAGGCTCAGAGTGTTATATAGCTTTCCCAAGATCTCAGAGTTTTGTGGAGCTGGGACTGGAATCCAAGTCTGAGTTTATATTTTATTCTTCAGGTACTAAAAATTTGATGAAGAAAACCAGATGACCGCATTCAGTGTTTTCTGGATAAAAGGTAAAGTGAATGAGCTATATTAGGCCACAAGAATCTGGGTAAGTTGTTCAATTTATGAGTCAAATTTCCTAGGTTTCATGCTGTTATTCTAATGTTTACAAAGAGGATAAAATTTTAAAACAAATAATCATAAGTATACTCAGGAAACCCTCTTTGCTTTCCCAGGACTAAGCATTCAATGAGTATCACATCAAGACTTTATATCAGTCAGTACAAAAAGCTAACCTCTACCAAAGTTCCCACTGACTGCTGTGCTCTCCTAAACATCTGATTTAATGTTCAAAAGTATCTGCAGGAATGTGTAATTATACATGTTTCATGAAGGCAGGCCATTATTCTTCCAGTCTGTCTTCTCTCTTCCACAGCTGGAAGGATGATGTGTATTTTGCCAATAGCTTGATAAAAGCAACTTATTTTTTAGTGTAGACTACAGGTTTTCCAGTAGGGGGCAGCATTCTCCTTGCAGGCTGTACCCGCTGTTAAGTATTAGTACCAGGGACTTATTTTTACACATGAGGAAACTGAGGATATGCACTCCTTTGCAGGGGGAAAGGCCAAGACTAGCAGTTCCAGAGTCTTTTGACTCCTTCTCCAGGGCCACCAAAGCATTCATTCAGCATCAAAACTGCAAAGCTCTGCTGTAAAATGCAAGCAAAACCAAGTACCTGACTTGCAAAAACACACACTTAGCATATCAAACCCTACCTATCTTTCAAACCTTAAAACCATGAAGCCTCCTTTAGCCACTCCTGTCCAGTGATTCCCTCTTCCCTAAAGCCCTATAGAACTTTCATTAGCCACATAATTAAAGACTCCCTCATACACTGTCATATTCACATTGTTTTCATTTTTATCCTTTCCCCTTATTCTCATTTGGCCCTAAACTCAAAGAAATTTTAAAAGTGTATACTTTGTAGAGTCCCATGCACCTGATCCATGGCAAACACTTGTAAATAACTGGTTCTGACCATTCTACACATACTTCGAAGGAGACAACTTTCTCATAGCATAAGCGCTATTGGTCCCCTGAAGCGTGTGCTTCCTGCACACTAAGAGCATTCTAAATCCACCTTCACTGGGCATTCATTTTCAGAGGCTCACGGCTTAGGAGAGAATTCTCTCTACTGTGACATTTACCACTCTCACCCATAGTGACAGATACTGTTTGGAAAAGCTAAAAGTTATAAAGCCTTTCCCTGCATATCTACACCTCCCAAATAACTGTAAAATTACCCTTCTTAAGCCATATCCAAATCTGGTACTCCCCTAATGATGATATGAATCTAAAGAGTACAGAGTTGTATGTAACTGTACCAATGAGAGGCATTAACTCTGACAAACTGCTCCTTAAAACACATGTGAAGCACTGAGGCCCAAGAGAGAAGTTTCTAGTGGTAAGCCAAATTCAGTCGAATTACTTTGTTATTGTACCTCCATGCCCTCTACCATAGCCCCTGAAAATCTCAGATGCACAGCAATAAATGTGGAGACCATCTAGTCTAACACAGTGAAGACAAGACAGAACTATATCTGTCTACTTGCATGTGGGGTATGTGAACCACAGGCCTCTTCACAGAAGCTGAAAAGGCCAACGTGCCAAAATAAGTTCAGATAATACCGCCAATCTTAGTGCTAAATGAAATTTAGTAAGATCCATTCACTATGTCATAGCCATTTGCCAGCTTCCAGAAAGAGCAAGAGAAGCACTAAGGCTAAAATCTACTGAACTGACCAACTACATGTCAGGTGCCTTACCCATGTTATTTCATTTAATTCACGTCAACAAAGGGATTCTGGAACAAGTACACAGAACCAGAATTCCTCCTTTCTTGAGGGCATTCAGAGAAACAGACATTTCAGAAAGTCTTCGGCTGCTGCTCCAAAGAAGGAAACTGTGTTTTTGGTGTATCTGTTGATAGTAAATGACTGACTAAAAGAACCACTAGACAGAACAGGATTTTAGTTGCGGTAAAAATGCTGACATATCAAGAATGGTCATACAAGGGGGACGCCCCCCTCTGCAAGAACAGAATTTATTTATAAAAAATTATGTATTTATTCTTACATGTTTAAAGTTCAGTCACCTTCAAAGTACTCTCCTTCTGATGCAATAAACTTATCGAGACTTTTTTCCACTGCTCAAACAGTTTTTGAACTTGTAGATTTTGATGCTTGTGAGTGCTCCTGCTGTTTTTTGTTTCACCTCTTCCATGTCAGCAAAATGTTTCCCTTTGAGGAATTTTTTCATCCAGAAAACAAAAAAAAGTCACTTGGGCAAGATCAGGTGCATCAGGAGGGTGGGGCATGGGGGTCATGCTGATTTTGGTCAAAAGCTGCTGAACACTCAGCATGGTGTAGGCAGGTGCACTTGTAAATCAGTCATCATGAAATGGGCAGACGCATTGGAAGTCTTCCAAAAAAATTCACTGAAGCCGAACACAGCCTCTCACAACGCCAGCAGGTACACTGGTACAGATGGGTTCCTAGAACACTCACCTAGCCAGGGAAGCCTGTACTACAAGGGGCCTGTCCTCCAGAAGATAATTCCAGCTTTTTGTGGGGGGGGTCTTCTCTCATACATGGCCCAGGAGTCAGAGAATATGTCACAGACAGCTCCTTCTTTATGGGAGAGTAATTGCCTTCATTCCCACAACTACATGATTAGACAGTAAGCCCCTGCACACAGCTGCTCTTGTTCACCCACCACAAATTAAAAAGAAATGGCTTTCCCTGGCCAGGTGGCTTAGTTGTTAGAGCATTGTCCCGTACACCAAAAGGTTGCCGGTTCAATTCCCAGTCATGGCACATACCTAGATTGTGGGTTTCACCCCAGGCAGGGCATGTACAGAAGGCAAATGATCAATGTTTCTCACATCAATGTCTGTCTGTCTCTCAAATCAATGGATATACCCTCCGATGAGGATTAAAAAAGAAAGAAAGGAATGGCTGAATTGACATACTGACTCTACAAAGATGCCGCCTCCCCCCAGGCAAAAGAGTGGTGAGAGGTCCTTAACATACAACTGAGGCAATCAAAAATGCTTTACTTCTGAAGACATAGCATTCTTTCTCTTTAAAGAATTCATACTACAAGACGATGCTTCTTTACAATATGGCAACCATTCTGTCTTCCAAATAATACATCTTACATTTTTAGTGTGTTTACTGATTACAAGTACTACTACATTTTACAAGGCTACATTGGATTTCAGAATGATAAAATCCACAAATGTGAAGGAGAAGTATGTTGGATGTGAAGGAACTTAAACAAATGTGCCACCTCCCTGAATCTAAATACTGATGCCAGAGGGTCCAAATCCTCTAGAGACAAAGGCTCTCCATTATCTCAAGGGCCTGAAATTAAATGCCTCAAAACCTCTGTATGTGCTCAATGTTCCCTGGTAATTAACAGGAAACAAGTGGTTCCACTATCCATTTTCTTGTCACAGGCTTTAGCTTACAGACAACTAACAGCTTTTTCTAAGCAAGGTTCAAGGGAGCCTAGCCATGAACTGAGAAAAGGACTGGCCTTTGTCATAACCATTTCTCCTCCTCTGTCTCAATTTGGTCTGCTTTTCTGGGGGAGGAGGGCAGTTGCCAAAGAAATATGGGAGGAGTTTCTTCATTAAGAAACAGAATTAAGAGCTGTGTTGTAACCATGTGCGTAAAGGCTTAGGACGTGCCAGACTTCCACAGCAGGAAACGGCGCAAAGGAAGTGCTGTGGTTTGCTTTCTGCTAGGGATTCCCCTCTTGGGTTAAACAAAAGGTCAGGAAAGATAATGGCTCTTTCCTGGTGTCAATGAAGTCCAACGATAATAGAAATTCCAAGAGGTACAGGGGTTCTAAAATGATATGTGCTAGTGATGTCCACATTATTCTATATGTAAACTCACTATAATACCATCTGTTTTAGAGGAGAACTATGTCTGATATCTAATCAAGAGGCCTATTATTTAGTATATACCACCTAATGATAGGATCACATTAGAGAAAAGTTACAACAGGTAAAATTCCACATAGCAGGAATTCAATGAATGCTTGCTTAGAGATTGGTCTGAGGCTGAGGACACAGCAGTGGAAAACAAAACCTGAAAATCATCTTACCTATTCTTCCACCTCACCATAAATAACTACAGCAACATTTTTCTTAGTGTTTTATGACTTACAACAGCACTTTATTATGTTATCTTATTTAAATATAATTAAGATTCTTCTAAATGATGAAAGTTTAAAAGGATTTTTCACTTTATAATTTTGCATGGCTCTTTTCAGTTTATTGCATGAAAGAGTTACACTAGTCCATTTTAAAGCAGACCCCAAATGGTTACATTATATAAGCTGTGAGGTTTTTAAACTTGTAGTAGGGACAGAAGGGAAATTCTACTCATGGCAAAGAAATCCTCACTTAAGCATCAATGAGCCAAAAGACTTAAACACATGAACCTTCTGCTGCCCTTCTTAGCTATCCAATCTCTATGAGGAAGTGACGTATGCTCTTGTGCTGGTCACTCTGTAGCTTAATTAGTTCTCCATATTCTGGGTGCTCAATTATAGTATCATCACAGGCAAATTTCTTTTTTTTTCCTTATCCTTACTTGAGGACAATTTTCAACTGCTTTTTAGAGAGAGAAAGGAAAGAGAGGAAAGAAACATTGATTGGTTGCCTCCTGTATGTGCCCGGACCAGGGATCCTAAGCACCTGGACCAGGGACTGAACTTGCAACCTACGTATGTGACCTGACCAGCAATCAAACCCGCAACCTTTCGGTTACGGGGCAACGCTCCAACCAACTGAGCCACATCAGCCAGGGCAGGCAAATTTCTTCCCAAACACCTTCACTAGTTTCTTTTTATTGTAATCACCAGCAATCCCTTGGACAGTGGTAAGGTTCTTCCTGCCATTTCTCTGTTGAATTCTTATATGGATATAATCCTCAGTGCCAGGAAGAAGCAGATCAATAGCTTTACTTGCATCAGCAAAGGAGTTGAAAGAGTGCAGGTTCTGGAGAACAGACATCTAATGCAGTTCCTTTCCCTCCATGGAAACAGTCTTTGGAAGGCTGCAGCGGGAGAAGGGGGAGGGGCAGGGACAAAACATGGGGAAGCAAGGAGGGCTCAAGGGGGAGGTGGCTGAGTCCTCGGTGGCAGCTCAAGGACTGGGGCCTCACTTTACTCTTAAGTTCATCAAATAAAGAGTCTCTCTTGCTTTATTTATTTTCATTAAACTAGCTTGGAGACAGAAACAAGCAAACCTAAGTCTCTACCGGGATCTGTCTTCCATTCGCTGCTTCTTACTTGCTCCTGTTTACTGCCTACAAATAATGGGATCTAGTTATCGAACACTTGAACCAAAAAGAAGAGGAAAGACCTGAAAAGCTGCAATTGTACTACTTCCTGTTGCAGAATTAGTCACTTCCACTCTTCTTCCATTTTAGGATATTCTGTTCCAAAACCTGACCAAAGCTACAGCAATTTCTCTGCTTTGTCCTTCTTAGAAAATTCTCTTAAATCACTTAAAACAACTTTCCTTGTTTATTTAATGTTCTTCAAAATCCATTTACATTTCCTGTACCCCACCTTCTTCACGCCCACAGGTAATGTTTGTAAAGGCTCTATCTGGGTAAAAATACTTTTATCTTACTGTAGAGATCAATCCTATGGTCTTAAATAGTTCTTGTGGTTTTTTAAAGGTGCTCTTGATTTGAAGAACCATTTTGTGCTGCCCCCAAAGCCTCACATAATAGAAATGAAAAAGGCTCAGTCCCCTTCCCCTTATTTTATGCATACCTCTACTTCCCTACCACCCCTGCCACCCAAATAGACGGCAGTTTTTATTCTCTATAATACTCCCCGTCAGCAAAAATTTCTACTTTTATCATTATTCCTAGTTTCTTCCATCTTGTTCTCTCCCTTAGTTTGAAGTTATTTGAATTAAAAGCTACTTTTGATATTGTTATTTCTCAAAGGTAGCAGAGATGTTCAAGTCTAAACAGCACTGAATCCGTGCCCTAGGTATATATAGAGTGATGCAGAAGTAGGTTTACAATTGTTAGTATGGAAATTAATAAATAGTAATATCAGAAAAAAACTGTGTTTCATGTACTCACAACTGTAAGCCTTTTGCCCCACCCTATTTAGAGCTGTCAGTGTGGGGACAAAAGCCTTAGAAATTAAAAGCAAATCACTTTTCTTAACCATGGACATTAACATTTAAATAAATCCCAGTTTTTAAAAATTATAAACACATATCTACTTGCTGTCTGAAGAGTGCTAATGGCATATGCTTGAGTGTTTTATCACACTAACATTTCTGTGGGACAGTTGGTTTAGTCATTTGGCTGACAACACAGCCAGAATTATTGTTCAGGGCCATTAATACAACTTTTTATATCAATAAAATTGTCGCTGGCTGTCACTTGACTGCTGAGAAAAAGCATAGCTTTCTGGGCAAGGCACAGCCTATTGGCCTGAGTAGGTCACTGAAACCTCGTGGCACAGCACACGACTGCCTCCTCCAGCTGTCGGAGCAGGACGTACCTCTTCATAATTTTTCGCCTCCACTCCATGCTTCATGTCTAGGATCACGAGTTGGTCAGGTATCCGCCCTGTTCCTGAGAAAGAAATCAAAGGATTCATTGTGCGGAATATTTGAAATTCCGGGAAATCACCCACCCACCTACCCCCTCCCTACCCCCTCCCCTTTCAATACAGAGAACAGATGAAACTCCTCCCCATTCTCAGCTGCAGAAAATTCCTAGCTCTGGCTAAAATCACAAACGTTCCAGACAAAGCCTCTGTCTGTGTGCGGCGCCGGAAAGCAAAGAGAACACGCTGCTGCCAAACATCTTTAAGCGGGCAGTACACAGGATACTGCAGCTGGTGGTACTACAGGGGAACAGAATAAGAGGGAAAACACGCAGGCTTATTGGAATAGGAAATAAAACTCAAAAGTCAAAACAATATAAAACTCAGTGGCACTTATAGACCAGTCGTGGACACCAACTTAGGCTGAAAAGATACATTTCCAAATCTAAAAAGGGTGTCCTGTCAAATTTTGAGAAAAGGATTATTGGGCATATTCTAAGCTTGGATTTACTTAATACAAACAGGAGTACTGAAAAGAACACAGGATTTATCTAATATTTCACTTTAATTCAAACATTTTGGTCAATGTAAGGCAATTTCAATATGTAAATAAAACACTATAGGGCTATTTCCACAAAGCCCTTAAAAGGGAAGAGCCCAAGAAAAAAACGTGACAATAGGAGTATAATTCTCAGGGATGCTTCTTAGAATAAGAAAAGTCGATTTGGTATAGCAGGCCGACAGAGCAATGTTCATATTAAAAAAAGATAATCTGATTCAGCTTGATCAAAAAGGAATTCTAATCTTATATTATCAAGTAGGAGAAAGAAAAGACTCAGAGCCCTAAGAAATTGCTCAGCCCCATCCCCTGGAATTCACCTCATTATTTATAAAATAAAAAAAACTGCCTGCATGGAAAACAGTGCCACTTAGGCACTTAGGCTCCTGACACCATAAGCAACAGAGACTGCTAAAGTACCTTCCGCTGGCTGAGAGGCACTGGACGTTTTCTGAAACAGACTGAAGTCAATTCAGTAACTATTCATTGAGAACTCACTGGGTGCTAGAACTGTGCTAGAGATTATAATCTCTGCCTTCAAATAATTTGATGGGGATCTAAGACACGTACAGGAATAACAGCTTCAGTGAAAATGCAAAGCAGTATAAAACTTTTAAGAGAAAAAAAACTGGTCCAGATAATCCCAGTTACGGAGCAAAGATTAGAGGAGGAAAAAGATTAGTTGTGGATGGACTTCACTGAAGTGGGAGCACCCAAAGGCAGGACTAAGTATTCTAGGTGAAGACAAGCATGGACAAAGTTCAGTTATTAAAATGAATGTGGCATGTTTAAAAGACAGTAAGAGGTTCTTTTGGCTACCTTAGAAAAATCAACTTAAAATCAACAGAGATAAGACTGGGTAGGTAGCATTAAGAAAGGAAACTATGACAAGTCTCATATGTCCTCTGAGCATTTAAACCAGTAACTATTTAAAACAAAAGTGGTATCCAGACAAGTCTCTTCTCCCCAATCCAATGTGAAATCCTGAATACAGCATTGCCCATAGAGATGCAATGCAAATTTTTGCTTCTTCCTCACTTAAAAAGTTATGAAATCTATGCAGCTCACACACAGCCCTACCTGGTCCAAATGATCAAGATATTCACTTCCTAAGAGACTCTTCCCACTTTCCATTTGCCACATCATAACAATGGCATTATTCAAACACAAGTGAAACCACAAAACCACTCAGGCTGGTCTAAGTCCAGACCATACAATCTCTTGCACAAAACAGTCAGCTTATCCCCTGAGCTAATATCATGGCATAAAGGGTCTCCTTTTTAAAAAGATCCTTCAGTAATTTCTCTCTACATTTGCCTGGCAAAAAGACAGTCTTTTAAAAGGTGCTCTTAAGACTAGAAAGTATGTGGTCTCTCTATCAGGCTAAATAGGGAACATAAATGAAACTAGAAATTGAGTGCTTACTGTACTGTGTCGATATGCATGTGTGTGTTGTATATATTTATTCAAATTATTTCCTAGGCATCGTGTATATATTTATTTATTCAGAGTATTTCCTAGGCATCTACATGCACATCATCAGCATGTAAGAAAGAAATTCAGAACAAAAGGTATGCTTAGGGTTAGATTTAGGTTTAGTGTTAGGATTAGGTTAAGGTTTAGGGTTAGAATTAGGGTAGGCGAATGGCTAGGTTTAGGGTTAGGATTAATTTTAAACATTTTTAAAAGTGGAAATGTTAAGACATATGTACAGTACAACACTAGCTGTGTGTAATATATGTCTCACATACATATCTATATAGATATATTTACATGCCTAATTTTTATATATATATTCAAATACATAAATAACTAACCAAACCTGTAAGTGATGTAGTATTTAGAGGAAGCAATGTTAACCTCTCTGTTGTTTCTCAGACATGCTCAGCAAGTCAAAGTGTCTGCTTTTTCTCCAAAGTCCTTATTACCACCTGACTTGTATTTATTTATTGTCTATTTGCTCCAATGAAAATATAACCTCCACGAGAGGACCAACTTCGATTTGTATTCATCGCTATATCCCCAACACCTAGAACAGTGCTTCATATATAAGGTACTTAATAATTATTTGCTGACTGAATCAACTAACTGATTGAGAAATTAAGCAAGCTAGAACGCTGAGGAAAGTACTCTGAAAGAACTAAAGGTGAACTCATGTCTATATGGGAGAAGAGCATTCCCGCAAATGAATAAATGCAATATGTTTAGAAGGCAGAGAAAACCAGACTAGCTGGGGCCTGATGACTAGTGGAAGACAAGGTTAAAGTGAGAGTATAAAGACTACTAAATGTCATTATATCCAAAATCCCATCCAGCTCAAAAATTCTATGATTCTAGCTTTCATTCTATAAAACAGGAATATGACTGCCACTACAGAGAAGGGAAAGCTTCTGAAAAAAAGACTGACATAATGAAAGATATGTTTTAGGAGATAAATCTGGTACCAGTATTTGCATATAATAAAAACAGGGATATCAGTTAGAAGGCTAATGACATAATTCATAATTTAAAAAACTAGAGTTCAGGTTTGTGTGATGATACAGAAGGTATTTTAAAAGGTCAGCGTAACTTGATGACAGACTAGAAAAGACAAAAATAATTTAAAAAATGTGAGCCCCATGTGGAAATGCCTAGAATATTGTTGAGATATCCTGGAACTGATACGAGTCAGGGCAAGGAAAAGGATATCAGTATGAAATCACCATTAAAGTCCTTTATTTTTCTATTCTGAATCTATTATTCCATTTACTTTAGGTGGACTCCCTTAGCTTGTAGGCTCAAATGACCCACACTAGATCAAGGGAGTCAATTCTTGGATAATTGTCAAAAACAGCAAGTTGATCTGCTATTCCTGGGATGCTACTGGTGCTGTTGGCCAAGGTGCTTATTTTTCTTCTAGGATTGTATGTTCTGAACATTCTATATATGTAAAATTGCCAGAAGCCCTTTGGCTACCATATGGAGAAAGCCTGAGAATAAAGTCAAATGGAGGCAAGGAAAGGAAGTGTTAAAGAAGAGGTGGAGTTTCAACAATCCTGTTAAAACCCCAATATCCAGCCTGGCCTAAGGTCAGCAGCACATTGAAGACTTCTCAGTTCAGAGTTAAATAGTCTTTCTGTTTACACTAGTTTATGTTTTTTGTGTCTTGTAGTCCAAAGGGGCCCCAACCAATACAACAATACATACATACAGCTTTTAGAATCTAGTGTCCTTGAAGTGAAAGAATGGGAAGTAAAGGGGAATCTGCTTTTTCACCCACCACTGAGCATAGAAACCATCAGGTAATCAGTCTAAAAGTTACCATAGGATCTTGGCATTGAGATGTGCAGAAGAATCCACAGCAAGATATTAGAACCAGAAAATAACAAGTGTCCTGAAAACCAAAACTGATTCTGACTTTGCAGATTGTTGAATAATGTGTTATTCAATGTTATTTTGTGATAATGTTGATGAGATGCCATAGGAACTTAACTCTTGTTTATACCAATTAGCCTATGGTAAAGTTGATTTAATTATACATCATTTTGCTTAAAGTTACAGAACCTATCAACAACATTAAGTGAGGACTCACTGTATTTTCTTGCATCTATCCCAAATTAAGTCATCATTCAAGCCAAGCGTCTCACAGCATTTAAGAAATGCCTACTTCTGCACATGGAGAATGCTACTTTCACTTATATGTCTGTGCACCCCAGCAAATATAGTTTTCATTTCCTCTTTCTGCTGGCCTAAGAAAGAAAGTTCATGCTCTATGTAACTTGAGAGAAGACGCTTAATTCAGGGACAGACAATACGGATTACTTACCCTTGCTCTCAAAACACACTTCGAACATGTCATAATCTTCAGTGGTAAAGGCAAATTTCCCCTTGGTTGCATCCTCCTTGGAGTACAGGATATGGCCAGCAGAATCTGTGATCTAAAATAAGAAAAGTAAGTAAGAATAGATAGCAAGTAACACTCAGGAAGAAAACTGGAGAAATGGGAAAAAACGCTCTCCATAAAAGATAGTTGACATTTCTCATTATGACAACTATGTTCCAACCGTTGCCGAAGGACAGGAGTTGGATTAGAGGATGAAATACAAATACAGCAAATTTAATTCATTCAAAATAGCCTATCCACACCGTATTTTAAAACTGGTTGCCAGCATGGAATGACAGTTGAGATATAAATTGGGTTTAGTAACAAAGGTGCACTTTATAGAATAGAGATTAGTATCATTTCCCAAAAAGGAACATGTCACAAAAACAGAAGTGGACAATCACTAAAAGAAAATACTACAAAAAGGATAAAGATATAAAGGAACACATTCCTTCTGTGAAACAATTCTTGATGGGCTTAAGGTGGGGTGGAGAGTGGAATGGGCTACCTGATATACGGAGAGTAGGAAAAGAAGGCATACATATAGAAGAAAATCCCTGGTAGGTGTATTCCTCCAAATGTCTTCTTAATTATATCAATGGCTACATAGGGTGGGAGAGAGAGACACAAGGGATAAACAAGAAGGTTCTCCTAAAAAAGGCATCCTGGGCTTCCACTTCTCCAAACTTACACTGCTCTATTCCTAGAGAACAGCCGGTAAGTACAGATGAAATGGAATATATTGATAAGTGAATGGTCACCTATAAAGAAGGGAATGACATGGTAGTAAGATAGAATGGATCTGAGGCCTCTTTTTCTAGAGCACATGGCTGTCTTAGCAGAAGGCAATTTCATTACTTTGAGACAGTAGCTACTTGCAAAGTGAAACATAAAAGTGGTGTTTCATTATACTAGATTGGCCAAAAAGTCCATATGGTTCTTTCAGTAAAATAAAAGACACATTTTTCATTTTCGGCAATAACTTTATAGATTTGGATATTTTGAGTATGTTGGCTATCTTCCACATGGTATAACACTGACTGTTATCAATTAATGTCTCAATTTGATCACTATCAAAAACTGGTCTACCGAACTGTGAAGCATTGTCCAGTGAGAAATCTCCAGCATGAAACTTTGCAAACCACTTTTGACATGTCCCATCAGTCACAACACCTTCTCTATATACCGCACAAATCTTTTTTTTTTTTTTTGCATTTCAGATGCATTTTTACCTTTCATGAAATAGCAAAGCATAATATGCTGAAAATGTTGCTTGTTTTCTTCCACCTTCAATTAAAATGGCTACACAAAAATTCACCAATTTTGATTGTTTTTAAAGGCACGTTGATATGATGGCTGTCACAATACAATCTAACAAAATGTTTCAAATGAAGTCAAAGACAACTAAATGTGATTAGAGCAATCTTACAGAAAAACCAAATGAACTTTTTGGCCAACCCAGTATTATATTGGATTTTCTAATGTTGTTTGCAAAACAAGATTCAGTTATAGGTGAGATATTAAATACGAAAATTGAGTAGCACACATATAAGTTCATATACTTAAAGCACTTCACTAGTTACTGCTGAATAATGAGATTTCTTTACACTCCCCCCCCCGCCCCAATTTTCTTCAAAGGCATGTATCACTTATGGTCAGAAATAAAGTTATTTCATTTTTGGGAAAAAATACCAACTAAAGAATAGTTATCACAACTAGACAAATTTTAAACATCTTCTAAATTCCCTAAAAATAACAGTAATAGTAATCAAGTGTCTTCTGCCATGAACAATGTTGATCATTCATGACTTTGTCAAGCATATAAGACGCCTCAATCGGAGCTGGTTATTGGGGATACAAGAATGTATAAGATAGTTCCTACCTTCACAGGGCTTAAAAGTCTAAATAAGGAAGAATAAGGAATGAAACTTCACTACAATGTGACAAGTGCACTACTAGAGGTATGCACAGGTGCCCCAGGATTATGGAGGGTCAGGGAGTGTATGTATCATGGAGGAGGCAACACATGAACTGAGTCCTCAGGGATGAGTTGCAATCAGGGGAAGAATCAAGGTAAAGACATTCAGGGTAGAAGAGACAGCAAATATGAAGGACTGGAGACCAGGAAAAAACGAAAAACAAAACAAAACACATTATCATCAAAATAGTAACAGCCTGTATTTACGGAGCACTTATTACGTGTCAAGTACTGTGCCAAGTGCTTTATATGCATTTTAATTTAATCTCCACTATAACCCTATAGGTAAGAACTATTATTTCCCCCATGTTCCACAGGAGGAAAGTGAGGCACAGAAAGTGGCTGGAGAGGTACTGACCTGATCATGTAGAACTGCAACACCATGCTAAGGGGTTTAAACTTCATTTACTACAAGGTGGAAAGGCAGTAAAGAATTTGCAACAAGAGAGTGTGGGAGTCAATTTTCAGTTTAGAAACATGATACTACTAGGAAGACAGCCTCAGGAGGAACAACACTAGAGATCAGAAGATGGGTTATGACTATTCTAGTACTCTAGATTAAACATGATGAAGGCTTTGCATATAGCAAGAAGGGGAGAGAACTGAGTGATATTAGGGAGGAAGGGAACACAGGACAAAACCAAAAAGTAAATGCCCAAAAGGATCAAGCAAGCAACACGACCAAGTGTAATGGATCAGAGTAAATCCACAGACTGTGGTGGACAAAACGGCAAACTGGGTGGGCCTGTCTCAAAGGAGAAAATACTGATGTCCACTGCACGCCAGATCCTCAAATCATCCAATTTCTCAAGTGAAGCTAGACATTTTAACTTTTATTTGAAATCTCCTCAATTTTTAAATCCTTACAACCAATCCCAACATTTGAAAAACTATCTCAAGGCCAAGTGAAAGATGTCTATAGAACTAAGTTCTTCTGAGACTCCCATTTCTGATCTCTGTATAGGACAGGAAGAAAGTTGACTAAAACGCATAAAAGAACTGCTGAGCATCACAGAGGTCTTAGCTGAGATCATGAACCATGGATTTCTTGTGGCAACACCTAGCAGCCAGGATGCAGAAGCAGAGAAAAGTATTAAGCAACTTAGACTTGGAGTTCTGCAACTGAGTGGTTTGGAAGGCTAAGGGGATTAAGGAGTTACGTTATAAACTTTATACACATAATCTTCAATCCTCACAACAATCCCATTCAGGCCAGTCTTATTACTCCTGTTTTACTGATGAGGAAACTTAGAAACTTGTCCATTATCACAGAGGTGATAAATTGTATATGTGTATTTGAAGCATTCTGAAACACATGCTCTTTTCCATGTTGCATACCCACAAAAGGACTGCCCGAAAGAAGTGGTATGCGCAGAAGCCAAGAAAGACTGACAGAATCTGCCCTCACTGGTGTGGCTCGGGTGGATGTCGGTTGGGTGTCATCCCACAAAGCAAAATGTCACCGGTTCAATTCCTGGTCAGGGCACACGCCTGGGTTGCAGGTTCAGACTGGGACATGTACAAGAGGCAACTGATTGATGTTTCTCACATCAATGTTTCTCTCCCTCTCTTTCTCCCTCTTTTCTCTCTCTAAAACAAACAAATAAATAATTTGGGGGAAAAATCTAATAGAATCTGATGGGTTCTGTGGGCGCACGTCAGGGAACCTGACAGCCCTCTCGAATGGGACACAGCACCTTGCAGTCTGCATTCCCCTCCTTGGAGAGATTAGTCCTTGATGTCAGCAACAACTAGGAGATAATCTGCAAGCATATGCATAGTCCTGAGGATTCCTAAAGGCCCCTCATTCATTTGATGCTTTTTCTGAATCACCAGCTGAAGGAAAAATCGTAACAAAGGCCTACTTGAGAACCTTGGATATCCATACTATAGGGCAAAAAAGGTCGGGGAACTAACACAAGCCCAAAGGGATGTGCAGTCACCAGTGTGGCGCCACTCTGCCTTGCTTCAGAATCTGTTCACCCATCAATACACTTCCCCACTTTGCAGCCCCCAAAATCACAATGATAATTCTTAAAAGCAAAGAGGTAGCTCAAAAAGATAGACTGCAGGAATAATGGATTTTCACATTCCAAGCTGATCTAAAAACTCTAATTTGGATTTGGCTCCTATGACTAAAGTTACAGAACATGTAGAACTTCTCCAAGGCATATCTGAATAAAAATAACTTCCAGGTTTCCTCAGTGTATGAGGGGGGGCCCAAAAAATCCTGGAATTACCTTCTGGAAGGCAAGTCCCTTGCAGTACAGGCTTCCTCTACTAGGTGAGTATTCTAGGAACCCAGCTGGCGTTGTTGTGAGAGGCTACGTTCGGCTTCAGTGAATTTTTTTTTGAAGACGCTTTCAATACGGTTGCCCATTTTATGATGGGTGGTTTACAAGCGCACCTGCCCACACTGTACTGAGTGTTCAGCAGTTTTTGAACAAAACCAGCATGACCCCCATGTTCCACCCTCCCTATTAAACTGATCTCACCCCAAGCAAATTTTTTTCTGTTTCCCCGATGAAAAAAGTCCTCAAAAGGAAACGTTTTGCTGCTGTGGAAGTGGTGAAACAAAAAAAATGGCAAAAGCACTAAAAGGCATCAGAATCAATGAGTTCATACACTGTTTTGAGCAGTGGAAAAAACTTCTTATAGGTGTACTGCATCAAATAAAGAGAACTTTGAGGGTGACTGAAGTTTAAACATGTAAGAATAAATACGTATGTTTTTGTAAAATCTGGTTTTGGGGCGCCCCCCCACCATACTAGCTTAATTCTTAAGGGAAAAGGAAAGGATTACAGGTTGCTAGAAATGTTTAAATGTTAATGAAGCCAGTGGAGGACAGCAGGGAATAAACATCAAGGGTATAGCACTGAACAGTCCTCACAGATGCCATCATCTGCACAGCCAGGGAAGGAGCGGCCAGGTCACTGGCCTAGAACAAACAACCCAACTTAATTGGGCTTACAAGATTTGGCACACATTTGCCATTTTATTTCCTAGAATAATAGCTTATTTATTGATTTCTTTGTATTCTCCGATATTAAAAGTGTTCTTCAAAAACAGTTACTGATTTAGACTCTCTAGATGAAAAAGGAGACTTGACTCAGGTCACAAAAATCTTATTAAGTAAGGTATTGGCAAAAATCCTTTATCGAGTAATTTGCTAAGTGAATTTAAAAGCCTGCCATGTTTTTCTGAAAGACTGGTACAATCCATATATCCAGCCAGTATTTAGAAGGGGTAAAATCTTTAAATTTTCCTCTTCTACGTTGTACTGAGGAACAATAATCATGGTAGAACTTCCTGCTTTGTTGGTTCTTTCTGTAACATCTGAAAATGTATTAAAAATTCATTCTAGGGCAAAAACTCAAATGCTTTACAAGAGACTGAAAGCGAAGGACCCATCACTGCCTGTACCTTTTATCAGCATGAAACTCAGTGTACCTCCCAGAAACAGTGTGTGATAATGATCACAATTCCCTCGGGACCTCCACATTTCTATACTCCCCGTGACCTTGAGTTTTTCTATACTCCCCGTGACCTTGAGTTAACAGAACCATATCACGGTATTTATCTAGAAATTTGGAAATCCTTGTGGGCAACTTCACAACTTAACCTTCATATTGTGCTCGTATGGACTGCTGGGCATTCTAACAGAACCTAGAATTTTTCTGAAAACCAGTACATTTCCCATGTAGTTAATAACTTTGCAGTTATTTAGGAACCAAGCCACTGATCTTAAGGGAAAATCACATTCTCTAACTCCATCATAATTACATAAATCAGCAGGTAGCTAAAATTAGGGAACAGAAAACTGGGCCAAGCTCAGTGACTAGCCAGAACTGGCAAAGTCTAATAGGCTGAAATGATGGTTTTAAATTTCCTTTAATTAAAATGTTCTGATTATATATCACGTTAAAAGATCATCTGGTTTCTCGGGAATTGAGATTTTATTTTTTCCTTCTTAAATTTTATTAGAAAACCACTTATGTAACGACAAATAACTGCCACTTACACCTAACTGTAACAGTAAGCCCTTTTTAAAGGATTCCTTTCTTCCCTTTTAACAATAAAAAACATTTATAATATTTATTGTAACGTTCTTAATTAAACAAGCGTCATATTAAGCCATAAAATTTGCCCATATAACGTCAAGGAATAGGAAGTAATAAAGATTTGTTTTTAGATAACACCTCCTGAAGAAAAGCAAACCAAAGGTCACAACTTAAAGAGTAGGGGAAAAAGTGTTAACTGTATGTGCAAAGTAGCTGATGTCAGGAATATGTGAATATTCTCACACTGAAACTGTCTAATAAGTGAGAATATAGGTCACTGGGAATATAAACTCATTTAGAACTGAATTTTCGTGGACCATTCTAGGCAGAGGCTGGAACACAGGTTCTTGAGCAGCTCCTGCTTCTGAAGCCTTTACTAAACATTTAAGATGATACCCTGCCTACTTCAAAAGGATCTTACAGCAGCTTAGGCCCAAACACTAGGAAAATAAAGCAATTAGGAATAAAAAAAAAAAAAAGAGTTCTTCTAGAATTAGAAACAAAAAGGTGCTATCAAGAACCTGAAATGAGCAAATGATACCTGACTCTTAGGAAGCCAAGATTAAAAGACTGAGAAATAAGCTGAGTTACACACCATTTGTTTTCTTATGAAAACTCACAAAGTAATCTTCAGAGGTAATTTTCCTGGAACTAAACACCAAAAACAATTTATCAGGGAGGTCCTTGTAAAAGGACTGTGACCAACAGGCTCTCAGAGCTCTACAAGAGATGCTCTCAGTGACCCGCCATATGATCTGCCTGGCCTAAGGCAGAGGTGGGACCTAAGGGAACCAGGAGAATGCTCCCTGCTCTGGTTCTCTGCCCTTTGGCACTACCACTTTTGCCTTCCCATTCTAGCTCCTCTCACAGAGCACAAAATTCCCAGCCTTACTCTAAAGTTGCAAGCAGGCTGAGAATATTTTTGGCCACTTGCTGCTACCACAGTTTGTTTGGGAGGGGAAAAAGTGCCAGGAAAAAAATGTCTTAAAAATAATACTATCCATCCAGGTCTCAGGATGCCATTCTTCAATAAAAGGAACCAGGTCATCTTGGAGAAATGGCTGATCCCAGGACTGAGGCAGGAAATACACAGTGAAGTAAGTGCGTGCTCAAAAGCAAAACAAAACAGAAAAACAGGAATGGGGATATGTCAAATGGACACATGAGCCACATGAAAGCACTCCCAAATAGTCAACACTGAAATAATTAGAGCAAAACAAACAAAACAAAAACAGTATTGGATTATAAAGTATCCAATACTTTATCCTTTATTTTATACTTATCCTAAGTATAAAATAAATATCCATGAATCCATACTATTATAAATTAAACAAACAAAAAGGGAGAAGAGACAAATCTGTGCAGAAGGCTCTCAAATAATTTATGTAGAAACGCACCTTCAAGGAAGTCAAGAATAACTCCCCACTCCTTAAGTGTGGGCTGCTCACAGTGACTCCCCTGCAAAAAGCACAGTGTGGAAAGAGGAAAAAAGTAACTTGACAGTGGAGAAACTTGACAAACACAACCTCAGCCAGATGATCATTGTCAATATCAACAGTGATAGATCATGTCTACCACTGAAGAGTAAGTTCCCTTGATATCATGTGATGAAAATTATGTTTTATTACCTCTGTAATCTTCCTCCCCAAAATACACAATCTGTTTTCTCATGAGGAAAACATCAGACAAATCCCAATAGAGGGGCTTCCTATAAAACACTTGACCAATATACCTCAAACTCACTCGGTGGTCAAAAACAAGGAAATTCTGAGACTCTGTCACAGTCTAAAGGAACCCAAAGAGATATGACTAAATGTAATATACCCAGGATGGGACCTAGAAAGAGAAAAAAAGACATTAGGCACAAACTGAGGAAATCAGAATAAAGTATGGACTTTAGATGATAATGCATCAACACTGGTTCACTCAGTGTGACAAATGTACCACACTACTGTAAGATGTTAATAATAGGGGAAACAGGATGTGGGGTATATGGGAACTGTACTATCTTCACTGTTTTTCTGTAAATCTAAAACTGTCCTAAAATAAAAAGTTGATTAAAAAAAAAAAAACTACACAAAAAAATAAAGTCAAGTGTGCGCACATGTACACACACACACACACACATATACATCTTCAGGTTCTTAAGAAATTTTTAGTCTACTAAGAGCCAAGCAAGCAGACAAACATTTTTACATGCTTTTTATGGGTGAGATTACAAATAGTTAATTTAGGAGTTAAATAGGAGTAAGTCTAAATCTACTCCTATAAAATGACGTATGATCCATGGGGGAGGTGGCAAGTCTGTCTGTTTCTATTGGTACAAGTCACATCACTTTCATTTGTTGAATCAGCTCCATATCCTACCAGTCTAAGAATATGTTTTTTTTTTTAAAAAAAACTTCTTTTCCTGGAGTGCTACCATGTCAGCAGAGGTCAATCGACTTGTGGCTTTGCTGTAGTTGATGAAAATCTGAAAATGTAATCTCCTTCAAACAGGCTCCTACCTACACCCCACCTCAGGTTTATGATCAGCCCGTAGTATAATACTGAACATACAGTGTGTACATATTATTTTAAGGATAACCATCAACCTTATAGCTCCTTAATGACAAACTCGGGAATATATAAACAGCAAGTCCCTTGTAGAGGCTCTATGCATTGAATAAAAATGAACTGGAACAGAAACACCCATCCTTTTCTCCCTTGGAGACAGTACAGCAGAGAGAGTAGTTGGACTAAAGGTTCTAGAGGCAGATCTCAGGTCCATGTTCAAATAACAAATGTGCCACTTACTAGCTGTAGGCCTTGGGTTCCTTAACCTCTCGTGTGTATAATAAGGACAACATTACAAACTTCATGAGGCTATGGGGAGGATTAAATTTAATACAGATAAGGGGCCTGCAACAGTGGCACACGGCAAGCACTCAATAAATGCTACTCTTGTCATTGTTAGCATTATTATTATAATAATTGTTTGTTGGTGATAACTCAGAACTCCATGAATATTTAGGTCACTAACCATAATTCCAACCTAACAGTGCTAACGGATCGCAAACTAGATAAAGTTTGCTACATTGACTAAACCAGGGGACGGGTAGGGCCCAAGTGATTACTGCATGGAAGCAGAGAGAAAAAGACACAGGGAGGCTCTTATGGAAGCAACAGCAAGATTTAGAAACTGAGGGGGTACCAAAATGCCTGCAAGAACAGGTATTCAACGAAACCTCTAGCTAACAAGGGACAGCAAGAACTACAAGACAATTCCAACATTTCCTGCATGTGTTTTTTTAACCTGATAAGCAATAAACTACATGGAGGAGGGGAAGAGGGAATGGTGTGCACACTCATATATACCCCCCTTTTGATTAAGAGTTCACAAGTGAATCTTGCGCCATGGAGTGTCACCCTTAAGATATAAAAAAGCAGAAAGAACATCCAATCATGGAAGATGTAGTTTTAAACTAGGAAAATATTCAATAGTATTAGAAATACCTTCAAAAGACTACCACAAGTCACTGCTGTTCTTAAACATGAGGAACACAGACAACTCAGAGCCTAGAAGCTACATTTGATGGGCACAGAACAAATTTACCCTGATCTTTCAAACAAGAGCAAATACTGAGTCCAAGTCTGTCAACTGTGTCCCTGAAATCAAAGGGTCACATCTAGATCTATCCCAAACTCGGGCCACAAACAGCATTTAGCAATATTAAATTCTCTAAAATTTCCAACACAAGCCAGTGATAGCATAGCATATAGCACAGAAGTATTGCTTAAGGAGGCTTGTAGAAGTGTTGAAAACCAGAAATGAAAAATTTCCAGGCACTCGTATGACTGCGGATAGATGATCTCTTCCTGCTTCTATCAACATTTGCTACATTAACTCAACATAGGCAATGCGTCATGCCTGACTGGATGGGGGAGGGGAGTTGGGGAAGAAGAGGAGGAGGGGAGAGGGGAAAGAGAGGGGGAAGAAAAAAGAGGAGAGGAAGGGAGAACTAAAGACCAGTTGCTGCCCTAACAATATTACTGCGGGGGTTAAGCCAGATCAAATGTTTTTTTTCATACTGATCCAAAGTTATTTACGGTAAAAACCTCCAGTGTGACCCTTTAAGGCACAAACAAAGCTTTGTTCTTTCTTAACAACTAGTCCCTTGATTTCCCACACGTTATATAGAACAATGAGGTAGGGCACAGGACAAAGCAGATGACATCAACCTCCCTCCAGTCAGAGGCTTGTTTGGGAACCCAAATTCTGGTTTGTGGCCAGATGGCTGATTTCACAGAGGGCTCTACTGTCCAGGCTGCCAGGCTGCGTATGCGTATGGGGGCAATGGCTCAGGACCAATCACCAGTCAGCAATTCATACAAGAAGCAGCATAGAAGTCACTGCACCCCACTAGATTACCTCTATAAATCTGTTCCATTTTCCAAGAAACTGGACTCAGTCTTCAGAAGTCGTCATAAAGATACAGTGTACAATTTCAAATTCTAAGCAGCCCCCTTTCTCTAGATCAGCTCAAAACAAATGAATGTTGACAACTGTTCACTGAATAGGAGCTATTTAAATGTATCATATTGTTTAGTTGTTATGGAAAAAAAAAAACACAAGGTCAGGTTTTAATTTAAAGCTAGAAATGTTGGATATACTATGGAGAAAAACTAGATCTTAATACTATTAAATGTTAATTTACCAATCACCCTTCTGTATTAAACCACCTATTTATTAACCTGTTTCTAACTCGCTGGACAATAGTCACAGCAAATAAAAATTTGAAAGAGACATATTTTTCCCAACAGAAGATCAGTCCTCAATACAGACACCAGTAATAAGCTGAAATGTAACTGTTCCAAATAAAATCATCTCCAAACTATAGCTACACACACATCTTTTATCTTTTCAAAGAGCTTTTTAACACTCTTGAAAAATGATAATGAAAAAAATGTAGACCAATTAGAGTAATTGGAAGAGAATGAAAAATTATAAATGACTTAAATTATTACCACTGGGCTTTCCTTTCCTTTCTGGTGATGATTATTACAGCTCCTCAGAGTTGCTTTTTCTCCTTCTGTAATCTATTTCCAAAATACAAATCACTCTTAAACATCAACTCGTCTCATCCTCTAAAATTAATTCATCCTCTAATTTTCACTATTAACAAGCATTCTAAATGATCAATAGTACTGGAACCTATTACATTATTATGGTATCATCTTGTCTTAATGAAAATGTAGTTTTCAATTCAAAATCAACAGTTGAGATTCTGAGTCACTACAACAGGCTTTTATGATGGACCAGAATTAATAAGGAAATGTTTATATTCACTATGAGTTGATCCTTCCAGCTTCAATTTTGTGCAACAGTCATAAAATGATACTATTTAGTCTGGTTTAGCCTCATTTTGTGAAGGATGTATGAGATAAACTCAATTGGAATTCTTAACACAAAACCCATCTCAATATAGGCCTGAAGAAGAAATCTCTGAAGGAGAGTTCCTCCTCCCATCATTTCAATCCACTGCTCTCTAGAGAGGGCTTTCTTTGACCACATACTCTTTATGCCATCAATCATTCCCTACTCTTACTGCTTGATTTTTCATTATAGTACTTATCACTACCTAAAATTGTATATTTAACTTGTTTTTTGTCTGTTCTCCATCAGAGTTCAAGAACCTTGTCTGCTGTTCATTTCCATATGCCCAGCTAGGTCTGGTATATACTAAATATTAAATACTTATTTACTGAATGAATGGAAGAATCACAAACAAAATACTCAGAATTCTTCCCATTAAAATATTTTTTATTTGGACATTGCAATGACATAAGACAGAACAGTTAGATTAGCAATTCAATTTTCATTCAATAGAGAGGAAAGAGTACTAATATCTATGGCCTGCCATAATGGGCCATGCACAATAAAGAATCCATCTCAAATTAGCCCTTCTAACAATTCTATGAGATTGATACCCTCATCTTACAGATAAGGGACCCAAGAAAAAGGGTTAAGTAATTCCCAAGACCATGTACCCTGTTAGTGATGGACTTGTTGGGACCTGAATCCAAAACTGTCTGACTCCAGGCCTAGGCTGCTCCAGGTTCTTTCCTCTATACCACAGGGCTTCTCAACAACACTAGGATATTTAACTTAGTTGCACAACAAGGTGTACGCAGTATAATGAACTGAGGCCATAAAGAGGAATATGACATTAAAGGGTTCACAAAGCACGAAACTACATTCAACAGGATGTAATAGAAGCAGACAGGAGGGAGTACAAGCAAAGACTGGTCCAGGTTAAGAGAACATTGTAGTCAAAGAACTGCATGGTGTTTGGTATGGCTAGAATAGGGAGAAGGAGGAGAGAAGTGAAAAGGAAGGGAGAGGGAAAGATCAGAGATGAGGCTAGGACAGTGTCGACTCACTTGTTCATTTATTCTTTATGTTGAAGTCCTACTATGTGTCCAACACTGTATTAGACAGAGGCATTTCAATGATGAATGAGACAGCCTCTGCTCAAGGGACTTTTAGTCTATCTAAGCAGATGGATAAACACACACTACAACACAGAACGGTATGTATGATAACATTGTTGTATTTTTTGGACATTACGGTGCTTTTTGACAGGAAGAAGGTGAATTAGGTCAATCAGGCACTATATTAACAAAGATCCTTCTAAGGGAGACTGCTCATTTGGATAAACAACTAAGTGCCAAACCCAGTTGGCCAGGTTTTGCACTACATAAAGTCTCCAGTTCTCCTACCCTCAACCCTAACTACGGCTGCTTGAATGAGAAGTGGACATATGACCAAAGAGATCTAGAATGTGGCCTGGCTCCATAAAAGCAGCTGAACCAATCAGATTCTTGTGCTCAGGAGTTACACTTCAGAAGCTGAAATGATGCACAGAAAGAATTATTGAGGCAGAGTCTGGACCACAAGTGGTCAACATTTAAAAGAAAGCAGAACTGCACTGGCTGCTGTGGCTCAGTGGATTGAGAGCCGGCCTACAAACCACAGGGTCACAGGTTCGATTTCCAGTCAGGGCACATGCCTGGGTTGCTGGCCAGGGTGGGGGACGCTCAAGAGGCAACTACACATTGATGTTTCTGTCCCTTTCTTTCTCCCTCCCTTCCCCTCTCTAAAAGTAAATAAACTTTTTAAAAAGAGAAAGCAGAACTGAGTGAACAGATACTTTGAAAAAGGTTACAAATCATGATAAAGAGCTGGATCAAGCCCATAAATGTGTTCTGTGGCCTGCACAGTATATTAAAATGTTTAAAATGACACCTAGCTTGTGGTCTTTAAAATACCACTCCTCACAAAAAGGAACCAGAACTCCTTGGAGGAATAGCTGCTTCCAGATTAGTGGCTGGGCATACAATAGATGAACCTAGGACATCTTATTGTTCCACAAAACAGGGAAGCTCTCAGAGTCTAACAGGATTGCGTCAAAAGGATATGTGAGCCAGAGACAGGAGAGTATAAGGAATGAATGCAACTGACTAAAACAATTGACTCTATGAACTGAAACAAACAACAACAAAAAATGATTTCAGAAAAACAGTTAACCCTCTGGGCTACAATGGAAATCCAAGGGCAATAATTCCTTACTCTGAAAAATGTCAATTTAAGCCCTGGCTGGTGTGGCTCAGTAAATTGAGCACCAGCCTGTGAACTGAAAAATGTCAATTGAAAGAAATGAATTCTGTATTTTTCTTGCCTTTCTTACATGAATTATACATTTTAGGGTAATCATATGGTCTTAATTGATAAAATCTTTAAGAACAATTCCAATTAGCCCGGCTGGTGTGGCTCTGTGGATTGAGCACTGGCCTGTGAACCAAAAGGTCGCCAGTCTGAGTCCCAGTCAGGGCACATGCCTGGGTTGTGGCCCAGGTCCCCAGTTGGGGGGGAGGGGGGACGGGGAGGCGTGTGAGAGGCAATCAATTGATGCATCTCATGTACATCAATGTTTCTCTCCCTCTCTTTCCCTCTCTCTAAGAAATAAATAAGTAAAACAATTTTTTAAAAAAGATTTTACTTATTTATTTCTTAGAGAGAGGGGAAGGGAGAAAGAGAGGGAGAGAAACATCAATGTGTGGTTGCCTTTCATGCATCCCCAACCGGGGACCTGACCAGCAACCCAGGCATGTGTCCTGACTGGGAATCAAACTGGCGACCCTTTGGTTCACAGGCCAGCGCTCAATCCACTGAACAACACCAGCCAGGCCTAAAATGTTAAAAAAAAGAAAAAAAAATCCAGTTAATATGGAAGGAATAACAATTAGAAAATCATTTCATAACCTTAATGAAACAATAAATTCACATATCAGTCATCCATGCATTCGTAAGAGAAAAATTAACGGGAAGCTTTATAATGGAGGCTTCAAGATACTATCACCTCAGTAGACACAACAGTGGCACCCCCCACTCGCCACAACCATCCAAAATGTCCACATCCCTAATCCTAGGACCTGGGAATGTTACCTTACATGACAAAATAAGTTTTGAAGGTATGATTAAACTAAGGGTCTTGAGATAAAGAGGTTATCACAAGGATGTTTATAAAGGAAGGAGGAAAGCGGGAGAGTCAGAGGAGATGAGATGATGGAAGCAAAAGTGAGAAAGATATGGAGATACTATGCTACTGGATTTAAATATGGAAGAAGGGTTCACCAGTCAAAGAATGCAGGTGATCTCTAGAAGCTGAAGAAGGCCAGAAAATGAAATCTTCCCCAGAGCCTCATAAAATGGGAAGGAACACAGCCCTGATGACATCTTGATTTTAGGACTTATGACCCCTAAAACTGTAAGATAAGTGTGTGTTGTTGTAAGCTACTAAGTTCACAGAATTTGTTACAGCAGCAGCAAGACACTAATACACACACACCTGAACCCACTGATCAATCTCAGCAGCACTACAGGGCACAAAAAGTACTATGTGTTCTGCCATCATGCCACATGAAGTACCTAACAGCACCCATGAAGTACCCTCACCAAAAAGATAGACTTGAGTTTAACTACATCTTTACATTTGATTCCTTCTATAAGAAATATGGGGGACAGGACTGGTTAAATGACACCTCAAGGAAGCAAACAGACAAATCCAAAATGGAGGACATTCTTTAAAGACAACTGTCTCCAACAATATTAACTGCAAGCGTAAAATAAAGGGAGGGCTAGTGAATGGCTCTAGATTAAAGAGACCTGAAAGCTAACAAATTAATTTTAAATAGATATTTTTAAGACAAGTGGAGAAACATGAATGTAAACTGGGTATTTTTAGATAGCATTAAAAATTATTATTAATCTTGTGAGGTATGATTATAGCTGCCTAACACTGTGTTCTGTTTTTAAGAGATTCATGCATAAGTATGCAGGACTGAAACACCATGATATCTGGGATTTATTTTAAAACAATTCAGTATCAAATGAGAAGGGGGAAGCAGTTAGGATAAAACAAGTGTGGCAAGACCGTAATACGTTGAATCTGGGTATTGGGTAATGGTCAACGGACTGTGTTCTCCACAAAACTGAAAACAAACCAATACCTAAACCAATCTGAATTAGTTGGTGACATTTAAAAATCAGGAGCCTTCACATACAAATCTGGATTTCTGACTTCATTTGAAAAATCAAACGCGGCAACAAGGCCTACATCAAGAGATGAGCACTGGCCACTCCAAATTAAGTTTCCAATACTCTCAATTATCTCCCATTTAGCACTGCTGCTGCTTTTCTTATACCTGGCTCAGTTCCTGCTTTTCTGTTATCTGCTTGACAACAGCAGTCGTGTGCCTAAGCTGGTTAAGTAGCAAGAGAATAGCGCAGACACAGGGAGAGCAACAGTAACGGCAAAATGCTATCATGTGGATATATAGACTCCTGCTGTTAGGTTCACTCAGCAGCTTTGGATACAGATATAATTCCTGTAAGACCATGCTACACGATGCTTCCTATATTTATTAAGTGATTCGTAGAAGCAAGGCAGTATGCTTGACATTCTGGAAAATACAAACATGAAAATACTTCCTGCCCACAGGATGCTAACAGTCTAAGAAGACGACAAGGTAGAAACATAATTGGTTACAATATAAGATAAAATAAGTGAGCTTAGGGTACTGTTCAGGGTGGCTCATATGTAAAATTAAAAGAGTGACAAAGTACATAACGCTCCAGGAACAGACCCTGAAGTGCACTGCAGGGCCTGATGGGATTAAACTTTATCAGATGAGCCCTGGCTGGTGTGGCTCTGTGGACTGAGCACCGGCCTGTGAACTGAAAGGGTGATTCCCGGTGAGGGCACGCGTCTGGGTTGCAAAGTCAGGTCCCCAGCTGGGGGTGTGTGAGAGGCAACTAACGGATCTATGTATCTCGTACATAGATGTTTCCCTCTCCGCTCCCTCCCTTCCCCTTTCTCTAAAAATAAATAAAATCTTAAACTTTATCAGATGAGCAACAGTAAGCTGCAGAAAGGTTTTAAAATATAAGTACAAATTGGAGGGGGTAACCCCTAAGATGAGAGTAAAGTCTCTTCCACTGTTCAAATTCTCTGATTCCATGCACTACATCCTTTGAAGAGCCAGAAGCATGACCCCCAAAACGTTGTATCCAAGCCTCTAATAAATGCCATCATGACTTTCTTGGTCAGACATCAGTTTGGTACCTGAAAAGACTATTAAATGGATAGGTCACTGAGCTATAGTTCTGCAGAGTTTCTTTCTCCATTACCACTATTGGCTTCGAATACCTTAAACAGAAATTATAGTGCTCTTATACCTAAGTGCTATTAAAAAGTAATAACAGTTCTTTCTACTCAGTCTAAGACCCATTCTGTTAAAAACAAAAACAAAACCATGTGCTTACTGTGAATGAATAAAATTACCTAAAACGCAATCAATCTTGACTAATATCAAATTATATTAAAGTCTCAAAGAAAAATCTGGTCATCCTAATGGCAAAATGGGACCAAACTGGCATTATGGCAGTAGCTGTCACTGAAGTATCATTGAGGTTTACTTAAAACTTGGCCAAGTCCAGATGCTGGGGTACCAGGAAGGAAAGGACTAAAGACTGAGACCATTTGTGACCAATAATCAACTTCAGTCAATCACAGAAATTACAAATAAAAAGCAAGGAGGAACAAAATTCCAGCACTTTTCTTTCACCTCACTAAACTCCTAAGCTAAGAATCAATTTCAGCTCTGGCGTCAGTTTATTCTACTACCTCGCTGGGCCTCAGTTTCCTTACGTGTAAAAAGAAACCTGTAAGTACCTACTTCAAAGAGGAGCGTACGGACTAAATGGGAATGTATGTAAAGTAGCGTAAGGTCTGCCACACAGCCAGTGCTCAATAAATACCAACTTTCATTATTCATTGTAAGCTTCAATGCTTCCATTAATTATCTTCCTGCAGGTTTCAATGTGTCTTGAGGCCAGTTGCAACAATATTCAACGTCCGAAGACTTCTCTGAAGATCTAAGTTACAGTTCAAGGTCTCTAAGACCAGAACAAGTACAGGGTCGGCCCAGCTCAGCTGTCACCACATCCGCCGAGGCCTCGCGGGGTTTCTACGGTTCCCCAGTATTGGCGCCCAGCTCCGCCCCGCGACCGCCAACCAGCACGGTGAGGGGGCGGTTTCCACCGCGCGCCCTTTGCGCTAGGGGTGGCCTGGCCGCCCTCTAGGCCTCCCCAGGCCTGACACCCACCTCCACGCCTGATCCTCGGTCTCCCCTCGCCTAAGATCTTCCCGCCCCGCCCAGTGCCGCACCTTAAGGTGGGTGCGCAGGCCGCCAACGCCCCCAGACTGGTCGGTGATTTCGTACGCGCCGGTCACCAGCAGGTCCTTGTGGATCTCCTCGCGGAGGCACTTGCGGGAGTTAACAGGCAGATGGAAGGAAATGGCGAAAACCGAGCTGGGACCGAGCAGGAATGACAGCAGCAATGCCAACTGCCAAGGCCCACGCTGGGCTCGCGGGCCAGACAAACCAGACATGGTGCCGGAGACTGTTCACCACCCGGGCCTTTACCGCGCCGGAACCGGGAGGGCCCACGTGACTCACCCCTGACCTACAAATGGCGCCGGCGCCATTTTGGAGACTGGCAAATAGACGAAGAATATATATTAAATCTTTTGAAAGGGAAGAAAAACTGTGATACCATGCCACACCCACAAGTTGGCGTGGTTAAATAAGATTTTCCAAAATTTATTCGTAGATTTGTTATCTTTGTTGAATTTGGTGACTGTTCAGTCAGCCATAGCAAGCAAGGGAAGACCTGGAAGTAATTCTCCTTTAGCTTACGGAAGCAGTGCCCACAAGTTTTAGGGGTTGGTGATACCATAGCAACCAAGCCCCAATAGGAAACAGCCACAAGGCCCTTTGCTGGGCCGGCGGAGCGGCCACCAGCGAGGCGCGCGAGGCGGGGGCGGAGCGGAGCATGCGTACTCCCAGTCCCTTGCCTCCCTGTATGACAGCTGGGACGTTGAACGCTTGAGAGGAAAACTTCGGGAAGCTAAGCGGAAAGATTCTTTGGCTATGAGACAAGCGAGGGCCAGTACCGCACAGAAGGTGTAGAGGTCCCTTGGGGAGTGTGAAGTGGATGGGCGGCCAATTCATGCCCCTGAGCGGGATATTTGGGCTGGGGTAACTGCTCTCTCCCATCCAAGTACTAATCAGGTGCGCCCTGCTTAGCTCCGAGATCGGACGAGATCGCGTGAGTTCTGGGTGCGATGCCCGTAAACTGGAGTAACTGCTCTCTGGATGTACATTTTATTTGGCAAACATTGAGTGCCTTACTTTGGATTTTGTATTTCAGTTGAATAAAGCACCGTGTTTTAATTCAGTCTCAGGGGTGGACCTAATTTGGTTTACCAGATGAACGCTATCAATGGAAGGCAAGTATTTGCGTTTGAAATGTACAAACGTTTTAGGGGTCAGATTGGCTAGTCTGTAGTAAGCAAATTTACACAGTAATCACACTTTAGTTTAACAAATACTTACTGAGTCCCTACTATGTGCCAGACGCTATACGATGCATGTATACCGATAATGTTTGATTAAACACACCACTGCTGGAATGCTATCAAATATTCAGGGCTGAAGATACTATGAAGATGAAAGAAGGACTACATAACAGTCGATGCTTGGAATCATATGCTTTGGTTAATGTTTATTGAACATCTACCGAAATACCCAGAGGATGGACTATCTGCGCTTGGTAATGAACATGAATGTTCTATATTTAAAACTCCTTTCAATCCATCTAGTTCTTTTCCTGGAACTGAAGTCCCACAAACAAAACGAACAAAGGAGCTGTAAAGCATTTAAAAATTTGACAAATACCATGTTTTAACTATTTTATTAAGTGTCCACTTAGGAACGCTTAGTTTGATGATTTTATCCCTGATCTAAGATAAGATGGCTAGTCTACTGGGACGTCCTGACCACGTCCTGACCATTTTCACTGGCCTTTTCCCTGCATGGTGGGGAGTCGGTACCAAGCAGTTTTGTAGTTTATTGTTTATCCTCAGTCCTGAGGCCGTGCTGACCATTAGCAAGAGATTTGCAATCCACAGCCTAGTTGTGTGGTTCTTTCTTTAAATTCCCATCTTACATTTATATAATAGTGTCTATGTTTTTAACTATTTATACATATCTTATTTGACATTTTCAAAAACGATGTGACATAGGCTAGGCAAGTCTGTTCCTGTCACAGATAAGGAAACAGGTTCTGAGAGGCCAAAGAAATTCAGAGAGGCCCAAAGTCCCATAGTTTAAAAGTGACAAAATCAGCCTAAGGGCCTGAGCCTTCTTTAGGAAGGCACTATTATTTATTATTTTACAGATGAAAAAATTGAGACTTAGAGAAGTTGTTACTTTCCTAAATCACAGCTCTCCAACCCTTTCTTGTTCTGTATTCTTTCTTATCCCAGCCTCTAATGCTTTCTTGTCCTTCTTCCTTCCTTTATATTTTTCTCCTCAGCACTCACTACTATCTAATACAATAGACATTTTACATATCGTGGTTATGAATCTGTTTCCCTAGTTTATCTCTTTTGTGAGGGGCAGAGATTTTTATCTATTTTGTTCACTGTTTCATCTTCTGAATCTAAAATAGTGCCTGGCACTTAGAAAGCAAAATAAATAATGGTTCAATGAAGGCCTAGCAGAAGGCCTAATGGCAAATTCGTTATTCCTCATCTGTTTTCACACAAATCCAGAATGTATCTAAAGTGTAGGAGTGGTTTCAGTTTAATCAACAATATGCATATCTTGTATTTGAGTTGAAAAATGTGTTCTTGTGTCCATATATAGACAGAAAAAGACAATTCTCCCCTCTATGCTATGAAACTACAGGGCAGAGTAGATACTCCTAGGGAACCCAAACTTTTAAATTGCATCTGCACAAAAAAATGTACCATTTTACATCTGTGAAAGGAAAAGGCATCATTCTGAATTGGAGAGCAAATGAAAAGCATCCAAAAACTAAAGGAGTTGTTTCTTCCTGGCCTAAGCGTCCCCTGCTCTCCCCTCATCCTGAAACTTCTCCAGCCAGACCCACCTAAGATTCCTGAAGCCCCATGAGCCTCTCGAGGTGAGGGAATGTCATGAGGACACACCCTCTTCCCAGTCTATCCCTAACCCGCAGATTTCTCAACCTTTTGTTTGAATGAAAGAGGGCATGTTTAAAACACACCTCACCCCAGAGAGTGAATCTGAAGCTCTTATTAAAAAATCTGTGTGTGTAATAAGCATGTTGGGCGATTCTGTGGTTGGGAATCCTTGGAAGCGCTTCTGCCTTCTCAACACCTCCTTTAACCAGCCTAATCCTCCAGTGTGGCTTGGGGCTCCCCAGCTTCAATGCAAAAACAGTCAAGGATTCCTAACTCCAGTGCCCCTGCCTGTTCATGTGTACAGCCCTACTCACAGTGTGTATTTAAATAGCTGAAACAAGATGGGTTCTGTGAAGATACAAAAGATCCTTTTGGAAAGCAATTGGGCAATATTTCTAATGTGTCATGCTTTTTGACCAAGAGAGGGATTTCAAGGACCTCTTTTATGGGTCTTCTAAGTTCCAGAGTTCCCAATGTCCTGGTCCTGGAACCTCTGCCCTGCACTCTAGGTGATCTCATCCAGTCCCATGACTTTAAATGCACCCATGGACATTAACTCCCAAATGTGGATCTCCAGCTTTGACCTCTCCCCTAAACTCCAGAGTCTGTATCAGGCTCCCTATTTGACATCGCCACTTGGATGACTAATTGGCAACTCATACTTAACTCTTATTTTCCCCTTCTCCCCTACTCCCAAATCTGCTTCTTCCCCATCTCAGTAAATTACACCACCTTCTACTTCTTCACTGAGACCATCCTTGTTTCCTCTTTATCCTTGTTTCCTCTTTCAGCAAATCCTACTAGTTCTGTGTCCTAAATTTATGGCAATCAGTTTTTACTTCTCTCTAAGCTAGCGGTCTGCAAACTACTGCCTGGAGAAGCAGGCCAAATCCTCCATGCAACCTCCTGTTTTTGTATCTTCCAAGAGCTAAGAAGGGTTTTTACATTTTTAGAAGGTTGTTAAAAAGCGGGAGGGGGAGGAGGAGGAGGAGCCGGAGAGAGTGAGAAGAATGTGCCGTAGAGAGTTTATGTGGCTCACCAAACCTAAAATATTTATTATCTGACCCTTTACAAAAAAAGTTTGCTTCTCTCTCCTAAACAAGATAACTTTCCTATTGTTGTCTTTGCTTCCATCTGCATCCCCACTGTAATCATGCTCCTTATTATACCTTCATTGGTGTTTTTTTTTAAAACGTGAATCAGATCAATCAGAATAAAGCCCAAATACATACCTCAGCCCAAAGGCCACTGTGGTCCGGCTTCCTGCCTGCCTCCCTGATCTCATTTTCCCCAGCGATGACTTCCTCCCGCCATGCTCATCCACGTACTCCCCTGGTCTTCCAAACAGCTGAAACGCCTGCCTGCATCAGGGCCTTTGCATTTACTGCCTCCCTGGAGTTCTCTTGCCCAGATCTTGTCCCATGGACTCTGAACTCTGTAGGCTGCTCCGCATCATTCAGGTCTCAACTCCCGTCACCTCTGACAGAGTCTACCCCGTATAAGTAACCTTGTCCTCAGGTTATCTTTTTTTTTTTTTTTTAGCTTTCTATTATTTTACTTAAAAAATTTTTTTTTTATTTTCAATTACAGTTGTCATGTTAGTTTGAGGTGTACAGCTCAGTGATTAGACATTGTATAACTTACTAAGTGGTCATCCCGATAAATCTCATACCCATCTGCCACCATATGCAGTTATTAGAATATTATTGACCACAGTCCCTATGCTGTATTTACATCCTCGTGCCTATTCTGTAACTACCTGTTTGTACTTCTTTATCCCTTCGCCTTTTTCATCCATCCCCCCAACACCCCTCTCCTCTGGTAACTGTCACAATGTTCTCTGTATCTCTGAGGCTGCTTCTGTTCTGCTTATTTTTTTGATTTTTAGATTCAATTGTTGATAGATATGTATATATTTATTGTCATCTTATTGTTCATATTTTTTATCTTTTTTTTCTTCTTCTTAAAGAAGACACTTTAACATTTCACGTAACACTGGTTTGGTGGTGGTGAATTCTTTCAGCGTTTTCTAGTCTGGGAAGCTCCCAAGGTTACTTTCTATCACATGATCAGATTTTGTTATCTATATAGCATTTGTCACTATTCGAGAGTATCTTGTTATTTGTTTTCTTGTTTATTACCATCCAGACCCACTGGAATTTAGTCCCGAAGAGAGCAAGGTCTTTGTTTTGTGCCTGATAGATCCCTGAGACCAGGCACAACATCTGATACATAGTGGGTGTTCAAAAATATTTGCTGAGTGAATGAATGAAATAATATAACATACTATAAACCATTTAGCACATCAACATAGAGCAGTTGCTCAATAAATGCCAGTTCCTCTATCTAGCATTTAATTGCCATTTTTCATGTGGAGAAGCTGAGGTCCAAAGTTGTTAAGTGACTTGCCTCAGTCCATGCTATGAGTCACAGTTAGAGCTGAGAATAGAAATGAGAGCTCCTAACTGCAGACTAGTTTTGAGACACAATTGTCGTTATATGGGCTAAAACATGATAGTATATAGTTCCCATTCTACTAAAAAGTTTGAGATTCCAGGGTAGTCTTTTTCTACCCTTACTCATAATTTAGCTTTTGTGGGTTTTAAGTGGACTTAAGCCCTGTTCGAATATACATGAAGATGTTAATAGTTCATACAAGACTTGTAGTATCTACTCATATCCCCCCTGAATTCATTTTCCTTGAAAAAACAAGAGTTATCTTCCTCTCAGATTCTCATGGTGCTAAATTTTTATCTTACTGGGTGGGAAACATGAACTCCAGTACCTACTCTCCATGACCATTAATGTCCTCCATCAATGTTGTCAAGATAAACTATCAAGACCCTGAAGCCTATAAATCCTGATTGCCAGGATCAAAGTTCTTCTAATGATATACATGAGCGAGAGCACTAAGGGGCCTGGATTTAACAAAAATTTTATTAGGAAGAAATTTAGAGATAATACAAAATGTGTCCCAAAAGAATAAGTCTCAGAAAACATAAGAACCATCACATGAACTGTCACCACCACCCATATAGTTGAAGAACAAAACAGTTGAAAAGGACAGGACAAGAAGGGAGGTTTCTCCTCTGCGCCATAAACACTGCTTATGGAGAACACCAGCCCTAGAGCCCAGTGCAGACGGAGAAAGTTCTGGAGTCCAGGAAGTCAGAAACCCAAGGCAGAAATTAGATGGGGAAAAAAAGAATCCACTGGACCAGTCAAACTGGAGGCACCCAGGGACAAAAAGAGTCGCAAAAATAGGACTCCAGGGGAGAAGGAAGTAGAGCCAGGTAGGTAAGGTGGGAACTCTTCATGTCTGTACCCACTTGTGCTATGAAGAAGAGACAAAGCATTGAGAAAGGAAGGAAGAGGGAAATTGCCTAGTACTTTGTGAAGTAGCCCCAGGCCTTAATAAAGAATTAATAGAGAGTTAAATAACATCTACCCCCATACATGTGGCTATGTTATACTCTACACCTGGACAGAGCCATCCCTGAAGGCTGTATACATGCAGATCCTCAATAGAACTCGAGATTATTTCAAAAGCACTTGGAGATCTTAAGGCTTGCTAGAGCAGAGGACTACACTGTTGTCAGCCTTCACTCCTGGTTCTGAGAAAGTTTTGGATTTTCTCTCCAATGCTTTCTCTCCCCCTGGATAGGCCACTAAGCAATATCTGGTGTCCAGCAGTCTCTGAGATCCACCAAAACTCATCAAGAAAAACTCCATCTTGCGAGAGATCTGGACCATACAGATGGAAACGAGCACTAGCTGCAGGGACCTTGGTAATGCCCATGCATCTTTCCCTTCATTATTTATCATAATAAATAATATGTGCAGAGATGATCCCTTTATCATGAATCACCTCTGCACACTGGAATTCCCTGAGCAGCTTTAAAAAAAAACCTGTAACGCCTAGGTCCCACCTAGGACCCAACCCAGGCCACTGAAAACAGAATACCTGGGTATGGTCCATTGGAATATCTTGTTTCAGTGGTTCCCTAACTTTGCTGCACATTGGAATTATCTGGGGGTCTTTTAAAAAGTGCTGATGCCAGAATGTCCCCCAGACATTTTGGTGTAAACAGTATGGGATACGATCAAGGCATCAAGATTTTTAAAATCTTCCCTGTGATCCAACATCCATCAAGGGTCAAAAACGAACGCTCCAACCTAACCCTTGCCCATTTCTATTTTAGCACACAACCTTTCAATGCCTTCCAAGTGGCATGTGCCCAATAAGTATTTCTCAGTTTGACTTACATTCCCATTTACCCTGCTGAAACTCTACCACCCTTTCTCCTAGGACCTGGCATGAAATTGTTTCTACAGTAACTAGAGTATTTGGAACACCAACTTGGGGACAAGGTCCGTTCCTCTGCTGGCTATGCTCTCAGCTCCAGTGTTAGCCAAGAGGAAGGAATGGGAAGCGAGAGCTTCAGATGCGGAGGAAGCTCTCTCCACAGGCACATGAGGGAGCTTTTTCTTTTCCCTTGCAGAAAGTCACTGTGGCACATGGACAAAGGAAGTATTAATAAACTTTTCTAAAGAGGTACTTCTCTAAGATTTGGTGTTTCACAGACCACAACCAATGCTGTCAGTTCTACAGATGGCCAACTTCTGCATTTTGGAGAGCGGGCTTCCGAAGATAGATCGACTTGCATCCCTAAAGCAGAAAACACAGCTATGGGGAAGGGAATCATCAGAGTCTCTAAGCCAGAGGTCAAAAGCCACTACCCGCAGGCTGGTCAGGGACGAGAAAGACAACGACCAAACAGTCATTAGAAATAATCAACTTTTTTGGAGTGAAATTAAAGTGACAGCATTACAGCATTGTAATAAGCAGGGCTTCACGGCAAACCCACATTGAAAGCCATGGATTGGACATTCCGTGGATATGTGCTCTGGATGGCGGTCTGACTCCGCCCTGCCATCCATGTATGGGTAACTTTGAGCTGGAAATTATGCTTTCTAGGTGTTGACATCTCCTTTGTAAAATGCAAATCCAGAGACTGAGGGCAGAGCTTTCTATTACTTCTTACAAGCCTGCATCCAAAGAGAGGTGGGGAAGTCGCGAGTTTGCAATGGATAAATCCCCTACCTCATTACCAGCTGTGCTCCACCTTTAGGGCCTGCTGCCCTGGCAGGGGATTTGGCAGTCACAGCTAAGCTATCTGCAGGCCCTGACCTCCACAACTCAGTATCTAATTGCAAAGACCTTCCCTGGGCGAATGGTGTGACTAGGATGAAAGCGTCTGTATTTATTTCCCAGCACTGCCATTATAAATTAGCACAAACTTGGTGGCTTAAAACAACAGAAGTGTATTTTGTCACAGTTTTGGAGGCCAGAAATCTGAAATGAAGGTGTCAGCAGGGATGTGTCTTAAATGAAGCTTCTAGAGGACAATATTTCCTTCCCTTTTCCAGCTTCTGGTGGCTCCAGGCTCTCCTTGGCTTGTGGCTGCATAACACCAATCTCTGCCTCTGTCTTCAAGTGGACTCCTTCCTCTCAGTCTCTCTCCTTGGTGTAAGGACACTTGTCATTGGATATAGGTCACATCCAGAGAATCCGGGATGATTTCATCTCAAGATCCTTAACCTTCTTACAACCGCAAAGATTCTTTTTCCAAATAAGGTCACATTCACAGGTTCTAGGGGTTAGGATTTCAACATATCTTCTGTGGGGACACAGTTCAACCCAATATAGCCTCCAAATAGGGAAGGGTAGAGGGACGTACAAAATCCTATCTATCCTTAAAACCCAAGTCAAATGCCACCCTATGCTCAGGTTCCTGAGGAACATGTATGTGCTCTGCCAAGAAGCACAACAAGAATGGCCTGAAGAAGATGCAGGCCAACAATGCCAAGGCTGTGTGCGCACATGCTGAGGCTCTCAAGGCCTCTGTGAAGCCCAAGGAGGTCAAACTTAAGATCTCAAAGAACAGCGGCCACGCACTTGAGTTGTTTGCATCACCCATCCCAAACTTGGGGAAAATGTTCATGCCTGCATTGCCAAGGGTCTCAGGCTCCGCTGGCCAGAGGCCAAGGCCAAGGCTTCAACTAAGAACCAGGCTGTGGCTGCACCTGTGTCTGCAACTACGGCTCCAACTCAGGCTCAGCTCCCAAATGTGCCCACACCCCGACGGAGGCTCCGAGAGTAGAGGCCTCTGTCAGCTGATGCAAGGATGGAAGAACTGGTATGAATCCCAGGCTGCTGTCTGCATGGGCTGGGGTCCTCCGGTGCTGTTGCTACATATAAACCTGAGGCACGATCTGTCAGTCAAAGAAAAGAAACAAACCCCCACAAGTTTCTGTCCTCCCTGCTCCAGCTCCTATCACAGTTACTGCTGCCAGAGTCAGGCTCTCTGGGCGTGGGACACAGGAGCGGTCATTTTAGATCGCCTCCCTGGGAGATCCTGACACACCAGAGGTTTTGGAAGCCCCATGCCAACCTGTGAGCTCCGTGACCAGTTCTCTCATGTACATCTAGATGTCTTACACTTGCTTCAGCGGGTGAGAAGCTGTATGGAAGTCTACGGCTTGGAGTCAGAATGCCTGAGTTCTGCCACCCACGAACTGCAACTCCAGGCTAGTTACCTACACTGTCGGTGCCTCAGCTTCCTCGTGTAAATGAGAATAATGATAGTGCCTACCTCATACCGTGGGGGTTGGGATTCAACGAAGTAAACCATATAAAACACTTAGAAGAGTGTCTGGCCTGGAGATGCCCTCGTAAATTTAAGCTGTTATGAAGTAGAACAGATTGGCAGTTGCTTATTTTTTTCACTATATTCCTAAAGCCCTCCCTCCCAGGAACAGACTTGGATTTTCCCACCATCATCAGCCTTTGCTGTCTGCACAGGTATTGAATCCTTTTTTTACTATCTGACTCCTGTGCTAAGCTCAGTGCATGCTTTATCTCATTTTGCCTTGACAATGACGGTATAAGGCAGATGATATTATAGTCTCCCATTTTATGGTTAAGGAAAATGAGGGTCAAACAGGTTAAGTAACTGGCCCGAAGTCGCTCAGCTAGTGAATGGTGAGGTGGGGATGTGAAGTATTGGCCTGGGTCCCCCCTGTCACTGCTACCCTACACTTCCACTGTCACCCCCAAAGGCCTTCCACGTACCATTAGGAGGCCCAGCCATCTCTCTGAACCAACGTCCTAAACTTCCCCTCGCACAGCTTCCCCACATCAAGTTCCGTCTTCTCTGAACCTTTCACACCATGCTTTTCCATGCTTCGCCTTCTCCGTGTGGGACCCTCCAAGAAGACGTTCTCTTTTCAGAGGTATTGAATCAAACCGCATTTCTTTCACCTTCCTGGGGAGCTCCTTTAAGTCTCACACCTGCCCCCAGGGCACGCCAAACCCAAATCCTCGCCTCACACGCAGGGTTTCTCCTGCGGTGCCCAGGTGGCCCTTGCGTCCACTGAGAGCCTGCCTTCCCCTCGCTTCAGGTCTGTAGCTCTTCCAAGGGAGGACACCCGGAGGCCTGGAGGCCAGGGAAGCAGCAGCCCTTCGGTGCTGCTCCCACCGTCCCCTAACCCTCCCTCAGTGCCGGTCAGGGAGGAGCCTCTCACCCTGAGCCATTCCGCTGTCCACCCTCCCATGTCGCCTCCTGCCCCTGCCCAGGGCATGGGACCATCAGCAGGGGCACAGGCCTTATCACTACACAAACACTTCCTCTTTCCCTCACACTGGCTCTCACACAATAGGTAATCAGGGTAAACTTCCTCTAACAATTCACTGAGCAAATACTCACTGTGCCTTTGCCATAGACTAAGGTCTGTGGGGAGCCCAAACCTGGCCTCCACCACAAGGAGCCTTGAATCTGATGGAGACGAAGCACAGAAATGAACCCCAGAGGCGCTGACGCTTGTGGCCAGCAGCCTGCTCTTCACTAGCTGCCTGTGCCTTGGCGCAAGCTAGCCTTTCTGGTCCTAAGTTTCATTAGCTGTAAAATAGAAATAATGCTGCCTAGCTTGTCATGAGAATTAACTGAGATCTGAAAAGAGCCTGATAGGGCGCCTGAGTTCTTAGTGGAGGGGGAGGAGGAGGGGGAAAGATCTGCCAGGAGCTGGAGGAGGCTTCGTTCAGGTGGAAGAGGAATGTGGTTATAGGAGCAGCTTTCTCCAGGGACTGAATCTGTCTTGAAAGCAAAATGCTGTAAAGAATGGCTTCTTTTTCTATTCCCTACTCTTTTCAGGTCCAGGAGTAGGTGTGGTGCCACCTTTCAGGTATTCATTGAGTGGCCCCTGCATACGACTGGGTCAGACAATCAGTTAGGGTGTCGAGGAGCACACATGTGGGATGGTGGCCGTGGCTAGTCAGAACCTGTCCATGTGCAACAGCAAGAGAACATTACAGGATAAGTTGATTTCCTGGGTAAGTGCTAACTGTGTAGACACAGCCTGCAGAGAAGAGATCACTGAAGGCCAGGAGTAGTTGGGAAAATTCCTCACTGTTGAGGATTCGGTATGCAAATCACAGCAACCCAGGCAAAGCCATCGTTGACTTGTCAAACCACAGGGGTAAAAATAGTTCCCTCCCTCTGCCCCTTCATCAAAACATGCTAGTAAAAAGGACAGCCTTTCAACCTCCACATCTGGTTCTTTCTTAATACATTAGGGCTGCTTTGTGCTCTGGCTTAGGTTTGTAGGAAACATGAGGGAGGAATAGGAGAGGGGGGCCAGAGGGGCTGGGCACTGGGAGGGAGCACGTGGGGGGGGTGGGGGAGACAGAGTGATGGGCAAGGAGCAGCAGAAATGAGAGAGCTGGCTCAGGTACCCACCTGAGCTCAAATGAGGTGACAGGGGAGAGTGATGCTGACGACCGCTCCACTGAAGGGAGAGCCTAGAAAAAGGACACCAAGAGGACACAGTGGCATGGTGGACGGAGCCTGGGCCTCAGTGCAAGGACAACACAGTTTTCACAAGGCCTCAGCAGGACCTTGGCAAAGTTACTTTACCTCTTTGAACCTCAGTTGCCTAATCTCTAAATGAGAATAACAACATCTGTTTTCTGGAGCTTTTTGTGAGGACTGTGAGCTACAGAACAGAGAGCCTGCCAGAATGTAGGTGTTAAGTTCTCTTCCCCACTCTCAAGCTTCTAGGAATGCCTTAGAAATACAAGATCGACTATATTTAGTGCCTGGCTCCCTCCCCTGCCAACCCATGGATAAATTAGAATGAAACTACTGATGCTAAAGCTTCTTCCAGTTCTCGAATTCTCCGAATTCTTTGTGCAGGCTGGGTGGGAAGGGACAGTCATCAAATCATCTCCTGGGACTTCTTGCCAATTCTGAGCAGCAAGAGCAGTGTCCCTGGGGGCAAGAGCCTTTCAGGTGGCACCCTGCAGGAGGAGGGGGGAATTCCCAGAAGCCTGGCCATTCCTTTTCTGCTTAGGGCTTCCGTTTCTGGGCCCCTTCACTCGCTTTCTTTCGCTGAGATTTGCTGTGGGTGTGGCAATGGGGGAGAAGGGAGGGGTAACTTTAGTAGAAAAAAGAGAGCTGCCGTTTGGCTGCACTAGACTGGGGATGCAGAGAAGCCGCGCAAATGGCTGATTTCAGCTCACCCTGGGAAAGAATGTTGTAACAGGACGTTGGACCCTGGAAATGTGTCTCAGGCAGCAGCGAGAGCTTGGGTCCTGGAGAGTTCACCCACACACAATGAGTCTCAGTCCTGAATGCATATGAAACATCCCAGGGAGTTTAGTTAAAAAAAAAAAAGTCCCATTAGCCTGGCCTCCATCTATGAGATTCTGATTCTCTAGGCCTGTGGTGGTGGTGGCAGTGGATCCTTGGGATTTTGCTAACAGGGCCCCCGGGTGACCGCACTGTGCAGGCGGAGATGAGGCTCGATGCTCCCCAGGCTCCACTGTGCTTTCTGACTCTGAGAGTCCACCTGTCTGGGAGGACGTAGGTGAGGTAGTCACAGAGACTTGCTTCCATCTTGGCTCCTGGCAATCCACTCTGAGACAGAGCAGCCAGAGCGATGCTTTTAAAACATAAATCAGATCGCCATCCCTTCCTCGCTTCGGCATCTCCAGAGCATCACAATTCAATCCAGACTCTCACAGCGGCCAGCAGGGGCCCGCCATTCCCTCTCACCCCATCTCTCCCGGCTTTCTGTCCCTCAAACGCCACCCTCCTCCTGCCCTGGGGCTTTGCTCTGGCTGTGTCCTCTGCCGGGGGTGCTCCTCCCCAGCCTGCTTTGAGGTGGCTCCTCCTCATCCTCTGGGTCTCACAGGCCCCGTTTCCAGAGAAGCTTCCCTCACGTGCCCAGGCCACGTGGCACTCCTCCCCCATGTGGCGCCTCCTTTTCCCATCACCAGGAATACTCCCCTACTGGAAAGCAAGACCCATGAGAACAGGGAACCCGTCAAACTGGTTTATTGCAGTGCTCGCACAAGTGGATTCTCATAACTGTTTGTTGAACAAATGAGCGAATGTGTACATGGTATTAGTTTATATATTAAAATGGTGTGTTTTTATGTGCATTACCTGTATAGAATATGATTCGAGGTCTTGGGTGGAAATGGACAGATGGTGTTAGGGGAGAGGGCATCGGAGCAGAAGGGAAAGGAACACGTTTTGAGCACTGACTCAGTGCCAAGCAACATTCTAGGGCTTTTCGGGCATTTGGTCCTCACAAAACTCACTGTTTACAAAATTCCAATGATCTGTACCTACCATGGTCCAACAGAAAGAGAATCTTGGAGATGAGGTTCAACATTATTATCCTATTCTACAGATGAAGAAACTGAGACCTAGAGAGGGGAAATAACTTGCTTGAAGTTAAACTATAAACAAGTGCCAGAGCAAGCTATTCACCCACGTTTACTGGACTCCAAGGCTGCCTTGCTCACTGAATCATTCTTGAAGGAGAAATTACCTTAATTGTTACCTCTCTCTGCTATCAGGGAATGAAAAAATCTTCTGATGAATGGGGACCTAGAGAGCAATGGCTAACTGGTGATTAGAGGTAAACAAAGGAAGCAAGACAGTCGAGGAAAGGAAAAAGAATTTACTAACAGTCTGTTACCAGATCAATTTAAAATCAACCTTGTTTCTTAATTTTATTGTGATCGGTTAAGGATTTGCACTTCTCTACTTGATTAAAGTTCCCAGAACTCAATACTTATGAGTAAGATTTCCCAGGTTATCAGGATGTCCTGAGGGTACAAATGAGCTTTCTGGACACTAAAATGAATAACCCAGAAGGTTATAGTATATAAACGTAGAGGCTTTTGGCTTCATTGCCCATCAGTGGGCTGGTTTTTTTGGGCCTCCAAATTAAACTTTGGAATCTAATTTCTAGACAAAGGACTAGAACATATCCTTATTAATATACTTTTTAAAAATATCCCCATAACTGGCTTTATATCCCCAGATTCTTTGTAATCCTGGTCTCTGGGAAACATTTCTGCTCTGAGTCACAGAATGCCTTTTCTTTTAAATGTCAGAGCTGGTTCTTAATTAAATCTGATCAGATTACATTAAGCCATCTAGCATGGGACAGAGATGAGTTAGACACCCTCCTTGCCCTAAAAAGCAAACAGTCTAAGAGCTGGCTTTCACGGGATTGTTACACAAGGACTTGAGTTTACCCAGGGAGGGGGCTTTAAGTGAGATATAAACACAATGCGGAAAACCTGTACAAGATAGGTTTATATGCTTTTTTCTGTAGATAGTGGGGAGCTCTATCAGTAAGGGCTTTTTTGGTTTTAGAAAATAGGAACCAATTCTGGGTTAACTGAGAAGAAAAAAGGGGCAACCTGTTAGAAGAATATTGGGGAGTTTATGGAATTAAAAGAAGAACTGACCAGGCAAGAGGGGATCTCCAGAGGATGAACTCATGACTCAACTTCAAACCTCTCAAAAGATAAAGAAAACAAAAATAGCCAATAAACTATTTGTAAAATTGAAAAAAAAAACAAACAAAACCAGGCAAACTTCAAAGATTTCATCCCAGGATCTCCACTCAACATTCAAATACCAGGAGAGAGTCTGATTGGCCTAGCTTAGGTCATGTGCCTACCTTAGAGGATCTGCAACTGGTTGTGCCCAAGAACCTTGCACAACAGGAGAAGGGAGACGGTCTCCAAATGAAGAGATGATGTCCAGACAGATGAGACATGCCTGTTCTAGCAGCCCTGAATGCTTCTGGGCATAGAAATGATGTGATTAACTTAGATCACATGTTATGGGTGCTTAATCAATAGTTTTGTTTCATCCTTTCAAAAACCCAATAATGTGGGCATATTTATTTAAAATGAGGAAAACTGCAGTTTTGAGAAGTTACATGACTTTTTCCCCAGGAGGTAAGGTTCTTTTTGGACCCTGTATGATTTTCTTGTCCTTCAGAATCATTGGTGTGGCTCTAAAGTGTTTAAAGAAAGAAAGAGGCAGGAAGGAGATGGGTTAGCAAGGTGTTAGAGTCAACCAGCGTGGAAGGAGTGAACGAGCTTGGGCCAGTGGGGAATGAGAGGAAGCGACTGGACACAAGGCACAAGGACTCAAACAGTAGGTTGCAGACTAGACTATTACAACCATCGGGGCAACTTGTTAAAAGCTCTGATCCTGAGTGTCCATCTCTGACCTGAACCAGAATTCTCTCTGGGTGGTGACTGGGAATCTATAATTTTAAAACACACACCCATCCTATGGTAGTAATCATTTTGCAATATATAAGCATATCAAATCAACATGTTGTACACCTTAAACTTACACAATGTTATATGTCAATTATATCTCAATAAAGCTGGAAAAAAATTTTAAAACACACACACACCCAACCCCCATATAGGTGATTATTCTGTAACCAGCTGGACACTGATCTGTGGATGAGCATTTGGAAATCATTAAATGTTTTTTTCATAGATGTCCTTTGGTCCAGTTTCTTGTCTTATCTCTCTGCTGTTGCAGTTAAGCATTATCAAGGTATAGATTTTGAGTAGTTGCAATTTGTACTCATTACATTTAGAGTCATATATCTGCAGTATCTCTTCTGAGGTCTGAGGGATGTAAACAAAGACAGAGAGGTAGGGTGGCTCCTTGTTGTCCTCTGATTTTGTTAATGTGTCTGGGGCTTGTGGCTTTTGATAGGGATTCTTGGGAGATGACTTTGCCAGCTTTCCCTGTGAGGAGAATAATCCTGAATTCTTATCTTCCTTTTCGCTATAGCACTAAGTCTCTCATAACAAACACACCCAAGTCTGCTATTTCTAAACTTATGGCCCTGTGTTGAATAGACGCCATTCCTGGAGCCAGACTCATTTTGCAGTTTCTCCTCCCTACCCCACCCTTGGGTCCTGCCGATGAGCTGATCCAGGCTTAGCACGTGATAACCCATAGGTTGTGGGTGTTCTCTCCACAACACTGCAGGGCCGTGTAGACTTACAGTAAGTAATACCTGGAGTTAAAGAGAATGGTGGTTTTTGGGAGTGAGGTCTGGCATAGTACTGGAGAACAGAATTTATGGTCTTGAATTTCTGCCCTTCCTTTTGTACAGTGAGGGGGCTCATAAGAATGAGTAACTAAGAAAGGGTTTCCCTAACCTCAGTCATTTGAATACCATTCTTGCGGTTTTTTGCCAGATCTGTGTGCCATCTATCTGTTATTTACTTAACATTTTTCATTAGATTAATTAACATGCTTTGCTGGCATGCTCACTACTCACTCTAGCCTTGCCATAAACAGTAACATTTACGGAGTCACTGATTCACGAAATCAGATCTGACATGCTGCCTGTAAATTTTCTTCTAGTACACATTAAAATAAACACACGCTTATTAAAATTGTGTAAATGTTCACCATGTACTATCTAAAATCTTCCCATAGAGGGAGGAATATGTACCATTAGAGATGTATGAGTATGTATCACACTTTGGGGATATTATCTTAGAAAAGCCCACATTCTAAGAGACATGTGGTTCCAGACCACTCGATTCATCACAGTTTGGATGTCAGCTGTAAGAATTTTTTCTGAGAGTCCATTTAGTGAAAAACTATGCTTTTATAACCTCTTGCCGCAGAAGTTAAGGTCCAGAATCAGGAAAAAAAAAAAGCCACCCAGGATATTTTAACCAAGAAGGAAATTAGTGATTTTATAACGATCAGAATGGCTGGAGGACTGAGGTCCCTCTTGGGATGGACACCAGAGCTCTGCAAAACTGATCTGCCTCGGGGGCTGCAACTCCTCCGTAATTAGGAGGCTACCAGGAGGTGGCTCAGGTTAAGCATTCGCCATTGTGGCTGTCATCCAAGGATTGGGTGCCACCTCCCCCTCCTCCCCCTCCAGTTCCACTTGACACTCATGGATCTGGAGATGGGACACTGGACTGCTGCTGTAGATGTCCATGTGGCCTTGACATTGCTTATCAGCAGGACATTGCCAAAGCATCGCGAAGGCGACCCCTGACTCTCTTCTGCCTTTCTTCTCTCATAACTGCATCTAATCGATGGACCCTGCTTTGCACCATCCAGAACCCTAGCCCCCAAAGAGTCTGAGAAACATTAGTTTATAGCTCTCTAGCTTTTAAGGAGGCCCAGAAAAAATGGGACTGGATGCTGAGAGGCAATTAATTGTATACAACACATTCCCTGTCAGTGGCAGCTCTGCTGCTGATTCCCTGTGAACCAAGGAATCACGAAGACGAAGGAAGAAAACAGATCAATGCAGGTTCTTATATTACCAACCAGTTGCTCTTTAGCGAATTGGAGGGTGTGTGTGTGTGTGTGTGTGTGTGTGTGTGTGTGTGTGTGTGTGTGTAAAGGCAGGTTTTGCGTAATCTGATGGTTTACATTTGCAAACAGACCAGCTAGGTCAATAAAAGTAACCTTGGTAGCACAAATTGACATGCCATGCCAAAACCTCAATGGCTCCTCACTGCCTGTAGAAGGGAAGTCCAGGAATAATAGCCTTGTGTCCTACGCCTTTTAGAAGCTGGCCTTACCACCCAGCATGTTCTGCATGTTCTGTGACAGGGCTCTACTCCAGTCAAAGAGCTCTAGTAATTGACAAGAAGCGGTCAAATAGTCCTCCTCCCTGCCTTTCCTGTCATTTGGGCCCTGCCTGAAAAGCTGTTTCCTCTTCCCTTCTTACTTGAATCTTTAACCCTGTGTGCCTCCCTCAGTTCCTAAAGCAGCCCTTTCACTATCAGTCTCTGCTCCCTCAATTAATAAAACCTCTTGCCTTCAGCGGGGACCTGGTTTCTTCCCTGTTAATCACCCTTTCAGGTCTTTGCTTCCCCATAGGCTCCCCCGTAGGGAGGAGCTCCAACCCTCTGCTCCCATTTTACTCGGCACTTTCTTGCACAGCACGTGAGACAGGAAGAAGGACACCACCCTCTCCCTTACTCCCATGGAAAGACAAAGACTTGGAAGGAGGGAGGTCTTGACTTAAGGATTGAATCTGGTAGTCATGATGCCAATGTTTTAGCTAAATCATCAGCTGTGCAAAAGAAAGTCTGGAACTGGGAAATGAACTTGTTCTACATGTGATCAAGGGAGAAATGGGCTGGCTTCTGAGAGTCAGGAAAAGGTAAAGCAGCATGAGAAGAGAAGTTGGAATGGGGAGAGATTAGTGAGAAATAAGCAGAGTGAGGGCCTCTAAAGAGAGGGATGCTTGCCCTGGCCGGTGTGTCTCAGTTGGTTGGAGCATCTTCTGTACACCAGAAGGTTGGGGGTTTGATTCCCTGTAAGGCAACATACATAGGTTGCAGGTTTGATTCTCAGTCGGGGCATGTAAGGGAAGCAGCCAATCCATGTTCCTCTGTCACCTTGATGTCTCTCACTCTCTCTCGCTAAAATCAATAAGCATATTTTTTAAAATTAAAAAAAAAAAAGAGAGAGGGATGCTTGGTGTGATGGGGGAAGGAAGAATGATAGAGAACATGTTTCAAATCTCAGTAAGGTCTGTTGCTCCCACAGTGAGTGTTTTGTGTATGTGAGTGTGTTTTTCTGTTTTGTGCCAAGACTGGAATGGGACTGAATTCCACATCCGGGCTGCTGTGGAACAGAACTGACCCCCTTCGTAGTGATGGCGAGAAGATTCACGGACTGACCTAATTCAAGGGAAGGAGGAGCTGGGCCCCAGAAGTACCGCGGCCACCAGAATCCCACAAGAGATCAGATAAATCATGGAATGACTGTGAGGCCCTCTCTGACCATGTGCAACCAGAATAGAGCAAAGGCACGCCGCCTAGGCGACCATCAGAATGCAGACCCCCTTTCAGCTCACGTGAGCTTGCTGACCAAGGCCGGCCAGTCAAGATTCCAAATCTCCCGTTTGATCCCTAGTTTCTGTAGAAGACAGAATTTCTAACGTGGTCTCTCACTGCCATCCCCAAAGATGTCCTAATCCCTGGAACATCTGCACATATCATCCCTGTGATGATTGAGTTACGTTCTTTGGCACAGTTAACCTTAAGACAGGGAGATTACCCAGGTAGGCCTAATCTAATCACATGGGTCCTTGGGAGCTGAGGGCTTTCTCTGGAAGTGGGAGACGGAGAGCATGAGGGGGATTCAGTGCATTGTTGTGGGATTTAAAGATGGAGGAGCTCACTTGAGGAATGTGGGCAGCATTTAGGAGCAGAGAGCAGACCCTGGCTGGCAGCTGGCAAGGAAACAAGGACCACATGAGACTGGATTTTGCCAATATCTGAACAAATTTAGAAGCATGCCCTTCCACAGGGCCTCTACATGAAAGTCCAGCCTGATCAGCAATACCTTGACTTCAGCCTCGTGAGAACCTAAATAGAGAGACCAAACGAAGCTTGCTGGACTTCTGACCCACAGGACTGTGAGCTAACATGGGTGTCTTTTTAAGCTACTAAGTTTTTCGTGATTTGTTACATGGCAATAGAAAACTATACCTCCCATCCCTGCGCCGTGTTGCCTGGGCCTCACCCCGTGGCTCTATGGGATTCATGTACCCTTTCATTACAGGCTGCTTTAGCTAGGACCCCTTTCCTTAGCCCCTCAATAGCTGTCATACTCTAGGGACCTTATCTGAACTCAGGCCTGGCCTCCCTTGGACTCTTCCTTCTAGAAGATCCTCTGATGTATCATGTACCTCTTCTCTCCAGTTGTTTGGATAATTACAACATTTAACTGACTGGGACATTTATTATCCAAGTCCCCGACACCTAGCACGGTGCCTAGCATATAATTGGTGCTCAGTAGTGTGTGCTGATGACACTAATCAATACAGAGAGAAGAAACTCTATGGATCATCCCCAGTGTTGGCGTTTAATATCCTAGCCATGTTGCACTATGTGCAGTTCCCAGGAGACCATGTTGTCTCTTGCTTCTGCGTTCCTTCATCTCTAACCTGTGTTTCCTCCACTGTCACTCCTTGTACCTTCCTCCCTTTCAATTGGGTATATCTTCTTAATCTTCAGGTCTCTGCTCAAATACAACCTTCTCTGAAAAGGCTTCTTTCATGCCCCAGTTGAAGGTTAGGCTCTCTTTTATTCCCTGGCTGGACTCCATCATCACAATGGCCTTTGGGTTTAAAAAAAAAAAATTGATTGGGGGCGACATTGGTTAATAAGTTTATATAAGTTTCAAGTATGCAATCCTATAACACATCTGTGTGTTGCATTGTGTGCTCACCACCCAAAGCTTAGTCTCCTTTGGTCGCCACATATTTGACCCCTTTACCCTTTTTAACCTCCTGCCACCTCCTTCTCCTCTGGTAACCGCCATACTGTTGCATGTGTGCCTTTGAGCTCTTTTTTGTTTGTTTTGTTTATTTGTTGCTTTCTGTTTTATAGTTCATATATAAATGAAATCATATGGTTCTCATCCTTGTCTGACTTATTTCACTTAGCATGATATTCTCAAGATCCATTTATCTTGTTTCAAATGGTAATATTTCATCTTTTCTTAAGTGGTATCCTACTGTATTTATGCACCCACGTCTTCATAGTTGCCTTTATCATTGTCATTTTGCTTGTCTAGAATCCCTATTAGACAGATGGTATATTCTATGATGGCATTCTTTTTTTCTTTTGAAACTCCAGCACCTCAATTAGCTTTTGGTGAATGGCCATACTTTTTAATCACCTTATAGATTCTGATTCTTCCATCTGGGTGGGACTTGAGATTCTGCATTTCTAACAAGGTCCAGATGATGCTGATGCCACTGGTCCATGAACCACACTCTGAGTAGCCAGGTAATAGGGTAGGCACTCCCACCATTACCATATCGTGGCAAAAAAGTTTGCATTTGAGAAAAGCTGGACAAGGTTTAGGGTACAAATAACGGTCACAGGACAAAATTTCCCCTGTCATTGCTGAGCTAGCTGACTCATTTATAGAAATGAAGCCAATAACCTTGACCTTATTAGCAACTGAGCTAACTTCCACAAACCAATAAATAACAACATTTGGCTAATTAACATTTCAAAATTGTTTCTTTCCCTGCTCACACTCTAGAACAGGTGCTAATGAACCATGAAATGTCTAAAACGTTGGCAGGAAGCAGGAAAAGAGGCAGAGTTGACCCATTCCTGAAGAAAAACATCCTTAAAAATTAAGAGCTATAAAATGCAATGTGTGTCCTGGATTGGATTCTAGAGTAAAAAAAAGACATTAGTAGATAAACTGGTGATATTAGAATAAAGTAGTGAGTTTACTTAATAGTAATGTACCAATGTTGCATTCTTGGTTTTGACAAATGTACTATTAGAAGAGACTGAATGAGGAGCATATGGGAACTTTCTGTACTATTCTTTGCAGCTTTTCTGTACATATAAAATTATCCTCAAATAAAAAGTTTATGAAAAGAATCCAGAGCTAAACTGTATAGGCTTTCTTTACTTTGTGTAATAGTATTACAACTTGTTGAAAATGGAAAACAATTGCCATTGACTTAATAAAAAATTGGTAATGTGTGTTCATGGGGAAAAAATCTCCAGCTAAAACTCAGTAGCAATCAAGGACAGCTTTTGAGGATGGCATCCCGGTTCCAGTGGCATCCTGGCCAGGTAGCACACGAGTGAGTGACACTTACACTCTGAAGTGCTTTGTCATGTGTCATGAATTTGCTCCTGATTCTTACCTTCATTTCTTCAGTAGATCAGTAATTTCTTCTACTCTTGACAATCCCTTGTTTGTTTGTGTAATGATACTACCTTAAAGACTTTGTCCTGGTATCACATTTTGCCTCAACTGTGTTTCCTCATCTGCTAGAGACTCTAAGTCTGGTGCGGCCACGGACTTGAACTTATCCATCACTGTATGGGCAGTATCTGACTGCAAACTGGGCACAGCATAGACTCTAAATAATTACTTGTTATGGATGAATAAAGGAGGTACCTCAACATTTGAAGTAAATCCTGCCTGAGAAACATGAATTTTCCAGTAATTTTCCATTATGTAAACATACCACTTTGATGGAACTTAAAGATGTTCAGGTCTTACAAAAAAAATTTATCAACAGATCTTTTCCAACTCTGCTGAATTCATGGAAATCATGAAGACCCTGTTAAATCTCATGGAAACCATGGCTTTAACAATACAGTGCAGAGTGAGTGTGCCCTGGTCTCAGTAGGCTGCTCCATGGGATCCACAGAGGCACGGCCAGAGCCTGCGTAGTCTGTCACTTGTGTATGCACCGCTGCGTCTGTCCTCCAGCGCCTGCCTCCCCAAGGCAGCTGCTCTTCACCCCCTCCAATGTGGTGGAAAAGAAACTCACAGTTCGCCTGCCCACCCCCCCACCCCGGTGGAACTGTGACCCCTGCCAGGTCAGTCAGAGCCTTTGGTAGAGTTTTTAAAGCTCAGAGCTGGAGGAAAAGAGGCTTTTTCTTTTTAGAGCATGAAATTGGGAGGATGTGATGCAAGGGCAGCTGTCGGCCGCTTTTCCTGTCCTCTGGAGAAAATCTGCAGAAGGAGAGAGGGCCTGAGTCACGCTATGGAAGTGGAGAGAGAAAGAGAGACCTAGCCGCCGTGTTTAAGTGTTTGAACCCAATGGTACTTCAGGTCACCTCATCCTCCGAGCTTCTCAGTTATTAGAAACAACAAATGCCTTGTTTCCCCCTTAGGTTGATGTGGGTTGCTGTCAGTTGCCACAGAGCGTTCTGCCGTAGAGAGCTCTACAATCCTGGAGAGAGATGTGCCATTTCCTACCCACACCTAATGGGGTACTGGTATCGGTTCAGCAGGGAACCAGCCAAGCAAGCCTCTGCTTAGGTGGGTGCTGCGACAGAGCAGTCAGCTCTCTTCCCCGGACTCAGGCTTTCTCTTCCCCGGACTCAGGCTTTCTCTTCCATGGCGTGACACTGTCACTGGGGAATGGCACCTCACCCACAGACTGCATTTCCTGTCGCCTCTTACATTTAGGTGGGAACACCTCGTTAGTTCTCCCCAACGGAATGTGAATGGAAGTGACGTGTGTCATTTCCAGACTGGAAGGCAGTTAGGAAGCAGGGGCTCCTGTGCCACTCTCTCTTTTTTGCTGCACACTAGCTGGGCAAAGAGGATTCTGAGGCTCTCAAGGATCACAAAGGCAGAGCTGGAAGGAGCTTGGGTCCTTCCTTCAGGTCAGGAAAACTCCCATTTGACTCCTATGTGAGCGAGAAATAAACGTTTATTATGTTAAGCCACTGGCATGTTGGGGATTTGTTATAGCAGCTGGTATTACTCTGACTAATATATTTCCAAGAGCTGGAGCTGAATCGCGATGAAGATTTTTTAAGTAGGGAGACTCTCAAGCAAAGCTTAAGAGAGAGAGGCCCAGACTTCAAACAGGAACTGAACTCTATGGTTGAGTCCAAGGGATGATTTCAAAGATGGAAACTCAGAACCAAGTTGAAGGCTCAGCAACCAGGTGGGCCTGGGGGAAGTGATGAGTGTGAATTAAGAACTGGGACCGATACGAAGTGAGGGCAAACCAGGTCGGGATGCCTGTGGCTTGGTTTTGTGACAGCCAGCAAGCAGCATGGAACACGGGGAGGGCCTGCCTGCTTTAGAGGGGCAGAGGCAGGAAACACAGGTAACCTGGGGGATGGTGCCAGGTGTTCGGCCAAGGGGATGAGTAGAATCCACAAACAGGAAATCAGTCATGACATCAGGACCTACAAGACTTGGAAACATGTTGGGATATAGAACAGGAAATAAGTCAAGGCAAGTGGTTTAGCACTAATGACTGAGGTATTTTGGGAACCTCATTCTCTATGGAGTCTTGGGATGGGCCTAGCAGGTAAAGGCAGGTAGCAGGCCAGGTGGGGATGGGGCCAAGGGAAGGGCGTATGCCCCATCCGAAGAGGACAGCTGCTGCTCAGCTCCGGTCGATTACTGCCATGTGTACACGCAGCCCTGATGTCCTCGGATCGTCCAGTTTTTCAAGAAAAGCAGGAAATCTGCATTTTTTTTTTCTGTAAAATCTCCTCGTTTTTAAATGCTGGCAACTAATTCAAAATGTTAAAAAACACCCTGTAGGCCAAACAAAACACATTCACAGGCTGAGCTGGTCCACTGGCTGCCAGCTTCTGGCCTCCAGCCTAAAGGAAATGGGCAGAACCAGAAGCATGTAAAAAACAAAAACAAAAAAAATGAGAATCAGTCACAGCCCCCTCGACTTCCAAGCATCCCAGGATACTCCTGGAAAAAGAGCTTTGCAACACTGCTCACAAAAACATAATACATTTGGTTTTCAGAAAAGCTATGGATTTCTGGAAGTTACTGGATACATATAACCTTGTAGTTCCCCAAATCTGTTTGTTTCCTCAATTCTGGATCTGTAGCTTTGATAGAGTGAGCTAATTTTCTTTAATCTATCAGTTGCATCAGTTTTTAGACTTTCTTTGCAGAAAGGCCATCAACTCTATCTTGACAGTTGAGTTTCCAGTAAAAGCAATCTCTTGAGTGAAGGCAATTTAAAGAAACAGTACTGGAGCCAAATAAGAGTTTGGCTAACTAAATTTTATGATAGGAAATGCTTCCAGGCCAAAAACCTCAAAAGGTGATCAAAGGTTTTCAAAAACTGGTTCCAACTAGTTCAGTTTATTAACCTTGGCCTGTGTCTGAGCCAGGGCCATGCTCAGAGGATGTGGCAAATGCAGAATCTAATTTTTTTTAAAAAAAATGTGGTGTCTTAGAGGGTATGTATTGATGTGACTGGCTTCTGAACTATTCATTTTTGGGGCCCAACTTAGTGTCTAGCACAGGGCTTTGCATATCCCAGCTGTCCTGTTTGTTCAGACCTGAGATGTTTATGGGATGTGGGACTTCTGGTACTAAAACCAGGACAGTCTTGGGCAAACTAGAACAGTTGATCACCCTACATCCCAGGGTCCTTTTCTTGGGGTTCATGCTATGAAGGTCTGACTTAAAAAAACAACTAAATTTATTGGAGTGACTTTGGTTCATAGGATCATATAGGTTTCAGGTACACATTTCTATGATACATGGTCTGTATATTGCATTGTGTGCCCACCACCCAAAGACATCTTTTGACTGTCCCTTAAAAAACAACAGAAAAAATAAAACCAAAAAACTCTCCCTTCTCAACTGCAACAGTGCTGAGCTCCCTTGGTCTTCTCCCTGTTTCTCTAATCGTTCTTAGTCATTGTCTTTCCTTCATTCTTTCCCTCCTCCTACACCTCAACTATGAATTGCACCTCAAGGTCCAGCCCTTGGGCTTCTGTTCTATTTTCTGCCCATCTCAATTGATTCATTATTATGGGGGGAAATTCCACATTTAGATCCTGAGCTCATGTTCTCACCTGAGATCTAAGCTTCCAGGTCCAACAACTTCATGAACATTTTCCACATCATCTCATGCCCGGAGTCATTGTCTCCCAGCCCAAGCCAGCTCCCACTCGCTCACCTAGTGTCCTCCTCCACCAGAAGTAACACAGTCTTTTCAAGCTTTAAGTCCCAAAATCCTAGGCTAATCCCAAATTTGTGTCCATGCACTGTGTGTATCCACAGCAGCTACCACACTGTTGGGCCCATTGGGACAGCATAGTAAATACTTGTGGAATCAAATTAGATCTTGGGAATGGAATCGAAGGAGGAGGACACATAATGTCATCCTACTAGAGGCTTAAACTATCCGAGTAAGTACCAAGGGTGCGTAGGGAGAGGCAAAGTGAAGATCTGGCAGATGTGATCATTGCAGACATAGTTCATCCAAATCTTCACTGAGGCAACTTCAACCACAGACAGTTGACCACCTATTAGTCAAATTAACTCAAGTGTTGTCACATTTCCAGTTTGGTTTATATTGTGTTGCTATACTTTCAGGCATGGTCAAAGGTATTTCCAATGTTCCAGACAATTTATAAAGGTTAACAAGACAAATATGGATTTCACTCTTTTGCTTTATTTGCTAGGTTCTTGACAAAAGAGTCTGCCTTTAATCACTAAATGCTCAGAATCAGAGCAAAGCTAGTGGCCAGAGTTCAAGCTTTTCTCCTTCCCAACCTCTTTCCCACATTCCCACATTCTTTTTTTTTTTTCTTGACTGAAAGTACTTATAAGACAATCGCTTAAAAACACTTTTGAAATAGAGTTATACACAATGAGATACCACATCACACCGGTCAGAATGGCCATCATAAACAGATCAACAAACAACAGCTGCTGGCGAGGCTGTGGAGAAAAGGGAACACTAATATACTGTTGGTGGGAATGCAGACTGGTGCAGCCATTGTGGAAAGCAGTGTGGAATTTCCTCAAAAAGCTGAAAATGGAACTGCCTTTTGATCCAGTGATTCCCCTGCTGGGACTATACCCTAAGAATCCGCAAACACCAATTCAAAAGATCCTATGCACCCCAATTTTCATAGCAGCACAATTTACAATAGCCAAGTGTTGGAAGCAACCTAAATGCCCATCAGCAGATGATTGGATCAAAAATTATGGTACATTTACACAATGGAATACTACGCAGCAGAAAGAAAAAAAGAACTACTACACTTCGCAACAGCATGGCTGGAACTAGAGAGCATTATGCTAAGAGAAATAAGCCAGGGGGCGAAAGACAAATACCATATGATCTCACCTATAAGCAGAACCTAACCAACAAAACAAAGATGCAAGGAAAATAAGACCAGCAACACTGAAAGAAAAAGAAACTCACAGAGACAAGAGGGAAGTGGGGGTGGGCTGGGGAAAAGGAAGGGAAAGGACAAGTCAAAGAACATATAGCAAGGACTCATGGACAAAGCCAAAGTGGGGAAGGATTGAAGGCGGGAGAGGAGGGAGGGGGGCAGGGGAAAGTCGGGGAGGAGGTAGAGACAAATGTATTTGGAAAAAATAAATTAATTAATTAAAAGAAAAAAGAAAAAAGACAAGAGTTTGTATCTCAGGTCAGCCATGACCTCTGAAGTGTTAAATTGGTAGGTTCGTCAAAGAAAAACAAAAAAACACTTTTGAAATAGAGTTATACCACGTTTTGGATGGGACTGGCAGCTTGGAAACTTTGCTCTTACCTTTAGGAAAATCCTCTTCCCAGTGGGTCTTCCTCTGCAGAGATCCCCAAGTCCGGGGATTTCCCCAGATCCCCTTTCCTTGCATCTGTAGAGCACAGAGCACACCTTAGAACAAGAGTTTCACAACCTCAGCACTATTGACATTTGGGGCTGGATAATTCTTTGACAAGGGAGGGTGCTATCCTGTGTACTGTGAGATGTTTAGTATCACCCCAGGCCTCTGTCTACCTCCTGGATGCCAGTAACACACAAACACTCCCTCCAGTTGTGACAACCAAAAATATTACCAGACATTGCCAAATGTTTCCTGGGGGGCACGTTGCCCATAGCTGAGAATCCCTGCATGTGATTTTTTTCCTCAGAAACAAAAATGGGGTCTATTTACCTGCATCCTTGAAAGGTCTCTTTGTTCTTTGAGTCCAATCAGGTCATACCAGCCTGTTTTTTGTTTTTTGTTTTTTTTCCCCCAGAGCCTGGCAGGAGAGGGTTATCTCCAGGCCGGGCCCAAGGCTGGACTTGACAGGCCATCAGTCAAGGAGGCTGTAATTGAACCTATTACCTTATCTGAGCAAATTCTGCTTTGAAAGATCACCTTCCCAACTGGCTCTGGAATAATTTGCCGTTCCTTGGAGAAAGGTGGCCGGGATCTAAGGCACCATCAGAATGGCTGGCCTGAGTCAGCAGAGCTTGGGGATTTCCAAGGGGAACTGTGTGGACAGAATTCCCCCTGGATGATGGTCTAGACAGGGCTCACCCTTCCCTCTGCTCACCAGGGGCTTCTGCTTCCCCTTTAGGAAGAGGAAACACCCCGAGTGTTTATTTTTGGGGCTAAGGATCTGTTGCGAGTAAGCCCCAAGATGGGCAGCAGCACCAGTCTTGCCACAGGAGGGCCGTTTCAGGAAGCAGCAACACTGGCAGCAGTCCTACACCATGGTGCTCTGAGGGGCCCTTAGGTCAAGCGGGGAAATAAAGGAGGGGCCGTAATAGCGCCGAAGTCCAGTAAATTAAAAAATGTAATTTAAAAGCAGCTCAGAATTCTGGCAAACTTTCCCAATATTAAAAAAAATATTGTTAAAAATATATAATCCCATGGTCATTGACAGCCATCGTTGAAGTCCATCCACATGCGAGTTAACAAAGAGCTGGGCTCTTCTTATGCATTCTAGTACATCATTTTCTCCACTTAAAAATACGTCTTCTAAACACTATTTCATGTAAATAGTTATGTATGTTCTTTCTCATTTTTAAGGGCTAAAAAGTTTTTCTATGGTCTGAATATGCCATAACTATTTTAACTAAAATCTATATCTAAACATTTTAGGTGTTCCCATTTTTTGCCATTATAAACTATGCCTGCAAACAAATATTTGTATATAACTATGCTCTTCCTGATTATGTTCTCTAAAACTTTTTATTCATCTTCTTTTTTCTTTCACTACCTTCCTGCTCTATATCTTGCACCCTTCTCTACCCAAATGAATGTTTACAGCATTGCAAGTTTTCTACACCTTTCTCTATGCCTGGCAGTGATGTATGGCCTATTGGTAGACACACAAGGGGCTGATTGATTTGTTTGATGATCTGTTTATGAGTAATAGAATGCTATTCCATATTTCTAATGACTTGCTTTCTCCACTGATGAGAAACCTTCTATCTCTATCCACAGGTTCTTTCCCAGGTGTGGGCAAGCACCCATGGGGTCAGGTTTCTTGACCATGGGGTCAAGAGCACCCATGAGAACTTTCCCTTTCTGTGTCTTCCACTGCTACTTGGCATCCTGGGATGGAAGCCATTATCCCTTCAGACTTTTACTTTCCTCACCTGTGAAATGGGAAGATGCTACTGCCCCATCTACTTTACTGGATTATTCTGAGCAAATTCTCGAGTATGTATATATTTATATCATACATAATAAACCTTGTTAGCCATGGAATCCAAGAGAGAATGCCTTTTATTTGCTATTTTCCATATACCCCTGGTATTTCTCTGCCTCTGTGCCTTTGCTTATGCATTCCATCTTGCCTGGACACCCTTCCACCTGCTCCACATATCCAAGTCCTACCCACTCCCCAAGGCCCAGTTCAAACCTCGCCTCTTGCATGTTATTATCCATGATACTTCCAGCTGGAAGTCATCTCATCTCCTCAGAACCCTCCTCCCCCCCCCCTTTTTTTTTTTTTTTTGTTTTACTCATTTTCTTCTTTGCAGTATTCTGCTTTAATTTTTTAAAATCTGCATTTAAAAGCTCCTGAGAACAGGAACTGTATCTTACATGTCTCGTATTACCATAAGGTTCAGCAGTAATACCCATTATGCACTCAAATATTTGTCAAATAAAGGAATGAATGAAATGAGTAAGTGAGTGAATGAATGCTTTCTGCTATCACTTTCTCACAAAGGTTCCCCATGAAGACTGTTTCAGGAACAAATTAGAATCACGGAAGATTGTGTGCACTTAGGAAACGCTGCATTGTGGAAAATACAGAAAAGCACAAAGATAAATGAAAACCACTCTTTTATAGTTTAGCCATCCAGAGACAATTCACCTTTAACATTTCAGTGTATGTCTCTTTTAGCTTTCTATATATATACATGCTTATAAAGTATGACACAGGTATGTATATATATGCATATGTGTATATAGACCCACACATACATATCGCTTAAAAAAAAAGATTAGCACACTTGCTCCGTTGGAGGAAGGGGAGGTGGGAAGAGCAACACTTGGATTCCCTGGCCCTTGCTCGCGGGTTCTAGTTTCCCTAACGTCTGGTCAGGGAGATTTCCTAGGGCCCTTTGTGTTCACTGAGTCACTGGTGGGGCAGGGAGGCACTCTGAGCAGAGAGCAGTGGTCCCTAGGGGGTCCTGTGTCCCTGGGCCCCACACGGGACAGAGGGGCAGTGCCTAATCTCCCTCTCTTGCTGCCCCCTTTCATTCTTACCCCTCTGTGGAGAAGTCTGGGGCCTCCAGGTGTTCAGGGCCTCACTCATGCAAGAAAACTTTAGTTAGCCCTGGGGCAACAATTTCCTTGTTGTGCCAGACCTTCCTAGCAGAAGCACCAAAAGTACAAGAATTACCCAACCAGTGAATGGGTGAATCAGTTCTCCCTGGGAACTGTAACACTCCCAGCGCAAGGACGGAAGCACACCCACTCCCCAGGATGAATCCCCAGGCGTGTTTGCACTGGGACAGTTGATAAGAACTCACATTCATTGTGCATTGACTCTGTGCCAGACATTGCTGGCCCTTTACGATATGTTCTCATATAACCCTCGAAAGAAACACTCAAGATGGTATCACCATGCCTACTGGACAGAAGAGGAAACCGAGGCTGGTGTGGAGGCCTCTAAAATAAGACTGTGACCATAGTTGATTTCACGTGGTGTCATGTATGGCCACACTGCTGTTCACTGCTGGTACTTCCTGATCACTTCCTCTCCTGCCGCTGATGCCTAGTGACCTTTTTTTCTCTCGGGAATCCTTCCCTCATCTCCACAGCCCCTCAGCAAGACCTGTCTGTCGTCTCTGGCTCCAAAACACCTCCTGAGTCTTCCACACCTGTCAATTGTCATTGCTTCCAAACTGGTCTAAAGTGCCACCCTTCTCGCCAAAACTATTGCAATTGTGGTTTATTATCCACACCTCAGTCAAAATTATCTTTTAAACAGATCATATCACTCCTCTGCTTAAAAGCTTCTAAAGGGTGTCCAACGAACCTTCAACAAAACCCAAACTCCTTGCCTTGGCTTATAAAGCCCTAGCAAGGATGCCCAGCCTTTTGGCGTCTCTGGGCCACACTGGAAGAAGAAGAGTTGTCTTGGGCCGTATCTTTAATGCATTGCGACACGTAATCACAAAAAAAATCTCATCATGTTTTAAGTAAATTGAGGAATTTGTGCTGGGCCCCATTCACAGCCATCCTGGGCCACGTGTGGCCTGAGGGCCACAGGTTGGGCGCCCCTGCTGCCTGCTCCTCAGGCCCCACGGGCTGCCACTGCGTTCAGCCTCCTCAGTCCGGCCACATGGCCCTCCTGCCTGTCCCTCCCCCAGCCGAGCCTGTCCCTCCTCAGGGGCACTGCAGTTGCTGTTGTTTACTTCTGGACTGCTTTCTCCCCTCAGCTGCCCGTTCCAGTTCCTTCTTGCTCTTCAGGACTCAGTTTCAAGGTTGCCTCCTCAGAGAGGTTCTCCCTAACCACCATATTCTAAGTAGCCACTTAATCCCCTGCTATCACGTCGTCCGGTTTAATGATCTGCATAGAAATTACCACTATAGGGCACCTTAAAAATGTCATCATTCATTAATTCACTCATTTATTCCCTGCGTCCTCCCACTAGAATCCATCCCCAGTGCCGACAGTGTCTGGCCTAGATTAGCTGCTTGATGAGTCTTAGTCAAACAAATTTGTGAGTGAATGAATGGATGACATTTTTCTCTAATTAATGCATAAACATTTTATCATCTGTTAGGGGCCAGATGCTAAACCCCCAGATGTTAGGGTTATATGAAAAGTAAAGATGAACAAGACACATCAGCCCTCAATAAGTGTTTAATTTATGATGTCTGAGGTGTGCTTCGAAGTATTCTAGGAAAAAAAAGGAAAAATAGATGAAAGAAAGCTCGCCAGCTGTTGACGTCTGTTGAGGCAGCATGATGAGGAAAGGGGGATCATACAGGGTCCTGCACAAATAATGCCCCCTTTTTACTACAAACTCTTTTATTTCAAAAGCATAAGCATGTAATTCTGTAACATAACAATATCCCATTCAAGCATATCACATGGCATTTTAGGTGAAATGTTCAAATTAAAACTATAAATTATTACACTCATATTATTGCCCTACCAACCACCCTCAAGCAGGCCTTACTTCTGCTGGACCCTGTATTATTCCCTTGACTTTGGTGTATCTTTGAAAATGTCCAAAATGAAAGGATTTTTCTCTTTGTTTAAAGAAGCTAATGATCAAAACGGGGAGAAATGTACCAAAGTAACTACTTTGCCACAGACTGCTGAGAATGCTAGAAGGGAGGGACTTGTTAGTGAATGAATAAACATTTATTACGGTGACTGAGCATCAGGAGCGCGCCAGGCACTGGCTAACTGCCAGGGATACGAGGATAAACGCGACACACACGCCTGCTTTCATACAGTGTACAATCTAGCTGCTAGATGCAGGGAAAGCCGCTGAATAAAAGGACAAACGCAGGGTGCCAGGAGAGTGTGTAACAGAGCACTCACTTGGTCTGGGGTTCAAGAAAATGAGGGGGGTAAAGGGACGGCAGCCACAACCCCCCCTCCCCCGGGCAGAGGGAACAGCTTGTACAGTGGCTCAGCAGTGTGAAAAAGTATGGTACATCCCAGGAACGAGAGGAGACCAGCATTCCAGGGCAGACAGAGCAAGGAGGAAAGTGGAAAGAGATAAGGCTGGACCAATGAGCAGACAAGCCAGACCCCACAGGAATGTGAGAGTCCTGTGAAGCATTTGGACTTTATTCTCCACCACTAAAGGAGGATGCGGGAAGGTTTCTTGGAGTAGGCAACCTATGACCTAGGCTTTGAAGGTTGGAGAGAATTACAGCATGGAAAGGAAGCCCTAAGAGGCATTCCTGGTAAAAGTGACAGAGTGAACTCTGATCCGGAGGGAGAGAGTCCAAGGTATTGAGGATATAGTGGGCGGCTCCTCACGGGAGGGGCTCATGGTACACGCAGGCGTGTAGAGGGCAATAAGCCGAGATAGGAAGGTCAGAGACAAGCGCCAGCCGTGGTATACGAAGGAGTTTGGACTTTATTCCTCAGACAATGGGGAGCCACTGAATATTTTTTGATCATTGGACACATATGATCAGAGCTGCCCTGAGGAAGGATGACTTTGATTATTTACATGAGAGGTGATGTGGGTCTAACTTTAACATTAAACAATTTATTGAGCACTCACTATGTGCCAGGCATTGTGCTGAAAGGTGGAGATGCAAAGGGAACAAAGGGCTTGCTCTGTCTTGCCCCAGGGAGCTCATGGGTGGTTAAAATGACAATAACAATACAGTGTGATGACAAGCCCAGGATGTTATGATAACCCTTAAGAAGGCGGGGCCATTGAACTTTGCCTGAAGTGGGGGCAACGGTCAGGAAAGCGTTTCTGAGGGAGACGAAGCCTCTCTGGGCCTTTCTTGAGGGTTGAGTTACAGGAAAAGGGCAGAAAGCAGCATTTCGGATGGTGGCAGCACAAGTAGGGAGGCTTGGAGGACTGAAAGCAGAATGACTGCAAACTTGGGCGGAAGATGGGAAAGCTGGAGCTGGGTCTGCAGAGAAGGCCAGGGAAATCTGCAGGAAACAGTGAAGGCTCTCCATATTAAATAGTTTGCTTCCTTATCACTAAGGCAATGGAAAGTAATTACCCCAACTTCTTCCCTCTGTGCCTTGGGGAGTGGGTGGTAGATCCTTTCTATATTTGCTACCTCTGTGATACCTTAGCATTCTCTTTGTCTTTTCATTTTCCTACTTGACAACTTTAGACTTAGTAAATAATTGATCTGAAATGAATCTTAAATCTTCAATGAGCTCTATTAGAACAGCTGATGTGTATTCAGCTCTCTAGCTGGACCCTGAGTGGTAGAGAAGACTTGAGGGATTTTACAGGGAGATGTATGTTGTAGACAGCTCTCCTTCGGGGCGGCGATGGAGAGCGCAGCCGGAGTCAGGAAGTCCTCCGCCTGGGCGGGGGTCGCAGTATTCAAGGGGAGGGCAGATGACAGCCTGAATGCAGACTGCGGAATGCAGATGGAAAGAAGGTTTATGATGAAAAGAGGCTCTGGAAATAGAATTCACAGAAGAGGAGAGACCACTTAGGTTTTCTTGGGCTTCTGAGTTTGCTTGGTGGTGTTATTAAGGAGACCGAGTCTGAGGGGCCGTGGAAGCACCGGGTAGAAATGCTCCGGAGGCAGCTGTATAAACAAACCTGGGGTCAGGAATGGAGCAGATGGATTAATTAGCAAATCAACAGGGAACGGTTGTGGCTGGGGTTCCCGATGAGCTGAGCCAGCACCTGGAGAGCTCGGGTTCCCCACCCCCCCACCGCCCCCCGCCCGCCCCCGTGGGCGGGACCCTGGAGTCCCAACCTGCAGGACATGGGCTGAGAAGAGGAACCCAAGGAGAATCCTGAAGATCAGCCTTGGAACCCCAAAAATGGTGGAGGAAGGACTGGGTAGGGCATTCATAGGGAGGTTGGGGCCAGGACACTCTAAAGAGGTAGACTTGTCAAAGGTGGTGTGTTATAGGCTCAGAGATACATATGCATTTTCAAAGTAATTCCTTCCCATAAGTTTGGAATATTAAGTATAAGCTTTTTCAAATCAATTCTTTTTTTGTTTGTTTGTTTAAGTCCTTGCCTGAGTATATATGTATTGATTTGAGAGAGAGAGAAAAGAAACATTGATCGGTTGCCTCCCGTATGTGCCTGGCCGGGGACCAAACCCACAACCTAGGTATGTGCCCTGACTGGGAATATAACACTTGACCTTTCGGCACACAGGACGATGCTCCAACGAACGGAGCACACTTGCCAGGGCTCCAATCAATTCTGGCGCCACCAGGTGACCTGGTCCAACCCTTCATCATTGTCCAAGTGCGTCAGGAGAACCACCTGGCAGGAAGGAGCCAGGTGGAGAAGAAAGCAACCAGTCTTACAGTCAATAACCAGTGATAAGGCCAGATATGTGGCAATATCAAATAATCAAGCATCAGCGTCATCTCAGGCATCATAGTCAACTGTCTTTAGCCAGGAGACAAGGAAGGGGTGGAGGGATGTCCCAGACACCTGGGAGGGGAAGAGGGCAGGGCACACGTTTATGGAGTGGGCCAGGTGCTGTGCTAGGCTCTTTGCATGTTATCCCAATTAACCCTCCCAGCAGCCCCGCCCCTTTCAAAGATAAAGCAGCTGAGGCTCAGAAGAGTTGAATAATGTACCCCATGTCCCATAATAACTGGGTGACCAAAGATTTGAGCCCAGAAGGCCAAAGCCTGGGCTATCTCAAATAAGCCCTGGGTCTCCAACCCAGTCCCTTTCCCTGGTGACCTCAGGGCTACATTCCTTAATTTTTGGGCACTGATACAAAGCTTCTTGTTAGAGCTTGAACTGAGTGGTGGCTCAGCACCCAATCAGTAGCCTGACTTAGGTGTCCCACAAGAGTGGTTACTGCTGCTGTTGCTTGCTTCCAAACCAGACTTCCTGTTTCATCATTCACACTTATTGTCTGGCTCCTGGGTTTCTTGCCAAACGCCTTCCCTGCCACCCCTGGGATGGGGGTGAAGTGACTGGGGAACAGGCTATAATGAGGAGTCTGTCAGACCTGCTTACCTTCCAGACGCCCTAAGACTTGATGAGCAACCAGCAGCTCTGGGGGTGGGCCAATTTCCACCCAATTTCTGAGACCCTAAAAGACCGCTTTTGAGCCTGATTACAGGTCAATTAACGGTAATAGCTAAAAGGCACGGAGTGGCTTTTTGCATGCCAAGCTTTGAGCTCTCTGCCTTTCACGCGTTGTTTCATATAATCCTTAAAACAACCCCGTGATGTCACTATGATTGCTAGGCCCATTTTGCATGAAAGGGAATAGGCTCAAAGAAAGGTGTCTACACCTAGAAAGCACCAGGAATGCCTGAATCAAAGGTGCAGAGAGGTGCCTGCCACGATACCCTCATTTCCTCTCTGTCCCTGCCCCCAAGTGCCTTGGCTTAGATTCCCTGGTCCATGAGAAGTCCCTTTTCCCTTTTGACGAAGGCCAAAGGAAATTCTGACCCGGGTTGCAAAACGGTGGCAAAGAAAATGTATGCCTTGGGTCCACCCAGAGTCCCAATTGGAAGCTTTTATTCCAAAGTTATTTTTTACACAGAGAGAAATAGAAAGCTCCGGCCCCTGTTACCGGTACTTATGTTATCAGCAGAGCCAATAAAGAAGGCGTGTGTGGGTGCGTGTGCATGCATTGTTGGACCTGTGTAGGTGTACACACAGGTATATGAAGGTGGGGTAGGAGTTAGGCAAAGCAACCTCATAGACCTGTACCCTGTTTTTAGGGTCCTATGTAGCTTCAGTGACTGCATTTTCTAAACCAAAAGTCAGGCCACATTGACTGGCCAGAGCAACTGCGTTAGAGGGGACAATATAGCAACAATGAAACTAATACCATCCACATGAGATATGGAGGCTACTGGCTAACAATTCAGCAGAGATGCCCTGGTGTGCTTTGGGGAGTGTCCTAGAGGCCTCTGGCTGTCAGAGTTGAGGCCTGGATATGTAAGCATAGATTTGCCAGCTGCTCATAGCCCACTAAGGATCAGCATTATTTTATGTGATTTTAAAGATGCTGTTATAGAGGATCTGATATTCCCAGAACATTCAAGAGCAATGTTATAGCCTAAAGCTAGAGGAAAGATGTGAAACAATTATCTTGTTTTAGGGGCTCTTATGGAATATATTATATTAATAATTGAGTGAATGAATATATGTGTGTGTATTTATATAGTCACAGAGAATTGAACCAGCCCTGCATACATATAAAGTCAAAAAGATGATCTTTGCTTAAAATCCCCAGGAAGTGAAGATAAAAGTGATTTTTCTTTTGTGTGACACAAATTCAGAAAACATGGGTTACTTCCTACTATTACCACCTGCTAGCTTCCAGATACTGGGGGCCAGGCCCACAGAAGCCTGAAACTAGGATTGCAGTGACTATGGGGGCCACACTGCAGGGGATAATTATGACATGATGTGATATTGGCAAGTACAATGTGCTGTGGAGTCCAAAGGATGATAAATTCATTCTTGGGAAAGTCTTGGTATGAGTATTCTATTGCTGCATAACAGATTCCCACAAACTTGGTGGCTTAAAACCACAACCATTTATTATCTCACAGTTCTTGTGCGCCGGGAGTCCAGACAGGGCTTACTGGGCCTTCTGCGCAGGGACTCACCAGGCTGCCAACCCACGCGCGCGTTCGGCTGCCTTCCCATCTAAGTTTCAGGTCCTCTTCCAAGCTCATGTGGTTAGTTCCTTCAGTCTGTATGACTGATGTCCCTATTTTCCTTCTAGCTGTCAGTAGGGACCATTCTCCAAATCCTCTGCTGCTCTCAGGTCCTTGTCACATGGCTCTTTCCATAGGCCCTCTGGCCACATGGCACTTTGCTCCTTGAAGGCCAGCAGGAGAGTCTAATTCCAACAGGGTGGGTTAGGGATGGGCATCCCAATTTCTCTTTTGAAGAGCTCACCTGATTAGCTCAGACCTACCCAGGATAACATTTCTTTGAATTAACTCAAAATCAACAGATTAGGGCCCTTAATTATATCTGCCAAATCCCTTCTCCCGTAATCAAGGGAGTAATATCACATTTCATTCACAGGTCCTACCCACACTCAAGGGTATACAAGGGTATATGTGATGTGCACACCATAGGGCAGGAATCTGGGGCCCATTTTAGAATTCTTCCTACCAAAGGTGGGGGCAGCAGAAGGGGGAGGAATGGGCCAGGCTAGGTAACCTTTGAGCTGAGTACTGAAGAACGAATTTAAATGCTCTGGGCTGCCAAGGACGAGAGGCATTTGGGTAGGGACCAGGGAAGCATGGACAGGACATCACCGTAAACAAATGTACAAGAGCATGGGGAAGCCTGTTCTGTTGCAGTGGAGTTGTCCAGTGCGGCCGTAGATTGGGGTGGGATTGAGAAAAGAGGGACATGTTAAGTCATGAGCACCATGCTCTTTCAATGAGTTCTTAGCCTGGTGGCCGTACAGAGTGGGCTAGAGACAAAGATGGTCAAACAATACTAATTTCACTTTAAAACTCCCTCCACTTGTGTTTCTCCGTTCCTCCAGCCCATCTCCTTTAGAGAGGTCCTTTCCGGGGAAGTCTCCCTCCAGGGACCCCTGACCTCACCCATCGGTGCATCACAGCTCTCCCGCTCTAACGGGATGAATACCCACACTCTTCCCAAATCCTTATGCCCAGGATTCGGAGGGAGAACAGATTCTTGCTTACTGAGTCATCTTTTGGGTGCTGTGTGTGTGGGGTGGGGGGGGGGAGGAATCGAAGAAACCAGACCATCTACCCAAAAATAAAAAGCTAAGAGAGGAGAAGTTGGAAGAGAGAGGAAAATTGACAAGGGATGGGTGTCTGGAAGTTCTAGAGGGCTCCAAGCAGCTATAAGCTTCAAACCAGAGAGGAAAGGAGAGATTCAGACGTGGATGTGTTTACTGACTAGATCCTTCTTTTTAATGTTATTTTTCCACTCTTCTCAACATTTAAATAAAAAATTTAAATGAGTTTTAATTAGATTATTTTGCCTATGTATGTATGGTTTTGTTTTGTTTTGGAAAATGATACTGTGAAGATCCTGGGCCACATGGGAGCTCCAGGATTTATTTGGGCTACCTTAAAAGGAAAAGGAGTTAATAAATCACTGATATCTCCATGTGAAATAGTTTAATATATTACCAACCTCTCTCTGAAGTATTTATTTAAAAGAGAACTCCAAGGACAGAAACACCCCCCACCTCCAGAAATTAACGTGTACTAGTAGAATTTCAGAAGTCATAGTAGAGCATGGTGACTCTTTTCTTTAGAAAACACAAACAAAACACAACCCAGTTTCCTTCTATCTTGTCTGTGCTATTCATGTAATTTCTCTGGTCTCTGTTTCCTAGGGTCAGTTGCGCTTTCTACCTTGGAATTTATATCTGGTACCCAGTGATCAAGATAACACTACCTATTTAGTCAGTGTTATTAACTACCTATTTTTTGGGGGGGGAAATATTTTGCCCTGCTCACCTTTAAGCAGAAAAAGAACAGATCACCTGCTGTCTCTGCTGGACAGCCTTTCTGCCCACGACACCTGCGAGCAATGATCTTGGCTGCCAGACAAGGTCAAGGCCCTGAGGCCTACAGAACAGTCAGCCAAATTCACCCGGCCTTATCCCTCCTCCTGGTGTCTCGGCTCAGCCTTTTTATCTCCGCATTGTGTGTGCTTGGTCAGACTGAAGGAAACATGGTAGGATTCTGTTTTTGTTTTGCAGGATGGGATTCTGAAGGAGGGACAGCCCAGCCATACTTGACCCCTGCGACAGGCCAGAGTGAAGAAGAACTGGGAGATAAAACGGTGGGGGGCGCTTGTATGGAACTTCACTTCCTCCCCAAAAGCCTGGAACATTCTTCTCAAAGCCCCAAACAGCCAAGCAAGCTCCTTACACCAGCTCCAGGCCATTCCCTTGAAATGTTCCCCTCAGAGAAGGGCTCCACACAGGCGTACGGCTCTTGCACGCGCGCGCGCGCGCGCACACACACACACACACACACACACACACACACACACATCCCCGTCTGGTGACAGATTGGGCCTGCAGAACCTGGCAGTCTGCACGGCCGATGGCAGAGTGTTGAGCCTGTTCTCGCTGTCTCCCTGGAGTCCCACTGCAGACGCAGGTGCGCGTCAGTGCCTGCTCTAATTTTATCCCGGCTTGATGGAGGAGACTAACTGAGCAGCAGGGAGGCTGCTATTTTGGGTCTCTCTGTGGCTCTGGGTTATATAAAGACTATTGCCGTGACCTGCATTGCTTTATGGCTGTGCCTCACTCTTGCGCGTCCTGTCACAATATGTCATCACTTCAGACATTCACATACACATCCCCGGGGCTCTTGGGGAGTGAGAAGGGAGGTGTGTGCTGGAGGGCTGTGTACGTGTGCGCGTGTACATGTGCGCACTTCTGTCAGCTCGCTGCGGGAGGAGGCGGGCATATACTATTGGGGGGGGGAATAGTGTGTGAAAGATCTTTCTGATGGAGGAACGTGAGCATATGTGCTTTGGGCTGCAGGACAGAGTGTGTTTGTGAGATGATGTTGTGGGTCTGCTGTTGGCATGGCGATAAGAATAACTTCTATTGCAATAACTCTTTTCATTTTGAAGGAACCCAAGAGTTTCATAAATTATACACAAACAGCTCTGCCTCTGAATGGCAGGAATCTTTCATCTGGAGTAGGAACAGCAGCTAGACGAACAAACGTGAAAGCCTGAATTTAGGGATGGGTTGATGGCAGAAGGTGACATTTCCCACATCACCAGGGACAAATCTTATCTGGCAATTTTTTCTTACAGGTCAAAAACCCTATGGTGCCGGCACTGTGACTACTGTGTAAAGATCGGGGCTTGCTAGGTTTAGTCATGTCTGATATCTAATTTATCTTTGTATCTCCTGGTGTTAAGTCTTAATAAATATTTTTAGATATGTAAATGTTGATGAACATACAGCAGAATCCTAGTATGATCTAGCTCATTAGTTTATGAATTTGAAAGAGCCAGGTTTCCCAAAATATACATTGTTCACACAGAACAAGCCTAAAGGAGCTTGGTGAGCTCACCACACAGGTATTTGCCTTGTCCCCCGAAATCAGCGGGGAGAGGAGATGTTCTGTACTCAGTGAGCTGCGTGTCTCCCACATATAATCACCCAGGGTATATTTTGGCTGACATGATGGAGCCCATAAGGCATTACCCACGGGAGTGAGAACTTGGCAGGCACACTGCTTGGCTCTTGGATCCTGACAGAATGTGAGGCCTGAGGATGGCACTTCTGTTTCTGATTTGGGTTTTCTGTCCTTGGCAGCTACCACAGCAGTGGGGCTCCCATTACTAGTAACTTAACTAAGGCCCTGTTTCTTAGTTCCTCTTTGAAAAGCATTGAAGACCCTTCTCCTCCACTGGCCGAAGCACTTCTAAGGGATTTTAGAGAGAGAAAGCCGGGAGCTTTCCATGAAGAAAGCCGGAAGGATCTGGCAGCCCTCCACAGAGAGCTGAAGGGAACTGGACCGGATTCAAAGGCAGGGCTTGTAGGGGCCGGATGGGGAAATGAAGCTAGGAATGGGGAAGGTATAAATGAATCACTGTTTATTAATAATTGACTTAAACAGAATCTCGCCACTCATGCTTCTCCCCTCTGCCCCTGGCTGAGGACAGGCACTCACCACTCTGGCTCCTCGTTGGTCTCCCTCTAGTCCCCCCCAAAAAGTGATCTTTCTAAAACACAAATCTGGTCACCCCACCGTACACACTTGAAAGTCTTCTTCGCGTCTCCCTCCACAGGAAACCCACATGCTTTAGTAGGCACACAAGGTTCTCTGTGATCCGGGCCTGCTTCCCTCTCTGACATAGCTCACACAGCAACCCTCTCAACCCTCTCAACCCTCCCCAGAGCAGGCACCTCCGTCTCCTCCTCATTCAACTCCCTGATGCCTTCAAGATTCCTGAAGCAGTTGCAGTTCCCCGAATGTGCTAAACTCTCTTGTCCTCTGTGTGTTGAGTGGACCCTTCCATTTCTCCAGAATGCCCTTCCATGTTCCTCCTGAGTTTCCTTTAGGCCTCAACTCAAACATCACCATCTCTAGGAAGCTGTGTTAACCCCTTCAGGCCTGGATCAGGTATAGATGAAATTGTAGAGGCCAGGCCAGGTCCTGGAAAATCTGACCATGAACAGTACCAGTGGGCCCTTAATCTCTTCCTCCAAAGCCTAAGACAGAGGAGCCTGTCCTGCCCCACTGCCGAGTCAGGGCAGGCAGGACTGCGGCTTGGGGTGGTACGGTTAGTGTGATGCCTGTGCCATCACAGTCATCAGCCATCGCTCATTAGCATATTTCCTATAGTCTACACAGGGTCTGCTTATTTTGCAATCCACCCTACAGTGGAGTGAGGACGGGGACTTGCATATGGACCTCAGAGTCCTTTATGGAGGACCTCTGGCCTCCATCCATGTTGTCCCTGTGGCACCCTCAATGAGCTGCCAAGGCAGCTGTCATTCTGCCACCCACCCAGCACACAACAGCTCCGTCCCACGGGGCTGGCTGCTCCCTGTGCTATGTCATACCCAGGAGGGAAGCCAGTGCGCTGAGCACCTCATACTTAACCGATTTAGATTAGGCCACTTGGGGTGCAGATATTAGCTGACACTGGTATTTTTGAGAAAATGAAGACAGGATTAGAGGAAGCCCTATTTTATAAATCAGATTTCAAACATACTGAGAAAGGCTCTTTAATTAAATCCCTGATATAGCCTTTATGTAGGAAATAACTTTTTTATAATGATGGCTAATCACCACATAATTAGTATGCTTTAATATTTGCACTCCCATTTACTGGCCTTTATTAAAGTAGGGTCTATCTTTTCAGCACTCCCAAGGCATCACTGCCCCCAAACATTTTCCCTTCATACTGCATTGGAAGCTGCCTCCTGATCTTCCAAAGACAAATCTGTGTGCGTGTGTGCACGTGTGTTGTCTTAAGTTCTTTGTCCCTGTTCTCAGAGTTGCCCCATGATAATAGAATAATAATGATAGTAACCTAGGAATGAACTGGCTATGAGGGAGCTGGCAACATAACTGGCATTTTCTGGGAAATTTTCAGAATTTTAAATAGTGTCTTTTTTAGGCTCATACATCCTGACAGCCACTCACCCTGCTGTGACAGAGAGGGAACAGGAGAGAGCCTTTGTGCACGGGAGCCTGGGGGAGCAAGAGGGAAAGCAGAATGGCTATTGGCATGCTCACAATTCTAGAACAGCTGCAGCGGTTAGAGTAGCTCCCCCTGAATGAGATGACGCTGGGCCACTTCGGGGAAAGGGAGAAAGGATCCTACAGCCGATGGCGATGACGATGATGATGAAGAAAGGGGACTAGGTTTACCCAGTGGGTGGGTGTTAAAGAGATTATGTGTATTAGGCCCTGCTGCCATCACCTAGAAAAACATGTGCTTTAACGCCAAGAAACTAAGAATGAATTGGAACACCTTCCAGGGATGAGAACAAGTTAAAACAATATACTCTGTGTTCAGTGTAGAAGGTATTTCCAAATCAGTAGCACATTTGGCTTATGGGTCATCATGACAGAAATTGTAGAGGCTTTCATAGTTGTCATTTATTTTGGTTTCTTTCTAAGTCACATAACAGGGCTCTTGATAGTGAGGATACTAGCTAACATTTATTGACTGCTAACTGCATGCTGGTTGCTCTTCTGAACATTCTACCGCCATCGACTAATGTAATCTTCACAACTTTAGAGGTGGATACTCCTAAAATTCTCATTTTACAGATGGGGAAATGAAGCCACAGGGAGATTAAGTAACATGCCCAAGACCACATAGCTTGTGAGCTAAGATTTGAACCTAGGCAGTCTGGCTCCAGTTCCCAAACTTGTAACCACGATTCTCTACCACCTTTTTAGTAGCCCATGTGCCTTTTTAAAACTGTAAGTTGATGGTATGCAAGGTGTGTGTTTTACCTCAATGCATAAGAATTAGAGAAAGTAACGCTGGCTGGGTAGCTTAGTGCTTTAGAGCATTGTCCCAATATACCAAGGTTGTGAGTTCGATCCCTGGTCAGGGCACACATAAGAGTCAACCAATGAATGAACAAATAAGTGGAACAACAAATCTCTCTCTCTCCCCCTTCCCTTTCTCTCTTTCTCTCTAAAATCAATAAATAAAAATTAAAAAAAGAGAAAGAAATAGAGAAACTATGTGGAAATGCTATATGAACATCAGCATGACATCATTATTAAAAAATACTTATGAATTCAGGTCAATCCTGCACCTTCAGGACTAAACGAACTCCACAGAGGGCTCAGAGCAAGTCTCATTTCTAGATGCCCCAACCCAAAAGATTCAACTGTGGTCCCTTTGTCTAGTCACTCCCTCAATGTTCATTGAGCACTTACTCTGTACCTGCATGCCCAGCATGCTGTACTAGGCTCTTGCCCTCAGAGGGCCAACAAGTTAAAAAGACAACAGCAGCAGCTGCCCACCAACTACACTTATTTGCTTCCCCTGCCTGATCCTGTGACATTTGAGATACCAGGCTTACATTCTGTGTATCTAAAACGCAGTCACAGCTTTGTGACTGCACCAAACAAAAGACAAAAGTGTCCCCTGAAAGGGGGCAGCTGTCACCCACTATCACCATTCCCCCCGACCTGCAAGAGAGGCCATAAATCTGTATTGGATTAGCACTCACACCATGTGCGAAATCGCTTCGTTTATAAACCTTGGCAATGAAGCAAATTGTAAAGTACGTTACATAAGCTGGAACAAGAAAACCTGTCAATGGGTCAGAACCTGCCTGTGGACCTCCCAGTTTGTGGCATCTGATGGAGCCATATTATCATACAGCAAATGGAAGTCCTTCCTCCATTTGTGCAATATCAAATCTGTGTTAATCTATGCTCAAATCAACAAATACCCGACCACAGCCCCTTGCCCAAAGTTCAGCCCTTTCATCTACACTATCTAACTAAAATCTGAAAAACACTGTGTTGGTCAGAAAGGAGAAGGAACATCACTGTGAGAACTGTATTTTCATTTCCTGGCGGGGGTGTGGTTAAATTCACAACTTCGGTGTGATACTAACCGTTGGAGGGTTTTACATTCGATTTCCTGTTTCCTTTTCTTAATAAAGAAAGGAAAAGCAGGCCCCCGCAGCAACTGTATGCTGAGTTCCATAGGAAGACACCATGGGGGTTCCCACCTGGCCACAGGCTTGGCCAGACCACAGACTTGCCCACAAGCCAAAACAAAACGTAACCCCGAAACCTGGTAAACAGCACTATGCAGAAGACTGTGGGTCATGTGGTTGCTTAGGATTGTTTTGATCATCTCATGTAGTAATTTTCCGCCTCATTCATTATACTAGTGACCCAAGTCTTCTGTTTTCGAGTCACTGGAATTATTTCCCTGAAAGATTTAGAAAATAATTATGGTGATAATGATAATCACGGCAGCTGTCATGTGCCAGGGCCTGTGAGCGTCCCCTGCGTCCGCAGTTCTAGGCTGAGTGCTGGGGGAATACACTGATCCTGACTTTCGGAAGCTTGTAGTTTATGCAATAAAACATTTGAATAAAAATACAAAATAATGCATAATCGAGTACCCCAAATAAATGGTCTGGATGAAAAAGTTCCGAGGGGTGGGAGACTATTTTGCGCTAGAATGGTCGGGACAGCTGGACAGGGGGAAGGTCTTTGGGGGTGGACAGAATGGCGATGACATTCTCAGTAGATGTGCAAGAGAAGAGGGTAGGGCGCAGCATAGGCAAACGTGTATGGGGGGGAAAGGGTATGGTGATGGTGCATAATATGGTGAACGAGTATTAAGTTTTCGCAGTCACATGGCATGGTCTTGGGTGTGAACTCAGACTCGATACCTTTCTACTTGTGTGATCTTGTATCAGCAATTTTACTTGTATTAAGCCTCAGTTTCCTATTCTGTGAAGGGGGCACCACGAATGAAATGAGGCAGATAAAGCAGTGCCTGGCACTTGGCAACACCTCAGTAGCAGCTACTATGATAAATATAGTCTCTTTGTGGGGGTACCTGGCGGCTGTTCCATGTGAATAGTGGAGAGAGATGTGTGGCCAACCTGAAACCATAACGTAAGAGCTTAAAGGAGGACTGGAAACTCTACAGCCATGAACTAAAGGCGGCATGTTTCAGCCTCAGAATCGGATAACACAACCAAACCACAAATGTGCTGCTCAGGTCTTTAAAGTTCTACGGGAGGGTTAAGACCCAATGTAACTTACTCTGAGTGATAGAGTCAAACCACATTTTTTTTTTTTCCTCATTAGACTTCACAGGAAATATACTCCTTTGTTCAGATTTGAGATAAGGTACCTCTTCACCTTGACTCTCCTGTGCAGTTTTAGCTCAGCCATTTAGTCGCTCACTTTCTATCCTAGGCCTGTATCATCACCAGCTTATATTTAGTAGGCACATGGGTTTGTATGGCCCCTATGTGAGAAGTCGAATAGAAGTTAAATTCTATTAAGACATGGTTTGCAGTCAGACTGAGATGATAATCTAAGAAAAGAAGGTGAGAGTCTCCAGTGGAACACAGCCAAGGGGGGAGGTGGATTATTTTTTACACATTGTTTATTTTGCCATCAGTAATCCCCTACATTGCTGTTGCTCAATAATTATTTCAGATTTCATGACTTTTGACCTAACCTCTGTGTCCACTAGAGAGGATCCATACGGAGGTGTTGACAACTTCTCAGCAGCTGTTATGAATTAATAGCTTTGGCTGTCTTCCCAAGTTGACCTACTAAAATTTTCAGGAAAATTGGCTTTAAGGATTTCCCAAAGACCCTTGATCTAATGAAATTGGATTTCTCCCCCCATTCTAAGACAATCCTGGATTCCTAGATCTCTTCAGAGAGGGCTATGTAAGGATTGACAGCAGGAGAACGTGGGAGGAGGAGTACGAACCATAGTCCAGAAAACGGTAGCTTAGAGCCAGATTTCAACAAATTTGTCTCATGTCCTGAGAAAGAAGGATGCAAAGAAGTAATAAACTACCACCACAATAATAATGCCTAGCACTCATTGAGCGCTCGCCATACACATACATTATCTCATTGTCCTCCCAGCAACACTGCAAGGGAGATACTATTGTTAGTCCCATCTTACAGATAAGGAAACTGAGGCACAGATAGAGTAAATAATTTGGGAGATAAATACTGTGCAAATGAATGGCAAAGCTAGGGTTAAAACCAAGGGAATCTGGCTCCAGGGCTGGTGGTGTTACCTGCTACCAAGGTGTGTGTGTTTTATTGAGAAGAGGTGGAGGGAAGGGAGGTGCTATAAAAGGGCCAGGGATAGAAGGGAGGTTTAGGGTTTTTTTACTTTGGCCTTGCCTGATTTCATCCCAGTCACAGAGCAGAACCCCAATGCAGAGAGTCAGGGCATATCCAGACAAATAGCCCCGCTTTAGACTTTCGTATGGGATCTTGTTAGCCTAAGGGTATTACTGGAGCCCTCTGTGGTTCATGGATCTCCAAAGTGGCCAGTGAGAGCCTAAGAATCAGATGATACTTCCAGAGACATGGACCTAGTGCTCCTAAGGATCCCCAGAAAACAGGACTTTGGGGCCTTGAACCTCCAAGTCCAATATGGTAATAGCTCAAGACTGCTCTCTGGTCCTGTGTCTCCTCTGACCCTGAGGGAAGGGCCCTCACTTTGCTTTAGACAGTTAAGAGAATCGTCTCAAAAGTCATCAGTCCTGGGTTTGAATTTCACTTACTGCCTCTGCAGACTTGAGGAAGCTAACTTCTCTATGCCTCCATTTTTCTAATCTGGCAAAGGAGGATAATCACAGAACCTATTTCACAGTGTTGTTTTAAGGATTAAATAATGAATCCATATCAGCCACATAAAGCATGCCAACCACTCAATAACTGTGGGCGATGGTGATTATCTGCACCTTGCCTTCATTTAAGAAGTAATTCTAACTGTCTCAAGCCCACAGTGCATTTTCACATCCGGTAGGGAGTGGCCTGGTGAACAAAGCCTGTGGCCTGCCAGGCCCTGCAGGCCTCTCTGGAGGAGGAAATGGTTTTATCACCTGGCTGTCTAGGTCAGGGCCACTTTCTTCAGGCGAGGCCTTTGTGGCCTTGCCTGCTGGACGCGCCTGGTTACTCCCTGCACTGTAGCCTGGCTCTGCGACCCCCCAGCACGCGAAGGAACAGGGAGAGGTGTGGGCGGGCCTGCCCCGCTGAGTGCTCTTTCATGACAGACCCCCGAGAATGTCTGGGCAAGGCCATGTTCTTGCCCCTGAGACAAGTGAGGATCCCGTGAAAGCTAATGTTCTTCGGAAGGTCCTTTTTCTAGGACCTGGCTGGATGACCACAGTGTCCTCTTCGCCTAGGATATGCCTGCATTTGAGGGCTATCCCGGGGGTCCAGGGCAAGGGCCGTTTCTAGACTTGATAGACAGGCCCTTTTCAAGTTGACTTGGGAAGCTCATAAAGAAAGAGTGGGGATGACAGAGGAGAGACTGGGGGCGATTCCTGCGTCTGCTCTCTATGGCATCTCTAGCCCCTGTACAGTGTTAGCTCTAGGAACGGCACTTTCCGCAGCGGTTAAGCGCAGGGGTTCCAGAGCCTGGTTACCTGCAGTGGAATCCCGGTGCTGTCGCTTATTAGCTGGGTGACCTTTGGCAATTTCCTTAACCTCTCTGTGCCTGTTTCCCATCTGTAAAAGGGGATGATAGTAATTGTACTCACCTAACTCACCTCTTTAGGTTGTGTGGAAGGGAGTTTTCATAAAAACGCTGGCTTAGAACAATGCCAGGAATGTAGTAGCATAAGTGCTGGCTGTTATTTTCCACATGCCAGATAGGGGATCAGATAAATAATGGGGCAAGTCCAGGGTTCCGGACTAAGCCTATTTGACCCCGAAGACTATTCTCTTTCAATGCTAGCACCTTGTATGAAAAGAACCCTTACTTTGGATATTTTAGGCAAGTCTAGATTTCAAATTTGAGAACATGAGTTCCCCGAAAGTAAAACACAATTGTCACCTCGGATTTTTGTTTTAGATCCAGGAGTTCAGGTGCCCAATCGGTAGTAGGGACTCAGGGTAATCCAGCCCCAACGGACATTATCAACCATCCCCTGGTCCCAGATCCCAGGGTGACTGGAGTCTCCTAAAACTGCCCTTTGACCTGAATCTGGGTGATGTTAGCAATACAGGAATGGGTGAAATGCCAGCCACACCTGGCTGGGCCACAAAAAGGAAATACTTCCCACACCTTGCTTGTGCACTCAGAGAGCCCTCAGGTAAAGGCATCCTGGTGCAAGCCGCTGGCTTTAATGCCTGGGTGTGGCTGCAGGAACCACCCAGTACAAACCAGAGTGAACCTGCTGCCCTTTCCCCTTCCCAGCTGCCAAGTCAAACAGAACACAGGGAACACAAATAGAATCATCACAATAAACCGGTTGTTGAAGCCAGACACAGGAGAACCCACTCCCTGGCACTGCCATCCCCTTCACGGGTCCAGACATGATAAGGTGCTTGGAGGGCTGAAGAAGGTGTGGCCCGTGGGCATTCCTGTCCATCAAGAAACCCTCCTGCTTGGCTGTACTCACTGCCACCCACACGGATGTCTCCAGAAGTTGCTTGCCAAGGCAGGAGTGGAGGAGGGTCTCCCTCTTCCCCCAAGCCCTGGATCACCGGGAAATGCCCTTCCCACCCACTCGACTTGACTAATGCTGCTTGCCAAGGAGGGAACTCTTTAGACACATTAAAATTCTAAAGGCATCTGAGGTTTGGAGGAATTCGTGCTGGACGTGCTTCTTTGCAGGGTCAGGCATGGGGGAGGAGAGAGGGGAAGAAGGAGGAGCCAGTCTTCAGCGACCGCTTCAGATAAATCTGGGAAGAACTCCCTTGGTAGCCTGCGAACTCAGGTAGTGCCTCCCTAGCCTGGGGCAGGTCAGAGTCTCCCAGAACTCGCCCAGACCTTTCTGTTGCGTGTTCTCTGGGGCATGTCTCTCTTTGCCTCTTGGATCTTGGGCCAATAAGTAAATATAGGTTAGTCCCGGGAGGCAGGGATGGATCCATGTTTTTACTTTGTCATGTCAGCGCCTTTGCATGACGTTCTAGCAGATATTGCAAAAGATCTTCAATCTCTCCCCTCCTCCTTTTCTTTTCAATGTATTTGAAAAAAGGGGCTGCTCTCTCCCCACAGAAAGGTAAACTTGTGAAGTGATCCAAGGGGAAGTTTTTGTGCATTCCACCTCACCGTGGGAAGGCGGGAGGAGCAAAGTCTCGGAAAATGGACACCCAGGTTGGAAGCCTGGCTGTGTACTACATCCTTGCGCAAGTTACTTAGCTCCTGAGTACTTCTGTTGTCAGAATGGGCATAGGGAGACCTAGTTCCCAGGGGTGTTGGGAGGATGTGAGAGCACTCTCTATAGGCCTGGCACATCAAAGACTAGATAAGCTTTGTCTTCAGTTTTTCCTTCCCCCACATTCTCCTTCAGTGGCTTTCTGGGCCCTTGATTGGCCTGAAGAATTACAAGAGACCCAGAGAGAGATAGAATCTTACAGTAAACAAAACTGGCTTATTCTAACTTATGTCTGAGTTTAAAGTAAGGAAGATAAGAAGGACTGCTACTCCACTTTTTTTTCTAGGTGGCAAAATAGGTTATTTATGTGCCTAGGGGCAAATCGAATCAATGCTTTACTTTCCCATCCCTCTGAAACAAAACACAAATCACTTCATTTCCATGCCAAAACTGATTCAATCTAATCTACCCTCGAGCCAGGCCTTCCCATGAACCTGAACTTGAAGTTTCTCTCTTTTCCATCTGCCTTACTATATTCTAGGTAAAGTATTGGAGGTAAGGAGAGAGGGAAATGGACATTCCTATAAAGGGTCTAACTGAATTATTAGTTGACCGAAAAAAGTAGAAATTATCATTATGTCCGTGAAGACGTCAGAATTAGTAAATTGCTGCCTTGCCTGTAGTCCTGCAATAAGCAGAATCTGCATAATCTTTGGATATGTCCCATGGATCTCAACTATTAGTTGGGGATTTTTTTTTTTTTTTAATTCAGATGATGACTCTGTTCAGCTCATTGTGCCCTTCCTCCTGTATCTGGCCTACATTTACAAAAGGCTTGGGCTTCTATTAAGTAAGAACCAGAGAGAAAGAACATTATGGTGCAGATGGGTGGTTGGGGCAAGAGTTTGGGGGAGAGCTGATCTAGTGGGTAGAAACCTGGGAGCGGCGACAAAGAAGGAAGGGAGTGAGGGAGAAATATTTAGAGAAGAGTGTCAGGGAAGTGAGTAATAGGTAGGTCAGAGGATGGTGCAAGGGAATGTTGAAAGGAAACGGATGTGCTCTGGTGGCAGGTGATAAAATATCTCACTAGGAACCCAGGGAGGGCTGGCATGGAGTAACAGCAGGGGCACCCTCAGGTGCTGATTTGTCGGAGATGGAAAGTGGGATTAGATGAGTGTTGGTGGAGGAATGGAGGAATCCTGACCAACTCCAGACACATTCATTTTAATGAAATCTTTTATTCTTCTGCCATCAGAAAGACATTACATACTAACCTCAACTGAGTATTATTTTTAGAAAAAAATTTTAAAATGTATTGATTTGAGAGAAAGAAACATCAATTTGCTGTTTCACCTATCCATTGGTCAGCACCCAATTCTTGTATGTGCCTTGACAAGGGCTCGATCATGCAGCCTTGGTGTATCAAGACAATGCTGTAATCAGCTGAGCTACCTGGCTGGGGCTAGCTTGTTTTTAATTCCAGAAAATAATGTCTCCTCTGGTTTCCTTCAAAAACAGTTTTTAAATTTGGTTTAAATTCAGCTAGGCTGGAAGATTCTATTTGGAGAAATTTCAAAGTCCTGGACCCCTTCACTGTGCTTTAGCATTCAAACTTTACATTCTGTTCAGGGTAGTTGCTTTCATATAGTCATCTCAACTGTTCCTTCACTCCCCTGTTACTTGATCTGGTTTTGTTTACAATTTGTTGCTGCAAGCTTCCTATAATTGTTTCCAGAATTGTATGAAGAGAAAGAAGGCTGACACACAGCGATTTCTCACGCTAGCCTAGCTTGTAGAGTCAAGTTGATTTAAACCACGTAGGAATCGAAGCTTCGCTTCCCATTGGCCTAGGGTTTTCAGACCTTCCCGGTTTTCAGTACCACAGACCTCAGGGATTTGCAAATTCTCTCTCCGTTTGAGAAGCGAATGGGGTTATCAGGCACCCCTCCCTCAAGTCTTCAACAACGGTCTAAGGAATGAACGTCTAATGTCCTGATGCTTTTAAAATATAAAAGATAAATATAAGTTTCTTTCCAATTCCTCTTGATTCTGGAATTTACTCCTGGAGTGGGAAAGTTTTCAATGCCGGGTTTTGTTCCTGTCTCACGGGCAAGGAGGTTTAGTCACTGATTGTTCTGTGGGCTGCTGTCTGGAGGACGAGGCCGTTCTGGAGGTTACCCTGACAATTGTGGCCGACTCAGGGTGGAGGGAGTGGTCTGGGTTTGGCCCTCAGTCCGGAGTCCCAGGCAGCACAGCGATCTTGGCTCAGGACCTGGGGCCGAGACGCGTTGGGATAGCCTAAGGGGTGTCCTGGCTATCTAAGGGTTGGGGATCCCTCTCTGGCGCGGGGGCAGGAGACGACTGTTCCAGAATCGGTTTTGGCTCCGCTGCCGCCTCAGCACTTTCTAATTCCAGGTCCAAACAATAACAGCCACAGCGGCAGCCATAGCGACAGGCTCCGCCCACCAGGTCTCACTCTGGGCAGGCAGCACGTGACAGAGACGCTTGCGTCGCTCCCTCCTTCCCGGGCGTGCGTTGGGAGGGCGGGGACACCAGGGGGGATGACGCTTACTCTGTCGTCTCTGTGGATATAATACAGCGACCTCAGCGTCGTTCCGTGTTTGGTGTGTAACGTTCCGCTGTCTCCATGGCAACGTCAGGCGGCCAAACACCGGGCCCCAGCAACAGGCTTCTGATTGGCTCAAAGCATCCAAAGGCGATGCTTCGTCTCCCGCGCCCGCTCCACTGTGTTGCTGTTTTGGTTGTTTGTATCGCATTTGTTTATTTCTCAAACAGATCTTGGAGCCTGGGTTCTAGGTCCGTCGCCAAGGATGGAATACGGGAGAAAACGTGTTAAACGTGCAGGTTGCTCCTACCATTTACAGTTCAACAGATGACATAGTTCCATCGTGACTAAGTTCATTATGGGAACGACAGGCCCCCCAGGCTCGGCGACTGTCACGGCGCAGTACTTGATGTTACACCCCGACCCCACCACGCATTATACCTCAGAAATGCTAGTACCGTCTCAGCCTCATCGCAGAGACCGGTATTGCTTCCACAGTTACACCTGCTTATGCTCTCCAGTGCAGTCGGGGACCTTTCTACCTAGCACTGCCAGGATCTAGGGCTATCCCCTGTAGGATTTGGCTACATTTCCCCGTCTGGTCCTAATTCTGTTGAATGACACCGTTTACCCCTATTCCCATCCAGAGATGCACGGGTTTCTCAAACCCAAAAGACACGGTTTGGTACTTTGATTCGTGCCCTCTCTGCCTATTTTAATTTAAAACGAGGGGTCATTTGCCTTTTCCAAAAGAAATAGAAATAAATTGAGGACAGAGATGGGCATGGGGTGAGGGAGAATTCTGGTCTTAAAATCCCAGATTTCGTCATGTGTAATAGTACTATACTGATGGAGTTAAACATTCTGAGGTACAAGTAATGTTTCCAGAAACAGCTTTAACTTTAACCTGGGCTCCCATCAGCGAAAACAAGTTAACATCTGGCAAGAGATAGTGATCTAGCAGCCTCAGGGGATTCAGACAAGCTCTCCTTAAAAAGAATGCCTTAAAATCTTTAGTTATGATGTCAAATATAATAAATCTTCACTAACTCATGCACATACAAGTATGAAATGTTTTCATAACAGGTTTAGATGACCTGATAATATGTTTTCAAAACCCAGAGAGAGGTAGAAAGAGAGACACTAATGCAAGCCTCAAATTAAAAACAAGAAAGTAAAATCACTTTCACAGACTGGAGTTGATAAGGAGGGGACCTGTTCCCTCGGCTCTGATCTTAGCCCACTATCTCCTTTCCCCTTTATCTGCTCTGCTGCATATCCTTACTAACTGTCCTCCCCCTGCCCCTTGGCCAGACTCATAGCTTACAATTTCCTTAGAAGATGTGAGTGATAATAAATGAAATTGAGAGCCTGTTTAATGCAAATAGGACCAAAGGGCACAGCTCTTTATTGTAATGAACTTCATTCTGATTAAGTCACAGAGACTGCAAGTGCTTACTATTTACCCGGTAAATATATTAAATTGCTAGGCTGGTCTCCCTTCTGTCTTTACACTGCCAGGGAATATTTGGAGGTCTGATTTACAATCGTTTTAGACCATCAAACATCCCTTTCTAATTCTCTAATCTGTCTTTACATTTCCAGGAACACAGAGCATCTTGGTCTCCGAGAGCCAATATATCTGGGTTACACGGAAAGAGGAGTAATGAGGCCATATTCACGCTGTACACTGAAGATGTCCTGAAGAGCTAGAAGGGGGCACTGGGGGATTTTCTCAGTGTGGATGTGGAAGAGAGGAGGAAGACAAGACGACAGTGTCTCTTTGTGCCTAGATTTGACTCCAGTTCATGAACTGGATCCTATGATTCTGTCCAAGGTCATCATTATAACCTCAAAGCTTCCCTGGTTTTCTCTATCTCCCAGACTTAGTTCTTAGTTTCTTTTTGTTTGTTTTGTTCCTTTGACCATGACCCAAACATGATCTTGGGCCACGTGTGTGGCCCAGGGAGTTTTTAATCCAGAAAACACCAAATAGATTATAGTTCTGATAGTACTAAAAGAAACAGTTTGTTTCCTATGTGCGTGCATGCGCACACACATGCACATACCCTTTCTGCCCTGTGGTTTGACTGAGCCACTCCATTTAGCTGACCACGTCAACCCAAGGACCTTAATATCCTGCTTTGCTGCTGATTTCCTCAAACCACAGAGCCATTAATCTGCCCAGCCTATTTCCCTGGCTATAAAATGGTGTCTGGAGAATGCAGTGACCCCACATGTTTGCTAAGAGGATTGTAATGATACAATGATTATTAGTTGGTGCTGTGGAAATACCAACTGGTATAAATGCTTGAATATTGTTAATGGGTACAGCTTTCCCCAAAACCTCCTTGTCTGAGGTGCTGAGTGGAGCCTCCTCCCACCAGGTTTCCACAGCAAAGAGGCCTTGTCCCAGGCCAGGAGGTAGAGGACCAGTGACCTACCTGGCCTTCCAAGGGGCAAGTGTATACCATACCTTTTCCACATCCCAACCATGACTGAATGCAGCTCTTTTTTTAAAAAAATTAGAGGATAGTTGGCATGCAATATTATATTTGTTTCCGGTGTGTAGCATAGTGATTTGACTTTCATATACCTTATAATGTGATCACCATGATAAGTCTAGTAATCATTTGTCAGTGTAGAAATGTATTACACTATTATTGAATATATTCTCAGTGCTGTACATTACAACCCCATGGCTTACTTATTTTATAACTGGAAGTTCATATCTTTTATGTCCCTTCACCTTTTTCACCTGTCCCTCCACCCATTTCCCCTGTGGCAATAACCATCAGTTTGTGCTCTGTGTCTATGAGTCTGTTTCTGTTTTGTTTTTTTTAAGTCTGTTTCTATTTTGTTTGGTCATTTGTTTTGTTTTTTTAGACTCCAGATATAAGCGATATCATATGGTATTGTTTTTCTCTGTCTGACTTAATGTTAATTAACATAATACCCTCTAGGTTCATCCGCGTTGTTGCAAATGGCAAGATTTCATTCTTTTTATTGATGAGTAATAGCCCACCTATATATCACATCTTATTTATCTCTTCATCTATTGATGGACACCTAGGTCGCTTCCATATCCTGGCCATAGTAAACAATGCTACAGTGAACATAGGGGTGCATATGTCTTTTTAAATTAGAATTTTGATTTTTCTTTGGGTAAATACCCAGAAGTAGAATTTCTGGATTCTATGGTAGTTCTATTTTTAATATTTCGAAGGAACTTCATACTGTTTTACTTAGTGGCTGCACCAATTTCCAATCCTACCCATAGTGCACGAGGGTGCCCTTTTCTTCACATCCTTGCCGACACTATTTATTTGTTGACTGAATTCAGCCCTTCAACGCACACTCCTCAAGCCCGGCTTTCCTCCGCTGTAAAAATGGAGACATTACCATCCTCCCTGCTTCACTCTCAGGACTGTTAGGAGGGTCGCACTAGGTGATGCTCATGAAAGGGCTTTGAAAACCATAAAGCAGAAGGCACTTTCAAGTTTAAAAATGTTTTATCACATGAGGTGACCTGTAAAGGAGACAGTAGCGAGGCGGACTTGAGGGGTGCGATTTACAGACAGGCGGGGTGAACGCCCACCTGCGTGACTTGGTACGTCCTATGCCATGGCGTGCTCCCTCACTGTCCCTAAAATTCTACTGTCAGCGATACATGCCTTCGGAGTAAGCATTTGCCATTCTCTTCAGGGCTTAGTTTTAAAAGACAAATTCTTTTATGAGTTACAAGCTCCTAAAGTTTAACATACTTTAGGTTATCCGACATTTTCTTCCTTAACAGGTGAGATGGCACCATGTAGGCACAATGGACTTGGGGGTAGGTCTGAGAAACAGGATGTTGGGAGCCTAGAGAAGGTATTCATTTACTGAGAGTCAGCCCTCACAGTTGTGCCAGTTGCTGCCAGAGGATGCTCAGAGGCCACCCGGCAGACCTGTAGCTCTACGCACACACGAGAGGGGAACTCTTCTCTCTTTCCTCACTCAAAGCCTCCGGGGACACTGTGCACACTCATCCAGGGGTTCCCACACTAACGGATTTTAGGGACCAGCCAAGTTTTTAAAAAGCTGTCGAGCGAACTGATAAGGATTGCCAACTTTTAATTTTACCAAACGACAACAATTTATCATCACTGTCATTTTATAAATCACTGCCATTTTAAAAAGCCAAGAGGATATAGTCTAAGACTAAAGGAGCGGGTTTTTAAATTGAATATATGTAGCTTTATGAAAACGCCCTGCTGTGTCTTTACTTTTTCCTATCTTCCTTTGACAGTTTTATTCCGTCTCGCTTCTCCGTGGGGCGGTGTTGACTGTGCTGAAGAGCATGTAGAGAAATCAAGGAGAGGTACAAATCTGACTCAAGAATCGTTTAAGTTTCCTAATCAAACTGATCGCTTGTTGAACTAAACATCTTTATGTCCATTTTTTCTGGTAAAAGTAAGTAACATAACCTCACCAGGATGGGTTCCTGGTGGAGGGAATATATTACTTTGGGTAATTCCCTTGGAACTACTTCCACTCTGGGACGAATCAGTTTGTTTCTTGGTCTAATTCTTGCTTGGACCATTCCTGACCCACCTAAACACTTCCAGTTTTATCTGGGGAAGCGAGATAGATGATTGATTGCTCTATGCCTGGTTCAGCCAGATCAGATGGGACTGAATGGTTCCCAGAGGAGGAACAACCTTGCCTTCCAACTGTGCCTGAGGCAGGTGCTGGAGACACCTGCAGAGCCAGTTTAACCAGCATCTTCGGCAAGATTTGGCCCATACTTTTTTTACTGCTTTCAGTTTCCTCTGATAGAAGTGGAAGTGCTCAACATGTTTTGCGGTTGCAAATAAAACCAATGCAACAAGCACGATATCTGTCTGTCTGTCTGTCTATCTATATCACCTATCTTCCTTTCTCTCTCTCTCTCTCTCTCTTATCTATCTATCTATCTATCTATCTATCTATCTATCTATCTATCTATCTATCTATCTATCACATATATATTTTTTTGCCCTCCAGAGCCCAATGTAAGTAGAAGCTGAAGCTATAATTTAATTATGTGCAATTTAAACATAATTAAGACCCAAAAGACTGTGTTTTTCTCTCAGTCACTCTCTGGTAGAAACCTAGGGAAATAAATTCACTTATTTATTTGGGGCAGGTCACCAGGGCACACCTACTACACTGGAAAGAAAATTTAGCCTAGATATCCACTGTAGATTAGAGAATGATAGGATTATTATTTTAAAAAATTTATCAAACACATTCAACCACAATGGCATAATACTATACCTATATCATTGAATTTTGATGAATATTAAATAACATAACAATAGCTATAAAGCACTCAGCATAATCCTTGAGCCAACACTCAATAAATATTAGCTGTTGTATTTCTATTCATTCAATAAATATTTTTGAGCAGATAGTATGTGACCAGATACTATGTTAGGGGCTAGAGTATCAATGATGAGTGAAATAGGCAAGATTTCTGCCTTCCTGGAGTGGAGAGATGGACACCCAGCAAATTCAATCAACATTTAACAGCTATTAATACCAAGCCTTCTCTAGGTTCTGGGCAGTCCTCCAATGAACAAAACAAAGATCCCCATCCTTGTGGAACTTATCTTTTGGATACTAGGCCATTTGTTTTCTAAATAAGTATATATTATTACAAATGGTTGGTGTATCTGCTACTGATGCAAAGCTCGGGTGGAAGGAGGGTTTCTCAAGGGCTCTGAAGTCAGCCTGGGTGCTCAGAAAAGTCCTCTATGAGAATATGACATTTACGTTTGAGTCTGGATAGGAGTAGTCTTCACTGAGGAGACGAGAGGTAGGAGCAGAGAACATACGCACAATACTAGTTGCTTACAGTTGATCCCTGCTTTCCATGTTACAATGCTTTTTCACAAATGTTGTAGAGACTGAGGCTGCCAAAGATGCGAGACAGTTCCTGCACGAGAAGTTTGCAGCCAGGCTGAATTCAGCCCTCAGCTCCAGAACACACGGTAGCAGCTGCCTACAGCTTGTTCCTTCCCAGGAATTACTGACGGTTGCGAGTCCCTGGCTCAGCTCCCGGCTGAGCTCCCTTGGTCTTCATTTCTTGGAACAATTAGTATCAGATACGGTAAGAATGACCTCTGAGAACTGAACTAGTCTTCTTTTACTTGCTGTCATAAAAATCACCCTCATGCCCCCAGGAATGCGTTCGCATACATTTGCTGTTGGATTTAAATAATCAAGCGTGGGGCTGAACGATCAGTTTCTGAAGGCTGAGCTACCCTCTCCCACTAACACACATGCAGAATCCTTCAGGCACTCTTCCCTCTGCTGCTGCATTTTTACTCTTTTAAGTTTTAATGTTCTTATGCCACTCCGATTAGCAAGTTTTCACGGCCTAGTTCATATTCCAGCTATGAAATAATTCACATAGTTCCGTGTAGACATAATATTTACGGGAACTGAAGATGGGCGGATTCTAAAAATGGCTTGTAGAGTAGTCTCCAGTACAGTCAAAATAACAAAGAATTCAAGAAAGGAGTACTTTGAGAGTTTAGTCCCCCATAAACTTCCGAAGTATACTTTCTTGAATCCTGTATGAGTATCAGCAGAATCCTGGGGAGTGTTGCCCTGGGTGAGAAAGCTTTATTTTGTTCAGTGTTCTGTTGTTTTACAGCACAAATTCTGAGCTGAACTCTGTTTATTGTCAACAGCTCTGTAACAAAAGGCAAAATGGAATGTGCCTGTTTTCAAATTCCTTTGAAAAGGGCCCTGGAAAATCTCAAAAACTGGCTTAGGGCAATTTACACCACTATTTGTCAGTGTTTTCGTTTAAGGCTCTTAAGCTCTTGAGAGAGATCGTATTAACCATTGATTTTAGTGTGGAGCCACCTATAAGAAAGATCTATATGGGTGGTTATTGCATGACAGCCAAGAAAGAAACTAAACTGGGAAGAGCTGGGACATTTCCAAGTTTGGAAGTGCTGATTGCAAAGTAGGTGTTTATAGCCTGGAGGAGGAAGAGCTGGTTTGTTGGTAACTTAGACACTAGAGCTTCAGGTGCACCTTGGGAAGACAGAAGGGTTGCTGGATCCAGAGGTGGGGGAAATCAAGTTATATTTCTAAGTATTTAACTTTACATTGGGAAGCATTTCTTCTGCTCAGAATGCTTTGCTCTCTGTCCTTCCACGGCAGGTTCCTTCTTCTCATTGAATTCTCTTGACAAACGTCACCTCGTTACTGTCAACCCAAAGTAGCAATACTGCTACTCACAACATATTCCTCCATTTCAATGACCTGCCTAGCATGTTACTAGGTGCTCAATAAAGGTACTGACTGCAGAAAAAAAGAGGAAAGTAATTGATTGTGTAATTTGAGTAAAGACAGAATTAACTTTGTAGGGGCCATACCCCAGTACATGCAGGTCATTGGTTTTTTTTATTCTGGCTCTTATGTAAGGTAATAAAAATTTGAAGTATGTGAAACTTCTTTCTTCCCTGGAGGGCGGAAACCAATGGAAGACTGAAAGCGTAATAAAGATATCTGATAAGAATACAACAAAATTAATATGACACCAGATGTGTGATTTAAACATCTCAGGCTTCTCTTATCCAAACAAACAATCTAAAATCACTTAATCTGAAACTCTTTAGTTTTCGCCATTGTTATTCTTTATTCACTTAACTGGTCATTTTACCACATGGGCCAGAAATGGGTAGGAAGCGTCAAAGTACTCACTGCAGCTTGGAGCTGTCGATTGGTGAGCCTGTTCTTTTGGCAGGCCAATGAGTGAAGAGCTACCTGAAGATCATTAGGTTCTCTGACAGCCTATCTGACAACCCCTCGCTTTACTCTTTCCCAAGTTCCAAGCTCAGACAGACACCAGCTGGATGAAGCCCCAGGTTCAAATAAACCTGACTTGGATGGTGAATTACCAGTAGCAAATCAAGTTCCAAATCCCCGCCTACTCTGAAGTTTTCCTATTGATGGCCAACAGAGACTAGGGGAAAGCAGATTCTTCATCCACAGGCACTCTCTGGGCAGATAACACATGCTTTATTCCAAGCCACATGATTAACCTGGAGAAAGGAAATGAGTGGTTCTGCCAAATTATTCAAAGGAAGAATCCTGTAGGCCGATCCCCTCGGTGCTAAGCAATCTGACCAGGGAAGCAGCATGTGCAGTGCTCTGCTTGTAACTTCAATCAGCCCAGCCCACATGGGACTGATGTGGGCACTGTACCCAGGCCTCAGGTAATCTTGTGATACCCCAGACCCCTATCCTGTGTAAGTCAAACGATCAACAAATGTCAAGCTGGCCCTCGCCATGTGACCAATCATGGCCAGTTTGCCCAAGAAGCCAATAAGCATGTGCTGGAGAGGGCATGGGATATTCAAGGAAGCACTCAAGAAAGAATTAGAAAAGCTGTATGCATTATTCTCTTTAGTGAGTGCTTGCTATTGTGCCAGGCACTGTTTTTGGCACTGGGGAAATGGCCATTTCTCCGCAACGCCCCCCCTCCCGCCCCCACAGGAGCTTACATCCTGGCATTATTTCACCATACTTGTAAGTTTTATTTTTTTGAATAAACATTTACTTTACAATTTAATATTATGAATTGCTTGGAAGAGTACCATATTCATTTTAGGATTGGGATCATGGAAATTTTATGACGGCCTTCCTCTCAGCATTTTTTTTTTTTAAGATTTTATTTATTTATCTTTAGAGAGAGGGGAAGGAAGGGAGAAAGAGAAGGGGAGAAACACCCTAGCTGGGAATCGAACCAGCAGCCTTTTGGTTCACAGGCCCGTGCCTAATCCACTGAGCCATACCAACCAGCGTACAGAACTTTTAAACTAAAAAGTTGGTTAGATTTTCACTTTTATGCCCAGATGTTTTATAAAAAGTTGTAGAATCAGTCTGAATTTGTGGAAAAGAAAGGACCCAGGAGACAACCATTCCAGATGAAATTTTTATTGTGCAGATCAGTATTTCTGGTCGGGGTAGCTGTGGATTTAAAACTACAGCACCCATGGCCCTGACCGGTTAGCTCATTTGGTTAGGGTGTTGTCCCCATACACCAAGGTTGCGTATCCAATTCCCCATCAGGGCACATACAAGAATCAACCAATGAATGCATAAAATAAGTGGAACAACAAATTGATGTCTCTCTCTCACACACTCTCTCTCCCTTCCTTTCTTTCTGTAAAGTCAATAAATAAAAATAAATAAATAAAATTACAGCACCCATATCCTCTTGTGTGGCAGGTAGTGGGAGAAGCATTTAAACAGCAGATATGATGGGTATAAGCAGGTCTAAGATTGGGTGCACCCTTTGGGTTTATAAGTCCCTAAATTATTATGCATTTTTTTTAAAGGGTGCTGATCAGGATTTTTGTTCTCCTCACCTGAGAAGGGTACAGGTAAGAAGTTACGCATGAAGTCTTTTTATCCAAAAAGGGAACCCATGATGCCTTCTCAGCCATATGGATAATAGCTGATGAGCTTTCTGTTTAACATTTATTCATTCCACAAGTATTCTGGACATTCAGTGCCAATGTCCAGAAGCTAGGCACTGAGGATAGATACCTACTGAATAAGATAGATTAGATCCCTGCTTTTGGGGGGCTTATGGCTTAGTAGAGGAAGACAGGTTATAAAAAAGTACCTAAATAACAAAAGAGGGTAACGTACTGATAAGTACTAGATAGAAAATAAGACCAGGTAGTGTGACAGAAGGTGAGCAAGGGGCAAGGAGTGGGATGCAATATTGGACAAGCAATAGCACAGGTGTCTGAAAGAAGGTGATATTTGAGCAGATATTAATCACGAGGAAGAGTCAATATGTCAAGAAATGGGGAAAGAGGAAACGGCGCGTACAGGGCCCGGCTGCAGAGTCAACTTGGCATATTTGAAGAGCAGACAGAAGGCCCATGTGGCTGGAGTGCAGTGAATGAGAGAAAGCGGTTCAGGATGAGGTTAGAGGGCTAGGCAGGGCCCCCGTCAACCAGACTGGGCAGACCCCATGGGAAGTATAGATATTTTTTCTAAGTGTAATTGTGTAAATTAGCCACCAAACAGGTTTGGAGGAATTTATGATTTAGTGTTCAGTGTTAGGATTTAATTCAGAGCCCCATGAGGTGGGAGAGTAGACTTTCAATGTATGATCTGTCCCTGTATTGATTGATTACCTCACAGTCTTGGGTGGGTCCAAGTCTGAAGGTGGGATTCTTCAGTAGAGTCATTTTGGGGATCTTCACAAGTGATTTGCAACTCAATGACTCTCCAGGTAACACATCAGTGGAGAAAAATCAGACCTCAGCGGGGGGTTGCAACTGGAAGTTTTCTTGTAAAGCTCAATCAAGTAGTAAACTAATACAAAAAGTGTTCACATCTCAGGATGAAACTATGATCTATAGATCAGAAAGCTGCCTAGCTCTGAATGCCTACAGACTGGTCAGGATTTTCCCTGTTTAGGAAAGGGGATTTTTTTTTTTTTTGGTATTACAATATTTAATGTCTCTTAAAGATCTTTCTGGTTGAGTAAGGTGGTGGATAAACCGGTGCAAACTATGCTTGAGATGCCTTAACAGCCTGGAGCACGTCAGGAGCCAGCCCATGTTAGCCATTCCCTCCCCACCCCCCGCCCCACCCATGATGATCGTGAGATTTTTCTCGTCAGATCAGATCGGAGACCTGCCGTTGAGGTTGAGGTTTCTAGGCAGGGTGTGTCGTTGTCCTATAAGTTTAATGACATAGACAGGGTTCTTTCAGAATTTCAGCAGCCAAGTCCACCAGAGCTGCAGTTCAGCTCAGGACATCTGAGCTGCTCACAGCCTGGAGAAGACTTTGTCTGCCGATGGGGAACTCTTGTTTCTGCAGCAAAGTTCGGCATGACCGATAGAATGTGGGTCCCATGCTGCCGGTTGTGGTGAAAGATGCCGCTAGTTTAGGTGGAAATGTGTCCTTCTTGGACACCATAGCTCTTCCCCAGTTTCATTAGCTCCAAATGGTGTGTGTCCCAGGGACCACACAGAGCTTTGTTTAAATGCTGGCATTAGCTGCAGGACGGGGATTCCATTGAATCATCGTATCTTGTCAAAAAGCCAAGAGTTGTTCAGAATGAAAACAGTTTTTCTCAGAGGCTAAATCCCTTGTATTAATTAGTGGTGGTGATGGTAGTGGGGGCTGTGTGTGTGGTGATGGCGGTGCTAATCCTGTGTCTCCACTCTTTTAAAATAGGGGCAGTCTTTTTGCTTGCTGTCTGAGCCATAGGGTGAGTAACCTTGACCTCCAAGACCCTTAACTGGGCTCACGTGTGTATGAGTCCTGCAGGAATTGTGGAATGCTTCTCCTCCTTGGGTCCAGACATTTAGAATGAGTAAATTAGAGGGTGGTGTTAACATGGTCATTGTCTTTACAGACAATGTGGCATTTATGTATGGGGCTCACTAAACAAGGGCAAGTTTGATGCTCTATCATGAACCACTGGGGCGTACTTTATACACAGAGGATGTATGAGCTGAAAATAGCCCTAACATCTTGTTAGTTTCTCTTTTTTCCAATTTGTGCCTATTCATACTTGAGAATGACAGATTCAGCTTGTTCAGCCTTTCCAAAGATTTAAGGAATATTATCTATTTGATCTGTAAGTATGCATACAGGCCAATAATATATATTTGCCTTGCTTGGATGAGGGCATTTATCCATTCATGCATCCATTCAATAGATATTTATTGAACACCTATTTTGGGCCAGGTGCTATGCTAGGTGCTAAGTGAATATCAGTACATGAAAAAGACAAAGGCCAAAAGTATGTAGATGCTGAGCGAATCTAAGAAGTGACTCCCCCAAGTCCCTGAAGGAGTTGATTTTGCTACATGCATCTTCCTGACTTCTGGTCCCGTGCTCTGACCACAGCCCTCCACCACTAGACCGCACTTCCCCAAATAAATAACTACTTCTGCATGCTGAGGATGGGTTGTGTGTGGCGGCATTTACGTAGGCGGCACAGACTGCAACCTTTCACTTACTGTTGCAATAACACCAGGCTAAACAATGTGCACCGACTTCCAGATCTATTGAACAAATGTTCGATGTGGGTCAGGTCTTTGAATTCAGATGCCAGAGAAGTGCAAAGTTGGAAAAGTCTCTATCTGATAAGGAGCAACTGCTGAGGAGAAATGAATTTGTTTTCAATTTAGGTTAAAAGCAGATGTGGGATTCTACCTTCCTTTTCACTTTTGGATCCCTAAATAGGAGGAACTCAGCACACGGACAACCATAAACTATGTAAGTTTAGGTTTTATATGCTCAGGCTTGTCCAGAACACAGAAACCCTACCCTGCTGGAAGACAGCACGTGCTCACAGAGACACACGCACATCTGCCTCAAAGTCACCCTGACCTTTGCAAATGGCAAAGATAATTTCACATGTTGGTTCTGATTTCTCTTTATTTTAAGGCTACATCATGTGAGCTCCATATTAAAAATGTCCTGAAATGGATACCATGAGTAGGTTGCGTTAGTGAGGTAGGAGAGGGAGCTTGAGATTGTATCATCTGATACAACTGCTTAGGGTTAAGCACTTGCTTCCCGAGATCCTCTGGCATTTCAGTCTTTATCATGTAGTTTCCCAGAGGACAGTGGATCCATCTGTGTATTGCAGTCCCTTCTGCTCATACCTGTGTCACACTCTCTCCCGTGCTCCATGGCACCCTGTTCTTAACTCCTGTCAAACCAACCATTTACTTATTGCCGCTCTGCAATTTTCTATTGATTTGTTGGTCTTCCCCAGGACCTGGAAACTCTGAGCGTGAGAACAGGTTCACCTTTTGCATTTCAGTAAATGCCAGCCCCCAATACAGTGTCCCACCAGAGGAGGTTCTCAATAGTTCTTTGTTTAATAAATAAAAGAATGAATTCATGTATGGATTCATGGTCCTCTTCAGAAGATGAATTTATTGTCTCCAACTCTCTGGTCATAACAGTGCCAGGAAGGAAAGAGTTAAGCTATCCAGAGACATTTTTCCAGACACTTTTCCTTGTTTATTGGCATAGGCAGGGTAAGTCACATATGAGATAAATCCTGGATGTAAAATTTTGACACATCCTTTAGGTGTTGGCCTGAGCTGATTCAAGACTCTGGAGAGGAAGTAAATGAAATCATTCTAGGTTTTCTCTTAAGAGGCCTGAGATCCAGTTATGAATGAATGGAATGCAAGGCCATACCGAGGAATTCAAAGCTTGACCTACTTTGTCCAAAGCTAATTAGGAGAGAGATGGATTTGCTTTCATAACCTTTTTTGAAAATTAAATAATCAAAGATAGTGAAGTAGCCTGACAGATGATAGAATTAGGAGAAGTGAAGTTCCGCAGATATGCTTTAGGATTCAGAGCAGCTCCAAGAAGCCTGTGTTTATGTGTTAAGTGTTTTTTCTTTTTTCTCCCCTTTTTTAAGTGAGAAAAAAACGCCTAAATTCCCACCAACATAAACCAGTGACATACAATGATGAAATTCTGTTTTCACCTCTGCCTGTGACAGGGAATGCAAAAATAGCAAGTGGCCCAGTTCCACGAATCCCCGCCTCCCTGTCCTCCCTGCTCCCGCGGGGTTCGCATCTCTAAGAATGGAGGTTAGCGCACAGCCGCGCTCGAGCCGCACTCAGCCCCCGGACCCGGCGGATGATGTCAGGCGGCGGGAGTGGCCGCAGCCCGGCCTAGGAGGCCGAGGCCCCGGGGGAGCGAGGAGGGAGGGTGGCCTAGCCAGGCCGACGGCGCGCCCGGCCGTGCGGCGTCGCCTGGAGACGGCCCTGGCGGCGCAGTGTTGCTGTAAACAGCCGCTTCCCTGTTACTATCTATAGCAGGATCGCCTGGCTCCGGGGTGCGGCGGCGGCGGGAGGCAGGTCCGCGGTCCCACTCCCATTGCGTCCCAAAGGATCCACCCGCTACCCTAATACAGTCTCTCCTCTTTTCAACTGCCCGCGGTGACCCCAAGGCCCGAAGAGGCGGGGGGAGGGACACAAGGACTCTGCGGGTACCTGCGGCTTTACGCCCCGAAGGTGGCCTGCGCTGGGACAGAGCCAGGGCAATGTGACCCCGGTTGTCCTTTGCAGCGGAGCAGGAGGCTGGGGGCGTCTGGGGGCGTCTGGGGGCGCAGCGCGCATTCCCGAGCACCTTGCTGCTCCAAAGCTCCATTTTCCAGGCCACGGAGCCGCGCCCGAAGTCCCAGTTGCCGAGGTCTCCCGCCTGGACGCTGCTGGTCACTGTCCTTTCAGTGGCCCCAGTCCTCCCCCTTCCAAGTCCCCGCTGGAAAATCACCCGCTGCGGGCTCCCCGTAAGCCCAGCTTCCTGGGGGATCGAATCACCCCCACTTCCCCCCGCTCACACTTGCGCTCCCCCAACAGCTCACCCCACTCGGTACCCCGAACGGGATAACACCCCCATCCCCGCCCCCCACCCCGGACCCCTGAACCAGGGAATCGAACACTTCAGACATCCTTGCCATGGAGGTTCTGCACAATGTTTATTGGCTAGTGTCTCAGGGATTTCACAGTAACACTAATATACACTTACACGATGGGGGGGGGGGGGGGAATACGCCTTTTTACCTAAAAACAAAAAAGTAAAATGGAAATACCTAGCATCGTAGACAAAGTCAGTTATCCACTTATTTTGGATCTCCCGACTCTTTGCTTCCAAATGCAGGAACAGTCCTAGTATTGCTCGAGCCTGGGGGCTTGAGACGAGGGGGTGAGGGTCTGCTTCCACAGCCTGCGCAAAATTTGGAATGGGGGGGCGGAGGCACCCTCCTTCGCGGGCCGACGTTTAAGCCCTCAGGGCTTTATACCTGTTTCCTGTATACCTTTCTCCTATACTCAAAACAGTTCCTTGGCTACGGTTTGCTGGTAAAAAGGCGCCCGCACCCCATCCCCCCACCGCGGGAACAAGGGTCCGCATTGAACCAGGTGCGAATGTTCGCTCGCATTCTGCGCCTTTCCCGCCTCCCCTCCCCCGGCCGCAGCCCCCTCCTCCCCCCGCGCGGCACCCTAGCAGTTGGCTGCAGCGGGCGAGCAGTTCCCGTCAATCCCTCCTCCCTCTTCACAGGATGTCCATATTAGGACATCTGCGTCAGCAGGTTTCCACGGCCGGTCCCTGCGGTCGTGGGGGTGGAGCCATCCTCGCAGCCCCTAATCCTAGGGGGTCTAGGGGACCCCTCGAGCCCATATTTTTAAACGTTTATAAGGCAAGGAAATGCAACAAGACGGGGGTCGCGTTCGGGAGCTGCGAGGCCGGCGGGGGCGGCAAGGAGGCGGCAGAGCTCTCCAGGCTCGGGCGCCACGCCTCCAGCAGGCGTTGGTTGCGTTGTGACGTCATTGACTCATTCATGACCGCTGATAAAAACGGTGGCTGCCGCTCCTCGTACTCCAACCGCATCTGCAGCGAGCAGCTGAGAAGTGGAGACAGAGCCAGCGGCGGCGGCGCAGCGAGAGAGCAGTGACCGCGCTCCTACCCAGCTCTGCCCCACAGCTCCTACCTGCCTTCCGCCCCGGCTTGGACTAACCGCGACCATGATGTTCTCAAGCTTCAACGCTGATTACGAGGCATCCTCCTCCCGCTGTAGTAGCGCCTCTCCGGCCGGGGACAGTCTCTCTTACTACCACTCACCGGCCGACTCCTTCTCTAGCATGGGCTCCCCTGTCAATGCGCAGGTAAGGCTGGCTGCGCGCCGCCCCGGGGACGGGGTGTTCGGGGTCACCGGGGAGGAAACCACGGGTGGGACATTCAGGAAGACCAGTCAGGTACCCCGCTTCGGCGGAGAGGGAGGCTGCCCCGGCCGGAGCAGCCCTGTTTGGGGAGCCTCAGCCTTGTTGGGAGCGCACACGCGCTTGTCAGGGTAGGAATTGGTTCTCTTTTCCCGCGGCAGGCTCACTTTGAGCTGCTCCCGGCCCGCGCTCTCAGGTCTCTGGCACCAGCTGGGGCAAAAGTGTCCCAAGCAAACACTCGCGAACTGGAGTCTGGCTCCTCCAGGGAGGTGGCGAAAAGGGGCAATCCCCCCTTCGCTCGCAGCCTGGAGCAGGGGCGGGGGGGGGGGGGTGGAGGACGAAGCGAGCGGGTGTGTAAGGCAGTTTCATTGATAAAAAGCGAGTTCATTCAGGAGACTCCGGAGCGGCGCCTGCGTCAGCGCAGACGTCAGGGATATTTATAACAAACCCCCTTTCAAGCAAGTGATGCTGAAGGGATAACGGGAACGCAGCAGCGGGATGGAGGAGAAAGGCACCAGGCGGTGGAATTCTTGGAGGAAAGAGGGAGACCTTTCATCCAGGAATATAAAAAGGGGAATATAAAAAGACACGAGCAGGCCCTGGTAGAACCGTTTCTCCTCTCCCTGCTGCATGCGGCACTGGGAACTCGGCTCACTTCACCTGCGTCCCGATTCTGCTCGCTCACAACAACTTCCCCTTTCTTTCTTGTTCTAGGACTTTTGCACGGATCTGACCGCCTCCAGTGCTAACTTCATCCCAACTGTGACTGCCATTTCAACCAGCCCTGACCTGCAGTGGCTGGTGCAGCCCACCCTGGTCTCCTCCGTGGCCCCATCCCAGAACAGAGCCCCTCACCCCTACGGAGTCCCCACCCCCTCGGCTGGGGCTTACTCCAGGGCGGGAGTCGTGAAGACCATGACCGGAAGCAGAGCTCAGAGCATTGGCAGGAGGGGCAAAGTGGAACAGGTGAGTTCTTCAGCACCTCGTGGGGGCGGGGGGTGGGGTGCGGGGCCAGGGAGTCAGCTCCGGTGTAGACGGAGAGCACAGTGGGTAGAGCGAAGCGACTGATGAAACTTACTGCACATTCTGAAACGGGGAACTCTGGCTCCAAGCCCTTTTTCCATCTGGAGTCAGACTCTGATTGTCCCACCCCAAGCTAATAGTTTCTTCCCTAAGAGGTTCCTATCTCCTGCTTTTACACTGGGCTGTTATTCATTGTCTTGCTGAGCATCTTATTTGAAATGCAAGTCACACCCAGCCTGCAACTGCAGGTTATATAGAAATGGCTTCGCAGATGAGGGGCCAGGAAGCTGGGAAGCTGTAGGAGCCAGTTTCACTGGGATGAGTGAATGGAGCTGCTGGCGGACGCTGTTGCTCACTGTTGGTCTTTTTTCTTCCAGTTGTCCCCAGAAGAGGAAGAGAAAAGGAGAATCCGAAGGGAAAGGAATAAGATGGCTGCAGCCAAATGCCGAAACCGGAGGAGGGAGCTGACCGACACGCTCCAAGCGGTGGGTAGATTTCGCGGTTTGCTCCCTTTTAAAACTTAAGGGCAAAGTTAGAGATTGGGCATAAGGGAGCAGTGTCCTTGAGCAAGACTGTGTCTTATGCTTTGCTTCATCCCTCTGTATACAGGAGACAGACCAACTGGAAGATGAGAAGTCTGCTCTGCAGACTGAGATTGCCAACCTGCTGAAGGAGAAGGAAAAACTAGAGTTCATCCTGGCAGCTCACCGGCCTGCCTGCAAGATCCCCGATGACCTGGGCTTCCCAGAAGAGATGTCTGTGGCTTCCCTTGATCTGAGCGGAGGCCTGCCCGAGGCTGCCACCCCGGAGTCCGAGGAGGCCTTCGCCCTGCCCCTGCTCAACGACCCTGAGCCCAAGCCCTCAGTGGAGCCCATCAAGAACATGAGCAACATGGAGCTGAAGGCTGAGCCCTTTGATGACTTCCTGTTCCCGGCATCGTCCAGGCCCAGTGGCTCTGAGACCGCCCGCTCTGTGCCAGACATGGACATGTCTGGCTCCTTCTATGCAGCAGACTGGGAGCCCCTGCACAGTGGCTCCCTGGGGATGGGGCCCATGGCCACAGAGCTGGAGCCCCTGTGCACCCCGGTGGTTACCTGTACTCCTAGCTGCACTACTTACACGTCTTCCTTCGTCTTCACCTACCCGGAGGCTGACTCCTTCCCCAGCTGTGCGGCTGCCCACCGTAAGGGCAGCAGCAGCAACGAGCCCTCCTCTGACTCGCTCAGCTCACCCACGCTGCTGGCCCTGTGAGCAGGCAGGGAGGGGAGGCAGCAGGCGCACACCGGTGCCACTGCCCTGAGTCGATGCATTGCAGAGAGGAGAGACGCATCTTCCCTCAAGGGCTCCTGCAGACCGAGGGAGGATGTTATCTGTGCGCGAAACACACCAGGCTGTGGGCCTCAGAGGACTTGAAAGCACCCACGTGTGGACTCAAGTCTTTACCTCTTCCAGAGATGTAGCAAAACGCATGGAGTGTGTATTGTTCCCGTGACACATCTGAGAGCTGGTAGTTAGTAGCATGTTGAGCCAGGCCTGGGTCTGTGTCTCTTTTCTCTTTCTCTTTAGTCTTCTCATAGCATTAACTAATCTATTGGGTTCATTATTGGAATTAACCTGGTGCTGGATATTTTCAAATTGTATCTAGTGCAGCTGATTTTCACAATAACTACTGTGTTCCTGGCAATAGTGTGTTCTGATTAGCAATGACCAATATTAAACTAAGAAATGAATTTATTTTCTAGTAGATAGAAATAAATAGCTATATCCATGTACTGTAGTTTTTCTTCAACATCAATGTTCATTGTAATGTTACTGATCATGCATTGTTGAGGTGGAATGATTGTTCTGACATTAACAGTTTTCCATGAAAACGTTTTATTGTGTTTTTAATTTATTTATTAAGATGGATTCTCAGATATTTATATTTTTATTTTATTTTTTTCTACCTTGAGGTCTTTTGACATGTGAAAAGTGAATTTGAATGAAAAATTTAAGCATTGTTTGCTTATTGTTCAAAGACATTGTCAATAAAAGCATTTAAGTTGAATGCGACCAACTTTGTGCTCTTCTCATTCTGGAAGTTTGGTAAGGTTCTGAATGGTATTGGAGACCAGTTTATCAGGAAGCGTAGCTTCTGGAGGGGACACACCCTATAGGTTGATCCCTTATCAAAGAGGAGAAGGAAACACTAGAGCTGATGTTGGGACATATCTATATTTTTATTTATTTATTTATTTATTTATTTTTAGACCAAGGGGGAGGGAAGGAGAAAGAGAGGGAGAGAAACATCAGTATGTGGTTGCCTCTTGCGCACCCTCTACTGGGGACCTGGCCCACAACCCAGACATGTGCCCTGATTGGGATTCGAACTGGCAACCCTTTGGTTCCCAGGCTGGTGCTCAATCCACCACACCAGATGTTGGAATATTTTATAAATACAAGTCTTCACAGTGCATTAGTGAGATTCCCTACTTACAATTTCTGAGGGTGGGCACCTGCCCTGAGTAGCTTTTGTGGGAACATGTCTTCCTGCTTCTTTTTCTGTTTTGAAAGTCAAAGGGGTGAATATTTCAACCTAGTTGTACTAATATGAAATGTAATTGTCTTGCTCTTACAGGAATCTTTTTAGCAAATAGAATGGAGCTTTGCACAAACTACTTTAACTTTTTATTCCCACAAAATCATGTGAAAGGTTACCTCCACCTTGAAGGTGAGCAAATTGAGGAATGGTTAGAATGAATGACTTTCTCCATGTCTCACTATTGGGATTGGAACCTTCCTTACACTACCCTATCCACAAGGCAGAACTGCCTCCTAATTCTTGGTTAAAAAGTTTTCACTTGGTTAGGGAAAAAACCCAACAACCTTTTCAGTCATTACATCTAACATACATACATTTAGTTGAATTATTTTTATTTTCAGAAAGAAAGGAGGGTTATTGTCCTACCCCTTAATAAGAAATGCATAGTACTTTAAAAAATACCTTTAATATCAATCATATGTCTGACATTTAGTTTACAAGTTGGCTCTGAGAACTTGAAAGCGATCTCAAACTGTACAAATAATGGTTGATCATTTGGTAAATAAGTTACATAATAGTTCAATCAGAAGTTAACATGACTCTGAACAAGTTTTAATGTAGAAACATTATCATCTTAAAGAAGAACACGACCTTTGTCTGGGACACCTCTGCTAATGGGGCACTTACACGCACAAGTACAAACCACAAAGAAAGGTGCCCTTCCTCCCCTGCACTTAGGTGTCACACAGGTGCCAGCTTGGAAGCCAGAGACCATGTCTGCACACATGCTAGGCTTCAGTGCCAGCCTTCTAATGCTTTGGTGATAATGAAAATCACTGGGTAGTTACAGGGCATCACACTTAGTCAAAATGAAAGTTTTAATTTAAAATGACAATTCCGCCTGGCCAGTATGGCTCAGTTGACTGGGGCATCGTCCGAGAACTGAAAGGTTGTGGGTTCAGTTGTTGGTCAGGACAGGTCACTAGCTTGCAGGTTGGATCCATGATGCAGTCACGTACAGGAGGTAACCAATTGATGCTTCTCTCACATCGATGTTTTTCTCTCTCTCCCTTTCTCTCTCTTTAAGAAGCAATGGAAAAATGTCTTCTGGTGATGGTTAAAAAAATAAGTAAAATAAAATGACAATTCCATTGAGGTTGATGTTCTTACCCATCATCTCCCTGCTTTTCAAATAATAATTGGCATTCGAAAGCAATTTGCTTTAGGTTCCTAAGAGCACTAATATATCACACACCATTTGCATAATATTTTTGCCTGTCTGGCAATAACGAAAGTGGCATTAGACTCTCTGTTTGCTATTCAGAGGGTAAATTTTCTGTAGCCTTTAAATATGACCTAAATACAGAATTGTTATACTGTAACTAACACCCAGATCTGAAACAACAAAGTGATATACCATGTAAAGAAGCCAGCTGGCTCCCTTACATGTACAATAATAACAACCCATGGAAAATTTCCCAGATGGATAAAAGGGAGGCTGGACCTCTAGTGCGGACACCGAACTGCTCCTGGGGACCTGACTGATGGCCTCTCTAAGCCCCTTGCTGACTGCAAAGAGGCACCATTGCTTTCCATTTGACAGCCCTGGCCTAGGCCTGGATACAGATCCTTCCTCCAGTAACCACAGCCCAGCTGAGATCAGGCTGCTCCATCAACTGCATTAAAGGTCCAGGGAGAGGACCTACACACAGGAAATCTCTGTAATAGGCTTCTCAGAGGCCTGTCATAGGGTCCCCTGCAAGGTGGTCATTCCACCAAGCTCCCTGCCAACCATCTCCATGGGATCAAGAGAAGAAAAGAATTCCCTCTTTTCCCAACCAAAGGGCTCCTCCCAGATCCTCCTTTCCTGACTCACGATTCAACAACTTCCATGGATGATGGACCCTGGGAATATCAGCTTCCTTTTGAGTAAGACTCTGCTTCCTACCCACAAGATAGGGCCTTATACTGGTCTCAACAAAACAGCTATCTCAGGGCACCATCATACAACACTGATACAAAAGAGATAATACAATAGCATGGGGTGGGAATAAGGATGAGAAAGGGTCAATTCCTTATGGGGAGAATGTCTAGTGTAGCTCTCTGATGGATCCCCAGGCTTGTCTCAGTGACTGGCGCAAAGTACAGGGTTGATGATTATTTGCCAGGTGGACAGATTAAATTCTACTTTATTTCCACAAACAGAAATATATCCCTCACATAGTCTCTAAATTTTCCTATTCGAGGCCCTGTTATGAATTAAGCCCTGTTATGATATTATGTCTATCTTCAAACACAGGCCCCATTTCCACTGTGACTCCTGGATTTCCTTAACTGCCTCCCCTGGGTCACTTCTGCCATTTCAGTTTCAAAGTGAATGCATAGCCATTGCGCTTCCAGCTCCAAATTAATTTTAGATGCAAAAAGGAGAGAAGAAACAAAATATTTATCTCTATATAATACTGGATTGTAGAATCTACATTGTCTTTGCATATCTCTGCATCTTGTGTAATTATCAAAATTAAAGGGTAGCAATTAACGATTTAATAACAGTAATTTTGTATCAATAGCAACTTTCCATGTGTGAATAAAAGTAAACCAGCTAGGCTATCTTTAATTAATGGACAAAGAGGAGACTGAGGCAAAGTAAAAGTTTTCAGATGATTCCTCTAAGGAAACCATCTGAAGTTTCAATGTTTGTCAAAAAAGAATAAATCTAAACCAAAAAAAAAGAAAATCAATCTGTAACTGTATATAGGACTTCCTCCAAACACAGAATAATCAAATTTCTCAAAAGATAAAGGAGAGACAAACATCACTTGAATGCTAAACATCAGAGTGCTTTACGCTGTGTCGTTCTGCTATAAACATGGGGCGCTGTCTCCTGACGCCTCTCCAGCTGCATCTCCTGTCCTCCTCCACAGGCGCTCTGCTCATGGCCTCCCTTCCGTTCCTGACACATAGCATGCTGGTTGCTGCCGCAGGGCCTTTGTACTTGCTGGCCCTCTCTGCCTGGGCTGCTTTTCCTGGGGCTGGCTCCTTCCTATCACTCAGGGCTCAGCTCAAAGGACATCCCTTCCAAGAGGGCTTCCCAAGTCATTCTCTCTAGAGTAACAGCTTCTGTACCTACATAAAGCATCTCCATGACTCTTATTCCATTATCCTGCTTCGTTTTTTCACAGCCCGTGTCATATCTGCACCACTTCATTTATGTTTTCTCTTCCTTGTAAAGAAATTTCAGTTGAAGAATGGATGTGTATGCAAACACAGGTATGTTCAGCTTCATAAAAACAAACAAAACTATGTTTTTCACTTTTATTGATATAAAATTTTCAGACAATCCCACTAATCCATTTGAGTTCATTGATTCTTAGCAATTGGCGTGTGAACTTATGAAACCTGAAATTTAGTGCGCGTTAGAATAGAGCAGTGCGGGTTAGCTGCTGTCACTCCATTATCAGTACCAATGCCGTCACTCACAATCATCCTTACCAAGAATATGCCCAGACGTGAAGAGAAGCAGATGCGAATGAGGCGTATTGACTCCTGATGAGTGAGTTCAAAAGCCCTGAAGGGTGCTGGCTGGACAGATGTCCACTTCCTTTGCACAAAGGAGAAAGCCACAGAAGCATAGTTGCAGTTCAATTCATTTCAGTGGTTCCACACACCCACTCATGGACTAAACTAACTAAGCTGGCTTTCTTTTGCCCAAAAAGCATTGTTCAGCTGCCCAAGAGGCCAAAGAGCAGAAAAGGCTCTGACCATTGTTCCAAGGAGGCTGCCTGGCCCAATGGCTATCTACTCTTCTGAATTAATAAGGTTTTTTATACTTTCAGCTTATACCCACTTGGTGCTTGCGTGTGGTTCAAGCAATTGATTAGGATGAGAAGCCAGAGGGGCTGGACCATTGGTCACATTAGAAGCAGGCCCATAGGAAAGGAGCCTGTTAAATGGTGTGGAGAAAAAGGCATTGCCTTCCCCATGAGGGTAGATGGCACAGGCCTCAGTTGCTGCCATATTTACATGGGGGAGCAATCTGTGGTCAGATCTACAGAAACAATGATTCATCTTCAGTCTTTTTAGTCAGTCATGAAACTGTCATCACAGCCAGACCTGTCAAAACAATATGATTAGTTAGTCTGGATTTAAAGAATTGGATCCAGTATAGCAGACTGATTCAGAGCACAGACCAGCCTGGGATCTTGGCTCCTTGATCTTGGGCAACCGTAGTTTCCCCATCTGTAAAGGGATGGTAATTGTACCTACCTCTTGACGTCGTTGTGAGCATTAAATAGGTTAGTATGCACAGAGTGCAAATTACAGTGCCTGGGCACACAGAAGTATTGTAAAAGTGTGAGCTATTAGGTATTATCTTTATGATTTAGGGAGGAGGGGGTTTTAGGGGAGGAAATGTATATCCTTCAGAACAAGGATGGGCCTCATTTCATTCAATAAAATGTTTCTGGGTGTCTATTGTATATCAAGTGCTGGATCAGATGTGAGGAAGACAAAGCCCTGTCCTCAAAGAATTCACGGTCTAGTGAGGGGGAACTTCACATAAACATATCCATTATAATACACCTGTAGCAATAAAAATTAATACGAGGTGCAGGTTTTGCACAAAGGCGGGAGTGATGAACTCTGCCTGGGGGAATCTCTAATAAGGGACCTCAGAGCTGGGCTTCAAAGGTGGATGACGAGAAGTAGATGAGAATAAAGTGTAGATGAGTAAATGAGAGGTGGAGGAATTCCAAGAAGGAGAGGGATAGCAATGTAAAGACACAGACCCATGAAACAATGCACGTGGTTTTGCTGGCCTATAGAATGTGGGGCTGGGGGAGGACAGGATGGGATCTGTAAGTTAAAGAGCATCCCATAGGTACATTCAATTTCATTTGCATCGGTATCGCTGCATCAAAGTGGAGGCGGCTGGAGATAGGTCAAAAAGAGGTAACTGTGGCCAGATCATGAAAAGCCTGGCATTTATTTAGTTCAGTTGTGTGTAGGCTGAACCAAGGCAGTGATGGTGAGAATGCAGAGGGAACAAGAGGTAATTAGGGGGTAAGACTGTCTGGACTTGGTGACTGAGCGGCTGTGGGAGGTGATGGAGAGGAAGGAATCCAAACTCACTCCCAGGCTGACCAGGCTTGACATGCAAAGAGGCTTGTGGTTCCACCAATGACTTTGTGTCTATAGGAAGAAGAGCAGGTTTGGGGCATAAGATGGTAAGTTTTGGGTTGGACCTGTTGAGGTTGTGGTGCCTGTGGAATTTCTGGGGTTGGGGGAGCGATGTGGGCAGTTGGAATTAAGTGATACAGGTTCTGTGATGTGAATTTATAGCGCTTGTCTGGAGGCATGTGGTTAGGATGGAACCTGGAGCCCTAGGATGTGACAGTGATAACGGCTAGCATTTTACCTGTGATTGCTCGGTGCCAGGCTGTGCTGTGCACTTCACAGGCAATACTAAATCAAGGCCCATGGTCTCTTTGCTAACCGTTTCGCCTCTGGCCCCTGGCACACAATGGGCGTACAATAATTTTTGTTGAATGGATGCTCTCATTTAGTCCTCACAATACTATGAGGCAGATATTTAGGATCCTTGTGTTACAGGTCATAAAATGGTCTATGAAAGCTTAAATAAGTTAACCAAGTTCACTCAATTGACAAATAGCAGATCTAAGATGTGAAAAATCAGCTCTTTGTGACTTCAAAATTCAAAGAGTTTTACTGCTCTGCTAGAATGCTAAAATCTGCCCCTAACTATATACTTATGCGACCTAGGGTAAGACACCAATCCCTCTGACACTGTTTTATCTACCTAATCAGGAGTGGCTTTCAAAAATCTCAAAACTCCCTTTCTGGCTTTAAAGCTCTGACATCAGGAGACTTATGTGGAAATACACTGAAGGGGCCCTTAGCGCATCATTTAGGGTGGAAGGCCGAGCAGGGTCCGCGGTCCTGCAGCGGGACACCACGCGCCTTGAGGTCGGAGAAGTCTGTCCCAGGAGCAGGCAGAGAGGATGGATTAGTGTTGTGTTTCTGTATACAAATTACCACACACTTTGTAGCTTCAAGCAACACACATGAATTGTCTCACAGTCTCTGTGGGTCAGAGTCCCAGCACAATTTAGCTCAATCCACTCCTCAAGGTCTCATAAGGCTGCAATCAAGGTGCCAGCCAAGCTGTGCTCTCACCGGCATGCTTGAATGGGGAAGGGTCTGTATCTGAGCTCATTGTGGTTGTCGGCAGACTTTATTTCCTTGTGACCGTGTAACTAAGGGTCCGACTTTTTGCTAGCTGTTGGCTGGAGGCTGCCCTGAGGTCCTATGAGCTGCTTCCTCAACATGGCTGCTCACTTGGTCAAGCCTACCAGGAGGATCCCCTAGCATTGGCTAGCAAGACCGAGGGACACACACACACGCACACACACACACACAACATAACCACAAGCATGAAATCCCATCACCTTTGCTATATACCATTGCTCAGGAGTAAGTTTTGTGGGTTTCACCTGCACTCAACGAGCAGGGTCTACCCAGAGGCATAGAAGCCAAGCGGCAGGAGGCAGGTCACCCGAGGGTCTGTCATCCACAAGGGGTGACAACACCTGCTGAGAATTTAAAAGGAGCACTAAAGCGCCATAACCTGGAAATTCTAGACATTGTCAGGGACAAAATTCTTTATCCTAAAAAAAAAAAAATCGTGTTTGAAGATCTAAACAGTTGCTGGGATTACTGTTGAATTTTCATTGTGTACATGTAAGTTTCATTTCAAAAACTACTTATCACTTAAAGCATTGTATTCTACACGCAAGTAATTCCCAGTTACACTAATAGTTGGTTCCCAACACATGGACTCGACTCTATACCCTCACTTTCAAAGTTTGTAATGGTTCAGAATCCTTGGTGAGCGTTTGCAGCTGTGTAGTGTCTCTGACTCTGGGCGTACACAATACTGTGTTTAAATAGCAGATCTGAAGTAACCATACCACAGTGGCTGTAAAGACAAAGAAACTGAAGTTGAGTTACTTCAGTTCTGTTATTCTATGTACCATGTGGAGTTTTTGTGTTTAAAATTTAAAACTGTGAGGCAGTGCAAACGGAGACATACAATGTTTTTATTTGGTAAGAGCCCATTTCATGAAATATTTTACTAAATTTTAGTATGAACGTTACAGGGGGAAATTCTTTATTTTAAAACTAAAAAATGAACCAAGAAAACAAAACACTACATCAGTAGTATAGTTTAGTAGCTGCTTAATACTAAGTTACTGTTGTGCTACTTAGGGCTGAAAATAAATAACTAGCATTAATTTTGGCTCACAATCTGCTAGACACTGTTACACATGCACATCTACACATGTATATTAATTCGTTAAACTAACTATGGCAGGTAAGCCTGCTCTTCTCTTTCTTTTATAGATAAAACAGTCCGGGGGCACAGAATGTTTGTGATCTGCTCAAGATCGTCCAACGAGAATGACGGAGCTAGAATTTAAGGTCCAGGTACTGTGGCTCCAATGCCTGAATTCTTAGCCACTAGTAAGAAAAAACAAAGCAAAGCCAATATCCCCAACAACCTTGGAGGCCGATGGCAGCCCTTCAAAAAGGACAGGCAGGCTTTCGACGCAGAGGCGCTCCTTTCTATTCCTGACCTGTACCCGCTGGGTCCTGGGTTGAGCGAGAACTGGAACCTCCCGGAGGGTGTGCTTCCCCGGCGTCCCCTCCCCCGCCCCGTCAGCACCCACGTCTTCCAGGCCCAGGTTTCTCCGGCCCTTCCCAGCTTTTGGCCCTTTGCTCCAGGCCAGGTCGCCGGGTCAGGCAGCACCAGGAGCTCGCGAATCCTCTATTTACTGTTTGGTTTCCATGGTGACACGTAGGCGCCGTCAGCACCACCCATCACCGGCCCCGCCGCGCGGCCCCCACCCGGCGCCGTGACGTCTGCCGCTGCTTCCGCTCTGCCCTTATTTGGCGCCGCCACCGCGCCGCCCCACCGGCGGAGGTCGGCGGCCGGACTCCCGCCTCGCCCCGCCCCTGCCCCCGGCCACGCCCCCGCGGGGTGCTGACGTTGGCTGTGTTCCACGTGTCCTCCTCCCCTTCCCGGAGACCCAGCGAGGGTGACGGGCGGGGTCGCTCAGGGACCCCGAGAGGGGACGTGGGTGAAGATTGGTGGATGAGCTCAGGTCTCGAACATTCCTTGATCGTTGAGGCCGCAGTCTGATTTGGGGTTGTCTTGTCTGTTCTGGGTGGGTGAGCTGGTCACGATTTTCTCATTCTGTGCTCACTCTATCCCTCGCCTAAATCTATTATATGATTTATGGGTTTGAACTTATGGTTCTCGCCCAGGGCGCATTGAAAAGCTTTGAAGACCGAGGTTTGGGAATCACTATTGCCCCCTGAGGGATAAGTGACCTTGGAAAGGTCGCTTCCCTTTAAACTGCCTGATTAAAAAGAGGGTGGAGCCTTAATAATTGCAGCAGTGTCATCAGGTTCGTGAGGGTATATTGTCTATCACCTTCTAACTAACGCCTCCCACCCCCAAGCCCCCCGGACAGAATTGGAATGTCAGTGAAGTCCTTGGAGCATCTACAATTCTGACCCCACAGTAACTGGATTTGTGTCTCTGCGCCATGTCCGTATTAGGCGCTTAATTAACTTCAGTTAACTGATTATTGAATTGATCACAGGCAAATTACCTTCGGATTTCACCTTCATAAATCTGGACCCCTGCAATTCCTTTTACAGGCGGAAGAAGGAATATTTTGATGATTAATAATCGTGCAGCAAGGTTGCTGATGTAAAGCGATTTGCAGGTGTAAAGGGCAATAAGCATTCCTGGGAGGAATCCAGAAGTGTCTGAGGGAGCCGTGGGTGTCTGCCTCGGGGCCTAGGGGCGGGGGTGGGGCGGGAAGTGTCGCAGTGGCCACGGCTGGAGAGTCGGCGGGGAGCTGGCTGCGGGCTTGTGATTAACTCTTTAAGCTGCTCCGCCCCACCCCTCGCCCCCGGCTCTTTTGGCCACAAAGGAGTGCGTGTTTTTCAGATTTTTGGAGCTGATTCACACATCAGAGGTTATTCTCTAATTTAGCCTATCTATTTCACAAAAGGGAAAAAATAAGGATCAGAGAAGTTGGTTCACCCATGCAAACTTGCACAGCTAAAAAGACAGATAAAAGCCAGGATTTCCTCTCCTCCCCTCCCCTCCCCTCCCCTCTCCTTTCCTTTTTCTCCTCTTTTTTTTTTTTTTTTTAAATTTTGATAGTATGCTTATTAAAGCTGGGGACAGTGAAACGAGGAAAGGCTTAGGCTAGAAGAAGCAACAGGAGAGAGCCTAGGCGGGGCTGCTTGGTCTCTCCAGAAAGGTTACAGGACAGCAGTGAGCCCAGTGGGGCTGCTAGGGCTGGCTGCAAAGTCAGGGAGACGGGGGCCTCGGAGACGGGTTCAGGGGCTTAGTCCCGGGAGCTGCAGCTGCCCGTTGCTCCCCTGGTTGCAAGTCTCATGGGGACCCTTAGAGTTTAGAAGATGCACACCTGCAGGGGGAAGGAGAGGGGAGAGGGAAAGGCACAAGTGTGCTCCTAAGAAAGCCAGGATTTCTGACTTCAAACTAGTGTCACTTCCACCTCACTTAGCTGCTTCTAACCTCTTTCTGTAGCTTCAGGACCCTATTGCCCAGCTGAGCTGGTGGGGTGTCTAGGAAAAATAAGTACTGATTAGAGTGCTCCTTTAGGCATGTGCTGATCTACACAGCCCACAGCATGAAACCAGGGCTTGGGGTGATGGCCAGGAGGTGTCTACTCCCAAAGCCACAAGCTTTCCTCCTTGTAATGTCTGGAATGGCCACCTCTATCCAGAGTGCCTCAGTCAGCTGCCCTGAAACCAGTGTTAGAAAGCAGCTAATCACTTTTCATAGTTACCCAAGTCTTGCATTAAGCTTTTCTCATCCAAGACAACAGCAGAAAGCATGAGTAGTTCCAACCCATGGAAATCCTTTTCCTGCTCTTTGGAAGATTTTTTTTCATGGTACATAGAGGTTAGATCCTTTGGGGGAATGCCTCTATTGTCTCTTCCTTCCCTTTTGGTCTCACTTAACTTCCTCTTACAGTCTATATTTCTTCCCTCATTTTTAGGCTGAATATGGAGGCTGCTCAGACTGAGAAGACTGGTGGCCGCCGATGCCTCTGGCTATTCCAATTGGCAGATTTGAGGACCGGTCAGGGATCCTTCGATCTTCTCTGATTGTTTGTGGAGCCAAAGCCGCAGAAGCAGCAGCTCTGCCCTCTGGTGGACACATGAGGCAGATCGTTCCTCCCCAACCCCCCGCCCCCCTCGCCCCGCCCGCCCCGCTCCGCCCAATTCCAGAAGCAGCATTTTGGCGTTACAGGTCGGGGGAATAGATTTTCTTTTTTTCACGCTGATGGAAATAGTAAAACTTGGCAAACAATTTTTTTCCCTGTATCTCTAGTTTATTTCTGATGATTTGGTCGATTTGGATATAGAAAATACTTCTGTTTTTTTCCCCTTGTCTGGACTGCTTTTTTTCCTTCCTTCTAGCCAAACCCCGCCTCTGCTTTCAAATCCTATTTCAAATTATTTCCAATTCTACCTCCTTCATAACAACTTTTCTGACTCTCCTTTCCTATGTATCTCTTGAAATACTGCTGAACACAGACCCAGCACACACTGCACACTCTTATATGCTATTTCTACTGTTGTTTCCTTGAGGCTGCGGCTATAACTTGTGTATCTTTTGTGTTCACAGTGTCCAGCACAAGGCTGGGGATGAAAACTGCTCTCTGTAAGCTGACTAATTAATTGATTGATTAATTTCTACAAAATAATCAATAAGGCTTCAATAAACCTTCCCGACACTGAGTTCTTTGAGGGAGGGGGGCATCAAGATAGTGATCTAATCAAATATAGCCTTGCACAACAAGTGGTTTCAACAAAGCAGTTTCACAAGCGAACACCATCACGGCCCAGAGATGGATGAGGAAGTTTGAAGCGGGGTGTCAGAGAAATGAGGAGGGTGGTGACGTGGGAAGGTCAAAGGATGAAACATAAAGGAAGGGGACCTCTGTTCCTGGGGTCAGAGAGGCAGTCTAGGCTCTGGAGCCAGGTTTGTATCCAGACTCCACCACTGGCGACGTGGCCTTGGACAAGTTTTCTCTCCTCTCTGTAAACATGAGTACCCATCTCATAGTGGTATGATGAGGATAAGTGGAGTTGATATTTGTATGTAAAGTGTTAGGATAGTGCCTGGCACATGGTAAGTGCTATATAACAGTTTGTAAATAAATTCTTCAGCTTTGCTCTCTTGTAAGTGGAATAGGGGAACACTATATGGCCTCTTGGTTCCCTTCTGTGCTAACCTTCCAGGGTGATGCCTGAGCTTCGGGGTCAGTCAGGTCTGGGTTGACTCCTGTCTCTGTTAGCAGTTGTGGAGTCTCAGTTTTCTTAATCGGAGAAATGGGGATGATTGTGTCTACCTCAAAAGACTGTTGTGTGCATTACATTGCCTGTGAAACGCCCAGCATAGAAGGAGCTTGGTACACAGGAGCTACAGTTATTATCAATAAGAAGAGCCATGTACAAAGAAGAATAGGATCTTCAAAATCTTTCACGTTTCTGGAAAGACTGAACATATTGAAGAGTGATGGCGCCAGCTCTAGTCACAGAGCTTGGGAGTGGGAAGATAGGCCCTGGATCTGGGCTTTGATAAGCTATCACTGCATCTGAAGAAACCAGGAATGGTTTGACTTGCACATTAGCTCTAGGAACATTTTCTGCCCAAGGGCTGCACTGAGGGCGTGGACCCAGTGGGCCAGGTGCCAGTAGCTATAGGCCCTTCCTGCTCTTCCCAGGAGGAGGGGCATTGGTAGGAGAGGGTGTGGGCAGGGTAGGCCTTAGAAACGTGTTGTTGAGTGTGTGTGTGAGTGTAAATGGCTCAGAGACATCCTGCCCTGGGAGCTGGACTCCCAGACCTGGTGCGGCCTCCTGCGTGGCCGAACCTGCCCATGCAGCTCCTCAGAGCTGGCGTTCCCAACCCTGATGGAGGGCGCCCCAGCTTGGTTGTCAGCAATTACCCAAGGGGCGGAGGGAAGGAAGTTTATGACAGTCTTAAAGCCAAATGAATTCCCTTCAGCTGCTTGTGTGGAAAAGTACTGAACGGAACATGCAAATGCTCCATGGAGTCCTTTGAGTTCTTTTTGACGGGGAAGGAGGGTTGCAAAATCCAACAATGACAGAGTGTTGCAATCCCAAGTATGTTGGGAATCACTTTTATGGTCCTTCCACTTGAGAGCTCTTGTCCCCTGTGACCCACGAGGAGTTGTGTGCTCCCCAGTCGGTCAGGATCTGCACTAAGTTGTTGATTAGGGATTCAAACCTGGGCAAATCCACCTGAGGGGCTGTCTGGGGAACACAGAGGAATCTGGAGGCCTCATTCCAAGCACATGTTTCCAGTAATGGCAACATGACGGGGCCCCACGAGTAGCACCTAGAGCAGAACTCGAGGGGAGAGCCATGGCTTAAGGGTCATGTGGGCGCTAGCATTGGTTGTCTCTGCAGAGGAGGGAATGCGTTTTAATTTTCTTCTTTTTGCTTGTTGTACTTTCTGATTTTTTTTTGTTTTTGGCAAATATATACTGCTTTTGTAATTAGAAAAAAATATTTTAAAAATGTTCCCAGCAAAGTAGTGCATTTATTGTTTTAATAGGTGACAGAGCATTGTAAATGGGAAGTCTCAAACAACATCTATTTTTTTTTCTCCACTTTCCAAAAGAGGCTCATGGTAAAATCTTTAAAAATTTTAGATAATCAAAACAAAGAAAATACAACTCATCTGTAATTCCATCACAGAGATAAACACTTGTCAACCTTTTTGATTCTCCCTTTCCGATGGACACATTCCTTTTGTGCTCTTTAGTATACTGTAGTTTTTATGAAAATAGGACCATGCTGTAATACTCTTTTATAGTCTGCTTTTTCTACAAAGTAGATCATGAACATAAAATATTTTTATGCGATCACATTAATAGCTAATCACATAGGATTCCATTTATCAACATCCAACAATTTTGCCACTTGAGAGCTCTTGTCAGTGGAGCTTTGGGTTGTTTCTAAACTTTTTGCTTTTACAGACAAGGCTGCAAATATCTTTGTAGCTACATTTTTGTTCCCATCCCAGATGACTTCTTTGAAGTGGGCCAAGGCCGTGCTCCATTTTAAGGCTTTTGAAACATAGCTGTGTAGTCAGTACAGTGTCATGTGACACAGTGTGCAATCCCTGTTACAATTGGGAAGATATTGATAGTATTGGCTCAACCAGTTTCTAGCTGTGTAACCTTGCAGAAATTACTCTCTGTTCACTACAATTTCCTCAACTGTAAAACTGGAATAACAGTACTGGTCCAGAAAGATTGTTGTAAGGATTGGATGAAAAAAAGTGCTAAGCGGTGCCTGACGTAGCACATGGTAAGCCCTCAATAAATGGTGCTTGTTTCTGATTTATGGGTTGTCTTTTCCTCAGGGGAAGATGTCTTGAAATTGAGGTCTGGATGCCTGGGAAAGTTGGGATAAGTCGAGCAGGTTTAAATGGTGAATAGGGGAGACTGTCTGGAGAGTGGCGGGTAGAAGTAGACAAGTAATAGAGAAGGGGTGGGTGGTGGGTAGGGTGAGGAGGGGTTAGCAGAGGAGACAGTGGGCTGTAGGGGAGAACAGGAACTCAGTGGACAGGGGCGAGATGTTCATGGGGACCATGTGGAGCAGGGACCCTTTGAAGAGAGACATGTGCCAGTCACTTTGTGATGAGGTGGAGCCTGTGTCCTCTGGTCCCTGGTCCCGCCCAGGCTGCTTCCAGCCTCGTGTTGCATCACTACATGCTTGCCTTCTTTCCGTTTCTCCCTGTTGTGTGACCTTTGTACATTCTGTTTTCCCTGCCAGGAACTCCTACTCTTTTCCTGGCTAACTCCGATCCACCCTTCAGATCTCAAGCTTAAAGCTTGATTCCTTAGAGAGCCTTCCTTCACCATTTGGTATAAACCAGCCCCCCTCATTCCCGTTCCTCTCTCCTGACTCCCTGGACCTGCATAGCAATGCTAGGGTGTGTAGTTATGTGTGTCTGAGACTGTGCGCCCTTGGTGTCCCCACTGGGCTGAAAGTTCCAGGGCAGCAGGGCCAGCAACTTTTTTTTTTTTTAACCATTCTTGAATCCTTGATGGCCAGGCCATAGTAGACACTGAATAAACATTTATTGAAATGGCAGGAGAATAAGCCAGTTCACTTGTGACCTGTAAAATGCTTTTACACCTCTCCTGTGGCTTCAATTCCATCTTGACGGATGCTGGCTGATTGGCTGAAGGAACAGGAGATTTGGGGGCTGTGAGCAATGGCTCAGGCAGCTCCTCTCCCGTCCCCTTTTCTCTTGATGAAGCAGCCTTCACTCTCCAACACTAGACACTTTAGATCAGTGCTTCTCAAACTTTATATATATATATGTAAATTACTTGATATTCTTAGCATGAATATTCTGATTCTGGAGGTCTAGAGGAGGGGCCAAGATTCGGCATCTCTAATAAGCACCTGGTGATATCTTTGTTGTTGGTCCCAGGACCATTCTGAGAAACAAGATTATCAAACCACAGCCTCCTGTCTGCAGGCCAGTGTGATTCCCATGCTTAAACTTGAGTTGCTGCGCCCTCTTTCGGCTGCCGAGGGGCATGATGATCCTCGACCAAGTCGATGAAGACACTTTCAAATTAAACACACAAGTCTTGGGGAACAAGATCGGCTAAAAGCAGAACGGCACGCATTATGGCAGTGGTAGAAAATGTACTCTTAAGAGTACACGGTCATGGATCCCTGCCATGCTGAGGCAAAAGGAACTCCCAGAGCTGAAGGATGTCGAGGATGTCAGGGTTGGGAGGAGCATTTACACTCTTCCAGTCAGCAGTTTTCTTCTTCCTTTGCCACTGTTTGCCCTTCTCTCTCTCTCTCTCTCTCAGTATCAGAGGTTTTTTAAAATTATTATAACTTCCATGGGCTGTAGGCATTTTGGCCTTTGTGGGATCCTTCCTCTATAAAGTTATATTACAACATTGGTATAAAAATGAACATATTAATATATATAGTCATTTTTTTTTGACAGACCAAAAACCAAAAGTTAATTTTCTCTTTTGGTTTTTAAAAGAAATTAAAATATTTCCATGGGTTCCTAAAAATACCATGGGCTCTAGGCCCCATGCCTCCTCTCTGAGGGCCGGGTTAACCTCCCCACACATGTCTAAGGCTGTAACCAATGCCTTGAGGGCCATATTGCTTTTTAACAGGTGATCAAATGGTACATGTTCAACAACTTAGACATAAAATGTGCTGAGTGCTTTAAACACATCTTTTAAGTTTCAGAACAGCCTTGTTAATGTAGGAATCACTATCGTGTTATGTCCATGAGAAAAATCAGAGTTGAGGTGACATCCTTCTCTCACATCACAGGACTAGTTGGTGGCATATCTGAGCTTTGAACCCAAAGGGATCTGTCTGATCTCCTCCAAAGAATGTGGCAGGATACACAGTGAGGAGTTGGCCTAGATGTCCATCCCCAAATGTATGCAAGGGTATCAGGGCTACCCCGGGGGACAAGATGTCAGGAAGGGCTGGAGGCTCTTAGGGGAGACGGAGACTAGAGGTGGGCTTTGGAAAAACAGTGACTGCGGAGATGAAGTGGCAGGAAGGGCATTTGTGGTCACAATGTGGAGGCAGGATTCCGCGGTTTAGGGGACCATGAAGAGACATCCCAAGCTGGAGGGAACTCAAGGTCAGGAAAGAGAGGACGGCGAAACAGGGTGTGTCTATGGAGATTGAGAAGTTGGGGCCCAATTGAATGTTCAGTGAGAGGCTCTTTGTTTCCTAGAGTCCTAAAATCCAGTCCTCAATTATGAATAATAGCTAAGTTTCATCCCTGTCTCGGTCCCTTATCTATCAAATGGAAGTTTCAAAGCTTGCCCTACTCTCTCAGAGACGTCAGGAAGTTCAAATGACTGTCATCTCTGTAAGGGCAGGGAGCCTATGTGTGAGGGCAGGCTGCATCTGCAGGGCCTGGGTGCTAGGCACACGTTTGATGAAGGAATGGACGTCATACTCTGCAAATCGCTTTAAAAGCTGCAGCATGGCCAGAGAAAGCGCCCCCTAGCCAAAAGAGGGCGCTCTTCAGTGACACAAGGTTTCATGTAAGGAATCATGGGGATCTTTCTGCAGGATTGTGGATTGAGAATTTGCATCCCTTGACTCTGCATCCCTATATTCTAAATTCATATACAGTATCTAAACCTACTTCACCTCTAGTTTCCTAACTAGAAAAAGGGGCTAAAATATAGTTTTTTTCCCCCCTCTATTCTGTGCTTTCTTAATACTTTAGATATTTACTGCAGACATCATTTATTTTGGGGCTGTGTGTTTCTTTGTAAGACAGCAACAAACTTATCATAGCTCACGATTTTGTGAGTCAGGAATTGGCTGGGATACTCTGCTCAATGTGGCCAAGACTCATGTCCTCCCTGGTGTTTAGCTGGGGGCTGGCCTGGAGGACCTGAGATGGCTTCACTCACGTGACACAGATATAATTTTACATTTTGTGTGATTATTTGACTAATCCTGTCTCCCTTACTATTCCAGAAGCTGCTAAAGGGCCAGAACTCTCTCTGTTTTGTCTATCATTTTATCCCCAGTGGCTAGCACAATGCCTGGCCCATTGAGACTTAGTGAATATTTGTTAAATGAATCAATGGTGTAATTCTTTTCTTTTAAAAGATTTTATTTATTTTTTTTTAGAGAGAGGGGAAAGGAGGGAGAAAGGGAGAGAAACATCAATGTGTGGCCGCCTCCTGCGTACCCCGCGCCCCCAACTTGGGTCCCGGCCCACAACCCAGGCAGGTGCCCCGACTGGAAATCGCACTGGCGACCCTTTGGTTCTCAGGCCGGCACCCAACCCACCGAGCCACACCAGCCAGGTCCAGTGGTGTAATTCTCATACAGAGCGTCAGGATCCCCAGAAAAAAGGCACAGGGGACATCAGCAATGGCACCAGCAGCTCAGTAAGCGCCCAGCCTGAGCGAAGTTGCCTGGTTGGCTCTATTTTTCCCCATTTTACAGATGAGGAGCTGAGGATGTCTGGACACAGCTTTGAAGGACAATGACGAGAAGCACTTTTTACATCACAAATCAGAGGCTCTGGCGTCAACTCAGGAGCCCTGGCCACCAAGCAGGTTATTAAATGAGTTATTTGGGAGATGAAAGCCTGATAAAGTGACAGAAGGCTAGAGGGCATGTTTTCAAATTAGTTACAATGTTCCAGATTCCTGCTTCGACAGTTATCCAAATAACAAGAAGCAAGACCTCCTCAAATGTTGAGGTGAAAATTCAATTGGATATCTGTCGCCACATTCTCTTAAATATCCTCAAAGCCCACGTAGGTTTTTCTTCCTGGATTTATTTATTTTTGATATGTCTGCACAGCTGGACTGGTCTCTCAACATGTACTGTTTCTTTTGTTTTCTCAAACAACAGGCTGGCCTTTTGCCGTGAGTGTGGCATCAGCAGTCCACTGTGGGTTAGTAATAGTGCCCTTGATTGAAATTGGCTCTGGGGTCAGAGCACGAGCTGCTTATCTGCTTTCCTGGCCCCCTGTGGGCCCTGCCTTGCCTGAAGGGCCCTTCTTGTCACTGTGATGGGGAAATACCCCCAAGTGCCAGGAAATTCCTGCCCGGGCAGGGAGCTGACTTCCTGGTATCCCAGGGACTCCAAGCCCAGCCCAGCAGCCAATCAGCGACAGAGCTGCCTCAAACTGAGGAGCAGATCTAAGCCCAACAAAAGCAGCTGGAACCCAAACAAACAGACTTGGGTGAGGCAGGGAGGGAGTCAGGCCTGGCGTCATCCAGGCTCTGGGCCAGGTCGTTGTCATGGCGACAGCCAGTCCAGTTTACCAGCAGGCAGCAGAGCCAGTTCTCTGCAGGGGGAAGCCCAGAGAGGGGGCTGGGGTGCCCGGGGGCCCAATGGAAACCCACAGGGAACGCATGACCACTTCCCCAGGGAGCAGTGCCTTCTTTGAAGAGCTGGGCAGGTGGCCTGGAGGGCAGTGGGCGCGGAGAAGCTGGCCGGCCCAAGAGGGAGGAAAGTGGCCACTGAACCAGCAAAGAGGCCTCTGGGAAGCCTGGAAGTCTTTCCCGGCAGAAAGAATTTGCAGCTGTGTTAGCTTTCTGGGCAAAACATGAATTGAAGTGGACCACAGAGTTCTTTAAAACAAAAAGGCGAAAAACAACGCACACACAGACAAAGGCCGGTATTGGAGGGACGAACCTTTGGGAAATATCTTAAGTCCTTCTCCAGGCGCTTTTATTTATTTATTGCTGATGACTACAATTCTAGTAATTACCTGGAGGGGATGAGGAATGAACAGCATTCAGTGTAAAACAAAACATGAGAAAATATCTGCTTTGTAGGGCAGGCCTGAAAGGTGTTCATGTCCACGGAAGCAGGTTACTTTAGGGTAAGAATAGACGTCCTTTCTGCCTAATGTGCAACATTAGCCAAAGCAAATGCAGCGCAGGAACAAATCTTGGAATCTTCCTCCAGAAATCTTGCTGCCCAAGTGTCTGTCACACGAAAGAACAAATACTGCATGATTTTCTTTTATGAGGATCCTAGAGTAGTCACATTCATAAAGACAGAAAGTAGCACGGTGGGTGCCAGGGGCTGCAGAGCGGGGATGGGTGTTAGTGTTGAATGAGTACAAAGTTTCACTTTGGGAGGATGAAAAGAGTTCTGGAGATGGATGGTGGCTTGCCCAACACTGTGAAGGTACTTAATGCCGCTGAACTGTACACTCAAACTGATTCAAGAGGTAAATTCTGTTATCAATATGTCACCACAATTTTTTTAAAAAGTTTCTGTCAGTTACAGACTGCCTTCTTGTACCAGGAGACGGTGGCATTTGCTTGAGGCTGACACCCAGGGCTCACTGGCTCACCACTCAGAGCCTCAGAAGTGCCATCCGAACAGTGGATTTTCAGCCAGTATTGAAGAATAGAAGTGAAAGCACTTAGTGAACAGAAATGCTCTGCAAGAACATGAAATGTGCCCTGACCGCGGTGGCTCAGTTTGTTGGCTGTCATCCCACAAAGCGAAAGGTCACTGCTTCGATTCTTGGTCGGGGCACATGCCTGGGTTTTGAGTTTGGTTCTTGGTTGGGGTGCGTACAAGAGGCAACTGATTGATGTTTCTCTCACACATCCATGTTTCTCTCTCTCTCTTTCTCCTTCCCTTCCCCTCTCTTTAAGAATAAATAAATAAAATCTAAAAAAAAAAAAAAGAACGTGATTACAATATTATTTCAAAATTCATTGTTAAGGTACCCAAATGTCAAGGGGCAAGTTGGAAGGAGAAAGGGGGAGCTTTGGAAGAAACTAAGGAAAGGATTATATTTGGCAATTAGAGTAACTGGAAAAAAGCCCAAATATAGGATAATGTAAGTGAATTCTGGGCTCATTCTCAGGGGCCAGAAGGTAAGTCCAACCTGGACTATCACAACGATTTAAAATACTTCTCCCTTTTGCCCTGCCTAAATTGAGAAACAAGCCCACCCATCAGGAGGAAATGAAATGAAATGAAACAATGTCAAAACATTACCTCTCAAATTTCATGAAGGGAAATGGAGTAGTTACGACACAATTTGGGTCTAAGTTGATGGTATCTGGAGCCCAAATGTGTGAGTGCAATGCAAGTCACCATCAGAGAGTCCCATTAACTGTCAACAACTTATTCAAGGCAACTTTAAAAAAAAATTTATTTATTTTTAGAGAGAGGGGAAGGGAGGGAGAAACAGAGGGAGAGAAACATCGATGTGAAAGGGAAACATCGGTGTGAGAGAGAAACATCTCTCAGTTGCCTCTCGCATGCCCCCAACCAGGGACCTGGCCCACAACCCAGGCCTGTGCCCTGACTGGGAATCAACTGGTGACCTTTTGGTTTGCAGGATGATACCCAACTCATTGAGTCACAGCAGTCAGGGTGTAACTTTTTTTTTTTTTCCATTTAAAGAAATACTCTATCACCGCCACCACTTCCCCAACACAGGTGATACTGGCATGTGTAATTAGCACATGTCAAGCACTGATCTGAATGAGGCACATATCTTGTGTTTTCATTCCTTATAAGAACCATGCAAGGTGGATCTTTCTCATAGATAACAACCTGAGGCTCATGTTTACCAGTTTGTTCTTTCTGGTCCTTTGTTCCCTCATTCATAAAATGAAAATTGGCTTCAACTTCCATGATCTTGTATCCTCTTCAGAAGTGGTGCCTGAAGTTCATCATGTAAGAAGAAATGGAATTATTCTCTTTATTCCCTGGAGGGAGAGCCCATGGACAAAGTGAACATGTGCTGGCTAAGACAATCAGCACCTCTTAATTAAGTATTAGCCAAGTTGAGCTGGCCATTCCTGGTCTTGTGGCGCATGCGCAATTTCTACCAGCTTAATGGTCGGTAAGAATTAAAAAGGACTGTTGTACTTAGGGAAGAGTCATACGACAGTGGCATGTATTGGGAGGAAGATGCTGGTCAGGAGAGCATTGGGCCTGGTCTGGGCAGTATGACAGGTCACTGAAACATCTTTCTCTTCCATGGATGGCCTTCGCGTAGCTCTATCCACTCAGAAGGCTATTTCCCAGGATTTAGTTGGCAATGATCTCCTTAGCCTCCATCTTATAGAGTCTATGTTCTCTTAAGAATCAGTTTTGTCCTGCAGGAAAGGGGACTGGTGTCGCATCCCCAGGAGGAAAACCTCTCTAAGCCAGGCGGAGGGTGGGGGGTGGGGGAGAGAGGGGTTGGGGGGGTGGGCGAGGGTAGAGAGAGGTGCCGTTGCTGAGGGCTCTTCCTCCGCACAGAGCACCTCATAAAAAGCTCAGCCGCAGATCCAGGCTGGCTGCAGAGGGCTGATTCATGCGGGAGCTGTACAGGCCGAGCCAGCTCTAAGTGAGGTTACCTGATCCCTGAGCAATACAGAGCTTTTAAGCCTCTGGCTTGCATCCAAGACCCTGTGGCCACCTGGTCAGCAGCAGGCTGAAGATTCTTGGCCTCAGACCAAGGCAGCCTCCATGCAACGATTCTTCCTCGGTTCCGAGGTTTTGAGCATCTATCAAACCTTAAGGGCAGTGGTTCTTCCATTCCCGCATGCAAAAACACTACCTGGGGTGCTTTCGAAGAGTGCACTTTTCTGGGCCCCACCTGCAGAGTTTTGAACTCAGCAGGTCTGGCGTTAGGGTGAGAAATTTGCATTTTTTTTTAAATTAAATTTGTTGGGGGAGGCATTGGTTAATTAAATTATAGAGTTTTCAAGTGTACAATTCTATAACATCATCTGCATATTGCATTGTGTGTTCTCTACCCAAAGTCGTGTCTCCTTCGTCACTATGTATTTGACCCCCTTTACCCGCCCCTCCCTTCCTCCCAGCCCCCTTTCCCTCTGGTAACCACCATGCAGTTGTCTGTGTCTAGGAGTTTTTGTTTGTTTTGTTTGTTCATTGGTTGCTTTCAGTTTTATATCCCACATATAAGTGAATTCATATGGTTCTTGACTTTTTCCATCTGACTTATTTTGCTTAGCATGATATTTTTCAAGATCCACCCATCTTGTTGCAAATAGGAGGAATCTGCATTATAAATAAGGACCCTGGGGACTGGGAACAGGTGGTGTGAGGACCGTACTTGGGGATAGGGAAGATCCAGCATTTATTTATCCAGGAAACACAACAGCCCTGTGAGAAAGGAATATTATTTTCATCATTCTCAATTTATAGATGGCTAAACTTAAGCTCGAAAGGGTTGTACTAAACTGACTGAATCTCAGAACTAATAAAAGGCAGAGCTGGGATTCCAGCTCACTTAACTGCACACTGTGCTGCTCTGTCAGTTCTGGGGAAAGAACAGTAGGGGACCCTGCTGACTGCATACGTAGGCTGGTTTGTCTCCTGGCACCGCGCCCCCCTCCCCCTCCCCCGCTCCCTGTATATGCTCTCGGTTTTAGCCCTTCCAGAGATAGAGAGCAGGAACAGGCAGGCTAGCTTACGCTGCAGTAGCAAATGGCCATTCCAACCAGTAGGGGGCTCTATTCATTACAGTCAGCCTGGGATAGAGGCTGATGGAAGCTCCATCTTGACATGTTTCCACTATTGGAGAGGTAAGGAAGGAGGACAAGGGCTCTTGAACCATACATTTCTGCCTGGAAATGACACAGGTGTCACTTTTGCTTCGATTTCATTGGCCAGGTAGGGCCCATGGCCATGCCTGAGTTCATCAGGGTGTAGAAACGGAAACAGGAATAGTTGACCACACCAACTCACTCATAAGACCTGAGTGTACCTTCCTTCTCATGTCTCTGCACAGGCTATTGCTACTGTCTGAAAAGTCCCGTCCCTGCTTCTCAGCCAGGCTAACTAGACTCGGGGTCTAATTCTAGAATTACCCGCCACCAGCTCTAGGCAGGCTTTCCCAGCCCACCCAGGCTGGATTAGGTTCTCCAGTCTCCGGGGACACTGGGTTTGTCTCTGTTAGGGCACATGCCATACTGCATTGCAGCTGTGAGTCTCCTTGTCTGTCCCTCAGCCCACTGGACTGTCCCAGAAGGTGGGAATGTGGAGGAGCGACAGCTGTAGCTCCTGGAAGGCAGGGGTGCAGGGGGTCGGGGCAGAAGATCGGGGTGATTAAGAGCTGGATTCTGAGCGCTGAGGGAGCCGTCCTGCCTTTCCTCACAGGAACAGGACAGCTGGGGGCTTTAGAAAATGGGGAAGAGGAAGGCAAGAATTCTCTGCCTTCAGGATGAGCCAACTAACTGCCTGCCAATGGGGGAAGAAAAACCCCCTGCAGAGGGAGTGGGTTTTTTCCAAGGCTTCATTGCCCCATCATGGAAAGACACCTCAAGCCTGGGTTAGTCACTGTCCGGAGCTGGCTGTGTCACCACAGGGTGAATTTCAAGAGTCCAGGGGAAGGACATTCCGCAGCTGAGGGAAAATCCTTGTCGTTCGCGCTCTGGGCCACTGATGCCCGTTAAAGGTCAGCGTTAGCAAAGGCGCAGGCGTTAGTGGCCTCATAAGAGGGAGCTTTGCCTGAGTCCTGCCCCAGGGCCTCCGGGTCCTAGGGAAGGCCATTTGGAGCCAAGGACTCCTGTGCCGGAGTCAAGACCTCAAGGCCTGTCCAGCAGGAGAGGCCCGTCCGATGTGGGGCTCTGCACGGTCTGGGCTACCTGTTGGGCACCCACACCTGGAGTAGCCATGGAAGAAAGGCGAAGCGGCCCGGAACCATGCGTGGGAGTGAAGTGCCGGGGGCTGTGAGCTGCACCAGGCAGGCTCTACCCCTGTCAGCAGGCTTCCGGGCCGCCATGGTCCTCCCCTTTCCCATCTCCCACCTTGCCCCCTGGGGGAAGAGCCGCTTTCAGCTCTCATGCTCTCTCACTTCTGGGCTGATGTGTGCACCGACCCGGCACAAATCTCGGCCCCCACACTGCACTGTTCCCAAGAAATTAAGCTCTTTAAGGGTTTTGCCTCTTTGTGGTGTGGCCTTTATTATATTTTATCTTTAAGATGAATCCAACAGGCAGAAACTGAGACATTGCACAAAACTGTCCAGAAGAGCCAGCCACAGTGGGCCTGCATTCCAGCATGGCTCTGTCCCCAGAGCTGAGAACCTGGCCCTGTTGACACTCAGCTCTCCCGTTTGCCAAGGTCCTCACCACTCTGGCAACATTTGCCTGAGCGCTGCCTCAGCTGGAGTACACGCGTGGGAGTATCTCTCCTCACCCCAGCTGTGGGACTCCAGGAAGGCTCTCAACTTCCCCGAGGCCCCTTCATCAGTGAGGTGGAGTTTCTGATGGGCCCAGAGTCTGGGATGAGGACTGGATGAGAAAGTCCTTGGAAGCAAAGGCGCTCAGCCTCCCCCGACCTGTGCTCCGTTCCGCACTTCCTCTTCCTGGGGCTCCCTACCCTGACCCCATTGCTTCTGCCTCTGGATTTGCTCTCTAGCGGGCCCAGGTGGGTCCCTGCTCAGCAGCTAGATCTGCCTTCCAGGTGGGGAGAGCTGTGGGCAGCTACTTGCTGCTGTTGTGGCACCTGCATCAGTGTGAGGTCTCCGCTCAGGAAGGACACACGTGTCACGGTGAAGGGGTGACTGGGATTCAGGGGGCTCTGAGTCCTCGCTGGGCTTGGCCTGAGAACAACGAACAATGAGGTTTGATCAGTGGCCAACTGTCTCCTCCAGCTGACCACCAGATGGGTTGCCACTGAAAAGCCTTCCCTTTCCAATCCTAAGGTCCTCCTTCTAGAACCAGGTGTCCCAGCCACTGCTGGTGAAGTCAGCTGGGTTTGCTCAGCTTTTCTAGGAAGTACCTGCTTCTTTCCCCTTGGGGCTATTAAGCTTGTGCACCTTTTTAAAAGGTTTTAAACTTTTATTGCTTCTTTAAAAAAAGACTTCTTCCCATTTCAAAACAAATTTCACTTCAAATGGACTTCCCAAGACTTTCTTGTTTTGATTACAAAGGTAATCAGTCCATATTTTTAATACAAAGGTTTGGGAAATATATTAAGACACAGAAGAAATGAAAACCTCTCATAATCACTGTTAATATTTTGGTTTATGTCATTTTAGACTTTTGCCTGTATACTCCCAATCATTCATATTATTTTTTTATTATTAACCTACTTTTGCCCACCTCTGTATGTATCTCTATGTATGTATTTTCCACATATACATGCTGGAGTCTTATTATATATACTATTTTATAATACACAGCACAAAGCCTGGCAAATAGTAGGCAATAAATAAATATTGCCACCACTAATAAGTTTTACTTATTGATTTGCTTACAACATGGCAGGCATAATGTTAGGTGTTTTATATGTTTTATATCATTTAGTCCTAGTAACAATCCTATGCTAAGGAACTGTTCTATTTATGTTTTACAGATGAGAAACTTGAAGCTCAGAGAAGTTATGTTGCTTGTCAAAAGTTACAAGGCAGTCAGTGAGATGGACAAAACCTGATTTTGTATTCTTGTATAAATGAAATGTACACTTGCTGGTTTCAAAGTCTTTCAAAAATTTAAGGAGTGCCCTGCTGCCTACCCAGGTGAGAATTTTTACTGAGAATGGTGTAAAAACATGTTCAGGAGGCAGAATATCTGGCTCTGCAACTGACGAGTCGTATGATCTGGAACAAGTAACTTAACCTCCCTGACCCTCAGTTTCCTCGTCTACAAAATGGGATTTGTGTGCAGACACGGGTTAGTACACACCTGGCATGTAGGAGTATTTGACAGGTTTGACAAATGTTGATGACAATTGGAAAAGATCAAGAAACTGCAAAAGCACATAACGTGAAGCTTGCTTTAAAAACCTCCACCATGACATGTCACGGCGATGAGAGCCGACACGGGCCAGCAGGCACTGCCGTCTTGGTCTGCTGTGCGTCCCCACGCGGCCGGCTTACTTCCTGGGAGAGACTTGGAGTGCTGGGCTGCAGTAAGACCGCCTATCAGTTTGTCTTTGAGAAAAAGGTAATATCTAAAGGTACTCAACACCTAGAAACTTTGTGGTTCAAATAAAAATCAGGGGCAGGGAAAAATGAATTTGCATTAACTTGAGCTGTACGGCAGTTAGGGGTCTCCCAACTTCCTTCCTTCCTTGTGGCACCTTAACTCCTCCGAGCCTCAATTTTTTCCAAGTGTCAGTTAGGAGTAGTAATACCTCCCTTTTTCAGGATATCATGGGGGCAAAGGACAATATATGTGAAGGTTTTACTTTTTATGGGGCTGCATAGATGAAGTGGTCTAAAACGCAGGTTAGATCTGCATTCAAATCCTGGTTCTGCCATTTCACCAGCTCTGTCTGTCACCTGGGGGAAGCGAGGTAGCATCTCTGAGCCTAAAGACTCAGCTCTAATGTATGTGATACCTGGCCCAGAACGGACACTCAACATCAAATAAGGTCCTCCTTACCTTCTCCTGGTCACATCAGTCTCTGCCTTTTTCATCCCTGTAAAGCCTGCACCACGGAATGCAGTACTTGATTACACCCTGCCTTGTTCTGTCCTCCTGGTTGTTTTCTCCCATGCTTACCTCGGGCTTTTTTTCACAAGGCTCGGACCCTTGAAGGCACCGTCTGGAACATAGACTCCTTTAGTATTTCTTCTAGGGACTCGTGCATGTCTCTGCTCAATAAATCTGCTGCCTTGAATCGCATCTGATGGGTGGCTCTTTCCCTGCTGATTTCTCCCCCAGACTGAGCTGTAACCCTAGGGAAAAATTGCAGCAGTCCGCCTGAGTCCCCAGACACCTGAGCTCTTGGCTCTGCTGAAAATGACAATTGCGGAAGGAAGCCAGAAGGGCCAGAGTGCCACCCCTGAGGCTGAGGAGAGGGGCCTCTCGGCCCCCCTCTGGGTCCCTCCCAGCCACCTGATTCGACAGCAGTGCCTCTACAGGAAAGCTGTGACCTTAAATGGCACCAGAGCTCAAGATGCTTCCCTTATTTACCTTGTCGCTGTTTTAATGCCTAGAGCAGGTCCTTCTGCGTCCCACTACGTAAAGGGGACAAGGAGTTGAATAAACATGCAAAAAGTGAGGAAGGAGTAGAGTAAGGACCTGGCTGTAGATTTTCAACATTTGTATTTAGTTTCCCCAGCTGAGCATGTCATTAAAAAGGGGAACTTTCCACCCTTTCAATTCCTCAATTATTTCTAATAGTTTACCACTAAAGGGGAGACTAAAGACAAATTAAAGTGAATTGACCTTTAGTGTAGGGCAGAGCTGAGGGCTGGATATGCTAATTTGTTTGTCTAAAGTTGTCCCTCCCATCCCATCATTTCACCTGTAAATACTTCAAAGAATATATCTCTAATCGATGAGGACTTTAAAAATATAACTGCAATAATGCTCAACAGAACGAACACTAGTTCAGAAGGTGGCATTTTAAAAACCGGGGAGGTGTTTGGTGAATCCAGAGAGTCTCCTGACTGTGCTTGCTCTGACTCCTTCAGCCCTGCCACACCGGGCAGCCGGCGCAGCCAGAGCCAGGAAGGAGCCCCAGTGAATTTAGGGAAGCCGAGGATTGTGGTGAAGGAGGCTCGTTCAGAGGTCGGCAGCCTGTGGGCCAGGAGAAGTCTGAGGGAGCCAAGGGCACCCCCTCAGTCCTACTGAGCACCCCTGGCAGGCAGAAGACATCCATCTGAAAGACAGAAGTGGCAGAAGAAGGGACGGAGCAGGACACAGAGGGAGAAGGGGGTGGGAGGAGAGAAAGGGCCTGATATTGAGAAAGGAAAAGCGGAAGGGGAGAGCAAAAATAAGTAACTGAACACCCACGACAGGCCAGGTGTCAGGGGCGCTGCCTCTGCCCGCCCCAGGTTTCCAGGAGAGCCCCCGCCCCTTGCCTCCCTCTGCCCAAACTTGTCTGGTTTGTTGCTCACCCCCTCAGTGAGTTAGTCTGTTCGAGCGAGGTTAGGGGCGAGTGTGTATTGACAAGGAAAGAGGGCTCCGTGCCTCTGGCTTAGGAGGAGAAGGCTCCCCAGTGCGGCTGCGGGCAACACCAGTGGAAGTGGTGTCTGCGGAACGGCGTCCCGCAAAGCAAGGGAGAAGGCAGGCCACAGAGACAAAGGGTTTGACCTCTCATCAGAGGGGCGCTGCAAGGCAGCAGGCTCCCTCCCCAGTCTTGGGTCTGCACAGGGCTGGAGTGCGAGCCAAAGCGTTGGGTAGGAGGTGGGCCCAGCGCCCTCCAGCTGCTGGAGAGCTGCCTCCCTGGTTTTGGCTGCGAAGCCTCTATGGGGTCGGGGGGAGGGGGAAGCAGCGCAGGGTGTGGAGAGGGTGAGCTGGGGAGGGAGGAGGTCTCTGTAAGCAAGCAGGGAGAGTTCCCTGAGCTCCCAGGGGCTGGGGCAGGGGGTGGCCCGGGGATGGGGTGCGGCTGGCTGCGGCTGGTGTGGTCACGTCTGACTTCCTCCCAGCTGGAAACGCTGCGGGTGATATCACCGGTGGGAAGGCGGACTTTGAGCCCAGAGAGTGCCTTCCTCGAGGGCTTTGGGGCAAAATGCAATGGGGGCTGTGCCAGCTGGTACACGGCTGCCCGGAGGGGCTCCAGGCCCCCACCCCCTTGACATTCCTGGGCCTACGCCCTCCTGGAGCTTTCTAGTTCCATCTTACACAAGTGCTGGCTCACCTTCCAAACCAGGGTGAAAGTGCCCAGGAGAACAGAGACTCCGGCAGTTACTTAATGGCCACTTTGCCTTTTGACGCTGCCCTGAGTGCACATTTGCTGAGTGCTTCCCTCTGGGACCTTGTAGGATGGATTGCAAGAGCCTGTGGTTCAGTGAGGACGCTAACCCAGGGTATCTTTCTTCTTCTTACTAATGCAGGCACAGGCTGGAGGTGAGCTGCGGTGGATCACAATTGGCACAATGGCTGGTGGCCACAAGAGTCCCAGGGGATGAAGTCACCAGCAGCATGGCTTCCCAGACAGCTAGCTGATGGTGAGCACATAGCAGAAGGAGGCAGACCAAATGAACCAGATCTGAGGACTTGTCTTGACCTGCGAATAGTAATAATTAACACATGGAGGTCTTCCTATGTGGCTGGCGCTGTTCTGCTTAGATTGTTCTAATGCATCTCGTGCATGTTCTAAACATGCGGCATCTAATTTCATAACATTATTCCTGATTTTACAGATGAAGAATCTGAACCACTAATAGATGACATCACTTGGCCAAGGTCACACGGCTTCTGGGGCCAGTGTTCTCTTTTGTCTTTATGAAGGAGAGGGAACACACATTGCACTTTTCTGAAGGAAAAACAAGCTGATGTTAGGGATTCTTTCAAGAAAGCAAATTTCGGGCCATTGCTGAGATCACCGCCCCTTCGGCAAATGTTCCAGACACTGAATGCACTTCTGTGTCTCAGCACAGGGAATGACCGATGGCCACCGTAATGACCTGCAGCCACCAAGCAAAGGTTAATTTATATTTTTGCAAGCTCTGTCTAATAAGGTGGGGGACTGAATAATAAGCTTTAAAAATGTCTCCATCAAAACCAGATTACCAGAGTTAAACTCTTAGAGGAATCCACCCCTCTCTCTGAAAAGCTTGGCTTTTCCTGGTAACTCATTCTAGAGGACGCTTAGCGTTAACCGTTGTCCCCTCTGGAGGGTCACTGCTCTTATGTCACCAGTGTTGCTGTTGCATCTGTGAAACAGGAACGAGCAGTGTCTCTCCATTATTTCCCCACAAGTCCTCCCAGAAGATGGCGGGGCGGAGGGAGATCACGTGGGGAGGTTCTCTTTCTTCCACTCGTCTCAATCTGAAATTCCCCAAACGCTTGGAGCTCTGCAACACTGGGCAGCAGTTGCCCTGGCATCTTGCCCCCTTTACACAAAGCAATCACTGTTGCAGAAAATGAGGGTCCTGTGACCATTTGGCACCATCCCCTGCCTGGCATTTGCGTGGGAGAAGAAACGTTCTTTCTCCCTGACAATAGATTCTGATCACAAACCAGGCCTTTCAGGGAAATAGCTTCCCATAGAATGACTGCCCACAGGTATGAGCTGACTGGTGTAACAGGAGTGATTTCCTGCAGAAAGCCTGTTAATGTCCCTGAGAAATCAGTGAAAGCCTATAACGGCCGCACACAGCTCCCCACAGCCTACCTTCGTTGCCATCAACCTGCGCCCGAGCCTCTCTCCCCTTACCCTGTGCCTCTCCTTGAATTTGTTTCAACGGTGGCATATTTGGTCCCTGGCCATTGTGACGAGGTAGTGGTCTAGAATTCCAGCCTTACCTCTGAATGCAAGTGTAATAATCCTTTCTTATAGCTCGCATTTCTTCCCTGGGCTACTTTACTAAGAAATCAGCATTGGTCTAATACCATTAACTAAACTACAGACTTTATTTGGATTTCCCCACTCTTTCCACTCGTATCCTTTTTCTGTTCCAGGATACCATGTTGCATCACGTCTCCTGTGATGTGTGAAAGGTTCTCTGTTGTTCCTTATTTTTCATGACTTTGATACTTACAGGTATTTTATTCAACGTCCCCCAGTTTGGGCTTGTCTGAGGTTTTCTCATGACTAGTCCAGGGTTGCGAGTTTTCCAGAAGACCACCACAGAAGCGAGGTGCCCTTGCTCTTTGCACGGTATCAGGAGGTATGTGATATCAACATGACTAATGGTGAGGTTAACCTTGAGCACATGGGTAAGACGGCTTTGCCAGGCTTCTCCACTGTAAAGTACTGTTTTCCCTTTTCTAGACTCTATGAGGGGGACCCCCCCCAAAAAAACCCAGGAATTATCTTCTGGAGGGCAGGCCCCTTGTAGTACAGGCTTCCCCTGATAGGTGAGTGGTCTAGGAGCCCATCTGTATCAGTGTATCAGCTGGCATTGTTGTGAGAGGCTGTGATTGAAAAAAATCAGTCAATTTTTTTTTTTGAAGACTCTTTCAACGTGTTTGCCCATTTCCTGATGGGTGATTTCTCAGCGCACCTGCCCACATAGCATTGCGTGTTCAACAGTTTTTGACCAAAAATGGTATGACCCTCATGTCCTTCCCTCCCGATTTACTTGATCTCACCCCAAGCGGCTTTTTTTTTGTTTCCTTGGGTGAAAAACGTCTTCAAAGAGAAATGTTTTGCCGATGTAGAAGAGGTGAAACAAAAAATGGCAGAAGCACTAAAAGGTATCAAAATCGACAAGTTCAAAAACTGTTTTGAGCAGTGGCAAAAAAATCTTGATAGGTGTATTGCATACAATGGAGAGTACTTTGCAGGTGAGGTAACTGAAGTTTAAACATGTAAGAATAAGTACACAATTTTTAATGGACAATTTCTAGGGTTTTTTGGGGTTCCCCCTCGTACCTATTGGAAGCGAGTCACTAAGTCCAGTCCACACTCAAAGCGGAGGGGGGCGGGGGGGGGGATGAAGCTCTGCTCCCTGGGGGAGGGAGAATCTCCATATGTAATGTGGGCTTCTATAAAGATTTGTCTTTTCTCCGTAATTTATTTATTTAATCAATTATTTATTTATATCACTGTGACCTCAAGGATATTTATTTTATTATTTGAGTTATAATCCAATACTTCCTAAACTGGTTTCAGCTTGGTCATTGGGAACTCCTTCAGGTTGGCTCCTGTGTCTTTTAACATGTCCCCCCCCCTTTTTTTTTTTTCCATTTCCTTACTTCCTGGCACTACAAGATGATCTAGGCTTGGCTTGTATTTTCCCTGCTTCAGCCCTAGAATGAGTTCTTTCTCCAGGGAGCCCTGGTTCCTTTCATTGGAAAATGGTACTTATAAACCAGGTTCTGGGCACTTGGCATGCCCTCCACTGCTAGGCGCCATGCCCTCTCCATAGACAGAGTTAGGAAATAGATGTCTATCCACCAACCCATGTGTAATGCACTATCTACATTTATTTCTGTGTCCGTCGATATACTTAACTAAAAACAAGTTCATACTGATGTTTGCAACTCTAGTCCAGCACTGCAAGATTCATTCTAGCCTCCTTCCTTTTGTCTTTGCCAGTTCTTTCTCTGACCATAAGAAACCTGGCTCCCATTGTCTACAATTTATACGTTGTACTTACTTGTTCAACCCTGGTTTGTGTGTAGTTTCAGAATTGCTAATCCTTATGAAAAACAAAATTTTAACTAGAATACAGTATGTTTTAAAAATAGTTCTTTTTGTCTTTAGATTTACAATTCCAGTCAAAACATTCTTCAAAGTTACTTGGATCAGGTCTTTTTATTATCTTCTTGATGGGTGCATCTTAGGATTTTCAAAGCATTTCCACATCTGGCTTTACCTTTGATTGTATCATTATTGTTGTGTGAGGGAAGAGGAAGCCATGACTCATGGAGGTTGGATTGATTGTCTCGTGTCACATCATCATTTGGATCCACGATTGGAAGTTGGGGCTCTGGGCTTTGCTGGACCACACTACCTTTCCGGAGCTGCTGCTTGCTTGGTGGGTCTGGGCTGCAGAGATAGCTGTTATACAGGTTGTCGGGCCAAAGCAGAGGGTGGAATATGGCTGAGCAGCTTGCCTCTTCCCAGGTCAGGCAGAATCATCAGATGTTTGAGGGAAGGAAGGAAGCTTAGAGATCACATGGCTCAACCTACTTCCCTTATAGATGAGGAAACAGAGGCTTAGAGGTGATGTGATTTGTCCAAGATGAGCTAGCTGGTTAGAGCCATAAGCAGGGACAGGAAACAAGACTTGGCACTCCATATCTGCGTTCTTCTCATCACCCTTTGTGGGCTACAGGGCCAGAGGTCACAGGTCTGTAGAAAAAAAAAAAGCACTTTGAAATTATTTAAACAGAGTTGGGAGACTTCACCACATTTCCTGAATAGAAAGGTAGATCTACCTTCCTTCATACCTTGTGCATCCTGAAATAGGGGGAAAGCTATTAAGAAATGACTAATGGGCCCGGAAATTTGGTCCCTACACGTCACACAATAGTCTGTGTCCTCATTCAACAGCGGTGACTTCAGGGATCTTGTGCATTTCAGAGCTATCTTTTTTTTTTTTTTAAATCAGTGTCACATCCTCTGTTAATTATCATCCCCCTACTACCTAAAAAACTGAGGGGAGTAACATCTGTCCTGCCCAGACCATGGGGTTACTTTAAGGCTCCCTACCTAACTGTAAGGAAGGAATTTTTGTCTTTATTTTCTCTTTTTTTATTAACTACTGATTCCCTAATCTCCAGCATAGTGCATGGAACACAGTGAAAATTCAATAAATATTTATTGTATGATTTAAGGACCATAAGAGATACTTCAGGTAAAAGTACTTTGTCATCTCTACAGCATTATGTGCACATAAGGGGTCATTACCACGTTAACTAATGCTCTGGCCTTAGGCAAGCTGCTTAACCGCTCTGGACTCCAATGTCCTCATTTGCAATACATAATGCTCCAGGCTTATTTTATATTTTGAATTAAACTAAATGATCACTAAGGTCCCTTGCTGATCTATAATTCTGCAATTTCATTGTTCACTATTCTATTATGAAGATTTCCAGACTGATTTAGGATACAAAAACATCACAAACCATCGTGGGCTAGAGAGAGGATGACAAGCTGATTTCCGTTCCTGAGTATGTTCCAGTTGATTAGTAGTGGCTACCTGGAATGCAATGTTGAGATGGACTCTGAGGGTCAGTGGTGTAGAGTGATAATGATTGATTAGCGATGTCTGCCATGGGCACGAAATACAAAGCGGTAGCATGCTGCCTAATAAATATCTGCCATCACCAACCTAGGTGCTCAGAACAGCAACTGCTCTGGCATTTCTGGGAGCACTGTTATTTTTCTCTGATTTTGCATGATAATGGAGAGACCATTTGTGTGGGGAGAAGTTTTCTTGGAGGTAAACCCAGAACTCCATAGACTTGTAGTAAATCACCTTTCTGCTTTTTATTGCCTTTCTTTTTTGTTTATCAGGCAAGTAAAAAAAATAATACAATTGCCTAACAGATCGTTGAGAAGTAAAATCCATACTCAGGATCTTTCTACCACCCTGAAACTCAAACAAATGCATGAGAATGTAGAATGATATAAAAGTTCTACACCTAAGCATGAGGCCATTTGTCCTATAAGTACATGTTAAACACCTACTATGTGCCAGGCAGGCCCAGGTAAATGCATGATACTGAAAACACAGATGATCTCTCTGGGAATAAGGTGGTTTGTCCTTCTCCTGTTTTCCTAAGAGTGGGGGCCAAACCACTGACTGGTTAGTGTGTGTGGGCCCCTGAGTTTTCTGAATGTAACCCTTACGTTCCCCAGTCTACCCTAGTGATGAGGAAATGATAAGTTTTGGGTCTGAGTCCCAGAATTTCTGAAGGAAATATACAAATGAGGCTCCTTAAATCTCCCATTGCACACAGGGGACGCTAGCCAGCCACGGAGAGACCGTCACAGCCCTCAGGTCCCATCCGGTTGCTCATTTTGCTTTTGAAACCCAAGGGTGCTGTGAATGTGAGCGTGTTCCCTGGAAGTGTGGAAAGGCCTCCACTCTGTGGTTGGCGGATCATGGGTATTGATCCCCCCTTGTCACCACTTCACAGCTGTCCAGAAGTGTGTCACAGTGGAGGAGTGACATGGCAACGCCTGCCCCCCTCCCTCCAGGTGGCCTGCCTTCGCTATACAACTTTGGTTTCTAGTTACGCTCCCTCAAGACTGGCCTTTCTCTACCTTCCAGGCAGTTCCTGAAAAGGCTGCACTGAGTGAGTGATTACTTTAGGACTTGAAATAGCTTTTTTCCTGTCCCAGATACAACACAGTCACTTCCCCAATAGAGCCATCACTCCAAGAGGAACAGGATGTCCTTGTAACAGAGCCAAGAGGGTCACATGATCAGATAGCCAGGGGGCCTCCTGGGACCTCGTTTCCCCTGAAGCTGTTGGCCAGGACTTGTCCACAAAAGCTGATCTGGCAAACCATCCTGAACCTACCCTCTGACAGGGTTTCGGCCCAGAACAATTTCTCCAGGGAATAAATGTTTGATGAACGAGAAGGGTAGTAGGGGAGAATTCCTGTGGAGCATCTTTGGTGGCCGCGTGGAAATAAGCCCAGCAGGCACATGCTTCTGCGCCAGAGTTGGGGAATCCCCAGGACTCGTTATCCTTGTCCTCGGCAGCACCCTTCAAGGAGGCCATACAGTTTGGACATGCAGCTCAGCTTGCTGATTGGGGAATTCTTGGCCCTGCCTGGAGCCAGCTGGAGTAGAGAGTGGAAGCAGAGGGAGGAAAGGTTTACCTCAGAATTCCAGATTAGGCAGAAGAGAAAAGGCATTTAAGAAGGATGAACCGGCCCTAACCCTCGCTCCAGACCCCCAGGCCTTGCAGACATGTGGTCAAGTTTTATTGGGAAGTTACCAGGCACTTCAGGGGAAAAATAATTTAGGCAGCTGTGCAGGAGCAGGGTGGGGGAGCCGAGAAAGGTCTTCAAGAGGCCCAAAAAGGGGGAAATTAGCTGAGTCAGAAGCCAACAAGAGGAACCTGGACTAGAGGAACTTGGTCTAGAGAGTCAGAGGCAGCCTCACACTGGGAGAGAGGTTTGTTGTGTGTTTTTTTTTAATCTTAAACTTCTGGTGCCATAAAAGTCTTTAAGAGACATAAAGCGATTTTACATTTATTTAGTAAGAACTTCTAGTCAAAAGTCACCTTTGGAGTAAATAGGAGAATCCCCAATCAGACTAGGAAAAACTTCCAGAATGCCAGAAACCTAAGCAGATTTTCCAGGGCCATCTGGCCTTGCTGCTCAACTCCTTCTCTTCTCTCCAAGAGCGAAATAGCAGATTCAACTCAAAAGCTCTAAGACTTTTGGCCTCTGAAAGAATCGCAGCTGGCCACCGCGCAACTTCGGTTCGTGCCTGCGACATGGGGAACGTGGGAATAGCCACTGGGCCATGTAGCAGACATCAAGGTTGTGTTGGTTAGAATGCTCAGTTGCAGTTTAAGCAGGAAGGAATTTATCTGGGGATATTGGAAAGCTCTCAGAATTGTCCAAAGGGCTGGAGGAGCAGGCTTGAGGCTGAACCTCTGTGAACACTGCAGGTTTGGGTTGGGAGGGAGCCGTGGCCACCCCCAGCCCCAGAAACCTGCTGCGCCTGCCATTGCTTGGGCCCACAAAATAGTGCCCACACTCCTCCTTTTTCTTATGTGGGTTCATCTAAGTGGCAAAAGCTAAGCCACGCATCTACCTAACAGCAAAGGAAGGTGAGACGTGTCTACACACAATCAAATCAATCAATGCGAACACCTTAAAATGTGACAGAGATGCAGAGCCTTTTGAGAAGTCAGGGATGACAGATGTCAGAGATCTGCTACAAGTTATCTGTAAGCTGGGTCCTGGGATACCCAGGAAAAGTTAGTGTGAGAAAGTGCCTCCCTGAGTTGCACTATGTTTGGTTGGTCTTAGACAAAATAGAGAAGTAAGAAATGCTTGTGTTCTAGGTTGTTCATACAACCAACCCAAAGGCTCATCACTATTTATTTAGTTTTAACATACTTTCAAAAAGAGATTTGAGTCAACTAGCATGTTGTTTTGCATATTACAATACTAGTCCACTCTGGGTGTTATGAAAGACTGTGGAGAGCAGGACTGAACTAAGGTGGTGTCAGTCCTGTCAACTGAGAAGCCATGTTTAGAGCATGCCCAGTAGAGCAATGACTCAGGGATGATGCAACCCCTCAAGCATGCGCAGTGCCGCATGTGGTAGACAACATGTGCTTATCTGAAGGGTAACATCACCCTGTCAGAGCATGCACAGTAGAGCAACATAATCAACAGTGCTTATCGAGGTGGCACAAAACAACATGTGTTAATCAAAGGCTGATGCAACATTGCATTATACAGAGTTATGAAAGCAAAGGCCTCCGAACAGACAGCTGAGGCAGCCGAGAGCAGCTGAACTGGCTGAGAGACTCCCCACTGCTCCAATGGACCCTGCTCTAGCTGACTCTGAAGCCTCCATAGACTCTGCTTTGCAAGACACTGACGGGCCCAGGACCCAGATATGACCTGGACTCTTGGGACCTGGGTTTGTTATTCCCAAGTTCTCTTGTGTGATGTTATTGCTGATTGTTTCTGAGTGATTATTACTGCTACTGGATTATTAATAAAAACTGAGCGAATCGCATAGGCACCTGTGTTGATTCATTGTTATTCCTTGGTGCCGGTGTCGCCTATAGTGCTGGTGGCCTGATAGTCAGCCTGGTGCCCCTGGTCCATGACAAAGGCTAGAGACTGGTTTATGGGAAAGACTATAGTGGGGATACTCATAAGGTTAGAGTATCACTCGTGACAGTGACACGGTTACATGGATGGCTTCTAGTCTTAATGGGGAACCAGGAAAACATGCTTGCACTAATGTTACAGAAATAACCATGCTGTGAAAAGCACCTAATGAGTGGTATAAACAACAGTGATCAAGGAGCCCTAAGGAGAGCTGTGGTTCGGAGTGGTCGGGAAGGCCTTTTGGAGGAGGCAGGGCTGGAGCTGGGCCTTGAAGAAAGGTTAGGATTTAGGCAAGTGGTCCTGGAGGGCGGGAACGAGGTGAGCAATGTTCAGAGTGGGTAGGCATGTGTATATAAATGAGATCCATTGGGGAACCTGTACATTACGAGTCTGGAAACCTCGCAGGGTGTCAGTAGAAGAACTGTAGAAGATAACAATAGAAACTTAAATTAGGACCATGTTTTGGAGAATCTAAATGGCCCTATGTATTTGTAAGGACTGTTTTAGTTTGAAGAGATAGAAATCCAACTCAAATTAGCTTCAGATAAAAGGGCATATATCATTTCATCTAATTAAAAAGCCCAAGGGCATGAGTTTGAGACATGGCTAAATCCGTGTATTCAGATGATTTCATCAGGACTCAGTATTTCTCAGCTCGGGGTTCATCCGGGTTGGTTTCATTTTCCAGCAGGCTTGCTCTCTGCGATGGTCCCTGGCAAACCCAGGCTTACACCATCTCTCAGTTCAGTAATCTCTTGCCCAACATCTCTAACAGAATTCTCAGAATTCTCAGGGCTTGGAGATTGCCTTTATCTGAGTCATGAGCAGCCACCCCCTCTCTGCACTAGAGCTATAACTATGGCCAGGAAAATGTGGGGTCTCTCACTAACCAGGTGTGCACATGGCCCAAGAGGGCAAATGTAGCTCCGCCCCAGACACCGGGAGGGATGGCCACTGTAGCAGAGGCTGTCAGTGCCTTGTCCTCACCCCTTGGCCCTTCCCACTTCAGTGGATGCTGACTCAGTTTCCAACTGTTTACACCTGCATCTCTTTGCTTGAGGGCTTTTCTAACCACCAGAGCCCACCTGTGTACATTCAAGACAGTCCAGAAGAGCTAGGGAATTAACACCTCCTAGGAGTAGTTTGCAACCAGTGGCTGATGGAGCTGGTGTACAAATGTCCCAGCTCTCTTGCCTCTTGGGTGGGACAGTTCTGAGTCTCGTGTTCTACAGTGTTTCTCAGAGTTTCCTGGTAGGATTAAGTTCCAGTTGCCCAGAGTGGTCACTTGACAGATAACACAGTCTTTACTGACTTCCTGTCCCCATTTTACTTTCCTACCTCCCTGGCATTTCCTGGGATCACCTACCAAGTAAAGTCCTTGCACTTGACAGGGTCTGCTTTGGGGGAAACACACACTAAGATAGTCTCTAATGGAAGAGGAGGGTGTTGTTGCCAGAACAAGGGAAGTGAACACTGGGTAGGCAGAAACAATGGACGTCAACTTCCTTTGGTCAGTTAAATAGCACTTTTTTGTTCCTTTGCCTATTATGTGTCTGCCTCCTTCTAGGGATAGGCAGTCAGCCCCTTAAGGTTGTTCACTGTGGTGGCCCCAAAATCTTGTGCACAGAAGTTGTCAAAACAATATTTATGGAATTGAATTGAATTTTATAGGCAATGAAGAATGACTAAAGAATTTTGCGAACCCAGGACTGGCAGAACTGTGTTTTGTTTTTCCACTAAGATAAAATAATCCAGAGGCTGGGCACAGGATACACGGGAGGGAGGGAAGCCAGGGAGAGTCACTCAGTGGCACTCACAGTAGGTTAGGCTCGAGGTGGTAAGGGTCTCTCAGGTAGAGCACGGAGATAAATGCTCAATAAACATGTGCTGAATGAATGAAGGCTAGCAATTGTTTGAGAGATAGTGTCGTTAAGCTGATACTTTGGGGTGAGTTGAGCAGCTGAGGTTGTGTTCCTTGGTTTTCCAGAGATTGAAGTTCAACTGATTACACCGGGCTGAGAGTCAGTTTTAAGTCATTGCTGTGTGTTCACCAACAGCCATTTCCTTTTCCTTGGGGCACATGGCTAGACTGCATTCTCAGTTTCAGTTGTACTTAGGCGAGGACATGTGACTGAGTTCTCACCAATGGAATATGAATGAAGGTGCCATTGACCACCTCTAGGCCTGGCCCCTGAAACCTTCGCTGTGACCTATCCCTCTGGCTCTTGTCTGTCATTAGCTGGCTGGATGCTGAGGATGCAGTAGAGGACTCCAAGGACTTCGGAAATGACAGAGCCTCCAAGGTGACAGGCTTGGATTTCTGTGTGGAGCAGAGCAGGACTGGCACACTGCCTGGTCAGCAAAGCCACCCAAGACGATGGCAAAGTTTAGGGTAAACAGGGAGAATGGTCAGAGCTCTGCATGAATGAACAGAGAATAGTTGGGAAGATGGTCACTGAAACCAACGCTGAGAGGTGGAACAGCATGTACAAAGGCAGAGAAGCAAGAAAGAGCTTGAAGAGTTTGAGGAACTGAAATAAATTCCATGTTATTGAAGCCTTTCATCTAAGGTAGAAGGAAAGCAGCAAGAACTGAGGCTGGAAGTAGTACTTTACCTTATACAAAATTTCACATATTCACACAGTAGCAGAGACGTGCCAGTTATAAGGTGGAAGGAAATATGTCTGAGGCCATGAAGTGTGCAAGGCTCTGTGCCACGTGGTTTCCTGAATTATCACTTTTTATCATCCTCATGGCCCCCAAGGTAGCCGCCATCACTAATCTCAACATTGCAGGAAAGAAAGCTGAGGCCCATAGAGGTCAAGTAATTTTCCCACTCAAGGGCACATTTCTGGAAATGCCAGATGAAGAACTTGTCCTGCATGGTTTGGATTTTAACTCCCAAAGACTGACCACCCCAGGGAAACTGAGGCAGCACCTGAGAGACATTGGTTGTTGGGGGAGGACCTCCCCCAACACATAGGGGGCTGCCACGGTGGTTTGAATCATGGAAGACTCTTTCTAATAGGCAGTGCTTCTGTAAAAAAATTTTTTTTAAAAAGGCAGTGCTTCAGGACAGCCAATGACTCCTTTGCAACAGCCAAGGGAAAAGCTTCTGGCAAGTTCACTCAAACCATACCAAACTGTCTTTAAGATAGAGAGATGGCTAAGGATAACCCCCCACCCCCTCCCCATCACCTCCCACTCCGTGTTAAGGCAGAGCCACAAGTCTTAGTCTAGCCTCAGCCCTCTAACCCCGGGTATGCTGGTGGCTCTTGCCCTCTGGGCTCCTTCAGGGAGGCCTTACCTGACACCCCAGCCTAGATAGTTACCGTATTTTGCCATGTATGATGTGCTCCCATGTATAAGGTTCACTCGTGTTTGTGGACCAAATTTTCAGGGGAAAAAAAATCTTTCATTTTAATATTTTAATTCAATTATTTATTTATTTGTACTTAGAAACAAAACCAGTTATCATATTCCAGGGTATTATTTTGCATACTGATATCATTATTGTTTTCTAGAGTTACACTCAGCACATAAGCATAAATAAAAGAATTAAAAACATTTCTATCGATACAGAATTAGTGCTGCCCATGTATAATGTGCATCCTTTATTTTTCCCTCAAAAGTTTGGGCAAAAAGCATGCATTATACACAGCAAAATGCGGTAATTTTTCTCAAGGCACACGCTCTACACTGTTGCTGTGTTATCTGCCTCCCTCAGTGGAATGGAAGCTCTGGAGGAACAGGATTTTATTTTGTCCAGAGTTGTATCACTGGTGCCTAGAACAATACTTGGTACACGGTAACTGCAAATAAATATTTGTTGCACACATGCCTGTTTCCCAAGCACTGTGCTAGGTTCTGCCTTTCCATTACTTCACTGAATCCTCAGAAGTCCGTGGTTTGCTCACACAGAGCTATTTCCGAACCTACTTCAGCCCCTAGTGAGGTAGACACGTGCTCCAGGACCTTTCCCGGCATTCTCCTCGCAGGAGCTGGGAGTAAGGAGCCCCAAGGACAGACCAGCCAGACCTAGGCTGTGAAATTCACAAGGCCAGCATTCAGGGGGGTTCTACCCTGGCTGCTGTGAACAGTACCGTCTGATTCAGCACCTCCACACATCCCTTGGTGTCAAAGTCCTTGGGGCACCGGATAATCATAGCTCCCAGAACCTTCTTTTCATAAATTAGCAACAAACCAAAAAGAAGAGAACCATCTATGGAAATGGCGGAGGGACTTCAGCCTCCTGTGGCCTGCTGACCCTGGGGAGAAAGATCTCAGGACAGCGGGGGTCAGAGGAAGGCTTGGAGTGGAAAGAGGGCAACTTTTTTTCTTCTCCTCTTCTCCTCTCCTACCGTTGCCCTCCACTGCCTCGGGTTCAGAGGGACAAGGGCTTTGGCCTGGCCAGGAGCTGCCCCAGCAGAACTGGGCACACCCCCTAGCTCTCAGCTAGCGAGGGGCTCCTTTCCTAGGCAGACTCTTTTTAGACAAATGGGAAATTTCACCATGGTACACTCTGAAAGCTCATAGCCTGTCTCCCTCTATATAATGTATTTAAAACTTTGGGGGCCAACAGCAGCCCAGGGTGGCTCACAAGGTTTCTGGGGTGAGGGGTTATGGTTCTGGAATGCTTACAGCACTGACCTAGGGGGCAAAGTAACCCCACTTTCTATATCACAACTTTGACTCTAGTTGCCTTTCCTGGGCCTGCTCCTTCATTCACTATTCATTTAATACAAACTTCCTCTCCCTCAAAGTCTACCTGGTTTTTTTTTTGGTTAGTGAGCAAGTGTACAACAAATATTTCCTGAAGTCCTACTGGATGCGAAGCCATGCCCACAAAACCCTGGCTTTCTCGGGGTTTGTGATCCAGCAGCGGAGTCATTTATTCAGCCCGCTGTGAAGGCCTAGTTCTGTGTTCTAAGCGTGTCCTGGTCTAAACCTTGGCTATATGTGGCAGGAACATTCATAACTCATTAGAATTATAAAAGCATCACTCAACCATCCAGAGGACCCCCAGCGCACATAGCTCCCCTCCCTTCCTATGTGATCCTGGAAGCTACATTTCTGTGCTAAGAACACCAGGACTCAGGAGGGGCTTTTCTGACTGTAGTGTGGCCAAGACTGCAGCCGGCAGACATTCTCAGGGGCCGCTCAGCACTAGCAGCTCCAGCAGGGTAGAAACTGCAGACAAAAGACATCCTCGCCCTCGCCCCAGGCTTGCTGCCTGAGCTTCCAGGGGTACCGAGCTGGCAGGTGGGGAAAAGGAGAGTCACTGACTTTGGGAAGCACCCCATCTCCTCCTGCCATGGGGCAGACATCATGCCACGGATTAGCTGCACGGTTTGGACGAGCTTCCCAAGTTTTCTGCCTTGTGTTATGATACCATCAGCTGTTCCCTCATAGTTCCAGGGCCTGAGCGTCTCTCTGTTTACACTCAGCAGGACAAAGCTCCATGAGTCTGTGTACACAGGAGGCCACCAAATGTCTGGAGGAGGAGGAGGGAGGTGACAGCGTGCAGACATTTGCTTAAGTGGCAGCTGGATTCAGTTCTTCCCTAGGAAATTAGTCAGAGGTTTCCAGCCTTGTCCCTGGTGCTCCAGGGCCTATGTGGGTGCGGTGACAGCCTGAAATGACTCGGGGGTGGTCAAGGGGCAAAATCCTGGACACGGAGGGTGGAGACCTTTTGACCTGAATCTGCAGCGCAACAGACCAAGGTTCAGAGACCTGTAAGTTACCCTCAGTCACACAGCCAGCAGAGGAGCTGGTCTGGAATTGAGGATGCCTATCCTTTAGTCCACTGCTCTTCCATTCTCATTTTATATTTAACCCCTCAATAGTAGTTTAAGTTCATACAGATACTTGTCTACATTTTCATGATTAAAAATATAAGCTATATATATATATATAAATTTTATTTTTATTACTTTTTGCTAAGAGGTTTAAATATGTCTCATAGCCTGAAAAGAAAAGAATACTACTTTCCCTGATGCCTACATTACTTTCCTGGAAGGACATTACAACCCCATGCTCCTAAGTAAAACTCTAACACACCCATCCTGAGCCTGCTGCGCTGCACACACTGGGAGCTGTGTGCGGGGGCACGTGCTTGAGTCTGTGCAGGTGCATGCCTGCACGTGCATGCACACTATTACAGGGGTTTCTGTTGTAATAGTTTTTGTTGTTCTAATAACTGAAATGAATTTCTTGAAAAATTCATTTCTTCCAGAAGTGACGATTTCTGGAAGAATCTGTCCTCCTTTAGAGAGATGCTTGGGCATTATTCATTGCTGGTGGCATTCAGTATTCCCATTTTTTTTTTTTTTTGCATGTGTAGGTGATTCTGGAAAGGAAGTACCCAACTTTCTATTCCAGAAGTTCATTTATAAAGTGGTTATGAGGACTGAAAATACATTTTCCCATAAAAAATTATATGTGGTTTAATTAATCCTTGTAACTTAACTTCATATGTAGTTGAAATGTTGCCCATTTGGAATTAATGCAAGTATGAACACTACTTTTTCATCATCAGTACTTAAATAGAAAAACTTTAAAATCAAATAAGATTTTGAAAAATGATCGTGAATGTTGGTGGTAGGGGTGTGCAGCTTCTACTTGAAGTGGAGGTTGATAAAGACTTTGTGAGAGTTCTGGATGGAACCTTTAGGTATTCTAGTGACTTTGGGTATTCATGGTCCTGGTTCTTGGGAATGGCTTACTTTACATTGTGGCTCTCTCTGCCTTCCTAAGGCATCATTAACCTCACTGTTTAAATTGATCAGATGTGAATAGGGCTTGGGCTTTTGCTGACAAATGGAATAAAGCAAAGGAAGAGAGAAAAGAGGAAAGATTTTTCCTTCTGGGAACACTATGGAGGAGTTGGAAGGAAGTGGACAAAGAGACTGCCCATGTGTGTGAGCAGGGATGCCTTAGGGTGTGTGGGTCCTCTGGCACTGATTTTTTTTGCGGGGGGAGGGGAGTAAAGGGAGCAGAAGAGAATTGACACATGGCCCACCTTTGCCGCTCAAACCCGCTGTTCAGTAGTGATCACTGGTAGCTCAGAGCCCTGAACTTTCCTTGTTCCTGATGTAAATTGCCCCAAATTAGCATGTTGGCACCATTCTGGCAGCCTAATCTCAGGGGATCCCATGAAAGAAACATCCTGCTAGCCAGCAGGAGTAATCAGCTTGCCCTGATGCCCTCCTGAAGCCTGGACCCAGCCAGAGCTCCAGAACAATTCCATAGACATGGATTCTGGACCCCCTGTAGCCATATGTCAACCCCATACATCTGGGGAGTGGGAAGAGGATAGAGGAGTGAACAGAGGGATTGGATAGCATCCCAAAGGGAAGACGTGGGATCTTCAGAAAAAGAGAAGGACTTAAAACATTTTCAGGAGAACAGGAGTTTCATGTGGTTAGACGCATTACTGTGTGAGAAAACTATTTGGAGAGGGGGCCCATTGGAGTTTGAACGGTAAAGTGGGGAAAGGAGAGAACTCGACATTTCTGTGAGAGAAGAAAGGGGAGGGAGGGGGTGAGTGTCATAACTTCCCCGCACCATCCGCCAGGGACATTGACCCTGCTCTGGGCTTGGCTCTCGTTAAAGCAGAGTGATGTTTAAGTGGCATCGGAGATGCTGGTCAGTGAAAAATAATCCTAAATTCATTGTGCTCCTGATCCTAACTAATGCTTGGTTTATAGAAATAAAGGTTGATGAGAATGGTCTGAAAATCATACAGTCTATTCATTTTCAATTATTAAAATCTGTTCGTGAGTTATACCAGCTGTGGATCTGTTCTTTAGTCTCCAGTGGAAATGCTTTTAACAAATTCACTTCCGTTAAGAAGCCATTGGTCTACATTTAGGGATGGTTTGAGAGATAAAATTGTGGAACTCCTTGTCATGTTTATGGTTAGAATGTTGTTTTCTTTATGAGGATCAATGGAAGAAATTTCTCTTAGGCCTTTGTTCCAGGAATAGTTGTGTTTTTCCTAAACACCTGGCCTTTATTTTTTGGATACTGTAGATCGTATAGCTGGCCACGTCTCTTATTCATAGGATCTCACATTCAAATTTGTAAGTGTTGAGCAAGCGTCTGAGCCTCACAACTTGAAAAAGTGAAATTTCATCCTTAGCACCTGCATCTTATTTTTTCTTTCTTGTTTCCCCCTTTTCTTTATTTCCTTATTTACCTATTGTTTTGCTTTCATTGTATAGCATGTATTTTTTAAGTCATTTTAAATTTTGGGGGAATAAGGTGGTTAAATAAATACAAAGGTGGTGAAGGGGTGCTAGCTCACACAAGTCCATTTGCTGACTGTGGTTGGGTGGCTTGAACAACAGGCTATTCATAAGTACAGGAAATTTGCAAGACTGATGTTAGAAACTCTGGAAGTACCTGCACTATTTATAGTTGCATTTTTAAACAAATTCTTGAATCTGAGCTGTGAATATGTGCCATTCTAACTGGAAAGGCAATTATCAAATTCCTTAGTAGTCCACTTGGCCATGGTGTAGAAGTACCTCGACACTCAGGAGAGCGAGTCGCTGGTGATTTCTTTCATCCAAGCAGCACTGTTTTCTTTTTAAGGTTAATTCCATGTATATATCCAGTCAAAGATCAAAGTCCAAATAGTTAATCAAAACCACTGATTTTGCAAATCCTTAGCCAATTTTGGATTAGACTTGCAACCACCAAGTAGTGAAGAAAGCAAAGCAAAATGGAACCAGGCCCTGACAAAATACATAGTGTATTGAACATAGGTTTAGGAATTTTTTTTCCAGTTACTCAATACTGAATGATGTTGATCTTCACATTATCCCTTTCTCTTCAACTGGGAGAAGAAACAAGCTGAGGCTAGAAATGGTTTGAATGGGGCATAAAAGGGAGTTTACTTTCTAAATGCCTCAGTCTAAGTATTCCTTCTGTATCTCCCTGTGTCATCTGGTCTCAAAAGGGATGATCCTACCTGTTCCCAGATGGAACTAGTACCACCGAGCATCCCAGGATGGGCATAGCGTCGGTGTAACTTATGGAAGTGATTCAGTCTTCCGGGCCTGCTTCCCTACAGGACGAACCAGAGGCCAGAGTGGGAAGAAGAAGAAGCTTGGTCCTTGTTCGCTTGGCCTTTTTTCCCATTGCGAGTGAGTCTAACTCTCACCTGCTTAGAATCAAGGATGTCAGGCAGATTTTCTGGTATAAACTCTAATAGTGCAGAAAATTAGCCCAGAGTTTGAATGGGAGTTTTGAAAAGAAGAGAATCAAGCCCATTGTATTCTTAAAGAAAAGACTTGGAAAAAAAAATCACAACTTGTAAATTTCAAAAACATCCTTCCAGTTTTCCCTTTTTAAGATGGGGCTATAATAAATACTCATTTGTACCCACTTGCCTTTAAAAAAACACAAAACCCTCAGCAATGCATGGTGGTAATCTCTGAGCGGTGGGATTCTGGGGGAGCATTTTTCTCTTGCTTGGCCTGCAGTCCGAGTCCCCTCAATGGAAGCAAATGACAATATGGTTGGATGGTATGTCAGGTTCTAAAGTCAGTATGTAAAGAAGAAAATCATGTCTGGTAAAAGTATGGTTGAAGAGAAATCCCTATTAAAATAAGATATTCATGGCTTTGTGCATCAAAAAGTAGTTGCCCTGCATTTAGGGGCCAAGATGTATGAAAAGATACACATCTTTATCTTTGTACATCAGAACCTACCGAAGGGGCCAAGCGGTGCTAAGCTTTGTGGGACGCGAAGCCAACAGTGGAAGGAATATCTGCCATCTTGTTCTTCAGCCTGTGGAGCCTGTCCTCACTGAGTGGAATGGCCTGAGGAAATATCTTACTCATCAAAGTGCTTTCTCTTTCTCTCTCTCTTCCTGCCCCCCCAGGGTGTGGTGTGGGGGTCTCTTAGAGCTGGGCTTGCAAGTTCAGCCATTATCTGAATTTAGATTGCATATTGTAGATCAATAAAATTAGCATTTTATTGAAAGGTGAATTAATTTAATTTAATTTATTAAATTCTGAGGTGAATTTGTTCCCATTTCACATAAGATTAAGAAAGCCTCAGGTAAGGGGCATAGGAACAGAATAGGTCTGGGGGAAAAGCAGGATCTTTTAGGAATCCCTGAGGGCGTTTGCCGGCATTTGCTTGGAAACCCCACGTGGGAGCTTTGGGCTGCAGCAAGAGTAGTTTGTAAGGGTGAATCTTAATTATGGGTCATTTTCCTATTTGGGGTCCTGCTGTGGTAGGTTGGGGTTTGGGGGTAGGAGGAGAGATACTTTGGAGAGATGGAGTAAAGTCATTTTTATTTAATCCTCTCCCTCACTCTCACATCCGCCAAGAGAAACAAATTCCCACAAGGCTGATATGCCACGGGAGTCCTGGACAGAGGGAATGTTCACCCAACGCGTACTTATTGAGCACCTATTATATGCGAGGCTCCCAGGCTAAGTATCGTATCTCCTTGGAGGCGGCCTATACACTTTCTTTCCTCCCTGCTGAAGAGAATGACAGAGAAGGCACAATTGTGGCTGCTCATTGCCATCTCATTCAGGGGCTTGTCTAGCCTTGCAGATCATGTGGAGCAGAACAGTGGAGTTAGGACCTGGATTTTGGAGACAGACAGACCTGAGTTCAAATCCCACTTCTGGCATTTGTGAGCTGTATGACTTTAGTTAAATTACTTCTGAGCCTCAGGCAAGTTACTGAATCATTCTGCCAATGGGAATGATACTTACTGAGTACCTACTATGCGAAAGGCACTGGGGGTAAGTACTGTGCAATGTTCTTTGCCCAAGAACCTATGGGAAAGACCAACGTTCATGTTTGTAAGTACAAACCGAGGTAAGTTCCCCAAAGGAAAAAGAAGAATCCTGTGAGATCGTATCGCCGAGGCCCTAATTTGGGTGACTCTGGGGAGAGGGGCTCTCTGAAGAGCTGCTTTAAGTGGGCAGCTGTGGGATAGGAAGGCGCTAGCCGGAACTCAAGTGTGGGAGAGAGCATTCCAGCAGGGGGTAAAGCATTTGTCCCACCTCTAGCCTAAGAGGACGCCACTCCCCCACACCCTAGAGTAGAGGAAGCCCTTCTTAGCTAAAAATAAACTTGCTGAGCCTCTGGGGAAAATCCTGCCACTGCCCAGAGCCCCCCAGAGAGCCCATTCTGTGGCGCTACCCCTCCGTGCCCCACCCCACAGGATGTGTCGGGCTGGTGGTCCTCAAACTGCAGCCCCCAACCTTTCCGGCTAATTTTGCCTCCCTGAGAGTGTGTCTCCAGTGAGGCTGGGCTCCCAAGCTGGGCGTCTGCCAGTCAGTCTGGCCAGGGAAGTAACTATTTTGGGAATTTTTATGATGGAACAATATTTTTTCGGTAAACAAACGGAAAGCTGTTAAACAGGGACGCTCACCCCCTAGCTCCTGGTTCACCTTTCTCCATGTGGAGGTGTCACAGAGGCGGCACTGTCCAGTGGGGAGAATGTCCCCAGGGCTACCACCTTCAACGCACACCCCGTCATCTCTCTTGGAATGAACACCTATGGAAATTGGGGAGGCTGGCCCCCACCCACGCCTTACCTTGGATTCCTTAAACACAAAAGCCCTTGGACTGGCCTGGGGCAGTGGGGGCCAGCATCTGATGAAGGGACCCAGCCTGATCGGCCCCTGGGCCTTAAGGATGGCTCGGACTCCACCGTTAGCTCTGGAAGGGACCTTAGAGAACGTCTGCCCCCTGCCCCCCATCCGTCCCCCTTTACAGGAAGGGAAGCAAAGCTCAGAAAGGGAAGACCCCTTTCCTAAGGTCACAGAACTCATCAACTACAAATGAGGTCGGAATCCCAGACACCAGACTCCTAGTCCTATTCTCTTTCTTCAGGAACAAGAAGCCAGGCCAGTGGTCAAGAAAAGGAAAGAGTAGATTTCAAGCCTGGTCTTTTGCCGGGAGCCTACAAACTCTACACCCATAGGAAATCATGAATGTGCTAAGTTCCTAAGCACCAACCCCACCCTCCACCCTCAACCTCCCCTGGGAGAGGGCTCGCCTTACTTCTGAGGACCAGTCCTTTATCCTGCCCTGCCCTGACCTGGTCTGGCCTCTCCAGGCGTGGACACCTGTAGTGGCATTCACCTCTGATTGGCTGCTACTTCACTATGAAGTCCCCTGTCTTTGGTGCTAGAGACCATTCCTACCTAGGAGACATTCCTCCAGCAGCTCCATCATCTCTTCTTCTACCAGTGGTTCCCAGGCATCCATGGCTTCCTGGGCCTTGCTTTCTCAGACAGGCCTCTGGTCATTTTTTAATGCTTGAGATCAGAGGAAGATAATTAGGGCCCCCAACTGAAAACAGGATCAGTGCATTGCCTTCTCCCTACTGACAGAGCTAGGAGGTCATCACATTGTTATAGTTGTAATAGTAATAAAAGCTACCTTTATCGAGCCTCCCCTGGGTCCTTAGAGACATCTTTTCATTTCGTATAACAGCCACTCGTGGTACGGATTTATTTGTACTACTTTACAGATGAAGATACTAAGGGCCAGAGAAACCCAAGATCACATGACCACTGGAGTGGGGACTCACTCCAGCTTGCCCCACTAGGCCGCCTCCTTTTGCCACATGGCCACAGCAGGTAGTGGAAGGGACTTTGTTTACAAGCTCCAATAGATCAAATGTTGGAGTTGAAAGAAACAGACAAATAGTACATAATACCTAAGTTTAGAGTCTTGTATTGGTCAGCAGTCTTCCATTCTGAGTGATAGAAACCCAACTCTATCTTATGTGAAAGAGACTTTATCCTCATTTGTGTGCCTGGAAAGTCAAGGGTTACAACTGGTTTCAGGAGCAGCTTGATCCAGGACAGCCTCTCTCTTTCTCTTCCTCTTAGGTCTACTTGGCTTATTCTTCAGACAGGCTTTCTCCACGTGATGCTATCAGTGGTTCCTGGAGCTCCAGAATCACCCTCTTGACAGAGGGGGACCATTTTCTTTCATAGCTTTGGCGAGAAGATTCCAGAAGGGCTCCAACTGACTGGCTTATATCATGTGCCCGTCTCTGAGCCAATCAGTGTAAGTAGGGGGATGGAGGATCCTAGCCTGAGGTCAAATGTGTTTCCCACAGGGAAAAGAGTTTCAGTGTCTGAGGAGGGGGACAAAGGTCTGGGAAGACAGAAACGACAGGATATCCTTACTCTTGAGGACTGGGAGTGTGTTGTCACTGCTGATGATCAGAAGGAAAAATTAAGAGGAAGAATTACTTAGGAATATTAATACTAATTGTAACAACAGCAATGCACAACATTTATTACTTTACTGCTTACAAGGCCCTTTCATATTCCTGTTTAGTCCTCATCTAACCCCGCATGGCAGACAGAACAGGTGTTGTTTCTGACTTCATTTTATGGGAGAGGACAGGTTGGCGAGGATAAATGGTGTGCTCAAGGCTGGTAGGTGCCCGGCCTGGGACTCCTATGATGGACTCACACTCATGTTCTCTGGGGTCAGGAAGGAAGACATGCTGAGTATGAAGTGTCTGGTGTCCTAAAAGCAGATGCTACTCTCAAGTAGATAACAGGCACACCTGACCATGTCACTTTGGAATCCTTTAGCCTGGCGTGGTCCCCTGCTAGGTGTTATGTGGCATGTGTGCAAAGTTCTTAGCCGTCTAGTTCATTGTGCTACCTCCATGCCAAGCACTGTGCTTGGCACACAAGGGACACTGAATACAAATTGATCCAGTAGCACCCTGCTGAGGGGCTAAATCTCCTTGAGGGCATAGAGGGTGGGGACCGGAGCTGCGGTCTAGCACTGAGCCTAGGGAGGAGAGGTAGTGGGGGGAGAGATAATGAGGGGAATCCAAAGTGCAGCATGGTTGGCCCCGGCTCCAAACAACTTTTGCCAAATGTGCCGCAGATCTTTGCATCTGTTGGATGGATCAAGCTGGATATATGGGATCTATAGACTCTGAAAATCTCATTGGTACAGCTGGACTGGGTTGGCACCAGGTAAGTTGCTTCTGGGGTCTGATTGTACTTCTGTTTAATTAAGTTCAAGTTAAAGCAATCAAACTCCACTTATGGAGCACCAACTATATGCCAGGCATTGTGCTTATATTGTGCACCAGATGTATGATAATAAGCAGGACATAATTTCTACCATTTTAAAGGTCACTCATTCATTGAACCCCCATTACTTCCCAGGCACTGTATTAAGCACTGGGTGTACAAGATTTGGTGAAATTCTTATTCTAGGCTAGGTGAAATGACACATTTATGCCCAACTGATCATAATACATACAACGTGAACAGGGATTTGATCAGCATATTAAAAAGTACTTTGGGATTATAGAGATAAAAGTGATTAATTTTGTTTGGGAGATTCAGGGAACTCTTGGTAAAGAGATGTTATCAGAGCTGGACTGGCAGAACAAGGATAAAAGGCAAGTCCACGGCATACTTAGAGGATGAATGGTGAGCTGTTTGGGGTGGCGAGAGTCGCTACACGGGGCGAAGCGGTGGGAGACGGGGGGTGGGAAGGGGGCTAAGTTGAAGACCAGCGCAGGGGTGTCCATTTCATCCTTTGATGCCCTCATCTCTCGGAAGGGAAATCCTTGCCTGGTATATGTGTCTATGCTTTGCCGTTTGGTCGTCTGTTGGTTTCAAACTTTGTTTTCTGGTCAGCATGCTCTCTTATGTGTGACCTTGTTGCCTCTTAGAATATAAGCTCCCAGTGGGCAAGGATTTGCCTCGTTTTCATTAATTTAAAAAAAAAAGATTTTATTTATCTTAGAGAGATGGGAAGGGAGGGAGAAAGAGAAGGAGAGAAACATCAATGTGCGAGATATACACTAACTGGCCGCCTCTGGCATGCCCTTAATGGGGGCCTGGCCGGCAACTCAGGCATGTGCCCTGACCAGGAATCGAACATGTGATGTTTTGGTTCACAGGCCAGCTCTCAATCCACTGAAGCACACCAGCCAGGGCACACATTTTTTTTTTTTTTTAAGTCCCGAGTCCGGTGTAGTACAGATGGTCATAACTAGGACCCCTGCACAGCTGTGGTTCAGGCACATCAAAGGGAGAGGGTGGCCATGAGCTGTACTGGCTAAGGAGCAAACTCGAGGACAGAGTTGCTGACACAGAGCTCTCCCTGGGGGCTGCTCATCCGTCAGCTGGGAGGCGCCCAGGATGTACACGCTGGAGTTCCATTCCCTTTGATGATAGAACTCCGTAGTCTGATCAGGGCACATGCCACCCAGCCTCTTCTGCTGCTTGGTATGTCCATACAACTACGTATATTCCAGCCACTGGGACGTGAGTAGAAGTGACCCACATTTGAGCTGGCCCTAAAAAGAATGCATGACTGCTCCCCTGCCTTTTTTCCCTTCCTGCAGGATGGGGCGAGCGCCCCCGGAGAGGCCATCTTGGACGCGGCACTGGAGGCTGCGTGTCTGAGGATGGCAGAGACACCTAATGGCCTGGGCTGCCTATCTATGTCCTGGTGTGTTTTTAAGCCTCTTTATTATAGCACCTTAGTCTGTACCTGGATCTGTTTAGTTGCAAGAACCTTGGACAACTAGTTCTTTGTCCCATGGTCTTAGACAAATCACCGTATCTCCCCTCATCTGTCAGCTGGGAATACTAACTCTCTCCTTGCTCCGCAGGAAGCATGTAAAAGCTGCAGATGTGGCTTTGACTTGAAAAGCACAGGAGCAAGGCGAAGGTGCATGGGGGGCATTTTGGGGGTGAGCGAGTATCTCTGATCATGGTTTATTACTCAACATTTCCTTTCAGGAGTTCTCAGTGGCTCAGTGAAACTGCTGGCCCAGCTAATCAGAGCCAAGGAGGGCCCTGTGGGTATTCATCATCTGCCCAGAATAATTCTTCCCAATCTTTAAAGGGCTCAGAAAACAGTTTGTTTTGGCTGTAATGGGCCAGACCTAAGGAATGATCTGGGTCGAAAGCTTTTATACAATTGTAAGTAATGAAACGTGCTGAACCCAGTTGAACCTCATTAAACTGCCATGGTGGGTTGAGTGTTTATGTTTCATGTTCATGATGTTTGAATGTTAAATTCATATGAAAAAACGTAAGAACTGAGATGAAATAACTGGCCGAGTCTGGGCCACTGTGTCAGGGTGAAGGGTATTGGATGGTGACAGCAGCATTCACAGACCACACGGACTGTACCTGGAGGGCCCAGCTCAGGCGGGACCCACGCTTCCACTCCGCGGAGCCCCCCATTAACTCGCTTTGCCTTTTCTCACATAACCCCGTGCTAGGTGCTGGTGCCTGCGCAACACACATACGATTGATTTGTAATACGTGAGGGATAGACTCCATGTGATTTGAAAGAACCAGACAAAGACCAGAGTTTAGGAGTTTATTGGAGACAGTGAATGAAAAAAAAGGGATGTACAGGAAAGAAATGACAAGATATTTGAAAAATTGGAAACCAATTCCTTAAATACCTTTCAGTGGGAGAATAGTAAAACAAATCATGGCTTAATTACACATTCCATTCATTAAAAAAAAAAAATCTTCATTTTCTACAGTACACTTGGTTTCTGGGACAAAATCCTGCCCTCAGATTATGCAGCTATTTAAAATTAGAGTCATGAAGCTTAGGTAGCAACATGGAAAATGCATATGATATAAATTCAGCAGAAGATGAAAGGGTCAAAATTTATGTACAATCTGATGACAACTAGATTACTAAAAGACAGATAAAGAGGAGAGTAAGGTGAGGAAAATATGGCAAGGAAGTGATGACTGTGCTAGGTTGGTGAGGTCAACTTGTCTGTATTTCCCTAATTTACTATAGTAATTGGGTTCCATTGGTAAATCTAAAAAATAAGAAAGGACATCATCTGACACTCACACATTGGCTACTTGGTCCAACCAGCCTTCGAAGAGTCCTTCACACTGGACACACCCACCTTCTCATGCCAACTGACCACAGACATTCTCCAGGTGTCTGGCCCTGCTGCTCGAAGTCTAAAATATAGATGTTAAAATTTGAGAGGGGCCCAAATAAACAAAAAAGCACCCCTGTTCTCAGTGATGGCAAGTGAGCAGCTTTCCAGTGGAAATGGTCCCCAATCCAGCACAAATGCGGGGGCTGGTATTTCCCCCCGACTCTCAGGGCCTGGGCGCCCATCCATTTGGAGCATGAGATGAAAAACTTGGCCAGCTTCCCGCCTGGGGAATGGATGGGCCAGGCACCAGATGCCAAGCCACAGCCCAGCACTCACAGCTGTTCCTGCCTCCCCGGGGAAAGCGAAGGTCCTGTCTGCCCACTCCAGATAGGCCTGTGTGGGGCGTGGCTCTGGGATGCGGCTTGGATCAGACAGATCCGAATTTTGAACAACTGTACAAATATTTAATTGAAGAACTACATGCACATGGTTAGAAAAATAAAACAACTCAAAAGGGCTTACAGTAAAAAACAGACATCCGTTCCACTCTGCTTGGGCTCGGTCTTGTCTCCCAGGGCAATGGCTTATAACTATTTGGGCTTTTGGTTCTGCCAGCTTACCTTCCTATCCCGACATAGTGGGCTAATAACCTTACTGTGTCCTGGTGGGTTCTCTGGGGGCTTTGTGTCTCTCCCCCGACAAAGTAGAATTCCGCTCACTGCACCCTTGTGTAGATATGAAGGGCCATCCAGACCCTCCCCTCAAAACAGACTTGCTGCCAGCTACCGGGAGTGTGCTCAGCAGATGGCCACCAGCTGCCAGCTCCTTCAGCAGCGGCCTCAGAGGTGAGGTACGGAGCCACCCCCCAAGGTCACACCGTTTCTGGGGCAGCCCGCATCCAGTGACTGCATACAATGAGGGTAAAAGGCCTGGCTATTTCCGCTCAACCTGGAACTCTGGGTCCTGGTCGTCGGAGGTTTGATAGGGTCTGAATCACAGTTTGACTTCTCCTTGTGCCCAGCCTGTTTCCTTCCTCTTCTTTCACAGATGTCCATCCGAACAAACACCATGTGTCCCTAACTGTCTCACTGTCTGCTTCCAGGGAACCTACCTGTAACAAGCGCCCTCGTCCCTCTCCCAATTTTTCAGAATTAATCAATTTGCACTGTGACAATGGGAACTACATTTTCCCCAATTCCTCTCCTATGTGGTCTCAAGTCAGGGTTAGTCAAGAGGGAGGTCTGTGGAAAACTTGGAAGACAGACGTGAAGCAACAGCCATTTTTACTCTTTGAAGGTTAGCGTAGGGCCAGGTGCCAACCTTGCCTGTTGTCACTGACATGCGGCTCCCCTGCTGGCATGCTGCCCAGGGCTCCCCCAGCAATTGTGTCCTGGGACACCTGCTTGTTTGAAGGTCGCCCACATCGTGGAGACTGGAGGTGGAGAGGGACGGATGCAGATTTCAGGTTGTCCTTGTGGGTTTCAGGTTGTCCCTCCTCTTCCTCACTTCCATCTTTTGTTCTCAACTTCCTGTCCTGCTTACCACAGGCCCAACACCAGACACAGAGGCAATAGTGTTACACAGACTATTTAACCAGGTCCCAGAACTACACAAGGTCTAATCCCCTCCTTTTAAATTCTAATTGATAACAGTCACTATTTCTAGTTCTTCTGCTGATAACTTTGTTTCATCAGCTCCCACTCGTACTTCACTCCTTACCTTATAAGGTAGGATATTAATATCACCACCCTTGTCTTCCTCTCGCTTCTTATCTTACCTCTTCTATCAGCTATTTTTAAGTTTCTACATTTTTCAGTGCAGTAACATTACATCCTGTCCTAAAATCATAGTGCACCTTTCTCTTCTTTGTTCATGGTCCACTTTAAAAATTGAATACCAATAAACAGCAACTGGAGTTGTATATTTTGTGTGGGTAAGTGGGCAATGGGCCTAGTGATGGCGTATTATCATACTTCTTTCCCTGTATGTCCAAGGAACAGACACCTGTGTCACTTAAAGGACAATATTCTTGGCCCCGAGAGCAAATGGATTTTCTTGTCTTATGTGCCATCATTTGCGCAAACATATCTTACCTCATGTTGTTTCATTTTTGGACCGTAACTTTCTTGTTCAGTGGTTTGTTTTTCCCAGAGTTTTTGATTGCTTTTTGTTTGTTTGTTTGTTTGTTTGGGCAAAGAAAACTATGTCTTTCTCATCATGTTCCAACAAGGTAGTTTTTTACTTATTTTATGTATGTCATAAGATCTATTTTATTCTCTTAGAAGACTTTCTCCTTGAGACCCACTGGCATTTTAATAGACACCAATTTCTTTTGAGGCTTGTTAAACAGCTGTCATCCCAAAATTTATTTTCATTGGGTTCCTGGGAAATTCCATCATTTCCTGTATTCCCACATTATCTTTCTGTTCCCTGGATGTTCATTCCAGATTTTGTTGGAATACATTCTCGTTTAGCTTATCCACAGACGTGCTCAAGGAGGAAATATCAAGTACCTACATGGGGAATTAGCTGTGTGACTTTGGCAAGTTCCTAACCTCTTTGTATTTCCATGACCTCAACTACAACATGGGGATTATACCACCTACCTCATGGGATCACTTTGTTTTTTTGCTAGGAGATTTTAAAATGCTCCCATTGCTTCTGAAATAAAGCCCAAATTCTTTAGCATGGTCCAAAGCCCTCCATAATTGAATCCCAATTTACATTTTCAAACTCTTTTTTTTTTAACAGCGAGAGATGGGAAGGGAGGGAGAAAGGGAGAGAAACACTGATGTGAGAGAGAAACATTGATTAATCTCCTTTCGTATGTGCCCTGACCAGGGACTGAGCCCACAACCTACTCATGTGCCCTGACTGGGACTCGAACCAGCAGCCTTTTGCTTTGTGGGACGACGATCAGGGCCAAACTTATTTCTTATTTTTCCCCTCATGTATCCTGAGCCCTACCAAACTCCTCTCCTGGTACACCTGTGTCTCCCAGCCATCAGGCCTTGACTTTCTCTGTCCCCTCTGCCTGGAAAGCCTTTCCCATAGTGTCTGCATGTCCAAACCCATTTCCTTTCTTCATTATACATCCTCCTCTGATCTTCAGGTACAAACAATCCAGATTCTTCCTCTGGCTCTTATCCCTTTCTACTGGGCATTAGAGGTATTACAGCTTTACACTTGCCTGGCCACCTGTGGATGGACCAAACTCTCCCAATGCTTCTCTGCAGCTGGGGCAGCCACAGTGGTGAATGATCTCCTTTTTGCAGGCTGGATAGAATCCAGAGTGTCTCTAGGCAACGTTTTTAGAGAGCCAAACAACTGCTCCTGTCCTCTCTCTTGCCAGTGTAGCTTCCCTCGCCCGTAAACAGCCCTTCTCCTCCCTCACCCCATGGAAGGGCCAGCTTTACTTTTAGAGATGCCACCTATGTGATGAAGTCTAATGGCTACTGAAAAAGTGCCCTGTCATCCAGCATCTCTTCCACGGGGATTTGGTTTAAGAAACAAAACGCCCATACCATTGGGAAGTACGTACAGTAAGTACAATATTATTAACACTGACAGTCACTCCCTCCCTCCCTCACTCACTCACTCACACATATTAGATGACTCTGGTGTGCCAGGCACTGTGGGGGACTTGGGAACACAGAAAGGAAAGGCATAATCCCTGCCCACAGGGGAATCACAACTAGCTTAGATTTAAGATCACTTTCCAGCTGAAATAGGATGCTGGAGTGTTTGAGGGCTTGTAGAGGGTTGGGTGTGCGGGCCGGGATGGTGCAGGAGGAAGCCGTGATGTTCTTGGGGGCCTGGGTGGAGGAGGATCTGCAGGGTAGTGGGGCGCCTGAGACAGAGTTTTCTTCATCTCACAGTAGAGCCCTCAGGTATGTGGAGCCTCACAGGTCACCAGGCAAGTCAGGAGGGAGGTTGGAGAGAGAGTGGAATGGACGGTGATGTAGCCTCTAAGTATGGGGTTCTACCCACTATGTTCATGCACCATTCTCTCTCCTGACCCAGGTGAGACCCTGGACAGCTCCGTACAATACCACCTGTGTGGGAACCACAGAGAAAGAGAAACCCCTGAGTTCACCCAGTCACATTCCTGGCCACTTTTGCTCATTTTTAGAGGAGGCGTGGGAAAAGAAGGGGGGTCCAAACTGGTGCTCATCCCAGGCCCTTCTCTTCACTGCCAGGCCAGACCTAGTCTCCCTGACCCGGATCGATGCAGAGGGTTCCCAGCACTGGAGGCGCAGAAGCTTGGCGTTGTGCGTTTCTGAGCAGACACTGCGGCCTATTAAAGGTTGAATTCCGTCTGGTGGTCACATCCTGGAACTGGCTGCCCCATGGCAGACAAAGCTCCTTTTGTAACCAGTGGGACCGAGGGAAAAGGGAAGCTGAGTTCTTAATGTGGCCAACCAACTTCCAGCTTATATCAATAAATTTATTCCTGGACCTTTCCAAAACAAAGCCTCACTAACGTGGAGCTGTGGGGCTGCGGGAGCTGGCTGAGGCCTGGCGGTGTCCAGAGGCCCAGGTCCTCCTTGCCCTTGGCCAGAGCCAGCTCTGTGGCTCAGACTATGAGGCCTTGGGCCCCCAGCCTTCTAATTGGGCTTTTGTGCTGTCTGCCCTGTGTCAGAGGGAGGCTGTCAGGGAGCCCACCCACACCCATGTCAGAGGCCATAGGTCTTTGCAGCTGGGCGGGTCCTCAGAGACAGCCAGTCTTGCACTTATTTCACGGGGAGGCGAGGAGGGAGGGATACTGGATCTCTGTTATCTACAGAGACAGTGACGAGGATGGAACTAGACTCCAGGTCTCCCCACTCCTCACCAAGAGATCCTTTAGCTTATACCAAGCATGACTTTTCTTCTGGAAATGTATATGCTTTGAAAAAGGATAAAAGGAGGAGGGCAGTTAGCTCTAGAGATCCAGCTGATGATGGCAGAAGCTAAAACAATGTGACTGGCCTAGGGGCCAGGGGCTGTCCTGGATGTCCCCACGTCATGCTCTAGACCAGCGATTTTCAGCCTTTTTCAGCTCGTGGGACACATAAACTAATTACAAAAATTCTGTGGCACAGCAAAAATACATTATATTTTTTGCCCATCTGACTGAAAAAGAAAATAGTATGAATTCATTTTGATTCATTCATACTCGACGGCTATTGTGTTGGCTGTTGTTTCATTTGACAACCTCAGGGAAAAGAGTTGAGTGCCGCGACACACCCTTTGAGAACAGCAGCTGTAGACAGTCTCGAGACCTGAGGAAGCCATGGTGCAACTCTGAAGTCCCGAGAACCAGGGTGGCCAATGTTGTAAATCCCAGTCTGAGGGCAAGAGAAGGCTAGTGTCCCAGCTCAAAGGCGGGAAGGAAGGAAAAGGGGCAAACTCCTCTTTCCTTCACCTTTGTTCTATTCAAGCCCTCAACTGATTCAGGGATGTCCACCCACACTGGGGAGAGCAATTTACTGAGTTCACCGGTTCAAATGACAATTGCTTGTGGGAACGCCCTCACATACACACCCAAAAATAATGTTTAACCAACTCCCTGGGTATCAAGTTGACATTTAAAATTAACCATCGCAGTGCTTTAAATTTGATTTTTTCCCCTGGACCTTGAAAAGAAATCAACTACAGCCCCTCGTCCCCAGTAAACCTTCCACACATACCTAAGACTTTCTAGTGATGCAAAGACTGGTTGGATGGGAGCAAAAACTGGAGTTCATTTACGATGCAATTATAGCTACAGACAAATACCCACTAGAAAGTTAAAACCCAGCCATTTGTTCTGTTGCTAAGACAGCAAAGAATAGCTTTCAGGGGACTGTATTGATAAATCATTTCAGGGTCTTATGCACATCGAAGGAGGCTATATAATCAAGTCGCTTAGAAGATACTCAGGGGAACCGGACATGGGCCTGGCTTCAGAGCTCAGCTCTGCTATGATTTACTGGCTCTGTGATCTGTGGACAGTAATGTAATCAGCCTATGCACCAGTTTTCCCATCTGTAAAATGTGAGCAACATTAGGGTCCTTTGAGAGAATTAAATGAAGTAATCCATGTGAAGTACCTAGAACAATGTCTGGCACGCGGTAAATGCTCAATATGTGTTAGCTATTGTTATTATTATTATTATTGGAGAAATAAGTGAAAACAATAAATGGCTGTTGCCTGTTTAGGTGAGGTATTGTACGACAGATGCCAGGAGTTTTGGGAGATATAAGAGTTAATAAGAAGAATAAGACATAGACCCTTGTCTTGGGCACTTTGTCTATAGGCAGAGAGCAGATAGTAATGTGTCAAAAGGGAGGAATGCCATGTGAGTGGGACCTATAAAAAATTCCTGAGTTTTGAGAAAGGGGAGTGGATCTCACAAGGGGAAGAGCAGAAATCAGACCAGCCCCTGAGCATTCTGGGATCTCAGAAATGGGAAGGTCACCTTGAGTGATTAGGGGCAGTTGGAAAGAGGAAGTTTTTTTCAGATGAGAGGCCTGGGGGCGTGCGTGTGTGTGTGTGTGTGTGTGTGTGTGTGTGTGTGTGTTTTCCCACTCACAAAAACAAAGGCCACTTAAAAAAATTCATTTTTATTGTATTTTTTATGCTCCCCATACCCTCTTCCACGTCCACCCTCCCCCACAATCACCGCACCATTGTCCATGTCCCTGACTTTCCTCCCTCCCTCCCTCCCTCCCTCCCCCTCCCCCCTCCCCCCTCCCTCTCTCCCACCCCCTCCCTCCCTCCCTTCTTTCCTTCCTTCCTTCCTTCCAAAATTTTCCAACACCTCCCTGTAACCTCATTCCACTAGGTGGCTTCATGAATTCATTAGCACATCAACTATGGCACCTTTGTTCCAGCCACCCCAGCTCCCTGGAAACCTGGGGGAATCCTGAGAGGCCACCTTTGCCTGTCAGAGAGAGAAGGAGCCAAGCAGAGATTTCCAGGTCAGAGCAGAGCTGGGCACCTCTCCCTATGGGAGTGGGCTGGAGACCTAACCACCTGACATAAGAAAGAATAAGGCCCAGGAGCCATTTATGTAGAGGCTGATTTATGTATAAATTTCTGAAGCATTGTTGGCTTCTTAAACAATAACTTAAAAAAAAAAAAAGGAGGACTTTAACCTGATTTAGGATCTCTTCACTCAGTTACTTTGAGCCTCTGTAATGAGACCTCAGCTACTTGGAACTTCAGAAGGATAAGTTGTTCCAAAGGGTTAAAATCTGGATGCCCAAACTTAAAGTTAAATCATCCTGATGGGCTTTGAAAATGTACACATGCTTCTTTGCTTTGTTTACTAGAGTATTTAAAATGTGATTTACCCTTTTCTTGATGACTTAGGATGCTTTCCATAGCACTCTGTTGCCCTTAATGTTTTTGTGAATAACATGACTTGACACCACATTAAGTGGGCCCAGACTACTATGTACTTTGAATTTTATTTTATTGGGGAAAAAACCCTAATAAACTCTGAATTCAGCTGTGACATGTAAAAAGCTTCTTGTTGTCATTCCTGTCCTTACAACAAGAAAAAGCTGTGCAAACTAAACATCAATGGCTTTTCTTGAACTACGCAGATAATTGGGGCTGTAGGGCAAATCACTACCTTGAAATCTGGAGTTACAGATGAATACAGAAAAACACAGCTGAGCCCTGGCTGGTGTGGCTCAGTGAACTGAGTATCAGCCTGTGAACGAAAGGGTTGCCAGTTCGATTCCCAGTCAGGACACATGTCTGGATTGCGGGCCAGGTCCCTAGTGGGGGGTGCGTGAAAGCCAACCACACATTGATGTTCCTCTCTCTCTCTTCCTCCCTCCCTACCCCTCTCTCTAAAAATAAATAAATGAAATCTTTAAAAAAAGAAAGAAAGAAAAACATAGCTGAGATCAGCTCACCTGAATAAATTAGCGGGAACACTTAACTGATAATTTGATACTTTTCTGGAGATTGAATGCGGACTCTCATGGGAGTGGGAAACTCCTGGGCGCCAGGATCTTAGGGGGCCCCACACCCTTGTGGATTTTAACTCCAGGAACTCCACTAGGTTCTCACAGTGAAAATCAATAAAGAGCCCCTGGGGCTCTGTGGGGAGTGGGGGAGTAACCATGTTTAAATACATCTCCATAATAAAGGCCTACTATTCCGGGAAAAGACTTTACCAGAGACTTAGCCCACCTGGGAATACCTCACTCCAGCCCTTTTTAGCATTTCTGCCTAAAGAGAGGAGGGAAACTAAGAAACATTTGGGAAGGTCTCAGCCCAGCAACACAAGCCCGCTAAAAGACTGAGATTAAATATGACATATCCTCTCTTCACACTTTACCACATAACAGGGCTCCTGGATGGCAGAAGTTGATTATGGCTGAAAGAGCTGCAAGATGCAGGCTTTATTTAAGAAGGAGTTCTTAGAGAAACCCAAAGACAATGGAAGACACAAATTTAAATTTTTCTAATGGTAATATTAAAAAAAGGTAAAGAGAATAGGTTAACCCAATATATCCAAAATGCGATTTCAACATGTAACCAAGACAAAAATTATTAATGAGATACTTTACATTCCCTCCTCCCTTTCTCCCTTGGTGCTAAGTCAAAATCCACTGTAGATTCCTCAGTTTGTACTAGCCACATTGCAGGTTCTCAAAAGCCACATATGTGGGACAGCACAGCTCCAGGAGATTGTACTAAGCTGGAATTAGTCTTGACTGCTAGTGCCACAAGGGGCTTAAACAAGAGAGAAATGCATTTCTCTTGTGTAAATGCACAGGTGGGCATTGAGTGCTTTTTGATATGCCACTTTGTGGTAATGTTTAACCCAGGCTCCTTCTATCTTGTTGCTCCACTGCGCATGGGCTTTATTTCCAAATTCCTCAATAGTCCAAGATGACTGCTCCAGCTCCAGTCAGTGCATCCACATTCCAGCCAGCAAAAAGGGAAAAGGAAGAAGAAAACACTACTCTTCTTTAATGACACTCTCAAGAAGTTACACTCATATTACTTTTACTTACATGCCTTTGGCCAGAATTTAACCAAACTCTTCCCCTTTCTTTCTTTTCTTTCTTTCTTTCTTTCTTTCTTTCTTTCTTTCTTTCTTTCTTTCTTTCTTTCTTTCTTTCTTTCTTTCTTTCTCTCTCTCTCTCTCTCTTTCTCTCTCTCTCTCTCTCTTTCTTTCTTTCTTTCTTTCTTTCTTTCTTTCTTTCTTTCTTTCTTTCTTTCTTTCTTTCTTTCTTTCTTTCTTTCTTTCTTTCTTTCTTTCTTTCTTTCTTTCTTTCTTTCTCTCTCCCTTCCTTCATTCCTTCGTTCCTTCATTCCTTCGTTCCTTCCTTCCTGACATACGTTTATTAAAGACTTACATGGGCAGGTGTTATTCCAGAAAAAAGTCTAGTAGAAGGTAACATGATTTCTTGCAAGCCATTTTATATGATTACTTGTAAGGGAAGAGAAAATAAAAATTTTGGTAACTTGTTTTGCTTATTTTACACTTCTACTTGGTCATTCCTTTCAGGTGCTAGTCTCCTTCTGCTTAGTAACCTCTGTTTTCCTTTCTTCCATTTGTTAACCTCTGAGAATTTCATGTTCCTATTACCACAAGAGCATTTTTGTTTCTGGTCCTGGCCACCTCCTCCTACCAGTCCCGTTTGCTGCCTCTTTTCCCATAGAAGGTTTTCAGGCAGGTAAGGATTAGTTGTAGGGAGTGGCCTTGGGTGTTGAGTACCAAGAACATGGACCAAGGTTTGAAAGGAGGACCTGAGCCAAGACAGGAGAAAAGTGGCCGAATCTGAGGGCCACTCAGTCAGGCTGACCGGAGAAGGGAGTGTGAGGACCGGGGCGTGCTTCAGCAAGACTCTGAAACCCTGGGTCTGATCACACCAACGGGGACTTCCTTCCTCTGCCTCCAGCACTGTGGCCCCATGAAATGCTTTCCACTTCCAGGCTCTTAATTCTCCCCTGTGGCTCATCCACACCTCTGATTTCAGTTCCTTGTGGGCATGCCTGGTCCTCTAGAGCAGAGACCACGCCTCGTCATCTTTGCATCCCCAGGAACCAGCCCTGCACATGGTTGGCTCTTGGTCAACGCTGAATTGGATTGAATTGATAGCATACCAGTTCTTGCTGAGCTAGGCATTAGCTGCACCCTCCTCCTGCCCTGCAGGCTTAGTCATCTCTTTTATAAGTAGCCTCCAAAACCTGCAGCCGCGATACCAGCTTCCTTCTTGTTGGCAGGTGTTGGCAGCTCCAGTGCCAAACACCAGGGAGCCAGGCACTGGGAACACGCTAGGATGGGGAAGGAGAGCCAAGTAATCAAGACTGTATACATTTATGAGAGAGGCGTGAGCGTGCTCCCCAGGAGATCTGCAACAACACCCCCTTTCCAGGAAGCAGAACCAGGCCTCTTCCTTTCTTGTTTCTCACCTGTTGTGTCTTGTGGCCAAAAGTACATTCATTGGCTCTCCATGCTTCTAAAATAAATCGGTTCAGGACCACACCCTTCCAAGCTACCCCAGGTTTGTTCCCAGGGAGCCTTAATCCCTCACCGTTCCATCAGGCCTAAATGCTGGGGTTCCACTTCAAGAAAATATTAACTCTTTAGCTCCTTTCAGAAGAGGGATCTCAGTTTGCCTGGTGTTTGCTCAGCACCATTTCCCCCTCCGCTAATAATTCATCCCATAGTCATGGGTCGAGCTGCATTGTGGGGGGCTATATTAACCTTTGCCAACTTTGCAAAGCACTCTTCCTTTTCCTTTTATATCAACGTTTTCTGAGTTTTGAGGTGCCCCTTCTTCCTCCAACCCCAAAGTTTTCCTCCTCACCTTTCCAAGATTTCAAGCTTTTCCCCTAGTCTGTGTCGTGATGGAAATTCTGGGCCCCCTGTGAGCCTGCGCTTCTCGAAAGGCTCTGACATTCAGCTCTCATCTGCCCAGTGTTATGTTGTTTTCCTGGTCGGTCGCTATGGCAGGGATTAAGATGTGAGCAAGGGAAGGAGGGCGGAGGGAAGAAAGTGAACAGGGAAATGCAAGACCAGGAGAACGAGGACAGGGAGAGCCTGATTTTGGGGAAACAGAGGGAACAGAGGGATTCCTGTTTTGTTTAGTTCTATTTTGGTTATGGCTTTTTTAGGTTGGGGTTGTTCCCGGAGGCGAGAAGACAGACATGCAGGGCTAAATCATGCCCCCAGCGCAGTCACAGCCAAAGAAATCGTTCCCCGCAGTCAGTAACCCAGAGGCAATCTCCAGACCCCGGATCTAATAGGAAAAACTCTCAAAGTAGCTTCCAGTTATTCTCAATTCACTTTATAGACCAGCCTGCAGTGTGACAGCGTGACCTAATACCACCCCAGACCCAGACAAGAGGACCTTGGCCTTTGGAGTCTCTGCGCTGGCCTCCCTGTGTCCTTGGGGTGAGAAGAACTCAGGACCAAAGGAGATGCCCAATCAGAGCCCATGCCTGTGCCCACACTGCTCTTGTTTAGAGCTTGCTCCTGGTACTCAGGACCCCAGAGTCTCAGCCCCAATGGCCCAAACCTGCTTCCAGGGCCCACAGGGGCCCGTTCTTGTCGTCCTTTCCATCAAGGGTGGCCCCTGCAGCCAGTGGCCAAGGGGTGACTGCTTGGGGCACAAACAGTGGACAGAACTTGGAGGTGTAGGCACATGCAGGGCCTTGCTGAGGGTAGAACCCCGAGGAGGACAGGCCCTCACCTGGAGCTGCTTGTCCCTGTGCAGTCACGTTCTGGTCTGTGGAGTCGAAGAATTCTCAAGCCATGCTTTCAGAATGTTAGGAAGCTACATTTGTGAGGATAGGAGGCTAAGACACATTTTATTTACCGATACGTTTGCTCGACTAATAGCTTTTAAATATTTAGATACATGGTATATGGATCTTCATTTGAATTCTTGCCCTAATCCCACAAACCTGTGAAAAAACAATGATTTGCCCACCTGGCACAGATGCCTCTATCTCCATCTGTGTCGCCAAACCTTTTTTTTTTTTTTTTAAAGTCAGGATTTTCCAACACCCTTATTTCTGAAGTTTCCTCTAGTAGGGCCGGAATTAGATTTTTTGGAATATTTGGTGTCTCTTGTCCCAGGTATATGTGCCATCTGCTAGCTAAAGCCATGGTATTTTGGGAGAATACCAGCAACTAAAATCAAATGTGAATTGAATTAAATGTAATGCAAAATTAATTTAGAAATATATTCAAAGGGCAGCGGCAGTTCACCTACCCAGAGGGGATTTATACAGCAACCTGGGTAGTCTGGAATACTGTTAGGCACCGAAAAAGGAGTAAAAATAAACAAAAACCAAACAAATGAGGAAACAACCATCCTAAAACAAAGCAAAACAAAACAAAACAAAACAAAAGACTGTTGGCAGCCAAAGTAAATGTCACAGAATTCATCACCTACAGTTTATGCATTAACTCACAGGCAAGCCCCGCTTTCAGACCTTCCCTCAGAGCCCGTTTACTTTTTGTGTAGACACAATTCAAGCGTCAATTTGGGTGAAACCCTTCCCGCTTCACAGCAGATTTGAAAGAGCACCTTAGAAGGGGAGGCGGGGAGGCGGGGAGGCGGGGAGGCGGCTGGAGATCCAGCTCTCTGATCGGCATGACAACATGGTTGTTAGTTTGTGTTAAAGGCAGAGAAAAGCCCGGAATAAAAAGTAGACAGGGGATCACACACAGCACAGCCTCTGAGCCCAGTCAGTGTACTAGGAACTGCCCTGTGTCACAGTCCAGACCAGGGCTGGGGAGGGGCGGAGAGACTGGGGAGAGTGTGTGCTGTGGTCTGAATGTTTGTGCCCCCAATTTTTATATGCTAAGTCCTAATGCCCGAGGTGAATGTGTCAGGGAGTGGGCTCTGAGGAGGTGCTGAGGTCATGAGGGCAGAGCCCTCGAATGAAACCAATGTCCTTACAAAAGAGGCTCCAGAGAGCTCCCGAGCCCCTTCTACTGTGTGAGCATACAAGTTGGTGGCCCAGAAAGGGGCCCTCCCCCTGGACCTGCCGGCCCTCCTGGCCCTCTGATCTCAAACTTCCAGCCTTCAGAACTGCGGGAACTCAGTTCCTGCTGTTTATTATGGCAGCTCAAATGGACTGTAACACTGTAATTCATGAAAACTCTGGGCATCACAAAAAGTTAGGAAAAACTTAAAAGCGCGCCAGTATCCAGTGTTGGTGACTGGGAGGAGCAGCGGGGATTCCCCAACTGCTGCTGCGAGAATAGCCACTTAGGAAGCCGGTTTGGCAGCACCTTGTGCAGCCGAGCGCGTGCAGACTCCTTGACCCAGCAGTTCCACTCCTGCATATGTGTAGAGAGAACCCTTCCTTGCACAGGGGCGTGGGAGACAGGGTTGTGCCAGAGAACTCATGGCAGCACTGTTTGTAATCGTATTCAAAATCTCTCAAACATCCATCAAACAATAGCATGAATAAATGCATCGTGGCGTTGAGGCAGCCGTGGAATATCACACAGCAGAGAAAATGAACGGACGATGGCCACACATGACAGCATGGGTGAGTCCCAAAACCACAGTGTTCAACAAAAGGGACTGGTCACAGCAAAACATGCAAGTAGGATCCAATGTACAGAAAGTCCAGGAACCAGCAAAACCAATTATATTGTTTGGGGCTCCATTCATATTGTGTAAAACAATAAAGAAAAGCAAAGGCAAGAATAATGTATAGATTGGTGGAGAGGTTACCTTTGATGGGAAAAGGGGGGCTCCTAAAGTACTGCGGTGATACTCTTTTTATTCTTATTTGGGAGATGGTTCTGTTCATATGTAGTTGATTTATATTCTTTAAACTGTGCATGTATGTTTTCTTCATATATATATTTCACCAACAATTTTTTAAAAGAAGGAAAACATAGCAAGAGTCAGGTTCTGTCCATTTACTCTGTTTAAGAAGTGAGATAGTGTTTAATAAAATAAATTTGAAATATTTCTACCAATGACAATGAAAAGGAAGGCACTTTTGGACATGCGGAGAGCTCAGTTTCAGTGATCTGGAAAGTTTTCATTTATACGTGACAGCTCCTCAGCACTTTTTCCATATACTGTGGTAATGACCTGGAGTCCCATCTCTTTGCAAATGAATTTCTGAATTTCCGGGTTGGCTGAGAAAAAAGAGAGGAACCCTAAGTGGGAGCGCCCTGGTGAGGCACAGAGCACCGTCACCAATGGGCTATAAGGCTGCCTTTTGGTCTCCTCCCTCTGGCTGCCTTGGCACCTGGGAGCCTGTTGCAAATGCAAATCTCGGGCCTCACCCCAGACCCACTGAGCCAGAACCTGCACAAGAACAAGATCCGTAATGCACCTGGAGAGTGAGAAGTGCTGCTTAAGCCTAGACCACGACCAGGGACCAAATACTTAGCTCTCTATAATTTCAGGAAAAAATCGGCTGTTTAAACAGGCCCAAGGTGGACCCTTCTGGTACTGAACCCTGTGCTGCAGTAGACAGTGTTCAGAAAATCTCAAATTCATTCATTCATTTAATTAATATTATGATGAATCATATGAAATTGCTATTCTATAGGTCGCAGATGGTTAATAGTGTCCATGTGATAGGGTCTAGTTCTAAATATTTTTGAGCTCCTACTATGTGCCAAGCTCAAAGCTAGGTATTGAGGATGTAGCAGTGGGCAAAACGACCTTGGTTGGCGCCTTCAGAGAACTTACTGTCTACCAGGAGAAATGGCCATTTAAAAAAAATCCATGCAAATAGATATGAATCACAACTGTGGCAATAGCTACAAGATGGAGGTCCCTGGTTCAGGAAAAGTCTGAGTTGATGTGTTCAGGGCGGGTGTTGGTCAACAGAGGCGTCCCTGAGGAAGTGTGGCCAGCACTGCATTGTGAAGGGTGAGGAGGAGGTGGGAATGGGGAGCATGCAGACTCCGGGGAGGGGAATTCTGGGCAGGGGGTACAGCAGGTGCTAAGGCCTCCTGTAAAGGATTCCATGGAAGGTAGAGACCTCCCCGACTGCAGAGCCCGGCTGGCCAGGCCTAGAGTCTCTCCTCTCCCAAACGAGCTCGCCAGCAAAGCAGCTGAGTTTGCCCACAGCAGCTCCCCAAGCCTTCTGCTTCTCCCGCAGCCTCTGTGCTTTAAAAGGCTGCCAACGCCTTCTCTTTCCCACGGGAAGGGACTAGCAGATCGCTGTTCAATGGTCCTGCTGTTCCTCTTTACTCACTTTACATCTGTGTGCTCTGCTTTTGATCTTTCTTGTCTGAATAAACTTTGGTGGCCTCAGGGAACTTGTTTCAATTCTCTGAATGCCTGTGATTATCTCTCTTTCTGCTGAGTCTTTGCACATGCTGTTCCCTCTGCCTAGAACACCTCATGGGCAGCCTGCCCACCTCCCTCCACCCAAAATACCTGGCTTGTCTTAGTCATTGTCAGCATCCATACAGGAAGTCTTCTTCCCCTCTTCCCCTGCAACTCTGGTGCTGCTCCCACAACCACCTGCTATATTCATCTCCAAACACCGCCCCCCGGCCTCCCCGCAAACACTAAGCCTGCTTTTCCTCATCAATCCTCTCCAACGCTCAGCTCAGGGCGCAGGATGTGCCCAATATTCACTTGCTGAATGAATAAATGAAATATTGTATTTAAACTGGTGCAGAGCGGTGGCCCACACTGTGAGTTGGCTTACTCAACTGCTATCTCCTCTTCCTCCTTTCTTTCTTGCCTGCCTTCACTCTAGAGGCTGGTTTGCTATCCCAGCCTCCCCACTACCTAAAGGTGACCATGTGACACAGTCATGCCAATGAGATGTCTGCTGGGGGTTTCTGGAAAATTTTTCCTTTTTTATAAAAAAGTTGGTCCTGCCCCTTTTTCTTCTCCCTTCCTGGAATTGAGCTGTGATATGTGGTGCTGCAGCAGCCATATTTTACCATGAGGAAAAGACCAACAAAATCAAAGAGACAGTAGTCCTGACATTGCTGAGCCACAAAGCCAGAGCTAGTGACTTCTTATCTCTAGACTTCTCCTTATTTGAGGAAAATGAATGCCTGTTTAATCCATTGTTGGATGGTTTTCTCTTACTTGCAGTAGATAGCCTGTCAGCAGGGCATAGGGTGAAGGAGAAAATAGTGGGAAGAGTCTATTTGACTTATCAAAGAAGAAAGTTAACATTTGTTGAGTGCTTATATGTCCCTGGTTGTTGCTTTATCTTCATGACATTTAACCTTACAATCCACCCAAGGAGAGTTATTCTGTTAATTTGTAGATGAGGTGACGAAGGCTCATGACCTGAGTGAATCACCCCAGTCCCCCAGCTGGCAGTGGTAGAGCGGGATGGGGCCATGCTCTCGCTGCCCCCTCCCCCTGCTGCCTTGAAGACCAGGGTGCTGGGCCCTAGCAAAGTCAGCCAAGTGTGGCTGGGGTTGGACGCAGCAGGGGGGCCATCTCAGATCTAGATCTCTCCCCGGGGGACTAGGATTCTTTTAGCTTAGCCTCCTTTGTGTAGCAGCCACACTAGCTTTACAGTTAACCATTGTCATTAGAGCAGCAGTTGGTAACTGTGGCATAGATCGTCAGACATCACTGATATTAAAACCAGCCACGGCCAGAACATCTGCAGAGAAACAAGGCCTTTGCCCACAACTTAAGCATTTTACTCAGCTGTACTTGGGTCCGGGGGTCCCCAGGCTAAGCAGTGACTGGGTAGGTGGGCCTCATTGCTTCCTTTTTTGTCTCTTCTGGCACTTCCTTCCCTACTCAAAGTGCCCACTGCTTTCGTGTTTTCTCAGGCTCCTCTATGGAAAGAAAAACACAAGTAAACTTGTAACTGTGATTGCATCAAAGTGTTGGCTATTTAGTTGTTCCTTCTTTTGGGCCCTTTTCCCCACCGCTGTCCAACCCTCATAGCTGGACAGAGTGCTACTAATAAATACCCCATCCCAGGCCTGGACAGTCAGGGCCAGCCCTGGTCCTTGGCTGGGGTGCACAGAAGTCTTCCTGGCTGGCCCTACTCTGAGGCCTTGAGACATTGTGCTGGGCTCTGTGCCGGGCTTTGTGCTAACAGACATATCAGTTAAGCATTATGACCCCATTTTACAGGCTTGGGAACTGAGTCCTACCCAAGGTCAAACAGGGAAGACTCAAACCCAAATCTAGTGGACTTTCAGCCTGAACTACAGTCTTCTTGATAAGGGTGTTTCTCACCTGGCTCTTCAAACACCTCCCTCCTGCTTTCTACTCCTCCCCGCACCCTATTCCCAAGGGGCTCAAAGGTTTCCTACTAAGAGATTTATTCCTTGAGGCTAAAAGCATTTTGATTTTCAAGAGTCTCCATTAAAATGCAAAAGCCTCTGGGAAGTATAATCCCTTAAACCTTTATCTTACAGCCTAAGAGTAGAAAGAGTTTAATGGGCCAGTCTGTGGGAGGACAAGAAAGGAGAGCCTAAGGGCAGGCGGAGGGGGGCAGAGGAAAAGTGTTTAATCGGCCCCTGGGCCCCCTTGCCCTGGGGCCTTGATGAGCCCAAGGTTAGCTTCCTCCCTGATTTCCCAGAGGCTCTAAGGCTGATCATTTCCGGCAGCTACTTTGGGAGGGCAATTATCCTGAAAGCACCTTCATCCCCCACCCTCCTCCTATAAGGCTTCCAGGAGTCCTGAACCCGGAGTGCTGGGTGGAGAGGCAGAGGGGCAGGGCCACATGCTCTCTCTTAACCACAGGACACAACTTCTGAGGATCACGGAGCCCGGGGTCCTCCCAAGGTGGGTCTGAGCCTACGGTGTGCGCTTAGTGTGGGTGGTGGGGAGGGGGGGGGGGGGGGGGCAGGGCAGGTAGGGTTCAAGTCCTGGCCTGCGGGTTGTCATGGCAACCTCTCCTTGAGCCACTCTCTTGGTGATCTGGGTGTTTCTGAAGGCAGGCTGATATCTTCCTGGCTGACAGGCATTGGCTTAAGCTGAGCTGTGAAACCCTCTAGATCAAGGGACCGTAGCATTTCTGGCTTGACACCCGAGGCCTCCAGGACTCAACCTCAAGAATCAATATTTTTATTTCTGTCTCTTGCGGAAGTCTCTTTGCTGACCTGCAGAAATAAAATGGCCCCTCCACATTCTGAGTCAGGGCCTGAAGGCAGGCGACACATGTCCCCTGAATACAGAAAGACTATTCCATGGACTCCCCTTCACGACCTCCCTTCCCCCAGCTTTGCTACCTAATCTGCACGGACTGCACTCTTCCCTGCATATTCCCGAGGAAACGGGATGCAGGTCATCTCAATAGACATGAGGGAATAGGTCGTCAACATGCCAGGCATTGCAATAAGCACTTTACTCGCCTCATTTACCCTTGCTACTGTCTTATCGGGTACAGATGAGGACTCGTTTTGCAAGTGAGGGCACTGACATTCTGGGAGGCTAAGTGGCTTGCCCAGGGTCACAGAGCCAGCTGTGATAGAACCTGGAGTTGAGCCCAGCTGCCTGTTGTGGAGCTGGAACTGCTAGCACGCCGCTCCTGGGCCTGGGTCCTGCGAGCAGGCTGCTGGACAGTGCGGTACTTGGTGACATGTAGAAACATAGCCAGAGGGAGTCTAAGCGCAGCCCAGGAGAGAGGGCCCTGCCCTCCACCACCGTCTGGACTGCACGTGCTGAGTAAGAGGCGCTCTCTCCAGGATTTAATTATCTGGAATAAATATCAATCTCCCCTAAAAAGTTCAAATTTGGTTTAAAATAGCAACACAGTGATTTCCAGTCTTTTTAGATTTGCAGTTCTCTGTTGCTTGCGGTTGTTGCTGTTTCTTTTGTTTTTGTAAATATCTCTTTTGTAAAAGAATATTTATCTGTGATATGAAATTCAATTAAATTCAATTTGCTTTGAAGCCTTCATTGAAACCCCTTAAGGTGACTGGAGAGGCCTGAAGATGGGACCTGAAATTCGTGGGGCAGGTAACCAGGTGCATCCACTTTGTGAACATACATCCAGCTGAACTCAAGATTTGTGCACTTTTTTGTTCGTATGTTATAGTTCAGCAAAACATTCACTGAAGTAGTAGAGAAGTAAAAGGTGAGAGCTGTCTCTGAGCAGCATGCAGATGAGAACAAGCGTGCGCGCATCTACCTCTTCTGGTTTTTGGTGGAGCGGATGGGCTCTGATTCTGGACCTCAGAGACAACTCTTGGGGTCCCTACATGCGCAGCCCTGCGGTTACACCCCTGGGAACAGTTTTCTTGTGGCCACCTTCCAGAGGTCTGGTGTACTTCCCTTTTAGCTTTCAGGGGCTTGCAATGTAAGGTTTGCACAGGGTTCAGTGTGAAGCCCTCGTGTCTGCGTGCGTGCCCAACATGGGGGTGGGACAGAGGCTGGCCAACGACTCTAGGATGCTTTTCTTCGCATGCAGCTCCAGCACATACTAGCCCTGTGACCCTGGGTGAGTCCCTTGATCTTTCTGAACCATAGCTACCTCATTCACAGGGTGAGGATGCTAATACGGTCCCTATCATAAAACTGCATAAGGGAGGATTAAATAGGATAATGTATACTACTAGATCCCAGGATCTAGCACACTGTAAACACTAAAACAATGTATGGAATTAGAATGCCTGGGGATGGGGCTTAGGCATGCAATTTTTAACAAGCTCCATAGGGGATGCTGACATACTGCCAAGGTTAAGAATTACACTGTGATTTGTCCTCCACTCCCATCATTGTGCCATGGAATATCTGGAATGTTCGTTCTCTTCTCCCCTCTCTCACAGATTAGAGCAGAGGTCAGAGGAGGCTGCTCTTTGGAAAGGGTGCACAGAGGCCAGAGGAAAGTCCTTCCTCCCTCCCTCCCACAGACATTCATTAAATGTGTGCTATACATGCTGTGGGGGAAGGACAGCTAGGTAGTCAGGTGCGACTCCTGTCCTTAGGGAGGTCATGCACCTCGGTGAGGAGGCACTGAACTCACTGGGCTCTGGTTCCAGTGTTGTCCCATCTGCGAGTCTCTTTTCACATCTTTAAAATAAGGAGGATTGACTGCATGGTTTCTGAGGGGCTGCCATCCCTGACCTTCCGTGAATCCACAAACGTGCCCTTGAAAGCACTGTGTTGTAAAACTCAGCAATAAGAAACGAACAGACCCATTAACAAATAGACAAAAGACCTGAACAGACACCTCACAAAAGAAGATATACAGGTTGCAAATAAGCATATGAAAAGATGCTCCACATCCTATGTCATTAGGGAATTGCAAATTAAAACAAGAAGATACACCTATTAGAATGGCCAAAACCCAGACACTGGTGACACCAAATGCTGATGAGGATGTAGAGGTACAGGAACTCTTGTTCATTGCTGGTGGAAATGCAAAATGGTGCAGCCACTTTGGAAGACAGTGTGCTGGTTGCTTACAAAAGGTAAACATAGTCTTACCATATGGTACAGCAGTTGTGCTCCCTGGTATTTAGCCAAATGAGTTGAAAACTTATGTCCACATGAAAGCCTGCATGAGAATGTTTATAGCAGTTTTGTTACAAAACTCAGAGGCAACCAAGATGTCTTTCAGTAGGTGAATGGATAAATAAAGTACATCCAGACAATAGGATATTATTTAGTGAGAGAAAGAAATGAGCTACCAAACCATGAAAAGACACGAAGGAAGCTTAAATGCATATTAATAAGTGAAAGAAGCCAGTGTAAAAAGTCTACATAGGGTGTCATTTCAACTTTGTAACATTCTCAAAAAGGCAAAACTATGGAGACAGTAAAAAGATCACTGGTTGCCAAGGACTAGGAGGAAGGGATGAATCTGGAGCACAGAGAATTTTTAGAACAGTGAAATTATTCTGTATGACAATATAATGGTGGGTACATGTTGTACATTTTTGTCCCAATCCATAGAATGTATGACACCAAAAGTGAACCCTAAAAAAACTATGGACTTAGGGTGATGATGATGTGTCAATGCAGATTCATCAGCCGTGACAAACGTTCCATGTGGGTGGGGATGTTGAAAATGGAGGAGGCGGTGCTTGTGTGGAGGCAGGGGTATATAGGAAATCTCTGTACCTTCTCAGTTTTGCTATGAACCTAAAACTGTTCTAAAAAATGAAACTTATTAAAAACACAAAACAAAAACCAAATAAATGCCGTAAGGCGTGTGGTTGAGAACTCAGGCTTTGGAGCCCCATTGTCTGAGTTCGAGTCTGGGCTCTGTGGTTAGCTGGCTGTGATCGACAGCAATTTAGCTAAACACCCTGTGCCTCAGTTTCCCTGTTTATAAAATGGGGACAATAATAGTGCCTGTTTCATGGGTGTGTGTGTGTGTGTGTGTGTGTGTGGAGATTAAGTAAGTTAATAAACACAAGACATTTTAGCACAGTGCTTGGCATTCATAATTACTCAATCAGTATTAGCTACTATTGAAAAAGTGCACCTTTTGAAGAGCTAATTCCAATCGATGGGCTGTCACTACCCTTTGGCAATAACAATCCCTTACACTCAGGGTAGACAATCAGATGCCTGACTGGACGACTTCTTTTCACTCTGTGTTGGGGTAGAAGATCTTTGCAGAGCAGAGCTTTCAAGCCCACACATGTTCGGAGGCCCAGAGAAACTGCCTCTCAATGGGACCTTGCCAATGGACCAGGCAGGAAAAACAGTGTTCTATCTGTCTTTCATTTGCCTGAGTGACCTGGCACATCCTCCAGTCCCCATTCTTTCCTTCACCAGCCATTGTTTGTTTCTGATGTCACCCTGGGGAAGAAAGCTCTGTGCTGGGTTAAACTAAGATTGGTGTTCAAGGTTAAGTTGATCTTATCATCTTTTGATCATAGCAACCAGCCTTGAGCACCATGGCCTTTGAGAGATTAGTTGAGAACCACTGATGAGACTTGACATTCTTTTTGTGTGTGTACTTAAAATGCATTTAACATTTATTGGAATCCTTCCAAATAGCTCTAATGGCATAATCGTGTTTGGAATTTATACATATACATAACAATACAAGTAGTTTGCATTGCAATTTAGGTTGTATTTTTTTTAAAACAACACATACTTTTTAGGCCCGAAGACCCTAAAATGATATATGTATATTGCTTTTAGATAAAGAATTGTTAACATAAATAACAGGTACAATAGTTGACCTTGGCCATAAAAAGGTCACTTGGCCACAGGCTATAAAAATCAAGGAGTGAGTGCCCCCAGTAGGCAACTACAAACTCTTTCCCTTCCATAGAAGATCTATCTGTGTCACCCCACTTTCACTGCTAATGACAACTGTGAGATAGAGGACATCCTGTAGTGTGGGATGTTAAAGTCTGCCAAGGGCTTGCATGAATATTAAAGTACCTCATCTGACCCTCACAATGCCTTGTTTGATGAATCTGAGGCTCTCAGGGGCCAGGAGTCCCACTCAAGCTTTTTCAGTTGGTAAGAGGCATAATCTGGACCCAGCTCTTTGGCTTCAAAGCCATGTTCAATCCTTTATGTTTGAACACTTTCTCCTGTTGCTGGATGTGAGCTGGCCACTGGAGTAGCTTATCACTGGTTGTACCTCTAACAGCCTACCACCCCCTTTCCTGTGGGCAGAGCCTTAATTTGTTTAGTCCAGGTACCCTTGTTGTTTCCAAGTGACTAAGCCAATCACGATCCTGTCAGCACCCAGGCCAGGAACTGGCCTAGAGATGGGCATGTGACTAAGTCTGGCCAAGGAGAAGCCAGGGGAGATCTAAGAGTGTTCTCTGACTTTAAAAATTAAGTATGGAAGAAACTGTCTTCTTCCATTGATAGGCAGAGCTCAGGTCCTAAAATGACTTCTCATTCAACATCATGTCATCATATTCTTGATGAAAAGCCATAGGAACTTCACTCTTGTTTGTATCAGTTAGCCTATAGTAATATTTGGTTTGTTATTTGTCATTTTGCTTAAAGTCACAGAACCTACCTGCATTAAGTGAGAACTTACTGTATTTCTATGGGACTCGTTTTATTTTGAATCTAACTTCATTGCTCCTGGTCGCCTTTTAAAGAGCACCTGGCTGGCTGCCTTTGACTCCGGGCCTGTGGGCCTTGGCTCGTCTCTGGATGGCACCGAGGCTAGGTCTGCAGGTTGCTGGCACTTGGCTGCGGTTCCGCGCTGGCCTGAGGCAGGGAGCCTCCCTGGTGGAGAGGGTGCAGCTGTCCCAGCCCGCTGTGTCTGAGCTGCTGGCCCAATGGTAACATTTGTGGACTCAGGTCCTCGGTTGCTCTCAGAGAAGGTTGAAAGCCAAGCCCCCCGACCTGGTGTTTCGTTAACAGCTGGAGGAGGGGTGACGGACGATGATACCCACCTTAAGCAAGCTTTCTCCCTGAGACTACGATGACTAAGCACTCGAGCTTGGAAAAGGTGTCTCTTCTTTGAGAGGTCCAGTCCCAAATGACAAACCTCCAAGAACCAGGAACTAAGTTTACACATGGATATTAACCCCTTAGCTCTTCGTACCCTGGCCAGTCTTCCAAATGAGTTTAGTAAATCTTAATTGGAAGGGTAACAGGAACAGCACAGACTGATTCCCTGGCATTTCTATTTTCAGAGGGAATATTTTATTGCTTTGCTCTATTCTTTTGTCAACCCAGTGAAGAAGGTAAGAAAGGGATAACCAACCAGTCACGTGACACTGGGAAATGCCCTTAGGAATACCTACCCAACCATACCCAGGCCCTGGGTGAGGTGCATCATATGTGGTCTCCTTTAGTCCTCATCATGACCCTGTGCTGTCATGGAGTTGGGATTTGAGTCTAGCCCCCATTACTCATGTCACATGACATTTCTGGGTCTCAATTTCCTTAGATGGAAAATAAAGGGGTTGCAACATGGAATCTTTAAGGTCAATTTTAGTTCAAACTCCATGGTTCTAATAATGTCACTCTCTGCCATTAAAAAACAGAGTTGAAGCACGGAAACGATCTTTGTCTAGGGCCACATACAAAGCGACCACATACAAAGCTAGAGGCAGGTGAGCCCTGCTCAACACCAGGTCTCTGGGTTGTCTTCTCATGACTGGAGCAATGAGCAGCTGGAATGGCTCCTGGTATTAGGGAACTGAGATCAACATGTTGCACATCCAGTTGGCTTCAGTGCTCTTGTCTATTTAGCTTCGGGCAGTCTTCTTTGCTGCCAGTACCTTGTCTCTTTTAAAAAGTTCCAGCCTCTCCTCCCAGGCAAGCAGCAGCCTGAGACTCTGACCCAGGCTGGGTTCCAGAAGCCAAGGCTGGACACCTTGTTGGGGGAAATCCAAACTATAACGTACAATAGCTCCCTTCCTGAGCCTGCCCTTATGCTAAGCACAGTTCCAAGTGCTTTGCAGGCAGTAACTCTTTGTATATTTATGTATTTAAATCTTTATGATACCCTTATGGGTTGGATATTATCACCTACACTCCATTTTAGTGGTGATGAAATTGAGCCGATAGAGGTTAAGCAACTTGCCCAAGGCCACACAGCTAGCATGCATCAGAGACATGATGCAAACAGGGAACGTGTGGTTCCAGAGTCCACCCCGTTTACTGCTTTACTTTATTGCTTTGCATGATGCCTTTATCTTAAAAGACCAGGTAACTGGGTGAAAACTGTATATGACCACGGATGGCAACTGAAAGCCCCAGCATGAAGAACAGGTCTGGGAGAGTTAGGGCTGGGCAGTGGCGTCTGAGATCCCCTGCCACCCTGAAACTTTGACCTGTGGGAGGAAGGAGCAAGCACATCCCCAGGAAGGCTTTACAGGGGCCACCTGCCCCTGTGCCAGTGGGTAGGATAGGTCGTGGGCACCACACTGATTTGGATTAGGGTTTCTGACAAGCAGACAAAGGTTGGTTCTGACGGTTTGTCTCTGCCTCACAACAGCCTTTCATTTTCCTTTGTCCACTTGTAATGACTTAGTACCAAAGAACTGGGCCCGCCTTGTTCATGATTGAATTGCCACGGCCCCGTACATACGGATAATCAAATATTTGTTGAATGAATGCATGAGTAAAAGTCCGGCCCTGAGGTCTAAAGTATACTTTGAGCCAGAGCTCTTGGGGAGGGCTCTTAAAGGGGAGGGCACCGGAATAACAAGTTGGCATTTGAGGAAGTATTTGAAAGGAAGGGCAGGCTTTAAAAAGGAGGAAGGAGAGGATTAGAGGGAGGTGTATTTAAGAGATAGAGAAACACTGGCGGGAGGCGAGAGGAGGGAAATGTGGGCATAAAACCTGAAAGGGAGCCTGTGAGCCCGGCCCAGGCTACCAAAGAAGCCCTTGTCTCTAGGCCTCCCTGGGCAGGGCGCACGGCCTCCCTCAGAGCCTCTTCCTGAGGCCTCCCGAGATGTCTGCTTGTATAGTGATGAGTTCTAATTATAAACATTTTGCCCTCATTGCCTAAGGAGAGCAGAGACCCCCAGGTTCTGAGGGTGGGGAACTTTTCTGGCTCCTGGCGTGGGTTTCTGTGAGCTGGGTCTGGGGACTCCTCCAGCCCAGGTACTGAGCTGGGAGGATGGAGCTTTCTGGAAGCCACTCTGAGCCAACTTAAGGCAGAGGGCTTAGAAAAGCAGGTGTCAAAACCTGGCCCAGATTGCCTGGAACTGGAAGAGCTTTCCTAGAAGTGAAAATCCCGCCCCGCCCCCAGCCACCCAGGCCCACACAACAGCCCAGTCATGGGGCCCCCTTGGCTCCTTCCCACACCTCTCTGTCGTACCACCAAAACTGTTGAGTGTAAGAGGAAACGCCACCTCCCGCAGAACACCTAAGGGAATTTTTTCCCCCCTTCAATAAACATTTGCTGAAATAACTTTTTATTGGTGGTTGTTTTAAAACACATAGCATAAAAAGAGCCCTGAGAATTAATCCCATCATAACTTTTGTTCAGCTAGATCTGTGTCATCAATGTGGACCTCCATTTCCTCATCTATAAAATATGGTCCCTTTCTCACGTTAGTATTCTGCAAGTGTGTGCTGCACAAGGGGTGACTGATTCTTATGTTCTGCTCAGCATCTGTTCAATGAATATTCTCGGAGTGCCAACAGCCCAGACTGCTTTTGACATTATTGGAGATACAAAAGAAATTTCCTGGCCCATGCCCACCATTTATTCAAGTGCCCATTGGTTGCCAACCATAAGCTCAGTAAGTGGTAGGTGCTATAGGAGTTTTAAAAATGTAAGATGTTGTCCTTACCTCTTAGGTAACTTCAAGCACATCAGAATGACAATTCATATATGAATGAAAAGAACAGCTTAAAATAGCATACAATTAATGCTAGATGGGCAGAGAAGTGCTACTTAAGGTTAGAAGAGGGAGAAATCACTGTGAGTTTGACAGGTCTAAGAAGACCATGTACCAGCAGGGCTTGAGTTGGCTAAAATGCACTGTTGATGGTGACGATGAATACAGCCAAATGTATGGAGCTCTCAGCATGCCACGGGTACTAATGTGGTGTTTTATAAGTATCATACTTTTTTTTTGGTCTTCACTCAAGGACATGCTGATTGATTTTAGAAAGAGGGGAAGGGAGAGGAAGAGAGAGGGAGAGAAACATTAATTGATTGCCTCTTGCCCCAACTGGTGACTGAACCTGCAAACCTAGGTATGTGCCCTGATGGGAATTAAATCCATGACCTTTAGGTTTATGGGACGATGCTCCAACCAACTGAGCCACATTGGCCAGAGTTATAAGTATCACATGAAATTCTCACGTCAGCCCTCTAATGTAGATACCATTATTGTCCCCATTTAACAGATGAGTGAACTGAGGTCCAAACATTTTATTAAAGAATCTGACCAATCCAGCCCTGGCTGGTGTGGCTCAGTGGATTGAGTGCCAGCCTGTGAACCAAAAGGTCGCTGGTTCAATTCCCAGTCAGGGCACATGCCTGGGTTGCAGGCCAGGTCCCTAGTTGGGGGTGTGCAAGAGTCAACTGATTGATGTATCTCTTGCACATCAATGTTTCTCTCCCTCTAAATATAAAATAAAATCTTTAAAAAAAATAAGGGACCCATGGTAATGGACAACAGAGTGGGGACTGACTGAGGGAGGGGGAGCAGGGGAGAGTGACGGAGGGGGGAGGAATTGGGGCAACTGTACTTGAACAACAATAAATAAATGAAGTAAAAACCTGATTTTTAAAAAAGAATCTGCCCAATCCATAGTAATACCTGGGAGTGAAGGGGCAGGGATTAAGACGAAAAGGAAGAATGGGGAAGTCTTTAATCCCTCTGGAAGCAGCATTGTGGGGGTGCTAGGTGGAAACAGCTTAGTAACATAAGGTCTACATTGCCAGATTAAATTCCTCCTTTTACTAATGACTTCAGGCAATTACTGCCCTCCTTCATCACCCTTGAAACATGGAGGTCTCTTAGAAGGCAATGGAATCGGCTAGAAAGTCAGGACAAGTGCGGAACAGGGAAACTGAGATAGATAAACAGCCAAGCAGTTTACAGCCATGCAGTGTATCACAAAATCCTATCTTTTCTACCAACTACGCTTAAGAGGAAATGGTTTATACTTCTCCTCCCTAAACAGAGGGTAAATAGCTTAAATTACCCTACTCTGCGAGACAGATGACAAAAATCCTTAAGTGCCATTTGTGCCAATCACACCCAAAGGCAGATTGTCAGGGGAATAAATCTTGTTTTGGCGCATCAACATAAAGCTGATGAATATTCTATTGAGATCCTCCCCTAAGACGTCCCTTAACTCCCAGCATTTAAAACCCTCAAGCTGAAGGACCCAGGGTGAGTGCTCTCCTTCTTGGGAGCACGCCCCCACCTTTCCTGTTCCCCTCTTCCCCACAAGCACGTTACCTTCGCCTTTCCCTCTCCTATGCTCCAAGGGCCCTTCTGCCTCTGTGACTCGTTCCCTGAGCCTGTGCAGCCCCGCTGCCTCACGTCTACCACCTCTGTAACTTTCTAAATAAGCTTTCTCTTATAATTTGGAAAAAAAAAATGACTTCAGGCCTCTTGAATATATATCCCTCAGGTTACAACATACCGTCCAGATCTGAATAAATACAATGGACTCATCTCAGATCTTATTTCTCTGTGTTATATGTGAGCATGTTGACAACCTATTTTGGCTTCCATGGCAGTGGGGAAGCCCACTCCTGTGTTAAGGGAAGGGGATTTGAAGAGCCTTGAGGTTCTGTGATTCTGTGTTCACCTTTTTTCTGTCTTCTGGGGCACCCTTTGTCCGTTAACTTCTTTGCTCCATTGATTTCCCCAGCTTGTTCACTGTCAGTACCTCCTAAGACCGAGTCCTAGGCCAGCTTCTGTTCACTCCTTCATTAACTCAACATTTATTTGTTAATTACCTATTATTTGAAATTTAAGATTTCCAAAAATCATCTTTGATCTAAAGGGTTTTGGCGAACCTATCTACAATCCTAATATCAACTTCAGGGAACACCTCTAAAGGATGACTTCCACAGTGATACCCCAACTTGGATCTTTCATCTTCTCCCCCAGTGTTTTCAGGATGTATTTTGACACATAATATTCACTCAAGTCCTCATTTCCCCACTTTTATGAATATCATATGTCTCTCTGGGTCTCTTGTCTGTCACCCTTCATGGGCAGGGCTGATAATTTCTTCTTGCTTTGCCTTCTCAAATAGGGTGGTACATGGTACATGGCTCATAGAAAACATTTAAATGGGGTTGTCTGACTAAATTATTTAAATGACTAACTGAAACTTGAGGTGCGAAAAGGCAGCTCAGTGCAGTTCCGTATTTAGTCTCAGATGGCTGAGTGGCGTTTAATGGATGAGGCAAGAATAGCAAACAGTTAAATTCCATGGTGTCAGCTCAGCAGTCCTTTATGAGGTCGGCTTTGGGCCATTTTATTAACGTATTCTACAGACTTCTTTGGGGGGTAGGTGTCAGAAAACTTAAGCTATCTTAGCAGAAAGAGAAAGGGGATGTACTGACTCCTTCCCTGTCAAGGCCAAAGACCTATTCAGCATGTTCTCATGGCATGCTACTCTGATGAAGATCTCACGGCTGTTTCTCTCTTTATGTGTCTTGGTTCTCTCTTCTCTGTGTGTTACTTCTATTTTCAGTCATGTTCTTGTCACATGACAGGAAAAATGGCCATGGACAGCTACACACTACATTCTTGCACAGGTGTTTTAAGAGAAAGTTGTTGCCCTCTTCTTTAATATTCACATATCAAGTTGTAAGGAGGACTCTGCCCCTGTGCCCATCCCTGAACCAATCACTGTAGCTTTGGAAATTGGCCAGCTCAGGTCATACACCCGCATTTTGTTGGGGATGATGGAGCACCAAGATTGGCTCCCTTCCAGGGCCACTGAGAGAGGGAGAATCGTGATTCTCCAAAGAAGGGAATGCTAGAAAAAACAACAACAAAGGAATGCTGAGGAGAGCAGCATACACTCACTACAACCCTCCCTTCCCTAACCCCACCTGGCCCAGCATTTTGACCAGAGAATTTACTATCTCTTCACTTTTCAAAGACTTACTGTGTTAGGAGATTAAAGATGCTGGGCTTTCCCCAGAGATGGATGCATTTCTGTGGGCACTGATATATTATTGAAGCTTTAGACATGTTGCTTATTGCTTTATAAAATTCTCATTGGTGTGGTTACTGGAAGAGAAGCTGTCCCATACTTCTCAAATATTTCAGTCTGTCTGGAAAAAGTCCAATCATTATTAATATAATACGAATGGTTTGCATGACATCGATATAACTGGGCAGCCAAAGAGAGTGGACTGGAATGAACATTTGTGAACAATGATGACTTCACTGTACTAGTCGGTGGGGGTGGTAGATGCCGTTGAGTGAGCATGTGTACTGTGTGGCTGTCACATTCAGAATGACTGAACGAGTAGAGCAACGAACTGCATCAAATTTTGCATTAAGCTTGAACATTCTTTCACGGGAAACTATTCAGATGATTCAGAAGGCCGCAGCTATGGGCAACTGGTGATTGGCAGCTTCATCACGACCACATGCCTGCTCATGCATCACGTCTCATGCAGTTTTTTGGCGAAACATCAAATCACCTCATATGGTCTGTCCAGAAGGTATCCAGCCATACGCTATGAAAAATAGAGCTATTTCTTGAAGGAGATAAAGATATGAGAAACATTGTACATTGGACAATGACACCTCAGTCCCCTTCAAAGTAGGCATCTTGGGACCTCACACAGCTCTCCCAGTGGCCATCAGGTGTCCCCAGCTGCCCCCTTGTATTCTCCTGGATCTCATCATTGGCCTGGGATCTCTTCCCTTTCAAAGGTGATTTCAGTTTTGGGAAAAGCCAGAAGTCACAGGGCACCAAATCTGGGCTGTAGGGTAGCTGAGTCAGCTGGGTGATTTGACATTTTGCCAAAAAGCAGTGCATTTTGCCAAAACTGTTTTTTATATATAAAACTTTAACCATGGCTGAATAGCTCAGTTGGTTGAGTGTCTTCCTCATATGCCAAGGTTGGGGGATCAATCCCCAGTCAGGGCACATATATGAATGAATCAATCAATGAATGCATAAATAAGTGGAACAAACTGATGTTTCTCTTTCTCTCTCTACTTCTTCCTGACACTCTAAATCAATCAATCAATACAAATTTAAAACAATACATATGTTGTGAGAATTCAGTGGAAATTCCTGCCAGAGCCCAGAGCCAGTTTAAAAAATAAGTAAATAAATTAATAAATAACTTTAAACCAGAACCCTATTCCTGCTCTAAATTACTACCATGCAGCCTCTCTTCCCCTGTTGCCTGACTTTGACTTTTTTTCAGGAGGCTCATTTCTCCTGATCTCTCCTGGTAGGTTTCTGATTGAGCAAGGGGAGAGCAGGATGAGAAAACTGTTATTAACAGGTCTGTGTAATTTGCATTAAGTGTAAGAGCTAGTCTCACCTTTTTATTTGTTTTTATGATACTGTCCTGCCCTTCCCCTAGGACTCTCTATGGAATTTTTTTTAATTAGAAAATAAAATCAAATGTTTTTGAAAAACTTGTGATAACTCCATGGATTACCAGGGACACCTAATCTTGAGACTGGCTTTGTCTGTGCCAGAAGCTGCAAAGTCAAACGCCCTTCGGGGCTAGGCAGGTCCTGTCAATAACCTGGCAGGCTGGGTAGAGACTCTGTCAAACTTGGGGGTTATTCCCATTTCAAGGACACAGCTTCTAGTGGGCTACAGCCTGTTGTTGCCGCTAGCCAGGTAGTGTATGCTGTGACAGACATTAAACTAGAGTAACTTTCACTAATATGTGGTTCCCTCCTCCTGCACGGTACACCAGAGAGGACTGACTGGCTACCTCTGTGAAATTTAGAATGGCCACGTGACTTGCTTTAGCCAATGACATGTAAGCTAAAGTGACATATGTCACTCCAGGAGGAAATATTTAACTGCTGGTGCTTGACCCTCTCTTCTTCTCTCTCTCACCTATATTGCGACCGTGGCTACACTTGTTGATGTAGAGGTGCAATATGGAGCCATCACCTGTAGGGCTGCTGTCCTGGACAAGCACCTTGATTCACAGTTGTCTTGTGTGGGTGAGAAATAAAACTTTCTCTTGTTAAGCCACTGAGTTTTGAGGACATTTGCAACTTTAGCATAACCTATCTTATCTTGACTATGATGTGTCAAGATAGGATAGGTTATGGCTATGCCTGAATGACTGTTTTCAAGAGAAGTTAGAAATTTAGATTTTTGTGTAAACTCTTTGATATGTTAAAAAAAAATTAAAGTTGAACCAACAAAGTCCAATTCAGTCTGCCAACTACTAGTCTGCAGTTTTGGGTTTGCGCAGGTTGACTAGAGAATGGGTCAATAAATGATTTTTCTATGTGCAGGAATCCTATCTAAATTCCTGCATTTTTAAATGTGTGACACATATTAGCTCTTGGTTACTCCTGGTCTTGCTGTTCATTAATATTCAGGTTATTTTCCTAACTACGTGGGGGGTGGGGACAGGTAAGGAATTATGTCTTAAACTTTGTGTACCTCACAGGCACACATTAGAGTTTCAATAAATTAGTATAAAGACTAGTTGATTACTCAGAATGATCATTTCCTCCTTTGATAGTGGAGGAACACCTTTGGGGAATTAATTATTTTGCCTTGCCATTGCATATTTTCTTGTTTGCAAAGAGCTTGGGATTCACCAATGCCTACTAAGCTTTAAAACATAATTGTCTAAATAAGTCAGAGATGAAAAATCCTATGTATTAAGCAGGGTTTTTCTAGTTGCAAGTAATAGGAAACCTAAATTCAAACTGTCTTGGGTAAGATATAATTTACTGATTGCTGTAACTAAAAAACCCAGAGGTAGGGAAAATACGAGGCACGGGAGGACTCAGGAACTCAGACTAAGCTACCTGAGCTTGATCTGTCTTTCCCTCCGGTGCTTGGCTCTACTCTTTTTTGCCTTAGCTTCACTCTCAATAGACTCCCTCCATGTGGTAGCTTCTGACAACTTCAGATCTAGTTTCCAGCAGCTCCTCTTCCTGGCAGATCCACAAAATTCCTACTTTCACTGGACTGACTTGGGATACTTGGCAATCTCTGACCAGCCCACTGTATTAATCAGGACTTTTCTAGTTGCAAGTGACAGGAAACCTAAATTCAAACTGCCTTCTGCTGGGCCACTTGTCCATTACTAAGAACCAGTGGTAGATGAGCTCCATCCAGGAAAGCAGGCCAATGTCTACATCAATGGGCCCCCTTATGGCCTCTTCCTCCAGCCAGTTCCAGAAGCAATGACTTTGTAGTGGGGCCTGGGCCAGGGGCAATGTGGTAGAAGGCAGGCCTTGAAGCCATGTTTATAAAGCATTCTATATAAAATTGAAAAAAAAAATCCACATCAAATAATGGAGGAGACCTGATGGCTATTATAGGGAAGTGGAGGGGACTAACGATCCCCAAGTTACCCCTTGGTGACATCCCTGTAGCATATTAATTTGTTGGGGAAGCAAAGGCCTAGGAGGACTACCAATGGCCCAGTCATATGCAAAGTAAGCGGTGGAGAGGACCAGCTCTAACCACGCCCACTAATTAGTCCCCACATGTAGATGAGTTTAGTGTTTTCAAAGCCCTAGACAAAGATGCATAAAGTAACACTGCCCCTTCAGTGTTTTCTTCCATATAAATGTCCAGGCCTCAGTCCCCGGCTGGGGGAGGCGGGCAATGTAAGACAGTTTCATAGTATCCAGTTTTGATCTTCAAGCAGCAGTAAAGATGTATGTAGTTGGTCTTTCTGATGCTGAGAGTCATGCTCTTCTACAAAACAATCAAATTACTATTCATTTTGCACTGCAGATTCTTTCAGGACCTTACTTTCTTTTTACTTCCTAACTTCATGTTTTGAGGGAGAGATCTGACTGTGAAGGTTAAACCGTTCAGGCAATGTCATCAAGATGTGATCTGCCCTTCCCTGCATAAGACCAGTGCTCTTCTCCAGAAAGATTGCACTGCACTGGGGAGATAAGAATAAAACCTCACCATGCTTGTATTGCAGAGACAGGCTCCTTTGGCTTTGCTTATTTGCTCCCATCTGTCTCCAGTCTTGTTGTTTCTTTCACTCTGAGCATCTGCACTCCAAGAAGGCATGAACTTTTTCTTTCACTTCCTTTATTCTTTGGGTGATGACCTGACATCACTCTGAGAAGGAGGCTGCCAGTCACTGAATATAAACACTGTCACCACTGTCTGGCTTAGGCAGAAAGGTAGGGGGTTGGCTGAGCGCACAGCGGGTCTGGAGGTAGGAGATGCCAACCGCGGTGTCAGGGTCTCATGTGCCACGTGTGCCTGAGGGCTCTGGCCTTTACATACTGGGCACCATGGAACACATTTCCTCTGGGGCCTCCTTTAACGTCTACCAATCTGGGAGGATGAAAGGTGGGAGTAGAGTTGGCAATGGAAGTTGTCCTGGCAAAGAAGACAATTTGGGGTGGGCGGAGGGCTGGGTCTGCTCTCTCGGTGAGAGGAAAGGAGAGGCCTGAAGGAGTGGCACAAAAAGCCCGTGGGTCACCAGGAAAGAGAAAACGGGGGCGGGGGGCGGGCTCAGGCTGCAGCCCCAGAGGAGGGCAGGCCTCTTACCGTGAATGACCTACGGGCTTTAAGGGCACCTATGGTTGTCAGGTGGGCTAGTGGGTGGGGGTAGAGGCACCCATATGCCTTAATCTTCTGCTCGTCCTTGTCCATGGGAACATAAAACCGGCTTGCGAGATCATTTCCTCACTGACTCAGTCGTGAAGTGTCCAAGAATGAAAATGTGCTGAAATCCTCTCTCTCGGTCTGCAAAAAAGCGCTAAGAACTGAGGAAGATGGGTCAACACTGGCTACACTATGCTTCAAGGGGCTTTCGACCTGTCCCGCCGCCGCCTTCTCATTTCTCTCTCACTGTTCCCGAGCCGCGGCTTCTCTCTCGAGGTGGCCGCCGGGCGGCTGTGCGCGGGGGATGCTCTTACATAACCGCTCGCCGCGTCCTGCTCTCTCGCGTGCTCCTGAGCCGCGGGGTGGGAGAGCCGGGGATTGCGATGGGGCCCCGGCTGGTGCTGCGGGGCCCGGACCGCCCCTGCGGGGAGAGGAGTGCAAGAAGCCGCGGGAGGAGGGCGCGAAAGGCGGCGGGGGAGGTGAAGGTCAGTGGGTGTGAAGCGCCAGATCCACACCCCCCTCCTCCCCTGTCCCCTCCTTCCCTTCCTCTCCGTCCCCCTCTGACGTCTGGAGCTGCTGGCAGCTCGGGCTGGTTCCGCATTCCCGACCCCTCCCCGCCGCCCAGGGGCCGCTATATAGCCGGGGCTGATGCAACCCGTCCCGCCGCCCGCCACAGCCTGCGGGAGGGACGCTCGGCGGCCGCGACGGGGGGCGCTGGCGGCGGCGGACGCTGCAGCGGCGGCGGGGCTGGCGCCGCGGCGGCTCCCGGGCCGGGACGGGCCTGGGCACCGGGCGGAGCTCAGCGGCTGGGCGGCAGCAGCGCTGAGTGGGCACGGCGCCTGCAGCCGGGCCCCGGCCCCCGGGGTGCCGCCTCCGCCGGCGGCTTCTGCACGGTGGGTGCGTGCGTGCGTTGGGGGCACCCGGGCCGGGCGGGGTGGGGCGCGCGGGCCGCGGGCACCTGGGATGACCGCCCCCGCGCGGGCGGATCGCGCGGAACCCCGGAACCCGCCGTCCTGCGGGGAGGCTCCCGCAGCTCGGGGACCCCGAGCTATCCCGGCGGGGGGTGGGGGCGCTGCAGCCCGGGCCGTTCCCGCGAAGCGCCTGGGAGCCGGTGGCTTCCTTTGGTTCCCGCCCTGGGACGGGAGGCTCCGTCCGCAACTGGGGCAGCCAGGGTACTCCCTCAGTCTCCCTCCCGCGCTCTCCTCCCCCGTGCGTTTGCAGAGAGGTGCTCTCCTTGAGCGGCGGGGAAGGCGGGTGAGTGGGGAGAAAACTGCCCGGGGAAGACATGCCTTGGGGTGCAGATGGAGAGTGAAAGGCCAGGGAGGTGCTGGGTGCTGGTGTTGGTGCTGGAAAGATGTCAGCGACCTGCTGGCAATTCGTGCCGCCCCCACCCCTCGCAGGGAGGAAGCGTGGCTCCTTGAGGACCTGGGAGAGGACTTCTCTCAGGGCTATTGCTCTGGGGTTCTGGGCTGGGAGGAGATCTAAGGGTGGCCCGGGTCCCCTTTGCGTTCCTCCAGCTTCCAAGTCAGGTTACATAAGGAGGCATGCCGGCCCTTCTAGGTAACCAGCCCCTCCTCCCCTGACCAGCCGAGTTTAGGACGCTCTCTTATGCCCCTCCCCTCAAAGGAGGCTGAGGGATTGGGCCTTAGGCCTGGACCCCAGACCCTGGGAGGGGCCGGAAGATGGGGGGGCCTTGGCTCTTCTGCTGGGATGGATGGGCCATGAGCGCGGCTGGAAACCGAGAGGCTGGTGGAAGGGAAATTAACTGACCCTTTGGGTCAGCTCCACTTGCAAGGTTGCCTGACCCTGGCTCAGTGTGCAGCCTTCCCTGCCGGCATCCAGGACATCAGGCTGTCCCGACCACTTGTACTCAGGGGAGCCCAGGCCTGTCTCTCAAAAAAGGGCTTGCAGACTGTGGGTATGTATAGCCAGGTTGAAATCTTGGTGGCCTCTCCTCAGGGTCTTAGTTTGAAGAGCATCAGAAACTGAAGCTTTGAACCAAGATTGCCTGCCTGCTTGTCCTTTAAGGCCTTGCTATGAATTGCGTTCACATATCAAACTCCCCCCAATCCCGACCCCATGCCTCCAACCTTCCTTCCCCTAAGGTATTTAAAGACACCCGCCGTTGCTTTAATCTTTCCAGCAAATCTGGCCTCGGCTTTGATGGCTGCCTGATCTTCCTTTGCAGATTTCTAGGGGAGTTTAACCAGGTATCAGGTGTGAGCATGGCTCTGATTAACCTGAGGACCAGGGAAGAGAAGCAAGGTCTATTCTCTTGCCTTTGGCTGGTTAAGGTTTTACCTGGTTTCAAAGAGGGAGGACGGATTTCTCAAAGACTCTTCTGTTCCCCTTCTCCTTTGGCTTTGGTTCAGAGTTGCAGGCAGCTCCAGAATCTTCCTAAAGAGCTGGGTGCTGTTGAGATTTGAAAGGCTGCTGGGAGACATGGGTGTGGAGGCCTTTGACTTTCCTCCTAGGTTGTTTGCGGCCACCTCCTAGGAGATGTGCTGATAAGTGGAAACGGTGTGCCCTAGGGAAGGATTTGGACCAGGATCTCCTCCCTCACTCACTGCCTAGCTTTTGCAGCCACCCGCATCTGTCTCCCCCACCTGTTTGCAGGCTGTGTGGGCAGCTTTTCCAGCCCTTGGCAGGATGAGGAGGGCTAGGCTCTCCAGGCCTTCTTTGTCGCAGGGCTGCTGGTGTTGCAATGGGCTGTCTCTCTCCCCAGTGTTTCTGTTTTCCAGCTCTGCTTGGGAAGAGCGGGGCCGTGTAGACTCTAGGTTGGCCTGCTCTGTATTCATTCAGCTCCAGCTCAACTTGAGCAATCAGAGAGAGCCAGGGCTAAGGGCTAGCAACATTCTTTTCTGTTTTCTGTTGCAGGATGCTGTTTGCTTTTTTCCATGCGAATGAATTATGTTTGAAACTGAAATGGGAGGAAGAGAAAAATAGAGTGAGTGTGTATGAATATGTGTGTGTGCATACCTATATGAGCAGGGGGAGAGCAGCAGGCACATTATTTTTCCATTTTCCTTTAATTAAGGCTCTGTGGAGGTGTGTTTGAAAACAGAGGGTCTCCTATGCCTTTGAGGAGGGTGAGAACACTGTTTTGGCTGCGTCCCGGGCCATATGCAGCGTATGGTGGCCAATGAAACTGGGCCTGGCTCGTTCTGTTGCTTGTCTTGGCAGTCGGTTCCGTGGCTTGTGTTACCAGCTCTGGAACTTACGGGCTGCCAAGCTCCGTGTGCCTGTGTGTGTATGTGTGTGTGTTCACTCTTGTGCGTGTGTGTGGTTTGGCCTCTCGAAGCTCAGCAGAGACAAATGCCTCAGCGACCCAGGGTTGGAATTTCAGCCTGTGTTTCTTTACACTCATTGCTGGCTGTGGGAGGCCCAGCCAGAGCCCACCATTCTGGGGATTTTTTTTTTTTTTCTGGTCTGGTTTTTTTCCCCCCGGCAGCCCATGGGACTCCAGTTGTGGAGCTTCGTTTCCAAAGCTTTAGCTGGCTAATGGCATTTTAAAAAGGGGGCCGAAGGATTCATCACACACTCTGTGCGTATGTCTGTGGAATGTTTCATGCTATGAACTCCTGACACCAAGGACCAGAGACAGGGTGAAGAGGGAAGAGAGCACAGAGGCTTCTTGGATGGCAGTAACGTCCCAGCTTCATGTTGCTGCCCGGGATAAGGATTCCTGGCAGAAGTAACTTGCTATGTATTTATTGAGCACCTACATCAGGCAGGGGTGACAGTGCTTAGACTGGGCCTTGTTGAAGGCATTTCTCTGGTCTCCCGGGAAGTCCCTTTCCTGAGAAGGGGTTCCAGTTTGTCCTACGCAGGGATCATGCATGCCAGGGTGCTGTGGTGGTGGCTTCTCCTGACCACTACCACCCCCCTTTTTCTTCTTAGGAAGATGTGAGGAGTGACCCCCTCTAAGCAGGGCAAGGATAAAGTAGATGGAAGGACACAGACAGTGCGGGCCCTCTGCTTCTGGAGGCAGGGGTGGAAACGCAGCCAGTTGGTGGTGCCAGTGATCTATGCAGCTGCGTTCTGGAATGTAGGATGGGGGAGACCTTAGGAGAAACTGGGGCAAAGGGCAAGTGCTAGGCCTCATTTCTGCACCTTTGCACACAGCCCTGACCTGGCCCCTTTGTTTCTGTTCTGCAGTAACTACCCGGATGCATGATGGTCCTGGCCCCTTAGGGTAAAGAGCTGGAAATTAGGAGAGCAGAGAATCCTCTGGGGGAATCCTCTTTGTGGCCGTAGGAAGAGGAGGTCAGTGGTAGGTGGGAAGGGTACAGAAGCGACTTTGAGGGCTTGTCCAGCACTGGTGTCCTCCAGGAAGGAAGGCCCTGGTGGTTGTACTGACTTCATACTCCCTTGGGGCAGGCGCTGTTCCAGGTACTTTCCAAGTTGTCACTAATTTAATCCTCTCTGCAGACTTACAGGGCAAATGACATTATTATTCCCACTTTACAGCTGAGGAAAGTGAGGCACAGAGAGGTTAGGGAATGTGCCCAAGGTCACACAGCTAGTAGAGGAAGAGCTAATTTTCCCATTCAGACGATATGGCTCCAAAGCTCCCACCCATAACGTGCTCGCTCTCCGGCCTGTAGAGCTGGGAGAGGGGCAAGCTCTCCCCTCGCGAGAGGGGCTGTTGCTGCTTGTCCTTGTTCTCAAGTCTTGGTGCCTCTCTGCCCTGTTGCTCCATGCCTTCTGATTCTCCTTGTCTTTTAGCAGTTATGTAATTTCAGATTCCAGGGGAGAGATCATCCCAGTTAATTCCTTATCTCCAAGAACAGGTTTGCTGTTTAAGTCTCCAAGATTCATGATAGTACTATTCTCTGTGATCGCCTGGCACCTTTCTGCGCTGCTCCCCTGTGGCTCCCCACCGCCGCCCCCCCTCACCCCCAACACACATTTTCCTCCTGGGAATCTTCCCAGGCCCCAGCTCTCAAGACCTCCCACCTGCTCTTGGTAATTCCCAGGTGTGTGCTCACAGCTCCCAGTTCCAGTTCCGCAAGTGCTCCTGGGGCCTGATCCTGTGAACTAACTCCCTGGCCCCCGCCCCCCCCCTCACCTGTCCTCACTCACCTCCGCTACTTTAACCCTTGCAGCCTTAGGCTGCCTGCACTCACTTGCCCACGGATTCCTGGCTCCAGATGCCAGCCGAGGCCAGCTGTTTGCCTGGAGGGGAGCTAACCTTCTCAAAGAGGCCCGGGAATTTTAAGGCCTCCCTTGCACTTTTGTTTCTATGGAGAGAAAGTTCATGATGCAGATTCTAACTTTCTCTTAACCTGCTCTCCCCCCCTTTTTTTATCTGTCTTTGCCATTCCAGATGAAGATGCCAATGATTGGGCACTTTCTAATAAAAATAACCCTTTACAAGTTTGACCCATCGAAGCAAGACTGTTATTTGTGGATAGTCCCATTAAAAAATTATGATATCTCACAGATTTACATACAGTAAACGAGAAGAAAATAAGAGGGAAATGCTTAAGTTCCTTCTACCTTTTTGTTTGTTTGTTTCAGCTGAAATGATGTTTTATGTTACTATCTCCCAGTAGGGTCCATTTCTGGACTTGAAATGTTTCCTGGCTTTTCCTCAGCTTGCACAAGACAGCGCCCCAAACTGTGTGCCTCTGAGTTCCTGAGTAAGTCAGAAGAGAGAGAGATACTGATGTCAGATCTTCAGGTTCTTTCCTCATGGATCCATCTGGTCCCTGTTTCTCTCGAGCTGGCTTATAGGGACTTGCATCAAATTACTCAGTCTTGAGCTCAACAACAGCTTAGGACCCACTGTGACCTCCTGTACCCTTTCTCTCTCACTCATGCCTTGCTTGTCCGTCCCATCTTGATCTGTGCATACCCAGTTTTTTTCATTGGCTAGTTTCCAGGTTATTCCTGGTCAGTATCCCAAATTGCCAAAGTCTTTGGATTCTAGGCCTGTCTTAGAGGCACAAGCTTCATTCGCCCATTTTGGTCTCCTGCCAGTGTATAGCGCTTGCTCTCTATTTATGCATCCTAGTTACTAATGGAGACATGGAGGGTGTTTATCTTCCTTTTGGACCTCCTGGGCCCTGAAGGGGGGGGCGCGGGGAAAACTCTGGGTTCTTCCCCTAAAGCTTTTAGTGCCTAGTTCTCCTTTTCCTCCTAAATTGTTTCCATATGGAACAACCAGTTTGGGAGATGATTTCACCTCTTGTCATCTTTCCTGTCTTCCTTGAAGTGGGTAAATTCCTCTTGGCTGTTACTGGTTCCCTGCCACTACCCCCCACCCCTTCTCTTTTTATAGATCTCTAAATCACATCAAATTGTTTTTATTTTTCATATCACCAAAGTTGCCTTTCAGCCTTGGATTGTCAGCCAGCTCTTTCCAGTTACTGAGGATCCAGTTATGGAAGGCAGCCTCTCCACCTCCTCCCTCTTCCCCCTGCCCCTCCCCCAGAGCCGGTTAGGATGACTTCTCACTCGTGAACGTCAGCTGTTGTGGTTGTCTCCTAGGAATGGCATGTGTTAAGGACTTTGTGGTTTGTATCTGAGCAGTTAGGGGCGCCCTTGTGGGGGAAGGAAAAAGGGGGATTTTTTGCTTCTGCAAAGGAAAGCCTGGAGCCTGATCCCCTGAGTGAGGTTGTTGTTGGGCTGGGTTCACAGGGAATCAGGAATGGCAAGAATTTATGGGGCTGCTGCTCCCACGGGGTGGTTACCCCTCTTGGAGGGGGGTTCCACAGTAGCAGATATTTTGGGATCATTTGTTAGTGTCTCATTTATACCATCTGTATGAAAATAAACAGAAGCTGCAAGCAGAGCCTATCATTCCCGGAACAGAGTGGGGTCTGGCTTCCATCTCTCAGAGATGGCTTAGGCGGGGAAACACACAGAAGCCTCTGGAGTGTTTTTCTTGGGGTCTACTGTGGGAACGGATAACCTGGAGGTGGATAATGAGCATCTGAACTGCCAGAGACGGATCCTAACCCCACGCATTGAATTTTGCTCTGCCATGAATGTGTTATTGTTCGTTCAGTCATTCGTTTATTTATAATTCAGTAAGTATTTATCGATTGCCCTCTTTATGCCAGAGATGATGCTAGGCACTGGGGTCACATGGGGCAACAACCAGTCATGCCTGCTGCTACCCCTCTGGAATCGCCCCTGCACTTGCTAAGGGCCACGTGGCACATTTTGCCACCTAGGGGTGGCTCCTTCCAGTTCAGGGAGGTCCTTGGGCTGCTGGCCAAGGAGGGGATTTTGGTCTATTTTTGCTTTGCTCCGTACCTGGGGTTTGTGTCCCGCTGAAGTGCCAGGCACAGAGCATTTTCCAGCCTCCTGTCTCCTGTTCATTTTGACTAGCTCAGTTAAGCATCCTTTTTGGGGTCATTGACTTCTTGTATCGTCCATTCAGGTCTGGAAGAGGGGATTTTGTAGGGTTTTCTCTTCTGAGAAGGAAATGTGAGTTTCCGTTGTCAGTTTGGCTCAGGTGGCCTAAAGTCTCCCTCTTCTGCCTGCCAAATGTCCACACGGCTGGACCCAGGCATCCCTTTGCCACACAGGAGTGAGTCCTTCTATTGGCCCTTTCCTTGTTTTCCCTGGGGAGATGTGCAGCTCATCTGTCATACCTGGGGCAGCCTCCTGATGTGGCCCCTTGTAGCCCTCTGCATCGCAGGCCCAGCACCAGAGCAGGGAGGGAGGACTCTCCCCCTGACCCTGGACTTAAGTCCAACTCAGATTTAGGGAGGGTCACAGCATATTGACCCACCACATGTGAGATGTCTCAGGGGCCATTTCTATGTCTGGGCTCCCACCCAAGTTGCTATTGGAAGGCCATTCCTTCTGCACTGACATCTCTTGGAACCCAGGAGGAGAAACTAGGGCAGGTGACGAAGCTTTGGTTCTAAAGTCCAGAGGCCAGGAGTCCAGCTCTGGCTCTTTCCCGCTCTGGCTGTGTGACCTTGGACAAGTCATTCAACCTCTCTGAGCTTCAGTGTTCTCACGTGCAAAATGAGGATGTGGTTTAGATAAGCACAGGGCCTCTTCCAGCTCTAAGACTGTAACGTAGTGTGAATGATTCTCAGATCCTTTTCTGAGATGGCCTGGGGGGCGCTGGGTGGTAAGGAGGCGCGCTAGAAAGGATGTGTCTCTTCACTCATAGTATTGTCGGTGGTCAACAGTCAGATGGCTGGCTGGGTGGGTGGGCGGATGGATGGATGGATGGATGGGGGGGAGCCCTGGAAGGGACCAGATAAGTCTGGCTTTATTGGAAGACAAGCTGTCTGCACTGTCATCGGTGCCTTGAAGTGACCATTTCTTATCCACGAGCTCCTTCCAGTAAAGAGTGGGAAGAAATAAGAATTCTGGTATTGACCTAATTTATGTCTTTGATGCCTGAGTCTTTCTTCCCTTGCAAACCTTCTGGGCCTGGCGCAGTCAGAATGCGTGTTTGCTTTGAGAAAGAGGAGACTCTGGAGGACTTGTCGTACTGGTCTCCACTGGGAAAGCACATGCTAATTAATTCCATCTCTTTTGCCTCAGATTCTTCCATCATAGATACCAGAGGCGCACACACACATGCTCACCTTTAACTTCGATTTGCTTCATTTCATATTCAGGGTGTCTTAACAAGTATGCAGAACGGGATGTGTGATTTGAGAGGAGGCACCATGCCAGACCAAAAATAGCTCCCTCTTAAACAGGTGCAAAGGTGCTTGAGATTCCATCGTTATAATCCGTTCTCTTGGGAGGCAGTGCCTTACAGTTTAAATCCCAGCTCGTCCTGTTTTAACTGTGTACGGTCTTTGAGCGAGTTATCTTACTAAGCCTCAACTTCTTCCTCTGTGTCATGGGCACTGACCCAGTCTTATGGGTCTAACGGGAGGATTATGCAATGCCAAGCACAGAGCAAATGCGGAATCGATGAGCCGACGGTTGGATGAAGCCTTACCTTAAGTGCCAAGGATAACCTCGATGTGAATTAATGGGTTACGTTTCCCTCTATAACAAATGGATCTAAGGGCAGAAAGAGCCACTGGGTCGGGCAGGGGTTTGGGGGGGGACGTTAGTGAAAGAAAAGATGAGGTCCTGGCAGGACATGGGGCTGAAGCCCTCGTGGCATCTCCTCTGGTTGACAGCGCATGTCCTGCTCTCCTCCCGCCTCCTCTAGGCTGCATTGCCGCTCCCCCTGCTATGATGCCAGGGCAGATCCCAGACCCTTCCGTGACTGCGGGCTCTCTGCCCGGGCTCGGCCCCCTGACCGGACTCCCCAGCTCGGCCCTGACTGCGGAGGAGCTGAAATACGCCAACATCCGCAACATCGGGCCCATGATCGCCCCCTTGCACTTCCTGGAGGTGAAACTGGGCAAGAGGCCTCAACCCGTGAAAAGTGAGGTGAGTCTTGTTTTCCCAGGCAGAACCCAAGGGTAAGACGCCTCGGTTAGAGCCCCAGGTCTAACCCTACACCCGCCCGCCGTGGGACCTAAGTGTTGCTGTTCAACATGGGGTCCGAGGACCAGGAGCATCCATGCCTCCCCATGGTGTGTTAAAAATGCAGAATCTCGGGCTCCACCCTAGACCTTCTGAAACAGCATCTGCATTTTTGTAAGTTCCCCTGGGGAATTCAGGGACACGTTAAAGTTTGAGAAGTCCTGGGCCGGGGCAGGACGCTGAACCTGTCTTTGGTTCTTTGAAAAGCAAGGGAAGAGTGATTAATAACCATAATGAGTAATAATATTAGCAATCTCTCGGGTGTGTTGGGAGTTAATGGAACTGTGCACAGGCTTTGAAAAACATACAGGAGAATATCAATATTGGGTTATCTTTAAAAATTATCATTCATCATGTCATCGTTCTAACACCCTTGGCCCCAGGCTACAGCTGCACGTGGGAACTGGGAGGAAGGATGGCACGGCCTTTCTTCCCAAGGAGGTGCCGGAGCTGCGCATGGCCTCAGCCACCCGTGGTGGTCGGCCTTAGATGCTGGCAGGGGACCCACACGTGCAGCGCTCCCTCCTCAGGTTCCTTGCGGCTGCAGCTCTCACAAGCCTTACTTGCAGCAGAGTGGCTTTTCCCTGGGGACTGGTGAGAAGCAGAAGTGCCCAGCACAGCGTGGGTGCACATTAGTGCTGGGAATGCCCCCAGCCACTTCCCCAGCAGGGCCATTTCCAGGTAGAATAGCTGCCCACCTGGAAGGGAGAAGGAGCCAGTGGTGGGAGGCGGAGAGGTGGCTGGGGGCGGAGATGGGGGACAGGACTCGGGAAGCAGCCAAGTTATCAGGTGCTTAGTAGCTCTGATGAGAAGGAGTGTTCACAGGCAAAGGCGCCCTTGTGTGGGGGCTCAGGCTTTAGGATGGAGCTCGGAGGGCTAGACATTCCGAAGAGAGGGGCTCTTGCGTGGAGAAGGGTGTCTGGGTCCTGGCAGGGGGAGTGGGGTACAGGACGCAGCTGCTGTGTGGCCCTCCTCCCGGGAGTACCATTGAAACTGCAAAGAAGGGCTGCTGGGGGCCTGGTCAGGGGTGGCAAACTGGCCATTCACATCCTGGATCTGGCTCTCAGCTGTGTTTTGTTTGGCCTGCGCAGTGTTTTAAAAGAAACTTGAACCAACACTTCACTTAAAAAGTTGGATTTTAATCTTTGATTAAAAAATCAGAAGACCTGGTTATACCTGCCTGGTCCTGGCGCGGCATCAGCGACACGGGCTGCAGAGAGTCTGCTTTCCTCTTTCCGATTTGCCTCAGGCCCCCACGCCTCCCTATTATTTTATTTTATTTTATTTTATTTTTACACTGTTGGTTTTGTTTCTGTTACCACCAGCTGCTTTCATTTACCTTAACAGTGTGGCCCCTACTGTAGACATTTGCACTTCAGACACCTGAGTTAGATGCACTGCAGATGCCCACTAAAGACTGTTGATTTCAAGATGAGAGTTGATGGTAATTATGTTCTTGTGAGTTGACTTTGCAGATCAATGTGCTGTCGATAGCACTGCCTGGCTTACTTAGAATTCTGTTTTCTTTTTGGAGAGCCCTTGTCTTTGGTCCTCTGTCATTCACCTTCCCAGGCGCATAACTTGAAAGTACCTGCTTCTGGGTCGTTCCGCAGTGTAACTGCCATTTAAAATCGGTACCCGAGCAGTGTTCCTGGGCTGCAGAGGATGCAGCATTGATGAAAAAAGTCTTAGATGGGGCGGGGTGTCCAAAGAGTTGCCTGCAGGGTGCAGTTACCACATCTTCTCTCTGCAAAAGGTGCTGGCAGCGCCTTCTTTTTTGGGAGGACAAGGTTTTTATTTGGGTCGAGTATTTTTACATTTCACAGCCTCCCCCAACTTGTGGCACATGCCCTGTACCTGACAGCGATGTGCTGTCTTCACAGGCGCCCACAAACACACACCATCCAGGCCACGAAAATAACCAGCCGGTGTTAGGGCCGATTTGCATGTCCTCTCCCTCCTGTCAGACGGCAGCATTGCGGGGGGAGAAGCAGACTGTGCTGGCGTGAAGTAAAAGTAAGGTCGGCCCTGCACTGGGAACTGACCTCCAAATGCTTCCTAGGTCAGACTCAAGGCGGGTGGGTGGTTGGGGATGGGGGTGCTCCATCTTAGAGCGACGATGCAGCTGGAGAGAGAAATTTGCTACCGCAGAACCCAATGTCCCAAAGATGTATTTGCACATGGTAAACCACCTCAGGTGGATTTTCACATAGGCATTTTAGATTAGTAAAGTTGCTTGAATTACAAAAGACACTACCCATGTGCATTAAGCGTCGACTATGTACCAGGCCCTGTGCTGTGTGTTTAACATGGATGATCTCGTTTATTCCTTACCTGATCCTGGCGACTGGCTTTTTCCCATGTTAGAGGAGAGGAATATGAGTGAGGTCCAGGGAGGAGGGGACAGTCCAGTCACCCAGGCTCCTGGCACTGGAAAGTGGCTCTGGGGTGATGAAACGAGGCTGCTGCTGAAATAGCCTTGTCTCAGTTGCGCTGAGCCAGGCACCAGGCATGGCGCTGTGAAATATCTCATCGGACTTGCGCAAGAACCCTTGGAAGTAATTATTGTTACTATTGTTATTGTTATGCCCACATGATGGATGAGGGTAACAAGGCTTGGAGAGGACCAAGGTCATGCAGCTGGGAAGCTCGCATCAGAGCCAAAACGTTAGTTAACCTTATGCTGCGGCTGCCTCCCTGTCAGGCTGAGGAAGGGGGTGGGGTGGAACGAAGCCGGCCTCAGAACACTGGATCATTTTGATGACACGGCCCGATTAGCGCTGAGCCCGGCAGTTCTGGGGCTGCGTTGTCTCCCAGGGCCTGGAGAGAGAGTGGGCCGAGCCGCTGTGCAGGCAGCTCTGGCTGCACGGGCTCGTGGACTGTCCACCTTGCAGAGGACAGCAGTCTCTTGGGCCAGATGCAAACGCATGAAGCAGTTTGGTAAAAGAAAGCTGGAAGAATTAAGTAAAACGATAGGTTTGTAAATGATAGGTACCATGTGCTGTTGTTATTACTATGTGCTTGACATGTAATGCTAAGCTGTTTTGGTACCATCTGCTTGCCGTAGTCCATTTGTCCAACAGATACTTGCTAAGCACCTACCTACTATGTGCAAGGCTCTGTGCCAGACACTGGGAACTGAACCATAAACAAAGTAGATAAGCTCCTCCTCTGCCTTTTTCTTGGAACTGTTTATTTTAGTGGGGGCATCGAGAAATAAGAGTAAGCAAATTAATATACAGTAGGAAAGACTGGCTATAGTATTGTGAAGGAAAATTAAGCAGACCAAGTGGATGGTGAGTGGCCATACTGTTGATTTTGATGGTTGACTAGGATCTGGGGGTATGTTGTGTGGGTTTTGGAATTTTTAGAGCCCATGCTCTTTCTTGTCTTTTTCTCTTTTTTAAATGGACTTTACTGGGGTGACATTGGTTAATAAAATAATGTAGGTTTCGGGTGTTACAATTCTATAATACAGAGTCTGGTAGAAGTAATGCTTGCTCGAGTGTGTTTGGTAGGGTATGTGAATGTCTCGCACAAGATGGGCACCAGTTTGGACATTTCACCTAAAATGTCATATAGTGTGCTTAAGTGTGATATTGTTATATTACAGTATTAAGTGCTTATGATTTTGTAACAAAAGATTTTGTAATAAGAAAGGGGCATTATTTGTGCTGGACCCTGTGTATCATCTGTATATTGTCTTGCATGTTCACCACCCCAGGTTAAGTCTCTTCCCATCACTGTTTATCCCTCCTATATCCTTTTCTACCGCCCCCAACCCTTTTTTCCCTCTTCTTTCTTTCTTCCCTTTTTGTTCTTCTTTCCTTTCCCCTAGAGCTTTCCTTCCTACACTTTTTATTCTGTAGTCCGTTCCAGCTGGACTCCTCAAACAACCCCTACTGGCCTGAAGATTTTGGTCCTTCCTGGGTCATCTATGAGTGGGCTGCTGGGGCCACACCCTGTCCCTGGGCCTGGAATGCATTTTCAGCTCGGCTGCGGGGAAGGGGGAAGGCCAGAAGCTCTACCCTTGCACACACTTACAAGCTGGACACTTACCTAACCACCTGCTATGTGGGCCCCCTCACCCTCTGTGCCACTGCGGGGCTCTAGAGGATACTCAAGTTCAAGGGCGGTTGGACTGGATGACCTTTCAGGAAAGAGGCTGTAAACTGTCATTCCGTGAGCAGGAGTCAGCCTGCAGATGAATCTCGTTTGGCCCTCACACTGTGGGGGTTTTTTCCTTTTTTTTTTTTTTTTAATTGAATGAGTTGCTATATTTAAAAGCCAGGAAATGTGAACTTTCTGGCTTCTTTTTAAAAACCAGACTATCTGGCCACTCTAGGCCCACACCCTTACATGCAATGAAAGCTACAGCTGAGTACCAGATGCTCACAGTATTAGCATTACTTTACCACAGGTCCCACTACTCCCTGTTGCCTTATACCCAGCCCACTGCATCCTGTCTGTATCGCCAGCCTGTTTTGAGTTTGCGTCCTATGTTCAGATCCCAAGGACAGGGACTAGATCTTATGTTTCTTTTTACTTCCATCAGACTGTGTGCAGCATCTTGCACAGACTGTATGTTCAATACATGCTTGTTGTTTTAAACATTAATTAGCTCTGTCAACTTGGCAAATCACTTAAACGTTCTCTACCTTGATTTCTACCCCTCTGAATTCTTACCTCCAAGCGTTGTCCATTTGCTTTGCTGTTTCTGCACTTCAGTGACTTCAGGCAGAAAAAAAGGGCACAATGAAAAGCAAGGCAACCATTCCCAAACTTGGCTTATCATCAAATCGCTTGGAAAACTTCTTATAAATGCAGATTTCCAATACCCCGCACCCCTGCCCCGGGGCCCATGGACTCAGAATCTCTGAAGGCAGAGTCTGGGAATCTGCGTGTTGTTTAGGTTCAGGGGTGACTTTGTTTATTTTATGTCTCCTAAGGCTCTTCTGTTCCTTGTCAGGGAGCACTCCGCGGGCTCCCCTGGGAGGGATGGGTGCGCGCCTCCCCTCATATTCTGCCTTTGTAGCATGTGTTCCCCGCGTCGACCGGCTGGACACAGCTCCTTGTCATCCTCAGAGCAGGAGAGGAGAGTTAGCTGTTTGTGGATTTCACGCCGGTCATTTTCCAGCTGCCCCAGGGGCCCCAAAGGACATTTAGAAAGTTTTCACCTTAGGAGGAAATGTGAATTTGAACCTGTGGACTATACACGGTTTTCTTGGAAGGTGTGCTCACTCTCAGCCGCAGATTGTTTCCCAGAGTTTGTTCACCAAAAAGACCAAAGTGTTCACCATGTTTAGCCTGAGCATAAAAAGTTGCCCCCCACCAGCTGATGTGCTGGGTAAATGTTGGTGTAAGCACGCTTGTGTTGTTAGTGATTTAAAACATAAAGACAGCCCACTGACATTTTTTAGCAAGCCTTGCATAATTGGTTTTTAATTTGTGGCTCTTCGGAATAGCATTGGCTTTCTTCCCCTGACTCAGACGCTTTTTCTGTCTCATACTTGTTTGGCAGAGAGGTCCAATCTGTCCCTTTCTTGGAACAGAATCTCCTGACTCGTCTTTGAAATGCTGAATTTCCATTTTAATTCCGTTAGCACATTTTAAAAAGCTGTTAGCTTTCTCTTCCCTTAATAGTTTAATTTGAGGGAGAATGAGCGATAGCTAAAAGCAGCTTTGACTGTGTTTAACATTGCCCCCTATGGTATTGAGTCCGACTCGATGCCTTACCCTGAGCATTCACAGGGGGCCTGACGCTCTTGTTTAACATCACAGGTTGGTCATACCTGCTGTCATCCTAACACAGGGTCCTTTGCAGAGATGATGGTGGGGATATGGCTAGCTATGTATGTTCTTAGCAGAAATCAAATACCTCTGAAAAGTTCAGGGAGCCCCATGCTGCCTTCTTAGATTCTCTGTCTTAATATGGGATCACTATTAGTGTCTACCTGTCAGTGTTGCTGTGATGGTTAAATGAACTCACCCGGGGGAAGGGTTGCCCATCAAGCCGGCTGCTTAACTGAGATACACATGAAATGTAAGATGTGGTTATGATTTACTTTTCAAATGTGTCAATTATGCAAATTAGTTTTGTGATTTATTCAAAACTGTTACTTGGGCTTTCATTTCCTTGAGGGTGTTTTGCCCTTGGAGCTGCGTGGCCTCAGTGCCTGGAGGTGCCCACGTGACACGGGAGCAGGACACCGTCCCGGCTTCCCAACCAGAGGGGCTGTTTCCGGGGCCTGGGAGGAGCTCTGGGTTGGGTTCAAGCTTCTGGGTTCAAAGTCTGGCTCCTTTGCTCACTCCCTCTATGAGATTGGCTAAGTCAGCTGGTCTTTTCTGAGCGTCAATTTTTTCCTCTGTAGAGGGAGGAAACTAAAACTCCCGGAGTTTTATTGTGAAGGTTAAGTGGGGCACTGGCTGTGAAGATAACCTTGACTAGAGCACAATCCCTCTCTGTAAGTTACTTTATTAGGCCGAAGTCCATGCGCAGTGAATGGCACTGCAAATGCTGGCAGCATGGGCCTTTCCGGTGGGTTGCACCTGCGACCTGGGCTTCAGGAGAGCGAGCAGACCCTCCTGTTTCTGGCTGCTGACGCAGTGCAGACGCAGCCCGAGTTGTGGTTTCCATCACAAGCTGTAAATGAAAAGGCTCTTCCATCCTAAGAGCCCCTAAGCTGGTTTCCCCTAAGCTGGTTTCCCCTAAGCTGCCTCATGTGGCCCCTTATCTTGTTTCCTGTGATGTTAAGGTCATTGCTGGATTTCCATGAACCATCAGTTTTCTTTAGCAGCCCTACCAAGTGGCCTTTCCTGCCAGTGCTGGCCCTCTCCCTTTGGTATCCCCAGGTCCACTGTCAACATGGGAAACTGAGCCCTCTCACAGGTGATCTCCTCTGGCTGAACGACTCTGGGGTCAGCCAAGTCTCCTTCCCCTCTTCTATGCCCCAAAGACACAGGGCAACTTGGGCTGAGGACAGAGCTTCATGACTAGGAGGACATTTGGGCAGACTTGGGCAGGCTGTGGAGGGGCTGGGAGTGAGGCCCGGGGCCTCCTCTGGCTTTAGCGCCCCCTTGAGGCTACTCACACCCTGCCCTATGCTGGGACTCGTTGACTCTGCTCTGTTCTGTGGCTGCAGCGGCCCCTTAACTAAGAATAGTGGATGTGTGTGTTCTGGGTGACCGGCTCCTCCAGGGTTTGCCTCCCTAGTGCTCCCCGCCCCCCTCGCCTCCTCTCCCAACCACCACCGATTTCGGACCTTGGCTCTTTGGAAGCCATGCAGGGCTGCTGCTTTGGAATGGTTTAGCTCTGGAGAGGTTACCAGACATTTGAGCTTCAATTTCCTTTGTTGTAGAAGTGGAAGGGGAGGAGATTGACCCCTATCTGACAACATATACAAAAGTTAACTCAAAATGGATCAAAGACCTAATGTAAGAGCTAAAACTGCAAAGCTCTTAGAAGAAAACAGCAATAAATCTTTCTGACTTTGGATTAGATATGACACCAAAGACACAAGCAACAAAATAAAAAATAGACAATGGGACATCATCAAAATGAAAAACTGGGCTTTAAAGGATGCAAAGTAAAAAGACAGTCCACAGAATGAGAGACCATTTTTGCAAATTATAGATCTGATAAAGAACTTTTACCCAGAAGATGCAAAGAACTATTACAACTCAATAATAATTAAAAAAAAAAAACCAAATAGTCCCATTGAAAAGTGAGCAAAGTATCTGAATGTATATTTCTCCCAAGAAGGTATGGAAATGGCTAATAAGCACAAGAAGAGATGCTCAACATCGGCAGCCATCAGGGATGTACAAACCAAAACCGCTATGACATACCACTTCGCACCCCCTGGGATGGCCATAATTAAAAAAAAGACAGACAATCACAGGCGTTGATGAGTTTGGGGAGAAGTGGTGATCCTCTTGAACTGCTGGCAGGAGCGTGCAATGGTGTGACCACTCTGGGAAAAGGCCTGGCAGGCCCTTGGAAAGCTAAACATATACCCATAACATATGACAGCAGTGTTGCCACCAGTATACAGTCAATAGAAAGGAGAACATGCTCACACAAAAACTTGTATATAAGGCTCATAGTCGCATTAGTCATAATACCTCAAAAGTGGAAACAACCCAAATGTCGATCATATGATGAATGGGTTGATGAAATGTGATATATCCGTCCAATGGAATATTATTTGGCCATAAAAAGGAACGAAGTGCTGACCCACACTACAGCATGCATGAACCTTGAAAACAGTATGTTAAGTGAAAGAAGCCAGTCACGAAGGGCCATGTATGACAGGATTCCATTGCTGTGAAATGTGCAGAATAGGTGAACCCATACAGACAGGAAGGGAAACCAGGTCCCTGGTGCCTAGGGCTGGGGGAGATGGGAGAAATTGGGGGGGGGGGGGGTAACACCAAAGGGGTGTGGGGTGTCTTTTGGAGGTGAGGAAAATGTTCTAAAAATGACTGGTGATAGTCACAACTTTGGGAATATACTGAAAGCTGTTGAATTGTATACTTTAAGAGGGCAAATTGTATGCTGTGTGGTATCTCTAGAAAGCTATTTAAAAAAACAGGGAAGAATGGTACATACCCCACAGAGGTATGGGGAGGATTAAAAGGGATAATGTATGTACATCGCCCAGCATCTATCTGTGCTCCAGAATTAGTAGCTAAAGTTATTAAAACTCCCTTTCCTGCCAACAGCAGCGGAAAGGTCAGGATCTGGTTAGGGGCATTTTCTTTTTCTTTTTGATTGCTAGTGGCCATCCAGCAGCAATGGGGAGCCATTTGGCAGGATTTTGTGTGGAACTCAGGAGGAAATAGGGAGTGATCCTGGCTACTCACTAGAGCACCCTGGAGAGCCGTCACAGAAATACCGACGCGGAACCCAGGGATTTTGATTCAGTTGGTCTGGTTGGGGCCTGCAGGGGGTTCTAGCCTGTAGTCATTGGTTGAAACCCCTGGTTCAGTATAAACTGGCCCAGGTCTTTGAAGGAGTGAGGATGTCTGCATCCAGGACTGAAGGCTCACTTGAGCAACCCACTTTATGGTTTGCAAACTGCTTTTATGAACGTAATCTCCTTTGATCTATTCAATTACCCTATGAAGTGGATGTTATTATTACCATTAATTAGGGAATCAAGGCTCAGAGAGACTTAAGTAACTTGCTGGGGTCATTTTTAAAGCATAATTTTATCTACTCTTTTATTTTTTTAAAGCTAGATCCACACGCATGCTAATACCTATTATTCATTAAGGCTAACACCTTGGCGAGCACTGCCAAGGTAACCTCTGGTGCCAGGTCAATCTATTTTGCATAGACTTCAGAATAAAGCTCTTCCTGCTACTTTTCTTGAACTGATGAGCATCCTGAGAGTGCAAGGCCAGGTGATAAAACATTATTTACATATACAGTCACGCGATGCTTAATGGATGTCAGGGGTACGTTCTGAGAAATGCGGCGTTAGGCCATCTTGTCATTGTGCTAACGTCACTGAGTGCACTTGCACAAACCTGGATGGTACAGCCTCCTACACACCTAGGTTATGTACTGTAGCCTATTGCTGCTAGGCTGTAAGCCTCTATAGCGTGTTTCTGTGCAAAACAACACAAGATTAAATCAAACAAGGGAAAATGGTTCAAGACTTGCAGTAAATGTGAAATGTATGAGGCTGCTGCTAGCATAACATGGCATACTGTTTTACAGCACACTTTTTTATAAGTAGAAAGAGTACACACTAAAATAACAGTTAAAAATACAGTGAATACATACCCCAGTAACAGTTATTCATTACCGTGATCGAGCGTTCGCACTGTACATAATTGTGAGTGCTACACTTTTATACCACTGGCAGCCCGGTAGGTTTGTTTACACCAGCGTCACCACAAACACCTGAGCAATGTGTGTGCTTCGACGGGGTAGGACAGCTATGATGTCACTAGGTGACAGGAATTTTTCAGCTCCAATACAGTCTTATGGGACCACTGTTGTAGATGCGGTTCATCGTTGACCAACATGGAATGCATGACTATGTGTGTGTACATATATATGCATGTGTGTACACACACACACATATACTCTTTGTAACTATTGATCTGTGTGTGGAAGGAAAACATAAGACAGGAATCCTTTGGATCATGAGGCTGTCAGGAACCTGTAATCATCTCCCATAACCTCTGAGTTAAAAGTTTTGTATCAACCACAACTCACTGGATTATTCTCAGTGAAGGACTATAACAAATATATTATATGGCCATTATTTAATATGTTATCATTTCAGCCAAGAGCCTTCCACTGTTGAAACCAATCTGAAATCTATTGGTTTACATCGGCACCACTCAGAGTGGGGTCCGCAGACCAGCGGCACCAGCATCTGGGAGCTGGTTGGAAGTGCAGATTCTTGGGTCTCACCCTAAACTACTGAAGCAGATTCTAGTGGGTGACACCCAGAAGTTTGTGAGGTAGCAAGCCCTCCGGGGGGATGCTGACCCTGTCTGCCTTTAGATGACCTGACCGTACCAGCTCTGAGTGGCAATGACTGTCTCTGAGAGTGGCTACCAGTGTCCAAAACCACGTTTATTGCCAAACTGATCTCAAGCTTTTTGGAGGGACCCACACACCATCGAGGATTCATTAATGTGTGTGGCACCTGAATCTTTGTATGGCAAGGTGCTCTGAGTCAGCAAACACTGTAGCATTTCCAAACCAGTTATTTACAGGTCTTGAGATCCTCCCTGCTGCCAGCATTCACACCCTAAGGGACTTCCTAATTAATTAAGCTGCCGAGTTTATCAGTAGGCTGGCCTCTTTATTGCTTCTGAAGGGAGAATCTGACAAACTGTTCTGATGCCAAAGGCGCTGCCATTTGCTGTATCTGACCAGGAATTCTCAGTGGCTCTGGTCTAAGAACTGGGTTGGGGGAGCTTTCTACTCTGTGCCTCGCCACCCCACCCTTCACCTGCCTGGGTGCTCTGCAGCACCCTCCCCCATCTCTGAGCTTTATTTGCATCCATTTCATTACATATATCACTCACGGTGAAGTCATTCTTCCATCCTCCAAACCGGGTATCCCTGGCAGTGAATTTGTCTGGCCACGTCACCTGGGTGGGATTTTTATCAGTTCAGGACCTGCAAAGTAGAGGACACCGTTCTGCCGGGCAGTTTATCTATTATCTGTGTCTCGTGCCTGAAAGCAATTGGCTGAAATCTGTATGTTAGCTCCACAGCCTGCATACAGATTAAACGGAACTGCGTTGGTGGAGAATAATTAAGCCAAGGACCTTGCTTTTCACCTTCATGATGAAAGACAAATGACTTTCGAAGCTTTAATAGGATGGTGGAACTTGAAATATTCTTCTGCTTGGGCCAACTCGGGACTTTCAGAACGTCCCTGTTCAGAGCTATTCTTTGCAACAACTGCATTTTCATTTAATTATAGATAGTCATTTTGCAGGAACTCTTGTCTCTGTTTTTGGGGTTTTTCCCCTCAGTGTAATCAAGGCATGTCACACTGCTTGTTTGAGTTATTGTTAAAGACTCAGTTTCAAATGTATTAACTCTTTGGGAGAAAATGGATTTTTCCCTGAAGCCAGATACAGTCTGCTCTGCACTGGCTGTTGGGAAGTGGGGGGAGTCTCGTCAGGGCCTCTGTTGCTTCCTTTTTCTCATCTTTTGAAGCGATTGTCAATTGGACAAGAAAACTGATTGATTGCCTAGTGGGAAACAGAACCTCAACAAAACCCCAGGTATGAAATGGGCCTGAAATAGATGTATTTCAACAATAAAAGCTCTCATTCTCCAAATAGCTCTTCTGCAGCAAATGGATTTCCAGCGAATGATGGTCCCTTTTTCTCTTCAATGTCAGGTTCTCTGTGCGTGCGAAGGTGATTTTTCCCATGTCCCTTGGCCTCTGCTTCACTTGTGTAGTAACAGTGCTTCCTCTGTCCTTAGCAGGACCATCCGCAAGTGGGTGTCGCCCTGCCCAGCCGGCTTTTTCAGGCTTTGTTCCAAACACAATGCTGTCTGTTCTCAGCAGTTTAACCGAGCTGTTCTCCAGTGCTTTCTGAGAGAACGGCCTTTCCCTATTCTCTTCCTAAAAACCCACCCCAGGCCCAGCAGCCTATTGTTTTGTGGGTTCTCTCAACCCTAGAGAAGGTTTCTGCCGGGGGCGCGGGGGAGAGGTAGGGATTGGGAGGGCCAAGGTCAGTGCTTCATCCAGCTGAGGTGAGAGCACACAGGGAAGTCTTTTGGATGGACCCACGTGGGTTCTGCTGGCCAACAATGTTAGAGTCAGGCTTTCAGTTCATAAAGAAGGCGTTCCCTGCCTCTTTCCAGAAAGCAGCGTGTTCTGGTTGGTACTGTTGCTGTCTCACATAGGGGCCTGGGCAGACTCACTCCGTTTCTCTGAACTTGAGTTCCCTGGCCTGCGGGTGCAGCAGGGAATGCGGGTCTCTGGGTCTTCTTGGTTCTGGAACCTCAGGACAGAGCTTAGCTCACAGCCCTGCCACTCCCCAGCGTTTCCTGTGGATGCCGAGTGCAGTGAGCAATTGCTTATCCACCTGCTCCCCCAGCCAGGGGAGCTGAGTGAATCATCTTGGCAGGGGGAGCCCTTGCCGCTGCCAGCTCTTGTTCAGAGGCTTCACCTGGTGGTTGGCTGGGCTGGTTTGACGCTTTGAGTGAGCGTGGTGTCCAGTGTGTGGGTTTGTTTGTAGGTGAATATGTTTGATTATAACCTGGCCCCGGGGGCAGTTGGAGTAAAGAGGAAAGGGCACCAGACCAGGAGGCAGGAATCTTGGCTTTTGTCCAGGTCACTAGTTCTGTGGATCGGGCCTCCCTTTAGCAAACATTTATTGAGCGTTACTGATAGCCGCAGACTCGGCAAGGTTCAGGGCACACAAAAAGTAACAAGGCACAGACTTTGCCCTCATGGGAATCCCAGTCTAGTGGAGGAAGCAGGAATTGAGTCTAGAATACATCCCAGTCAGGGCCAGGATAAGCTCAGAGTTCTATGGGAGCCCAGAGCAAAAGGACACCCTCCCCAGCCTGGAGGGGATGCATATCAAGGAGGACTTCCTGCAGGTGGTGATGCTTGAGCTCAATGCGCAGGCTAAGCTCAAAGAATAAGCCCAGGGGACTGCAGGGGCAAAAGCATGAGCTAGGGAAGTATAGGGTATAAAGAGAGGCTTAGCATTGCAGAAACATGGAGTATAAGGTAGGGATAGACAGGAGGTAAGACCATAGCAGGTAGGCTCTGAAGTCATGAGGATCCTTGCTTGACACAGTAAGGAGCTTGGGCCTGAGGGTGATGACCACCCTCCCCTCTCTGCGCCCCCCCCACCCCCGCCACCTCCAGAGGCCAATAATGGGCTCATATTTGAATCTTAGAAAGATCTCGCTGATGCCTGGGATGGAGGAGGCCATCATGCAAGGCCAGGAGGTCTCCTAGGAGGTGTTCCAGGAGAGCGAGAAGGCCTGGCAGGTAGCTCTAGGGGTGGAGAGTGGGGAGCAGATCTGAGGAAGATTCGGGATGTAGAATTGGATGGCCTGTGTGTTCAGAATTGGAAATACAGAGAGGGATAGGTTCGGGGGGAGGCCCTGAGCTTCTAAACCCAGAGAACGGCATGGGGGAGAGTGGAGGTGAAGTCACCAGTGGAGGATACAGACTTTGAGGGGCCGAAGGGCATCCAGACTGAACGTCCAGCTGGCAGTTGGATGTTTCAGTCTGAAAATAAAATTTGGCTGGCCTTCGTGTGTAGGTGGCAGTTGAACCACGTGGAAACCATGGTCCATAGGGGGTGCGTGAGGAAAGCAGCAGGCCAAGGACTCTGCGAGACATCGGCCTATGAGGGATGGGAAGAGGATCCCAGGCAAGAGACAGAGAAGCAGGAGCATTCCAGAAAGAGGGAGTCAGGAGGAGCCAGGGTACCCAGGGGTTCTGACCAGCAGTGTCCTTCGGTTTTTGTCTTGAGGTCTCAGGTCCTGTCCTTAAGTGTGAACCTTGGCGCTATCCCTTTCCTTCCCTGGACCTGTTTCCTCATCTATAAACCTAGAGGCTGGCCTGGGTGCTTGCTGACAGCCCCTTTCTGGCTCCCCTCAGCCAAGCCCACACTACTCCTGAAGACTGGATAAAGACCCAGGGACGGCAGAGCTAGGAGGGGCTCTGGGAGATTTCTCTCCAGCCCACTGATGGGAGGAAGCCTGATGTGATGGAGGGGAATCCCTGTCTTTTCCCAGCTGGGAGACATAGGGCAGACACGTTACCTTGTCTCCTCACCTGTAAAATAAGGCCCCCGGTGTCCTCCTCACGTTGGAAGGTTACTGGGAAGTGGGAGCCATGGTGTTTGTGAGCGATGAGCCAGGACAGGAGAGATGAACCGACTGGGGTAGGGCCTCGGCATGGCGTCGAGGTGGCTGGGGCCGGTCTCTGATGACTGTCCCCGCTGGGGTTGCTTGCCAGGGGTCATAAATTAGCAGCCCACAGCCGGTGCAGCCCACAGGTGTGTTTTGTTTGGCTCACTCGGTGTTCTTTTCAAAATGGAATTCACTGCCAACATTGAAAATTGGGAGATTTTACTTAAAAATCCGCATTTCCAGCTAGTCTTGAAAACTTGGAAGATTCGGCCCCACGGAGCCTGCATTGCCCTGGGGCCAGTCGGGGTGCCCCTGTGGGGGCCGTGGCCCCATCTAGCGCTCCTCCTTCCCCAACGGTCATTTACTTGGCCCCTGGAGGTGACTAGAGTTTACAACTGTCGTCCGAGACTGACCATTTGTCTTGAATTTTCTCTGATGGCCCCGTCCGCTGTTCACAGAAACTGCCCAATATTTCGCGGCTAAGGTCCAGACCTTGGCCTGTGGAGGGGGAGGGCCTGGCTAGAAAAGATGAGAGAGAGGGGAGGGCAGAGTTTCCAGCAGCGAAGCCGCAGGGGACATGCTGGTCTGGAGGGCCTGGCCCCTGCGGGTGACAGCAAGTCAGCGAGGGCATCATCGGACAAGGGCCCTGGGGTTTCCTCATTCCTCCCTGCAGGGGTGAGGGGAGGGGAGGCAGGGGCTTCACGGGCACAGGCCGGCCGGCCCAGTGAAGTCTGGTCTCCGGCCTGCCCTACTTTTTTGTTGGTGGAGGGGTGCAGGGGGTGGGGAGGGAGCGCTCAGAGCAGCCTGTTTATATGGGGGAATGTCTGGTATGTTTGGTATTTGGGTGTTTACTTCCCAGGGTGCTCATGGGTCCCTGGTGTTGAAATGTCTCCTTCATGCGGCGGGGAGGGACCCTGTGGGCCTGGCCAGGACTGGATTTGGAGGCCACAGAGCTGTTACTCCAGGTCTGCTCTCTGACAGCCTGCGTGCCCCGGAGCACCCCCACCTGCTTCCCCTCGCTTGGGTCTCCTTTTGTGCCGGATTCCACCCGTGGGTGCTGAAGGCTGGGTGTACCCCAGGCAGCACCATCCCTGCCATCCTGCCTCAGCCGGGAAGGCAGGCAGGGAAGCTGGCCCTTACTGAGTCCTTTCTGTGTCCCAGGCTCTGGGCTGGGACTTAGTCGTTGTCACGAGCCTGAGCAGCAGGGCTCGGGGCCTTCCTCCGACAGGTGAGGGATGGAGGCTCAGAGAGGCCGAGTGACTTGCCCAGGAGCACACGGCCCGTCCATGGCAGAGCTGCTGGGGAATCCAGGCCTCTTCGACCCTAAAGCTCATGCCTCCAGCCCTGACACTGCACCTCACATGAGCCTGGTCCCTCTGCCCACGCTACCGTTCCAGTCCAAGAGGAGCCTCCCAGGCCTTCGCTGCTCTGGTCAGTGCTGGGGATTTGCTTCCTGCCCTGCCCCCCGCCCCCCCGTCCCTCCCCCATACACACTTTCTGCTCGTCACCTGCTTTATGGCGGTCTTCTCTATTGCTTCATCCCTGTGACAGTTTCTGTATTTTCAGTGCCTTGGGTTAAACAGCATCATTGGTTTTTCTCATCTTATCTGTGTGTGGGTCCCACAAGATACATTTCTGGAAAGGCTATGAAATGTCAGAATTCACAGTCACATCTGGGTAACTGTCGCCACCGTATGAAGCCATGTGGCCTGCAGACAGGGTCTGAGAAAGAGGGTCACTGGGAAGAGTGAGGCCCTTCCTTGAAACCTTGTATCTTTAATGCTACCCATTCAGTGTTAATTGTGCAGCAAGTAGTTTTTTATTTTAAAAGACCCAGATAGAGAAAAACAAAATGGTCTTTGCCCTTAGAATACAGTTCTCTCACCAGGATGGAGCTGAAAGGGTTGGGGGGACCCACACAGACCACCTGCCCTTCGAGGAGCAGCAGGCTGTCACTGGCCTTTCAGGTGGCCTCGATAGCCTATTGCCTTTCTGTAAAAGTGGGGGAGGGAAAGACTGTCCTGGATGGTTTGCCGAGGCGGTCTAAGCCCTGGACTCCTCATGCAGGTTGTTTGATTCCCGGTGAGGCGGCCTGCCTCCATGTGCTCCGGGGCCGAAAGGCTCCCGGCTGGCTGTGATTGTCCCCTGGGCCCCGGGGACCCCCTTCTCCGCCTCCATTTTTACCCGACATCATGTGATTTCACAAGGGTGGGACCCTGGTGTCCTGGGCATCTTTCAGTAACGAGCGGCAGAAACCTCACACTCTTTCCAGGCCAGAGGGGTTTTCAGCATAGAGGCAGAGGTATGCCTCGTCATGGACCCCCAGGCCAGGAAGCGTAGCCAGGCCTCTCCAGGGGTGGAATTGGGAGGTGGGATCAAGAGTTTCTTTCTCTGTGTGTGCTTTCTGTCTCTCCACTCTGTCTGTATGCTGGCCTCTGTCCATGTCTCCATGGTGTGTCTCTGGGGTCTGTCTCTCTTTTTCTCTCTTTCTCTTTGTTCTCCATGTTTCTGTTTCCGCTGTTGCAGCCTTCACCTTTCTCAGTCTGTAGCTTGTGAGGCAAGCAAGATACGCAGGGTGAGGTATTTAAGGAGGCACTCGCTCTCAGGTGCTGACTCTGCCCTTGCATGAGCCCCAGAGTGAGCCCCTCCTTAAATGTGTCTCCTTGGGTGCCTTGCTTGCCTCCCCCTGGTTCAGGCTCTGTTTTTCCCTCTGTTGCCCATTCCCTCTCTTTGCCTCTCTGACTCCCTCTTATAGCTGAATGTGAGTGTCTCTCTTGTCACACCGTCTCTGGTCTCTGCTCGCCTCCAGCAACCTGGTCTTTCTGCTGCCCTGGGCACATGGCTGAAGTTGGTTGCTCCCCAGTCCAGCAGTCCAGTTTTAAGTTTTCAGGAGGTAAATACATCCCAGGTCAGCCATTCACACTTTGTCCAATCGGCTGTGGCCGGGGGCTGGGGTCCCCAGCCCTGAGCAGGGGCTTGAGAATAATAAGCTCCCCGGGGCAGGACAGCTTGGCAGGAGGGCCCTCTTGGCATGGCTCCCCAAGTCCCTTCAATGTGAATATGGCCCAGGGGCACCCCTCTCTGCCAGAACACAGACAGCTTTGCCCTGGGCCTTGCTGGGAATCTGGGAAAGACAGAGCCAGCACTAAGCCTGACAACAGGAAAAGATATGTTCCCCTCCATCCCTAACCCCCGTCTCTTGGTTCTGTAAATGTATTGAGTGTCAAATTGCCTCCTCCTCAAACATCCTGGTTCTTCCAGCTGTATCTGCAGAAAAAAATGTCACCTCCCATTTTGGGATTCCATTTTTAGATGTCTGAGAACCGCCTCTGCTGTCTCTGGCCTGCTCGCGGGCCAGATGCTTTCACCCAGGGAACATCGGGGAGGCAGGACAGCAGCCTTGGCCCTGGGGATGAAAGACGGCTTGGAGGGGGCCTCGGAGGTCTCCAAACAGTCCCAGCTGGGGGCTGCATTTCACACCGGCCCAGGCGAAAGGAGCCCCAGTCAGGGATGGGGCAGGCTGCCACGCATGGCCCCGCCCCACATTTCTGGTGGGGCGTTAGCAGCCGATTGTTCCGTGTCCTTAGGGTGGTTCTTAAATCGCAGCAGGAACACTGTGGGGAGGTGCAGCACAGTGTCAATGGGGAAGGTGTGGCGATGCGGCTTTCTGGGCCATTTCTTGCCTTATTGGGAGACATCAGGGCGGGCGGGGGGGGGGGGGCACGGGCACGGGAAAGGCCGGGGATGGGGCTTGGAAGCTGGGGTGGCTGTGGGGCTGGAGGCTTTAGGCTTCAGGGCACAGCTGGGATCCTTTCAGCGCCTGCTGAAGACCCGTGCAGACCTGCCACAGCCATCAGGGGCCTGTACCCCGAATCTAGGCTCTGCCTTCATTTCATTGCTGTGCTTCTGAGTAGATGGGACCCCAGCCCCAAACTTTGCTGGCCTCCTGAGATAGAGAGAAGAGCCTATTCCCGTGGAGAAAGCTCCTTCTGAGCCCTGGGGGAAAGGCTATGCAAATACAAAAGTAGGCAATAAATCATTTTTATAATTATAGAACCCAAGCCTATGCCATCTTTCTCCAGAATCCTTTGTTCATTCATTCATCTGACTTACATTTGCTGGACTCCTACTAAGCGCCATGTTCTATGCCAGGTGCCGGCCGCGCTCAGGGCTCCAGCTGGGAAGACCGGTACTTAAGTCAGCAGAGACTAAGGGTGGGATGTGACAGAGCCTCTTACACTCAGGTGCTCACAGTGCTGCAACAGGAAAAGCACAGAAAAAGCGGTTAATTCTATCCTGAGGTCCAGAGAGCCTTCCTAGAGGAGGTGGCATTTGCTCTTGAGGGTTGAGTAAGAGTTCTCCAGGTGGGAAAGGAAGGTCCTCCTCAGGCGGGCCTGGCTGGCTTGGAAAAGGGTGGGATGTTAGGAACGGAGGGTGACGGCAGGAGGGGAGTGATGTGGCTGGGGGAGTGGAGGGAGCAGCCCTCTCTCTGGGCTTCAGCCAGGCCCGACTGAGCTCTGAAACTTCCCGCGTTGAGCCTCTTTGCATCAGCTGCTAGAGCAGCTCCCGAGTACCCCGGACTTTGGGTCGGATGAGGCCCTGCACGGGGGTGGGGTAGGAAGCTGGGCCTCATCCTACCTAAAAGGAAGCTTGTTAGGACAGGGGTTGTGTCTCCTAAGAAACAGCAGCTCTGCCAGAACCCGGGGCGCTCCGGGTTGCACACATCACCTTAGCAGTTTGTGGGCAAACCCTCTTGGCCGAGGGGAGATTGCACGGCCTGCCACTTCCTCCAGTTCCTTCCCTCTGCCTGTCGTCACGGTTACCTCTGCTTTGTTGGGGGTGAGGTTGAGGTTGGGCGGAATCGATTTTGTCCAGGTTTCTATTTTCCCCGATGCGGGTCAGCCAGCGGAGCTGTCACTTCTGGTTCTGTTTCAAAGGAGGCCGGGGGCTGGGAGGTGCTTGGGTGCGGCTGTGTTGACGAGGCACCTCTCCAGCCGGCCTCCCAGGCGGGGTGGGAGTGGGTCAGGGAGAGGTTCAGAGGTGGTGGAGAAGGAGGACGGGCTGCGCGGCCAGGGCCGTGACAGTGGCCGTGGGTGCTGGTCTCTGGCCCAGGCCCTGGGTCCTGACCTTCTAGAGCATTCTGGGAGCGCGTGGAGAGAGGCTGTTTACTTTCCTGGCCCAAAGCCGTGTCGGCAGAGACCTTGTTCCAGGCGTCAGGCTGCCAGAATCACCCCCCTGGCTCCAGAAGTGAGAGAGTTGGCAAGCCCAGGGCAGTCCATGACTTCTAGTGGCCTCTCACTCTAGCCTGTCCCCAGCCCAGCTGGTCGTGTGTGTCCTCCAGAGTCTCCTGTAGGTAGTGGACCATGAGAGGCATCACATCAAAATGATCCTGATGGGCTGGGGCTGGTGGGCCACTGGTCAAGAGCAGGAAGGTTGAAGTCACAGAAGTCCGAGTTGGAATGCTGACTCCGCCATTTCCTAGATAAATGGCCTCGGATGTATTGAACTGTTGAGCCTCGGTATCACCGTCTATCAAATGGAACAATTGTACCTTCCTCATCAAACTTTGACTGCAAGGGTACATGACCCGTGTTTAAAGCATTTAGCAAAGTAGACAACAGAGAGCAGCTCTTGCTATTGTTGGCAATGAAACAATAACAACGGCCATTCTGATTGACAGCCAGGGTTGGTGGGCAGCGAGTTTCCTCCTTCCCGTGTCGTGGGCCCGCTGTCATATGTGGCACGTTTCCTACTGTGCCCTGGGGAGAAGTAAGCCCAGAGGCTCAGGAAGCCCCCCTGCCTGTGTCCTGAGCAGGGCACTGGCGGGAGCCTCTGAGGCCCTAGGATGCAGGTGGGTGTCCTGGGAACATGCAGGGAAGGGGACCAAAGGCGGCGAGGAGGCCGGGAGACTGTTTAGTAGACAAGAAGGTGGATTCAAGCATTTGGAAGGACTGAGAGGGAGGAAGAAGATACCTCAGGGAGGTGATGGAGGGTGGGAGCAGAATGCAAAAGCTGTGCCCACACCCAGGCAGCTTTAAAGGAAGTGCCTGAGAACTGCTGGCCTGGAAAATAGTGCCCAGAGGGCTCGGGCAGGGCAGGAGAACAGACCGTCACCATTGGGTGCCACCTCTGTCTGAGTAGACCCCCAGGTTTGGGCCTCCTGAACTCAGTCCAAACCCAGGCAGCCCTGCCTTCCCGGGGCCCTGACCCCGCCCTGCCGCCCCCAGGGGTGTCCACCTGCAGAGGGTCCTTGGGCTGGATGGGAAGTATCTCTGTGTCATCGGCTGAGAGGCCAGCGAGCTGGCAGACAGCGACAGCTTCCTCACTGCTGACATGCGGGTCGGCAGGGGCATTGTCCATCTGCCTGTCTGTACGTCAGGAGGGAAGCTCTCCTCCGGGCCCACCTCAGTGTCTAACCAGTGGCTCTCTGCCCTCACAGCTAGATGAGGAAGAAGAGCGGAGGAAAAGGCGCCGGGAAAAGAACAAAGTTGCGGCAGCCCGTTGCCGGAACAAGAAGAAGGAGCGGACAGAGTTTCTGCAGCGGGTGAGCAGGGCAGCTGGCCAGGGCGGGGAGTGGGCTTGCACATGTGTGGGCTAAAAGATGCCATCAAAGCTGTGGGGTCAGTGTGCACCTGGGCATCTATCCCAGCAGCCTCGGCCCCTCTGCTCTTCCCTGCTCCTCTCTAATGCCCAATCCTGAGCCAAGACAGCCAAGGGCAGCCTGCGGCCGCTCTGGCCCACCTGGATTACTGGAGGAGACCTGTGGGAGGAGCCGAGTTCCCTCCCCTGAGGTTAGACCCTTGGTGCTGATGGACCCAGAGATCTCAGGGCTGATGCTACCTATTTTGGTACCCTGGTGGCTGCCAAAGTTGTCTAGGGTGGGTGTTGATGAAGTAGGTGATACCGCCCTGCATGTGGGCAGTGGACACAGCACCTGGACAGAGAACAGTGCCTCCCTTAGCTGCGGGAGGCTCCAGCTCTGCCTGGCAGCGGGCTGGTCTCTTTGCTCCTGCCCCCGGGGTCCAGAGGTCAGCTCTGATGCAAAGGCCAGTGGAGGGTTGCCTTTCTTCGTGGCTCTCAGAGCAGGTCCCCTGCCCTTTCATTTGGAATATGCCAAGCAGGTGTCTATTCTTTCTCTGCTGAGTCCCATCTCTTAGGCCTTCGCTGATTCTCAAACATGGTAGATGGCAATGAAGGAACTTGACCAGAAAGCTAATTAATCCAGGCCAGTAGCCTCCAGCCTCCCCACCCCCAATCCCTTCTTCATTTCTAAATAATAATAGTTACAATATATGATAATAAGATCATGAGCCAGGCTCTGTCCTACAGTATGCAGCAATTAACAATGGTTCCTAACATTTGTAAAGTCGGGCACTGTGCTGCGTGTCTCTGGCCTCACTTTTTTGGCATAATAACTATACAAGGTACATGTTTTCGCAGTCCTCCTTCTACACTTGGGGGAACCGAGGCATGGCAAGGTTAAATAACTTGCCCAGGACCCTCAGCAACTCAGTGGTAGAACTGAGATTCCAGCCTGAGGTTAACTGCAAAGCATTTATTCCTAACACTCTTCTCTACTGACTCTAATTCATGCATTCATTTTTCTATTTATTCTTTTACTCATTCATCGATTTGTTGACAAGTATTTTTAAGCCTGTACCAGGTGCCCAGCACTGTGTTAGGTACACTAGGGGGCGCACAGGTAGGAGCAGACGTGGTTCCTCCTATGGCAGCTGGAGAGACGAAGCCGGGTTGGTCTTGGTTTTCTCTGACACTGGGGAGTCTCTGGGTCTCTTCTCAGGCTTGCGACAGGCAGAGAGCAAACCTGAGGTCCCTGTGTAATCAGCACGGGACTGTATGGACACGTCTCGGCTGAGAGCACCTGGGCCAGGTTAGGCTCCTAGATCTCAGAGCCCCTTGGAAGAGATGGTGGACCAACATTGGACTGGATGTCTCCGAGCAGTTTCTAAGACACTGGCCTCACATGGACCGTTAAGATGGATGGAGTGTCACATACTCATTTCCAGTCCTGGGTATCTGCAGAGCTGGCCATGCACAGCAGAGAACAGAGAAGTCTCACATCCAATCCCTGCCTTCAGGGGCTGGTCAGCCAGTGAGCAGACACGATGTGCCAAGCGAATGTAAACTAATAGCACACTAGTGCAGGAAACAGGCAGTGCCTGCCCTGGCTGGTGTGGCTCAGTGGATTGAGCACTGGCCTGAGAACCAAAAGGTCGACAGTTCAATTTCCAGTCAGGGCACATGCCTGGGTTTTGGGCCAGGTCCCTGGTTGGGGGTGTGCAAGAGGCAACCAATCAGTGTTTCTCTCACACATCAAGGTTTTTCTCCCTCTCTTTCTCTTTCCCTTCCTCCCTTCCCCTCTCTAAGTAAATAAAATCTTTATAAAAAAACAGTCAGTGCCAAATGAATGTTGCTAGCTACTCTTCACATCTCAGGGACACTTGCTGAGCACCTACTGTGTGCCAGGCATCACACGTGTCTCATTTAGTCTTAAAATGTTCCAGGGTGATATTGACTATCCCCATCTTAGACATGGATATGTAGCTCAGAGGTCAAGTTATTTGGCCAAGTTCACACTGCTAGCAGGGGGCAGGGCTAGGATTCATTTATTTATTTGTTGATGCATCTGTCCATCCAATACGTGTGGAGTGAGCGCCCGCTGCACAGAGCACAAGCAAGCGGTGTGTGCGGGGGGTCGGCAGGCGGGAAAAGAGGAATAGGAACATGTGCTGAGCCTTATGTTGGGCAAGCCCAGCGAGCTGTGAGAACATCCAGAGGGGCCCTGTCCAAGCCTAGGCTGAGGAAAGACTGCTTATTGAGACATAGAAGGGGAGTAGGAGCTGGCTGAGGTGAAGGGCGGGAATGGAGGGGGTTACCAGGAGGAGCACGAGCAGAGGCCAGAGGCAGGAGGTGTTTAAGAATGTGTTTAAGGAATTGGAGGGTGGCTGGAGTTTAGAGCACAGGCCGGAGAAAGGGGAGGCTGAGGCCCCAGAGCCCTAGTCTGCCAGGTGACCTGCTGGGCTGCCAGGGGCACTGCCAGGGTGTGCCTGTCGCCCTGGCCTGCCTATGAATACCACCCTCTCCCACTCTCACGACTGTCCCCATTAGGATGAGGACTTGTATGGCAGTGGGGAGGGTTTTAGAAGGAGAGAGAGACACGCCTTAGAAAGATCCCTCTGCTGTAGCCCGGGCACGGATTGGGGCAGCTGAGAACAAGGTGGGAAGGTCCCTTATGTGGCTACGGTGTTGTTGTGGTGAGAGAAGGCGGCAGCTGTAAGCGTGACAAGCATAGCCTCTGGGTCTAGGAGGGAGGTTTGCACAAGTCCGAGTGGGCCGGAGCCCAGCCCTTCCCTTTTGCCCGATGCCCCATCTCCCCCGCCCCCATCTGGCCCTGGAAGCCGAGGATGGGTGTGAGGTTTAGGCAGGAATGCAGATGGCTGTGTTGACAGTCAGTGTCCAGAGACTTGGGGACGTCTCTTGGAATTTACTGTTAGCAGGTATAGTATTCACAAGGCCCAGAGGTGCAAAGAAAGGGATGTATGTGTACATACATACACACTTGCATACACATATGTATGTAAACAATCATTTTCGCACCCTTGACCCCTGGATACCTCGATCCCCCCGGGAGAGTCCTGCACCCCACAGAGCCTTCTCTCTTGGGCCAGCCGGGGCTCTGAAGGAGGCAGGAGGCAGGCCGTTGGGTGGGCCAGGTTCTCGCCTGCAGGCCCCAGAGGGGAGCTCCGCGCCTCCGCTGTCTGCAGCAGGGCCCCGAGGCTTCCCGCTCCTGGGAGGCCAGCCTCTGGGGCTGCTTTGCTAACACAGGTTCTCTGCATACTGGTAGCAGGGACACCGTCTCCTGCGCCCCTGGCGCCCTGGGCTCTTCAGAGCCACTCTCTCCTTGGTGGTCACGTTGGCCTAGAAGGAGGCAGGGCAGCCCCATTCCACTGAGGACGCTGAGACTCAGAGGCCTTTGCTCCAGGTCACACAGTGGGTGGGTCAGGTCTAGAACCCAGCGCTTCCTCTCCGGCTTGGAGCTCTATTCAGACTGCCCAGGCTCAGGGAAATTGGGAATGTTGTTCACAGCCACATAACTAGCACATGGCAGTCAGGACTTTAATTCAGGTCTTCTGAGTTCAGAAGGTTGCCCCAGGCTTCTTCCCATCCCTCAGGGTGACTTTAATAAAAAGTAGAGTCAGAGAATCTTAATGCTTAAAGTCCCCTGGGCCAGTCGTTATATTTTTCTGGGAGGAAACTGAGGCCCAGAGAAGGGGAGTGACTTGGTCAAGGTCACACAGACAGGACAGGAAAAGCCAGGATGCCCAGCCCCTCACCTTGTACTTTGTCTGTTGCCTTTGCTGGTCGCAGTGGAGGAGATTGAAACTTCACATTCTAATTGTATTCTAAAACAAAAATGATCTCATTTTCTCTAGGGCAATAAAGATCTACCAGGGGCAAAATGATAAACAAAAATGCAAGCCATTGTTCACTTCATAATTAACATGTGAAGATGCTAGCCCATGTTCCTAATTAATTAGGAAAACAGATCAGGTAATTGCTGTTTTAAAGCCATGAACCACTTCTACAATCATGGCTAAAAGATTCTTCTGAACTCAACCTGTTAGCGCCAACCCATAAAACAAGAAAATAAAACCAAAAAGCAGTTAGTGACATTCCGAATGGCCAGATGGTATCCCACCATATACCCTAATAGTTCAAAGCTAACGGAATGCAGTGGCATTCCTGTGATAAATGCATGCGTGAAGCAAGGTGCCACACACCTGCTTCGTCTTGTGTGTGACACAGATCCTCAGTATAAGGTTGGGTGGGCGTGACGTCATTTCAGGGAGGAGCATCTGTGTGTAGTACTGGATACTGCTCCTCACGTGTCCATGTTTGCCTTCCACTCACCGCTCTGCAACCGAATCCCTTCTTTGACCTTCCCTACCGCTCTCCAGAACAGCTCCCCTCCCCAAGGCTCACAGCGGGCTCTGTCCCTGGCTGTCATTCTTCAAACCCAGGCAGTCACCAAGACCTGCCAAGCTTTCTTCGTCCTTGTCTTCTCCCTCTTTCTTCATATTCTCTTGCTCATAGCTTAAAGTAAAAATTCCTCCAGCCTCCCTGAGCCTTTGCTTTGCTTGTAAGTTCACAATCATCTTTTTATAGGCGAGATAATCAAGGCTCAGAGAAGTTAAGAAACTTGCTCTAGACTCTGATTTCAAACCCCAAAGCTTTTTTCAGTCTGGTTCTGCATACACCCTGCCAGCTTTCTACCCTACTACATCCTAAGCTGACGTATGGTCGCAAGGGAGGATTTGACAGCCCAAACGCACTGTAAGCTTTTCCGTGTGTGTGTGTGTGTGTGTGTGTGTGTGTGTGTGTGTGTCTTTGCTCTCTCAGGGCTCCCTTCCTGAAATCCCTCACCCCCACCGACCTTCCCTACTCAACCAGAGAGTCAACTGATTTTTCAAATCCAAGGTCAGACGTGGCCGCTGAGCCCCTCTGAAGGTCTTCCAGACTTTGCCTGGCTGACAGGCACACACTAAGCTCTGCCCTGCTGTGGGAATTCTTCTCCTTGGAGTGGAAGCCATACGAGAGCCACGTTGGGGACTCACGGGTCTCTGGATTTCTCTGGCACATTCATCGTACACATCGGGTCCTCAGCAGACACTCATGGGTGGGTGAGGCAGAGGCTCAGGATTCAAGGTTGGAGCCTGGGCTGGGGAGGGCCAGGGGGTCACAAGGTTTGTGAGAACTCCCCAAGGTCGCTAGATCGTCAGACTCAGTGAGCCAGTGGCTAAGGTTAGCACTTGAGTGCCCTAGACAGACAGGTCACAGACTCGGGGGTTTCACGTGGGGTCCCTCTTCGCCCTCGGGGCTGGACTTCTCTCAGAATTCCGAGAACAGTGGACCACGCCAGCCTTCCCGTTGCGCTTCATCCTGTTGAACTAAAAACCACCATAGCTAGTTTTCAATATTTTCCCCCTGAGCATTTTTTTCCCCTTTTTTTGAGACTGTTCTCCCTCAGCATGTAGTCACAAAGACTGTACATCTCAGCAGTTCTGAGGTCCCCAGGCACTGACGCTGCCCCTTCAGAGACTAGCGTAAGGAACAATTTAGTCAGACCTGCTGGTGTGTGGAAGGCAGCAGCCTAGGGCGTGTGGGGTCCCCTGAGGTGCAGGGGCAAGATCATAGGTCCGAACCAGGGCCACTCAGCCTGTTGTCACACACACAGTTGCAACCGCAGCTTGTTCTTAGTCTAATACAGCTTGCTCAACCTCAGCACTGGTTACATTTCAGACAAGATAGTTCTTTTTGTGGGGCCACCCTGAGCATTGCAGAATATTTAGGAGCATCCTTGGCTTCTAGCCACAAGACGCCAGTAGCAACCCCCTCACCAGCTGTAACAACCAAAAACAGTATCAAATGTCTTCTGGGAGGCAAAATTGTTCCTGGTAGAGAACTGCCGGTCTAAAACTTTGCTGGTTAGTGGATAAATTCCAACTCTCAAGCTGGTTATAAGTTTTGCCCCGGCCAGGTGGCTCATTTGATGCATTGTCCCATGCACCAAAAAGTTGCAGGTTCGATCCACAGTCAGGGCTTATGGGGGAGGCAACTGATCGATGTTTCTCTCTCACATGGATGTTTTTCTCACTCTCTCCCCCTTCCTCTCTAAAATCAATTCAGTCATATCCTTGGGTGAGGATTGAAAAACAAACTCGTAAGTTTTTAGACACAGTCCAAGAAAAATCATTCAGGAGATTTTCTACTTCATTGTTGTGACCTCCAAGCCTTTAATCGGCACCCCATCACTATCCACACAATAAATTAACCCCCTCCCCGAAGTCAGACCAACATTCTTTCCTTTCCCTGAGGCCATGCCAACTGAGCAGGAAGTTCGTTGGCAATCTCTCCTGAGGTCCATTTGAGTCCTCATTTTGGATCCAGGAAGATGACGGTTATTGCCTCCCAATGGGCAAAGCTAGATAGAGGCGGTTTACACAATTACAGGCTAATAACCAAGAAGCACATGTTTTAAAAGGAACTATATGACCACACAGGGCTTGTTCATCCCAGAAGCCAAGATTTCTGCAACACGCATTTGTCACTCAAGCACTTTGCCCTTTCACTGCCACCCAAGGGCCACCTTTAGCCCCTCTGTGGACCCATCGCAAACGTGTCCAGTGCTCTAGAGAGAGCGCTGGGCCCCCAGTCCTCTCCCGCCTTTAGTTTCTTATGCAAAGGCCATGACGCAGGAGAGGCCTGGCATAGTTGAGCAATGGCAAGGAAGCCACTGAGTTTGGAGAAGACTGAGTGAGGGAAGAGGTGGGACATTAGCCAGGCTGGCGCCAGATAAACTTGGGTTCGTGCCACAGGTGACACGGGCCAGTGTCACAGGCATGATGGACACTAGAAAGGCAGTTACCCCAGGGGCTCCAGAGTAGGTCCTGCGCTTCCTCCAGTGGGAACCTGGCAGACAGAAAACAGGGAGATGCCAGCCTTGTGCCTACCCAAAGGCAGAGCCCGTCCCCAGTGGAAACTTAAAGCCATGTCTCTGTGTTTGCGCACAGGAATCTGAGCGGCTGGAACTCATGAACGCGGAGCTGAAAACCCAGATCGAGGAGCTGAAGCAGGAGCGGCAGCAGCTCATCCTGATGCTGAACCGGCATCGCCCCACCTGCATCGTCCGGACCGACAGCGTTAAGACCCCCGACTCAGAAGGCAACCCGCTGCTGGAGCAGCTGGAGAAGAAGTGACCATGGGCTGGGAGGAGGAGGAGGAAGAGGAGGAGATGGGGAGAGGGAGGAGGAGGAGGGTCCCAGAGGGCTCTTCCTTGCTGCATGAAAAACTTTTGGATGAGGCTCAGCACAGCCAGCATCGGCCGGGCTTTTTTGTGAAACTCCGATCAGCCACTCCAGGAGAGGAACAGGCTGATGAAACCCAGGACCAAGCGCTGAGACCAAAGTAGCCCTGAGGGTGGGGCTGTCCTGCCTGGGGCCAGGCTGGAAGGAGGCAGGACAGAGGCTCTGGGCCGGAGAGACGCCCAACCGGGCAGCTTGTGTGCACTTCTCTGGCCCGTCCTCCTGGGCACCCACCCAAGGGACCTCCGAGCAGCCAGGAAAAACCATGCGTTGCAACCAGGATGCGCGGCTGAGGATGGAACTCAAGAGTGGAACTGCAATCTGCCTGCCCCCAGCCCTGACCCTGACCCTGACCCTGACCCCGATGCAAAGCTGGAGAGGGGCACAGTGCCAGGCCCTGCTGCACCCGCCCGCCGCGGCCCAGCGCGGTCCTGCCGGAGCGGCAGCCGGGGCGCACCCTCGCCGGCCCTGCTGGAGTTGCTGTGGGCACGAGGCGCGGGCGCCCTTCCAAAGCACATACTCACTGAATGTTTACAGACTGGCTGTCCTGGCAGGGCTTTCAACTGCACATGTTTTTTTATACTTTCTTTTTTTTTTTTTAATATTTTTTACAAAAAAAAGATTTTATACAAGCAATATATATATGGATTTCTATAATCACTCGATGTGATACAGTATAAATATGCTATGGTTTGTTTGTTACGAACAGATATTCAGCAGTTATGGCCGTTGTTTGTAACTCCTAAGTACTGTAGTCTCTGGGTGTTGGGGGGGGCCGGGGCGGGGGCGGGGTGCATTTCCATCCTGGTAAACCCTTCATAGTACTCAGTCCTGTATCGCTCAGTAAACATTATTCTTACTTACCCAGCTGCCTCTTGTGGTGTCTGCCTAGGAAGTGGGGTGCCGGGCATGCTCAGTGGGCCTCCCGATGTGCAGTGTATTAGGATGTTTGGAACATTGGCTGTAGGCCCTTGGTTCTCACAGCAGCCCTCCCAGGTAAGTGTTCATGTGCCCGTTTTACAGATGAGGAAGTTGAGGCCCAGAGACATTAAAGAAAGTTGCAGTACTTACTTCGTTTATTTGTTCCACAACCGTTAACTGAGTGCTACCACGTGTGGCTAGGAGTGGTCATTAGATAATAAAACAAACCTAGGCCCTGCATCATGGAGCTTCCGGTCATGAGCTAAATCCTGTGCTTGCTCCATACATGACCTCAGTTCATCTTCACAACAGCTGTGCCAGGGAGCAGCAATTGCCCCCGATTCACAGATGATGAGTTAGAGGCCCTGGGAGATAAACTTGAAGCCATGATTTGTTGGCTTACTGTGTGACAAGCATATATAGCCTCATTTACTTCTCCCAACAGCATGATGCCTATTTTTTTGCCCCCATTTCACAAATGACTGAACTGAGAAGATATGTGACTTATCCAGGGTCACCCAGCTAGTGAGGGGCAGAGCTGGGGTTTGAAAGCTGCCTCCAAAGGCCCCATGACTCCCCATCTGGCTGTCACCAGCTGACTGTGTGGTTATCCCCATGGTTGGACGTCTCCCCTGATTGGGGCAGGAAGCCTGGGAGGCCAGGGTTGCAGATTTAGCTCCTGGAAGTACTGGATAGAGTTTCAGGCTTTGTCATGTTCATGATGGAATGAGCCAGTGATCTGGGGAAATGTGTGCCTGACCCAGGAAAGAAGGTATGGATGACTCAGCCAGGTCCCCACCTGCACAGCTGAATACCTCACTCGGAAGAGCTAGGATGGCTGAGTGTGATAGGCCATGACTGCCATTAACTTGGCACGCAGCCGTTCACGGGCACTTCGTGCGTGCTATCTCATTTCCGATTACAGCTCTGCAAGGGTGGTGGGACAGGCGTCTTTAGCTCCACTGAAAAGTTGTTCAGGCTGGGGCTTACAAAGATGAAATTTCACCCAGCTGAAGAGAGGCAGAACTAGCAGCTGAGCCCTCCTAGTTTTTATGGTGTACTTGCCCTTCTCTGTCACTGGGGCTCCATGACTAGATGAGGTTTCGGACAGCAGTGACCTTGGGTTGTTTCTCAGCTCATGAACAAGGCCTTCAGGGATGGCTGGGAAGTGAGAATAGGTCATCAATGCATCTCTGGTTCCTTACTCATCGCAAGTTCTCTTGACCCAACACACTTGCTGTGGACCTGCTGAGCCCTGCTTTGGAAGCAGGGCCTGGTCAGCTCCCAGTCAGCTGTGGCAGCCACAGTAAGTCCTCTGGCTGTAATCTTTTGACGTTGTTCAAGTCATGAGAGAAACAGAGCTATAGACTTACAAGAGTCCCTCAAGGGAGCTGGGAGAAGCTCCTGCCCCCTGTCCTGGCTGCGCTTCCTCTGGGCCTGCCCTTGGGTGCAGCAAGCCTGCACCTCCAGAGCCGGGCCCTCCGAGCCCCTGCGGATGGGCAGCTCCAGCATCGATGACTTGTGTGTGCCGAGGCCTGCCCCGGGCGATTCTCCCTCACCCGGGCCGCCCCGCCCTCCCGGGGGTAGCCAGAAGTCCCCATCGCGGTCTTCCTCGGAGGAGCTAACGATGGCGTGTTTTCTGTGTGTCTGGCACTTTATAGATGTGTTATGGCAGCCGGTCCATACGACCTTGCTGGGAAGTAGCTGCCATCACCCACGTTACAGATGAGACGACTGACCAAGGCACAGGAAAGAAGTAACTTGCCCAAGGTCACAGTCCTACTGGGTGGCACAGCCTGGATATTCTTAGCGTCAGACTCCAGGCGTACAAACAGGAGGGCTGGGCCTCACCCCTGGGGGAAATGCTCCGTGTTTGTGGTATGACCTCACTTACGGGGAAACAGAAGAGATGACACATACAGAGAATTTCCAGCTCTCAGACAACCATCTGCAAGTGAACGTTAGAAGACACGCTTTAAAGGCAGATAGGTTGGAAGTCAACCTTCTTGCTGCTGATGAGCCACGAGGCTCACTTCTATCTATAAAAGGGGAATATAATCCAAGTCTTTTTTAAGGGGTTGTCTGGGCCAAGTGAGGAATGCATAGAAAATGGCCTTGTGAAATATAAATCTCCAAAAATGGTCTTTCCTGCCCTTTGTTAGCGTGTATAGTTGTTGACATTTACCGCGTAGTACAAATTATGTGAATACCTTTTATTCTCTAAAGGTGGCTGCAGTGTGTGTTCTGGCCATGTGTCCAGTTCCCGTGGTGATGAGTGCCTGGGATCTAAGACTCTTGGGTTTGTGTGGCTCCTGACGGGCCACTGCTAGCTTTGTGGGGCTCATCATTCCTTCCCTGGGCCTCCCTATGCCCTCCCGCCAGGTGGGCATACATAAGACCTGTGCCACCTGTGTCCTGGGTTGCTGTGAGAGTCAACTGTGCAATCTAAGAAAGATAAAGGCCATTAGCAATCAGATGGGCAGAAGCCAGTATGTGCTGGCCAGGATATGGATTAAAGGGACCTTGCATACAGAGCCAGTGGGAAGTTGGTGTGACTACTGTGTAAAGCAATTTGGCAATAACCGGTGACACTAAAGCTAAACACATCCTTTGACCTAGCAATTTCCCCTCTAAGTATATACCTTGGAGGAACTCCAGCTTAGGGGCTCACGGAAATGTACAAGAATGTCCGCTGGAGCTTTGTAATAAAGAGAAGTTGGAAACAACCTACGTAGTTAGGAACAGAAGAGCAGATCAACAAACTGTGTTTTCATAAAATCAAATATTATTTAGCAGTTAAAAACAATGAACCAGAGCTACAGGTATCAATGTGGGTGAATCTCAGAAACATAATGTTGAGCTGGAGGACAAGGGGGCAAATTGCAAAGGGCTATAGGCAGTGGACCATTTACGGAATCTTTCTAGACATGTAAACTGACATTTTATTGTTTATGGGTATGCACAGATCTGCGTGATAGAAACATAAAAGCATGCCCAGGAATGCTCTAAATATCAAAACCAGGAATGAGAGAGGCTCCCTGGGGTGGGAGAAAGGGAGGTGGGGAGGGTACCTGCAAAGGTCAGGAGGACACTGAGTTTCAGCTGTATGTGTAACGTTTCATTTAATTTATTTTTAAAATTCTGAATCAAATGTAGAATGATGTTAGAATTTGTCCGAGATAGGTAATGTGCAGAGATGTGGGTTATAGTCTCTCCAGACTTCTCTGTATGCTTGCTATTGTGTATAATACAAGAGAACAAGCCTCGATACAAATAGCAGGTTTTGTTTTTCCATAAGGAGTTTGCTTTCCTTAGCAAACTCAGGGAATAAAAACAAAATCTGAAATTACAATGGAATTGTACCGTATGGTCTTTGAATTGATGCAAATTTAATTATGTGCTTAGAGGGAGGAAGGATTTAAAGAGTGTGATTTGTTTAGCTGAACCTCCCAGTCCGTCAGCTGACGTCCCAGGTTGAGGACACGTTGGGGAGTGTTGATCTCATTTCAGGGGATCCCAGTCCCTGCTCTCTACGCAGTGAGTAATTGAAAGCATATTCGAGGCTAATTTCAACTCTACATTTTCTCGTTTACATGCTGACTTTCCAACCCGACCCCTATGTAAAATGCAATTCATGGCACTTTTAAGTTAAGGCTAAAAGGAAAACAAAGGGGTGCGTTTTAAAGACATGACTCCAGTTTCCACTGGCAAATTTCTTTCCTTTTGCTGCTATGACAAATTACCACAGATGTAACGCCTTAAAACAACACAGGTTTTAATGCGGTAGAATTCTGGAGGTCAGAAGACGAAAATGGGTCTCACTGAGTTAAAATCAAAGTGTCAGAAGGCCTGCGCCCCTTGTGCAGACTCCAGGGGGACAATACGTTTTCTTGCCTTTCCCAGTTTATGGGAGCTGTCCACACCCCTTGGCTCGTGGCCCCTTCTGTCTTCAAAGCCAGCAATGGCTGGTATGTCTTTCTCACTTCATGTCGTTCTCTGACAGTGACCCTTCTGCCTTCTCCTTTCTATCTCTTAAGGACCCTTGTGATTACATCGCGCCCACCTGGATAATACAGGCTAATATTAAGTCAACTGATTAGCTACTTTAATTCCATCTGCTATCTTAATTCTCCTTTACCATGCGACATAACACGTTCAGTTTCCACCTTTGGGAGGCTAATATTCTGCTTACCACAATGGAATTTAAGAGCTGAAGGTTCTTAACTCTGACTCTCCTCACTCCCTGGTAAGATGAGCTGCTCTCTGTGGAAGCGCTATAAGGATGGAGTCTCTACACAGGGCATCGCCAGTGCCTGGCATAGTGCTTGGCACATACTGGATGCTCAACACACACAACCCACAATAATCATAGGCACACACAAGCTCACAGATATGTGATACAATATAGACACAGACAAACACAGCTACATAAGCAACACACAGATATGGAGATGCAGGCACACAGTTACTCATATAAAGTGTGACAAAGCAGGCAGTGATGAGATCGAGGCCAGTCATACTCCTTTATATTACATTTCTGTAATTTTGAAATGAGCTTGTTCTCCATACTTGCAAGTCATCTTTTATGGGGGAGAGCTAACTTATGGGTAATGAAGAGGTTAATTAAGCTGGGCACACCGCTATGGCTTAAAAGCCAAACATTGTACCAGGCTGGTTTTGTCGTTGGGCTCCTAAGCTGCCTCTGTGGGTAATGCCTAAAGAAACAACTTAATAGTTTAACGCTTTGGACCATTTGCAGTGAGATTAACATTTTAACATCGGCCTCACTTGGCTGTACTCACCTGGGTGGATTGTGCTGGGCAATCCACCCAGGTGAGTACATTTTTTGCCCCATTTATAACTCTTTGACTCCAGTTCTGAGTAGGTGTGAGCAACTTCACGCAGGTGCAGACTGACGGGGCCTCCCCACTAGCACATGCCCGCTATCTGTCTCACTTCCTGTCCTGGGAGACATCCAGGGATGGCCACCCCCTTGGCACTAACATGTATGTAATCTAGAAATTCAGGGGAGTCAAGGTAGGGTCAGTGTGGACTAATTAGGGCGAGGGGACCACGGATAAATCTTTCCCCTTTCATTCTCCAAGTGAAGAGTCCTGAGATGCTTTTCCTAAGGCTCCTCAAAAGGTTTCTCAGGACCAAGCAGGACCAAGCAGGACCTGTAAAAATGGCCAGTAGAGACAGCCCAATTCAGAAGTGCATCTTGTGCTGGTGTCTCTCCTAACCCCTGTTCCCTGGGATCGCTTCTCAAAAAAACCACCTGAGCACAGGCGCTTGTCTCAGGCTCATCTTTGGGGAGAACCCAGGCAGAGGCAGTTGGAATCAGAAGGAGCCCTAGAAAGCAGACCCTGGCGGGGGTGGGGTGGGGTGGGGTGGGGGAGGTCTGGAGCTGAATCAGATGGCGCGGTAGTACGCGGGGCGGGGCTCTTCCTCAGCCAGCCTCCCGTGCAGGGAGGGATGCGATGCAGGGGGCAGGCGAAGGGTATCTGTGGCGCCTGAGTGGTGGGGAGCTAAGTCACAAAGCTTGAGTGGGTTGCCTTTTGTTAACTGTTTTGGGAGCCTCGGAAAAAGAAATGAAAACCAGTTCAGCGAACTCTAAATTCAAGACGCGCTGCGAAAGCCTGAAAGCATCTCCGGCCGTCTTTACCGAGACGCTACCTCTTCCAGTGCAGGGCGTGCTGTGCGGAGAATCAGACCCAGGATCTCGCCGTCAGGGTGGCAGACCCATCCAGGAGAATGGGTGTCCCCGCTTTGAGAAATTTCCTGTGTTAAAGTCAGGGTGCCAAAAGGGAAAAATGGAGAACCTTGAGACCTGAAAGGAGGACATTTGGCTAAACGAGACTCTTGAGGCCCTAGCTTCCTCGAACCTTCCGGCGTCGTGGACCTCTTCGGACTTGGGAGGCAACATACTCATACATTCCTTCCTTAGGCACCCCGCTCTCACCCATTTCCCAGTGACCTGGAAAGCTGCCGGCCTTGAGTGGAGCCTGGAGCTAAAAGGGACTCTGGCAGGTTTGGGCTGCAGCACCAGCTGCCCCGGCACTGGGCAGGGGGGAGAGCCGGTGCCCCTTCTCCATTTCTCCCCTTGCCTGCCTCTCCCCGTGCTTCCTCCAGCCCAAGCTGACCATCCGGTTTCTGGCCCCTCCCAGGGATGAAGCAGGAGGTGGCAGCAGCGGTGAGGGGAGAGGAATAGCCTGGTGACCTTGAGCTGTTAGGGTTCTCAGCTGGCTTGCGTGTGCTGGTCCTGGCAGATGCTGAACAGTGGTTCTTCCTTTCATAGGTTCTTTTCTGGGCTCTTCTGATGTTTCTTTCTTCAGGAACCTCTCTTCAGCACATGCCTCCACTTGCGCAGATACATCTGCAGGCAGTACTTCCCTCAGGCCCAAGAGGGTACCTCTCACCTCTAGCTTCTTGCAGGTACGTGCCAGCATCCTCTAGGTGGTCTTGTCGGACAGACCCAGGCCAGCCCACGCTGGCCCCAGGAAGCTCGCAGTCACCCCTAACCCAGAGATACTCAGGGCACGTAGACCCAGCCCAGCACAACCGCTTCTTCGGGGAGCCCCATGGCCGCCCCCTCCCTCCCTGTCTTGAGGGAAAGGAGGCAACAGGTCCTCCCTCCTGCCAGCTGCAGGGCAAGGACTCAGCACCGTGACAGTTCTCTCCGAAGAAGGGACTCGACAAATGCTTTTCCTGTCTCTCCCTGTCTAGGACCCTTTTTATATCCTCCAAGTGCGTAAGCGTTCAATCACCTTGGAACCATTCTTTAAAATTCATAATGTCTGTGCTTGGTGATGTGGCTTCACATTTACTGTGCTTTGGTGCCTCGCTCGAAACGTCAATTTGAATGTACTGATACATTGTTATGGAGTTAAAGAGTAGATGGTGACTATGAAGGATCACAGACTGCTCTTGCCTCGCTGTGAAAAAGGAAATCGCCGTACCACTGCAGCAGACACTGGGGCCCCCAGTGAACCAGAGGGCAGACACCAGCTTTACTGAGTATCAGCCACATGCTGGGCTCTCAGGAGGTGGGTGTTAAAACTTCACATCCATTTTATTGACGAGGACACTGAGGCAGCGCCCCGGGATTCAACCCAAACAGCATGCATTGAGCCAGGCTGGAAGACACATACAGACCTGCCAACACCCTTACCTTCAGGGAGGTCACAGCCCCTGGGCGGGGCGGGGGTGCAGACAAGGGCGGGTCTAGGGCAATAGATTAGGAGCGGCTACCTTGGGTCAGGTGACTCTCCAGTGTGTGCTCCTTTCATCTGGGGGAAAACAAAATCTCACTTTGGCTGGACATACACCAGGGTTTAGTGACCATCTTACCACTTTGCTCCCCAAAGGCCACTCTTAGGTCAGCATTTGAATCTTTGACAGCCGTTCTGGCCCCTCTGATCCCGACGGTCTGTCAACAGTGCAGGAACTGCTTTCATCTCAGCCATCTTGTAGTTGCTTCTCTCAGGTGACCAAGAGGCTGCTCTGTGGTGGTGGCCATTTCCTCAAGGAGCTTTTTCCAACCGGTGCCCATTACAGTCACGTCACTCCGGCTTGTACCACCCTTCTGTTGGTGGTGGAAATTAGGCTCTTCCGCGAGATCACGAGGAAAACCTTCCAAAAACCCACGCGTGGGAGATTGCAGTGTGGCATGGTTTATTCATTTGGAAACAGAAGCTGTTCCCTGGGTCTCCAGTGACAATCTCCTTCTGTCTTGCCATGGAAGAAGTCCAACCATGTCCCCAGCAAGGCCAAGACAAAAGCCAGTGTCTAGAGTTTTTGCTTCATATTAAAGCTCAGTCCTTTGGAGCCTTCAGGCAGCTGCAAAGCAGCCTCAGTCCCCACCCAGGTAGCCTAGCTTGCTCCTGGCTGCTCCGGTAGCAGTCTGTGTGGCTGCTGGCCACACGGCTATTAAGGCCACATGGCTATGGAGAGAGAAGACAGGAGCGCACAAGGGGAGCACGTTACTGGTGGTGGGGGGGAGAGAGCATTTCTTTGTTCTCCTGGGATTATTCGGTAGGCCTTGGAAAAGACCAGAAGCTTTTTCAAAAGGACCAATAAACTCCCCAGGCTTTCCTGGGCTTTGGATGGATTTGCTTCCCAACCAATCGCTTCTTTCCCCAGGCTCGACTGACAGGCTTCTTCGGTCGAGCGCCTCGCCCAGTGCCATTTAACTACCCCTGCGCATGTGCCCGCCTTCCCCGGGGCCCACCTGGCAGACTGGTGCTGGCGCGGGGCAAGGAGGGGCGCTAATCCCCTTGGCGGAGCACAATGCTTGTGGTGCCCCGGCGTGTGAAGCTGCAGCTTCCTGATGAAGCAAACGGGCTCCTGCTTCCCAGTGTATTAAGCTCAATGTCTAGTCCCCTTTGCTCCCCTTTTCTAGCTAAATACTGACGTTAACACTTCCTTTGAGAAGAAACCCTGACAACCAGCCACAGGCCTCACAGCAGATTCAAGCTCTGGAAGGCCCCAAATCCGTTTCTTTCAGCCCTGCTTACTGTGGTATTTATAGCCCAAATGTGAAGGGTGTTATTATTCTCCTTCTCTGCCTTTTTTTGCTTGAAATAAAGATTCAGTTCACCCTTCTATTAAGCAAGATTTGCATAACACCGCCTGGGAAGAAACCTCCTCAGGGCCCAGAGACCAGCGCCTCTGAGCTCCGGGCTTTACACTGCACAGCGCTCCGCAAAAGCTCTGTTCCTCTTTGAAGGCAGGGGCAGAAGAGACTTCCCTCAAATGCATTCCCTTAAAGCAGTTGAGCCTTTGCATTTCTAAAGCAGTTTCCAGCCCACACTCTGGAGACTTCCCTTCCTTCATTAGAGGGGGTGTGGAGGGGAGTCCAAGGTCACTGCTTGTGAGTCATAAGAAATAAGGTCCAATAAAGCACTCGCTTCTCAGGGAACTGGTTTTCCAGGCCTGCTCAGGTACTCCGTTCTGCATCAGGTAAGTGGGAGTGTGGGCAGCCCCCCATAGTTTTCCTCTATCCCTGACTGGGCTCCCTACCAGGGAGCAGGAGTTCAGTTTCTACCCCTCCCACATACTGAACTGCTCTTCTGTAATTGGGCCTGGCAAAAAAGGGGGTTTTCTTTAATCACAAACTATAGACAACAATGGGATTTACTAAATCAGTTACATAAACACAAAAACTGCTTACAAATGTAATGCATAGGTGTGAATTTAATTTCACTGCGAATTCCTTCTCTCCAGGAATTAGGACTAGTAGTCTAGCTGGGCGAGGAGGGCTGACCTGAGTCATTCCTGCTCACCATCATCTTCTTCACTTACACATTTACTAGAAAAACACAAAAGTGTTAAAGATAATCTCTAATTAGGAAGATAAATAAGCAAGCCACAGATTAGGAGAAAATATTTGCCAAACACATATCCAAAAAAGGGCTCGTATCCAAAATATACAAAGAACTCTAAAATCCTCAACAATAAGAACACAAACAACCCAATTAAAAATGAACAAAAGATATGAACTGACCCCTAATCAAAGAAGATATACCTATGGGAAATAAACATGTGCAAACATGCTCAACATCATATGTCATAAGGGGATAATGCATTAAAACAATAATGAGATACCACACACTTATGAGAATGCCCAAATCCAAAACACTGGCCATTCATCAAATTCTGGTGGGGATATGAAGCAACAAGAATGTCATTCGGTGCTGATGGGAATATTTAATGTTACAAGCTCTTTGGAAAACAGTTTGGGGGTTACTTACAAAGCAAAATATATCATACAATCTAGCCATCACACTCCTTAGTATTTACCCAAATGAGTTGAAAACTAATGTCCATCCAAAAGTTTATAGCAGTTTTATTTGCAATTGCCAAAAATTGAAAGCAACCAAAATATCCTCCAGTGAGTGTATGAATAAACAAATTGTGATACTTTCAATAAAATATTTACCAATGAAAAGAAATGAGCTATCAATCCATGAAAAGACACGGAGGAACATTAAATGCACATTACAAAAGGAAAGAAACCCGCGTGAAAAGACTACCTGCTATGTACATGGTTCCAATTATGTGACATTCTGGAAAAGGCAGAAGTACAGAGACAGTAAAAAGATCAGTGGTTGCCAAAGGCTCTGAAAGGAGGGAGACAGAGATAAATAGGAGGGGCACAGGGGGTCAATTGGGTGGAGAAACTATTCTGTTTGATAATGTAATGGTATATAATGGTGTATATATGACACTATATGTTTGTCAAAACCCATAGTACTGTACAACACAGCGAGTGACCCCTACTGTGAGCTATGAACTGTCGCTAGTAATAATATAACTGTTGGGCCATCAGTTGTAGCAAACGTACCGCACCCAAGCAAGCTGTTAATAGTGGGGGAAAGTGTCCAGCAGAGTGTGGGCCGGTGGGGGGTGGGAAGAGGGAGTGTGTGGGAAGTCTCTGTACTTTTGACTCAGTTTTTCTGTAAACTTAAAATTGTTCTAAAAAAATAAAGTCTATTATTTTTTTAAAGATCTACAATACTGTCTTTTAAAAAAAGTCACATAAAGTAAGAAATAAACATTTCAGCCTATTTTATTCCCCGCTCTACGCATTCCCAATAAGGTAACTATTATTTATAATTGGTATGCATGCCTCCTGATTTTTTTCCTTAAGTTTTTACAAATCTCTCTCTCTCTCTCTCTCTCATCACACATTAAAGAAACAAAGATGAAATCATGTTTTACACACTAGAATGCAACTTGTTTGTTTCTCTCACACGGACTGTTCATGGGTCACTCATGTCAGTAAATCAGCTCCTGCCACTCCCAGGCCTCCTGGAATCCCTCACCACACAGCATGGTATGAATGAACTACACCAACCGACAGGTTAATCCTGCCCCTGCCCCCACCCCCTCAAACTGCTGTTATAAACCTGGCCACAGCGAATACCTTCATACAGACGCCTTCAGGTACTCAGACGTTGTTTCCTCCAAAGGAAGGGGTTGCCAGATCACTTCCCTTCGCTCTTCTTGACCTGTCTGTGTGTCCTCCCCTGTGTTTTCGGAGGGTAGGGACGCACTGCGTGGCGTGGCTCTGCTCAGGTTAGGGTTCGCGGCGCTGACTGCAGGTCATCTAGCGCGCCTCCCCTCCAGCTCCGCGCACCCGCGCTGGTACCCGCGGTCCTCCCGCACGGCACTGTGTCTCGATTCCTTTACCCTCCTCCTCCAAACCCCAAGGAACAGGATTCCTTCAGGGCTCTCTGCACAAAGAAAGGAGTCATTTCTCTGAAGCAGTTCTATTCTTTTAAAGAACTCGATGATCTGAGAGAACAGACACCCACGGGGCTTGAGCCCAGGGAACAAAACAAATCTCCGACTTGACGCGCAGATCAGGTGCAGTAACAGATAGATTACGTATCTCAGTGGCTCCGTGGAAGAGGACCTTGACTCCCATCTTCTAAAGTTCAAAGAGCTGCAGAGTGGGGAGCATCCCCCAGTCCCCGCCCCTGCCCCCGCGACGTGGGTTCCTCCCACTTTGTGCCGAGTTCTCTCCACTCGGCTCGGCCAGCCTGTGGGGAAAGGGAGGCAAGAAGACCACACAGGGTTTTCATGGCCCAGCTGGAATGTGTAGTAGATTGTGGTGTTTTAAAGTACTGTATTTTGCCGTGTATGATGTACACGCACGTTTTGTGTGCATTATACACGGGATTATCATATTCATGGTATGTAATCATTGTACTCATGTATAATGCATATCCTTATCTTTCCCTCAAAAATTAGGGCAAAAAGTGCATGTCATGCATGGCAACACATGGGTTGATCCATAAATCCTTTGAGACTGAGGGTCCTGATGACTTTGATTAAATTTTGTTTTAAATCCTAGCTCTAGAAATCATATTCCTCTTTTTACACACACACACGCGCACACATACATGCACACACATGTGCCACCCCCCCAGCCCCCGGTACCTAGCCTTCCCCCGGGTGATCAGCAGCCCACTCCTGGCAGCAGAAGACAGTAGCGTGGACCCTGACTAATGGTCACATGTCTGGGCCTCTGGCAGACCAAATATAACATCTTTAAAAAAATTATTTATTAAATGTATTGGGGTGACATTGGTTACTAAAATTATATAGGTTTCAGGTGTAGAATTCTATAATACATCATCTATGTATTGTTTTGTGTATTCACCAGCCCAGGTCAAGTCTCCTTCTATCACCATTTATCCCCCTCTAACCCTCTTCTACCTCCCCCACCTCCCTTTCCCTCTGGTAATCACCGTACTATTGTCTGTGTCTATGAGTTTCTTATTTTTGTTTTTGCTGAATCTGTTCACCTCTTCTACCCAGCCTCCCAACCTCGCTCCCCTCTGACAGCTGTCAACCTCTTCGCTGACTCTATGAGTAAAGATAACATCGAGACCTAAGTTCTGTTTCGGCTCCTGAGACCTAAGATGGAACAACCCCTGGCTTCTCTCCTGGGAGAAGGGATGAAGGAACACAGGAACAGGCCTCAGAGCTGTCCTCAAGGCCTGAAGAAAGGATTTCTCACCCTTACTTCACCTCCAACCAGTCAGCTCCTAGCACCACCCCGAGTCCCTAATTTATGGTGTTTTGTGATTTCGCCTTAAATAACCTGAAGTCTACAAGCTATTGGGCAGTTTGGGCTTTTGAGTATTAGTTTCCCATTCTCCACATGGCACCATTCAGAATAAACGAGCCAATATCCTCCACTACAATTACTTCTCAGTGTCTAGTTTTTGGCTCTGCCAGCTCTGGGTGGATGAGCTCTTTCTGTTCTGTAACAATATATCTTCCTTCAAAAGATGGAGCTTAATACTCTTTCCTTTGAGCATGGGCTAGACTTAGTGACTCCCTTCTAACAACTAGAATTCAGATCTGATGGTCATTTTCAAGGTTTGGTTATAAAAAGACTGCAGCATCCACTTCAAGTGTCATCACTCTCGGATTGCTCACTCTGGGGGAAGCCATGTCTCAATCAGTCCCATGGAGGAGCCCCCAGGGAGAGGAACTGAAGCACCTGCACACCTTGCAACAGTCATGTGACAGAACCTCCAGTCTCAACCCAATCTTCAGAGTGTGCAGCCCCGGCCGATAGATTGACAGTAACCTTGTGAGATACGCTGAGCCAGAACCATCCAAGCAAGACATTCTTGGGCTCCTGACTCTCTGAAACTGTGTGAGATTATTTCTGTAGTTTTAAACTGTTGATTTAGGGGATAACTTATTACGCAGAAATAGAGAACTAGGACACATTTCTACCTGTATGCCATTGGTCAAAACTCAGTCACATGGTCTCACCTAACTGCGAGATCGGCTGGACATATAGTCTAGTTATATCTCCAAGAAGAGAGGGAAATGGGTTTGCTGAGCAGCTAACTAGTATCTGCCACAACATGTGACTTCTGGGGTTCCAGTCCCACTTGGCAAAAACAGAGGTTGAGTCTATCAATTCCTGAGATGTGATAAGAGCCAAAAGGTCTTACTTGTGATAATTTGTTGCCTGTTTTATGTGCAGTACAACGGCCTTGGACATCCAGAAGAAAGTAAGGAATGCTAAACCTAAATTTCCGTTTTATTTCATATGTTTTAATTGTAATTATAATTCTGTTTTGTTGATTACTTTTCTTAAAGCTTCTACCAAATTGTTGACAAAAATAACTTTATTATATATGATCTCAATGTTGCAGGTGGAAATATGTATTCATGTGCCATGAAAAAAACCAGAAAGATATATACCAAAATATTAAACAAGGTTATTCCTGCCCCGTGAGATGATCGATGATTTTGTGTGTGTGTGTGTGTCTATTTGTAGTTTCCAATTTTTTTCTAGGATGAAGATATGTGTGTTATTTTGTCACCAGAAAAGACCATTATTATAAAAGTAAAGATTATTATAAAAACAAAGATAATAATTATAAAAATAGTATAAATAATTATTATAACAAATGAAACCCCCATTCCTCTTTTGTGTGAGAGCCGCATAAAGTGAGCAGGCATGGAGGGACCAGCTGACTAACATGTTCTGCTCAGGCTGAGCCTGGACAATGCTCGCGCTCTGGAGAGTCCCCTCTGCACTTCTTAGTTCCCCAGTCTCAGGGAGCACCCAGCTGACCAGCTTCCCAGGGTGACGAGCCTTTGATCCTTGGCGGGGAGGACTGCCATCATGCTTGATGTGGTCAGGCCATTCTCTTCACCTAAACCTCTCTCCGTCCATAAACGGAAAATATCTTTCTTCAGGGAGGACTTCTCCCTGATAACTCCTCACCCTCTCGATTTCACAGCCACCTACTCATGAACAAATCTCTGTTTCAGTTTATCAAAGTTGCCTTGAGTGGTGGCGCCTTCTGAGGCAAGCACCCCCAGGTACCTGCTTCTTTCCCCCTCTTGTCTGCCAGGCTCTGGGCTGAGCATCACAACTAGAGGCTGTAGCTTAGGGCACAGGTCCCAGATTCCAACACCCCCCACCCCCACTGCTACTTCTGATCACGTGATGTTGGGCAAGTCACTTAAATACTCAGCCTCGGGTTTCTTCATCTGTAAAAGGGGGCTGAACCCTTTCGTAACTGCTGTCATGCATTTAGAGCAATGCACATGGTAACCCTAGAAATGTTATGCGTTGGAATCATGAAGTTAGCTAGGATTCCTCCCTTCATGGAGCTTACAGCTTAGTGGAGAAAGACAGACACTGAATATATAATCAGAGATGTCAGGAGTGATTATGAAAAAGAAGGTGTAGAATTCAATGAACCAAGAGCTAGGATTTATCAGATGACCCTTTTTTCAGAGGAAGAGACTGGAGCCCCCAAATATTAAGTCCCTTTCCCTAGGTCTCATTCTTAGCTGAGTGGCAGAGTTGGATTCAAGCCTGACTGTGTCACTCCATGCCCTTGCACTCAGGGCCACATGGTGACATTGCTGAGCTCAAGGTGCCTTCCCATTGTGGGCCCCATCCTCCATTAAAAAAATATATTAACAATTATGTTTTTATAATTGCACTGATAGGAAGATATAGGTAACCAAGGCTGGGCCCTAGCCCCTGACCACACTGCTTATCACAGGGAGCTGGATGTGATATGATTCTAGCCACCCTCCCACCCCCAAAAGGAGCTTCCAGACTAGTGGAAGGGATGTAGAAATAAAACAGCTGATACGAGTAACAGTAATTCTAGTTTGGACGTCTTGGGTGCTGCTTATCGCATTAGTAAATAATATTATTTTTCACTTGGCAGGCCAGACAACTGAGGCCCAGAGGGTTGACATCGCTTGCCCACAAGGATGTACTTGTCAGGGACAGAGGCAGGATTCAGACTGTGGTCTGCGACCCACATGCCTGGCTTCTTCCCTGTCTGCTGAGCTGTCTCCTGACGGTAGCAGAGAAGGCAGAATGGAACAACTGTTGTGGTAGAGGTGTGAGCAAAAGCTCCGACTTAACCCCCTACGTCAACAGAGCAGGGCGAGTTAGTGGAGCTCTGGGGAGACTTTGCCTCTGATCATCATGCCCCTAGTCAGGGCCCTGATGTCCCCAACGGCCAGGAAAAGAAAACTCCTTTCCTCTCTCGGCTAACTTCTCCCTCCCTCTGCATCCCACTGCCCGCAGTGTGAGCTGCAGCTAGGCCGAGCGTGGCTGAGCAACCCTGTCTGAGCTGTGAGTGCGGCCAGCGTGGATCTGAGGGGGCGGAAGGGCCGGCGGGGGAGCCCCCAGGCTGCACCTGGGAGCCAACGATGGACACCACCTAGAAAGGAAAGATGCCAGTGACATAGATTTCTGGTTTACAAAGCCCTCCACCAAATTCATTTTGTTGGTTTTTACCATAGCTCTGTTTTTAAAAAGATTTTATCTATTTTTAGAACGAGGGGAGAGAGAGAAAAACATCTGTGTGTGAGAGAAACATCGACTGGTTGCCTCTCGCATGCCCCAGGGGCCTGGCCCGCTCCCCAGGCATGCGCCTGGGATGGGAGTTGACCTGGTGACCCTTCGGTTTGCAGAACGAAGCCCAACCCAGTGAGCGGCACCAGTCAAGGCGGTTCTTACCATAACTCTTGTGAGACCAGTGAAACAGATACTATTATATATTAGGGTTTCGCCCTTCCCTAAAGGCCTGCCATGGCTCCCGGTGGCCTTCCTGGGGGTGGCATTCGAGGCTATCCTCTTGGCTCTCTCCCGCTCTGTCCTCTGTCATGCTCTGCTCCAGCCAGGCTGAACAGCAGGTGCTTCCCCCGAAATGTCTGTTTCCCCCTTGGACCTACCCTGGAATGCCCAGGGTTATGTGACTTGCCCCAAAACACACAATTAGAAAAGGGTAGAGTTGATTCAAATGCAAGTGTGTCTCACTGCAAAGTACAGGCCAAAGAGAATTTGTACTGGGGATCAGTCGTGTCTCATCTAGTGGCATGAATTAGGAAGTCTTGCTTATAGGTCCAGGGGGTGCACGGCGCCCCCCCTGCCCTCTTCTCATCTGGGGAATACTGGTGTCTTTTTTAAGACTCAATTCAAGTACCACCACACTTTCAGTGAGTGAGGTGTGCTGCTTTTTTTTTTTTTGGCTTGAAGCTCATTTTACAATGATTGAGGGCGTCAGAGAATAAAGATGCTGATGTTTTTCTTTGGAAAGACATGATCACGCCTGAAGACAAAAGGAAATGGTGCCCCTAACCATTGCCTGGATTCCCCCCGACTGGCAGTGCCGCTGCCCCTGGGAAAAGCCTGAGGTGCTGGTGCGTAAGCAGGAAGTGGTAGCTCCTTACACCTTGTCACTCCTTCACATATGCAGTGTGACTCATTCTGATGAAATTCAATGAAATCCAAGCACCTGGTCACGAAGTGGAGTCTTTTGTAACTAGAAGGCTACACAACTTCCCTCCTCAGAGGATTTCAGGAAGCTTAGACCTGGGCTGTAAAGAGGCCCATCAGAGTGGCCAGTGGATCTCAGAGGATGCTGCCGCGGCCTGGTCACCTGTCACTGAGCCAGTTCCCTCACCCCTTTGCTGGGTGCAGTGCAGACCGACCTTTGAGAAGCTCACAGGGGAGCAAGTGAGAGACTGGACAGATAATGCCAGAGAGAGAGAGAGAGAGAGAGAGAGAGAGAGAGAGAGAGTTTTATATTGTATGTATATAACTGCATGTGACTCTATGCATGTATTTTTGTTATAGTTGAGTTTTTAAACATGGACCACCGATGTGTAATACTGAGGTCAGTGTCACTAAGCTAAAAAATACGTAAATGTGTACCTATATGTGTTCATATCTCTAAATATACATCTATTTCTACATCTCGTGAGAAGAATATTCATTAAAATGTGAACGAATGGCACTTTCCTCTGGGTGGTGAGATTATCATGGTGTGATCGACGTGTTTTTCTGCATTGTCCAAATTTCTACACTTACGTACATTAGTTACATGATCCGGAGAACACATTCAAAGCCCAGGCTCTTAAATGGCTGAGATCCCAAGTCTGGAGGATGCTCCTTGAGAGATGGAGAAGGTCCTTTCACATGTTTCCTGTCGTCCCCTGTCCTTTGGAGATGACTGACTAGGAAGAGCCTAAAGGGGCCTCAGCCTTCTCGGACCAATGCCTTTGCTGCCCTCTGGTGGTCATTTAGGACGTCAGCGGGTCCAATGACCTCTCATGCAGTGACTTCCACTCTAGGTTTGCCTTCTAAAGTCCGATTTCACAGAGCTGGTTTTTTGTTTTGTTTTGTTTTGTTTTTCCCCCTCTTGAAGTTGAGCATCCTTTTAAACTCGATGAAGTGTGCGCGAGCATGCGCTTCCTTTTAAAGCTCTGGCAGAAATGCCATTCTTGTAAAAACCAAAGCTCCTCTGCCTTGATTTCACAGCTGTGGGGCTCGAGGTTCATCATGGGATGAGCTCTGGGCACATTCACCCGCTACTTTTTCACAGTTGACTGAAGATATATTTGGTTTTGGTCAACATCATCACTGCCAAAGCCACCAGCACACCTGCTGGAACATGAAAGGAACCGTTCTCATGGCCGCGAGGGCTGCTTTGCGCTCCCCAGACTCACTGTCCGCAACGGCAGGTTCCAGGGCCCCCCACCGGGGGGGGGGCCCCTTTGAGGTGTCTGGCTTTAAGCGCGTTGTGTCACCTCTCTGTTCCTTCATCTGTAACCAGAACTTAAACCCCGGCTCCACCACTTAGCAGCCATTCACCTTGGACATGTTTCTTAACATCCCCGAGTCTCAGTTTCCTCATCTGTAAAACGGAGGGGAAATAGTGCCCAATTCATTCATGGAGCTGTGAGGATGGAATTAATACATGTGAATGACTAGAACAGTGCCTGGGACATCATTAGTTCTCAATATATATTTCGTATTATTGTTACTGTTACGAGTTGCCAAAGCATATTATCAAATGTCATTCTAAGAATGCATATAGTTAGAAGTCAGAAATTTATTATTTGATAAACCTTTTACGTCTTAGGAACTATTCCAGGTGCTATTTATTGAATACTCACTGCAGCCCTTCAAGGAAGGTATTATTTTGTTCATTTTACAAATGAGAAGACTAAGATTCAGACGGTTTAAGTACCTCGCTCAAGATCACGCAGCAACGAGATCCGGGACCAGAGTCTGATCCCACTGGTGTGGCTCCAGAGCCTCTGCTCTTTCCTGGCGATTTGGGCAACTGCTACCTCCTGGGGTTAGGTTGTTTTTAGTCCTAGAACAATTTTTTTTCCCAGAACAATTTATCCCCCACTCCTGCTTGGTTACGAGTTAGGGGGATGCCAGTTGCTGTAACAGACATACCCCAAATCTCCATGGCTTTACACAATAGAGCTTGATTTCCTCTGTACGCAATAACTCATGATGGCAACTCCATTTGGTGAGCAGGCCTTCCACTGGGTGATTCGGGGACCCAGGCTCCCTCTGTCTCGTGGTTCTGCTTTGCCCTGGGGCTTTGGATTCCTCTGCGCTTAGCTGGTGAGTGAGCAAAGAACATGGACCAGGCCTGGAAGTGGCACCTATGAAGTCTGTCCATATTCCATTCACCTAAAACTCAGTCACATGATCATGCGTAACCGCAGAGGGAGGCTGGGAAACGTAGCCTTGCTCTGTGTCCAGGAGGCAGAGGAAATGCAACCTTGGATCCAGTCCAGTGTCTACCACACCTGGCTTATGTCTTTTTTGTTTTTTTAAATCCTTACCTGAAGACATGCTTATTGATTTTAGAGAGAGAGGAAGGGCGGGGCGGGGGGGAGGTGAGATAGAGAAACATCCATGTGAGAGAGAAACATTGATTGGTTGCCTCTCCTATACCTGTGCCCTGACCTTTCAGTTTACGGGATGATGATGCTCCAACCAACTGAGTCACACTGGCTAGGGCACTGGCTTACATCTTTAACAGCCTTGAGATCTTAGTTTAAATTGTCATTCTTCCAGTAAGAAATCCTAACCCTTGGGGTCTGGATTGGATGCCCCTCCTCTGTACTTCCTTTCTTGGGGCTTCCTTTCAGTTCATGGAATTATAATTATTTACTCATCTGTTTCTCTATTATTCTGTGGGCTGCCTTAGGGCCAGGCTTATGCCAGTCTGGGGCACGGCTGAATTCCCAGCTTACACAGAGCTGGCACACCATAGGTGCTCAATAATTGTTGAGTAAATGATACCTGGGGAAAATGGCCGAGAGGCAGAGGAAGTGGTTGGGAGTGGCCTCCTAGTGATGCAGTTCCCAGCATCACGAAGTTTCAGAATCACGGACGGCAAATCCTGAAACAGCGCTAGAAAGCCCGCTGAGGTTGAGGTTGGGACGTCTGTTCTTTAAGAGTGGAACTGAGATGCTAAGTGTGGTCACAGATTGTCTGGGCCCCCACACCTGCCCCTGAGGAGGACCTCCACAGACAGCTCTTCCTTTGGTCTGTCCTAGCACATGTCCGCAACAGGGCCTGGCTTCAAACTCGGGAAACAAACCCCCACTGCAACGATAAAACGATGCAGCACGTTTATTTGTTTGCAATTAATATTCGATCCACTTCCCAAAAACTTTGCAGTAGCTTACAAAATGAGGGTGACAAGAGAAAGAAACTTGCATGACGGAAAACAATAGTCAGGTGACATTAGGTCATTGAAAATCTTGTGGTTCCAGACAAGATAAATGTTTTGGCCTTACAAGCCAACTCTTTATTTTGGGACTATATTTAGTGTTTATTTACTATTTTAATATTGACTTCTTTTTGTCCTCCTTTCCCTCATACTGTCACTGGGTGTCTGGTATTCATGACTCTCCACCCGTAGCTGAGGCTGGGAGTGGTAAGGAGACTGTGACAGCTCATGGCCTTTCTTTTCAGGGTTCCAGGCCCCTTTTCAGCTCCAGCCCTTGAGTTCATCACTGCTCCTCTTCGCTTTCTATAAATCCCCTGTTGCAGACTCACATGAAGATGAAGGTAGTATCCATGAACAGAAATACCATCCTGGTACATTAAAACTATCCAATTTAACAAGACAAAAGGGGTTGGGCCATCATGGTGATGAGACAAAAGTCCCAGCTTGGTGCCTTCTGGCTGGTGGCCTTGGCAAGTCACATCATGGTTCTGAGCCTCTGTTGTCTTATCTATGAAAGGGGATAACTGAACCCAGATACCTTGGGTGGGTGTGAGATTTCGCAATGATGCCAAATGCCCTCGGAGGGCAACGTGTTACCTCAGGAGCACCTTAACAAGGGCAGGTGTGCCAGGCTACTACTGTCAGGACAAGCTGGGTGGGGACAGACTGGGAGAGTAGAATAGGACTGCAGGGTCACTTGGTTAGGGGTCTTCCTGGGGAGGAGGCCAGGGTACTCTCATGATGCCCCAGGAGGGGATGAGTTGGGGTAGGGGGAGAGGGATCGGAGGTTCCCTGCTGACTTCTCCCTTTATAAGGCATGTAGGATATAGGGACACCCAGGTCGCCTCTCGGATGGGGGCTGGGGGTTGCGGGGAGAGGAGTCTCTTCTCTGGAACCAAGCTCCTGGGGCCAGGGAGGGCGGGAGGCAGCGTGGAGCCTGGGCTGGTGGAACCCGGCTGGAGGCTGGAGCGAATCCGATGGAGGAGGGAACGCCTGTAGGCAGAGAAACACTAAAACCTCAGTAGGATTTGTCTTCCAGAAGCTTCTCTGGCTCATGCAGGCTAATTCTGTGCTGATTCATAAAAGGGAGGGGAAAAAAAACCCCTAGGTTCCAGGGAGCAAATTTGCAGTAAATTTTTAAAAGAAGCAAAGCCAATTTGAGCTGGAGAAGGGATTTCCCCCAAACTCTCCCTCCACATGCTCAGCAATTGCAAAGATGTTGAAGAAGGTGCTGGGAGGGGAGCCCAGAGGGAACGAGGTGGGGGGAGGGGCAGCTGGGGATGAGGCATTTATCACCAGGCAGTCCAAGGCCTCTTCCAGGAAGGCTTCCGGCCTGTTACCTCAGGCTGCTAGAAAGCGACCTCTCTACCCTGTAGTACGAAACACCCACCACTGCAGGGAAACAACAGATGTTTACCAGGGAGAAAAAAAAAATCCCCAGTAATCTTATCACCTTATCAAATCATCTGTTTTTATATTTCTGGGCTTCCTTCCATCCCGATCTTCATAGTTTAATCAAAGCTCCACTGCACTTAGGATATTCACTTTTTTTCTTTCTGAACATTGTGTGACGTTGGGCAAGTTTCAGTTTCCTTACCTGTACAGCCAGATCCTCATAACACCTGCCTCGCAGAGCTTTGAAGGAGGTCATGACCGTAAAGTGCATGGCACACAGTAGGTGCTCAGCAAATGGTAGCTGCGAAGCTTGTTTCTTCAAGCATCTCTCTGGTTTTCATTACAAGCTCTTCTGTTCTGTTAGGATTTTTTAAACTTTGTATCTATATGAATGTGGTAAAAAAAAAAATTGAAACTACTTATTTTAAAAAGAAGTCAGGTCTTTTATAGCATAATATCACATGTGATTAGCCTCTAAAGATTTGCATCAGCAAATTGGTAGTTATACAATAAATGTAAAGTGCAGCTATACAAGGGTGTACAGTGCAGCAGAGGGAATATACTCAATAATATTGTTATAACTATGCTCGGTGTCAGGAGGTACTAGGCTTACTGGGGGGATCATGCTGTAAGTTATAGCAGTGTCTAACCACTCTGCTGCACACCTGAAACCAATGTAATATTGAAGGTCAACTGTAACTGAAGAGTAAAAAAAAAAAAAAAAAAAAAAGATTTGCATCCGCCGATGCACATGTGTCCCCCTCCTTTGCAACGAGGGGACCCAGTTCATATGCTCATTTTGACCTGAGAGGATTTTGCTGGGGCCGGGGCTGGGGTGAGGTATGGGGGTCTCTTTACAACTGAGGCTTTTTTGGAAGCAGTCCATACTAATACTGCCTTCCTTCAAATACACATTCCGCCACCCCCTGTGGTAATGAAAGCCACGGGGCACCTGGGAATCTCAACTTGGCTGCCCACTCAGGGCGTGTTCTGGAGAGGCAAGCCCTGTCCTTTTGTCTGCGGTGCAGAGACATCAAAGTGCCGGGCTCCTTCTCTATCACGCTGCAGAGAAGGGGCCACGTTGAGAAATAAAGTGGTGCATCTCCACACAAGCAAGAGGCTTTTTTTTTTTTAAAGATTTTATTTATTTCTTATTAGAGAGAGGGGGAGGGAGGGAGAAAGAGAGGGAGAGAAACGTCAATGTGTGGTTGCCTCTTGTGCGCCCCCAACTGGGGACCTGGCCTGCAACCCAGGCATGTGCCCTGACTGGGAATTTAACAAGTGACCCTTTGGTTCACAGGCTGGCGCTCAAGCCATTGAGCCACACCAGCCAGGGCAGGAGGCTCCTTTTGATTTAAAGTGTATCTTGGGCAAGTGTGAGTTTCCCAGGATTGATGTCTATTGCAGGCGTTCTTGCTGCCATATCCAGCCCACTTAAGCGGGAGCGGGGTAACAGGTATATCTGGGAGGCTAGTAGAAAAAGAAAACAATATATAGATATGGAATTTAACACCCGAGATGATTAACCCAGACAATGTCCGTCTCCGCTCGGGAGCTCAGTTCTCTTCTACCTGAAATTCAGTCTGTGAAAATGACTGGAGTTAAATTATTCTTGGCCCTGGAGAGGAAGTGTTGAGGGCACTGAACCTTTGCTCTCAAGACTTGTCATGCGCTGCGACACCTCTTCACCTCTCGCAGCCTGAGCTGGGGGCTGTCAGAGGGGCAGAGGCAGCAGGCTGGTCTGGGGCTTCATCGCTTTCATTGACTGAGAGATGGCTGTGTGCCTCTACTGCGCCGGGCACTGCGGTGAGCACCAGCGACAACGTGACAGGGCCCTGCCCTTAGGGGCGCGCCGCCAATTCGGGAGAAGAGACTTGATGTTATCCTAGGTCAGATTAACAATGACAATGGCTGCCATTCACCAAGGGCGCCAAAGGCAAAATCTCATGCCACATCCCCAAGAGCTACATGCCGTACACACTGGTGATATCCCTCTTTCCCAGGTGAGAAAACCAAGGCGCTACACCATAAAATAAGTTGCCCAAAGTTGCATAGCCGGCAGGCGGTGAACCGGGGATTCATTTTTGTCTAACTCTAGATGATCACTCTCCAACACCTGTTTTTATTTTTTCGTTATCTTAAAACTGTCTTGATTTCATTTAACACAACTTCAAGTTAAGTCCGTGCATAGATGGACATAAGAGATGGCTAAACTCTCAATGTAAAAGGGTTTGCTTTTGTGTTATTCCTCTGAATAGAGCTTCAAGGCTCCTCCAATTTACTGACATCTGACGTCTGACACCTTGAGATTTTATCCACAGACGCAGAAAGTAGGGGCATCATCAGCATGCAAAGACCCCAGCGCCTGAGCCCGCAGTAGTGCTGCGTGGCCGGGACAGTCGCTGCGCAGTCCTGGGGGGTTACCGATTGCTCTAATTCTTTGTCTCAAATTTCAGTGCCATTTTCTTCTCCTTTGTTACCTCCTCCCCTCTTCCTTTCCTTCTTCTATTCTCCTTCCTCTCTTCTTGCCCCTTCTTTTTCATCTTCTTCTATAAAGTTCAAGATATTGGAAAATACTTAGGACCCCTGTTTTCCTTATTCATACATTAAACTAATGGAAGGTGGTGGATTTCCAGTCCCACAGCAGTTTAGATGGTCACATGATATCACTGATGGGATTTACTTAACATTATAATTCCAGGTTTGGCAAACATGCTGGTCCCAGCAATGGAGGCCGCCGGCCTACACTTCCCAGTGCGGTAGAACCTTGTGCCATAATGCCAGTGAAAATCCTGGATGTAGCTAGGAAAGCACAATTGTTACGTGGATGGTCCAGAGATGATACATTCCCAGATGTGCACAACCCCTGGAGGTGGGAGGACTTTTACTTTGGCAAAGCCCACAATACTCCACGAAACAGCCAGACAGTCCATTCTAGATCATTCTGCAATGAGAAGAGACTGCAGAGCACAGACAAGTTGCATCCTCAGAGCCCACACTCTTAACCAATGCACAATGTTGCATTTTTCACCTTGGAGCGTTTTACAATTAGACAATTACAAAAGGAATCATGTCACATGGACATGACATTCTAAAGAAATTCCTAGGGGTAGGAGGTAAAACATTTCATAGATTCTTAAAGTTTTAAAACACCACCAAAGCTTCACTACTGTAGATCAAACATCTTCAGCCCATAAATGAGGCAACTGAGGCTAGACAAATGGGGCCTTCAAGGTGACACAGAGGCGGGACCATGTGACTGAGTTTCAGTTCTCCCAGCCACACTGCACTGTGTCTCTCTCCACACAAAAGCAGGTGTGGTGAGGGAAGACTTCACTGAGGAGGAGAAATGTGACCTGGGCCTTGAATAGATGGGATGTGGGTGGGCTGGAGGCGGGCCAGGCTCCCTAATGCCATTGAAGGCTCCTTCTTGACTTTCCCGACTGAACCGTTAGCCCCTTTAGTGCAGGCACTTATTTCCCCTGCTGTCTGTCCCATTCAGAGGCCCCGGAGAGGGGCTGGCGTGGCGTGCCGGGGAACTGGCCGTGAGACCCGCCGCCCACCCTTCTCCAGGGAACTGATGTCTTGTTCTCAGACACTCTCTAGAGCATCTGGCACTGAGCAGAAACTCAGCTCCTATTTCCTTTCTGCTTCCGTCTTTATTTCCTACGGATGACACCTTTGAGAGCGTGTGCCCAGCCCACAATCCGAGACTGACCCGCCCCACCCTCCTTAGGAATGGGTCCTGGCTGCTCTGTCGCTATGACCAGGCCCTGACCGCTGGGAGTGGCTGAGTGGCACAGGGGTGGACCCGAACTCACACCAGGCCCATTAGAACCTCTTTCCCAGTTTGGAATTTCAACTTTGCTCCTCTGGCGGTTGCCACTGAGACAGCATTAGCTCAGGAGCCAGGAGATGTCCACCTTCGGCCATGGAGGAGGCTGGCGCAGAGGAGGAGGGAGAGGACACAGGTTCAGAGGCTGCTGCAACGAGGAACCCCAGGACCCCCGAGAGAGACCCTGAGAAGCCGGTTGCCCTGTGCCCAGGGAGGCTCCTGCCCAGAGGAGGCCTTCACATCTTTTGAAGGCCCCTCCCCGACTCGCACAAGAAGGACAGTCTGTTGCCTGGAACCCTTATCACACTCTGATGTTATCGAGTTTCTGCAGAAGGTGCTCTCTCAGCCAGCTCTCACAGAGCCACCAGGGGAAGTCCTTGGTTATGCTCTGTGCTGGAGGAAACGCAGTCCCAAAAGGGGGCAGGTCGTTGAAGGGGAACTCTCTTCTCTTTCTTGAAGAGAGACCCTTGGCCTGATGGTTGCAATTTGCTGCAAGCTCCAGAAGTGGGGGAGCCTGGAGAGGACACTAGTACTTTTTCTTTGGCAAAGGTTTTCAGTCAGCAGTCTTCACCGTCGCATGAGTGGGGGAGAGATCCCAGTGGCCACAGAGCCCACTGTGCTAGGTACCGAGGCACAGAGATGAAACAAGACCTTCCTGCCTCACAGTGATGAAACCAACACGTGGCTAGAAGTTCATGACAGTGAGATGTAAATGTCATGATAAAGAAATGCACAAACAGGGATGGTCCCTTAAGAACATGCAACGTGGGGGTCAGAGAATGTTTCCCAGCAAGAACGACTGAGTGGAGGCCTACAAAGTGAGGAGGAGCTGGCCGGCGGAAGGGGTGAGGGACAATCCAGAGGAAACAGCAAGAATAGCAGAGCAGAGCGAAGAAAGAACAGCGGCTGCTGAGAAGCACAAGTGGCCAAAGCAGCTGGAGCGTGAAGTCTCAGGGTTCTGGTAAGAGCACTTGCCAGGAAGAAGAGTGACCACGTCAGGGCTGGGCCTTTGTCCTGCAGGCCTGTGGTCTCCAAACCTCTTTGACTGTGCGCTCCATCTGTTAAATATTTCTGAGCATGCAAGAAATGTTTTCGCATGTATATTTATAACAGAAATACATAGCATATGTATAATTGTTTACAAAGCAGCATTGTGCCAGATAGATGTTTGTTCTTGTACTAATATGTTAAATATAACATTTTAAAAATAAAAATAAATACACGCAGAAAGGCTAAAATAGTCTCTCTACCCACATGGAAGCATGCCTACGGAGAATCGCTCAGCAGATGTGACCAGGGGCCCCAGGAGAGTCAGGGTAGCGTCTCCCTCGTCAGAAGCATCCAGATGCGTACCTGTGGCTTTAGCTCATGGTCTCTGCACTGAGTGATTCACATCAGGAAACCTCAGTAGCAGGCTCTGTGTTGCCTCAGCCCAGATTTCTAGAAACGCCTGGACCTGACGGTTTTGGGGTGGCGTCTCTCAGTCAAGTACATATGTATTTTCTGAAGAAAAACAGCATGCTAAACATATTGTTTCTTAATCTGCCGTTTAATATGTTGTGAACATCTTTGTGTGTCATTAAGTGTTTTGTTACATATTCTTTTGCAACATTATTTTTAGTGGCTGCATAGTTCTCTGTGATTCTGTTGTCTCTCTAGTCAGTTGCCTTTCATGGGCTCAACTGAACTTTTGCTCACCAGCCAAAGAACCCATGTTTCCAACATTGTTTTCAATACTACAGAGTATTTTTTTAGTCTTCCAGAAATACATCAGAATCTCTAGCCCATGGATGTCCTCTCCTTCCATTGTCAGCTTTGCCGTGAGTCAATCCCTCACTTAAGGGCACTTTGCATTTGTGCATTCGTCACATCAGCGGGAATTGGGGAAGAGTGGTTCTCTTAGCTGGATGGCATGTTCAATTTCAGCAGCCTTACTTCTTCCTATAGAAGCCTTTTTGTGGAATTATTTAGCATTTTATTACACATTGCCTATAATGCTCAATTGTGTGTGTCAACTTGATGAGGTCATGGGGGTGCCCAGATATTTGCTGGGTGTTTTTGTGAGGGTGTTTCTGGATGAGTTTAACATGTAAACTGATGGACTGAAAAAAGAGATTGCCCTCCTTGTCAAGAGCATTGTGAAGCTACTCCATGGTATTGCTGCCTCAGCATTCAGTTTGCAGGGCCAGGTGGCCTCAACATGACACTCGTCCCCTCGTGAAAACACACGCCCTTGATAACAGCGGTCTCAAGCAAATGTACGTTCCTAATATGACTCCCCAACAGCTCACTTGAGACATAACTTCACCCGCCTCTCAGGGCTTCCCCCTAGTGTGCCCTGAGACCAGGCCTCCATGAAGCTTACCGAACCCCTGCTCTTTTTGGTTTAAGTCGACCAAGCTGGTTTTAGCCCAAGAATCCCAAAGCACTTAACCAACAGACTCAAATAAAGGCATGTGCCCCAGACCCTGTCGCCTTCCCTGCCTGCACCCTGCCTTGACCTTCCGGTGTGGCCCCTCAGGCATGCTGTGGGCTTCCTCCACGGCCTAGCCAACGGCTCTATTTCGATTTCTCTTGTAATCAATCAGTTACTCCCTCTTTTGTATAAAATCAAGGTTCTCAAATCCACCAAAGAATGCATAAATAAGAGGAACAACAAATTGCTGTTTCTGTCTTTCTCCCTTCCTCTCTCTCTCTAAAATCAATTAAATAAACATTTTAAAATTAAATAAGGGTTCACCAGAGAAACAGAAGTGATACACACACACACACACACACACACACCCCTCTGTGTATATAGACACAAAGATACACATATGTGGATATAGATATATCCTATTGGTTCTGTTTCTTTGAAGAACCCTGACTAATACAGTACCTTCTTCCTTAAAAAAAAAAAAGGTAGATAAGTAAACATGTTAATACAAATACAAAAAACATAGATCTTTTAACCTTATAACAACTGAGACCAAAAAATAGAAATCTCTGAGCATGCCGAGAGCAGCAAGTCTTTATCCATTTGATGTAAGTCAGCTCACTGGATAGTCAGTTGTCCGGGGGAAAATAATTAAATAGTGGAACAGAACTGTTAGAAAAAATATCATTACGGCTGTGCCTAACGACACAAAATTCCATCCACAAATAAACAGATAATAGTAGTATATTCATTCTCAGGAATATCAACAGCAATCGGAAGAGCTACCCTGGAACTACACTCAATAGACAAATAAATAGCGAAAACAGACAAATGATAGAGAAATTCAATGAAATTAACAGACAATTCTTTTGAAAGCTCGATTACTCAGCAAACAGGGAAATCTCCACAGAGAGAAAGTAGGTAGTGATTGCCCAAGTCTTTAGGAGATGAGCATGTGAGAGAGTTAGGGAGTGATGGCTAAGAGGTACAGGGTGTCTCTACTGAGTAATGAAAACATCCTAAAATTGATTGTCATGATAGCTGCACAACCCTGTGAATATGCTAAATGCCATTGCATTGTACTTTTAATTTTTTTTGAAGACTTTATTTATTTATTTCTAGAGAAAGGGGAAGGGAGGGAGAGAGGGAAACATCAATGTGTGGTTGTCTTTCGTGCGTCCCCTAATGGGGACCTGGCCCACAACCCAGGCATAGTGCCCTGACTGAGAATTGAACCAGCGACCCTTTGGTTCACAGGTTGGCACTCGATTCACTGAGCCACACCAGCCAGGGCTGCATTATACTTTCTAAATCGGTGGATTGTATCCTGTGCAAATTCTACCTCAATAAAGCTGTTAAAAAATGAAGGGTAGATTCCAAGATAAATAACAGCTGAGAGAATTCATTAATGGAAGATCTACTCCACAAAAAATAGTAAAAGGAGTCCTTCAGGCTGAAATGAAAGGATACGAGTAACTTGAATCCACATGAAGAACTACAGAGCACTGATAAGGGTAACTACATAGGTTAAAAAACAATATAAATGTATATTTTGTTTATAACACATTTTACCCCCTCCAACCTTACTTAAAAGATAACTGTATAAAGCAATAATTATAAATTTGTGTTGATGGGTATATAATGTATAAAGTGCTAATTTATATGACAGTATTAAAACAAAGGGAAGAAGAATGGAGTTATATAGGAGAAATTTTCAATACATTATTGAAATCAAGTCTTTATTAACCCAGACTAGATTGTTATAAAATGTTAATCCCCAGCATAACCACTGAGAAAATAACTCAAAAAATATGGTGAAATAAATGATAAGTGAGTCAAAATGGTACATCAGAAAATATATAGTTAATACAAGAGCCAGCCATAATAGATGGACTGGAGCACAGAAAGGACATAAGATATATAGGAAAAAAGTAGCAAAATAGGAGACATATCCTTTCTTGTTGGCAATTACATTAAATGTAAATATATTAAACAATCCAATGAAAAAGCAGCAATTTGCAGAATGGATTAAAAATATATGACCCAGCCACATGCTGTCTGTAAGAAACACACTGTAGGTTCAAAGACATAGATAAACTGAATGTAAAAGGATGGGAAAACTTATCATGCAAACAATAGCCATAAGAAAGTTAGAGTGGTTATGCTAATGTCAGACAAAATAGACTTTAAGACAAATATTGCCACTGTTGCAAAGAAAGACATTTTACAAGGGTCAATCCATCAAGAACATATAATTATAAACCTATATGCACCTAACAGGAGAGTCCCTAAAATACATAAGGCAAAAACTGACAGAATTGCTGGGAGAAAGCAGTAAGTAAGCAATCACAGATGAAGACTTCAATACTCCACTTTCATTATGGAAAACCCAGATATAAGATTAACAAGGAAAGAGAAAACAAAACTCTAAGCCAAATAAACCAGTTATCAATAGAACATTCCACCCAACAACAATGGAACACACATTTTTCTCAAGTGTACCATGGAATAGTCTCCAGAATATACCATTTGTTAGGCCATAAAATAAATCTCAGGAAGGATATAAGGATTGATATCATACAAAGTATGTTCTCTAATCACAATGGGATGAAATAAGAAATCAGTGACAGGAAAAAAATTCATAAATTTGTGGATGCTGTATAACATACTCCTAAATAACCAATGAATGAAAGAAGAAATTACAAGGGAAATTAGAAAATATTTTGAGATGAATTAAAACAAAAACATAACAAACCAAAACTTATGAAATGCAGGTAAAGCAGTACTTACAGGAAACTGTTTAGCTGTACATGCTTATATTAGAAAAGAAAGATCTCAAATAAATAACCCAACCTTCTACCATAAGAAACAAGAAAAAATATAAAGGCAAACTAACCCAAAGGAAGCAGAAGAAAAGAAAAAGCAAAAATTATAGCAGAAATAAAACAAATGAAGAATAGAAAAATATGCCCTGGTTGGTGTGCCTCAGTGGATTGAGCACTGGCCTGCAAACTAAGGGGTCACCGGTTTGATTCCTAGTCAGGGCACATGCCTGGGTTGCAGGCCAGGTCCCCAGCAGGGGGTGTTTGAAGTGCACCCACACATTGATATTTCTCTCCTTCTTTCCCTTCTCTTCTCTAAAAATAAATAAATAAAATCTTAAAAAAAGAAAAAGAATAGAAACACAATTGAAAATTCAACGAAACCCAAAGTTGGTCATTTGAAAAGATTAACATGGTTAGTTGAAAAACCTTTAGCTAATCTGACAAAAGAGAGAGAGAAACAGAGGAAGAGAGAGACAGAGAGAGAAAACTCAAATTATTAAAATTAGGAATAAAAGAGGGAACATTATTATTGATCTTACAGAAATAAAAATAATTATAAGATAATACTATGAATGGTTGTGAGCAAATAAATTGGATAATATAGATAAAATAGAAAGTTCCTAAAACAACACAAACTACTGAAACTTAATCAAGAAGAAATAAAGCAAAAACAAATAAAGAGACTGAATCAGTAGTCTAGAACTTGCCACAAAGAAAAGCCAAAGACCAAATGTCTTCACTGGTGAATTTTACCAAATATTTAAAGAACAATTAACAATAATTCTTCTCAAATGCTTCCAAAAATTAGAAGAGGAGAAAATACTTCTCAGCTCATTCTATGAGGCCAATATTACTCTGATACCTAAGCTAGAAAAAGAAATCACAATAAAACTATAAACCAATGTCCCTTATGAATATAGATGCAAAAATCCTCAGCAAAGTATTAGCAAATTGAATCCAACAATTTATTTAAAAGGGTTATACAATATGACCAAGTGGACTCTATCCCAGGAATGCAAGATTGGTTCAACCGATAAAAATTAATCAATGTACTTTAATACATCATATTAAGAGAATAAAAAACAAAACACAGATAATCATCTCAAAAGATGCAGAAAATGCACTTGACAAGACCCAACAGTTTTTCATGATAAACTCAACATTCTAGAAGTGAACTTTCCCAAATTAGCCAAAAAACCAAAAAATCCAAAAAACCCAAGAACTATGGAAAACTAGTATATAAAGTTATGCTTAATAGTGAAAGAGTAACTAAAACTTTCATGCTAAGATCAGAAACAAGAAAAAGATATCCAATCTCACCATTTTTATTTAAATGTGTACTTGAATTTCTTGCCAGGGAAATCAGGCAAGAAAAGAAATAAAAAATATCCAGATTGAAAGAAAAAGTAAAACTACATCTATAGATGACATGATCTTGTATACAGAAAATCCTAAGAAATCCACACTCATACAAAATTGATAGCGCTAGTAACCAAGTTCAGCAAGGTTGCAGGGTACAAGATCAATATACAAAAATCAGTTATATTGCCATTATGCTAGCAATGAATGACCTAAAAATAAAATAGAGAAAATAACTGTTTATAGCAGCATCAAAAAGAAAAAAACACTTAGGACTAAATGTAACAAAAAAGTGAAAATCTTATACATCAGAAATTATAAAACATCATTAAAAGAATTAAAGAATATCCAGAAGAGTAGAAAGAATCTTATGTTCATGGATTGGAAGATTTAACATTGTTAAGAAGGCAATACTTCCCAAATTGATCTATAGATTTGATGCAATTCATATCATGTTCCAGCTGCCTTTTTTTTTTTTTTGGCAGAAATTGACAAACTGATCCTAAAATTCATATATTGCAAGGGGTCCAAAATAACCTAAACAATTTTTAGAATAGAATAAAGTTGGAGGACTCACATTTTCTAATTTCAAACCTTACTGCAAGACAGGGTGGTACTGGCATAAAAATAGACATATACGCCAATAGAAGAGATTTTAGAGTCCAGAAATAAACCCCAACATTTACAGTTAACTGATTTTTGACAAAGATGCCAAGACCATTCAATGGGGGAAGAAAAGTCTTTTCAACAAATGATGCTGGGACAATGGTATATCTACGTGCAAAATAATGTGTTTAGACTCCTACCATACATCATATAAAAATTTACTCAAAATGGGCCAGAGACCTAACTATCAGATCTAAAACTATAAACTCTTGGGTTAAGCTATAGTTTCCTAAATATGACACCAAAAGGAGCCAAAGGAAAATATGTACAACTCACACTTCATGAAAATTAAAAACATTTGTGCTTAAAGAAAGTAAAAGACATTATTTCAACAAAAGTAAGGCACCAATCTCAGGTTCAGCTTTAATTTCAGCAAAAGGACAGCAATAGTTATAATTATATTTGGAAGAAGATTTCAACTCATCTTCCTGCAGATTTATAATTAAAACAAATCACTTCAAATTATTTCAAAATCTTATCTCAGTTATTATAAAATGATTATGCCACGTTCAACAACCTCCAAAACCTCAATAAAAATTCAATCTGGAATAGAAAACATCAATCAGATAAAATCTCCTACATCCAAAACTTGAAACAGAATATAGTACAAATTTCACACAAAAAAGTGAAAGGCAGCCCACAGAAAATATTTGCAAATAATATAAAGATCTAGTATCCAGAAAATATAAAGAACTCATGCAATTCAACAATAAAAATATCAATTTTTTAAATAAAAAAAAGATTAGGTGTATAAATGGCTAAAGAAGATACATAACAGTCAATAAGCATATGAAAAGATGCTAAACATCATACATCATAGGCGAAGGCAAATCAGAACCACAATACGACACCACTTCATGCTCACTAGGATGACTGTAATCAAAAAGATGAACAACAGGTATGGGTGAAGACGTGGAGAAATGGAAAACTTTATAGATAGCTGTGGACTGTGAAAGGGGAAGCGGCTGTGGAAAACAGTCTGGTAGTTTCTCAAAACTTAAACACAAAGTGAAGATATAGGACCCAGCAGTACAATTCCTAGGTATATGCCCAAGAGAATTTAAAGTATATGTCCACACAAAAACTTGTACATGGATGTTTGTGGCAGCATTGTTCTAATAGCCAAAATGCAGAAACAACTCAAATGTCTATCGACTGATGAATGGACAAACAAAATGTGGTATTTCTGCACAATGGAATGTTATTGGGCCATAGAAAGGAACGAGGTGCTGATACATGCTACAACATGGATGAACTTTGAAAACGTTATGTTAAGTGAAAAAAGCCAGGCACATAAGGTCATACGTTGCATACTTCCATTTGTATGAAGTGTCCGTAGATAAGCAAGACCGTGGAGGCAGAGAGTAGATTAGTGATGGTCAGGGGCTGGGCGAGGAAGGAGTGGAAAGTAACTGCCAGCAGTGCAGTTTCTTGGGGTGGGGGCGTGATAAAAATGTTCTGAAATTAGATAGTGGTTATAGTTGCAAAACTCTGTGAATGTACTAAAAACCACCAAATTTTGTACTTTGAAAAGGTGTGTTTAATGGTATGTAAATTACGTCTCAATTTAAAATATGCCAAGAAGTATGAGCAAGTAGAGTATACCCCCAAAAATGCAAAGTTGATTTAACATGAAAAAATCAATGTCGTTCATCACAACAATGGAGTAAAGGGGGGACCATAAAATTGTATCAATAGATTCAGAAAAGGCATTTGACGAAATTCAACACACTTTCAACATGAAGGCTCTCAACAAACAGAAACAGAAGGGAATTTCCTCAACCTGATAAAAAAGAATCCATTAAAAACCCCTGTAACATAGTAAATGATAAAGGACTGAATGTTTCTCTCTTAAGATTAGAAACCAGGCAAAAATTTCTACTTTTAACACTTGTACAAGAAGACAAACACAATAAAGCAAGGGGAAAAAATGCAAATGGGTTGGACAGGAAAAGAAAAACTGTCTTTATTCACAGACAACTACACAATCATCTAAGGAAATCCTAAGGAATCTACATAAAAGCTACTAGAACTAATAAATGACCTTAGCAAGCTTGCAGGTATTTCTTTCGAGGTATTCACCTAGGAGAAATGAAAGCACGTGTCCCCCCAAGGACTTATTCATGAATATGCATATCCACTTTATTCATAATAGTCAGAATCTGAAGATACCTCCAATGTCCAACAACAGGTCAACAGATAGCCTTGGTGGAGGCACCTTCATTCCGACCAGGAAGCTACTGAACCTTTGCCCTGTGGCACCAGAAGAGGGTGGAGAAGAAGATGGTAGGACGAAAAGTTAGTGATACTCCCCTGACCTGGAGAGGTCAGCTAGCAAAGACACTTGGGTGGGAGGCGGAGACTCAAGCAGCTCATTAGACAAGAGTGAAGGTCGCAATCAGGGCTGTGAGACTTGGGAAGCAGGAACAGAGAAAGGCCTCAGGAAGAGAAGCAATAAACCAGCACAATAGTCTATCAGAGGAGGGTGGCTTTGGTGGGGGGAAATGTATAAAGAGGGTTTTCAGAAAGCTGGTGTGTGATGTGATTCCGTCTTCTCAATGCTTCTTTTGGATGATACACTACACCGGGGGAGGCCCAGTTCAGCGTGGGCTACACAAAATAAATAGGGCGCCGTGAGCTTACGAGGCGCCAGCGCTAAGCAATTTAAAGACGTTCATTGCCATGAGGTGGGGACTGCTACCGCCACTACATAGATGAGAAAGCTGAGGCACAGAGTTTCCAGTGCTCTGCGCGAAATCTCACAGCTGCTAAGGGGTGGAGCCAGGATATCCACTGCTTATGCAAGCTCAACGCTAAGAAGCAATTTTGCTTTTTCACCTTCTTCCCTCATCAAGGTTCTCTCTTCTCCCGAGGCCTGGGTGGGCCAGGGACAGGCGCTGAAAAGGGATTTTGGTTCAGGCCTCGCATTCCCAAAGTACCTGATCTCCGAAGGAGGCCACGTATCCAGCCAAAGCTACTCAGCCTGAGAGAAGAGGGGACGTACGGAGCTCACAGTCCCTTCCCACTGCCTGACAGTACCACCTGCAGCGAGCCAGGAGTTAGTAATGGTATAAATCCTGTAAGTACCTGATTCTAGCATAAGTAGCTTGCTTTAGAAATATCCCATGGCTTTTCTTACTCCATGTTGCTCTATCTTCCCTTTCTAAGCTGATGGGAAACTAAAGCATGGACAGCTCTCTCGGCCTTGGAGAGGCCTTACGCCCTTCGTCCGTCTGAAAGGATCAGGTGCGACCGGGAAGGCGTCAGCAGCGACGCTGATGTCCACGCTGGGAGCTGCCGGGGGCTCTGCTGTCACAGGGCTCCAGCCACAGGCTGAAGTCAGTCAAAGTCCTGGGGACTCAGGCTTCATGGAGCAGACCACATCTGACCAAAGGTGTTCTGAGCTTTGAGGGGGTTTGTAAGAAAACCACCAGGTTCTGAATGACCGGAGGAACCGTTATTTTGGATTCTTTAACTCAAAAACAACTGCTTTTGGCTCCCGCCTGTAGTGGTTTGACCCTCACCCCAGAGGACAGCTGGTAAGGTCTAGAACCACTTTTTTATTTTCACAGCTTGGGGGTTTTACTTGCGTCTAGTAGGTAGAGACCAACGATGTTCCTAAAACATTCTGCAATGCAGAGAACAGCTCTTCATACCACAGAGTCACCCACTCCCAATGTCAAGGAGGCTGTAGCTGAGAAACCCTGCTTTAACCCTTGGGGCCTGGCCACACGCATGCCCTCCTGAGAAGCTTCCTGCAAGTCCTTATCTGGATTTAAAGCTGGAGAGGGTTGGACTGCGGGCTGTGCCCACTGGGGGAGTTTCCCTGTCATCACCAGGCCACCCCCTCTGGCCCCGTTGCTGGAGAGCTCTGCCTTCAGGTAGATGTTTTCCTAACTTGTTTGGGAAACTTCTAGAAAAACCCCCTTTAGCCATCTTGTAAGCAGTGAAGATGTACCAGGCTATGCTTTTTTCCACCAAAAAAAAGTTAGGGTGGTTAGGGGATTTTTATTATTTTAGTTCAAATAACTAAAAAGTGGCAATCAACCATTAAGATTTCAAAGGTGGCACATTCACCAATTGGCCCTCAAAAAGGTGCACAGATGGAGCTCAGAGAAAGCGCTGGGGACGGGGCGGGGACGGGGCGGCGGGGGGGCGGGGGGGCGGGTACGGGGCGGGGGGGCGGGGCGCGGCGGTCGGTGAGAGGGCGGCTGGTAGCAATGAATTAATGGCCTAGACGAAGGGCCGGGGCGATACCCTGGGCAGCCTGGAGGGGTGGGCAGGAGCCAGCAAGGTCTCCTCGTCCTCCTCAGTCATAAGCCACCTCAGTAGGGGGCTCTTGGGGAACCCGGGGACATTTGCCTGCACTCTCAGGAGATTTTTTTTCTCTCCTTTCTCCCCCCTGGGTTTCATCTTTACTAACTAGGGAGGGGACCACTAGGGAATGTAAGGCAACGTCCTCTGGGAAAGTGAAAGTGCCTCTCAGAGCAGAAGGCAGAGGGGTCTAAGTTCCACCAGTGGCCCCATGGTGGCCACTGAAAGCACCAGACAGAGTCTGCGAGGAGAGAGGCGGGCTGCTGCGACTTCCGACTTCTGGACGCTAAATCCCTCCTGGAAGGCCCCACTTTGCTTGGTGTGCTTTGCGGTGGGCTGGGCTGGGACTGACCCTGACAGGTGAAGTACCAGATCAAAGCAGATGATGAGAGTACATTTGGGGCCCGTTAAACCCAGGGCGCTGGAATGGGTCAGTGCCTTTGTGTTCCCGGGGAGGTGAGGGAGAATGAGCAGAGATGAGAGAGCCAGGTGGTGTCTACTTCTCCTGGGACAGCAAGGACCTTGACGCTGAGGCCGCCCTCTGCCCCGTCCTGGAGAGGTGAGCTCGATGATGCCCCTACATCCCCGCATGGGGAGCTTTTGAAAAGTCCTCTACTCAAACCAATTAAATCAAAGTATTTGAATATTTCCTTTCTTCTTTGTAGCCTTGGGAGATTTTGCACCTCCTTCCAGGGACAGGAGGCGGACTTCTGAAATGACTGTCCTGAAGGAAAAGTACCTAGCTCTCTAGTCAGTGCCCCACCTCCGCCCCCTGGGGAACAGGCCACAAACGCACAGGTTTCTCCTCGGGTTTCAATCTATTTCCTTAATGATTTGGTCAGAGCATTCATACTCTTGTAAAACACAAAGTCTTGGAAATGAGTTGGGTTAGCAGGCACTGGACTGTAGAACACACTTGTCCTGGTACCTGGAACAGCAAACCAATAGGAGAACTGAAACTGAATAGGTATGAGTATAGCAGGTTTTGGCATTCTGAAAACACCATCTATTTTCAATTACCTTAAGAGGCCAATTTACCTACAACGGATCCTGCTAATTTTAAACAAGGCTGATTCTGTAGGCACCGGTGTTATACCACTTTTTAAAATGCTGAAATACGGACTGGCAAACAGCGGCTACCCTAAATTCTTGGGGTTCGTCCCCACCCCGAGACCTCCCTTCCCCTCCCTCAACGCCACCCCCTCTCCCATCTCCCGCTACCCAGCAGGGGCCCAGATCTGCTCTGACTAGTGGGGTGCACAATCTATACAGGTCGTCAAGAACGTCCCGATGATTATCAGTCATTTAAATCTACTTAGGAAAGCAGCTTGCCCTAAGGCTGTTTGCTTGTCATGTTTAGCCAGAAGAGTAGAAGTGCTGCTTTGATTGAACAAAAACTCATATTGTGGCACTGTCCTAAGTACTTTACAAACTTTAACTCTTTTCATCCTTACAACAACCCTATAGATTGGTGATACCATGTTCTCCCATTTTAAGGATGCAGGAATGGAGGCACAGAGATGGGAAGTAACTTAGCCCCCGGCCATGCAGCCAATAAGTGAGGAGCGTTAGCTTCCCAGCCTGCGTGGCTGCAGAGTGTTGCTCTCAACCATAGGAAATAGAACCATGAGATATCAGGTAGGGTTTTTGTTTGTTTGTTTGTTTGTTTGTTTTTGCTTTTGTTTTACTAAACTTAGATTCACAAAGTAGACTCTAAGCACCCTTCTCTACCGTTCCCTTCCATCAAATTTACACCTGGGGAAACAGAGGTCCGGAGAGGGAAAGACACCTTCCTGAGGTCATAAAGGTGGTTGGAGGCAGAGCTGGGAGAGCCAAATGCTGCCTCACAACTCCTTCCTGGCTCACACCATACCTCACCCAGCCTACGTCCCCTCAGAAATCAGTTTGAGAAATGTAGTCATTTTGGGAAATGTCCACAGATTGTTTAATATTCCTCCGTACAAGAGGTAGCACCTTATTTGCTCCTCTTGAGTGTGGGCTGGACTGAGAGCCTCACTTCTAATGATCAGAATAAAGCAGAAGTGATGAGAGACTGGGTCATAAAAGGCACTGCGAAGTTTCTCTCTCTCTCTCTCTCTGACTGATCCATCTGGCGGAAGCCAGGTGGCATGTGCGACCCTGAAAAAAGTTACTTAACCTCTCTGCACCTCAGTATTCCACCTCCAAAAAGTTGGGCAGGGGGTAGAAGAGTACTTAACCTCCTGTGACTGTTGTCAGAATTAAGTGGGTTAATTCACATACTTGGCACATGGTAAGTGGTTAATTCATGTACTTGGCACATAGTGATATATACCAAGGATGCTGAGAACTGTTGTGCAAATTGTTCGCTGCTAAAGAGCCCCCCCACCTTAGAAGTCAAATAGGTGCTCACTCATCCTTACCTTTTGGCCTGGGATCATTGACCAAGAGGTGGCACTGTTTTCTAATTTGTACCAGAGTCATGTATCAGCCAACAGCTGTCTTGATAGAGGTGTTCGTTGTCAGCATAAGGAAGTGAAGTTTTCTCAAATACAGCCTTAGCATTATTTACAGGTATTGGGCTATAGTTACCTGGGCTGATGCTGGCTGTATCACACTGTGCATGGTGGCATTGTGGAGTTTTCCAACATAACCTCAATGTGATGCTTCAGGGTATCCCAAGCTTTATGTGACCATTCAAGTACTATAAAATAATAATAATAGAAGTCAAGTGCAGAAATACTGGCTTTGACTAGGCAGCTCACTTTGTTTGAGCATTGTCCCGATATGCCAAGGTTGCAAGGTTTGATCTCTGGTCAGGGCACGTATGAGAAGCAACCAATGAATGCATGAATAACTGGAACAACAAATCTCTCTCTCTCTCTCTCTCTCTTTTTCTCTCTCCCCCCTCACCCTCTTCTTCTTTCTATCTAAATATCAATAAAATAAAAAAAATTTTAATGTAAAAATATAAAAAATGTAACAAGTTTAAAGTCATGCATGGCAACACTGTGTATAACACTGTGTATTGTTTGAGTATACATCTTTAAGTATAGGGAAATGAGTAAGAATGATATGGACCACATTCTGGAAAAGTTACCTGGAGTATAGGGGTGGGGGGGAGGGGAATGGAATTAGGAGAGGATATACAGGGCACTTTAGCTCTATTCATAATTTATTCATTAAGCTTAATGGTGGATACGCAAGTGTTTATTATTCCTTACTCTTAAATATTTAAAAATAATTTCAATGATACCATTGAAAGAGACCATCTTTATATGTCAGTTAATTTTTTATTTCTCTCTCGTTATTAGTTAGTCTCTGTTAAATATTAAATAAGTGTATTGATGTGAAACCACAGAATCAAGCAATTATTCATTCAACAAGTATTTACTGTTGAATGATAGATTGTTCAAAGATAAAGAATTTCATGTGAACATTATAACATTTACAATAACCTATTTGGTTAGTTTTTTACTTCCTCTTCTTTCTATGAGGGAAAATTTCTGTCTTATTCTTAATTATGATTTCTGCTACATAACAGGTGTTAAAAATGTTAAATTAAACTTAGTAAAACATAAATATGACAGTTTTATCCTTATATAGCTTTCAATTTACTACGGTGAGGAAAGATACAGGACAATATAGGTCATGATAAGCACTGTAAATTATAAGCAAAGTTCTATGGGAATTCATTTATTTATTCATATATTTATTCACTTGACAACTATTTATTAGGCATTTACTAGGCACTGGGCATGTATTTGTAAGCGGGAGAGACACCGTGTTTGGTTTTGATATGACCACTTCTTACCACTTCTGTTACCACCTCACTGGTCTATGTCACCAGTATCTTTTACTTAGATTATTGCAAAAACTCAATGCCGTAATCCTAACCGGCCACCCTACTTCTACTCTGCTACCCTCCAGTAAAAATCTCAGCTGCATCCAGAGAGGTCCTGCTAAAACCCAAGGTAGAACTCATCACTCCTCTACTCTAAAACCTTCAATGGCTTCTCCTTGGTGGGAGATTGCAGAAATGGCCACAATTCTTTAAATTACTACTATCAAGAGGTGGAGTCTAGTGCTCAATCCACTGAGTCTGGCCTGGCCTTGTGGTTGTCTTTGTCCACCAGAATGTGGCAGAAGGAATATTGTGCAAGGTCTGATACTGGGCCTCAGGGGGCTTTGAATGCTCCTGCTCTTACTTGTGGAATCCCTGCAGCTGCCAAGTGAACAAACCCAGGCAAACCGGTTGGGGGATGGGAGGCCACATGGACCAGAGCCATCCCAGACAAGGCCGTTCTAGATGAGCCAAGTATGAGCCAACCTTTGCTGTATGAGGTCACATGATGGAGTCCAGCTAAGATCAGCCTAGCCCAACCAGATGACCTGCAGACTCACAAGCTAAAGAAACGGTTGTTGTTTTTAAGCCATTGAAGTTTGCCGTTGGTTGTTAGGCAGCACAAACTAACTGATTCACCATCTCGTTCCGAGAAAAAGTCAACTAACTACTAACTGTATTCCCAGTACTTAGAACATTGCCTGATATATGGCAAGTGCTCAATAAACACTTGCTGAATGAAATTTGTAAATGGACTTAACATTCTAATGAAGGAAAAAAAAAAGCACTAAGTAAATAAACTAGTAACATAATTATAAAATTTGATGAGTGCTGTGAAGAAAGTGAAATGTGGCTGAGGTAGAGCATTACAGAGAGGAAGTGGGAGGGTGGACCTTCCAGTGGCCTGCAGTTCTCTCAGAACAAAAGCCAAAATCTTTCTAGGGGCCTCCAAAGCTCTACATGATAGTTTGCCGACTTCTACCATTCACTGCCTCTCGACTCCACCTATTTTGGCCTCCCTGCTGTCTTCTAACATATCAGACCCACTCCCATTTCAGGTTTTGATGGAATATCCTCTCCCTAGACACGCACACCATTTGCTTGCTTTCTTTCTTTGGGTCTATCCTCACATGACCCCTTCATGATCACCCAGTAGAAAAAGCAACCCATTGACCCCCTGAATTGCCCTAACTGCTCCCTGCTTTACTTTTCTCCATAGCAAATGTCACCACCTGATGCATTATAGATTAACTCCTTTGTTGACTGTCTGCCTCCCTGACTCAAATACAACTTCCACGAAAGAAGACATTTTGTTTTGCTCAATTTACCCTTAGACAATATTGTCTTAGGGCAGGAATTCAGCCAATGGATACAAAATCCTTTAGGGGCCAATCCTAAAGGGTCAATCCTAAAACTAAGCAAGGCAAGCATTTAGATTTGAGCCTTACTGGAAATAAAGCAAGTCCTTTTTAAAAAGCCAAAATGCCCAGGTGAGTGTTGGATTGTTTACTAAGAACTCTACAGAGGTGCTCGCGGCAAGGCTAGTGACATAAAGCTACTAATACTACAAGTAACAGCCATGTGTAGCATCTTTTGGAGTGGGCTAGGGGCATTCTACTCTGTGCTATTATTTGCTCCTCAAACAGCCCTGAGGGGTGGGTAGGGCAGGTTTTATTAGCCTCCATTCATGGATGGAGCTAGTGGGGGGATAGAGCTCAAGTGAGCTACCCAAAGCCACAGATGTCCTGAGTGGGCAGGCCAAATTTCAAATCATGGTTGGCCTGAGTCCAAGCACAGTGCTCATTTCATTTTTTTTTTTTTTTTTCCTTACTGTTCCTCTAGTCTGGACTCTGACCTGGTGACTTTCTTGAACCATTAAGTTTCAAAGCCAACCTTGACAGACCCTCAAGCTGAGAGGCGCCTTTTCTCTATCAGGAGGGCCTGCCATTTGGCGTCTCTGGGCCACACTAGAAGAAGAAGAGTTGTCATGGGCCACACATTAAATACACAAACACTAACGAAAACCGATGCGCAAAAAAAAAAAAAAAAAAAAAAAAAGGCTTTAAGTGACCTTATGACTCTGTGTTGGGCCACATTCATTGCCATCCTGGGCCACATGTGGCCCACGGGCTGCGGGTTGGACACCCCTGCTGGAGAGAGGACCCTGCCAAGAGGCATGGGTGGTGAACAAACTTTTAGAACATCAGTTCCAGAGCCTCCCCTGTGGCTTCAGATCGACCACAGCCCCTTCTGTTTGATAGTTAGGAAAGACCCGCGCCCCAGAGCCCTTTCATCCCCACCCCAGCCTAGCGCTGGCTGGGCTGCAAGGTCAGCAAGGAAGGGTGGGTGGCTGCTTTCAGGCAAAACCCAGAAAGAAATCCCAGTCTTGTTGTTTTATTTTGGCTTAAAAGTCAAGTCGGGCAACAATGGAAACTCCTTCCTTGCTCACTCCTCTCCTTTCTGCCCATGTTGACAATAGACAGACTTGCTAATTCTGGCTGGGGTTTTTCCCTCCTGGGCTGTTTTTCTTTTATCTTCATCAATTGAAGAGAGCTGTTTTACCTTTTCAAACTGTATCTGGGGTTTTGTGTATTTTTTTTCTTTCACATAATTCTGTGGGTCTTTTCCCAGATATGTATTTTATCTTAAATTAACTTCTAGCTTAAGTTTCCGCCCATGTGACTTCCAGCGTGAGTTACCAGAAACCACAAGAGAGAGAGCGCGAGCGTGAGAGCCGCAGAGCCAACGACATGTCCCTGTGGGGAGCAGTGCCTCTGCACCCCAGAGTGAGGAGGACACGGGGGTCGGAGGTGGCTGCAGGGCAGGTGGAGCAGGGACCTGCCGAGGGGCTGGGCTGCAGCGCTGCTGGCCTGGGAACTATCGGGAAGGGAGGCCAGCTGCTGACAAGGGAGCCCAGAGGCGTCTGGGGCCGTGTGGAGAGGCCGGAAGACTGCAGCCATGCCTCACAGCTCTGACAGCAGCGACTCCAGCTTCAGCCGCTCTCCTCCCCCAGGCAAACAGGTAGAGTCCTCCTTCCCCTCTCTTATTCCCTCTGATCCCCTTGGGGGAGGAATGGACAAGAAGAGGGGCTGGCTGCCTCATCCTGCCCAGGGAGCTGAGGAGCGAGGGAGTGGCTGGTGACACGGGCACTCTGTTAGACGCAGGGCATGGCATTTGCAATCAGGCTGAGCGTACTGGCTGAGACCCTCATCCTGCCGCCCATTCTGCCAAAGCCCCCTTTACTCCTCATTCTCCAATGGTGCCCGCTGCCTGCGCCTCCCCTGGATCCCCACCCCAGAAGCTTTCTAGGAAGCCAAGAGGAGAACGAACATCAGAGAGCTCAGGTCTGTCAGGGAAAGGCTCTGTGCTTCTCCAAGGCAGTAGAAAACCAAGAGGACGATGAGCCTTAGAGGGGGCTGCAGGCCAGCGCGGCCCGAAGGCTGGAGAGCTGGTGTCCCAGGAGATGTCCATCAGGGCAAGAGGGAAAGGGGTTGGGGAAAGTCAAGGAGAAAAAGCAAGTTAGAAGGAGGAGGAGCCAGGCAGCACAGAGGGATCTATCATATCTACTGGGGCACTGCCCTGGCACCAGCACAGCCAGGGGAGGGGCTGCTGGGGCTGCTGCCCACATCTCTTTCCCCTCTGGCTTCTGCACGGGAGGAAGGAAATAAATCAGGAGGTGACTTTGGAGACTTGGAGACACTTACTAGTACCTCAGCTCAGCTCTGGGGAAACCAGAGAGACTACAGTAGAGATTCTGGGAGTGTTTGGAGTCTAGATTGTGACTTCCAAGGCAAAAGTTTTCAGGTGGAGAGTTGCCAGAAAACAGGGTGCCCTGCCTGCCTCCCAGTTTCACAGGGGTTCTCTTGACCACATTTCTTGGCATCCCTCTCTATAGGAAGGCTTCTTTCTCTTCCAGTACATCAGTGGATTAGAACTTCTTCCATTCATTCCTTAGCACAGGTATCCAAGAGAGCTTTCTAAGTGCTGCTGCCAAAATAAAAGTATATGGACATAGAATATACAATAACATTGGTCATAAACTATCTAACAGAAGAGACAGGTTGGGAGAAGTCCTGGCAGAGACCTCTAGAGGGCAAACAACCGGGTCCTCTGCTCAAGATGATATCAGGCTGGCTCAGATTGCCTGGAAGTCTGTGCTCTTCTTAGGAAGGAAATTACTCATGGCTTCCATGGTAACCTGGTCCCCATCCCCCTTACAGGAAGAGCATGTCCTTCCTATCTAACCCAGTGCCCTCCTGCTGCAATGGCTGGAAGTGTTGGGCGAATTCGTGAGACATATGCTTGGTGAGCACAGAGTCTTGCCTTAGGAACTGCGCACCTCCAGACCGTGGGGTTGCGAGATAGGCCGGGACTTGCAGGAGGGTTTCACTCAGACTCCTGCATTTATCCCGCAGCATCTGGGGGAAAGCTGGACCTAACCTCTCTGCCCAAGCAGAGGACCTGCCTATCTGGGAGATGTACTTAGAGGACACCCAAGGTCCCCTTGTCCTCCTAAGTACCCATTTGCTGCCTGTCACAGCCAGGTAATCTTCGCTGCTAAAGCCATTCTTGGCCTCTACTTTGTCCTAGGCATTGTGCTCAGGGTCATGGGAAATGTCAAGGTCACTGAGCATAACGAAGGGAATGCAAGGAAAGAGACAGACCTGGGATGCGGACATCAGCCTAAGAATGCAGCAGAAGGCATGGGGGTACAAGCCAGTGAGGTTTGGGGTAGGGCTCTGAAAGTCATCAGGCTTCACATTGGAATGTGTAACTCCCAGGTGACTGTGAGCTCTTGGGCAGGCTCCTCTGGGCCTCAGTTTCCTCACACATAAGATGGAAATAACAATGCCAACATCACAGAACCGGGGCCATACACAAGAGTACCTCTGGAAGAACACTTGTTCAGAAGCTGGCACTTAGTAGGTGCTCAAAAAAGTTTTGGAAAAAAAATAGCAAGAGAGTTCTAGGGCAAAAAGTGAGAGAGCAAGGGTGGAGTAGCCCCTAGGAGGAGAGGTGATAAAACACACTTTAGCACCTCAGCCATTTTTTTCCAAGCACAGCTATAGTGAGGCCTCATGGCCTTTACCCTCTTCCTGTAACTGCCGGCCAAAAAGGCTTAGAGACCTAGGGAGCGTAACAGAGTGTGGGGAAGGGTTCCCCTTTGGGTTCAGCCTTTTGGTAAATAGGGGGTGAGCGGGCAAATGAAAAGATGAAGAAATGGAGGATGACCGGATGGGCACTCAGCAGCACACGAGCCGGGGATAGCCCGGAGGAGAGGGGCAGATGGGCCCAACTTTCATCCTCTCTGCTTCCCAGGACTCATCTGACGATGTGAGAAAAGTTCAGAGGAGAGAGAAAAATCGCATTGCTGCCCAGAAGAGCCGGCAGAGGCAGACACAGAAAGCCGACACCCTGCACTTGGTGAGTGTTCAGACCTTTCTTCATCCTCTTGAGCCTTAGTCTTTGCTGCCTGTCCCCCATGGATGCTTAGACTTCAGCTTTGAATCTGCCTGCATGGAGATGGGGATGTTGGGGGTGGGGAGCAGCGAGCTGAAGGGAGAGGGCTGCGGGGTGAGGTGGGAGAGGAGGCTCTCTTTTGAGAGTATTGAGAAGATTCTGGCAGGGAAGGAGCCAGAAGGCTGAAAGAGAAAGGAGCCCTTCTTCCTGATGCCTGAGAGGGACGGAGGGGTCAATGAGTTGGGCACAGCAAGCTCAGAGGCTGGATGCAAGGCGGAATCGCCTGCTCAGCCATGGGGCAGCCAGAGAAAACTCCAGCCCTCACGGGCCCAGAGAGCAGAAGACAGGACTGTCTCAGGAGAAATTTAGGAGCTGTGAAGGGCTTTGGGGAGCAGCACTAGTGTCCCACATAGGCCCGCCCCCTGGGAGGCCACCTGGGCAGCCACCCTGGGTCCTGTACTTGGGGCAAGGAGCTTCACAGGGCGCTGCACCTTACTCCCCTTTTCTGAACATCATTAAGGTTTGATTTTGAGATTCTTCTCTTTAATGGTATCCCAAGGGGTCTGTGGAAGATGTGGTTTCAAGTTCACTTACCTGGGAAGGTCGCCATCCTGGCTGGGTCGCCTCTGTAGTCTCAAACTTTCTAGAAAAGGCACTGACCCCTGGCTTGAGCGGGAGCCCTGATCAATGCTGAATTGCAATTCCACTGGCAACCCGAGGCCCTCGTTGATGTTTCTAAATTCTGGCTGTGTGCTTCATCAACAGTGCTCCCTCCTCGTCTCCCACACCTTATCAGCCAACCTCTCTCCACTCTCCTCTTAACTTGGTCCTTGTCCAACCAACTCTTTTTTTTTTAAAGATTTTATTTATTATTATTTTTAGATAGGGGCAGAGGGGAAGAGAGGAAAAAAGAGAGGGAGAGAAACATCAATGTGTGGTTGCCTCTCGTGCACCCCCTACTGGGGACCTGGCCCACAACCCAGGCATGAGCCCTGGCTGGGAATCGAACCAGACACGCTTTGGTTCTCAGGCTGGCACTCAGTCCACTGAGCCACACCAGCCAGGGCCAACAAACTCTTACTTCACTGGCTCCTTCCTCTTCAATCCCTCCATCCCTTTCTCTAGCAACTCTGTCTTTCTGTCCTTCCTCCTGAACCATTCCTAAACCTCCAGCATCCCAGTAACTCATTTCAATGGTAAAAAGGGTAATTGGGACCAAAAATGAATATGCTTGCGTTTATTTGAAAGATCAGCATGGAAATCAGCTAGTTAGAATAGTTGTTTACATCTTATCAAGAAAAAGTAAAATGTCTGTGTCTGGTGTCTGATGAGTACTAGACTTTATTGGGATGATCAATTTGTAAGGTATATTTGCCTAATCACTATGCTGTATTCCTGAAATTAATATAATATTGTTTGTCAACTGTAATTGAAAAATAAAGAAAATAAGATGTAGTTTTAGAAAACAAGATGGTTTGTTAAGCTTTATAAGGAAGCAGAGAGCTGACTGTTCCAACATCTCTGATTGGCTTCTTGTGTTTTATTTGAAATGTGTTCAGCATATCCCTCGTTGCATACTAACATAGTTTTAAATTCATAAATAACTGTTGGATTAAACAACAACAAAATGAGAATGAATGAACAGCAAGCCTGTTCTTCTCTTTGATAACTGTCATAGAAGTCTAAATGTTAAGTTAGTGGTGATCCTGCAACTTACATGTTCTCCATGATTTCATTATGGTATAAAGTCTCACAACACTCCCCTTTACTATTTTAAGCTTGAAAATCTATGATCACTCAGATCTTGAGTTTTAGTTCAGTTTGTCTTTATCAGAGTCTGATTCTAATTCAGTGTTCTTTAGAGCAAGCCAAAGAACAAAGCAATAAAAATTAGAGAGAATAAAACCTTCCTTTATGTGCAAATAGATAATGCCCTGAGACTGGAAAACTGCTATAAACTTTGTGTTTGTAATTTTTTTAATGTGGAAACTTAAGTATAGCTCAGCAGCTCCACAGTCAAAAGGACAGGGTTCAAACCCCAGCTCTGTTACTTGCAATCTGTGTGGCCGACTTTAGAGACATTCTTCACCTCCCTCAGATTTGGTTACTGTGTCTATAAAATGGGAAATGGCAGTCACTACCTTATAGAGATAGTGCATCTAAGGAGTTCAACACAGTGCCTGGCATATACCAACTATTCAAAAAATTTAAGTATAATAAGAAGTAATAGTAGTTATTATAAGAAGCAAAATAAAAAACTATACATATATACATTTTAATATATTTGTATATATTTAGGTATGATTATTTTGCTTCTTGTAATAATGATTTTATATATATATATATATATATATCTCACAGGCCTGAAAGATTTCTTAAAGGCTGGAATGTTCAGACAAACTTTTGATGCTCCAAACTCCTCTGCAACGCCCCCCTGCCACGCCCAGAAATAGTCCCCAGATGATGCCCAGTCACTTCTAGTGACAGAGAGCTTCCTCTCTCCTGACATGAACAAAGGGGTCTTCCCCATCTTGAGCTGCACCACTGTCTCCCTGTGCATTCAACCCACTGGTCTTGATTCAACCCCTTGGGGACACATCAGTGAGGGTGGTATGTCTTTGCTATGGTGACGTTTTCAACTCTGACTCCACTGTGTCTGTAAGACAAGAGTTAGAACCGTCTGATTACACTCGTCATGAATAGATTGGGATGGTGTCTGGGGCTTGGCGTCCGTGGAGCTCCCTATCATGTACACGTTAACGCCCGCACCACCAGCCTCCGTCTCTAGCATGTTCCCATCTTCCCCACAGCCAGACACAAATTCCTCCCCACTCCTTAGGTCACATCAGAGTTTACACAGCAAGCCTGGGGACTGCAGCCAATGCAACTGATGTTTTTTGACTTCAGCTAGAAGCGTTTGGTGGTAACATTTAAATTTGGCACCATCAAACAGAGGGTTAGCCTGTGGTCTGCATGTTTATTTCCCCTCAGCTAGTAATCACCCATCTTCCCCATCCTTTAGTCTCTTAATTATGTTTGTGATCCAGGTAGAAAATCTTCTACCTTTATCACCAACATTCTTAGAATCAAGTGCTTGGTTTGCCCTGGACTCCTTTTCATGCTTGGCTCCATATGCTGAGAGGTTCTGGAGCCATTCTCTGGTGCTCTGACCTGGTCATAGGACTCATCTACAGATACTTTAAAGACCAGGGCTTAGAAGCTACTAGGAGCACAGTATCACATAAGGACCACATTTGTTATCAGTGTGCTGGGGTAACATCGTCTCAATTTCAACATTATCACTATCATCTATCTTAAAATACCAAAAGAATTATCTTGTTTACCAGTGAAATTGAGGGATACTCACTATTTAACATTTTCCATATCACTTCTGTAAGTGTTTTACATCAAAACTCTGTACCTTAACTGCTTTTAAAATAACAGAGTAGGGAAAGATCCTCTTTCAATGATTGTGTTTAATCTCATGCAAAGGTTCTAACACCCCAGCATTGACCACCCCTCATATAAACTGGATCGAGTGCTTCTTTTCATAATATCAACAAACAGTCCACATTTTGTTTTAATTCTCTTTCGATTGGGTGTCTCACACAGCACCCCCATCCCACCTAGTTTCTCTTCCCCCACTGACAACTGTAGAGTTCATTAAGCTTAGGAAAGGCATTGATTAAAAAGGGAAAGGCATGTTTTGACCGCTTCATTTTCAAAAGATATGAGTAGCCAATATGCGGATCCAAGATAGTCAGTTAAAAAAACTATTAAAAATAACAAGAGGATCCGGTCAGCTTTTAAAGTTGACACAAAAAGTAGTAACTTTCCTATATACAAATCATAACCAATTATAAAATTTAATTGGAGACAAAATTCCATTTATAACACCAACAACAGTAAATGGAAGGAAGGAATAAATTTAACAAAAAATATGCAGGGCTTAATTTTTTAACTCTTTAAAGTTATTCTAAGTAACTTAAAAGACACTCAAATAAATAGAAAGATATACCTTATATAATGATAGTAATTTTGTTAAATCAATCTAAAATGTAACTTAATGTGATCCCAATAAAAACCCAATAGGAGTTTCTGGGATTTGGAGAACTAGATTAGCTATTCTAAGTTCCCACTGAAAAAATAACCATGTGAGAATTTCCAGAAAAAATCTAAAAAAGGAGGGCAACTAGAGAAGGTTACCTGAACAAGATATTAAAGAAAATGACAACTATAGAAATGAAAACAACATGAAAAAGACAGAATATTGGACAGAATAGACTACAGAACTAGGTTCCTAACAAACTCAAATTTAAAACTCAAGTACATATGTCAGTTCCCAAGACACAAGTTCAAATGCAAAATGACTAGGATGGCATTTCAAACTGGCTAGTCATTCGGGGCCAGGGGAAGCTAACTGCTTTATTTCTTATACAACACACACATGCATGCACACGCACACACACACAGATTAAATATAAAAAAGAGAAAAAGAGAAGACTAAAGAAATTTGGGGAAAAGGAGCATTAAAAATTTTATCTTGGACTGGAGTCTTTTCCACATAAAACACAAAACCTTGAAACCATAAAGAGAAAGATCACTATACATTACCTTTACACATAAAAAATGAACATTTCTATACAGCTTGAACTACTATATGTAAGATCAAAGGCAAATGACAGACTAGGAAAAACATCTGCAAGACATATGACCAAAAAAGGGCATAGTATTTACTTAATATATGAGCGCTCTTATGAATAAAAAAAGGATTACTTGAACAATAAAAGAATAAATAAATAAATAATTGAAAAAAGAATAAGGAAAGGATTAACAACACAGAAAAAAGTGAGTGATGATTATGAGTAGGCATTTTATAGAGAGAAGTTAATGGCACATAAATATGGAAAAGATGACTCTTTTTGTAATAGTTAGTGAAATGACAAGTAAAGCAATGTGAGAATCTCCTGCCGGATCAGCAAACATGAAAACTCTGCTAATGCATGACATTGCTGAGGCCGTGGAGAAGCAGGTGCCACCGCATGTTACCGGTAGGGGTGTAAGTTGGTGCAACCGCAATAGAGGGCAAGTGGCCTTATCTGTCCAATTTATAAGTACACACACCCTGTAACTAGGCAACTTTACCTCTAGGAGTCTATTTACAAACATACCCATAGATTACATAATTAAGTACATGCAAAGATAGTCACTGCTGCGTTGTTGGTCATAGGAAACCCTAGAAACAAGCTAAATATCCATAAGTAATGGACTAACTAAACTATACTTTCCTCATTCAGCGGAATACCATGCAGTTGTTAAAATAACAGGTTACATCTGAACATGCTAATCTGAAAAGACTATCAAACTTCTATACTCCTAAGTGAAAAATATGTCAATATGCTATATGGTTTGCTTCTGTGTGTGTTTCTAATAAAAACAAAAATGTATCTGTGTAGGTGTTGTAAACTTAATATTTTTCAAGTGGGTTTCCCAAAAAACCATTAACGGTGATTACTTCTGAAAAATAGAGTGAAAAGTCAAAAGCAGGAGACAAATACTTTGCATTTTTTTACCTTTTTTATATAGTTTAGATGTTTTTGTCACCTGTTCATTTTTATTTACTTATTTTTTAAGGAGAGGGGAAGAAAGAGAGGGAGAGAAACATCAATATGTGGTTGTCTCTCACCCCATCCCCCAACCAGGGACCTGGTCTGCAACCCAGGCATGTGCCCTGACTGGGAATCAAACCAGTGACCCTTTGGTTTGCAGGCTGGTGCTCAATCCACTGAGCTACACCAGCCAGGGCCTTTTTTATAATATGGATATTTAAATTTGCAACATTGATCATTACAACATATGTATTAGGATGATTTCTTTTTCAACTTTTGACTTCAAACATGGAATAATCTTCCTCTGTGACATTTTATCCCTCAAACATAAATGTCTCAGTCCTTTGGGAGAACCAACTGTCAGGATTTATAATGAGGACTCCTAAGGCCTACAGTACTAGACAAGGCATACAGTGGATCGGAAATCAGTGTCCTCTGTGTGGCCATCCTGGTGAGTTGTAGTGGCTCCTGGTACCTCGTAGTAGGAAGGATTCTGAGTTGGTATCCCAGGTCAGTGGGAAAGAGAGTTGAGATCAACCGAGAAGCTTTGTTCTGGAAAAGGCTAAAAGTAGAGGAGATGGTAGGCAGACAGTAATAAGAGCTCAGAGCTGTGCTGCTGGCAAGTCAGATATGGTCTTAAGGATGGAACTGGAAGCAAGAAAGAGTAACAGGGTCAAAGCTGAAAGCCAGAACTTTAGATACCCACTTTGGAGAAGGGTAGGACAGGTGCTTGCCTGGGACAGGCTCCCAAAGGAGTCTCCCACTACTTTAATAAAAGAGAAAGTTTTACAGTTAATGCCATATATAACAAACATCATGAGTGTAAATTATGCATGAAATAAACCTTTATGCTGATACTATGAGAAATACGGTATTTACAACCTGAGGAAATTGAATAATGGAAGAAAAGAAGCTCAGCAAAGATGAGAACTTCCCGGGCCTCCTTAGAAAGACACTATTGTTCTTGGTCTTTTGGGGAGGCCTGAAAGGCAAGTCTGTGCATAGTCCTTTTTCACTGATAGAGCACTTTTTCTCTGTCTTGGAAACCATTCCATAAGGTTAATTGGCATGGCATAGAAAAGTTACACTAAAAACAAAACAACAATAACAGAAATCACAGAGAAGCAGTGTTCTGACTCGTTTCACCCTAAAGAAGTTCAGTAGAAAATCAATGCAACATCTGTGGAAAAGAGACATTTATTTCTCTTGGCTTCTATTGCTATGAACTTTTTATTACAAACTTATTAACTGAGCACAGTACGAGGCACTGTGTGTTACATGCGCTACCTATTGTACCTCATTTAATCCGCACAAACACCTTACTTTGTAAACCCTTTATTAGGTTAAGTAACTTGTCCAAGTTGACACAGCTTGTGTAACTAGATCTGTCTGACTTCAGAGTACACCTTCCTAACCACTAAGCTGTACAGCCTCTTTCTTAGATTCTCATGAAGAGGTATTCATCTTCCACAGCATATATCCTTCTTGAATCTCATCCTGAATTTATTTTTTTTCTTTAAGTAAAATCCTCCAAAATTTACACTTCCCTCCTCCATCACTAGGCCTTGTCAAGAAGGTAAAGATGTCTCTATGCAATATATCAATACCTCTATTGAAACAATGTTTAAAGCAAGCCATGTAACAATAAATATTAATATCCTATGTGTGAATACCCTTTGGAGCAGAAATGTCACTTACAAGAGTTTAAAGAAAAAATGTTGCACAAAGATGCTCAATGCATCACTATTCGTGAACAGTAAACATTTTATCAACACTATGAGATTGGACAGAGGCCCAACAATAGGGGATTAAGCATATTACTGTATACCATTTATACACTGTAACTTGTTCTGGCACTAAAAATGACTATGAAGATTGTATTTATCAACACAGAGGGATGTCAATGGCATTGAGTGAAAAAAGTAAGTTACAAAGAGTATGCAGAGCATGATCCTGTTAATGTAAAATTTGTGGGTTTGGGTCATGTTTGCATGCATAATGAGATGGCTGCAAGTATATTCTGCAAAATGTACCAGGGGTCATTTCTGAGTGGTTGAATTTTGAGTTGCTTACTTTACTCCTAGTACTTTCCTGTAATTTTTTTTTTATTGTGATGAATGTATGCTGTCTTTGATCAAAATAAAAAGTTGGACTATTTGGGAAGGGAAAAATGTCCAGGCAATCCACCGCCCCTAACTTCTTGTCCCACTGATGTTGGGCCAGTGTGCTTATGTTTGGGAGGCATATTTGAGAGGATGCCAACTCCACACCAGTCTTAACATAATAAAGAACTTCTATCCAGATGGGGTTACAGGTCCAGGTCACAAGGCGAGGGCTGCTCATTCAGCAGACAGCCCCTCAGCCGCACCCAGGCTTTTTTCTCTAGAAAGAATGAGAGAGTCTTGCTGAAGAGCCAGTGCCCACACAGCCTGGGGATTGTCTCCGTCTTCACTGTAGGACTCAGCCTGGCTCCCTGCTTGTTGGGAGGCATAGATGGGTCCCACGGGACAAAGACCCTTTCAGATTGCGGGATCTCTGTGGGGGGCCCTGCCATGAGTCCACATGGTAGCTTGTGGAGGGAGTAACAACAATGATGGTCATAGCCCTGTGTGTGTAGAATCACAGAATTAAAAGGAAATTCAGGGATGCTTCAGTCAGCTTGCCATGTTACCGATGAGGACACTTACGTCTTTTTCAAAGACAACCAAGAACCCAAACCCTTTACCTCCCCCCCATAAGCTTTGGTTTTGTGACACCTTGCTCACCAGGACTTTGCTATGCAGGTGGTGTTGCTCTCACATGTTCTTTTGCAAAGAGTAAGCCAAGAACTAAGCAACTAACCAGGATGTCTGAATGAGCTAGACAGAGACTCTTCTGCAGCAGAAGCCCAGTGCACAGCAAGAGGCCAGAAAGGGAGAGAGGCCAAGACTGAGAACGGCTGAATTGAAATGTTCCCTTATTTTAAAACGTCTTAGGGTTGTAATCCAAAAGTGAAAGGACAATAACACATTGGGGAAAATATTTGCACCAAATTAAATAAATGCACATTTAATGTGTATACTGTAGAAGGAACATCCCTTTTGAGAAAAACATTGAGGCTCCAATATGTTAGAGGGCAGAGGCTATTAATATAAAGTTTATGTAGCGTTTTTCCTACCAAAATGAAAATAACCCCACTTTCTATTCTGATTGTGAAAATGATACATATGAAGGGTTTCTCAGCCTTCACACTATTGACATTTTGAATCAGATAATTTTTTGTTGTGTGTGGCGGGAGAGGGTTGGGTTATGTGCATTGTAAGGGGTTGGGTTATGTGCATTGTAAGGGGTTGGGTTATGTGCATTGTAAGGGGTTGGGTTATGTGCATTGTAAAATGTAAAATTTACCCGTTATGTCCTAGTAGCGCCCCCTCAGTCCCAGCTGTGACAATCAAAAATATTTCCAAACCTTGCCCAAGGTGCCCCAGGGGCAAACTTGCCCCTGGTTGAGAATGCTGTACTAGGGAACAGACCCCTAGAAAGTTCTTCCTTCTTAATCATCGATAAGATGAAAGTAAGGAACTTTCAATAAGCTAATTGGCAAAATAAATGATTTAAAATTATAGCATCTACATGCCGATGAGCCTGCAGTGCAAATGATGTCTGTGTTCACTACTGGTGATGTTGCATGTCTTCCATGACTCATTTTCCATCATACGCGACCTGGGCGCCTGACCGCGCCCTGTGCCCCAGGAATCTCGCTGCTAGGGATTTAGCTGAGGAAATGGCTGAACAAATGAACAGAAATGGAGTGGAGCAAGATATTCACTGCGGCATGATTTATAATAGCGATATTTTGAGAGCAACTAAAGTGCCTAACATTAGAAAACCGTTTTAAGTAAACTGTGGATCATCCATTTGATGATACAGCCATTAAAAATATTAATTACGATGATCATGACCAAATTATGACAGAAAAAAATACAAACTGTATATGTACTATGAGATTTTATAAAAATAAGTCTTTTTATGTTTGCTAGAAAGGATAAGATGGCAACATACACACAAGAAAACATTCATGTTAGAGGACTAGGACCATCATCATGTATAATAAAAAAAAACTTTGATGTAGTTGTACTGTATATTTTTATTTAAAATAATAAGAAAGTGGTCACAAAGAGAGCTGAGTGAATTCTGGAGGACATAAAGGATAAGAACAGAGAAAATGTCATTGACCTAGAATTTGAGGGTCATGTTTTGAGAGGGGATCTTATAATTTGTCCTCCAAACGGAAACACTTTTTAAAAAATTTATTGATTTTGCAGAGAAAGAGAGGAAGGCAGGGGCGGAAGAAGGGGAGAGAGAGAGTTTTGTTGTTCTTCTTATTGATGCACTCATTGATTGGTTTTCGTATGTGTCCTGACTGGGGATCAAACCCAGTCTTGGCACATCAGGATGACACTCTAACCCTACCGGACCAAGGTGGAAACACTTTGAGAGTGGAAAGGGGCAGTAGGAAAAATTATGCCAGGTCAATAAGTATGAACTGGGACTGTCCCAATAAACATCTGCTCACCCTAGATTTAGAGGAACCAAGAAAGGGGACCTGGAGCGAGCCAGCTCTTAGGAATATTGAAGAGTGGTGATAAATGTCAAGGCCAAGCAGAGGGGACTAGAGTCCTAGAGCTAAAATGGATTTTCCCAAACCTGACGGCCCTTGAACTAAAATATTTTCTGGGCACTCAGCTGTCACAAGAATATGCCTTATTGCTAAGGGGGTGGAATGGTCCAGAAAATTATAGAACAAAGGGCATATTCCCAGTACGAGTGCCCATATCAGCAGAAATGATGTATTCTGCTGTGCAAGTATACGCATATGATATCCTTCTCTGTGCCAGGTATGGTTTGTCCCAGGCACTGAGAATAGAGCAGGGACAAAGCAGACCGAGTCCTTGATTTCATGGACCTTACAGTCCCTTTGGAAGTCTGACTGGAAAATAGACAAATAAATGAACACGTTAACCACACAAAGTGAAAAGTGCATTGAAGAAAATAAAGAGTGTAATGGTGGAAGTGACTACGGGATGGGGATGGGGACAGCGATCAGGGAAGGCTTTTCGGAGGCCCTGACACTGGGATCAAATGCCAGTCAAAAGAGGAGGAGGCTGAGAAGGTCTGGGAGACAGTTGCTCAGCAGAGCCTTGAGGCCACCCTGAATGTAGCCAGTCAGGGTCAGCGAGGTGCTTTGTGGGGCTGGGGACAGCAAGGGAATGAGGAGGAGCTCAGGAATAAAGGCAACTGTGCTGTAGGAAACAGAAACCAGATTAGGGGCGTGGGTTGGAGGTGGTTGTCAACAAAAGCAGCTCAAATCCCGGCTGGTGGAGATACGTGGACCTAAAATTCTGGCTGGGGGAGATAGTTGAGCTTAAGTTCTTATCTATAAAAGGGGAAGTAATAGCACCTCACTGGGCTGTTTAAAAGTTAAATGAGAGAGCAAATACAGAAACAAAGTAATATTGTTATTTGTTTGTGTTGCATGTATGGGACACAGTTGTATTTATTAATTTGTTTAATGCAGAGAGTCAGGCATTTTCCTAAAGATCAATCAGATGAAGATATTAGATATATCTTCATATATAAAAACATATGGCCTTCCTTCCAGTTTATAACACTTTAAAAACACTGTTCGACTTGGCTTTTCATTGCAGCTGGTCAAGTCTCCTTCTCTTGGTATCACTGGGGTAGGTCAAGGCTGAGCTAGGACAATTGCACAGAGTTCTTAAGGTGGTGTAATTCACTACTTCAACCCCATAGCTTTAGTTTTGAAAACAAAAGTGTTGCTAAGCAGGGGTTTGACGTAGACTTTTTTAAAAAAATGAATCTCTTAACACTCATTTGTAACTATCCTGGAGTTAAAAAGTAGAAGCTATTAAAGTACTTAAAACAGTTGGTTAAATTCTCCTGGCAAGCTTCACGGACATCCTGAGTTTACCTAGCACGCACTCTGCATTTGCAGGTTTCAGATTTTGGTAAATGATGAGAGATTCCAAGTTTCCAGGTACTGTCTTAGTCACTGGTGAAAAAACAGTGAAGACAATGGTAGTCCCTGCCCTCACAAGTTCAGGAGTTCAGAACTAGTTTGATTATGTTACAATTAATGAGATTCTACTAGGTGGCCCACCTCTTGTCTTTCCATCTTAGAAATGAACTATTCTGGGCTATTTGAAATAGTTTCTCCAAATATAATGTGATAGTAATGGTAAGGCACTTTGCCTTAAACAGGCATTAACTTACAGAACTTTTTTTTTTTTTACTAGAAATGTTCTACTTTTTAAAACTTCTTTATATTGTATTTATATTTCTATACATTATAAAATAAAATACACTTAAAACAAAAACATTAAGTATATGCATATATAATAAAACAAATGTCATATAATTAAACCTTGCATATATTGTCTTGTCTATATTCTTACATTATTTTTAAGACAAATCAGCCATGGATGTGGCTCTCCAACTAGCTGCTCGTTTAGCTCACCTAGGAAGTATTTTTTTTAAATCTTGATGCTTGAAACCCACTCCCGAACAATGAAACTGAAATCTTTCGGGGGTGAGGTTCGTGAATGAAGGGCTTGTAAAGCTCTTCAGGTAAAGGGAGTGTGCAGCCAAGGTTGAGAACTGGGGAGCAGAGACATTTGAAACCCGTCAGGAGGAAGTAGTGGAATGTGGGGAGTGAGTGTGGGGCAGTTAGTTTCAAGGTTGCAGACGGTTATATGCCCAGCACTGGGTCCCAGGGGCCGAACGGTTTCAACAATTAAACAAACAAACACATGCACACAATTCAAACCTTTGTGTGGAAGGCAATTATGAGCTGTCTGGTTTTCAGAACTGGGCTTGCTAGTGAGAACCTTTCTCATTTGAGCTATCAGTCAGGATTGCATTCAGTTACAAATAATAGAAAACCATCGAACAGGGTCATCGATAAGTCAGGCTTTATTTTTCTCATAAGAAATGCAGAAGCAGACAGACTAGGGCTAATGCGAGGATGTCATCAGAGAACCAAGCTCCTTTTCTCTTGCCGCACAGTTGTCTTCGGTTTGTGACTTTCTTCCCCGAGGCGGCCTGAGGGCTGCTGAAGCCCCAGGCACGGGAGGGAGGGTAACCCGGGTCCCGGGGAGGCTTTGCCTTTTAAGTTGGGAAGGGACGGTCCACCCCTAGGTACTCCTGCTTATGTCTCATTGGTCAAGATTTGTCACATGGATTTTCCGCGCAGCTGGGTATTTGAGGAATTTTTTCCGCATCCTCTCCAGAGGAAAGTAAGGGGGAGGAATTTGGGATAAATGTGGAGTGGGCCAACCTAGAGTGTTTCTCACCTATGAGGTCAATGAGCTCATAGTCCTGAAAGTCAAGAAATAAGTGACTGGACTCCATACAGGCCCTGAGGGCGGCACAGCTGAGGTGGCTAAGCGTCAGTGAATGATGAGGGTGCTGATGGTCCTAGAGCTTCAGCTTTAAAGGGTGAAAGTGAAGATTTCTCCAGAATCAGACATAGACATTATTCTGTACCCAGACCTGTGGTTTTGTGATTCTTCTCTCCTCATCAGGGAAGGAACCAGAGGTAGGGCTAATTTCCCCAGGACTAGTGGGAGACGCAGGCATAGCTCCCACTACGGCTTGGGCAATGTCCTGTCTCTCAGTCTGCAGACTTCTCCAGGAACGGTGGCTCTGCCCTGTATGTGCACTTGGCGGATGGGGGCTGGTAACTGCTGGAGGCTGAACATACGACTGGGTGTGAGGGATATAAGCCTCACATGCTATTCTTGTATTTAAGCGTGGTTAAGAGCCAAAGTGTCACCTTACCAATAAGTGACTGCATGGTCTGTTGATGAAAAAAACACACAGGGACTATTTCACCTTTCTGGAAATTGCGATTAGAAGATTCACAGAGAAGGTCAAGGCACTAACCCAGAGCTGGCAGGAAGGAGGACCAAGCCCTGCTCAGAATGGCTGGAGAGTCCCTGCCTTGGGCGAGAGCCTCTCCTTGGCCTTGGCCCCAGTCGGCTTCCCTGTGGGTGAGGGACCAGCCTGGGGATTCCCCGTCATTCAAGAGCTCATTGAGTGACCCCATCCTTGGCCCCTCCAACAGGGAATTCCCCAGAATGTTCCCATACCCCCATGAAGCCTGCTCTTCAGCCACCCCCAAGCTGCTGTGGTTCATGATAGGACCAGCATCAAATAACCCCACAGGTGAGGGTGAATTGTGAACATTAGCATCTGGATTTGCATGAGGTAGGAAAAGGGGGAGGGTGAAATTAGAAAGTCAACAGGGCTGAGGCCTCACAGGAGATAATTATCAAATATCAAAAGATTTAAACAGACTTCAAAGGCAGACAGGATGGCGGGCAACCTCTGAAGCTAGACTGCCTCAATTCAAGTACTGGTGCCACAGCTTACACGCTGTGTGACCTTGAACAAGTTACTTAACTTCTCTGTACCTTAGATTTTCCTCCTCTGCAAAATATGCATTATAATATTATTGACCATATTGGGCTGTTACAAAGATTAAATATAATGATAACTGTGAGGTACTTAAAAGATTAGCATTCGCTCTTAGTTATTAAGACAAATTGCATTATTCTTTTTAAAAATTTGGTTTCTACTTATTTTTCTCATATCAGTTGCATTTACATCCCTCTGCCCCAACATACACACACACGCACGCACGCACGCACACATGCATCTTCCCAAAAAGTGGGGCCTAGAGGTCCTAGTTTGCTCATGTGCTCAGGTAGCCGATTTGGAATCTGAAATATTCAAGACTTGAGGAGGGTCTGGAGATCTTCTAATCCTGTGGTTTTGAACATTCAGTGCACATTCGAATCCCCTGGGGAGCCTTTAACAACCCAATGCCCAGGCTGCACCCCAGACTGATTAAATCAGGAGCAAGCATCAGTATTGTTAAAGCTCCCCAGGGGTTCCCACGGATCCCAACACCTGGCCAAGGTAGAGACTCATTGTTTTGGTCCAGCCTTCCAGTTTCAAAGTGAGGCAGTGGGCTCAGAAAGAGTCACCCAGCCAGGATCAGGTCCCAGGACCCCTGTCCCCAGTGACTGCTGATGGAGCCTGCCATTGTCATGTATTTTGGACCTCACTCTGCATCTGGAGGAAGGGCGAGCCTAGAGAGGGCCCTCCAGCAAAGCAGCTGGCAGGAGATCCCCCCAACTCAGGGCAGGAGGCAGGTGCTCAGCTCTGTGATTGGAAGAGTGTGACCGACTCAGGGATCTTGCATTGTGCTGTATTTAAGAATCACCCAAACCAAGACCCTGTTTTCTCCTGGAAGACTATAGAACAATCAAGGACTGCTTAGTCTTCCCTAAGGACCTTTAGGCAATGGCATGGCCAGTCTCTCAGGAGAATCAGTTGGGTGTGCTAAAAAGGGCGCAGGGCCGAGCTGGGGGAAGCCTGGAGCCAAGCCCTGCTCTGCCTCTACGTGGTTCTGGGGCTTTGGATCGACCGGTCACTCATTCAGAGTTTCTGGACTTCTTAGAAACAAGATGTCTTGAGGTCAGTCTTACAGCTCTTTTTCTCAGCTGCTGCCGCCACCAGCCTGTAGTCGTTTTGGCAGGTAGGCGGAGTAGGTTTGTCCCAGGGTCTCCGTTGCCCTGTTCTGTAAAGTGGGGATAATGATAGAAGCTGGACCTTTCGTATCCACCTCAGAGGGCCGCTGTGAGGAGCCTAAAGGGCCTACACGAGTTCCTAAAAGTAGAAAGAAAGTTATGTGGAAGGACATGCAGGCCCATCCCTGCCTCTGTGTAGCAGAAGACAGGTGTGTTAGAAGCCAAAATTTATGTCCCAATATTCCTTTCCGCGTCTCCCTAACTGAGTTCTAGGTTTCCAGCCCCCACTGAGAAGTTAGGGGATGCGATCATTTCACCTCTGTGTAAAGAGCTGCTCGCATGACCATCTTTGCCAGATACTCTAATGTGAGCCCTTTCCAAGCCGCGACTGGCCCAGGGAGGGTCCGAGCAGACCAGCCGAGCAACGGCAGGTGGGGACATGGAGGAAGAAGGCCCCCATCATCTGTTTCCTCCTGCAAGGGAAGTCAAACTGTTTCTCTTGTTAAGTGCCTGGTTAGCTGCATGGTCCCTGGACTGGCAATGCTGATATCTCTGAGGCCCTAGCAGGAAGCAATCTTGCTCCTCAAGGTAAAGACAAGTTTGTTGTCTCAGGTGGTGGTTTTCTGGTTAGAGGTGGCCGTGGTTATGAACCCGCTTCTAGAGCTCTGGGGGCTGCAAGCCAGGGAGCGAGGTAGGGACAGGGGGATGAGAAAGCTAGAGAGAGCTCAGCCGAGCTTGCTTAGCTGCCAGAGCTCTGAAGAACCTGCAGTTACTTCCCGAAAGCTGGGCCTGCCTCTCAGCGGGGAGAAGGTCAGAGCCAAAGCATTGGTCCCTGCGCCCGCCTACCCAGCCCCTCCCTTCTGCCTCGGGGTTTGCCCAGGCTCTTCAGAGCACAGAACTTACAGTAAATGTTGTCACCAGTGGAAACTCTAAGAGGGGGTGAGGAAAAAGGCTAGAGGAAGGGACCAGTACTCCAGGCCCCCAGTTCCCGTCTTACCAACATCCCCTCCCCCTCCTGGTCTAAGTGTTGTTTTATCTTACCTTTCGGTAAAGAGGGGATGCCCTCTCTCTGGGATGTGCCCGGAAACAACCAAATGGTAAACTAGCCACACCTTGCAGAAGAAGCAGCCAGTGTCCCACCCACCACCCACCCCATTTTAGAGATGGGGGTTTCCTTTGTACTTATCTAGGCACATTTTTAGTTAAGAGCCACACACAGGAAATGCCAGGCTGAGTCTGTGCATGAGCACATCTGTCCTTTACAAATGGTTGGAAGCTGGCTCGATGGGTAATGCCACAGACCTGCACTCCCTTACCACCTCCCTGGATGCAGGGTTAGGGCCATTGGCAATGGAACTAACTTGCTCCTTAGCCTGCACGCAGCTCACGCTCCTCGTGAATTATTTGAGGCAAATTATCAATGTCAAGTTATCTTACATCTGGTCACTGGTCACTGCCCATCATAATTTTGAGTCAACTTCTAGTCCAGCAGTTGACATATTCAGCCAGTCAATCAACAAACATTTGATTTCATATCTACTAGGGGCAGGTACTTAATAACTGCTGGAATAATTGAAACAAATTTAATAACACATTTAACTAGTGTTTTCAAACTTGTCTGATCATTAGAATGACCCAGGGCACTTGTTAAAAATTAAAATTTCAGAATTCACCTCAAATTCCAAATCCGCTGAATTTAAATCTCTAGATTTCAAGGAAAACCTGAAACGATATTTTTAACAAGCCCTCAAATTAAATTCTAATAATGTGGTAAGTTTGGGAAATGCTGACCAAAATCAAACTGAACTAGCAGAGTAAGCCCTGGACTTCAAATATTAGGCTGCTTTTTGAACTGAAATGCCATTTATTTGCCCCTCCAGTGCCATTTCCCTTCCTCTGTGGGCACCAATTGTTAGTGGAAAAGGTCTGTTTCACTGAATCAAAGCTTGTGAACCTTAGAAGACACATTGGAAAAGCAATTCCCCCGGGGTTTTCTGAAGGTGGATTGTTTGCCAGTGGAATGCTAATTCCAGAGTGTCATTGTTGATTAATCAATGATGTGATTAGTAATAAGCACTCTTTACCCTGAGTTTCCCTGATCAGCATGTATCTGATGGCTTTCATAAGCAACAGGGGAAAAAGGTGTTTCTGGAAAAGAGGAACCACGTGTGCTTGGGGCACACCCAGAATGCTATGTAGCAGGCTCGTGGGTGTGCAGAACAGAGCAGAATCAAACACTGGGGTGGATATTGACCATTTAATATTTATTAAGACTCTAAGGGTCCTAGAACCTGGGTGACACAGGCAGTTCACCTCAGAGTCCTTTCGTAAGACTAATCTCAAACACTGGGACCGCTTGGAAAACACATGGTATAACATGGAGTGGAAAAGAGTGAAACCGGTATTAAGATGTTCTCATAAACTCCTTTCTCTCTTTTCAGGCTCTGGCCTGCCAGCTGGTTTCAGACATACGCTTGCCACTCCCAACTCACATACACACAGAGACACATGCACACATACGGGCAAAGGAGCCCACTCACACATGCATCCACACATACATTCCCACATACATCTCAATTAGCTGGGACCACGTGATACTGCCAATCTTATGGATCAAATACATATTAACAATTTCATGTGGTTTAACCTAATATCTATGCATATACATGCACGTATATACATGTGCTTGCACAGGTGTGCCCATACACACCTATAGCACCACAAACACATACGCACATGTGCACACACACTCACGTGTGCAGACAAACTTGCCAATGCCCTGCTCCATGGATTTGCCAATGTGGGCTCCTCCTGCAGCCTCCGCACCCTTCGGGTCTCCGGGCCTGCCCTGACATTAACCTCCAATGCTGATCCCTCCCCCTCACAGGAGAGTGAAGACCTGGAGAAACAGAATGCAGCTCTGCGCAAGGAGATCAAACAGCTCACAGAAGAGATGAAGTACTTCACGTCATTGCTCAGCAGCCACGAGCCCCTGTGCTCAGTGCTGGCCACCAGCACGCCCTCGCCCCCTGAGGTGGTATACAGCGCCCACGCCTTCCACCAGCCTCACGTCAGCTCCCCGCGCTTCCAGCCCTGAGCTTTGCCAGAGGTGGGGGAGAGCAGAGCTCCCCGCTACCCAGTCCCCAACCGCTCCAGCAGGCCTTGGAAGGGCACAAGACTGTGGCCAGGCTGCCCTTGTCCCTTGGAGCTCTCCCTCTACCTGGAGATGTGCCGAGACAGAGACCTGCCCTGGACAAAGACTGAGCACAGGACCATAGCTCCTGGAAGTGGGGGAGGCCTCCCAGCAGGGTGGCAGCCCGTCTGCATGTGCTGGACCCTATGTGGGTGGGAGGCTCAACCCAGAGAGAGGAGGGCAGGGGAGGGATATTTTTCTAAATAAATTTCTTTAAAAAAACAGTTTGATAAAGCAGTTTCCCTTGAAACCTTAAACTCTGTGGGGCTGGGATTTTTTTTTTTTTTTTTTTTTGTTCTTGGACTTCAGAGCCCTTAAAGCTCTGGAGACTCTGCTAATACCCCTTCTTTCCCATGGTTTGTTATTTCACTTGGGAAACTGGGGTTTTCAAAGAATCTTCAATTCTCCCTCTAGTCATCTTCTTGATTTCTCTCCTCAAATCACCTTGCCATGACCTTCCACCTTCCATTTCTCATCATCTCGCGTTTTCCAGATTGTCAGCAGGTCACTCTCTAGAGGGGAAGAAGGACCAGTGCAAGACGCCACTCAGTGGAATGGCCCTTCAGACTGATGCTCCCAACTCCCACTCACACAGCTACACTTGGTCTGCTCCGTCCAGACAGCCACCCCGCATGGTGCAGCGAGCCAGGCCCCTGCCAGGAATTCTAGTAATACAAGGGCAGCCTCTCACATATAAGACACTGCTTTTCTCACGCTCTCGTGGGGCAGCATGTGGCTTAGGGACATAGGCACCATCCTGCCAGTGGGTCTGCGTATCCTGCTGAAGATGCCTCCTCCCTCAGGGAGCTTGATAAATTAGCACACACAGCTCTGTCTCCCCGAGGCTCCGCAAGCTGCCACTCAGAGCGCAGTGTGAGGGCAGCAGCGGCTCGGGGAACACCAGCTTGCCTTCAGAGCTTCAGATTAACAGTTGTGGCCAATCCTTAAGCCAGTATACTCAGGGTCCCCTGCTCCGGTGTCCACCTGCTCCTCAGAGATCCCCAGGCCGAGCGTCCACTGGCCTGCATGTTATAGCCTTACCCACACCACGGCCCAAGATCAATGGCAGGGCCCACACACAGGGCCCCTGCTGAGCCAGCCTGGGACAAAACCAACAGGGATTGCTGAAGGGGATACCCTTCAGCAGCTACTCGCAGCCTCATCCCTTGGTCCTTCAAAGGGACTGCCGCTTCCTACTGCCTACTGCCTTCCTGCTGGCAGCCATCTGGGGACATGGTGGCCACAAAGAATGGAGGGGAGCAGGCCTGTCTCCTTGTGCCAGGACCTCCTCAACCTGCGGGTCAACAGTTCTGGTTGGCTAAGGCAAGGTCTCAAGTCTGGACCTCTCCCGCGCAAGTTTCCCCTCCCTCGCTGGAATTACGCCAGTGTCAGGCTAGCGCGATACTAAACTCTGCTGAGGCCTGGAAAAGCTGTGTCCTCACCTGACCTCCTGTGGCCTCTGTATGGGAGGAGTCCAACTCAAGGGCCTCCGAAGGCGCATTGTCACTGCGGGGCCCCTCAGCCTTGAAGCTGATGCCCGTGGATACCCAGTGTGGGGGTGCTGAGCTCAGAGCCTGCTGGAGTCAGCCCAGAAGACCTTCCCCAAGAATCACCACTGCTTCCAATGCAGAATCTGGCATTTTGACCTTTGGCTTCCCAACAATACTTGCTTCATGAACTGGGGCTCTTCTCCCAGTTTATGGACTCAGTGTAGACTGGGGCATGTGATGAGGAGCTGTGGCAAGCAGGGTCTCTCCCATCGGTTTCCTCCAGGGCCTGGTTTTTTGGCAGCTAATGGTCTAGGTAGGCCTTGCCCTCTACGCAGAGCAAAGCAGCCAGTGGTCACTTCAGAGGATGCGTGCATCGAGAAAGATTGGGTTTTCTTTTATGGCCTTAAGAAGCAGAACTTTAGACCCTGCTTTCTTTAGATCTAGCTCTGCCAGGGCCTGGCTTCTCATGGGAGTCTGGGGAAGGCTTCTTCCAATCAGAGACTTTTCTCCCCACCCCTGCTTGAGCGCTGTGATTTTCCCCCAGAAACTCCCACAGAAGGCACATGACCTGGGCCGAACACCTTCTGAATGACATTCAGGGGCAAAACTAGAAATGCAGCGCTCACGTGCGCTGTTCCCATCTCTCAGCTAGGATTTCTCTTCCCCTTTCGTTCTCCACTTTCTAATGACCCCAGGCAGTTCTACTTCCCTTTCTGAACAGCCTGGCAGAGGCATCAAAAGGCTGAGCCCGGCATGAGTGCCAACGCTGATTTCATCTCTGTACAGGGAAATTGGAGAGGCAGTTATGAATAGATTTCAACTTCCAGAGTTTTGAGCATGAACGTCCCACCAACTGGGTCCTGTCCCGGCCTCCTACCCATGACAGGATAGCTCCTTCAGGTTGGTGGGCCACTGGCCCACACTCAGATGCCTCCAGGGCCCAGGCAGGCACTGTAAACACATGAAGCTCACTGGTCACAGGACAATCGGGAGTGGTGGGAAGTGTGGCAAACTGAGGAGTGAGTCTAAAGTAGGTAGCTGCCCTCATCTCTGTCCCATCCTGCCACGCGGGAATTCAGGCCCAGTTTTATCACAACTTTCAGTTTGTCAAGGAAAAATCCAAGTTAGACTTTCTACATGAAACCTTCCAGTTTCTGAAACACTCTGCAACCCTAACAAGATATGTTTGCAGAGTAGGTTTACCTCTAAAATTTGCAGGGCCTGGGCAAGAGTATAAGCAGAAGCCACATACCATATGCCTAAATGTTTACACATTATAAATCAAGCTTATAAAACATATTAAATATGTTAAACAAAATATACTTTCTGCTACCTTGACAAATATATCTTTATAAAAACCTAGAAGGCAAGGTTTGAATTTAGAATTTTTAGATGCTTCAGAACTTTGAATTATTAGCACAGGGAGAAACAGCCCCCAGATGGCACCCTGTCCTCTTCTTGTCCCTCCCCTGGCTCCTCCTTACGTTCATGTTGGTAAACACACCAGCCTGCAAGACAGGGTTCCATGCATGTCCCTCCCACATGGACAGCCATCCCTGAGCTGCCCCTCTGGTCCAAGGGCGCACATACCAGTGGCGTGGTCTGGTCTACCCCAGAGAAGGATAAAGAGGGCTCCTGGAAGCCAGCTCGGGGCCACCCAGGCAGGGGATTCTGGTGTCCTGGGTGAGGGGATGGTCTAAAAGGGGAGAGAGGGTTTTGGGTGGGCATGTACCCTTGGTCCTAAGGTCTCCTTGCCCCATGGAAAGAGTATAACAGCAGGAGGGCCAGAGCCGGCCCCTGTAATATGACAGAGCAAGGACCTCTTTTGCCCAGTCTGAGGGTGGCACTGCAGAGGTCTGCCCATCTGGAACCCGGATCTAAGGCAATGCTGTCTCCCTGGAAAGCCCAGGTTCCATGCGGCAAGAAACATTATATGACAGCATCATTGTTATCTGTCGCTTTGACATGAGGGCTCCTGGAGAATTGGTTTCCCCACCTTCTGCCCCTGGTGTTTATCTCTTACCAGCAGTGTTATTCCCTGAGTTAATGTTAAAGCAAATTACAGGAAAACCAGATTTTTGGTCTTCAGGTTGAGAAGCGTGGGTGGGGAGAGAAAGGGAGGTGAAGTCAACTCAAAGGTCACAGGGTTGCCGTCTTCTGGACCCAAACTTACCAGCAGTGTTTATTAATAACTCCAGCCAATGTCCCAGTTGTGACTGTGGCTTTACAGTTAAGAAGGTGAACCAGCCAGGTGCCTTACTTCTTTCCGGGACAGACAGGCTGTCTCTCTCTGCTGCCCTGGCCTCCTTCTCGAGACCTCACGTGTTTCTGTGCCCTAAAGTTGCTCAGGAATGCCAGGGGCGAAGCAGCTGGGGACTGAGGCCAACACTAAGGTGGTAAAGAGTTAATCAGCTCTTATCTCTGTCCGAGGGAACTGGCATTTTAAGATTTTATTTCTTTATTTTTAGAGAACGGGGAGGGAGAGAGAAAGAGAGGGAGACAAGCATCAGTGTAAGAGAGAGAAATGCTGATTGGTTGTCTCTTCTATGCATCTGGACCTGGGACCAAACCTGCAACCCAGGCCTGTGCCCCGACTTGGAATTGAACAGGTGACCTTCTGCTTCGTGGGATGATGCTCAACCAACTGAGGCACACTGGTCAGGGTGATAACTGGCATTTTAAAAGGCACCTTGGGAGAGTGAAGCCTGACCCAAAGGAATTAGTGCTTGATGGTGGCATTCTAGGCTTTGCAGCAAGCGTGTAGAGGAGATACTTAAGGGAATCCTTGCAATGTGGATGACCGGCTACTGCCCTGGCCTAGTGTGGGTACCAGGGGAATGGAAAATGGAGGTGGGAAGGGAATAGTGATCATATCCCTACTAAAAATCTTGTTTTTCAACTGCTTGATATGTGATTTGAGTTTATCTACTTGATCCTGCTTTAAAGAATCTACTAGCAGGCAGAAATAAGGAGCCCCTGCTTAGGGGAATTCACTAGGGAAATTTGCACAGGCAAATTTCATCGCTGCCTGGGAGGTTTGTCTGGCTTCTTCTGGTAGATCCCTGACAAGAGACTGCTGAACTTGTCATTGTACCGAGAAATCAAAGTTAAGAGTGGTGGCAGACACTGACAGTAGACCTCTCAAAGCCATTCTCCCCTTTTTTCTTACTACAGAATCCTCACTTCGTCTAGGATGGCAATGTGCTCAGCTAAACAGATGACATTTCTCATACTCCTTTGCAGCTGGGAATGGCCATGTGACACAGGCCAATGAGATATAAGCAAAAATTGCTGAGTAGGCCTTATGGGAAAGTCCTTGGAAAGGTGGGGCCATCTCATTTGGCACATGCCTCTTTCCTTTCTGTCTGGAAAGCAGGTGTGATGTTGGAGGTGGGACAACCATCTTAGGGCCATAAGACAACCATGTGTGCAAAGAAGGAGAAGAGGTTCTGTGTCCCTCACAATGCTGCAGAAATGTGACAGTACACGCTGTCTCTGGGTTTCTGTTAAGTGAAAGTGGAAAAGAGTCGATTTGGTTAAGGCACTACATATTGCACTGCTGAATGCTGCTTACCTAATTCTGCCTAATGCAGAAGCCAAGAGAACGAACAACTGAATGGGGAATTTAAACTAGCTCCCCAAACTCAGTGGTTCTTGACTGGGAGTAATTGTGGCGACATTTGGCAATGTAGGGAGACATTTCTGGTTGTTACAACTTGGGAGACAGGTGCTACTAGCATTTGGTGGATGGGGCAAGCGATGCTGCAAAACACCCTGGAGTGCACAGGACAGACTCCACAACACAGAATCGTCCAGGCCGAGCATCAGCAGTGCAGAGCAGCGTAGCTCACCCTAGTGTTTCCAGAGCACTAGACCTGAACCTGCTAACCTACATGGGCATCCTTGCCCACCCTCCGCTCTGGGAAACAAACACTGTCTACTGACCAGGCTGAAAAAGTCACGTCCTTGACTATATTTTGCACTTTCCTTTCACTAAGCCTTTGCTCATATGCTGTTTCCTCTGCCTAGAATCCCTCTGTTACCTTTTCAGTGCTTCTTTAGGTGGGGCCCAGGAATCCTTGTTTTTAACAAGATTCCCTGGTGATTCTAACATAAGTCGCATGAGGTGATTCTAATCTAAGTGGCAGGAGATGCATGACTCTATTATGCCACATTTTTTTTTGGAAGTTCTACCCATTTTCCAAAATCCAACTCAGTTGTCACAGAGGCAGGATGACTTTAGGTGATGCTTGCATGAAAGTTATGTAATTTTAGCTGGTATATGTTTCCTCCAATAAGCTTAGGGGATTTCCACTTACTATGTACAAACAGTAAGATAAACCAAGCCACTTTGCAGTGAAGCAGAGCTGCCAGGCCAGAGGAAGAGGCTGGCACATCTTATGCCTCAAATTTTTGAAATGTTAAAACAGGGCAAAACAAGCTTTGGACGGGGCCTAGGCAACATAGTGTCCCAAAAGCTGTTTTGTGCAAAGATAACACAAAAGCAGATACTATGGTTGCTGGGCTGATGACTATTGGACTGAAAATTAAAAACATTTAGAATTAGCCTTATTATGTTATGTTATCTGCACCAATAGAAATGCCTTTCTTCTATTGACATAATCGTTCCCCTTCCCTTTCTCATAAATACCCCCTGCCTTTGTTTCCTAATTGAAACATTATTTGAGCTTCTGCCTGAATCAAAGATTCCCAAATAGCTATCTTTCCATCTCAAACGCCTTTTTGCCTCTCACTTTGAATAGCTTTTTTATTTTTAGGTTAATACATAATATAGAAGTTCCTTTACAAATAAATTTCATAAAAAAGTGAATTGATTTAAAGAAATATATGTTAAAAACTACAGTCATTTAGGAAACACTACTAATGTACCCAGTATGTAAATATTTGCTTAGTTTTTTATGTTGTTGTTTTTAAATGTGCACAGAAGACAAGGAAGAAGGGGTTAGAAGGGAGATGAATAAAATCTCTATGTTGGCCCAAACCAAGATCAGTTATAGTTTTCTTTTGTTTAAAAGTGCACATATTTAAAGTTTTAAAGCCTAGCAAATACAGAATATAAATACTAAAGTTTGAAAGCCCAGGAGCATCCTGGAATTTCCCCTTTTTGTTTTCTCTCAAGAACTCCAGGCTTGAACAGCGAAAACATCATATCTCATTTTCCTATCTTGTGGCATTTTAAGATACTGAAACTGAACTTTCCAAACTGCCTTGCAGTGTGCAGTCCTAGACATATGTTCCCCATTCCTGGAGATCAGCTCTTCATAAGTGTGCTGCTGGGGCAGTGACATTAGCTTGAGAGCCACATCATCACTGGTCCTGCCTCCCTCCCCATTAGCACATCTTCTCCCAGGGAAGTCAGTGTTATTCACATCAGCTGCCTATCAACTGCCTACTGGCACATGGCATATGGAAGGGAAAAAGAATGGAAGGAAGGAAGGAAGGAATGGAGGGAGGGAGGGAGGGAGGGAGGAGGGACTTGCAGTAGGCTTGCCGACTTTGGGTTAAAGTTATCTATGGCTCCCTCAGATGTTTGTGCCCCACTCTTTGTCCCTGGGTGGTAGGATCCCCAAATCCTGAGGAACCAGGGCTGCCTGGGTGGATCTGGTGGCCTCTAGGAAGCTTACAGCACTATTAGGATGGGGGTCTAGTTCTGTCTGGGTCCAATCCCAGGGGGCTAAGGACAAGTTGTCACTGAACTGTGACCTAGAACTAGAATGCTGGTGATTAGAGGGGTCATTTTTTTCACCACCCGGAATCCATTCCTTTTTCTTTTGGTAAACCACCCTAATTTCCTTTTCAAGAATTGCCTCTTTCTTGCGTGTAGAGCGGTCAATCAAGTGCCTTGCTTTATGTGGCCAAGGTACAATCATGTGGCCCAGGCTGCACCAATCAGACTCTTTCCTGGGAATTTGACTCTTGAGTATGAGATAGGGTATATGGCAAAACAGCAGCAATCAATAATAGCTACAGAAACTGTCAAGAAGAAGAAGATAGTAAAACTACACACACACACACACACACACATACACACACACACACACACATACAGGATTTATGGCTTAAAACTGGGAGGGACTTGCTCCATCCAACATAGTGACTAATTTCACCTCATGCTAACCCCTAGCCTCATTATATGCTCATTGTAATATCAATACATTAGGACACACCCCTGGCTCTATGATTGGAAAAAGCCCACAAAAGGACAAAAAATGGCCAGTAGATCTGCTCTGAGAAGCCTCCACCCCCCTCTCAGAATGATCCTGAATATTATTCCCCCTTATTGAATACCTGCCCCCCCCACCATTAAACGAACCTTGACTGAGGAAGAAAATTTCGCAAGAGGGGCACCACCCTGTCTGTGGAGTAGTCCATTTTCTGTCTCACTGCTTCACTAGGAAACTCACTTTCACTTTAGACTCTATGCTGGCTCAGTTTGAATTCTTTCCTGAGTGAAGTCAAGAGCCCACAGTGGATCAGGGACCCTCGAGTCCCTGACCTCCAAAGGGCCTGCATCAAGGAGAGCAAAAGAAAGACCCCAAAGATGGGACCTCCACTCCCACTGTGAAGCCTGAGCAGGGAACTCCTGTGGTAGAGAAGCGCCCTGGTTCCTGCCTTTCCTGAGCCTTTTCTCCAGCCCGCCTTTGGGTTCTGGGAGCCACGCGCTATCCTTCCAACAAATTTGCTTTGTCCGTCAGGTAGTCTGAGTGAGCTTCTGTGAGAAACCAAAAACTCAGGAATGAGGAACCATACTTGGGTTTCCCAGGAAAGCAGGTCGGCGGGGAGGGCGCCTCTTGGATCCTGATTCTCAGGGGCCAATGCGAGCAGACGGCTTTCTGCGAGGGTTCCGGGCTGCCCCTGGCACTCAGGCAGCCCTGCACCAGCCTCTGATGTGCCTGACGTGGAGAAGACCCACTGCTGCTTCTGGCAAGCACCGCAGGCTCCATCTAGTTTGAAAACCGTCGCTGGGGGTTTGCAGCTCAGCCTCCGGGCCGCACTCGTCACCCCCTTCCTCTGTTCATTCAGTGTGGAGCCGAGCCAGCCTGCTGGGGTGCGGGTGGGAGAATAATATTCATATTCTAGGCCGGGCACTGGCCCATCAGAATGAGCCTTGAAGCTCAAGTGGGGTCAAGACATGTCCTGCTTTGAGGCATGGAGGGGTATTAGGGAGGGGACTAGTGACCAAGCTGAATGTAAATATTTTTAACACTCTTCGATTGCACTGGGTGCACACGCCTGGGGATCAGCTCAGTGCCTGCGGGACTACGAGCGCCTCTGAGGGAGGGACTTTCTCCGGTGTGTGATTTTCTGCTCTTCTCTCCTTTTGTTCCCCCATCTCGCTTTGCCTAGCCAAGGGCTCTGCACAGAGCAGGTAGCTGACATACCTTTGTAAATGAAAGTGACAATCCCAGGGTAGAAGAAAGAAAATGCAGAGGCAGAGAGAGGTGGAAGGAAGGAAGAACAGGGAAAAGTTGGGTCTGTGCTAGAAAAATCGCACTTCAGACCTTCCTTCTGCCTTCCCATTCCCCCACCCCTACATTTTTATCTAGTGCTCATTTTAAATAAGCACCAGAGGCACTCTTGAAAAAGCGGGAAGAAGCACAAAATAAGAGTGATGTCTGAAAAAGTAAGGGAGTATGTTGTTTAGTTTCTTGCTGGTGGCAGGGATGAGAGTGGCTGCAATTTATCATTTACCTGATTGTTCACTCTATTATTTCAGGGACTATTATTATCTCCATTTTGAATATAAAGAAACAGAACCTCAGAAGAGGTTGAATGGTTTTCCCAAGGTCATACCTCAGACAAGGGACTCAGATTTGCCTTTGCTGCCTCCACAGCTGGAACTATCTATAATCTATATACCAAGCTTGAGTGCATTGCTACCGGGAGGGTGGGAACAGCAGCCCTGAGTTGGCGCTGCCACCTAGTGACAAGGCAGAGAACTGTGGCGAAGCATCTTTCTTTTCCTTCTGCCGCCTCGAGGCTCCACCCCACTTCCCAGCTTATGAGGGACCAAGACACCCCTGAGTTCTATCTGTGATGGCCAATCATTACATGTTTTGGCAGAGTCTTAGCTACAGAGAACTGACCTCTAGATGCAAGCTGGCAGCTCAGCAGGCTTCCTCACTGCATCTCAGGGCGTAGCTCTGAAGAAATATTTGTTGAACAAATGAACGACCAGGGATGCACATCTCCGCAGGTCCAGGGATCAGCTTGGTCTCCATAGACAACCTCTGAAGCCACTTTACTGTGAAGATCATGTTTGATCATAGCCCAGTCTGAGGTCAAGACTTCTGCCTCATGAAGGGGGAAAGAAGGAGAAGGGTCTAGTCAAGGAACATGTGTAAAGGACCCCTGGACATGGACAACAGGGTGGGGATTGACTAGGAGAGGAGGGTGGGTGGGGCAGGGGAGCAGCATGGAAAAAAGTGAGACAACTGTAATAGAAAAAGAATAAAATAAGATAAAAAAATAAAGACTTCTGCCTCTGTGTGGGTCCTGCACAATCCCTCTCATTGAGCACCTAGTATTTCCCTGGTACCATGTTAAGCAGCTTGTGTTGCATTGCATAATTCCATTTGAGACCCAAATAGATTAACACAGCATGCCCAGGTTCACCGAGCAAGGACTTGAACCCAGATCCTCAGACACCAAGTGCCATGTTCTTCTTGCTCTGCCCTGCCACCCAATGTCTCCCCAGCTCAACTTGTGCCAAGAAACCTTGTTTTTATCAGCCTATTCATCCAGATGTGATGACTCAAGAGTCGCTGTGGGGCACACTGCCGGGAGAAGAGGGGCCTGTGTCAGCACAGTGGCTTTCCTGATCTTTAAGGTGACAAGGAGTTACTTCAATCTGAAACGTGTGGCTGCTGAGTAATTTCAATCTCAACCATAATAGGACATAATAGCTGGGCAGAGAAGCAGAAGCAATCTCCACTCCCTGTGTTTCCCACAGCTCATTCTGGGTCTCCTCCCAAACTCAAGGTCGCCTGACAAATGAGAGCCAGTTTGCACATGTGGTGGCATATTCGCCAGGCTGCATCTATTTGCAAGTCCAAGACAAAGTCCCAAAGCTTTTCACAGTCAGTGCTTGTGAGTCCCTATTCCTGTTGGCATCTCTTCTTTAGGAACCATTTCCCCTCCCCTGGTGCATCTCTGGTACCTGCTCTACTGCCCAAATGTTCCTTTTAGATCCAGTTTTTGGAACTTTGTTGCAAATGGAGAGAAAACAGAGTCACCTTCTAGAAGGCAGGATGGTCACACCAAACACATGCTTCACTCTGCCTAAAATTAATCCAACAACTTTTCTGTTGAGTCCTCAAATGCTTCCTCCAAAGTACATCATCTGTGTCAAGAAATCCACTTTAGATTATGCGCTATGTAACTAGTGGTCCATCTGTCCCTAACGCCATGTACGTAGAGTGAGAGCACATACTAGGAAGCATGCTTTAAAGTAGACTGTTTTTCACCTGAAATATCTGGATTACCCACCTAAACCAGCGATTTCTTCCATTTGGTGGTCATCGGATTGCTTTGAAGATCTAATGGAAACTATGGGCCCCTCCTTCCCCTTAGAAAATATATAGGTATTTGCCAGGTTTGGATTCTATGCTTTCAGGGGTTCATAGACTTCCACGCAATCCATTTGCAGACCCGCAGGTAAAAACCATTCATCAGTCAACAGTAAGCACTCGAGACTCAAGAGACACAACTGCTGTTGGAGAGCTTAGTCCAGGCACGCAGCATAGACCTTGGAGTCAGAAGTTGTCATCATTTGTCCCAGTTTAGCAAACCAGGAGGTCCTTGTGCTTGCAAGAAGTAAACCTGCTTGACGTGAAGCAGAATGTCTGACTCACCGGCCGTTTTGATCTGGCTGCTGATACAATGTGCCATCAATGGCAAGAGGGAAGGGGTGGAGAGAAGGATGGGATGAGGTTCCGGGACGGAACGAAGATCGCAGGTTAAGTATGTTACTTGATGCCCGTGTAATGGTTGAAGCTTAATGGTTCTTTAAAATAATATGTAATCATATTGAAAAAATGGTCTTGTGCTAAAGTAGCCATGTCAAGTGCCCGCCAGGTACAGTGAAAGGAAGATTGGGACAGTCTGTGAGATGGGCGGTCGTCCATAAAATATAATCACAAGGGCATACGAGCCTCTAGCTTTGCTCCTGTGGCTTAAGGTATTTATGACAACCAAGGGCAAGTGCTCCTAGTAACAGTCATAGCAGGAGCTTTGACAGTACTTTGTCTTATCCACCATTTACACTGTAGACAGAACTTTGCTTGCTCCTTTTCTGAAGGTCTTGTGATTCACGAGAGCATCTCTAGAGGGGGCATAAGAATGCTCGAAACTGGAGGAAAGGATGTGGGAGAGAACTTGGATCATGGGAGCTTTAGGTATTGAACCAAATTGAGTGGGTCATGATTTCTGTCAAGATCGATTCTGGTTTCCACCGAGGCTCAAAGGATTGAGCTGATTGAATCATTTGCCTCAAGAACAGATTCTGGTCATCAAACTAGGGGTCCTTGTCCTGCTCCAACTTCAGGGAGTGTCCTGAGTAGAGATTTTCTGTTATCAAACTACCCTTATGGTTCATATTGGGAGGTACTGTTGTTACTGCCACATGCATGTGTTCGCACACATGTGGGCATGTCTGCCAGGCTGGGTCTGCATGCAAATACTGGAAGAAGTCCCAGTGCTTTGCACACTAGGTGCTTGAGAGTCCTCGGTTTCTCAGCTGACACACCCTATTCCTATTGGCATCTCTCCCTTAGGAATCAACTCCCCTCCCCTGCTGCATCTCTGGTACCCGCTCTTCCATTTGTTTATTGATTCATTCACACAAGGAAAATGTATTGAGCACCCACTTGTGTCAGGCACACAGCTAGGGGTATGGGATGGAGGGGTGAGCAAAGCAGACCCACCTCTGCCTTCATGGAGCCCACTGTCTGGTGCGAGTGGGGGGTGGGGTGGGCACGGTGGACATTGAAGAACTACTATACTATAGTTAATCAATGGCAACTGTGAAAAGTGCTGTGGAAGAGAAGCACAGAGAACTAAGGGAACATACAACCTGATCTATTGTGGGGAGGAGAAGTGGTCTGAGACGGTTTTTCTACAGAAATGATAATCAATCAAGCACTGAAGGATGAGTAATGCAAGCAGTTGAAGAAGGAGAGGCCCAGTCTAGGTAAAGAGAACAGCAGACGCCCAGCATGGCCTGAAATGACATGAGCGTGCTGTTTTGTGGCTTGAGGTGTCCGAGTAACTGGAGAGATGGCTCTACCTCTTCCTAATTTTACCGCCTCTGAAAGTACTGATGGGTTACATTTCCACAGAGGGACACCCCCATTTTTTAGGTGACACAACCTGACCAGCCCACCTGCCTGGGCACCCGTGCCTCTCACCCAAGGCAGACACTTCTACCCTTTCCTTCTTTCCTCTTGGGCGTCTCCCAGCTGCTCCCCTGCCTACTCTCCGCAGGAAGCCAGACCAGCCCTTTTACAATGCTGGTCACCCGCATCAGAGCCCACGAGACCCCACGCAATCTGACCCCCACCCGCCTATCTGACCTGCTGGCCCCCCATCTCCCTTTCAATCTCCCTACTCCGGCCACACCCACCTCCCTGCTGAGCTGTGGACATTCCAACCATGTTCCCACCCCAGGACCTTTGCACTTCCCATTCCCCGTGCCCAGGGCATTTTTATTTGAGATACCCACATAGCTTGTTTCCTCACTTCTCCTCAATGTCACCTCCTCAGAGAGGCGTTTCCTAACCACCCCCTCACTCTCACTCTTGTTATCCTAGATAACAAGATACAATGTGCCATCATACTCTGTTCACTACTCATTAACTGTCTTCTCCACGGCATTGCAAACTTCAAGAGACTCAGGCCCTCGTCAGCGTGTTTGCCATTGTATCCCCTGTGCTTTGAGCAGTGCTGGATGCACAGTCAGGATTCCGCAACATTTGTTGAATGAATGAATGAATGAATGAATGAACGAATGAACAAATGAATGGGCATCACCACCGGACACTACCCTCCGTCCCTGCCTCCTCATCACTTCTCACTAACTTCAGTGAAGGGGAGGACGTAAGTGCTCAATGTCAAGACCCCCATAGGTTCCTTCCGATGTTCCAAACTTTCCCTACACGCTAGTGAGGAGCAGGCTTTTGGTAGCCACGGAGATGGGGGGATAGATCTGCTTCCAAATGAGCGCGTGTCTGGGATAAAGAGGGAAGCAAGCTCCTGGATGGTACTCAATCCATCCAGGACTGGGATGGGTCCCAGCACAGAAGGAAGGGGGAGTCTGGACCCACGTGTCATGGAGCCCACGGGGGATGGAAACGGGCTGCGTGCGTCAGTAGCGTGGTGTTGTGATGACCTGATCTGCAGACAAAGCGGACCACACCAACAAATGAAACTGTGCGACACACTGCTGGCTATTGTCATTGTGTGAACCTGGCCGCTGTTTTCCATGTGAGTTTATACCGGGTTCTCTAACTCGGTATTTCCTGAGCTGTAGTCAACTTGCATACCACTACCACCATTTCTGCTGCATCTGTGAACTTGCAGGGTTACTCACTTCATTGTTTACATCAACTCGCTTTTGTTATTTGGACACCTGTATTTTCAAAGGGAACAGATAAGGGAGGCCCAGAGGAAAGGTATGACCAGCAGGACAAACCGTGCCCCAGAGGAGGAGCGGCAGGCAGAGGTGAAGGCAGGGGCGAGGGGCTGGGAGTGGGAGTCCGGTCCCAGGGGCTGAACAGAGGGAGGGAGGGAGGCTGTGGGACCCAGGAGTCTCATGGGCAGGAGCTGCAGCCTGGGATGGAGAGAGCTGGCCCTCAGAGGGAGCCTGGTGAGGGATGGGCCAGGACACAGCGCTGAGGCTGGGGGCAGGGTCTGAGGTAGGTGCGCAGGAAAGGACCCGCGGGAAGGGAACCTGGAGCAGGTGTGGGTTAAGACAAAATGGGGTGAGAGCAGAGTGTGGTTTAGGGAAGGGAGGCTGGGGGGTTGGGCGCAATGAGGGGTTGGGCCTTAAACAGCCAAGGGGAGGGAGCCTGGGGATGCAGAGGAGGGCGCTGAGATTTGGCTGGGACCACAGTGGAGCGGCCTAGAGAGGGAGGTGGTGGGAAGGGCAGTGTTGGGGTGTGTTCCCTCTCCCCAGATGGGCTGGCTTGTCCTCCTGGGACTGGGCGGTGAGTGTGTTGTCCTCCGCTGGGCAGAGACCCTTGCGGTGCTCGCATGGCCCCTGAAATCCTCTCAGGAGTCACTGGTACAGGCACCCCGCTCTAAAACAAGGAGTCTCAGTGAGGACTTTGTGGGTCTGAAAGCAGAACTGTGCTCTGCTATTGGGCAGGTAAAAGAGTTCTTGGGTGCATTAGGGACGAAGAAGCATGTGAAGGAATGAGAACTAAGGCAGAGGAGACCAGAGAGGTTAGCTGTCACACATACCAACTGCAAAGACACAAAGCGGCATTTGGAGTCTAGAGTCACCTGCAGAATCACACAAATTACCAGAATTATGACCAGAATTGTGTGTGAGAAATTAACTGAGCGGAGGTAGGCTTGCTCCTCACGGGTGCTGCTGGCCATACCTCTGGCAAACAGGATGATCCTTACTGAGAACACGGCGGGCGCTTCCATGTACTAAGAGGGTAGGGAGTGAGGCACCTCATCTCTAAAGGCATGTGATTCTCAGTACATAGGACTTAATGTTCGTGGAAGGCTCTGATGGTTTGAACTTAAGCTGGTTTGAGCTGGGCGCCTGTCATTTGCAATCAATTCAAAGTGAAAAGGAAATGTTGAAAAAATGTGGGTGCAGTCAGCACTCTCAGTTTCCCCATTTGAGACACCAGGGAGCACTTTCCAGACCACTCAGCACCCAGGGCTGCTGGTGGCATCGACAGCACAGACTCCACAACTATTGACTTGGGCACACTCAAAGGGAGTCCATAGGTTCCTGGGCTTCATTTTAGGCTTTTCTGTTTCTTCCACTTGCTCTGTTTATTCCCAGAATGTAGGTGAGTCTCAGCCAAGCGCCCCGCCCTGCAGCCTTGAGGGGGCAGGATGCCAAAGAGAGAAAGGTTAGGGGATGAATTCGGACATGTTACTTTCCTATCGGCTTTTCATGGGAATTTACACCGCATTTAAAGCAGGTTCCTGGGCCTCTTGCTGTTGCAGTGGCTGAGGTAGCTGTGGGGAGGGCAGGAGGCCGGTGCAGGAAGGAGGAGGGAGGGACAGGAGAGCACAGGGCCCTTCGCTTCTCTCCCTGAAAGATTTACAAGCTGAGGCTGTTACTCCATCTCTGGAGGACACGATCCTGACTCATCCCTCGCCTCTCCCCTCCCCCTACCCAGTTCAGTCTCACCTGCCCACTCATCGCTGTGCCGCCACCAGTGCCTGTGTTCACTTCAGAATTTCATTCTGTGGTCACCTGGGTGACCACCACAGCCTTCTAAGAAGGCTCTGTTCCCACGCTCACCCTCCACCCCAACTGGGTTCTCCACAGAGCAGCCAGTATAATCTCTCCAATGGACAAATCTCTGAGAGTCTCTCAGTGGCTCCCCTTTGTTCTTAGGACAGAGTGAAAAATCCTTAGCTAGGCCTGCCTCATCTAGCTGCTGCCTCTCTCTCTGGCCGTGCCCTCTCCAGCCACGCTGACTTTGGCCACTTCCTTAAAGGACTGTGCTCCCTCCCAGCTCAGGGCCTTTGCACATACTGTTCCCTCTGCCTGGAGTGCCCTTCCCACTCGGTCTTACGATCTGGCTTGCGATCTAGCTCAGCAATTTTCAACCTTTTTCCTCTCGTGGCACACATAAGCTAATTACTAAAATTCTAAGGCACACCAAAAAAATACACTTTTTGTGGATCTGCCCAAATATAGGTATAATTTTGATTGATTTACAAAAAAAATTATAGTAATAACCTGTACTTTATGCTTCAAAGTGACTTTTAAAAAAATCAGGTGCCACCCTGAACAGTGTGGCTCAGTTGGTCAGGCGTCATCCCACAAAGCGATTCCCAGTCAGGGCATCTGCCTGGGTTGTGGGTTCAGTCCCTGGTCACGGTGTGCATGAGGCATCCGATTGATGTTTCTCTCTCACAGCAATATTTCTCTTCCTTTCTTTCTCCCTCCCTTCCCATCCCTCTAAAATAAATAAATAAAATCTTTTTAAAAAATCAGGTGCCTATACTTATATATAAGGATTTCTGGTACCAAGAATTAACCAATCAGATGCAACCTTAGTATGAGACATGACCAATAAGATGCAACTCTATTATATTACCTATATATTTATGGTTCAAGACAGGACATTCACACTGGACAGCTATTGTTGTGTTGGCTGTTGTCATTTTTTTAATTTGACAATCTAAGGGAAAAGAGGTCAGTGTCCCTGACTAAATAGTCAAGTATGGCATGTTTTAAAAATTCTTGTGGAACATTATAGAAAATCACTGCTCTACCTCATCTGCCCTTCTTTACACATCCTTACAGATGACCCTCATTATCACGATTTTATTTATAGTGTGTGAGTGTTTGATTGGTGGCCGTCCTCTTAACTAAATGGTAAGCTCTGTGAGGGCAGGGAGGAACCATAACTGTTTTGCTCACCCCTGGGTCTCTAGCACTGGGCTAGGTCTTACCTACCCCTCAAGATCCTGCTCAAACATCTCTCTAGAGCTCTCTCTGGCTCCCTGCTGTGTTAATACATGAATCAGCGTGAACCATCACCATGTAGTTATTCTGCTGCCCTTTAATAATTTGCTTGTACATCTGTCTCGTCTTTAGTCTGTGGAGCCCCAGAGAGTGACAGCCACCGGCTTTGCTGTGTGGGTTTCTCGGACACCTTGCACACTGCTTGGCCTGCAGGAAATGGTTATGTGAACAAATGAATGAGTCTGTTAGGACAGCTCCCTGGGGCTGGATGCTGTCCCCTGTAAACTGAGGCTGAATCAGACGACTGTGTCTTTTTTTCCTAACACTGTGGTTCCAGTATCACATAACCCTGCCTGTCATCTCCCCTCTGCTGTGTCACTCATGTGTCTTTGACTGTTGCCCTGGCAATCAACAAACCCACTGCTACCATAGTTCCTCTATTTCATTATGCAAAGAAAGCCCCACACCACTGCGCTTTCTATAGATTATGCAAAAAAAAAAAAAAAAAGCATTTTAATATCTCCTTCCTTTTTGACTCATGTTTTTTAGGTAGGTCTTTCTCGTGTTTACAAAGCAACTTTTTCATTTTTTAATTATTAAGAAGTGCTTACAATAGTTAAAAAGATAAGAAGAATAACATAGTGAAGACCCATAAACACACCAAAGTACATGTAGCTGAGGAAATAAAATGTGACCCATCTACATAAGCTTTTCTTTAAAGGACTAACAGCATCTGAGGCCTCTCTAGATACATTCATGTATTTCCATGGAACTGGAAAGTTGATTTCACACAATGCATCCAGGACAGAGCCTGGCGTCTCCTTGTCTAGGCCGGAGGCTTTCATCCTGTACTCTCTTCTCAGGAAAATGAGTCTCCCTCATCCTTCAGGCCTCAGCTGGCCTTGACCACATTCCCTTCAAGGACAGGCCTGGGGACTCTCTGAACCAAGAGGACCCCAGAGGGGAAGGAACCCAGAACCCCACTGGGCACAGCCCTGCCTTCTGAACCGTTCCATCCCAGGGGCTCTGTGAGGCCAGGTGGTGAGCGCCGATCCCCACTGAGGGGGACACCTCAGAAAAGAAAAAGGAAAACAAACAAGGGAGACATGAACATTCAGATCAAGCTGAACACATTCTCATTCGTTGTGAAGTCATCTGGAGGTGGGATTCATCTAGGAAGGCACCCTAGAAATCAATTCAACCATTCTTTCACTTTTCATCTGTAGGCTAGACATGGAGCTAGAGATGGGAGTTTTAGTATGAATAGGATATGATTCATAATCTCGAGAAACTTAAAGAGGTAGAGAAACATTCATGCTATAGTGTGACAGCCGTTACCATAAAGATGTACGTGCAGGGTTTGAAGGACACGTCTGAGTCATACATACCTAGAGCCCTGGGAAGGCTTCCTGGAGGAGGTGATGATTGTCCTGCATTGTGAAGGGGATGGCATGGGCAAGGCATGATGTGTACATAATGTCTGTGGGGAGCAGGTGGTTCCACCTTCTTCGAGTGAAAGGTGGGAGTGGGCGGTGGTGGGATATGTGGCCAGAGCTACATCATCACAGTCTGTGTGCTAAGCTGAGGAGTGTGAACCTTCTGCAAGCTGAGGGTAGCCACTAGACGATTCAAGGCAGGGGAGAGGCCTGAAGAGAATTGGAAAGCCCTGTGCAGGGGCACAGTGGTGAAGTGGAGGAGCAAGACCAGTGAGGAGGGGGGTCACAGGATTAGGGTGAGAAGCAGTGGGAGTCTGAACTAAGTTGGCGTTGAAGGGAAAGAAGAGGAGGGAAGATAGTAAGGAAATAAGCATCCAGTAGACACTGAGAGTGAGGGAAGGGAGGGTTGCGGATAGTTCTCAAGATTTGGATTTGGCTGCCTGGGAGTTGGCTGTGCTGTTCATTGACAGAAAAAATTTCAGAGAATAAGCAGATCTTGGCATGGTCTTTGGACAATGGGACCAAAGTTGAAAGTAGAAGGGATAAGATCCCCACAGAATCTACAAGCATGAAAGTCACTAGAAGCAGAAAGAAGGGCAGAGAAGGGTCATGAAAGATTAGAGTGTGGATAAGAGGGCCTCTGACCATGCACTCAGTTTTTTTAGGTGACATCTTGGCACAACTTTGGAGGACGCAGCTTAAATGAAGAGACATCCTTGCAGTTCCAGGGTGGGAGTCTCGGGTGTCCATTTTGGCACCAACACAAAATCTAGGATGAAATTGACTCTACCCCTAGACATCACCTATGGTGATGCCGCTCAATCTCCACTCAATGTGATTGCATTTTTAAATTTTAGGGCTTTAAAAAACCCACCAAAGTTATACCTAGTTAAAGAATCAAATAGTCATATATCAAAAATGTCATAACTCTTTCCTGTTCCCTTGAGACAATTACTCTCAACATTTATTAGGTGAGTCTTTTTGTATTTACCTCCATAGCTCTAAATAACACGAGTATATTGATACTTCCTGATTTTGTCCCTGTTATGCATTATCTATTGACTTTCCAATATGGCAGACAAAGATTTAGCTATGCTTACGCTACTCTCATTTCTACCACACACATGCACCCACTTCCCATTCCCCCATCCTTCCCTTATAACTATGTCATATTTCGTTATATTGTAGAATGCTAGATATTATAAAGGAATGGAGCAAAGGGAGTCAAACATGATTAAGCACAGTAAGCTGGGGAGTGGAATCACAGAGCCTGCTTCAACAGGAAGTTGCAGCATTGATAGACTCTCCAGGGGATGGCTGCATTGGGACCTAATCCTAGAAACAGGAAGATAGCTAAAGGATGGTTACCTGTCATTACCTGTCATTACCAGAGCGGGAATAAAAAATTAAAGGGAAATTCCTCTGCTGGGCACATGCCCAGTAGAAGCCAAGATGCTATAGGGAGAGGCACTTCTGCTATGACGCATGCCCAGTAGGAGCCAAGATGGTGGCCATAATGCCTGTCTATCTATCTAACCTGGGAAAAGGATTGGATTGGATACGAGACACAGAACCCCAGAAGATCTAGGAAATGGATTGGCTAGGGGGAGAAACCAACAGAAACCCGTGAAAGACTGGGAAATTGATTAGTTAGTTTAAAAGGGTGAAAGGGTGCCTGGACCTTTCCAAGACTGCCATAATATAATCCAAGCTAACAGAGCTCTCTCTCTCCCTCGTTAACATGCACTCCACCCCCTCATCCGTGCATCTCTCTCCACAGAAGCCATGAGGGCCTAGCAGCTGCCCAGGTCCAGGCTGCAAGCGCAAGCCTGGGTACAGCAGCATGGTACCACCTGATGTGCAGCGGGGAATGGAAGCTGAGCATGCTCGTTGGGACAAAGGTTGAACTGGTCTAAGCTTTCATATGGACTAAACAGATGGCACAGAATTTATGGACGCTGGCCTTTCTTCTGGGTTTGTGGAAAACAAGGCTGGACTTTTTCCACAGTGGGACGGATGAAGATGGGACACTGGGAACCTGGGGGCAGCCTTCTATTTCCATCCACCCCAATAAATCTTCCCTCTACACCTCAGCCTCCCAGGTGTGGGTCCCTGGAAGGGCTTTCTCAGGGCCCCATGAAAGGACCCCATTTCCACTGGCATCAAGATCAACTTTCAGTCTTCATGTTATTAGGATAGTGATAATGCTATTCACAATTGAGTCACTTAAGGTAACCATGATTTCCCCCCTTTCCTCAGCAGCTTGGGGTTAATAACCCCCACCCCCCATTTATTTAGTTAGATTTGTTGCACTTATTATCAGGAGTCCAACTTCTAATTCTTCCCTAATTGTGGAAACCCCCTCCTAAATGTTATCAATGTCATCTTGAATAAATCTTTTCTGGAGTCTTTTGACCAGCTTCCATCTCAACAGGCTGCTTTCTACCCTGACACATAGCTATCTGCTTGGAATTTTCCTTTATTTGGATCTTAGTGATTCCCATCTATTGACTCTTGTGTTAGAGCCTCTGTTTCCTCAATCTTACATCTTATTCTCTAGTTTCCTCCCTTGTTTTGGTGGAGCACATCCTCTAGCAGCTTCCTGAGAGGATAAGGCAGTACCTTTTTCTGGAACTTTGCATGTCATATTTGAAAATATTTAATTCTCTTCTCAGACTTTTTCTTTCAGTAGTTTGGGTAGCAAATCCCAGGCAGAAAGTGATTTTCCTTCAGAAAACATTGTTCTCCTGACTTCCAATTTCCAGGCTTGATGATAACTCTGATGACATTCTGCACCTGTTTTGTTGTTGTTGTTGTTGTTGTTGTTGTTGTTTTTGTGGGGTCGGGGGGGAGGGAAACATTTTATGAAGCCTTTCCTCTTTGAAATCCTGTTGGATCTCCTCTTTGTCCAAGTTTTCTGAAATTTCATGGTGATGTGTAACTCAATTCAATTCTACCAAAAGGGACTGAGAGTATGTGCTGTATGGGTTATCTAAGTAAATGCTCCAGAGTAGCCAGAATACACAAAACTATACCCAAGTCCTTAGAAGCTGGAAATACATGGGAAGTATGGGAGGTAAGGCAAACAGGATTTTGTGAGTATAAACTATTACACATACAAGATCTGAAAGGACAACATTTTTGCAAATTCCAAGTGGCAGTATTTTTAAGGAGGACTAATCCAGGGTCTCAACCTGATTCACTCATTAGCAATATAGCCTTTCCATGTACTCAACAAAGTCCATGACTTCCAAACTACAGCCCCTGTTCAGGTGGTGGTGAGCTACCAATAAGGTTCACATTTTGACTTCCAAGTTCCGCTTTTACTGCCAGGAGTTGTTTTTAGCCTCTAGGCGGAAGACTTGGCATCCTGCAGAAAGCCACAAAAGCTGAGTTCAATGCCAGATGTTCCCTCAACCTCTGGGTTTGAGATTCCCTCAAATTCTTGGGGAGTCAGTTGGAAGAAAACCAGGAACCAGGACCCCTTTTCAGGAAACAATCCCTAAGATGTATTTCTCTTTCCCCTTCAAGGTGTACCTATAGATACTTAGAGATAGAACACATTGATAAATAAATATAACACATGGTAAGCTACTCAATAAACGTTTTTTCAGTGAATACTTAATATTTCTCTCTATGTAATATCTACCCAATATTTATATAGCTGGGGTACCCCTGGTGGGAATCAGCCAAGAGATAGCAGGGCCGTGGTGGTTCTCGGAATGTTACTGAAGAAATGAACACACATTATCTTGTTTAATTCTCACAACAACCCTATGAATCAGGTATTTTTAACCCTCCTTTTATAGATTCAGAAACTGAAGAACAGAGAGGGTAAGCGCCCAAGAGCCCAAAGCTAATACTAGAGTGCAGACCTCAAGTCTTGAGTAAAGGGAATCCAGAGCTCACAAGAAAGCCCACTCACCCCATCAGAAAAGGTAACACCAAATATCGCTCAGATCCCAGGTTAGACCTTTGGGATTTGTCATCAGACAGAAGCACTGGGACTTTGATAATGCACTCTGACTCTCTGGGCCTCAGTTCCCATATCTGTCAAGTGAAATTAAGTATATATTCTGAAAAGTGTTTGGAGAGGACCACAATGAACTAGATAAAAGAAACAGTGAGAAGTCTTTCCAAGGGAGTGGAGATTCGGTGCTCCCTATATTCCCATAAAGAATGACGGGAAACACTGTTGGGAGATGGGTATGTTTTCTTTTCAAACATTCCATTATAGTCCATTATAATCCATAATTTCTGCCAAAAAGCATGTGCCTCCAAGCAGTGTTCCCCCTCTTGTGAACAAGAGGTTCCAAGGCAGGCACTTGGACAGGCATGAGCAGAGAGCAAGGACGATGGGCCAGGTACAGAAGGTCACAGGGCGGAAAGCCCCAGGTGCCTAGCAACAGGCAAAACTGGGAAAACAAGGACCTTGCTCCCAGGGTAACCTTTCCTCCCCTGGCATATTGCTGGTCTTGCAGTTTAGACCCCCTGACCTTTCATAATGCTGGTCACATGGTTCAGACTCTCTCCTGACCTTTCCTCCCCTCACCTGTCACTAGTCACACAGTAGAGCCTCCTGGCGGAGGAACAAGATGCTGAAGAGTGGCCTCATGAGACTCGCATGTGGCCGGCTGGCATGACCACTCCCTTAAGCATTAACCCCTAGGGGTAACATCTAGGCCTTAGTTGTGTTCCAGCTTCAGGCCCAGAAAAGCAGCAAAATCAGACAAGAAATGCCATGGCTGACATCAGGACCAGCTGCACTAATGACTCCCTGTCCTGATGCTGACCAATCAGTAGACACAATGACTGTGAAAGATCACACCTGGAAAGCTGATGAATATTCTATTGAGATCCTCCCCTGGGACCTCCCCTAAAATCCTGGTTCCTAAAAGCCCTTAGGCTGGAAGACGCAGCTTGGCTGTTTCTCTGGAGCATGCCCAAGCTTTTCCTCAGTCTCTTCCCCCAGGCATGTTTTCCTTGCCCTTCTCTTTTTCCCAAGCTCCAAGGGCCCTCCTTTTGCCCCTGGAACTTTTTTCCTGAGCCAATTTCTCCTACATCTCACTTCTGCCTCCGTGACTTTCTAAATAAACTTTTATAGTTTGAGTCTTGGCTCCGAATTCTTTCTTAGCTAGAACTCAAGTACTGAAGTTGCTGAACCGAAGTCCAGTCTGACTCCACCTGTCTAAAACCTGGTGTGGTTTTTGCAGCCAACGGTTCTGACCCCACTAAGAGCACATAAACTTGGCTACATGTTGAGATCACCTGGGGAGCTTTCCACATGCAGGTGCCAGGCTCCACACCCAGAGACACTGGCTGGGGCTCTGGCTGAGGCATTGCAAATGTTAAGAGTTCCCCCATGTGATTCTATTTTATTTTATTTTTTAAATGAAGTTTTAGTTTTGTTTTCTTAAATTGATCTTCGGGAGAGAGACACACACACTGCTTTGTCATTCCCCTTATTTACCCATTAATTGGGTAGGTGTTCTGACCAGGGATTGAACCCACAACCTTGGTGTATTGGGATGACACTCTAACCAACTGAGCTACTTGGCCAAGGGCCCGCATGTGATTTTAGTGTGCAACTCAAGCTGAGAACCACTGTCCCAACTTGGGTTCCACATTGGGTTGCAGAGCTTTAAATTCTTCATTTTTGGTCTAAAGATTAAAAACAAACAAACAAACGAAATGCAGTGGCATCCTGCAGCTCTCAAACTTTAATGTGCAAATAAACACGTCACCTGGAGATATTATAAAATGCATCCTTCAGTTCAGGAGGTAAAGGGCAGGCCTGGACTTCTGCCCTTGTAAGAAGCTCCCAGGGGTTGTCCACGCTGCTGTCCCAGGCTGCACTTGGGCAGCCAGGCTGTAGCTTGAATACAGACTTGCATGAGAAGTAATGCTCTTCTCGCCAGCCAGGCCCTTAAGGAAGAAGTCACTTCTATGAGCCTCAGTTTTCTGCTCAATATAAAATGTAGGCAAGCAATAGTAACCACTTTACAGAATTCTTGTGATGATTAAATGAAATAATGCACCAAACGTTTAGCACAATAGAACAAATCTTAGCTTTTTAATTGTTAGAATAGTCAACACTCACGAAATGCTTACTACCTGCCAGGAATATCCAAAGTGCTTTTGTGTCTTAAGTCATTCAAGCCCCAAAACATCACTGTGAGGTGGGCACTATTATTTCATCATCCCTATTTTACAGGTAAAGAAACGGAGGCGCAGAGAGGTGGAGTACCGTAATTTACGTTACACACCTTGGAGTAGCAAAGCTGGTGTTTGAACCCAGGGAGAATGTGAGCTCTTAACTCTCCCCAAGGCTGAAATGGATCAGTGGGAAGAGGCACTTTTGCCCTGCAGGACTGACCTTCTGGTGGTCCTGAGTTTAGGGTTTACTCTCAGGAATGGGCTGGGACCAGCAGGTGGCAGCTCCGGGCTATTTCGGTGCAGTGCGCTTCAACACGCAACCGCCTCTAACTCTTAAGCATCTCCCGTTGCCGTCTCCCCTCCACCTTCGGGTCCTCACCTAGGAAGCAGCCCCCGGGATCCTTCAAAACATAATTGTCCTACCTAGCAGGCTCCAAATGGGAGTTCCCCTGGACAAGACTATGTGCGCACCGAAAACAACCGACAAAGTGAGTCTTCTGCAATTCCCCTTTACCCCAGGAGCGCAACCAGACTGTGAAATCTACAAAGCTCTATACCAGGGTTCAGGAAGGGTTCGGGAGCCCAGCCAAGTGGGAAAAAGTTGGGAACTCCTCTTGGATGCCCCTGACTATTCTGGAGGCGCCGGGCACCGGCGCACGCGCGCGGAAGATGTGGACCGGCGCGAGGAAACTATTTGGAGGGTTACCTCGAAAAGGAGGAGGGGATTTTCTCGCGTGGTCCTCTGGGCGGGGGAATGGATTTGAGGGGCACCTCAGGGGGTGGGGGTTAACCAGGCGGTTTCCATGGAGCCCGGGGCGTGGAGGAGGAATGCATCCCTCAAACTGTGGCGAAACAACTGGACTGTCAGGCCAGCCGGGCCGGAGAAGGTTGGAGGGTGGGGGGGGTGGAGAGAAGCGAGGCGGGACGGGGGCGGGGCGGTCACGTGCGCCCTAGGGGCGAGGCCGCGAGCCGGCCCGGGAGCGAACTGAGTCCGGGAGTCTGGCGAAGTGTCTGCGCTAGGAGCTAACTCTTTTCCTGGACCTGAGGCTGAACGGAGTCAGAGCGTCTTAGGCGGACTCAAGGCGCCGGCGGCCGGGCCAGGTTGAGGCGCCTGCGGCCGGCCTGTGGGACAGCGGTCGGGGACAGCGGGCCCCACGGAAAAGCGGGGCAGAAGCTGGGAGGTGAGCGTTGGGAGGCCCACTCGTGGCTTTCACGCAGGATTGGGTCTCCATTTCTTCTGGGGCACACCGGAGCAACTGTTCGATCAGCGTTAGGGGACCAGCCGAGGCTACTGTGCCTTAGGACTGCCGGCGTTCTCAGCACCTGTCCAGCGCTCTGGAAGAGGCCGCGGTCATGGTGAATGAAGACCCCAACCTGGAGGAGCAGGACGGCACCCCTCAGCAGCAGTCAGCGTTCCGGGCGGACCCCAACATTTCTGCCCACCCCAGCGTCTCGGCCCATCCCAGCATCTCTACCAACCCCAGCGTCTCGGCCCATCCCAGCGTCTCCGCCCATCCCAGCGTCTCCTTCCACCCCAGCTGCTCTGCGAACCCCAGCTTCTCTGTGAACCCCAGCAGTTCAGCCCTCCCCGGTACCTTAGCCCAACCCAGTGTCTTGGCCCAACCCAGTAGCTCGGGCCCCGAGGATCTCAGTGTGATTAAGGTGAGCAAGCGCCGTTGGGTGGTGGTCCTGGTGTTTAGCTGTTATTCCATGTGCAACGCCTTCCAGTGGATCCAGTATGGCTCCATCAATAACATCTTCATGAAGTTTTATGACGTCAGTGCCTTTGCCATCGACTGGCTGTCCATGTGCTACATGCTGACCTACATCCCTTTACTACTGCCGGTGGCCTGGCTGCTGGAAAAATTCGGCCTGCGCACCATCGCCCTCACCGGCTCCGCTCTCAACTGCCTGGGGGCCTGGGTGAAGTTGGGCAGCCTGCAGCCACATCTCTTCCCAGTCACTGTGCTGGGCCAGGTCATCTGCTCCGTGGCCCAGGTCTTCATCCTGGGCATGCCCTCCCGCATCGCTTCTGTCTGGTTCGGGGCTAATGAAGTTTCCACGGCCTGCTCCATAGCTGTCTTTGGCAATCAGGTGGGTAGAAGAGTTTGTGGGTGTTCAGAGGAATGGGCATCATATCATCGTGGGACTGTTTAATTTTATCTAACTGCACTTAACTGTGTTAACTTTCTGACTTCAACTGTGTTTGTGACTCTGGGTGACTTTGTGGCTGGTGTGAGGGAGTGATTATGACTGGGTGACTGTGTAAGAGAAGCACTGAGGGAACAAAAGGAGGGGATTTTTCCCCCCACTCACAATTTCTCCTCCCTCAGCAGAAAGCATGCTTTGGAAACATATGATGTTTTGATGATTTTGTTACTGAACCTGTCAGTCCACCAGCTTACACCTTTGACTTCAGGAAAACTATCCTTTCTCAGGGAGCAGCTCCAGGACACCAGGCTATTCTGGTACCAAGAGAACTTAGCAGGTATTTTTGGCCTGACTGACCAGCTTTCCTAGAGTGCAGTGTCTTCTGTACCACATAGAATTGCAGAGCGGCACCTTGCTCATATTTGGGTACTGTTCTTCCCTTTAATATGCAGCTAAAGCCAGGACAGTAGGGACAATGCTTTCTGCCAAACTCCTTCCCTCTGGTTTAGAGCCAAGTTTGGCAGGATAGAGTAGAAATCTCATGCTGAATTCTCAAAGACTAGAAACCTTGGAAAGCCCTGGGAAGCACATCTCTTAATCTCTTTTCTTTCCTTCCTTTTGGAAGGAGCATCTCAAATTCTTTGTATCTCACTGTGGTTATGACCCGGAAAGTTGGGTGTGTTATGAATCTGATTGTCTTCTCCAAATATTTGAAGCAAATTACATATGGGGCTCTTCTTCCTCTAGACCACTGCCTCCTAGTTTCAGTGCCTCCTCAAGCACACTGACTGACTTGTGGCTCTGTGTTTAAAAATGACCAGTAACCCTTAGTTCACATAGGCCTGTTTCTCTTACCTGTTCATCGTGTTTAGAAAATTTAACCTTTCATTTAGAAACTTGTCATTTGGGTCAGAAATTTCCAAAACTTCTCTAAAGGCAAAATTTCACTTTGTTCATCTTCACCACCAGAAGTTGACTCGAACTAGGTTTCCCCAAGCCACTCAGTCCTGCCACTTGGGTAATAGCGTAAGCAACCAATGAAAACATACAGAAAGGCCTTCCTTAGCACACAAACTTTACCCCCCCCCCGCCCCGCCCCGCCTGTGGGTTTTAATGTTCTGAAAATGGAATTGATAGGTAGTTTAGGGGTGAAACAAGATCAGTCTTGTTCAGGGCAGCTGAAAAATAGGTGGTGAGGGTGACATTTACCCTGTCCTCCTAAAGCCTTAGAGTCTAAGGTGATGTGACTGGGAATTTTAACACCCCCGTTGCAGCCCTGCTGGTGGGCTTGGCTTTGTTGGATTTTTCTTTATAGGAGGGTAAGGCAGGGCAGTAGGGGAGAAGGGGAGGACCTTTTAAATTTCCGGAGAAATAAATCTCCCTTTTTGCAGTAGGTACAGAATAAGTAGGATACAGAAAAAGTCACTGTTTGGGGAGGACAGAACTAATGAGAGATACCCTCAGGTGGCCTGGCAAGATCACAGAATCCAAGGCTGGTTTTGTTAACCATTAAGGGTAAACTAATAGGCTTTCTTATCATTCCTCACACACCAGTGAGGGAACCTAACACCAGATGTAGCTTTACAATTTAATAAGAATAGTTATTCATTCATCACCCCTCCACACCACCAAGTCCAGGAAATGCTAAGAAATGTAAATTTGAAAACACTTTGACAGCATATATTTGTATCATAGAGCCACCTATTTAGTTCAATCTTTTAGGTTCAACCACCAGGCTAAGTTTAAAAAAAAAACACACATGGTAAAAACGGAATTGTGTATGGTCCTCATGTAGAGATAAATATTTGGTTTTCAGCATGTTTTTAAAAAAATTTATTTATTGATTTTTAGAGAGAGAGAAAAGAAAAAGGGAAACATTAATTTGTTGTTCTATTTATTTAATGCATTTATTGGTTGATTCTTGTATGTGCCCTGACTGGGGATCGAACCCTGCAAACTTGGTGTATGGGGACTTGGCCAGGGCCTCTGAATGTGTTTTAACCTTTCTTCCTGAGTAAAGCATGGCTGAGTGGGGGAGAATTACGTATGAATAAAGCACCTTGAGCTTCACTCCTTAGAAAAAAGGCTCCACAAAGCCGTTATACAGATTTTAAATGTCATTCGGCTGAATAATTCTTCATGGGCTGCAAACTTCACACAGATCAGCAAAACCCCTGGTAATTTTGACCTTTCTCTTTTAGTGCTTCTTATATGCTCCACACATGCACCAGACCCTGCTTGCATTCAATCCAACATTCATTCATTCATTCAACAAGCTTTTACTTATGCGGGGGAAGAAGAAAATTTCTTCTACTCTTCTAGGTTCTTTCAGCTGTTCTAATTATTAAGTCAACATGAGACAGATTAACAAGAGAAAGTAACCAAATTTAATTGCATGTGTACATATGGGAACAGCACATACATGAAAGAGTCAGAGACCCCACCTACCTGAGAGGTTCAGAGATAGAAAGCTAAAATGAGGTTTGTATGACATCCTTAGGGCTAAGGTAAGATGCTTTGAGGCTTCAGAGGGAAAGGTCATTCACAAGATAGTAAGAAGAGTAGATACTCAGTAATTAGAAGTTTGTCCTGCTCCATAGATTAGTCATCAAGGTCATTTCTGGTAATAACTCTTATGGATAAGGCCCCCAATTTAAACTCTCCTAGGCAGTTGGGGGAGGGGCAGAAGTTTCTCCTGAATCTGCAGGGTCTCAATTGCCTTCGGCTCAAAATAATCCATATGCCAAAGTAGCATATCTTGGGGAGGCCCGTTCTGAACCCCTTTATCTAGGCCCTACCTTTTTTCCCAGATGCTATGCTAGGGCTGCAAAGATAATCCCTGCCTTTGCAGAGTTCTCGCACCACATATTTAAATTGCACCAGGCACCAAGATTCAGGTTAAAAAAAAGGAAAAGCAAAACTGGTCAGAGTATAGATGATTTATTTTCAGTTATCCACAGGTTTTTAGTGTCATCTTTGCCTAATTGCCATGGCAAAATTAAAGGGGAAGGGAGCTAAATATCTATCAAATACCTACTCTGTGCAAGGCACTGTTTCATCATTATTTAATTTTTTAATGCTATGGGGTAGTTGGAATTGTCTCCATTGTTACAGGGAAGAAATTGAGACATAAATGAAGCAACCTTATTTGGGATCCTACAGCGACTGAGTGGCAGAAGGGAGATTTGAACCCAGTTCTACCTCATGAGTACTTGGTGATAATTGGCCCCTATCAAGTCTTCACGTGGATAAAAGATATATATTTTTAAAAAGTGGAGCAAGGATTCTGAGGTTCAGATTTTGTTCCTTTGTGTCTCGAGGGTTGTGGTGCTGAAAAAGTGTCCAGCAGTTTCTTCTAGAATTTGAGATCCTGGCTCCTGTCTTCTGAAGTTCCCAGCGTTAGAATTGTGCTCCCCTCCTCTCCGCTCCCCTCCTCTCCGCTCCCCTCCTCCGCTCCCCTCCGCTCCCCTCCGCTCCCCTTCCCCTTCTCTTTCCCTCTTCCCCTCCCCTCCCCTCTCAGGCTGCATTGCAAACTGCTAAAGGGCTAGTGCTTCTGCTCTGAATTTAGCGGAGAGAGGCACACTTCTCAAGGCTCTGGGAAGAAGAAACCCTAAATCCGGAGGTGAGGTGAGAGAGGAAGAAGAGGAGGCTCACAGATTGCAGCTGAGGCTCTTGGTTCAGTCTGAGCAGTTGAACAGGTGGTAATAGACTGGCTTTTGGCTTTTTTTTTTTTGCAACACTTGTTCCATTGTTTCAAGGGAAAATTATCTGGGTAGGGTTTTGAGTGATGTGGACACATTGTTATTGTGCAAGGGTTGAAAGAAAGCCTGTGTTGGAGTCCAATGATAGCTTGGTGGCGGAGGTCAAGGGAGATGTGGGAGCTGAAAGAAATCTTCAGGTCAGCTCCAGCCCCGAGAGGAGCGTACTGTGCCCAGAAGGGAAGGGACTTCCTCAAGGACTCTTGGGTTGCTCAGAGCACAGTGCCACCTGATAATAGAGTAGGAGAGAATCAGTTTGCTTTCCAGGTAATAAAAATACAGTTACATTACAAAGTCAGCTCTGTGGAGGCCATGGCTGGCTGCGCTGTGGAAAATAGCACTGCTCCGTAGAAGTACAGTGCAAGCCACCAATGCAAGGCACACGTATAACTAAAGCTTCTAGTAGTCATATTAAAAATATATAAAGTATAAACTTAAAAAATTAAAAAGAGCAGGTGAAATTAGCTTTAGTACTATATTTAACCCAATATATCCAAAGCATTATTTCAATACATAATCAATATAATAAGGTTACTAACAAGCTATTTTACATTCTTTTTTCATACTAGGTCTTTAGAAATTGGCATTTTTTAAATACTTACAACTAACCACCGTTCCCAGCAGGTGATGGGATGTGTGCAGTAGCCATAGCCAGGTTGGACTGCATACATCTGGAATACTGCTGCTATTGGTAGAGGAGAAAAAGTTTCCTTGATCCTCATAGGGTCCCTGGCTAGGTCTAAAAATTAAACTGACAAAGACCTATTCACAGAAAACCATCCAAATTTATTCAATGTAAGTGTTACGTGACACTGGAAGCTTCATAAGAAAATGAAGAAACAGGTCGCCGGTTTGATTCCCAGTCAGGCACGAGCCCAGGTTGCAGCCCCGGTCCCCAGCTGGAGGGCGTGTGAGAGCCAACTGATCGATATTTCTCTGGCACATTGATGTTTCCTTCCCTCCCTTTCCTGCTCTCTAAAAATAAATAAATAAAACCTTAAAAGTAAAGGAACCCCCCCCCCCCAAAGAAACAGCCCTGTGCATTTTGATACCAGGTTTGGTGAAGAGTGGACAGTCAGCGGGGACTGTGACAGTTTAGGAGTGTGAGGGAATTATAGTAACTAGGGGACACTGAGCAAGGCCCGTGTGCACTGATTCTGTGGGGTTCCTTTGTCCTCAGAGAAAAGGATGCTCCTTTCCTTGAGGTTTGGGGAGGGCGCCTGTCACGGGAGGGTTTTAAGGTCTGGGTCAGGGAAGAAGAGCAAGGAGGGAGAGGAGCTTAGAGCAACCTTTCTGCTTCTGCCATTTTCTCAAACTCCTTCAGCTTAAACTATTCAGTAGGCCTAGGTGCCATAATTTTGGGGGCTGGGGAGGGTAGTGTGTCCCAAACCCTGTCGTATTTCAAGCAGCTGGAAATCAGCTTTTGGCAGGTAAAGATGGGCTCTGGGGACCTGGCTGCAGCCTTGAGGCGCCCTGTTTGCTGGGCTGGCTGATCATGGGGTATCACATAGAGGTTGCGTGTTTCTTAGACTGACCCCGGAGACAGGGTCATGAGGCAGGCAGGTGATCAGCCTCATTGTCTTCCAAAATCCTAGCCACTGGAGTGTCTTAAACTCTAGGCTTATCATTCTTGGTCTTCGAATGTCAGAGGCCTTTCTTTCAAGGCCTGAGTGAAGTTTGGGGAGGTGAAGGCAAGCTCTTGTTCTCTCCATTGATTGTTTTTGTTCAGGCACAGAAAATGCCTGCCCCCGTGGCTGACCACCTTCTGGCCTCCCCTTGTGCACTAGATGAGAGGAAATAGGCAGGGACTGGGGCAGCAGAACAAGGCTAGGGGTGACAAAAATGAGAATGGGTGGGACTCTCAAGTGCTCATGGGAGCCAGGCCATTTAAACGTGACATAGTAAAAGTGACATTGGTGTGTGGTGAGGGTGCAGCAAAATTGAGAACACACCGCAGCTACCTCAGCTCCCGCCCACCACTGACACACAAAGCATTACCCAGCGTCATCAGACCTTTTTTTTTGCCCTTTAAAGAGAAACCAGAAATCCAGATTTTTATGTGAAATCTGTTTTTTTTTTATTGTGGTAAAATATATGTAGCATAGTATCGGTCACTTTAGCCATTCCTAAGTGTACAATTCAACGGCACTAAATACGTTCACCATGTGTGTAAGCATTAACCACCGTTTATACCCAAAGCTTTTTCATCATCCCATCAACTCTGTATTCATGAAACAATAATTCCTCCCTGCCCCCGCCCTCCAGCCCCTAGATGCCTCTTTCTACTTTTTGTCTCTGTGAATTTACCTCTCCTAGGTACCTCATAGAAGGTATTTCTTCTAGGATTCATATACTGTTTGGCTTTCTGTGTCTGGCTTGTGAAATCTATTTTTTACATGCTGATAACTTATTCAAAACTTAAAAAAAAAATCTCTGTTTTGAAGCAATGGGTCAGGTAAAATGGACCTGATTGAGACTTCTGAGCAGGGTAATGGGGAACTGAATTTCAGTACTCCTTCCTCTTTCCTGGGAAAGCTGCCAATGCGCAGGCAGGTGCACATGAGTTCAGAGATGAGAAACCTGGGGAGGGAGCCAGACAAATGCTTCCTGAAAAGGGTGATCATTCGCCTCACACATGAACTCTTGCAGAAAAATGCAAATGCCTGCACCCCCAAGTTGACCTCCTTCACCAGACTCCCTAGGGGAGGGGCCTAGACCCATGTATCCTCAACAGGCCTCCCAGGTGAGCTGGTGATCAGACATTTTGAAATCACCGGGAAAGAGGACCGGCACGCCACGGGAAGGCACCCTCCTGCTTGGAGCCATGTTCTCGGCAGGGCTGGTTTATTACGTATTTGCCGTATGCTGCGTCACCCTTCAGACTGAGGGGATGTTACTGAACAGGGGCCTGGCCCTGAGCAGGTCTGCGTCGGGCCGGCCTGTAGTGTGTGGGCTCTTGACTTCATGCAGGAAAGATGTCACAACACGTGTCCAGGTGATTATAAGAGTACATTTATTAGAGCTGGGGACAGTGAAACAGGGAAAGGCTTAGGGTGGAAGAAGCAACAGGAGAGAGCCTAGGCAGGGCTGCGTTGGCTCCCTACAAATGTTATAGGAAAGGAGTGAGCCCGGGTGGGGCTGCTTTTCGTTCTCTGGAAAGTCAGGGCAAGGGCCTCAGACACAGGTTCAGGAGGTTAGCCCGGGACAAGCTGCAGCTGCCCATTGCTCCCCTGGTTGCAAGTCTCGTGGGGGCCCTTAGTTTAGGAGATGCACTCCTGGGGGAGGAGGGCGAGGGGGAAGGGGAAGGTGCTGGTGTGTAAGCACTTGCTGGGTCCATTGTCTTGAGTTTTTAAATTTTTAAAAATTTTTAAGCTTAATCTGCAGCCTTTATTTTTTCCTTTTAAATACTTTATTGTTTATGTTATTACAGTTGTCCCAATTTTTCCGCCTTTGCCCCCCTCTATCCAGCCTGCCCCCCCCGATTCCCTCAGTCCATCCCCACACCATTGTCCTTGTCTGTGGGCCGTGTCTATATGTTATTTGACCAATCCTTCACCTTTCAGTTGGGTTTTTTTTAAGGACTGGGAGTTTAGGGGCGAGCTTAGGGGAGATCGCAAAAGAATGTTCATCAGCTTTCCCAGGTGAGAACTTTCAGGGTCGTGGTCTCTACTGATTGGTCAGTACCAGGATGCGGGCTCATTAGTCATCCCAGCTGGTCCTGGGGGTTGCTGGCCTGGTTCTGCTGCTTTTCTGGGCCTGGAGCTGAAATGCCACTGAGACCTAAATGTTATCTCCAGGGAGGAAAGGTCAGGGGGTCTAAACCAGCATGCCCAGGATATGCCAGGGGAGCAAAGGCTACCCTGGGGGGGAGGTCTGGCGTCAGTTTTGCCCTTTGCTAAGCATCCCGGGCTTTCTGCCCTGGTGACCTGTCTCTGCTGTAAATTGCTCGGCCAGGTGGTCAGCCATCTGTCTCAGTTTCCCCATTCCACTTGCCCAGGATTTCTCCTAGCTTCTTACTATCCTGCCTCAGGGAGAGGCTGGGTTGGGATTGACGGTCATTATTCTGATTTACTTAAGGTTCTGAAAATGTACTCGAAAACCCTGGGTTTTAGTGGCAGCAAGGGAAATCCCTGATGGAATGTGAGGGGGAACCATTGCAGATACTCTCGAATCCTTTTGTTTCTTTGAATTTCAACTCCGCACTGAGGAGGCTGGGGTTGCCTGGCCTGTCTTGACTTCGTTTCCCTGCCAGGCATTGAATCAAGTCTGAGCCTTCAGTTTAGCATTCTAGGACCCCTGCTCCGGCCCCATTCCTATTCAATCTGTCTCTTGTTTCCTCTCAGCCATGCCTCTCAGCTGTGGTCACTCTAGTTCCTTAACTGTCTCCCAGGAGATACCCTGGGGACCGAGCCTCATGCCATGGAGAGTGATATTAACAAGACGGTGGACTGGGATGCTCCAGACCCTCACTCCCCACAGAAATGTGAAATTAACTAGAAAATGCCTAAACTAACTTCTTTATAGGAGCTCTGGAAATCAGTCAAAGAGTTACAGCAGCCAAGCAATTGCCCAACCAAGAAAAAAACCACAGTCAAATGATAGGAAATTTCATAGCCTTTTTGCTCACCTTTGCCCTCCTCCCTTCCCCGTGCTATGCCTCCTAACCCTGAGGTCCCTTCTGCAAACCAGATTTGCAGTGTTTTAGCCCAATTTTCTTTCTATACACTAACAATGAACAATCCCAAAAGGAAGTTAAGAAAACAATTCCATTTATAACAACAACAAAAAAACCCCTTAGGAATAAATTTAACCAAGGAGGTGAAACATTTTTATACCGAAGACTCTAAAATGTGGCTAAAAGAAATTAAAGACCTAAATAAATGGCAAGACATCCTGTGTTCGTGGATCAGAAGACTTAATATTGTCAAGATGTCAATACTACTGAAAGCAATCCACAGATACAGAGTAATTCCTGTCAAAATTCTAATGACATTTTTCGCAGAAATAGAAAAATGCATCCTAAAAGTCATGTGGAAGTTTAAGGGGCACTGAAACCAAGGCAATCTTGGAAAAGAACCACAGAGTTGGAGGTGACACACTTCTTGATTTCAAAAATAATAGCAAGTTACAGTAATGCTGACCATATGGTATTGGCATTAAAAAAACCATATAAATCAAAGGCATAGAGTCAGAAATAACACCTCACGTATATCATCAAATGATTTTCAACAAGGGTGCCAAACCCACTCAACAGAGAAAGGGCAGTCTTTATTTTTCAGAGCAGTTTTAGGTTTACAGCAAAATTAAGCAGAAGGTACCGAAGGTGTACCCAGGAGAACTGGTGGCAGGAGCTTGAGCTGGTGTGTGCGCAGCCATGATTATAGCAGCACCATTCACAGCAGCCAAAAGGTGAAAGCAACCCTGGTGTCCACCTGTGGGGGAATGGATAAACAGACTGTGTTATATACATGCAAAGGGATGTTATTTAGCCTAAAAAAGAAAGGAAATTCCTACACATGCTACACATGGATGATCTTTCAAGGCATTATACTACGTGAAACAAGCCAGTGACGGAAGGACACATGCTGTTTAGTTTGAGGCACCTCACTTATATGAGGTACTGAGATTTCTGTCACCCTGTCACAACAACCAGCTCCCCAGGTCTCTCACTCCAGCGGGGCGTCCTACAATTCAGTTCAATGTTAACACAAACTGCTAAGGGTTAGTGTAGATCCCACAAGGTAGGGGGCTCCATCCCACAAGGCTGCCTCCCCATGAGACACCACTGGCAAATCCTGGGGACTACGCTGACTAACTCGTTCTGACCAACTCCCACAGCCCCTACCCAGGTTTCATAACTTGCTAGAATGGCTCGCAGAACTCAGGTGAACACTTTGCTTACGTTGACTGGTTTATTATTAAGGATACCACTCAGGAACAGCCACGTGGAGCAGATCCAGGGCAAGGGGCAGGGAGGAGCACAAGCTTCCATACCCTTTCTGGGAGCGCTTGGATGTGGTGTGTTCACCAGTCTGCTATCTCACTGAATTTCCTTCTTCAGGAGTTTTCGTAGAGCTTAATTTCCAGCTGCGCTCCCCTCCCCAGAGGTGGGAAGAGGAGGGGATTGAAAGTTCCCAAACCGTAATCACTGGGTTTTCTGGTGCCACATCCATCCTGAGCCCACCCCATTCACTTAAACTCAGGTGTGCTGGAAAGCGGCTCCTTATGAGTAACAAAAGGCAGTCCTATCACTCAGGAAATTCCAAAAGCGTTTGGAGCTCTGGGCCAGGAACTGGGGCAAAGGCCAAATATACTTTTATTATATCACCGGTACCCAGAGTGGTCAAAATTCACAGGGATGGAAAGTAGAATGGTGGTCGCCAGCGGCTGGGGGAGGAAAGAATGGGGAGTTCTTATTTAAGGGGTTCCCAGTCAGTTTAGGAAGACGAAAAAAGTTCTGGAGATGGATGAGGGGCTAGTTGCACAGTAATGTGACTGTACGTAATACCACTGAGCTGTACAGTAAAAAAGTTAAAATGGTAAGTTTTATACTGTGTATATTTTACCACCACTGTCAGCCCCCACTGCTTGTGAGGCGATTCCTTCTGCCTGTGTGCTGCTCAGCTCCTGCCACCATTTCCTCAGTCACCCATGCTTGGAGGACTCCCTGGCCGCCTCTGTGCTTGCTGAGTGCCCTGGGCACTGGCCTTTGTTTTCTGGTGGTGTGTGTTTCCCCCGCTTCCGATCTCTGCTGCCATCCTCCTCCACCCCTTCCTCCGACTGAACCGGGAGCTTGTCAGGGGGCTGGCTCCGTGGTACATCGCTCCTACATCTCAGGGCTCTGGGCATAACAGGTGCTCACATGCGGATGGACTAATTATTAAACATGCTCCCATTTTCTGGAAAGAATTAAGATGACATTTAATTACCGTATATTTGCCGTGCATAATGCACACCCACATTTTTTGTGCATATTATACGTGAGATTATTATGCCCATGGTATATAATTATTATACCCATGTATAATGCACACCCTTATTTTCCCCTCAAAAATGTGGGCAAAAAAGTGCACATTTTGCTTGGCAAAATACGGTAAGCGAGCGCTCCAGTGGCTAAAGGAAGAGATTATGACTCAATCTTATTCTTCAATGGAAAGAGCTATGAAGTCATCATTTATTACTGTGTGCCTTGAACTGTGCCAGACCCAACCAAGGTGGCTGAGAACACCGCCTTTAGCTCTGCTGTCTACTCTTGGTCAAGCCCCTTTACTTCTAAGTTTTGTCTTTTGTAGGGTGGAGATAATACTGCCTACTGCAAAAGGTAGAGGAGGGGATTGAACGAGACAATAAGCCGAGGGCCCTTAGCTAGCAGTTTATCAGATAAAACCCGGTAAATGAAGGACAGATGCTGCCGGTACTATCACCAGTAGAGGCAGGTAGGTAGTTGGCTCCTGTGTGCAGGGGCTGCTGATTTAGGAGAGGCCAGCACTTACCTGCTCATAATATCACCACATGACAGGCTCGAGGATACATGTGCATCGGCATTAAGGGGTCGCAGCCTGCGGGAGGGCAGGCCCCGGAGTCAGTGCAGTGGGGAGCAAGCAGGACAGCTCCCTGAGGAGATGATGGCCATAGCCAGTTCTTAATGAGTGAAGGGACCAGGTGTGAGGCAAATAGGGGAGGGCAGGCCGTTCCAGCAAGTTTCCAGACAGTATCCTGATGGGGACTTGTCTCTTTTGAGACCTGCTCAGCCAAACGCTGTGCAGGTGCTGGGAGAGGGTGTTCGTTTCCAAGTGTGTGGTCCGTGAGACCTGTTGTCTGTGGGAAAGACTTCAGGGTCTCTGCGATGACACAGATACTGGGCCAAGCCCACTCCCCACACATCAGACCTTAGTCTCACACACTTAAGACTGTGCTGAAGGAAGCGGGATGGCCAGGCTTATCAGGTGGACACAGCTGTTTTTCCCCCGCCTGGTTCTTGATCTCTTTCCAGCAATGCTGTTTACAGGATGCCCTTCCCTGAGCTTCAGCTCCCGACTGCCGACATCAAACAGCCCTGCAAGGACTGCAGGGCGACGAGGGCAGAAGCCCTCTCAGGGATGATGGAACCATAGTGTTGAGGTGGAAGCTGGTGTTTCTTCATTTTCCATTCTCTGTCTCCTGACTTCTGCCTAGCACCATTCCCAAACTTAACCTAACAGAGCATCTCCCTTCCCTTAATTCTGCAGGACTAAGGACTTTGCCTTTTTTTTTTTTTTTAAATCCTCACCCGAGGATATATTTTCTTATTGATTTTTAGAGAGGAAGAGAGAAAAAGAGAGAAACATCGACTGGCTGCCTCTCCTACGTGCCCTGACCGGGGACTGCCCCTGAAATCTAGGTATGTGCCCTGACCAGGAAGCGAACCTGCAGCCTTCTGGTGCACGGGATGATGCTCCAACCAACTGAGCGACCTGGCTAGGGCAGGTCTGAGGACCTTTCTCTTTGCTGAGTCATTCAGAGGGGGAGGGGCATCCTGCATCTCTGACACCTCACCTGGATTCTTCTGCTTTCTGACCTCATTCCAGGCTTCTTTCCTTTTTCACGCTGTCCAGAATGTTAGCTCAGCCCCTTCCCTCCTGTACATTTCAAGAGGAGGCCTCGCCCCAGGCTGAGGGCAAATAGCAGCAGCACCATCTGTGTTGGTGAAAGGGGGAGTTGGGAAGCAGGGCTGGATTTCACACGCGTACCCACTGCTTGGAATTAGATGGTGTGTCTGTGAACCTCACCGTGAAGCAGAGTTTGCTTTGTTCCCATCCCATTTGATTCCTTCCCTAGAGAGGAGGTAAACACAAGCCCCTTTCAGTTCCAGGGACCACTTGATTGGAGAACCCTGCCTACCCCCGAAGGGAGGGGCACAGAAGTTGGAGCAGGATTGGGGGTTAGTTTTTCTCCCTTTTCCCCCCCTTCTCCTCTCCCCTGGGATTCGGGATTTCCACCCAAACACCAATGGTTACATAGCTGGGAATCCTCCGGTCGCTCCAGAGCAGCTCTGTCTGTGCTCAAGGCCATTGTTCTGTCCATCGACTCAGAACTACAAAGTGAGAGGCCATTCCATTAGGCTGTTTGTTTGGGTGCTAGCTGTCGATCAAGCAATCCGCGCCTCCTCAGACCTTTGTCCTGGGCTTCCTGTTTGGTGCCAGAGACGTCTGTGGGGCCAGTCAGTGTTTCACTCAAAGGATCGTTTCTTCTCTAATGAGGATCTGGGCAGGAGCATGTGCCTCTCTCTTACCTTCTACACCTAGGCCACGGGGGCCTACTGGGAAACCAGCACCTGAGATGTGTCTCTTGATTGCTCTCCTTGGCGGGGAGTAATGGTTTTTAAGTGTGGCCCATGAACCTCCAGCACCAGAACCACTTGGCGTTTGTTAAAAATGCATGTTTCTGGGCACCCGGGCTGAGGAATTAGCCTTTCTGGGGTGGGGCTCAGGAACCTGTGGTTTTGGTTCTCCACCTGGGGATTCTGATGTTCACCGAACTCTGAGAACGCCATGCGGAAGCCTCGGGACCTGGATCTGGCTCTGCTGGCAGCTGTGTTTGGGGCCTCCCGCAGGGCACCTGCCCTCTTTGTGCATCGCTTATCTGTAATAAGAAACTCTGGCCTTCCCGGGCAGGTCAATTGATTAGAGCATCATCTCAATACATCAGTGTTGCAAAGTCCCTCCCAGGTCAGGGCATATACAAGAGTCAACAGTGGGACACAGAAATAAATGGAACAACACGTTGGTGTTTCTCTCTCTCTCCAAAGTCAATTAAAAAATAGAAAACATTAAGGAAAATAAAAAAGCCTGCCTTACAGGGTGCCCCCAAAGTTAAATGAGGATGTCTGTAAGTAAAAGCGCTTCACATTTACTGAATCCACATCTACGTTCTCCCTCCCTGCCACATGCGGGTACTGAAGTGTTCTTTCGGCCTCTAGAATCCAGCTACTTTCTCTAATCTCAGCTGCAATCCCTAGACCTTTTTTGCTAACTGACCCTTGTCCTCTGTGTCATATTACACATTGGGAACGCAAGCAGACCCACCTGCCCTCTCTGTGCTGCTAAGTGACGTTGAGGACAGGTCAACACCCTTCGAGATAGAGCTCAGCCCTCCCAAGACCTTGCTGCTAGGACACATGTTAGAAGAGGCCGTTCCTGGGGACGGGGACTGAGAACATTTGCATGGAAAGATGGATGATTGGTGTTCTGATGTTACACTTTATCTTTGGGGCCTTATCTTCTCATTGCTGAAGGAAGATTCCAGAGCATTTTCTGTGATTGTCATGACCTCAGGGGGCTGGGGGTGAGGGTAGGGGGAAGAATGCAGCTTGGTCCAACCCTCTTGCTAGTCTTTCTCACCTTTTATGTATAACTGGTTGCCCTGAGAAAATTCACCCCATGTACCTCTTCACTTTCCAAAGCCTTTGAAGCCTGTTTTAGGGAGAGCCGCAGGTGGTAGAGACCCTCCCTCTTTGGGGCGGGCTGAGTTGGGGGCGGAGGCTGGGGAGATCTGGGCTCCCTGGTTTTCTGGAGCCATTCCTCTCCCCGAGCCCCTCACCAGCCCCCTGCATCTAGAGTGTAGCTGACCTGGTTACCAAGGGCCTGTCTCGGCTCTAGCCTGCTGTTAGGCCTAGGGACAGGCATTTCAACAGTCCCTTGCTTTGTCTGCGGAGTGAGGACAGTCCTCCTTGCTAACATTTGGTCCTCTGAAGGCTAATGTGTGTCGGGGGGGAGGTGGGGAGAAGTTGTGTTCTCAGGGCCCAGATCACTGGCTGGAGGTTTGTTGGGGAACTTACAGAAACATTGACATTCTCTCCTCTCTTTGGCCTGCCTCTGACGCCCTGTTCCGAAAGAACTTTGGAAAGAGGTAGACAGGGCTTGCTGAAGGCAAAGATAAACTTTTGTAGGTCTGGGCATGACTGTGTACCAAGACCTGCCCAGTTAGGCTTTATGATCCGATCACCCTGTGAGGTTGCTTTTGGTCAGATTTATTGCAGAGCTCCGTTTTTGTCTACAGTCCCCTCAGACCCCGGGTCATTGCTCGGTCTCAGGCCATGACTTCCTGGAACGTGTATCTGCTCAGTGTCTTGTGGCTCAGCAAGGTTCTGGAGCCAGAGAGCAGGGTTAGGAATGGGGACACAGAAATTCCAAAGTTTATGTCACCACAGATTAACTCTGTGATTTCGGGAAGTTGTTTAAACTCAGTTGTGAAATGGAGAAAACAACATGCCCTCTGTGGGCTTGGCTGCCTCTCAGTACTGTGGGTACCCTGTTATTAACTCACTGGGTGGTTTTCAGGCTCCGATTAAAGTCGGGATGTGCCTTGAAAACTGAAATACTGTGTAAATGCTAGCTTTTAAGTGTCCTTAAAAAAAAAAGACTCTGGACTTGCCCCATGACCCTCAGAGTGTGACAGGACTTCCCTATACACAAATCATGTCCTATAGATCTTATGAAGTGCAGCCTTGGATGAGGGACCACGCCCTCTGTTTATGGGCTCAGCATTCTTGCCTTTACAGTCAGCGCTTTGTTTCAAAATCAGCTCTGGTCGTCCTGGCTGTGGGAGCCTCTCCCAGAGCTTCAGGGTTCCAGGGCATCCCTGCTGATGTGAGCCCCATGAGCTGAGGCACGCCGTCATTCCAGGAGTCCCGCCGAGCATTCTGAGCCCTTCCGATTCCAAGAAAAGCCCTTTGTCAAGGGCTGGCACAAAGTGGCACTTCAGCCAACGTGTGCCTAGGATGTGTCCTTCCCTCACGTAGGGAAATGGACATGGAGGCCCAGCACAGAACTGGTTCCGTCCCCACCATCAGGAGACCGGGCCCGGGAGTGCGCATCATTCTCCTAAGGGCCTGGGGGTCCCTGCCTTACCTCACAAGTGACAGTGATCAATGATAACAAACGGACACAGGTGGGGCTCAGACAGTCCGTGTGAGAATATTGTGTTTTCTCTCCCCAGCTTTCCTCCGTCTCTCCTTAGGGAAGAGGGTAGGTACCGTATTACCTGCTCCAGGAACGGCTAGCCCTGGATTCTCATGCTCTTGCACAAAAATCCATGAAGTTTTTGAGAGTGCCACTACCCTGGCCCAGGTGTCTGTCCGTGGCAAATAACCCATACAGGCCCCTGGCCATGGTCACCAGGCTAAAAGGGCCTGTTTGCCTGCACACATCACAGCCCAGTTAGACACGAACAGGAGTTTTCATCTAAGAAATAAGGATTTATTAAGGAGACGGTGCCCTGCCTGGAGACACAGGTGGCTAACGCTCAAAGACCTGGCTCCCCAGTGGCTTCTAGGAGGTAGATTATGTACGAAAAAAACCATTAATCACAGTGACTAAAGGTGTGAGGGCCATGGTCTCTACCGATTGGTTAGTGCCAGGGCAGGGGAGTAGTTGATCGTTGCATCTGGGCCTGATGTCAGCCATGGAGTTGTTCTGTCGAACATCACAAGGATTTATTTTGTGCGATCATTCTGCTTTCCTGGGTCCAGACCTAAAACGCAACAAAGGCCAAAATATTGTCTTTAGTTTGACAGGAAACTGTCTCTATAGTCAATAGACCTAGGACCTTGTTTCTAAGACTACTCAATGTTGACCAGAACCATATTGTCCTGAGGGCTTAATGATAACGCAAGGGAGAGAGAAGTGGGTGAGTTAGGGTGCTGGGTGAGGCCAGTTTGAGTCAAAGAAAAAAATTAAAATAGTGTATTAAAGAAAATAAAATTCCTGCATGGTTCACCATCCAGTCTTTGTCTCTCTACTATAATCCCAGACAATGTCCCCTCCAGCCAGCTTCCCTGGGCCTCCGCAGTTGACAGCAGTAATGTAACAAATGAGAGTTGTGAATAAGGGCTGTCATCACTTTGGCCTGTCTTTCTCATCAAGGACAACCTTGGATTAATAATCACACTCCCCATTTATAGGGCTTAGCACTCTTACCTTTTCGGTCAGTTCCTGAGAACTATGGCAGGGGCAGGGTTTGGAGGCAATGTATCATAGCCCTTATTTGCTTATTAAACAAAGATTTATTGAGCATCTACTCTGTTGCCAAGCGTCATTCTAAGCTCTGAGGATGCAAAGTGAATGGGAAAGGAAAGGTCCCTGAGTTCGCATATAAGGGAAGAGAGATTAGGCTACAAAGCAGTCACTTAGAAATTGACTAACGGTGAAAGTATCAGGACAGGGAGGAGAAGGGGTGGCTTCAGTGGGAGTCAGGGCCTTGGGAGATGTTTTTGTGTAAGTAGGTCCCTGAATAACTCCCCAAATTACAAGGCCAGACCTGATGGTGCAGCTTTGTTGGCGTGGTGTTAGGTAAGATTAATCGTTTTCTTGGTGCAAGGTTTAGATTTCTTTTCCTTTCTGCATTTCTCTCTGGGATCATGAGGCAGCATTAAGTAACACGTGAAGTTGGCTCCTTAAGAAAAAGCTACAAGGGGCCCACGCTGGCTGTCTCTGGAGACACGCCCTAAAGTTAGAGGAACTGGCTCTGGCTCTTGGCCCACAGAGCAGCAGCTCTTCCAGAGCCGTTCCAGAGTAGCCACTGGTCTGAGTTTCACCTCTGAACATCAGAAGGGGGAGGACTGTTACCAAGAAAGACTAATCAGACTTAGAAAAGAACTTGGGAGGATTAGAAACATGGACGGTCACACGACTCACAGCATATGATAATGCTGCTTTTGCTTTGGGCTGTTTTACCACCCTCTGCCAAAAGGCAGGGCGTGGTAAAGTTGAGCAGGGCAACAGCACGCAGGACAGTGGGATCCGTCTTTTAGTTGCTGTGAAACGGCGTTGGTGGGAAATACCAAAGCATTTGAGCGGGGCTGCTAGTCTTGCCTACTTCGAATAAGAAAAACAGAGAAAATGACACGCTGCGCTCTGCTCCTGCCCCTCTGCTGGCCTGGAGGTTGGAAAGACATGCCCTCATTTTCGCTCTTTCCCAGCTGAGTCACTGGGGGAGTTCTGTGAGCCCGTGGTCACTGGCCCGCAGCACTGTCATCAGAGGGACCTCTGAGTGGTGAAGCCAGCGGTGGCCCGGGCCCTTGGTGAAAGGGTAGGCTGAGGAGGCGTCACATGTAGACCTAGACTGACCCTTTGCAGATGTCACCATGAGGTGCCTGTGGCATGATGACCGTAATGTGTTAGGTGTCAGTACCATTCTCACCTTCCCTAGGAATCAGTCGCTGTGGCAGGCTGTCCTGATTTCAGTAGCTACTGCCTCCTGCATTTCCCTAACCTCCAGGGCTGGGGAAGTCCAAGTGTGCCAGGACTGTGTAAACCGCCAGCGTAGCCACGGCTCTGAGGACAAACCCTGTGACTGGGCAGGGAGCTCTCACCCTGCTCCCCAAGTTCTTAGAGACCAAAACTTAGCCTTTTAAATCCATAAACTTCTTTAATGAGTGATTCCCCTCCCCCCGCCAAAAAAATCAATGGGATTGTGTTTGTTTCTGAAGGTCTGTTACTTTCTCAATCCTGAGATGGCCTTTTAAAGAAGCCAAGGGCTTGGATATGGGGATTTCAAAAACACCATCATATGAGCAGACTTTTCATGCTTCTTATTGCTTAACATGGCATTTGTCTAGGAGCTTCCTGGCTTTCCTAGGTGGCTGGCATATTGTTTTCCATGATTAAACTATCATTTAACGGAAGTGTTTAAGCGCCCCAGCAGCCACCTCGTTCTCCTTGCCTCTTGCAGACGCATCCAGAGTCAGCCCCAGGCCCGCCCTCTGAGCCTCCTCCACAGGCCCAGAGGTGGCTTTCCTGCAGAGCACTTTCACTCTAACCTAGTCCCTTACAAACGGGACCCTGGAGACTCGGTGTATGCATCATTTTGCCCAGATTAGTTACTGGCTATGTTGCTGGACAGGAACCAGGCCTGGAGCAATTCTGCCTTGGGCCGGCCTGTAGTGTGTGGGCTCTTGACTTAGTGCAGAAAAGATTTCACAACACGTGTCCAGGTGATTTGGAGAGTAGGTTTATTAAAGCTGGGGTCAGTGAAACAAAAAAGGGCCTAGGGTAGAAGAAGCAACAGGAGAGCCTAGGCGGGGCTGCTGTGGCTCCCTGGAGAGTCACAGAAAGGGGGTTTGGAGGGTTAGCCTGGGGCAAGCTGCCGCTGCCTCATTGCTCCCCTGGTTGCAAGTCTCATAGGGTACCTTGGAGTTTAGGAGATGCTCACCTGTGGGGGAAGGAAAGGGAGAAGGGAAAGGTAAGGGTATACTTCCCAGGGTTGGGGGTGGGGGGTGGGGAGGTAGGGAGTGAGAGCACTGGGTCCTGTGCTGGGGCCTTTGTTTTGAGGCTTTTAAAGGCTGGGAGTTTAGGGGTGGTCCTAGGGGAGATATCAATAGAATATTCATCAGCTTTTTCTAGGTGTGAAGGTGAGGATTGTGATCTCCATTGAATAGTGGTGGGAGGGGGTGTGGTCATTAGTCATTGCAGCTGGTCCTGCAGGTCAGCTGCCTGGTTTTGCTGCTTTTTCTGGGCCTGGAGCTGAAATACAACTGAGGCCTAGCCATTTTCCCTGGGGACAAAAGATCAAGGGGTCTAAACCACCATGACCAGTACATGCCAGGGGAGGAAAGGCCACCTTAGGGGCGAGGTCCAGTGCTTGCTTCACTAGGCACCCGTGACTGGGCAACTGGGGTTTCCCACCCGCGTGACCTTCTGCATCTGGCTGTAAATTGCTTGGCCAGCCTGTTTGTCTGTTTCCCCATTCCATTTGCCAAGGAATTTTCCTAACTTCTCACTATCTGGCCTCAACTGGAGGTGTAAGCAAATGTCTAGGTGATGCCAAGGAGAGAGAGGGGGGTATTTGGAGGATGAGCATGATGTATGTGCGCCTCAGTGGCACCATCTTTGTGGAGTTCAGTGCCCACACAATGGGGCGATGAGTGTTGATGTCACTTCCCAGTGTCACGCATAGTCCCCCACGTGGATGTGGTCCTGGGAGACGAAGCTTCCACAGGGCTTCCCTGCCGCTGGTGGATGTGCTGTCCACACCAGTGTCAAGCCGGAGTCCCTGGAGTATCTGGGTAATTTTTTTATACAATGGAAATTAAGCATAGTACATTTTAAGCACATGTTCGTGCCCATAAATTCTGTATGGACTTACAAAGATATGGTACCATTGTCCTACATTTGTCTATGTAGCTTAAGTTTTCCTCAGCTGTGGTAGTCTGTGAACCTTGGTTTCAGGTGACTCTTTTTTAAGACCGCTGCCAGTGTCCATAGAGGTGCATGGGTACACACAGGTACCTGGTCACTCAGCATATAAATATAACCTTGGGGGGCGTGACATCATGCCGCGTCGGCTCATGTAAGTTGATGGCCTGTAAGTGTGTAGAAAGCTATACTGTGCACCAATTTATCTTTCATAAAGCTCTGATTTTAAAAGGACCCCAACCATTTTTTTTGTAATAGCAAACTTTCTCTGAGAGTCTTGTCTGCACTTAAATTTCTGACCACATCTTTCCGTGGGCCTGGGCTCACAGCTTATCTGAAGGGAAGCAATATTTTTCCTGACATGCCAGTTAATTCCAGCCCATTCACTCAACAGCCATGTGTTGGAGTCAGGCCCTGTTCTCCAGGCACCAGATTATGTCAGAAAAATGGCCAGAACCCAAAGGATTAGAGCAGTTTAGGCAAGGAAATGACGCCTCGCTGGGATAATCAAGAAAAACTGACCTCGAGATGGTATCTGGGACATGAAAAGAGGGAGACCTTTCCCAGCAAGGACACTGCTGAGATGAAGGTAAAGACTAGACAATGAAAAGGTTGGAATTGTGAATCATCCCATCAGGCTGAAGCACCAGGGATGTAGAGGAAGTAGGTGGATGTGGGACTGGAAGGAAAGGCAGCTTGAAACTAGGCAAAGAAAGGCAAGAACCGCAGGCTGAGGGGTTTGGACTCCTGTGACCAAGCTCCTTGAAGGTCCTTGAGCAGGGACTTTGTCGTCAGTGAAGTGCTGAGGACTGCACACCTGATATGTTGTGCAGGGCGTTGCCTGAAGGGTGGGGGCGGGGGAGGGTTAGATTCAAAGTGGGCTTCCGGGGAAAGCTGGAGGAGGGGCTGGGGCGGAGTGAATGAGAGACTTCAAAGGTGACTTAAGGGAACTGAGAAAGAGTAGACAGAAGGAGCCAGAGGAGGAGAAAAGAGAACCAGGGGAGGGTGGTTTGTGTATCTGCCACAAATAAACCAGTGAGTAAACCGAGCGTATCTTCTGAGTCCTGGCGGGGCTTCCTCTCCTGCCAGACCCCACGGCTGTGTGAGTGTGCATCGGGGAAGAGCCAGGCTTGCAGGTGGGGAGTGAGTACCTTGTCCAGAGTAAAAGCATTCTGCGGAACAGTCCCTTCAAAGAACTTATTTAGTCCTCAGGACGACCCAGTGAGCTAGATAGTGTAACTAGATAGCATTATCTTCCTTTTGTAGATTAGGAGACAGGCACAAAGAGTGAATGATCTTTGCCAACATCAAACAGCTGGTAACTGGTAGAGCTGAGATTTGAACTGAGAACATTCTGACCCAAAGCCTCAGCCCCTCACCACTGTATTAGAGTGATGATGACTATGAGCAGTGTTGAGGTGGAAAGGAACAAAGGTGAGGGGTTCATTTTGAAGTGAATGACATGGGCCCTGACTGGTGTGGCTCAGTGGGTTGGGCACCATCGTATGAAGCAAAAGGTCGCTGGTTCAGTTTCCAGTTGGGGCACACACCTGGGTTGTGGGCCACGTCCCTGGTGAGGGCGTACGAGAGGCAACTGATCGATGTTTCTTTCCTTCCCTTCCCCTCTTTCTGAAAATAAATATAGAACACCTTTAAAAATAAAATAGAATAAAATAAAATGAATGACATGGATGTGGGCCCCAGAGTAGGTCACAGGGAGACCAAGTTTGAAGCCTTTGAGCTGGAGGTCTCTGCTGCAGGGAAAGCTGCTGACCCAATAAGGGGACATTTTTGACCCTCAGTGATGGGGAAGGCAGTTCCTAGTACCCCAGAAATATGAGAGAACATCCCAGCTCTGGCCTGGTGACTGTGCCTAGGGGAAAGGAATGAGGAAATAGGGGTGCTACCGTGGGGCAGAGAGTGGGCCCCCACTTCTCTGAATAGCAGGTTGGAGTGGTGGGCACAGGAGGACTGAGGTTGGGTGGGTGAGAACCTATTTGCTGAGGTGACTGCCTCCTATCGAGAAGAGCACCTTGCCGATGGCCTGGATCGGGAGGGATGAGGTGCCTGGGATCCTAGCAAAGGGCTCGACCTGGACCAGTGTTTCTGCCCCCATTCCATGAGAACTGAGGCCCTCACCAGGGTGTGGGCGTAGAGCTCCCTGCCTTTTTTTGGGAGACTCAGGGTCCTCCCTGGATGGTGTGGGAATTTCCATGACCAGGCAGCCCCTGGAAGGGCAGCTTTGTGCCAGGGTTCTGGTTCAATCGTGACTTGGGGCTTTGTCAAGGGCCTTGTTGTGGATGGTGATGGGGAAAGTGGTTCTAGGGCTCTTAGAGCAGCTAGAACACATGTTGTGTTTGTGCAGTGGGTTAAGTGTGGGACTTCTATCGCAGATGCAGCCCTGTGGTTTTCTGGGTTTACCTTTGCTCTGTCAAATGCATGAACCAGAAAGACAACTGATGCATTACACAAAGCAGGGCTTCTTCCTATTACCCAAAGCCCTCAGGCTGCACAAACAGACGTGTTTTTAGTTGTGACATTTGCTTTGGAAGTGCTCATGACCAGTGGTATGTTAACAGTATTTAGATATCTATCACCCTTGAGTTTGCACAATAGGCAAAAGTAAAATAGAAAATGAAAACAGTGTCTCTGATTGTGGTTTTTAAATTTGCATTTCTCTGAGTAGTGACATTGAGCGTGTTTTCCTATGTCTGTCTATTGGCCATCTGTATGTCCTCTTTAAAAAAGTGTTTATTCAGGTCCTTTGCCCATTTTTTAATTGGAGTACTTGTGTTTTGTTGTTGAGTTGTATGAGAGATCTCCCCTCACACCTGTCGGAATGGCCATCATCAATAAGTCAACAAATAAGTGTTGGGAGGATGTGGAGAAAAGGGAACCCTTCTGCACTGTTGGCAGGGATGCAATTGGTACAGCCACTGTGGAAAACAGTATGAAGTTTCCTCAAAAAATAAAAATGGAACTGCCTTATGACCCAGAGATTCCACTTTTGGGAATACATAAAAAAAAAGTCTGAAATACTGATGAAAGAATATATGCACCCCTATGTTCATTGCAGCATTATTTATAATAGCCAAGATTTGGAAGCATCCTAAGTGTCCATCAGTAGATGAATGTCCAGAAAAGCCATGGCACATTTGCACAGTGGAATACTACTCAGCCCTAAAAAGAAGGAAATCTTACCTTTTGTGACAGCATGGATGGACCTAGAGAGCATTATGCTCAGTGAGATAAGCCAGTCAGAGAAAGGCAAGTGCTATATGATTTCACTTATATGTGAAATCTAATTACAAAATAAATGAACAAACAAAATAGAAACAGACTCACAGATACAGAGAACAGACTGACAGTTGTCAGAGGGGAAGAGGGTTTGGGCGCTCGGTGAAAAAGGTGAAGGGATTAAGCAAAAAACAAAAACAAAACAAAACATAGACACAGGCCACAGTATGATGATTACCAGAGGGAAAAGGGAGTAGGGGGAGGCAGAAGAGGGTAGAGTGGGGGTAAGTGGTGATGGAAGGAGACAACATACAGATGATGTATTATAGAATTGTACACTTGAAACCTATATAATTTTATTAACCAATGTCATCCAAATAAAATTCAGTAAAATTAAAAAATTATTTCTTGTGGCAGAAAATTACTGGGGATTAGGTTATCCTATATCAGGGTCCTTTTGGGAATGAAAGAATCAGAGCCCTGGGTGATGCCCCCTAACTTCCCTCTTTCTTGCAAAAGGGACCCTGCAGGATTCTGTTTAACTTCCCGATCTCCACCTCCAAAGCACTTAGGAGGCCACATATGGCCTGTAGCAGACCCAGGGGCCCAGCTATGAAGGCTGCCTTTCCCCCTCTGTCTAGGCTGGTATTTTTTCTCAAAGCCTCCCAGGTCAGCAATTTAAGGATTTCAGAAGCTAGATTGGACTGTGACGAATCAGTGTGACCGAAAATTAGATAAAACTCCAAGGACACGAAATCTTTTCTTTTCTGGAGGAGCCTGCTTGCTTGGGCCTTTCTCAAAGCTCAGCCCAAGAGGGCACTGCCAGGCCCGGCAGAGGAGGTGCTGGCCAGGGAAGCTGACAGACCTGTTTTCTCTCCTCAACTCTGCTAGAACCTGTGTGACCCTGTACAAGTCGCTTCACCTCTTGAGCTCAACCCCAGTTAGCCTCCATTTGGCCCCCTAATAATTAGGTTGTAATAGAGCAGCGATTTATAACCTTTTTCATCTGATGGCACACATAAACTAATTACTAAAATTCTATAGCATACCAGAAAATATATTTTTTGCTGATATGACCAAAAAAATAAGTATAATTTTGATTGATCTACAAAAATAAAATAATAATAGTAATTATCTACTCTTTTTTGCCCCAAAGTGACTTTTTTAAAAAAATCAGATACCTGTACTTGAATATAGAGATTTCCAGTACCAAGAATTAATCAATCAGGTATAACCTTATTATGTAACATGACCAATAAAATGCAGCTCTATCATATCACCTATCTAGTTATAGTTCAAGACAGGGCATTCACACCGGATGGCTATTGTTGTGTTGGTTGTTGTCATTTTTTAATTTGACAGTCTAAAGGAAAAGAGGTCAGTGCCCCTGACTAAACAGGTATTAGATGTTTTAAAAATTCTTGCAGCACACCCGTTGGAAAACACTGTAAGAGAGGATGACAATGGGACTTTCAAACTAGAGCATTCTATAATTTCAACACACAAGTACCACCGTTTGTGTTATCTTTTCATCTTTGTTTTAAATCCCCTTGCCCTACTAGATTATGAAGTGCCTGGAGACAGGAACTCTGCTATATACATCTTGGTACCTCCCAAAATATCTAGCAGAATGCTTTTCGTCTAGTAGGTGCTTTAAATATCTGCTTGATTTATTGATTATAGATTGGCATACATTAGAAGAACCCTACACTTGGCCTATAGATGATGACTTTTGTGAATATGTCAGAGCTGGGAGCCACTAGTGGCCATCCTCAGTGGCTGTAATTGACAGGCTGGAAAACCAGTGAAGATGGTTGGCAAATTGGCTGCTGATGAATGGTATTATAGTGTGGAAAGAAAGCAAATTGCTTCTCTACCTACAGTTTCTTTCAAGTACAATAAAGGAAAAGTGGAACCTTAAGTCAATGCATTGACTTATCTTCCTTCACTCTTGGAACTTGAAGTTTGCTCGGGCTGGTTTTCATTTTCTCTTTTGGTGTTACGTGTGGCAGAGGGCTTTGAGAGTTGTGTCACTAGTAGTCTAGTAGTCTCGTGTGACTACTCCTGAGTCCAGGCATTTCTGACCTTGGAAACACCCACGTCACACTATATCAGGTTACTAGAGTTTAAATTCCAAGGCAGATGTGAGATGTGATATGAGATGTTTTAAGTTGTTGGCATGTGTGTGTGTTTATAGCCAGTTTGTATGTGCCCATGTCCTGTGTGTATAAATGTGTGCAGTTGCATATAATTTTATACTGCAGATGCCTCGCCAGTTGCTAAGTTATTTGCAATGAACTTAAGCTTTCATGTTTGTAAGTGTGGTAATAACTTTAGGCTTCCCAGTCTCATTGAATGCAAGCTCTTGGGGATATAAGATACAGAAGTTTTCAACTTTTCCCCCAGCTGGTCTCTGAACTCCTGGTTAACAGATTCAGTGAAATCAAGAATTTAAATGACACAAGGAAAAGTCAACATTGTTTTACTGTACCATAGAAATGGGAGTATAGGAATCATTGTTCATCAGAGTGCAGCTAGAGTAGAGCCAGCCTGCATCGAGAACCCCAACTATAATTTTTTTTCAATAGGTATTGATTGTGAGGGTGGTCAGGGGTGTGTGTGAATTGTCAATCAAAGGGGAGAGGTGATATTTAGACACCTCTCTCTGGTGTCTTGAGGAGGAAATGGTTCCTGTCTAGGTTTTAAGAAAGACTAAGATTGTGTTTCTTATTAGGAGTCTCTTCAAATTTGTGCTATTACCCCTTGGCCGTTGGTAACTGTAATCGACTGTCTCTGTCTTCTATAGCTTGGAATTGCAATTGGGTTCTTGGTCCCTCCTGTTTTGGTGCCCAATATCCAAGACCAGGACAAGCTTGCCTTCCACATCAGCATCATGTTCTACATAATCGCAGGTGTCGCCACGTTGCTCTTCCTCCTGGTCATTATTGGTAAGTTCATTAGTAGACTGCTGAGGGTGGGGTGAGGGGAGGCAGGGAGGTTCTCCCAACTTTGGTGCGGCCCTTGTGAACATGGCCGTAGAACATGGTGGACTTTTACAGAAACTGGAGGCCAGGCCTCTCCTGGTTTTCAGTATCCCTAGTACAGTGCCAGCTGGTCTTGTGCATGTTGTCAGTGGCTCAGTAAAGGTATAATTGTGACCAAACAGTTCCCCAGTACAACCTCGCCAGAATGAATGGTCAGGCTGCTGATCCCTTGCCAACACACCATGAGCATTTATCACAGGCATTGTGCTGTTCATGCCTGATCTTATGTAATCCTCAGCAACCCTGTGAGTGAGGGTACCATTATCCCATTTAACAGAGAGGAAGAATTAGGGGAGTCAAATAAATTATTGAAGATTAAATAGTAGCAGAGATTAGATTTAAGACTAAACATAGCTAGTGCTATCTAAATTTCTGGAACAAAACAGAATTAACCCGCAAACACTCATAAACTTATAGATTCACCTGAGAGTTCCTGGGTATCACATTTTTAATGCTTTTAAAAAATATATATATAAAAATAATATATGCTCATTATGAAAAAATCTAGAAAATACAAAGGAAAGAATGACCATTAATTTTGCCCTGTACAAGGTAATTGCAACCTCAGATAATTATTGTTAATTTTATATGCATGTATATTTAATCACTGAGATATTTAGTTAATATGATTAAAAAATTTTTTTATTATACAAGTTTCAGGTATACAGTACTCTAATTCAACATCTATATACACTTTAAAGTGATCACTACCACAAGTCTAGATACCATTCATCATCATACAATTGATGGATAATATAACTTCTTATCTTCTTTTATGATCTGAGTGATATTACATGGGTGGTGATAACTTCAGAAACAGCAGAGTAGAGGTTTTCATGGTCAATTAGTCACTGTCTAAAGGTTAACCAGTTTTCTCCCTAATACCTGAAAGTGTCACTCACTGTGTTAAAGGTTTCACTCCTTCCTTCTGGACTCATCTCCAGAGTCAAACAGTTTCATAATCATTCACCTCATTCAACTGTTCCCACCATGACAGTTTCCTCCCTTGGGTCTAAGTTGAGAAAGGGCTGCCTGCTGGCTTCTCAAAGTTGGCAGGGTATCTTAGACCAAGGACTCAGTGTTCCTGGAAAGGCGAGAGGCTGTAGAGCTGTGGGTAAGAGCATGAAAGGACCATCCAGCCAGGGCGCCTCTCACTCAGCCAGACCTGAAGTTTCAAATTGTAACGTGCCTGGCTCTACGTTCTTGTTTGTGGCAGACAAGGGCCTGGTCCTTTGCAGCTGAAATCCTGGAGGTGGGACACTTGCACATTTTGGTATTTTATTATCAAGCATAGACAGTGCTATTGAATAAAGAACTGAAAGATCTTACCTGAAATCTGGTTTGTGGTTGCCAAGGCCTTGAGAAAGCAGCGGCTTTTGCAGAGATCAATACTGGGTCTTGCTTTCTTTTCCCTGATGGAAGGGGAGGTGAACAGGCAAAACAAGGGGGAGGTGAACAGACAAGACAAGGGATGAGCGCATCCCACCAGCAGGCAGTTGTCCTGGAGGAAGTTTGCCAGGGCTATTTCCAAGGAGAAAGTAGCCTGGCTGTGAAGCCAGGGGCAGGGGGAAACTTTGATCTTCAAGACATTAAACTGCATTTCCAGAGTTTCCTTTAACTGGAGAAAGAATGTTCTCCTGGGGTGAAGGGGAGGCCACATGGTGCTTGCTTGGACCCAGTTGGGGAAAAGTTTAGCTAAAAAACTGGTTAAACTGATATGCCCGCCAGAGAACTGAATAGCAGTCAATGCAATTAAATTGATTGTACCAGTTGTGCTGAAAATAGAATATAAAATGAATAGTTTTCCCCGTTGTCCTTCCCAGTCCTTCATGCCAGAGCGGCCACTGCCACAGGAGCATGCGGATCCTCGAGTCCCTCCAAGGCAGGGGTTTGATTCAGACCTTGAGGGACTCAGCATGGACTCTCAAGGTTTTCCTGGTTGAAGATCCTTTCACTCACTCAGGAACGATTACTGACCGCCATGTGCCAGGCTCTGCTGGGCACGGGCAGCACAGTCCCTTGCCTCTTAGGAGGAGCTCTGGGACTAAGCCACTCACTGGGCTCACCAGCCCTAAAGCCTCAGCACCTTTCTCTCTATCCGGGTGTCACTCTTGTGTCTTTTTCAGTGCTCTGTGAGGTGTTATTTGCTGGTTGTTCTGGGACTCCTTGACCCTTGAATACTGCCTGGGAGGCCCCAGCGGTTGCAGCCATCCAGAGGCCATTAAGAAAAAGTAATCAATAGGCCACTCACTCAGCCATAGATAGTGAAGAGCAGCTTCAAGAGAGGCAGCTGGAAAGGATTTACCTGAAGAATTGATACTTCCTTTTGAGTCTTAGCTCCTTCCGGGGTGATGGAGCCAGCCCTTGTCTATGTGTAACTATGGGGGTAAGCACAGGGATGTTCAGTGATCTCTCTGTTTCTTTCCTTTCAGTTTTCAAGGAGAAGCCTAAACATCCCCCCAGCAGGGCCCAGTCCCTGAGCTATTCCTTGGCATCCCCTGATGCTTCCTACTTAAGTTCCATCGTCCGGCTCTTCAAAAACCTCAACTTCATGCTGCTTGTCATCACCTACGGTAAGGTGCAGCTCTGTCCAGGAGGGTACTTGAACTGGGAATGGGAGACAAGAGGCCTGAGGTGTCTGTGCATCTTACTTCTTCCAAATGCCAAATGGGCATGTGAAGTAATTGTTTAGAGTCAACTGGAACAGTCGGCTCTGTCTCAGGGCCTTTGCATGTTCTGTAAGGTCCACCTAGAACCATTCCTTCCCATATCAGATTATCTGACAAATGGCTACCGATCCTCCACCTCTCATCTCAGCATCACTGTTGGCAAGCAGTATTAGGTGATGTTTCCTTCCTTATCGTGCTGTTTCACCTCCAAGTCTGTCTTCTCACTCAACTGTGACCTCCCTGAGAGCAGAGATTTTCATCTCTTTTTCTTTATAGTTATGCCTTTTCCTCATGAGCAGTGGCTGGCCTGGAGTGGATACTCCTATAGTTAATGAGTGAATGAATGAATGAATGAATGAATGGGTGAATCAATAAATGAACGCATGCATGCAGAAGTGAGTCTTGCCATATTAACTACTCCTCAACCAATCTTCCTTTATCTTATAACATTGACCTTTTTTTTTTTTTATCTGCAAGACAAATATCCCTGTTTCATTTCATTTTGTTGTCTTTTGGTAAGATACATGTACATCTTTATGCTGGTGTATCGGCTTGCCTCTCCAGCGTGGTGTTTCTGCAGCTTCTTTCCAACTTTTAATAAGAATGTTAGACCAAGTAAGAAGGGTAAGGACAGAACCTCAGGGCATTCCAGTAAAGAGATCCATCCAGCTATACTGCTATCCACCCTACACTTGACCATTTATTCCACCAGCTAGTTTAAAATCAAGAGTCAGCAAGTGTGTAACATGCTCAGTAACTATATTAAAAAAAATGAGATGGGTTTAACGTGACCTACTCTGAGTGAAACCACCATTGACTACAACCTTATGCCCTCTATAGACCCACAAACCATGTGTTTTATAACAATAGCATTTACTATGTGCCAAGACTTTTGACAAATGCTTTTATTTAACTTCTACCACAGCCATGTTAGGTACTGTAACTATCCCCATTTAACATATGTGGAAACTGAAACTCAGAGAGATTAGGTAACTAGCCCAAGACCACACAGCTTTCTGTGCAGAGCCAGGATTCAAATACAGGTTTGTCTAACTCCAACACCTGCACTCTTTATGCCTGTTACATAATTGCCTAGGACTGTACTGCAGTTTCATTTTAGGCTTATCAATGCCCTTCATTTCAAACTGTTTATCTACCAAGGCATTGATAAGAGGTGGTATCATCCATGGGTAGAGAGGCATGCCTAAGTATTTTTGGCATGTGCAATAGTTAGATGCCCTCTTATCTGGAATAGCTTTAGATCAGCGATTTTCAGCCTTTATCTTATGGCACATATAAACTAATTACTAAAATTCCGTGGCACACCAAAAAAAGTATTTTTTTCCAATCTGACAAAAAAAAAGTAGGTATAATTTTGATTCATTCACAGTGGATGGCTATTGTTGTGTTGGCTGTTGTCATTTTTTTTTATTTGACAATCTACGGGAAAAAGGAGTCAGTGCCTCTGATGAAATAGTCTGGTATCGCACGTTATTCCTGCAGCACACAACTTGACAATCGCAGCCCTACATAACTAGATTAGTCTTCAAGGTCTTGGGTCTCTACTTCTCATTCTCTCCAGCTTTTCAGTTTTTAGTGTATTTCTGCATTCATCCCCAGCAATAAGCTGGCTCATATGGACTGATGAGCAAAGCGGTTCACTCCAGAAGCATTCAACTCTGTTGTCTAGATATAGAATTTATTAACATTTTTCTCAAAGGCTTATCGCAGTGAGAGGGGGTTAAACCAGTCTGGATGTTTGTACTCATTTCAGAGAACCACAGGCCTAATTTCCATGGTAGAGAATTGGACTTGGAGACAAGGCTGTTTGCCAACAAGGAAATGATCCTTAGGCTTAATTGCAGATTTGAAAAAAAGTTTATTGAGCCATTACTGTGTGTCAGGCACCATGTTAAGTCTTTATATGCATTATCTCTTTTAATCTTCAAAACAAATCTGTGACATAGGTCCTTTACTTTATTCCATTTTGTACCTGAGGAAACAGAGGCTCTGGTTTAGTTCCTTGCCCACAACCGGACAGCTCCCACGCAATAGAGCTTAGACATACGCTTCTGTCTGTCTGATGCCACAGCCCCTCTTTCTCGCCATTGTGCCACTTTGCCTCCCCATGCAGGACCCAGCCTTGTGGAGACAAAGCCGGGGCTCTTTTCTTAGCCCACTTGCCCAAGTGGTCTTTGGGTCTGCCTTCCTCAGAATTCATTCTCCAGACCAGTTACCTGGGGGTTGCTTTCTTTTAGAGTGTGGGTCTAGAGTTTTAGGGTTTTTGAAGGAGGACCGACATATTGGCCAGCCACCTTTGGGATTTGGGGATGATGGGGTCTCAGCTTTAGTGTGTCTCTTTAAGGTTTACAGGTCATGTCAAGGCCGTCCACCTGAGAATCTCTGCTTTCTTCTCCCACCATCTTTGCTTCAAATTGAAAACAACAACAAAACCTATAAATTCAACACATGGCAAGGATTCTAGCAGATAACAGAGTTTCACGAACACATTTGCAGGACATGGGTGGACATGCTTAGGAGTAAGAGCCTTGAATGCCGGACCAGTGAGTTCAGAGTTGCACACAGGGAATGGGAGGCCAGAGGTTTGGTGTCCGCTCTGTCAATTCCTGACTGTGCCACCTTCACCCATCTGTTGTCCTACTTCCCACCACCCCTCAGAAAATAGTAAAAACATTTACTTCCCATTGAAGTTCTCTGATTAGAAATGAAAACTTTACAGTTAATTGCAAATAAGGACATGGCATGCATCCACATTGCTGTTGCATTGATTAATGTGCTGATTCCTATATACTTTCTTTGGTCTGAACTAGATTTCCCCAAGTAGGGAGTAGCTCTTGTGTAGCCCTTGGGATGTCCAGTGTTGTATCTGTAGTGGTTTTCCTGTGCTCTCCCAGCTGCTGAGTCAGCTACCCGGAGCTGAGGTGCAGTGATACAATGAAGGCGTTGGAGGAATTTCTCTAGAGGCTCTGGGAGGTTTGTGATAAAATAAGTGCCACCAAGTTAAATTTGAATTTCGGATCAATTCTTTTTAGTATAAACATGTCTCATGTGATATTTTGGGTATATTTATGTTAAAAAATTACTCATTTTTTTTCTGAAATTCAAATTTAACTGGTTATGCTGTTTGTTTAAGGAAAAAAACCCAAACATGTTTGGTTTGGCAGTCCACTTAGTGGGGAGGACCTGAAGAAGTGGGTTTGTGCTTGATGTTGCCAAACTATCACAAGAAGAAGAAACTCCCTCCTTCTCTAGTAAGATACCCTCCCTCCTCCAAGCCTGGCAATGCTGGAAGATGTGGGCTAGAACCAGATCCCCAGAGAGTCTAACAGAATTTGGGGTAAGGCAGGTCTTGGGATGTGTATTGGCAGTGGGTGCGGGGTGAAGAAAAGAACATTTCTTTGGCCTCCTTCTTTCTGTGTCTCTAGGTCTTGCTTTCACATGACCACCTCTAATCTCTTTTCATCAATGGTGATGGTGTGATGCTTGCCACATTAAAAAGAATCATTGAAAATTCTTCTCCTCTGAAGAATGTCCTCAAAGGGAATACTTTTCCATGTTATCCCCAGCCTTGCCTCCATTGCTTCTTTTTTAAAAGGGTTTTACTTATTTATTTTTAGAAAGAAGGGAAGGAAGGGAGAAATAGAGGGAGAGAAACATTGAGGTGAGAGAGAAACATTGATCAGCCACCTCCTGTACATGCCTCAACCAGGGAGTGAACCTGCAACCCCTCACCTTGCAGGACAACACCCAGCCAACTGAGCCTCATCAGTCAAGGTGCCTACATTGCTTCTGAATACTCTTCTAATGATAGTCATCTGAATTCAGAGCCTCAGTGTGTGTCCTGAAGATATCTTCCCTTGGGTCTCTCAAGGGCTCCATCATTGCCCCACTTGCATGGGCCTAGGAAGGGTGATTTGTGCCCCCTTACAATTCTGGCTTTAGAATGGGTATATGGGGCCTCTGGGACAACTTCAAGTGTACGAACATTCACATCATGGTGGTGCCAGAAGGAGAAGAGAGAAAACAAGAGATTGGAAACCTATTTGAAAAAATAATGACAGCAAACTTTCCTAACTTGGTGAAGGAAATAGACATACAAGTCCAGGAAGTACAGAGGGTCCCAAAGAAGATGAACCCAAAGAGGCCAACACGAAGACATGTCATAATTAAAATGCCAAAGGTTAAATACAAAGAGAGAATCTTAAAATCAGCAAGAGAAAAGAAGTTAGTTACCTAGAAGGGGAACCCCCATAAGATTGTTGGTTGATTTCTCAAAAGAAACTTTATAGGTTAGAAGGGATTGACAAATATTCAAAGTGGTAAAAAGCAAGAACCTACAGCCAAGATTGTTCTGCCCAGCAAAGCTATCATTTGGAATCAAAGGACAGATAAAGAGCTTCCCAGACAAGAAAAAGCTAAAGGAGTTCATCATGATCAAACCAGTATTATATGAAATGTTAAAAGATCTTTAAGAAGAAGATCAGAAATAAGAACCATAAAGTGGCAATAAATACATATCTATCAACAATTGAATCTATAAAACAAAATAAACAAGCAAAACAGAAACAGAATCATAGATACAGAGAGCGTTTTGATGGTTGCCAGATGGAAGGAGGGTCAGGGGGATGGGGGAAAAAGGTGAAGGGATTAAGAAGTACAAACTGGTAATTACACAATAGACATGAGGATATAAAGTACAGCATAGGGAATAGAGTAGCCGAAGAACATATATGCATGACCCATGGACATGAACAATGATGTGAGAATTGCCTGAGGGAGTAGGGGAAATGGGTGGAGGGGGCCAAAGGGGTGAAAACTGGGACAACTGTAATAGAATACGCAATATAATATAATTTTAAAAAAATTGATCTTTTAAAAGAGAATGAAGAAAGAGTGGGTATGAAATCCTTGTGATTCCCTGAGCTTGTTGAGGTCATGCTGGCCCTTTAAAACAAGGGTTTACTACAAGTTCAGGAAGGACAAAAGGAAAATAAACACAGAGTAACCAGAACACAGAGATAGGATCTGGGATCCATGTTCCCCGGCTTGCCTAATGATAAAATTCCCTGGGGTGCTTGACTTGAATGTGTGCATAGATTTTCATGCCTCTCTTCTGGAATCTCAGATTCAGAAAATCTGGGTCCGCCCTGGAAATCTGTTTTTAACAAGCACTCTAGGCAATTCTGGTTTGCAGCAGGGTTGAGAACCTCTACAGTAGGTGTGTAGTGGGTCATTCTCGTGGTCTTGAAGCCCCTTCCCCCCAGCTACCTTCATGTTGGTCCCACCACCTGGAGCCTGAGCCCGGCCATGGATCTCCAGTATTCCCAGGGCCATTTATTTCCAACCTCCAGAGTTTAAGAAATGCTCAGGGTTTTGTTGTTGTTGTTGTTGTTTGTTTTGTTAAAAGACAGATTCCTAGCCCCATTCCAGAAGATTCAGATAGAGTAGGCCCAGGGACAAGCCCATGATTCTGTGTTTTTGAACTCATAAGAACTTCTAATCCCTGGACCACAGTCTAAAAAATCTGCTCTTGACAAGGAGAGACTCAGAGTGATGACGTGTCCTTTCTGCCTTCCTAAAGCCCACCTCCTCAGTGACTGGTACTTCCTTTGGTGACTGATACCAGGAGTGACAAGGCCTTTCAGGGAAGATCACGTTTTCTTATAGGAATAGGCCCTCACCCAGCAGGCTTCACTTGCTGGGGCTAATCATACCCGCATATAGCACAGTGACCTGTATTCCTGTAAAGAGGAACTCACGCACAGGGCAGAGCACATGTTTTATTCCTGCCCTTCTTGTGGGATGCTGAACCCCTTGGTTTAGGTGGTGGAGTTGACTTGTGCTGTTTGACCTTGTTTGGTAACCTTCAACAATGTGGGGAGAGACATCAAGGCTAAAGGTTGATTCAGAAATCATACATAAGTTCCTAATTCCTAATTTTTGTAGAAATGGTTGGAAAGAATAGCAGCCTTCCAGGGTGAGACCCTGTACCCCTCCACACCCCTGCCCTCACTCTCTGCCTGAGCCCTGATTCAGTCTCCTGGCTGCCTGGGTTGGGGGATGGCTGTTGGTAATCCAGACTAGTCTAGCTGAGCCAGTGGGTCTCAAACTTGAACACTATGAGAAGTACCTGGAAGGCTTATTCACACACAGATTACGGAACTCCCAGGGTTCCTGTTGCAATAGGTCTGGGGAGGTGTCAGGAACCTAACGAGCTCTCAGGTTATTGCTGATCTGGAACCAGCTTCGCTAAACCACCAAGTCCCCACGTAAGTGCTCAGCTTCAGTAGTGTAGGTGAACCAGTTCAGGACTCTGTTTCCCTCTGCCTTTTTCAGGGTCACAAAAGTGCTGGTATTTGAGGTGGGTTGCTTCGCTCCCCATCCTCCTGTCACCAGAGTGGTTGTGAGCTCCGGGCTGGAGTCGCTTTGTCCCAGCATAGCCCAGGACCTCCAGGCTCTTGAGTTGCACAGGAAAGAATTCAAGAACAAGTCCAAGTGAGAGTGAAAGCAAATATTATTTAGGTAGCGAAAAAGAGCCTAGAAAATTGTGGGTTTCTGGAGACAGAATCAGGGAGTGAATCCAGTACAAGCTGCTGCTCACCTCGTTGCTGTGAAAGAAGTAAAAGTATGTGTCCGAGCGGACATAGGCAAACTTGCAAGTGAGTTTCTCATTGGGTCAATCAGTTCTTGAAATTTTATATTACGTTTGTACAGAAGGTATCCAGCCATATAATGTGAAAAATAGAGACATTTATTGAGTAAGATAGAAGGTACAAGAAACACTGTACATAGGAGAATGACACCTCAGTCCCCTTCAAAATAGGCACCTTGGGACCTCACACAGTTCTCCCAATCACCATCAGTTGCCCTGTTGTATTTTCCTAAATCTCATCAATGATCTGAGATCTCTTCCCCTTCAAAAGTGATTTTAGTTTTGGGAAAAGCTAGAAGTCACATGGTGCCGAATCTGGGCTGTAGGGGGGCTGAGTCACCTGGGTGACTTGATGTTTTGCCAGAAAACTCTGCACAAGATGTGATGCATGAGCAGGTGTGTTTTCATGATGAAGTTGCCAATCGCCAGTTGCTCATAGTCCCAGCCTTCTGAATCATCTGAATAGTTTCCATGGAGAAATGTTCAAGCTTAATGCAAAATTTGCTGCTCTTCTCACTCATTTTGAGTGTGACAGCCACACAGTACACGTGCCCACTCAATGGTGTCTACCGCCCCCACTGACTAGCACAGTGAAGTTGTCATTGTTCATGCATGCACATTCCAGTCCGCTCTCCTTGGCTGCCAGAATCCCTCAATGTTACACAAACTGTTCTCGTTACATTAACAATGGTTGGAGTTTTTCCAGACAGCCCTCATATGTTTCCAAGGGTGGGTTGACTCTGAACTTTGTGGTGCCAAATGCTGACTCTGTGTTTAGGTTGGGAGGAACATCCTTTTTCCTAATATGGTCTCTTCTGAAGTGTCATGGTGTTCATGGGGCCAAATTTTGTCTCCACCTTCTGGTTGGGTGGGGGGGTCTGTCCTTAATGTGGTCTGCTCCAGAAGTATCATGATGTTTATCCCTTGGGCTCCCCTTTTACTTGTGGTGTCAGTTTACATTATAATGAGCTTTGGGGTTGTTCTCTTGTCAGTTTTTCCTCCATCTTGGATTGATCTGATTTTAGCCAGTCCTTGTTGTTGTTGAATTCTACAACCACTACAGGAGTTTCCTGCCATAAACTGTTTCCCTTTGATCATGTGTGGAGGTGGGGGCTCTAATGAGAGGACCTAGAAGCTGATTGGCCTGAGGTGCCTGCTCCTACTTCTTCATTTTGCTTGTCTGGAACTTCCTCTAACTTCTTTCTATCCTGCCTCACTCCCAGATAATCTCCCTGTGCTGCCTGTGGATTTTGCCCTCCTTCTTCATTCCTGTTGGGCCCAAGCTGAGAGTAGCTGTTGCACTTGAAGCTGAGCATGACTTGGAGTGTTTTCTTTCCCTTTGCAGTATGAGGCTCAGGCCAGAGTCTGAGAGGGGCCGAGAGAGGTATGAAGAGCAGGACTAGTGGCTGCTTTCATCCTTCTCCCTGTCTATATTCCACCCAACACCCTTTTTAGGAATGTGTCTCTGTGGGCCCTCCTGACTCAGGAATGGAATTTCCAAGGGGCTGAGTGCATGGTGTAAAGGCTGGTTGGCTAAGCTTGTTGTAAGAAGTTGCTGAGAGCCTCAAAGCTGTGGACAAAAAAGGGGCTCTATGGAAAGTAAACTCACAGGATGATCTGATCATAAATTCCTAACTGGGGTAGGTCATGATAAAAAGTCACACCCAGGCATATAATTTCTTTAGTAAAAGGTGTATCTTTGCCTTAAGCAAACCCTGTCTATGCTTCTGTGCATCAAAGGTAGTGCACCTTTGAAATGCCCCCTTTCAGTCTGCTCCTTCTAATACCTGACCAACTTTTCAGATCCCTCCTTCCAAAGTGTGCACATAGCCTTAACTATCCTGTACCAGGAGTGCCCAACCTTTTGGTGTCTGTGGGCCACACTGGAAGAATAATTGTTGTTTTGGGCCATGCATTAAATACATCGCAACACATAATTGCACACACACAAAAATCTCATAATGTTTTAAGTAAATTTACAATTTTGCATCGGGTTGCGCTTATAGCCATCCTGAGCCACATGTGGCCTGCGGGCCACAGGCTGAACACCCCTTCATGCAACCCAGTCACTGCCTTGCTTTCTCCCACCTCCATGTGTTCTTCTTTATGTTCTCTCCTAATCTCAAATGCATGAAAGAAACTGCAAACTGTTATTTTCTGATGCATTTTTCTCAGTCTGTTGAAATCTTGTTTCCAGGCATATTCTCTCTCTTAAGGAAATTTTTGTAAATATTCTTGACAGGTTTGGACATTCTTATGTTGACAAAGTCCTCATGACCGTTGGTCTGGCATGCAGTTGTAGAGATGTTTGCTGACACTCCTTGGTTTGTTGACTCACTACAGCCCTGTGTCCCTAAGGACGTGGCATTAAACCCACCTCTCTTGTTTCCCTGGGGTGATCTGCTGGGAGAGGCAGGAATTCCAGGAAATTTTCAGTAATCTGTGCTGGGAAATTGCATAAGAATCAGTTTTGTGAGGGTCTAAAACAGAGTGTTTCAGAGCAAGGACACTAGAGCCATATAATCTGGGTTCAAATCCAGCTCTGCCACTTACTACCTGTGGGATTGTGGGAATGGTAAGCAAAACTTCCTTTCTCATTTTGCATGAGAATTTGACCTTCACTTAACTTTGTATCTTCTTCCTCTGGGAACCTGATGAAGAGAGTAAGTCAGCCGCACTTAACGCAACCTTGCTTATGATAAAAATGACCTTGTGATAAAAATGACTACAGCTGGGCTGGCAAACCTTTTCACATCTAGTAAGAAGCTATTCTTTGTGCTTTGCTAAGTATGGTGACCCTTTCACTGTCCTGTCCTTTATGGGGACCCTAGAAGCTATGCCTGTGGAGTTGTTACAAGCAACAGTGGCTCCTGTCAGGTTTTAAACCAGGGTGGTGGCCATAGCCACTTATCCCTGCACCTGAGCCATCACCTTGGGGGCCAAAGAGAGTATCTCTTGATGGCTCAATGGACTGGGGTCTTGTGGACTGGTCCTGTTGAAGAGGAACTCCTAAGGCTGCCCTGTCTGAAAGCTGTGTCCTTTTTAAGTGGATCTAATGTCAAGTGTGCCAATTGGTAGTCTTGTGAGCCTCAATGTTTAGTTAAAACTAAAAAGTCTCTGGTCTATTTGTTTTTAAACTCTGTGTGCCTTTGTCTCATCAGTAAAATAGGGATGATAATACTACCTGCCTTCTAGGGTTGTTGGGATGATTGTAAGGAGCTTAGAACAGGGTCTAGTACATAAGTATGGGCTGCTATCATCATCATCATCATCACCATCATCACCCTCACCATTATTGTTATTAGGATGGGAGAGCAGGAGGCCTTTCTCCTTTGGGTCAGCTCCACCCTCAGCTTAGTTACTAACCACATGGCTTTGGACAGCTGATCTCATTCTCTAAAATCACAGATCCTTACAGTGTATTTTAGGTTTTTCATTTATTTGTTGAATGAGTCATTGAATTAGGAGAGGCAACTAAATGTTAGGGTCCTTTCTGGTTTCAAATATATGGTTTTGTGCGGCTTTGACTCTGAGAAGAAAGCTGAAAGAGGGATGGGGGAAAGAGGTGAGAAACCACCTATAGAGTGCGTGGTGTCAGGGGTCAAAGGTCTGGAGCCACCCGGAGAGGGGATGGTTCATTAGGAGGACGTGGACGGTGTCCAGGAGTCCTCCTTACCACATAGGTCCAGCCAAGGCTTAAGAGAGGAATGTTGACAATTCTGACCTTCGGGTAACGCTTTCCTGTGTTTCCAGGGCAGGGTTAAAGGGATCAGAGGGCAGCGATGTGCAGCTAAGAATAGGCTGAAATGGCTATTTTTGGTTGTTTTGGAGTATTTCTTTGAGAAAAACTGCAGAGTCATGGTGTACTGCCTGGGTTTGTCTTGTCTGAGGACACCACTCACAGTGGCAATAAGGAGGAGGATCTCTGACTCCCCGCCCCGCTGCGGGGAGAGGTGCGCAGCGGCCCCTGCAGAAGGCTGACCCTAATGCTGTGTGTTTCTCCCTCCCTCCTCAGGTCTGAACGCTGGGGCTTTTTATGCCTTGTCCACTCTGCTGAATCGTATGGTGATCTTGCACTATCCGGTAAGGGAGTCCCATGAGCGTGCTGGGCCTGGAGAGACTGAGGTTTCTGAGGCTGTCTCAGCAGGAGCTGGGGTGGTAGTTAACTCTTAGAGCTCCCCCCCTTCCAGGCAGCATGGTATGGTGCTTATGGGACTTGGAGGGCCTCATCCCCAGCTCTGGTGGCACTATATTGTGTGACAAGCTAGTTAGGATCTCTGAGCTCTCATTCGAATCTATTTTCTGCAAAAGAAGCATAGTTACTTACTGAAAGATTATTTTTAAGATTAGCAAGTAAATAATATTGTGTGTCTATGTATCTTTCATATATATTATTTACACATAAAGTACATAGCATAGTGCCTGGCAATATAGTAGGTAAACATATATGGAGAGTCACATCTGAAATATATAATTTGTAAAATATGGGCAACGTTTAATTTTGGTTAGACTCTTAGTTACTCAACTCAAAGTATTTTTTAAATGTTTCCAGAACCAGTGAGGGCTGGATACTCGGAATGGGATTCTGAGTGTCCTGGATTCAGGAATTCCAAGTCCAAGCTCCTTGTGAAAGGACCAGGGTCTCACAGCTGCAGAGGTGGCCACTGTGGCTAAGTGTTCTGGTTTTGGAGTGTGGCAGGCCTGAGTTCAAATCCTAGCTCTGCACTTAACAAATGCCTAATGACCTTGGACTAATAGGTTAATCTCACTGTGCCTCAGTTTCTTCATGTGAAAAATGGGGAATACTCATTCCTAAACTTATGGTGGGGAATGATGAGAATTAAATGAGGTAACAAGGTAAAATCCTCAGCATGGTGGCTGGCTCATAATAATAAGGCCTCAAAAAATATACAACTATTATTTTACCATTTCTTTTGACACTGATACCTCCAAAAACTGAAGTATGGGGTATTTGGATATACATACTTGTTTCCTCTTCTGTGAAATGGGAATAATGATAAATAAGATAAAAGAGTTGCTATAAGAATTACATTTTTTAAAAAAACTCTACCTGGAAGTGGTTCTAAGGACAGAATTTGGTTCACCTCAGCATCCAGTATCATACACATACATCTGGGATGATACTCATATGTTGGGAGCTGCATCTGTTCTAGGATTTCCTCCCCATTGGCACCTTCTTACAGGCTGTCTTGTCCCGATACATTCTGAAAATGGCTCTAATGGAGCCCGAGTCCCTTGCCTTTGCCCCTTCGCCTCACGGTGACCGCACTCGGTCTGTGTCCTACTGCTGGCTGACCTTTGGGGGCTGTGGTTTTCTTTCCCAGGGAGAAGAAGTGAATGCTGGAAGAATAGGCCTGACCATTGTCATTGCAGGAATGCTTGGGGCTATGATCTCAGGCATCTGGCTGGATAGGTCCAAAACCTACAAGTAAGTGACTCTTCTTCTTGGACTGAGAATCAGGGGACGCAATTTTGAAATGACATACTCGTTCGCAATCTAGCTCCAAAGGTTTGGGTGCGGCAGCTGAGTGGTCGCGTGGGCAGTTCAAATTTAGCTTCTTTGAGCCTCAGTTTCCTCATTTGTAAAATGAGGGAAGCAATACCCACCCTGTGGGGGATCTTAGGGAGATCTGAGAAAAAGGACCTGAGGCCTAGCCCAGTACCACCCCACATACAGCCATGGGAGGAGTCGATGAGGGAGAAGTGAAAGTGAATGTAGAGAAAATGTCAGCAGTTGAAAAGTTTGGGGAATCTTCAAACAATGGAATGAGGAGGTGATTCCACTGGCCTGTTCTCATGGCTCCCTTGGACCATATGGGTTTACCCACGGTGCTCTGTGCTTACTTTGGTTTGCAGTGTATTCACTTGTAATTGCTTATACCTTCTTGGTAGATAGTGCGATATGCTTAGAGTTTGAATGCTCAGTGCCTTTCTTAGAGTCCAGAGTGGTCTTTCTAAGATTTTAGTGCACTCATATGCCAGACAAATCCAGAATGCTTATTAAAGGTACGGACTCCTGGGCTCTACCATCATGGATACCAATTCAGTAGGGGAATCTGCATCTGTCTCAATTTGCTGCAATTCAGTAGCCAGGCTCAGAGAAAGACTCTGGATTAAACAGAGGCCCAACACCCTTCTCTTCTTACTGCATCTTTTCAGTGCTCTGTATGCACTGGGTGCTCAATTAATGCTGGCCAGTGGGGCGGCTGCCCGGGTTGTCCTGCGCTGGGGCAGGGTGGTATTCTGGGCTGCTTTGTTGAGGCCTCCAAAGTTCCCAGTGTCTGGAAGCAACAGACAGTGGCAGACCTGTTCTCTGCCACACAAATCCACTTTTGTGAGGCACTGGTCAGCCCAGGTCTCGCCGTGGCTGCCTTACTCAAATGCCAACTGAGGCTGTCCCCGGGGATGTGGCTGCCTCGCTGAACATGATGGAGGACTTGGCTTGGCTTAATTAACTGCTGCTGGAGCTTGGCTGCCATCTCGTCTCTGTCATCCGTCAATTGCTTGCTTCAGCCACACCCGAGAGCAGTGGGGACTGGCCTTCTCCAGACCAGTGAACAGCACTGTTTCTGTTTCCGGGGCCTGCTCTGTGGCAGGAGAAGGAGGCGCTGGAATGTTGCTAGGCTGGAACGTGGGCTGCAGACGATGATGCAGATGAAAATGCAGTGAAAGGGCTGGGGAGGACACTTCCGGACCTAGCCGTGGCCAGGTGCTCTGCGTCACTTGATGCCCACATCCTGCGGTCAGCAGGAGACCCCCCCTGCACTGCTACCCAGGCAGAAAAAGGATGAGTGAAAACTGTGACCTGGTCTTTGGGGTGCCGGTTCTTTTCTCCCTGAGGCTCCCAGATTTTCCCGCCTGGTTTGGAGGCTGGAAATCGGGTGGTCGGGTCCGTTTGCCACAGGCTGGAACTGCAGATAGTTTTTCTAGATGGGTCCGTGGTTTGCGATGAAGCTGTGGTTAGATAAATCTGGTGAAAGATGAGCTGGTGGGTCAGTGAGACAGAGTGGTGTTCACGAAGTTGCTCTCTGCAGTGTGGGTCGGACTGGATGCCAGAGCAGGCGGAGGAAGAACAAAGCTCCTCCATGGGCAGCAGCTTTGAAGCACTGGGTGGGAGCGGCATCCTTCAGAGGCTCTGGCCTTGGGCTTTTCCAAAGCAGCACCCACACAGAGTATTAGTATCCTCCCTGCCATAGTAGAAGGAACACAGGGTTCCAATCCCAGCTCTGCATTTACTCAATGGGTGACTTTGGACTGTAACGTAACAAGCCTGAGCCTCAGTTTCCTCCTTTGTAAAAGTAGGGATAGTTATACTTCTCTGTCAGGGCTTTTATGATTGTTGAACAAAATAGTAAATGAATGGAAGATGTTTAAGAGAATCCCCAGCACCCAATAGATCAGGTATCAATTTCACATTACTATAGTATACGTTTGCTGATGCCCCTACCATGTTTGTGGCTTCAAGGGAGATGTGCGCAGGCCTTCGGCTTTCATTGTCTGAGACCTGATGGTGGCGGCGGGAGGGCAGAGGTACTGCAGAGCTGGGAGAGGAAGGCGGGTCCAGGCAGGAGTCAGGACCCCTGCTGCGCCCAGAGCGGGTACTGGTGAGCCTGGCGCAAACCAGTTCCGTGCTGATGGTCCTTCAGAGGGGACAGCCAGAGGGAAATGTGACAGGGAGTGAGCGGGGCTTTCTCGCTGGGGCCAGACACTTAGTTCAGAGTCGGAGAACCTTCTTAGTCCCTGCTGTCTGGGGGAATTCACATTGAGCAGGAGAAACCGTGCTGCCTTGTGCAAGTAGCAGCAGGAAGAACGTTCAAGATGACAGAGATAATCTAAAAGTCACGGCACTTCTCAGCATTGTCATGGGATCTTGGGCAAAGCAGACGTGCAGAACTGGGTGGCTTCTGGGGTCGTCCTGCACGCGGATGTTTGTCTTGTTTATTCTCCTGGTGGGGGATGAGGAGACGAAGGAGCTGTGCCACTCTCGCTGCGGGTAGGAAGTGGAGCGTTGAAGTGCAGCTCGATGCTGTTGAGAGGGCTCTGCGGGAGGAGAGTACACACGCAGCAGGATGGCTTCATGCTCTGCTGGTCCTACCCTTTGTAGTAAAGACCACGTGTAATTAAATAAGTATCTGTGTGATCGCTGGTTCAGGGTCCATCAACCTCATGGACAGAGAGTTCTGTGAGAGCAGATGTCCCAGCACACAGCAGAGGGCTTCACACACAGCAGGTGCCTGATAGACACTTGTAGAATGAATGAATGAATGAATGAATGAATGAATGAATGAATGAGTGAGTGAATGAGTGAACGAATGAACAAATGATCCTGTTGAAGTCAGAAGTGTATGAGTCAACTTTTTGTTTCTGCTTGTAGGGAGACAACCCTGGTGGTCTATGTCATGGCTCTGGTGGGCATGGTGGTGTACACAGTGACCTTGAGCCTGGGGCACCTGTGGGTAGTGTTCATCACCGCCGGCACATTGGGGTAAGTCTGACCTTGGACAGGTTTTACTGGAGAGCACCATCCCATTGGTTCCTAGAGCTGCCGATGTTAGTATCGATCCCTATGCTGCCTTCTCACTGATCTCTGTGGAGATATACAAATGGTGGCCAGAGGTTTGTTTTTTTTTTTCCCTTTTAGGTGCATATGAAAATACCTTGCATTTTTATCAGAGGCCTTGTTTATGTGTAGCACTTCAAAAGGCCACCTGGAGCTTCCAGGCCCATCTGTGCAGTTGGGGTGCAGTGTTTTCTTCACCGAGTCTTTTTTAGCTCTGCCTAGGGCAGCACGGGGTCATGCAAGGTCTGGGTCCTGGGCTCGGTTCTGCTGCTGACTACCTCTTAGACCACAGGCATGTCACTCAACTGCTCTGAGCCTCCGTCTCCTCATGTATAAACGAAGATAGGTGGCCTGCCCTGTAGAGCTGCTGGAAGGATCGAGAGAGAGAGAGAGAACAGATGTGAAAGCAGCAAGAAATGTGGTGTAGATGTGAGAAATTAGAATTGAAATTTTTTAGACCTGTCATCTGAGAAAGCATTGGAAAGAGCACCCCTTCCACAGGGGTTCTCTGCGCAGCTTCATGTCCTAATTATTTACTGTGGGCAGTACATGAGTGTGTGTGTGTGTGTTGGCGGGGGGCAGGGGGAGCTCCTCAATCCTTCTCAGCTGGTGACTCCCTGGGGGAAATAGGGAGGGCTTTGAGCTCCTCCAGGTCCCATAGTCATGGGGATGCTGTTCAATATCCGGGGACTTCCTACTCCCAGCACAGGGCCTGGGTACCCCCGACACAGAGTCCCTCCACGGAGGGCCGAACACTCCAGACATCCCCACCCTCCTGTAAACGCTGACCCTGCCTGCAACTGGTGGCTGGATGTAGAAGGAGCAGGGCTTCTCAGTACAGAGGCCTCCTGAGTACAAAGCCTGTTGTGAACGCCTTCCTGGCCTTCAGGGACCTCTCTTTCCTTGGTATGGCATCCTAGGGAGTGGACTGATCGATCATTCAAGGGCCTGGCATGTTTTGACGGGTAGAAACAAAACAGGAAAAGGAGTTCTAAGGGAGGAGGTGGGCTCTCCATCCTTTCTGTTCTGGAAGCTCTCCATCAACTTGTTTCTTGATCTGGCCTCCAGGTTCTTTATGACTGGCTACCTCCCGCTGGGGTTTGAGTTTGCGGTGGAGCTGACCTACCCAGAATCAGAAGGCATATCGTCTGGCCTCCTCAACATGTCTGCCCAGGTAGGTCTTATTTGGTGGTACAGTGGCTCTTTGTTCCCTGTTCTGCTTGGCTGGTGTCTGCCTTGCTTTATGGCAGCTCAACTCTACTGTGGGCTAGTTGACTGGGCCCTTGTTTCCAGTCTCCTGTGTACCTTTCCAGGTATTTGGGATCATCTTCACCATCTCCCAGGGCCAGATTATCGAGAACTATGGAACCAAGCCTGGGAACATCTTTCTGTGTGTGTTCCTCACCCTCGGAGCAGCCCTCACTGGTGAGCTGGGGGGGGGGGGGGGGGCTTAGGAACACATGAGGCTCAAGCTGCTTATGGACTTAGGCAGTTTGGGACCCGGTGTCTTGATTGACTGTACAGATCAGGGGTACACATGCAGGACAGAGGGGAGGTCTTGTCAGGAAATCTGCTTGGGAGGCAGGAATATGTTTTTGGTGGAATGAGCTTGGGCTGTAGAGAGAAAAGACCCTTGTTTGAATCCCAGGCTGTTAGCTGTTTGACCTTGGGCAAGTGGACTAACCTTTGGGAGCCTCAGTTTCCTAATCTATAAAATGGGGGTTATTGTGAGAATTAGAGCAGCTCATGCCAACACTCTGGCAAATGTAAGTGATCTGCAAGGCCCCTGTTGGCTTCTGCCTGTCGGAAGCAGCAGTCTCCAGGCTTTATCAGGGTAGGTGACAGTGTGCCCCTAGCTTCCTGAAGTATCTGAAGTAGGTCTGGGATACCTGTGACCCTTAGCAAAATCAGGGCTCCCCTCTCTTGGATGAACTTGAGCATTGTCCTGCTTGATAACTTGGTGTCTCTGTTGCTCTTCCTTCTCGATCCCTTGACCTCAGCATTCATCAAGGCCGATCTTCGGAGGCAAAAAGCAAACAAAGAAACTCCTGAGAATGTATGTATGTGAGAGCTCACTGGGCTGAAATCTGGGTCCCAGGCTGAGGATGTGGCGGCGTGGGTGGGGGTGGGGGAGCTTCCGGAGTAGCCGAGCTTGCAAATGTGACTCCACAGTTTCCTCAGCCGCTATTTCAACACCGCCTTCCTGCCGCTCTTTCCCAGGCTCCTCTCCAGCTTCCATCTCTTCCCCTGACCTCCCTGCTCTGGTCCTCAGAGCATGTCACTATTGTCACAGTCTGCTGAGCAGCACGCACCCCTCCCTGGGCTCCTGAGCCCAGTTCTGGGGTCCTGGCTCTGCTGCTTTCAGCCTGGGGTCAGTGCCAGACAGGAAAGGTGGGAGGCTGGCTGTCCTCCTGTCTTGGCAGTGGTGGCCCAAGGCAGTGGCTCTCCTGGCTTGTGACAGCCCCTGAAGCAGTGCTGTGGAGATAGAAGGACCAGAGCCGATGGACGGCCAGTAGGCCCTAGAAAGGATAAGTCAGGAGGCAGGAGCTGAGTGATGGCGGTGAGGAGTGATGGTGGTAGAAGGGGAGAGAGCCAGGAGTATGATCTACAGCAGGAAAGTGTTTCCCTTGTTTTCTGATCAGCTGGGAATCATTAAATCTTAGGAGGCGTGGAAGTGGGATTTTTTTTTAAACAAAAAACAAACAAACAAAAAGCCTCTCTAAAACATATTACAGAGGTAATATATATTCTATATAGAAAAATTTAAAAATATAGAAAAGTGCACAAAGTTTAAAAATTATTCTGTAATGCCATCATCTAGAGGTGAGATGCTATATTCTGCATTGATTCGTACATGCCCGTATCCCCTATACTATGTGTGTGTGTGTGTGTAGATATCCATATTATATATATACACATACATATTGTTTTTAAATAAAAATGGAATCTTGTTTTTTCTTGTGTTTTTACTTGTGAACACTTATTAGCTCGTTAGTCCTTTACAACATACTTTAATAACTGCACAATGTTCCGTTCTGTGGGTAAGCCATGATTTACTTAACAGTTTTCCTGCCCATGGACATTATGATTGTTTCCAATTGTTGTTTTAAAATCACATTGCAGTTAACGTCTTGGAAGCTGAATTTTTGTGCATGCTCTGAAGCACAGTACTCCCTTGAGAAACAGTTCAGTGGTCATGCACACTTTTAAGACCTTGATACGTATTGCTACACTGTCCTCCAGCAAGGCACTGTCAATACCACCAATTTATAGTGCTATAGCAGTCCATGTGTGAGTGCCAACATGGGGCGTTTATCCATTTGAGAACTGCCAATTTTCTAAAGCAAAAATGGCACCTGAAAGAGACATATTTAGCATTTTAAGGATACGTGTTGGCAGATTGATGATAATCTTTAGTACTTTCCTATTTGTCTTCTGATACCATGCTAGAGTTGGCAGTGCCATGTGGAGGGAGGAGCTCGGACTGAAAATTAGCTGGGGAGACAGGGAAAGCCTCAGGGCAGGGATGCTGTCTTCCAGACAGGCGTGAGGACCACAGCAGTGCTGCTGTGGAGGCGGGCTCCTGCCTGCGCTGCACACAAGGAAACAGTGGTTTGGAACACTTTTTGTGGACATAGAATGAGCCTGGGAAAAGGTGCCTGGAATAAGACAGGATAGATTTCTCTTGAAGAGGTTTCAATTTGGTGTGTGACGTATTGTGTCAATTGATGTAAGATTTAGCCATGCTTACTTTATAATGTAAAATTCAATTTGTTGTGTGACATATTGTGTCAATTGATGTGAGATTTAGCCATGCTTACTTTATAATGTAAAAAAGAACAAAGTAAAGGCCGCCTATAGTCCTAGTGCCCAGAAATAACCTAGTAACGTTTTAGTCCACTTTTCAGTGTTGCTTCCTATGGGAATGCTTGTGCACGTTTGGTTTTCTGCTTTGCTTGTTTACTTAATTCAGCTTGACAACCTTTCCACACCATTACATTCTGTAACCTCGTATCTGCGTGCATGGACACACACACACACTTGCATTTAGTCTTGTTGAATATTTAGGTTATTCCAGTATTTCACTACTGCAACCAGGATCTTTGTGCACGTGGATCAGGTTAGTTACACAAGGTTGCAGTTGTTTTTTGTTTTTTTTTTTTGCACCTTCTTTTTTGCAGTAATGGAAGTGGCACTGAATAGGACTAGGAGACAAATCCAATGCTGGTTCTCAACCATCTCTGTCCCTGGACAAGCCACTGTGCATCTCTGGGCCTCACTTGCGTCTGGGGCAGCTTAGTGGTATGGGGAGGTCAGAGTCGTGCTGTGCTGGGCTGGACCCCCAGGAAGCCGGGGCTGTCTCGGAGCATCCCCGTTCCGGAGCCCGCCGTGGTGGTGTGAATGAGACCTGCACATTAGCACACAAAGTCATTATCAGAGCCAGGGAAAGCCAGGCTCACAGCAGATCTGGCCAGCACTGCTCTTTCTATTAAGGGAGGTGTCTAGTTTCTGTAGAAATACATAGAATCTATGGGCCAGGGGTAACTACCATGCTTGACTATGAAAATCTCGGTTTGGGTTTCCATTTTATTCCAGTTGGAAGAGTGGTTATGCCTCCATTTCCACTAATCTGTGTTTCTAACTGTGATTTCAAGGCAATGGCTCTGGGGGTGGGCAGGTGTGTGTGCACAGGTGTGTGCGCGAAGGTGTGAGCACACATGTGTCTGCATGTGTACATGAGTGTACATGTGCCAGAGAAAGAGACTGATTCACGTGCGTTGCTTGAATTAAGGCTTCCTGTGACTGCGGCTGACCTGGGGCCACAGAGCTAGCAAGACTGGGAATGGGAGGCTGGGCGCCCACCGCTGTTGCCATTGCCACGGTCTGGCCCTGAGGCGCTCTGAGGAGGCACCATAGACACAGGCTCTAGCGTGGCCCTGCACACACCCCTCTCGCCCCTGAGCGGTGTTGGCAGTGCAGGGCTGTGCCGTGCACGGCCTTCTCCCTAACTAGGTGAACCCTTGAGCCGAGAAGCAGAGTGCTCCTAAAAAGGAAATGCCCAAGGTGGCCATATGAAATGAGTGTCCCCACAGGATATTTTCCAGGCCATATTAAATTCCAAACCCACCTTACAAATGTGACCCAGAAGGCTCCCCTAATCCTGTACCATCTCTGCCCAAGACAGCCAAAGCCAAACTGTCCCAAAGTCTCTTTTTCTAGGTATCAAGTATACATACATATTTTTAGTCATTGAGTTTATACATGCAACTATGCATCCTGCCTTTATAACATGTTTTTGTTGTATCCATTCCATGCACATCCTAGTACTATTCTTCATCCTGGGGGCTGCCTCCAAATGTGGGTAGCTGGAAATTCAGAGGGAGCTGCAGACGTGGCACTTGGACCGCTACTTGATGGTCCATGCAGGTGACTTGTCGGCTGTCAAATTGGGGAGGGGGCGTGAGCGGAGAACTGCAGCACTTGGAGTGGGACGGTTTGTAGCGACTGTGGCATCTCAGAAAGCTAGCCTTTTTGGTTCTTCCTTTGATGACGTTGTGATGGGGGGGCATGTGAGAGTTTGTGTTTAGCGGACACACGGGGGCCAGGGGCTGGCATTTCTTTTCTTGCTCCCTTTGTTCACTCTTGAAGGTGCTGGGAGGCCTCGGGCTCTTGTTTTCCCTGCTGATTACGCAGTCACTGAGAGGCGGTCACTCCAGCCCGGGGTGGAGTCCTGTGCCTCCTCACCCAAAGGACTGCCTGCCTGTTTTGCCTTGTAGAAACTCCAGGAGGAGGAGGAGAAGGAGGAAAACAATACCAGCAAAGCGCCCACCACGATGTCTGAGGAGCACCTCTGAGAGGGAAAGGTGGTTGTGACCCAAGGAACACAGAATGCTCCCCCCACCCCGCCCTTCGGCCAGCACAGCTCTCGCTGCCAACACAAAGGTCTTCGCTGGCAGCTTCTGCGGAGAACCAGCTGGAATATTTGTGGCTTGGATGGCGGTGCCTATGCTTCTGGAACCCATTCAAGAGCTTGCCTGGTCTGGCTGGGGAATATCGCGTCTTTCACCAAATGCAGACTCGATTTCCGCTGCCTCCCCTCCTAGGTTCTGGGAGCTGGTGTTGGGAGAGGCTGGTGAGTGGCGGAGTCAGTCCTGGCTTTGCACCTTGCCTTCCCTCCTCACCTCCAACCCTCACGGAGGAAGCCTGCCAAATTATCACCGAAGGAAAACTTATTCAGGATGTTAACTTTTTCTAATGTCTTAAGACCGTTAGAAGCCCAATTCTAAGGAGCGGCAGCTGTTCTGGATGAGAGTCACTCTTGAGTCATTAGACTAACTGCTAACTTTCTGTGGGAAAGGAAGCATCATCGGAACAAACCCGTGGGCACTCTGGGCCGATGTTGTACTGGCCTAATGTTGGGGTCTGTCTCCAAACCCTCTTTCCTAAGAGCTGATCAAACCAAATGTCAATAAACTTGAGACTTTGTTGTGCCCCTGAAGGAGAAACTGATTTGGGAGAGGTAACAACCTAGGCCTGTGAGAATGCTGGCGGTCACCATATCCGGGAACCCAAGTAGCCCAGTTTGCGAGCAGGGAGGTGCTTTTTACAAAAGAAGTCCTTGCCCAGAAATTCTGTGTGTCAGTCACCTCTGGTGCCTCTATCTGGACACAGCCTTGAGAAACTAAGTACTTGTTTTCTCTGGAGAGAGGGAATACCAGCCAACTTCCTGTAACGGTTATCGAAAATGAACCTTAATTCATTCCACTCTGAGAAATCCAGCACTGCGTCTGAGATGAGAGGAAAGGGCCAGAAGGAAAGGTGGTGTTGGGAATGGGAATCGAGTCTCCTAGAATCAAGCGTATCCCACCTCTGGTGGGCACAGTATTTGCGCACCCACCCTCTTCTGGCAAAACCCTTTTATCGGATGCTGTAAATATAAAGGGATTCCCTGTGAGCCAACCCAAGCTGACCTCCTCTCCTGCTGAACCTGCTGTCTGGCTCTACTCCTAGGCGTGGGTAGCATCTCTGGAGAAAAAGACGTTTTGGTAATTTTTCCTGTGCACTGAACAGCTGCACTCATGACCATTGTGCTGTTTTGCAGTGGCTACTGCCCAGGCCTCAGGCTGTCGGAGCAGCCTGTGCTAGCAACGGTGCTGGGGTGCTTGGGTTGCTGCTGGAGGAGCCAGTGTGTGCGTGCGTGTGCGTGTGTGTGTGTGTGTGTGTGTGTGTGCAGACACTGAGTAATAAGTTCACACTTCAGGTAGGGGAGCAAAGGGGTCGAGGAGCGGTGGGGAAAAAGCATGCCTTATTTTTTGATAAGGAGAGAGGTGTTTAGCCTTCTGTCCCTTAAAATGTATTAACAAAATGTTTACCAAATCCATTGCTTTCTTTTATGAAACAATCTCTTTTCTGTTGTAAACCAGATGTTTGAAAGCAATAAAAGATTCTCCAAGTGGTCTGCCTTGTCCTTTGATGGGGCAGAGATGGCTTTTTGGTAGTCCCTATGAGATTATTGCACATTCTGAGGGCTGGAGGGGTGCTGGGGTGGGGGGGGGGGGAGTTGGGGCCAGAGGAGCAGCTCCTGAGGCCTTCTATAGAAGTGGCCGCCTGTTTACATAGCTGTTCCCATCCTAGTGGGTTACTTTTTAAAGACAAGGCTGTGAAAGTTACTGTCGGCCTATGTGGGAGACTGCAACTCAACGTCCAGCGCATGACCCTGGCTGCTTTCTGTGTATTCTGGACGCATGAAGGTTCACTGAGTGTGAGTGCTGATGAGAGAGCCCACTGCTGTTTTTGGCTCTGCCTCAAAGGGGCAGTGTTTGTTTTGTAACTGCCCCGGCCACGTACCAGCTTGCTCTGGCCAGAGCCCAGTTTCAGCATCCGCAGTTCTGTGTAACGCGTTTCCTCTCATCTGTCTTCCTTGCTGCCGCTCCTCCCTTCCCACTTGTGCTCACCTTAAGTCTGTTACTCGGATGTGCTGCTCTCAGTTTTTGTACGTTTTCCCTAGAGAGTTAGACCTGTGCCTGCGGCATTCTGGCACCGTATCTGTTAGCAATTCTACTTTAAATCATCTAGGAACAGAGCCAAGTCTGGGCTGTTAAAGAAAACCTAATGGTCATAGTGTCTGTAAAATACTCTACAAAATACAACATCTCTTTAGACCCTGTGGGATCTTTGGAAACATATTTCTGCGATGCATGCCTAGAGGATCCAAATCATGATTTCATTCACTCCTTTCTTAGGTGGGTGCCATGTGGGCCTTCACTCAGATGTTCACTCTCTGTAAGATCATCGCTTTTCTTCCTGCCTCCTTACAGTAGTTGGTAAGGGAAAGATAGTTCTTAGCATGGAGCTATTTTTCTAGACATAGTATTGCGGGGAGGTGAGCAAAATTGCTGCAGCCATTTTTGGGCACTGTAAAGGAAGCCAGCCTGAAGGTGAAGCCAGCACAGGTGGGCGCGGCCAAACGAACCACAGAGAAATGGAGCTGCATCCTGATCAAACAGTTCTGAAGCCTAAATGCCCTTTACAGTTTTGTGAGCCACTGTTGTCTTTGCTGTTGAAGCTAGTTCAAGGTAGATTTTGTTTCTTTCACCCACAGAGCCTTAGCTGATAGAGAATTTCCAGTGCATTTAAGTATCAACTTCAAGCTTCCTGTCACGCCCTTGTAATACTCCTGCCTCCCTTGCGGATCTGCTACTTTCTACTTCCTAACTTCACCATTGTAGTTACACTGACCTTACTGCTTGAAGAAGATTGTTCCTGCCTTGCAGATGCTGCTCCCTCTGCCCACAATATCTACTGTATATCTTAAGTCACATGATACGGGGGCATTGAAATCTCAAATCCTCCCTACTTCCTGGTGATGTAAATTAGGTGCTCCCCTCCACTTCTTGATCATATCTATTTTCTAGAATTCTTATCACTGTCTGCAGTTATTCTTTCCCTGGTTGGCTTTTTTTTCCTGCCATTTTAAATTCTATGTAGAGCAACAAAAGATTCCATGATTACAAAAAGAGAACCGAACGCTCACGCTTGGGGCCGGTCTGGTTGCCCGGGGGAGACCGAGTGCCGCCGAGAGACCCGAAGCAAGTTCCAAGCAAAATTAATGTTTCTTTTGAAAAGTCTTTATATGATGCCTTTTCTTTTTGTCTTTATCTTTCCCTCAATATCAAAATGAGTTCTTACAGCTGGTTACACAGTGTGTTCCCTCCTGCTGCCAACTTAATCTCAAGGGCAGCACAAGGATGTCCCGCATGACTCGTAGGCCCTGGTCGACGTTCCCGTCTGGGAGGAAGCAGAAGGGTGGCCCTGGTGCTGAAGGGACGCTTGTGTAGCTCGGGCCACCCCAGGGGCAGCTGCCCTAAGCACCTGGATGGCTTCCGGGATAGGACAACCCCACAGGCCCCTCACTGCCAGGTGGTTAGCAGCAGGGGCTGAGGCTGGGAGAGACCGCAGGCTTGCCCTTTCTGCTGGGCAGGAAACACAGTCCAAAGCTTGAAGCACCTGGCCGAGAGGGCCCCACCTGAGAAGCAGCAACATTCCAGAATCTTCTTTTCTTTAGGGTCTGTGTGGGTTCCAGTCTTTGGTGGCCAACAGAACCCGCAGCTATATGACAGTCTTGTTAAGTAGTGCATGTGGGAACTACCTTAGGCCACGAGGGCCATTTAATCTATAGCTTCTCATTTAATTCCATAAAAGGCTAAGAGACAAGTGGGATAAGGAATGGAACCAGCACCCTTGCTATACTGAGTTGGGGCTGGAAACCAATCAGTACATACTACTTTCTGGCCAACCCAAAAGGGGGATAAATGGAAGCTGAGTCAAAGGGCGTTTTCCCTTTAAGACTCTACTTGCTCAATTCAAATATCTTCCATTCCCTTTGGTGGGTGAGAACATTCCAAATGTTCTTTTACCTCAGCTGAACTGCCTGGAGAGGGGTAAATACTGTGGACTTTGCTGCCTCCATCTAGAAATGGTTGAGTTGGGAGCCTCTGAGCACCAGGCCTGTGTCAATCTCTGATTTGAACAACACCTCCACCTGTGGGCAGGGAGCCCTGCGCCTAGAGAGATACTACTTCCAGTTCACGGTCAAATTTTTAACAGAGAAGAACACATTTTCATTGTCAAAATCTTCACAGAACACACCCAAAGCATAATCAAAGCACAGAGACGTGTAGGAGCAAATCGTCACTTCCCTTGGCTACACTGTAGGGGCCACAGGAGCAGGGTCATTGCCTGGGGCCGGCCTTTCTTTCCCAAGGGTCTGGCAGGGAGTACGTGTTCAGTAAATACCTGCTGACAGAATGAACGGGCCCTGAGTCTGCGTGCTGCGTGTGAGGAGGGCCCCTGTCCACTCCGGTGCCCTGGCTTTGGGGTTCAGGGTCCTCCTCTCCACCGCCACGCAGCCGTTTCTTCTGTGCTGCCTGGCTCCGTGCTTTGCCTCTGCTTTCTAAGAATCTATTTCTTCCATAGGAAGAAAACAAGAAAGGGTCCTGACTGATAGGTTGTGACCTCAGAATCTTGAAGAGGGGAAGGGAGAGGAAGATTTGATTCCAAGAGAAATGAATGCGTGACGGAAGGAGCTGGAGGCAGCCAGGTTTGCCTGGGTTCTGAGCTGTCCCACTCATTATGGCGTATTTGCTTAGCACAAAGCTGTGAGTCTCCTATTCCAGGGCTCAGAGGAGGGCAGAAGTGCTCTGGGCTTAACGGAGGTCAGAGGACAAGGACTGGTCAGAACAGAGGGTTTTTCTTTATTACAAAATTCATTACACAAATATAGCTGACCAGAAGGTCTAAAAACAGCCCAGACTCTTCCAACCACAATCCGTCTGTAGATACAAGGATGTAAGCCACGCTCGCTCACAGGGCAGCCCTTCTTGGAAGAACTGCCTGTTCCTCAGATGGTTCGGAGTCTTGGGTCCAGCAGCAGAGAGGAGCCCAGCGTGCACGGACAACCCCTCGAAGCAGCCCTTGGTGGCAGCTGCTCTGGGTGAGGCAGCAGCGGTAAGTTTCGCAGTCCACATGTTCCCCACACAAATCAAATCAAGGGATGGAAATAGGAGGAAAAAGGTAGAAGGCTCGAAAGGGATCCTCAAGGAGAGCACGGTGGGGGAAGGGCACACAGAGCACTTCTGAGGTGCTGGCAATTTCTTGATTTGTTTGCATTTACAGAAGTGTCACTCTAAAAGAATTCTTTAAATTGCTCGTGTTATATACTTTTCTGTATGCACGTTATATCTTTAAATGTAATTAAAAAACCCAAAACAACATAAAGGGCTGGAAGTGGATAAGGGGGCTGGTGATGGAGCAGAAAAGAAAAAATTAAAGCTCAGAGAGGATGATGGAGGGACAGCCAAGAGGGAAGACGGAGTCTCGGAGGTGGTGATACTGGCCTCAGTTTCTCTTCTTCTGTCTGGACACTGGTTCTACTTCTAGGTACCGGAGCCCAACGAGCATACCCAGGATTGAGAAACCTTAAACAGAGAGAAGATGAGTGGCTGGTGTAAGCACAGTGCTCTCTTGTACCCCTTGTGTGTCTGCCAGAGCTGGGACAGTTCCCGCGGGAGGCCTGGGGTGGTTGCGCGCTTACTTGCCACCAGCAGGGGTGCCAGGACTCCGATCGTGGGAGCCGCCGTCCCGTATACAAACAGCTCAGAAAGGAAGTGCCCCAGAGCAAGGAGGAAGGTCCAGAGCGTGATGTGGTAGAGCCTACGAGGCAGCAGACAGAAAGAAGAACTGAAGTACTGCTTGTTCTGCACAGAGGAAAAGTGGTGGTTTGATCCGATGCGCACAAAGAAAAACCCAGGAAGTGGCTACGGCTAAAGGCAAAGGAGACTTGGTCCTGGGAAAGACCTGCTTGCTTATTAATCACATCCATCTCCCCTAGGGCAAAACTGAAGGTTTCCACCGCTACACTGACAAGAGAATGGTCCAGGCATCTGGAGTGGATCTCCAAGTCTTAGCTATAGCAAAGCAGTGTCTGGATTCCGGCAATTCTGGGCCGTGTAGACAATTTTGGATCAACCATGCTTACAGGTTCCACTTACTCAAACTGGCTTGACTCGGTGGTCTGAGCCCACCTGGCAGGCATTTGGCCAGGGCTGGTCAGTGTTCATATGATGAAGACCACAGAATGAAGAGCCTGAACGGGGAATGAGCAGCAAGGACCGCTCGGGGGCTTTTAGATGCTCTGGCAGTGTGGGCTGGTTATCTGATCTTAGCCTGGGAAAGCGGCCATGTGGCGGACCCGGTGACAACCTCACGGGAAGAGGACTTGTTCCTCAGCTTTGACAAAAAGGTGGGAAAGAGGCAGGTTATAGAATGACCGACCACCTGGATTGCTGCTATCTTTTTTTTTTAAACTATGCAATTTTTTAAATTATGAAATCTTCAAACATACAAAAAAGTATAGATAATAGAATACTATAATTAACTTCTAGGCAACCAATACCCTGCTCCATCAAATCTGAACATTTTTGCTTCACATACTTTTTTCCTAAGAAATAAAATACTAGTTATTTGTTAAAGCATCCTGTGTATTTTTACCTCACTTGATCCCATTCTCTGGCCTCCCTCTTCCCCAGAAGGAAACAATATCTTAAATTTAATTTTTATCCTTCCTGTGCAAGTTTTTATATATTTAGTAAATATGGGAGTTGACTTTGAGCTTCCAGTTAGGGAGGGAACAGAGCCAGAGGGCACATCAGAAGCACAGAGAGAAAAAAAAAAAGTCCCAGGCTTAAACAAGGCTAGAAACACAGGTTGGCTTCTACAGCTGCCCTGTGCTGAGAGAACGGAGAAGGAATGGCTAACCGGTGAAAATAAGTCTGAGCTGTTTTTGCTCATTCCGAAAAGCACCGCAAACAAAGGATATTACCTCTTATATCTACCAGCAATTCTTCATCATGGTAAAGGTCTTTAAAATGATTATTTCATCCTCACTCCCTCCCAGTCACCCTGAGAGGCAGAACAGAAATACTAGTGTCTTTTTATACGTGAAGAGACCAGAATGCAGAGAAGGTGTTTAATGAACTTGCTGCTACAAAGCTAGTTACTAATAGAACTGAGAGCACAGCTCACTGACTTGTGTCCATTCTCAGGCCCCAGGCTGTTTACACTAAACCAACTTTCCCAAAATAAGTGCGAACCTAGAATAAGTCTACCACAGTTTCAAGTTCTACAAAAATTAAAAATAGAGTTGGACAGATCACAGGGCTGATAGCCCTGCTTGAAGTCCCACTTGAGTCCGTCTTCCTCAGATTAAATTAACTGCACCTCTAATATATAGATCTGCGAAACCAGGAATGAAAATCACTACCTCCCCGGACTGCTAGGAGACTTAATCGAAGTCACATAGATGAAAGTTGGCAAAATAAGAGGGGCTCAATAATTATTATTACCTCCTCTCTTCCCTGGATGCTGAGGGTCTGCATCAGACAAAAAAATATTTTAGTGTGAAGTTGGTGTTTCGGTAGCCTCACCCACTGCCCTGAGCACACTTTTCCACCTTGATGTGGTGATGATTGTTGGGAACAGGGCTCGAGCCCCCTCCAGTGGCCGGCACTGGTTACAGCCGTCTCTAGACCAGAGGCTACGACTGCATGCAGCTGTTCTTCTCAAATGAGTACCCTCAAGAGGCAGAATACAGAGGAGTCCTGGGGTCTCTTTCACCCTCCTCTGCCTAAGCATACAGCAGTTTACTTGCAGGTCCCTTTTTTCATGGATTGTGATTTCTTTTCACTCCTGCTTAAGGAGGCATGTGAGAATAAGGTATGTGTGGGTGGCTGCTCTAAAAAGAGCACACTACTGCACTTCTTCAGTAGAAGAAAAGCTGGTTCTTCAGTAGAGAAGCAGGGGGTTGGATTCAGGCCACTGGACCACAGCACCGCCAATTTGCTATGTCAGTTCAAAAGAACTGTCAAACCTCTAAGACCTGCTAGGCCTATTATGTTCCTTAGGCCTGGAAGGAATGGAACCTATTAACCTTTTATTATTCACATTCTAGCCTAATGTATCCAAATTAACGGTCTCTGAGAGGAGGGCCACACTGGGTATGCCTAGCACCTGAGTTCCAATAAAAGGGTGCTAAAGCTCTTCCTTCCCTTACATACGTCTTGTTGTGGATATCAATGGCACAGAGGCAGCGAATCACTGATGACAGCAGTGTCCAGATTCCAAAGGTCCGAGCTTGGAGGCCATTCACTGTGTAGGAGAAAAAAGCAAGAATGTTGAGATGGAGGTGAGGGTCCCTTCCAAACTCTTCCTACTTCACTGGTGGTTCATGGGAGGCAGGGAGCTGGGCCTGAGCTCCCTTTGGCTCGGCAGAGTGGAGCCTCTTGTGTTGTACATGGGAACAAGAAGGAATGGGAAGAATTCCAGAATGAGAACTGCTCAGCACCTCTTCAAATGCCTACAGCTGGGCAGGGGAGTTCCCAGAGTAGAATCCAACAGAGAGCCCACTTGAGCAAATAACTCCTGGATGTTGTAGTTTATACCTCTGCCCTAGCAGCCAGTCTGGTGCTGGTGAAGTCCAGCGAGTCTGGATCAGGACAGGTTTGGGGGAATGTTGGAGAGAGTGGTCTGGCAATACAAGATACCTGGTAGGTCAGCAGACTTTCAAGGCTGGTGCAGGAGAGAATTCAGAAATAAAAGAACCTTTTAGGATGGCCACATCTGATGTTTCAGAGACTTAAGTCCCTGGGTTTTCTCTGAATCCACATCTATATTGTTTGAACAAAGCCCAAACCAGGCTGGTTCCCTATACACATGGTGGTGGAACAAAGCGCTGTTTCTTTAGTGTTTGCCAAGGCCACCCTGCTCTTGGTGGCTTTGTTCTGACACTGCTATACTAAATATCTTCTCCTGAAAGTACGGGTGACATTCCACCATAACAATGTTCTGGATCCTGGGCATTTATTAGAGTCAACTGAAAAAGTTTTATAGAATTACCAAGACTGGGTAGCAGGCCAATTAAAGCATCCTCTCTGGAGGTGGGTCCCTAGGCAAAAATATTTTCTAAAAACCCCCTCCCTTGGTGATTGTAATGTACAGTTATTGATCTAAGGCATTCAGTGGAAGACCTCTGGATAGTAATGAGGCGAATAAAACTCTATACGTCAACCAAATATCTAGCAGTTAGCTACAGTGGGCTACATTCTTTAGAAACCAACTTGACAGCTTTTCTGATGAAAAGGCTGAGGAAATTTCTGTAGTTAGTGAGGTACAAAAGTGAAATATTTCACCAACCCTAACTAGATTAGGCATTGGGTAAAATTCTACCACAGTACTGGTATGATCAGCAGAGTACCATGACAGCCCCCAGACCACAAGGCGGAGGCAGTCTCTACTTCTGGGCTGGAAACAGACAAATAGACAGATGCATGCACATACACGCTGCTTCTGCTCAGCTCTGTGCCTTTCAGCAAGTCACATGACCCCTGGGCTTCTCTTTTTCAACTTAAATTCAAAGGGCTGGACCAGGTAACTAAAGTCCTGCGAATCTATATCGGATTCCTGGACAATCCGAGGGCAGCGTTTGAGGGTGAAATAATGAAACTATCCTGGCCCCCTTTCCAGGTTCTCTATTCCTACTGCATTTGAGTGTTGTTCAAAACGAGCCTTAGCCTACTTAATTCCATTCTGTATGTAGATGCTGCAGAAGAGTATGCTAGGTCAGAGCCTGAATCTGGGTTAGCTATAAATGTGACACAGAATTGTCAGCTGCCATGGAACTGTGTTGCAGCTCAAACCACCCCACGTGTCAGCACAAGGGAGCGTGAGCTGAGACGTGAAAACACTCTCAGCTGGGAGGCTCAGGAAACTGGGAAAGGCCACCGTGGGCCTCCCGAAGTTTCATTTTGGAAGCCAAGCTTGGAGGGATTTGGGCTGTCTTCTCAGGGACTGTGTTCCAGTTTGGGCAGACCGTGGATTAGCAGCTCTCCATCTGCAACACGGAATGGAACCATGCGGGCCACTGACCATGATTTCGGGAGATGGTTGTGATAAGGTGAAAAGCTTCTTTACGGCTTGCCAGTGGGACATCGCACAGTCACCAAGTAACTCTACTGCCTCATTTGCCCTTGCAATGCTTTTTAATAGACTGCCTAGGGCAGTGTAAAATGAATGAAGAGGTGTTCAGAGAAGCTTTGGAGGAAAAAAGGGGCCAAGGCCTATCCACAAAGTTTATTACTCTAGGGGCTGCCAAAGGCTAGATTAGGTAGCATCAAAATCACCTAGATAATTATTAAAAAATAGATTCCTGAGCTCTATATAGGAGGTGAAAGTTTCAATAAATAGGTTTGGAGCGGGAAACGGGAACCTGCACTTTGTTTGTTTATATGTTCCCTAGTGAGTTATTCTGATGGATAGACCACAATTTTGGGCACTCCCACAAAAGATGCAGTTCTTTGACGTCTTACCCAGGTCTGGCTTGCCAGTGTAGAGCTTTTCATAGAGAAAGGTGTGGTCTCGGAAGCTCTGTAGTGTGTTCCCCATGGCTATGATGGACACCATAACCAGCCAGCTTCGTAACACATTCAGAAAACGGCTCATGGCTTCCCTCAAATCGGAGAGGGCTTCCTGCCTTGGAAACAAAGGCAAAGGACATGAGACAACAGACAGTTAATCTTCTACAGCCATAAGTTGTCCTACTGCTGTAGTTAACCTGTGTCCCACTCAGGAGGGCTATACCAAACTCATTTTTTCCATCGCTTCACAAATTCCTCTGCAAGTTCCCTGGGCTCATCCACCCACTACTTACCTTCACACAACACCCTTATCTTCACAGATTTAGCACACTGCCTTTGAATATGTGCCCTAAACCAAAGTGTGCTGACCTTGATCCAGAGTGAAAATGGCTAAGTAATGCAGTGGGTAGAAATGAAAAACCCAGTGGAAAAATCGGAGATTGAAAAAGGAAGCAGTAGAAGAGGCGTACAAATGCTACTATAAAGTAATAAAGTAGATTTATGTGTAAGGCTTACAGAAATTGGTCTCAATAGTTAGTCACACTAATAGGTTGAATCAACAGTATACTTTACAATAAATGGCATAATGTTTATCTTTGTCTTGAGCAATTTCTCCAAAATATTATCCTCCATCAGAATTCTTTTTTCTTGGCCGAATCAGTCCTCTTATATCTTTACTGCTAGACTCGTTTTTCAGGTCATTCCTTTGTAATGCAAGAAGCTGAAAGGTAATTATATCAATAAATCTACTAACAGATTTATTGGCTACTGATGATAGGTCCTTCCAAGTGCATAGAAGCCTTATACAGGTTAGTGGAATCAATGGTGGGAGGGCAATATTTACATCCTCAGGTCTTCTCTAATCTGTTCTCAGGTACACCATGCTCCATAACCGAAGAAGAACACTATAAAAGTTAAATAAACTGCTGTGACTTGAGAACTAGTAAGAAATTATATGGAGATGGAAACAGCAATGTTGGCATTGGGTTGCAGGAGAAATTATAGGTTTACAGTTACTGGGCACTTGTGTGTGCTGTGCACTGTGACAAGCATTTAACATATACTGTGGGCACTATTAATATTTCCATTTTACACATGAGGGTTGGCACAGAGAGGTTAAGTGATTTGATTGTGGTTATACAGCTAATACTGCCTCACTGAGAATATTTTGATGAAGACTCCATTTTTGAGGAAGACAAGCACGCTATATACTCTTTTGTCTTCAAGTTGTATAGAAAGCACCATGAAGTTATGTACGTTTTAAAAAATTTTTTTATTTTAAATTTATTTTTTCAAATACAAAAGTTATGTACTTTAAAAAAAAACAACTTAGATTAACCCTTGCTGAGCATTGATTTCAATTAACTTGACTTAAATAAAACCCAGGTAGATAAATAATCTAAAAATGGGATTGCTTTTTATCTCCATTATGCTTTTCGGCCCATGGTTTATCTGCTGTCAGGTTAACTTCTTGGGCTTGAAGTGGTGACCAACTATCAGGCTTCCTTTGTCACTCTGGCAGGAAAAGTTTCAGTACGGTCCTACACTACCCAGATGAAACAGATCCATATTAAAGTCAGCCATAGCTCAAGACACTGTGAAGCACCAAGAAACAAAAAAGAACTAGAGAGGAGGAAAGGTGAATAAATAAATACCTGGGGAAAGGTGGATCACGGGATGAACTGTGTCCAAGTCCAGAGAGAACAATAGGGCTCCTACCACACATCACAGTTACAGCCCCGGCCAACATCCCTACCCCGGCCTCCCCAATTCTCCTAATTGTCTTACCCTCTGTCTATTGACAGAGGGTCACACTTTCCAGCTTCAGTAAAGGTGCATGGATGGTCCCTTGTTTTTGATAGAACCTACACCTTTCATTTCACAGCTCTTAGGAATCCCAACAGATAGCTGATGAGGGCAGAGCCTGAGCATTCTTCTAAACTGCTCTACCAGTCCCTCAACTCCACTTCTCTAAAACTTGAGGGCCTCCTAGATTACCCAACATCTACTCTCAGATTTTGCCCAGGCCCAGCCCAGCAAAAGTGTGGTGTTAAAATCTGAGTCAGGAGAGAGGCGTTTCTATCCTGGCCCTACCATTTAGTGTATGTGTGATTCTGGGCAAATCATTTACACTTCACAGCCCAAGTTTCCTCACCTGCAAACTGGAGGTAAAAGAAATATTATATCAAGGAATATTCTCCTTACCTGGAGAGCGGACTCCCAGCCCAGTAGCAGCAGCAGTAGCAGCAACAGCAGTGAAGATGCTACCCCAGGGCAGCTCCACCGGCCACCTGAGCCATTTGTGCCCGCCCCCACCCTCACCCGGTTCCAGGATTGGACACTTTCTGTGAGTCCTCGCTCTTATTGGCTGTTCCGGTTCTGCTCAAGCAGGAGATGGGGCGTGAACCCCTTTACTGCCAATCAGCGGTTGCCTCTGAGCAAGTCTCAGCAAGGGTACGCCACTCACACAGTAAACCCGCCTGTTGAGCGTGGCGGAAGAACTCCGGGCTTGGATTCAACTTTTTAGGGGCGGAGGAAAAAAGCGGAGAAAAGAAGTCAAGGTTCTTCTGTGGGTAGCCGGCTCTAAGCCCGCGCTGCGTGGTGGTGACGACATTTTTCCGCGCCCGAAGCCGAGCGTTTTCAGCGCCGGGTGGCGGGCGCCTGCGCAGTGGCTCTGAGCGGGCGGTTGCTTGTTGGTTGTTGTAGTAACGGGGAAGCAGCCGTCCGCTGCAGCGGTGAGCCCAGCTGGGGAAGGAGAGAGGTAGGCGCAGAGCGCGGTCCCCGCCTGCCCGCCCCAAGCCATGGGAGGATGAGACAGGTAAACGCCTGCGCGCTCCCCTACCCGAGCGAGGTGCGCTCCCGGGTCTGGGCGGGCGCGGTCCCCTGCACTTCCCTCTTAGAGTCCGGGAGTAGCTGTAGGCTTCCGGGCGCGCTGGGCTTAATTGATTCGCCGGAGTAGCCCGTGTCCTTTCTGCGGGGAGCATATGCGGACCTACCCGGGATTGAGGTGAGCCAGGCGTGGCGCTGAGGGGCTGATCCTTTTAGGGCAAGGACAGTTCTTGGGCTAGTGTCCTTAATCTTCTTCAAACGCCCTGCGCTGTCTCTTCCCGCCCTGCAGGCAGCCTAGGGCAGTCTGGCATCCCTTCCTGGTTGGAGATTTTGTTTTAATTGAAAGCAAATGCCAACATTTGTGAAAGGTCCAGAAATCCTATTGGGAATCATCAGAAGAACGGCTTTGGAAGTTGTTAGATATTGCCCATTCCGTTGCAGATGTTTAGGGATCAGTATCGGGATCGGCATCTTTGGTTCAGTTTATAATTTGACCCTATATATGAATGCATAGCAAAATGAGGTTTGGAAAGAGTCATATCAAGTAGTTATCTCTGGATTATGGGACTGTGGTCATTTAAACATTTTCATTTTCTTTATCTAATTTCTATTCCTATCTCAAACACAGTGAACATGCACTTTTACCCTATGGAAAATTTTTAGATTAGAAATCGGAAGTATCCTAATTTTAAAGTCTATTTGAGATTCAGGTCATAGATTGATTTTTAGCAAGGGAATTTTTGAGAGTTTTTGGAAGGACTTTTTTCCTGGCTATTAATGACCTTGACTCAGGAGAATATATTAATCTTTTGGTTCAGTAGTTGTATTTTAGTGGAAACATGAGGGCATTTTATCTGTGTGTTTGTCATAGAGTCTAAAAAGATATTTGCAAGGATTTTAATTTTGAATTTAAAATTTTTAACCCAGGTCAGATTTTTCTAGCAAGGAATCTATGTTTTAGACAATCATCTTCCTACCTCAGACTTTCCCCAAAAGTTAAGTCTGTTTTTTTTGGTTCATGTTAGATACTGTATATAAAATGAAAATGAGAAACTTGAACTTAATAACAGTTCTTCAAATACATAGGGGACAGACAATATGTTTGGGAAAAAACTTTGATTTTGGGGACATATGTGAGAAACTGTGATAGACTGTAAGCCTCTAGAGGCTGGGCACCATTTAGGTAAATATTCGTGGAGGATCATCAGCAATAATCGACAAATAGACATTGCATCGTGTTTTAGATCATTTGGCTCTCCTACAGGTATCTGTGCCACCCAAATTGTTTGATCCAGAGGATTTGCAAGGAAAGGTCTCTGAGGCCCCCGTCTGCTGACTGCATGACAAACCCTAAAGGAAATGCCAATCGTGATGGCCCGGGACCTGGAGGAAACAGCATCATCCTCAGAGGATGAGGAGGTGGTAAGCCAAGAGTAAGTAACAGCCAGCTTGCTTTTTGAACCTTTGTTTCTAGGATGGAAAACAGTTCTCTTTTACTCATACATTCTTTTTAAATTTTATTTTATTTATTTATTTTTATTGCTGGGGACAGTGAAACGAGGAAAGGCTTAGGCTAGAAGCAGCAACAGGGGAGAGCCTAGGCGGGGCTGCTTGGTCTCTCCAGAAAGGTTACAGGACAGCAGTGAGCCCAGTGGGGCTGCTAGGGCTCGCTGCAAAGTCAGGGAGACGGGGGCCTCGGAGACGGGTTCAGGGGCTTAGTCCCGGGAGCTGCAGCTGCCCGTTGCTCCCCCGGTTGCAAATCTTATGGGGTCCCTTAGGGTTTAAGAGATGCACACCTGTGGGGGCAAAAGGGAAGGGAAAGGTGCTAGTGTACTCCTGGGAGGGAGACTACTCCACTCATATATATTCTTTTACCCAGTATCCTTCTTTTGATATTGTCTGACGCCGGCTTTAGCTTCTACCCATGATCTAATTAAGGATCTTATTATTCGGTCCCTGTCTGAGATAAGGTTCTGGATTCGTGAGTCAACACTGGCTCTAGATGTTCCAGGTAGTAGCTCTTTGTGAACTCTTGATCAGAGCTCTTAACATAGGAGATTTTGAAATGTTTATAGTAAGTTCTCCAAGCACTGTGTGACATTGGTTATGTTACTTTTTCAAAAACTTTTACAGTGATAGGATAATGATACTATAGAGAGGTCAGGTGACTTACCAGAGTAATTTTGGGGCAGGACATGAGAATGCTATTGCCTGTGCTGTGTCTGTTGAACTGCATTGCTTTCCTGAGTTCTTTTATGTAAGAGTCAAAGTTCTTGATTACTGGATTCTCATAATAATAAGAATATAAATGCTAGTGGTAAGTGCAGCTGCTATAGATAATGATGAGGGCTTTAATTATTGTATCTCATTTAATTTGAAGGTGCTGTTATTCCCACTTTATTAAACTCATCCTCACAAATATCAAAGTTCTTCCTCAGGGATGTGTAGAAAGTAAGCGATGGATTGAGACTCAGACCTAGTTTTACTGAATCTTGAAGCACTTCACTATTTTACCTCCTTTAACCTTATTACTTGACACAGAAAACAAAGAGAAAAAACTGGCTTATAGGTAAGATTAGTTTTTAAGATTTCCTGCGAGTTCCCTTGGATACTTGGGTGCTGTATAACCCGAAAAAATGGGCATAATATCTCTACAGGCTATTCTGTAGGAGTATGGTTAGGGTCAAATCGAATAATATATATGAAATTACTTTGTAAATTATAAAGTGCCACACATATATCAGGCATCATTCTTACTTGCTTTAATATTGAACTTAAAGTGGACTTTTTTTTAAAGGGAAATGAGGGTTTTTTAAAAAAAATTCTATTTGATTTTAGAGAGAGAGAGGAAGAGGGAGAGAGAGACAGAGAGAAGAACATTGATTTGTTGCTCTGCTTATTTATGCATGCATTGGGTGATTCTTGTATGTGCCGTGACCAGGGATCAAACCTGCAACCTTGGTGAATTGGGGAAGATGCTATAACCAACTGAGCTACCTGGCCAGGGCTAACATGGACTTCTTATTATAAAGTGGAAAGTTCTATTATTTAATATTATAACTTGAAAAAATTATCGAAGCATTAATACAGTTTTGAGAAAGGCTTCTCATCACTTTTAGAACAGTTGTAGAAAATAATAAAGATTTGACATTATATTTGGGTCATTCTCACTCAGGATAATTAAATGGATAATTCCCCGTGGTCGCTTTGCCTCCTTACGACTTCTTGCTTTCTGTGTGCGCCTCTTTCCCACTTCACAGAAATTTAACTTCTGCTCCAAGCATCAGCCTTTCCCATTTCTTTTACTCCATAAATATCTTTCTTCTTAGTGGGCTTAGAGGTTGGGCCTGACAAGTGTTAGGTTGAACTGTATGAGGTTGCCATTTTGATAGGTCACAAACAGTCAAATATTGACAATTTCAGGTGGTTCAATATAGTATTATGATAGATACTCCATAAATGCTGACTGAACGCATAAACGTATGATTTAGATCACATTAGATCAGATGTTCTTAACCTTTTTAATGCTGTGGATCCCTTATCAGAATATTTTTAAGTGCATAAAATAAAATACAGATCATTAAAAAATGCCAATTACATTGAAATGCAGTTACCAAGATTTTTTTAAAAATTACTTGTGAAAGTACAAATTACAGTAATTTGTGCTTTCTTATACATTAAATTACAAGATCGTTTGTTTAAAACATGGAGAAGTTAAATTTTACTTTCTGAAGACAGCAACATGAAGACTTTTTGCTTAGTTTGCATAAGATTATTACACTGTACGGTGGATTAACACATAGAAGTAGAGATACTGGGAGACGTCACAGATGTCTGGACTACCACCATGAGGTGTCAGTAGCTGAATAATTGCTTGGAGGAGAGATGCCAAATCATTGTCTAGCTTCATCGAACCAGATGAGGAAGACTGTGATTGCAGGTGATCTAGTGGCAAGTTTTATAATGTAACTTAGGAGTAGTGATAAATGAAAGTGATGTTTTAATATACTGGCATCAACTTTAAAATGGTATAGAACATCTAGTTTCAGATAATGCTAATAGCGATGTTCTTTGCTGCCTATATTCGTAATTAAGAAATATTAAATTTCTAGTAGAAATTAAGAAAATACAGATGTATTAACCCCCTCCCCACTTCTCACTCCCAGTCCAAATTCATGGACCTTTTGCTCCACTATTTTTCAAAACCTCACTGTTGGTTTTTGACTGAGTCTTGTTCTATCAGCTCATGTTTTGCCTATCAGACGCTTGTTTTATACATTAGGAATCTTAGGTCAGTCTTGTTCAAACTTAGAGCGATGGGCTTACACTTAAGTTTTTGGAAATTAGAAGGCCTTAAATCATCTGAGGATGTTGATTTGATCCAAAGATGCATATCCATGGACATCTGTTAGATCTGCTCAGATTCCTAGGCTGTATTAAAGTATTAATGCCTCATAATCCTGGGCTTTAGGACTAGAAACTGACAAACACTCCTTACAGTCCTTGTTTTGCATGGCAAAACAGTAAATGTAAGGGGGCTCTTTTTCTATATTTTGCTTGAGGATCCCAAATTTGCCCTGACCAGTGTGGCTCAGTTGGTTGGGCATCTTCCTGCAAGGCTAAAGGTCACAGGTTCTATTCCCAGTCAGCACATACCTGGGTCATGGGCCCATCCCTCGGTTGGGGCATGTGCGATCGGCAACTGGTCCATGTTGATGTTTCTCTCTCTCTATTTCTCCCTTTCTTCCCCTCTCTCCAATAATAAGTAAAATCTTAAAAAAAAATAAAAGCTGGCTTTATGTCAATTGAAAAGATCATCAACAAATGATTATACAGGGAGTGCTATGGGAGTTCAGAGAAGAGGGCATCACTGAGGGATGGAGGCGCTGAGCAAGTCCCCAGGGAAATGGTGAGGTGAGCCGGGCCTTGGAGAGTAGGATTAAACAAACAGAGATGAACAGAGAGGCGTGGGGAAGGCATTTCCCGTAGGACGGTTGGTCTTAACAAGGCATGGAAGCTTTGAGTTATGTAGGCTGCATCCCAGGAGTGAATAATAATATATTCCTCATGAAATTGCTTCCTAAAAACCAAAACGTTCTTGGGTTTTCAAGAAAGTAAATTATAAAACTGGTCTACTTTGGTAGTTAGTCATTCAAATGCTTTGCCCTTCCATGCCTGTAAGCAGGGATGTCCAACGTTTTGGTATCTCTGGGCCACACATGGAATACATTGCGACACGTAATCACAAAAAAAAATCTCATAATTTAAATGAATTTATGATTTTGTGTTGGGCCGCATTCACAGCCATCCTGAGCCACATGTGGCCCGCGGGCTGCTGTTTGGACACTCCTGCAAGCATATTTTCTTAACATATACCAGTTTCTGGTGTGAAAGAAAATTTAAGGTCCCTTCCTAATTATTTAGAATCTTTTCCCTGTAGCACCACCTGGTGGGAACATGATTTCAATGGCAATTTGGCATCTGCCTAAAGTATGTTTTAGTTGACCTTACTGAATTAATAACCTGTCTAGTACCTCTTTTATCTTTTTTTGTTTTAGGTGAAAAGATTTCTCTGTCAGGGATTTAGCTTTCCATAGACAGTGCAGTTAGGGCCTTGGCTCTGCTCTGCCTCCGTGGTTTGTGTTCTGCCTCTTGCTGGTCTTACCGCACAACCCAGTGTTTGTGGCTGATAAGGAGCAGCTGTGCCACTTTGTAGCCAGTGCTAGATTGACAAGGAGCGTTGGAGAGTTTCCAAAGTTTCTGTCGCCAACTTTGTAGTTTAGGCCACCCATTTTTTCCCTCTGTCCTCTGACTTGGAAATATAGTGGAAAAATTAAAGTTGGAAGAGATCAGGAATAATCTGGCCCCATGCCCACGTTTTACAGGTGTTTAAAATTAAAAAGCAAGTGAAACAAAAAAAAAAACAACCTTTTTGCTAAGAAATGCTCCCTTCAAACCCCATTTCCCACAAGTGGGCTCTATGACCCAGGTCAAAGAGCAAGAACAATACGCATCCACATTCCATTTCTAGAAAATGGGAAATGAAACTAGTTATGGTGTTCTTTGCTTTCCTCATTATAAGGCTTTTGGTAGCTCATCCCAAGTCTAAAGGTCACCTTCCAAGTTGTAGTCTGGCAGCCTATTCATTCAAAGTGTGGATCATTTTAAACTTGGGTTGGGAGGGCCTGACGTGGACTTGAGATTTGTCCTATGGTTTTGTTAAGGGTGTGGTCATGTGAGTTTTTGACAGCAGACTGAATCTTGGCTCAGTGGATCTTATTCCATTTAAGAAATTGATTGGTTTAAGCTCCAAAGGGTTGAGTTTAAGGTGTTCTGTATACAGAATATCATGATCTGAGATTAGGGTGATGGAAGGGTGGAATCTAGAGCAAAGACGTTTGGATTCGTATACCTTTCCAGTACTCAACCAGTTGTATGACCTTGGCAAATCACTTAACCTCTCTGAACACCTTTTCTTCAGCTCATAGTGGGGGCAAGAGGATTAAGTGAGGTAACGCAAAAGCTCTTAGTTTAACTCCTGGCATGTAGGAGGGGCTCAGGCAATTTCTTTCCCTTTCTACTTCCCTGCACTAAAGAGGTTGAAGTTTCCTAATCTGTGGGTGAATATACATTTAAGATAGATTAAACTGAGGTTCCCTGAGGCTAGGGAAAGAGAATAAAGTCCGAGGTCTTTCTTTGGAGAAAAATATCTATTGTTCAATTTATTAAGGCTTTATTTAAAATATAGGTTTTAATTGGGGTACTGGTATTAACTTAGGGTTCCTAGCTCAGAATCTTTTTTTTTTTTTCATGTTTCTCACTGCCTTTGACATGTATATTCAAAACTAGCTGTCCATAGCGATTTGACCTTTATGGAATAAACACATTTAAGTTTATGCCACAGGCTTCTTTTCTTCTGTGGCGATTTCTCTTCTCTGGGCTTCTTCTCAGCTGCTGGGTTCTTGGTAGCTGCAGCCTTTTTTCCTACCAAAGGCTTCTTCTGCTTCTTAACACCCACAACCTTCTTTCTTTCTTCCCTACCACAGGCTTCTTGCCTGGAACCCCCTTCTCATCTGATTTGGCTTCTAATGCCGCTGCTGCTCTCTCCACCTTCTGCCTGTGATGCCTGCCTGGCGAGGAATCGTGTCCCAGCGCATGGTCGTTGCGTATGGTTTTAACTCCAACATGATTCTCAGGTTTTTCAGTGGATTCTTCTTCAGGACTCTGTGATGAATCTTCTTGCGTGGTGCTCGGAGGGCTCTTGGGATCTCTGGGCCTGTCAAGGTTCTGCTAAGGTCTGCATGGAGCATCTTGTGCATGGGAAGATTGCCGTTACCCTTGAAGGAGGCCGCTTTACGCCAAGTGCTGTACAGATCATCGGACTGGCGGAGAGCACTTCCAGTCCAAATGCAGAAACGGCCCGCATGCCCACCAGGAGCACGTTTCAGAATGTTCAGTTTGCGTACATTAAGCAGAGTAGTTCCAGGAATGTTTCTGAAGGCTTTGATGATACTGTTGTCCTCATTATAGATGATGCAGGATCCTCTGGGCTGGATATGACAGGTTCTCATTTTGCCCCTACCAGCTCTCATTCGCTCAGAGTCATAGACCTTTTTGATATCAATCCAGGCCTTAAGCTTTTTAAGAAGCAAAACAGCCTCCTTGGTTTTCTTATAGCTTTCAACTTTATCTTTAGCCACCAAAGGAAGTTCGGGAACTTCCTCAGTACCTTTAGACATGACTTGTGCTGGTATGGCCGAGGTAGCCAGGGCAGAGCGGATGGTGTATTGCCTCTGTGCTGTGTTCGCTGCGGTGCCAACGGCGCCAGGTTTTGGTTGGTGCAAACATGAGGCCTCCATGACACATGTTTCCAAAAGCACACTGGCCAGAACAATGAGTTCCACCACCTGGAACTCTGGGAATTCAAGCCACAGCTCTGCGGGTACCCCAAGACTCTGCACTGGTTAGATGACCTGCCAGTTCACTGACATTATAGGGCTGTCTGTTGGTTTTTTTGCAAGTTGGTGTGAACAAATCTGGCCAAGTGGGAGACTCCAGCAGAGCAGGCAGAGTGACACTTTTGCCAGATGATTCCCCCATTTCGGAATACACTGATGTCAGTGGACAAGCACACGCCATGGCGTGGAGAGGAGAGGGCACACTCCTCTCAGCCAGGTGGCTGCCACAGGAGAAAGGCCTAGCTCAGAACCTTAGGCCGGGCCATCAAATTGGCTTAAAAAGGGACTATGGGTGTTAGAGGGGTATCTGTTAGTACTCTTTATGTGTGCGGGGGACTAAAACACAGTTGTCCTAAAAAGAAATTAACAGACTTTTTTAAATTCTTACTTAGGAAAGAGTTGCTTCCGCAGCTCTGAGTCTGCTGCTCAGGATCTCGTTTCTCTCCTCCTTCCCATCAGGCTCCCCTGACTTCCTTTCACCAGCAGGTCCAGGCTCTCCTGTCAGGGTCACAGAATGACAGTGGCACTTGCAGCCCTCTCAGTCTCTTCAGTGCCATCCAGGCGAGGAGCGGCCATTTCTTCTGTAGCTGCTGGAGAAGAGAAAGAAAGCCTTGCTTTCCTGGAAGGTCTCACATGTCACCTGACCCTCACTGGCTCCAGGTGGCATATGTGGTCATCCCTGAGGCGGCCCCTATCACTGGGGGATAGGATGCCCTGATTGACTGAAACGAATCAAAGCTTGTCCCTGGACCGGGGAGGGATTTGAGCTTAAACAAACCACGTGGCTCAAAGTGGAAGATGAAGGGTTCCCATAGGGCACTTAGGGTTCTTGTTTCAGAAGGAGGGGGAAAGTTATTAACCAACCAACCAAGTGATCTGCTTTCAGCATCCACATTTTGAGTTGTAAATTAATAAAGCCATGTGTTACGGTTGTAGGGATCATCCATGTATCATGTGGACCGGAGGCTGCAGGAGAATCCCAGTTTTGGTGTTCCATGCTGAGGCAATTCTGACAAAGGACAACAACATTCGAATAATTGGAGGTGAGCATGACGTCCCCCACGGAAGGCGGGGCTGGGGCACGGCCCTGAAGGCCTTGTCCTGCAGGAATTGCCAGCGCCTGCAGATAGGGGTGTGGCCTTGGCCACGAGAAGGCTCTGCTGGTTTGTTAACTTGAAAGGATTATTTATGATTTCTCGAATTGTTTTCTGCACATTAAAATTTTTTTCATCTTTGAATTTTTTCAGAACTATGTATACGTGTACTTATTTTATTGTGGTAAAATATACAAAACAAAATTCACCATTTAGAACAGTTCATTGGCATTTAGTACATTCACAGTGTTGTGCAACCATCACCACCGTCAGTTCCAGAACATTTTTATACCCAAGGTAAATCCTGTGTCCGTTAAGTAGTCACTACCCAGGCCCTGGCAGCCCCTAATTTACTTTCTGTCTTAATGGATTTGCCTGTTTTGGATATTTTATATAAATGGGTTGTATATACAGTACATGGCTTTTTGTGTCTGGCTTCCTTCACTTAGCGTAATGTTTTTAAATTTCACCCATATAGTACATGTATCAGTACTTTATTCCTTTTAATGGTTGAATAATATCCCATGTATGCATATACCACATTTGTTTATCCATTTGTCAGCTAATAAATGGTTGTTTTTACTTTTTGGCTATTATATTGTAAATAGTGCTTCTGTGGACATTCATGTACAAGTTTTTGTTTGAACACCAGTTTTCAATTCTCTTGGGTATATACTTAAGAATGGAATTGTTAGATTGTATGGTAATTCCATGTTTAACTTATTAAGGAATTACCAAAGTGTTTTCAACAGTGATTGTACCATTTTACATTTCTGTGAACAATATATGAGAGTTCCAATTTCTCCACATTCTCACTAACATTTTCTGTGTTTAGACTACAACTATAGTACTGGGGGTGAGGTGGTATCTTATTTTGGTTTGGATTTGTATTTCCCTAATGACTTATGACATTGAACATCTTTTCATGTACTTGTTGGTCATTTGTATATCTTCCTTAGAGAAATGTCTCTTCAAGGCCTTTGCCTGTTTTTTAATTGGGTTGTTTGTCTTTGTTGTTATAAGAATTCTTTATACGTTTTGGATATTAGACCCTTATCAAATATATGATTTATAAATATTTTTCCCTGTTCTGTGATTTGTATTTTCACTCTCTTGATAGTGTTTTTTCATGAACCAGTGGTTTTCATTTTGGTGGTCTAATTTATCTATTTTTTCTATTGTTGCTTATGCTTTTGCTGTCATATTTAAGAAATCATTGCCTAACCCAGGGTCATGATCTTTATGCTTTCTTCTATGAGTTTTATAGTTTAAGCTCTTATATATAGCGCTAAATGGCTTTTGATTCGTTTTGAGTTAACTTTTTTATGTAGTGTGAGATAAGGGTCTATCGTCATTAGTTTGAATGTGTGTATCTAGTTGTTCAGCATAATTAGTTGAAGAGGCTATTATTTCTTTATCAGACACTCTCGGCACTGTTGAAAATGAGTTGGCTGTAGGTGTATGGGTTTATTTATGGCCTCTTAATATTTCATTTATTTTTGTATAATGATCTTACACCCTGAAACCTTGCTGAACTCATTTATTAGCTCTAATAGTTATTTGTGTGGGGGGGGGGGTTTCTTTTGGGTTGTCTGTATATAAGATCATGCCATCTGCAAATAGAGATGATTTTACTTCTTTCTTCATAATTAGAATGCCTTTTGTTGTTTCTTTTCCTTGCCTAATTGCTCTGACTTGAACTTTCAGTACAGTGTTGAGTAGAAGAGGTGAAATGTGAGCACCTTTGCCTTGTTCCTGATCTTCTGGGGAAAACTTTACAGCCTTTCACCATTCAGTAGGACGGCCTTTATCAGGGTGAGGGAGTCCCTTTCTAGTTCTTTGTTAAGTGTTTTTATCATGCAGGGGTGTTGGATTTTGTAAAATGATTTTTCTACATCATTTAAGATGGTTCAGCTTTGTTTCCTTCATTCTCTTAATGTGCTGTATCACACTGACTGACTTTTGAAAAAATTATAAACAGTTGTCCCAGTTTTGCCCCCTCTGCCCCCCTCCATTCAGGCTCCCACACACTCCCTCAGACAATCCCCGCACCGTTGTCCATGTCCGCGGGTCATGCATATATGTTCTTTGGTTACTATGTTCCCTATGCTGTACTTTCCATCCTTATGATTATTCTAAAACGACCAATTTGTACTTCCTTTAAAAATTTTTTTTATTATTTTTTTATCTTTTTGCTTTTTAAAAAGTTCTATTTTTAAATCCTGTTTATTCTGTTACAGATGTCTCAGTTTTCCCCGCTTTGCCCCCCTCCACCCAGCCCACCCAAGCACTTCTGAATTCCTTTACCTTTCTCACCCATCCTCCTGACCCTCCTCTCACCTGGTAACATCAAAATGTTCTCTACGTCTATGATTCTGTTTCTGTTCTAATTGTTTATTTTGGTTTTTTTTAGATTCAATTATTGGTAGATATGTATTTATTGCTATTTTATTGTTCATAATTTTGATCTTCTTAAAGAAGACCCTTTAACATTTCATGTAATACTGGTTTGGTGGTGATGAATGCCTTTAGCTTTTTTCTTGTCTGGGAAGCTCCTTAACTTGTCCTTTGATTCCAAATGATAGCTTTGCTGGGTAGAGCAATCTTCGTTATAGGTCCTTGCTTTTCATCACTTTCAATATTTCTTGAAATATTTGAAATATTTCAAGACCTTTTCTAACCTTTTCTAACCTGTAAAGTTTCTTTTGAGAAATTAGCTGACAGTCTTACGGGAGCTCCCTTCTAGGTAAGTATTGCCTTTCTCTTGCAACTTTTAAGATCCTCTCTTTGTATTTAACCTTTGGCATTTTAATTATGATGTGTCTTGGTGTGGGCCTCTTTGGGTTCATCTTACTGGGGCCTCTGCACTTCCTGGACTTGCCTTTCTGTTTCCTTCACCACGTTAGGGACGTTTTCTGTCATTTTTTCAAGTAGATTTCCAATTTCTTGTTCTCTCTCTTCTCCTTCCTATTTTGTGAATGTTGGTATGCTTGAAGTGGTCCCAGAGGCTGCTTATACTATCTTAATATTTTTGGATTCTTTTTTCTTCTTACTGTTCTGATTGGTTGTCTTTGCTTCCTTATATTTTAAACCACTGATTTGGTTCTCGGCTTCATCCACTCTACTGTTGATTCCCTGTAAATTGTTTTTTATTTCAGTGAGTGTATCCTTCATTTCTGACTGGATTTTTTTAATGCTGTTGAAGTTCTCACTAAGTTCTTAGAGCATCCTTATAACCAGTGTTTTGAACTCTGCATTTGATAGATTGCTTATCTCCATTTTGTTTACCTCTTTTTCTGGGGTTTTTTTCTGTTCTTTCATTTGAGCCATGTTTCTTTGTCTCCAGATTTTGGCAGCCTCCCTGTGTTTGTTTCTATATATTAGGTAGAGCTGCTACATTTCCCAGGCTTGGTAGCACGGCCTAATGTAGTAGGTGTCGTGTAGGGTTCAGTGGCACAGCTTCCTCTGTTGCCCAAACTGGGTACTTGAGGTGCTCCCACTGTGTGGGCTGGGTATACCCTCCCCTTGTAGTTGAGCCTTGATTGCTGTTGACAAATCCAAGGTCAGCCACCACGTATGTTCTTTCTGGGTCTACCTAGCATAAGTTACAGAGCAATCTGCAGGTGATTGCTACTTGTGCTGACCTTGGAGGTGCCTAGGCGAAGCCAAGCTGTGATCCAAGGCTGGCTGCTTCTAGTGCTGGGCCTGGGGCTCTTAGCAAGAGGTACAGGGCTCGCTGAGGCCTGATGCTGCTTGTTTGAGAGAATTTAGGAAAATCTGAAGCATGAGCCAAGACAAACCATTTGTATGGAAAAGCCACTGGAAACAGCTTGGGTGGGCCTGAAAGTTTAAAATCAGTTGGCTGTAGGTGTATGGGGCTTCAGAGAATCACCAGGGTGGGGTAAACAGTGTGAACCAGGTTGATGGAAACTCAGATCTGGCTCCAGCCTGCTGGCTGTCTTGTGGTGAGTGGTGCTCAGCAAAGTAGCAATGGCATCTGCACGCACTTCTATTTGGGAAAAAGCTGCTCCCCAGCTCTCGCTCTGATGCCAGACAGTTCAGTTCTTCCTCGTTTGTCTCTGGTGCCTTTCAATCTGCTGCCCCTGCGCTGGAGCTCACAGGGAGTGAGTCCAAGTAAGTCTGTGTGTGGGCCCTTTATAGGAGCTGCCTGGGACCCCAGAAGTTTCTGTCTTCCACAGCCTCAATCCCCACTGGTTTTTACAGCCGGAATTTATGGAGACTTGTCTTCCTGGCACTGGAACCCTGGACTGGGTGGCCTGGTTTGGGGGCTGGGACACTTGCTCCTGAGATAGCCCTCCCGATTTTTAACTACCACATGTGGGTGTGGAGCAGCCCATTCCGCGTCTCTGCTCCTCCTACCGTTCTCAGTGTGGTTTCTTCTATAATTCCGTAGGTGTAGGACTTTAATTCAGCTCAATTTCTGGTGGTTCTGAATGATGGTTATTGTGTAGTTTAGTTGTAATTCTGATGTTTGATTGACTTTTGTATGTTGAAGTACTCCTGCATTCCTGAGATAAACCCCACTTCGTCATGGTGTATAATCCTTTTAATATGACTGCTAGATTGGTTTTGTTACTATTTTGTTGAGAATGTTTACATCTATATTTATAAGGGATATTGGTCTGTAATTTTCTTGTGATGCCTTATCTGGCTTTGGTATCAGGGTAATGCTGACCTCGGAGTGCATTCCCTCTTCCTCTTTGGAAGAGTTTGAGAAGGAGTGGTGTTAACTCTTTAAATCCTTGGTAAAATTCACCCTTGAAGCCATCTTTTTTTTTTTTAAATCCTTACCTGAGGATGTGCTTATTGATTTCAGAGAGAGGGGAAGGGAGGGTGGGAGAGAGAGAGGGAGAGAAACATCGATGTGAGACAGAAACATTGATCAATTATGGAACCCGCAATCTAGGTGTGTGCTCCAGCTGGGAATCGAACCTGAGACTTCTTGTTTTACAGGGTGTTGATCTAACCAACTGAACAACACCAGTCAGGGCCCATGAAGCCATCTTAACTCATTTTATTGCTAGTAGAATTAGGATCTGCTGTACTTTGAAATTACTTTAAGGTCTGTCCTTGCTCTATAATAAGCCAGGAGTTTAGAAGTTGATGAGCACCTGCTTCTGGGATTTGAATCTTCCTCTCTCCCTAGGGGTCCTTATGTTCTAATCCCCTCAGCAAGTTGCTAGGTTACCATTTAAAGGGACATGGTTCATTTATAGTCTGAATCCTGAGCAGTTAAAGATTGCTAACATTTGTTGAGAAACCCCCTCAAAATATGGCTTGAGTCAAAACAAGTGTGGGTTTGAAAACAACAGAAGTAAATAATTCCCCCAAGACATAATTCTTTTGGTATGCTTGTCACATAAATTAACCTGTGTGTTTCATGGCAATGGGCAGACCCTTCCTTTTTAGTATACCTAACATTTATTGGAAATTAGTATCCATCAGTGTAAGTTTCCCCATTGTTCAAGCACTCACTATTTTCTAGAACCTATAAGCCTTTGGGCCTTTTTTTTTTTTTTTAAACAACACATTCCTGTGATTAAAGAAAAAGCCACTAAACTTTTTTCTCAAACTCTATTTTTCAATTTTTTGTATCTTCCCAATCCCTTGAGGTTTAATAATATTTTTCACCTTCTATATGTAAAGAACAATTTGAATGACTTTTGCTAGTTGGTACCTTAGATTTCTGAATTGTTAAACGCTCTTGGTGAATTTTTTTTCTTTTTGCTCTCCTAAATAGCTGACATAGATCTGCTGAGATCATAATCCTGTGGTTAAATCCTCTTGAGAAGCGTAACTGGGGCATTAGTTATCTTCTGTTGATCTTATGCTAGATGCCACCCTTGTTTTTTCTGTTCTCTAGTTAAAATTTCATTGCATTCACTTTTAATATTTTTGGTACAATATGATTTAATATGCTTTGTTAAATATTCCAGGAATATGTATTTTTTCCTCACTATATCTTTTTTTTATTTCAAAGTTGTATGTACTTTGAACATGTAAATGGGATTTCATTTTAGAGGCAACAGATATTTTCAGTTTAAAGTAAGTTTTTAAAAAATGAAGTATCATTTTATAATTTGCTTTCCAATGTGTCAGTTTCATAAGTTTGCATTTGTATAGACTAGCACCCAATAAAAATATACTGTAAGCTATATATGTAAATTTTCCAGTGGCTTTATATAAAAAGTAAACAAGAATAGGAGAAATTAGTTTTAATAATTTAGTTAATCTAAAATATCATTTCAACATTTACTCAATATAAAAAAATCATTGCGATATGTCACATTCAATGTGTATTTTACACTTATAGCACATCTCAACTTGGTGTAAAAAATAAATTTATATGCTCAAATTATTCCCAACAAGTTATCCAATAACTTAATTGAGTATCAGTATTTAACTTTAAATTAATTAAAGTTCAATAAAATAAAAAATTCTGTTACTCTCTCATTGTAGTCAAGTGCTCAGTAGTTACAAGTGCAGTTGTGGTTTTCTGTGTTGTCATTGATGGGATTATTCTTGTATTCTAAACGTCAAAAATGTCAGTTTTTTAAAAAAAGATTTATTTATTTTTAGAGAGAGGGGAAAGGATGGAGAAAGAAAGGGAAGAAAACATTGATGTGAGAGAGAAGCGTCACTGGCTGCCTCTCAGAGGCCCTTTAAGGGGGCACCAAAGCTGCAACCCATACATGTGTCCTGACCAGGAATCGAACCTGTGGCCTTTCGCTTTGCAGGACAATGCCCAACCTACTGAGCCATACCGGCCTAGTTTCCCTTGCTAGTTTTGACCAACGCCCTTAGGGCACTTCGCCATTCCCTAGGTGCCTCTCTGTTGACAGATTGTTGGTTCCTTGTTTTTATTTGCTCTGCTATAGTCAGTCCAGGAACTTGCCAGGGGTCCTAGCACTTCAGGTGGTCTCCTGAGATACATGTAAGTGGTTGGACAACAGGAAAATTCTGCGGGCTCATGGTGGAACTGATGCAGCGCGGATTCGGAGGCTCTAGCGTCGGATGTTTGGCAGTTTGCTAGTAGTCAAGGGAGGACCATGCCCTGTGTCTTGTTTTTATATTGAAGAAAACATGAGCATAGTGGTTCTTTCTTGGGCCTTTGGGTAGGTTCAGTTTATACCTGCAAGTCTCCATTTGACTTGCCAGGGAGGACAGAGGCTAGAGTTGCCAGGTTTTTCGAGAGAAGCCTAGAAATCTAGATTGTTAAATGAATTGTACCCAGTTTAAAAGGTTGCCAACTAACTCAATATCACATTTTAAAGCACCACAAAGAATGAACAAGCCAGGTCCTTAGGCTGGGTTTGGCCTCGGGGTCACCTTTATAACGTCTGGTCAAACATATGCTGGTCCTCAGCATTACTGGTCACAGGACTTGGGCACAGAACATGAATTTGAGTTAAATTTGCCAGCAGTCACGGTTGCTTTATATCATTCCACCCTGCCTTCTTGCCCTCCCCGTTTGGAACGTGTTCAGTGCATCTGAGTTGGGTTATAGTTAGTAGGTATGGATTAAAAGGAGTTAGTCATTGCTTACTAACCGCTCCCATACTGTGAGAATCAGGTCTGCCACTGAGCACAGTGATCGTTACATTTTTCTTCTATATTAGGAGAAGTAGGAGAAAGAATATTAATAGTCTTTTTATTTTTTTATTTGCTATATAAAATGTATAATTTACTATGCATGATACTATGTACTAATAACCATTTTACTATGTATTTTCTCTTTTATTATATAAAATTTTTTATTGTGTATCAACTATTTTAAAAGCTTTTCATGTATTAACTGATACAGTGAATATGTATAAAAATACCGACTCTATGAGGTAAGTATCTTTGTTATCAGCTCCATTTTAAAGGTGAGGAAATTGAGCACAGAAAAATGAAGGAACTTATTCCACATGACAGCCAGGAGGTAGGAGAGCCAGGACTTTAACCCTGACAGTTCAGTTCCAGAGACACACTCTTTCTCTTATTATTCCCCCATCTCCCCCTGCCCCCAAGTATTCATTCTGTATTTTTCCACACCCTTTACTGATCACCTTCCCTGTGGCCTGGTTCTGCGAGGCAAACGCTGCAGAACAGGCTCAGATCGGAACAGTCCTGGTCTCTAGCAGTTGATGTTTTGGCTCTTTGTGAGAGCAAATGTGAAGATGTCATGATCACAATTATCATAGTGAAGAGACCTAATATTCTTTCATTTCCTAAGTTTTAAGGATAATACAATGAACACCTGTATACTCTTTGTGTAGATTCACCAATTATTAACATTTTGTCATATTTGCTTCTCTTTCTCCCCCTTCCCCACCATTTGAGAATTACTTCAGATGTTTCCTATCTTCTAAGAACAAGGGCAATATGCAGTCTTTTTGAAAAATTGTTCTGTAGAATTCTTAGCTAACTTTTTCAAGCCATTTGCAGGGAGGCATAGAAAGAGAGTGAATTTAATGGGCCAGCCTAAGGGTTAGTCCTCAGGGATATGTAGAGACCTCGCACGGTCACAGACTTTCCTCTTAGACAGGTGCACAGGCACAGGGTGCTTGCGGGCGCCGGGCAGGGAACAGGCTGAGCGAAGCAGGCTGGCGGGGCCTCTGCCAGCTGCCCAGTGTGGAAGCACTTGCACTTCTTCAGCTGACTCTTCCATGCCTGGGAGAGCGCTAGTGGGCGAGAGGGCCCAGGGTTTTCAAGAGAAGCCCTGAAATTTAGGTTTTTTTAAATACAAATTCCTTCAATTTCAAAAGGGTAGCAATTAATTCAATTTTATCTTTAAAGCACAATGAGGAAGGAACAAACTGTGTCTGCAGACTGGTTTTGGCCCTCAGGTCACCAGTTTATAACCTCTGGTCTAAGATATGCTGGCAACCACAATTACTGCCCACAGAGCACTATCTAGGGCAGGGGTTATTAACCTTTTTGGTGCAGTGGGTCCTGATGTCTCTTCAGAATTTTTTTTTTTAAGATTTTATTTATTTATTTTAGAGGGGAAAGTAAGGAGAAAGAGAGGGAGAGAAACATCGATTGGTTGCCTCTCGCATGCGCCCCAGCCAGGGACCAGGCCTGCAACCCAGGCATGTGCCCTGACCGGAAATTGAACCAGTGATCTTTTGCTTTGCAAGACAGTGTCCAACCATTACTGAGCCACACTGGCTAGGGTTCAGAATGCCTTTTAAGTGTATAAAACAGTTACATATTACTACAAAGAAAATCCATTGTATTGAATTATCAAAATATTTTTAAAAACCCAAAATGTGACATATATGCCTTTTTATTTGTGCATTAAATAACACTCTAATGGTAGGTCTGTTACCTTCCATAATTTTTAAATACTGTGAGGATAAGTGGTATTTTGTGATAGCTGTAACAACTGTAATATTAAAATACCTGATCTCTACTGGTGGCAGGGTCATAGGTACTGCCAATAATACTCTACTTTGTTGCCTACATTCCTAATCGAAGGTAATGTTAAATGTCAGCTAGAAATAGGTGAAAACAGAGATGTCATTCCCCTCCCCCTCATACATGCTTAGTAACCCCCAGCAAATTTCAGGTTAAGAAACCTTGGTGCAAAATAGTCTGCAGCCTCTACTTTTAGTAGCATAAGGATAGCAGTATAATGTTATCAAGTATAATTAAGCAGGCTGCCCTTTTACAGTTTATTTCTGTCTCTATAGTTAGCTCTCCAGTTACTGAACTTGATTCTGTTTTTTCTCTAGAACGTTATCATTTGTCTTACAAGATTGTGCGAACAGACAGTCGCCTGGTACGCAGCATTCTGACAGCCCATGGATTTCATGAAGTAAGCTCCTTTTGACGACTTCCCCTGATCTCTCCAAAAGCTGAAAATCTTAGCCTCCTGACTATCAGCTACCATTGCCAGTTCTGGAAAGTACATGGGACCAATGCTAAGTGGTGGTGCAGAATTTGCATGGATTTCTGAGTGGATTTTCCACTTCCTCCTTGCAGAACATGGAAAACATGTCCACAATTTTAAAAAATTGTCTTTCTTGCTATGCTTTTAGGCTTAGGCTAGAGGTGAGTTGCCTATAAGGAACTGTTTGTTATCCAGTTAAATTTCTTTGATTGCAAGCAACAGAAACAGACTGTAACTTAAACCGAAAGGAATTTGCAGGAAAAGTGTAAACTGGATACACTTTTAGGAGAGTCAGAGGAAAAACTGAAAACGCAGGCCTTTGGAAGGAGAGAGACAGGACAGCTCCAGGGATCTGGGACAAGAATCTTTAGGATTATCTCCTCTAGGTGCTCCGTGGAAGTGACTCTACTCCCTTCATTGTCATTGTGTCTTTCTTCATTCAAGAATCACATTCTGGAGATAGAATGGCTGGTCCAGCTTGGGTCATGGATTCACTCCTTGGGAGAAGGGAGGGATAAGTGATTGGCAGGTCCTTTAAAACCAGAGTGTGTTATTTCCGAAGAAAATTGGGAAAATTTGGATATTGAAATCAAAAGAGACAGGAAAAATGCTGAACAGACTTCCACTGTAGATATTTAGAGACAGTTGCTAAAGGACAGGTTGCTAGCTCCTTATTCTCGGCTGACGTCTGAAGCAGACACTTTGAAATTCTGATACCAGTTTATATCCTGTCTTGTTGCTGTTTTATCTTCAGGGTTTGATGTGGCACCTATCACATTATAGGCAAAGAATACATGATTGATGAATGAATGAATGAATGAATGAATGAATGAATTCTAAATTGGATTGCTGCTATAAATTTTTATTTCTGATCAATACTTCATACCCATCCTCTGCAAGAACAAAAGGACACTCTGGACTAGGATGGGGTCCTCGTCTCATACACTGGTATGCAAGAATATTAGGAGACATTATAGACTGCCTTAGAAGGATTAATTGATTCTAATTTTTGGGTCTGGGATTTGCCCAGGTCTTCCATTTTTTCAACGTGATAAGCTCCATGCTCTGTGTACGCCTCCACTTCTGTCTGCGAGGCTTGTGTACTAACTGGGCCACTCCTGTGACTGCTCCGTGGGAGAAAAGTTTCTCCGACCTTTTCTTCCGTGGTTCTTCCCGGACAGGGATTATCTCTGATGGTTTGTTGTCTTGTCTTTTTATCTGCCCTCAGGTTCACCCAAGCAGCACTGACTATAACCTGATGTGGACAGGATCCCACCTGAAGCCCTTCTTACTTCGCACCCTCTCTGAAGCCCAAAAGGTGAATCACTTTCCCAGGTAATGCTCTTGTAGTTACTTTGCTCCATTTAAAGCTACCTGACATTATCATAGATTTAAATGTAAAACCTAAAACCGTATGCCTTCTAGAAGAAAACGTAGGAGAAAACCTTTATGACCTTGGTTAGGTAAAGATTTCTTAGATATAACAATATAAGAGCAGTCCATAAGAGAAAAAAATTGATACATTGGACTTCATCAAAATTTAAAATGCCTGTTTTTTGAAAAGACCAGCCACAGACTGGGAGGCTTTATCTGTAAAACACGTATCTGATAAATAAAGACTTTATATCTACAATATATCATACACTGTCAGAACTCAATAATGAACAGCCCTCTTTTTCAAAATAGGCAAAATATTTGAACAGATACTTCACCACAGAAGATACACAGATGTGAAAAGATGTTCAATATCAACAGTCATTAGTGGAATGCAAATTAAAACCACATGAGGTTCTCCTATACACTAGAACATTAGAATGGTTAAAGACAGACAAAATAACTAGACATGCCAAGTGCTGGTCAGGATGCAGTACAACTGGAACACACAAATTTTGCTGGTGGGAAATGCAAAATAGTACAGCCACTTTGGATAACAATTTGGCTGTTTCTTATAAAATTAAACATATACTTGTGTGGTGGTTTTAAAATGTGCCCATGAATTTTTTGACACTGCCTTCCAAAGATTGAGCTTAATTTCCCTGTTTTTAAACATGGGCTAGACTTAGTGACTGACTTCTAAGGAATAGAATGTGGCCAAAGTGACGCTGTGTCACTTCTGAGACCAGGTCATAAAAGATGCGGTAGCTTCGTTTTTGCTCTTTCTTGGATCACTTGATTTGGGCAGAGTCAGTCGTCATGTGAAGAAGGTGCTCAGTTAGCTTCATGGAGAAATTCACGCGGAGAGAACTGAAGCGCCCTGCGCACAGCCAGCCCCCAGAGAGTGAGCTCTCTGGGACGTAGATCCTCCAGCCCCAGGCAGGCCTGACGGCCGCGGCCCGGGCCAGCATCTTGCCTGGAACCTCACTAGGGACCCCCACTACAGAACCACCCAGCTCTGCCACTGCCACATTCCTGACCCACAGAAACTGTGTGAGGTAGAAAATGTCTGTGTATTTTTCTTTACCTTCTGTGTTTGGGGGTAATTTATTAGGCAGCAATAGATAACTAATACTCCTTACTAAACAATCTTATTAAACCTAGCAGTCCCACTTCTAGAGAGATAAAAATGTATGTTCACACAAAAACTTATAAAAACTTAGGTTCATATAAAAACCTGTACACAAATGCTGAGAGGGACTATTCATAATCTTCAAAAATTGCAAACAGCTCATATGTCCTTCAGCTGGTGAACAGATAAACAAACTGTGGTACACCAAACAGTGGGCTACTGCTAAGCCATAAAAAGGAATGAAATACCGATATTTGCAACCACAAGAAGAAATTTCAGTGGCATGTTATGTTCAGTGAAAAAAGCCCATCTCAAAAGGATACACACCATATGATTCCCTTTATTTGACTTTCTGGAAAAGTCAAAATTATAGGGACAGAAAAGAGGTGAATGCTTGCCAGGGCCTGGCAGGGATTGGAAGGGTCGACTGCAAAGGGACTCCTAACTTTGGGATGTTGGAACTGTTCTATAACTTGATCGTGGTGCTGGTTACATAGTTGTATGTGTTTATTCAAACTCATAGAATTATGGACTAACAAGGGCAAATTTTACTGTGCATAAATTGTACCCTAATGAATAAATCTGACCAAAGAAATCCATTTCATGAAAATGATTAATAAATCTTTGGGGTTGACAACGTGACAGATTCGGGACCTCCTGCTACCTGTAGTCACTGCTCTAGAACTGTGAACTCTGCACTCTTTAGCCTGTGATAACACTGGAAATCCTCCAAGTCAGGGTTTACTGAAGTGGAAATGCTTGTATGATTTTAAGGTCATATGAACTAACCCGGAAGGACCGACTGTACAAAAACATCGTTCGAATGCAGCACACGCATGGATTCAAGGCTTTCCACATCCTCCCGCAGACCTTCCTGCTGCCAGCTGAGTACGCGGATTTCTGCAGTAAGTGCTTTGGCTCCGGGCACCCATCCCCCGCGACTGCCCTTGGGGCAGACCTACCTCAAGGGCTGCTTCAGGGTAGTAACCCACCAGGGTTTTTCAGATCCTTAAAAAAATTGTGTTTCTTTAGTAAAACAGCTGCAGAGCTAACTTTAAAACTGTTTTTATTCTGACTGCATACCTGTATGTTTATTAAGGCTTGTCAGTATCATTTATGTGAGGACATGTTGGTGTCCTATACATGTGCTCTTGTCTAGTACAAAAGCCTCTTCTTCACTGACAAGTTAGTGCACATGGTAGGGTGTATATATTTCTGCATATAAGCTACATGCACCCTTTTTTGGCATCTCTTTTCCTCTTGCCATTTAGGAAATATTCCCGTTACCTTGATTTCTGGGCTTGTGTGACATATTTTGGGAGGTAAAGCATCATGCATCTTTTGCTGGTTAGGGGTGTCATTTAGTCTCACTGTTTTTCGTTGGTGTTCAGACTAATTGGAAAATATACACATGGGAACCAAATAGGGATCTAAATGTCAGCTGTATTCCTGGTAAAGCTAGCTAGGGACATGTGGCCTGCGTCCAGGTGTTGGAGAGCTTCTTATTTCTTTTGCCTTCAGGTGAACTTAACCCCCCGCCCCCGCCGCCCCCTCCCCCCCACCCCCAGGTCTAAGCAGAGGAGATGGGCTATTGCAGGCTTTGCTTCATGGGCCAGAGCCTGACTCAGCAGGCTCAGTGCACAGAGAAGGTGTGAGGCAGGTCTCCTGTGAGAATTTAAATAATAATAACACTAACAGCTAACACTTAATGAACATTTCCTTTCCATTAGGCCCTCTTCTAAGTGGTGCCGCCACGTGAGGTAGTACTGTTATCATTCCCACTTTTACAGATAAAGAGACTAGGGTGCAGAGAGATGAAGGAACTTGCCATAGTTGGGCAGCTCGCAGATGGCGCGGTTAGGACTCAGACCTGGCAGTTTGGCATCGGGGACAATTCTCTGTACCACCGCGCTTTATGGCTAGAGGCACCAGGCCACGTTTGCACAGTGACCACTCCCCAGTATTGCCAGGGAAAGAGGCTGTGTCTTGGTGGAGGATCGGGGACAACACAGAGAGGACAGGCAGACAGAGGTGTTTCCGAGAGAGAGACTGTTCCTGTCTCAGTGCAGAGGAAGCGTGGAGAGAGGAAGAGAACAGTCTCTCTACACGTCCTTTTGACACTTTTAACCAGCTGGACTTGAGAATCGGGTCTGGCCGCCCAGTGGAGTGTTCGTCCTCTGGGGCTTTTGCCGTCAGGATCCGCCTCAGTGAGGGCGTTTCCCTCGTGGCACTTGGTGCGCCCGCTGGGAGCACAGGTTGACAATTCAGTGTTTGTCCACAGAGGACTCTGAAATGGGTCAGAATAGAATATCAATTAGATGAATTCAAAGCTACAGGACACTCAGAGTTGAAAATTTTTAGTTAAGAATTTTTATTATGTGACTTTAGCCAACCTAATAACTAACTCTCTGTACTTTAGCTTTCTCCTCTGTAAAAAGAGACTGTAACCAGTACTGACCTTATAGTGTTGTTGGGGTGTTTAAATAGGTTAATACATAGAATGCACTTGGAATTGTGCTTTATAGGTGCTTAATAAATGTTCAATATTATTTCCTATTTCAAGTTATGTTGCGATATATTGCTACATAATAAAAGTTAAAAATTATGTCATAAACCAACATGATAGCATAAAAATTCTTCTGCTGACATGTTGGCAATGTGAAAGGGTTCCCAATAGGAACTCCTCCCGTTGTTGGATTCCTGATGAGCAATGGAAGTCCAGAATAATTCCCTGTGAAAGACTAAAGGAATCAAAGTTGAAAAATTCCCTTTCTCCTCTTTGCTGTTGCTAATTCTGCTGCTCGGAATTCCCCACCCTTGGGAGGCAGGTTGAGGGCTGGGGAAGCTCATTTAGATGACTGGATGGATAGAGTTAGGGTTCCTCCATCAGCCCATGCCTGAGAGAAATCCTAGCAGGGACTTACTGTGTTTGTGGGAGAGGGAGGACAGGCACTCTTAGCTTCAGTCTTGCTGGAATGCCAGTCATTCTTTGCCAGTTGTCCAGAGTTTGTGATATCTAAACTTAAAGCCACTGGGGAGAAATCCAACATCGTTAGGTTTGTTGTATTGTTAAATTTATGCATTGGGAGAAACCCATCTGTTCCTACCACTTCCTCTTTCAAAGAGACATTCCCCTTCCTCGTAAAGTCTGTTTTAAGTTCTCTTCTTTTCCTATTGTGTCTACCTTGTATATTATAACTTGGAAATTTTGTTTTCTCCATAACTCTTGTTGTTTCTGACCCTCTAGTGCTTATGCAAGTGTGCACAATAGAAGGTTTTTGAGAAGGAAAGGGAGGTGAACAGTTTGGCCTTTACAAAAATAACTGCATGAAATGAATTGGAGGGAGTGGGGTGGGGCGGAGGGAAGAAACACAGTGGTCACTTTGAAGGTTATTGAGTAATCCAGATAAGAAGCATAGCTGGATTGAACTAGGTAGCCAGAATGGAAAGAATGATAGAATAAATAAGGATTACTAACTGGCTGTGAGTAGTCAATGAGAGGTCAAAGATACCTCCGAAGGGGTGAGTCTGAGAAGCTAGGAAGATCAAGTCTGTATGCAGAGAGTGTAACCAGGAGCATAAAGAGTGTTAAAGGGAAGGTTGTTAAGCTTTGGACCAAGTTTGGATTTGAGGTGTCCACGTCATGATATTTTACAAGCAGTTGTAAAGTTTGGATTTTGTTTCATCCTCTCATTCACGAGGGGAAATGGTGAAAAAAATATATTATGTAGTATTTGCTGTAAGTTGGCTGTCTCCCTCCTCCTTCTCTCTATCTCTTCCTCCCTCTTTCTTTTTTTCTTTCCCTTCTCCTCCTTTCACCCTCCTTCCCTCTCTCTTTTGGTCTCTGTATCTGCTCTTGTTAAATTTAAGACTAGTCTAAAAATATAGATTATTTTAGGTGCTGTCCTTTACTTAGAAATTTGAAAAATTCTTGGGGTACCTGAGTGGATAACCTTTGTTGAAATTTCAGTTGATAAATTCATGTTCCTTCTTTCTCTTTGTTTCTCTCTCCTACTTTCTGTCTCCCAATATTTTGAGCAGATTCATATTCAAAGGATCGGGGACCTTGGATAGTAAAACCAGTGGCCTCTTCTAGGGGGCGGGGCGTCTACCTGATCAACAATGTAAGTATCCTGCACAACCTCTCTTCTTTCTCTTCCCTGTGTCACCCTTTGTTCTGGCCACTAATATGGTTCCTTTTCATTAAGAGCGGGTGTTCCCTGCTGAAATCTGCATTCAGAAGTGTGAGTAGAGGGTAGATCTGAGTTGTCTGTTGGCTGTAACTTCCTTCCATAACAGGTAACTCTGGCTGAAAAGTTACTTGATCCACTTCTGGGGAGAGGGCAGCCTTTGGTGTCAGCAGAACAGAGGTATCTTTTCTGCTTTCGGCAGACTGTCATGTTCATTCCTGGGTCCTAACATTTAGTTTTAGTACAAACATTTAGTTTTCATTATGAGCAGAGCTGTGGGATCCTGCCTTCAAGGCCGATGAGGAAGGTCGCCCAGATCGGCTGGCGTCCCCACTGTACTTTCCTTTCTTCTTCCCTCCCAACACCCTCCTCCTCCTCCTCCTCCTCCTCACCGTCTTATTCTTTTTCAAAACTCATCAGTATCTTATTTTTTTTTGCAAAACTCTTGTTAAAAGTTGTTTTTAAGTCAAATACATATACAGAATAAATAAAATAAAATTCTAACCTCAGTCTCACACCCTAGACCTGAAATGGCAGTTAGTAACCTAATATGATTGAGTTATGTTTCTTCTTTTCTCAACTTTGCATTGTGTTAGTTAATTCCCAGTTTGATATTTATTGTACTGATATCACCTCCTACCCTTCCGTCCATGTTGTACCTCTAAGTTGGATTACTTTTTATTATTTTTATATTTTAAAGGTTTTTTTTTTTAACACTTACATTCTCTTCAGTAACTATGATTCTGTTTCTCTGCTTTATCTACAAGATGAATAAAAAAGTTAATAGAAACTTTACAGCATGGAATTCTGAAATTTAACCAACATTTCAGTCTGGGTCTTTTTTTTTTTTATTCTTCTTTCTTTGGTCAGCCATTTTCATGTGGAAACTAGTATTATTTCCTTAGTTCAGAAAAAATTATCCTTTTTTGGGTTCTTTATTTCTGCTTCTAGAACTTTTTTTGGAGGCAGTCTGGGTCTTTCCTTCATGTCAGCTTTTCTCTCATTTTAAATTCTCTGTCTTTCTACTGTCTTTATCTCCTGGATCACCATTTGAGCTCTGTTTATTTATTCCATGTACAGTATTTCTATATTGGTGATCATCATTTACAGAAGCTCTTATTTTCTGATTTGCTTTCTTGTTAACAGCCCGTTGCTTAATGGATGCAGTTTGCCTGTTGGTCTTTCTGAAGATACCAGTTGAAAGTTTTTAAAAGTTCTCCTCTGTCATGTGAATTTTTCTTGGGGACCGTCTTTTCTTTCTGTTGAGTTTTCTCAATTTCAGTGACCTTAGGTGTGTTGAGTCACATATACGAATAAAAGGCTGGACTGACTGAAACTGGCAGCTGGCCTGAGTTCCTCCTCCTGCTGCGTAGGACTGATTCCCTAATAGCTCTTCCCTGGGCAGGGGCTGTCCGAGTTCTGCGCCAGGTCAAAGCGTGTTGGCTGTCAGGATGCCCAGGTGGGCGTGAGTGGGGAGGAGCATGCCTCTTCCTTCCCCCTTGCCAAGGCGGGGCAGGCCTTATCGTGAAGATCAAGGAAGATTTGGTGGTTTCTCTTTGGGTCAGGGTTACCTTTCCTCTCTTTTCCCCTTCGTGTCTGCTGGGGATAGCACGGCCTCAAGCTCCACTCTTTCAGATCCCTGCACTCGTACAAGAGGTCCTTCCCCGGGTCACTGTTAGACGATACCCCGAGGGCAAAGCTTTGGGTGTTGGAGAAGGCCCACTGGGCTCTCTCTTCCAAGTGCTGTGAATTACCTATCTGGCCCCTGTCCCCTGACCCACCCCTGCTCCTGTTTGTTCACCACTAGCTTGGGGGCCTCCTTGGGAAGGTCGTGCTCACCGATGATGTTCTGGGCAGGGGCTGCCCCCTTTTCTCTGCCTCATCCCGTCTCCTTGCTATCTTTCAGGGTCTCCTTACAGTTTTGGTCTGTCGTTGGCTCCTTGAACAGCTTTCTAGCCTTGTTATCATTTCATTCTTTTAGAAAGTATCTTCTTTGTCCTTCCAGTGGGACTCTGGCTGGGAGGAGGGGGAGGTAGATGTGTTATATGTGTGTGGTCAGTACTCCATTGTAAAGCCCCCTCTTCTCTCTCCACATGATCTGAGCTATTTCTGTACATGCAGAGACCCGCTTGCTGAAGGGTCTTTCACAGGGAAAAATCCTTAAATTCAGTCTGGACTAAAACCTGCACTATAAACACTGATGGCCAGGCCTTTTGTGCTGAAGACATGCAGGATCTGGTTCTGAAACAGCAAGTATTACAGCCCCAGGCCCAGGCTACAAGTCCTGCAGCCTGGCCCCGGGCACTCGGGAAGCCCTTACCCTGGGTCTCTTGTGACGGGAGGCCCTGGTCGGATCTCTCTTCTTGTCTCTGTTCTGACCTTGGCGTGAAGGCTCCTGTCCAACAATTTTTCCTTCAGCTCCATGCCAGCAGCTCCGGCGTTGTTTGAATCCCGTAGACGGCACTAGTTTGGATTTGGATTTTAGCTGCCAAATGGAATTGCTATTGAAAGTCAATGGTGGTACAAGTTTGCTTTTTATTTTCTTAGACATGAGTCAAGATGAACAGGATCTCTTTCTAGCTCATCTGGGACTTTTTCTTTTGGAATGCTCTTTTGCCCTAGTGATTTGTTGTTTTAAAACCAACATCATAAAGAATAGAAAAATGAAGCTTTCCTTGGTGGGGCTGAGAACCCCGTGCCCTGGCTCTTCCCTGGATGCTGAGCCTCATAAAGGGGGTGACAAGTCTTTAGAGAATGCATTTGGCAGGCTGTCCTCCCTCCCACCTCTCCCTGGGCCAGTCCCTGGAGACCCCCTGCATAGATCAAAGTACTTGGCTGGACCCTTGGTCCTCCTTTGGAGTGAGTCTGATCCTTTGAGGTATTTGGTGGAGGTGCCAGACAGAAGCCTGGGAAGATGCCAGCAGGCACCAGGGGAGCTGGCAGCACGGGGACATAATGGGAAAATATTCCCATTTCACTCGAAAACTGGAATTTTATCACCTTTTACCCAGACGTAAGAACCGTGTAGTTAATACTCTTCTCTCTCTCCTTCTACACAAGGCCTGACCATCCCCTTTTCCATACCTGGATCCTTTCCCGTGGAATATGTGACCCATTAGCCAACTGGATGAAGTAACTCTTTCCAAGGCTGCTGCCTGCTTTCCTTTCAGAGTTTAGAGGGTAGGGAGGGAGGGCTCCGGCGGAGGGTCTGTGAGCAGAACTAATGCGAGTGGGTGAGGGATGTTGTGGGGGCGGAGTTAGGTGTGAGGGCCAAATGAAAACATCATACCCTGTCTTCCTGCCGCAGTGAGAGGGCCTCTTATTAAGCGTTCCCAATAATAGTCCTAACCTTTTGGAAAATATCTGCAAATAGCAACTCTTACCATTACGAGAACAGGATAAAGGATAAAAAAAGCATCACTTTTATGTAATAATGGGGAGAGAAGTGTGAGCCCCTGCAGATGGAAGCATCTCGGCCGATTGGCTAACATAACCTTTTAATAATGTGCTCTTTAACTCTAGAAATACATCATAAAGGAACAGAGCGGTGTTTGATCCAGCTCCCTCAGTAACCATGACTAAATGCCATATTTTCCCAATTTAGTGTATTCAAATTGAGGAGGGGAAAGATCTGGTGCTTTCTGATTAGGGTATGAATTTGATTATAAAAGTCAGATTTAGTCATTCTCCTCTCACACATTATTCATAGTAAATATAATATTAATATTTCCCTGAGATTTTAAAGTGTCAGAAGTGTATTTAAGTTACTCTATTCGCTTTTATACTTGTGAATATAATTCTGTACAGCTCTGTTGTTTCTGTTTGCGTATGTGTTGTTACATTATGTGCTCTCTAGCTTTCCTCGTTGTTCACATATTTAGGGAGTGCCTGCTGGGTGCTAGGTGCTGTCACCGCCTAAAACCTTTTGAAGAATAGGGATGATCTCCTAATTCCTGTGGATCTTCATTATAACTCAGTGCACTGCTCTGAGTAGAATAGCACGTGGCATGCTGTGTGAATGCTGTTGAGTTATGGGAATTAATAAATAGAACCACATACATACTATTGAGTTTGCAGTAATAATAGCAGCCAGTATTTCTTGAGCATTTACTATGTGCCTGCAACTATGCCTTCCAAATATAATCTCATTTAGTTTTTATAAGAACCCTTTGGGGTAATTACTGTTACTGCCTCAGTAAGTGGCAGAGCCAAGATTTTAACTCAAGTCTAGCTGATTGCAGAGCATACACTCTTAACTAGTATGCCATTCTCTCGTACAATGATTTAACAGATACCATGAGCTCTAATCTTAAAGTCCAGTTAGAAAAAGGATGTTTCTAACTTTCCAAACGTTTTAGATTCGGAATTTGTGCTTGGAATTGAAATCGTTTAAAATGAGTTAATTGGGGACTGATGAAAAGGAAACAGGCTTGAAGATAGGAAAGAGCTCTCATTAATTGCTTATCCGTATGTAGCAGTATGCAAAGAAATGATACCCAAACCATTCTTTTCTTCTTACCATTTAAGCTTACCATTTAATTCCTAGTGCAGACAAAAATGAGAGGTACAGACCATTGAACAAATAATGCAAGAGATTAGGTTATGTATAACTCAGAGGACAAATATGTGTGATGAAGAAGGAAAGAAGAGGAAATGGCCATGGACATTAGATATGTCATGGAGTGAAGACAATTATCAGCATATCCTCTGGCTTGAAGGAATGTGGAGTGGCTATACATCTATTGTAGCCTATAGGTGTTACTCACTTGGAAGAGAGAGCTACAGTTGCTTAATTTTAGCTTTGGAACTCAGCCTGCAGCTTGTTGCTTTGGACTGTAGGATTGTATCAATTCTTACTAAGCTGAGGCAGAATGGAGATAGTACTCCTTGTGAGAAACTGATCATGAGATGTAAGGGAGTCAGGAAATGACAGTGGGTGACTGAGTCCATGATTATGAATCAGTATTGATGTCATGGTGTCCATATGATGCACAGGCTGTGCAAGTTGTGTTCTGAGTTTGAGTTAGCAAGAGTGGGAAATGAGGAGGGGAAATAATCTCAGTATCCTGACTCTGGAGTTGCTCATTGTGGTTGTACGTATGTGATGTGTCACAAAATTATCCCTGTTTTATGATAACTGAAGTATTGGGGGTAGAAAATGTGTTATCATAAAGAAAAATGTTTGAATTTGGGGGACAGTTATTTTTAGCTCAGAACTTTGGAGAAAGATGTGAATAGTGCTTGGGAGTTGAGCGTCTGAGGCAGACTGCCTGGGTTCGGATGCTGCCCTCTGCCACTGACTAGCTGTATGACTTTGAGCGGGTTCCTGCTCCTCAGCTCTAACATTTGGGTGGTGATATACCTACCTCATGGAGTTAGGGGAGGACTAAATGAAATAATGCTTGTGGAGAATTAGAACAATGCATAGCAACTATTCACTACATTTATTAGCTTTTATATTTTGTTGCTGATGTCGATGGTTGCTTCTGGTGCTGCTACAGTAGCTGTCGCCATCACAGTTACTATTCTAGCCTCTTTCCTTTTGGAGTTCTGTGCCCTGTTATGGACTGTGGTGACTTCCAGCTGACTTCTGTCTTAACCTAATCTCACACAGAGTTGTTCGATTTCACATATTTTAATCTTCCTATTCACTTAACACTCCGCAATAATTTCCTGCTTCCCATCGTGTTCAACCTAAACTCCCTCCTTGCCAGGGGTTCATATCCCTTTGCCAGTAGGGTCCCTTCCTCCTAATTGTCTGACCGTGTCTTTCATTATTTCTCAGCTCAGTCTTTGGGCTCCAGGTCCGTGGACCTGCCCAGTCTCCGTTCCGCTGGGCTCCGCGCATGCCGCCTTCCCACGGTGGCCTCCTTTCCTCTCCACCAGGGCTTGGTAGCTTTCAGTGTTCACATCTGCACCTGCTCTTCCAGGACAAGCCTTCCCTGACTGGTCCCACTAATTGGTCTGCTCTTCAGCCTGCACTCTCACATCTTCCACTCACAGAAAGGCAGCTTTTTGTTCCTTTAAGTTATGTATTCTGCCATTCCTCTACCTAAATATTAAACTCTTAGGGGTTGGGCTCCGAGGGCAGGGATTATATCTGTTTGCTGTATTCCCCAGTGCCTTATACAGTATCTGCAATACTCATAATTATTTATTGTAAAAACAGCTCTTTTCTCATTGAAAAATATTTAAAATATCTAGTTCCCTCTTTACAGACAGTGGCATAGCAAGCGCCATTTAAGTGAATCGATGAAACATCCATCCCCTTTCACAGGGGAAAGATCTGTAAATTCTCTGAGCAACTTGATGAAAGCCTTCGTTTAAGAATAATGGTGGTATTTTAAAATTTGCATCTTACTTTACATTTGGGAGAAGGCAATTTTTTATCAAGTAGCTAATACTTTCTTGGCGTGTAACTACTTAATCTCATGTATATAAATCTCTAAAGCTGTTTAGGCTTTACTTAGTATATGAGAGATGCTGTGTAATTTATTTTTCCCCCTGTTGTAATTGGATACTTTCCGTGTTTATGGAAGCGGTGTGTTATGTGGCCAACTGAGAATATGGGCAGCTTGGAGGAGAACTTTATTCTTAGAGTGTTAGTTTTCTACATTACCATTTCTAAAAGATTAAGAACTTTGTTCTTGTATTGTAAACTAGGGTCCCTTTGCATTTCTGTCCTTTCATTCTTTTTCTTTACTTAATAGCCAAACCAGATTTCCCTGGAAGAGAACATCCTGGTCTCCCGTTACATTAACAACCCCCTGCTCATAGATGGTGAGTTGTGCTTAGGCTCTTGACTGGATTGGGTTAGATCTTGCTAAATATTTTTTGTTGTGTTTGTTTGTTTGTTTATTGGATTTATCGGGATGACATTGGTTAATAAAATTATGTAGGTTCAGGTGTACAGTTCTATAACACATCATCTGTACTGTGGGTTCACCACCCCGAGGCAAGTTTCCTTCCATCGTTTATCTCCGCTGTACCTTCTACGTCCTCCACCCCGCTTTCCCTCTGGTAATCACCATATGGTATCTTGCTTAATTTTTTAACATTCTCATAGTCTTTGCTACTCAGTCTTTATTAAACTAGTGTGACATTCTTGGCAACTGTGGCTTTAGAGCTGAGACTGGTTTCTTACCTACCTCATGGGATTATGTTGAAGATGAAAAGAGATAATTTTTAAAAAGTGCTTTATGGGTTATATAATAACAAATAATATATGAAAACTGTACAGTACATATGTATACATTCTCTCTCATCTTATATGTATACACATACATATATATGAAATGCATAATTATTATTTATCCTCAAAAAGCAAGGAGTGTGGGCAGTTTGTATTTTGTGGGTTGAGGAGGGCTAGTGTTTCTTTCATGTTTGTTTGTTACATTGTCCTGTTCATTCTGTAACAGAACATGGATAAACTGAGTTTTTCCTGTGAATTAAAATTTTTTTCCTAGATTTCAAGTTTGATGTGCGTCTCTATGTGCTTGTGACTTCCTACGACCCTCTTGTCATCTATCTCTATGAAGAAGGATTGGCTAGGTAAGAGGTGTTCAGAGGGAGGGTGTTTATTAGAGTGGGCCCATCAAGGAGTGCATTACGGTCAGGCTTTTTCCTTCTGTTCACTCAGCCGAATTGAGTGCACCCAGGTGGCCTCCAGGTTACTTTACAGCCCCACTTGCATATACATCCACACGTGTGTACAAGCATGTGTATGTAAACACACACCTTTCCCAGCAGCACTCCAGGATCACATCGTGTTTTCAGGAAATGGCAGTTGTGGAGACCCTAGGGTATTAAAATGCTTTGTCACGGTTCTTCAGAACTGATCTAGGAAGTCTAAGAAATCCCACGTTTATCTGTTACATACCATGTATTTATTTTAATGCTCACAATAACCTAATAGTTGCTGCATTTTTGCAGTTGAGGAAGCTGAGGGTTAGAGAGGGAAGGGAACTTGGAGTCACTTTCTTGAGATATCCCAGCAGCTTGGTTGTGGAGCAGGGTTTTGAATTCACGGCTCCTGCTCCTGCTCCTGCTCCTGCTCCTGCTCCAGAGCTCGAGGCCTGAGCTATTTCACGCCCTCTTGTGCTAGGAGGCATTAGCTGCCATCCCCCCCCTCCCCCACCTGCAAGTAATAAACTTTACCTTGGTTGTATTACTCTGTTTTCTTGAAGTCTTTTTTAGGTTTTATGGTAATGTGACTTACAAAATTAAATTCAGGTTATAATAATTTGCAGTTTTGTTTCCCATAACTAGATAATTTTAGAGGTGGCACGGTTTTCATAAGCCCTTTAAAATGTTGAAAATAAGTACATGGCCATGGCCAGGTAGCTCTGGGGGTTAGAGCGCCATCCTGATGTACCAAGGTTGTAAGTTCGATCCCTGGTCAGGGCACAGACAAGACTCTACCAATGAATGCATAAATGAGTAGAACAAGAAATAAATGGACATTTCTCTCTCTTTCCCTCCCTCCCTCCTTCTCTAAAATTAATCAATAAATACTTTTTAAAATAAGTACATAACTTTACTTTGCTTATGTTCTTCCCCCCATAAAACTAATCCATAAAACTTACCTATCTACCTACCTACCTATACAGGGGTGGGCAAAAGTAGGTTTATAGTACATATGGAAGACGACATGCAGATTATGAATATTTCAGCAGCTCTAGTAACTCAAAAGAATAAACTAGGTTTACAGTTGCTTTTATGGAAAATAATACAATAATTAATAAGTAATAATACAAGAATAAACTGTTTTGTGTACCTACTTTTACCCTACCCTCTGTGTGTGTGTGTGTGTGTGTGTGTGTGTGTGTGTGTGTGTGTGTGTATACCAACTAGCCTTCCCTGAAGTTCCTTCTATGCATAGTGGCTTTATGAAACAGCAGTTTAGAAGGTAGTTTGCAACCTGCGAGCAGTCCTAACAAGCTAAAAAGCTTGGTCTGTATGTGTTGTTTTATTTTTTAAAATGCACTTCAAAAACAGGAAATAGAGTGGTTAAAAGAAGCCTACCTATTTAAGTATAGGTGCTTTGATACATATTATAGTACTCTGACAACTGTTATTTTAGAATGGCATTTTAATGATTTCACATAGAGTTTTTTGATGCATGCTTTGACTACAACCTGAGGGTGACAGTGGGCTGACGAGATTCTGGCTGGTTGAGCTGTTTCTTCCCTTCACCTCTAGGTGGCAGCGACACCATTTATAAGCCCTGTTACACTGTTAACTAAGATTTATGAGTTTGAGCCCTAGGAACATTAGAGGCTACTGAAGCTCCCCAGTTCTGGCCTCTTGTTCCTTAAAAATGGTCCATTGAACTAAAAAAGAGCCTGGAAGCTTTGGCTAGAAATAAATGATAAAGATTTACTCAAGGGTCTTAGAGTTTGCAAACCAGAAACACAGCTAGGCAAAAGCCTTAGAAATACTCCAAAGAAGAAAGAAAAGTTCAAAGTTCTTAGAGTGAAAAGTATGCTCTTGAGAATGGTCAGTCCTGCATTTTTAGCCCTAGAATTCGTCCAGGATGGTTACCTGTCAGCTGTCAGGTGGCCTGGATGATGGATGCCAGGTGGCCTAGAAGGTGGGAGGCAGGAGTCTGGTCACACCCAGTGTTCTGGATAACGGCTGTCAGGTGGTCTGGATACGTGAGTCCTTCCAGAGGGTAACCAGAGGGCTCTCTGGAGGCCTGGGGTATGTCCAGATGCATATGAGGACATCGATGCCGGACTGGAAAGTTCAAAATTTAATTTCCCAGGCTAAGAAGAACAAGAAGACAGTCTTTCCTCACTCCTCAACCTTCATAATGTTAATAATTTTAGCAGCTTGGTTAAAATGACTTCATTTTATATATTCTTTGTCTTTACTCTTTTCCTTAAAATTAAGGAGGGGAAAACAAACATTTCTCAGTTTTCAGGTAAAGGGCTGAACCGGGCACTTTATCACATACTGACTACCAGCTGTGAGCAGATCCATAGGAAGGAAGTTTTCTATAATGTTTGTAGACACACATGCTCTCAGGCTTTGAAGTATAGATTTAAAAGCCAAGTCCTGTATTATCTAGAACAAAAAGAAGGTAAAATATACACCTTACTTCTACTCAGGTATGTAAGGTGCTGAGGGTTTTTTTCAGTCTTGTAATTTGAGAATCTGAGCTTTCTCTCTGGAGTATCAGGAGCTCCCCCCCACCCATCCTCATTGCAGCTGGTTTCCTGTCCCCTTTGCGGCAATGGTCCTGTCCCGCCACCAGCTGGACTTCGTGACTATGCAAAAGACCTCAAGGTTACCAGACTATCATACCAACATGCTTGGCATGTTATTTCGAAGACGTTTTACCCACAATATTAGTAACCCTCTCTGTTGGTAAAATTTGGCATAATTTTAAGACCTCAATCGTTCAAACACAAATTGAGAGCAATGCCAATGTTTATCATAGAATATACTAAAGATATGCAAGTGCTTTGGCTGCTTGGTGTGTGTCAGAAGTCACAATCCACTGAATTGAATAGTTTCTCTTGCTTCCAGTGGAAAGTGAGTATATATAAGGGCGGGCAAAAGTAGGTTTACAGTTCTGAGTCCACAAAACAGTTTATTTGTATTATTTACTTGTATTACAACTGTAAACCTACTTTTGCCTACCCCTGTGGGTTTTAAAGGTGTGCTTTTTCCTCAGAATAATTTGGAGAACAGCTTTTCTAAAAACTCAGGCCAAGTTGAACCAAGCAATATGAATTTTCAGTGCTTTGTCTCAATTTACCTAAAAGTATAGAAGAATATAAAAGCTTGACGAAAGGACAACGCATGGTGGCAGGCTATTAGCCAGCGTCCTACAAGGGCACATTGCTCTATGCAGTAACTTCCATGTGCCTACGGTCCTGTATCTTAACTCACTGTGTATCTTGGCATTCTTCGGCTTCTTTCTAATCCTTAGGATCTGCTTGACTGTGTCATTACATTCAACAATAGTCTACAGCATCTCAAGATCTATAGCCTCTAGTAATCTTGGGTCACGTGTGTTTTATGTAGACATTACTAAAGATAATCAGTTTGGGATGAGATCACTAAGCCATTTTACTTTGAGGCTCAACAGGAAAACCATAATCTTTCCTAAATAGACAAAACTGGCAGCAAATGTAATTGGTTTCCTTCTTTAGAAAAGAATGGCCTTATCCCATATCACTTCTGTTCTGGACCTCAGACTAAAGCTTAGGTGACAGAAAGATTAAGTTCATTTCTTAAGACAGTTTGTGAAATAAGTGTATTTTTTACTTTCTTAAATTTAATAAAGAAAAGATCTTAAATGGTTTATTTCTATATTAATAATTTCAGTTGCTCTTGTTGTTTTGCTCACACAGGAAGTAAGGAAACTCATTGTTTTCTTACATGTGGACAAAATGCTGAGGTGTTTAAAAGAATTGTCTTTCCTGCATTTGGGTTGGACACCTTGCCCCAGAGGTCCATGCTGCTGCTGAGTTTCCCGTGTGTGTTGCTGCTCTGCACCAGCAGGGGACACTCACTTTCCAGGGAGGGGTGGCCTTCTCTACCAAAATGGTGTAGATTCTTTTTCCTGTCAGAGGTGGAATCCAAAAAGACTTTGTCCTGGATTTTACAGTTTTAGGTGGATCCAGTATGTGGTCTAAATGATTTGATGGGGCGTTTTTTGAGGTGGAGCTAATAGCCAAATTTTCACTGAAATAGGAAAAATAAAAAGTTCAAACACTTAAAACAAAACAGTTGAAAACCAAATGTGTTGTCAGAGCTGAAGCTAGGTAGCACCAGCACCTGGGAGCAGTGAAGGTGCCCCTCGGGGAGCTGGGAGCCATCCCCAGGCTCTGGGAGCCCGGGGAGAGGTGCTGCCGTTTTTCTGCTGCAGCCATGTTACTCAGTGGGAGCTCAGAAAAGACCCCAAAGCGTTCATAATGCCTCGCCCTCCCTCCCCACCCCCAGTTCCTTCTTCAGTAGCCTTCCTTGCTAATTAACACTGGCTCCGCAGGGATATTTACCTTTTCTCTGCTGGATTCCTGTGGTTTTGAAAGAATTCAGGTACTTGCCGGTTGCCAAGGAATTCATATTACCTCACAGGCTGTACACTGTCCAGAATCTGCCACAGCAGCAAGAAGGGGGAAGAGACACCAGCGAGGGGGAGAAAACCCTCTCCAGTGCTCATTGTCACCCTCTCTGGCAGGCCCTCGCTGTTTGTGAAGTTTGAGTCATTTCTGGCTCCGAAGACAGGGGATCAGGCTGGTAATCCCCTCCCAGACGGCTCCGTAGGGCGCTGCCGAGTCACTGCAGCACTTGGCAGTCTCCGGGCTGCAGCTGGTTGACAGCAGATCAGAGAGCTCTTGGGCCTCTTGTTCTCTTCCATGAGATTTTTCTGGGTCAGGCGAGGATGAAACCCAGTGGCTCCTGGCAGGGCTGCCTGAGGTGCTGTCTCTTCATCCCCCTGGCCTTTTTGGCTCCGAGTGGTTACACCTGCTGAGAGATAACTCATGTGCTGGGGTCTCTCCTCAGGGCTGGAGACTCTCTTCTTTTTCCATTTGTAGTGAATATTTGTTAGAATATGTAGCTATCTGGGAGGGGGTGGTTAACTCCCCCACATCTGAACTATCTATAACTGACTATGGTCTCGTACTCTTAGAAGAGCAACGTAGGTTTTGAATGGGGAGGAGGGTTTAAAAGATCTCACTCTCTGTGCTCTCCTTCCTGTGTTCGGTCCATACTGTGAAGTTCCTGCAATGAGCAGCTCAGGTGCAGTTTCAGTTCATGCCTATCAGGTACCTGCCACATGCCTAACATTGAACTCCTCCCTTCGCACAGACACGCAAGAGTTTTGGACAGATTATTACCATTGTCTTGATTCTCTTTGAGAGACATTAGAGAGCAAAAAAGAAATGTAGCTTTTGATTTCAGAATTTATTGTCAGAATTAAGATATTGTCAGAATAAAGGTAATTCTTATGTGTTTCGGTGTGGTAAAAAAAATAGTACCCAGTTTCAGATTTGGCGAAGAAGGTAGAGTCCCTTCTCCCCTTTTTGTTTAAGAGTCAAGGCTATAAAATTCGGTCAGGATAGCTTTCCCTAAATTTTGATTTCATTAAGAGGGAGGTTCAAGACTTAATTCATCATGTAAATTTCAGTATGTGTTAGGATAAGTATTTGCAAACTTGGTCCTGGGGTACCTAGTAGACAATTACCCTTTTTAGATTGTTTCTCATAAATTGTGCTGAAGCTTTTAGACCTAAGGAGGATGAAATTTGATACGTGAAGGTCTCAATCAGGAGGCACAAATCTAAACGCTCACAAGTACATTCACTGGAGAAGTTGGCCAGGTGGAGACTGGAGAACTGGAAATCGTATGTCCCACCTAAGGGACATTTATTATTCAGTGCCAGCAGCTCATTGGTATGTGGTGGTGCTGTGGTCTCAGTGTTTGTGCTTTACCTGCCTTGGAGTCAGCCCTGACTCCTGGCGACCCCGTGAACGAGCGAGGCCCACGGTGTCCTGCCCTCACCAGCCCTGCTCAGCGCCTGGAGGCCCCTGCCTATGGCTTCTTTCATGGAGTCAGTCCACCTCCTGTTGGGTCTTGCTCTTTTTCTGCTGCCTTCTATTTTCCCCCAGTATTATTTTTTTTTCCCCAAAGAGCCCTGCCTGCTCATGATGTGCTTGAAGTAGGACGGCTTCAGTTTTGTCATTTTTGCCTCCTGCAAGGTTTCAGGCTTTAGTTTGTTCTAGGACCCACTCGTTTGTCTTTCTGGCAGTCCAGGGTCTCCATAGAGCTTTCCATATTTCAAATGAATCATTTTTTTTTTCCCTATCAGCCTTTTTCACTATCTAGCTTTTGCATTTGTGCATAGTAATTGGGAATATGAGGCTATGGTTGGTCTTAGCCTTGGTCTCTAATGACACATCTTTGCTCTTAATGATCTTTCCTAATTCTTCTGTTGCTGCCCTTCCAAGTCTCAGCTTTCTTTTGATTCTTGAATTTCTCTGAATTTTTGTGCACCCCAGCCCCCAAATTCTTACGTTGAAATCCTACGTTTCAAGGCGATGGAAGTAGGAGGTGGGGTCTTTGGAAAGTGATTAAGTCATGAGGGTGGAGCCCTCATGAATGTGATTAGGGCCTTTTTGTACAAGAGGCCCCAGAGCAATTGCTCACCCTTTGCACAGGAGAGGGCACAGCAGGAAGGTGCTGTCTCCCTGCCTGCCTCTTGGTGTTGGATTTCCCAGTATCCAGAACTGTAAGAAGCAACTTTCCGTTGTTTAAAAGCAACCCAATTTATGGTATTTTGTTGTAGCAGTCTGAATGGACCAAGACAGATGGTATTGCCATATCCTTTGTGTTTTTTTATTTTAAGGGAGGCTGAAACATCTGGATTTTTATAGAGAAACTTACCTTTGATTGTAGGTTTTTAACTTTGAAACATTTCAAACTCACTGAAAAAAACGTAAAAAAAAAAATATGAAGAATTACCTTTTTGTCACCCTGGCTGGTGTGGCTTAGTGGATTGAATGCTGGCCTGCGAACCAAAGGGTTGCCAGTTCAATTCCCAGTCAGAACACATGCCTGGGTTGGGGGCCAGATCCCCATTAGGGGGAGCACAAGAGGCAACCACACATTGGTGTTTCTCTCCCACTCTTCCTTTCCCTCTCTCTAAGAATAAATAAGTAAAATCTTAAAAAAAAAAAAGAATTACCTTTTACCACATTCAAATTTTGCCAACTATCCTAATACCATTCTTTTTAACAAAAGGATCCAATCTGGGATCACATGTTAAATTTAGTTGTCATGCCTCTTTTAGTCTTCTTCAGTCCGGAATTGTTCCTCAGCCTTTCCTTGATTTTCATGACAGTATTTTTGAAGATTACAGGCCATTTTGTAGACAGTCCCTCAGTTTGGGTTTGTCTGACATTTTCTTATGAGTAGACGCAAGTTATGTATTTTTGGCTATAATGCCTCAGAAGTGATGCTGTGTTCTCATTGTGTTATATTTGATGGCACATGACAACTAGTGGTGTTTGACCACTTGATTAGGATGATGTCTGCCAGGTTTCTTCGCTGTTAACTTTGTTTTTCTTTCTGTAATCAGTAAGTATCTCTTGAGGAGCTGCATTGAGACCATGGAAAATTTGGCTCCTCATCTCATTCTCACCTAACAGTTTTCATAATCCATTGGTGCTTCTTGCCTGAATGAATTATTACTGTGATAGTGGCCAAATGATGACTCTCTAATTCCATCATTTTTTTTTTTTTTACTTTTATTATTTGGTATTTTACTCCAAGAAAGAGCTTTTTTCTAATTCCCTTTTATCTACATGTGTCAACGAAGACTCAAGGATCCCTATTTTACTTAATGAGTTATAATTCTTTGCTGTCATAATTTATTTTGATGCTCAGATTGTCCCAGATTTGCCCCTTTAAACTAGTTTTTGTGTCCTTTTGACATGTTCCCTTATTCTTTGAGCACAAGGTGTTTCAGGCTCATCTTGTTCTTTCTCTGTCTCAGGCCTGGAAGCAGCCATTTTATCTGAGCAGCACTGGTTGCTTTTAATGAAGAATAGTATTTAGGAGTCAAGATCTGAGCACTGGATATGCTCATTGATCTGGGGTGTCCCTGCTCTCAGGTCCTCACAACGGACAGACCTAGGAAACATGGGTATGTGCGTGTATTCACGTGCACGCGCACACATTTGCATCTATATTTCTACATCTGTACACCTATATACAGGGCGGGGCCAATGTAGGCTTATAGTTGTGAGTACACAAAGCACAGTTTATCCTTGTATTATTTTCCATACAAATAACTATAAACCTACTTTTGCCCCACCCTGTATTGAAAAACAGGAGTTTATACTCACCTCCAATTCTAGTTCAGAACTATAAGGTTTATTCTAGCTTTCCCCCTTTCTTCTTAAAAAATCTCTCTCCAGCAATGAGAAGTCTGACTCCCCTCACCTTCAACAAATTTACTTATTTACTCAGTTCTCTTGTACGTGGCCACTCTCCGGACCCCCAGGTACCGGTCCGCTCAGATCCCTCCTGCGTGCACTGTGGCCCCTGGGGGGCCGCCTGGGGCGCTCTGCTTGCGTAGCGCCCTCGTGCTGGCTCCGGGCTGCCTTCCCATCCTGCCCGCCATCTTCCTCCCCTGGGCCCTGGAGCCACTGGGCTGCAGGGGGGGTGTCGGGTTTTTAAAAGTTGGCCGAGTAATCCAAATTTAAGGTGGGGGAACCTTTGCAGGCGAATCAGAACTTGATTCCTGTGTCAGAGCTGAGACTAATGGAACTGCTGGTCTAGACAGTAAGAAGGAAATGTCTCAAGTGGTGATCAGAGATGAATATGGTCTGTAACATGGATTTTAGGGAGAACCCTAAGATCTTCCTGGGGCAGGAGGAAAGATGAGCATATTCACCTACCTCTCTTCTGCACGGTCTTCTACACGTCCCATCGGGCTAGGTTTACTAAAGAACGTAGCACTTTTGTCCTTTTGGGTAACTTCCATTGAACTTACGGTTTTTTTCCCCCTCTAAATTTTACTTTTTACCACCTCTTACTTTCCATAAAAGCCCATTCTGACATTAATAATCTTGTTCTTGCTGGGGTTCAGAATGTAAATTCCTAGCAAAAAGGAAGATTAGGAAGAAAAAGCCTTATTTTTGAGAGATGCAGTCCTATTGAAAAAAAGGTGGAGGAATGACAGATGTGTTGGGTTACAGTTAACCACCAGGCTTTTGCCGATCTTTTCATGTTGTTGACGAAATTAGACCAAGTACTCATATTTAGCAGAGATGAAAAACCTCTTTCTGTGAAGCATAACCTTTCCTCTCCCTCTAAATCATTATTCTTTTTGGGGGGGAAGGAAGGCAGGAGGTATGTCACTGTGAGGTAATGTCTGGGTGAGGCAGGCAGCCTCTGTGGGGTCAGCATGGGCCCCCTTTGCATTTTACAAGAATTCAGAGGATGACTGTCTCTCACTTGTTTGAAGAAAGTCTGTAGAAGAAGATGGGTATATATAGGCAAGTTTTACTCACCATGGAGCAGCATGGCTAGAAGTTAGGTGATAACTACTGGAAGTTTCTGGAAATTTGAGGTTTCTCTATGTATAGACTTAATGTTCATCAAATTCTCGGGCCATAGCCATTCATGTGTGGTCATTGTTTTGTTTTTGTCCACATCCTTCTTCCTGGCCTCATGTTTGTTTGTTTTTTTAATTTTTTTGTTGTTGTTTTATGCTTTTCTTTTATATATTTCTAGTACAGGGAATTAGGGAGTGGATATAGTGGGTGGGTGGGTGAGAAGAAAGAGACAAGGAAAATTTTAAATGCTGCCTTTTAATATGGTAAAAACTGATGTTGACTTCATAGTCTGAGTGAGCATATGTAAATAATTTGTAAATCATATGAAAATAAACTTGTGGACTTCTAGGATTTTTTTTTCACACACTTGGATGTGCCTCTTGGGAAAACCACTTTAGGGAAGGGTGATATGGTTATAGCGGTATGTAAACAGGGGTTGATATTTACCATAACCATTCGACTCAAGTGTCCTTTTGTTGATGTTGAGCATCCCTGGAAAGTTTTCTCTTTCCCTGGTTACTTCCTTTAGAGGCACGTATATTTTATATTTTGGTCTTCTTTTGACAATAGTCCAGGATATCAAATTGCTGCCCTGTTTTCAGTGGGCTCCATGTTTAATCTCTCTGTCTTTTGCCTTCATTCCAAATTCAGGAATTAGTCTCCTGCACGGTGCTCATATTTATGCTATTTTGCAGACCCAGGCTTTGTCTGCTGTTAATGCTGACATTATTGTTTTCTTGAAATGAACTTTATAGACCAGTTCTGTTATTTCTTTGGATATGAGTCCTAGTCTATTGTTAAGCTGTCCTTTTTTTCCTTTTTGCTTAATAGTTTCCCTAGAGTGCTGTAGTACCAAGCACCATGCAGGCGCCCCCTGTGAACGCCTCATCATTCACAGAATCCCACACACAGTTTCCCAGGTTGTGAATAACTCTATTTTTCACTTTTAATCCTTCCTATTGGTCTAAGGTTCTGTATGAGAGAAGCATCATCTCGTGGTTAAGCACATGGGTTTTGGAAGTCAGTGTGATTTGGGGCAAGTTAATCTCGATCACATTTAAGTTTTGGTACCTATTTTTAAAAATTAGATATAATGTTATCTATTTCAGAGAACTGTTTTAAGGGTTGAATTAAATGTGATATTATATATGAAACACTTGGCATGGGAGTTGGCACTCAGCATTTATTAATGATGTCACCTTCCTTTTATTAAAATTTCCTTGATCCTGAATTCTAGCCTCGATTTCCTTGAAACCCTGTTCTGGCATTTAACCTGCGTCCTTTCTGTCAGGTTCGCAACGGTGCGATATGATCAAGGAGCCAAGAACATTCGGAACCAGTTCATGCACCTGACGAACTACAGCGTGAATAAGAAGAGTGGAGACTACGTCAGGTAGTGGCTATGCCTGAGCCGGGAGCCAGTGAAGTCGGTCTCAGGCGGGGGTAGTAGAAGTAAAAATTCAACATGGCGTACTGGCGGCAAACTCTGTCTGTGTATCCATGAACTTTACGAAAAGTTACCAGTCAAACGACAGAGTTTTGAGGCACATCTCCTGTGGTTTCTCCGTTGCCTATCCAGTTACAGCATCGCCTTTCTCCACCAAAATAATGGCTTCCCAAGTTTCATCTTCCTCATTGTTTTTCCTCATTTGACTTAGGGTGGGAATTTTTAAAAAATCCTAACCTGAGGATATAGTTATTGATTTTAGAGAGAGAAAACAGAGAGGGAAAGAGAGAGAGAAACATTGATGCGAGAGAGAAACATCACTTGGTTGCCTCCCATATGCACCCCAACTGGGGATCGAACTCACAATCTAGATATGTGCCCTGACTGGGAATCGAACCCACAGCCTTTTGGTATATGGGATGATGCTCCAACCAACTGAGCCACCCTACCAGGGCTGAGGGTGGGAATTTAATATGCATATGAAACTTTTTAGAAATCAAGACATGAGGTCATTTTAGCACTTGGCAAAATGTATCAAAAGCTATAAAAATGTTTGTACCCTTTGACCCAACAATTCTATTTCTAGGAACTTAACCTTATGATGTAACGAAGGATGTGCATACAAGATCCTATGTAGATGAGAATGGTCATGACTGTATATTGTCACGTGCAAATAGCAGGTTATCAGACACTGCATGCAATTATTTTCTTTTTTGAACATATACAATAACTAAAGTTTATTTTTGCTGAAAAGAAGGGGAAGAAAACTAGAAAAGATATATACTAAAATGTTAACTGTTCTTAACTGTAGTGGATGGGACTATGGATGGATGATTTCTTTTTTCTTCTTGGAACTTTTGTGTGTTTCCTAACATTTTTAAAGTAAATACTTGTATGATCAGGAGGGGAAAAACTTAGGAATAAATTAAATAAAGAAGCAATGAGGCCATCTCAGAACAGGATTCAGTGGAAGGGAATACCAGCCCAGCTGTGTGGAAATATTCTTTCTGCTCTGTTTTCTTTCATTCTGATAATTTTGCCAGAAAGTGAGAAAATAAAAAAGAAACTCAAACAGTTATGTTCTACTCAGACTAAAAATAAGTGCCTAGAAAGTCCAAGGGAAGTAAGGAAGGGAGGGAGGGAGGGAGGGAGGGAAGGGAAGGGAAGGAAGCAAGCAAGCAAGCAAGTAAGCAAACAAGGAAGGAAAGCAAGGAAGGAAGGAAGGAAGGAAGCAAGGAAGGAAGGAAGGAATCTGGAGGTGATGGCATGGTTGCTGGAGCTGTGCAGATCTCATTGACCTGCGACCAGTATTAGGAATTGGTTGAAGGTACATCCTTCACTTTGGAAGATGAGCAAAGAGGTAACTGGTGGGTGGGAGGGTGGGGGGTGCTGGTGGGGAGTGAGGGGGCAGCTGCAAAACACAAGTTCCAGATTGCAAGGCCCATCCGGCACAGGAGTCCTCACAGGGGCCCACCAGGTTTGCCCCTTTGCTGCTGCAGTGGTGGTTGCTGCGTTGCTTTTACTGTTGCACTAGTGCATACTTCCTTCAGTGATGGGTCAAAAGGTATTTTTAAAAAGCTACTTCTGCCACCAGAGAGGAGGGAGCTTGCTTCCAATACTAAAGTAGCTCTGTGCTTGGTTAGTTCATTAAAATGCTACACTGTGTTGTCTTACCAGCCCCTCCAGGCTCAGTTTTGGTCTGAAAATGGCATCAGAGGTTGCTTCCTGGGCTCACATGACATTTACCTCAAAAGCTAGGTTTTCACTTCAAACATTTCAATCTGTTAATATATTGTAACCATTCTTAAACTTGTTTACATTCTTTAACACATTTCTTTCACTCTTCTATGATGCGCAATTGTTTGGTTAAGGAAGAATTGTCCTTCTTCTCCCCTACATCCCTCAATAAGGCAGGCTATATGCATTTTCATTTCAATGGAAGAAATTGGTGTAAAGAGATATATGAGGTCTGTCTGGAAAAAGTCCAACCATCGTTAATATAATGAGAATAGCTTGAGTGACATTGATGTTACCTAGCAGCCAAGGAGAGTGGACTGGCATGCACATGCGTGAACAGTGATGTCTTCACTGTACTAGTCAGTGGGGGCGGTAGACACCATTGAGTGAGCATGTGTACTGTGTGGCCATTGCATTCAAAATGAGCAAGTAGAGCAACGAATCTGCATCAAATTCTGCATTAGGCTTGAACGTTCCTCCCTGGAAGCCATTTGGATGATTCAGAAGGCCGCAGCTATGGGCAACTGGTGATTGGCAGCTTCATCACAACAATGCACCCGCTCATGCATCACCACTCTGCATCACTCGTGCAGAGCTTTTTGGTGAAACATCAAATCACCCAGGTGATTCAGCTCCCCTAGAGCCCAGATTTGGCTCCCTGTGCCTTCTGGCATTTCCCAAAACTAAACTCACCTTTGAAAAGGAAGAGATTTCAGATTGTTGATGAAATTCAGGAAAATAAGATGGGGCAGCTGATGGCGATTGGGAGAACTGTGTGAGGTCCCAAGGTGCCTACTTTGAAGGGGACTGAGGTATCATTGTCCTATGTACAGTGTTTCTTGTATCTTCAATAAAAGTCTCTTTTTCATTTTACGTGTCTGGATATTTTATGGACAGACCTCATACGACAAAAAGGATCAAGAAATAGTGGGTGAGGTGGAAGTCAGCAAAAGGAATGTTTTTCTAAAGATTTAAAAGGGCAGGAAAGCTATTTGTAAAAAAAAAAAAAAAAAAAAAAAAAATTAGTTTCTACAGCCAGACCTAGTTGCGTATGTGACCTTGATCCATTATTTTGTTTTAGTTGTGATGATCCAGAAGTGGAGGATTATGGGAACAAATGGAGCATGAGTGCTATGCTTAGGTATCTGAAACAAGAAGGCAGAGATACAACTGGTGAGTACCAGGCCCTTTTTCTTTTTGACTTCTTTGCTTTGTACAGCTTTACCATTGTCTCTCACCAGCAGTCATTCTTTCTAATTCTAATACTGTTGCTGAGACATCTCCTGGGATCACCTTTTTGGTTGTAAAGTTTTCCTGCTCTTTACAAGATGGAGAAAAGGCTTTCCATGACCCCCGAAATCCTCTTCCTTGTTTCTAGTTTGAAAGGCATAACTTTTCCTTTTGATCTTCAGTGAATTTTTCCTTTGTGAATGTTGAACTGCTAACTAAAATACTGTCAGCTTTTTAAATAACTTCCCTCCAAATTGACCCTGAGTTCAAATTTTTCTAAGTTAACTCCTCTCATTCATGTTGTTAAATTGGAGAATGGACAGTGTCAAGAGTGAGAGTGGGGCTGGTGATCGAAACGGACACCACTGCTGAGCCTTGAGCAGAATGGGAGACTGTGCCACAGGACTCGGCTCAGTCCCCAAGGCAGGGGAGGTGATAGGAGAGCAGAAAGGGAGGAAGGTTCCTTTTCCACTCTACGTCTCCTGTAGTAGGAGGCCTACTTTTTGACTGTGTTGCTCTATTCACAGGTGTGCCTTCTCGTGCAGCACCATTTACGAGACTGCCATGTCGGGCCTTTTTTGAATGAGCACATGTGCTTTTATATTAGATGGTGTTGGAATCCAGTCTTTCTAATCCATGCATTGTAGTGTTTCTTCTTCTCTTTTTGTAGCGTTGATGGCCAGTGTCGAAGACCTTATCATTAAGACTATAATCTCTGCTGAACTGTCTATTGCTACAGCCTGTAAAACCTTTGTTCCTCATCGCAGCAGTTGTTTTGGTAAGGAGGCTCAAGGAGCACAGTGTTTTGTGAAAAGGGGCTGGGGAAGTTGGGATGGAATTGTGGGGTAGAGAGGTTGAGTGATTCCACAGGATACAGGAGGAAGGTATGTGGTGGATATTTCTTTCTTTCTAAGCTCACGTGACAATTCTATGAAGAGGCCAGTGGGGAGCTTAGCTGGAGGTCCCCTGAGAACTAACTAGCTTTCTGTGTGGGAAGCCGGGATTGGAGCTAAAGTATGGCTCTCTTTGTCAGAATGCAATCAGAAAAAGTCGGCCACAGACTGTAGAGGAATCCAGCTCTAACAAATATGTTCCAGAGCTCTTTGGCAGCCAGACTGGGAACTGGTCCAAGAAGCTCTGGCTGGTACCAGTATGTGCTTTCTTCCATTTTCCGATGACTCCTCCTTTTTGTTTTAGTCTTTTCTGTAGTGGGTTCCTCCCTCTCCCCTCTTCTTCTTTTTCTCTTCCTCTTCCTCCCCGCTTCCTTTCCTCTGCCACCCCTAACTCCCTGATTGTACAGGCAGAGAAGGAATAAGGCAGTCCACAGTTACTGGGTCAGGAAGCCTGTTGCCTGCTGCCCTACCGGCTCTGACTGGAGCATTTGCTTTCTGTGTGGATGTGCACTCGGGGGTGATTGCCAGCAAAGCGACATAGGCTTTCAGGAGAGGTTAGGCTTTGTTAGTGAAACACACTAGGGTCATTGATGAGGGGATAATTAAAGTGACACAGTAGTAAGACATGGCTTGCCTAGGAGGCAGGGTCACAGAAAAGCAAAGAACGTGGAGTTCAGAGCCTGACAGACTTAGTCTGAGATCCATTGGCACCCCTTACTAGTGTTATGATTTTCAGCAAATTGCTCTAATTCTGTGTCCTCAACTAAAAAATGGCAGTAATGATGGCTCCTGCCTCCAGAGAGCACCAGGAAGATCAAGTGAGATGATGCATGCAGAGCACCTGGCACATGTCTGGCCCTTAATTTGTACTCAATACATTTTTTTTATTTTTATAATTAGACATTATAATTCTTGATCTCTTTAATAGATTATCATAACAATCTGTACTTTAGGGGCGGGGCACTAAGCAAAGGGAAGTGTTGAGACTGAATCGAAGATGGTAGATAAACCAGAACCTAAAATTAGACAGTAAAGCAGGAGGTTGTGATACCTTTTTTTAAATGCAAATATGTGCATGTGTTCTAAAACCCTTCAGTGGCTCCATAGTTTCTGTCATAAGCAGAAACTTGGTATAACTTCAGGCTTCTAAGGGTCTGACCCTAGCTGACTTCTAGAATGCTGTTTCCCCTTTTATACCGTATAACACTACTATACCACTGAGCACTCCATGCCTTTGCGTCCATGTTCAAGTTCTGCTCTCCGCTAGGAAATTCTCCCCGTCTGCCTTGCATATTCTAAGACTCAGCTTGACATTGCCTCTTCTGAGAGTCCTTGTCTAATAAAGTGCCGTGTTGTGTCTCCTCTCCTGTGCCGTTCTGTACTTGTTCCATTGTATTCCTTTCCTATTGTATTGTGTTTTGTTCACACACATACCTCCCCAGTAGTCTCTGAGCTAACCTTTGTGGATTCTTAGCAGTCACTGCCTACCCTGCCCCTCTCACTGTGTTTCTGCCAGACCAAACCTTTTACCTTCTCCCTGGACCTGCAGCTCCTTTCCTAACCCTCTGCCTTTGCGCTTGCTTTAGCCTGTGTCTGAAATACTTTCCTCATGTTAGTTCACCTAGCAGATGGTAACACCTTTCAAGACGAAGTCGAATATCACTTTTCTGGGGAAGTTTTGCGTGGTGCCTGGCACCCGTTTGTGTGTCTGTCCCCCCACTGCACTAGAAGCTCCTTGATTCTGCCCCTCTCAGCCATAGCAGCATTTTTTGCTCTTAGAGGATGTTTAAAGAGTGTTTGTTGAATGACTGAAACTTACTTGTTTTAATTGCCTTTTGGTGGCCTGACAATAGGCTTCATGAAAAATCTGGCTTGGTAGGGGCCTAGAGCTCTTAGCATTATTGTAAGCTGTTGAGGGGAAGGGGTTGCGGGGAATATAACTCCAACTTCAAACACCTTACTAGATTAAATAAATAAATAAAAGCTTCTTTTCCACATCTACTTGGCTCTCATGTGAGGATAAATTTCTTGGTGTTAAAATCTATAGTCTAGAAATCATCACAAGCTTTTCTGAACGTTTCCTTTTCTATATTGTTTTGTTGCTTGATTGCCTTTTGGAAGCTTAAGAATTTCTTAAATTTAACGGCCATTGCAGTTCTGATGTGAAATGAGCGGTGACTTTCTCTGATTCAGTGAAATACCCCCTAGGTCCATGTCATCAACCATGGGACTGCTTGTGTTCAGTTTTAATAAACTGAGTGCATCTGGAGTTTTTTAAGTTGTTGACTGTCTTCTTGGCTTTTGTGGTTCTAATTCCACTTCCTGTCAGCCCTGGGATTTTGCGTGCTCCATTGACCTCCCCCCATCAGATATGATTTTGTAAACGTGTGTATTTGTGTGAATCTCTTTGCCTCCCACTGATTCATAACCTTCCCTGGGGTTTAAGTTACAAGGGATAAGCTGGGTTTCTTTTTTTTTTTTCTTTTCTTTTTCATTTGTTTTAGAGTAAACAGGAATTGAGAGCTTCCCAGAAGAATTTGGCTTGAATGAAGCTTTGGTGCTTTCAGGGAAAGCCACTGGTCCAGCGATAGGGTTCGCTGTATTATTTTGGTTGCTGTTTCTGCCCTTCCACAGTATGGATCCTTGCCAGGGGCATCCCATTACTGTCTAGGTGCTACTGTCTTATAATTTCTTTCTCACCCTGCCGTCTCTAATGTCCAGCTGTGTTTCCAGGTACCTTCATTGTTCCCATTCATTTGTTTATTTAGGCATTGAACTTCTTCTTGGTTTCAGTTTCTGCTGTGTTCAAGGCATAGATTATAAGAGTTTGTTCCTCTCAAACCAAATTTTACACAGGATGACATCTACATATACCTACCTGCATTGTATTATTAGCATTGAAATGTAGACTTAGGAACCATCACAAACTACCCGAAACTTAGCCATTTAATGTTTTTTTCCCATAGATTTGTACATCTGGAAAGGACCTCAGAGAATAATTAGTCTGTATAAAGAAATGGAGATCCTGAGAAACTAAGACTCTTAGGTTCTATAGCTAGTGAGCGCGAGGACTCAGATGGGACACTCAGCTCGGAGAGAGGGGGTCAGAAGGTGGGTTTCGGCAATCAGGGCGCCTTGGTCATAGGACTCTTGGTTTATAGAACTTTGGATGCCTCTCCCAGTAAAACAGGTTTTTGACAATCTAACCTGTACTGCCTTTAAGATTGTGAAAATGGCTCTGGCCAGTGTGGCTCAGTTGGTTGGGCGTCGTCCTGCAAAGCAAAAGTTTGCCGATTGATTCCTGGTCAGGGCATGTACCTGGGTTGTGGGTTCGGTCCCCTGATTGGGGCACTTACAAGAGGCAACCGATGGATGTTTCGCTCCCTCTCTTTCTCCCTCCCTTCCACTCTCTCTAAAAAGAAAATGCATAAAATCTTACAAAAAAAAAAAAAAAAGATTGTGAAAACATGGTACCATGCGAAATACATGCTTAAACAGCAACCCTTTAAATATGCTTAGGAAATTGGCACCGTGAGATAACTGGCCATGAGACTAGCTTTTCTGACCAGTTGGACAAAAACAGCCAAAACCAACAGGATGTTAGCTATTTTTTAAAGATGCCACTGCCGACAGTGGTTTTATCTATGTGTGTGAAGATGGCTGGAGTGACAGGCTATAACCCTCTTCCTCTCCGGCCTGGGATCACGCGAACCAGCTGTCATGCCACTTGTAGACTTGATGAGTCTGGCTTTGCTTGTGCCAGAGACCAGTGACATCCTTGCTCTGGACACACCGTGCTCAGTGTACCTCTCTATGCTGAATGAGTGCTGGCTTGGCCTCTCGTTGCTATTGCTCTAGACCACGTCGCATAGTAAGCTGACACTCTTCCCGGGAAAAGGGCTGTAAGTCTTCGTTGAAGGAATGAAAGCGGGCGATACACATTCTCCAACAATGTAAACTACTTGACGAACGACAAAAACAATGAAAGTCATCAGGAGTTCACTTTTTGAGGTAGTCTTCTTTTCTGGTTCATCCCATGCTCCTATTTCAGCAGGAAGGGAAGTTTACTGTGGGAGGAACTAAGCAGAGAGTACCTACTGTTTGTCAGGCACTCTTCATTGGTTTGTCCCTCAGTTCTCTTAACAGTTTGTATTTAGTACTCATGGTAGTAGACAAGGAAAAAAGTTTCAGAGAAGTTAAATAATTTTTCCTAGGTCATGCAGTTAGTAAACAGCAAAGCCAGATTTGAGAGGCACGTCTCTCTGGCCCTTTTTCCACCCACATAAAGACAAGTTCTGATGTGTCCAGCCTTTTGTGACATGCCTCACATCCTGGATCCTCCTGCTCTTCTGTAACTGTATCTCAGGGGAAAACAATATCATCCTTCCTATGATATCAGGCCTGAAGAAGGGCGCTCTTTCTGCTCCAGTCAACAGTACTGGGTCCTAGCTACTCCCTCAAATCTACCTTTACATATGGTAGCCAGATACCATATTGATTTATTGGACTAGTTAACAAATTGGCTCTGGGCTTTTTCTTTTATTTAGTTCATTTTCCTCTGGGACCTTGATCTGCTTTTTTCCAAATTCTCCTTCTGGACCCCAGATAAAGACTTCCTCCTTAGGTTTTCAACTCAAATCCAAAGCCAAGGTGAAAAGAATTTCCTTTATGCAATAGCATTTGACTGACAGTGAGTGCTGGCTAATGTCAGCACTTTCCACTGCCTCAGGGATCACAGCTTCAGCTGGGACTTTATTTCTGGGGAGGGTTATTGGATTGATTCCAAAATTAGTGGTGTGACACGCTTAGTAATCTCTTAGCTCTTGGATGCATTATTATTTTCAGTATCAAATCTTTTTTTCCCCTCCCTTCCTAGGCCATCTTTTATCAAGTTTTTCCTTAATATGTCAAAATCTCAAGAATTTCTCTTATTTTCTTTATGGTTGGTGCTTTTATTATGAACATTTCAAGTCCTGTGATTAGGATTATTTAGGGGGAGCATCTGCAAATTATTTTGTCTTTCTCAGAAATTTTACAGTGTTCTTCACTTAAAAGTTTCTTTCTTTTCCTCTTTCCTCTTTCCCCCCCCCCAAGTATTTCTTGATTGCTTCTTACGTTCTTCGTACGGTGCAGGCTGTTTGGTCCGTGACGATGAAGGAGACGTGGCCCCCGCGCTTGCGGGGCAGGGAGGCGAGACGCGACAGCACAGGCAGCGGCATGACGCAGGTGCTCCTGGAACACAGCGTCCCCCGCGGTGCCTGGGGGAGCCAGGCAAAGTGATTCCTTGCAGAGGGAATATAACGTGCAACACTCAGCGTCATGACAGGATGGGGCATTTTTTGAAGTGGTCAGTTCACTGTGACTGGGCGCAGCCCGCCTGCGGTGGGGCGGCAGGGCTAGGGAAGTAGGTTGGGGCCCAGCTAAGAAGGACTGGCATGCTGAAAGTCGTCTGGTGGACAACAGACAGCCTCTGGAGTTTTTTGAGCAGGGGAGCAATAGGATTACTATTTTTTTCTTTAGCTTTTATCACGATTTGACTCAAAGCTTGGTATGATAGTATTACAACAAAGGGAAGCTGTTCAACATTACTAGAAATGACTAGTTAAAAATCCTCCAGGAACCAATCTGGCATCAGTATGCACTGCTGACAATCACTGCCTGTCTTTATCTGTTAGATGTATGTCTTAGAAATGTAGTTCCGATGGCCATGTAGAGAAAGGACTACGGTGGGGCGCGCCTGGTGCTAGGGGTACCCTCCCGTAGGTCAGAGGGGTGCAGCGATAATGCGTGCTTACCGTGGGACCCAGCAGTCGCACTCATAGGTATTTACCCAAGAAAAATGAAACCGTAGGTTCGCACAAGTGCCTGTACATGACCGCTTACGGTAGCTTTATCCGTAATTGCCGAAGACTGAAGGCGACACACACGTCCGTTATCTGTTGAACGGGTAAATAGATGGTGGTATGTCCATGAAATGGAATAATACTCAGTAATAAGAGGAATGAACTTTACGACTATTCGTGTATGTATACGAATTTATTTATATATATAAATTAACATAGATAACTCTCAAAAGCAAAATGTGAAAGAAGCCACTCTCAAAAGGCTAAATACTGTATGATTCCATTCATTTGACTTTCCGGAAAAAGGCAGAAATCAAATCATTGGATGCTGGCGGGTAGGGAGTGAGGATTGATTACAGGCGGGCACAAGGGAATGTTTGTGACAGAATTATTTCATGTCTTGATTGTGGTGTTGGTTAAACAATTGTATACATGTGGCAAAACTCATCAAACTACAATTTTAAAGTGTGAATTTTATTGTATGTGCACATGTCCCAATAAACCTGTGTTAAAACGAAACAGTGATAGATGGATGAGCTTCATAAACACGCTAAATGAAAGAAGCCACACTCAAAAGGATATATGCTGCATGCTTCCATTTATAGGACATTGTAGAATAGGCAAAACTAACCTGTGGTAGAAAAAGTAAGTCTAGTGACTGGGGCTATGAGAGAGGAAGCAGGGTGTTGTTTACAAGGAGGGAACATGAGGGACCTTTCTGGTGTGCTGGAAGTTTTCTGTCTGATTGACGTAAGTGTGGGTTACGTGGACGTATCCAATTTTCAGGACTCGTCATATTGTATACTTCAGGTCTGTCCATTTCATTTTACAAAAGTTGTACCTTAAAAGAAAGTATAGAAGGCTGGATTAAAGAGAAATAAAAAGAGACAAGACCTGGTGATGTGTTGGATTTGGGAGGTGGTGAAGAGAGTGTTTCCATCTCCGGAAACTCACGGACGGGGTTACCGTTTTCCAAGATGGAGTATAATGGGAAGCCAAACAAGTTTGGGGGAAAGATAACAAGTTATGTTTTGTTGAGTGTTGAGTACCTGTGGGATATCTTAGGAGGTTGTCTAGAAGGCAGTTGGAATTACGGATTTGGTGTCCAGGAGACACTTGACTAAAGATGTAGATCTGAATATCATCATCAAATATTGATTGCAGCCATGAGAATACATGGGATCACCCAAGAAGAGAAGTAGAATTGAGAAGGAGAGAGAGCCGAGGAAGCCACCCTGAGCAAACCTACCAGAGAATAGCTGGGCAGAAGAGAAGGAATGAAAGAAGGAGAGGAAGGAGGAGGAGAACCAGCAGAGTGCAGTGCCCTGGAACCAAGGGAGAAGAAAGTTCCGAGAAGTAAGGGTGGACAGTTTCAGATGCTTGGGCTCAGCAGTAAGGTGGTCTTTGGTGATCGTGGTGAGAACAGTCAATTATTAGAGAGGGGGAGCAGAAGCAATTTCGTATGGGTTGGGGAGCGAATAGGCATTAAGAAAGTTAAGGCAGCTAAGAGTAGATTGCTTTTTCCAGAAGCTGCATTAAAGAAATAGGGAGATAAGGGTGCTAATGTAAAGGAGGAAGTAGAGCCAAGCCACTTCTTACAGTTCCCTGGTATAACTTTCAAGTTTGTGTTGTTTTGGCTGGGGGCTGAAGGAAATATTTCTCATTGAGGAAAAATTTCCTGAGGAAACACTGTTGATTGAGGTGGTAGCAACTGTCCTCTGAAAACACTTGTCATGAGGAAGACAAAACAGAGAAACAAAGAAAGTAGCTCAGAGCTGGGAGATCCTAGCTTGCCTGCAGCCTTTAACAACAGGAATGCTGGTAGATCTCATCCTGGATACTGAATTTTTAAAATTCTAGACACTGCTGCTAAAACAGGCAGTGTTGAAAGGTGAGAAAGTTTAATAATCTCAGTACAAGCTACTTCTTACCTTGTAAAACCTTCAGTGTCCACGGAAAAGACTAGCCATTAGTTAAAAGGGCTGTCAGGACTCTAGTAGTCTGCAAGGGACCCAAATTATTTTTCATAGGCTGAGCTGATTATTCTAAGAGATAAACTTGATACAAAGCCTATCTTTTCACTCCATTTCAATCCCCCAATTCCAGCCTCTTAGGTGAGCTGGGCTTTGACCCATGTCATATGCTCTCACATTCTTACCCCACTCTTAAATTATAGTAGATCCAAGCTGGGTTCATCTACACATGTAGTTAGAGTCAAAGCTGGTTATGACATCGTTTAGCACTAATGGGCTTTATTCACCTGAGTAAAAATTAAGTTGTCATTGTAAAGGGTGTTTTCTCTCTTTGGGTCCTTGTTTTTCCTTCCCAGAATGTTGGTTCTCAGCCTTTCAGCTGAAATTCTTGGAATTTGCCTCTTAATTTGGGAAATAGAGAAGTAAATGTGTTGGCTGCTTAAAGCAAGGTATTGAAAATAGTTGATCTAATTGATTGTTATTCTGATTTCAATTTGTCTTCATTTGTGGCTGATTCTGCAAATCTGATCAATATGTGGATCAATCATCATTCTCACCCTGTTCCTTATACTATTATTAATAATATTACCACTTTATGAAACAGTCAAATCCTGTGCTTCAGCTTTTACAAAATCAAAAGAATGTTGTTTCTCTTGTATCAGACCCATATCCTGTTCCCTCTTGCTTATGTGATATTAAGATGGACTTGTAGATTTCACAGTTAGGTTTTCCCTTTTAAATGCCTTAGTTACTTAAGTGCCATATCACAAAAGATTTTTCTCAGATTAAAAAGGGGAATATTCTATGGATGAATGAAGGTTAGGTAAAATATTCAGAAGAATGTATTGGCCAGAAAAGCTATAGTTTGTTAACAAAAGAAAATAAGTGAAGGACCTTTCTATTCTTTATATTTCATAGTATAGATAATATGTGATTTTTGTGTATTTACATGAAAACGAATCCCACCTCAGACTTTCTTACAGTTTGTGATTATTTTTGCAAATTAAATGGAATCCCAGATAAGTACTATGGAAACCAACTCACTCACAGAAACTTTTCCTGAGAGAAAATCTGAATGTGAATGTCTGTGTGAATCCATATTGCATAAACAGGAATCCTGGATATAGGTTTACTGAGCATACAAATATTGGCAAATGATAAATAACGGAGAGCATAAGGGAAAGTAAAAGACGATAAAGAAGTAATCTGAGAGAGAAATGACTTCCCTGTCTCACAGGGAAGTCATGAGGAGGATCCAGGTGTCTGGATTCCCTTTCTGGGATCCTCGATATTACATCAGTGTTCCTTTGTTCTAGAGGAGAGTCGTTGGCACCATCTTTTTAGAAGCCTACATTTATTTCTCTATGTTTTTGAGAGAAATGGGAAAATCCTTTTTGTAATAAAGAAATTTGTTTCAAAATAAATTTCTGGAAAATACTTGGTGGTGTTTTGTGGGTATGAGCTGTGGCCTGTGGCCTCTGCTGGAACTGTAAGGAAGCTGGTGTTTTCTCCTGGAAAGCAGGTGCAAAGAGTGTATGTGAGGAACAGAGTGGGATGTTCGAGAATGAGTGGAACTTCTCAAAGTTTGGTACATTCTATGTATATCAAGGAGGACTGTGGAAAGGGTCTTATTAATAGTAATAATAATAGTGAGAGTAAAGCTTGCCAACTGAGGTTCCAATGTTAGCCCCTCACCCCTGCATCCTGGGAGAGAAGTCTGCCCATGGCTTTTGCTTTGCTCTTTGCAGCAGTTGCAGGGTTAGAGTTAGAGAATCAGTAAAGAATCCAGAAGCCACTGAAGTGCGATCTCTGGCTCCCTCCCCGTGGTGGTGCAAGACGGCTCCCGCAGTCCCGCTCTGCTGCCGCTGGTGCTCTCCTTTCTCTCCTGTCTTTCTGTCTTTCTGTGTTCGGCCAGGGTATTTTTTTTTTTCTCTTCAAAAGGAAATTGAAACAACAGGGGAGGGAAGAGAATATATTTTACACTTAGATGTTTTCTTGTCTAGGTTGCAAAAGCAAGATCTTGGTTTGAGAAAATGTGGTGGAAGAATCCTAGAGAGATGCCGTCAGGAGATTTTTCTGTTTTGAGAGTGTGGTGGGGAAGTGGTGGGGACAGTCCGCACCAAGCCCCAAACAACATTGATTTGGATGCACTGTGGCATTCTTTTTCCCAACATTGTTTTACCCATAGCACAGCAGAATCATGCTTGTTAACCTTTAGAGTCAGGCCACTTTCTGTGTAGAACTCAGGAATGTCAATGGAGTAAGGTGATTAAAACAGTGGAATTTTATAGCATTGTTTTCTTATTATCTCTAGAGCTTGATTAATTGTTCTTGAACTTGAAAGATTCTGTGTCTACCTCTATTTACTACTTACTCAGCAAGTTTCTAGGCCTCTGATGCCTAGGAAGTTGGAGTGAGTCTTCCAGATCTTTGTTTGGTTGTGACATGGAAAATGATCTTGTGTATTGTGTTATGTTGTATTTCTAGAACTCTATGGCTTTGACGTGCTCATAGATTCTACTCTGAAGCCATGGTTGTTGGAAGTGAATCTCTCTCCTTCTTTGGCTTGGTAAGTAGTCTGTTCCATCTACTAGAAAAGGAGAAATCTCCAGTGAACAGCACTTAAACACTTTTTCCCCCTGGTCATTTCTCTAGGAGATATCTTTCCCTGGTTACTAGATAGAGGGGTCTAGAATTTCTAAAACTGGGAGAGTTGTGATAAGTTGTCAAAGTCCGTATGGCAACTGTGGATCCCTATCTTACTAGCCAATTTGTGCTGTTTACTGAGCTGTTGGGTTTTTAAGGGACACTTCCTGCATTAATTTTTATCCCAGTCCTCCCCCCGACCCCCGCCCTCTCTCTTTTAACTTTGTAGGTGTTCTGCTAAGGCTAAAGAAGTACATGTGGTATTATGTTTCCTTTTTTATGAAACGTTTATGCAGACTCAAGTCCACATATACTATAAAGATAGAGAGCTGGATCTCAGGTCATATAGATAACAGCTGGTTGTTTACCCTCCTCATGTCCTGATATCTACCCAAGATTAAAGTCTAAAAACTTCAGGCAATTAAAAACAAATTTTAACCTACCTATTATTCAGAAGAATGGAGGAAGCATATTTTTCAATACCAGAGAAAATTTTGCCTATACCTACAGCTACAGTCAGAGTTTCTATTAGTTGTTATATGCTTCTCTAAACAGCTAGAGAACCCTGGAAATTTATTCTAGAGACCACCCAGGTGCTGAATTTTTAAGGATGAGCCAATGTTGGCAAAATGCCACGTAATCACATCCAGACAGATTGACTACTTTGTGGGGTGGGAGTTTGGCTTAATCCCAATAGTAAGGTGGGGAGCTAGATGCTTCAGATATGCTATTCTCTTGTTCAGTCGGCTTTGTCCAGATCACCCAGCAAGGGCCCTCAGACAGCGTTAGCGATCCCCAGGATGGAGTGTTGGGTCCAGCAGCCAGAGCAGCCTGGTTCGTGGAGAAACACTTGAACACCACGGCCAGCAGGCAGTCACTGCCACAGGGAGGCCTCCAGCTCCCAGTCCGTGTTGTTTCTGTTTCCATGTGGATTCCTGCTGCATCATCTGGTGATATTTTGGTATAACTTGTAATTTTTTGCCCTCATTTGCAAGCCTGTAAGCTTAAGAAGATTGATTTAGAACAGAAAGTGAAGCCTTTAAAAAAATACCGAGGTAGCCAAAGTTTCTTCTTTCGCATGCAAATGTGATTTGACTATTGCATCAGTAAATAATAATGTGAATGACGGGCACACTTATGAAAGAGCATATTAAAAGTCTGAACTTCTCAAATCCAGTGATAATGAGGCAGTATCCTTGACTTGTGCAAAATTTGAATTGCATAAGACCTCCTGGAATAAAAAGATTGCGTGTCAGGCAATCAGCGCCTCAGTGCTCGGCCTGTCTTACAGAGGATGAGTTTCACACCGAGCTTTTATTTCTAGTATTTTTGCCAGATTTCTTTTTCTTTTTTCATGGATTTGATGTGCTTTGTGTGTTGCTGCTCATTGACATTTGGAAGTTTTGCTATATTGGGGCCCGTGAGGGGCAGCTATTATGTAAATCTATAAAATTACCGATTGCTCTCTTCTTTCTTTGTTCTGTTAGCGATGCACCCCTGGACCTAAAGATTAAAGCCAGTATGATTTCAGATATGTTCACTGTTGTAGGTGAGTAGTGGTGTTTTCTGAAAACGCACGCAGAAGTTACCCAGAGCATCCATTTTGTCAGGCTCTATAGGTGTTGCCAATTGGCAGTTCCTAAGCCATGCTGGATGTTTTGTACTAAAAAATTATATTTTCAGGGAAGTGTTTATGTGTTTCTACTGCCCCTGGCTCCATCCTGTCCTGAGGTTGAACCACAACTAGGGCTGAGACTTAATTCCTGGGCACAGGAATTATGAGCTGAGGAAGAGAATTAAGCAAAGATCTGGAGAAAGTAAATTTTTCTCTGAACTGGGACAGTGAAACCCACTGAAGAAGCTTTGTTACAAAGGAGACTGGCTATGTTTCTGCTAGACAGTCTCCACTGGTGTCAACACGACCTGCTGTAGAAGCTATAACTGAAGTAGTTATAACTGAAGGAGTTCAAGGAAGAAACCCCTTTTTGAGTAGATAAGCCAAAACTTTTAAATGGAGATGGGCAGTCAGGTAGGTATGTTGTTGTTTTTTTAAGCACTCTAAAAAATTGTAATAAAATACATTTGAAATGAACTAGTACTTGGTGTACCAGCTGTAAAACTTAGGGACTCTGTTCTCCTTAGGTGGGAATCTGCTTCCTCTTAGGATATGAGGGAAATTAGCCCAAGCTTAATCTCTTAAGCCATAGAAAAGTGACAAAACTCATTTTGTTGTTGTTGTTGACTTTTTAAAATTGAATTTATTGGGTGACTTTGGTTAATAAGATTATATAGGTTTTAGGGGTACAGTTCTATAATGCATCATCTGTATATTGTATTGTGTATTCACCACCCCAAGTCAAGTCTCCTTCCATCACCATTTATCCCCCTACAAAGCTCATTTTGAAAGTTGCCAGTAGAACACCTTCAGCAGTTCCAGAAGTGGATCCTGCAACAGGACAAGACTCCTCACTTGCTTCTGGATTCTCCCGGTAAAAACAACATTATATTCCAGGCACCACCCAGGAAACCACTTTAAAATAATTTGTTCCTATTAACAACTGTGCATTTTTAAATGGTGGTTTGTTCCTCTGCGCTGAAGTTCATCGAAAGTGTACATCTCTTTTTCCATCAGAGTCGCATTTTAGCTCCCCAACAAGGAAGGCTGATTAGGCTTTGTATTTTCCTTTCTTGTTTTCCCCAGTTATGGCGGTTCAAAGTTCAGGCAGAATGTGTGTGTGGGAGAGTCATGTCTAATCTAATTCTCTTGAGGATGGATCACCGTAGTATTTATGATGTTGAATTAGTACATCTAAAGAAAAGGTGCAGCTAAACCTGCTGATTTTCTAGAAAATGGCAGGTTTTAATGTTTCCCGTTCTCCATTCAGGTTTTGTGTGCCAAGATCCTGCCCAGAGGGCATCCAGCCGGCCAATTTATCCCACCTTTGAGTCCTCCAGGCGAAACCCTTTTCAGAAACCTCAGGTAAGCAAATTCAGTATCAGGGAGCCCCCAGGAGGCAGCGTGCTGGAAAGTGGCAGCTGATGTAAATGAATGAGCTGGAGCTCCGTGAATATGAGGTCACTCAGAGCCGGAGAATCTGGGGATCATTCCAGATATAGAAGGCAGTTGTATTCATCTGTGGCTACTAGCTTATGCTTTCAAACAAACTCACTGTCTGCTTTTTATTTTTTCTTTTCTTTTGGCTTCTTTTTCCATTATCTTTCCTTTATAATTTTTTTCTCCTTGTAAAAATTGCCCTTTTTTTCCTCAAATTGATATGATCGTAAAATTGGGCACAGAGAGGTAGCTTACACATTTCTAGTCATTACTGTGTCACATTGTTTTTGATCTTCAGAGATGCTTATTTGAAATTATATCATCTCTACAAGTGGTTCTCTTCAAAAGAATCCTCAGTGGTGATGAGGTGTTGATTGACGTTAAATGAGATAAAATGCCAGTAGAAGCCTGTGCGTGTCTGAAACATCACTTGATCAAGCGTTGCTCCAGTCTTTGTGAATTTGTTCCAGTTAAACCAATCAGCTAATCATTCTGTCTACTCATTCCATCCTTTATTCAACCCCTGCCTGTATAGACCTGGCTAGTGTCTGCTTGTTTCTTTGTCTTATCCAAAAAGGTCCATGTTCTCCCCTCTTCCCGTCCAGATTAACTCACCTGCTCAGAAATTTGGAGATTATTTCTTATTAAATCCATCCACTCTGTCATTATCTTTACTTTTCATTTCAGTATTATTTACTTATTGTCTATTGCACTGTTTTGCATTCATTGATTTGTTGCTTTTAAATTGTCCAGTACTCCTTTGCTCTCCTTTGCTGGATTGTAAGCTCTCTGAAGACAGAAACAGCTTCTTCTTCTCCTCCCTCTCCCTTCCCTTTCCCTTTTTCTTCCCCCCCCCCCCCCCTTCTACTTTAGCCCTCCTTTAATCCCTTTCTTCCTCCCTTCTCCTCCCACTCTTTTTTTTTTTTTTTTTTTAAAGGAGAGAAAGGGAAAGGAGGGAGAAAGGGAGAGAAACATTGATGTGCGAGGGAAACATTAATCAGTTGCCTCTTGCACGCCCTCAACTGGGGACCTGGCTCGAAACCCAAGCATATGCCAGACTGGGAATTGAACTGGCAACCCTTTGGTCTGTAGGCTAGCATTCAGTCCACTGAGCCATACCAGCCAGGGCCTCCTGCTCCTCTTCTTCCTCATCTTTTGGCTTTCTGGTCTTGTTTAGAGTAATGCTGTTTCTATTTGCCATGCCCATATAATGCTATTTATTCAGATATCTTTTTATTAGAACAGGGTTTATAGACTCAAATACCTATAGGGGCAATAGGCAGAGAGTGGAAATGAGGAAACAGGGCCAGGTATAATACAGCTAAGAGTGAAGGGACTGCAGGAAACTGGAGAGTGCATGTGTCCCATAAAAAGGGGCAGTTATTTTACTAATGTGCTCTAGCTGGTCGTTGCTGTCTATGAGTGTGGGCCAAGTGTTGTCAGATTTTCCTACTATCAAGAGGAATCAGAAATCTTATTTTAAAATATTGGCAACTAGTTCAGTTAAAAAGAAACCTTTGTAGACCAAACATAACAGGTCTTTGCACTGGATTCAGTCTGCGGGCTGCCTGCCTACCTGTGACCTCTTGCTGTAGACAGTGTTGTGATATGGAACAAGGTGTGCTACATTTTAAGGGGAATTATCTTGGATTAGAAGTAAAACCAGATAACAAGGTTGTGCTTGATCAGTACATCATCACAGATCAAAGGGTTTTCTTTAATTTGTAATAAGAAGAAGCAGGGATTAACAGAGGTTACTAGGAGAACTGAATTTAGGCAGTCGTGTTCCTTTGCAAGTCTTTTTCTGCAGTATCTGTGGCAAGAGCCACAGGATTGTATAGAAAGGATTGTGAAATGTTTCTGCACAGCTTTAATGGCATTTCTGCCGAGTTTCACTTTAGGGGTAGCTGTGTGTCAGTCTTCGATGAATTGATCCCTTTTCTTAGCTTGTCTGTCAGCTTCTATTGGCAACACTTTGCAAATCATAGAGAATTTATCACCATTTGTTTTGCTGCCTGGTAGATAATGGCATGACCTCATCCATAAGTGGACCCAGAGGACGTTTATTAATGGGTAAAGAAACTATAGACTAGGATTGTTTGTTTATTTACTTTTGGTTTTACACACTGTGTTAAAAACACATTGATCAGGAGGAGTGGTTAACTTCAGGATCTTTGGTTCGTGACAGTGGGATCGTGCCCTCCGTGGTAAGAGGAGGAAACTGGAATAGGTACAGTGCTCTCGTTTTCTGAGCACACAGTATAGGTCTCTTTTGGTTTTTGCATGGATATCATCTTCTTCTTGTTTATATCATAGATTAGGATTTGGAAAATATAGGCATATTAGGAGAAGATAAGGCTTTATTCCATTTTTCTGTCTTTTATAGCGTCCAGTATCTGCACAGTGTCAGTCATCAAACACTAAACAGGTAAGTTCTGGATCATTTGGAGACTTCATTCAAATTTTTATTTCCATTCCCTAAATGGAAAGCCTTTCAGCTTTACTCTTTCATATTACATATTTTATGCACCTGCTTGTTGAACAATTTAATCATGTAAAATAGAATATGTGAAAGTGAATGCACAGAGGTCTTTTTGGATATGGAATCTAAGAGTAGAGGTTGCAAGAATTTATGAATCCTCTTTTCCTGAGAGTGATTATGCTGTGATGGAAGCTGTCAAATGTAAATGACGAACAGTGTTTAGGGGCATATTCCATTTCTTTAACCAAACTATTCCAGAAAGATACCATAGTTCACAATTAACCTTTCTTTTGCTCAGATATCTTACAAAACATATTGTTGTCAGTGGGTTAATATTGGAACGTTTTCGCTTTGGGTAGGGCTGTATTGGAGTTTCTCAACAGATGACATTTGATATATGTAGTGATTTGCATACTCTTGGCAACTCTGCCATTATTAATGTCTTAAATCCGGCCTTTAAAATAAAGACAGTATTTTATCTCCATCTTTTAATGATCAACTTTTGCCCTCTTAATTGTTCTTGTTAGCAGTGTTTGAGAATAACTGTCACTTTCTTTCATGAAGATTTTCTTTTTAAACATCTTTTTGAAGTGATAGGGTAGCAGTGAGGGTACTGCTCCTGCTATTTGATGTTTTGATACAAGGAATATAGGTGTTTCATACATAAGTGTGTTACTTGCAACTGTTCTGTAGCAGCATGTTTATTTTGACATTTGTCCTCACCGATGTAGTTTCTAATAAGTTCAGAAGCTTGAATTGTAACTTTCTTATCTATTGTTTTGGACAAAGTGATTTAACATGGCTTATGTGAATCCAAGAAATTAAAAAAAAACAAACTTACTGGTTGTGTAGTATTTAGTAACTGGATAATGTGGTTCTGTAATATGGATTTCGGTGTTTAGTTGGTGAAATTCAAAGCTCTGTAGTATTTAGCGTTTTACATTTAGCAAGTACCTAAGTTTGCTAACTGTTCTCCACGGCAAACAAACAACACCCCCCAGCCCTGCCTCAAATCCAGGGCTGTGGACTTCAAAGAGCTTACCTTCTAAATATCTCTTAAACTAATTTACTTAAGGAGAACATTAAAAGTACTGTTTCATAGCTTTCTGACTTTGCCTCCAAAGACGTGTCTCTGATAGGTAATTCTAATCTTCATTTCCCTTTACCCATTTCAAGTCTAGCACATCTGCTCCCTCGCTGGAAGTGCCGTAGGTTGCAATAGCCTGGTAGTTGCGTCTTTGAACACTGCTAACATGACACAAAGCCTTTCTGGTTTTACTCAGCCAACTTTAGACATACTGAATTCTTTGACTCTTATTGTTCTTTGCAGTGTTCTACTTTGTCACTGTCTTTCTGTTAATGAGGCACTCTTAACTCTACAGTAGTTTAGTCGGAACTCAGTAGAAACAGAAAAGAAAAGAAATTCTCCGCTCTGGCTGTTAAGGCTATGACAGGTTTTTCTGTTGCTGTCAGATTGTGAATTCACAGCTCTTTGCCCACTGGTTGTCTGACTATTCCTTTTTAATCCATTATCTCTTTCTATATTTCATCTTTCCTTTGAGTTCTATTGTTCAAATTTTCCACTCACCAGAAATTACTTTCCAGTATTTCAAGGCAGGCGGCATGGCTTTGTGGAAAGAACGTGGCCTTTAGAATCAGATAGACCTGGATTCAAAATTTGCTCTGTCAGTAGCTTAACTGTTAGACCTTGGACAAGTTCCCTCAAGTTTCTGAGGCTCTCTTCCTGCATCTGTCAAATGAGAATAATAACATATACATGGAGTTAGGGTGAGAAAGAAATGATAAATGACAGGTAAAATACTCAGGATAGCTCTGGACACATAGTTTACCACCCGATGATTTAGTCCCTTTCATATTTTCAATCCTGTTGATTTTCCCTTTACTGATTCAATAGCCAGTATCTGGTGTCTTTCGATTTGCTTTTACCTATAATCATGTTTTTCATATTTGCCGTCATCTATAAATGCAAATAAATTACTTTCTTACTTATCCATCCTTCCAGACAGTAATGAAGATTCTAAATAATACTTAAGACCCATTTTGGAAATCACTTCCTAACTTGATTCACTGCTACTTATCCTACAGTACGTCTTTTAACTGTTTTCAATTTTTGATGGTATATTTTATTTATTATATCATAACATTAAGCCCTGAATGAAAATTGTATGAAATTTTTACAAATGCTTCTGTGAAATCTGAAGACATTAAATCTATTTGCTGTACTTCCTTTTTTGTAGTTTTGTCCTAAAAATCAAGATTTTAAAACATGTTTTAATGTAAAGCAGTGTCCATGCTATAATACTGTTCATGAGCCCATTAAACTCAATGTTTATGGATTTTTGTCTTCTAATATTTATTCTGGTTTACTAGGGATTCAAGTTAGACTTCCCAGGAGATAATCAGCAGGAACATACTACATTTTTGAAGATTGGTACCTCACTTATTTTTTTTAATTCTGTGGTACCTACTCAGTTCTTCATGATTTTTCAAACGTAACTGTAAGTGATCTGGGTAAATTTTTTTATTTGCTTGTTTATTTTTAAAGCCACTTCCCTTAATAAGAAGATGCATGTCTCTCAGACTTTGCTGACTTACATTTATTCCAAATTTTCAAATATTATATATCTTTTTATGGTAACACAAGCCTACTTACTTTTTTTATAATTTCAAAGTATACTTCTGGTTATCATTACATTTAAATCTTCCTGATTAGCCATTTTTTTTGTCTCCCCCCGATTTATTCATATTTGGTCCTTTTTGTTTATTTTCTTTAATTTGATAGAATTAATTCATTTTGCTTTTTAAACTTGATCTTATCCTTTATTATCACAAATAAACTGAGCTATTTCTCGTTCATTTGTTTTTAACACAATTCTAAACTTTGTAAAACAGCATTGGGACATTTTTATTCTTTGCATGTGTTCTCTGTCAAACAGATTTTATTTTTGTCCTTCAAATGTGATATCTTTTAAAATACCTCACCTTTTTTCATATTCTGTGTTTTTTCCAGTTCTTTTCATTGCTGGTACTTGCCAGTTTTCTTAGGCTAAGAGTCATTTCTCTGATTCAACATCCATTTCTTAGTGCTTTTTTTGTGGGGACAGATGGTTCTTTGTCTTAATATTTACGTTCTCAGTCATTTCTTCCCTCGCAATAAAGGTTAGATGTGTAAGGGTTTCTTCTCTTGGTATATTTCTGAATCTTAAGTTGTACTGATAATAATTTAATATCTTTGATACATGTTGCATGGCAGAATTTTCACCTAGACAGTATTTGGCAGTTTAAAGTCTATCTGAGTACCCAATAATTTAAATCATGTGTCATCTAGCCAGAGACAATGATTCCCTTTAAGTTCAGATGTGCTTTATTTCCTTAGTGCATTCATTCAATCCAATGGAATATACAGATTTATTCTATCTACCACACAAAGTCAAAACTACAGAATGGCATTCACTTGGACTGTTTTGCTCATTTTTTGACAGTTTCTGATGGCCTTTCTAATGGGTTGATTCTTTTTTTCTTTTCCTTTGCTTTTAATCTCCAGGTGTGTCTTCTTGGCACTCATAAGCATCTCTTCCTCCTCTTCCTTGACCTCCCCTCTCACTCCCTCCTCCTCCTCTCATAGCTCCCCTTTTCTTACTGCTTTTTCTTTTTTTAAAAATATTTTTTTATAGATTGTGTTATTACAGTTATCCCAATTTTTCCCCCACTGCCCCCCTCTGCCTAGTACCTCCCTTCCCTCTAGCAATCCTCCCCCCCGCCACACACTTATTTCATGTCCATGGGTTATGCATATAAGGTCTTTGGCTTCTCCATTTCCTATACTATTTTGACATACCCCTGTCTATTTTGTACCTGCCAATTATGCTTCTTAATCCCTGCACCTTTTCTCCCAGTCTCCCCATTCCCTCTCTAAGCTGATCTCCATTTAACCCTCCAATTGATCTCCATATCTATGATGCTGTTCCTGTTCTGGTTGTTTGCTTAGTTTGTTTTTTTAGATTCAGTTGTTGGTAGTTGTGAATTTGTTGCCCTTTAAGTGTTCATAGATTTGATTTTCTTCTTCTTCTTCTTCTTCTTTTTTTTTTTAAGTAAGTCCTTTTAACATTTCATGTAATAATGGCTTCATGATGATGAACTCCTTTAGCTGTACCTTGTCTGGGAAGCACTTTATCTCCTCTTCCATTCTAAGTGATAGCTTTTCTGGATAGAGTAATCTGGGTTGTAGGTTCTTGCTTTTTGTCATTTTCAATACGTCATACCAGTCCCTTCTAGCCTGCAAAGTTTATTTTGAGAAATCAGGTGACAGTCTTATGGGAACTCCTCTATAGGTAACTTTCTTCTTTTCTCTTTTTGCTGCTTTTAAGATTCTCTCTTTATCTTTCACTTTGGTATTTTAATTATGATGTGTCTTGGTGTGGTCCTCTTTTGGTCCAACTGTTTGGGACTCTCTGTGCTTCCTGGATTTGTATGTCTATTTCCTTCACCAAATTAGGGACGTTTTCTTTCATTATTTTTTCAAATAAGTTTTCAATTTCTTGCTCTTCCTCTTCTCCTTTTAGCACCCCTGTGATTCAGATGTTGGTACTTTTAAATTTGTCCCAGAGTTTCCTAAGCCTGTCCTCATCCATTTGAATTCTTTTTCCTTCCTGTTGCTCTGATTGAATGCTTTTTCCTTCCTCTGTTCCAAATTGTTGATTTGATTCTCGACTGCATCCTCTCCATTGTTGGTTCCCTGTAGATATTTCCGTATTTCACTTAGTGTAACCTTCATTTCTTCCCTCATATTGTTGCGGTACTCAGTGAGTTCTTTGAGCATCCTGATCACCAGTGTTTTAAACTTTGCATCTGATAGTTTGGTTATCTGTGTTTCATTTAGCTCTTTTTCTAGGGTTTTGTTCTCTTCTTTCATTTGGGCCATATTTTCTTTGTGTCCTTAATTTGGCAGCCTCCCTGTATTTGTTTCTGTGTATTAGGTAGAGTTGCTTTGACTCCCTGTAAAAGGCACCTGTCAGTTGTGTGGGGCAGAGCCTTAGGTAATCGCCTGGGTGAGGCAACCCGCTTTACCGCTTTGTGCCTCTGTGTCGGGGGAGGGCTCGGAGAGGGCACAGTGCCGCTGCCCAGCTTCTGGAGGTTTTCCAGGCACTCACCCCACTTCCAGTCACTTCATCCACTTCCTGTATGGAACTGGCGCCCTTCCAGCTGATGCCCTGGTGGTGAATTCCAGAGTGGGTGGGTTTGTGTACGTTTTAAGTCCATGCAGGCCTTTTAAAAGAACCCTCCTGAAAATCCAGCAGTTTCTTCTGCCTCCCCAACCTCCCACTGGTTATTACATCCAGGAGTTATGGGAACTTATCTTCCCAACACTGGAACGCTGGGCTGTGCAGTCTGGCCTGTGGCTGGGATCACTTGCTCCCAAGGTATCCCTCCCGATTTTTATCCACCACATGTGAATGTGGGACTACCCCTTCCGTTGCCACTGCTTCTCCATGTCACACCACATCTCTGCGCCTCTCTTCCCATCTCTGCAACTGTGCCCCTCCTACCTCTCAGGATGAAGGTGACTTCTTTAAATCCTTGGTTGTCAGACTTCCATACAGCTTAATTTTCTAATGGGTCTGGTTGTTATTTGCTTTGAGAAATAGTTGTAATTCTCTCTGTAGTTGTGTCAAGAGGCAAAGCTTGAGTACTTTTATCTCCATCTTGACAGGAAGTCCCTCACTGCCTTTTGTCACCTGCGTCTACAGTTTAGGTCACATTCCATAGTAGTTCATTTCATATATATATAGGTAAGATTCAATTAGTGGTCTAAGGTAATAATGTGTTGGTGTTTATAATACATTTCTCTATAAACCAGTACAGCAGATATTGTGTTGATTTTTAAAAATTCTTTCAAATCTCAAATTATTAGAAAGCTGAGATTGGCAAAATAGTTTTGACTTTCTAGTCTGACATTTTCTAGTAGCTTCCCAAGGACACTGGAAATGTGGGTAGATTTTTAGAGAGGCACTTGAGATTCCTAGCTACTTTAGTAGCTACAACTTTTCACATCTCTCTTTCTTTCAGCCTTTTAATAGTTTAGAGGGAAATAAACAGAGAGAGAACACAAGCTCTGTGGTGTCCCTTGTTTTAAGGGCACTAATTCCATCAGACCAGGACCTCACCACCCTCCTGACCTCATCTAACCCTAATCACCTCCCAAAAGCCTCATCTGTAATCACCATCACACTGGGGGTAAGGGGTTCAGCATATGAGTTTGAGGGGTCACAAAAATTCAGCCCATGTCAGTGAGTGAGTATTGCTAAAAACATTAGTTACCAAAATGCCTTTTCATAGGTCTACACAAAGAGAAAAATAAATGCAGTAATAGCTTCAGAAAATGGGACTACTTCTCTCTGGCCAAAGTTACTTGTAGGAATTTTGAAAGTCTCTTTACATCCACATTTCTTGAATTATTTCATATTTTTCCTGCTTGGCAGATTTGTCTTATTTTACCAGTCACTTCATCTGTTTCAATAATAGTTTGTTCTCTTTGTTCTCTTGCTTTACAGCATCTGACTTCCCATGTCACCTTTATATTTTTCTGTTTCTATAACATCAAGTCACTTAAAACTTTTGTTCTCAGATGACGTTCCTGATCATCGTTCAGAAGCAGAAATAGCGTAGATTATTTGGGGGATCCGTGAGGTACATGGCACATTATTTATTTTTGTGGAGTGCCTTGGGCAGTCATCCTTGATTCAGGTTTCTGAATGTCCAGCAGCCTAAGTATTTCTCAAGTCGTAGCCTTTGGTCACAGCTCTTTTATGTGTCACCGATGACTCTTATCTCAATATTTTTCTCCTCAGGTTCTGAAACATCCTATAGTGTTGGGGACCGCCAGCTCTGGTTCTTGCGGCTATAACCCTTAGGCGGTCTGACCTGAATGTGGGACTAGCTGGGGCAGTAGGGGGATTGGTCAGGAACACCCTGCCTAGAGGCGCTCCCCTTTCCCTCTTCAGGTTCCCCCCGCTGGTGTGCCTGGGGAGCTTTCTCATCTGCTCTGCGGGCCTGGCTGGACTAGGAACCCGGCGCTGTAGCCAGGCTTTTTCATCTGCTCCAGTGCAGCTTGCTCCTTAGTGTTCTGCCTTGTGCCTCGCTTCTAATCGTCCTTCTCCAGTGCTGAAGAGAATGGAGCTGAAATAAATATACCGTTTTATATTGAGATTTTTTCCCCTATATTCCTGAAAATATTAAATGTATGCTAAACCAAGATTAGGACTAGTGGCTTAGAAAGACATGTGGACTTCTTCCTTTTTTTCCTGCTTGTTTCTCTCAACCCATGGTATTTTTCTACACTTCTGTTTTCTTGCTTTGGAGTTTCCAGCTTTCATCTCTATTTCCCAGGGTTTCAAGCTAAGAGATTAATTACAGAAAATGGGCTTTGGATTGGAGCTTACACATATTTGGAAAGATAATGATGTCAGTGGACTGAATAGAGGGAAATGAAGAAAGATAATGAAAATGGTTTTTGTTTTTGTGTTTGTTTTTGCTTTTCCTTTTTTTTAGCGTTCCCGTCCACTCTCTGCCAGTGATGCGGAGATGAAAAACCTTGTGGGCTCAGCCCGGGAGAAGGTGCCGGGAAAGCTGGGCGGTTCCGTGCTTGGTCTTTCAATGGAGGAGGTAAGGATACCTCCATTTCAGGCTTTTGTTTGTTAATACAGGGATCAGTGAAAATTAGCAAGTTATTAATAGTATTCATGACCAGCTCCTGTCTTATACTGAAAAGAGAAAGATTCAAAATGGGGGAAATCTCTTCTCAGGAAACAGTATCTTAAATGTAATTAATTCTTCCTTGTGTTTTTTTCATATTCTTGGGTCATAGCTCTCTTCTGTCATATAACCACATGGATTCCAGTCTTCACAATAGGTACTCATTTTCTTTTCTCTTCCTCCATGTAGATCAAAGTTTTACGAAGGGTGAAGGAAGAGAATGATCGGAGAGGTGGATTTATTCGCATATTCCCTACATCAGAAACATGGGAAATATATGGGTGAGGTGACTACCTTTTTTTTTTTTTTTTACTTAAATCTGTACCTGAGGTCCACACAGTTGGATAAAGTGTGACACAGTGCCATCGTTGCTTCCCACGTGATACCTTTCTTATTTTGTTTATATATTTTGTGTTTCTCATTACCTTGATTAAAAAATATTGTTTTATCTTCTATATGTGTGCCTAAACAATATATTATTTATTTTTACTCTTCAAGATCTGGTTTACACGCAATAAAATGCACCCATTTTAAGTGTACAGTTTGATGATGAGTTTTAACAAATATAAACACCAGCTTAACCAGTGCTATCACGACAATCATGATACTGAACATTTGCATCACCTCCAGAAGTCCCCTCGCACCCGGTTATAGTCAGTCCCCTCATTACCTCAAGTCTCAGACATATACGGGTCTGCTTTTTGTTACTCTAGTTTTTCTAGAATTTCTTATACATGGAATCCTACAATACATACTCTTTGGTGTCAGAAATTTTTTGTTTGGTGCATTTTGAGATTTATTCCTGTTGTTTAAAGTAGTAGTTCATTCCTTATTACCGTTATGTACTGTTTCAGTAGATGAATATACCACAATTTGGTTATTCATTCAGCTGTTGTGGATCATTTGGGTTGTGTGTAGTTTGGGGCTATTATGGAGCAAGCTGCTATGAACATTCATATAGAAGCCCCTGTATGGATATGGATTATTTCTCTTGGATAAATACCTAGGAATAGAAAAAGTGGGTGGCATGATAAGGAATAAAGGGTAGTATGTGGTACCATTTTACATTTTACCAGCATTCCAGTTGCTCCCCATCCTTGTCAACTCTTGTTATTGTCAGGCTTTCAATTTTAGGCATTCTAGTAGTAGCATATCTTTATAGTTTTAACTTGCTTTTCTACGGATAATGTGATAGAGCATTCATGTGCTATTGGTTATTTGTGTATCTTTTTTTCCATTTTAAATTTAGGATTTTTATCTTTTCATCATTTTATTATAAAGGATGTTTGATACAAGGCCTTTCTCAGATATTCATATTGTGAATATTTTCTTCAAGCCTATGGCTAGATTTTTTACTTTTGTAACAGTGGCTTTTAAAGAACAGAAGTTTAAAATTTCAGTGAAGTCCAGTTGTCCAAATTTTTATTAGTATATATTTATTGAGTGTTAACCAAGTGTCTAGCACTTTGCTCGGTGCTTTGGAGTATAAAACAACTACTACATGGGATCTCTGTTCTTTTAGAGTTAACAGCATGATTATGGAGAAATTGTTTCTACATATAATAAAAATAGCTGAGATTTCTGTAGCTCTATGTAATTGTAATATACTATATACACACCATTGTTATTCTCATTTTAATGATAAGGAAAGTAAGGGTCAGTAAAGTAATGTGACTTGTTCATGATCTCACAGTGGGAATCAATTCAGGGCTTCTGACTCCAGATCCCACTTTTTTCCTGCTTCATTGTGCTGCTTTCTGAGACAAAACATTTTACTGTATGAGACAGTATATGACAGGTCCTTCAGACATACAGTAAAGGCCAGGGTAGTTCAGACAAGGGCGCCTCTGTGGACTTGGAGCAGTCATATCCGGAAGGCTTCGTGCAGCAGGTAGACTGGAGCTGCTTCGCGAAGAATAGATTATGAATGGTGTCCGGGCGGAAGCAAAAGGACCAGTGGGAGGTGTGGTGCGAGAGGATGGTCAGGAGACTTGTCCAGCTGCACTGCAGGATCCATGTTGGGGAACCGTGTGGACAAAGTGTGAATGAATTGGGGGTACAAATTATTCAACTTCTGAAAGCTTGGAAGGGAAAGCGTATGGCTCCAGCAATAGGCATCAAGAAATCTTTTGAGGAATACCTTGATTGAAACAATCTTCTGTCTACATTTTCATGTCTTTACATCCCCCATTCTCAGCTTCACTTGACCCTTTCCCCCTGCTATATATGATTTTTTTGGTGGTTTTGTTTTTATTTTTCAGTTTTATCTTCTGAACTTAGTATGTCACCTTTTAGTAATCCAGGAAATTCTGCTTTTATTCCTTATTTTCTAAATTAAGCCCTCTATTCTTTTCATTTTATTGTATTTTCCACTACTGTTGTATTTTATAATTTTAATTTGAGCAGTGCCTCCTTTGCCACTTTAGAAACAGTATATCAGAAACCTGTCACTTCTGTGCTTGATGCATGGTTTTATTTCTATATTTTCTGTCTTCAGCAAGCTTAAGAAATAATCAGTTTCTTTCTTTGTCTTTCAGGTCCTACCTTGAACACAAGACCTCCATGAACTATATGCTGGCAACACGTCTCTTCCAGGACAGGTAGGGGATTGCTATTATAAATTTGGTAGGACTAGATCACAAAATTAGGAAATAGCACATGCAAATGAAGGAGAAAGCTTTATAAAAGTCTTTGTGTAAAATCTTGGATAGAAAAGGCCTTGCAGAAAACACAACATAATAACTCATTTTTCCAGAATTCATTCACTTTCAGAGTTTTGTAACATTTCCAGAGACTAAGAATGTTTAACTAATTGAGCTTCCTTTATGTAGAATGTTTATCTACTAACAAAGATGCCTTTTTATTAATATATTTATTGAGTTTGAACCAAGTATCTATCATTTTTCTTGGTGCTTTGGAATATAAAACAAATATTAGATGGGGTTTAAGCATAAAGATGCATAAATTTTAAAATCTTTCAATTTTAAAAGTTAAACCATTAAGATCTTTAAATAATTTTAACAAACACCCTAAACTTTATTCTTTTTAAAGTAAGGCGTTTATTCAGTGTCTTTTTACTTTAGACACCCTTTAGCAGACAGGATCATCTGTTTTCCCAGACTAGAAGAGATTAGAGTGATCAGATTAGACAAGGTGGAGGGGAGGTAATTCGCAAAATAAATACACTGAGAATTGTAAGAAATGACAACTGATAACCTCAATACAAGGGGAAATAGGGGGAGATGATGAAAAACAGACATTGGAATTCAAATAGCACAGCACTCGCAGACTGCTTAGTCCCACATACTTTGCTGCCCCCGAGACAGAGCTGCATTACAGTGCAGCGCAGTCACTTGACCATCAAATAAGGTGCTGGAGCTATTTAGGGAAACCTACAGGAGGTTCAACGTGTGTATCCCTTTCTGCAGGATTCTTAAAATAGATACCCAGATTTCAGCCAGTTCTTGCAATTTCATGATGTATTATCAGGAAGTACATGGGATTCGCAATTTCTCTCTGTAAATTTGTAGTTATTACCATCGATTAATTACACTATTCAGCTTCTAATGAAAGAAATTTTCAGATTTACTTAGAAGACATAGCAGCTCAGTTTTTTATAAGGCTCTCCTGTCTTTGGGGTTCATATATTTTACCAGGATGTATTTTGGTGTGTCACGTTGCATTATTTTGGTTTTGTAGTAGATGAGTCCTTTCAGTCGGAGAATTTCAGTCTTTGAACTGTAGGAAATACACCTTGTCTTCCCTCTCCTTGTGGAACTTCTGTTAGATGAATTTTGGACCTTTTGCTATGTCCTACGTAGTTCTTTACTTTTTCTCATGCTTTTGATTTCATTGTCGCTTAGCTTTAAATGCTGGGAGACTTTTTGAACTTTGTCTCCTAAAACTTTGATAAATCTAACCTCTAAAAACTTCAGCTTTATCTATTTTGTTATTTAAGACCAGCACAGAAGAGGGTCGTTCAATTTATTTAGGCAAGTATATTTTAATATCAAAGAACTGTTTCTGCTTTCTGACTAGTTTTCATAATTTATGGATGTAATAACCTTTCGAATCTCTTTGACTGCCTTGATTAGTTTGTTTGATTTTCCTTTCTGGTTTTTCTTTCTTTCTTTCTTTCTTTTTTTTTTTTTTTGCATTGTATTTAATTCTTCTGGATTAGTACTGTTTGTTCATGTCCTTCTTTCTTGGTTTATCCATTATATTTCCTCAAATATTCAGTGGGCTTTGATTTCCAGCCATTTTTATAAGTAATGGAGGGTCTGCTTAGGACAGGCAGGTTGCGGGAGCTCCCTCACAGGCCGTGTCGGCCTGTCTCTGCACTGCTGCGGACTCTGCTAGCGGCCAGGTCTTTCCATATTTGGCCTTCCCACAAGAGAGAAGGAAGGCGGAGTACCACAGTCGCCAAAAATAGGAAGCATTCTCCTAGGGGCAGCATACAGTAAAAAGATTTGAGAGGTAATAATATATGTGCTTTTTTTATTAATACATTCAATAACTAGACCTAGCAGGGAGTCTAAGAGCCACCATAATTTCAGAAGTATGGTAAGTGTTGGCAATATTTTGAGATACCTGTTAACGACTCTGAAATAATATGAAAAAAGATGTTAATTCTTTTAGTCATGAAATCACACTAGTATTACTGCAAATGGTTTCCTACACAAATGTTAAGGAAATGCTAAATTTCAGTTAATGAGATTAGTATTTTTTTTCTCTCCACTCCCTGAATTCTTTCTTCAGGCCCTACTTAACACTTCTGTATTCTAAAGATTTGAGACACACACACACACACACACACACGCACGCACGCACGCACACGCATGCGCGTGCACACACCCCTGAATTTTCCTCTTTTGCAAAAAAGCCCCCATGATCTATTCTTCACTACATTTTTTTAGCCTAATCTCCACTTCTCCACACAACTCAGGGCCACCCAGACCACATCTCCTTGCCCGTTTGTGCCTTCTTATCCTCACGTACTCACCGTCACTTAGAATGACCCTCAGTCCACCCTTACATTCTTTTTTTTAACTGCAAAACAATTTTTATTTTTTTTCAGCTTGACAAGGGGTTTCTTCTAAAAAGGAAAATTTGATTTAACATTTGAAATTGACTCAATGTATTTTACCTTATTAACAAAATAAATGAGATACAATACCCATTCATGGGGAAACTATTGCAAAGTAAAAGAAATCTTTGTCAGCCAGATAAAAATATCTGCAAAAAGCTTAGAGCAAATGTTACACTTGATACTTGCTGAAAACTTTTCTCTGAGATTGGGCATGGAAAACAATTTTTAGACTCAGTCATAAACCTGTTCAAACTAATAGAACTAGATTGCATTAAAAAAGTTAACTGAGCATTGCACATTCAACAACCAGGAAAAAAATAACAAGAATAAAATATTCACCTATGTGTTCTTGGAAACTAAGATTATTTAGAAAGGTTACTTTTTCTTATAGCACAGTATTTAGTAAAATAAAAGATTGTTTGGATTCCTCCTACTTCTGAATTTTCTAGCATTGTGTCTTTTCTTTTCTGTTAGAAGAAGAGAGATAGTATTTCTAACCAAAGCTAATATAATTTTCTCCTGTCACTTAATCTTTATATTTTCAAAATTCTACCTCCCATATGTACCTTATGTTTCTGAAGTTTCATGTTTTAAACTGTTGCTGTCTATATCTTTCTCATTATACAAACAATTTTCAGTATGATTTAAGCTAAGCTAATAGTGATACAAATTTCTTATCCATTATAAACTAGATATACTTTTTATTAGCTGATTTAAAAGTTAGATGATTCAATCAATTCAGTTTTTCTAAATCTTTAATCTATTTTATCTAACTGCCTGGAAGTTTAAATGGCAGAACTTACTACTACTTTTTCTCAATCTATGTGTAAATATGTTTTGTTGACACAATTGCTTAGGAAGCTGTCTTGGACATTTCTAAGAAGCTTGTTTTTATAAATCTCATTTAGGCAAGCACTTGTGAAGTAACCTAATGGAATGATATCCTAAAATACAGTCCAGTTTTCCAAATTTTTGTGTTCAGTAGCTCTGCTTCTCTATGATAACCATTCATATTGTATAATTTAGATCTATGCCCTTAAAGTTATTCCAAGATTCTGTCAAGTGAGTGAAGAGGCCGCTCCACATTGCTGCGTGTGACGGACCACAGATTGGAGAGTTTGTGTAGGCATTCAGAAAGGAAGTGCCATGTGCTTTTATGAAGTTGATAAAAGGAAGTTTCACTACCTGAATTCCTGGGTAAAATGTTAGCCTTCCTTCAAAGGAGTCGCTCACAACTAGCACCATGTGAGTGCATTGGGCCAAGACTGAGGTGCTCCCCACTTCTTCCTACTAGTCTGGGGACCCGGTGCTCCCAGCGCTGCAACTGCCGACATGCCCATCCCTGAATTCTATTTCTAGCTATTGCCTGTATCTCTCTCCCAGCTCTTTTTATCCCTCAGTCTTATTTGGAGTCCCATGTTCTATTATAAGTGCCTGTTTACTAACTAGTCTGTCTACTTTACAAGTTGACTTATAAGAGTAAATACATTGTTATGTTCATTTTTGTCAGTATCAAGAATCTACCACATGGTAGGCATACACAAAAGCATGCATTGAAAAAAATTGAAAAATTGAAATTGTGTCTATTGCAAGCCCTAACTTCTTCCAATAAGTGTGTTTTCTTCAGTCTGAATTTATGTTTTCCCTCTTGCAGATTCCATTGTATTATTATCAGAACTACTTTCAAACTTATTCTTTAATCATTTCTTTTAGGTGAATTTTGTTTGCCTTTCCTCCCCCACTCCTCCTTCACCTACCCTCCCTGCCCTGGCAAACAGTGTTTTACATACTTTTTTTACAGTATGGCATTATTTTTAATTCTGATCTTAGTAACACCCAGGGATCTTGTAAACCATGTTTATCTCCTGGCCCTACCCTCAGACTGAAGTGTTAGTACTTACTGAAAAGCTGCCTACGTGATGGTAATGTGAAGCCATGATTGCAAATTAGTGGAGGAAACCATTATCTGATGAAAGTTGAAATCGTCTTGAGACTCTCTGATGACAGTGTGACAATATCAGGACATTAGCATGAATAGAAGACATGAGAAGGGAAAGACAAAACATTTTGGTTAAGACAAACTTTTCGTTTGATTTTCTATAGATAGAAAATCTTGGTATTGGTTGTATCTGTGTCTTAAAAAAAAAACCAACCCAGCCCATACCAAAGGTTACAGGTTGTATGATTTCATTAATATAAAGTATTGAAATGATACAATTTTAGAATGGAGAACAGATTAAAGGGAGCCAGGGGCGGGGGTAGGTAAGAGGTGTGTTGTCATAAAGGGGATCCTTATGGTGACGGAATTGTCAGTATCTTGTCTGTGGTGTTGGATACATCACTTTGCACACTGATACAATTGTGCTGAACTAAATAGACATATTTACAAATGAGTACAAGTAAAACCAGGGAAATTTTAAAGAGTGTTAGGTGAAAGGAAATCGAATGAGGAGAAAATATTTTTAAAGAAAAACAGAAGCCAATTTAAACACGAATGGCATTCACTTCCTGTGGTTAGAGCCCAAAAAGCGATGGAGAGCATCACTGGTGGGAAATCTGTTTCTCATGAGCAGCTTTTTGATCCCATGAGTACTGTGATTGGTTTCTTCTCCTAACACAGGTCGGTGAAAGTATAAAGAGCGCTGGAGTGTGAGAGCTAAGCCCTGGGTTCAAATTTAAACTTATTAAGCTCCGACTTTGGGCTTGTCACAAAATGTCTTTTTATAAATGGGGCTAATAATAACCTTCTTCACATGACTGTTGTAAAGAATAATGTGACTTGATTTGTGACTAGATGCACATAAGCAGGTAATTGTTATGATTTTTCTCTAGAATTCATTGATTCCATCCCTTTTGTTTTTTTCTGATCCTCCAAGCTCAGGGTACTCTATGTATTCTTGTCTGAGCATGTTCTCAATTCGTCTCTCTGCTTCTCCTCCAAGATGCCTTCCCTGGCACAATTCCACATGGAATCTGCAATACAAATTTCGGGGTGGGGGGGCGGTTGTGCATGCATGCATGTGAATTCAGGAAAGAATATCTGCACAGTGCTCTAACCCACTTGTCCTTTCTACTTCTGTAGGGGAAACCCAAGAAGAAGCTTATTGACAGGAAGAACACGGTAACTGACTTAAAAGTTGAGCAGTGTTTTACATGTGCATAATATGTAACCATGCACAGACTAAGTGCGATACTTCCTATAACCATTTTCAGTTTGGCTCAGCTTGAGTTGTAACATAAAAATCTTTGCTATTGAAACACTATTCTGTGGCAACTTTTTACAGACAAAGTGTGGGATTTATGTACTTATAACTACAGGTATATCATTTCAACTGATAACAATAGTATTCATATTTAGCAATGTAAGAGAGAGCAAAGCATTAATGACATTTCAAGACTACTTATGTTAGATTCAAATAAGAGGTTATTTTTTGGCGTTGACATAGCTGGGTCATATAGCTCTGTGCCTGATGAGATTGAAGAGAACTGCTTCCAATTTGCCATGGAACTAAAAGTATGCACAGTACCCGTGGCTGTTCCTGTTGGGCCGAGGGGAGAACGGTCTTAGAAGAAGGGCTGGGATGGCCGTGCCACACGGAAGGCTCCAACCACAAAAAAAACTCTTCAACCTAAACACACACCCTCTGACTTGAGACATTACATTCATCTCCTTTATTTTGTATCTCTTTAAAAAGCAAAATGAGAACATTTAGCCTTTTGTTCTACATTTAAGAAGTTTGTTACTCATCCAAATCCTTTGAAGCATAAATCTATTTCTTCTTTAAAAAATGAAAACAAACGATTACCATTTAATTAAAGGAAAACTGAGAGAAATCAAGCTTATTTCCAAGTGAAAGTCACACTTAGTTTATAAGTTTTCTCCAGATTTTTGTCAAGGGATATATCTTCTAGAGCATATGCTATCAATTTGGAAATTAGAAAAAAACAAGACAAGAAAAAAAAGATAAAATATTAAGCAACAAGAATACTTAAAGATCAATGAATTACCTCTTGTGTTTGTTTTTTGCCACTCTTTTTATATGGTCATCAGCGCTTAGGATTATGGGGGTGGTGCAGAGGGATAAGCTAGTGAAAGGCGGTGCGGCAGGCCATGCGCCGCAGCATGAAGCGAGTCTTAATGCATTTCAAGGGATTAAAGGCATATATAGTATGCTCCTTGACCACAATGGAAGGAGAAATCAGCAACAAGAGAAAATCTCCAAGTATTCAGGAATTAACAACGCATTTCTAAATAATCCATGGGTAAAGGAAGAAATCATGAAGGAAATTAGAAAAATTTTGAACTGAATGATAATAAGATATAAAATCAAAATGTGTGGGATACAGCTAAGAGAGTGTTTTAAGGGAAATTTATATCTTCAAATACTTACATTAGAAAACAGACGCCTAAATCACTGATCTAATGTCCATTTTATGAAACTTGAAAAGAAGGGTTACCCAAAGTAAGTAGAAGAAGGAAAACAACAAAGGACAGATATCAAATAAATTTTTTTAAAACCCAAACAGTACAGAAAATTAATAAAATCCAAAATTGTTCATTGATAAAATAGCAGAATAGATAAATTCTTATGTGGACTGATCTAAGAAAAAAACAGAACATTAACCGATACAAGAGAGGAAAGAGGGATATCACCATAGATCCTACAGACACACAAAAAAGAGAATATTATTAACAACCTTATTCTGCTACTTTGACAACTTAAATATCTGTATCCTTGTGGGGAGGGAACACTTAGCAAAACTGATATAAGCCAAAATAAAAATTTTGAATAGCCCTATACCTATTCAGAATATTGACTTTGCAATTAAAGTTTCCTTCCTGCAAAGAAAACTGTAGGCCCAGTAATTTCCCTGGTAAACTCTATCAAGCATTTAAGGAAAAATACCAGTCTGACACAAATCCTTAAAAAAATCTAGGAAGGGACACTTCCCAGCTTATTTTACAATGCCAGCATAACTGTGACACCAACATCTGACAAAGACATTAAAAAAAAATCACAGGCTAATACCTTCATGAACACAGACACAGAATTTCTTAAAAGGATGTTAGCAAATAGAAACCACCAGTATATAAAAAGAATAATACATGTGACTAAAGCGAGATTTTTCCCAGTATTGCAAGGTTGGTTTGACATTTGATTAGTCAATATAATTTATTATATCAAGTAAAGGGAAAAAAAACAACAGATGATCGTTTTCTTAGCTGCCAAAAAGAGAAAGAGGGAAGCATCTGATGAAATCTAATATGTTTATGAGAAAAACTCTTAGCAAATCAGGAACAGAAGGGAACTTTTTTAATCTGACAAAGGCCTTCTGTGAAAAAACTATTTCTGATATCACTGAATGGTGAAATGTTGAAGACTCTTCTCCTATGATTAATAATAAGGTAAGATGTCTGCTCTTACCACGTGTACTTCCTTTGTACTAGAGTCCTAAGCAGTATAATAAAGCAAAAAAAGAAAAAAGAAAAAGGAAAAAAAAAAGAAATAAAAGTCTTATTTTTTGGAAAGGAGGAAGTTAAGTGTCTGTTTTCTTGGATGACATGATCAGGCTAGTAGAAATCCCAAGGTATCTACAGAAAGAAGAACATACAGGTATACTTAGCAAGATCTTAGGATACAAGGTGAATATACTTAATTTAAAAAAAACCAAAAAACTTAATATACTAGCAGTAAATAATTGGAAAGGGAAATTTAAAATTCTATTTATAATAGCACTTGAAAATATAAAATTCTTAGGGATATATTTAACAAAATATGTATACAGTAAAAGCTACTAAATATACTGAGAGAGATTTATAAAGATCTAAATAAGTGGAGAGACTTAATATTGTAAATATCCATTCTCTCCAAATTGATCTGAAGATCCAGGGCAATCCCAACTGTTAGTCTAGTAGATATTTTTGGAAAAACTGACCAACTTTCTTTTCTTTTTTTATTTATATGGAAATGAAAGGACTTAGAATATCCAAGGTAATCTTGGAAAGGACTTAGAGTATCTGACTTACAGAAATTCTATAACGCGATAGTAATCAAAACTGGCAAATTGATTACTGGAACAGAATAAAGAACTCAGAAATAGACTAATATTTACATGGTCATTTGACTTTAAACAAAAGGCTTAAAGTAATCCAGTAGGGAAAGGAAACTTTAACAAATGGGACTGGAACTGAATATCATTATTTTTAAAAATAAAATTCAACCCCTATCTCTCAAAAATTAGAGATGATTCAGAGACATAAACACAAAAGTTATTACTCTAAAACTTCCTGAGGAAAATATCTATGACTTTGGGTTTGGCAAAAGTTTTTAGACATGACACAGAAAGCAATAAACAGAAAAACAAAAAGGAAAAATGGTAAGCTCAGTTTTCTCAAAATTAAAAACTTGTTTATCATAAGTTACTGTTAAGAAAATGACTAGGCCAGCCATTGAAAGGAGGATACATGAATAGCCAATATGCTCATGAGAATGTGCTTAACAACATTAGCTATCAGAGAATTGCAAATTTAAGTCTTGAGATACCACTAAACATCCAGCAGAATGGATAAAACTGTATCAACTCACCATGTCGTACATTTTAAATATCTTACAATTTTACTTGTGAGTTATACCTCAGTAAACCTGGTGGTGGGGGGAGTGCCTGACAACAACATCACAAGGTGAGGCTGTGGAGCTGATGGGACTCTCATAAATGGTCCTTGGCAGTATAAACTGGTACAAGCCCTCTAGAAAGAGGCTGGCAGTTTGTTAGAAGGCCTGGAAAATTTCCCCTGGAGATCTTTACCCAGGAGAAGTAAAAAATATATAACCACACAATGACTGCACAAAAATGTTTACAGCAGCTTCCTTCATGCTTTTCCAAAACTGGCAACAACCTGGTGTCTGGCAACAGGAGAGTAGAACTGTGGGTTGTACGCACAACAGACTAATCCTCAGCAATGAAAAGGGATTAATACCAATACATACAACGTGGATGAATCTCAGAAACACGCTGTATGAAAGGAAACAACACACAAGAGTTCATACTGTATGACTTCCTTTTTATGAAGTTCTAGAACAGGCAAAGCTGAGTATGTGGTGGAGAAATTTTGAACAGCGGTTTCCTTTGGGGCTGTGAGAAGGGGAGTGACCGGGGAAGGGCCATGAGTGCTTTCTGAGGGGATGCTCATGGCATTTGTCAGACTCACTAAATGGACATTTACTATGTGGGTATTTCACTGTGTATAGTTTTTAGCTCACCAAAAACAGTCCAAAACTCAAAACAAATATTGAATTCTAGGTGATGGTATGCATAGAGAAGTGTTTAGGTGTAAAGTGCACTGATGTCTATATCCAGCTTTGAAATGCTTTAAAAATTAGATGGATTGATGGATGGATAGAAGAATGGAAGATTGGATGTACATTTGATGAAACAAATACAGTAAAATATTCATTGTGGAAACTAGGCAGTGGGTAAATGGATATTCCCTATACGATGTTTACATTTTTCATTTAAATATTTTTATGATAGTTGGCAAAATAAAATGAAGGGGGTGTAGCTACAAGGTATGACAACTGATTTATAAGGAATTCAACTGTTACAAATTTGAAAATATCTGTATGTCAGCTGTGTGCTGGGCAGTCTGATCCAGTGATCAATAAGACAAGCCTGTTCCCTGCTCTGTTTATCAGATTCATATTTTTCCAGCATTTCCTGCCTCCATCCCTTGTACTAGTTAGGATTTATCTGTCTATTCAGGGTTTCTTAGAAGCTCCTAGTTATTAACGTTTCATTTTCCCTATTAATTGGCTAAAAGTTTACTTTCACCACTATATGTATGTATATATGAGAGTGGGTAGGGCAGTGTTTGGTTATTGGGACTATCACAAACTGATTTTGAACTATTTTTAATGTTCATTAATTTGCTTCCCGTTTCTGCCTCTGGTGTCAGGATCTTCCCTGTTCTTGGCTCAATTTCCTGCTCTAACGAGAAGGCCTCCAAAAGATTTACTATTCTGCCCTGGCTGGTGTGGCTCAGTGGATTGAGTACCTGCCTGTGAACCAAAAGGTCACTGGTTCAATTCCCAGTCAGGGCACATGCCTGGGTTGTGGGCCAGGTCCCCAGTTGGGAGCGTGTGAGAGGCAACCACACGTTGATATGTCTCTCCCTCGCTCCCTTCCTTCCTTTCCCTCTCTCTAAAAATAAATAAATAAAATCTTAAAAAAATTTCCTATACTGTTCACCCAGAAATCCCCAAAAGTCCTAAGTAGACTAAAAGACACAGCCTTTTCATTGAACTCAGGGGCTGAAAACTTCCAGAGAAATGAGAATGATTCTTTGATCTCAAAGGGAATATAATAAATACCTTGATTAATACAATACAAAATAAATACAGTAAAATACTTTGATTTCTAGAAAGTTCAAGAGGGAGAGTTCAAAGCTGCCTGACACTACCTTCTTTCCTGACCCAGTGACCAAGAGCCCTCTCTCTTTGGTTACCTGGTTATCTCTGCTGCCCTGTACTTTGCTGAGTCCTTGTCTGGATTGGACCTGTTACCCGTCGTTTCTCTAATTTGTGTTTTACTTTAATGTAACGCAGCTGTTGCCATCCCCTTTCCCCATCCCATTTCCCGTTTTTGAGGTGATTGAACTTAGCCTTGTCCTCCATCTGCTGCCTGCCCTTGTCTGTACTTGTGACTCCTAACTCCTGACCTGTCCTCAACACCTGAAGAGTCCCTACCACTTCTCCCTGCCTATTCACGTGACTAAGTAGGTTCTAAGGGAGAAGTTTGTTGGGTTGGAATGCTTGAGACTTGGTGCATCCCAAGGTCTTGGTAACTTTGTACTGAGACACGTGCCCTGTGAGTCTCAGGGAGCTCTGTGCTAACAGTCACAGGTTATCAGCCATTCCTCCCCTGGTCTCCACCTATGTTTATTAAGCACTGTACATTCAAAAGACTGTTGGTATAATTCTAAGTTATAATGAATAGCAATAAAATAACACCTCTAGCCACAACCTAGCCTGAGAGGTAAAATGTTACCAGTATATTGGGTAGCAATTTGTGATCTCTTCACTAAGTAGCCAGTATTACTGAATACTTAAAAATACTTAAGCATTGTCTTCAGATATATCTTTGTTCAGAACATTTAACACATTCAGACAGGCGGTTAGTGAAGTTTTGATGTAGATTCCAATATTTTGATTCATCTGTCAACCCTTTTAGAATTCACTAGAGTTACCTACTGTGTGTGCCCAGTCTGTTGTTATTAGGTTTCTCCCAAGCTTAGCCTTAGAATAAAGGAGAGAACTTCCCGATTCTTTTCCCCCCATAGAATAACTACAGATGGAGCACCGGAACTGAAGGTAGAGAGTATGAATTCAAAAGCCAAGCTGCACGCTGCTCTTTATGAGAGGAAGCTCTTGTCTTTGGAGGTGCGAAAGCGTAGACGACGGAATGGGAGACTGAGGGCAATGAGGCCGAAATACCCAGGTACGTGCTAGGGAGCTTCACCACAGTCCGGTACCCGGGCCCTGCCCAGCTGATTTAATCAGCTTCTTAATACTTGTTGAATCAGAACCTTCCTGACCACATATTCTTAATTTTTTGTGTATTCCTTTTTCTCTGAAACTGAATTTCAAAAGGATTATACATTTTAAACTTTCCGTTCTATAACATTTGTATTGAATATCCAAAGCACATACTTTTGGGCTTTTACTCATCTTTCAGCATCATATAATACCTGATACTTTAGAAATAGCTTCAGTTTAATTGAGTCCTGAGCATTATTGTTTGGGTTTTTCATGATTAGGTGTTAAGTCCAGTTTATCCTTTGACATCGCTAAATGGTGTAACAGTTTTAAACATGAACAGACAAAGGGGAATTTCTTTCTCTTCTAGAATCTCCCATATATGTTTGTCACTGACTAATTGACTGACTTCCTTCCTTCCCCTCCTTCCCTCATTTGTTGCGCACCTGTATGAGTCACATTAGTCAATGGGGTTTCATTGGTTAATAAATATTTGGTCCTTGTTCTCACAGACCTTCCAAGGCAGTGAAGGAGAAGGATAATGAATAAACATAGTAGAGAAAGATATTCCCCTGCTCTTTGTACCTTCATGAAAGATGCCCTTCTAAAGACCTTTGACACACTCTAGAGGTTACTAAGGTTTTTTTTGCCTTAAATTGTGAGAGAGCCATTGGTATTATGATGCAAACATCAACTGTAATGAAGATCATTACTAGGTTTTTAGAATATATAAGCTTGGAGAGTGACATGTGTATGCCATTAATTTTGTGTGTTATTTGTGGTCTGATTTAGATTGGGGTTTTTATTACAAAGATAAAAGGAAGGTATTGGGAGAGAGGAAAATTTAATCCTTTTTTCAGCAACATTAGTGATTCTTCGCATTTAGTGATTACCCAACCAGCTGAAATGAGTGTTAAAACTGAGACAGACAGTGAAGAGGAGGAAGAAGTTGCATTAGACAATGAAGATGAAGAACAGGAAGCCTTCCAGGAGGAATTCGCAGGGTCCCTTGGAGAAAATCAAGCCAAATACACATCCCCATTGACCGTCATGGTCGAGAACTCACCCAAAGAAAATGCCATGAAAGTTTCCGGATGGACTAATAAAGGTGAACAATGCTGCAAAATTGAGACTCGGGCGCCAGAGCCCAAATTTAACCTGTTGCAGATTCTCCAAGATAATGGCAACCTTAGGTATGTACCTTTTGTAATAGTAATAGTAAAACTGGTAACAGCTAATGTGTACTGTGCACCAGGTACTGTGCTGGTGGCTTTACAGCTATTTTTCATTTCTAATTCACAACGGTCCTATGAAGTAATGGCTGTGATTTGATGTTTGTATTAAAGAAGCTGAGTCTTGGAGAAGTTACTTGTCCAAGGTACAGAGCCATGATACAAACCCAGGTCTCATTGACTGGATGAATACTTGCTGGGTTTTAGTGTCAGGCACTGGGAGCACAAGGTGACTGAGACAAGGAGCTCAAGCAGCTCATGGTTTAGTATGGGGACACAAAGAGTGGGGCCTATGACCCCACTATGGACAAAGTCCTCTTAGGACACAGAAAAAGGACTGATTGGTCCTGCTTGGGAAGGCTAGAGAGATACTGGGGAGGGGGCAGTATTGGAACCGGGCTTTGAATGACGAGTAGGATTGCAGGGGGTTTGGGAGGCACCAACTACGTGTGGCAGTGCTAGCAGGGGAAACAAAGACACAGAGGTGTGACAGTGTCGGCATTCAGTCAGTCCCTCATCAAATACTGAGCGCCTGCTCTGTGCCAGGAATTGTGTTAGGCCCTATAGTATTGCAGTGGAGACCAAGACAGGCGGGCGGAGCTTACTCTAGTGGGGAAAACTGGCAGTAAACAAAGAAGCAGGGTAATCTCAGGCAGTGACAAATGCTTTGAAGACAGTGAAACAGGGTGCGGTGTTAGAATGTAATATTGGGCAGAGGGTTTCTTTAGATTGGTGTACGGACATGAAGAGGTGACCTTCAAGCTGAGTCCTGAATGATGAGAAGGAGGTAAGTCAGGCTATTGACAGGGGGCAGAATATTCCAGGCAGAACAGCAAATAGAAAAGCCCAGAAGTTGGAATGAGCGTGACAAGTCTGAGAAATAGATGAGTGTAGTGGAGGTACATGGAGAGAAGGGTATGGTAAGAAATGAGACTAAAAATTGGATGTCATTTGATAATAAAGGGCTTTAAGAGGAGCCTGGACTTTCTTTTTTCTTTTTTCTTTTTTTTTGATGGGTTAATTTTTAAGCAGGTGAATGGTATGGTCAGGTCCTGATTCAGAAAGTAAATTCTGATTGCGCTGTGGGCCGGTGATGGTAAGAGGAGAGCAGACGGCAGAGTGGTGAGTGCTAGGGGCTGTTAGAGCAGTCCAGAGCCAGGAAGATGGGGTCTTTGACCAGAGTGATGGCTGTAGGAATGGAGAGAATGGGAAGGACACAATGAAATTTGCAAGTTAAAGTTGTCAGGGCTTGGTCTCTGTACATGCAAGACCTCCAGAGAGACTTCTCCAAATTTGGCAACTTGGCGATGCCATCACGCAGTGTAAGGAGCATAAGAGTTAGCTTCATCATAGAAATAATGTTTCATTTGGGACATAATGAGGTGGAAGTGCTCTGGGACGAAGATGTACAGGAGACAGGTGAAAATACAGCTTTGAAGGTCAGAGTTGAACGGGGTTGTAGAGTTGATAGTTAGAAACTTCAGAGTGGGCAGGCTTGTCCAATTCACGTTGGTTCAGCAAGCATAGACACGGAAAGAAGGGGGAGAGTTGAGCCCTGGGGAACACCAGTGTTGACTAGTGTCAAGAGACAAGAAATAGCAGAGAGGTTGGCATCAAACCAACCTCTGATGGTGTAAAAAAGTTTCGAGCTGTAGAGTGCCTCAGACAGTCCACGTGAGGGTGCAGAGTGAAAAGAGATGCCTGCATTTATGACTAGGGGTGGTTTTAGTGGGTAGAAGAGAAATTGGGTGTCGCGGAAATAAGAAAGCAAGTGTGAACTAACTTTTCAGAGGATTTGGCAATGAAAGGAAGGTGGGAATACAGGAGAGAGAGCAAGCCAAGGGAAAGGATTTTTTTTTTTTTTTTTAAAAACAGGTAGGGATTCCGGAGCATATTTATAGACCAGGGGAAGGACTTGATGGGAAGAGGAATAGAGATGCAACACAGCAGTGGCTGTACTGATAGAGAAGAGTCCTAAAGGAAGGTGAACAGAGGCTAGTGGAGGGTTATTTCTTCCTGTAAGTCAGAAAGAAAGCACTGTGGGACGGATGCATTGGTTAGAAGTTACAGGGGAAGGAAGTTTAGGTATTTATGGGTGACGGCTTTTATTTCCTAAGTAAGAGGTCAGTTCTTAGACTACGCGGGTGGAGAGTGATATTGGGATTTGGGGAATGGGGTGCGAGAGTTAAAGCTTGGAGCAGTCTGCGGAGAGTGAGAGTGGTTCCGTTAGCAAAGAGCACACTGAACGCGGTCAGGAGACCTGGGCTCTTGCTTTTTAGTGCTTACCGACTGGCTCTGAGATCATGGACCAGTCAGAGAGCTGCTCTGCGCCTCAGTTTCCGTTCTGTTAGGCCAAAAAATGGGATGAGACCAGTGTTTTTCAAACTGTTTTCTGGAGGGGAAAAAAAAGACTCTGCTGAATTGACATAGAACTTTTCAAAACCACTGGACTATATTCTAAGGCCCTTTCCAGAAATAACATTCTGCTGAGCTGTCGTGGATATAAATTATTTCTTCATAAATCTTATGGATCTCCCTTCCAATGAGTAAACTGTTGTAATTGCAGGGTGTGTTAATATAAATTAGTGGTTTTCAGACTATTCTTTGGAGTTGCCCATCATTCTGTGGGGCATCTCAGTGGCTACTGGGAATCTGGAGAAGGCCCGAGGCATGGATTCAAGACTCCAGGCCCTGGCCCCCACTTGTATACTTTGAATACCGAGGATCCACATAGGCTTTTAGTCTTTTCTTTCCTTTTTTAAAAAATTGTTGTTCAGTTACAGTTGTCCTACTTTTTCCCTCATTGCTCTCCCCTGCTCCACCCTTTTATTCTTTAAAAAAAAATAGGTTTTTTCCATGTAAATCATGGTGGTTTTCATTCTTTCATTTGGGGGAGTGGGGAGCTTGTTTCAAATGACTGGCTGACCAGTGTTTCTAATACCTTAGGGACAAATTTAGGATTAACACCCCAGGGATCTGTTTAACAAAGGCAGAAAACTCACTGCTTGTTCATTTGATTTTCAACAGCAATTTGCAACAAAATTATGATTGAAACCTCAACTTCTAAGTACCAATTCCCTTATCCAAAGACCTTCATGTTTTAGTATTAAAGGATGAATCAATAAAATTGGGCATTCTGCTGCATTTGGAGGTGTCTGACACATGCTCATTATATTGCACATGAATTCATTGACCAAAATTGAGAATCTTTTTCATTTTGACTTGAAAGGAATTTGTTGTGGAGGTAAAGCTTATGGGAATGGTTGAAGGGAAAGTGGCGTAAGGTCCCCAGGTGAACAGGAATATAATGATTATCCTTGTTAAGAAACATTTAGATATATAAATTTATTTTTTCAAAAGTCACATTGTACTCCCATAGACTATCCCTATTAATAACAAAGATGTTGCCTTACTTATATTTCGTGCTCTGAAGATCTTAGGTATTAAACTCTGAAAAGCACACCTGCTCCTCACCCTGACTGCCCCCTACACCAGTCCCTCCAACACACACATAGACCTAGACCCTCTTGGGTCTTCCAGTTTACTCTGGATGAGTCCTTCATCCTAACCTTGGAGGAACAGTGAGTAGAAAGCATCCAGTGATTGCATGTGTGAGGATTGTAAACAAAATTTGTGTTGGGCCCCAGTCTTCGCTGACGTCATTTTGGCGAGAGTGTCAGAAGGCCGATCAGCTGAAGTAACCAAAATCTCTCCTGAAAGAAAACAGATCTGCTACAATTAGCAGCTGGAGTGCAAACCATCAGTGTCTCTCTGGTACTCCTGTCTTCTACCCTATAGCTTATCACATTTCCTGGTTTCCTACCGAGACTGCCAGTCAGGAATCAGGCGGGTTCTTCCAGTGATGTCGCTGAGGTGCTTTTTAGTGTATGTGAGGATTTCTTTTTCCCACTGAACATCTGGGCTTGTCCTAGCCTGCCTATGCCAAACTCTGTTGGACCTCACTCATTTGTTCTGGGCTTCAGCCACTCCTGTCTTGTAGTTGAGGAAAGCATGACCTTAAAACTTGGTCTCAAAAGTTCCTTTGTAGCATTTATCTATTTCCTGCTTTGGAGGCTTTTGCACACCAGAAATATTAGTTGCCATAGCAAAAGCTTTACTTTTGCACTAACTGATAAGTATGTTCTTAAGGGCCTTTAAGGCAGAAGATTTTTTCTATGTTAATACAAAGGCTCTTGTGAAGATTCAGTACTTTCCCTGCCCATTCCCCCAAGAAAGTTTTTTAAAAAGTTCGAAGAAATATATAAGGGTAGGAAACCTGATTTTCTATTCTTGTTGGATTTCCTCCCATGGTAATAATGAGAAAATAAATAGGATTCTCCATCTCTGATTTCTTTAATAGAAAACAAACTCATGTACTGTTTAGAAGGAATCTTTCTTTATTCAGTGACTGTACGATTTATGGGCTTTATTTCTCTTAGCCATCCCAATAGAAGTACCCTCAAAGGCCACTTTCAGAGAGGCAAGTGCACATTGGGTAGGCTTACCATTTAGCCTCCTAACGGTATGTTGTTTTGGATTTCTATAGCAAAATACAGGCCCGAATAGCATTCTCTGCCTATCTCCAGCATGTTCAAGTTCGCATGATGAAAGACAGTGGAAATCAAACCTTCAGTGCCAATTGGGCTGCCAAAGAAGATGAACAGATGGTGAGGCTCTTCTCGTTGGAACTTTTTTACTTTCCCTTTTCTTTTTTTCTATTAGGGTAAAGAGCAACATAGTCTTCGGGTAAAGAAATTATTTCATAGTCTAGAGAACTCTCTTACTTCAATGTGAAGTAAATCTTTGTTCTGGCGCCATGTCCATTGTCCTACATGTTGAGGGCATCAATTTATTTGATTCCAAAAATGTAAACTGATTGCTCATTAGATTCAGGCCCCATGGAAGGCCCTCAAAAAGAATAACAATTAGAATCTTTTCTCTAGAAAACTTAAGTTTTGTCAACTCTTTGAGGGAGGCACTATCATCCCCATTTTACAGATGAGGAAACAGACCTCGAAGAGGGAAGTAACTTGCCTATTGCCCCACAGCTTGTAATTCGTGAAATTGGAACTGGAGCTCAGATGTTATAATTGTCCATTATTTGCTCTTCCATTGTTTCCATGATTCATAAGGCCTTTATTTTTCTGTCCTGAAGTTAGCTCTTTGGAAGTCAGCACTTTATCATAGGCCCTCTGAGAGTGTACCATTCTCCATTTTAACATTTTTTCTTTACTAGTTGTAACTTTATAAAATTCTTAGATTACTGGAAACAAACTTGTGTAATAATTTTTACTGCATATCAGTCATTTGAACATACCTAGAATTTAATATTCTAGCAAGGTTTTTCCTTTTGGATCAGAATGACAGGGAACTTCAGTTTTTTGGTAAGGTCAGTGCTTAGGGAAGATGCCACTACCCTCCGATAGTCTTTTAACCACAGGAATCTATCACCAAAAAACGAGGGACGTTTTAAGTCTGAGAAAGCTGCTTCCTTTGTCCAATTAAGTGGTGTCCCTACCTTTATTTCCAGTTCTCCACATACGAGAGACATGCAATATGCCAGGCTTATAATAAAAACATGATGGCTATCCCAGAAAACCACTTGTGAATTTAAAGTAGCCAATGCAACCCAGAGATAAAACCTTGTGTGTTGTGGATAATCCTTCAGCCATCAGTGGAAAATGTAGCTCTGCTCTTTCCAAGTGGAAAATTAAAACTGCCTTTTTGAGAGTCAGTTTGTCTGCTCCACTGTGAAAAAATAATGTTTTAATATAACAGCTTAAACCACCCTATAGTAAAGAGAGCAGAGTAGAACTATGAAATCCAACCCTCTAGTTATGAGTCTATTTCTTTATACTGGAGTAAATTGGCACCAAAGGACAATGAACCAAAATCAAATTCAAGAAGAAAAATGTATCTCAGAAGAGGATAACCATTCAAGTGTTGGCTTGGAATTCACACAGGATTTCTATGGGGCTTTTTACAAGAATATTTAGGATCATCACTGCAAAACTTAATACCAGTTCTGTGCATTTATTTTGAAAATATATCTAGAGCACAAACCCTAACCCATTCCCTGAGGATTGTGGCAGTGGCTTTCTTTATGAGGAAGGTAGGTACAGAATTGCCTCTCTGGTCCAGGTGAGGGTTAGAGATTCTTTATCATGTAACTCACAGAAAGCACTTTAATGTAGGGTCCCAGCATCAGTCATCTTCAGGCAGTTGTATTGTGTTTGGCAGAGGAAGGAAGGAACAACTATTTTTAAGACCTGTGGCCTTGCAAAAATCTGTCTTTGAAGCACTTGTGATGTTATGAATGGTCTGATTGGTGTGTATTCAAATTTCAAAATCCTTTGTACTATCTCAGATGAGATGCATTCTTTCTTCCCCTTAGGGACCTCCCACTGTGCCCAGCTTGCCAATCCTTAATTCTAAAGGCGCCCTCATCCTGGGGAAAGAAAGAAAAATCACCCTGTAAGCATAGTAACAGTACTTTCTTTCCCTTCATTACTGAACTTTTTAAATCAGTAGTTTCCACTCTTCACCTACGTTCTTCATTACGCACACGATTCTTAACTGCTTCATTCTATTTCTTTCTTTTTTTTTTTCCTACTGAAAGTGTTCAATAGAAATTGTCTCCTACTGGTCCTATCCAGGGCCTTATTTTGGTCATGGTCCTTTACAGCTTCAGCCCCTTGGAAGCTTTGGACATGGGAGCCTTTCCTCCCTCAGCTTCCATGCTGCTGTTTTGTCTTGGCGTTCTTCCTACATTTCTGATGTTTCTGCCGTGTGATTTTGTGCTTGTGCGCACGCTGTGTGTGTGTGTGTGTGTGTGTGTGTGTGTGTGTGTGTGTGTGGTTGTTGGTGGTTTTTGTTTTGTTTTTCTGATTTTTCCTCTTCTTGCCACTAAGCACAACTATTTCTGTATTCTTTCTCTACCTCCTTACCTTTGATACTTCATCTGCTCCCATGGTTTTAGTTTTCACTCCCTTCTTTGCACCTTTCCCTAAATAGCCTTCTCTGATCATGCTAGTAGAAGTGAGATCTGCACTTAAATTATGGTAATACCGATTGTATATGAGTTATGACAGTCTTACAGCTATTACTTTATTGCATAGTTATTGATTTTGACTTTCCAGTTGCCAGCTTATTGAGGGAAGAGAATGCATTTCTTCTGTTTTGTGTCTTCCTGTATCCTTCTTATACTTAACATGTTTGTTCTGAGTCTTATTTGTTGAAATGTACAGTTTGCTGCTTCTCACATCTCTGTTGTATAGTTTCTTGATAGCTTGTCTTCTGTCGCTTAGCACAATCCCTGTTTTTTCCCAATGACTTTGAACTTGTAGGAGCTAGTGGTTCGTTTCCTCAAGCGAGCGTCAAGTAACCTCCAGCACTCCCTGGGGATGGTGTTGCCCAGCCGACGGCTGGCACTCCTGGAACGCAGAAGAATCCTGGCCCACCAACTAGGTGACTTTATCATTGTGTACAACAAGGTTGGTGGTCCATCTGTCAGTCTTTGCTTTAGATTATCATATATTGTCAGAAATGTGCTAGACCCTCCATCCCGGTGGGTGGAGAGGTCTTTCTCTTACCTAACATCATTACCTCCCGTGTGTGACTGTCAAAGGGAACCGGACCCAGCTGGGCTGAAAAGCTACTAATTCATTAGTTCTGAAAGCCCCAGCGGCCATAGTTACCTCTTATCAAAAGGCATATTCCTTCCCAGCGCCATGGTACCTGAGGTGACTCCCGGGCGAGGTGATTTTGCACTGTCGTTATTGTGCCTGTAGACAGTGGTGAATTGATTACTTGAGAGCTAATTTGAACTGTGGATTTAATACAGTGACGATCTTTTTTTCCTGAGAGAGTTAAGCTTTGTTCTCTAGAACATTTTAACCAGTGACATCATTTTTAATGAAGCCCAGGAAATATACTATTTGGTTCAAATATTTTGCAAAGCACCTTTTATCCAAGGGTCTCAGAATGCTTTAGAAATGTCTTTTTAAAATTTTTTTATTTATTTTTTTGCTTATAAAATGTATGATCATTTTGCAGAAGGGAAAGCTGAGGCCTGAAAATTTAAATGACTTTTTAAAAGATGAATGGAATGGTCAGTAGACCGTTAACGCAACCAAGTCCATAGCCACGATTTATTCCAGATCTGTTGAGAATTTTGGTATGTCTTGTATCAGTAATGAATTTATTCATTTTGAGTACTGGTACAGGAGTATCTTTGAAGATATATCTTTCTTCTCCATAATTGTAACAAAATGCAGTCTGCTGTCACATTGTTAAAGCTGCAAGTGTGACCACAGATGTTACTAAAGTACTATAAAAAACCCTTTTCTCAGCAGGTAATGTGAATAGAAAGTAAAAACGTGATAAAAATTTACATTTATTCTGCAGCTTATATTTGGAAACTTTACAATGTTTCAGGAAATAATGGCAGAGAACAATAGATCAAATTTATAGGTGGCAGAAGTACACAGAAGAATTAAATGTCTTTGCTCCAAAGACAGTTAACCTAAGGCTGTGAAACCAGATGATGAAGTGTGCATTTATCAGGAGTCAGTTTTATCTTGTTTTTCTGTGGGGGTTGGGGCCTGGGTAGGAAACAGAACAAATGGCTGAAAAGAAATCGAAGACGAAACTTGAGGAAGAAGAAGAAGATGGGGTGAATGCAGAAAATTTTCAGAAGTTCATCAGACAAGCAAGGTAGAAGACATTCTTGAAGAATAAAAACTATCTTATTCCATCTTCCACACTGTCCCATTGAATTCCCAATATTCCCTTGTTTCTAACATACGGGTGTGAGTAAAGTCACTGTTAGAAGGGGAAAAAAAAGTTTCTTAGGCTTGGCCTCTTCATATCTCAGCCAGTTATGTTGCTGTTGTCATGGTTTCAGTTATCAAAACACTGCTGCTGGGTATCTGGGCTCTATTTCTAGACAGCCTTCAAAGTACACATCACTCAAAGTGCTGAGAGAGCCCTTTGGAAAGCTGGAGTTAGAGGCTTCTAGTGTTGACTGGATCTGAACTTATCCCTGGCCTACTAAAGCAGGGAGATGACCAAATTTTGCCTATGTTAAGTGGGTTGAGGAATTGGCCATTTCTCAGCACTGTGAGGGTTACGCCTAATTTATATAAAATAGACCAAACCCTTCATGCTTAGGGTTCGCCTTTTGGGATTGAAAAGTTCAGCATTTGGCTCTCTATCTTGATATAAATCAGCAGGCCATTTTGTCCATTTATAATGTCTCCAAAAGAAGAGGTAACAAAGGTATTTGATTTTAAATTGTGTATGATTCATTCTTAAAGGCCATTGTCTAAAACAGACTTATAAAACCAGTAAAATAAAGGATAACCCCATTCATTGGTCCTCAGCCATCAAACTCACAGTGGGAGAGACAGGCAGTAAAAAAGCTACCATTGCTGGTGTGGCTCAGTGGATTAGGTGCCGCCCTGCACACCAGAGGGTTGGCGGTTTCATTCCCAGTCAGAGCACAAGGCTGGGTTGGGGGCCAGGTCCCCAGTTGGGGGTGTGTGAGAGGACGCTTTGACGTTTCCCTTGCATATCATTGTTTCTCTCCCTTTCTCCCTCCCTTCCCCTCTCTCTAAAAATAAATACAATATTTAAAGAAAGAAAGAAAAATCAACTCTCGGTTGATTTGTGAAGCTACATCAGGTGGTGGTTTATCAGTCACCAACATAGCATGATCTATGTCTAATGTCTTGTATAGACCTAGCCAGAGCCTCAGTGTCATGTGCTTAAACACAGCAAACAAACACATCATTTTTCAGGAGTTCATAATTATGTAGTCATTTTGTTGACATTCTTGGGTCTTGAGTAATGCTATTGATAAAGCAGGTATAGAAACAAAGCAAGAAACTGTTTCTCACATCAACATTATAAAAATATCTATAGAAGAGAAAAAAACTAGATTATATTAAGAAAATGGTTCTTTTAAAGTAAAAAGGCTAATTTCTAGTTTCTTCTGGGGATCTTAAACATCCCTAAAATATTTTTTAAGAAAAGAAAGAAAGAAAAAGCAACTTTTGAAAATGTGATGTGTATTCCCCTTCAGGCCTAACTTGGAACAAAAAATGTATTACATATACATTTAACTTGGATATAGATTTGGAGATAATATGTATTTACAACCGATTGTGGATTAGATGTTGATTGTTGGAAATAGGTGGTAGCATCTGTTCTACTACGTTTGGGGGGTACATGGATGATGCCTTTGTCAGGATTGGTCAATTCAAATATCTGCAGGAGCCAGGCAGGGAAACATAAATTAGGAGGGGAAGATGAGGAATAAGGCAGCTTGTATTTTGACCAGGCTTAACCTTCCCCTTACAGCATTCTGTGAAGGGCCAGATAAAACACCAACAGGCAGAGGCAGTTGCCTGTTTGCAGCCCAGCTTTAGGCCTTTGGTAGTTACTTGAGGTCCTTATCTTGTGGCACTTTGCTACTTTGGAGCCCTTGGCATTCACCCTGAAACTTACAGAGGCTGTTTCCTAGGTTGTCAGTACAGTGTGTGCTGAGGATGGGATATAGTTTCTTTGTACTAATGCAGGAATATTTTGCTTATTTGAAGGCTACTTATCTGGAACATAACCAGGCTTCGGGCGGGGGGAATGCAAAAGCCACCGAGAGACTTCTCTAGGTGTTATAAAATCCATGCATAATGCACAGACTAGGAGAATCTTACAGGCCTTCGTCTATTTCCTTATACTGTCCATTCTATGGGCGTTCGTAAAGCGCATATATTTTCAATCCTAGAAGTGACCTAGAGACCATCTACCTCGTTCTCCCTCGTGGTGCAGGTGGTCAGGGAGCCCCTCCTTGGTCACGTGGTGGGCCTCCCTTGTGCCGACATGGACAAAAGGGCGAGTGGCTCCTTCGTGAATATGCAGTCACCTAGAAGTGAGCTGGTCAAACTGCAAAGGGCTATGTAAGAAATACCTCAGAGTGTGGGCTGCCTGTAGTCTCTCTGACTTTGTAGCATATTCTTTAGAAATATAAAAACCATTCTTAGCTGGGAGCCATACAAAACCAGGGTGCTGGTGGGATTTGGCCTGCAGTCTGTAGCTTGTGGACCCATGACCTAGAACACGGCCGTCAATAGAACTTTCTGTGTTATGGCTACTGATTGCTTGAAATGAGGCTCATGTAACTGAGGAAAAGGATCTTTAAATTTCTTTAATTTTAATTCCTTTAAATTTTTAATAGTCACATATAACTCGTGGCCACCATATTGGACAGTGCAGATCTAGAAAATTCACTGTGGAATGAATAAAGTTGTATCATACTTTACATTTTTAGATTACTTATATTGTATTTAACTAGCTATTAATAGGGGGTTTTCAGCTTATGCTTTTCATTGTCCCATTTTCCAGCTTACTCCATTTCTGTAATAAAATCTAGTGGAAAGATTTTCCAGAACAGCTTCCTATTCTGACCATGCTTTCTCTCTTCATTTCAGTGAGGCCGAACTGGAGGAAGTGTTGACTTTTTATACCCAAAAGAACAAATCTGCAAGTGTCTTCCTGGGGACTCACTCAAAACCTAAAAACAGCAACAGCTATTCTGATAGTGGGGCAAAGGGTGGTAAGTATATTGGTTAATCAGTGAAAAATAAGAAGAACAAGTGAAAAAATGAGATGCAAAGAACAGCCAAATAGATATTGTGCTGCTTAATAAGCACAAGTAGACTCCAAGGTGGTGGAATCTCACAGTGTCGGGGTAGGGGATAAGGAGGCTTTACATTTTTGTACTAATGGCAGAGGAGGGACATGATCTGAGTTTTTTAATGATAATTAACAACAGAGAGCTTTTCAAGACAAATGAACAGCCAACATTTAGTGAATGCTCATATTACTATCTGCTGGACATGACCTTATTTATTTATTTTTTTTACTTCCAAAAAACAAATGGTGTAGGTGCTACTATAAAACTTCTTTACAGATGAGAAAATAGAAGCCAAAAGAGACTAATTTGCTCAAGGGTGCCCATCACCGTGCTGTGGGACAGGGTCTGGAACCTTTGCCTGTCTGCCTCAGATCACGTGCTCTTAATCTGTTCTCCTGCCTCTCCTAATGATATCTCACTTCTGTTAAATTATTTGCTCCCTCTGGCTCATCACTAGTGACATGTGGGGTAGGAGAATTCTTTACTGTGTAGGACCGTTCCATACCTAGTGGGGTGTTGAATATCCTTAGTCCTGTTCCCTAAGTTCTGTGAACTTTTTTCGGTCACTGTGATAACCCAGAATGTTTCCACATTTTTCTACAAGTTCTTGGTGCTGGGGAACTCTGTGATTGGGGATTTTAAAATTGATGTAGACCAAAGTATCTCGGTCACGCGATATTATCAAAAAGTAGCAGTGATATTGTGTTATAAACACAGCTCTGTGCTTTCTATATGAGATTCATTTAAAATCTAGATGGGAGTAAAAGACATGGGTAATCAATAACCTAATTATGTTAAGGAGCTAAACACTAGATTCAAAGATGGAGACTTTTTTCCTGCTCCTAAGGCCACCATGGTCTAATATGGAAATGGCCAGGATAATTGGCCTTTTAAAATATGAGTTTGTTTTTCCCCAAAATCAGTGTTAATGTTTTTAAAAACTGTAGGTTTGGAGGCCTATTTAGCTCACTGTGTAGTTGGCTTACTCGATTACTGGAACTCCTGAGTTCAGCTGTCTCCTTGAGCTTCGTTAACTTATCTAAGTCCTAAAGCTAGTTCATTCATCTGTTCATTCACTTCTAAACATTCCTACTGAGCACCTCTCATGTGTCAGACACTGTGACGGGTGGAGGTATGCAGTGACCAGCACCGTCGCAGCCCTTGACTTCATAGCCTTTGCTGCCTAGTGGGTGAGTTGGATGACTAAATGCAGGAAGAGGGTCGGTGGAGCCCTGGGGAAGGGAGGCTGAGGAGTTCTCGTAATCAGTTTGGGGTAGAGGAAAGTGTGCTAACCTAGGGAGATGGGGGCCTAGGTTGGAATTCAGGATATAACTTCTTCCCTGGCAGGAATGAGGAAGCCCAACAGAATGAACTGGCAGCTCCTATTTGTATGAATGGGACCTTGGAAATTCTGGGGCTCGCGTGTTAAGGAGACGGGTCCCTGTCCCATACCTATCGAGAATAACTAGAGGGGCAAAAGGAAGGCCTCAACCAAGGGAACAGCATTATGACATTTGACAGTATGCATACTCATTTCATACACTAGTGTGACAGTATGACCGCAGCTGGTGGCAGTGGAGAGAAGAGAATTCCTGTGTCCTGACTCTTTCATTCTGAAAGACAATCTGTGAAATGGCCTTTCTTAAGTTTCTCTAGGAGCCCAGCCCTTGAGAAAGATTAATGGAATAATCCCTTAAGTATATGACGTTCTGGCTGTCCTTTTTCAGAATTCTGTGGTAGAAAAAACCTAATTTGTTAGAGTGGAAATGTATTTTATTGGTGATTCTGTTATTGAATATACTGATCAAACTATCTAAAGTAAACTCACTCAGTTTACTGAATTAAAACCAAGGAGTTTCCTTGATGATACAGAGCTATTGAATTGTAATATCTAGGTGTCATGCCAGCAAATATTAGGGCTGTTCTTTCCATCTCTTGCTAGTTGCCCTCGTCCATACACATTACTGCTTCTCCGCTCCAGTGGGTACCACCAACCAGCTTGGTCTCTTGTTCCCATAGTCTGAATTCTTGGCAGAAGCTTCTGACTGCCCTTACTTATTTTTCTTTTCCAGGCATGTCCTAGCTTGTTGGCAGTCCATGGATGGCTGCCCTGGGCTTAATTGTCTTTCCTTGTTCGGTTAGCAGGAGCTGGGGTTGGGGAGAGTTGGTCGTCATTTGGGTGGTTGCCCACTCAGCAGGGCAGTGTGTCTGGCCATCCCTGGAGAGTGTGCCGACATAAGCAGTGGTCCCTGGGATTGATTACTAGTTGTGTTATATTTTGGAAACAAAATTATGTGAGGTGATGCCCCAGCATTTGCTTAGTGGGAGAGCATAAAGTCAGTCTTTATCTTTTATTTCAGATCACCCTGAGACGATGGAAGAAGGAAAAATAAAGCCACCCAAACCGCAACAGCCAGCAGAAATTCACTCTGAAAAATTATCTCGTGAGTGACTTCAAACTGCGTAGTCTTGTTGCTCACTGATAAATCCTTAAAAGAAAAAAAGTCCTTGGGTACTAAATGATTCTGGAGCAGGAGCCATTTCCCTGAGAAGTTTCTTTTCTTTGTTCTTCCTTTTTCCTGGGAATTTCTTCTTATTTACTGATAATCTGTATTCCTTCCAAGGAGTTTCTCACTTTAATGTTTAGAAATTCTGAGCACTATTCTAGAAGGGTGAAAAGCAGAGAGAAGGGTGTTGGCTGTCACTGCCAGAAACTTTGTCCGATGCCCTAACATTTGTAAACCTCCCGCTCTGGTTAATGGAGCTAGTCCCAACTCCAGCTTTGAAAAAGGACTAAAAGTAAACTATTTCTGTTGCCAAATTGTCTCCGTAGGCAAAAATCATTAAATTCATGATGACTACTCATTAAAGTCTGTATTTTTCATGATTTGTTTCCTAAGATTATTTTGATGTTTAAAACTGTTTACTTCATGCTTTATTGTGATTGTATGTCGGTTTTTCTTAAAATGATGTGGATTTTTTTTTTGTTCTGTTTGTTTTTTTAATAGGATTTACCACTTCAGCAGAAAAAGAGGCTAAATTAGTGTATACCAATTCCTCCCCTGCTTCTCTTTCTGGTCCTGCTGCTGCTGTTCCGCAGAAAATTCCCAACACTCATTTGTCATCTGTTGTTATGACCTCTGACCTCTCACCAGGGCCTGGCTACCATTCTTCTTTATCTCAGATCCCTCCTGCCATGCCCAGCATGCCTCACCAGCCAGCAGTTCTACTGAACACAGTCCCTGACGGTGCTTCGCCCTCCATACACCCCGGGACACAGAACGCACCAAGCCCTGCGGGCCTGCCACGCTGTCGATCCGGCAGTTACACCATTGGCCCCTTTTCCTCTTTCCAAAGTGCTGCACACATCTATAGCCAGAAACTGTCTCGTCCCTCTTCAGCGAAGGCAGGTGAGTGAGCAAATGAAAGGCAGTCCTCAGTGTGAGCTCCTTGCAGCCCCAGCAAAAAAAGAATGCTGTCTTTTCCCTTTACCTTTTCTTTTGAAAGATAAAGGGACACACTGCACTGTTCTTTTTTTAAAAGATTTTATTAATTTTTAGAGAAAGTAGAAGGGAGGGAGTAAGAGAGGGAGAGAAACATCGAAGCAAGAGGGAAACATGGATCAGTTGCCCCTTGCATGCACCCTGACGGGGGATGAACCCGCAGCCCAGGCATGTGCCCCAACCAGGTTTCCCCTGGCAACCGTTCCCTTTGCGGGACTATGTCCAGCCAGCTGAGCCACACCAGTCAGGGCTGCACTGTCCTGATATGACTAAGGAGTAGTCTTGCTTTTGGTCCAGTAGCATTTCTTCATCGATACAACACAAAATAAGCCTTCTTAATTTAGGTGCTGGAGATAAAGAAATGAATGAGACAAGGCTTCTGTTTAGCAGGAGCTTACAGTGTAGCTAAGAGATTGCACGTCATAATCATATGCCTGTGAGTGTGCTGTATGCATTCTTCTGACAACAGACAAATTAGTATCATTTTATTTTTCAATGTATTTAAAGTCAAGTATGACTCGAGTAAATACAAAGAATTCTTAAGAATTCTTTAAGAATTCTTAAAATTTTCCCCAATTTTAAATATAGACCCATATTATATTCATGTCCTCCCTACTTAAAAACAAATATATATATATTTATTGATTTTAGAGAGAGAAAGGGAGAGAGAGAGAAGCATTGATGTGAGAGAGAAGCATAGATCTGTTGCCTCTGGCATGTACCTTGACCAGAGATGGAACCTGCAACCTAGGCATGTGCCCTGACCAGGAATCAAACCCACGACCTTACGGTGTACGGGACGATGCTCCAGTCAACTGAGCCACACCAGCCAGGGCTTTTCCCCCATTTTTTAATAACAGCTTTATTGACTTATAAGTCACATACCATAAAATTCACCCATTTAAGGTTTATAATTCAGTGGTTTTTAGTATATTCACAGAGTTTTGCAATACCACTACGTTATTTTAGAACATTTTCATTAAAGTAGAATCACCTAATTGGTGTTCTTTTGGCTTCTTTCACTTACCGTGATATTTTTAAAATTTTATTTATTTTTATGTTTTACAGTTGTCAAATGTTTTTATGGTTTATCCTTGTTATAGCATGTATTGGTACTTCATTTCTTTTTATGGTTGAGTAATATTTCATTGGATAGATGTACCACATTTTGTTCATTCATTTATCCATTGTTTCCACTTCTTAGCTATTATGAATAATGCTTCTATGAACATTCATGGACAATTTCTTATGCGGACCTATATGTTCATTTCTGCTGGGTGTAAACCTAGGAGTAGAATTACTGGATCATATGGTATCTTTATATATGGAAGTTCCTTTTTTTGAGGAACTTCCAAACTGTTTTCCAAAGTGATTATACCATTTTACCACCCACAGTGTATGAAGGTTCCAATTTCTCCATATCCTTGCCGACACTTACTATGTTCTTTACTTTTTATTTTACCCATCCTGGTGGGTTTGAAGTAGTGTCTCATTTGTATTTATTTGTGGTTATTATTTGTATTTCCCTGACTAATGATGTTGAACATCTTTGCATGTGCTTATTGGTCATCTGTGTATCTTCTTTGGGTAAATGTTTATTCAAGTCCTTTGCCTATTTTTAAATTGGCATATTTGTCTTTTTATTGTTGAGTTGTAAGTGTTCTTTATATATATTCTAGATGCAAGTCCCTTGTCAGTTACATGTTTTAGAAAGATTTTCTCCCATCCCGTTGGTTGTCTTTACATTTTCTTATGCACATTATTTGGTAACGTGGTTCTTGAGTTGGGAAATAAGTTCAGAAGTGTTCATTATAATATGCGTTATAACTTATTCATCTGTTATAAATAATATATTTTGTATCACATAATAAACATGAAAAAGTTTAGGTTTTTTTTAAAGTAGTGTCACCAAATTGTACCTACAGAGTGATCACAGTTATACGAGCACTAATAGGACAGGAAGGAAACACATTACAGTGTTTCTACTACTTGGATTTTTAAATTTTTTTCAATAAGATGTGTGACTTGTAGCACAGAAAAAATATGAACCTTGATTTTATATTAAATAGTTTCTTTTTTGCCAGAATTTCAGTGCTCAAAAATAATAGAACTCTGACATCAGAGCTTTGTTAGAAGGATTGTGGGTGATTTGACAGTGGATGCCATAGACTACTGATAAGTACAGTCACACAAAAGAAAAACAAGAATTACCATGAGTTTCAAGGCTACATTAGTTCAAGATGAGTAAATTCTAGGGTTGGTTATTTTCCACTACACAGGATGAAATTATTTTGTGTGTGCGAAGCTATCATAGTAAGCAAAAACATATTAATAAATGCATGTAACAATGTGGTGGTAGGAAGAGTTTTTAGAGTATAATAAGGATTTCTTTTTATTTTTGTTAGCATTGGAAGATAGTTTATTGCTCCTTATGTTGTCAGAGGTCCTTGAGATTCAGTAAAGTAACCTGGATGAAATTTCCCTGTCGTCATGCTAAGTTTTTCAGGACTTTTTTTTTTACATGAAAAAAAAAACTTTCTCTCTCCCCCGCCCCCTCCCCCTCCCTCTCCCTCTTCCTCTTCCTCTCTTTTTAGCAGGTTCAGGCCATCCAAACAAGCAGCATTCAGGAGTGGCCAAAATACAAAAGGAGGGAGAAGATGTTTCGTCATACAGCAGACGGTACAACCAAAGCATGGTCACAGCTGAACTTCAGCGGCTGGCCGAGAAGCAGGCCGCAAGGCAGTATTCTCCCTCCACCCACATCAACCTCCTCACCCAGCAGGTATGGACAGTTTGGGGTGCTGGAGGGCCCTGTGGATGCGAGGCAAGATTAATGACAGGGTACTCTGTCCTTTCTTCCCTGTCTTTACTAATTTCCATGTACCGATGCCTATTGAATGAGTGTGATAGCTGGTGTTGAGCTAAAGAATGGAAGTGTTGCTCTTCAACTTGAAAGAAAATGACTTTCTTTTACAGGTATTGCAAAGTTAAGTCTGCTGCTGACTCTGATATACTTACTTCATGGATAAACAGCCTTTAATGTTCAGCTGTGAATGTACTTTTAAAAGATCTTGAAAAATACCTTCTTTCCTTGGTAAAATTTTCTAGTGAATTCTAGTCTTAAAAAACTTTTTACCAGAATGTCATGGCATTTACCTTTTACTTTTCTTCCCCCCCTCCAGCCCCCACTGTACAGTCTTTTATCTCAGTATCTCAGGATGTTACATGGATACTGATTAATGGGGCACTTCAATACACCCTTATCCAACACATGTCATTCACCCCACTTACAGGTGGGGGAAACTGAGGCTGAAAGAAATGATGTAGTAACGGCATTTGGCGAGCTGCATTTTAGCTTTATGTTAGATAGATAATAAGCTTGCAACCCAATGAGGTTAGATGAAACTTTCAAGAACATTGGGCTTCTTTTTGCCCTTCTCGCTGATCATCCCCATGGTATTTAATAGAAGTAGAAGCTGTATCTTCTCCTTTTCCTTAAAGCGAAATGGTATCAAAGTCCTCCAAAGAAATAATCATAACTTAACCCCAGAGTTATATTTTGCTGTATCTCTTGTGTGAAATTCCTTACATGGTGACAACTCTGTAATGATATTAAGTATAGAAAAAAAGTGAAGCTGAAAATTACTCTAAGCACTTCAGTGCAGGCAGCACAGTGCTCCCTGGTGGTGCCCTGCTTCTCTGTGTAAAGCTTAGGACCAAAATTAAAGGCGAGCCTTAGCTTTACTTTAGCCTCACTCCCTCCAGAGTGGGAGGATGTAGTTAGTTTTCTTTTCAAATCCCTAGCAGTTTGAAGGAAGCAGGTGAGGAGGCCTAATGTGAAACAGGAAGCGAAGAATCTCCTAAAGGCAGCGTTGAGAACTGAAGGGAGTTGGATCCTTAGGTTTTGGTGATAGAATGATTGGAAGAGGGAATACAATATAATGACCATAATAGAATGGCAAGGAATTTTGAAATGTCAGGTGGCTCTGATGAAGGGAGAGAGGGGCTCATGATCTGCTACACTTTTTTTCATTGGGTCATTGACTAGTTTCAAATTTATACATGAGCAGCCAGAAACTCCAATAAAACATTAAAATCTTTTCTTTGCAACTGTGGTAAAAAACGTAGCTAATGTCGGTGTTTACATATTTTAACTTCTGTTATTTGGTAAATTGCAAACCTTGCAAAACACAGGATCCTGATCATGTGGGAATCTAAGGTGACTGTATGCTAACTGGAAAGTCATCTCTCCTCAGTCCTTCTGTCTCATCTACGGCGAATTTCAGTGCCAGTGAGTCAAAAACCCATCAGACCCCCCTTCGTGGGGATCCGAGCTTGCCATTGGATGTCAGTCTTAACTTTTGGAGCCTTGGCAATAGGGCGGCCCGTGCTTGGAAAACGCTGAGGGAGGTGCCATAGCTTATCATAAGCAGGGCAGAGTGGTGGGAAGGGGGTGGAATCGGACCTCTGAAGACCTGCGTTCTGTCGCGGTCTAGCTTGTATGATTTTGGAAAACTGTTTCATCTTACCTCAACCTCGGGGTCTTTATATGTTCAGGGGGCAAAACAAAACAGCATCATGACAATAGTATACAAGGGCCTCTTTGTAAAGTCTAAATGCCATATATAGTGGTACCTAGATACTTGCTAATTGTTTCTGGAACTTATGATGAGTACTGAATGGTGAAGCATTTTCTGTTGTGGGGTGGCGTTGTGACTCACAAGTTCTAGCCAGTGTGACGAGTTCTGAGCGAGCACCCAGTGCTGAAACTTTTTCTCCTCAAAATACTTCAAGTACAGGGTTTGATGAATTCTGAAGCCAACAAGTACCGAGGCATGACTTGACTGTACTTGGAAATATTGTTATTCCGGCCTCAAAAAGGCTTTCAATGATAAATGATTTCTAATTTGATTTGAAATAGTAAGTTTTGGGATGAAGTGTAATGTTACCAGAGTGAACCAGAGTGGTTATTGAAAAGCTCAGTTATATGTTATTAGGTTCCTTCCCCTCAGAGCAGGTAATTCCTTAATTTGGAATTTGGAAAATTCAACCTTCTATTATTGCTCATTTTCTGGTAACTAATAATATGTTATAATGGCTTCAGTAGGCTTTGGCACATTTGTTTAGTAGCTGTTTCCTTTTTTCCCTAGCTCTGTCTTGGAAGAAAGGTACTTACTCATCGATTTGGTTTGTTACTCACTGAGACAGGTGATAGAGAGTCTGTGGCTTCCTGGAGCGGGTGGGCATCCGAACAGAAAATGGCGGGAGTCTCTCTGGACTCGGGGCATGAACGCTTGCTTATTCGTTCAACAGAAATGACTTTCCATCAGCAGTCACTTTAAATGGTTTTGATTTCTCCTTATCTGAGATGATTTTCTTATTTTCAATACCTACTTTGTGTTTATGGGGTTTTTTTTCCTTTTTTTCATATATCTGATCACCTTAATGAATATTTTCTTTCCCCCTTTCCTTTCTTTGATAAGATAATTTTGGATATTTGTATTCATTCTGTTTACTGTTTTCTGGCTGTTTTTTTCTTGTTTTATCCTTCTTTTGCTTTTCTTAGTTTTATTTTGGTATCTCCTCCCAGTTTCTTGAGTTGGATACTTATTTATTCCTATTTATCCTTGTTTTTGTTATATGAACTTACATGTTTTGCTATGAAGTTTCCTCTGAACATTGCTTTAATTCATATCACACAAACTGATATATCTTTACATTGCTTTCTTAAGCAATTGTTAAAACATCTACTAATTAAGGAAAACTGATTTTAAACTCTGCTATTTTGGAAGGTAAGTATTAAAAATAGAAATTGTATCTTCTGGAAATTCATTTTATTTTGTTCACAATTTCAACTACTTAGCCCATTCAAGTTTTTAGTGGCCTTTTTCAAAAACACTCTTTATTCAGATGTATTTTCTAAATGTATTCATTCAGGAACATTTTATTAAGCTCTTGAGTGTTCCAGGCTTGAGTACTAAGCTGTGGGGATGACAGAGGCAGAGTGCTCAGCATGCAGTCACTCACGACCTCGCTGGTGGCCTGGGAGGGCAGGGCGTCAGCAGGGAACAGCTAGGATGGAAGCTGGACGAGGAGACAAGCGCTGATTCACAGAGAGCTGTGCACGCCTCTTTCCAGAACCCACTCCTCTCAGGATGGGGAGCCCCAGATGACGGGGGGTTGCTGGGAGGGGGGTGGGTTGGAGGAGGAGGCAGTGTTGCCCCTTTTTTCTCTGCTCACTGGTGAAGATCCAGAGGGACGGTGAACTGGCCAAAAGTAAAGAAGCAAAGTGCTCTGACAGCCCAAAAGTTTAGTAATCGAACTTCGAGTTTTCTAGGATTTGTATTAGAGGCTTGATTCTTGTGAATTTGTATGGCTAAAAACAACCTCATTTACCTTGTCATTACTTTGACTACTTCTGCTGCGATTTAACTTTTTTTATAGCCTAGAACACATAAGAATATCAAATTTCCCAACAGCAGTGTCCAGCACAAGTAGGCTTGAAATAAAAAGAGATACATGTTCTTAACATACCGTTATTCAACAAATACCTTACAAATCTGAGCAGAGGGCAGGTCACATTTCAGTCTTTCCCTTGTCATGAGAGAGGCTGGTTATTTTGGGGGGCGGGATCCTCTGGACATCAGTGTGTCCATCCTTAAAGCAGGGTTTTCCACAAGCATCTGTCGTGCGTGGTGGGGGCAGCGCTGTAGCAGCTGACAGGGTGCTGGCGTGGAGCTTCATGAAGTGTGAGGTCTCCCCGTCTCCGCCTCACTCAGCGCTGAGACTTCTTTACCACTGCAGCGCTCTGCACAGACGTAGCCCTTTGTGGTCACTGCCCCAAGGGAACACAAGAGTGTGGCGAATTAGCCCAGCCCTGCCGCGGGGAGTGGGAGGCAGGGACTCAGAGGGGCAGTGGTCCTCTCTGTGCAGGCGCAGGCGAGAGCGAGATTTCAGGACCCAGCTGTCATTAGGAGCGGCTCCAGCGCCGCTGGCCTGGGAGTTTAATCAAAGGGGTAACAGCGGACCGCCCAGGCGCGCACTCCAGCGCCAGTGAGTGTGCGCCGTCAGTCTCTGTTCCCCAGCCAGCCAGTGCCCGGGATGTGGCCAGGCCTCCTGGAAATGTGCTGACAGATACATAGGAGGGAGGAGACACTTTTCACTTCTCACATTTTTCATTTAGATGGAGAGCAGAAAAGAAAACCATTTAATTTCTTTCATTTTTTGCTCCTTACCCTGATCCTTTCCTGCCTAGTTCTTGCGAAGGATTATATGCTTAGGTTTAGAAAGTTTGGTTCACACCAGTTACTCATTCGCTCTCACTCATTCACAATAATTCAAAGAATTCACGAAGGCATTCTTTTTCATTTTTTCTGCTGTAGCGGCTCCCATTGTGGTCCTGAGTTCTTCATGGTCCACAGTAGACCTTTAGTGAGTCTCACTTTCAAAAATTCCAATTTGAAAGTGGAGTTGGCAGAGAGGGAGCTACGTTTTTGACCTGGTTGCACATGTTCTTTAGGATTGAGGCAGATGGCACTCAGTTTGTATGGCCAGCGTGGACCTTTGGGCCTGGAGGCCTTCCTCCTGCCTCTTTAGCTGATCTGCACACATTTGAACTCCTGTACCTTGTGTTCTGATTTCCCAGTTGTTTTCTAAATCTAACTCCTTTGGTTCTATATGCTTTCTGGGTACTTCTTCGTACCGTATACATTATTTTTCATTCCTAGGAACAGAAAGGGTAAATGGAAAAAGCAGAAGTCCTTGAGTCAGTGAGACCTTGGACAGGTTACTTAACATTGCGCCCTGATTTTGTTTTTGGTAAGATGGGATAGTTTCGGCATCAAGAAGACCACTGTCCTCCCAGATCCCTGTGCTTCTCTGCTCTAGGACCTAGTTCCCACTGATCTGATCTAACTCTTCTTTGTCCCTCGAGGCTTTAAGTCCTCAGTTTCCCTTAGTTCCCTGGCCTGCTGCATGGTCTTTTGTTATAAAATAATCTTTCTTTTGCTGGGCCACCCCTGCAAGCTCTTGTCCTCCCTGTACTGACAAATTCCTTTCAAAGTAACACACCCTTGCTGCCCTCAGCCCTCCCCCACCACCCCTTACTCTTGCAGTTTTTTATCTCTTACCATTTTGTCTAACTCTCTCTTAAAGCTCACTGATGACCTTGAAATTACCAGCTTCATTCTGTTTTGGCCTATGGTACTATGATCGACCACTTCCTCCCTGAAAATGTCCCTTGGCTTCTTCAACTCTTTAATAATCCCTGAGAGCTCATTTCTTCCTCCTCCTCTTCCCGAAGACTAGATTCCATTTTCAACATATTTTTTAAGCCACTGGTCCATAGACCTCAAATAAAAAACTGGCACTGGGGAATCTCTGTGTCAATGGCAGAGGCTCTGGATGAAGAGCTGGGATGAAGCCGGTGCATCTGCTCCTCTCCGCTCCTCGCCCGTATCTGCCAGCACAGCTCTGACTTCCAGGGCCCAGCAGAACGTTCCCCTCTCTCCACTTTCTCTTCTCGTAGCTTCATCTGGTCCGGTTCTGTGGATTTCTCCCAAATAGGTATCTTTTTTTTTTCCTTTTTATTGAATTTATTGGGATGACACTGGTTAGCAAAATTCCATAGGTTTCATGTGCACAGTTCTACAACACATGCTCTGCACACTGTGTTGTGCGTTCTCCCCAAGTCAAGTCTCCGTCTATCACCACTTGTCCCCCCATACCCTCCTCCACCCTCTCCCACCCAACCCCACAAGCAATCACCACATTACTGTCCACATCCATGAGTATATTCTTTTTTGCTCTGTCCCTCCACCTCCCCATCCAGCACCACCTCCCCCCACCCCCAAACAGTTCTCAGCCTGCTCTCTATGAGTCTGTCTCTCTTTTGCTTGTTAGTTCATTTTGTTCATTAGATTCCACATATGAGTGAAATCATGTTGTATTTGTGTTTCTCTGACGGGCTTATTTCACTTAGCGCAATCCTCTTCAGGCCCACCCATGTTCTTGCAAAGGGTAAGGTTCCCTTCTTTCTCGCGGACGAGTAGCATTCCATTGTGTAAATATATCACAGCTTTTTTACCTACCCATCTACTGACGGGAACTTGGACCCCTTCTCTGAGTACCAGGTCCAAATTTTCAACTGCCCTCTAGACTTTTCTACCTAAGCGTATTACCAGCATCTAACATACTCAGCATATTTTAAACATAGTTTTAAAATATTCAAAAAATATTTAACATATCTAAAACCTATTTGTTCTTGGCCCTTTTTTTCTTTCTATGTTAGTTGACTCTGCCATTCTAGGAATGTAGGTAAGGAGCCTTGGATTTATCATTCTCTCTTTACTTCATTATTCTCTCTATGTTTAGGTAAGTTGCCATGTCTTGTTGATTCTGACTCTATAATGTCTCTGATATATATTTTCTCTGTTTCACTTTCCTATCTGCCATTCTGCTTAAGGCTGTACATTATTCTCTCTCAACTGGACAGCGGCAGTTACCTCCAAGAGGTCTCCCAGCCAGTCTCCTCTTACTCACCCTTGTCTTTGCTCTAAAGGAATCTTTCTAAATTGCAAGTCTGATAGTAAGTACTCCTCTACTCCTCTCTGCTCAAGAATGTCAAGGAGGGCTTCCTGTTATCTGTAATGTAAAGCCCAAGCTATTAAATGTTACTCAAAGCCTTAATTTAGAACCTGGCTCCAGGCTACTTCTCCAGCCTGTCTCTCTCTCATCACACATGCTTATGTGAAATTCAGCCAGAATTTCTGTTAGTCTCTGTGCCTCACTGTGTGCTGTCTTCTCATGGGAAATGAGAAGGCACTGCTCTAATTTTATGTATCCGCTCAAGCTCAACGTAGAAGCCACTTCACTCACGTGCGTGCCACTTCACTCTCCACCCTGTGTTTGTCCCGGTAGCTGTCTCCGTTACTAGTCAGCGAGCTCTTTGAGGGCAGTGTCCTTTACGGCTTCAAAACCTGACTGAGTATACTCAACAAATGTATTAATTTTACCGAAATGTAAGGTATTTGATTGAGGGGGGGGACCGTGTTCATTTTTCACCATTTTTTTCCAGCCTGATGTAGAAGTACTCAATACATATTTTATAAATAACTAAATGAATCTTGAAGAAGCCCCTGCTGCCCCAGCTAGAAGTCACCTGTCCATTCTCTGTGCTCCTTTAGCCACTCTCTATAATCTATTATGCTTATTTTGCTTTACTTCTTTCCTGGTGAGTTATAAACTGTGTGATGTCAGTTCTTTCTGACCCTCACCTAGCACACAGCCCCTGCACTTCGTAGGCACTTATCACATGCTTGCTAAATTGAAAATAATTTTTCTGCATTTTATCGGTTTTTATTATATTCTTGTTTTAAATGATTGCACCTCCATTTTTAAAATTGATAATACCGTGCCTGCCTTTCATAAAAAAGCAGCTGACATTAATCAAATGTCTACTTTTGTTCCAGGCACTGTGCTAAGCACTTTTGTATGCATTATTTCTTTAACCCTATGAGGTAGATACTTTTTCTTTTTTGAAAGATTTTTATTTATTTTTAGAGGGAGGGGAAAGGAGGGAGAAAGAGAGGGAGAGAAACATCGATATGCTACAGAAACATCAATCGGTTGCCTCTCACCCGCCCCCAGCTGCGGACCTGGCTCGCAACCCAGACATGGGCTGGGCCAAAAATTGAACCAGTGACCTTTTGGTTCATAGGTTGACACTCAGTCCACTGAGCCACACCAGCCTGGGCTAGATACTTATTTTTTACAGATGAAGAAAACAGCTTAGAGGATAAATAATGGCTAAGATCACACATACGGAGAGTGACTGAACCGGACTCAAATCCAGGTCCGTTTGACTCTGTGCTCTTTCCTTTTTTGCTTTTCTGCCTCTTCCTGCTTAAATCAGGACTCTAACCTCCCATCAGAGTGAAATGACTGAGCTTAACACTGTGAGCCTGAGCTTCCGGTGACGACGTTGCCCAGAGCTGTAACCACACCAGTGCTCGAGCCTGCAGAGAGGAAGGAGCAGGTTGCCTTCTCCAGTGCTTTCACGATTGCCAGTGCTTCTCCACTCCCTGAAGCAAGCTGAGAAACACGTGGCTCTGTCTAGGTTATCAGTTGTTTGTTGACTGAACTCTTTATCAGATTATTGTGTGGGGAAGTCAGCCAATCCTTTGAGCAGGCAAAGTCCAGCCTTGTTAATCCCCAGAGATGCAATAAGAATGGCTCTATTTATTATGGAGGTGACAGCCCCCATTGACTCCAAAAACTGAATGTATCAGTTGCAAACACAACAAAGGGGTTTGTACATTTTGTAAGGTTTCCCGGGAATGCCTTTGGCAAATCTTGATCTGGAACTCTTTCTGGATTTTGGAACACAAAGTGTCTATATTTATATGTATATTACGTAAATGACAGAGTTCAGCAGACAGAAGGTATGATAAGAGAATTTAATGTTAATGTAACAGGAATTGCAGAGATTCCCGCCTTTTCCCAACTCTTTAAAAATTTGATTGGCATTCTAACCCTTATCTCCTGGTAATTGGAGTATCAGTTACTTAAGGTTTTTTTTTTAATTAGCATTCAGGAATTGATACAGGAGTTGGTGCTACCTTAGAACATGTTGGTTGTTGTGGTTTAAAACATTAATTGTTTTAGCTGATGATTTAATAAATGCTCAGGAAGTGCCCTTGGAGGAGTATTTAAAATATAGCTGTTTAAAGATGGTTCTTTTCATATTCTTGAATGAATGTATCCTCTAATACCTCCCTAGTGGTGAAAATCATGTAACAAGTGCAGATCTGACACTTCTGGTTTTTTCATTTTCTTTTATCCTGAGTGAAACAGATCTTAGTCTGCTGGTGTGTCCTGTTCAAGGATAACTGTTTATGCGAGCAACATTTACTAAACAAGTCACATATACTAAACAAGGTGGGAGGAACTGGCTGCAACATTTCCCCTTTGAAATCACCCAGAGCCCCATGGTCAGGGCACAATGACAACTTCTGTGGCATGATCAAGTGATCCAGCCATAGACTTTTTTTTTTTTATTTAAGATTTTACTTATTTATTTTTAGACAGAGGGGAAAGGAGGGACAAAGAGAGGAAGAGAAACATCAATCTGTGGTTGCCTCTCAGGCCTCCCCTTCCCCGCCCCCCCGCCCCCACCGGGGACCTGGCCCGCAACCTGACCGGTGACGCTTTGATTCGCAGACTGGCGCCCAGTCCACTGTGCCACACCCTCCAGATTCTGATGAGTTTTTGTATATGAAGACACAGAGAACGTTATGTGCAAGATGATACTGATGTAGTTCTTTTTAAACAATTTTTAAACTTATTGAATTTATTGAGGTGACATTGATTAATATAATTTTTTATATATATATATATTTCAGGTATACAATTCTATTAGTACATCATCTATATATTGTAGTGTGTGTTCACCAAATATTGATGGAGTTCTGAGGATGAATGCGGATTTAGACAAATGCATCTTCCTGTCTCTTAGGGCGGTCGGTGACACAGACTGTGAAAGAATTCACAAAGAGAGGAAAGTGTGGAGAATGAAGTTTTTATTTGCTAAGACAGGAGAGGGGCCTGCTGTGGAGAGATACACCAGCCCTGAGGGGTGGGGGCTTTGAGCTTTTATTGGATTCTAAATGAATTATAAAAAAGGGTGGGGGATTGCTGTTGTGTGGGCCCTGGGCTCTTGGGATGTTGGGTTCCAATGTTATCTTCCCCCTGTGGCTGTAGGGAGGTTAGCTCTTTTTGGATTTCCAGTAATTTCCAGTCCTGGGGACGGAAGCTCAGATGAGAACAATGACGGTCATGTTTAACGAGGTCATAGGCCTGTTAGGCAAATGGTACTGTGATAGCAAACGGGGCTGGCTTTATCCATTCAGTGTCTGTCCAAGTGATTGTTAACCTTCTGGAATCCGAGATCCCTTTGAGAATTGAATGAAAGCTCCATTTTTTTTCCCCCTAAAAAAAGTGCACTCAAATTTAGAAATTTGCATTAATTTCAAACAGTTCATAGAAACTTCCCCAACTAGGCTCCCTGTTGATACCTGTGGTCACCAAGTTAAGAACTTCTAGGTCACATATGGCCATTAATATCAATAATTTGGCCAGAAATGATTGTTTCAAATGTGTGGTCACCCTTGCTTCACACATTAAATATATTTAGTGATGCATTTCTCACAAGGTTGGAATTTCTGTGAAGGTGAGGATTTTTTTTTCATTGTTCTATCCTCAGTGCTAAAAAGAATGCCAAGCACAGAGTAAGTATCTGATAAGTATTTGTTGAATTAATGAGATAATTATTTGAAACCCTATCCCTGGACCTCATCAGACAAGAATTATCCAAGATGTTTATTGATTGTGCTAAAATGAGGAAGTGGAGCTTTGCCAGCATTATAAGGTGCATTGAGAATGCAGTGCCACCAATTTGCTTGTGTGTTTAGCTATTATTAATTAAAGCTATTTTTTATTAAATTTCTAATGTTGAATTTCTATCTCCATTTGATAAATAAAACACACGAGATTTGCCAAACAGCTCTAGTGAACCTGAGGCTCAGAAAGTGCATCTCAAATGGGGTGTTAGTCCTTTGAAGTTTCAGTGCCAAGAAGAAACAAATACAGTATACACTTCGTGTGGAGACAGGGAACAAAATCTGTATGTCAAAGCTATTATTTCACCATTTGAGAACCTTCCCAAGGCTTCAGACCAGGCAGAAATCATCTCTAAAATTATGCAGGGTAGTAGCAAGAGCAAAACTTATCTCTCACTGCAGTCACTGATTATTTTATTTCCCCTAATTCCAAAGCAGTCCATCCCTGTGGTCTATGCAAAAAGAGGTAATTTGGAGCCTTTCATTTCCTTGCTAGCCCTCTAGCGAGGTTAATCACTTTTGTACTCTCTAGTGAAACTAGTTGCTAGCTGAAGACGTGGTGGCGGGGCGGGCGTTTTGTGTGTGTGTGTGTGTGTGTGTGTGTGTGTGTGTGTTCAGGAGTAGACGAGACCCACTTCTCGTACTATGTAAATGCCTTTGTTCTTACTGGCTGTACTAAGCTCTAGGGATACAACAGTGCGTAAGGTACAGTCCCTGTCCTAGAGAGCATGTAATTTGTGAGGTGTGATAGACAAATGAAACTGCAAATACGGCATGAAGCTCTTTCACCTTAACCCCTGTGCCCTTGAAGTAGTTTAATGGCAAGGATCCTTCACAGCTGAGGGAGATCTTATATGAAAAATAAATTTGACATTGGAAAGTAAAGCGTAAGGTGGTAGCAACAAGATTTCAGGATCCTGCTGTGCTGAAGTAGTTGGAACGACTTTTCCTACAGCCAATAATTAAAAAAATAAGCAAGCTTTTGATTTTTCAGTTTCTAGGATGGGGATAATTCCTGCCTCTCCTGGCATTGCTGTAGATATATTTGCTGGTTGTGTTTTTCCCAAGCAGCAATGGGAAACCTTGGTTCTGTGTCAGGGAAGGTAAAGTCATGTGAAAATCTGCAAGCCCTAGTTGGAGGAGGGTTTTTACTTCTACATGTATAAACAAACCATTTTTATAGAAATGTCGAATTCTGTGGCTTGCTTTGAGTAGAGTGTCTTGTCCTTAAGGGATCAATAACACATGGGCACACAGAAGTGGATGCTGGCCACCGACTGAGTTGGTGGAGGACTCGGGCTCGCGTTGGATTCCAGTACCGCACTTTTTTCATTAACCCGTGTTGTTTTTTCAGATATCCACAAAACATCACCATCTTTAAATGTCAGTATGTTTGGTTTTGTTGTTCTGTGGTAGAGCTGGAAGTTACACACACATGGTCTTCAAACACTGATTCAGAGAGAACTGTGGCTGGAATCCAGGATTCCACAGTCACTCTCTTGAGGTTGAGGAGATGCCCGAAGGAGATCCTTGAAGTGGAAGCCTCCTTCTAATTACTATAGGATTTCGGCTATAAACTCCTGAGTGGAATCCTGGGCTTTGGCGACTTGGGCTAAATAGACAGCATATGACAATGTCTTCTTTTGCCCGCCAAGCCTAAGGCCTAGACTGAAGCCATCTAGCCATCCTCCCTCTCCCAAAACCCCATCCCCAGTCTTGATCTTGAATCCACTTACTGTTGAAGAGAAGTATGGAAAGAAACATCTAAGGAAAGGTGCATTTTCTCCTAGGGCCCTAGAAAAAAGCTGACCTCATATTCCCACTCTTTGACCTTCCCTTCTTAAGTGACAAGCAGCACCATCTTTCCATGCCCGATGCCTGAGAAAATGGAATCCTAAAGAGCACCGATCCAGAAGGAAAACGTGAGAATGAACACACGAACTCAAGTGGATTCATCATATTACAAATGCATTTCTCTAGCTGCAAGGTCCAGCACTCTTCCTTAGCTGAGGAGGGAAATGAAGGGAGGGAGGCCCGCAGTAGTACATCCTGCATCTCAGCCCTGCTGCCTCTTGCCAGACTGTTGTAATTCTCAACTGATCTGAACTTTCCTTATTAATCGCTTTCAACCCACCTGACGAAAACAGCCCTAGATTTACCTACCTACCCTACAGCTCTGACACAGCACTACTGTGTCAGGACCCTTGAACAAGCTTACTGATGTCTGATACATCAAGGACAGGATCTTTAGTGTGGTATTCATAGACCTCCCAGCTCTTCGCCTGTCTCTTCCTATCTCCTGTTGCTCTATGCATTAGCCAAATTAGACTGCTTTCTGTTTTCAGACATTCTTCCCGCTTATCTGTCTTTGCGTTAGTTATGGTTTTTCTTTCTAGCTAGGAACTACCACCTCTCCCCCCGCCCCCATGCCTCCTACGTATCCTTTCAGGCAAGTTCAGAAGCCTGCCTTGAATTTCCTTAGTGCTTTTGTGATGGCACTTACATTCTAGAGGCCTCATACATTGCTCTTTGTCTAGGTGTCTTGTTCTGCTAGAACACAAATTCCTTCATGGCTTGAGGGCAGGGGCCACAATTTAATCTGTATATACCCTTAGGACTTTACCCACGGCCTTGCTTCTGATAGGCAAGGCTGTAAATACATATTGAATTGTCTGAGATTTGGACTTCTCTTGAACATTCAAGACTGCAGCGTTTCTAGAACATGCCAACTAGAGCAACAGTGATCTCGTTTAGGCCTGGCCCCAAATCCTCTTTGGATACCAAAAGGTTATGCATCTGGGTGGGTGGTGGGTATATTCTGGGAAGCCATCAGGGCAATACCATCATATTTTAATTATAGCCCTGGCAGCAGCACTACTTTTAGCAAACAGCAGTAACAAGCAATAACACTTGGGCGGGCCTGCCGCCGGAAATTGGCTCCCTCTCTGTTTCTCCTACCCGCTTTTCAATCCATCACCTGTATTTATTCCTGCTGTAATTTAAACACCTGTCTAGGAGGAATGCGTGCAATGTGTCCCTACCCCACACAGTCACATATTTGCTCACCTGCCTTATTCGGAAGGCTGGCTCTAAAATAAACAGTGTTTTGGTATTAAAAGAAAAAATGCACTGAGGTCACTGTGGAAATGGACATGAAGAAAGGAACAGGAGTGGAACCGCTGGATAAGCTGCTCGTGCAGAGTGGGAGCAGAGGGAGAAGAGGAGGAGCAGGAGGAAGGCAAGAGATGAACCCTCTGCCTAAGCCTTATCTTCCCACAGATGGCCGTTCACTCAGCTCACCAGCTGGAAAAAGGCAGGGGTGGAAGAATATTGAGCAAGCTGACTGCTTTTCAGCTAAAATGTTTTGGTTTATTTTTAATGACCACTGATCTTCATGTCAGCATAACAAGTAGATTTGGAATATTTTGAAGTTTGTTCTAGTCTGTTTTATCTACTTCTGCATCTTTGGCATATTCAACAATAACATTAATGTTGGAGCATACAAACAACATCGAGAAATAGTAAAACCTTAAAATTCCACATAGAATTATTCCTTCCTCTTGATTGTTTTATGTCTGGCTCCTCGCCCCATAAGGGCATTTTTGTTGGTTTTTAGAAGATCCCCTAAGCTCTATGGAGGAGAATCGTTGAATGACCCCTCTCTCCTGTTTCCTCCTTTCTTTTCTACCGTCCTCTAAACAAGTGCTTTTCAAAGGTGAAGATGCAAGCGAATTACCTGTGGGTATTGGCAATTGCAGATTTTGGTTCCATGGGGCTGGGGCTGGGCTGAGAGCCTGCATTTTCAGCAGGCTCCCAGGGAGTGCAGATACTGCTGGGCCACAGATGGAATCGTAAGTTCTGAGCTCAGTGGTTTCAGGAGGTGGGAGTAATACCATGGCTAAAACCACAGAATGTGGAAGATTTTGCAGAATGCCAGCCAGGAATTGAAACTAAGGGCTGACATGTAATAATTTTTTGTTCTTGTTTACCTCTCAGCCTCAGTTTCCCCATCTATAAGTAAGGGAAATAATTTTACCTATCTAGCAGAGTTGTCTTGAAGATGAAATGAACATATTTGGGGTCTGTCCAGAAGGTATCCAGCCATGTAATATGAAAAATAGAGACATTTTTTGAAGAAGATACAAGATACAAGAAACATTGTACATAGGACAGTGATGCCTCAGTCCCCTTCAAAGTAGGCACGTGGGGACCTCACACAGTTTCCCCCAATTGCCATCAGCTGCCCCATTGTATTTTCCTGAATCTCATTGACAGTCTGAAATCTCTTCCCTTTCAAAGGTGACTTTAGTTTTGGGAAACACCAGAAGTCACAGGGCACCAATTTTGGGCTGTAGGGGGGCTGAGTCACCTGGGTGATTTGATGTTTCACCAAAAAACTCTGCATGAGTTGTGATACATGAAGCAGGTGCATTGTTGTGATGAAGCTGCCAATCACCACTTGCCATAGCTGCAGCCTTCTGAATCATCCTAATAGTTTTTGTAGAGGAATGTTCGTTCAAGCTTAACGCAAAATTTGATGCAGATTTGTTGCTCTACTCACTTAGTCATTTTTAATGCAGTGGCCACACAGTACATACACATGCTCACTCAGTGGCATCTACTGCCCCCACTGACTAATACAGTAAAGTCATCATTGTTCATGCATGCGCATTCCAGCCCACTCTTCTTGGCTGCCAGGTTACACTGATGTCATACAAACCGTTCTTACTACATTAACAATGGTTGGACTTTTTCCAGTCAGGCCTCATATAGCTTAGAACAATACCTGGCAAAAACAAAGTATTCATTTAAATTTAGCCATCATTAGTGCTAATATGGCTTGATTATTATTATTGCTGTTATTGTAATGAACCTGAATAGTTTCATATTTGCATAAATATTGATTATGATAGGACATTTTAGAGATCCAAACACAGAGTTTAAGGTTCTCATATGTGTGTACTGCCTTTTGCACAGAAAAATGTTAATATCCATTACCAGAAAAGCATGTTTTTTGAGCCATAGTTTCAGTTAATTAATTAATTAATTAAACTTTCTCATCTGTTTTCCAGACCCCTTTGTGACCAAAGGCATGAATTCACGAGTTGGCCAGCCTAGACTTAGTAGCATAGACTAGTTATTAACCTGGAGGAGCCAGCTGGCCCAGGGCCTACAACCTCCACCTTAACAGATTAATACTTCTAACAAAAATGATGAGCCTGGTGCTGTGTATTTATGTGCTGTAAGCCTGACTGTTTAATATTCTTTAGTAGTGAAAAATTAAGCACCATTGCAAATCAGGTATATATAAGTGCTATTTTTTGCTTTCCCTTCATCTGATCATAACTAGTTTTCTTATGTTACCTCAAGAAAATGGATGGACAGAGAATCAGGTATTGACTAGTGACAGCCATATGCGCCATCCCTCTGTCCTGTTAGGGAAGAAACCTCTTCCGGCTGTGAACCCTAATTGGCTTATACCATTAGGTCTGATCAGTACTGGGAGATTTGCCCCACCCTTCCGTCTTCCCAGGTCAAGATAAGGTGCTTCTAGGGTGCTTGGGTGCAAAATGGATGCTTGGGTTCCATTTTAGTTCAGTGGCTCATTCTGCCCATCCTGGGAAGCAGAAAGGAAGGACCGAAGGCTTTCTTAATTCGTTCAATCTAGAGATCATTTGTTTGGACCAAACTCTAGCAGGACATAAATCTGTACATGTGAGATTTAGCCAGACCTAGCCAAGGCTCTAGGGCTGTATTGTCTCTTAAGGCAGCCGCTAGTTACTGGTGGCCTTTTAAATTTAAGTCACATAAAGTGTAAAACCCAGCTCTTCAGTCACACCAGCCACATTGCAAATACACAATAGCCACAGGTGGCTAGTGGCTACTCTGTTGGGCAGTGCAGGCTACAGAACATTTGCATAGCACTGTTCTAGAGCAGGGGCTGAAAGTAGGTTTCATCTCCCTTGTCACTTCAGATTGAGCAGCGATGGCTTCTCTGGAGGGCTGTGTAAGGGAAGTTCTGAGGCCGTGTCTAAGGGAGCCCCTACTTGTTTGATTATTTATTAGCAATGTATGTCCTAGGAAGACAGAGCTGGGTGGGGTTGGAGTGATTATGACGTAGATGCTGAATGTCTCCCAGACAAAACCACAGAAGAAAGAATATTTGGAGGGGCAGGTGGGTATTACTTTAATAGAGACAGGTCATTTTTTTGTTAGCAGGGATCCTTTGGAAAGAGAGGAGAAGCTTTGAAAGTTCTCTCATTCCTTATGTAATCTCTCATTTAAGTAGTGGTCACGTTTGCTGTCTCTCAATTTAACAGGAATGCTTTGCTTTTGTGTAGAAGGCAGTAACAATGGCTTCCACTTTTTGATTTATCCATGAAGTAAGGAATGGATGTTACGTGGAAAAACTCACCGAGAGTCCACAGTTAGTTTTGTGTTCATGCCACTTTTATTATATCTACTAAGAAACAAGGCTGATTGATAAAGGTTTTTTTCTTTGTTTTACTTCTTTAATATCCTCTGGTAAAGGGTAACAGGTGGAAAATAAAATTTACGGGGGAGAGAGAAAAGCTGGTATAGTTTGGTATAATTGATTCCTGAATCACCACTCTTCAGAGTTTAAGGTCTGTATCTGATGATATTTTCAAAAATCTATAATAATTAAGAGTAACTAGGTACAAAACTAGTAAATGGGTTGTACCAGGTCTGCAACTGTTAGGTGACCTTGGGCAGATGACTTACCATAACCTCTTGGGGCCATAGTTTCTCCAACTTTGAAAGGGAGCGGAGCTGTATCTGCCTCCTTGAGGACTGGGCAGGAGGTGAGATAAAAAGCCTCACTGAGCTCAGGCGTGCCTGACACCGCCTCTGTGAGACCTCAGACGTTAAACCGTATTCTTCGGCGCACGCTACGTGACCCCGGAGAACATTCTCTGCTAATCCTAGTAGGTATGTCACCGTATGTAATTATTTACCCTCTCTCAATTTTAGTTTCCTCTTTTGTAAAATGGGATAACAGTCGGATCTACTTCAGAGGGCTTGCTCAGGGTTAAATGGGATAATGCACATTAAGATCCTGCAAGGACATCTCATCCGTGGCACTCAGTGAGCTTTCAGTAACTGTTAGGCGTTATGATGAAATGATGATGTTTAAGTTAGGAGCTGCCTTGCCAGAGAGAAGATTTACCAAATCTGAAATCTCCTTTGCATTCACTGATCTCCAAACTATACAGTTTATACTAAACATGGTGACGTGTGTACCTTTTGTTTACTTTATTGCTGTTTCACCATAAATTATTAATAAGCCTCTTTTATGAGGTTTTTGGCACAACTGGTTGAGGTGGTAGTTGGAGAAGCTGTTAGTTATCATAGAGACCTTTCTTACTTTGTAGGACTTTTACAAGCTGCAGGCTCATATCTAAGTTGACAGGCCTGATGCTTAAGGCCAGGGATCAGGGCAGGAAAGAGGAGGGCTCAGTGTGGATCAGGAGGGGGTTCAGTCCTACAGGGAGTCTGAGAACCTGATCTATGTTGTCTCTGGGGTACGGGAGGCAGGCAAGGGTCTTCAAAGGCACCAGGCGCCAGAGAATACTGCCGTGGCCTGCCACTCTGTCTTCCCTGCCCTTTAGTTAGTGTGTGTCTTTCTTCACCCCTCTCCCCCCAGTAGCAGCAGAAGTGGGTCAGATTGATAGAGCAAGGTTGGCTCCTGAGGCTGCTTTTGAAGATGAGTCCACACTGGAGGGTGCAGCCCGAGTGGCCCGCACCTCGGTCTCTGCAGACGCCATGAATCACTCCTGACCCATGGAAAGTGGCTTTTTTCCCAATAAAAATATTTGAGCCCTTTGGTGTGAAGGCACAGGACTGGGATATTTTTATTTAATGAATTCTGTAAGTAGGAATTAAGCACTATACTGTAGCTAAATATGACTTTCTTTCAGAATTTTCAGATTTTTTTGAAAATCCAAAATTTTTCTATTTGTAAATGTCAAAATCATTAGGTTCTTATGACATAACAGAACACACTGTTGGGAATTCACATCATCTTACATCACTATTCTCTTGAGTGTCACGCTCAATACCCTGCATTCAGCTTTGTGCCCCTCTCCTTTTAGCATATTTTACCCCCCTGTGCAGCTTATTTTGAAATGGCGTCTCAAGCTATCCTTTTTTGTTTGTTTGTTTTTCTGATTTCACTCTGACCTCCCAGATTTTAAGCTTATCACCTCTCATCTGCATTTCTCATAATGACTTAAAGTTTTTCTTTGGGTTATAAAAGTAATTCCATGCCCAGTATAGGAAATTTGGGAAATATAGGTAAGTGTAAGGAAGAAAATAAGTCACTATTCAGAAATAGATGCCATTTATGTTCTGGATTTCTGTGTCTGATCCTTTCTGTATCTATGTGTATGTATTTTTAAGGAAATTTGGATCTGCTCTCTATACAGTTTCATATCGTGACACTTTAAAAAATCAGCATGTTTCTGTATTATTATTTTACAAAAAATTCTAATGGATCCAGACTATTTCTTTATAGGGATAGGATAAAATTTATTTAACAATACTGTTAGCTGTTTAGATCTTCTCTTTTTAAAAAAATTGTTAGTTATTTATTTTTAGAGAGAGGCGAAGGGAAGGAGACACAAACAGTATTGTGTTAGAGAGAGGAAAAGTTGCCTCTCACACACCCTTAACCGGGGACCTGGCCCGCCATCCAGGCATGTGCCCTGACTGGGAATTGAACCAGCAACCTTTTGGTTCACAGACTGGTGCTCAGTCCACTGAGCCACGCCATCCAGGGCAGATGTTCCCTTTTTTAATACTAAAATTGGTGCTTGTTTTCAAAATCTTTTCACAGTATAGTGCAGTGTGTAAGAATATGGACATTGGAGTTCCAAAGATCATGGTTGTTCAGATCTCAGTTCTACCATTTTTTTTCTAGGCATCAATTTCCTTCTTTATAAAATGGAGATTATAATAGTACTTACCAGCAGAATTACAGCAATTGAAATGAGACTCATATAATGTACTCATTTATACAGAGCTTGCACGTTGTAAGTTTCATTAAATGGCAGCTGCAATTATAACAGTCACTGTCATTGATCATATGCAACTGTTATTTAGCATAATTCCTAGGAGTTAGAGTGTAGCATCAAAGTACACAAATGTTTTAATAATACTTTTAATAATCTGTTGCCATATGTATTTCTAAAAAGATTCTACCAATTTATAGTGACATAAATAGTGTAAGTGCCTATGTAATGGCACCACTTGCCATTATTAGATACTATGTTTTTTATTATGGCGTGCAGTGTAACACACAAAAGTTGTTTTAGTTTGCCTTTTTTGGTTGCCAGGGGAAATGACTAGTTTAAAATGTTTAATTGGCTAATAATATCCGTGCTTCATAAATTGTTTTTTGAAGTCAATGCCCATTTTTTTAGTGACTCTGCATCTTTTTTTCTAAGTCAATGAGTTCTTTGTATATTATAATACTAATGATTATTTATGACCAAAATTTATGGAGTATTTAGAACTTACAAGTGAGGAAACAAGGGCCAGAAAGGCTAAGTAGCTTGCCTAGTTTCTTAGAACCTTGCCTGTCAGAGTGAATACTTAGTAGATTCTTGTTGTTTTTGTTATTACCCTTTGTTACAGCACCTAGGACAGTGGAGTGCTTTGTACATAGTAGGAGCAAAATAAATACTTGTTACATTGACAACAGCCTCCCCAACTTCTGCTCTTGGAATGGAAGCCTTTGTCTCAGCCACAGCCCCAGCTTAGATGAGTCAGCATCTCCTGGACTTGCCTTTTCCCATGTGTTTTTGATGATACTTTTCTAATACTCTGTAAAATCAAGCGATTTCCCTCATTTCATTTCTAGGTAACAAACCTGAATTTGGCAAGTGGCATCCTCAACAGAAGCAGCGCTTCAACTCCCCCAACCCTTCGGCCTGTCATCAGTCCCGGTGGCCCGACGTGGGCCATGCAGTCAGAACCCCAGGCTCCTGAGAGCCACTCCACCCCTCCTGGAAGCAGGTATGTGAAGGGCCACGGAGCTTATACCGTTCAGGTCACACAGGGGCGGCCTGGGTCCCGAGCCAGCCGTTTCGCCTTAAGTGCCCCGCGCGGACGCTGGTCGGACAGGTGCATTTCCCAGTCCTGTGGCACAGGAATGGGCCTTATCTCACTTGTAAGACAGTTTGCAGGCAAATCAGATGAAAAGGAAATAAATACCTGATACAGTTCAATAAATTCACTTCTGAGTGAAAGAGTAAGAATTTATACTACTAGTATGTTTAATCCCTGCCTGTAGTCAACATTTGCATGTGCTGACTTTTGACATTCTCTCCACATCTCATTCATTTTTACACCTTGTACTGCATTGTGTTTCAGTAACTTTGGACTCTTTTTCTTTTGAAGAACAGATTTTTTTTATGTTTTCATCTAGGTTATATACTTAAAAAGCCTCCCTAGACAATGTTCATTTGGGAAATGGGAAGGAAATTTCCTTTATGTTGTTGAGAGAAGTGGCAGAGGCTAAAATCCAGATAGATTCTGGTCATAAAGCAACTTCTTAATTAAAAAAGAAACCACTCTATTGAATTCTAGTCTCAAGCCATATTTTTAAGTCCCCCTATATAAAAAAAAAAATGTAAGAAATGGCTTCCCAGTATCCCTTGCTTTAGTGGCTTATTAAGTACAGGCCGAATTGCACCTCTCCATGAGTCGTATGAGCTGCAGAGGAATGTGACTAATACAGTGAAGTATTCTGATCCGCCGAGATGATGTTCCCTCCAAATAAAGAAGCTCTGCCACAGGTGTCCCGCTGCGTCTCCACCTCCTTGGCAGCGCTTCCAGCCTTTGCCGGCCAGCCTGCCCTGTCCTGCTGCCTTGCCCCGAGGCTGGGGAAGGTGACCAGAAACTTGGGCACGGAGGACATACCCAATGGTCGTTAAAGTATATTGGTGTTACAATTATTCCCCCGGGAACTAATTTGGGAAACAAAGGCTCTGCCCAGGAAACAGCATGAACATGAACACACTACATCATGCTCTGGTGCAGTGTATTTAATACTAGCAGTCACTGTGGCCAAGAGTGACACGAATCATCTCTATTGAAAATTACAGACAGTTGAAGGCCAAGAGGCAGGACTTTTCAAAACAGGACATCCGTCCACACAGTTCTCTTCACAAGAGAAGCCTGTCATTTGGTGATTTACAAGCTATAGTAAACACATTCCTAAAACCTAAGTCATAAAAAAGAAATCCTGTTTATGCCATAGAGCTTTATTTTCCGTATAAAATATTTCCAAATACTCCATTTTCTTTTTATATTCAGAGACTTGTTTCTATGGAAAACATTCTCACTGCAATCTTAGACATATCTATATGACAAGGCTGCAGCCGTTTTCCGTACTTTAAATGAAATGTCAAACTACACGTTTTGGAGAAGTAGGGTTTTAGCATCTGTTATAGATGGAATGAGGGGATTTTTTACAATAAAAAAAGAGAGCCTTTTCTCGCTGCAGCACCTGTTAGTGCCGAGACACAGAGAGATGGAGGGACTACTCAGGCTCAGAGCCAGGAGTGGGCATCCAGCACTGGGCGTGGCTGTCTCCCGGCCAGGCTGTGCTCATGAGCGGTGGTAGAATGGCACGTTGGATGACCAACTGAAGAGCCACTGGCCCCAGAAAGCAGCCCCCGCAAGCAGCCCCCGCAGAGTCCCCTGGTCTCTTCCATTTTGGGTTAGCTGTACTTACGATAGCCCTCTCCTCTCCTGTTCTTCAAGCTTAACGGCCCATCTTTAGCCCCCATTCCAGTTCAGGGGAGCCCTGGGCAATCTTCCCTTGCTCCCAGGGCACCCCCGATAGCCAGGACAGCCTGGAGGCTCAGCTTGGGAGTTGTAGCTCCAGCTGGGTTGCCCGGAGGTCCCTGCCTTAAAGCAGCCCTAAGAGAACTCTCAGAGATCCTTCCAGATCTGGCCATGCGTGATGCGGGCTACAGCAGGCATTGTGCGCTGTGCTGTGCCCCAATTGCTATTTTTACTTGGTAAGTCACTGTTTTGTGGATATTTACTTAGTCTTGTGTTGTTCCTCCCTTAGTAGGAAGTTTAGTCACTCTGAAGTGACTAAGTTTAATGAATATGGGATTAGTAGCTTAGAGATGGGAGTTTTATTGCTGGTTTTGACACTAAGTGGCCCTAAACTATTTGTTTACTGTTTTTGTTAGGTAGGCATACTTACATATAAACTGGTCTGTTCTGAGAGCTTTTAGATTGCCCTTAAGCACTTTGATCTCCCTGGAAGTGGGTGCTAAGAAAATAAGAGGCACTCTTACTTGTTGTTCTGCATTAGCAACAGTGGATTCTAGTGCTGATCAACTCCGATAATTCACTAAACTGGGGGCTGTCCTGCAAATAGTAACAAGATGTAAAGAGAATCCATTGCTGGCCGTATTTTTCATTAGGATTCAACAACTTGGTAGCCACAGGAATGAAAACTGGTGACTCACGAGAACTCTGCAAATAGTGTTATTTTTCATTTCCCCGTGGTGTTGCTATTGTTCTCAATTTTATGGATCACACAAGTTTTCACCAGACAACCTTGTTCTTCCCCCGCTTTTTGAAACCATCCCAAATGTAGCCTCGGGGCTGTTGTCTCCCATTGGGTCAATGTGAGCTCAGCCCAGCTCCTCAAATCCCCCAGTTCCTTTGGTCTGTCTGGAGTCCTTCTTCAAGCTTTGTTGTGGGAGAGGAAGGCAAAGAGCCCACGACTTGCCCAGACAGTCTGAGGCCTGGCCATGGAGCTTGCAGTTCCCTAGACACTCTGGAGTTGGACTTGGCCAGCCAGTCCTCTGTTGTTACTTTTCAGAGGTAATAAGCGAGATTAATTGCAGGCCATTCTCCAGAAGAGAGACTAGTCAGGGCCAACACAGTCACATGTTTAGAAGCCTGAGGTGTGCCTCCCAGCAAGGCCAATTCAGAATTATACAATAGGGCCTCCAGGATGCAGGTACCGAGTGTTCATGACAGCTTTTTTTCTTAAAGGGATCATATTTGGTTGGGTTCTACGTGCTGATACCTGGTTATTTAATAAGATTTTATTTAGCCAATGAGATGGGTAGGATTTTTTCAAGCTGCCTTGTAATGATCCATTTTCTGGGCATATGGAGAGCTGTTAGGAGCCGAGAATTGACCGCAGCAGCATCTTCTCCTCTGGCCAGCCTTGCGTGGACTCGCCCGCATCAGGGAAGAGCCCCTTCTGGGTGAGGAGCACTCTGCGGTTCACAGTGCCTCTTTCTTTGTGAGACCTAGAGGGTTACTGTAAAGTCTTGGCTGCTGGTTGGAATGATTTGGGAAGGACAGGGCCTCAGACGGCTTGGCAGGAACCTGAGGTCCTGTTTTTTTCCAGTCCAGCCCTTCCTTGTAGATTGGGCTGTCAGGGAATCCCACGAATGTCTGGCTTCTGCCCCTTTGTATGTTTTTCCAGCATTTGTCATTGAATTATTTTTATCCACCTCTGGCTTTTTCGCACACGCAACCTGAGGATTTGTCTGTTCCTCGATATTGAAGGTGGGGGAGGTTGAAGGCTCATCCGTGAGTTTGTTCCTCCTTGTTGAGGCAGGGCGAGGCACTGTGGGCCCGGGCTGCTCGGCTGGCTGACCGCCCCCGCCCTCCGCCGCTCTGTAGGACAGCTGTACCTCAGAACTTTAAATTCTGTGCGGGCCAGTGAAGCGCCAGCTCTGCCCTCCTCTCCTCAGTAATAATGAAGAGTTTGGTACCCTGCTTTATGTAATTTTTAGGAAGAAGTTTTTCAGAGATTCTGATTCTAGTTTCACATGCTGAACTTCCCATCTTTTCATTCTCAATCAATTCTCAGAAATACTGAGTTTGTTATTTTCTTTAAAAAATACGTTTTCTTCATTTTCTATGTGTCAGGCATTAGACCCCGGGGAATAGTGATAAATAAAACACAGTAGTCCCTGGTCTCACAGGTTCCTGGCTAAGATGTATCTTCCATGTTTCCCACAGAATGCTAGGTGCTGGGTAGGGTCTAAAAGATAAGACATAGTATTTGATCCCTGGTGGGGAGAAGGAATCATATACACGTGGAACAATTAGCAGTGTTAAGAGACATATATCAAAGATTTAAACTGTGTGGTGCAGACAGTTAGAAGAAAGAGTATCACAAAGGGTATATAAGAATTCAATCCTGTCACATGCTGTAACATGGATGGGCCTCAAGGACAGTATGTTAAGTGAAATAGGCCAGTGTCAAAGGACAAAAACTGTATGATTCCACTTACGTGAAGGATCTAAAGTACTCAGAATCATAGCAACAGAAAGTCGGTGGTCGCCAAGCACTTGGGGAAGAGAGCAGAAAGAATTAGTGTTCAGTGGCTATAGAGTTTGAGTTTTGAAACGAAAAAGTTCTAGAGATCTGTTGCACATCAGTGTGAATATACGTAACACTACTCAGCAGTACATTTTTTTAATGTACAGTTAAGAATAATAAGAATAAAATGGTTAAGATGATAAGTTTAAAGTTATACTTTTTTTTTTTTTTCCACAATAAATAAAGGAGAGGAGGGAGGACTATGTTGGGTTTTAAGAGAGTCCCAGAATTCAGCAAAAATTATTCAGTGACCAAAATGGTAAGGTTTTTTTTTCCATCCTCTGCCTCTTGTTTAAGGGAATTATTCATAACCTAGTCTTTAAATGCCTCTATTTATTTCAAAGAGCGTTCAGTTTATAGGAAAGGGGGCCCCCTGCCCCCCGAGAGGAAGACAGCATGGCATGGGGAAAGGAAAGGGGCCTCAGGGCTGGCTGACCCGGGGCTGCCTTACTGCGTATGTGACCTTGGGCGAGTTACGTAGCTTCTCTGAGCCATAGTTTCCCCATCTGCTTAAAACACGGATTATGTTACCTACCTCATTAAGTAGCTATAAGATTTAATTGAGTTGTGTATGTGAAAGTAGACAGTATAGTGCCTGGTTTGGGTACAGGTTCCTGATAATAATTTTCTTCCCAGAAAACAAAAAAGGAACTTGAAATTGGTCTTGCCTGGGATACAGCATTGCTACACCATTTTAGCGTTCTAGCTGCGAGGAAATTGGCCACTGCTCCTGGGCTCCTGGAGCTGGACTGGAGAGATGTGGCCTTTGCATCTGTGGGAGGGAAGGCATCAGAGGGGGCCAGCAGGAGACTCTTCCTTGTTCTTTGACCCCTTTGTTGAAGGTGACTTCTTTCTACTCAACAGGCCCTTTCTCTGCGCTATCTTCTTCTGAATGTTGAAATTTCCATTGCAGCTTGATGTTCCAGCCAGTAAACACTCATATTTTCCATCTATCCTGGGGGTCGAGCTTTGGGAGCGCTTTTCTCTGGAGGAGTTTGGAGCTTACAATTTTGTACTTTATCCTGTTATATAAACAACACTCTCTAGCCAAAGAGCACAATCGCAAAAAGAAACCACTTTGGGGGGCGGGGGTGGGGGTGGTTAAAAAAAAAAGAAAGAAAGAAAGAAACTCATGTTCAGAGTTCTGTAGAAATAATATTTCACTCCTTATTCTTTCTTTTTTTCCCATAGAATAAAGTTTCCCTGACCTCCCTCCCTCCTGAGTGCTAGCTCTAACTATTCCTTCCCCTTGCATAGAAAGTTTGTCTGGCACATGAGTGATAAAGGCCTGTTCTTCTACCTGAAATTTCTCTGCTTCTTTTCCCACTCAGCTAGACACATAACCTCTCTAAGGTTATGCTCTGTGTCAGTTCAAGCTCTGTGACAGACTCTACAGCCCCTCATTCCCCAAAAGAGCTGAATGCCATGGGTGCTTGTGCCAAGGCCCAAATCACTGGGCTTCTGCCTATTGAAGGAATGTTGGTAAACTTGGGAAATGTGTCAGAGATAGCTGGCTGGACATCATACCAGGACATAGGCAGAAAAGGTTTGGGAATGTTTGGGTCTAGGATCAGGAGTAAAGAAGTGGATCTTTTCTTATTTGCAGGCCAAAATAAAATGCAGCTTGCTTTGTGGTATACCAGTGTAGCATTTTCCAGTTCAGTTTGCCTCCTCCCCACCCTTCCCAAAGTATTAGGCAGTCCATCATACATTTCCTTAGGATTAACACACACACACTCTCATGCACGCACGCACGCACGCACACACACATTAGAGTCATTGTTAGAGGCAAGATCCTATCTTATTTAACTCTTCACTTTGTAATTTTATATGTATCTACAATAGATGACAATTTTGGTTTTAAAAGGCCTGAATGACAAAAATCCATGTACTGAGCTGAATAAGATACCTTTTCTAGAATTAGGAAGTTATATCAGAGTTAATTCATAACTCAGTTTAATTCTCACGTGGTTTTTCTGTTTTCTATATTTCAAAGTTAACTCTCTTTACCAGCTTTTAAAGAGTTTGGAAAGAATCAGTGGTGAAGAAACACTGTATCTTTCTTTCTGACTCCCTTAGAGAAACACCGATGATTCATTTTTAAAGCTTACTTAATGTTGACTCAACAAATTTAGAAGGAAGACCAGCCGGCTTCCCTGAACCTTTGGTAAAAGATCCCATTCTATCCTTCTGCCCATCTTTCTGCTAGAAGACTCCAAGCGCAAGTAAGGATTCCATGCTAAAAAAAAACCCCAACAAAATAAAACAAAACAAACAAACGAAAAAAACCCCAGGACTTCAAAGGATAAAAGGAAAAGAACTTTAAGTATCTGTGTTTTAATAAAACAACAGTAGACTTGTAGCATCTGAAAAGGAATAAAGATCGGTTTCGGTGTAGTGTCTTGATCACTCTTCGTTTTCTTTCCAGAAAAGAGAGAACCATAAAATTAAACCTGTTTAGGATATGGCATCTCTGCACCACCTAGTTTAGTACCTCCTTTAGAGCCCCTCGTGGGCAGTGTCATGCACTGTCACAGCAGGGAAAGCGGTTAGACACACCTGATCCCAGTGCTGAGGCTTACATCACTTTTATTGTGACGTATTCCTTTGTTAAAATCTTGATTACAAGCCATTAATGCCCCTCAAGATAACCAAGAGAAGCTCAACTTAAAAGGCCATTTAAGTGTCGAGCCAAGTGTTCTTTGGGTGATGCGGTACGGCTGGATGTGGGAGGCGGGCAGATACGAGAACGAGAATGCAGAGAGCGGAAATGTTGTGGCATGTGGTGGGCCCAGGTGTTTGTAATAAGTGAGAATAGAGCTCTTGCCCTAATTGGACCATTCTTATGCTTCAGGGGCAGTAAAGAGATGTTTTGGCTTTCAGGAATTATCAGGCTAACACTTGTATTAATTTGGCTTCAAAGCCAATAATCAATACCACATTTGGCCTTGTTCTTAAAAATGAGTTTTACTATCTTTCTGTGATGAAAATAAAATATGGGTGCATCTCACTAATGTGATTATAATCTAGAAAGATTTCAATGAGAAAAGCAGGTTTTCTGGCACAGCAGGTAAGGAAACCATAAAGGGGTTCATAAGTGGGATGCACTTAAAGGCTGGTGGAACTCTAATTAACTTCTTCTGCAACTAGGTTGCACCGAGGAAAATTGAGTAATGAAAGACTCCACCTATATTATTAGCTCTCTCAAATATCTTGCTAGCTGCTTGAACCCAACACTGACATTCGAAATAAAAGCCCCCGAAAGAAGAGTTTTGTAAACTTTTCCACCAAATATTTAGTATATTGAAATTTTGAACAAGAATAAAGGTGAAACTGGTAATAAGTAATGTTCCTGCTGGGAAATGGCTTCATATGGTAGTTGCTAGAAAGATGTTATCCCCAGAAAGTTCATGTGCATTTACAGAATATCCCGTAAATGCAAGGCACTGGGCTGCGCTCTGAAGGAGGTGGTACATGAGGTCTCTGTCTTCAAGGAGGAAAGTTAAGAGTCATTGAACTTATTAATGCAAGTATTATGAGGCAGTATCTTAATTGTTGAATAAGAGGATTCTGCTGTACGTGGTACAAGTTCAGAGGGGAAATTGATCACTCTGAAAGGAGATGGTGGCAAAAACGTCATGGAAAAGAAAGGGCTCTGAGCTGAATCTGGAAGGATAGGTGCGACTTGCGGAGGCAAAGAGCCTAATACAGACCAACTAAGAGATAATTGCACATTTCCTTAGTGCTTGGCATTGTGCACTCATCTATGAGAGAATCAGAGGAATGGGATGCACACTCTCACTAAGAGTTGATAGTTCAGCAGGGTAGTCTAAAGAATACTGCCCTGTGTTGTTTATTTTTTACATGTGAAATACAAAGTGAGTTATTAAAAGGGGACATGTGGATTCAGAGGAGTTCACAGTGTAGAAAGGATACTGAAAATGGATGGAAAGATTCTTCAGAGGAAGGGTTTACGGTAGGGTTTATTCAGGCCTAGATTATGTATAGGCTACAGACAGATGAAGGAAAAGAAAGGTAATGTACAAAGTGTTTAGGGCATTTCCAGGGAACAGTGAATGAGAATCAGCCTGGTTGAAGCAGAGCATTTCCATTAGAAATAGTGTATCAGTCAAAACACTTAAGTTGCAAGTGGTAAGAACTGAAATCAACCTGGCTCTGTGAACTTTTTAGTTCATATTAACCAGAAGGTCTAGTGTCTTCTTAAACAGGCACTCCAAATAAAGAATGATATATTAATATCAATAAAGAATGAATATTAAATAAAAGAATAAATGAATAGACATCCTGTTACTCACCTGCATCTCTGCATGTCCAAACCCTTCTCTCCTACAAGGCTCAGCTCAGCTCAACCTTTCTGCAACCTTCCCTGATCTCCCAAGCAAATGCCAGCAGGATTTTTCTTTTATTTCTCACCCACTGGGCTTGTGTTCCTTAAAGATATAATCCCAAGGAAGCTCTGGCCGCATGTACAATTTTAATTCCTAGAGAGTGGATCTTCTTGGGTCTTCCTGCCCCAGTGAACTGAATGCTAAGGGAGAAAGCCCTGTTTCTTCTCCATTGAGTTCGGAGCTCACATACTCCCTTTCGAAGTCATCAGGTGCTTATCGCTTCTCTGCTGGACCTTGTTCCGTGTTTTTTTTCTAGTTATCCAAAATCAGAAGTGCCCTACAAGCAAGAAGCCCTCCACAATTTGGGAAATGGAAGGAGATATAGAGGCAGGGCATGGAAAAAGAGGACAAGCATAGACTCTTTCTATGACCATCAGTCTCCTCACCCCACCTTACCCATTGGGAGTCTTAAGAGTCACACCTAGAAGATACTTCTGAGTTAAAGGGCATCCATCCCCTTTGAGAGTCCAGTGTAAGATAGTTATCTTTTTACTCTAGCCTTTTCAGCTGGGTTGACTAGTAAATTGTGTTTGCGGAATGTGTTTCTGTTTTGTTCAGCGTTTTGGTATTCTTGGTAGTAGTTCCTCCCTCCTCAGTGTCCTGCATTTGATAGACTTACTGGTGTCCCCTACCTTAGTGGTTAGTATGGGGAATATATAATGTCAAGTCACCATCTCCCTGCTCCAAGCTCTAACATGACCTATTTACCTCTGCTGTGATTCTTACTACTTCTCCTTCTAGTCTGTTGGTTTGGCCAAAAAGTTCATTTGGTTTTTTCCAAAAAATAAAAGACACATTTTCATTTTCACCAATAACTATCGATTTGGAGATTTTGAGTATGTTGGCTATCTCCTACATGGTATAATGTTGATTGTTCTCAGTTAATGTCTCAATTTAATCACTACTGTACCCGACCGTGGAGCATCGTCCAGGAAGAAATCTCCAGCACGAAACTTGGCAAACCACTTTGACACATGCAGTCAGTCACAGTATCTTCTCCATACGCTCACTGCACAAAGCATTTTTTTGCATTTCAGCTGCGTTTTTACCTATCTTGAAATAATAGAGCATACTATGCTGAACGTGCTACATATTTTCTTCCATCTTCAGTATTAAAATGGCTACACAAAAATTTACCAACTTTGATAAGTTTTTTTTTAAAATGCACATTGATCCCTGGCTGGTGTGTCTCAGTGGATTGAGCACCAGCCTGCAAACTGAAAGGTGGCCAGTTTGATTCCCTGCCAGGGCACATACCTGGGTTTGCAGGCCAGGTGCCCAGTTGGGGATGTGTGAGAGGCAACCAGTTGATGTTTCTCCTGCACATCAATGTTTCTCTCCCTCTCTTTCTCCCTCCCTTCTCCTCTCTCTGAAAATAATAAGTAAATAAAATCTTTTTTAAAAAATCCATGCTGGTATGACAGCTGTCACAATACAGTCTAACAAAATTGTTTCAAATGAAGTTGAAGTTAACTAAGTGCTACTAGAGCCATCGTACAGAAAAAACCAAATGAACTTATTGGCCAACCCAGTATTATGGTTGTTTATGTATTTGTCTTACCTCCTGTATTAGATCGTAAGCTTTTTGAGGGCAAACCCTGAGTCTTACACATCTTTATAGCCTTACAGTTGACTGTACAAAGTGCTTAAGAAATGTTTGGTGATTGAGTCACTAGTTCACTGCTGTCCAATATGGTAACCACAATCCACATGTGAATATTTAAATTAAATAAAATGAAAAAGTTTCAGTCATACTATCCACATTTCCATTGCTTAGAAGCCACATGTGGCTCATGGCTACCATATTGGGCAGCTCAGAACTAGATGGCTGACCCAGAAGATGGGACCAAGACCCAAACTTGGTCAGTGGATTTAAAAAAATACAAAGAAATGAGTTCCTAAGAAAGGCATAATCTTGATCATCCTCCCAGGCTCTTCTGTAGATGTCAAGCCTCTTTTGTTTGGAACTAAAGATTTACCACAGATGCTGTTCTTGAACTAATTTGTGGTGCTGGGAGGGGCGTATTCTAATGCCTTGGGAATCTCAAAAGCCCAGAGCTTCTGTATTACTAGTGTCTAACCAATCAGAGCCAGGCTGACTGAAAGGAAGGGGCTTTATACACAGATCCCAGCATTATTTTACTTTCTTAGATATGCCCATGGCTATTATTGGGTAGAGGTCTTGCTTCCCTACACTAACCCAGCCCCCAGCTCCCCGCCCCCCCACCTGCTTGGCTGGCAGTTCTGACTTGGCACATGGAGTGCTATCGCCCTGGGGAACAGAGCCAAACACGCGGAAGTGGTTACAAGTGGTTACGTGTACTAGCTCCCAGGGAAGCTGTGGCTAGCAGGGGGAGTGGGTGGGGTCCTGCCTGATGGCTTTTCAAAGAAGCCAGATCTTTGAAGTTTTGTTTTAGCAGCTGCCAGGTATGCTGTTTCAGCACTTTGCAGACTCTCTCACTGTGTTCCCATATCACATTTTTTTCTTTGCTATATGTGCATACTATACACAATGGGGCTTGGATTTTGGGAGGGCAAACATAATATTATGGAGTAAGTTGCTAAACACACCCTCATTTTCTTTTTACTGTGACTCTGCCATGAAATAGCCACTTTAATGCTCCCTGTTCTCTTTTCAGCTCTGACCCTTTCTGATCTCTTGCCGAAGGAAAGGCAAGCAGAGTCCACTTCTGTTCTGGGAAAGTAGTAAGTTTTGAAACACTGGCGCTCTTACATTTTTCTGATGGATGGAGCATCACTCAGAGAATAGACCATCTCTCTTTTTCAAAAGAACCGATGACCCATCTCCCCACAAGCATGCAACCCCAACATGTCTGGTCTGGGAGTAACTTTCTTGAATGTAGACCTTGTTCACCATTGGATCCTCAGCATTTAGCGCAACGCCAGCAAATAAGTATTTGTTAAATAAATGCACTTGTAAGTGCTCTGCTGTGGGGTGGGGTCCGGGTAGGTAGACTGCCCCTCTGCACCCCATTCTGAGCTTTCCCTGTTTCCTTGCTTAGTAATCTCTTCCCTCCCATCCGGGCGACAGTCACCTCAGACCTTTTCCAGCTGCTCCCAGATTTGCTTTCTCTGAACTCTGCTCGTTCGGAGTACAGTGTGCACTCCCTTGTGTAATTAGCTTTTATGTCTTTGTTCTGTCTCTCTTGAGGTGTAAGTCTGTTAAGGGCTATGTTTTATTCCTACACAAAGAGCCCTGGACCGGGAAGGCCTCAGTGCCAGTCCCCAGTCCTCCTGGCACTTCCTGATGTGGGGTAGATCCTTTGACAAAACTCCAGCCCAATTTGCCATGTGGAAAATGATGATGCCTGGATTGTCATGGGAGTTGAATGAGATCATCTACGTAAACCTGCTTTTGTAAACTATGAAGTGCTACGCACAATTAGGTCTTTTCAGTATTAATAATACTTACCATTATAAAATAGTGATGTTTGTTTATGCTGATGGTGATACACAGACTGATCTCTCCCAGAGTTGAGGTAAATCGCGAGTTCAGTCCCACATTACTCAGCTTGGCACGGGTTTAAAGCACTAAATGGTCCGTTCCAGGCACCCCCTGTCATCACCTCTTTCAGTCTTCAGGTTCTTCCTTTCAGACCTGTGGGGTCATTCTTTTCCTTACTAGCCCCCCCCCTTCCTCTCCCCTCAGGCCCAGGCTAAGCTCTCTCTTTTAACCCCCTCAGTTCTTGAAGAAGCAAGGAAGTTGTAGCTCATTTCCCAGTTGAGGTTGGAATTGCTCTTTGGGTGGACCCTGCCCCTTGCAACCGCCCATCCACAGCGCCGGCCGGCCCCATTCTCCCTCGGCCCAGCCCCTCAGCGAGAGCGCCGCTCCAGGTCCCTTCCTGTTTTCCGCTCCTTGGCCTTACCTCTCTACCAGGCCAGCCCTTGGGTCTCTTCCTTCCGTGTCATCTCCTCCTGCCTGTGCTTTGTCTGAGCTCAGACCTTTCATTCAGTAAGGCTGCGCCCCCTTTCACTGATTGATGTGGGGAGGTCTGCACAGCCCCGCCACTCAGTCCCCATTTGTCCCCTTAAGGCATCTCCCTCTCAGAGAAGAGCAGGTAAACAAGGACTACCATTTTTTGTATAGTCATAGGGTTTGAGAAGATCCGAATTCTTTTAAAATATCAAGATCTCAAGATTTAAATGATCTAGTGGTTCAGAGCATGTGTGTTAGAAGCAGATCAATTTGGACCCCTTCTTTTTTCCAACCACTTACTAGCTGTGTCGCCCCGGGTAAGTTCTCTGAACCTATTCTTCTTATCTCTGAATGAGGATACAGTGCCTGCCACAGAGCAAGCCCTCAGTACGTGGAAGTTGCTGTAAATATGTCCACATTACCTTACCCATATCCTGTTTTACAGGTGTTAAAAACTGAGACCCAGAGAAGTCAGATGTGTTGTGCAAATTCTCATGCCTACCTGGTGATAAAGTCAGGACTGTAACCCAGGGCCTCTAATTCCCTGCCCAGGGAATTTTTCAGTGGATTCTTAACTCCTCACAGGTCTCTCTGTTCTAGCTTCCCTTCTTTGGATGGAGCATAGAAGTAGGGGAGTGCTCGTCGATTCATGCATCTATTCTTCCAGAAGACTTTGCATGACTGTGATGTTGCCAGGCTCTGGGTGGACGAAGACCAGAACTGTGAACTCACTGTCTTAATGGTTGGTCCAGTGGGTAAAAAGCAGTCATTGGGAAGAATAGTCACAGTAGAACAGAAAACATGCCAATAAAAGGCATCTTGGAACCTCAAGGAATAAGCTTTCAGAGGAAGAAGACCAGAATAGACTTTGCAGAGGATGGATTGTTATTTAACTCGGTGAAAATGGCAGCAACTTGCGTGAAGGCCGGGAGGCATGGAGGACCATGCCTGAAGGGCAGTGCTGAGGGAGCGCGGCGCGCGGAGGGGGTGTTGCGGGGCGCTGAACGTTACAGCGCCTCAGAGGCCGTGCGGAGGGGATTGTATCCCATCGCCTGCCCTTCTAATTAACGTTAACTGAAGAAGTCAGGAAAGTTTTTTGGTTTTGTGTGTTTGTTTTGAACAGTTCTGGGTGTTTGAGATGCCTACTGTTCCACTGCCTTTCCCTCCCCCATTCATACCTGGCACATTCTTTTTGTCATTCTGGATCCAGCTCCACTCCAAACCTTCCATTCTGCACCTTTTGCTGCATCCCACCCATAGGTGGCCATCTCGTCTCTAGCCGTAGCATTTACATTGTCATAATGAGATTTTCATGTCTTTGTGCTACCATCTCCCTCGAAGTCAAGACTTCATACTCCTGTCCCTTACAGCAGTTTCTGACACATAACATCCACTAATTTAATGTTTGCCAGATGAATTTAAATACCTAGGTTCATAACCACAGACATGACTTTGTCCTGGGCAGCTCTTTAGCTAATGCCTGTCTTTGGCACCACAACAGTTTAAATGGCGCAGGTCAAGAGGCGCTACTCGACGTGCTTGCCATCTGCAGGGTGAGAGCCTTGGCTTCTCCCAGAAAGGAGCCTAACACGCTGAGCTGGTCCGATGCCTTCTGTGGCAGCAGTTGTCGCCCTTTTGGTGTATGCAGCAGAATTCCATGTACTAGAACTTTGCTCAGGATGTTCTAAGGAAGTAAAAGACTCAATACCCAACCCAGTGAAATCCCCTGGGTGGGCCTGGTGGAGTCAATATCAAAGTAGAGCAGCGATTTTCAATCTTTTTCACCTCATGGCACACATTAACTACTAAAATTCTGCAGCACACCAAATGTATATATTTCTTTGTCAATCTAATAAATTAGGTATGATTTTAATTGATTTACAAAAAATAATAGCAATTACCTAGTCTTATTGCTCCAAAGTAACTTTTTTAAAAGTCGGGTGCCTGAACTTGTGTATAAGGATTTCTGGTACCAGGGATTAACCAATCAGAAGCAACCTTATTATGTGATATGATCAGTGAGATGCAACCCTTGTTATGTGACCTATATCTTTATGGTTCAAGACAGGGCAATCACACCGGACGGTTATTGTTGTGTTGGTTGTTGTCATTTTTTTAAATGTGATAGTCCAAGGGAAAGGAGATTGGTGCCTCTGACTAAGTAGTTTTAAGAATTCTTGGGGCACACTGGTTGAAAATCACTAAAAGTAGAGCAGCACCTCACCGTGTCCATTAAATTGCTGTGTTTATACCGCTGAGCCATTCTCCAGGACCCCACGGCTGAGTAGTTATTTATTTACTGCCTTGACTCTACTGTACTCACGAGGAAAAGTCCCTTCATATTCTAATACACACCGTCTGTATTTGGCACCAATTCAGTGTTACATTTTACATCTTACATATTGCAAATACCTGCTGCTCCATGCCCCAAGATTCAACCATCGCAGCATTCATCTCAGACAGACGTAGCTGTAACACTGTGTTAAAATATGTAAATACAGTTTGCATACTGATCAGAGCTTCCACATTGGTGAAGTTTTCTCGGGCTTCAGTGAAAAGATGCATTGTAACCAGCAGCAGACCGACAGTGTGATGTACTATGTGCTATGGTAAGATAGCAGGCCATTCTGATATGATAATGCCTGAAGGCTAATGTTTCTTTTCCTTTTCAAACTTGTTATCTAAGTAATTGTGTGAGTTATCTATTGCTGCATAACAAAGTATCTCAAAGTTTAGCAGCTTAAAACAGTAAGCATTGTCTCAGTTTCTGTGGCTTAACTGGGCCCTGGCTCAGGCTCTTTCCTGAGGTTGCAGTTGAGATGTCAGCCAAGAGGGCTGCAGGCACTTGAAGGCATATCGGGGGCGGGAAGGTCCGCTTCCGTGATGGCTCACGCTCACATGGATGATGAGTTCATGCTGACCGTTGGCAGGAGGCCTCCGCTCCTCGCCCCGTGGCCCTCTCTGTGGGGCTGCCTGTGTGTCCTCACGACACAGCAGCTGGCTTTCCCAAGAATGAATGACTCAGGAGGAAGACAGAAGCCACAGCATCTTTTCTGACCTAGCCTCAGAAGTTATACACCATCATTAAATTTTTTAATTGTGGTAAAATACACATAAAATTTACCATTTTAATCGTTTTTAAGTATACAGTTCAGTAGCATTGAGTGTATCTCCTGCTGTACAGCCGTCACCACCGTCCCCTTCCGGAGCTCTTTCCATCTTGTGAAGCTGACACTCTGTATCCATTAAAAAAGAGCTCTCCATTTTGCGTCTCCCAGCGGGCAGCCGCTTCTCGACTTTCTCTCTCTGAATCCGATTCCTCTAAGTACCTACTATGCGCGGCATCTACAGTATTTGTCCCTTTGTGACTGGTGCATTTTTTTTTTAGCATATCTTTAGTACTCACCCATGTTGTAACTGTGTCAGAATTTTCCTTTTTAAGGCTGAATAAAATTCCATTGCATGTATACCACATTGTATTTACCCGCTCATCTGTCAATGGGCACTGTGGCTGTTTCTCCCTTTTGGCTGTTGTAAATAATATGCTGTTAACATGGATGTACGAGTAGTTATTCATGTTCCTACTTTCAGTTTTTTTCGTTATATTGCCGAAGTGAAATTGCTGGATCATATGCAAATTCTCTTTTTCTTAAACTTAATTAATTCACTTTATTTTTCCTGTATAAATACCCAGTGTGGCAGCCGCAGCTGGAGCCTGGGTGCTCTGCACAGAAGCCCTGGCACTGGTCTGTACTCGGCGGTCAGTGGCTTCCTGAGGGAGGCGTGGAGAATACAGTCTCTTTCCAGAGGTTGGGGCCAGATAGCTATAGGTCTCGGATGTTGATCCCTTGTATGATTTGCAAGTATCTTCTCCCATTCTGTAGGCTGCTTTTTTACTCTGTTGATAGTGTCCTTTGATGAATAAAAGTTATTTTAAGTCTGTTTTATTGATTATGCTATTACAACGGTCCCATTTTTTTCCTTCCCTTCATCCCCCTCCGCCCTGCACCCCTGCCCTTCAGCCTCCCTCCGCCTTACTTCTTGTCCATGGGTCGTACATGTAAGTTTTCGGGCCTCTCCATTTCCTATGCTGTTCTTAACCTCGCCCTCTCTATTTTGTACCTACCAGTTATGCTTCTTATTCCTTGTACTTTCCCCCTCATTCTCCCCACCTCCCCTCCCTGCTGATAACCCCCCATGTAAAAGTTTTTAATTTTGATGAAGTGCAATTTTTTCTATATTTTCTTTTGCTGCCTGTGCCTTTAGTGTCATAGCCAAGAAATCATTGCCAAATCCAATGTTGTGAAGCTTTTCCCTATGTTTTCTTCTAAGAGTTTTATAGTTTCAGCCCTTACATTTAGGGCTTTCAAACACACGCACACACTATCATTTCTACAACATGCCAGCTCTATTCATTTTGGGAGGGGACCCTACAAGGACATGAGTACCAGGAGGTGGGGATCATTGGGGGCTGTATGGGAGTTTGGTTCCCACAATAATTCAGTCACATAGATTTAAGAGTTAACTAACTCTAAGGCGTATATTGAAAATAAAAATCCTATTGCTGCTTTTCTTCTCACTGCTACTCAACCTTAATTTCCACACTCCAGAGATAACTGCTTTCAACAATTTTTTTAAAGCTGTTTTTTTCCTGTTATTTACCTTCACATTTTTAAATCATATGTTTATTCTACCATATTGGGCTTTTCATATTATATACTATTGATTAACTTCCTATCAGAAGACTGGAGTTTAGTGTCCTTGGACTACCTCCCTCTTTCTGCCTGACTCCACCACGCCCACACACAACGCGCACGCGCGCTTCTCTTCCTCCTGTTCTCGCAGTAGACACATAGTAGAACTATTAGTTAGGTCACTGTCCTCTGTTTTCATTGTCAGGACTATGCCCCTGGAAGCTTTGGGGCCTCTGAGACGCATCATTTCTTCCCTCTGCTTTGTCCGTGTCTCTCTCATTCTGCCTGACTCTCTGGAGGTTGGTTCCCTTAATAATCTTCTATACTCTCTGCTTTCTTAATTCTGACTGGGTATATATTGTAAAGGTGAGAAATGTTCTGAGTTTCAAACTTCTTCCAGTTGAAGACAGTATATACAGGGCTGAATCAAAGCAGAAAATATATAATCATAATGATTATTACAATATAATAATACATATATATTTTGTGTTCCTATTTTCTGTAGACTAAAAGATTCATGTTTATACTTTATAAACAAGTAATACGCACATGTAGCAACATCATAAACTAATCTAACAGAAATATATGTACATAGTTTATGAGGAGATAAAGTCCCCTCCTCAGTGGTAGCCACAGTGAAAAGGTTGATTTGTATATTTTGCCATGTATTTTTCTGTGATTGTTTTTCTTCCTAATATCTCCATGTTTTTTGGGGGGGTTTTGGTTTGTTCATATACACTTAAATATTTTTAGCCAGTATGTAGTTTTCCCAAGTATGAATGTAGGTAATAAATTATTTTATCATTTTATTAATGAGCGCTAAGTTGTATCCAGTTTAGGCATCTGGCAGTGAATACCTTGTACATATTACCTCTGTGTACATGTGCAAGTATTTCTCTAGGATATAGTCCAAGAAGTGGAATTTTTGTATCAAATGATGTGTATACCTTGAATTTTTATAGATATGTGGTCAAATAGGCCTCTAAAAAAAGGCTATACCAATACACCCTTCAGTCTGGAGGGTGCCCTTGTCCCCACACCCTCGCCAGCATTGCATACCATTGATCTTTCTCTTTGTGCCTTTGGGCTGTCACTTGTCCCTTTCTTACAAACTTATCCCTATGTTTGCTGATGATGAAGTTAGGAGTCAGAGACATTACTTGGGGGGGTGCTTTGTTTCAGGGCAGGACTACAACTGAGACAGGGCTGAGAAGGAGGACAGTAAAGGGTTCTCTTGCTATCTATTAAGTCTCGAAAGAATCCCTATGAGTCAGCTTCTTTCCCCCACACTGCTTAGGTGTTTCTCTCTCCTGGTTTTGTTTCTGACTGGTTTTATCCAAGGAGCCTGACCCTTCCCCTCCCTAAGTAATGAATAACCAGAAAAGTCACAGAACCCAGCAGATAGAGTGAAGGAAGCTTAAGGAAAATATTAAAAAGGAAGAAAAGTGTTTGATGTACTTTTAATATAAAATGTGGAAAAAGTAGAAAAAGGGTGGGAGCTGGGGGCAGGAGGGAGGAGAGAGATTATTCACGGTAATGGGAACCAAATGTTGGCTGGGAAAGCTGCAACATTCTCACACTCTTCCTGTAAACCCAGCGGCTTTTCAAAGTGATAGGAATGGAGAGCCAACAGCACAGGACATGCCTTAACCCTTCCGTACCTGGACAGCTCCTTCCAGCCAGCTTTGAAGAAGCCCTGGTGCGTGGAGGATTTCTAGGTCTCTCCTGCCATTACGACAAGAAGCAGCAAGGTGGACACAAGTAGCAGAACGAAAGGGAACAACTGTTTGCTAAAACGCCTCACAGTGTGCCTAACTTTCTCTTTCTCTGTTTGGCTTTCATACTGGACAATGAGCAGCCTGCCTGACCGATAGCTTACCAGGTTTGAGTGATGTAATCTTCTCCCCTCACTGTCTAAAGCGGAACCTAGAAGGAGACGAGAACCCCCACGTGACAGGCGGGCAGTCTCTCTCCATCAGTAATACCCCACTGCAAGAAGGCCCTTGGCGGGGTCCGAAGTCCTCTTTGAGGAAGCGTGCGTGCTTCTCTGGAAGCTCCAGCCTTTGTTTCCCTGGGAAGTCCTCATCCGCCACTGTAGGCTGAGATGTAAAGGTGGCTAGGAGCCGAGGGGCACCCCCTGACCTATAACTTCTAGGTGGTCAAGGACAAGCACTGGCCTCTTGGTCTAGCCACACATCTATGGATGGAGAATGAAAAGGGGTGAAGGAATGAATGAAGTTCCTGGTTTGGCTGGCTCTTCATGCCCATCTAGATTTGAACTTCAGGCACCTTTAAAAGTCTATTTTGCATCAAAAAGAAAAGTCTTCTTTTTTTATGTCAAACATTTATCATTGCAGAGGGGCGCCCGCAGGGTAGGGCCGTGGCAGCAGCAGGGCGGGCGGCGCTGCAGAGCGATGAGAGCTCGGGCTGGGGCATCGGCTTGACCTGTCCTCGCCTCGGTCGTCTCATCTGTAACATTGGCCTCTACCTTCTGGGAACGGGCCAGGTTTAAGTGGGGTGGAGCAGGGAAACACGTGGCACGCTGCCCGGCACCTGCCCTCCTGTCTTCACCGTTACCCTCACGGTGCCTACGGTTAAAACGGAAACATCTCTTTTGTTTCAAATGATTTTAAAAGTCATCTTTGGGATGATTTCGTAATTTTATGTTTTACATTTAAGTCCATGGTCGATTTTGAGTTAATTTTTTTAAGAAGTAGGGGGTTAGCCCTGACTGGTATGGCTCAGTGGGTTGGGCTTCATCCCGCGAACAGAAGGTCGCTGGTTCAATTCCCAGTCAGGGCACGTGCCTGGGTTGTGGGCCAGGTCCCCTGTTGGGGGTGCGTGAGAAGCAACTGATCGATGTTTCTCTCCCTCCCTCCCTTCCTTCCTTCCTTCTCTTCTCTCAAAGAATAAATAAATAATTTTTTTTTTAAAAAGTATGAGGTTAGGTTGAGGGGTTTTTCTGTTTGTTTGTTTTGTGCCTATGGACAGTGCAGTTGCCACAGCCCTGTTTGCTAACAAACAAATGGCTTAAACAGGTTAGTGTTTCTCCACTGTATTGGTTTTTCCAGTTCTGTCAAATTTCAGTTGACCATATTCGCATGGGTCTTGGAAGAGTTTATTATTCCCAAAACAAAGGCCTATAGCAATCATAGTTGGTTAGAAAATCTTTAGCGAGGACTATTTTAATTTCTGATCTTCTTTTCTTCATTGAAACTTCGAAATCATACAGATTTAGGTTCTAAAGCAGCTCTTTCACTTAACTCTGTGTAAAATTAGACCTAAGTTATGTAACCTAAGCCTCAGTTCTCTCATCTGTAAAATAGAATAGTAATAATCTCTGGATGCGCTGCTGTGAAGGCGGCCTCATGGAAGGCATGTGAAGTAATCATGCATTTAGAAAGCCCCCACACTAATGGTAGCGGTGGTGATGAGACTTGGTTTCTCTGTGCTTGGCTATCCTAAGCCACACTCACTCATGCCTTTTGCTTTCCCCAAACCTTAGCTCTTTTTAGCCTTTTTATTGTATTAATAGTTTCATTCTGAGTGCATTAGTAATTCCAATTATAGCTGCTGTGCTGTGCTTTGCTTAGATGGCCATTTTGACCAGTAAAATATTTATTTCAGGATGAATGAGAAATCCATGTCTTAGCAGCTTTAATTATAGCATCTTTCCACCCTCTACCCTCCCCCGCACCATTTGGCCACATTGGATTTCGTATTGTTACCTGCTCTTTTATATGCTATTCCTTCTACCCGGAGTATCCTTTCAGTTGTCAAATTGTTGCCCATCTTTTGAGACCACCTCCACTTTGAAACCTCTTCTTTGATTCCTCGGTAGGAAGCTATTCCCTCCTTCTTGCTTTCAAAAGCTAGTGGCCCGTTCCCAGCGCAGTGGCATATGGGGTTTGGGGAGTAGCAGGTGTTTTTTCCTTTAAAAAATACACATTTTCAAATTCATAAATGAAGTAGGTCCATGTATCTTGGCTGTATTAAATGGTAAGACCTGAATAATATAATCAATGTACTAAAATAAGCCTAAAATGAAACATACCAACTACCATGGTTGCAAAATGGGTCTGTGGGTGCCTTTTTTTCCCTCCTTTACTCTTTTGCACTACTAATACATTTTCTTAACGTGTCTCACAATTTGTTGTTAATTCAGAAATATTTCTCCCTCATTTTTTAAAAAAGATTTTATTCGTTTAATTTTAGAGAGAGGAAGGAAGAAAGAAAGAGAGGAAGAGAAACATCAGTGTGTGTGGTTGTATTTCACATGCCCCCTACTGGGGACCTGGCCCGCAACCCAGGCATATGCCCTGACTGGGAATCGAACCAGCGACCTTTTGGTTCTCAGGCCAGCGCTCAATCCACTGAACCACACCAGCCAGGGCTCTCCCTCATTTCGAAGTGATAATATTCTATTTTCTCAATTGTTAAAGAGAGAAACAAAAGGAAGCGGGGCGGGGGGGTAGGGAATAACATTTATTGTATCTCCAGTTCATGCTAGATCCTGTGCTTTGTATGATTTATCCTATTTATTTCCTAAAACATAGCTGTGACATGGGTCTTGCTGTCCTCAAGTGCAGATGATGAAATAGCCTTAGGTGTGTCAACATTTGGGTCCAGGTCTTTCTGATGGGGAAGTTCATGCTCTTTTCACTAGTTTAACTTCTTTACATATAGGGAGAGGAAAGTCAGTACCAGCCTTTTCACAGTGGTATCCCAGGCTGGTCTAGGCCTGTTTATTAATGATGATAATGTGCAAAGGGAAGGTGGAAATATTTCTGAAAATAAACTCATTGATGGGATAAAAGAAACAATCTTTCTCTGAACAGAATTTTGTAGCTGGAGCAATACAGTTCAGCATTATAAATATCTCTGCCATAGTTTATGAATCTGTACAGTTTTTCATTTTCACCAGACCTTAATACCGTGCTTCATGTGTGGGCAGAAAACATCAAGAGGCTGAAGAAGCTAACTATAAGTATATGGCTTGTATTTACAACTCAGATTAAATTTCTACTTGCTTTATGTGCTGACTCTTCTGGATATAACTTAATTTCTTTCACAGATTTGAACCAGCAGGTCAGGCAGATTTAGATGGTGGGTAATTCCATACAAGGGAACTCTCGTAACCCTAGGAGATGGAAATTGGGGAATTTTGGTCCTCTTGGCTTTTTTTTTTATAGTGGCCTGATCATACAGCTGCTTGTCAACATGTCTTATGAATGTGCTTTGTTGTTTCATATATGGTTTAACAAACATACTGTTCAACAGCTATGGTATTTTAGAAGGGATGCATCGCTTCCCAGTCTTTTGGCTAAGATTAAGAGTAGAAGAGAACCATGACTCATGAAATGGATGTAAAGAAGAAGAAGAGATAATGAAAGATGTCCCTTTTAGTCTCCTGGCCATTTATGGACTCTGCATGTGGGGAGTCAGGTCATAGCCAGACTCAGAGATGAATCACACATTTCTTCATCAGCAAGTGTAATGTCTGGATTTAGAGCTCTTAGAGGTAAAGAATTTTTGTTGATTCAATTCCTAAAATACAAATTGTATATTTCTATCTTACAAATTCATACCAAAGCCAGTTAGCTTCTCTATACCAACAGGACACAGTTTACCATGTAAGACTATGGATTGCCTATTGCTGTGTGAGAAATCCAAGTTATGTCCCATGGAACCTCAAAAATAAGATCACAGATAAGAAATTATAGTAGCTACAAGTAACACGTAGTGTTCACAGTGTACCAGGCCCTAAGTGCATTAGGTATTTTTGTCTCATCCAATAGCCAGCTTTGACTGCGTGCCCCCAGCTGCTCTCCAAGCTGTACACGTCTTAGCTGACTCAGTGCTCACAGCCAGTCTGTGCGGTAAGTGCCATTACCATCCCCATTTTACAGGTGAAGAAACTAAGCACAGAGAAATGAGATAGCTTGCCCACGATGACACAGTGGTGAACGAATGGCAGTCAGGATTTAAACCCAAACCTGTGGTCACAGAGTCCACGCTCTTAACCACTCTGCCAGTGATTCTCAGTGGTGTGTGCCCAAATCACCTGAAGGGCTTGTTAAAATGCAGGTTGCTGGGCCCAGCCCCAGAGTTTCTGGTTCCCATAGGTGTTGGGTGAGGCTTGATTATTTTTATTTTTAGCAAGTACCCAGGTGACACTATGCTGTTGGTCCAGGGACCACACTTTGAAAATGACTGTCTTCTCCTTGGGCTGATAATTCAGTGTAAGCAGCCAAGGACCAGGATAATGGTCTCATCCTGTCAGACAGAGGCAGGTGCCTGTGTTTCGCGACAGCTGTGACTTTGGACTAAGCCCCTCTAGTAAATCTTGGGGACAGCGAATTTTAGTAGTCTTGTCTCGACATAACAGAAGCATGTGCCATTGTTGCCATGCTGTGGACATGGTGATTAAGAGGCCAATGCCTGTACAGTGAAGGTTTGTTTCCATAGATTGTACATGGAATGTGAGAGAGAGAGAGAGAGAGAGAGAGAGAGAGAGAGAGAGAGAGAGAGAGAGAGGCTTGACCATTAGTGCATTGCGTGTTATTTCCCTTTCTTTCATCCAATGGCTTTTCTAAAAATATTTTTTTCTTGTCATTTCCCCAGTGTTTTCCTATTTTATATTAAGAAAAATCTTTATAAAGAAAAGAAAAATGACAAGTGGAGAAGATTTTAAAACGAAACAAAACAAAGAAAGGTGGAGTTTTTGGAGTTGTCTCCCATTTCCCTTGGCCAATTAAAGAAAGGGGGCAGAGACGGGTTACTGGAGCCAAAAAAACCGTAGACTTTGACTGTTCCAAGGTGCCTGCTGTTTTGCTTCCTGGGGAAAAGAGGACAAACTAGAGGAGCCTAACTGATGCGATGAGGCAGAAGTTCTAAGTCTGTGATGCTTCACACGTTGTTCATGTGCACTAGGTTTGAACCCAGCTGCAATTCGATGTAAAAGCAGTTGGAAACTAGCAGGTCAGCTGCCCTAGACAATCTGCACATTAGCTTTCACTTTCAAAACTTTTCCTAGCTTCTCACGCAGGGCATGAAAGCTAGGTAACGGCGGTCCAGTTTTACAAGGGCCAGCTGTGCTTGTGTGTACCTGCATCGCTGTCACAGAGGCATCAGTCAGGCTGTGAGAAAAACCCTGCTGAGCTGGACTCAGTCCTCACTGTTGAATGAACTGGTGTCAGGGAGTTCTCTCTTGGCTTTCTTAAAGGTCACTCTTCGCTCACTTCTTTTTTAGTTCGTATTTTTCAGGCTTCATGTGGTATGCTGGTTATGCCAAAGTAAAGAGCTAGATCAAAGACATTTTTTGTTAACAGGCTAAGGATCACTCCGTCTTTTCAGATCCAGATTGCTAATAGGTAAAGGACCAAGGAGTCTCCATCTACATAACTGGCTGGCTCCCAGAATCCTAAGTTGCCTTCTAGAACAGTGCTTTGAACTTTTACCTTTTGAGAGTTTTGGTTTTATATCTAGCTTTATGTCCCATAAAGCTTGCCCCTAGAGTTTTTGCCAGATGTACTGAGAAATCCAATTTTGTCCTATTTTCGCCTCCTGGGAATCATTCCCTCAATCATGGCGTGGCACAAGTATGGAGACAGCCGAAGTCTGGTTCACATTCTGTGTCCATTGTCACATCCAACTGGCTGGGATCTCACTGTACTTTTAAAGGACAGGTGTATCTGATCTTAGCTTTTCGACCTGATACCTCAGGGTATTCTTCCCAAGTTTATGTTATTGTCACACAGTATTTAATAAAATCAAAGTAGTTAGCCAAAGTAGGCCCCATGGACTTTTTCCAATGATCACTACTGCTGCCTTTTCCTTTCTGTACCTCTACTTATTAACTGAATAATCAGAAAGCTATCCTCTCAATTGCTTGTAATTATATATTTCAAAGTATATATCTTATTTGGATTCTACTCATGTTCTTAATCTCTTTATTTGTGCATCTTTTGTTTTTTTTGCGGGGGGGAGGCGTCTATTGCTTTTGAGCCACTTCATTTTAATTTGTTATCCACTTCCACTTTCTGCTTTTCTGTAAAGATGTGTATAAACAGTAGGTGACAGGTACACTTTTTAGGTGCCAATTGAACAACAGTCTCGTCCTTATTTAGGTTCTTAGTTTAGGGCACATCTTTGTCCTATCCAAACCCTTTACTTCTCAAGGAAAATGAAACTCACAAGAGTCAAGCTATTGAATCAATCTTATTTTTCTCTACTTAATAATTGAATTACTATATCCAAAGAGGAGAAGTTATTATGATTACTAACTTGTGATGTATGGTTCTAGTCTTCATGATTGTGACCCAGTGTATGATTTAATGTGCAATGAAGATGCTCATATAGAGGGAAAGGAAGGTAAGAGATAAAAATAAATTAGATGCTGAATATGTAAACTGGTAATTGAGATGTCAGTTTCAGGCCAAAATCTAACAGATTAGCAAACCAATGATTTGGCAGACCATAGAGAAGAAAAAAAGGAGTCACATAAACCTAGCATTGATTCATGAAAAAAATAAGTCATGCTAGACTAACCTTCATTTCCCTTCATGGTAGAATTACTTTATTTATTTATATTTTTAATTGAACATTCACTTTATTCTAACCTATTTTATAAGAAGGTTTTATTGAATTTATTGGGGTGACATTGGTCAATAAAATTATATAGATTTCAGGTGTACAGTTTTATAATACATCATCTGTATAGTATATTGTGTTCATCATGCCAAGTCGAGTCTCCTTTCGTCACCTTATGTCCCCCCGTACCCTCGTCTACCTTCTTCCACCGTCCTTTCCCTCTAGTAATCGCCACACTGTTGTCTGTGTCAGAATTACTTTAGGAAAGGAAGATCAGGGGACTAAAAAAGAATTACTGTAGCCGGGTTTCTGCAAGGCATAATGAAACCCTGTGAGCACGAAAGAGAAATGTGAACGGGTAGTACTATCATTAGGAATATTTGGTGAGTAAATAGGCAACTGACCCCAAACAATGAATCAGTGTAAGTTTGAAAATTAAATCTCTGGGGCTCTGTCCTTGGCACACTAGTTCACCATTTTTATCAATGGATTCATTTATCCATTCATACTTATCTAAGTGCCTGCTATATTCTAGGCACTTACATCTCTGGAAGACATACTAATCCTGCTTTCAGATGACATGAAGTAGGGTGGGGTACTGAATACTTTGGATGACAATCAGGATTCACAATGTTTTAAACAGTCTAATTCATGGAATTTAGTGAGGAAAAACATAAAGCTGTTCACATGGTGTCCAGAATTCAAGTGTAAAGGCTTAAGGGTTTAGGTCGGCTTTAAGCATAAAGAGAAGGTAACAGCAGAGTCAGAACTACCAAGAACCAATACTAGAATGTGGGAAATTTTTCATGACATATTAGATGAAAAAAAGCAGCCTATAAAGCAGATAATACAACATCATTCTGCGTGAGGGAAATACATGCAGAGGAAGTACATATATCAGAATGTCGACAGAGTGTTTACAGTAGCCGTCTTTGGTTGTTGGACGACAGAGAGGTGACTTTTGTATTTTGCCTTTCTATTGTTTTATGTTTCTCAGATTACGGTATTGAAGATATATTGGTTTTGCTCCTTAAAAAAACTACTTCTGTTTTGTTTCATTTTGAAAAGATGAAAGGGGATGTAGTCACTACTGATAACAGAATTGGAGGTGGGGAGGAGTGTGATCACTCTCCCTCATCCATCAGTGGTAATCAGCATTATTAGTAAATCCTCACCCCCTACCCTGAGGCCAGCTCCCTGCCTATGGTTAGGGTGTTCTCTAGCTTGAGAAGTAATATATTTGCTCACACCTGTTTCTTAGTGTCCTTATTGTTTGTTTTCCCAAAGGTTTGGATTCGTTTTCCATTGGAAGAATTTTAATAAAGACAGCTTACATTTATTGAGCATTTACTATGTGTGCCAGACATTGTGCTAAATACTTTACATGGATCATCACATTTAATTCTTAGACCCACCCTGTGAGAGGCAGGATTGAATTTTATTCCCATTTGACAGCTGAGGAAACCAAAGCACAGAGAGGCTATGTTGCTTTAAGTGGCAGAACCAGGATTTGAACCTAGCAGCCTTATTCTACAGCCCAGCTCCTGGTCACTAAGTCAAGCTGCTTCCTGTTCTGAGGGTCATCAGTTCAGAACCTGTGGTCCAAATCCAAGGGCACGAGGCCTCTGCTCTTCTTCCAGAATTCTGTCACTAACCCAGCTTTTGCATTGGTTTTGATTTCTTTCCAGTGTCTAAAACCTTTTATTTCTTTTTGCCTTCTTCCTTGGATTATTTCTTTAATCCTTTCCCAAGAGCCTTTCATCCTCTCAAATAAACAAAATGTTTAAAGATTTTTAAGCCCTCTTGCTGTGTTCTCAAGCAGAAAGATCAGCTCCAATTTATAATTTCATATAGTTCTGTGTTTTTCACCTAGCATATAGGTCGTCAAAAGTTCACATAGCTTTTCCAGATAATTTCTGAGCTTTCCTGTATCTTTAACACTGCCTCTATTGTACTTTGACTCTTTCTGCAAAAGAACCATCTCAAGGTAACTCAATAGCTTCAAAACAGAAAAGGTAAAAGTATATAATCTTACCTCAATGAGCAAACTCAAAGGTAAAAAAATAAATTTTAGTCCTTAGCACCAGCATTTTCAGAGATCATTTTAAAGCCACATTCCAACATCAGAATTCTCTTAGGAATCAAGGCATCTGTCACCATGAGCATAAAATCTCTTGGCAGGGCCATCTAACTCGTTCCACTTAAATCATTTGGGGTGCAGGCTTTATTTAGCCAGCTATCCCTGTTCCCCGTCACCAGTTACCAACAGCAAATCTTAAGACTTGTTACTAGTCAGTTTCAGTATTATCTATAATACCCCCCAAACCAGGGAAATATCCTCCAAAGCCAAGGGAGATCCCCACCCCGTCATGCTGTGCCTCTGATCGCGTACCTTTCCTGTTCTGGCCAGCACTGCTTTGTACTGCTTGTGGGAACTCTCTGTCGTCTAGGATTTTTAGCATTTAGAGCACCTTTGCAGCACTTACTATGTGCTATGACTACTTTCTTTATGATTGAGAACATAGATGAATAAAACATAGTCTCTGCTGCCCTTAAATATCTACACATTCTATAAAGTGCTTTGAAAATGGGTATATATTCTTTCTTGTCAGAAAATAGTAAGATTCTCTCCAGAAAGCATTTCCTTCTTTGCATTATGGTGTTTTTCATTGGAAGCACCATAGGCTTCCCCCGCCCCGTCCTTAAGATTTATTTATTTATTTTTAGGGAGAGGGGAAGGCAGGGAGAAAGTGAGGGAGAGAAACATCCATGTGTGAGAGAAACATCCATTGGTTGCCTCTTGCATGCCCCCAACTGGGGGCCTGGCCTGCAACCCAGGCATGTGTCCTGACTGGGAATCAAACAGGCATCCTGGTTTGTAGGTCGGTGCTCAGTCCACTGAACAATACCAGCCAGGGTACACTTTTTAAAGTTTATTGATTTTAGGAAGAGAGAGAAATACTGTTTTGTTGTTCCACTTATTTATGTATTCATTGGTTGGTTCTTGTATGTGCCGTGACTGAGGTTCAAACCTGCAACCTTGGTGTATCGGGATGACACTCTAACTGAACTAGCTGCCAGGGCTAGCAGCGTTGGCATTTTGAGCAGCATGCATAGGGATCTTCCTTGCATTTCTACACATGTAGCACCCTTGATCTACACCTATTAAATGTCAGTAACCGCCCCGCCCCACAACACCATTAGTATGGCAATTGAAAGCACACCCATGCACTCCCCGACACCCTGAAGGAGGGTAGGGGTGTCCCTGTACATAGTAGCTCAGGTTTTGCTGGGATTGGATGGAGGAGGCTGGAAAAATGGACTGCAGAATCATACTCTGTGTACAGCTCTCACATTCCTCTGCCTCATCCCTGCCCTACATTCTTGTAACATCACATCATTCTCAGGAAATATTGACCCTGAAAGCATTTCTTTATGTTGAGTGCAACAGGCTGCTGAGCAAATTTTGCTTTGCTAAAGACAAGTGCATTTTACATGTTGCCTCCAAGTGCCTTAGAACCGACATCCATTGGCTGACCCAGATATTAAAGCAAAGGGAGAAGCATAGCCCTACAGTGTGTATTGGCTAGAGGTTGGGGTGTTCTCCAGAAAGGCAGTGATGGTGAGAAACAGTGTAACAAAGAAAGTGAGAGGAAGTTCTGAATGAATATGCTAATGAGAATGTAGTAGTCAAAAAAATTTACTACATTGTTGCCTGATAGCTACATGTGTAGTAAAGGTGAGATACAGCATAGTTCACTTGGAATCTTTGAATTTGAATCAAATGTCAAACATTCCTATAGCTAAGTTACTTGGCCCTATATACTACATTCTAGAAATGATGTAAAACTATTAGAGATTATATACAGGGAATATGTACAATATTATATTTCAGTATTGTGCAAAGAATAAATGCTAAGAGGATAATAGAATACAACCCAAATTTTAGAAGAGTAATGAAATGAAATCAAAATTTTGGTGGGAGTAGAAAAATATATGAGCAGTAAACTAGAATGCATTAAGATTGAAGAAAGTGGGATGGAAGTTAGGAAACTGCTAGATGCTATAGAAAGGAATGTGTAGGTAGATGATCCGAGGCAAAGCCCAAGCGAGGGCGCGCCTGGCCTCCTCCGTGTAGCCAGTTTGCAGCACTTGCACCTGGCGAACCCCAAAGGCTCGCACTTTATTTGTGAGATGCCATGGTCGACTAACCCCCACTGAAATTCAAAGCAAGTAAGTTTCTCATGGCACTTACCGCACTGCCTGGTACAGCTGAGTGGTCCTGCCCCCACCCAGGGTTGCACTATAAAAATTCCTGCCTCTTTGCTAAAAGCTTCAACTTGCTTGAGAAACTTCCTTTTGTGATCTGAAGACTGGGTTTATGTTACTGATGAGATTAAAAACAGCTTTCACTATAAAAGTTTATGATGTTGCAGTCTGTCCAATATGTGTACGGTTGGATGAATAGACCTCCTCTTACCCAAAGTCCCTTATTTGATCCTCTCTTGCTGGCTCTCCTACCCCTTACATCCAGGAACGTCTGCTTTGCATACACACACCTGAGAATCTGTCCCTGTTCATCTCCAAATAAGGAGGCCTAGGTACAGACTCTGATGTCTGGTATATAATGAGAAGACATCAAAGTAAATGTCTCTTAGGATTATTTGTTATTAAAGCAGTTTGTAGAAATAAAAACAATCTAGACAGTGAGATGAGTTCTGATACAATATCCGTAGCTGCATAAATCCTTTAATATCGAATCCCTGAGTCTAGATAGCTACTCCTGACTAGAAACTCTCAAGCCGGGAGTGGAAACAGAGGAACAATTGATGAATTTTCTGACCTTTGGTCGTTATCCTAAATAATAGTTTTATTCTAGATTCAAATACCTGCTCTAATTGTTATGGAAATCTCAAGGCTCTTCAGCCAGGCAGTTCCTGCAGTTTCACCAGCCTCTTTCCTTGTGTTCCTTCGTTCATCGGATCAGCCCACTCTGCCTTGAACCTTCCCTTCATTTTATACCTGGATTCCTTTCTCCTTCGCTCCTCCTTCTACTCAGAGCTCACCTAGTTTCCCCAGCCATTCAGTCACTTCCTGCAAGTTCTCCTCCAATAAGCTTACCTCTTCCCTTGCTGATGAAAAAGTTAAGTTTTCTCTGGCTCCTCTTTTCCTAACCCTGTAACTCCTGTTTGACTCTCGCTGAGCACTTTGTGAATAATGTTAACATTTTATTCATGGATTTAAGAGCATATTTGTATTCAGTCATTGGTGGCCACATTTCCTTGGACCTCCAGAAGCCCCTTGGGAAAGATCATGTTGTTTTGTTTTTTAACTGTGTAACAGTTTGCACATTAAAGCATTTCAAGAGAGATCACTGAAGATCAAATGTCATACTCAAAAAAATTATTAAATAAGCTCTGAGATTGTTGGTACTGTTCTCCAAGAGGATTAGCCAAAAGTGTGTAATTGTGGGGATGAACTGAGGGAGCCGAACTGTGGGAGGAGAGGATCAAGGGATGTGACACACAAGCAGTGAGCTTATGTGAGGAGGAAGCCTTTCATCCATGGACTTCAGAGCACATTACACAGACTTTCTCTTAACTAGGTATTTGGAAATCTCTTTGAGAGAGGCAGGGAGACCAAAGCAGGGACCAGGACTGACCAAGACAGAGGAAGGTCAAGAAGGGAGCACGGCCTTCTGGGCGCGGCAGGCATTCCACTGTGCTCCTTCCCGCCCGCCTCTGTCAGGGTCCTGAGGACCGAGGCTCTTCCGTAAGCAGGCAGGCTGCGGGTCAGGACCCAGGAAGGTCTGCAGAACCTCGCCCAGCATTGCTGTGTCTCTGCCATTGACATGACCGCTACTACCAAAGGAAGTTTACCAAGGAAAGAATAACACAATGATTTAAATCACTGTGTGTACTTCTGTTAAATTAGGCACCGTTTTCCTTTGTGTAAACTCCATTAACCAGGGGTTGGGGTAAGGTTGTTCACTGAGATTGAAATGTTTCTTCTATGAACAATTTTCTGGCAACCATACCTTCAAAAGGAAAAAAAATAAATACAGGATAGGTAAAGAAGGTTCAGAGAATAAAAGTGTTAAAGAAATGGAAGAACTGTCAAATGAGACTGGTCTAAAACATATGGGGACCTTTTAAAACATTTTTTGGTAAAATATATGTAACAAAATTTACCATTCTTTTTAAAAAAATTTCTTGTTGCATTTATTGGGGTGACATTGGTTAATAAAATTCTATAGGTTTTAGGTGTACAGTTCTGTAACACATCATCTGTATATTGCATTGTGTGTTGATCACCCCAGTCAAGTCTCCTTTCATAACCACTTACCCAGCTTTACCTCTTCCACCTCTCCCCGCCCCCTTTCCCTCTGGGAATCACCGCGCTGTTGTCTGTGTTATTTTCATTTCTTTGTTTAACCTCTTCTCCTTTTTCACCCAACTCTCCAACCCCTTCCTCTCTGACAGCTGTCAGTCTGTCTTTTCTCTGTAGCTGTGAGTCTGTTTCTATTTTGTTTGTTAGTTTATTTTGTTTACTAGAGTCCACATATAAGTGAAATCATATGGTACTTTCTCTCACTGGCTTATTTCACTTAGCATAATGTCCCCCAGGTCCATCCATGCTTCACAGAAGGTAAGATTTCTTTCTTTTTTTTATGGATGAGTAGTTTTCCATTGTGTAAATGTACCACAGCTTTTTATCTGCTCATCACTGATGGGTACTTAGAGTGCTTCCACATCTTGGCTAAATAACACTGCGATGAACATAGGAATGCGTATATTTTTGTGAATTAGTGTTTCGGGTTTTTTTGGCTATATCCCCAGAAGTACAATCACTGGGTCATAGACGAATTCCATTTTTAATTTTTTGAGGTGACCCCATACTGCTCTTCATGGTGGAGGCACCGGTCTGCATCTCCACCAACAGTGCACACCCTCACCAACACTTGTTTTTTGAATTATTGATGGTAGCCGTTCTGACAGGTGTGAGGTGATAGCCCATTGTGGTTTTAATTTGCATTTCTCTGATGATTAGTGATGTTGAGCATTTTTTTCATGTGTCTATTGGCTGTCTGTATGTCCTTTTGGAGAAGTTCCTATCCAGGTCCTTTGCCCACTTTTTAATTGGATTATTTAGCGGGGGCAGTGGTGTTGAGTTTACGTTCTTTTTAAATTTTGGAGAGTAACCCCTTACCAGATGTATCACTGGTTAATATGTTTCCCCCGTTCAATGGGTTGTCTTTTGATTTTGTCGATGGTTTCTTTTGCTGTGCACTTTTTAGTTTGATCTAGTCCCATTTATTTTCCTTTTGTTTCCTGTGCCCAAGGTGATATATCACAGGAAAAAACATTACTATGAGCAGTGTCCGTGATTTTACTGCCCATGTTTTAAGTCTAGGATTTTTATTGTTTCAAGTCTTAACATTTAAGTCTTTTATCCATTTTGAGTTTATTCTTGTGGATAGAGTAAGAAGGACATCTAGTTTCATATTTTTGCACATGTCTGTCCAGTTTTCCCATCACCATTTATTGAATAGACTATCTTTGTCCCATTGTATGTTCTTACCTCCTTTGTCAAATATTAATTGACCATAAAGGTGTGGGTTTGTTTCTGGGCTCTCTATTCTCTTCCATTGATCTATGTTTGTTTTTTATGCTAGTGCCATGCTGTTTTGATTACTATGACCTTGTTGTATATTTTGACGTCAGGTAGCATGATTCCCATTCAGGGTCTTTTGTGATTCCATGTAAATTTTTGGAATATTTGTTCTAGTTCTGTGAAATACACCTTTGGCATCTTGATAAGAATTGTGCTGAATCTATAGATTGCTTTGGGTAGTTCTATCTATCCATAAACACAGTATATGTTTCCACTTATTTGTATCTTCTTCGATTTCTTTCTTCAATGTCTTACCATTTTCCGAGTAGAGACCTTTTATATCCTTGGTTAAACTTATTTATTTCTGATGAAATTGTAAATGGGATTGTTCTCTTAATTTCCCTTTCTGATAGTTCATTATTGGTATATAAAAATGCAGCTGATTTCTGGATATTTATTTTGTATCCTGTTACTTTACTGAATTCATTTATCAGTTCCAGTAGTTTTTTGGTGGAATCTTTATTAGAGTTCTCTATATACAGTATCATGTCATCTGCAAATAACAGTTTTACTTTTTCCTTTCCAATTTGGATGCCTTTTATTTCTTCTTGTCTGATTGCTGCAGCTAGGACTTCCAGTACGATGTTGAATAAGAGTGGTCTTGTTCCACTCTTCCCCTGTCTTGTTCCCGATATTAAGGAAATGCTTGTAGCTTTTGCCCATTGAGTATGATGCTGGCTGTGGGTTTGTCATTTATGGCCTTTATTACATTGAGGTATGCTTTCTGTATTCCCACTTTGCCAAGAGTTTTTACCATAAATCGGTGCTGGGTTTTATCTAATGCATTTTCTGCACCTGTATGCTCATATGGCTTCTATCCTTCACTTTGTTTATGTGGTGTATCACATTTATTGATTGGCAGACATTGTACCCACCTTGCGTCGTAGGAATAAATCCCACTTAATCATGGTGTATTATCTTTTTAATGTATTGTTGAATCAGGTTTGTTAATATTTTGTTGAGGAAAGTTAAATTGCTATTTTAATTATTTAACATTCAACAGACATTTATTGCACATTGGCCATGTGCCAGGTCTTATGGGAGCTACGAATAGAAGGGAGAGTAGAGCAGACCCTCTCTGTGTTCCCAATTTAGTGGGCGAGTCAGATAGTTTATCACACAGATAGATGTGTAATTCAAACTGTGTTTCGTTCCATAAAGGAAAAATAGCTGTGATATTTCCTTTCTTTAATTTGTTCACATGAACACTCTAAGAAATCTGCTTTCTTTTTTTCTTTAGGAGCCTCCAAACAGGTGGCTTTGCCTGGGAGGGAGAGGTGGAGAACAACGCGTACAGCAAGGCCACAGGCGTGGCCCCCCAGCACAAGTATCACCCCACAGCAGGCAGTTACCAGCTCCATTTTGCTCTGCAACAACTCGAACAACAAAAACTTCAGTCCCGGCAACTTCTGGACCAGAGTCGAGCCCGGCACCAGGTAATTCAAGCTAAGACTTTTCCAAGTACTGATATCTTCCTTCTGTTGGTGGTAATAATAATAATAATGTCAATGGGAAAATGTAGGAATTCAGTTTACTGAAAGTTTACCAGCACCACCATGGCTTAGATGGCTCTTGGGGAACCTACTCTCAGGGAAGAAATGTTCTGAAGCCATAACATTGGCTTTGCTGTAAAGTGATGCTGAGCCAGCTCTGCCGTTCTTCCATATGAATGTTTCTCCACAAAAGTCCCTGTACAGTATTTACCCTTTCTGTTGTATGATCTTAGTTTAGTAACTTCCCCGAGGTTCTCATTCTCAGATACCCAAAAGCTAGCATTTTTAGAAAATTTTTTTCTAGGTATATTCCCCCTGCCTTCACTGACTTGGTTTCCATAAGCACATGTTCGTCCTTCATGGCTTGCCAAGATTTTCAAGGAATAAATCACTTTCAGGTTCTTGTAGGAAATGGTCGTAAGTTAAGTTATTGGTCTTACAGTTTGATAGTTTGTACTCCAAACAATGCACACCAAATTATAACAGTAGACTCAGAAATCCTTGCTGTTGCGGAGCTTATGCTCTAGTGAAGTGTTCATTTACTACTCACGGTCTATAAAGTGACAAGAACTCTTTTGAGTATGTGTGAGGGATCTAAGTATATTGCATTTGTATCAGTTTGGCCCCAGTTACAGAAAAAGGATGGCTTCACAAAAAAGTCAGGCCATGAAGAGTCAATTTTTTTTATCAATCAGGATTATCATTAGAATCATTTACCCTGTTCTACATGTTCTATTGAGCTTAATCAGTATTGATTCTATGAGCTTCCCATATTATTTGGTTATGTAAAGAAATGTCTTACATCAGCTTAATCTCTCATCATTTGCTCTTTTCTTATAAAAATGTAGTATGCATTAGTTTGTGCAAAATTAATATTCACTGTAAGGCTAGGGCAGCATTGACCGAAGTTTTTTCTTCTGAATAAAATAATTATTATTATGCTTCCTACTTATCTTTTCAACTATTGTCCAGGTTCAGCTATATTTGTTATTTCGATATGATTCATCACTTGATCATCTTTATCTGTGATGGAGTTCTCTGTATATTGTATTAATTCCTTGTAATTGAGAAATTCTTAATGCAGGCCTTTGTGAAGTCATTTGTTAGGTCGTTTTTACTGGAGAAATACCCAGACTTCTCACCTGAAAATATGGAGTGTGGCCTCTCATTTTGATTACCACACTGCCTTTTGTTGCATAGAAATTTTCCTCGGCATTTAAGCTGGTTTGTATTTTTACAATTGTAGATATAATTGTGTATCTTTGGTATTTTTTTAATCTGTGTAAATTTTTAAAAACTCTTTAAATTTCTAAACTCCAACACTGCAGAATACTTGAGAATGCCAATTTAATCAGATGCTAGATAGTGGAAGTATCATATGTAGCCTTACTTCTAACGTGAGTATAATCTATAGCCTAACACCTAAACAGTTGGTCCCTTATCATTTTTAATGCTTCCCTACCTTGAAATGGTGGGTGATTTTTAAACAAAAATAAGTGCTTATAGGGCATTGAAGTTTTGAAGAAGGAAATACAGTTTTGCTGATGTTCATTTCACTTTTAGAAACTGCTTCATTTTTAAGTCCTCATTCCTTTGATTAGCTTTCAGCAACTCACATTCCTTTGAAAATTCAGAGGACTACTATTCTTGTGTGGATTTTTTTCCACTGAGGATTATAGTGGTTTAGCTTCACTGAACTATGAAGTATATGGAAAATATGTTTTTTAGAATCTGTCAGAATATCTGTCTTAGGGAGGAGTCAGAGCTCCCAAGAAGGGAGTTGTCTCGTGTCTCCTGGAGAGGGAACAGAAAATCATTCATCACAATTTTATGTATGTTTATAACATCATTTGACTTCTTCCCCCTGTTTTCCAGTCCACAGTTTTATTTAGGTAAAAATGAGGAAGGGTGAAGTTCTGAGACTGTGGGAGAGACCTAAAAAAACTAAATTCTGTTAGCTTAAAGAGTTTGTAACTAATAAAATAGAAAATAAAAGAAATTAAATGTTCCTGTGTGAAAAAGGTGAAGGGATTAAGAAAAAAAACAAACTCATAGACACAGACAACAGTATGGTGATTACCAGAGGGAAAGTGGGGAAGGAGGAGGTAGTCGAGGGTATGGGGGGATAAATGGTGATGGAAAGAGACTTGATTTGGAGTTGTGAACACACAATACAATATACAGATGCTGTATTTTAGAACTGTACACCTGAAACGTATATAATTTTATTAACCAATGTCGTCCCAACAAGTTCAATAAAAAAGAAAAAAAGAGGAATAAAGATATTAAGTGTCCTAACATTAAGAGTATTTAGTAACCTAGGGCACTTTATTTCAGGTGACAAGAATTACTTCACAAAAGGAACAGAACCCTACTGGATTTTAAGCCTCTGGGTTTGGCTTACCTTATGACTATGCTAGACCTGAACGTGATAATTACAACTAAACTGTTGATTGAAGTGTGGTTTGCATTCTCAGTATGTCCTGTATTTATGTCCTTGGGTTAACTTTTAGAATAGAGATGGTTTTTATGATAAACTTCTTATGCTTTGGATTCCTTTAAGTGTAGGTAGCCATTGATGTAAGTAACAGTTTGGTTGCTTGCTTGTTTAAGAGCAGTGGGTAGTTGAAATCTGATTTGTCTACCATTCTTCCACAAGAGAGACCTGTTTGTGGAATAGTACAGTAGAGAGGATTATATTATATTATATTATATTATATTATATTATATTATATTATATTATATTATATGTCTCTGTATATTCATTGTGTACATGGATGGTGTCTTTCATAGTGATCTCCTAAAGGTGTTTTGGGAAATACCTGGCAGCCTTTCTTGCATTACTTGCAGAGAAAATTCTCCATCCTTTTGGTAGGTAGGTAGCCAGCTTATTGAAGGTATTAATTTCAAGGTGGCACACTCTGATTCAGGATATGAGTTTAGAAATGGGCATCTCTAACCATTCATGAGGAGTGAGCTTCGATCTTCATCTCAGCCTAGCATTTCACTCATAAATCTAGAAAGTGGCATGTGCTGTATCTACCCCTTTTCAAAATGGGTCCTATAACATGGGCATGGGGAGGAAGGTCACCCAGAGTCATTGGCAAAGGTTTCCAGGGACAGAGGTGCAAAAGAATAGGTGTGATCCAGTCCATTAGATAGGGAGCATAATAAAAAGACAAAATTGAAACTGTGGGCTTTTCCACCCTGATGGGTCAAACTAGCAGTTGGTTTTTTTTTTTTTAAGACATTGTTTTAAGAGCAGAGGTCAGCAAATTTATTCTGCAAATGGCTATATAGTAAGTGTTTTAGACCTTGCAGGTCACAGAGAGGGTCTCTGTGGCAACTATGCGCCTCTGCGCTGGGAGAATGAAAACAGCCACAGGAGATATGTGAGTAAATGAGTGTGGCTGTTTTCCCATAAAACTTTATTCACAAACACAGGCGGGAGGCTGGGTTTGGCCTTCAAGCCCTACAGTTTGTAGACCCCTGGTTTTGAGCCTCAGAGCCCCTGTTTATAGGAGGCCCTGTTAAAACACCAGTTGCTTCCCAGACCCCATTTATGATTCAGAAGATTTGGAATGGAGCTCACTTATCTCAGTTTCCAAGTTTCTGGGTGATATTAAGGCTGCTCTTCTGGGTACCACACTTTGAGAACCATTGAGCTAGAGGGAAAGAGATTAGAAAATGTCTCCTGTATTATTTGTCTTCTGTCCTTTGGAAGGGAGACTGGATATGGTAAAACTTAATGTTGCCCTTACAGAATTTTGGCAACCATTTTTTATAGGAACTTTGTTTCTATCCTTCTCACTCCATCTACTATAGTCCCTTATAAATAAGCTTTCCAAACTTGAAAATCCCCTTGCTCGTTCTCCTTATCGGGGTGCATTGTGCTCAGCAGTCACTGCTCCCAGGCTTCAGTTTCATAGTGGGCCAGAGATAACTCATAGGACAGATTCCTCCCTCTTCGTTTGAATAGTATTAGTCAACTCTTAATAAGCACTTCCTGTGGCCCAAGGACTATTCCAGATGCTTTATGTATATTAATTCATTTCAAATGAGTTTTGGGATGGTCAGGGAATTGCAGAATCTTGTGAGAGTCTAGGGATGGTTGATGCGTCCCTGTGTGTGTCTCCTGTCTAGTTTCTCTCATTGCTTCCCACTTCCTTCCCATGCTGGCTTCCTGTTTCTCAAGGAGATGGTTACAAGTTTTCCTTGAGCTGAGTCGTGGGACTTTTCTTGGGTAACAGTGACTGCTGGTGACATCAGCATGAGTAGCCCTCCATGCTGGGGTCTGTGAGGAGGGCTTCACCGGCTCTGAGGCCCCACTGACCTGATTCTAATTGCCAACATTGAGCTGATGTTATTCTTGGCCCAGGACAGAGCGATTACTCAGTAGTTTCTGTTAAAATGATCCTTTGTTAAACTTCTGCTCCCAGCCCCCCTCTCCTTCCCTCCCACTCTCTTCTCTGCCTCATCCAGACTGAAAAAAAAAAAAACAACCCAAAAAGCAGAAAAATTAAGGACATTTTGATGGCCAAGGCAGAACTGCTGAAATTTAACAAGCAAGGCGGAGAGGGGGATTTTGATTTCTCAGTGGTTCCTAAAGTTCTTCACTTTTTAGTAGACTTACCTCCAACGTAGCAAGGTGATTCAAGGCAGGAGAAAACTGTGCATCCTCAGGTCTTCTCACCCTGCCACTACATCTGTTCTTTTTCCCTTCCCACTTCGCACCATGCCCAGTTTCACCAGACTAACCTAGACTCACTAAGGGCCAACAGAGATTAATGTGCTTATAACAAGCAGGGGAGCAGGCTGGGGGCGGGCAACTCAGTGTTAACATCAAGGGGTCTTTCACTCTGCTAGTAACATCTTGAGTGCCACATGTAATGAGCTTTTGCTAATGGTGTGTATATATATATATATATATATATATATATATACACACACACACACACACACACACATGCACATGCGCAACCTCACAGGTGTGGAAAGGATTCCCATATAAGCCCAGCCAAGTCTTGTTATTCTGCTCCTAAAAGTTCATTGCATGTGTCTAGAAAAATTCGGCCCCCCTGGTGGAATGAATACTGTTTCTCTAAGCCTTCAGCCGCTGTGTGTTTGTGTTGTGGGGGAGGGGGAAGAAAGAGAAATTCAGCAGGCACCCCGGCTTTTGCAGGCAGCCAGCAATAACACGGCCAGCTCCTCAGCATGGCACGAAGAGAGCAAGCAAACAGACTCGCTGTGCCGGGGAGTCTCTGCGTTTTTCTAACCGAGTGCTTGGGAGGAAGGCTGGACCGGGGCTATACAAGGGAAGGAACTTAGGCCTGTGTGCTTCAAGCCCTGGAGCAGGTTGACTTAAAAGTCATAACCTACTGCTGCTTTGTTTTTTTGGTTTTGTTTGGTTTGGGTTGGGTTTTCGTTCTATTTTATTTTTTTCCTGACCTTTATCTGAAACTCAACATAACGCTCAGTGTCTAGATCATGATGCTGATGGTGATAATGATGATGACGATGATTAATTTTCCTAGAACCATTTGATTTAGCAGGTTTTGCCAAATCAAACTTTTTTTTTTCTTACCTCATCCAAACACATGGAAAATACGTGAAATGATACATGTAAAACTATTGCACATTCAGTTGTTTGAAATAGACACACTTTAGTCAGATAATCCTGAGTTTAAACCTTAGCCCTGTCCAGTCCATGACCTGGGCAGGTTATTCAAAGTCCTTTGAACTTCAGTTTGCTCATCTGTAACATGAAGACGACAGTATATACCTGCGGGTTATCGTGAGATTTATAATCCTCAGGATGTTACAACATGCGAAGCCCTGAACCAGAAGTTTTATTTCTACTATCACACTGAATCCTCACAACTGCTCTCTTAGTAGCCCCATTTTATAGATGAAAAAACAGAGCCTCATTTATGAAACTTTATCAAGGTCACGTAAGTAGCAAATGGAAGAGATGGGATTTGAACCCAGGTGTGCCAGCCCAGCATCGACGCTCCTGGCTGTCATGCTGTATGCCACCTCCCTGACAATATATTAAGGCATTTAGTAAATGGCAGCCATATGTATTATTACATAGTAAGTACATGCAACAAGTACTCACTGACACCCGTAAAACTATATTTGAAAAGTTATTCTCAGATACTTCAAGTAGTCTCCTACTACGTATATGTACTGTCACAAAAGAAGAGATTTACTTAAACATCTGTAAACTCAGGCCTTGCCATTATCCCTGTTACCACAGATTCTTAAAGAAATGTCTTAGGTGTTTCTGGGCTTAAAACTCTTAGGAATTCCCATACTTTACCCTCCCTTGTGCTAGTAGTACTCGGTAATAGGGTCAAGGACTACTGGGTTGTGTAATGTCCTAGAAATACATTCTAGAAGTTTGAAGATTCAGAGCACTTATGTGGGTTGTTATTAATAACACGAATTATATCTTCAGTTATCACTTTGGCCTTTTTAAAGTTTTGTTAAATTTATTGGGGAGATATTGCTTAATAAAATTATATGGTTTTCAAGAGTACAATCTATAATACACCATCTGTATATTGCACTGTTTGGCCTTTCAACCCTGTTATTTTTACTCTTCATGCTATTTTAATTTTATTTCTGTGATAGGTGTTTTTGAGAAGACTACCAGGAAATATGGCAGGTGTCTACGAATGTGAATACCACAGATGACACCTTTGCGTGATTAATATTATGCCTGCTTTTTCGGTACCTTATAAATCTAATTCTTAGTGCATTATTACAATACAGACATCAGTTCATTATGCTGATTCATTACTAATAGGAACCTGGCTTCTGCTAGGTTGTTTTCTGAGCTGCTGCTAGAATAGTGTCCCTCTGGAATCTGAGAGAGAGGAAGGTGAGGGCAGGGAACGGACATACAGGGAGTGACTTGTGAGTGCTGGCTGTAGTGCTGTCTTCATTCCAGTGAGGAGACCAGTGCTCACAGAGCAGAAGTAACTTATGCAACATTGCAGAGCTAGCGAATTGCAGAGATAATACTCAGACCAGGTCAGAGGGCTTCCAAAGACCTTTTTCACTCTACACCCTCCCCCTGGTAGAAGTGACTCTTCATTTGCTTCCTGTTTTTTTACGCAAATATTTATCATCCATCACATGTAGAACATCACATAAGGTGTTCCAATTTTATTGCTGCTGCTGCTATATACTCATAGACACAAATATAAAAGAAAGAGCATAATGAATCAAAATTCAGAACTCTCCATGGCTGTGGGTATGTTAAAAGGCAACTGTTCACCTATCAGCTGCTTGAGATCAATATTGTTTGTTGTGTAGTCTTAAAATGTGGTTTTGCTACAGCTGCCTGATAACGATTTTTGTTTCCTCCCTCACTCTGTGACCTCTGGTTGTCTGTGGGCATATGAGGGACTCAACAGCAGTAGCTTTGTGAGAGGGGAAAAGACCTCATCTTTAAACATGCAAAGCGCACTCGAGATGGGTGCAGCCACGAGAAGATGCACGAGGAACATAATATGACAGCAAGGTCTGTGCAAGGTGCACGGGATCAACTGCGAGGGCAAAAAACCAAATTATGCATTCGAAGACAGAGACAGGTTAGATATGTATCAACTCTGAATTTAAAGTTGTAAGGGGACTCAGGGATTGCCTTGTCTAACCATTTCACTTTACTGATCAGGAGGTGGGAGACACAGATGTACCGTTAGGGTAACAAAGGCCCTGCTATATAAATAATTCCCTGAAACTACTAATAAACAAAGGATTTACCTAAACAGAAAATTGAAAATGAGGCTATAGGTTATCTTTTTTTTTTTTTTTTACTAATTGAACTCTCAACCTGGGGTCATTGCTGATCTTTGAGATTACTTTTACACACATAATATATACATACTTACTTTAACCTTTAAAATAAGTGATAATGATTTGCTTAGAAATTTTTCAACCTTTCTGGAGTAAAGAAAGTGAAACCTCTGTCTTCTAAATGCATCTGATGAAAATTGGACATAGTGCTAGGTCTGCCTTAGATTTGCATTGGGAGGGAGATTTTATTTCAGTGGAGTTTATGTAAAAGGGACTCGGCATGGCATAAACAAGGAAGGCAGTGTGGTGTAGTGGGTTTCCAAAATCAGACTCCTCATGGGTGTGGATCCCAGCTTACTACTTAGGAGCCGTGTGATTATGGACGAATTATGGAGCTTTTTGTGCCTTGGTTTCTTACTCTTCATGGAGATGATAATGGGACCCACCTCAAATGCTTGGGAGGATCAAATGATAACATATAAAGTGATTAGAACAATGCTGACCCATGGCAAAAACTCAATAAAAGTTCATTGGTCTTATTGTTATGTATTACTTTGTGTTTCATTATGATAAAAACACATAGCATAAGTTTACCCTCTTAATTTTTAAGTGTATAGCACAGTATTATTAACTATTTTCACATTATTTATAACAGATCACTATAATTTATTCATCTTGCATGACTGAAACTCTGTATTCACTGAACGACTTCCCACACCTCCCTCCCCTCAGCCTCTGACAACCACCATTCTACTCTGTGTTTCTATGAGTGTGACTAATTTAGGTACCTCATACAAGGAGGGACCTAAAACAAAACCGGAATTATCTTCTGGAGGGCAGGCTGCTTGTAATACAGGCTTCCCCAGCTAGGCGACTGTTCTTGAAACCCATCTGTATCAGTGTACCAGCTGGCGTTATTGTGAGAGGCTGCGTTCAGTTTCAGTGAATTTTTTGAAGATTCTTTCAGTGCATTTGCCCATTTCATGATGGGTGATCTATGAGTACACCTGTCCACACCACACCAAGTGCTCAGCAGTTTTTTACCATTTTTACCAGAAACATCATAACCCCCATGTCCTATCCTCCCTATTCACCCAATCTCACCACAAGTGACCCTTTTTTTTGTTTGTTTCTCCTATAAAAAAAGTCCTCAAAGGGAAATGTTTTGCCCATGTGGAAGAGGTGAGACAAAAAAATGGCAGAAGCATTTAAAGGCATCCTAATCGACAAGTTCAAAAACTGTTTTGAGCAGTGGAAAAAATGTCTCAATAGGTACATTGCATCAAATGGAGAGTACTTTGAAGGTGACTGAAGTTTAAACATGTAAAAATAAATACACAATTTTTTATAAGTAAATTCTGGGGTTGTTTTGGATCCCACCTCATATAAGTGGAATCATGCAATATTTGTCTTTTCATGACTGGCTTATTTTATTTAGCATAATGTCCTGAAGTTTTCATCCCCCTTGTTGCATATGACAGTATGTTTGTTAAGGCTGAATAATAGTCTTTTATTGTAGGTACATACATTTTCTTCATCCATTCATCTGTCAGTGGGCATTTAGAGTGCTTCTACATCTTAGCTATTATGAATAAATCTTTGGTAAACATATGTGTAAATACCACTTCTATTATGTACTACTTGTAACTTAAATATACATGGCATTATAATTCAACTTGGGAGTTTTAGTTAACCAATCCCCTGTGCCAGAAGCAAAAATTAGTTAAAATTATATGAAAGAAGGTGTTTTATGAGAAGTTAAAGGCTCATAAAGTATTAATCAGTTACCTTTTTGCTACTATTTACTTGTTTATACAATCAAAAAAAGTATGCAATTTAATTTGTTCACCATTTCTAGAGAGAGATGTGAGAAGAGTAGAAAGAATAAGCAATACGATAAACTGATTAAAAGAATATGTGTCGATTGTTAGCATGTTTATCCAAAGACATATATGTCTTAAAAACATAAAAAAGAAACAGTATCAACATCAAATTATGAGGTGTTTTCATGGGACACATGTTATTTCCTCACAATAACCAGGGAAAGAGAAGGAGATTATCCTGTCAAACATACCAATGGAAGCAGACTGGGGCAACCTTCACAGGAGGCAATTTGAGAACAGATATAAAAAAGGATTTAAATCAGAAGCAGCCTCTGCCTTCTGGTCTAGCTGTTCTACTCCAAGAAAATTATTTCTTGGAAATGGTCCAGCATATGTGAAAAGATACAGATAACATGATTTTTATCACAAAACTCTTCTTAAGTAACAACACGGCAGGACTCACAAGGGGGATCTTCCCTGGTGACACTGTTTAAAATGCCACCTGTCCCACCCCCAGCATCTCCTATCCCTTTTCCCAGCTTTACTTGCCTTTGTGGCACTTCTCTAGTGCAATGATTTTCAGCCGGTTTCAGCTCCTGGCACATGTAAACAAGTTAATGCAATTCTGCGGTACACCAAAAAAAATATGACTTTTTTTTTGTTGTTTTTATTTTTTTTTGCTGATGTGACCAAAAAAAATAGGTATAATTTTGATTCATTCACACTAGACAGCTGTTGTTGTGTTGGCTGTTGTCATTTTTTTTATTTGACAGTCTAAGGGGGAAGAGGTCGGTGCCCCTGACTAAATTGTCAGGTATTGCATGTTTTAAAAATTCTCGTAGCCCTGGCCAGTGTGGCTCAGTTGGTGGGAACATCTTCCTGTAAACAGAAAGGTCGTGAGCATATGCCTGGGTTTCGGGTTCAGTTCCCTGTCAGGACTCATACACGAGGTGGCCGGTCAATTTTTCTGTTTCGCATCGATGTTTCTCCCCTCCTCTCTCTCCCCTTCCTTTCTCCCTCTCCAGAATCCGTAAGCATGTCCTCAAGGGAGGAGAAGAAATAATTCCTTGCAGCACACCAGTGTGCCTGCCACTGCACACCAGTTGGAAATAGCTGCTCTAGTATTATGTAGTTTACTTATTTTTATTTACACAATCTTGTTTATAGCTTGTCTGGACCCAATTGAAAGTAAAATTCCAAGGGTCAAACTTTTTTCCCCATTTCTTTATTCTCTGATCCCCAACTCTTAGTACAATGCTTGTCACATGATGGAAACTTGACAGATATTTGTTGAGGAAATGCATGAATGAATCTAACAGGTTAAAATAATTAAATTGTGCTCCATTTGCATTTTTGGATTACTAGTGGGTGAAATTTTAATAATCTTGGTGTACAAAAGGCCTTCCTGAGCTTAATAATAAATTCACAAATCATGAAGGAAAGACACTGGCGGATTTGACATCCACCCAGTGGAAGTGTCTGAGCACTATTGATAAAACTCAGAGACTGCTGTTGGTTCTTTGGTTGGGTTAGATGAAGGAGTGTGAGGCTCATGAGTATAATTTTTTTTAAATTATATTTTATTGATTATGTTATTAGAGTTGTCCTGATTTTTCCCCTTTGCTCTCCCTCTGCACCCCCCCATAACCTGATGCAATCCCCACACCGTTGTTCATGTCCATGGTCATGTGTATAAGTTCTTTGGCTACTCCATACACTATATTTTACATCCCCATGGCTATTCTGTAACTACCTATTTGTACTTCTTAATCCCCTCATCTCATCACCCTTTCCCCCGCACCTCCCTCCCATCTGGCAACCATCAAGACACTCCCTGTATCCATGATTCTGTCTCTGTTGTTCTTATCTGCTTAGTTCATTTTTTAGATTCGGTTGTTCATAGATTTGTATTTTTTGCCATTTTATTGTCCATAGTTTTGATCTTTTTATTAGGTAAGTCCCTTTAACATTTCATAGAATAATGGTTTGGTGATGATGAACTCCTTTAGTTTTTTCTTGTCTGGGAAGCTCTTTATCTGCCCTTCGATTCCAAACGATATCTTTGCTGGGTAGAGCAGTCTTGGCTGTAGGTCCCTGCTTTTCATGACTTTGAATATTTCTTGCCAATCCCTTCTAGCCTACAAAGTTTCTTTTGGAAAATCAGCTGACAGTCTTATGAGGAAACCCTGTAGGTAACTAATTTCTTTTCTCTTGCTGCTTTTAAGATTCTCTTTTTATCTTTAACCTTTGGCATTTTAATTATGATGTGTCTGGGAGTGGTCCTTTTTGAGTCCATCTTGTTTGGGACTCTCTGTGCTTTCTGGACTTGTATGTCTTTTCCTTCACCAAATTAGGGAAGGTTTCTTTCATTATTTTTTCAAATAGATTTCTAATTTCTTGCTCTTTTTATTTTTCCTCCTGGCACCCCTATGATGTGAATGTTGGACCTCTTAAAGTTGTCCCAAAGGCTGCTTTTACTAGCCTCATTTTTTTTGGATTCTTTTTTTTTCTTCTTGTTCTGACTGATTGTTTTTTGCTTCCTTATGGTCCAAATCATTAATTTGATTCTCGGCTTCATCCATTCTACTGTTTTTTCCCTGTAAATTGTTCTTTAATTAGTTTATCCTTCGTTTCTGATTAGATCTTTTTTATGCTGCTGAGGTCCTCATTAGGTTTTTTGAGCATCCTTATAACCAGTATCTTCAACTCTGCATCTGATAGATTGCTTATTTCCATTTTGTTTAGTTCTTTTTCTGGAGTTTTGGTCTGTTCTTTCATTTGGGCCATGTTTTTTTGTCTCCTTGTTTTGGCAGCCTCCCTGTGTTTGTTTCTATGAATTAGGTAGAGCTTCTTTGACTCTGTGTCTTGGTAGTGTGGCTTAATGTAGTAGGTGTCCTGTAGGGTCCAGTGGCACAGCCCCCTCATCATCCAAGCTGGGTCCTTGAGGTCCACCCTTCGTGTGGTCTGAATACACCCTCCTCTTGTAGTTGAGCCTTGGTTGCTGTTGGCAGGTCAATGGGAGGCATTTACCCAGGCCAGTCAGTTGCCAGGATTGGCTGTGACCACTGACCACCAATCTCCACCCACTGTGAGGGATCAGCTGTGCAGGGGCAAGGTGGTGGTGCTCTGATGTGGTCTGTAGCTGTCCACTGGGTGCACTGGCCCTGGAGTTTGCCAAGTGGTGCAGGCCAAGGTCAGCCCCCACCTATTTTGCCTGGGGCCACCCTGCCTGAGCAATAAAGCAATGTGAGATGGCTGCTACTTGTGCTGGGCTTAGAGATTCCCAGGCAAAGCCAAGATGTGAATCTAGGCTGGCTGCTGCTAGTGCTGGACCTGGAACTCACTGAGGCCAGCTGTTGCTTGTGTGAGAGGATTTAGGAAGTTGTAAAGCATGAGCCAAGATCAGCCATTCCTATCGAAAAGCAACTTGGGTGGGCCTGTAAGTTGGGTGGGGCAGAGTCTTTGGGATCTCCAAGGTGGGTCAAACAGTGTTAGCCAGGTTGATGGAGTCTCAGAGATTTGGTACCAGCTTGACAGCTCTGTGGAGGGAAGGTTCGGGAAAGGGACAATGGCCTCTGCTTGCCTTGAAGCCAGACACTTCAGTTTCTCCCTGGATACCACTGGTGCCTTTAAGCTGCTCCCCTGGTTCTGGAGCTCAGAGGGAGTGAATCTGGGCGGGTGAGTCCATGTGTGAGTTCTTTAAGAGGGACTGCTTGAGGCTCCAGAAGTTTCTTCCACTGACTCAATCCCTGCTGGTTTTTGCAGCCAAACTTTGTGGGGACTTATCTTCCTGGCACTGGTATCCTGGGCTAGGAGGCCTGGTGTGGGGCCGGGACTCCTCGTTCCCAAGATGTCCCTCTGGAATTTTTATCCACCACACGTGGGTGAGGGACCAGCCCGTTCTGCCTCTGCAGCCCTCCTATAAGTCTGGATGGATGTGGTTTCTTTAATTCTGTAGTTGTCAGACTTCCATTCAACTCAATTTCTGCTGTTTCTGAGTGATGTTTTTCTATACTGTAGTTGTAATTTTGATGTGGTTGTGCAAAAAGGTGAGCCACGTCTGCCTACGCCGTCATCTTGACCAGCAGTCCATGAGTATATTTGAATGTCTGTTTTTTATTGTCTGAATTGTTGCTCAGACATTAGCAGTTACAGTTGATTGAGGGGCTCTCTGGAGCACAGTGGTTTCTTTTGACTGGTTAGTTGTAGATTCTCCTAAATTGTTCTGTCCAGGTGAGCACCTGTATTCGCATCCTGTAGAGCAGATCATTTGAACTAATAAAGAGCCTTCTTTCCTAGTTGTTAAAAGAGAAGGGGTTTCTTAATTGATTTTAGAAATGGACTGATAATGCCAGAGAACTTCCAATGTCTTTGGCAACTCAAAGTCCTGTCTCCGGTGTTTGTGTCATTGTTCTTTCTCTGTATGAACAGTAGCATTTTCAGGGTTTCTGCCCCATCCCCATCAGGGATGTAGCCCTGCCGAGTGCCTTGTAGCAGTACCAGAAGCTGTACTCTGTTCCTCTTGCTTAGCCTCCAGTCTTGTCCCGGCTGACAAACATTGTGCGTGGAAGACAGCCAAGAACTCCACACAATGTGAGACAAAGGCCTTTTGGAAGCTTGCTTTTGCCAAAATAGAAACAGCTACCCTCACCCTCACCTCGACCCTGAGCCTTTCACAGCATCATATGGTTGCATAAGACATAATGTGTTCTTTGAACAGCTCTGGGCCTGGTTTTAGTAAGGTGAGTGATTAGTGTCTTACATGCTCCGGAAGATATACTGTCCCAGGACTTGAGCTGCCAGAGAAGCATGCTAGAAATGGCTTTGTATCCTGTGTAATGGGAACTTTATCCAAGTTTGGATAAAATCTCATGTGGGGAGAATAATGCCTAGAAATGTTTGCTCTTCTGAACTCAGAGTGAAAGGGGTGCAAAGAGAAATTAACCCATTCAAGTAGAGATTAACATTTACCTACCTTATCCCCCTTAATTTTCAAAAAGTGAATTTAGAGAGCCATTTTACTACAAAGAACTATGCAGCCCTGCTCCATCACCAAGAAGCCTATGTAAAGACTAAAAGGAGCGTTTTTCTGGAAGGAATAAAAAAAAAACAACAAAAAAAAAACCCTCCCAGAATTTAATCTCTCAACAGTATTATCTTTCGAGTAAGAGAGCCCAGATCTGGCTTCCCCATAACCTTCCAAGTTGCAGTCTGGGTTCTGTCTATCAGAAATTCCTCCGTCCCACCCACGAGTGCCCTTCTGTTGTGGGACAAGGAGGGCCTTTCCAGTCTCTTGCCTGGGGCCAAGCCAGCCCTCAAACTGCGGTTTTCTCGGAGCCCCCTCGCTGGAGTGTGGCTGTTTCCCACACCCAATAAAGCGGCAGCAGTCTGGTGTATGTTGCCCAGGTCTTGAGTGGAGGCCAGTGCTCGCACAGCCCTCGCATTCCCAGGACACTGACCGATGACAGCGCAGCCCCTTCCCCGGCTTGTGAGGCCACGAGGACAGAGCGCTAATATTGTGCAGCCACACCTCTCACCGCTTTGAAATTATGCAGAGGGAACTGTATATAATTTTTCTGTGCATTTATGAATGACCATCGGGGCAAAACAGTTCACATGCTTTCTCTTGCTGGTGGAGTTTTAGGGTCCGGGCCGACACAGGCTGTGGGGGCCTGGGGAGGCTGGCTGCGGCCACTAGTCTAAACACATCCATTTATACGCTTGCTGTTAAGGAGTATTTTTCTAGGTTTCTTCTCAGATTTGATTGACTTAATCTCATCCCACTTAGCCTTGACTTTGGTAAAACCCCTGGGGGCTTGTCTACATTACTGACTTTTTGGAATTTGGTATGGTATAGAGTTGTAATCGTTTAATTATTCACTCAGTATATTAAAGCATGCTCACCAAATAAGTCGGAACCTAGAAGCTTTTTCTTTAGAAGGAGTATCTGCTTTCTCGAGGTGCAGTCCATTTATGTTGTATGGACTAAAGTCCATACTTTAGTTGGGCTTTACCCAGCTAAATACATATGTTGTTGTACGTTGTAAAGTACCGGGTACTTTATTTCAAGAGGCTTAATTAAGGAAGTGTGACTCTCTAGTAGACTGAGAATTGTTTCTCAGCTCCTGAGGATTCCATTTGGTTGCAGGGTAACAAAACCCTCTCCTCCACCCTCCCCCAATGACTTAAACAAGTTAGAGATGCAGTTTTTCTCTGTGTAATCAGAAATCTAGAGACAGGCTCACTCGAATCCTGTTGTGCTATCAGGAGCATGATCCTTCTGTCTCTATCCCCCGTAGCACTTAGCGAGTCACTTTCCCCGCGGTGCCTGTCCGCCTCTGGCTAGATGTCATATTCTGGGTAAGAAGAACTACTGTAAAGGGCACAATTTGTGTACCAACCCAGTCTACCCCCCCTTAAAGAGCTTTCCCCAAAACTGCGCCTGGAAACTTTATACTTCAGAACTGTTATTCCTAGGAAAATAGAATTTTTTAGCTGGACGCACAATCCCCAGACAAAATCAGGGTAGTAGTATTAAAAAGAAAGAGGGAAGTGTGACACCCAGGCAGGAGGTAACCCCCCAAGCATTAAGGTTGCCTAACTTATTATATGTTGTCATTTGAGGGAAAGACTGATCTTACTATTACAGGATGTCAATGCCTAAGGTCCTACCACAAAGTTTACACCTAGGAAGGTGAATTTAGTTTTGTTTAGGATCTTTAGAAGGACTTGCTCACATTTTGTGGCTGAGTGCAACTGGAATACAAATAGCACACTAAGCGCTATTCAAGGTCCAGAGAATGGTCCTATCACAAGGTTACATTTCTGTGTACTCGCAAATTTGCCTATCCTCTTGTATAGGGATTTATTGTTAAAAATGAACAGTTGTTATACTATGAGGGTTGCTTTTTTTAAAATTTAGGAATAAATGTTTCTTAAGCGCTTTCTATGCACCAGTCAGTCTAGCCACTGTGGGTGAAACAAAAATTAATCAGGTATAAATCCAGCCTTTTCCAATGTGTATTGTCCAGATGGAGAAAAAAATACATGCATAAATGGCTATAATACAAGGTAGGGTGTGCTAAATGTGGTAAGACACATACCAATAAATTTTTATAAGCGTTCAGAAGAGGAAAAGATTATTTATGCCAGAGAGAATTGAGCAAATATGATCTCGGGAACCTAAACATATGTTTTCATTTTCAGAGTTTGCTTTCACAGCTAGTGAGCATCATCGTAAGACTAGAAAAATATGTTGAAAAAGACATAACCAACTACTATTCACAAATCATTACAGACAGAGGCAGACTTGCATGTCATCCCGCCCTTCGGTTCCTCAGTAAACTGAGGTGGAGCTTTGAGAAGCAATGGAACATTTGTTGAGTGCCTGCTGTGTGTACCGGGTACTTTATTTCAAGAAATCTTTATTGAGTGCCTGGGCTACATTTTGCTTATGTGATCTCTGTTTAATCCCCAACAGTTCAACAGAGTAATTATAATTGCTTATGAGGAAGGTAAAGCTTGGAGAGGAGGTTAAGGAACTTAAAAAGGTCCCCCAGTGTGTAAGTGACAGAGACGCCATTGGAGCCTAGGCGGCATTTGCCTGCAGAGCCAAGTGCTGTTCCCCTTCCCCGAGGCTCTGCCTGTCACAGATGACCTAATCTGGTTTTGTAGCCATAAATGTTGAACAGTCGATTCCTTCTTCAACCCTGTGTAATGGCCAGTTCTCGGCCCAGCTGGTTGAAATTTGGGGCTTTATTTGGATACTTTGACTTGTACTCAGAGTTGATTTGTTACCTGCTCAAATATTATTAGAACTTGACTTCCTCTTGACTTTTTTATAATTTATTTTTTTTAAACAACATATAGATGGTACAAAATTATAAAAGGCATAAATGATATATAGTAAAAAGTCAATTTTCCTCCCACACTGACCTCTAGCTAACCACTTCTTCTCCATAGAAGTTATTATGTTTTTATATCTTTCAGAATTATTCTGTGAAGACATTAACATTGTATGTTTGTGTGCATGTTGTTATATGTGTACATTTGTGTTTGTTCCTTTTTTTACACAAAGAAGTTTAACATACTCATTGTTCTCATCTTGTTCTTTTCATTTAGTTTTTATGTTTTGATGTTCCAGCAAGACTTTGAAAAAAAGAAAAACTCAATGAATTTGGAAATATGGTTGTCACCATGGCAACGTGTATTGCGTAGATGTTCTCACTAATGGCATTTCCTTCACAACATGAAAAAATCTAACTCAATAAAGAATATTTTTATTTCCAGGAGCTCTTTACTAACAATGGTTTCTCCTTCTTTGCTACTCACCCAGTGACATTGTTTACGAATGGCCAAAGTGGAACCCTTCAGGCCCCACCCTGACTTCTGGTCTCCTCCCCTCCCTGGATGAAGCATCTCCCCAGCACTCTTCACATCTAAGCTCCCTTACTGGGATGTAGCGATGAAAATGGAAGCCAAGGGTGGCCCATGCCTGCCTCCTTCCTCCCTTTCAATTGAGCCTCTCGCTCTGATTTCCAGGCACTCAGACATGGAAATAGTAGTTGAGGGGAATGGTTTGGTTTAGAGCCAGCGCCACAAGCCCGGCCTTTTGTGGCACCCTCTGGTCGTTTGTCCTTGGAGCGCTTGCCGGAGCAGCAGCAGCAGGGCTCCTGGGCCCCCTTGGACCAACCGAAGACCTGCCCCCGCCCCCGCCCAAGCTGCCCTCCAGGCTCTACCCGTGGACTCAGGACTTTCTTTGTTCCCCTTCTGTGGGTCAGAGACGCAGGGAGTGAACAGGGCTTCAGTTCCCCCTTGGGTGGTTTGCAGAGATATGCGACGTCTCAGATTGGTTCTTCTGAAAATGCTGCAATCCTCTACCTCTGAAATCATTCTGTCCTTTGTCAGGCCTCTGAAACACAATTTACACCACACAAGACCCCTTAATCACCCTCATACCGGCCTGGCCCAGGACTTTGGAACACATTTCCCTGAAATGGGACATTCCCAGGCAGGAGTATGGAAGAGTTGGTTGACATTTTACTAAAGCTATTTGGTTCATCTTTTTATTTAAAAAGTAAAATTCATAAAGAACACAAATAATGCTAGTGAAGACTATCTAGAAGGCAGTGTTTCCTAAGAACATCTTAGTCCTTTTGGCCTTGACATGAAGAAATGACATTTTCCTTATGTCTACTTATATGTAGTGTCTACAGATAGAATCAGTTGCCAGAAATCCTTTAATAAAAATTCCTATGTATTTTGTCTATTATATTATTTTTCTCTTAACATTATTTCACATTTAAAGCTTTTATAATGCATGCATATTAAAAACAGCGTTAAGACTTCCAGTCAAGATGGAGGTGTAGATAAACATGGCTTGCCTCCTCGCACAACTACAGCAAAAATACAACTAGACTACAAAACAAATATCACCCAGAATTATCAGAAAATCAAGTTGTATGGAAGTCTGACAACCAAGGAATTAAAGAAGCCACATTCATCCAGACAGGTCAGAGGGGCGGCGATGCGGAGAGGTGCAGAGGCATGGAGACACGGAAACGGGCGGTCACACACCCGTGCGTGGTGGATAAAAATCTGGAGGGATATCTCTGGAACAAAGGATCCCAGCCCCACAACAGACCACTCAGCCCTGGGTTCCAGGGTCAGGAAGATAAGTCCCCATAATTTCTGGCTGTAAAAACCAGAGGGGGTTGGGGCAGTGGAAGAAACTGCAGGATTCTCAGGAGTCCCCTCTTAAAGGGACCGCAACAGACTTAGGACTTAATGCAGACTCTCCCTCTGGGCTTCAGCAACAGAGCAGCAGCTGGAAGGCCACTGTGGCATACAGGGGAGAAACGAAAGTGTCTGGCATCAGGGCGAGTGCCAGGGGACAGCTTCCTTCCAGACAAAACTCTAGAGGCCAAACAGCAGCATTGTCCCCTTTCTGGGCCCTCCCCCACACAGCCACAGAGTGGCAGCACCCATGTCGGAGACTCCATCAACCTGGTTCACACAGGTTGCCCTGCCCTGGCAATTGCTTGAGGCTTTGCCCCATCCGACTTACTGAGGTGCTTTTCTACAATAGCCCACACAACTAAGACAGGGAGTCGAAGCAGCTCTGCCTAATACATAGAAACAAACACAGGGAGGCTGCCAAAATGAGGAGACAAAGAAACGTGGCCCAGTTGAAAGAACATAAAACTCCAGAAAAAGAACTAAACAAAATGGAGATAAGCAATCTATCAGATGCAGAGTTCAAAATGTTGGTTATGAGGATGCCCAAGGAACTCTCTGGGTACTTCAACCACATAAAAAGGGCCCAGGCAGAAATGAAGGTTACCGTAAGTGAAATTAAGAAAAATTAATAGGGAATCAACAGTGGAATGGATGAAGCTGAGAATCAAATCAATGATTTGGAACATAAGGAAGAAAAAATATTCAGTCAGAACATCGAGAAGAAAAAACAATTTAAAAAAATGAGAATAGGCTAAGGAGTCTCTAGGATCACGTCAAATGTGCCAACATTCAAATCATAGGGATGCTGAAAGTAGAAGAGAAAAGCAAGAAATTAAAAACTCATTTGAAAAAATAATGAAAGAAAACTTCCCTAATTTGGTGAAGGAAAGAGATATACAAGTCTAGGAAGCAAGAAGGACCCAAACAAGAAGGACCCAAAAAGGACCACACCAAAATACATCGTATCTTTATCTTTAACCTGTGGCAATTAAAGCGCCAAAGGTTAAAGATAAAGAGAGTCTCTTAAAAGCTGCAAGAGAAAAGAAGAGAGTTACCTGTAGAGGAGTTACGGTAAGACTTAGCTGATGTCTCAAAAGGAATTTGCAGGCTGGAAGGGACTGGCAAGAAGTATTCGAAGTGATGAAAAGCAAGAACCTACAACCTAGATTACTCTATCCAGTAAAAATATAATTTAGAATTGAAGGGCAGATAAAGAGCTTCCCAGACAACGTAAAGCTACAGGAGTTCATCACCACCAAGCCATTATATGGAATGTTAATGGGACTTATTTAAGAAAAAGAAGTCAATCAGAAGATGAACATTAAGGTGGCAGTAAATTCACAACAATCAACCATTGAATCTAAAAAACAAACTAAGCAAACAACTAGAACAGAAACAGAATCATAGATATGGAGGTCATTTGGAGGTTTATCAGTTGGTAGGGAGAAGGGGGAGAATGGGAGAAGAGGTGCAGGAATTAGGAGGTACAAATTGGTAGGATCAGAATAGACAGGGGGATGTTAAGAACAGTATAGGAAATGTAGTAGTCAGACAACTTAAATGCTCTACCAGTGGATATGAACTAAGCCGGGGGCAGGGGGAATTGTGGGAGGGAATAGGGAGTACTGGGTGGATGAGGGCAAAGAGGGGAAAAATTGGGCCAACTGTAACAGCATAATCAATAAATTTCTTAATAAAGAAAGCAATGTTAACAATATTGAAGGACCAGTAACAAAATTTGTGATAGGAAAAAAAAAACCCCTATTTCTAATGAGGCAAATAAGTTGTAAGAGTTTTTAAAAGACCTACTTAAGGAAATACATATTTACATTTTAACTACAGATGTATGTTGGTGTTTGTAGTGTTATGGTTATTTTTAGGTTTTTATTTATTTGTAGGGTTCCTGTGTGAACTAAAAGACCCTTGTGTTGATCTCTATCTATGTAGCAATTTGCCTTTGAAAGTGTTTTCAGACATATACCTTGTGATCATCTTTAGGTCAAAGAGGTGTTAGTTACTATGCCAGAATTCTACAAATAGCCCTCAAAGCCATGCAAAGTCCGGCTCTTGGTTTCTGTTCTGGCCTCCTCTCTGCACTCTCTGTGCTCACAGTGCCTCAGCCAGACTGACTTCTTCCTCGTCCTCAGAAGACGGACCTGGAGGAGCGCAGAGCTCTGTCAGTGGGCTCAGATGGAGTCAGCCTTCAGGTCACGTTTGTTCTGTGCTGTACCTCTAGTACTTGACACCCAGTGGGAGATGTTTGTTATGTATTTGTTGAATTTAACAACAAAGGAAAGGAAGCCTGAGAGACCGAATGCTTTTCTAATTCACAGTTAGGGACCCATGCACAGTGCGTGGGTGCCCTGGTGCCTTGCCGAGAGCACCTTCAACAAGGCCACCCCAACTGCGCTTCAGTAGATTTCCCTTCTCTGGATCTAGACCTGCACTGACATTATTAGAAAGGCTTTTTTTCCCCCCTAAAATATTGCTCTAACAGTTTTCCTTTTCCTTTTGACCCACTAAAGAATTACAAACCAGTCGTTTGTGTGTAGCAAATGGATTGTCAAAGCCATCACTGCTGACCTTTTTTTTTTTTTTTTTTTTTAACTTTTTCTTATAGGCGATCTTTGGTGGCCAGACACTACCTAACTCCAATTTATGGACAGTGAATAATGGTGCAGCGTGCAGAATTTCAAGTGCCACAGCTAGCAGCCAGAAGCCAGCCACTCTGCTACAAAAAGTGGTGCCACCTCCAAGTTCTTCCTCCTCCCTGGTCCCCAAACCCCCATCCAATCAAAAACAAGTCCTCAGAAAGGCAACATCCCAGAGGGCTTCCAAGTAAGTTTTCAGTAATCTCCTGAGTTATATCAATTCTGTGCTAATAGTGCTCTTTACTTATGGAATTTTCAAGACAGTTTGTACTGAATTATTGAAAACAAGAGCTCCTGATGGAGGATAAAGGCGAACTCTGGTTCTCATCTCCAGCTACGACTTAGAAGTGCCTGGGGAGCTACGGAAACGTTCCTAGGTTCCTACATTTGGGCTCGCGCTTACCCTGTGGGAGAGGCAGGCACAGCTCTTAAAGGTTCCCAGGGATTGAGATGAGAGCTGCCACCACCAGTGGGGTTCAGGGTCATTGCTAACCAACTCTTCCAGCCTCTGGCAGGGGTTACAGTCAGACAGTGTGCCAGGTAATGGTGCCGAGCCCTGGGTTTGGAGAAACGGAATGAAAACTTCCTCCTGGAGGTATTCTCCTCTTGCTCGTTCTTCAGGGTCAGATCTACAGAATTTCATATAAAATTCGGTATCCTACTCCCTTCCCTTGTTTACTTGTACACTTTTAGGCGCTTGAGTACGATGACCCAGGAGGGGGATAGCATTAGGAAGATCAACTTCACTGGCCTTAATGAGCAGGCTCTGTACGGCAACGTTTTTGATACTGTGGGGTCTTTAAAAAATAGTAGTACTTTTTGCCCTACTTTCTGAGTCTTCTGGCTGGGCTAATCAAATTCACAGAGACAGATTAACAGGAGAAAATCGAAGTATATGCACATGGGGAATTCCAAAGACAGCAAAGAACAAAGGAGAAAGAGGAGGTGATCCTCGATTTGCAAAGTGAGAGTAGGTGATTTACAGATAGTGGAGGGAGAGAAAAACATACATGGCAGGAAAATTCCTGCCAGGCAGCTCAGAAACAGTGGGGCCCAGGGGTGAGGGGCTACCCAGCTAACGGGCTTAGAGTCTTCCTGGTAGGGTGAAGATTCTTACGGTGACTAAGCCAAGGCTCCCTTCCCAAATAGGTTTTCTCTGTCCAAATCTCTTGGGCAGGAAAGATGGGTGGGGGCGATCAAAGGCTCCCTCTAAGTCTTGTTTCGTAATTAACAGCTTAAAATCAATAACCCAGAAAACCAGCTTTGTGGTGACAAAATGCTGGTTCCCTTCCATTCCTTTTGTAGTCTACCCGTTTTACGTCAAAGACAAAACAAAAACAAAAAACATGTTTCTACTTCTGAATCAAATTTTTGTAGGTCACATTTTTCACTCTACCTCCTGCCAGTTTTTAGCTAGTGAAGCAGGGGTAGACTGGTACAGGGGGTTAGTTCTAACAGCCCTTCTCCATTTGAGATGAAGATGTCTAGAAGAGGCAAGCATTTCCTGATGTACAAACACCCAGAGGAGATTTGTGTATTTCTCTTGTTCTCATTACAGCATTTGTCCTTTACAAAACCAGATTCAAGTTGTAAGAAGGGATCCTAGGATATAGTAAAAATGGTTACTGTTTTTCCCTTCTTGCACAGTGAATCAAATTTTGAATTTGGATTGAAAGCAATCCCTTGTGGCTGTTTTAATTATATTGTTGCCATTATTCATTTATCCAACAAATATTTATTCAGTACCTACTAAGTGCCAAGCACTGTTCTGGGAACAATTGGCATTGTAGTGGCTTTACAGAGCTCTCTGGAGCAGTAGGGAAGGGCAGTAGGAAGGCTGCAGTTTGTGGTTGAAAGCCAATAGCACAAGAGGAAGGAAGCCATATGGCCCCTTACCTTAGAGAGAGTGGGGTCAGATCCTTAAGGGTGCAGCCGCTGGAGCCAGACCACCTGTAATCACATGCCCACACCACACTTGACTGACTTGAGACCTTCTGTGAGTTACACGTTACTTAATCTCTGAGCCTCAGTTTTTTCGTGTGTCAAGTGGGGATAGAAAGACTATCAGCTTCAGAGGACAGTTGATGAATGTTGCCGAAGTTGACACATGTGAAATAATGGAACAAGAGCTAGCACCAGCATTCTAAGCCACTCTCTCCTTCACAGGTGGGAGGAGCCCACAGTTAGGTAGGAAAATCAGTGAGTCGGCTATGGATGCTGAAGTTGTCAGTGCACCTCCTGTTTGTGGACACTCTGACTATGGCCAGTATCCTGAGGTGGCCTGTGAGGGCTGTGTGGCTGGCTGGGCCGCTGGTGGACGGGCAGGCTCGGTCAGCAGGCAGCTGGGCTACACACTGAAGACGCCGCTCACTGTCCTGAACTCCCTGCTGGCAGGGGGCCGCTTCAGCCTGCTGAGGTGGAGTTGCAGCTTTATGGACAAACTTTGCGTTGCTGCATTTTTGTGGTTTCGTCCCTCTGACAGGCAGGAGTGTGGGAAAACCGGAAACAGCTCAGCACCAAAAATGCACAGAAGGGGGGAAAAAAGCAGATTGCTTCAGAATTTAAGAAATATAATCCAAGAATCAAAAGGCATGCTGCGAGGCGTTGTTCCAGGAAATAGTTTCCAATTTGCCTTTAAAACTTGAGCACAAGCCTCTGAAGCTAAATAAGTTAGCACTAATGGAGACCTTAACATTCTCTCCCTGCCATGTGAAGTGCACAGGGTTGTGAGGGCCCCACTGGCTTCCATGTTCTTTGGACTTTCAGGAAACAGAAAGGCATTGTTTTTATCTGTACTAACTCAATGAAAAGTTTTCTCTGTAAAGTTTTTCTCTGTAAAAGTATCCAGGTAAAATTTTTTTAAATAAACTTTTCATTTTAGAATAATTTTAGATTTACAGAAAAGTTGTAAAGAGAGTACACATAAAGATTAGTATACCCAGTGTTCCCCATCGTTAACGTCTTTTTTTTTAAAAAGATATTATTTGTTTTTAGAGATAGGGGAAGGGAGGGAGAAAGAGAGGGAAAGAAACATCAATGCGTGGTTGTCTCTCACGTGCCCCCTACAGGGAGCCTGGCCTGCCACCCAGGCGTGTGCCCTGACTGGGAATTGAACCTGTGACCCTTTGGTTTTCAGGCCGGAGCCCAATCCACTGAGCCACACCAGCCAGGGCCCCACTGTTAACATCTTATATTGTCAAGGTACACTTGAAGAATGTACGATAGTAAGAAACTGTCATTGATACATTACTGTGAACTAAACTCCATATTTTATTTGGATTAATGAAGTTATTTTTAATGTAGAGAACCCTTTCGAGGCTTCTGCAGTCAGGATCCTCAGTATCAATTGATATATCCTTATTATTCTAAAGTAATTCATGCTTCTAGTCGGTGTAGCAAGTTACTTAACATCTACATAGTTTAGTTTCCTATTTTAGAATAGGGCTAAAAAAAAAATAGGGCTAATAATAGTACCTGCCTCATAGGCTTATTGAGAGAAATAAATAATGAATTCCAAGCACAAAAACAGTGCTTGGTACATAATATAGGTAAAATAAGTCTTAGGCATTACGGTTAATACTAAGGTGGCGTTTCAGGAAATTTTCATATAAGTTTTCTACTTTTTTTATACAAGCTGTGTTACTTCATTTGCTTGGACTTATTGTAGCCTTTACCCTGGCTCAGTTGAGAGTAATCAAGAACCCTCGGTTGTGACTGGTGATACTGAGTCACACACAGGAATGCCATAGTTGCCCCGAGAGACACAACTAATGAGAAGTTGTAATGAGCTTTTGACCATGCCAAGCCCTGTGTTTTGGGGTTGAACTTCAGAATTCTCCTAGCACAGAAGTTGGCATTAGACAAATATAGAAGCAATTTCCAAGAGCATCAAAGTTTCCACATCCTAGAGGGCTGATTTTAGAGAACAATAGAACATAAAAGATGGAATGTCGTTTGGATTTTGGTGCAAAGGGAGTTGAGAATCAGAACAGTGGAGTCCTGTTTCTTTATGATAATATTCAGGTCACTTTCCCTCTAAAGGTTTCAGTTTCCCATCTGTAAAACAAAACCACTGTCCCCACTGAATAATTACCCAAAATAGCTTGTTTTCTATCTATTCCGTTGAAAGCTTTTTTTATGAGCACATTTGTTTTTTAATCCTGATGCTTTACAGCCATTTTCTTCATCCCTTTTTGGCCCAACAGTTCTTTGTTGGAATTCTCAAATTCATTTCCTATAGTTCCTTTAACCAAATCTCATTTATGAATTCTGTAAGAGAATGATTTTGATTTTTTTAACCTTTTCTATAGTGCCAGTAGCCCTTCATGATTTTCTTCCTAATGTTCACCACGCTTCATAATTTAGTACCCACTTCAGATCCTCCTTTCGGAACTATTTGTGGCGTATCTTCCAGGCAGGCAGCTGAACTAAGACCTGTGACAACGTCTGAACAACCACACGCATGTGAACTGTCTCTTCCTTGTCAATGACCTTCTTTCAGAGCCAGAGTTACGCTCTCCAGGAAACATGGCGAAAGAAATCTGAGGAGATTAAAGTTTGCCAGGGACCTGGTCAGAACTCATAGAATAGAGATGACTTTGGAAGGGCAGGGTCAAAGCTGTTGTACCTTGGGACTCCTCTGAAGAAAGACAACTGTGTAAGAGACACCAGACTTAACAAAAGTGCTTTTCTCTAAACAGTTGGGATTAACTTTCCTTACCCAGGCTTTAGGATATTCTCCCTCAGGGTGGCCTTAGTGGAAATCAAAGGTAACTGCCGCTCTGTGTCAGCACCCAGGACAGTGGTGTTGGTTAAAAGCTGCTAGAGATTAGGCAGGAGGAAAGCAATCAGGAGCCCAGCCTTGTGGTAAAACCAAACACCAGTTAGTCTGACCCAAACGTTTGGCGATGTCAGAAAAATGATGAAAGATGCTCAGAAACAAATGTCATAAAAATATAAAAATAAGGATCAGATAAGAAAAAAAAGCATTATCTGTTTAATATGATTCATTAAAATGAGGCAAAGTGATCGGGAGTTACAATTGTCTGGCAGTAGGTTCTTGATATGGGCATAGAAGATGTCGTATTGTAGGTTAACTATCTTCTGTCAGCCTTTTAGCCTCTTACTTTTTTTTTTGTAGTTTCAGGAAATATGATCAAATCTATGGCATTTCCATCCTTAAATATAGGATTCTCTAAATTACGCATTTCCAAAAAATATAATTAAAAGAGCTCCTAGAGCCAATTCCAACGTGAGCAGAGGAAGGGGGAGGGTTTCGCCTCCCATCAACAAGCAATTCTCAGATACCAGCAGGGTGTCCAGAAATACTACTCAGTTCTGACTCTGTCTATGCAGAGAGAGTGTCAGATCCCACAGTTTAAGATCAGCCCTATAGAACTGCGTGTGTGTGTGCATGCGTGTGTGTCCGTCTGCACGCGCACACACACACACACACACACACACTTCAGATGTTGCCACAAACCCAGACTTTTAACCTGTACTTCTGACCAACTGGCTATAGATCAGGAGCTGTAGACTGGAAGTTCCCATGACCCCTTCCAACTCAGAATGCCCGTGCAAGTCCAGGTTGTTACCTGTAATTCCGACCTACTGGCTATATATCAAAGGTTCCCAAAACCCACTCCTTGGGTTCGATTAATCTGCTAGAATGTCTCACAGAACTCAGAGAAACATGTTACTTACTAGATGACCGGTTTATTATAAAAGGATGTAACTCAGAAACAGTCAGATGGGAGAGACGCATAGTGCAAGGGGTGCAGAGCTGCCTTGCTGTCTGAGTGCACCACTCTCCCCGCACTTGAACATGTTCACCAACCCAAGGCTCTCCAAGCCTCATCCTCTTGGGTTTTATGGAGACTTTAATTACATAAGCATGACTGATTAATCATTGGCCAGTTGGTGATTGATTCACCTGAAAGTGCCAACCCTCTAATCATATGATTGGTCCTCCTGTTAACACCTCATTTTTAAGTGTTTCTAAAAGCTACCTCATTAACATAGCAAGATGCTTCTATCACTTTCAACACTTAGGAACTTCCAAGGCTTTGGGGAGCTATGAGCCAGAAATAGGAGGAAGACCAGATGTATATTTCTTATAAATCACACTATCACAATAATTACAGACTTTTAGTCCTGGAATATAGAAGAATAGAGGCATAGCGTGGGGCTGGGAGTGTAGCAAGGTACACAGCGGCCTGTGGCAGAGCCAGAACTGGAACCTGCATCACCTACTGCGTTAACCCCAGACGCTTTCCAGTAGCCCACTGATTTCTCAGGCCCACGAGTCTATACTGGTACAAAGTCACTCTGTACAGCAAATGGCAGATCAGTCCTCCTAAAATACTGCCTTTCCATTACTACTTAGTCCTTTTTACCCCCTTTTCCCCTGCAGTCACCTTGTCCCTGTCCATGTCCATGAGTCCTTTTCCTGTTTGTTCAATCCCTCCACCCCCTACCTGCCCCCCTCCTTAGCTGTCATCCTGCTCTCTATCTATGAGTCTGTCTCTGTTTTGCTTGTTAGTTCAGTTTGTTCATTACATTCCACATATGAGTGAAATCATATGTTATTTATCTTTCTCTGACTGGCTTATTTCACTTAGCATAATGTTCTCCAGGTCTGTCCACAGTGTCTCAAAGTGTAAAATTTTCTTCAATACAATAAAAAATAAAAAATAAAACAAAAAATTAAAAAAGAAAAGAGGGAGAGAAAAAGAAAAGTTCATTGCATATTTGAGAAAAAATATTAAGTGTAATCAACATCATATAAAATGAGTAGAAAATTGAACCAAATTAAAGTATAAAACAAAACTATTGCTTAGCATTAAAAAAAAATAAAATACTGCTTTTGAGAAAGTGCAATGTAAGCACTTAGGAACTAACACCCTTCCCCTTCCACACCAGTTTTCCCACTTAAATGACCAATAAAATACTCCACAGGAGAAAGAATTAGTGTCACTGTTATGCTGAGCTGTTGGGGGAATTTCTGTTAGATGCAAAAGGTTCTTAGATTGAAGAACCATATTGAGGTTTTTTATACACTGCCTTCCAATGAGATTGCAGTCTAGGAAGTCAGTGGGGGACCTGGAATACACCAGATAATACCCTCTTACTCTAAGGGTTCAGGCCTGAAGGTAACAAGAGGTGAGGGCCAGTCAGGGAGTCTGCCACTTAGACTCTTTCCTCTGCCAACCATCTGTGTTTGGACCTGTCAGTGGTGACATTAGGAGATCTTAAGGCTTTTTTTGAGCATGGGCAATGACATCATTCAGAGAACTGAGTACTATAACCACACTCAGTCAAAAGTTACACTGGGGTGTGTATGGTGCAGAAGGGAGAAGAAGTACGCGAGAGTCAAAGAATTAAAAGGGTCTTTCTTTGGTGGTTCCTATATGTGTAATATAAATTAAAATCCTACTTTTCATTTCTGCCCACAGCATGTTTAAACAGTTGTTAAAATGGTAATATAACTAACTGCCAGGTATTTCCTGTCTCTCACATCCCTTCTTTCTTATCCGATTATGAAAATCCCTTTTGAAAAGAGATAGAAACCTGTCCTAACCTTTGACAGAATCTGTATCAGTTCTTCCATGATCATAAACCCTTAATGGTAAACTTAGACTTTCCTTTCTGAAAGTAAGCAAATATTTAAAAAATTTTGGGTCCTGGGAAGAGATGACATGGCTTACAGGAGAGCCCCATGGAGAAGATTCGGAGGCACTGCCAACCTCTGAAATAAGTTTAAGCAAAAAAGAAAAATTTTAGAAATTACTAATGTATACTATCATGTTATCTGCAAATAATGACAGTTTTATTTACTCCTTTCAAATTTCGATGCCTTTTATTTCTTTTTCTTGTCTGATCACTGTGGCATAGAAAACCCTATAGTTTCCACCAACAAACTACTTGACCTAGTAAGTGAATTTGGCAAAATAGCAGGACACAAAGTCAATATTCAGAAATCAATGGCATTTTTATACACCAGCAATGACCTATCAGAAAGAGAAACTAAGAAAAAAATCCCATTTATTATAGTAACAAAAATAAAGTACCTAGGAATAAATTTAACCAAGGAGGTAAAAGGAGGTATTCAGAAAACTGTAGAAAACTGAAGAAAGAAATTGAGGAAGATATAAATAAATGGAAGCATATACCATGTTCATGGATTGGAAAAATTAACATCATTAAAATGTTCATAGTACCCAAAGCAATCTATAGATTTAATTCCTATTAATATACCAGTGGCATATTTCACAGATCTAGAACAAATACTTCAAAATTTTATATTGAACCGAAAAAGACCCTGAATAGCCTCAGCAATCTTGAGAACGAAGAATGAAGTTGGAGGGATCACAATAGCTGATCTAAAACTGTATTACAGGGCCACTGTAATCAAAACAGTCTGGTACTTTTCTGGCATAAGAAAAGACATATAGATCAATGGAACAGAATAAGAAGCCCAGAAATAAACCCATATCTCTAAGGTCAATTAATATTTGACAAAGGGGGCACAAGTATACAATGGAGTTAAAATAGTCTCTTCAGTAAATGGTGTTGGGAGAACTGGACTGGTACATGCAAGAAAATGTAACTAGACCACCAACTTATACCATAAACTAGAATAAACTCAAAATGGATAAAAGACTTAAATATAAGTTGTGATACTATGAAAATCCTAGCATAGGAAAACATACGCAGTAAAATTTCAGATATCCCATGTAGCCATAGTTTTGGCAATACATCTCGTAGGGCAAGGGAAATAAAGGAAAAAAATAAACAAATGGGACTACATCACATTGAAAAGCTTCTGCACAACTAAAGAAACTATCATGAAAATGAAAATGGAATGGACTGTAAGGGAGAACATATTTGCCAATGATACATCGGACAAGGGTTTAATATCCAAAATATATAAAGAACTCATATGACTCAACACCAAGAAGATAAACAATCCAATTAAAAAATGGGCAAAGGACCTGAATAGACGCTTCACCAAGGAGGACATACAGGTGTCCCATAGACATATGAAATGCTCAACGTCACTAGCCATCAGAGAGATGCAAATTAAAACCACAATGAGATATCACCCCCAAACCTTTCAGAATGGCCATCGCTAAAGTATAAACAACAAGTGCTGGTAAGGATGTGGAGAAAAGGGAGCCCTAGTGCGTTATTGGTGGGAATGCAGACTGGCGCAGCCACTGTGGAAAACAGTATGGAATTTCCTCAAAAAACTAAAAATGCAACTGCATCCTGACCTAGCAATTCCACTGCTGGGATTATGCCCTAGGAATCCCAAAATATGAATTCAAAAGAACTTATGCACTCCAATGTTCATAGCAGCACTATTTACAATAACCAAGTGCTGGAAACAGCCTAAGTGCCCATCAGTAGATGAGTGGATCAAAAAACTGTGGTATGTTTACATAATGAAATACTATGCAGCAGAAAGAAAAAAGGAATTCCTGCCTTTTGCAACAGCATAATTGGAATTGGAGACTATTATGCTAAGTGAAATAAGCCAGTTGGTGCAAGACAAACACCATATGATCTCACTTATAAAAGGAATCGAATGAACAACATACACTAATGAACAAAATAGAACCAGAGACATGGAAACTTGGAACAGACTGACAGCTGCCAGAGGGGAGAGGGGAAGGGGGTAATGATGGAAAGAAGGGGAAGGGATTTGTCAGAGAACGTGTATGAATAACTCATGGGCATGGACAATGGTATGGGGATTGACTATGGGAACAGGGGCGGGCTGAATGGAGGAGGGCAGAGGGGAGAAAATTGGGATAACTGTAATAGAATAAACAATAATAAAAAATGTGAGAGCCCTAAAAAAATTATTAATGTGTATCAAAATTTAAGAGTGAGTGCATCAGTGTATAGAGCTAGAAAAAGCTATCATATAGAGAGAGCAAGCAGACTGAGGTCAGGGAGGATTGCATGGAATATGAAATACCTAAGTGAAAAATTGGGTTGAACACAGTAAACAGAGATTGCGTACTGTGGAGCATTAAATTGGTGACATAAAGGACAGATTTTAAAAATTCTGCCAAAATTTTGAGGGAAAATTATACAAAGATAAAAGTGATAAGAGAAAAAGATAGAATCAACTTAAAATAAGGAATTCCAAAAAAGGAATACATTAGTCATTATTATGGGCAAAATAGGCCAAAACATAAGGACATAAAGGGTTTTGAGCAATATAGTTAATGGGGTTAAATGAATAAATACACAACTTTGTACCCTGCAGATCCCCCTTGGAACATTTTTCAAAGCTAGAACATTTCAATTGAGTCCTCAAGAAGTAGAAATTATACAGTCCTCATTCTCTGACTGCTTTACAAGAAAAAGAAACAAAGTAACTTGGATCAAAATTATATTACAAACTATATAAAAAAGAATTGTACATATAAAAACATGACAGGGATGCCCATTCTTGCCACTTTTTTAATTAAATGTAGTACTGGAATTCCTAGCCAGAGCAGTTAGGCAAGAAAATAAAAGGCATCCAAATTAGAAAGGAAGAAGTAAAACTGTCTCTATTTGTAAATGATATGATATTATATATGGAAACCCTAAAGACTCCACCAATAAAGAAATGTTAGAACTAATAAATTTAGTAAAGTTTCAGGATACAAACCCAATATACAAAGAATCAGTTGCATTTCTATACACTAACAATGAACTATCAGAAAGAGAAATTAAGAAAACAATGCATATATAATTGCATCAAAAAGAATCAAATACCTTGGAATAAAGTTAATCTAGGAGGTGAAAGATCTATACACTGAAAACTATACGACATTGGTGAAAGAAATTGGAGAAGACAGAAATAAATGGAAAGATATTCCATGCTCATGGATTGTAAGAGTTAACATTGTTAAAATGTCCATACTATCCAAAGCAATCTACAGATCCGATACAATCCCTCTCAAAATTCCAAAGGCATTTTTCACATAAATTTTTTTAAAAAGGTAAAATTTGTATGGAAGCACAAAAGACCTCAAATAGCCGAAGCAACCTTGAGAAAGAAGAACAAAGCTGGAGGCATCACAGTTCCTGATGTCAAGCTATATTACAAAGCTATAGTAATCAAAATAGCATGGTATTGGCATAAAAGAGACTAATAGATCTGTGGAACAGAACAGAGAGCTCTGAAATAAACCCGCACATAATGGTCAATTTATGACAAAGAAGCCAAGACTCTACAGTGGGAAAAGGACAATCTCTTCAATAAATGGTGTTAGGAAAATTACTATCTGATACCGTACAGAAAAATCAACTCAAAATCAATTGAAGACTTGAATGTACAACCTGTTACCATAAAACTCTTAGAAGAAAAGAGAGAGGATAAGCTCCTTGACATTGATCTTAGCAATGATTTTTTTAATTTGACACCAAAAGCAAAGAGGCAGCAAAAAGCAAAAGTAAACAAGTAGGACTACATCAAACTTAAAAGTTTCTTCATAGCAAAGGAAACCATCAACACAATGAAAAGACAACCTACTGAATAGGAGAAAATATTTGCAAATCATTTATTTGATAAGGGGTTTAATATCCAAAATATATGAAGAACTCATACAACTTAGTAGCAGAAAATAACAATAACAGTCTGTTTAAAAAATAGGCAAAAGAACTGAGCAGACATTTTTGCAAAGATGACATAAAAATGACCAACAGATACATAGCAAGGTGTTTAATACCACTAATTATTAGAGAAGGGCAAATCAAAATCATAATGAGATATCTCCTCACACCTGTTAGGTGTTAATGTCTGTTTTAAAAGAGAGATAAAAAAATTAAAAAAGATTTTTTAATTAAAAAATTAAAAAATTTAAAAAAGGAAAAATAAAAGGTAAGTGTTGGTGGGAATGTGGAGAAGGGGAACACTTATGCAATGTTGATAGGAATGTAAATTGGTGCAGCTACTATGGAAAATAGTATGGAGATTCCTCAGGAAATTAAATATGATCCAGTATTTCACTTCTGGGTATATATATCCAAAGAAAATGAAAACAGGATATTGAAGAGATATCTGCACTCCCTTGTTCATTACAGCATTATTCACAATAGCCAAGTTATGGGAAAAACTTACGTGTCCATCAGTGGATGAATGGATAAAGATGATGCGGTACTCACACACAGACATACACCATGCACACTAGAATATTATTAAACCATGAGAAAGAAGGAAATCCTGCCATTTGCAACAACATGAATGGACCTTGAGGGCAGTAACTGAAATAAGCCAGGCAGAGACAGACAAATACCACATGATCCCACTTATATGCGGAATTGAAGAAAAAAAAGTTAAACTCATAGAAACAGTAAAAAAAGTGGTTGCCAGGGTCTGGGAGGTGGGGGAAATAGGGAGAGGTTGCTGCAGGGGTACAAACTTTCAGTAAGAAGATGAATAAGGTCTGAGGATCTAATGTAAAGTATCTATTGTATCATTGAAATATCCTCAGAGAGTAGAATGTGAATGTTCTCATTAAAATAAATGAATATGTGAGGTGATGGATGTGTTAAATAACTTGAGAGGAAGAACCCTTTCACAACGCGTATGTCTGTCAAATCACTGTGACATACACTTTAAATATCTTCAACAATTTCATTCATCAATTTTACCTCAGTAAAGCTGAGATATTTCTTGAAATGGGAAAAAGAATTGTACATATCAAAATTTATATTTGAAATGTAGTTTAAGATGTCCTAAAAGGAAACCACTTGATCTTAATTATTTTTATTGTTCAAATACAAAATTATTGAAAAGAAATCAACCAGATACAAATGGCAGGTTGGCTTCAACTGATACATTGACTTCTGCTGATTTCCCAGAATGTCATGTTGAAAAGAATGATGAGAACTTTTCTGTGCTCTGCAGGAAAGAGTGCTTTGATGGATTACTAATGTCCACCACAGGCAGGGAAGGTGCTGAGCTGGTGAATATGCATGCAATCTATTTGTCATACCTGAACTAAGCTTTCATCTCTTGAAGTTAGAAAAGGGGCAATTAAAAAAAAAAAAAAAGCTAAGAAAAACAGGTCTAATGAAATCAAAGAGAAAAGTAATGGAAAGTGAAAAGCAAGCAATAAAGTTAGTTAAGTTCAAAACACTATTTAGTGTGGGGCCAGGAATGGAGAAAATAAACATAACTCTGCCAGAAAAATAAGAGAACTAAAATACAAGAGAAAAGTTATAAAAGTGGACGTAGAGGAGATTGAAAAATTATGAGAACATTGTGCATGGTTGTATGCTACTAAGTTTGGGGAAAAAAACTATCAAAATTGGTTCTTGAATAACAAGAAAACCCAGTAGAACAAGGCAAAGGTTGGTAAACTGTTCACATTGACTGTCAAAGAAATAGGGTCCACAGGTAAGCCTAGGAAGCAATTTTAAAACATCATCTCTCAAATAGTCTTTTGAACCTTCTGATGTCTGTAGAGGCTTTTGAGTGCCTGCAAGAGCAAGTTGAGTCGCTACGCGGACATTAAAGCCTTCTGCGGTGTGTTCTCTGTCCTGGCCACGGCCTTCCCTGTGCTGGACGACTGCTTGCACAGTCCCCTCCACTGATGTTCCTTACACACTCATGCCATCCCCTCAGTACAGAATGCTTGTGGCCTCTGGGGCCTAAGTCCTGCCTCTTGTTCAAGATCAGGTTGTAATTTCTCACCTTGATGCAGCTTCAACTGCCCTATCCTTAGTTCTTCAGCCGCCTCTACCATCTACCATCTTATTTTTTCTTTTTATATGTGTTGTGCTTCCCATAAATTCCTTGGGAACCTATACCTTGTCTTCACCATTTTATCACATATACATTAAATGTCCACCATGCTCTGCATTGCTCTAGATATTGGTGATAACAACAGTGGACAAAACAGACATGAGCCCTGCTTTTAGGAAGTTTGTTTTTGAGAAAGGAGGTAAGTTCAGGCCCCAGCTCCTGATATAGCTTATATTCATGATAGGTTCTCAGGAAATGGTGCTGGTGGTAGTGACCTAGTTTTTTGCATCAAGGATCTCTAACTCACAGTTTTCATCGATCATTTGTACTATGTAGAGTGTTGTGAGAGGCAGCAGAAAACAACTGCTAACAACCCAAGATTTCCAATTAGAATTGAATCCTTGTTCCTTCACTTAATTGACTATTCTTTAGGGATATCTCTAAGCTCCTGTTTCATTATCTATAAAAGATTATCTATACCTTGGGGTTGTTCTTAGGATTAAATGAGATAATGTATTTCCCTGACGGACTTATTCAGTGTCCATGTGTACTGGTTGGTGCAGTTGTAATTTCTGCTGCTGCTGCTGTTGTTTCCTATTAAAAGAAATCACGTTTTTGTTGTTAGTAAGATGATATTCATAAGTGTGACTTGGCTCTAGCTAGTGAGGCTATGGAAATTCAAACACATTCTGATTTCCTGAACACTAATAACTCTGATGACTATTGAAGGCAAAGGCTTAGTTTCAAACAAAACAAAAGATTAGATTTGGACCTACTGACTTCCAGTCAGGTTGGCTCCATAAGTTCACACTTAATATTCTCCCTCTGCTTTAAACACAAAGCAGTGAGAGATAAAAAGTTTAAAGAAGAAAACCAAAAGGACATAGCTGAGCTTCCAAACAAGGAAACATCTCCTTTGGCCTCAAAATATGCAGAAATAAATGAGAACTGGTCAAGGAGGCTGGAGGCTAAGCTTTTCGAACTCTACTTTGGAAGCCGGCAGCACCAGCTCCTGTGGCACATGGGGGGCTGAAAAGGCCCTGCCCAATGGGAGAGACTAAAACCAGGCTCTGTAACTGAAAATTAAGAAGTGGTTTGTCAACCGGAGATGATGTTGGCAATGTCTAGAGTCATTTTTGGTTTTTGTAACAGGGCAGCTGAGGGTGGGGAGTTGCTATTGGCATCTAATGAGTAGAATCTAGAGATAGTGCTGAACATCCTGCAAAGCACAGGATGGATCCCCTCAACAAAGAATTATCCAGTATAAAATGCTGACAGTACCAAGGTCAAAAAAACCCCTGAGCTAAAAAGTATGCAGTGGGCTCTCCTAGTGGGAGGCTGGTAAAACTGGCGTGGGCCTCTCTACATGAGACTACACGCCTACTGGGTCAGGCAGATAGTCACATGCCTTTGCAGCTGTTCATGTCTCAGAGCTCATCTGGATTTCTAAATATCACTGAGGCAAGGACACCAAAATACCACTGTATGTCTGGTCTGGACTGGGGTTCAAGGGACTGGGTGGAGGCAACTATAAAATCTTCAGATAGGGAGGGGCAAGCAAGTAGAAAGACAAGGGGAAAATGATTCCTATTCAGAATGAGCCTGCAAACCAAAATTCCAAAACACACGAATAAATGTCATACTGAGAAAGGTTGCCAACAAAATCAACAACTAGAACATGAATTCCTTACAGATGAAATTAATATTTCTAAATGGTCAGACATGTTGGATTCTGTATCAAATAGGAGTGTCTGGGACATGGCATGTGACTGATAGGAGTATTAGTAGAGAGACGTGAGGGACAGGTGAACAAGCAGTGCTTTAAAAAAATGAGAATTTTCTGGAATCGAAGACATGAGTCCTCAGCTAAAAAATTCATTCCTTGTACCAAAATAAATGCACTTCTAGGTACATCATAGTGGAACTGCAGAACATTAAGTGTAAAGGGAAGTCTCACATACACCTGAGAGAAAATTCACTTGATATCCCAAGGAACACAGAATACCAGCATTCTTCTCTCCAGCCGTGATAGGGAGCAGAAAACAAGAGTGATAGCTTCAGAGTGTTGAAGTAAAGTAACTTTCAGTGTAGAATTTTATACATAGCCAAACTGTCATTCAAGAGAGAAGGCAAAATAAAAACAATTTGAAACAGTTAACGTCTAAGAGTATACAACCCATGACCTTCAATGAAAGAGCTAGCAAAGACTGTGTGGGATGAAAGTGAACACAGAAGTCTTGGATAACATGAAACAATGAAGTACAGAAATTTTATAAAATATGAGTATTAGTGACTATAAAAATAGTTGTTGGTCTGCTTCAAAAAGATAAAACACGTTTAAGACAAGAAAACCAAAGTTCATGGACAAGAATAGTCAGTGGATAGTGAAGGTATTACAGGCCTGTGTCAAGTGTGAGGGCAAGACAGAAGTACTGAATGGCTTTACATTTTATTAGGAAAACAGGAGCTAATTGATTGATACACAGCCTGTAGCTTTCAAACCAACAGAGGGGGAGAGAAGGGAATGTAGAAGCTTTATGAATCCAGTGGAAGGCAGGAAAGGGTAGCAGAGGGTAAGCAAAGGAAAAGGATGGTAAGTGGAAAACAAAAACTAAGATAATAAAAATAAGTCCAACTGTATGAGAAAGCACAATAAATTTTAACAAGTTATACTCTTCTGTAAAAGATTATCAAATTGCATTTTTTAAATGTTCTGCATTTTTTAATGTTCTGCAGTCCTAGACTGCTGAAAACAGACATCTAAAGTAGAATCTCACAGAATGGCAAAGAATTGGAAAAAGACAAACCATGCAACACGAGTTAGAAGGAAAATTAGTACAGCGATAGATAGACTTAAGCAAAAAGCATTAATAGAAGTAAAAAAAATCACTAGTATGCAGTTATCATTATAAGCTTAAAATATATGTCAAAAGATGACAGAATTATAAGGAAAAATTGGCAAATTATAATTATAGTGGGTGATTTATTTAAATATACTTCTATCAGTGCAAGTCAAAAATTTCTGAGGATTTTGAATATTTGAAATGCATAGTTAACAATTTGCTTTGATAAGTGACTTTAAATCTTTTTTGACCACCACTTATAATTTTAAAAATGCATTTTATATGCAACCCAATAAAAATATCTATATGTATATGAAACAAAAGGTTCACAAAATACTATTTTGTGTTGTTTTTAAAATGCTCATTATATCCTCTAAATTCTACAGTGCCCTTATGAGCCACAGTTCACAGTCTGAAAAACATTAATAGCTCTGTGTGGGTCCCTGCATCCAAAAGGGAGAATATCCATTCTTTTCAAGTGTGTGTAGAACCTTAACAAAAATTCAGCATACACTATGTCACAAAGGAAGGCTCCACGCACTTCAAAAAATAAGTATCAAATAGTTCATACTTTTTAACTACAATAAATACACTTTAGAAATTATATAAAGATGTTTTTTAAAGACCGGAAATTTTTAAAAACAGAGAACATAATACTCCTGTGTTAACGAGGTAACCATGATAAAACACTGAGAACTGAATGGCTATGAAAGTACTACATAAGTTTGTGGAATGGCCAAAACTGCACGCAAAAGTAACCTTAAGTAAGTTTATTAACAAGACAAGAAGGATTAACAATAAGTGAGTGAATCATTTAATTTGAAAAGCTAAATAAAAGGAACAACAGTACATTAATCAAAGTAAAATAAAAACACAGACCAGCATATGGGAGAACATGAGAGAGCCGTGCCTCACACAGTGTTTGGCACGTGGTAGGCGCTCATTAAATACTGGCGGAGGAATGAATATAATTGATGTCACACTAGAGAGGATCACCTCTGGAAATTTTAATAAAAAAGAGAAGGCCTGCATAAATAATTTTAGGAATAAAAAGGAATGTCATGATAAATATATTGGATTAGATGAAGTGTAGTCCATTTATAAAATGGAATCCTGTGCACCACTACTCCACAGAAGTTGACTTCACTAAATGTTTCTTGAATTGAGTTTGGAACCAGACCCAAATTAATAATGTCCTAATTGTTATTTGCTAAGGATTAGCATATTAGGCTCTGTTGCTGGAATGTATCTATAATCCCTGGACCAATAGATAAGGGAAGGAGGCACACATACTCGTTCACCTGTGTGCACGCAGGTGTGTTGTAAGGAAAGTTGTAAGATACTTAATCTGTGAGCAAATGTTTACCAGTAAAAGTCCGCGTTCTCTTCTTGGAATTCAGTTCTTTAACCTAACGTGTGTCTTGGTGTTTCTTCTCTCCTTTGGGAAGTGAAGGAAGCTGATTGTCACTGGTATTTTATAAAAATGATGTAGTTTTGGGGGGTGAGTCTTTTCAGGACCTTCAGAGATGCCACCGCGTCTCTTTACCACAGCCCTGGTGAGGTCAGCATTTCCAGCCCTACTCTCCCTGTAAAACCTCGAGTATTTTCCTTTTGTGGGTCCCTCCTTCTACAGAAAGGTCATCCCTGATGTGGTGGCATGAATCCAAGATCAACTTTTACTAAACCATTGAAATAGAAAACTACTACCTCTGTGTTAGAGATGTGGGAAGCCTTGAAAAGAACCCAAGGAGAAACAATATAGCACCAAACCACAGTCAGCCTTGTGAAGTAATGAACAAAACAGATCTTAAAGAAAGGATATCACTTTCAGAAAAGTTTCCACTGATCAAAATAGTGGGGGCGGGGGGGGGGGAGAACAGAGGAAACCACAAATAAAGGAACTAAAGGTTCACCAAAAAAGCACATCAGAAGCCTTACCAGCAAAATAGAAAATGGGGATTTTGCTCATTCTGCCCCTCCTAGACTGGAGATGAGGGTGTGTTACACAGGACGGCCGTACGGGCTGGTCTGCTCTTGATGCCGGTGGGATCCCTAGCCAGCCATTTGGCCAGCTTGTATTCCCTAAGTTGAGACTTGCCCGAAAAGAAATCTTTCAAAATGATAAACACAGGCAATGTTTCAGCTTCCAGAGAGATTACTTGTTTGTAATGCATTTTTGAAGTTTCTTTGAAAGGCCCAGAAGAGCTGTTCCCCGTTACTCGGAGTAGAATGGGGCCCATGTCCAGCTCTTTCTTGGAGTTCAGGAAAATGGGAAGGCAAGAGAAGCAGATAGGAGTGGGGCAAGTGAGCTGAATGCTGGGTTAGGATGTGTACATTTACTACTTAATGAAGCTCTTCAGATACCGGCTATGAACATACCCAAAGGAAGAGAGACTGCTTTAGTGGACAAGAGCATGTCACTGTTAATGAAGTTCTAATTCTTTGTTGTCACTGTGCATGGCCACATTTCTTATCTCAGTTTTTAAGTGGCTCCATTAATAGGAAGCCTGCCCCTCAGTAGCTTTTGGCAATTATAGACAGATAGTTCAGACTTTTCTCTGTAGACAAACTTACCCATTACCACAGCTGAGATTATACTGGGCCTCTAACTCTCAACCTTTAACTACCTCTAACACTTTTCCATCTCCTAGAACTTGTACCATTTCCAAGAAGAGCAATTAAGGAACACTTACAGGACCATATAGTCACATCTCATGCTCGCAGATAGACTTACCAGATAGGATTTGTATGGTGTATAGTTAGTGGCTTCTTCCTTTCTTTCTTTCTCTCTCTCTTTCTTTTCTTTCTTTCTTTCTTTCTTTCTTTCTTTCTTTCTTTCTTTCTTTCTTTCTTTCTTTCTTTCTTTCTTTCTTTCTTTCTTTCTTTCTTTCTTTCTTTCTCATTGATTTTAGAGAGAGAGGAAGGAAGGAGGGGAAGAGAGAGAGAGAGAGACATCAATTTGTTGTTCCCCTTATTTATGCATTCATTGCTTGGTTCTTGTAGGTTCCTTGACTGGGGATCAAACCGGCAACCTTAGGGTATCCGGGCGACACTCTAACCAACCGAGCTCCCTGACCTGGGCAATGGCACCTTTCTTGTCCCATCTTTTCAGTATTTCTCACTGTAAAACTCCGATATTTTCATATCTCCAGTTTTTCTGAGTTCATCGTTAGTCGCCTCTTCACATTCTCTATGTGCTGTGATCAGAAAACAGCAGGTCATGGAGCTGCATCAAATACACATTTAACTTTGCACATGCAGCTATTCAGAGAGAAAGAAAGTACAGTTTCAATAAAGTGGCTGATCCCATTTGACACTGCACTGGGGATGAGATAGGAGATGCGCTGTTCCTCCGGTCGGTCTCATTTCCTGTGCGCCTCTCTCATAAGAAGAGCAGCCCACTGTACTACGTGTTATTGTCATGCTCAGGGATGCATTTTACACAACATGGCCCCTTAACTCCAAGCCAACTGCCTCATTTGGTGAACAACTGAAGAAACAGATTCATTCTGATGCTGACAGGAAAAAAAATGTGTGTGTTGAATTTATTAAGAGATAGTTTGTCAATCTCAAATGAGACCTTTCTTCCTAGAGAATTTTCAGAATAATTTTGACTATGAGATTTCTGACTTGTAAGTTGCCAGTTAATTACTTTTTGACTTTTATAGCAAATTGCTGTTAATGTTCAGGTTCCGAATGTCTTGTGTTCATTCTTCTAACAGTCCAAACTGAATTAGAGTCCATGAGTCATCCAATTTAATATTTCTGGGTGTAGTAAACTTACAGTGAATGTAACAGTAGACAGTATTCCTAAGTAACAATAACAATACTAATAATTATGTTTATTTAACCCTTCATATAATATCAGATACTGTGCTAAGATGTGCTTTTCATCCACCAAGTCATTTAATCCTTAACTACCCTGAGTTGGGTTTTTTATCCTGATGTGAAAACATAGTAACTGACTTAGAGATAACCAAGAAAACACATATGTATCTTCCTGTAACAGGTATTCCCGGGAAAGCAGCAAAGAACCATTGCCGGAGCAGATCAGCTAGTGCAACTTAACATACAGGCTCTAGACAAGCTGTATTTCGAAAGCTCTCATTTAGGAGTGGGTTGTTCAGAAGTTGGAATGTATTTTCCTAAGGAAACAGTGTTATCACAACAACAGCATATTTACCTATAATGTGCCTGGAATAGTAATAACATAGACCCAAACCATTTTGTGTACCAGTGTTTTCACGGAAAAATTCACTCAGAATTTCCTCTTGGGTGGCTATGGAAAGGGGACCCTATGCTAGAAACAGCAGAGTCATTAGAAATGTGTTGTTCACATGACTCAGTGGTGGCTCCGAAGGCCTGTGATGAGAGTTGCTGGGGGAGCGAGGGGGACTGGACACAGAGGAGATGGGCGGTCAGGAGATTTGCCTGAGAAAACAGGAGAAAATGAGGGTGAGCAGAGGAAGGTGGTTCCAGAGAGGGGAGGGAGGAGGTGGGAGAGCTCGGGCCCCAGAACTCACCAGATCTAACCTCCTCTGGGCCTCCCTGTGTGTGGCCTTTGTTTCTTCTGACCCCAGAATCTCATCTGCCTGCTTCCCTTTTCACTGCTGACACTGAAGTTTCCTTGTGACACTGAGACTGACCCCCCACACACACAACCCCTGGTCGCCCCCCTTTTTTTTTCCTACACTCAAGCTTCTCCTAACATAGGCGAATAGACCCAAGGGCTTTTAACTTCTGTGAAAGAAAGATCTCATCCTAGGCCCTCCAGAACTTTTCCTTTTTCACTTGGACCTGGAAGAGCAAATGCCGGCCTATGGATGCTCTGGGTTTTCTTTCCTTTTTTTCCCCCCCGGAGGGGAAGCAGTCCGTAAGGAGCGAAAGCATAAGCATCCCAGATATAGGTACCCAAAGGTGAAGCTCGTGGGAAATGGGAGAAGCTCTCTGTTTCTTTCTCTCCTCTTTGCTCCTGTGGCATCCTCAAAATGGAAGTGGAAAAGAGAGGTAGGGACCAAGCTGCAGCTTGGCGGTGTGGGGTCGGGCACGGACATTGTGACCCTTGCGTCACTGCTGAGGTGTTCGCAGGGCACATGTCTCCGTCAGCGGTGCAGGGACCCCCTGGGCACCTTCCAGACTCTCCAAGTGGTACTTGCACCACCTTCCTCTTTACCCACCAGCCAGTGTTTCCCTGACTTCTCTGGGTTATAAAAAGCCCAAGTTCCCAGGCTCTGTCCCAGACTTGCTGATCAGAAGCTCCGACAGAAGGGCCTGGAAGCCGCATGATGAACAGGTTTGTCAAACAGTGCTTGTCTACCTATGCCTTGGCCTCTGAAGGCTCCTAGCACCTTCTGAGCTCTTTTCTGCCTCTGGATCAACAGCTATGAGACAACTCCATGAAGAGCTCTCCTCCTGGCTAATGCCTGCTCCTCACAACTTGATGACTGCCGAATGTGATCTCCTCAGAAAGATCATCCTTGACCACTCTCCTCGCTGTCTAATTCATTCTCTCGGAGCTCCTTGTACTGTTTACTTAACAGTTTTTAAATTATGTGTTCCTTTTACCCCAATTCATCAGCTTTTAAAAAAAATTACTTATTTTTAGAGAGAGGGGAAGGAAGGGAGAGAAAAATTGATGTGTGAGTGATACATCAATCAGTTGGTTGTCTCTTGCACATCCCCCAACTGGGCTGGCCTGCAACCCAGGCATGTGCCCTGGCTGGGAATTGATCTGGCGGCCCTTTGGTTCACAGGTTGGCACTCAATCCACTGAGCCACACCAGCCAGAGCTGTTTCCTTAGCATTTATCGCCCAGTTTATATCTTATGTATTTGCTTAATGTCTGCCTCCTCACTAGCACCAAGCACAAGAAAATGCTTAATAAACAGTTTGTGTGTGAATGAATAAATGGAAAAGTAGCGCTGAGAGAGGAGAACTAAGGGTTGGGTTGGATGCTGCCGAACAAATAAAGAAAGAACTAAGCATATAAAGCTGTAATCTCCCATGTAAACTTTTTACACATTAACTAAAATCAAGGTAGGTGGACCAAACAAGTAAGTTTGTTTATAGGGGTAATGAAGTCAAATTATTTCAAAAAATATTTATTAAATAGCTAATGTATGCATAATGCAATATAGCTAAACTGTGTATAACACTGATACAATATCTGTTTTTATGGAACTTAGGTAACAGATGTTATACAACCACTTACACGATTTCACAATTATAATTTTGATAAATGCAATGAAAGAATTACAGGAGACCTGAAATGATTTGTAGGACATTGAGCTCGCCATAGAACTTCTCAAGCGTGGCTGGGGAAGCCAATGTGCTCTGTCCTATCTCTTGTCAAAGTTGCCTTGAAGGGAGGTGCCTTTGAGTGGTTTTTCAGCCTCGGCACCGTTGACACTTGGGCTAGATAATTCTTTGTTTTAGGGCACTTTCCAGTGCCCTGTAGGAGATGTTTAGTACCATTCCTGGCCTCTACCCATTAGATGTGAGAAGACGCCCACAGTTGTGGCAGCCACAAATGTCTCAGTGTAGCCAAATGTCCCTTATGTAGGGGTGAGATGAGGCAGCAAAATCTATCCCTCGTCACTCCTCCCATTGAGACCCACAGCTCTACATGCAAACTTGGTTTTTTAAAAATGTCTTTCTTAAGATTTATCTAAGTCAATACTGGTAGCTTAATATATCCATTCAGTAAACAAGTATGGGGAGAGATGGACAGTAGACCCTAAAATACGCACTATTTCAGAAGGATAGGTTGGTCACAGAAGCCCTCTCTGATAAGATGGCATTTCAACAAAGTCTTGAAAGAAACAAGAGAATGAGCCACATGAGAAGGAACACCAAGAACAAGAAGCAAAGCCCTTGGAGGGCCTGTCCTCGACCTTGCCTTTCTATCTACACGTCTAACCAAGCTGCTTGTGTTTCAGGGGGTCCACCACAGAAGGGCAGCTGAACGGACTCCAGAGCAGCCTTAACTCGACAGCATTTGTACCGGTCACCAACTCCTCAGGTAAGTGGGCCCAGCAGCTGTCCTGCCCGCGAGGGAGGGTGCTGCGCTGGGCACGTCCTCTCTTCCGCCTCTGGAGAGAGTTCCAGTCCAGACGCAAAGCGTCCCGGCTTTCAGCTTTCTGCTGCGTTGGCAGATGGGCATTTTTGTTATGCTCTTCTTTAGCATGATATTGACAACTTAGGACTGAATGGTTTTCTGGATAACTTGGTATAGATGAGACTGCCCAGTCTAGCAGGATCCTATCAGATTTGCAGCATTTAGTAAAAAAAAAAAAGTCTGCATTTGACGGATGTTTCACAGTTTATGTAGTATTTCCACATGTAGGATCTCTCACTAGTCTTTGCAACAGCCCTGTAAGTTGGATCTTCTTGGCCCCCTACCCCAGATGTGGAGACTGAGGCTTAGAAAGTTGAGGGCCTGGAGGAGATGACACATTGATGCAGAGCTAGAGCTCTGTCCTCTGATCTGAGCCTGTTGTGCAAATGTCATGGTCTCTTGCCAGGTAGGTACCGAGGGCCTAAAGCCTCTCAATGTAAGAAGCTACATGTAAAGTTAGGCAGCATTGGTCCACGGATAGTATTAATTCATAAAAATACACTAATCCGTAACCAGAAAATTGAACGAAAATCACTTGAATTCAATTCAGATGTTTGTTATGGATCACTTACTATGGAAAACGTAACATTCTGGCACTGAGGTGTGTACATGGTGAACAAGACAATCCCTGCTGTCCCAGACGTGGGGCAAGAGAAAAGTCAACAGGGGGCGTGCTGCGAGGTCGAGAAAAACCAGGCGCTGGGCACGAGTGGAAGGAGAACAGACCACACTGGCTGAGCAGTTGCTGTGTGTCGGGCACAGGTCTGATTGCCTTGTATGTAATAACTCATTTGTTCACAGGACAGGCATGTAACACCAGAACTACTTCGCATTTTATGGCAGAAGAAATGAAGGCGCAGACAGATTATGAAACGTGTCTAAAATTTCATAGCTAAGAAGTGGTGGGGCTGTATTTGAACCCAAGCAACCTGGTCCAGGCTCTGTAGGGATTTGGAGGGCTTGTTAGAGGAAGAAGCATCTAAAGTTGAGGTTTGAATATGAACAAGTCAGCCAGGGAGTTACAGTGTGTATGGAATGGAAGGAGGTCTAAGAAGAGGGAACAGTGTGTGCAAAGGCTGTGTTCTGGAAGCCCTCATGTGTCAGTGCGGCTGGTGACTAGGGCATGCGCAGGGAGGGACGAGGGAAAAGGCAGATAGCAGGGCCAGTATGCGCGCTCTGTAAGGAGCTTGGTCCTGAGAACAGTAGGGAGCCCTCAAGGAATGTGTGCAGGGGGAGGCAGATTGGTGGGTTGACATAAAACATCTTAAAATGATTCTAAGACCTCCGGGAAGCCTGGTTTCTTTGACTGTATCATGGGGATAGTTACATGTATCTCCTAGGCTTACTATGTGGATTAAATGAAGCAGTATAAAGAGAAAGGTTCTATAACTACACCCAGGTAAGGTAATAATATAAAAGTATAAAGATTTTATTTTCCACTTAAAATCTTAGAACCTGAATTCAAGAAACATTTGATGGGTATAAACCTGTCGCCCATACCCTGCCTCACCCCGCACCCCCCAAAAAATGAATCAGCAGAACATGATAATTATTTTTAAGGAAGTCACATTTCTCCCTGGAACTGTTAGGCACTGAGAAGTGGATGGATAAGAGGATCGTGATCTGGTGGGAAGGACATCTGTTAGATACAGATGTTAGAGCCCCTTCTGTACTTCAATTTTGCTGAAGTTGGTAAGGTTTATAGACTAGACAGGGGTGTCCAAACTTTGGGTGTCACTGGGTCACACAGGAAGAAGGTTTGTCTTGGGCCACACATTAAGTCTATTGCAACATGTAATCACATGTAAAAGAAGTCTCATAATGTTTTAAGTAAATTTACAGTTTTCTGTTGGGCCACGTTCATAGCCATCCTGGGCCGTATCAGGCTTGCGGGCCGTGGGTTGGACACTCCTGGTAGGGGGTCTGGGAGCCTGACCTCTTTCATTTGCGTGTCTCATTGATAGATCTGAATTGAACTCTCTGCGTGCACTCTGGCTGAGGAAGTTAGAGACTTGGAGGGCCAGGTGGGTCAGTCTTTCAGCATCTTGATCCTGAGTTAATATGTGCTGACTGTTGAAGTTACTTAGAAAATTTCATAGTGTTCATGCTGAATTTGGTATTAGCATAAAACCACAGAACAAAGAGCAGTTACACTCCTCCCTGAATTCTTTTCTTTAATTTCTCAGAGGAATTTTTTTACATATTTTTATTTTATTTTATTGATTATGCTATTACAGTTGTCTCAATTTTTCCCCCATTGCCCCCCTCCACCCAGCACCCCCACTCCATCAGGCAATCCCCTCACCATTGTTCATGTCCATGGATCATAAGTCCTTTAGCAACTCCATTTCCTATGCTGTTACTTTATATCCCCATGGCTATTCTGTAACTACCTGTTTGTACTACTTAATCCCCTCACCTCCTCACCCAATTCCATACACCCCCCTCCCATCTGGCAACTATCAAAACACTCTCTGTATCCATGATTGTGTCTCTTTTTCTTGTTTGTTTAGTTTACTTTTTAGATTCGATTGTTGACAGGTATGTATTTATTGCCATTTTATTGTTCATAGTTTTGATCTTTCTTTCTTTTAAATAAGTCCCTTTAATATTTCATAGAATAATGGTTGTTGATAATGAACTCCTTTAGTTTTTTCTTGTCTGGGAAGCTCTTTATTCTGCCCTTTGATTCCAAACGATATCTTTGCTAGGTAGAGCATTCTTGGCTGTAGGTCCCTACTTTTCATGACTTTGAATATTACTTGCCAATCCCTTCAAGCCAGCAAAGTTTCCTTTGAGAAATCAGCTGACAGTCTTATGGGAACCCCCCTGTAGGTAGGTAACTTCTTTTCTCTTGCTGCTTTTAAGATTCTCTAACTTTAATCTTTGGCAAGTTAATGATGATGTGCCTTGGAGTGGGCCTCTTTGCATCCATCTTGTTTGGGACCCTCTGTGTTTCCTGGACTTGCGTGTCTATTTCCTTCACCAAATTAGGGACGTTTTCTTTCATTGTTTTTTCAAATAGATTTCCAGTTTCGTGCTCTTTCTCCTCTCCTTCTGGCACCCCTATGATGCCAATGTTGGAACATTTGAAGTTGTCCCAGAGGCTGCTTTTACTAGCCTCATTTTTTTGGACTCTTTTTTTCTTGGAGTTCTGCATGGTTGTTTTTTGCTTCCTTATGGTCCAAATCATTGATTTGATTCTTGGCTTCATTTGCTCTGCTCTTGTTTCCCTATAAATTTTTCTTTAATTAGTGTATCCTTCATTCCTGACTGGATCTTTTTTGTGCTGCTGAGGTCCTCATTAAGTTTTTTGAGCATCCTTACAACCAGTGTCTTCAACTCTGCATCTGATAGATTGCTTATTTCCATTTTGTTTAGTTCTTTTCCTGGAGCTTTGATCTGTTCTTTCATATGGGTCATGTTTCTTTGTCTCCTTGTTTTGGCAGCCTCCCTGTGTTTGTTTCTATGTATTAGGCAGAGCTTCTTTGACTCTGTGTTTAGGTAGTGTGGCCTAATATAGTAGGTGTCCTATAGGATCCAATGGCCCAGCCTCTCCTGTCACCCAAGCTGGGTCCTCAAGGTGCGCCCTCCGGGTGGTCTGAGTACCCTCTCCTCTTGTAGTTGAGCCTTGGTTGCTGTTGGCAGGTCAATGGGAGGGATTTACCCAGGCCAGTCAGCTGCAAAGATTGGCTGTGACCACTTACCACTAACCTCCACCCTCCATGGAGGATCAGCTGTGTAGGGGCCAGAGGTTGGTGCTCCGATGTGGTCTGTAGCTGACTACTGGGTGTGTAGGCCCTTGGGTTTCAGAGTAGTGCAGGCCAACTTCAGCCCCCTCCTGTGTTTTGCCTGGGGCCACCCTCCTTGAGCTATATAGAGCAATCTGAGATTCTGCTACTTGTGCTGGGCTTGGAGGTTCCCAGGCAAAGCCAAGCTGTGAATCTAGGCTGGCTGCTGCTAGTGCAGTGCCTAGGGCCACTTAGCAAGAGGTATAGAGGCTGGGAGCTCACGGAAGCCAGCTATTGCTGTTTGGAAGAGTTTAGGAAGTTGTGAAGCTTGATCCAAGACCAGCCATTCATATGGAAAAGCTATGGAAAAGCTACTGTTAACAGCTCTAAGTTTGGTGGGACACAGCCTCAGGGGATCTCCAGGGTGGACAGTGCTAGCTAGGTTGAGGGAGTCTCAGATATGACACCCATGCACTGGCTCTGTGGCTCTGCCTGCCTTTCTGTCTGGGAGAAAGCCGTCTCCTAGCTCTTGCCTTGATGCCAGACACTTCAGTTCCTCCCCATATGCTACTGGTGCCTTTCAAGTTGCTACCCTGGTGCTGGAGCTCAGAGAGAGTGAGTCTGAGTAAGTCCATGCGTGGGTTCTTTAAGAACTGCTTGGGACTCTACAAGTTTCTTCCACCAACTCAGTCCCTGTTGGTTTTAACAGCCAGAAGTTATGGGGACTTAATCTTTCTGGCACTGGAACCCTGGGCTGGCATTCTGGTGTGGGGCTGGGATGCCTCACTCCCTGGACATCCCTCCTGAATTTTTATCTACCACACATAGGTGTGGGACCAGCCCATTCCGCATCTCCACCCCTCCTACCAGTCTGGATGGATGTGGTTTCTTTAATTCTGTAGTTGTCAGACTTCCATTCAACTTGATTTCTGCCAGTTCTGAGTGATAGTTGTGCTCTAATTTAGTGGTAATTTTGATGTGGTTGTGTGAAAAGGCAATCTTTGTTTTCCTGTGCTGCCATCTTGACCAGAAGTTCTTTCCCTGGATTCTAATATCCTTTTCCCCCCTCTTCTACTTCAGATGAGCACTTTATTCTTCTCACCTTGTTTAGGTAGCCTGCTACTTACTGCTCTTGTCACCAAATGGTTCTTGGCCTCTATAGAGTCCCTCAGATCTCTTTCTAGTCTATGACTTTTGTGATGTTCCTGGTCTTTAAACACTGGTGAATCTATGATATAATAGCTTCAGGCATTGTCCGTACATCTCAATAAAATGAGGTAAACATTTTACCTCAGCAGTGTAATAATAGTAACTAACCCTGTTAGACTTATTTATACAGCTAGTAAATAACTGCCTGGCACTTCATTGTTTCAACTACCAATCATGTGTTTTTCTATATCATGCAGAGACTATAAAGGGGCTCAGAAGGGTATCCTATAAAAAGATTAGATTGTTACTAGAAACATTTTTCCTTAAACCTGCAAGAAGAGAAAACAACCTCCATAGTAAGTCAAAAAGTTTATACATCTCTCTCAGAGCTGGGAAGCCTGTACCTATACAGGAATCTCTAAACTCACTTTGAAAGATATTTATCCCCTGTCTGGTCTAGATAACTCAGTGGTTAAACATGGTTATTAATGAGGCCATGAATATAACAAGAGTCTGTTTCCTGGTCCCCTGACCCTTCCCCAGGTCTGGCCAATGGGACCATAAAGCTGAGTGACTTTGATCTCAGGCAGTGTGAGTGAGATAGTAGCTCATCTTAGTGCACTGTTAAAAAAAACTCCATTTCTTTGCACTGCTGGTGGCACAGTGACATTTTTATGATGAAAATTAAATGGGGTAGTGAATGTGAAAGCTCCTAGCAGAGTGCCTGGAATGCTCCATGAAGGGTATTTTTCCTTGACTTCCTTAACTCAGGCTATAAATTCTATATATTCAGGCTATGGGAGGGAAGGTATGGAGTCAGCAAATTTGAAGATTTGAGAAGAAAGCTGTAGTGAAGGCCTTTGGCTCAAAGCCAGAGCCATTGGTCTTCCTTCTTTATAACCGTGGTGTGCTTCTTGAGCTCTGAAGTGGTGATGGCGAACTGAAATAGCAGAGAGAGAGATTAGATAGCTGACATTGCTCTCATGCTGGTTCGATGGTGTAAACTGCTGTGATTGTAGGGGTCTGGAGCCACACCAGCTGCGTCGTCGCTGCCCCTGGGTTTCTGCCTCAACCTCTCCCGGGCTAGAGTCTGTCTCTGCCTGCCCCACACCACCTTCTCCTTTTTGTTTTAAGCTCTTGTAGTTGGTAGTTGGTGGAAGAAACCTTACTACTTTTTGAAAACCCATGATGGGTTCCATTGACAAGAAGCGAGAAGCCAAATGTCCCTGTTAAATGTTTGATATTTCGGGCCCTGGTAAAATACACTTTAGTTTTGTGCTCTCAGCACGTCAGTGTGACTGTGCCTGCCCACTTCATTGTCTCTCGTTGACACAGCGAGAGAAAGGAACTGATTTTAATATAAAGTAAACCCAGTGGAGCTGAAACCCTAAGGATCTAGAAATCACTTTAACTTTCAAGTGAAATTATTTGCCTGGCTGCCCTCAGTGGAGTGAGCTGTTTTCACCATGCATCCTACAAGTAATTGTTGGAGATCCTGAGTGGATCTCTGGAGTAGATTAAAAATAAAAATAAATAAGGCCCTTGAGATACTCTGCCTAGTGTCTAATACCCTTTATTGCTCCCAAAAAGTTCTCTTCCCAGAGCCCGAGGGGTAAGAACTTGGGTTGGTTACCCACTCTTACGCTGCTGGAAAGCAGTCGAGAGAGCATGGATTCGGTGTTTGGTAGGAAGGGGGGCGGCAGCATCGGGGAGAGCGACGGGGCCCTAAAACCTAGCTTTAATTCTGACCACTTGTCCTTTTAGCCAAGATCAAGTAAGGTGCTAAGTAGGGATGTTTTTTACATTTTTCAGGATCTTTGGGAGCTCCCCAAGTTATTTTCGCCAGATCCAAACCCTTGCCCACACAATCTGGAGCCCTTGCTACAGTTATAGGACAGAGGAAATGAAAGTCGGTGAAGTCAGGGCCAATTTAAGGTAACAGTAAGAGCATATCTTTTATTCTAACTTGCTGGCTTCATTCTGCAGCAAGAGATTCAGTAGCTATCAAATGATAGTTTCTCAAAATGACAAGGAAATTGGGATTTTATAAAAACCAAAGCTCAGAAGGACTCTCCAAAACTGTGGGTCAAAGCTAAGCTATAACTGTCTTGCTTCTGTAATGGCATGCCAGTAGGTGGCGCTGTGGCAGTAATAAAGTTCCGTGCTGTTACAGAGGCTTTTGTTTAAAAATACAGGGACATCAGTGCCAACCAAAGAAAGACAGTAAAGCCATAATTGAGCTACAGGTAAAATTTAACAGAAGAAACTGAAAAGCATAGTATTTGAAGGTTAAATTTCAGTACTATGATTATTTATTAGTGAAGGCATTTAGACGAGAGTTGGGTAGTTGTGAACTGGACTTTCAGAAAATGGGAGAAAAAGGGAACAATTTTTTTTAACAATTTTTAAATTTTTGATGAGGTCAATTAATAAATTATGTTTTTTTCTGAGTTATTTAAGATAAACATATGCCATCGTTGGCGTACTCTAAACCCCACCCTACCACCCATCCAAAAAAGAGTTTCTACACCAAAGGGCTGGCCTAACTTGATCTTGTGAGGCTGTAGCCACATTTCACCAGCATTGCCCTCAGTATTTTGTTCCCAGCTGTGGCCTTCAAAAGTTTCCAGAAAATTCTATGACACCGCAAGGTTTTAATGATTCCTTTCCTCTTTGCTCTACCCTATACTCTAAAGCATTAATGGCACACCTGCTATGAGCTTAATACTCTTCTTACCTCTAGGGGAATATTTATAAACTTATTTGAGAAGCATTATTCATCAAAATATACCCCAAGAGAGCAAAAGAGGGAGGAAAATTATTTACCCACCACAGGATTCATTTACATTGGATCAGAAAGCTTCAAATATCTTTCCCCAGCCCATCTAAACTCTTTCCAAAAAGGAATGAGAGGAGAGAAGGGAAGAAACACCAAATCCATGGCTTGATCATCTACCAAAATGTACCGGAGAAACTGAAAACAACCAGAATTCTATTGGTGATACTTAGCTAATGGTACTTTAATTCTGATAGTAAGCAGCCTATTCAGTAATGATAAAACTAATAAAATATAGAAAACTGAAGCAAGAAGGTCAGTATTTCCTTCAGGAGACTGACAGCCAGAAGAATGAATGTGACATCAAGCTCCAAACCAAACCAGTGGCCTGCCAAGAAGTACTAATGTCCATCCATTTCCAGGACTGTAAGACTTGGACCTGCCAGAGTTTGTAATATCACTTTCCTTGAACCTATTTCATTAGTATCCCTTACAGTCCACTCAGAACATTACATGGCAAAACAGATCGTCAGCAAAGAAGCCTTGGGAAAGAGCCTGTCCTTCAACACTGAAGTCTCTCTTGCAGACACAGCCCCATTGCGCCTGACTGTGTGTGTAAGCTAGGGATGTGTAATGCTGGACTTTGTGATTAGCCGAAGGGGGAGACCACGCACCAAGTGTGTGTAGGCTGAAAGGGCAGAGTGGGCCCAAGGGCCTCAGAAGTCCAGCTTCCCATGGGACAGCACAACTGCTGGAGGCGCCAGCAGCAGGCCCACCACCTGGCAGGTGGCAGTGGCAGTGGGCTGCCTGGCCTGGGGCAGGGGAATGAGGTGGTTTACATCAGAGTGAGGAGGCAGAACCCCGGAGTCAACAGCCCATCACCTGAGTGCATGCTTCCTTCCTGTGTGAATGCATTATAGACGGGACCTGCTCTGGCAGAGGTCCCTTCCGCCACCATTAGAATGAACGGCTGTAACAAGTCCTAACCCTCTTTATATGTGGATTTAGGGAGGCAGTTGGGTTAGAGTAGAGGGTTCCAAGTGTGTTTGCGGCCTAACAGGCTGAGAACACATCAGTTGTCCTTATCAAAGAATGGAGGGAGCCGCGCTGAAGGATACTGGGGACTAAAGCCTACCCAAGACCCCTAAGCAGCTGCCCCTGGCCAGTGTCATATTTTAATACATACATTGTTCTCTTTCTTCTTAGATTCTGTATTGTCTGTTTAGCATCTATGTATCATAGGACCAATTATACTGTCTATATTTTTGATGCTTTGGCATTTGGTGGGGGGAGGGACTTACAGACCCAAGGAGAATGCCTCCCCCCAGGGCTAGCTAATTAATTTATAAAAACAATAACAATTTGCCCAAGAGCATGTCTTTCATATGCAGGCCAGCCAATTCCCAACTATATATTCCCAAACATCTCCTTAAGAACTCTCACAGGGCAAGCCAAAATTTCCCTGGCCCTAAATCCCTCCAGGGCCAGGTACCAGGCAGCCAGAGGCCCAGAGCCCACCAGAAGCATTCAAACTGGCTGTCCTGGGCTGTTTACGCTGACTTGCCTGGCCTTTCCCAAGGAAACCCCGCGGGGCTCCCTGGCCTAGACTTTCCCCTCGCCACTGCTCTCTGTCTCCTACCACACTGGCAGTCAAAGTCTCTCTGCCAAGTCTCGTTCTCATCTCCTGTGGCCACACCGACTCCACCGTACCATACCCAGCATGTATGTTCTTATAACAGACATCCATAGGGAGAGAGGCTTTAACGTGCAGTCTAAGGAACCAGGAAAAAATCTGAGTCGGTTAGGCCTGGATCACCTAGTCCTAAGCCACTGGTCTTAGCGCTTCCCTCATTATAGGCTGTGTCACCCCAGTGGTGTTTTAACAGTGTGTGTTTTGCCAGCTTCAACCCGGCTGCAGCCACACAAGAAGGATGTGGATCCCTCTACATGGCAGAGTCGCCTGGCTGCCAGCCATTGAAATTTCATGCTTTCCTGTCCTGAGGCCTCTTTCATTTAGTAACTGTTTCTGCATTCAGAAACAACACTAGCATAGCTGAACAGCCTGGTTGGGAGTGGGGGAGGAAACAACTGGCCTTCAGTTTAGGGAGACCTGGGGTGGGGTGGGGGGTACTTCTAAGAACCCACCCAAACAGAGTCCATTTGCCTTAAAGAAAACCAGGGAACTCTGTTTCTGAAATGGACTACTAAGAAAGATAACATCTGAAAATTGAGGTTGTCTCTTGCTGAGTTGGCAAAGTCCGAAGAGAGGAGTGATGATTCTTCAATTGTTAACAATTACGGCTTTGTTACCAAGACGAGGGAAGTGCCATGCCTCCTTCTCAAATTACCTTTCTGTTACAGAAGCACACTCACCTCCTGGAAAAGATTCCTGGCAGCCTAGATCGTTGGAGTTGTACCTACCACTGCATCTTGTACCAGATTTGTCCTGTCCTGTGTCATTTCCATTGGCTTTGGGTGGAAAAAGATCCTGTTTATTCTTGTAGTCCTGAACTGGGCAAGTAACCAGCATGACATTGCCTTGCTCTGTGAGTCTTATCACTGCAAGTTATCACCTCTACCCTGTGGCTGTCCATCCCATGTTGCTGCTAATTTCAGTGAGATGCTTGTTACAGGCACGTACTTCACTTTGCCATCCTTATGTCCTCAGGACATGATTGCTCCTGAAAGTTCTAAGGAAAGAAAGCGACATGCTAAGCCATGCCTGTCCTTGGAAAAAGCAAGTTTTGCACATGGAAATATTTACAACTCCACTTGCCTCATCTGTAGGATTTGAACTGGGACCCAAAGAGTGGGTGTGTAACTGCGAGGCATGGAGAAAGACGTCTCAGTGTGCGTTGCCCTGCTGGCATGATTGGCTTCGATATTTACCCTTTGTTCTTTCTAATTATGGTGATAAAGAAAAAGACTCAGATCCTCTTCAGTTCTCCGAAGGAAGAGCATCACTCGTAAAAGTGAAACAGCAGTCTCTTACATTTCCTTGTCCTCACCTTCCAAACGTGCAAGTGCTTCCGTTCAGGTTTGCCGTAGGCCTCAGGGAACCCTCGCCTCTTGAACCTAAGTTCAGGTTAACTAGCCACCTGATCTCAGAGAGGAACAGCTTGGACATGTGGGACGTCCCTTTAGCTCCATCAATTAAACATAGCATGTATCCCCAGTGTAAAATGGAGATAGGCTTTGGAAAGCCAACCTGGTTGTAAGATGATGAGGTGAAGAAAAAAGCTGATTAGAAGTTGCTGTGCTCGTGGTATTTGTTTGTTCATTGTTATTCGAGGAATCACTCACTTTTGTGTATGTTGGACTGAAAGGTAACGTGGAGGTTTCCCCCGCTTCTGTTCACTTCCAATGTGCTCCCTACAGAAAGTAAGACATGTGACAAACCCAAATGAACGTATTTTGGGATTCAACACAAGTTTTTTAACTTCTTATGGCTGAGCTGTAAAATTTATTAGGTAATGAATTGTTTGTAGTTTTTGATCAGATATGAGAATATGAAATTTTTAAAACCGCAGCACTGTTTTGGAACTATGACTCCTCTCGGGCCCTCTATTTTATATTTATTTATCCTTTCTATTATTCTCAAATATAAATCACCATTATTCATGTGTGCATATACTTACCCCACCTCTTTTCATGCAGAGAATTTGTGTCGTCTAAAGAAGCCTTTGTTATCAAGAGAGACACCCTCAGGTTAGCTCTATTAAGCAAAGTTGTTGTACATAAATGCAGGGAAGAAACAGTCTCAAGAACCAGACCTCATGAAAACCTGCAACCGTACTGGGAATCATTAGTAGCTCTAGTGGCCCACCAGCCGGCCTGTTAGTCCTGCCCCAGGACCAGGTCGCATGGCCTCCCAAGCAGCTGGCTTCCATTGTTCTCCAGGCGAACACCTCTGCCTGCTCACAGCTTGACCTCTCTTCTGTGTGACTGTCGCTCTCTCCACTTTCTGCATTCTGCTTTGAAAAGACAGAATCAGCATCCTTTGCAGTCATTCTTTGAGCGAAATGCCCCTGGTGTGCAAAGCTAGAGGAAGGCTCCTGCCTTCTGGGGCTGCCAGCCTGCTGCTGGCGTGGCACGATTGTGTGATTCTGGACTGCCAACTGACGCATTTCTGGCAGTTTTCTTCAGGTGGGATGGTAGGTCGCATAAATCTTAAAATATAAAGCCACGTGCAATAAAATAATAAGATATAAAGAGAAAATCAGGGCCCAAAACCAAGATATTTCCAATTTTTCAAATAGAAGGCCAAATAAAATTACTGTAATTGAGTTTAAATTTGGTTCTAAGTCTCCTAAAAGGCAGGACAAGAAGGAAAGCATAATAAATCAGGGTATATAGTTCTTATTTTCAAAAAAAGAAATACTCTGGAAAAGAGTTAAGTTTTTTCCTAGCTCTTCCTCTGTAAGAAGTATTGTACATGCTTTACATAGGGGACGCTGAGTGAAGTAACAGCGCCCTCAGAAAGCTAGCACAGCGCTGGGTGTCGCAGGGCGGCCTCCTGGCGTGACCGACACAGGGCAGAACATCACTCCGTGCAAGTCAGTGAAGACAGCTTTGTGAGGGACAGAACAAATGCAGCCCAAGTCCTTGTGGTCCAGCATAACCCAGGGGTACGATGCCGATCGCTTAGGGGAATGGGTGAATTGCACGTGTCTTAGACGATCCTAAATATAACTTCTATCAGTTGGCTGCTTGACCAGAGCTAGCCGTGCTGCTCAGTAAGGACACAGATGCCTAGACCCTTATGTTCCTGGTTGAAGGTGCATCTATGCGCTTTGGAAAGCAGTTGGCAGAGGTGATCTCCTGCGAAAGCTGTGGAAGCTAAGCCCTGCTCCACCCACCCATCATATGGCATGTGTGTTCTCTCTTGCTCTGTTTGCATATCCTTCCCTCTGCCCAGGCCCCATCCGCCTCCACTTGCCCCCTTCCCTCCCGATGTGGTTAATGCCACTTGTCCTCCTTTTTTCTTCTCCAGCCTTGCCCCATTCCCACCCGCAAGCTAATTTAGATGCTTTTGACAGTGCTCCAGCGGAACTCTGTGATTGACCTACCTGTGGTGGCATTGACGACACTCCCGTGTCTTGAGGGAGTGCTGGGCTGCGCCCTCACTAGGCTGTAGCTCCCTGGAAGACTGACCTGACTCGGAAACCCCTGGGCCCAGCGCGGTGCCCAGCGAAGTGGGGACTGAAGAAATTCCGATGGAACAGATGAATGGGTAACTGAGCATATTCTCATGCCCACACCTGTCCACATATGCAAATTCTTCTTATTCTCTAAGTTTTGTCTCCTGTGGTTATCTTTGTTTGTATAATTATATTTATCTTGCCATTTTTTAAATCCCTAGAGCATTACAATTTATATCACGACATTGTATTTTGCTGTCTCTTACCACTACTTACTTCTCGGGTGAACTGTCTCTTCCATAAGACCGTATGCTCCCTGAGGGCAGGATTGCATTCTGTATGTTTCTTGAATCCCTGGCAACACCCAACATGCTTCATGTATGCTTCAACATACTTTGTAATATCAGCCCTTAAGAAAAGAAGACAGAACACATGTGAAATTTTTCTGGAATATCGCCTATTTCCTCTTTTATCCTGGCTTTACATAAAATGCTTAACCTGATGTTCTCAGAAACAAAAATAAAGTTCGCTCAACCTTGACCTTGTAATTTGTACTTCAGATTCAGTGCCATATAGCAATACCCACCGTCAATATTAAATACCTAACTTTTATAAGAATTCTAGAATGTAGGATGAAAAGAGCATAGCTCACTGTTTTCTTCTGCTTCCTTCTTGAACCAATCATTTGAATAAGAAAACAGATGGAGCCCTGGCTGGTGTGGCTCAGTGGACTGAGCACTGGCCTGCAAGCCGAAAGGTCACCGGTTCAATTCCCAGTCAAGGCACATGCCTGCGTTGCTGGCCAGGTCCCTGGTTGGGGGCATGGGCAAGAGGCAACTGATTGATGTTTCCCTCCCTCTCTTTCTCTCTCTCCCTAAAAATAAATAAATAAAACCTTTTAAAAAAAAAAAAAAAAGAGGCTCAGTTTTTAAAAAGGATCTAACAGATGAAAGGGACAAAGACCATTTCCTTGTTTTGTTGGTCATCAGGCAGCTCCTATTCCTGGGACCAGGAAATCTGACTCATCTCTTGTCATCAGCCTCTGAGGACATTTGGTGTAGGGATAGGAAGATAAGAGAACAGGGAGGGGAGGTCTGACAAGCAGAGTATAACCTTTAGGAAAGCGGTGCCAGTAAAACAGGGGTCATGGCACATCCAAAGTGTTTATCAGGCTTTCTTGCTTAATACAGGGAGTTTGACCTACGAGCTGCGGCCCATGGTTGTAGCTTCAGCTGACCTGTGAATCCCCTGAAATTGTATACAGAACGTCGGGTATGCTGCATTTGTGCCTTTTTTTTTTTTTCCCCTGGAAAGGATCCTCAGCTTCCCCCCAGAACTCATAATCATTGATTTAACTCTGTAGCTTGAACCATAGGTGATGTCTTCCAACAAGCTCAAGTTAGTAAACATCCTCACTTGGACCTGCTGTACTAGCTTCTTAATGCATCAGCCCTTACCACCTCTGGTTCCTTGTCCTTTCTGTTCTCACATCCCTGTGGAGTGAGCTTTCAGAACGCACACTGACTACATCTGGCATGCACGTACACATACCACTTAAAGCCCTTCATAAAAGCTTAGCATTGTTCCTAAGATAAAGGTAGAACTAGACAAAAGGTCTTGTATCACCTGCCTACCCTCCATTCTTACCCTCATCCCTCCGGCCCGCTCCCCCGCCTCCGCGTGCTGTCTCCACACTAGTCACCCTGCCTTCTCTAAACTCCCCACACTCTGCCTGTCCCCAGAGCCTTTGCAGATGCTGTTTCCTCTGGATTGCTCTTCAGTGCATCCTTTCTCTGGCCTCTCTGATTAGGGTTCGTTCCCCTTTCACAGAGACCTGTATACCTTTGTAGTATTTGTTACAGTTCCTTGTGATTTTCCATTAGTGTCTATCTCCCTCACAAGACTCTTAAGTTACAGGAGGACAGCGACTGTGTCTGTGTTATTCACCTTCACATGCCCAAGGTTGAGCGTAAAACCTGGTGTAGAAATGGGCCTTGCTGTAGGTATTTATGATTGAGTTAGTGAGTGAGCGTCCTCACTTAGAGAAAATTAAGGTGCCGTCTAGGAAGTGGCTCAAGTTCACATAGCTGATGGGTGGCGAAGCCAGGTTCCATGAACCCAGATTTGACTTCAAAGCCATTGCTCTGAACCACCATAGAACAACAATAGCCATCATTTTATTGAGCACTTGTTATATTAACACCAGGGGCTGTGCTAAGCATTGTCTATTTGTCACACTTTATCTTCTCTAACCCTGCAAAAGTAAGTGGCTTGGTTGTCTCTGTTTTGCATAGAGGAAACTAAGGCTGAAATAAGTTAAATAACTCGTCCAAGCCACACAGTCAGTGGTGGGGCTGCAATTCAAGTCCAGGCAGCTTTATTCCAGAACCTGCTGACCTATCCCCTTATGTCAAAACCCAGTCCTCTCAAGGTGATTGTGTTTTCCTGGCTTCCTTTCTTAATGGAGCGAAGTGGCTGGTGACCAGGCTGTCCTGCGTGGACCCCTGGGAGTGTCTGGTCTCTAATCACTCTGCAGGGGCTGTCTGATGGTGTGGGCACGCGCAGGGGCGGCTGGCTTGCCTTTAATCCAGCCGTTGAACTTCTTGTTTGGATGGAGTCAGACCTGGGAAGGGGGGGTGGGCAGCGATCAAGGTTGGCCTTTCGCTTCTGTTCCCATGGATGGAGGGGGTGGTGGGGAGTGACCATCTGTCCCACACCCCGAAATGCTTCTGAGGGGCAGCGCCCCTGACCGGCAGAGGGAGCTTGAGTGGGGACTCAGATCGGGACGGGGCCGCTGTCGCAGAGGGCGGCGCGGGAGGTGGGAGATAGGAGGGCTTGGGAAACACCGCTGGGTTAGTTAGGAAAACAGTCTCCGCAGCTAACAGAAACTCAGAGAATCAGTGGCTTACATGAGTAAAGGACTTATTTTTCTTCCACGTCAAGAAGTTTGGAGCCAGGAAGTCCAGGGCCAGCGCAGCTCTTCAGAGACATAACCAAGGAGCCAGGCTTCTCTCTGCCGCTCTGCCAGCCCCAAAGCACCGGCTTCCATCTTTCCGGTCATCAGGTGGCTCCTGCTCCTACTGGCGTTGTGTCCTTGTTCCAGGCAAGAAGGGCATTGAGAGGAAGGGCAGGGACAGATGCCTGCTAAATCTGTCCGCTTTTTTTAAAAAAGCTTTTTTGGAAGCTTGGCAACTCCAACTAATTCATTATTGACCAGCCCTGGACCCCAGGCCCACTTCTCTGTAGCAACAAATGAGTCTGGAGAGGCAGTCTGTTGACTGGGCACGTTGCCTCTCCATGCAGCTCAAGGAGAAGGCAGAAATGAATGTTAAGCATCTATCAGTTTCCGTGACAACATGTTTGCTTCCCAGAATCTCCTCCCCTGCTGGACGGGGTCCGTCGCCCTTCCGCAGCCCCTGTCCGCCAGCTTCCTGACTGCTGCCAGCAGAAATGCCATTCCTTGCCCCTAGTTTGCCAGACCCAGCACGTAATACTACAGGGGGGTGGTTACCTGTTAGATGGGGGTTTCAGAAACATGAGAGTCCCCATTTTCCAAGAAGAAAGTTCCTTAAAAGGGAGGAGGATAGAAAACGAATGAGCCATAGAGGAAGAAAAGAACCCTGGAAATGTGTTTATTAGTTAAAATGATAAATTTGCTCTAAGTATAATATAAATGTATGCTATACCACATTCATTTACATGAGTTGTTACTGTTTGTTCTTGATTATCCTATAGCAGAATGATTATGTATACTCAGATTATCCAGATGAACTTTGTTGTAAGTTTAATTTTATTACAATACCAATTCTGTTCACATAGGTTGTCTTCCTAAGATGTTGCTCACAGTACAGCTGCTTTAAAAAATGAGAGAGGTTATTAATGTCCCCTGTTTTGTTTAAAGAAAAGCTCCCTTGTACTCAGGTCTTTGCTGAGATTCTCTGAAAAGAATAAAATTGGAGCCTGCCAGTAGTGAGTCTGAGAATTTTAAACAGCATTTAAAACTGATAATGAGTAGAACTGAGAGTCCAGAAATAAATCCATACATGTATGGCCAATTGCTTTTCAACAAAGGTGCCAGGACTCTTCATGAGGAAAGAATAGTCTTTTCAACTTGTGATCGAAGAGACCGGTGGTGCTGGAACAACTGGCTATCCAACGTGCAGAAGAATGAAGTTAGACACCCCTACCTCACACTGTACATAAACATTAACCCAAAATTGATAAAATACCTCATTGTAAGGCCTAAACTATACAATTCCTAAAGCAAAACATAGGAGTGAATCTTTATATGTTAGATATGACTCCAAAATGCACAAGCAACAACAAAAATTTTGAAAATTATGTGCTCCAAAGGGACCATCAAAGAAGTGAAAAGGCAGTCCATAGAATGGAAGAAAATATTTACAAAACATAAAAATATCTGTCAAGGGATGGATACCCAGAATTTACACAGATCTCCTACAGCTCAACAGTAAAAAGAAAAGTTTATTGAAAAGAAATACAGTAAAAAGACAGAAAACCCAATTTTAAAATGAGCAAAGAGTTTGAATACCTATTTCTCCAAAGAAGATATACAAATGGCCAATAAGCGCCCGAAAAATGCATCATTGGGCATTAGGGAAATACAAAGAAACACAGTGAGATGCCACTTAACACCCACTAAATAGCTGTAATCAAAAGACAAGTAATAACAAGTGTTGGGGAGGATGTGGAGAAACTGGAACTCCAGTGCATTGCTGCTAGGAATGCAAAATGGTGCAACTGCTTTGGAAAAGGAGTTTGGCAGTTTTAAACAGGGAAACATGGAGTAACCACACGACCCAACAGTTAGACTCCTAAGTATATATTTAGAAAAAATAAAAATATGTCTACATAAAAGTTGTACATGAATGTTTATAGCAGCATTACTCAATAACCAAATGTGAAAATAACCTAAATGTCTATCATGTATAATGAATATATAAACAAAATATGACATATACGCGCAAAGGAATATTATTTAGCCAGAGAGGGGGGATGGGTAGGGCAGGGGAGAGGAATGGGGGGAAAATTGGCACAACTGTAATTGAATAACAATAAAAAATAAATAAAGATTAAGAAATAATGAAGTATCGATACATGCTACAACATGGATGAACCTCAAGAATGTAATGCTGAGTAAAGCCAGTCACAAAAGACCATATATTCCCATATTTCGCCATGTATACTGTGCACCCACATTTTTAACCCAAACTTTCAGGAAAAAAGTCTTCCATTTTAATGTCTTAGTTCGTTTATTCATTTATATTTAGAAACAAGATCGATTATTATATTCCAGGGTATTATTTTGCATTCAGATATTGTTATTGGTTTCTAGAGTTATACTTTTAACACAGGAGCATAAATAAAAGAATTAAAAACATTTATATAGATATGGAATTAGTACTACCCATGTATAATGTGCATCCTATTTTTCCCTCAAAAATTTGGGCAAAAAGGTGTGCATTATACACAGCAAAATACAGGGTATATGGTTCTACTTAAGTGAATGTCTAGAATGGACAGCCTTTAAGTATCCATAGATACAAAAATTAGATCAGTGCTGCCCAGGGCCAGCGTGGCAGGAGGGGTCATGGGGAGTGACTGCTAATAGGCACAGGGGAGTATTTTTTTGGGGGGGGGGGGGGGGTTAATGAAAATGCTCTAAAGGTAGATTGCGGTGATGGTAACACAACTCTGAACACACTGAAGACCACTGAGCTACATATTATTAAAGTAGGTGAATTTTATTAGTATGTGATATATGCCTCGAACCGTAGAAAAGTCATTAGTGGATATCTTAAAAAAAAAAAAAAGGGGCACCTCAATGTAAGCAGCCAAATTCTGTCTACTTCTTAGAAAGCCAAATTCTTTAATAAAGACGTATTCAGTGCCTCCTGTACGTTAATTCAGCCAATGTCTGCCCGCTCCCTTTGTGCCAGGTGGGCCTGAGGCGGAGAGGTGCCTGGGCCCACTCAGCTCGGCCTCAGTTTTCTGCACTTCCAAGTAAGGTGCCGTGCCCGGGGAGGCAGCTGTCCCTGCGCCAGGCCTTGCTTGCTTTTCTCCCCATTTGCAAAGGTGTCGGGCTCTGGGGTATTTTAGCTGCTTCAGTCAGCACAGAGCAAGGAGGACCTTGACTATAGTTTCAGAGCCTTAAGCTTCACCTCATGCTCCAAATCCAAGACAGAGCAGCTGAGAATGGGGCTGGCTGCGCCACCAATTGCTTCTCTCCCATTGTTAATCCCTTTCATTCTGCCGTCCACAAGCACCCCTCCCTTTAAACAGCCCTGTTGCCCTCTTGTGATACGATTGAACAAGTGGTTTGGACTTTGAAAGGTGACTCTTAGAGACACCTCAAGTGACCCAGTCACTGGCTTGCGAGGGTGCTCCTGTTCATTACCCGCAGCAGCAGAGATCTGCCCTCGGCTAATTGCACTTCCCAACCACGCCTGGCCTTAAAAGAAGGTACCGAAACTACTACTGACTCCCGGAGACCCTGGCCGAGCTGCCCCGGTCGGTCGTGAGGAACAGCGTTTCGTTGCTCAGCGCAGACAGTGAGAAACCTCCAGTCCTTCCGGCTCTTGGAAAAGAGTTCATTTGCCGACACTTGAGTTATTAAATCCCTTTAAAGCATGGAACAGCTGGCTTTGTGATGAGTTTATATGTTATACACTGTATTTCAGCTTTGCTCTGTCATTACCTGGTCAAGACATTACAGTTTATTTAAACATTCATCCATCTCTTTCACAGATGCTGGATTTTATGCGCGCCCCCCCCCCCAAAAAGTGAGTCTCTTCACAGTCTTTAAATACTCTTTTCAGAGAGCCTAGAATTAAACTAAGTCTAACTTCTCCCTCCCCTCAGATGGATGAGTTTCTCAGTGTCCTAAGATGTTCATGACACGCACAAAAGAACTTGCTGAGAGCATGCGGAGGGAGAAATCCGCCTGGGCACGGGAGGTGGAAGTGCAGGCTAGGCCCGACCGGCCGCTCTGTGGGCCGGCCTCTCGCCTGCACTCCCGCCGGCGCCCTCCGCGGCTGGCAGAGCCTAAGGAAAGCCTCTGCGCCCCTCCGGGCTGTCCCCTCCTTGCCGTAGGCAGGGGAGTAGCAGGAAATGGTGTCTGCCCCAGTCATGGGATTTTGGAAAGAAACAAAGCCTGATCTGACGAAGAGCAGGTTAATCCTGCTATTTCATTTCCCTTTCAGAAAGGGTGGGGGCAGGATTGTGATACGAAGTATTTGGTTTCACATTTGTTCCAGGAATGATCCTCGGCATAAGTCCATTTTTCTTTTAAGCATCCTAAAGCATCCCAGGGAGCTCCTCCTCCGGGGCACCCCACCCCCCAGCCCCACCATGGATTTCGTGGCCACCAAGCAGCTGACAGGCCCCCAGAAAGATCATCTTGTCACTGCTAAAGAAGGAGAGAATCTCTGAGCCTTGGAAGGCAGGATTTCTGGGCCAGCAGTGTCCCTTGTGTGCTCTGCCCTCCTTGAAAGGTTTGGAAAACGTCAGCAGCGCCAGCAGTGCGGTGCCATGAAAGAGGGCCCGCTTTAAAGCTGCAGGAAGTGGCTCGCCTCTGCGCTTTGCTAAACATTTGTACGATCTCGGGCTACTCACCGAACCTCTATGGGCTCAGGGTCTTCCTCTGTAAAATTAGGGTAATGTTTCCCATAGTGTGTTCTGTAAAATACAAGTCTTCACAGTCAAATAAGTTTGAGAAATGTTATTTACTCTATGCTATTTCCTGAAGAGTCATATATTAGTATAGTAAAGGTTCCGAGGTGTCTTTCAGTAGAGAAACTTGTTTTGATCCAGTGCCTCAGATTTATCTGACCTGTAACTGTTTTTCCGGTAATGCTGATTAATACCTCTGCACTGTGAGAAATGAAGCTTGGCTCCAAACTGCGACACGTCCGTATCCTGTCACGTGCCATGTTTACCGACCTCAATTTAAAGCAACACGTTCCTGGGGGAAAAAAGAAACAATTTTATACATGGCAAGGTGTCGCCTAGTTTTAAAAACTAAACATAAGAGCCGGAGCAATTATTCAGACCAACACAGGCTTGTAACTAGAGTTTTGAAAAAATTTTCTGGAACTCCCGTTTTCTGCTTCCACCTTTCAGATGTTTAGTGTTCTCACGTGGCCTTTGGGCATGTGGTGGGAATTTTCTGTGAATAAATAATTATGCTCAGCACACTATTAGGTGCACACAAGGGATAAACTAAATAAATCGCAAGATCCCTAATCTTAACTCAGAGAATAAATGTATATACAAGAAAAAAGTTCAGATTTTAGAGTGAGAAAAAGAATGATTACAAACTCCTACTTTGAGAAATGTTAGTATGTATCATTAATTAAACTGAGAAGATGCAAAGAACAAGGAATTCAAGGCAGCAATATAAATAAAACATAAAACTGGATCGGGGGTCAAAGAGCAGATACATGAGGTAAAAATGTGAAAATAGGATCAGGCAAAGATGGCGCTTTTAATACTTGAGGAAGTGGCAATTTGTCTGGCATATATGCTGAGTATAAAATTGAGTTCTGAATAACCTTGGCCAGACAATCCAGACATCTTAAAAAGTACGGCTAATAATCAATCTTGGAAGGAGTGAATAAGGTTGGTTTACTTAGTCACTCAGTTTAGAGAAATGTCACCCGCATGAAGTGTCGGTCTTTAAGACTGAGCTTGGGCAGTGTTGGCTTTCCCCTTTCTCTGCTCTCTGGTGGCTCCCTCCTAATCTCTTTTTTCATTTGTTTGTTTGTTTGTTTCTCTTTCCTAGTCTCTCTAATACTGCTCTGCCTTCCTTCGCCTGCTCCTGGATTTTCATCCCCTAGAACCAGGCCTCCGCCGACCCCCCCCCCCCGCCCTGCCCGTTTGACAGCCCCGGGCCCGGGCCGCGTCAGGACTGCCGCCGGTGGCTCCCCAGGCCGGCTGTGCGCCCTGCAGTCCTGGGGGTGCCGCAGACTGCGTAGCACATGGACGCAGCAGCCCTTCTCCATCCCAGGCTCCTCCCTGGAGCTGAATATCCCAGCCACGCCTAACACCCCACAGTCCTCTCAAACCCAACACGTCCAACACTTGGCTCATCCCCACGGACACGTGCCACCTGTAGGCCATCCCTACTCACCTTCATCCAAGGTGAAGCCAGAAACCTAAGAACCATTCTGGCTAGTCCCCTCACCCCACATATCCAGTTGGCTTTTCCCTTTACATACCTTTCAGATCTCATGTCCAATCTCATTCACTTTCACTGCCTTAATTCAGACACGGATCACTTTTTGTATGAATTATTATAGGGTCTTTCACATGATCTCTTTGCCCTCAGTTTCATCTGTTTTTTCCCTCCACACTGATCTTAAAGTGATCGTTGAAAAACAATTATAATTATGATGCTTCACCACTAGAAAGTTGTGAAAAGCTCCCTTTAAGGTGCAAACTCCTAAACTGGGTAACCAAAGCCCTTCGTGGTCTGCCCCCTTCTCTCCCCATATTTTCCACCCTTCCCCCAACACATCCCTTTACATTCCGGTCATTCCGAACCACTTCCACACTGTCTCGGATGCCTGTGCGATTGCACGGGCTGTCCCCTCTGCACAGGAAGCCCACCCCACCTCGGCCAGCGCCTGACGTGCTCCCATCCCAGGGCTTGTCGTCTCTGCCGCTTCGTCTCATACCGTCAGCTTCTGTGGTGCCCTTGGCCTTCCTATTTGCTGAATATATTACTTGCTAAAATGTATTATTTTATTTAGGTTTTGGCCTATAGATTATAAACTCCCAGAAGGATTAGGAATTATGTCATTCACCTCTGTATCACCGATGCTTTTCAATAGTGCTGGGCATAGAGTAGGTATTCAGCAGGTGAATGCGGGATAAAAGATCAATACCTATTGCTGTTTGTTTTGTAAGATTTAACATAAATCAAGTAAGTCTCTAGGTAGTGTTAGGATCTGCTATGCAGTGTTTGTGTTCTATAAACTATGGGTATTTTCATAACTATGTCTATACTCTCTGTCCTTTAGACTTCTGGAGCAAACAGAAGCTCCATGCCATTTTTGCAGTCAACTTTTCCTAGTGTTGAGGGGCTGTGTGTCTTCATTCACCCAGAAACCCCCATGGGGGTGGGGGGACAAGCAAACAACAGAGCATATATCTTTAATGAGGTAAAGGTGTTAAGTCCACTACTCATCGACTGTTAGAAAGATAAGATTTAAATATGAATCTTCTATATAAAATGGACTCAGTAGCAAACTAGGGTGTATGTGCTCAGACTTTATTGACTGTTTTCAGAATGTAGTTGTTTGCCTATCTCTGTTTTTCATTCCTCCAACCAGAGCCCCCCTAAGGGAAAAAAGTAAAATGAAGTGCCAGTTAACTGAAAATCTCATTTTTAAAGCATATTATTACTTACAACTTTAAGGAAGAAAAATGCAAATAGCAAATATATAAGGTAACACGGTACAGTAGAAACAAATCCTCGAATTGGATTCTCTGTGTCATACCTGACACTTAGTAACTGTGTGATCTTGAACACGTTAATTAGCTTCTCTCAATTCAGTCTTGTCATCTATGAAATGGAAGTACATTCACTTAGGAATATTTTTGGAATACATGCTATATGCGAGGTGCTTTGCTTGGCAGCTGAATCAGAAGAGCTGCTGTGTCTTCTTCATGGGGCTGCTGTGAAATCTAGTCGAGATGTTGCAATTGAAAATGTTGTTGATGTTTTCTTATTATCAGATGACTCCTCAAACCCTCTTAATCATCAGTCATCAAAGACTTCTTTTTTCTTTCTTTCTTTTTGGCAGAAAAGTACACTGATTCATTTGCAGTAAAGTTTGGAACAAACTAAAGTTTGACCTTAACCCCAATAAACAAAAATGTTCAAATAGCCACAATGACAGAAAACAACAAACACTTATTTATTGTCTTGGTTTCTATGGGAGAGGTGTCCGAGCTTAGCGGGGTGCCTCTGGGTCAGGGCCTCTCATGAGGTGGCGGTCAAGCGGTCAGGTGAGAGCTGTGATCTCCTGTGAAGGATCTGCTTCCAAGCTCACTCACATGGCGTTGGTAAGCCTTGTCCCACTCGGGCCCCTCCAGAGGGCTGCCTTATGGACCGAAATGGCCACCCCCCGCCCCATTTAAATGTCGAAGTCTTTACCTCAGAATGTGACTGTTCGGAGATAGGGCCTTTAAGGAAGTGATTTAGTCAAAAGGAAGCTGTTAGGGTGAGCCCTCCTTTACTTTGACAAGAAGAGGAAATTTGGACACACAAAGAGATACCAGGGATGCACTTACGCAGAGGGAAGGCCCCCTGAGGACACAAGGAGAAGATGGCCATCTGCAAGCCAGTGACAGAGACCTCAGAAGGAACCAAACCTGCCAACGCCTTGATCTTGTACGTCTAGTCTCTTGAACTATGAGAAAATACATTCCTTTTTTAAGGCACCCAGCCTGAGGTACTGCGTCATGGCAGCCATAGCCCAGTGCTGTGGCTGCCTCCCCTGGGCAGGCAGTACTTGGGAGAGTGAGAGAACACCAAGGCGGAGGCTGCAGCCCTTTTATACCTTGATCTTGAAAGTGACATCCCATAACTTTTGCTACGTTCTTTTGTTAGAAGTGAGTCAGGAAGCTCAGTCCATACTCCAGAGGAGAAAATTACGTAAGGGCATGGCTATCAGGAGGCAGGAATCACCAAAGGCCATTGTAAAGGCTGCCTTCCACGCTAGTTTAGTTTTGTTTTTAATAAGGTAAAAATAAAAAGTTAAGCGATGCACACATTGCCAGTTTTGACATAATAAAGTAGACTCACCCTCATCAAATGCATAGGCACTCTGACCGATACAATCTCTGGGCCATAGCAGCATTCTGTGAGGCTGAGATTTTTATGTTCTGGAAGACATACAATGTTGACGTTTAGGACAAGGTTTTCTGGGTGTGAAAAAGGGCATTTTATGGACCAGACTAAAGAGAAACAGTACAATGAATCCTTACCGTCTGTGTCTAATACAGTGATTCTTAACCAGGGGGCCTACTGTGAGGGGATGAGTGAGTAAGAGGAAGGGGATAAAAAGGGGAAAAAACATAGTCAAGCTGTAATATAATTTTATATATGGAAAGGAAGAAGAAACTCATGGCCTTCATAAAAATAAACCATAGAAAGTAAAAGCTGATGGAGCATAGGTCATAAAAGGTTGAGAAACTGTTCCAATCATTCTTTTCCTGTAATAGACAAAAAGAGGGACACAGGATAGTAGCTCAGAGATGGGCGTGCAATGAACCATAATGCCCAAAGAGATGACACATTTTAGAAAATGCAATGTAGAATAACAAAAACTATTAGTGGGCTCTGTGGTTCAGTTTGGAAGATACATAGAAAGTACCAGACATATTCAACAGCCTTCTGAGAACTAATGGGAAGAACTCTGCAAGAGAAGGATGGGGCCATGGTTGAACCCAAGCTTTAGTTCAAAGGATCCAAAGGACATCTGCTTTGTGATGATAGCAAGCTGACATCTGATTCCTCAGTAAGTACACCGAGTTTCCAATAGCTTTAGCCTCTAAAATTAGTAGCATTGTCAACTTGATTGTCTCATGGTTGTCTAACCTTCAAAGTCCATGTGGCAAAGCTGTCGTTATTCCCATCCAAAGGCGAGCTGCTTTTTACCAGCTGCCTTCTTCCTGGTTTCTTAAATGATGCTGATAGGAAATTAAAGTCTCCCTTGACCTTTCAGAGCACTCTCAGAGCTATCACTTGTAATAACATCTCCAAATACTGCACTGCAGTAGTTTGGCTCCTGCTTCATTGGAACTCCCCCCTGGGCGGCCCTTTGTTTTAAGAGAGGAAGAAGCTGCTTCCTGTTACTTCCTGGTTGCACGATAACAAGATGACTGATTGATTCTAGGGTCCATTTTCAGTTTTCCTTACAAAATCTGTGAAACTGGAGAGAGAGTGGGAGGATCTCATAAGATGACCCTACACCAAAAAGGTGTCTTGGACCTTGACTGGTGTGGCTCAGTGGGTTGGGCATTGTCCTGAAAAGCAAAAGGTCACCAGTTCGATTCCCAGTTAGGACACATGCCTGGGTTGTGGGTTTGGTCCCCAGTCAGGTGCATATGAGAGGCAACTAATCGATGTTTCTCTCTCACATCAATGTTTCTCTCCCTCCCTTCCCCTCTCACTCTCACTAAAAAATAAAAATAGAAGTATCTATGGACTACCCAAAGAGTTCTCCTGATGTGTAGATCTTTATATTGGTTTGGAACAATTCCTGAGATATATTGTTAAATAAAAGATACCCCTGTCTTTAAAAAAAAAACACACAAAAAAAAAACAAAAACAAAAAAACCACTGCAGCTTATGCTCCCATTTGTATAAAAAGGGGAGAAGGAATATATGTTTGTGCAGAGACTGTTCTGAGAAAGGGGCACACACTAGCTCAGTAATGAGTCTAGGATAGAAGACACACTTTAACTCTATACCCTTTTGTATTGTTTGATTTTTTTTCAAATTTGTGCATTTATTACTTTTTAAAAACAAATAGAAACAGTTTTTAAAGAAAAAGACCCAGAAGAAATTAAATTTAAAGTTACTGTATGATGCCTCTTAACTCATGCTCTATCCTTCCTGCATGGGCTTTGAGTTTTCCAACTCTCTCTTCTTTTTGTCATTGTAGTTTGAAAAATCATGATGGTAATAGCAGCTCTCTATTGAACACCTGCTATATCCCCGCTGGATTTTTTTTCATTTACACATCATCATAATTACATGAGGAGTGTTTCTTACTGCCTCACTTCTTAGCTGAGATTTGTCTATTCCTTCCGGCGGTACTTTCTAGAAAACAGAAAGGACGAAGTTTCCTAAAGGACTGGTTTCCTAAGACCTGTCTGACTAGCACTTTGCCTCAGCAAAGGTCCGGGCAGCCTTTCCTCTGAGGACACAGTGGGTCAGTTGTGCTCTTGGGTTTTTCTCCTCTGTTTTCTTTCTGTGGGCTTACTGTTTTACTCATTTTCAGAGCTTCAGCCATCACCTTCCTTCTGGTTGACATCTGAGGTCTGTTGCTGGCATCCAGAATCCACTGAGTTTTAGTAAAAATCCCAACTCAGGCATCTGAGAAAAAAGGTGAGTCTGTGGACTCACATGATGAGAGGGAATTAGGAGGCAGAAGAGCTAAGTCTTGCTGGGTCTTCCTTTCTCTCCAGCCCTTTGTGCTGCGCGCTCTTTGTCCCCATCTTCCTTCTCACTTCTCTTCACAGCTTCATCAGCATCCCTCTTTCCTTCTTCACAGCAAGGTCAGGTGGACCAGTGTAGTTTGAGCAGCGCCAGCCTTATTCTCCCCAGTTGAATGACCACAGAGTAAAGAGAGCATTTCCCCTTCTACATTAGTATTTATAAGTCCCAGGGAAGGGCTGTGATTGGCTTGGCTTGGGTGATGTGACCACCTCTTAAGGCAGCTGCTGTGACCAAGGGGATGGGGACTTGGGCCAGGCCTGGATCGCCTGCCAATGTTTGTAATCAGGAGAGGACGGACTAACACTTGTAGTCTGGCCGTAGTCACCGGGTTGGAATATAGCAGGTGGGGAGCAGTCTCCCAAAGGAAGTGAAAGGAACCGGAAGCACAGCCAGGCGGGAAGGGATGCTTAGGCAGGCGAAAGCACCAGGCTTCCTCTCCTGCCCACCCTTAGCCTCTCCGCATCTGTGCAAACACAGGATTAAGTAAGGTAATGCACGTGGCAAACACCTCACAGGGCGCCAGGAGCAGGATAATGATAGGTCAATATCTACTACTATTGAATATCTTTTTTTAATTGTGACAAAATTTACCATGTCAACCATCATTAAGTTTACAGGTCAGTGGATTAAGTACATTCACATTAGTTTGCAACCATTGCTGCCCATTAAACGCTGACTCCATTCCCGCCTCTCCACCTCCCTGCAGCCACCATCCTCCTTCTGTCTCCATGAAGCCAACTGTCCTCGACACTGCGGACAAGTGGACTCATACAGTATCTGTCTTGTTGCGACTGGCTCATTTCACTTAGCACGACTCCTTCGGGGTTCATCCATGAGTCAGAATTTCCTTCCTGTAAAGCAGAATAATACTCCATTGTACATACAGACCGCATTTTGCATTTTCAGTCATCGGTCGATGGATATTTGAGTTGCTTCCACCTTCTGACTATTGTGAATAATGCTGCTGTGAACATGGGTATACGAATATCCATTTAAGTCTGCTTTCAGTTCTTTTGGGTATATACCAAGAAGTAGAATTGTTGAATTGCACAGTAAGTTTATGTTTAACTTTTTGAAGAAGTTCCATACTGTTTTCCATAGTGGCTGTACCATTTTACATCCTTCCCAACAATGCACGAGATTCCAGTTCTCCACATCCTCACCAGTACTTGTTGTTGTTGTTTTTTTTCTTTCATTTTTAAAAAATTTTTTTGATAGTGGCCATCCTAACATGTGAAGTGGTTGTACATTGTTTAAATTAAACCTTGGGGCCTGAGGTATCACGAGTGCCATTGAGAGAATTAGAGCAGCCAGCCTTGGGGATGAGTGGGACAGAAACTCCTGTGAGTATTTTAAAGGTCAAGTTTGACATGATGGCTGGACAGCGAACTCAGAAAAGTCTTCTCAAAAGCCAGGGAGGAGCAGAGCCAGCAGCAGAGTTTAGCAGCCGTTCTCACGGAGCCACCTGGCTCAGCTGTGCGTGGATAAAACCTCTGAGGTCCGGAACCTCAGAGGCCCCCAGAGGAGAAATCGAAGGGGCAAGGATGATGGATGAACTAAGACCCTAAGACCAAAGATATTTTTTAATTGCCTCTGAGTATGGTTGTGTTAAACTGAATCATTTTCATATGAATGCTACCCTGTGGATCACCTTAGTCGGCCCTTACAACACCCAGCAAAGTATACAAGTTGTTATCCCCATATCATGAGGAAGAAACCAAAGCTCGGAGAGGTTGTGATTTTCCTGAGGTTACTGCTGGGTAGCTCTCACTTTCCCAAGACGATCCGTCTGGGGGAAGCTGCCGGCGGAGTGTAGTTCAGGAGTGACGTTCAAGTCAGCGTGCGGTGCAGCCCTCTGCGGCCTGGGCAGCCCTTGGCACCCCAGCACATGTGCCCTCACTCGGGGCCTGTGGGAAACAGTACCCACTGTTCAACTTAAAAATGATTGAAATGGTAAATTTTGTGTTATATATATTTTGCCACAATTAAAAAAAGATATATTCTGGCCACGCTCACCTTCCCATGAACTACCAAGGAGTTTGGCTGCCTACACTTGAAAGCAGTGATTTTTCAACTGGGAGTCGTGACCTAAGAACATTGGGTCATCAAATCAGTTAGTGGGTCACAACCAGGCTCACGAGAGCCAGCGGTTCGTGTTTCTTCCCAGCTCTGACTTCAGTAACTTCATGTTGGTTATGTGAGCTTGGCTGTGGTAGAAATCAGCCAACAACATAGTCTGGGCTTTGGTTTGTCTTACCACAGAGAACCAGTTGTTACACATTTACCAGCCTGCTGGTCATAGCCATCACTTCTGTCCCTCGCCCCTCACCCCCTGAAGTGGGACAGAATGAAATAGAAAAATACCAGGGTCCATCTTCAATAACAGTCAGAATTTCTTATGAGACTTTAAGTCATAAAGATATTTATGTGTATGTTCATAGAAGACGTACTTTTTTTACTATTTGTTGCAGTAAAAAAAAAAAAAAGGTTTGAAAATAATGATCTAGCCTTCACTTGCCTTCTTCTGGTAATTGAAATTCTGCTGTTCTCCTGATCTTTAGGCAAAGAACTGCTATCCAGCACCCTTTTAAATTAATGTTGCATCAGTTCTAGGAGGAATGAATCTAAATTTTTATGAGCTTGGAAATTATTTTTCTAGAACAGACAAAATCTTGATATATCAGTTCTTTTGAACTCAAAGCTAAATAAAAATCTGTTCTTAAACCTCACCAAAGATTCTTCTACAGTGAGTATGTATTTGTCCTATAGTTAGAAAACATTCATCATTATTCAGTCCCAAAGGTCAGACGGCTAGTAAATAGCAGGAGTCGGGTTGAAGCCCATACCCTTGGGTTTCTCTAGAAAGGTTCTTCCTTACTAGAATTCGCTATAAAGAAATTAATCCTCTTAAGAAAGTAAAGAAACTTTTAAAAAGTAAGTCATCTTATTTTTAATGATTTAGTAATATATAAATCCATATTTTCTATATATAAACATATGTGTAAACATTTTATATATGAAGAGGTATAAATATATGTGCTTAAGTGAATTGTGCTTCTAGATAAATGTAGCTAGATCCTAGAGTTGGAGTTCAAGAACTTTGATTTAGATCAACCTTGCAATTTTAAATTTTCATAAAAGGGAAGTTACAGGTATCAAGTATCCTTATGGAGAAAAAAAACCCCTCAAACATGTTAAATGGTCTGCCCTTGGGATACTAACTATATAAATGTAGTGACAAAAAGAAACACTTTGCACTGAGGGACATTTGAAAGTCCTTCAGAGAGATTTGTATCTTTCTAGTCATTCGTGGAATTTTATCAGCCCATCTTATTGATTTGTTGTAATAAGAAAAGGAACCAGAGTAAGGGGAAATGGTTTTTACAAGTTTATAAGAGGTAAAAAATCCTTTCAGAAATGAGTTGTGTGCATTTTTCTTAGAAGAATTGGGCTTATTGTATATAAGATTTTAGTACTTTACAGTAGAATTCTTTAAAATAGTGTTGTTTTGAAACTATTCAGCACTCAGTTTTGCAAGTAAGAAGTAAAGCTCCCTGTAGATGGACACTTGAGCCCACGTTGGGTTTAGCATGTAAGACTTGAGCCCAGCGCCTCTGCCGTTCCTGGGAAAGCAGGAAGGAGGGCTTCTGGGAGGGGCGGGGCGGGGCTCCCTGGGGCTGCTGTGGGCAGCTGGCTCCCTCTCCGGCTGCGGCTGCGGCTGCTCCAGAGCGCCCGCCCGGGGGGCTGCCTTGGCCCTGAGCACGCCCCTCGCAGCTGTGCCCGGCGCCTTTGTGTCACCCGGGCAGGGTTTCATGAAATGGATCTGATGCTCTTGTGCTGTGTTGTTCATTCCTGCGCACTGGAGCGGTGCCCGGGAAGGTGAGGGGCCAGCAGGTTGGCCCTCGCTCCCCAGCTGTCCCTTCCTCCTAATGTCACTCAGGATATAAATAAATTCATTCAGTCTCTTTATCAAACCAGAGCGCTGCCAGAAGTTACTACCTTCTGGTCAGGGCCACTCTGATCAGCTGCAAAGACCTTGGGGACAATTTCTAAAGTCTTTGCATTTAGGTAATTTTTTAAATTAAGTTTTTTATTTTATTTCTCTTATTCACCTCAGACCTTGGAGGGGAAAAAATCACTCCATTTATAAAAAGTGCGTATTGTCTGAGGTCTGGGCCTCCTTTACTGGCCTGGAAGTCATGATTAATTCTCTGTCTTTTATCCACTGGAAAAGCCACAACTCAGATGATGTCACTGAAATTCTGCATGCGTGTCCTTCTGAGAGCTGATGGGAGCGCTGGTCTGAAGTGTGGGTTTCTGCTGATCGCCACAGGCCTTTTGCTGTCTGCAGATGCAGAGTTTGTATGTTAGCTGGAAGTCTTGCTACCCATAGGGAACACTGCTAATGATCATTTTCCACATCAGTCCATCGAATATTTACCCAGCAGCTCCCATGTAAATATTTACCTGGCAAAATGCTGGGGGCCCAGGTCACGCGAAGCTTTGTAAGATGTGGTCTCCATGCCTGAAAGAGTGCGCTAGGGGAAATGAGCGATTCATGGAAGACAAAGTGTCCCATTCCCACCCCCAAAAGCAAAAGAAACCATGGTTCTTAGTGTAGGAAAGTCTGTCCCCCATTCCTTTCAGGGACCTTAAGCCTCAGAGTGCGCCTGGAACGGGAGTCTGCCGGCCCCTCAGTTCTCCGCGCCTAGGTGCCTCTTGTAATGTACTTCACTTTGGCAAACGTCAAACACGGTGTTTAAAAATATTTTTATTCACTGTGTTAAAGTAACACAAGCCAGTTACTTTAACCTGGTGCTAATAGAAGAAAAGCAGGCTAGAAGAAAAACTGGGTGTGCTGGACTTTCTGATAGTTGCCAAACTAGTATAATGCATTTTACAGGTGCTTTAAGAGTGATTCTCATGATATTTTATGTTTGTGTTGTTCATTGACTTTAGAACTAATCTAATATGATGTAATTCATTTATTTGATAAACACCAAGTAGTGTATAAACAGAGAGTATGATCTATAGACATTTGACCAAACAAAAAGAAAAAATGTCCAGGCCAGGACATCAAAGCCAAAAAGAAGACTGTGAGTTAGGTTCAATGACTGTTTCTTCAAAGTCCTACCAGAAAAACAAAAAGCCAGATTGTGATCATGGCCATCGACGCGGTAAGCGGGGAAAGTACAGCCACATTACTGCTCTCTGTACCTTTCCTGCCCTCGTGATCCCAGCAGTGGGTCACCAGGAAGGAGTGGGACTGAAGCCACTCTGGACCAGAATTATGGCAGCAAGTGAGGGGCAATAGGAAAATCCTAAGGTGGAAAGCCTGGAGGGAAACGCTGCATATGTAAAGGGGACCCCAAAGGGCTGTATCCTCCATCTAAAGATCACTGGGAATAACCCCTCCTCCTCCACCAACCTCCACCACCTCTGGCCCTGAAAGGAAATGGCCTGCCCTGAACCTCGGTGCTGAATGAGACAGTGTGGGGCTCTTTGCTGAGCATTCATGACTACGAGCTGGCCCCCGTGGGAGCTTGGGTGTGAAGTCATATTCCCTGGGTGCTCTGAAAAACTCCAGGTTGAGAGTTGAGTTTAAAGGCGGTCCTAAACCAGTAGTGGCTGCAGACTCCTAACAGAACCCGTGCTTGTTTTTTTCTGGAAGAATCGCCCTTCAATTCAAATCCCCAACAATTCCCACAGGTACAGCGGTAAGAACTCAGAGATCACAGTTTATAATCTCAACAGTAAGGAAGCACGGCACCATAAGCAAAAGCCAGCAAAGATAGCAGAGAATAGTGTCAGACCTGTAAAAACTAAGGTATTGAAATCAGCAGGTATATAGTAAAAAACAAGTGTTCCTGCATAGTTAGAGAAATTAAAGGGCGGAAGAAAAGTGATGAGTAAAACCAAGAGATTAAAATGATGACCAAGCAGATCTGAAAAAGAACCAAATAGTATTTTTAGAATGGGAAAATCATAGTAATTACAGTTTAAAAATTAGTGTGTGAGCTTCCCTGTAGATTAGACTCAGCTGAAGAGAGATTTAATAAGCTCAAAGATATATTGAAAGACTTTATCTGGAATGTGGCACAGAAAGGAAAAGTGGTGGAAAAAAACACATGTGAGGCGGCCTAACAGACACCTCATTGGAGTTCTGGAAACTAAAGTAATAGCTAGCTAGCTAGATAGATAGAAAGGACAGGGACAATAATTGAAGAGATAATGGCAAAAAAAATTTTCAAAACTCATGAGATACATACACAAATTGCAGCAAATCACAAGAAATTCACACCTAGACAGGCCGCCCTGAAACGTTACACCTCGGACAACGAAAGTGGGAAGGCGGCTGGAGGGAAAGAAGGCTCAGCAACGGGTCGCAGGTTTGCGGGTCAGTGCGCTGCTCAACAGCAGTGGGGGAAACCAGAACCCAGCACAACGTTGCCGTTGATGAGAGGAGATAATTACCAAACCAAAATATATTTTAAGCAAAAATATTTTCCAAGGATGAGGATGAAATACATTTTCTAACAAAAAACCTCCAAATAATTGGTCACTAGTAAACCTTGGCAAAAGGAAAGGTTCTAAGGAATATATTTCCCACAGAGGAAGGTGATACTAGAAAAAGATCTCAGATGCAAGGAGGAATTATGAGCAAAGAATGTGTAAAAATATGGGCAAATGTAAAAATAACCAATAAAGTGATGATAATGTTCTTAGGAGGTTAAAAAGGGGGGAAAGGGAAGGATTAAAATTTTCAACACCAATATGTAACTCGAGCGGGAGGGTAGGAGCAGAGTTAAAGCAGTCTAACTTTTAAAGTAGTCTAACTTGATTTTATACAGTGAGAAGGTTAAAGATACTGATTAATTTCAGCTTTACAGAGTTATTCTATACAAATGCAAAAATGAATATAGTAACTACTAAGAGAATAGAAATATTAAACTTCCAAAGTAGTAGAAAGAAATGGAATGAGGAAAAGAATAAATCCATAAAGAGGAAAAGAAAACAGAGAAGGTGAAACAAATAGCACAACTTAAGACAGTAGAAATAAAAATATTAGTAATTACAAAAATGTGAATAGACTAAATATTTCAATTAATGTCAAAGACTGAATAATTCAACAAATATTTACTGAGCATACACTATGTGCTAGACATTAGGTACTAATCAGTGAACAAAACAGCCCAAAATCCCTAATAGGAGAGACAGACAACAAAGCAAGTAAGTAACACAGAGACAGTTCATTAGGTAGTAGTAAGCGTTCTAGAGGAGAAAGAATGAGCCAGGAAAAAAGAGAGTGGGGAGAGTCACCATGCTAAATAGGAGTATCCGAGAGGAATGGCGTTTCAATGAAGGCCTACAGGAGGTGAGGGAGGAAGCCGTGGGTGGCCGGGGGAGGGAATTCCGGCAGAGGGAACAGCATGAGGTGAGCGCATGCCTTGAAGGGGGACCGTGGCTGCTGTGTTTGGGAAATATCCTCAGGCCAGCGGGGCGCAGTGTAGGGAGCGAGGAGGAACGGGGGAATGGATGAGACCTGTGAGATGATGAGGGGCCAGATCGTGAAGGACCTAGGGGACCAGGGACCGCACTTGTACTTCCACGTGAAGTGGGAGCCGAGTGGTTCTGAGCGGAGGTGTGCATGAGCTGACTTGGGATGTAACGGGGTCTCTGTGGCTGCTCCGTCAGGCAGGGGCGGGGCAGGGGCAGTAGAGGTAGTAGAGCGTAGATGGTCTAAGAAATGGACTGTCAACGCAGATTTTTAAAAATCCAATTTTAGATCATTTAAAAAAGATATCTAAGACATAAGGGTATAAAAAGGATGAAGGGAAAAGATACGCCAGGGAGACAGGGAGAGGTAGCTATAGTCATCAGACAAAATAGATTTTAGGGCAAAGAGATAAAGAGGATCACTACATCGTGACTAAAGGTTCTAAAGATTCACCAGGGAAGTAGATTACTGCTTCTAGTTGACTTATTTTAACTAGTATATCTACTGATTTCAAAAATTAAATAAAATGCATATTTATGAAAAGTATGCAAAGAAAATCACCACCACAGAGAAATACACAAATTCACCTTCATAATGGAATGTTTTAATGTAACTCAGTAATTGGTAGATTGAGCAATCTGAAATCAATTACGTTCTAGGAAATTTAAGCCATACAGTTAACAGATCTAACAGATATGTGTAGAACATCACACTAAATAAATGCCTAATATATATTCTTTGCAAACATCCATGGAGTCTTTGCAGTAAATTATATTAGTCAAGTTTTAAATGTTAAACAGTCCTTGAATCTCTGCGATAAACCTGTCTTGATCATAATGTATTCTGTACTTTAACATTGCTGGACTCAGTTTGCTGATGTAGTTAAGGGAGCGTGGTGCTGGCACAGAGAAGAAAGACCCTAAAACTGGTCTCCTGTGCGGAGACACTTTGTGATAGAGAGGCTTCGTGGTCAGAGGAGGAAAGATGGACTTCTCGGTAAATATTCCCAGATCGCAATGCAATAACAAGAAGATAACTGGAAAATCCTCATGTGTTTAGAAATTAAAGAGTTAACTCATCGAGAAATGATAATATAATTAGAAAATATGATTTATTAAAAACCTGAGGAATATAGCTAAAACAATAGTAAAGGATATTTATACACTATAGAAATATAATTGATTTTGGAAACTTTTCTGAAGCCAATAATTTATTTGAACGTTCTTTTTGGGTTCCCAGTCAGACAAGTACAATACATTATCTGAGAACAATGACAGGCTTGCTTCTTCCTTTCTGATTCCTGTCATTTCCTTGCTTACTGCCCTGGCTTGACTTCCAGTCCAGCACGCAGTGGAAGTGATGGTCCCCCTTATCTTGCTCCTCATCTTAAAGGGGATGCTTTCAAAGCCCCCCAGTAATAGTATGAGGGTCACTGTTGGCTTCACACTGTGCACAAACTTAGGCTGGATTAAAGACTTAAATGGGAAAGGCAAAAGTGTCCATCTTTTCTAAGACGTTATAGGGCAATGCCATTGTGACGAGGTAAGTGAAGGATTTGTTAGATTAGGCCGCCAAAGTACAGACTTGGAAACAAGAAAACTGACAGATTTGACTTCGCCCAAATCAAAAATTTAGACTAGTTCTAAGATGCCTTAAGGATGTGGGCTTTTTCTTTTGTTTTCCTTTTTTCCTTAAGGCCTTACCCATTAGAGATGCATGCTGGAGTATTTATGGTTGAAATGGCGTGTTACCTCGCGTGAGCTTTGAAGCACACAGGAGGGAACCTGGTGAGAGAGCGGGGATGAGGTACAGGATGGGAACCTGCAGGTGTCTTGTCCTCTTCTATTTTCTGTGTATGTTTGAAATTTTTTATTTGCAAAATTTTTTTTTAAAGAAACCATCCATTTTTGTGGTGACTGTCCTGAATTTTCTGGAAGTCTCAACATTTTTTAAAAACCATCTTTCAAAAGGTTGCTTGTTAAATGTGTACCTAAATGTAATCTAACTCTTATCTCTGAGTAGGACTTTACTCTTAAATTAATAAATCATGAAGTAACCTTTTAAAAACCATAAAGAGCGTAGAGAGACAAGTCACAAATTAGGTGAAGGTGTTTGTAACACACAGAACCAAGAAATTGCACCTGAGATAAGGCAAAGACCTTAAAAACCAAGAAGCAGTTTCTCACATATGACAGCAAAAGAATAAGCAACGAAAGCAAAGCAATAGACAAAGTGGACATCATCAAAATTTTTAAATTTTGTGCTTCAAAAGACACTGTCAAGAAAGCAAAATACCAACCCACAGAATAGGAGAAAATATTTGGAAATCATGTATATGGTGATGGACTTGTATCTAGAATATAGAGGGAAATCTTACAATTCAATAGTAAAAAAGACAACTTAGTTTTCTTTCATGGGCCAAGGATCTGAAAAGACACTTCTGCAAAGAAGATACCCAGTTCCCGCAAGCGCCGGAGAAGAGTCGCAACAGCACCGGTCCCTGGGGAAGTGCCAGGCGAAGCCACAGCAGGACACGGCCCCACAGCCGCCGGCTTGGCCGCAACAGCGCGCGACCCCAGCAAGCGTGGGGCAGGGTGTGGGGCAGCCCGAGCTTTTGCTCGTTGCTGAGGGGGCTGTACATGGTGCCGCCGCTCTGGAACAGTGGGGCTGTTTCTCAGCCGTTAGACACACAGTTACCTTGTGACCCAGCAAGTCCACTCTTATGTCTGTACCCAAGAAAAACAAAAACATGTCTGAACAAAAACTTGTCCGTGAATATTTATAGCAGCAATTTTAATAACAGTCAAGAGGGGAAGCAGTGAGTGAATAAATAAAATGTGGTATATATACCCAATGGCATATCATTCAGCCACAAAAAGGAATGGAGCGCTGATGCATGCTGCAATGTGGATGACCCTTAAAAATTTCATGATAAGTGAAAGAAGCCAGGCACAGTTTTGTTAGATTGTATTGTGACAGCTGTCATATCAGTGTGCATTAAAAAAAAAAAATTAAAAAATTGGTGAATTTTTGTGTAGCCATTTTAATATTGAGGATGTAAGAAAATAAACTTTTTTGTCATATTATGTTGTATTATGTCAAGAAAGGTAAAAACACAACTGAAACGCCAAAAAAAAAAAATTTGTGCAGTGAGTGTATGGAGAAGGTGCTGTGATCGATCAAACGTGTCAAAAGTGGTTTGCAGATTTTCATGCTGGAGATTTCTCGCTGGGCGATTCTCCATGGTCAGGCAGACCAGTTGAAGTTGAGAACAATCAAATCCAGACATCAGTTGAAAACGATCAACGTTATAACCAAGCAGGAGATAGCTGACATTCTCAAGATATCCAAATCAATAAAGTTATTGGTGAAAATGAAAACTGTGTCTTTTATTTTACAGAAGATTTAGACAAAGCCGTTTTTCCTTGCATTTCATTATTGAATGCTAATGATGCTAACCCTGAATTTCTAGAAAAGGTTAACATATTTAGCACCTTCTATTTAAGAAGCGAGAGGGATAAAATCCAGGAAAAAATAGAAAAGAAAGGAACTAAAGGAATGACACAAAAAAAGCAGCAGGACAGGAGTGTTTTAGAAAGGTTTCCAATCAAAGTTAAAATGACAAGTTTTCTACTTCAAGATGAACTTCATTTATTTGGGCCACAACTTCTTTATTCTTCGGTAATGTTAACTGAACCAGACATTGCTCTCATTTTGGTCACTCAGTGGTTGGTTTTCTCTCTTCAGACCCTGCTCCTGCTAAGAGATGAACCACGGGCACGCGGAGAAAGACCCTATCAACTACTCTGCTCCTGGGTGCATGGCTGAGAGTGAAGCGTCCACCAGCGCCGCGAGGGGTCCATGGTATTTTTTTGCTGCCTCAGTCCCCAGAGCCTTGGAGCAGAAGTGGCAGTAGGTTGTTGCCAGTGAACCAATCCAGACTTTTGCTGAGAGGACAGGAAAACACATCAGCTGGATCTTGATGGAACTCGGCAGTGGGGACGTTCAACGGATGCATTATCTACCCCGGCAGAACACACGTGTATCTTTTACCCCCTTCTCTCCCCTCCCGCAACCTGCTTAGGTCTTCTCTGTCCCTCTCCTGCTACCACACACAGATGATATAAAAGAGGCTCTTTGGCTATTTGCATTTTGCTTCCTCTTCTTTTCCAGGTTGCAGTATTAAGCTTTACTTCCTACAAGCCTAAAATCCCAACAGCATTATCCCAAAGTTGTTCTTCCCTTCTCAGGGGGCTTGGGGAGAAGAGGGGAGCTTCCGTCACAAGTTTCCCAGGGAGTGGAGAAAAGTCAGCGTGTTGCTGACCACACGAGCCACGGTAAAGGCACCCTTTGGAATTACTGATTTCTAAAATTAATAAAGTAATTCTATTTTTATTTTCTTTTTTTTCCATTTGCTAATTTCCCACCAATCAGCATTCACCAACGAGACTAAAATGGGACCACCTTCTCATTTTATTTTATCGCTGGGCAATTTTTTAGACCTCATTTTAGAAGTGTGAGCTGTAAAAAGGTGTTTTATTCTTAGACTTTGTTACAGCAGGTGGTGCATCCACACTCTTCCCCAAGGGCAGCTGCTGCACCAGGGAGGCTGGTCTGTGCAAACGTCTCCACCCTCAGACCGCAGCCCACAGGTCCTCCAGGGGCACGTGAGCCTGTGTCCCAGTGCCCAGGGTTTACCTGAACGACGCTGGCCAGTGATGCAGCGCAGCCCTGAATGCTCCCTGGCCGCCTGTCCTCCGCTCCCTTGCCTCCTCCCCTCTCCCAGGTCTCCTGTCTGGCGTCTGCTGGAGAAAAGGTTAAAAGTGGGCAGCAGAGGCCACTGAAGGATTGATTGAGCTGCCCTAGGGGATTATTGGGGAGAACCCAGTCTCGGGCATCTCCAACAATGTGCTAGAGACTCGCATTGAAACCCCAAAAGAAAAATGACACCCAAAGAAACGCAGAGCAAAGGAACTCTGTTGCTTTTGTAGTGAATGAAAACAAAGGTTTGAGCATGCTGAAGCATTTTGTTTGCTTGTAAAGGATGAGGTCTATCAGTTGCAAAAGAAAAGAGAGAATGTTTTCCAGATATTCCTGGGACTTCTGGTTAATAGTTTGAGGGCCGTATTCACTGTTTGCTATCTTGGTTGTGAAATTCTTCCGTAGTCCCCTGCTGGTGTTTAGAATGGGGAGGTCAGGTGTTTGGGAAGACTCCCATATGGATCTTGGGAGAAAGGATGAGAGGACATGAGCCCATAAAAACTTTTAGACGAACTAGAATGCTTGGAAATTGCCCTGGGTACCTCATCGGAATCAAGGCCTCAGAGTGATCTCCCGGTATCCACCACGTGCTGGTCAGGTAGAAGCTGGAACTCCAGCTCTTTCCCTTCTGTTACCCAAGCACTTTGAAGTCATTGTTACTTGTTCAAGACTTCTGGTAATAAAGCGGCAGGTCATGAGACCCCCTCCAATGGCAGTGTCATTTCCAGAGCTCCTCCTTACCTTCCCCCAAAGCAATTGTGTGTTTTTGCAGTGGGACAGACAATTGTTCAAGTTTCTATAGTACCTGTAAGGGCCGTGGAATGGGATGTTGGACATCAAACCCCTGCCCATGTTTGTATCTGCTGCTTAAGCTAAGAGTAGAGCTCTAACATAAAGACATTTGGGATCACAGTGCATTCTGTTTTCTTTGGAATACTTCTGGAAACCCTTCTCATTGCCTCGGTTCACTAGGAAGAATCACAGGCCAATCAATGTTCTAGTGATGTCCTTTGAGGCTGGATCACAAGGAAAGTTTATCGTAGAGCCACAAAGATGATTTTCCTCCTATTTAAGCTGCAAGTAAGGACCAACAGTGTCAGGTGTAATATACTGCTTCTTAAAATGTAGGTTTTAGGCAGCCTGGACCCTACCCCAGGCCTAAAGATATCTTTAGAGTTGCAGCCTGAAATTGTACATTTTTAATAAACACTTGGATGATTCTCATGTCCATTAAAATTTGAGAATGACAGCCACCAATGAATAGGCTGAAGGCTGGGATAGTGATGGCCTGGGGCCAACAGGCAGGGCATGCTACATCCCCTCTCTAGATCCACCCGCTCCCTTGGGTAAGATGGAACACAGCCCCACCTGCCATGGCCGCAGGGCAGGACACGTGTCCCTGAAGTGCGGTGGAGGTAAAGAGATGCTACGTGGAGTCAAGGCTGAGAGCGAAGATCTCAGAATGGGCGAGGCATGGACAAAGCACGAAAAAAGCCCTGGTACCCAGACTCAGGAGAGAATTCGGGAGAACTCCAGAGCGAGCGAGGTACATACACCCCAACATGTTTTGTACACATCCTTCAACCTGCAAATTTTAGCTTCAAAGAGACTTTTATTTTTTACCAGTAGCACAGTGATTTCCATAGAAGAAAACGCTTTTCAGGAGCTGCTGGAGGCTCCTCACTCCCTGCAGATGGCTGCGTCAGGGGCGTGGGACACCGGGACAGAAGTCTGCGACGCTCTGGGCTCCGTGCCCTCAGAGGAGCACTCTGGGCCATGCGTTTCTTGCTCTCCCCCGTTCCCACATCCTGGCAAGAGGCCCATTGTCTGAAAAGGGGTTGCCAGTGAGCTCCTTCCAGGCTTAACCTGGCAGCAGCACTGGCCTCTTATTCTGAGGCCATTTGCCACAGACAGTCTCCCTAATTCTCAGCTGATTTGCAGGTGAGATGAGATGTTCAGAACTGATGAGGTTGGTCATTTATAGCGAATGTAACAAACCAACACATTTCCACATGCGAGATTTTGCCCACAGTTAAAGGGAGGCCAAATTCACATACTGTACTTTCTGTAAATCCAAGCCACTTCCTCTGCATGTCTGAGAATACTACACCCTGGAGAAAACAGGGAACACAAGCAATAGTGCCATCTTCTCTGATGGCAGGAGGCGGCGCAGTGGGCCAGGGCACTCGCACTAAGGGATGTATTTGATCTTTGAGATTCTCTGCCCCCGATTCCAGTTACCTCTGAATAAAAGGTATGGGCATGAAGTTAAAATGGTAATGAAGGATGTTTACCGAGTCAGACTTACACCTTAGGTTTAAGATGGTTTCTTACTAGAAAGATGAAATGATCCAAGATTCCCCAAAAAATATTTATTTATACAAAGATTTTGAGAGTAATATTTGTATTTGTCTTTATACCTCAGTCTACGCGCCTGGGGCCAAGTCATGGTGCGGCACACATGCAACTTCCCCGCGTGCCCCACACGTAGCACCTGCTTCCAGGAACACCAGGTGAGCTCAGGGTCTTAGGGGAGCGGGGAGCCCGTAATGCCCCGAAGGCTGCACAGACCCCAAACTCAGATGCGTGCACCCTGACCTGGAAGGTGTCTAGCCAAGTGTCCGAGGGGAAGTATTTACGATTGAGGGAGAAGGCAAGAGGAGGCACCCAGGGGGCGGGCGGGCGGGCTAATTCTCACCTTCTGCTTCTGAGCTCAGCATACCCATAGGGCCCAATAGAGTCGGTGGCCCTGAACTGCATTACCTGGACTTTTTCCCTGTAAGGACCCTTGCTGATTGATGTCAAGAGGACAGTTTGCAAAAATAACAGATTTGTCCTTCATCCCAGGCAGCATGAGAGACGATACTGGGACCATGTCTTGGTAACCTGTCTGAAGAAAAATGCTTGCCGTGTCTAGTGTAATCCAGATTCCCTAGAGCAGACGTGGGGCAGCGATGAGCAAATCGGACCTCAGATCAGAAGAGTCTTCCAGTCTGGCCCTGTCCCGGCCATTCTCTGCCCTTCCTTCTCCCCAGGTGTCCCCAATCCCATTGCCGCACGACTTGTCAACTTGCCATCCCTCTTCCTCTGTCCCCACCACCTCTGTCCACCTCACAGAAAAACCTGTGTGTTCTGAAGAGTTCGGCCTTCCTCTAACCAAATCCACACTTTCGGTACCACAGTGATTCTCAGAGCCAGCAAGAAAGAAACGTTCCAAAAGGGAACCTCCGTCTTAGCCTTGCGCCTGAAGCTGCAGGGCGTGGGCGCCAGGCCTCTGGGCGAGGCCTGTGCTTCCGCGTTTCCCCAAGGAGCAGGCAGCCAGGCGGCGGCAGTTCTCTCCCCTCTCTCTCTGTCGCAGGTGGGGTCTCAGCTGCACTTACAAGACTTCACCACCATGTTAGAGAGATGTTCCACCTTGGGGGTCCTCCCGACGTAGTACAGGATGGTCAACGGCTCCAAGTCCTGGGGCACGCAGCATGGGGAGGCAGAGGCTTCAGGATTCAAGGTGTTGTACAGGCCCAGCACCTGGGGAGGACACAGCGTTAGAGGCCGGGAAGCCCCGCCTCAGGCCTGGAACCCTCTACAGGCTCCGCGGGCTGCTGCTCCAGAGACAGAGGAGCGCGTGGGAGATGCCTCAGGCGTGGCTCGTACTGTTCAGAGGATGGAAAGCATCTGTACTTGTTTGGGAACATCTTCAGCATATTAACAGATAATGGGGGACTTTAAATGGATAAATAGAGTTCTCTCTCTGTTAAGGAAACACTGCTATATTGGTCTTCCTGGCTGTAACTGGTCACTGGTGAGAAATGTTCTCACAAAACATTGCCATTTGGTGATTGCCAGAGGGTGGGGCCCCCGACAACATGGAGTAATAATGAGCTATAAGGAAATGTGCTTCGTAAGTTACTGCCCTGGTTTTGAGTCCCCCTGAGGGAAAGACAAGCTGGTCTTGGAGTTCCCCCTCTCTCCCCTTTTCTTCCAGTTATTTCATTTAGCTGCTTCTGCGTGCTACACATTGTCTTCCAAAGTAACTTCTCTACACTCAAGAGGCTGGAATTACCGCAGTTCTTTAACGGACAGTAGAAGCTGTTCCGCCCCAACATTCCTTGCCAGCCATGTGCACGCATCTCTGACATACAGGGTGGCAAGTGAGAGCTAATTTTCAGAATGGTACAAAAGCTTTAGGCACAGAAAATAAAAAGTCCAGTCGAGGCCCTGGCTGGGTAGCTCAGTTGGTTAGAGCATCATCCCCACGTGCCAAGGTTGTGGGTTCAATCCCTATTTAGGGCACATACAAGGATCAACCAATGAATGCATACAAAAGTGGAACAATACATCAATGTTTCTCTTTCTACCTCATCCCTTTCTCTCTGTAAAATTTAAAAAAAAAATTTAAATGAAAAACGTCTGGCTGAAACTAAGAAATTATAAAGTATAGAATGTGCCCAAGTAAGAGTTGAGCCAGGGTGCCAAGATCAGAACCGTTACCAAAGGGATTTTACTCACTTCAGCTCATTGTTTGCTCTTTCAACATTCAGTCCTTCATGTGTCATTTTAAACAAGAGGCCTGGTCGACTCAGGCCCAGCGCTCCCCGCGACACGAGCCTCACTCCATACCTTGCTGTGGGTTGTGTCCGCACTGCGGAGGTACGGGCAGGGGCCTGAGCAGAAGTTGGCGTAGTAGCCCTTAGGTTCATGGACCCACTTCCAGCCCAGATCCTGACGGAAGTCGATGTAGAGAGGGCGCACACAGCAGTTCTCTTCCACGTTGCTGCAACACAAAGCACAGCTATAGAAAACCAACCTGAGAGCAAACCGCCACTGTAAACAGCTTCACAAATATCCCTCATATTTGCACTTGGGGTCTTCCCTGGTCGTCGGAACAGGTCGTCTCATCAATGGAATCCCAGGTTCCAGTGCATTGAACTGTATAGGCTATGAAAGCATTTGCTGTAGTGAAGACCATGACCCCAAGGACATAACAGGCAATACAGATGATGAGGAAGAGGAAAAAGGCGAAGCGGGCTGTCCCCCTTTTACATTATGAATGAAAGCAGACACAGAAATGGCTTCACATAAAAGTAAGCAGCTTAGTTGAGGCTGATGTTATTACCTTCCTGCTGTGCACCCAACCAAAAATGGACTCTTCGCTCGTGCAGCTTATGTAATATAGGAGATGACTGTTTAGACTAAATCTTGAGGCCATTGAATCAAAGTGAGGCATAGCCTCCTATTATTAGACTCATGATTCCTAGGCCCCCCCAAATGCGATTATCGGGCCCCTTCAATTCTGTTGCCTGCAGAAATCCATTTGGCAATACCCCTTGTCAACTGGGCAGCTAGCCTGCACTTCAGTATCGGCTGAGACCTAGAGCTTGCCACTTCCAAGGCAGCCGTTGGCCAAAATCTGGCTGCTTGTGAGTTCCAAGGGGGAACCATGGCAGACATTCTTTGTTATCTGTTCAACAGCCATTCCTGACCCCCTTCTCCCTTACTGCGTCCCATTATAGAACCTAGAACACCAGATCCTTGTTTTCCTGGCCTCCCCTGCAGGTGGGGGTGGTCATATAACAGCAATGGACCAGACATAAGGAGAAGCATGCAGGGAAGGAGGGCGTATCCCGGCAGGAAATACTTCCTTCTGTATAAAAGTCACAGACGGGAGAGGAAAGCTTCTGGCTCTGCCTCTTCCCCTTTCTCGTCCTGAGCATGGACAAGACCCCTGGAGTTCCAGCAGTCACCGTGACCATAAACAACATGATGAAAAGCAAGCCAACATACTAAGCGTGACTGGAGAGAGAGGGAACACCCGTAGCCCCAATGGCCTAATTAGGCAGCCCGACAGCGCCTGAGCCTGCTGCAACAGGCTTCTTCTGAACAAGGAATCCCATGCAGTTTAAGCCACTGTTACTTGCAGCCAAGAGCATTCATTCCTAACCGAAGAAGTGCCACACGGGACAACAAATCTACGTGCCCCTGCTACCCGTATTGTTCCCCAAGCTCAGCACCCCTCATTCATTCGGCCGTTCCTAATAAGACGTGGCTTTACAGCTAAAACTTTCTCCAGCCATTCTCCCCAGCTCCATCCAGCCAAACAGACCCATCCATGCTCCTTCCTTTACTAGGAGGGCCTCCCCCTCCAAGATCCCCACCTACCCAAACCTCCCTTGTCTTCGAGGACTCGCCCCCCGCACCTTCTGACACCTTTCCCGCATCCACAGAGGAGCTCCCAATTCTCAGGCTCTTTATCCGTCAGGCCTTCTCATGAACATGGCTTTTTCCTACCTTTCAGGAATCACTGTGCGTGCTTTAGCAGCCTCTCCTTTATAAACTCCTCAATAAGAGAAGAGGCTCTTTTTATTTTTTATTTTTTTAGCTCCTCACAGTGGCTACTCAACTACAGCTGAATTCGTTCATTAATTTATCCAGCTCAGATTCCCCCTACGAATGGAGGCGGAGCCTGTTTTCCCTCATCCAGGGGCACCCAGGGACCCTCCGCAGGGAACTGAGCACTTCTTCCGTGGAAATTCCTGCCTGCCTCTCCCGGTGGCGCAAGCACCACCTACAAGTACTTTAAAACACGAGCACCGTGCGGGGCTTCAGCCGAGAGCCTCCAGCCACACCTTCCAAGCAGCGCTCTGCTCCCGGTGTGTGCAGTGCACCGCCTCCAGGGCCTCCCAGAGCCGGGCTGCGGAAAAGCTGCGGGGCTCCCAGGGAAACTGAGGTTTGTAAGAGGTTTTAAATCTCCTTCCCTGGTGAACAGCATCAAGGCCCCTCAGGTGAGCGTGACTTAGGCCTCGGGGCCAGCCTCACAGCAGGTACACAGTCAAGGTCGCCTCGGGAGTTCACAGACCCTGAGTGGGCCCGACTCACCTAAAGCAGTAATTGGTGTCCAGGGCCCGCTTCTTCCTCTGCCCGCCCTGGCCCGCACTGTCAAGCCGGTGTGGGGGGATCATCATGAGGATTAGATGGGGGTTGTGGTGGTCCTTCTGCTTCCTGAGGCGCCCCAGGTCCCCGCGGCCGTGGTCGTCCTCGCTGTCCACACCTGCAGGGGGAAGGCAGAGTGGAGGCTGCTTTCTCACCCTGTCCCATCACTGCCCAGGAGGAGAGACGGCGCACTCTGTGAGGGTGGGAAAGACTGAGGCGGGGGAGTTGGTACCCAAGGAACCCACAGGACACACCCCTGGTCAGATCCCTCATGACTCCTGTGCGCGTCCATCTTCCAAAGGACAGCGAGCCCTTTGGGAGAGGCTCCTGGGACCTCCAGGGAGCCACAAAGCAACTCCCTCCCTGGGTGGCTACCCATCAGTCCTTCGGGCTGCTCAGTTTAAGATTCTGGGACTTCAGACTGTTCGTGTGTGTGAGTGTCCTCTTATCATCTGCATTGGCCAAGATAGCATGGAAGTCCCCACTGTCATGTAAGGTGTCACAATTTAAGACGTTCTGCATGGAAGTCAGAGGAATGAGACCGAATGATCGTTCCCATTCTCATTGGACTTACAGTTTCAAAAATATTTTCACTATAAAACTCAGATGAGCTAACGAAGTGCATGATAAACAGCTTAGCAAACAAACTCTGGAAAGAAAACCTGCTATGTCATCCAGAAAGGAAAAGAATGAAGACTGAATTAGAAAGTGTCTCAACCAAGAGGAGATCTATTTTGTGACAGACAGCTGCCAGCTGCATCCATCCCCACCCAGGCCAGGCCCCTGGGGAGTTTAATTTATGGAGTCAGCCAGCGGAGGGCCTTGCCCTCACCAAGGGGTGCTGGTCTGTGTGATAAATGCAAGGCCTGGATGTCTAGTTTCCTTCCTCGAAAAACTAAAGTGGAAGGATTCTGTCCTAACCTGGACTCTAGGGAAGGACTCCAAAGATCTGAGCTTTGAGACTCCGTAATTAGGATGTCAAGTGCTTGGTTAAAAAAAAACAAAAAACAACAAAAAACAGCTCTGGCCCTGACTGGTGTGGCTCGGCTGGGCATCATCCTGCAAAGTGAAAGGTCACGGGTTCGATTCCCGGTCAGGGCACATGCCTGGGTTGCAGGTTCAGGCCCCAGTTGGGGCAGGTATGAGAGGGGCACATATCAGAGGCAACCAATCAATGTTTCTCTCTCTCTCTCTCTCCCTCCCTTCCTCTCTCTCTAAAAATAAACAAATAAAAATATTTTTAAAAATTAAAAATAAAACAAAATACAATTTTAAAGGCTCTGAAATAGAGCCACTGAAGGGTAAAAGGACTGCCCAGGGCAGGGAGCTGGGAGAGGCCCACACCCTTTTCCAGACAAGCCTCTGACCTTGGGCTTCTTTGATTTGGTTGGTTTGACCTTGACAAACCACCTGGCCTCAGGTGTGCCTCCATTACCCAAAACGGGGCTATGAAAGGAAAAGACAACCTCCCTGAATCCAGAGATTGTCTAGACTGAGCGCCTTAGAAACGCATTGGAAAACCAGAAATGACCCTCAACTTTTCGCCATCTCAACACAAACACCTTGAGGCCTGAAGCAGTTGGTCATTCAGACCCAGATGCCTCCTGGGCCAGGAGCAGGTGGGCTCTGTGACGGCTGGCAGCTCAGCAGTCAGACACTCAAACTCATGTCCACCGATGTTCTTTTCTTTTAGGAAAGGGGAAGAGGACTGTTACTTGCTGAGCATGCCTGGCACTGTGTAGTGAGCTTGTTAGCTCGTTTAATTTGCATCACCTCCCTATGAAAGAGGTCCTCTCCGCCCAGGACAGAGCTCAGGGTGGTGGTACTGCTCACCTCCAGAATTCCACTGCTCTGACCAGCCTAAGGCTGCCTGCCAGTTGCTACTGTGTCCCCCCACATCCAGAAGCTGGAGGCACACTCCCGGCTTTGGGAGCAAGGCAGAATTACTCAAGTGTAGCGTGGCTGGCCATCCCTGCAAGGGAGCTCAGTTCCCCTGCCTGGGGCCTACTAGGGCGTTCCTGTTCTATCCACTTTGTTACCTTTGAATTTGATTTCCATCACCTCGTGAATGTTTTCCAGGATGTCTCCATTGGGCTGAAAGGTGTGACAGGGACAATGAATGCTGATTTCCAGACCTAAGTTGGACTCTGCAAAATAAGACACAGAGTCGGTGAGAAAAGCACTTTGTGTGACGGAGACCTGTACGCACCCCTGGCACGGGAGCGCCGCCTCCGCTGCTGCCGCAGAAGAGCGGGCCTTTCCTGAGGGTCCCAGGAGACAGAAAGGGATGTTGAGCGTGGGCCTTCCCGCTCACGTTGGCACATTTCACATATTCCTGGAGGCGTAAACTGCTGGGGATCATGAAGGGGAACTTCAATACTCATCTATTTCAACAGACGGTATTAGCAAATAATTGTCACCTGCCCTACTTGGAAGAAAAAGAATGAGGATGCAGGAAGGAACAGCCACACCATCTGTGCTTGTCCGGAGAGGCGGTATGCGAGCCCCGGAGGCGGGGAAGAGGCAGAGGGCTCGGGAGAGACCCGGGAAAGGGGGAAACTGAAGAACTCTGGGGCAGAGAGGCAGGATTCAAAGGGCCCCAAACTCAAAGAGCCACAAGGTTGAAGGAACGTGGCCCAGTCTGAGCCATAGGGTTGAAAATCAGGAGCAATGTCAGAGCAAGGTCAGCTGCAAACAAGCAGCAGAATCAGCCGAAGAGGAAGAAGCCAACACTTTGCCCAGGGCTGAGACTGTAGACACAGAGAGGCAGATCTCCGAGGAGGAAAGGCGAAAACCACAACTGCGCTCGGCTCTGTTTTCCTTAGGGAGCAAGGACGTGGGCAGGTCAAAGTTCCGTGGAGGTTTCTTCTTTGGGAATCCTTGTTCACCGGAAGAGGGATGTTGGAGATGTGGAAGGCTCACTGAGAGAAAGCAAACGGCTCGGACAGACGGTTGTGAAAAGGGAGCTCGGGCCAGAGAAGGCCGCAGGGGGCTGCAGCCAGGCCCAGTGACAGGAGCCAGGAGAGAACGGGCCGAGGGAGCGCGAGTGCTGGGGCTTGACGGCTTGCGCTCCGGGGCGGAGGGCCGGCTCTGGCCCTTTCTCCTGTCAGCGGGGCTCAGGTGTTTGGGTAACTCGAACTGGGGAAGCAAGGAAATTAGGAGAAGGGGTTGAGTAAAGAGGAAGAAAAAAAGGGGAAAAAAAGAAGCGAAAACTTTTAAGTGAAGCCAGTAGTTTTGTGCAGGGAAACCAGAGAGGGTCTGGTATCGTGTCAGTTCTGGTGGGGAAGACAACCAGGGACTCTTTACTGACCCGGGAGTGGCAGGGGTCAGGTGGAGGGGAGGTCGTGGGGGGAAGACCCCTCTGGGCTCAGGGGCAGCATCTCAGAGGGCTGACTGTTCTCCTGTTCTCTGAGGCCACCCTAATTCTATGCGAGCCTCTAGCCTTGGGACCAGCCTGGAGTCTCCCTGAACTCTGGTGTCATCAGGGGAAACCCCAGCCTCCGGGCCCTGTCAGCATCCTTCCCACAGACAGGGTGGTCCCAGCCTAGAGATTCTAGCCATGGTTAGGCAGCCCTGGATGGTCCTGGTCCTACTGGGTAAAAACGAGCTCAATCCCTCCTTCCATCAACTGGGAGCACAGCCTCTTGGATATGCTGACACCTGCTGAGCTTGAAGATTTCTGTCCCAGAGAGTCAGCTCTGGTGGGGAGGGAAGGGATCAATTTAACAAGGAGCCTGAGCCCTAGCCAGACAACAAGAAGTGAACAGAGAGGCATCCGAGGTTTAAGGAAGCTAAAGGAATGAGCTGGAGCCACTCAAACGGGCTACTTAAAACAGAGTAGACTTCCTATTCCCCGGAGGGTTGAAGGTAGGCCGGGAGAGACCTGGGGGAGACGAGTCCTATGGTTCTGTGAGTTAGAAAACCAAAGTGCAGACGGATGTGCCGGGGAAGGTCAGGGTTAGGGGATGGGATTAAGTGGGAGATGATGGCCTGGCTTGGCCAGCAGGCTTGGTCTAGGTGGAGAGTTCAGAGAGTGATGACAATACTCACCAATGTTCGTTGAGCATTATTGCAGGTCAAGCACCACTCTGAGACTTCCCTGCATGAACTCACTTAATCTTTACTATAATCCTACAAAGTGGGAGCTATTATCCTCCGTCATTATGCAAATCCGAGGGCACTGAGGCCTAGGGAATTTGAACGGAACTTGTCTGAGGTACTCAACCAAGAAGCGGTAGAGCCAAGATTCAAACCCAGGCAGCTGGATGCCAGGGCCTCACTCCTCATTGTCAGGGTCAAAGAGAGGAAAGAGGGGCCACCCGAGACACCAAGGACGATGCCCATACTCTGAGTCGCAACACGCTTCTGCCAGGCTGGGCGCTGGCCGTGCTCCCTGCCTGCCCTACAGGGGAGGCCGGGCCCTGCACCCGGAGGAAGTGCAGATGGGGTGGGGCAACAGCCCAGGGGGGTGGGGCCCAGGGCCCCAGCCAGCTCCGGGGCCCGGAAGGAAGGCCCTCTGCGACCCTGGCACACAGTCGGCTGTCAGATGTTTGCTGAACGATCACCAGACCAGACGTGTGCCCCAGTCTCCTCATTGGTCCCCACCGCCAACGGCTCCATTTGGAGTCCATTTGCTGCCTTGCTTGGGGCCACAGACTCTGAAGAGGCTCATGAGCTCTGCACTAGTCAAGGTCTGTGCACGATTGCCCTGCGCAGGGCTCGGGCCGCATCTGCTGAGAGGGAACGAACCTCAGAACTGGCGGCAGTGGGGGTGGTGGGTGGGGGACCCATAGGTTTTATTATGAAATTATCTTTTTGATGTCTCCAAGAGGATGGAAATCATTCTCAATGCAAACTGCTCATTGAGTTCTGCAGCTGTGAAAATAGGAACTCCTTCAAGTGCTCAGGGCGTCGAAGAAATACAGGTGGAGCTGATCAAAATCAGACAGGGAAGTGAAGAGATGAATTTCCCGGCCTCCCGTCTCCGCAGCCACGTCGGGCTCCAGGCGGAGCGCCGTCTGACTCGGAACTCCCAGCGGTGCTGCTGTCAGCGGATCCACGTGGGCTCTCCCAGGCTTTTGCCTTCGTGCTCGGTAAAGGAGACAGGATGGAATTGCCGGGTACCCTTGGAGCTGAGGCAGGACCTCTAGCCAGTTCAGCCGTTAGGCAATGCCCCTTAGATGGGGACTTGCAAACTCGAACACCTCAAGCCGAGGCAGGTTCTGTAAGTGGGCAAAGCAAGCCAGCATCTCGTGCTAAGCGGGAACTGCCAGCCTCACTCTTGGGGGACACTGGGAAACGGCGGGGCCTAGGTGACATGAAGGAAGCATGCCCCACTTTAAGAGGTGGCCGCTGTTTACCTCCAATGGATCGTTACCAAGAAATCTTCCAATTTTTCAAGAAAAACCAGAAGTCTAGGTTTTATGTGAAATCTTCTGACTTTAAAAAACAGCCCAAACACTGTCGACCACTAGGTAAATTGGAAGCAGCCGGCTGGGGGGTGAAGGGGGGTCTCATATATGGTGACGGAAGACGGTCCGACTTAGGTGGTGGGTGCACCGTGCAATGTACAGATCTCGTGTAACAGAGGTGTACACTTGAAACCTACATGACCTTATTAACTAGTGTCACCCCAATACATTTAATTAAAAAGAAAACAACTGAGAGTAATATGTAGACCAAGCCGTTAGTGACCTCTGCCTTCGAGCTTCCACCTCTAGTTCCCTAAAACACCGAGGACAAGGAGGGGCCCCGCTGCCCCCGGGGCCCTGGCCCTCAGTCCCTGGGTGGGCTGTGGCTCTGAGGTGGCCGATGACAGCAGAAGCCTCTTCATAAGAGGGAGAGATGAGACTGTCATGGGTCCCCCTACCCACTGAGCATAGGCCAGGCAGTGCCACCGAGCACAGAAATAGCGGCACGTGATGTCCCAGGCACTGTCATCACCTGTCAGGAGACTCCAGCTCTCGCCCAGGCTGTGGGACCTTGGTCAGGTCACTTAACTTCTCTGGGCCTCAGTTTCCTTATCTGACCCAATAAGAGTTTACTCTCATGGAACAGGCTGGAAGCAGGGAAGGAACCATTCGCTACCTTATTTCCCAACGGAGGAAAGAGCGAGTGGGTGAGGTATTTGGGACGTGTGAAGTTTGCTATGTCTAGCAAACAGCTCTCCTTGGATGGCTACCAGGACTTGCAAACTTTCTCGGCCAAAACAGAGCCTTCCCCGAGCACACTCTTCTCCTGGCCTTCCCGGTTCCAGTAAGTGTTACCACCTGCGTGTTCAGTCCAAAACCTTAGAAGCCATCTAGACTCCTCTTGTGTCCTCATACCCCATACACAATCCACCTGTCCTGTTGACTTCGCCTCCAAAATACAGAATAAACCCCTATCACCTCCATGTCCACTGCTGCTGCCCTGGCCGAAGCCCCTGGTGCTCTTGTCCAGGCTGCTGCGAGGCCCCTGCCCGGTGTTCCCGCTTCTTCCCTTGACCTCTTGGTGACCAGATGGGCACGCAAAACAATTCACCTCACCCCATATCCCCAGCCCTGCTTATAACCCTCCGAGGCCACCTCCTCACACTTGGAGTAAGTGCTTACGCCTGATCATGGCCTGACGGGTCCAAAATCAGGTGACCCCCCCCTCCACCCCTCCGACACCCAGCTCACCGGGCTCCAGCGTCGCCAGGCTGCTTGTGGCTGCTGGGGCAAATCAGGTCCCCACCGGGGGGCCTGGGTCCTGCCGTCTCTTTTGCTTACATCGCCCTTTATCCTGACCCGAGCCGACTGGCCCTACTCATCACTTGGGTCTCAGTGCGCAAATCCCCTCTTCACAGAGACCCTCACTGAGCACCCGATGTCACGGTCCCACTGCCTGCTTTTCATGAAGGACCAAGGGACCTGAGGCTCCATCCAAAACGTTCATTCTAAGAGTCAACCTACCTCTTCGCGAGAGCCATTCACGCACAGTTTCAGTGACATCGAAAGACAGCCACTCAGCGGTGCCCCGTGTGGGCAGATTCTTGCCACCAATGTAGCGCTGTTTGGCGATGTGCTCATCTGGCCGGAGTATCTACAGGACAGAGAAAGGAGTGAGCACCTGCAGGCTTTATGTCCCAGTGCAGGAGGGCAGGTGAGGGAAGCAAGAGGAAACTCAGAGTTTCTGAACAGAAACACGGGCTAGAAAGGCAGGATCCACACACCCAGGTCTGCCAAATGGTCCCGAGGAGAGACCTGATGTGGCAAGGGAGCCTGGTTCCCCATCAAGCTGGTTTCTGTTCCGGGGGGCAGGGGGCTTCACCTGGAAGAGCTCGATCCTCTGCTCGTTGCGCTTGGAGCTGGGGTTGGGCACCCGCAGGACCCGAAATTCTGCTCGGAATAGGTTGGTTCCATTTTTCTCCACGGAGGACACGTTGAAGCGGAAAACCTTGGAGGTGATCCCTTTGGGGCAGACGGCCAACTCGTCTAGAAGACAAAGCACCAAGGGAGGCACATCGTAAGTGAGACCCACTGGAGCAGCGTGATGCCAACAGACACTCGCCAAGGGACCAGGATCCCTCGTGTGACCTTTCCTGAGGCCTGAGATCTCAGACCTAAAAGTAGAGGGAGGAAGAAGATCCTAGGTGGCCCTGGAATCACACACAGGCCTGAGATAGGAGCAGAGAGACCTCAGAGCCCAGGGCATGGCACCAAAGACTGGCCACTAACCTGTGGTCCACTGACTATTACCAACTGTAATCTCCCCACTGCCTCCACATCAACCCTGGCAGGCTCTCCGGGCCTGCTTGTCCTACTCTTTCAGGAAATACGGATTCTCAGAAGATCTGAGCCATTCCCCCTAGAAGTTTAATCATCCCATAGCTAGTGGGTTCCTTCATTCATAGGATTGTTCATTCAGGCATTCATTCACGTACTGGGCATGTGTTGAGCAAATACTATATGCCAAGGACAGTGCTAACAGCAAACACAAAAATGAAGAGACACAGTCCCTCTCTTTAAGGAGACTAATATGCAGGGGAGGTTATTAATACATGGGCCCAAATAACAGGACCAGAAGGAAAGTGTTGAGGGCTTCTGGAGAAGCTCAGGAGGTACTGCAAATAGATCAGATGTGGGAGAAAGCAGAGAACACTTCCTGGAAGAGGAGATATTTGAACTGGGTCCTGCAGGAGGAAAGGGTTTGAGGTTAGAGAGGAAAGCAATGTCACAGGGAAGGAGTTCTGGAAACAAAGGCAGGGTGCAGCGGGGGCAGGGGGCGGGGAGCGGGGGGATGCAGGTGAGTAAGAGTGACCCCAAGTGGCCGGGCTGGAACAGGTGAGATGAAGTCAAGGCAGTAGATTGGGTCCACGCGCAGGGAGGCTGACATGTCAGACAGAGGGGCTGGATTTTATCCCATCAACAGTACGGAGCCTGAAGAGTCCGGGCGGTTCAGTGGCATAATCCATGCTATGTCATAATCATAAAGAGGCTGCATTGGTCTGGCAAAGAACCCACATCTCGAGCCTGGCACACCCACAGACGTTTAGATAGACGTCTCTTCAGCCCGAGCTGGTCCCCCGCCATGGCTCTTTCTTCTCCACAGGTTTCTTTCCTTGACAGCACGTGCTATGCCAGCCTCGGTCATCCACTAGCCTCTTCTCCCTTGTCCATGGGACAGAAGGCAGCAAATGTTCTTTCCTACCCGAGAGCCAGATAAAGGAAAGATCTTGTCTTTTCTCCTGTATGCTTGACAGCCTCGGGACCTGAGCAGCATTAACACCCAGAGGAAAACTTTCTACACAAATGGTAACAATAGACAGAACTTGAAACTCAAGCTCAGAGACCCAGATTCCACACATAATGGACATGGCTGGAATGAGCTCATAATCACCCCAGGGGTGGTTTAGGAAGTCACGGACAAGGCGGGAAGGATCAGAGGCCTGGAAACAAGCAAATGCGCTACTGATCTTTAGGAAAGGATGAGTGAGTGTTTCTGGAAATTGCCATCTGGTGGACCTGACACTGGTTCTTAGAAAATTAATGGAACAGATGTTAGGAAAACAAATGTGTGAATGCCTGCTAATGAAGCCCTGATTAATAATTGGCTTTGAAAGAACAAACACTGCCAACTCTTCCCTGAGCCATTTCAGATCAAACCAAAAAGGAGCCACGAGGGCAATTTAATTGTTCCGTTTGCAAGTTTGTAGCCCTCTAGACGTGGAGAAGCTACTTGGACTGGCAACCCTCTCAAGTACTGACATACTTGGTTCTTGAAGAAGCTGTCATCAACATGGCTTCAGTGATAATAGCACCTCCAGTAACTGCTGAAAGAGGGAGGAAAGAGTACGTCAATGCAATGTGTGCCGTGCCATGAAAAGGAAAAGGGGAAAAGAAGATGGCACGTGCCAGTGAGGAGAGTCAACACCACGGGAAGCCAGGAGGCAAGGGGAGCAATGAGCTAGAGTCCCCAAGACACCATCGCGGCCACCCCTCCTTGGTTTCCCTTAGCCCATCAATCAGATATATGTTCCCTAAGGACTCATCTTGGTGGGAATTTCAAGGAGATTTCAAGAAGGAAGTGAGAAGAGTCATTTTTTTTTTTTTAATCACTGGGCTCTACAGATTTCTAACATCTAGAAGGGATGTTAGGGGTCGTCTAGTGCAAACCCGTTCAGATGAAGAAAATAATGTCCGGAGGGGTCTTGGCCAGGGTCACAATGAACCAGTTGACCCTAATAGGCAAAGCTCAGACACAGCTGTTACGGATATAAAAAGAACTTCCTAGAAGAGAAAAGGAAATGTGATGATCTTCTCGACAATTAAATTCACTGAAATAATAATGATGTTTTAAATGATTTGTGGAATAAGTCAGGGTGTAAACAAGTAACCAAAATGTAAAAACACAACCTTACATTTCATAAGAACTTTTTTTTTTAACTCCCTTGACCTTAACAATCCTTGAGGAGAATGAGAATAAGTACAATTTACCATTTAACAAATGAGGAAAGTGAGTGTCAGGAAATGACTTTCACAAGGTCACTCAGCTGGTTGATGGCAGATGCGGGATTTGAACCCAGGTCTTCTGAAATCATTTATTGAAGCAGAGACCCTGGAAGTCGGAGGGAACCTCAGAGATCGTCCAGTAGAGGCAGTAGAGGGGTGGTTTCACCAGCGAAATGAGGCAGGATCCCATGCAGTGGATCCACGAATACCAATCTATGCCTCAGACAAGAACCAAGTCCCAGTCAGCTGTGGGGCTAAGCCCTGCTTCTGCAGAACACTAGTATTACCGAGAGCGGGACGAGAGTGTTGACCTTTACAAATTAAATTATGACCAACTTTTTCCATCATGTGTAAAATATATAGATTGATGGCTGCCAATTCTCTCTCTCCTATAGGGAGAGAAAAACAAGCAAAAAATATTTATGTAGAGTATTCATGGAAAAACCTGGAAACAGCTGACCATGTTTAGACCATGCCATTTCAAATGTTTTCAGGCACCTGGGCTCATAGATGTGCCTTTGCTTGTACACATCATTTCTGCTAGGAAAATCACTGCTGGTTTCAGTGACGGGACTACATATATCAGCGTGGCTGGGCTGCTTTATCCCGGCTGTGCGTTATAATCACCTGGAGATCTTTAAAAACAGATGCTGCCTGGACCCACTCCCCAGCGGAGATTCTTACTGCATTGGCGTGTGGGTGGATCCAGAGCTTGCTTGCCTTTTTTTTTTTTTTTTTTTAAGATTTCCAGATGATTCTAATATGCAGCCAAGGTTGAGAACGACAGTTTATAGTGCTCTGTAAAGGGTGCCATGGCTTCCAGATGTTCTGGAAGTTTGAGAAACCACAGCTTTAATGGTTTAACCTTTAAATGGATTAACCTTTAAATGCATTAGACATGTTGTTTGGCCAATGCATCGTTTTTTAAAATTTTGAATTAGAAGACCATAAACATTTTAAGCTAGTGTTAAAAGCTGGGAAAGTTCACAGAAAGATCCAGGTTTTTTGCTGCTCCAGGAAATGGTGTGATCTAGTCAAGCTGGACCCATTGTCCTAACTGCAGAAATCAGCAGGAGCGGGTGCCCCTTTTTAATGGGGCACGTGTCCACCCGGTCCCCCCAGCAGCCTTCCCTACCTGCCCTATTCTCTCCATGACCTGTGGCCACGCCTCCTGAGCAGTTTGCCACGGTGCTTGCTCTGTGGCTTTTCTTCTGGGTCATTGGCATTAGCTGCCTGGCCTCTGTGGGCACGCACATTTGCAGCCCCTCTAAGGAAAGGTTTGGCCCTAACTCACTGAGTCTTTAGCTTCAGTGAGCTCAAGAAGCAACAGGGAGCTTGTTGAAAATACAGATTCCCCCGCTCTCAACCCCCAGGGATTCTGAGTGTGTGAGGGTGGGCTGGGGCCCGGAACCCACAGCGGCCGCTCTTCCCCGGGCCCCGGACCGCACTTGGACAAACACTGACTGGCTGTGCAGAGGGCTCTGGCTCTAGAACCGATGAGTTCTCTCCATGTCTTTTAACTTTCAAAAAGAACAAAACCTAAGTGTAGCAGCCAGAAAAAGGAAAGGCTAAAATATCCAGTTTTCTCAGGAACTCCAAGTTTGCTAGTTGTCTTAGCACCGCCCACTGATGAAAGTAACAGCCTCCTGCCAGACCCAGGTAATTACAGCCAGAAGATAAAATGACACCACACAGGTGATATCTTGATAATAAGGATGGCAAAGGAACTGAAAAAGCTGTGTCTTCCCTCCCACGTGGGTGAAAGCAAGCCTCGGCCCACTTCCCATAGCAAAATCCAGGAGAATCGTAAAAGGGCTTACGGTCTCGCCTTCACTCCCCTGAAGAGCCTATGTTGAATCATCCCAGATGTCACTATAAAATTGTTTCGGCTAAAAAGGTCTTTAGAGCTGATCTCTGACTTTATAGATGAGGAAACTGAGGCTCAGGGAGATGACCTGTCCAATTTTGTGTGGTATGATTGCATAGTCTGCTCGAGATGCTTCCTTAGATAAAGAAAACCCCTTTCACTGAACGTGGGAGAACGTTTGTGGCCACGTGAGTCTCCGGACATAAAAATAGGCTGAGCAAAGAAAGAAAGCACCCAGTGATCGCTCTACAATCTGCCCTGGGGTTACTAAGAGGATAGCTCCTAACCCCTCTTGCTTGGTCCAACAGGTTGTCAATCAAAATTCTGTTGGTGCCTAAAGGTTAATGATAGGACTTATAATGTGTATTCTGCATATTTGCATGAGTGCTTATCAGCGAGCATTCTGCAGGCAGAAGGACTAAGTTACAGTCCCTGCTTTTGGGGGACAAATTACTTAACTGGAGCTTTCCAGTCCCTTCGTCCATTAAACAGGGAAATCAGGGAAACGGAGTACCTGTGTGATAGGGCGGAGCCTGAGGCTGGGCCCTGCCCTCTGCTCTCACTTTGGTGCCTTTCTCCTGCACCACTGGAAATGACTCCTTCCTGCACCTTGCTCTCCAGGCACCCCTGCCACCCTGCCCCAGTTTCTGCTGTCACTTCCCTCCCCAAGGCTTTTCACTGGGTACGGGAGGGGGCTGAGAGAGACAAAACGTGCAAGAGAATGTGATCTCACCCCCTGTCGGCAGCAGCTCTGGCTCCGAGACCCCGTCGGAGTCCCACCACGGAGCCAGCGCCCTGCCCACCTTCACGAGTTTGGGACAGGCTTCCCTCAGCCCAAGCCTCTGATGATGGCTCTCCGCTCCTGCTCGGCATCTGCTGGGCGTTTCCATCTGCCCACTGCCTTCTTTATAAGTAGCGTGCCTTGTGCGGCTGCCTCTCCAGGGCTGGCTCAGCACCTGACCAGCTGCAGGGCGGGCCCAGGCCGTGTCTGCTCAGCCTCTGTGTCACCTCCAACAGCTGCAGAGAGTCTGGGCCTGCTTCCTGTTTGCACCTGCGAGCCTCCTTGGCATTGCCCGTGTCCCACTGGGCCCTGCCCCCTCCCCAGGACAGCATCGTGCTCCCTGTGCTGGGTTTGCTCCCTGCCTGACCATGGCTCCCTGGCCCCGGGGCCACCCACTGCCTGCTAGTTTCAAAGTCCTGGTGCGGCAGCTTGGAGCGGCTCGGCCCCACCCTGGCTTTTCCCAAGGCAATCCACTCTTTGTGCCCTGAGTCTGCACAAGATGGAGGTCCAGGGGCACCTGCGTGTCCTGGCATCTCTCTGGCCCATTCATTCTCGGCTGGGGATTCCAGGCTGGCTGGGCCCTGGTGACTCACAATCTCTCCTCCATGGGACTCCGCCTCCTGACCTGGATCATGAAGGTCCCAGTCCTTCCCTCTTGCCCTGGGCTCTCCTCAGACCTCTCCTGCTGGCCTCAGCTTTCTACTCTCCTCAGAGTCTATGGCCTCTTCCTCCTCCCTTCACGGGTGCCCGAGGGGTGTGGCGGGGGCGGGGTGGAGGTTTAGCCACCCAGCTGCTGGTGCCCCTGGGAACTGGGGAGCCCTGGCAGGCGCTGAGTCAGTTCGCCCTCAAGGACCCTGGGCCGGGAGCAGTAGTTCTGCCTTGTCCTCCAGCCTGGCCCCAAAGGGATGGCGCCCCAGGCAGCCACAGGACACGAGAGTGGGAACCCCTCGCCAGTCACCACAGGCCTCTGGGCCTGGCGTGGGCCCACTCCCACGGGGGCCTTTTGCACCTTCAGCCAGAGCGGTCCGCCCATCAGCCACCCGCTCCTTCTCTCCAGCCAGGTTCCTTTCAACCCCTGCAGCTCCCTCCTGCCGACCGCCCTCACCCTGTCTGCTCCATCCCACTGTGCAGCAGCCCCGGGGAGCTGCCGCCTCCCAGGTGAGCCTGGGCTGAGGTAGCAGGGTGTTGAGGACACCTGCTGGTAGGAAAAGCAAACAGAGCTGCGCCCAGAGTCCCTGGCTCACATTCCTCCTTCCTGGGCTGTCAGTTTCTCAACATCTGCCAAATCTCTCTCTCTCATGTTGAAGTTTTTAAAATCCCCGTTCAGTAAACACACATGACTTCCACACGTGTACAAACACACAGACGTCTCGCCCAGAAGCCTCCCAGCTCCTCAGCGCAGACGGGAGCCTCCTGGGGGGACATACTCCCAGACACATGTCCCCTCTGCACCCACAGCCACACCTCCCACCCACCCTTCCCGTGACACGCAGACACAAAAGGGTCGCCAGCTATCAACTTCATTACGTCGAGAGACGTAACCCTGCCTTCCCTGTGTCCACAGGCCTGGAAGACACCCATTTTGAGAACATGAATTTGTCTACTGTACAAATCCAGACTATACATTGCCCTAAAGCACGTGTACATGTGAAGAGAGGTGCGTGCCCTTCCCCCACGCCCACAGCTCACGTGGGTCACGTGTGTGTGGTGGAGCCTGAAAGACCCAGACGGCAAGAAGATGCCTCTTGCCTGGGATTCAAAAGCTTGACATACATTAATTTGGGGCAGGTACTCTTATTCCTAAGAACTGCAAAAGCTGAACCAGAGATGTGCCACAGTGAGTTATGAAAAGAAAGGAGGAGACAGAGGTCTCCAGATTCATGAAACTGTGGGCTTGAGGGAGAGCCGGCCCTGCCCCTTTATGGCACCTATATGCCTACAGTTACCTATCAGCTCGCATGTGCGAATGCACGTATGTTAACAGGCCAAAAAAAAACGCAATTCCAATTAAAATCGGTCAAGGATGTGATGTGAGTTGAGCAAGCCGCTCAACTCCAGGGCTCCTGGCCTCCCAGACGTGCCCGGGTCTTACGAGAATGGCTGTCTCCCTCCCCACCCGCCCACCCAGTCCCAATGTACCTCCTGAGCCTTGGTGTGGGTAAACCGGGGCATCCCGCTGTGTGGCGGCCACTAGGCCCCCCTCAGTGGAACTCCCTGCTCCAGCTCAGACCCTCCAGAGCAGACACGCCAGTGAGAATTCGGACTTACTGTGTTCCGCCAGCCCCTGGATCATGTCGAATTTATGGATTTCTTTGGCATAATACTCCCACTCGGTGTTTTCCTGAGTGCAGCCGTCCTCCCTCTCCTCCAGCAGCTCCCGCGTGCTGTTGTAAAGGGCCAGGATCTGGTAGGGGACATGGGTCATCACCGATGGCTCAGGGGGACTAGTGAGCCTGAGTTTGCTCAAGATCTGTCCCCTAATGGCTTCCACCCTCTTCTTCTTGATGTGGCTGAAGTCCAAGGTGGTGCAAGTGGACAGAGAGAGGCTGACCGTGGCAAAGTTCAGCAGGGTCAGGACCACCAGAGCCCTTTGCAAGTGCATCTTCATGTGTGAGCCGGGGAGAGAGGCCGGGGGGGCTGTGAGGCCTGGCGAGGAGGAGACCCCAGCGGACGTGCAGAAGGAGGGAGGAAAACCAGGCAGCCTCCCTAGATCCCGAAGACTGAGGCTTGGCAAGAAGGTGCATGAACTCACTGCACTGCGAGAGCTTCAGGACTTCCAGGAAGCGCTGGCAACCCTGAGCACGAAGAAGCCGACTGTGTGCCTTGCAGCTCTGGGTTTCTTCTCCATGTGTCTAAACAGGTTCTGCTGGGCTCTGACTCCCAGCAGGCCAGGTGGAGGGCAGGCAGAGGGCTGGGAGGGGTGGCAAGGCAGCTGGGAGTAAGAAGGGAGCTGGAGTTTTTCCTTAGGTAAAAATAAATAGAGCGGATATCTGATATTGCCAAAGGCTGCTTGGCGATGGGGAGAAAGTGGGTTTTTTAAAGAAGGAGCAGAAGGACCATGGCTTGGGTCCCAAAATCAGAATCCTTGCCTTGCCCTGAAGGAGAGAATAAGAAAAGAGAATGGAAAAGAAAAGAAAAAAAATGTTTAAAAAAAAAAAAATTCAGATCACCAGTGAGTAGGTGGGGAGAGGCAGGGCTGGCCTGCTGATGGCCCAGCTAAAGGTGAGGGCAGCGGAGGACACACTTGTCTCTCAGGCACACCATTCATGCTTTCTCTTTGGTTTACACTTCCTCGGGGGCTTTCTAAATGACTTTGTTCACGCTGCCTCTTGTCTTCATTGGCTGGGATGTGGGGGTATGTGCAATTGGAAGGCAGGGAGGACAGGCCCCTGGAGAGCAGCCCCAATAATCCACTTGGACGCCCAGGGTCACCAGCACCTCGGCTTGTCTTCTCCCTCGGCCATTGCTTCTGTTCCCTGCTTCTCTTTAAAAAATCAAAAAGGAGAAGAAAAATAAAATAGAAGCCAGCTCACTGCACGCCTGCTCCGGAAAGCTGTTTTTCCTTCTTTCTCATGCTTCTTCCCCTATCTCTCGCCTCCCTTGCTCATTCCCTCGGACTTGGCTTTCGTCTTCCCTCCCTTTCTCTCCCTCCTGCTTCTCCCTCTCCCTCTCCCTCTCTCTCACACACACACATGCACACACACTGCTTTCTCTATTTCTCTCTGCTGAAATTTTATACCTCCCTCCGATGACGTCTCTGGTCCGGGGTGGGGGAGGGAGGGACCAGCGCACGCAGCCTCTTTTGCTGCACGGTTTTAATGTTTTAACCAGGCACAGAAAAAGCTGAGCCCGTTTGAAAAATACTTTGCGAGTCCTCTCTTTCGACGTGGTAACTGAACTTTTTTTCTCCTCTTGGAGTCACTCCTGCTACACGTTGACTGTTTTTCTGGAAAGTTACTCCGGTGAATCCCCTCCCTCCTCTCCCGCAACTCCTTCTCCCTCTCCAGCTGTCAGTCCGTCCTCTGCTGGGCTGGTCTTGCGCTCCCTCCCCGGCCGCCCCCTCCCGGGCCAGGCCGGGCTCTGGGCAGGGTCGGGAGCGCGCGGGGCCTGGGCAGCCGCGGCCGTGCCGTCCTCGCTGGAGGGTGGCGCTGGGGTTGGAGCGGGCTTGGAGTGGCTGGGTCCAGCTCCGCGGCCATCCTGGCCCCGATTCTTCATTGACAAGCTTGGAGTCGGGCAGCTTGCTGAAGCTTGGAGATGCTCCAGGGGCTCTGAAAATGGCGTTTTCCGGCAGATCGAGGGTGCCCTCTGGCGAGGCGAGACCGCCAGTGACAGAGGCGCTGCGGGCCGGAGCGGGGAAGGCCGGGAGGGCTGGGGGCTGAGGCTGGGGTCTGGGGAGAAAGGGCTTCGGGAGGGGCCGAGGAACACAAGCCCGAGGCCCTTGGGGAATACCTTCCCTCTCGGCCCCACGCGCGTACTAGTGCACCTCTCCCTCCCCGGAGCCCTGGTCTGCAGCCACGTCCTCCAGATGTTCCCAGCCTCCCTCCCCGCCGGGGGTTCCGCAGGGAACAGCGCCAGCGAGCACGAAGTCTGCAGCTGGCAGGAGCCCATTTCCCAGATGGGTGAGGGGAAGTTTTCTCTCCATTTTCCTTCCTCCTCTCCGCCTAAGCTCCTAGGTATTTTCCCAGGAGAGAATCCACACGGAACTGGCCTTTGTAACGTGGAATCACTTTCCCGGTAGTCAGCGTTGCTCCCTGCCACCCCACCCCTCTCCACCCCAGCTTCCTGGACCCTTTCAGCCAGGCTTGGTTTCTGCTTCTGGCTCCCAGGCTACTAAATGAAGGGGATATTCACTGCATCTCCCGGACAGCGGTGAATCGGTTTACAGTTGAGGAAACTGAGGCATAGAGCAATTTAAATGGCCACAGTGCTTATGAGTGGTAGAGGTGATATTTAGCACAGGCTCTCTGCTTTGGGTAGGCATCATGGTTATTTGCATAATGAACGAGGAAACCTAGATGTAGAAATAGCTTGCCTGAGGTCACAGAGCCAGTGTGAGTCAACACTGAGATTTGCACTGAGTCTATTGCAAGTCTATGACTATAACTACTATGTTATGCTTCCTCTGAAATTCAGCCAGCCTTTGAAAAAAATTTTTTTTGATGTTTACTACATACCAGGCACTGTTCTAGGTCCTGTGGATATAGCAGTGAACATAACAAACAAACAAAACCCTTACTCTCATGGAGCTTACATTCTAGAGGTGGAGGTGGAATGGTAGAGAAGGCAATGCGCTAAATAAATATGTAAATTATCTAGTATGATAAAAGGTAAGTGCCATGGTAGAAAATAAAACAGGGAAGGAGGAGGATAGGGAGAGTCTAGGTCACGTTGATGTTGGAACTTAAAATAGATGCTGCAATTTTAAATCAGAGAAGGCCTTACTGAGGCCTTTAAGCAAACACTTGCAAAACAGGCAGGAAAATTATTAAAGTTATATTCTTTTGGACCCCACTCTACTAAATCAGTCTCTAGGGATGGGATCCTGTTATATGTTTTCTAACAGACCTCACAGGTGAATCAGGTGCCCAGCAAGGTTTGGAAATCACTCTTTCAGGGCTTCTTTCTGCCTAGAGTGAGCTGCGATTCACATTTGCTTTCAGGAAGCTGGGGAAGAAGTGGGAGTGAAGGTTTGGACACTGGTTATAAAGTGGTGGTGGTGGTATGGCTATGAGCTCACAAGAAATGAACAAAAAACACAAAGATTAATTCCTTCCTCCTCTTCTTGTGCCAAGGAAGAAAAAGGAACAAGAGATTCATTGGAGCCTGTATTTCATGTCTTGGGTTTTTGGCAATAAATATTTCTTCAGATTAAAACCTAATAGGTTATTCTCCCTGAGAATCAGAGTTAGAAAGTAGAAGATTTTAGGGGTAATCTGGAAGAGTAAGTACAAGGGCGGGGACTGAGGCCCGGAGAGGCTCTGCCGGGCTGCACAGGTAGTTACCCGCAGAGCTCGGAGGGACCGCAGCTCTCCTGCGTCCCAGCAATGCTGTTTCTGTCACAGTCCGTCCCAGTAAACGTGTGGATGAATGATTGAACTGAGCCATTTACTGGGTATTTAAGAAATGCTCTAGTTTTAGGGCTGCTACTCACACTTCCGTGTCCTTCCTTTTAGGCAGTGGTCATCTAGGCCTTACCCCAAGGGTGATAGTGGAAACATCGCTCACTTTCGGGGCCACGAGCCCATCATCTGGGAGTCCCAGGTGACCAGTGTCAGCGACAGAGCCAGTGTTGTTGGCTTGGGGATCTTATATGGGGAGTCGATGAAAACTCAACTCGCTTGCCCCTTAAGCCGGTGAGGGGGTTCAGAACAGGACTTCCCAAATGTGCCACTTTGACATGTGAATTATTTTGAGCTGAAGACAGTGGAGACCCAGTGGGCTCATGATAAACTTCTATCTCTCCCTTAAAGAATTTAAATTAGAGGCCTTACCCATAACAAGAATTATCACCAGAAATAACTTTTTATATCTGTATCTGTCTATCTATAGGGCAGGGCAAACCTCTAACTGCTGAACATTGCTCTTCTAGTCCTGCAAATGACGTTTGTCCCCTATGAAGTCCCAAGGTGTCTTACTTCATCCTTAGGTCAGAATTTCACATGAACCTTATCGTCCCTTTTTTGTTTCTGAACTTCTCACATATATGGGGTCTCGGACTGTCTCATGTATGGGGAGTTCTCATACTTATGTAATTAAATTTGATTATTTTCTTATGGTAATCTGTCTCATGTCGATTTGATTGTTAGACTAGCTGAAAGAACCTAGGACAGAGGAAAACTTCTTTCTCCCCCACCCTGAATATTGGGGGATCTTTTCCTCTACTGGCCTAGGAGAATGGCTGGCACCCCATAATATATACTGAAGAAAAATCCTCCCATAAGATATGATGATGTCAGAAAGGCACCTGGCTCTTCTGCTTAATGATTTTCCTCAAGCCATCTCTTGGCACCTGTGTCCGCAATTGTCACATCGTTGAATATTGCTACTGCTTACTTTATGGGTCGTTGGAGGAATTATTTGACTTTTGAAAGTTATTACTACTCAGGTATTTGATGTTTTTTGGTTCAGCCTCTCTGCAAATTTTTTGAAGCAGAGATTACGTATATTGTATTTTCTGTTGTAAACCATTAACATCTGACCCGCTGTAGCCTGTTTTCTCATGTGTCCAATGGAGATAATACAACTTACCTTGCTTCCCACGCAAGGTTGTTATGCCCTTCACATGAGTTAATAATTGTGAAGGCCCTCTGTGCACTTTAAATACAATGGGAGCGATCAGAATAATTACTACTATTAGTAGTGGTGCTTTGCACTTAATAACGTATGTATTTTAAAAGGGACAACTGTTTTTCCACTGTTCACAGGAGCACCCTTAGCGAGACGTCAGGCCTGGAGGTATCTTCCGGAAGTCAACTGAGGCAGGGTTACGAAATGTTTAAATTGGAGGGTGGCATGGAGAATTCAGAATGAAGCCGCGACCCTTTAAATACTGGGGCGGAAGGGCGGGGCCGTCGTCAGGGACGCCACGGGGCCGCTAGGTTTCCAGGAAGTGACGCCAGGCGGTCGCCGAGATGGAGGATTTGCTGGACCTAGGCGAGGAGCGGCGCCGGGGCCCGGCCACCTCCGTGAGGACCGACGCGCGGCCGGGTTGGGGCCGGAGTTTGGAGGGCGGGGAGGAGCGACTCCGCCGGCCCAGGCTTCCCCGAGACGCCTCCGTGCGGCCCGTCCCTAGCGGCCGGAGCGGGCGGGCCCGAGTCGCTCGGCGGGGCGGTGGGAGAGGAGGCGGTGGCTTCATCCGCCCCGCCCCCGGGGCAGCCGGGGGCGCAGCCTGGGGTGTCCTTCCTTCTGTGCCCGTAACCGCTAAGGGGAGGTGGGCTTTGCCTCAACTTTTATAGCTAAGAACATCAAGACGCAGGTTTGTGCCGTGGAGTGGCCAGGTGCTGGGGCCCAGAGGTCAGATGGAATATAAAGCCTTTGCGAGGGTTAAAAAAAAGTGAACCTCTGGGAACCTTGGTTTCCTTATCTCCAGAATGCTGTTGCTGTCTACTTTAAGAAGTTGCAGTGACGAGGAAACGGGTGACGAACGGAGAAGCGTTTAACACAGAGCCTGGCTGAGGCTGAGTTATTAGAAGGCGTGAGCTGCTGATGCTCTGCGGCTGTGGTTGACGCAAGGTTACGCAGCCAGCAGTAAACCAAGTTAGAGTCCAGGCTCAAGTTCGGTGATTTTTGGTTTGTTTTGACTCCATCACAGCCCCATCAAGGATTTTTACCTTTAAAATTGCCAAGGTCACATTTCCTAAAAGGTTGAGCCACAGAACACATCTTTATTTAACGCGGTGGAATCTCCGGTTTTTTTGTTTCTTTTTGTTTGTTTTTTTGTTGTTTCATTTCTGAAATGCCCGGTAGCGACAGATGTCCTTCAAGGTACTGGATAAAAGCACCTCTCTGAGGAAGATGTGAAGGACAGGAAGGAGCACGTTATTCTAGGAGGAAGCAGGTTGTTTGACTGACCAAGGAGAATATTAAGTCACCAGGCCTTTCTGATACGTGAACTTGTTTAGTCCCTGGGCATATGGATGTAGTTTTTCATCCATCCTTTCAACAAATATTTATTGACCCCTACTGTGTATCAGCCATTATCCTAGATGCTGGCGATATAGCAGTAAATAAAACGAAGTCCCTCCCCTCATGGGGCTTACGTTCCAGTAGGGCAAGATGGATAATAAATACACTATAAATTTAAGATATATAAAATCAGGTAGTGAAGTCATTTTTCTACCGTCCATACCTGTGGATTTATACAAGGTCTTCAAAAATTTTAAAATAATTACTAGTGAAATCATCTGTAAACAGCACGTAGAGGCAGGAGCACTGAATTTTTGTCTTAGCGCAACCACTGCATTGTAGTATGCCAGATTTAGATGTCCTGCTGTGGTAAATGCAAAAGGGTAGGGTAGCTACAGGGGAAGGGATGGAATTGTCTGCCTTGTGAACCTCTTATTATCAGAGAGAGAGAGTTTCCATCGTACCTGAAACCTAAATGATCGAATAAAACTTGAGACGTAAATACTCCGTAAAGGTTTTTGTGAAGCTCCCATGTAACCCCCAATCAATTTATTGGTGCAGTCAGTTCTTAGAACATCTTAAAACTGAAATTCCAGGGTAAGATAATGGAAAGAACTCAGGATTTTAAGACAAGAAGATTTTGCTCTTAGATTTATGTCTGCTGCTTAATTGACTTCCTGGTCCTCAGTTTCCTCACTTGTAAAATGAAAGTCCTGGTCTCCGTTATTCCGAGAATCAAATAAAGCTATATCAAATGAGGTCTAAAAGTATTTATATTAATGCTTTCTTTTTTAAAGCTAACAAATAAATATAGAAGTATTTTAACACCCCTTGGTCTGCCTAGGTAAAGTTTTCTTTATGTGCTGGGGAGCATTTGGGATTCAGAGCCTGCACATGGTCCATTTGAAGACTCAGAATTTGAAGTGTTCTGATTTCCAAACCCGGTCTCAAAATTCTTGTAAAAGATTTCTTTTCTTGTCATAAATGGAAATCCAAACAGCTTGCACATTAAAATAAGTGCTATCTGTATTTCTCTGATGGCAGTTACCATGGAAATTAGGAATTCTTTCCAAAACTCCTTTTTGTTTCTTTTTAATCTTCATCTGAGGACTAGCTTATTGATTGTAGAGAGAGGAGAAGGGACAGAGAAAGAGAAAGATCAATTGGTTGCTTCTTGCAACCTAGGTATGTGCCCTGACTGGGAATCGAACCCACAACCTTTTGGTGTATGGGACAGTGGTCCAACCAATGGAGTCACACTGGCCAGGGCATCACCAACACTCCTTTTTGGTAACTCCATGTCAAGCTGCAGCTTTGAAAATAGGCCTTCTGAAAACCCTGCGTAGGGACCTAGGAGCCTTTACCACACTCTTCCTTAAACTGTGGCATGAGGTCACTGCCCATTTTAGAGGAATTTCTATCTTCATTGCTTTGGGTACAAATGATTATGGCAGTTAAACAAAAACCCTAGGATCACTAACCCATGAATTTCCTATTCTTCTTCCAAATAATGGGTTAGCCAGAAATTTCCTTTAGGTTTTTCCCCCTACGATGGCTCTAGTAGTTTGCAGTTGTCTTTACCTTCATTTGAAACAATTTTGTTAGATTGTGTTGTGACAGCTGTCATATCAGCATACAATTAAAAAAAACCCAAAATCGGTACATTTTTGTGTAGCCATTTTAATGTTGAAGATGGAAGAAGATATGCAACATTTTTGGCAAATTATGCTTTATTATTTCAAGGTAGAAATGCAAGAAAAGATTTGTGCAGTGAATGGAAAAGGTGCTGTGATCGAACGTGTCAAAATTGGGGGTTTGTGAAGTTTCTTGGTACTATTGACATTTTGGCCAAATAATTCTTTGCTGTGGGGCTGTCTTAGCATTGAAAGATGTTTAGCAGCAGCCCTGGCCTCTACCCACCAGAAGCCAATAGTGGGAGAGAGCTGACACACTCAATATATCCAGATCAATAAAGTTATTGGTGAAAATGAAAAATACATCTTTTATTTTACAGAAGAACTAAAAGGACTTTTTGGCCAACCCAATAGAACTGACCTTGGTTGCTTTTAGGGTTTGGAGCATTTTCTAAGAATATTCAAATTACTCAAATCCCACCTTCCACCGTGTATTCATAAATCCAGTTGCTTGCCTACCATCCCACAATTCTTTCCCTCGTAGTGGCTAAAAGATGTTTGGGTCAGCAGTGCCCCTTATTTCTCCTTACAGGGGGCCAAGATGGGTCGCCGAGCTCAACAGGAGTCAGCTCAAGCCGAGAACCACCTTAATGGCAAGAATTCTTCAACTCTGACTGGAGAGGTAGGTGTTGAAAAATCTGAAGAAATGCTAAAAGTGAACGATTACTTAATAAGCAAAGATTTGATATTCCATATTTCTTCTCTTTAATGTCAGCTCTTCTATCTTGACTTGGGAATTCTCTTCCTTGGCATTTGGCCTGTTAGAGATGAAGAAGAAACGTTTATCTTTGATGCTAGAGTAGTTTCTGTGCATGGCTTTATATGCTCAGTGAAGAACTTTCTTACATTAGCTGAAACAAGGGACTGGGAAGTTTCAAAATCTAGTCAAAATCCAAGTTTTTATTTCCTCTGAATAAAGCCAGTGAGGCATGCTGGTGACAGAAAGTTAGATTACACAACTGGACGTTGGCTTTCGGTGGTGTCCTGCACTTTCTACAGTTTTCAGGCAGGAAGGGGATCAGGACGGGCCTTACTTTCCTGGAAACTTTTCCTCTGAGCGGCCTGGAATTATGGGAATCGATCCAGCGTCTTTGAGGCGGGTGGGTAATCCTGATGAGCAATACTTTTAATGCCAGGGTACTATTTTCGGCCGTTCACTCAGAGCCGCTTTTCACCCTCCTCTGTCCGTTTGGAAAAACTGCCCTTTTCAAGAGTTAGTTTTAGGCTACCCTCCCCTCCTCCACCTCCGTCAGCTTTTCTCTGGGCTGACGTGGGGCTTCTTCCTCTCAACTCCCATAGTACCTATTATAGAACATCTCACATTCTCTGCTAATTTTCATTTTCTGTGTCTGTTGGCAGCACTAGACGGTGAGTTCTCAGACTGCAGGAATCGTGGCTTCTTAGCTGTCTAGCTTGTGGGCCCGTAGTAGGTTTGGAGCAGATGAGAGGATGTCACTGAGAAGCCTTATGCGTCAGGAAGGTGCATGGGCACCGCATGCAGGGGACAAGACACCGACACACTTTGCTTACATATCACACATAGAGGAATATTCGTCATTTTTATAGGAAGTTAAGTTTTTCTTCAAGTGCTCCACATGGCCCTTTCAATGTATTTTCATTTTCTCACTTTCTGTAGCAATGCAGGTAGAGAGAATCATTTCTGGACCTAAGACGCCAGCCATGCCAGTATGGAACGCTGGCAGCGGGCCCCTGGCCCCGGCCCCATTGCGTGCAAACACTAGGGAGGGAGCAGGCGGGGGCATTGCGGGATCGGGAGGCCGGGTGTCCCTTCTAAAGGGGCAGCCACTCCGTAGACAGAGCTGACTGGTGCTGTGGGGGGCACAGGCCCAGTATTGCCAGAGCCTCTGACTGTGAGAGATGTTGGCAGTCTAAAGTGTTTTGTGAAAGCAACACATCTTTAGAGATTAGTAACTAATTATAAGAATTAATATTGATGTATAGCTTAGATGAGGCCTGGGCGTTGTCAGTGTGTGACGCTGGCTGTGGCACCTCCATTACAGCGCTTATTACACTGTGCTGTAACAGCTTATGTGTCTGGCTCCCGCAACAGGTGTGAGCTTCTGGAAGGCGGGGGTTGGGTCTTACCTTTGTGCGCTTCTGTTTATCGCAGTGCCCGGCACCGACCGGCGTGCGTTTGGCACTGCAGAGGATGGGGGGTGACGTGCACAGTGTGCGGCGGGGGCCCTTACCGGCTGAGCAGGCCTGTCCCAGCGCCAAGGGTGGGCCCGCAGGGGAAAACTGGGGGCACAGTCGGGGGTGGGGTGTAACGTAGGAGGGCAGTGGAAGAAGACGCACCTGCCCCCGCCCGGGACCTCAGGAAGCGTGAACTGCAGTCGTGTCCATCTTGAGAAAATGGACAAACGGATAACTGGGTTAATGGAAATCTCTCCTTGGCTTCTGGCCACTTTTGACTCTGCTTCTAGGAAGAGCCATCCCAATACAAGATCCCCTATTTATTCATCAAATATTTATTGAAGCTTCCTGTGTGCAGGTGCCATTTTAGGGGCTGGCGTATCTCAGTGAACAAAAGAGGCAAGATTCCCTGCCATAATGGAACTTACATTCTTGTTGTTACTGGCAGTTAGAGAGACTGACGACAGGTATACTTAAGTGTGAAGGAAGTTCTAACCAATGGTGGGCAGGTGAGTGAACCTGTGAGGGGCCAGGATGTCCTGGAATGACGGGTGGCCTTGGAGCCCTGTGTGACCCACACACCCAGTCAGCCCCTGGGCTGGGGCCAGTCAGTGCTGTTCACCTCCCCGCACCCGTCCCCCGGGCTCCCAGGCGGGAGCCAGCTCTGTGAGCACAGAGAGATCCAGAGTCGCAGCCCATGAAGAACCTGTTAGGGTTTCAGCCTTTCTAGAAGACCTACTTATTTCCTTAGAGACATTTTCATCTTTTAAACTCTGGGCGTTAGCATTTTCTGGGGAGAACATGATGAAAGTCATTCTCTTCTTCACCCAGTTGGTGCTTCTGACAGCGAAATGCCAGTCAGGATCCCAGGATTCCTTCCCTGGGTTAATTGAGGTTTAAAGCAGTGTGGGCAGCCGCCCCCAGGCCAGATGCTCACTGTGCTGTGTGGGACATTTTGGCTGTTTCTTTCTAAAATTAGATCCTAAGATTTGTGTGTGTGCCCATTTACATTCCGAGCGTATTACTTGATAGATTTATTTTTGTCCTCTCGCTGACTATATTCTAGGATGAAGCTATTCATGAAAACGTAAATATGGTACCCGGGGGCTGTCAGACATGATGGAGTTACTTTAGCGTTAAGTAGGGATTAGTTCAGGCAAATTATTTGAAATCGGGGTGGGGGAGTTGGGAGCTGAGGGGAAGGAAGCAGAGAAGGGGTCTGCTGCAACAGACAGAACGCGGGACTTGGCATCGGAAGCCCAGGGCTGTGATGGCTCTGTAAATTAATTGCCTGGATCTCGAACTAGTCCACTAATCTCTCTAATCCTTCATTTTATTATCTGTCAAATGGTGGTAACAATGCCACCAGATTTGTGTGGGGATTAAGTGAAATATGCATTTAAGAGCACTTTAGTAAACTGAAAAGCGTGGCTCAAACGTTCGTTCATTCAACAAACGAGTGGGTAAACGAGTACTTGGACAGTGCTCTGCTGTTTTTGGTAAAGAGCAGCAAAGGAGGAGGATATAATCTTGGGCTTCTTTTAGAACTGATTTGGAAGGCTCTTCAGGGCCGTTCCTCATTTGTCCATAGGTTGACCAGTAGGGACCCAAAGCACTTTTTGTGCTTCCTGGGTGCCGTGGGCAGCCCGAGTCTTGGGGTTGTACAGGTGGGTCTTACTGGCCAGGGCGCAAATCCCGGCTCTGCCGCACCTTAGTTCTGTGACGCTGACCGAGCGTGCTACTTAACCTCTTTAAGCCTCAGTTTTCTCATTGGTAAAACAGGGATATTAATACTCCATACAGGTGGCTAGAAAGGAAAGATGAGGTAATAGATGTAAAGCCCTTAATGCAGTCTGACATATAAATGCTCAATGTGCTGCTAACCATCATTTCTCCAGAGCTTGGGGGTTCTTTTTAGTTTGCCTTAACTCTTTCTACTGAGGTTGAAAACGATTGGTCTTCAGGCTGAATTTAGCATACCGTCATGTGTTGTTTGACCTGGACAGAGCTTATTTTTTTTACTCAATCGTTATCATGTATAAGTTAGGAAACCTCGTGTGAAAATCCAGATTTTGGGCTGCTCTTTAAAATCAGAAGTGTTGACACAGTGGACGTGCCGGACTGGCGCTCCCACACAGCTGGCCGGGGCGATAGCAGGGCTCGCTGACACGCGGCCTGCCCCCTCCCTTTCGCCACTGCCTGTTTTAATACGCCTGGTCAGATTTACTCACATTTGATCTGCCTGGCTCCTATTTCCATTGGAGTTTCAAACTCCTGCTCTTCTAGGATGGGTTGATTTTCAGCCATCCCTGTGTGTCTGTTAGTGTTGAATTTGGTTGCCGATGGCCACCTGTCACAACTCAGGCTGGGGTCACCAGGTACATATTTCAGTTAGCAATTCAGGTTGGCATTACAGTTATTGAGAGTTTTACCAGAAGATGGTTTTATGATGAGTGTCACTTGTCTGCAGTGTATAACTTTCTCTGTGGAAACCAACTCTGAGAATGAACTGGATTTCCCTGCTTGACTTTCGCCTCCTATCGATTCAAATGATGCCGCTCTTATATACAGCCCCTTCAAGAAAAGACTCGACATTTTCTACCATAGAGTTACACTGTCATACACCAATGATGGAGAAAAATAATCTTGGGCGTATCCTCTCCAAGGCTGGCCTCTTTTGGGTGAGCATTTCTCACGAGGGTCTAGACTTTTTTGTGATTTAGCTTTTATTTTTCAGATTGTCCTTTTATTAATGAATACGATTTTCGCTGACATTGCAGCAGTTGCTGCCTCTCTGTTAGCTACCCGCAATACCCTATTTAAGCCTTATGGCAGCTCATGAAGTAGGCACTATTGTTATCTGATTTTAGCTAAAGACACGGAGACTTTGAGATGCTGGGTGACTTGCCCAGAGTCATTGAGTTAATCTCCGACTCTAGTTTCTCCGACCCTGGCCGGGCACTTGACCACCGCCTAACCTCTCCCACCTCCTAGCTAGGTTGATACACAGACCTCCCGGTAGAGAACGGCTTTTGGAGAGAGTGATTTTTGGGTTGTTCTCTCTCGGAATCCTCTTGGAGAGGGAGTAATTCCTCACTTGATCTCCCTTATTCATCCACTTGTCTGGAGAAGTGTTGGAGTCACAGCTGTTTCCCTTCTCTCCCCCGCATCCCTTCGGTGTTCCTCCAAGGCCTCAGAACTGAAAGTTAGCCAGATTCCCTCGAAGGAATCTCAAAAATGCTGCTGGGCTCATGTTCCCAAATTAGGCCAATTTCCTCATCCCCCAGCAGCTTTGCTCAGCTGGAGCTCCCTTGGAGCTTGGCATCACGTCTCTTGCCCTCCGCCCATTCCCTCGCTGGTCTGCCAGCCGGGCAGTTATTTTCAGCCCAATCGGGTTATCTGCTGACCCTGTTTGGTGACATTTTTCTTCTTTCTCACAAAAATAACTTTCCTGATTGGTCACATTTTTCAGCCTTTTTCGTAGTCCCTCTCCAATGGGCTGGATTGAATGATGCTCCTGATAACGTTGTCAAAGAGGGATGCAGGGAATTCGATATGGAGCTGTTCATGAGGAATGTGTTTTCCACACTTCATATTTATGTCATGCTTTGCATGCTTCGGTTTTGAACTCTCCCTTGGGGTGGACATAGGCGCATCACCGACCCATCCCTGGGGTCCGCCACTGTGTGGGAGGGAATGTCATCTCAGGGCAGAGCCTGCAATTGGAAACAGCATCTCAAGATTCTTCTCCGGCACTGACTCCGGCTCTTTCATTGTCCCAGCACAACTTGCTTCCCACAGCTCATACCTCATTTTACCGTCTGTAAGGTAGAGGATCTCTCTGGCTGCCTTTCTGCAAGTCCCAGGGTGAAAGGTGGTGCTGGAAGAGTTTGCTCCCTCACTTTTGGGGAGGGTTAAGTGAGAGATACGTGTAGTGAGTTTAGCGCGGTGGGCTGTCAAGTTAGCTATCATTATCAACGCACCCTGAGAAGTAGAATAGGCGATCATTTTGTCTTTAATCCCAGCTCTGTCAGTTAGGTGTATACCCTGGGCAAGGTACGTAACCCCTCTAAGCCTGCTTCCGCCTCTGTTGACTGGAGATGATAGGACTGGCTATCTCATAGGGTTGTCGGAGGGTTAAATAAGAGGATGTATAAAGCTCTTAGGACAGTGCCTGCCACACGCTATTATTGTTATTATCTGTGTCACATGAGAATTAGAAAGTATTTTATCAGTTGATCTTCAAATGCAGTTCTGTTCAAGATACAGAGATATTCTTTTTTTTTTAAAAATTTAAATTTTAAAAAAAATATTGATTAGAGAGAGAGGGAAACATCAGTTTGCTGTTCCACTTATTTATATATTCATTGGTTGATGCTGTATGTGCCTTGACCAGGGATGGAACCCACAACCTTGGTGTATGTGCCAGTGCTCCAACCCTCTAGCTACCTGGCCGGGACCAGAGATATTCTTACTCTGTAGAACTAACTGTGCCTTAGGGCAAAGAAACATTGGGATGCAGAGTCCTTTAGGTGAGAATTGTTGGTGCTGCTTGAGACCCATTTTATTTGTGTCCTTTAATATCATCTCTGTCTGTGCCATGGACCACTTATTTGCCAATACCTTTCCATATTTTTTAAAACCCAACCCTCTGTTGAGAGGTTGGAAGTCTTCCCAGAGAATAATCCTTAATTGTTGACTTATATCATTTTGTTGTTCTGGGAGCACATGGATAGAAAATAAGGAGGGCGAGTGACCTTGGTAACCTCCATGACCTTGGAGTGGAAGGTAACACCCATCCATCTATTCATTCATTCATTCATTCACTCATGAAACTTGGTGATAGCTTTCTATGTGCCAGGCATTGTGCTTGGAGCTGGCAATACTTTGGTAGGCCAGACATGGTCCCTGACCTCTTATTACCTTGATCTGGGGGCTGCAGAGGAGTTAAGAGCCAGGTGGGGGTGAATGCAGAAAGAGATGGGATTACCTCTGTTGAACCGCTTTTACTCTTGGGGACATCTGGAAAAAAAATCACATTTAAGTTGAGACTTGAAGGATGAGTAGACGTTAGCTAAGAGATGAGGAGGGGAGAATATTCCAAGTAGAGAGATGAGCATGTGCCAATCTAGAAGTGAGGGAGAGAGCACGGCATGTAGAAGTTGTTAGCGAAGCGCCTGACCATTACAGGTGATGGAAGAGTAGTCTCAGTGACTGTTGCGAGCAATGAGATGGTTTTCAAATATTCACAAACCAGCCTCTTTGCCTTTTTTGGCCAAACATTTCTTATATGACACTGAAATAATTGGTAATGTTATGAGGGTTGGACTGTGACCTTCGGTATTTTTCTGTCTTTGTTTTTCGTTGATGCATCGTCAGTGCACCCACTGCCCTTCTCTCTATGTGTTTGTGTTTGCTGGTCAAGAATGTACTTGAGATGTGCTTAAGTGCAGTACTGTGGCTTGACGTTCTTCTGGCTCATCCTTTGTAACCAGCATTCATACTTAATTTATGTCCTAAAAATTCTCAGTTTCCTTTGGGGATAGTCTCTCTCTCTAATTCATATATGTGTAATTATAGAAACCCGAGGAGATAGTATTTAGAAAATGCCTTTTGATTCCACAAAATAAGAGACTTAAGTCACCCAGATTCTACTAATTACAAGTAAATGTTGGATGCTTAATAAAAATATGTGTAAACTAATCAACGATACCAGCGGTTAGTGCTTGACTCAAGAAAGTTGAGAACCCCCACTTTAGATTTCTTGGCATCCTGAATTTGCATTAAAAGAACACACATAATCAACAACCATAGGTCCTATCTGCTTACCACCCATTCCAAATGGAATGGGTCAGATTCCGTTGTAATATTGGAATTTGGCTTGACTCCCTTTGGAGTAAGTAGACTACTGGCTTATGTTCAGAAACCTTATTTTTTGGTATGTGAAGATTTTCATGGTAATAATACTTTTGTTGTAATTGACATATTCAGACAAGGTTCCCAGAGCAAAGACTTCTCAGAATCTATGGCTGTAAATAGCATTCTGTTAGGGAAAAAAATGGGAAGTTAGAGAAATAGTTTAAGTCACTGTTCACTCACCTGGACTGCCACAGTTGCTTCCTAACTGGTCTGTCCTTTTATATGCCTGCCCTCCTGTGGTTTAGCTAGAGTGGTCTTATAAAAATGTGCATCATTCATTTTGCACTCAAAACCCTTTAATGGATACCCATGGCCCTTAGGGTAAAAAAAAACCCCCAAATTCTTACTTTAACCCTATGTGATTTGGGCCTTGCCTGCATCTCCAACCTCATTTTACACCTGCGACCTCTGTTGCAGTCACAGGGAGTTTAGCCTTTACTTTGCTATGCAATTTCCTATTTATTCTAGTTTCCTAACATACTGCCAATAGAATAGAATAGAACGGAACGGAACGAAACAGAACAGAACAGAACAGAATATTCCCCTAGAGTAGTCACCACTCTCTTTGCTGAGCTGACTCCTACTTTTTTCTTTGGGTTCAGTGTGAATATCACTCTTTCTAGTCAATGAGAATGTTATGTTCTCATTGAAATCGGCTCCCCTTGCCCTCACTGGTGTGGCTCAGTGGGGTGGGTGTCATCCTGCAAACCGAAAGGTAGCCAGTTCGATTCCTGGGTTGCAGGCTGGGTCCCCAGTTTGGGGCGTGTGAGAGGCAATCAATCAAATTGGTTTCTCTCCTTCTCTCCCTCTCCTTCCCTTTTCTCTAAAAATAAATAAATAAATTTTTAAATAAAAAAATTAGCTCCCCTTATTATCCTTTCGTAGCTTTTTACATAGATTAACTATGTAATCCGTCTGTCTCCAAAAGTGCTTGCTCTCTCCCCTGGCACTTTGTAGGTCCTCAGTAAGTACTCATTGCATGAAAGAGGAACAGGTGTGGGGGGGCTGATGTGTTCAATTTAGGGGTAGGTGAGTTTGCGGCGCCTGTGAGACCACTGGCTGGAGATGTGCAGGAGGCTTTGACATGTGGGACTCATGCTGCAGATGGGACTGTGAGCTGGAGCTAGAGATTGGGGAGCTGTTAGTGCTGAGGTGGTAAATGGAAGCCCAGCCCTCTAAGGAGAGTTTGTAGAGCAAGGAGAGAAGAGGCTTTAAGAGAACACGAGGAACACTCATGTTTAAGGAACACATAGCCAAAGAGTGGCCCGCAGAAGGAGATTGAGGAGTGGCCAGAGGAAGCCAGGCACCTGTGGTGTCCAGAGAGAGATCAGAGAGTGTTTCAAGGACTTGGAGGGTCAAGAGTGTTTGATGCTGCTCAGAGGGCCCAGGAAGGTAAGACCCCCTCCTTGGAGCAGGGCCGATTGGATTTAGCACCAGGGGGTCCGTGTGCTTTCAGCGCAGCAGTCTGCAGGGGGCCTGTGTGCGCCTGGCTCACCACATGCCAGGCGGGTTCTCAGTGAACGCTGCGAAAGAATTCGGTGACTGCGTTGTGACGTGCGTGTACTCGTCACCAAATGTAAAAGGCCTCTCTGTCTCCCTCCCAAATATCTGTCTCTTTGCCTTTTCCTCTGATATTGAGCCTTCTTCTGTATCTCCCTTTTCCTTCCTTCTTTTTCTTTTTTTCTGTATCTCTTCCTGTTTTTTACTCTTCACCAATGAAAACAGAACTCGATCCCCCATACTCCCTTTTGCCCATCTATTCATATATATTTTTGTTGACATAAGTATAATTTTATTCATTCATTCACTTATTTATTCCTAAATTTAATACACATTTTCTAACATAAAAATGAATAATATCATTCTAGACCAAAAAAAAGTGTATACTTAAATAGTACCAGGGAGTGCGCACACAACCCTGCCTGGGAGGAAAGGAAGGCTTCCTGGAGGAGGGGGCCCCGGAGGCAAGTTGAAATGAATGAGTAGGAATTTGCTAATGAGAGGGAAAATCAGTGGGAAAAGCCAGTCCAAGGCATTTTTAGGGCATGCTAAACAATTTAGTGTCCTGGGAACAGAGGCTGTGGGTTCCAGGTGCAGGAATTTGAGGTTATTTTGTATGTGGTAGAGAGCCCACAAAGATTTTAAAGGGGGGACTACATTGTTGGCTTTGTTGTCTAGGAAGGGAAGCCTGGCAGTTCTGCGGAGGATGGTGTAGAGTGGGCGCAAGTGTTGCCGGGGGGACCAGGAGGAGGCCAGTGGTAGCGGAACTTCTGAGGGATGATGGGGAGTGAACTCCAGGCATTCCCAGACCGGTTTGACAGTTTGGGGTATTTACATACCACTCACATTATTATTAACATTTTTGTTTAAATCAACTCCCATTTTATATTTAAATACACCTATTTTTAAAAAGAAACTTTATCAATGAAATTACAATTTGTGGTAGTAATAGTTTTTCTAATACACACTAAAATACATGTTTTCCAAAAGACACATCCGTGTACCACCGCCAGACATGTGGCTTGCACGCCCGGCACATGTACCTTCCTTTGGGAAACAGTAAACTAGAGCCTGGCAGAGGGGTGAAGAGGAGAGGTCAGTGTCCAGGGCCATTTTTAAGGGGAGGTGGGTGAGCTGCGGTAATAGATTGGCTGTTGGAAGTGAGAGGGAAGGAGAGTCTGGAGTTGACCGCATGCATAGCTAAAAAGACTGAATAGGTAATAATGATTTTGAGACTGAGAATTTAAGAGCTAGAAGTTGGGGAGCAAGAAGAAATCATTATTTCAATTTGGGCATGTTGAATTTGAGTTGCTCCTAGAGTTTTCAGTGAGGTCTGTCACGTAAACAGCAGAGCTTAAGAGAGAAATTTGGAAACTTGTGATAACAGATGCGGTAGCCTTCAATTCTGGGGTCTCTCAGAGGAACATATAGGAAGGACTTCAGATTCCTTTGGGTGGCACGTGGACCCTTGATGATCTTCACGTGCAGATGTGTGAGGATTTTAAGCAGAGAGGAGATATCAGATTTGCATTTTAGAAAGAGCACTTCGGCAATTATGGGTTAGGGATGAATCTAGGTTTTGTGAGTCCCGAAACTTAAATAACTTAGAGGCCTTCTTCAAGAAAAATAACTCAAAATTATGAATATATAAATGAGATATGAAAGTAAATATTTATAATGAGAAGAGAAATCACAGCTAAGTTAGTAGAGACTTGAATATTTAGATTCCTTTCTTTGGAGGTCGTTTTAGGCACTTGTACCAGAAATGCTTGCGTGGAAATGGCTCCTGATTGAGACCTAGTCTCCCCTCCCTATCTAGAACTCTCTGTGACTCCCAGGGACCCTGCAGTATGGAGTGTAGATTGGCGGAAGGTGAGACTGGAAGCAGGGAGCTCAGGTAGGCCCCAGCTGAGAGAAGGCAGAACGTGAGCTTGTTAAGCCTTAATTTGCATTTTTGTGCAGTTTCTCCAACATCCCTCAGTAGGCTGGTTATTGACACAGTAGGGGCATATGGTTGGCTTGATCCAGGTTTGGGAATTTCTCTGGAAATGTGGTAAAATGACAAGGAAATAGGGCATGATGTGATGGACCTTGGAAGTGAGCTGGGTCTGTAGGGAAGGAAGTGGAACTTCTTAAATAGGGGGGGAAGGAGGGGACTAAATATTTCAGAGACAGAGCCATTCAGGTTGTAACAAATTTGAAAAAGTAGTGAGGTCATTGGCGTTTAAAGGGTTGGGGAACTCAGAGGCAAAGCATTAGATGAATTGTTTATGTGAACATTGATTTAGGATGATGGGGCTAGTTATGGGGCAGGAAAACCCCAGATTTTGATCAGACTGGACTCAGGCGATTGTTAATGACAGGGGTGAGGAAGGAAAGAGGTGATGTGGCTGAACGGTGTGAGTTTCAAAGGAAGTGTTCTGTAATAGTTTAGAAGAGTAATGGTCTGGTGGAACTTGGAGAGGTGAGACAGGAACATTATCTTGGGACCCTGGCTTGTGTGTGGGATTTTAAAGAATGAGAAGCCTCTGTTTGCAGGAAGTGAAGTTCACAGGGGAAAGCCATGTTTAGAAGAGTCAAAGAGATGGAAAGAGTGTGCTGTGAATAGCAAGTATCTGACCTGCTTAGGAACCATAAGACTGTGGTCAGAAAACCTCGCTGAAATCATTAGCTAGGCTAGATTTCTTCTCATTATGTAGCATGTCAATAATTACTGAGAAGGAGCAGAATGATAGTAAAATATTCTTTTAATAATGATACTTTACAGGAAAAGGGTACTCACTGATAATGTTGAATGTCATCAGTGAGAGACTGAAACATTTCTGGTCACATGCCTTTACCCAGCGTAATAGAGAATTATGTCGCTGTGTTTAGCTGATTGCTTTTATATTCCATTTTAATCCCTCCATTGGCTTTTTGGTATAGCTTTTGATACTGTTTATTTTAGTGGTTACTGTAGGAATTGGAATATGCACTTCTATCACTGGCTACGTAGCGTTAATATTAAAACACTTCACATGAAATGTGAGATCTTGCAGCCGTGTGAGCCCCATTTGTCCCCCCTCCTTCGTGCCAGGGATGTCATATACTTTCAAACTACGTGGTATAAGCCCCACAATGCCATTGTTTCTCTTTCGCCTGAATCACTTTTCTTAGCGTTTCTTGTAGTACGGTTTTGCCAAGAACAACCTCTCTTTTTCTTAATCTGAAACTTTTTATTTCACCTCATTTTTGAAGGATATCTTCTATTGATAAAGAATTCTGGGTTGAAAATTGTTTGATTTCAACACTTTCAAGATTGTCTTTCCTTTGTCCTCTGGCCTTTGTTTTCAATGATTCATTGTTTTTAATGCTTGTTCTCCTGCATATAAATCTTTTAATGTTTTTAATAATTGTTCTCCTGTATATAAATCTTTTCTCCTCTCTCTTGCTGCTTTAAAGATTTCCTTTTTATCTTTTTTGGTTTTTAACAGTTTGACTATGATGTGCCTGCCTGTGATTATCTTTGTATTGGTTCTGCTGGGGGTTTGCTGAAGGTCCTAGGTTAGTAAGTCAATGTTTTTCCCTGCACTGGGGAAATTTTAGGCATTATCTCTTCAGACACCTTTTCTGCTCAGTTTTCTCCCTCCTTGTTCATAGGACTCAAGTTGTGTATATGTTAAACTGCTTGAATTTGTCCAGTAGGCTGGTCCTGTGTTTTTTGTGCCTGAAGCCTTGTTCATTTTTTCCTATTTATTATTTTTTTGTTCTTCACAGCTGTCTTTAAGTTCACTGATTATTCCTTCTGGTGTCTTCAAACTGAACTTTTTGTTTCAGATATTGAATTTAAAATTTAAAATTTTCATTTCTTTTTATCTCATTTTTTTCTTCTTTACATATCTTCTGTTTCTGTTAGATGTCCCATTTAATTCATTATGACTGTATTTTCTTTTAAGTCCTTGAACATATTTATAGTAGTTACTTTAAAACCCTTATCTGTTAATTCCAGCGTCTGGGTCATCTTGGGGTCAGTTTTTTGTTTGTTTGTTTTTTTGCTTTTGACTATGGGTCACCTTTTCATGTTTCTTCATAGGTCTAGTAATTTTAAGTAATTTTTTTATTTCTGTACAGAGGACATTGTGGATAATACATTGTATAAAGCCTACATTATATTACTGCCTTTGAAAAGTGTTGATTTTTCAAAAAATTAAATCTTAATTGCGTTTTTTTCCATTACCATTTAGTTCCTTATACCCCCTCCCTGCAGTGATCACCACACTGTTGTCCATGTCCAGGAGTCCTTTTCCTTTTTCGCTCAATCCCTCCACCCCCTACCGCCCCACCCCTTAGCTGTCACCTGCTCTCGATCTATGAGTCCGTCTCTGTTTTCCTTGTTAGTTCTGTTTGTTCATTAGATTCTACATATGAGTGAAATCATATCGTATTTGTCTTTCTCTAACTGGCTTATTTCACTTAGCATAATGTTCTCCAGGTCCATCCATACTGTTGCAAAGAGTAAAGTTTTCTTCTTTTTTATGGCCAAGTAGAATTCCATTGCGTAAATGTCCCATAGTCATTTTATTCACTCCCCCATCTATTGATGGACACTTGGGCTGCTTCCATATCTCAATGCAGCAATGAACATAGGGGTGCTTATGTTCTTTCGAATTAGTTTTTTGGACTCCTTCGGATATATTCCCAGAAGTGGGATTGCTGGGTCAAAAGCTAAGTGCATTTTTAATTTTTTGAGGTATGCAGATTAATTATTTGTAGATTACATTGAATTTATGAACAACTGGGTTTAGCTTTTGCTAGGTCGGGTCTACTTTGGTGTGCGTTTAGTCCCAGAGCAGATCCTACAGCCCCAGAACAGGGCCCTTACCCCTGAGGCGGGGCGCTTCCCGGATTTCAGCGGAGAAGCCAAGGTGTGCGCCACGCCTCTCCAGGTTGGTGAACTCATGCTCCAGTCACTACTTCCCTTGCAGTGAGCTGCAGCTGAAATCTCATCTCTACTTACTAGTTTTTTCTTTTTTTCCCCTTTAGTAGTTGCTTTTCAGTGGGTTTCTTGGAGTCTCCTCCATGTGTGTGCAGTTCAGGTATTAACTAAGGGATTTTGGGGGAGTCTACATGCAAAGTAGGAGCTCCCTCCTTTCTAGGATTTCTCCTCTATTTTTAGTTCTCTGACAACCCCCGAATTAATCCTCAAGCCAATAACACTGTAGCTTTCTGCTTGAATTCTCGCTGCTCAATTTCCGCCCAGACTAGAGATTGCGCTCAAGAGGGAAATCCATTTACACATGGATTTTTACCCAGTGCAATTCTTTTCTTTCAAGGATCAGATTCCTTCCTATTCCTGCTTGCTTTTGTTTGCCCTCCAGTACCTTCAAATAGTTATTTTATCTATTTTGTCCAAAGCTGATAATTGTTATTTGTGTGGAGGTTGAATGCAAACTGCTCCTCCATTGCTGGATCCAGAAATTGCCCCTTGCTTTTGGATTGTTTCAAAATACACTGTGGGTTGTTTTGTTTTGTTTTGTTTTGTTTTCTTTTGTTTTTTCCCCAAGCGGCACTGTAGAAACAGATCGTGTCGATCTTCTCTTGGGATAGCAGACAGAGGCCCTCGGCGACGTTACCGGTGGAGAGGGAAGGCGTGCTGGCACCCGCGGCGCACTGGGCAGTAATGCTCAGAAGCGTGGGGGTGCGAGAGGCCCAGGGACTGGGATGCAGTCGCCAGACTAAGTGCTCATCCCTGAGACGCTGTGCTGAGCACTCTGCAAAGTTAACCTAGAAGGGCCTCCAGAGTTGGAGAGGTTGGCCGTGTCCTTTGCAAGGGCAGGAAGTCTCCCTGTAGAGCCTCAGCTGGTCCAAAATTTACAGATTAGGTGGCTGTACCCATGTCATGCCTTTTGTGTCAGACCTTTGTCACCTGGGAGCAGTAGAGTGGCCTTCCACCTTTCTTGTTTGGGAAAGGGTAGGAAGAGAGTCTGAAAACTCAGCCTTGGGCTTGGACCGATAAACAGAAAAAGCATTTGAACACTGGTCCATGATGGAGTTTTTACCGAGATGAGAAAGCCAAGAACAATGTAGTAAGTTTTTCATTAACTAAATTTATTCAATTTAAAGGATCATTCTTTTTTTTTCCTGATTGTTTTATAACCACCACTAATGAGTAGAGAGAATGCTCTGTACAGAACAACACAGTGAAGGTTCAAGAGCAAGGTGTTCCTTTAGGCAAGGCTGAAGACTTCAGCCTCTGCCATTTGGAAAGTAGGCGACAGCCCTTGTGTTTGGGTGGGTCACTGGGTATGTGGCACAATCCATGCCTTTGACCAGATTTGAACAGAAGAACGGCCACTTGGCCCAGGTAGAAGTAGATGAAGTGTTTGCATAGGTCATGTAACTGCTTGGGTTTCTCCCTGCAATGCAGTGCCAGGTGGGGTTGAACTTCTTGTCAGACCTCTTCCTAATATGGGCCACAGTGTCCTCTCTGTTATATTTCTCTGGTGTCTGAGTATCACGTTCTGTCAAGTCCTGTTGCATCTCCTCTGACATACTGACATTTTCGGTCACTGCCTTTCAGTCACACGTGGTTACAGTGGAGCCGGGGGCTGGCCAACTGCAACACCCTCAGTGGGGTGGGGGGCCAGCCTCAGACCCCAGGGGAGATGCCGTCGCTACCTAAAGGATCATTCTTTATCCTGGTTTATGTCCTTCCTAATTTGGTTAGAGTGAGAAAGTCCCTTCTTTAATGAAATGATGATGGGAGGAAATGATGGTTTTAAAAAAATATTCTTAACAAAATTAAAAGCTGTTAACTCTGTCCTGCCAACCACATCTGGCCCCCCACAAACAAAATACTGACAGTTCATGAAATCTAGAAATATGGGATGCACATGCTTTATTTTCTTTTTAATAATTTTGATTAATTCACATCAGCTATTGTGTTGGCTGTTGTCATTTTTTAAAAACACATTTTGTTTATTTACTTTTGTGGGGGGGGGAGAAAGAGAGGGAGAGAAACAGCAATGTGCAAGAGATACACCCATTGGTTGTCTCTCACATGCCCGCAACTGGGGACCTAGTTCGCAGGCCAGCACTCAGCTCACTGAGCCATACCAGCCAGGGAGGAAACCCAGTCTTAGAAGTTAAAAAAATTTTGAGGCTTACTGGGGTCACTTGAAATATCGTCAGCAGGGTAGAGGGAAGTATGTGCTAATTAGCCAGCCATGATCCTGCTCAGTGCTGAGAGTGTCCTCTCTTGCTTCTATAACAGAGGCAACATAGAGAAGGACTGCAGCCCTGGCCAGTGTGGCTGAGTTGGTTGGAGTGTCGTCTCATAACCAAAAGGTTGTGGGTGTGATTTCTGGGTAGGGCACATACCCAAGGTTTCGGGTTCGATCCCCGGTCAGGGCATGTGCAAAAAGGGAACCAATCAATGTTTCTCTCTTATATCGACTTTTCTCTCTCCCCCTTTCTTCCTTCTCTCTCTGAAAGCAATGAACAAAAATGTCCTCGGGTAAGGATAAAAAAAAAAAAAAAGGATGGCAGTGAAAGACCTGTAATGTTTGTGGTCTCCCTGCAGTGAACAGAGTGGCGAGTGGAGTCAGGGCTTCCTCTTTAGGTCTCACAGGATGCGGGCCACCAGCACATGGTTTAATACTGCTTTCAAGCCTCCTGGGACTTCTCTGCCATCATCACTCTTAAGGAGTCTTGTGAGAGATCAGGTTTCTTAAAGCATCTAGGTGACAGTGTGCTGCTCTGCTCTCCACTGGCTCCAAGTTGTTCCAGTCTGGATTTGGTTGCAGTAGCAAGTCTAGACTGTGCTTATACAAAGTCACAGGTGCCAGGAGGGCTTGCTGCTTGGAGTGCTGGGAATTTACACTCTCAACATTGCGCACACTTCTGGCTTCACACATGCCGGATGGATTTTCACAAACTGAAAGGAGTTACGAGAATGACAAAAACATATAGGTTTTGAATAATGATGAAAGTTGAAAGGAATGTTTATTTTGGCTGCACTGCAAAATGTATGGGGGAACAGGGCATTTCTTTATAAGTGTCTGGGAGGTAGAGGCCCAAGAAGAGGGGAGAGCTGATTTAGGATGACCCAATAAGATATAATTGAGATTAAGATGATGCCATCAAAGGGAGGAATATCCAGGATGAATTTTAAGGATGATTTTTGGGGCAGAAATCTGTTCTCTTTGCAACAGCCTCTTCAACAAACTGCTGGCAGAAATCTGTTCTCTTTGCAACAGCCTCTTCAACAAACTGCTGGCAGCCCTATCCCGTGAGTCATTTGAAGTGGGCAGTTTGTCGACTGTGTATTGAGATATGGGATAAGGGATATGGTCTTTTTACTCTAGGCTCTGTGGAAATATTTGGGGATTATGATAGCAGCAGAGTAATTGCCAGACACTGTGGTTGTCCTGAGCATCACACTGATTTCTCAGTGAACAGTTAGAACTGCGGTTTCCTCTCCTTGATTCAGGCTGCTTTAAAGCATTTCTCTTCACAGAAGCTGGAATAGGTAAGAGGTGGATCCCTGGAATGAAACTTACACAAGGCACACCCTGGCTGGTGTGGCTCAGTGGATTGAGTGCCAGCCTGCAAACCAAAGGGTCACTGGATCGATTCCCAGTCAGGGCACATGCCTGGATTGTGGGCCAGTTTCCCAGTAGGAGATGCTCAAGAGGCAACCACACATTGATGTTTCTCTCCCTCTTTTTGTCCCTCCCTTCCCTTCTCTAAAAATTAAATGAATAAAATCTTTTTAAAAAAAGAAAGAAAAAAAAAACTTGTGGAAGGCAGTCCCAAATAAAAGGCCCTGCATTGTTTTCCAAACAAAAACTCCCCATTTTCTCAACCTTAGGCATTAACACTTTTTCCTCCAAAGTTTATTTTGTTACTATTATTATTTCTGACACATACTATAGAAGCCACTATTATCATCATTTATTAAATGTTGGCTCTATGCAAGAGATTGTCTCTAGTGTTTACAATAGATCTGTAGGGAACTCTTGATCACTGTCATTTTACACATGAGGGAAAGAAGGCATAGTGAAGACGTGAGTAGCCCAAGGCTACACAGCTAGAAAGTAACAATTCTCACCCAGGACTGTCCCTCCTTTCCCCCTACCTTGATCTCGCTTCCCCCTCCTATCCCCCACCTTTAAAACTACAGCTTTCCCCCTTTACTTCTTCCTGGCAATCTCACATCTTCCTTCCCAATTTAGTCACTTATTCTTTAAAGTTACTGTACTGTTGGTATCAGAAGTATATCTTGTGACATGCAACATGCAGTAAAGTCACAGCTACTCTCCAAGTACAAAGATACATGCTGAATTCAGCCTGACAGTTTGGCACAGTGCTCAAGCTATTACAGTTTGTTTTGAGCATCACTTTTTAATCCAGACTTTATTCTTAAACCCTCTCTCTGCTCGCCTGACTAAAGAGTTAAGGATTAGACAAGCTACTTTCTGGTCTTCTATCTTACTGAACATATCCTAACAAATAGATACCGTTATCAACCTTTTGCCATACTTACTTAAATGACACTTTATAAAATATTTAAAAATATGCATTTGTATTTTATATATAATTTTTTGCTGAATGATTTCAAAGCAAAATTATGATGTCACTTAAACGCTTCAGCATACTTGTATATCTCTGAAAAACAGGAACATTTTCGTAGAAATCTATTTTCCACACCTATTAGTATTAACAGTTCCTTAATATCATCTATTACCCAGTCTGTAATTCTTTTCCCCTAGTTTCCAAAATATCTTTTATAACTATTTTTTTCAAACCAGGATCCAATCAAGAACCATTTCATTAAGTTCTCTTGTCTCTTTTTATTTAGAATAGTCCCCTGCTCTACCGCCACGCATCTTTTTAATGGTATTTGGGTCAGTTGTTCTATCGTTTCCCTCAATGCTGGATTTGTCTCGTTCCTTCTTCCTCGTCTCATTGAACTTACTTCCAGCAAGCCGGCAATCAGATTGGAAGGCTTGATTAGATTTCCTGCTGAGCATTGTGGCTGGAGTTTTCCCTGGGTGCCGCCGTGTGCTTCAAGTGCTCCAGGTCCGGCTGTCCGCGCTGGACAGCGCGGTCACTGAGTTAGGGTGGTGCTAGAGATCTCCACTGAGGAACGCTTTCTCCTTTGCAGCTGGCACGTAACGTGTGGAGTGATTTTTTTTGGCACCATCAGAATGTCCGGTTCCCCATCAATCAATCTTTTACCTAATGGCTTTAGCATCTATTGATGATCGGGTTTCTTTCTCATACTTAAAATAGATTTTTCATTTTGATATGTCCATTTCAGCTTGAAAGAGCTATGTTTATTCACAGGGATTCTTAGATGGTCTATTACCTCCCATGATCTTAAATCCATGAGGGGAAACTCAGGTCTATAATGAATTAGTTGTCAGACCCAGGGTTGAGACAGGAAGAAGCAATTGTCAGAGATGGAACTGTGCGTGGCTGACAGATTTGAGGAATAAATGCCAGTCCCTGCATGTGTGCACGTATTAAATGTTCGTCTCCCCTCTCATCAAGCATGTAGAACAGCTTTCTTGGATCTTCTTTCAGGTTGCTGGAGAAAGGAAGGGCAGTTTGTTTTTAGCCAGTAATCCAGGTTTAAACATGGGAGCTGTTTGGGTCCTGGGAGCTGGAAGATCAGTAGGTATGGAGTTTGCAGTGGATCTTGCCTTAACTGAATGTCTTTTCTGCTGGAAATTCATACCTGTGTTTGGACCAGCTTTTTGAAACACGTTACAGTTTGGATTTGGGACTGACTCACATTGTGGGGTCCCTCTAGGACTTGTGAGAGTGTGTGAGAAGTTTCTAAACCCAAAAGGCTCCTTTTTTGGCACTGCAGCATCTTTTCTATTTTGGCATCTTAAGAATCTGGGGGAACCATATAAAGATCAGAAACAAGTCTGGCCCTACAGACTCCCTCTGACTTGGTAATTCCAGTTCGTTGAATCCTGGCCCATTCGGATGAGACCATATAAAGAGGCCGTTTCCTGAATTTCCCGCGCTCTGCCTATCACAGGATCCTTTCTGTGGAGAGCTGGTATTTCAGGACTGCAACCGCCAGTCATGTGCTTCCCACTCTTTACTTACAGTCATTCCTGCCCCCCGTTTATTTTTGGAGAGAGCACATTTTTGCTTCTCTTCAGGAGCTATGCGGGGTCCTGCCCCCTTCTGTCCATCAGGCGGCGGGCCCGGCAGACTGTGCTTGTTTCCCACACTCAGAGACGTGGCTCCAGCTTTCAAGAGAGAACGGGACGGATGCGCTGCCTGGGGCTGCCATCACTGTGCCTACTTCTGTCCCTCCTGGTGTTACACATTTTAAGACCCTCTCTTTTTTAAAAACAAGTTTGGGTCACATTATCTGGCCATAAATCTGCCAAAATCGGACATTGTTTTCCCAGCAGATGTCTTGGGTATAGATGTCATGGGGACGTGCCTCTGAATTTCACAAGCAGAGCAATTTGAGGAATACACCAGGACTTTTGAATTCTAGGATCAGGCCTTCTCTTCTTTCTGGCTTCTAAAATCATTTGAGCTCTGCTCTCTTGCACCCATCCAGGTTTTTTCTTTTTTCTTCTTGTCACACAGGGCACCAAAGTCCTAACTCAAAACAGACTGGTACTATCTTCCCAAGTGCTTGGTCTAGGAGGACTCTGAAACTGGTGTGCTTCATGAGAAAAGTGCCTGCCTAAAGATTAGGTTTCTAGTTTCAAGGATGAAGCAAGAGTGAATTCCCTTTCTTTTAAATTCCCAAGCCATTCCACAGAGAACCCCGCCCCAGATGTAAGGATCTGGAAATTACAGCCTCTCACCACTACATGTGGGCACCGGGGCTGAGACATTCGCCCTGGGGAGGGCATCCAAGCCGTCCCCTCAAGTGCCCCGGCATCTGACCTATCACCACCACTTGGGGAGGGGGACGCCCAGCAGTCCCTCTTCCCCTAGGAGCAGCTTGGCCTAGGAGAGTGCCTCGTGTTCCAGGTCACCCTAGGAAGGGAGCCATGGGGCTCTCTTTGAAACAGGGCTAACTAGTAGCCACGTGCTCAGGGACCGAGCTGTCCATGCAAAAGAACCCCCCAGGCCTTTTAAATTACATTGCTAAAAGCCAGTCATCCACTTACATTTTAAACAGATCGTTTGCACCTAATTTGAAACTACTACATTATGATCAAGTTACATTGGCTTCCACCTATGACCTGTACTTGTAAAGCAGTGGATGCTGAGGAGCTTGTGGTACCCCCAAAGAGTTTTCCCAGGGACCCCTCCCATATGGTGGCCAGTGAACAGCATTTGCTACAGCTCTAGTGTTACATGCTGTCTTGCACCTTGTATGTGGTTGCTTCTGGAATGCTTTCTTATCTCTGCTTCTCTCTCCACTCCAGGGCAAGCCCCACTTTCCCCATAAAGCTCCTTTGACCTTTCCTGTCCTCAGCACTTCCGATGTTGGTACAAGTCCAGTTAGCTTTGTTATATATTACAAATTTATTCTTGTTGTCAGAACACACTGTTTTAGTAATGCTAGGTAATAGTGGTTAATTAAGCATGTCTTATCCGAAAGAAATTTCTGTCCCTGGACTCAGAGTACTCAATCACAAACATAAGGATTCCACATCAGGAAAGAGACATCTCCCACTAACTGCACAAGGCCTGACTTGTAGGCACTGAGTTCCGCCTGTCCTCCCGTCTCCCATCAGCCTCAGCGCCCTCTCCTGAGGTTGGCCAGGACTCCCACTGGGGAGCTGGAGGGTTGGCTGTAATGCTGCCCCACGCTGTGCAGAGAATTTCTTTGTGACTCTTCCTCTCTCAGGTGATCTCAGTGAAAAGTAACCTTCAGTTTTACACCATAGGCCAAATTGTGAAGTCTTTGGTCATTAGTGTAAATAAATAAATAAATACATACATACGTAAAAGCCTTTGTGTTTGGAAAGCCTTTGTGTGTTGTCAAATGCTGTTGGGTGACTGTTAGGTGGTGATCTCTTTGTTTTTGTCAATGTAAGAATGTCCAAACCTGTAGAGACTTTTTAGAAGAATTTATTTGAGCCAAAATGATGAAAATTGCCAGGAAGCAAGATCCCAAATGTTCCAGAGAAGAACATCTTTGCCGTTTCTTTTACACAGTTAGAATTAAGGAGGGAACGAAGAAAGATTACATGAAGTGGGAGAAAGCAAGGTACAAAATAGTTAAGAAGATTACGTGCTCTCTCGAGGGTGGTTAGCCTTCAAATTGTCTGGAAAAGAGGATTACTTCTGGCATTTCATGATCTGCCCAGGGGGGAATTTATGATCGGTTCACTCTGTGAGGCTACTTTCTGTTAGATTTATTATAGCACCCCCTTTTTGTCCACATTATTTTTAAAGGTTTTATTTATTTATTTGTCTTTAGAGAGAGGGGAAGGGAGGGAGAAAGAGAGGGAGAGAAACATCGATGTGGGAGAGAAACACGGATTAGTTGCCTCTCACACGTACCCCAACCAGGGTCTGAACCCCCAACCCAGGCACGTACCCGGACTAAGTATCGAACGTGCCCCAACCAGGGTCCGAACCCCTAACCCAGGCATGTGCCCGGACTAAGTATCGAACTGGTGACCTTTCATGTTGTGGGCCAGTGCCCAACCATCTGAGCCACAATGGTCAGGGCTTTTTGTCCACATTTTGAAGCTGCGGTCCTAATGTACTGGCACTATTTCGTAATTGGAAGAATAAGAGAGAAAATGTGTCTTTGTGTTACCTCTGGGTGGAAAGGATTTCACTCATCCTCCCGATAGTCTTCCTGGGGCCAGACTTAAAGGAGCCTTCCCCCTGCCCCAACTTTTTAAATGGTAGCCTAAATTTTAAAATAAAAACAAACAAAACCACACTGTGTGGCCAAACAAAACATGTGGTTGCAAGTTTGACCTTTAGATTGAGGTATTCACATGATCATTAGATGCTTCTATTGTTTGATGATTGCAAGATGGTTCTGTTGTTTGGTAAAGAACTATAGATGTTATCTTCAAAAGCACATGGATGGTTTAAAGCCACATTGGTTTAAAAACATCCTGAACGGTCCTGCTATGGTTCAGTCTGTTCTCTTTAACAATGTAAGTCTCCCCATCACGGTGCCTTACCGATGGTAAGAGCGCAAGAAGACAAGGTTCTTGGTTTCTTCTTATACACGACTTTGGCTGGTGGTAGTTTTGATTATTCTGATTCCATGTGGTCCTGTAGTTCCAGTCTCAGTGCTGAGCAGTCTGACCTCTGAGCTTCAATTCCAGATTCCTGGGACAGAGAATTGAGTGGGTTCCAATTGGATCAGGTCGATGCCCGCCCCCTCCCCAACTCCCCATTCAGTCAGCTGTGCTTAGGTAAGAAGGATGGTGGCATATAAGGCTTCCCCTTCTAGCCTACAGATGGCAAGTGAGGAGTGTGGCAGGTGCACCAAAAAGGATGTGTAGACTGGGAAGTGGTGGTAGGGATCTCTTGTTACATCTTTGGATTTCTTCCCCAACAGAGACAAACAGTAGCTTCTTTTTCACTCCTATATTTTTGTCATTTCCAGTTGAGATGTACAGAGCATCCAGGTAGCTCCATTACCTGCCTCTAGTGTAGACAAGTCAAGTTTGTTTTCTCTAAGGTACTACTTACGTTCCCTGGAGCTAAGTTGGATACAGGCACTCCAGGACTCAGCTGCTTCTCAGTCAGTTATTTCCAGCAGGTTCTGCCTCACCCTGCAGAAAGGCCCAGTGTCTACGGAGCACGTCCTGGTCCGGCTGGGCTGCCTCGGGGGTGCTGCTAGAGGAGAGGTGCAAAACCAGAATGTCAAAGTGTCAAGGTGTTGGGCATGTTGAGGAAGCGCTTCCTTAAACAGTTGTGTGAGGCCGCAAGCAACAGTTTAAAGGACGTGGCAATGGCACAGTTTGGTCCAGGGGTCAGGTGACCCCATCCTTCTTGCCAAATGTGGCCCGCTGCTTGCTTTTGTAAGCGGTACCCCTTTGCTTGCTCACTGTCTGCTGCTGTTCGTTGCCCTGCCGCATCAGAGCAGAGGAGCTGCCGCATCAGAGCAGAGGAGCTGCCGCAGGAACTGTCCGCCCCTCTGCAGAAACGTTTGCCAGCCCCTGTTCTAGTGCGTTTCCCTAAGTGTCTCCTGAGGTGGAGAGCAACACTTAGGATGATGTGAAGTTCTTGGGGGGAAAGGAGGTATTTTAGAAAACTACCTAGGTAAGTGCTGGGTAATCCAAAATAGGAGATGTTCTTTGTTGTTTTACCCAACTCAATGATCGAGTGGATTGCTGGTGTCCCCGTGGGATTTTTAGTTGAGGTAAGCCCCTCAGCAGTTCCTGCACTTGGGTTTCTGAGTGTATCCATTGCAGGTGACTGCTTCCTGCCCAAATAATCTGACTAGATTTTTAACCCACCAGTTTAGTTTTTCTTTTGAGCAAGCCTCTCTCTTATAGCTTTATTTTATTACTTTATAAAAGTAGTACAAGTTGATGATTTAAACATTCGGAAGATGCCCAGTGGTGCACAGAAGGAAAATAAAAATTTCCCATAATCCTGTCACTGGAGTCCTCTTTCAGCTATGGATTTAGAGCTAATTAACACTAGTTACTAGGTATTAATAATCTTTTCACAAAGTTAGAAGTGTATACCTACAGTTTAAATGTTTTTAAAAGCTCGTGTATATTGAACCTTCTTATCAGTAAATCTTTTTAACGTTAATTTTTATTATTGCACAGTATTTTCACATGTGTATTCCGTATGTACTTAACTCCTATTGCTGTCTGTTTTGGTTGTTTCCAATTATGTATTCACTGTTCAAAAAGGACATGTTTCTCTGATTGTTTCCTTGGGATAAATTCCTTGGATTATATTTGCTGGCTCAAAAAGTATGAGCATTTATTTTTAAGGCTTTCAGCAGACACTGCCAAATTACCCTCCAGATCTTGCCAGTGTATACCCACCAGAAGGGTATGAAAGCATCTGGATTTTCGTAGTAAATGGAAGGGTTACTGTATTTTTATTTGAAAGGCTTTGATAGGTTGACTGTTGGTTTAGGTGACTTTAACCACAGCCACTGCTTGCTTGGATGCACATGCTGAGTGACTGTGTTCCTTTGGCTTCTTTTTCCTTGTAGGCTCCCCCGCCCAAACCACCCCGCCGGCAAGGAGGCTGGGCAGACGACTGCATGAAGGCGTCCAAGTGAGTGCCAGCAGCTCACGGGAGGGGAACGCGGGCAGGGTGGGTTTGGGCGTTCTTCTCCGGTGTTCTTTTATTTTTTTGCAGCAGCTTTTTTGAGATATACTCATATACCTTATAATTCACTCATTTAAAATGTATAATTCAGTTGTTCTTAGTCTAGTCACAGAGTTGTAGTATTACCACCACATTTTTCTGACACCTCTCCCACCAAACCCAAGTCTCCCCTGCCCTAGGTAGCCACCAATCTGCTTTCTGTCTTTATGATTTCCCTATTCTGGACATGTCATGTAAATGGAATCATACACGATGTGGTTGATGTTTTTGTGACTGGCTTCTTTCACTTGGCATAATGTTATCAGAGTCATCCATATTGTAGCATCGCGTTGTTCTTGGTGTAATTTTCTAAACAGGTGGAATTGCCTGTTAGTAACTGCTAGATTACAACGGACTTTGGTCTTTAATTCTTTGCACTGACTTTTAGGTGAAAAGTAAACCAAAAAAGTATTTACTACTACAGTGGGCTGGCCAACTATCTAGTTTAACAACTTAATATATATTCAGGAAGGGAATTTCTTTTTCTCAAGGAATACATATTATTCTTGTTCAGAATTTCCTTCAGCAGTTGTTGCCTTCAAAATAGCACTATCAAAAATATTTTTTCCAGTTCTTTTCCCCATCCCCCTGCCTTCCTCTCCCCACCTCTGAAAACACACACACACTTTTCCCCCTGAATCACTTGAAAACAAGTTGCAGTCGTCATGACATTCGGCCTCTAGAGACCGCAGCGTGCATTTCTGCAGATGGAGGACATCCTCCAAATAATCACAGTGTCATTATCACATCGCAGAAACTTCATAATGACTTAATATCTAGTTTAAACTTTCCCAGTTGTCCCCAAAAGGTCTTAGAATAGTTTCAGGATCCAATCAGGGTTCACACATTGTATTTGGTAGTTCAGACTCTTTATAGTCTCGATCTAAAATAACTCCAAACCCCCGACCATCTCTACCCAAAACAGTTCCTTCTTTTTTTTTTTTTTGGAAGAGCCTAGGCCAGTTTTCTTGTTGAATATCTGACATTCTCCATTTTTCTGGTTAATTCCTCATGATTACATTCAAGTTAATGATTTTTTGGCAAGAACAGGTGATAATGTATACTTTTATTGTATCAAATGGTATAGAAAGATATATTCAGAAACATCTTGTTCCCATCTTTATCCCCTCCACTTCATTCCCATCCCTCCCTTATGGGTAGCTTCTTTATTCATTTTGGGTTTATCCTTTCTCTACTACTTTTTATAAAAAATGAGCATGCATATATAAGTTTAAAAATTTATCCTTCTTTGTTTCCATATATTTACATTCAGCAAACTGTGGCCCACAGGCCAGCTGCCTGTTGTTCTAGATCATTTTATTGGAATAAGACCATACCCTAAATCTAACTCTTAAAACTTAGATTTCTGACTCATGTGGAATTAATTTCAGTGTATGTTAAGAGGTATGGATCTAGTTTTATCTTTTTCTAAATGGCTATTATCCCAACATCATTTATTTAAAAATCCATCTTTCCCAGTGAATTTAGAAGCCACCTTTACCATATTCTACATTTGTTTATGTACCAAAGTCTACTTTACATTTGTTATTCTGTTTCATTCATCTTTTTATCCATTCATATGCTGTTAGGTACCACACTATTTTCTTTACTCTACATAACACTACTTTTTGAATTTATTCATTTATTTTTATATATTTATTTGAGAGAAAAAGAGAGAAATAGTGCTTCATTGTTCCACTTATTTATACATTCATTGGTTGATTCTTGTATGTGCTCTGACCAGGGATTGAACCCTCAACCTTGGCATAATATCAGGACAGTGCTCTAACCAGGATGAGCCACCTGGCTTGAATCAACATGACACTACTTTTTAGAATTAACCAAGAACAAGAAGGTGACTTTGAAATGTACGTCTCACATACTACCAATGAGAGTCTTAAAGAGGAGCTCCATTTTTCTAAGTTATTACGGGATTTTAGTGCTTTTAATATCTGGAATTTATTTTGAAATATGAAAATGAGACAAATCCTGTATCTTCTTCTCAGAGAACTAAAGAGGATCTCAAGAGTTTATTCCTCAATGAATATATTAAAGGTTTTTCCAGATGAAATCAGTTTCCTCTTGGAGAGAGATGCTTTTCCATTTCATGTGTTATTTTTCAAGGGATTCACTTGCTTGGCTCCTCAGTCTGTGGCCTAGTCCTGACCCCTCTAAATGTTGGCGTACCCAGGGCTCATCCTTGAACTTCCTCTCTTCTCTGTTAACACTCATTCTTGGCGTGATCTCAACTCAGTCTCAGGAGTTTAACTATCATTTACACACTGATGACTCCAGAATTTATATCTCTAGCGCAGGCCTCCTCACAAACGTCCAGCTGTCCACGTGACGTTTCCACTTGAATACGCGACTCAGTCCTAACACATCCAGGTCGGTCCTCTTCATTGCCACCCCTTCCATTCTGTCCCCTGACCTGTGCCTCGCAAAGTCTGTGCCAGGTCTCTGTAAATGGCCGCCCGTCTCCCCTGTTACTCAGACCATAAACCTGGGAACCACCCTGCAACCCTGTCTCCATCTCCTCCACTCCTGCCCGTTCTGTCAGCGCTGCGTGTTAAGTGTGCGGTTGAAGTACATCTGCTGTCTGCGCTGCCGCTGCCCAGCTACAGCCACCGCCATTTCTAGCATCGCCTCGAGTGAGAACCTCCTGTCACCCTTTCACCCTTGGGTCCCTCGGTCTTATGTCCACAGAGCAGGGAGACCTTTTTAAAACAGGTGAGGTCATTTGACTTGTCTGCGCAGAACCTTCCATTGGCATTCTCCTGCCAGTTCAGCCAAACCCCGGAGTCCTCACCGTGGCCCACATGGCTCCGTCTGACCTCCGTGTATGTAAAGTAGCACCCTCGTCTACTCTGTGTTCTCCGTCTCCTGTTTTGTGCACCACCACTGGACATATGTGGATACACACGTATGTGCACATACATATATTGTCTTTTTCTCTCTACTGTAATGTAAGCTCCATGAGTGGCGATACAGTCTTATTTCCATACTTCCAGTACTTCCAATAGTGCCAGTCCATAATAAGCACTCAGTGACTATTTACTGAACAAATGAATGATGAGGTCAGTATTTTTGATTGGTCCCTTTGCTCTCGGTGGGAAGCAGAGCTCTGGAAGGCTGGCAGACCTGTTGGGAAGGTTACACTTTCTACGCAGGGTGACAAGAGCCTGCTCTGGGGCAGTAGTATGAGCCTGGACAGGAGAGGAGATGTGGGGACACTCTGGAGGTAGAGTAAATAGGAGTGCCATTGACTGCATGCGGGACAGAGGAAGGGGTTAAAGGTCACGGCAAGGTGCCTCGCTTCGGTGACTGGCCAGGTAGTGCCGTCAGATGTCAGATAGGGAGTGCGGGAGGAGAGACCTGATTTCAGGGCAGGTGGTCGGCTAGCGGACAGTTTCCACAGTTTGGGGGTCTAGAAGAGAGGTCAAAGAGGAGGTGCCACGTGCATCATCTGCAGAGATAGAAGAAAATGAGGTCAGAGCCTTGGATTTGGCTACTTGGAGGTGACTAGGGGCATTTAAGAAAGTGGTTACAGTGATTTACATTGGGGCAGAAGCCAGATTACAGTGAGCTTAAAGAAGTGGGACGTGAGGAAGTGGGATTAGTAAGAGAAGCTACTGCTCTGAGAAGCAGAGGAAAGGGACAGTGTTTGGAAGGGGAAGCCTGTGTTGTGAATCGCGTGTGTAATACCTGGGGAAAGAGCGAGTCCGGATGAAACAGGGCAGACTTGAAGGAGTGGGATCCTGGAGAAGGGACAGGGTCAAGACCTTCTGAGAGAGACGAGCTAACCTTGGACAGGAGGAGGTGGGGACATTTTTCCTCTAGGACAGGAGAAAGCTGGTTAGTTATCAGGGGAGTAGGGAATCGGGGACATTTCCTTTTGGATTGGCCTCTTTTTTTTTTTCTTTTTTGAAGTAGGAAGGCAGGTTGACTGTTGAGCTTGTTGGAGCAAAGGCAAGTTGGCATCTGAGGGCAAGTAGAACGGATTTGAAACAGAAAGAGGAAGGGAGGCCCGTCCGGGTGGGAGAGGCGATGGCTGGGCTCCCTGATGATCTGCCCCATGAAGGCCGGGCCACACGCGCCCCTGCCATCTGCAGGGCGTTCTGGGGAGTCCAGAGTGTCGGTGTGCCCCCTGCCCTGGAAGAGCTTGGACAGTTGGGGGGATCGGGCATTTTCATTCACAAAAATCAGGAAGGCAGAAGGAGCCCAGTGGAGTGGAAACACTGGCGCTGTGAGCTCCGGGGAGAGTAACCACAGTGGCCAGGGAGTCCCTTGCCAAAACGATGGGGATCAAGCTGGGTGAACTCTGATGGCCAAGGAGGATCGGGAGGACAGCATTTTGGTTCAGGGACTGGTGTAGGCATGAGTGTTGGGGGAGTAGTAACCTTATTGTCGGTCTGCTTAGAGCAGAGGACTCACACGGAAAAAGAGCGTACTCACCTTCAGTTCTTGCGGGATGGTAATAATAATGGTGCTATGTTGGGCACCTGTCCCAGTCGGCTTGGGCCGCTGCAACAGAATGCCACAGCCTGGGAGGTTAAACACATTTACTTCTCGCAGTCCTGGAGGCTGGAAGCCGAGGTCAGGGTGCCAGCCCAGCCGGGCACGGGGTGAGCGCCCTCTCCACAGGCGTGTCCTCACATCTCCGCCTTTGGTGCGCGCACACACACGCAGGGAGAGCAATCTCGTGTGTCTTCCTCGTTTAAGAAGGGCACTAGTTCCATCACAGGGCTCCACCCTCGTGACCTGCCTAACCCAGATCAGCATCCAAAGGTCCCACCTCCAAACGCCATCACACTGGGGGTTAGGGCTTCCATGTGGGAATGTGGGGGGAGCACAGACGCTCAGTTCACAGCTGCGCCTTATGTGTGCACTACACAGACTCTGGCGGGTGGGTTCCACTCTCTCAGGTAGGCATCCTCCTACAAGGGAGGGGGGAGGAAAACGCAGCTGTTTATGTTGTCATCGGCAGGAAGTCGACGGGCTGTTTACAGATCTCACTGCCATCCTCACAGCCACAGGGTGTGAGTCTCTGGGACACCTTTGTTTTACCTGCCCAACACCGCCCAACAGGAAGAGCCGAGCATGTGTCATCCACCTCCGTGGCCAGAGGTGTTGGGTGCTGGGTCTCACCCCTGAGCTCGGCTGTATTCAGAACTGCCTTGTCCCTCTCACTCTGCTCGCGTACATCTCTGTTGGACCTGGGATCCCTACCAGTCCCTTCTCCTGGCATCAAAGTCATTGCTGTGCCAAAGATTCCATCTTGGAGCCAGGCTCTCCTTGGCTCCGAAGTTGCCTGAAGTGGGGCCCTGGCGTGGCCATGGGGAACGGAACTAAAAGAGAGGCAACCAGACTCGGTAAAGAGAGGGAGGAAAGGTAGTCTGATTAAGTTTTGTCTCAAAGTGTCTGTTTTTGGGTTTGTCCCTGCATTGATCTGCAAGGGAATGAGGCAAGTAATGGTCCCTCGGGGACTTTCAGGACTTTGCTCTCAATGTCAGCCGTCATTTTCAATCACCCTCTCCCTCCCAGCCATTAATTTTGGCCCAGGATCATGGGGACTTGTCCATCTATCACTCCTAATTGACACTAAATGATCTGTCAGTTTATTGATGAACGGCAGGAGTGGAATTGTCACAATATATTTTACTTTCTAACAACTCCTCCTGACAATTTTACCTTGTCCATCTCACTCTCCTCACATAAATCTCCATTGGCCGCTCATTCCTTCTCATGGGCTGTTCGGGCGCCCGCCGCTTGCACACCACCTGCACGCGTCAAGGACATCAAGATGGCGGTGGAACAGCCGTGTGCTGGTCCTGCGGTTGCCCCCTTCCCTCCTCCTCCTCGCCCTCTTGCTTTTTCTTTAATGGCCTTGATGTTCCAAGAATACTAAAGGCCTTCTGTCCTCTCCCTCTGTGTCATTGCCATACCAGACTCTCTTTACCTCCTTGTTAGCAGCGAGTAGTTAATTCTTATTAAGCTACACAAGTGTGAAAGGCAAGGGCTCGCAGAGCTGCCGGGCTCCTGGGTCTGTAAGCACAGTTGCAAATGCATGTTTTGTCCTCTTAACCCAGCTTGTTACAGGCTGTCCATCCCCATAGGAGTCAGTTTCTTTGAAATGTGTTACGTTCGCTGGAGAACCTGCAGAGGTTAAGCCAGCTGGGGCTTCCCCGCTGGTGTGCTGTGCGCTGCGCAGTGGGCGCAGGCATGCTGAGAGGTGGGCGCTCTGCCCTTGGACCTGCTGGGCCAGGCCTACCCCTGCCAAGGCCCCAGGCTGGTCACCTGTGACCATGAGCCGTCTCATCTGCCCACTCCAGTTTTCCATTCAAGTGTTACGCTTAGGTGCTCCAAGTCTTGGAAAAGATGGGGAAGTCCTGGGCTACATATATGTAAGGGTATGTAATTATTTAATCCTAAGAGGGTGTGTACATGGGTGTGAAAAACATGTTATCTTTTATGAAGCCAAGGATGAGTTAGGGGGGCTTGGCAGTGTATCAAGAATGTCATTGCCTCATCCCTCCTTTCCTGCCTGAGATAATTTTTGTTAACTGATAAGGACTGTTTTTGTTTATTAACCATCATTCCATTACATGCCTATCAACATTCATAATGAGTCCTTAATGTCATCGGATATCCAGATCATATTTAGTACTTCTGTGGTCTCAAAGATTTTTTTTTTTTTTTACATTTGGATTGTAAAAAGGGCAAATCAAGGTCCATGCCTTGTACTTGAGTCGTTAGATGTCTTTGGTCTCTTTTATTCCGTAATACCCACCTCCATCACCACATGTTGTTTTGCCCCACGCCATTAATTTTTTTTTTTTTTTTTTTTTTTTTTGAGAACCTTGTCCCACAGTGTCCGCATTCTGGATTTGGCTCATTGCTGTCTAGCCATGATGTCTAACTTGTTCCTTTGGCCTCCATGTTCCTTGTGAAACTGGAAGTTAGACTAGATCAGCTGGTAGGTAGAGACTCAGGCTCACCGCTTGGGCAGGACCACGTTGGAGGTGGCGCAGTGTGTGTGCCGCTGCGTCACATCTGAAGGCACAGGCATGAGAAGGCACAGGTGACGACTTCCATGTTAAGTGAGGCTATGATTGACCGGTGGGGTTGGAGTGTGGCCTTCATTTTACATTCCCCACAGAACCCCAACCTAGTGGTTATAGTATCCATTGATGATTTTTGCTTAGAGCCATAATTTCATTGAAGGATGTCAAAGGGTGTTTTTCTCATTTTCAGTGATTAACAGGCATTCTTCTATAAAGCATGTTCTCTCATCAATGATTTGTTGCCTGAAAAACAGTTTATACCTATAATCCTGCCTTTTCCCTCCTCCAGTCTTATTTTGAAAATATTCAAACCTGTAGAAAAGTTGCAATAGTACAACAAACACCCGTCTTATTGTAAGTGTTTTACCATATGTGGCCCTGTCCCCATTCTCTGTTTTTGTTTTTATTTTTTACCGAACAGTTTGAAAGCTGCAGCTGCTTTTGCCTTTGCATTACTAGTAACTAGTTACTTTGCAAGAGATTTTTGTCTGTATTGTTTGCCTCTGGATCTGTAGTGCCTAGAACACATGCTGCTCAGTACATATTTGATCAGTGAATGAATTTTGGGCATTTCTTACAGAGCTTCAATAATTAAGAAGAGGCCAGGTATCCTTGAGTTCCAGTAAAGTAAAAGAACTTAATCCTTGACCTTCAGCTTTTCATCAATAAACATAATGTTTAGAAGTATTGAGAATTTATTTTCCGCATGCTTCCCTCTGCCACAAAGGACTCAGAGCTGGCGTGGCATGAGCAGGTGCTGCCAGCGGTGAACAGTTACGCGGTTCTCAGTGAGGCTGCTCATGCACCAGAGATGCGTGTCCAACGATAGTGGGTGAAATCAGATGAGGTGGTTGCATGTGCAGTGGTTGAGAAGGGACCGTCTTAGGTAGATAATTGTATGCCATTTCCAGTAGCTCTGCCCAGGGCTCGGGTGCCATGGCCATGTTTCTGTGGCTCTCGGAGATGCCCATGAGAACTCCCTCCTTGGACCTCTGTCTTGGCTTTATCATCATTGCTTCTGCCTGCATATGTGCTTTTCCTCCGCATGGCTTCCAAGACATAGAAAATTCAGAAGAGGCAGCTTCAGGGCCAAGCGACAGCATATCTTTTTCATGTGTACCTTGCATTTGTTTGCTTTGTGTGGGCTCCCCAAAGGTTTGCTTTGCTCTCCATTATGTTCAGAGCCTGAACAGAAAGATGGTAGAGGAAGATCTAGATAAGTTAATTTTAGTGAACTTAAAGAATTCATGTGGTGGTTGTCTTTTTAAAGAAAACAAGAATTTAATTGCATTGTTTATTGCTATAAGTCATATACCTTCCATAGGATCTGAAAGTGAAATAAAAAACCCCTAGCCTGTGTATGTTGAAATAACTGATGCAAAATAAGCATCCTCACTGAAGGAGGGGAAAGCGTGGGATACGGCAAGCTCGTCCTGTCCTCACGCCTTCCCTGTCCAGACGCTTGGGTTGGTCGGCAGCTGTCGGGCGGGGAGGAATGAAGGTAAGGGCTGGGTAGTGGTGGGACTTGGCTGAGCTATCCTTTCTTACTCGGCCCTGAAGGTGCGCAGCCATGAGGCACTTACTGAGAGTCACCCCTCCAGGGCAGAGGTGGAGGTCATGCGCGTTTGTTCATTCTGTGGCCATGTGACCAGAGCACAGAGCACAGAAGGGAGGTCTGACTGTTAGAGTAAAGCCCTTTTCATAATCACAATATTCTGTCTTTTTATGGAGTAGGGTCTATTTGAGCATAAAGTGCAAATGTAACTCAGCCGAGAACGGCGAGTCATTTCCTCCGGAGGACTGTGGGAGAGAGAAAGAGAGGAGAGGATGTGGAAACAGGACAGATTCTGAGGTTCTAGTCACGACTTGACTTCATGTCATCTTTTGAGATTTTACAGCGCTTAGTGAATTTTGATTGATAGATTGATTTTTTAAAAAAATGAAGATAAACACGTAATATAGAATTCAAAAGGTAAAATCGGGTGGGATGTGAAATGGAAGTCTCTCTCTCCTTCCCTGCTCCCCCAGGCACCCAGGTGCCCTGTCTGAAGGCAGCCACTCTTCACCAGATCGTGCGTTTCCTTCCAAAGGTACCCTGTGCATTTCCAAAAATATAGGGTAATATATTCTCTTATTGCCTCACACAAATAGTAATCTGTTCTGCATTTTTCTTTTATCATATAATTGTGTATTTTGGTAATCTTTCTGAATTTCAGTCTAGACACAGGGGTGTCCAGCCTTTTGGCATCTCTGCACCACACTGGAAGAAGAGTTGGGCCACATGTTAAATACATTGTGGCACATAATCACAAAAACGTTCATAATATTTTAAGTAAGTTTACAATTTTGTTGTTGGGCTACATTTACAGCCATTCTGGGCTGCATGTGACCTGCAGGCCGCAGGTGGGACACTTCTGGGAGAGTGTAATTATCTCCTTTTTAAGAGCTGCGTAGTACTCCGAAGTCCCTATCTCAAGAAAAGTAATCATGAGCAGACAATAATTATGCTATTTGCCTGGGCTGGGAAAGCAGACTCCCATTGTTTGCTCATGCAAGTGTCGTATATGACCGTTCGGGAAGTATCATGAAGGCTTTAGATATGGTACCTATAGATCCCATAGGCTAGAGAACAGATATGACCCATGCACCCACCTTCTTCTCATTGAGAATTTGGGGGAGCATCTTCATCACTTCCACTTGGTTTGACGTAGCGACTTTCTGTTCAGAGCAAGTAGAGAGAGGTGTTTTGTGTTATATTCACAGCAGTTTAGGGCCCTGGATGGCTTGTCTAGTGTCACAAAACCAATTTACTTATGCAAATGACTAAATATGAAATAATTGGAATCTTGTAATTCTGTCAAGTGCCTCCCAATTGAAGGTGATAGCAGTCTGTTCCGTAAGCCCCATGTGGAGTAGTAGCATTTGGATACTTCACTTCCCATTCTGGAAGGGAGAGAGGTCTTCCTGACAAGTGGCCCTGTCCAGTTCCCTCCCTGGAGCGGAGGTACCTGCCCGCCGGCCAGGGAGGAGGGGAGGAGCGCATGCACTGACTTGAGATGGACTTGTTGCTTCTGCGCACCAGGGAAGGGACAGCTGAGGCCCCGCAGCACACAGAGGCTGTGTTTCTAAGGGCCGAAGTCAGCAGCGCTGCTTCCTGTGGGTCTGTGGGAGGCCTGCCAAGCATCGCAAAGTGCAGGCCCTGATCCCTACCTCCCCCAGAGCCCGCTCCCAGCTTCCTTTCAGGCCTTCAGCTTTCCTTACCATGTTAACTTACCTTTGAATTTAGCTTTGTAACTGAAAGCCAAGAGTAGTTCTGGAAGGGGCTCGTAGCATGCCCTGTGAAGGCTTTGACTTTCAGCCCTTTACAGTTTCTAGTTTTGCAGAAGTGCACATTCTCCTGCATCTAGAGCTGGTCATTCCATGGAGCCAGAGGTAGGATTGTAAAGCAGGGGGGTTTCTGAGGGTCAGGAAAGAAATTACAGGCACTTAGAAGTTTTTCTTACATAACGAGAGTCAAAAAGCGCAGCGTCCTGTGGAGCACCCCCTTGTCGCCGTGGGTTATCGCAGCGCGGAGGCCTTGGCACTAGATGGTTAAGCCAGTTTCATCCCGTCCCAGCAGATTCTGGTCTGGGGTCTGCTTGAACTCTCCACCGTGGGGAACTCAGTAGAAGCTTATTTAAAAAAAAAAAAAAAAAAGGTTCTTTTTAGTTGTACAAGCAAACCAAGAACACTTGAACGATATAAACATTCAAACAAGATAAAAAGCTAAATTTGCTTGAAACTACCATCTCCTCCAAGCCTAGGCATTTCTTTAGATGGGACCACTGGTAATAGTTTGTTGGTATCTTTCACCAACAGTAGATATATTTTTATACAATAGATTTACATATATATACACACACACACATTTTTTTTTCACATAAATGGGATCAGATTTTGTTCTGCTCCATAATTTTTTTTGTTTTTCATTGAAGAGTACCTCTTGGAGATCCTTTAGCACAGGTAGATTTACGTTATTATTGCTGCATAACGGCCCCATGGTGTGGATGTGCTGTTCCCCTGTTCGCAGGCATTTAGGTTATTTCTAATTTTTATGCCATTATGAATCCACGCCCCTGCCCCTCAATTTTTAAAAATAGCTCATCTTTAGGAAATGTGCAGCGTTGTCCTCCGATTCAGGTCCTGCCTTCTGGGGCCGTGCTGCAGCCGCTGAGTGTGGGCAGCCCAAGGCCTTGCCTGGCCCTCTTGTTGGGTGGATGGGAACTCTATCTCTCTCTCTCTCTCTCTCTCTCTCTCTCTCTCGCACACGCACACCATTTATTGGGCCCTCGGGCTGGGCACTGTGCTAAGCACAGTTGCCTGACTTGATTCTCAAACAACCCCATGAGGTGTAGGTGCTGTTATTACCCCGGCTTGCAGATGAGGAAATGTAAGTTCAGAGAAGTTAAAGAACGCGCTCAAAGTCACGTGCTACTAAGCAGGCAGCAGGACTTGAAGCCAGGTGCCTGTGACTGTGGGGTCTTGCTCTTGTTCGCTGTGCCTTGCTGCCTTCTGTTTTTGTGCCCTTGGCCCCCATTATGATGCTAGTGCCCCTGCACTGGGCAGGGCCTCGGCAGAGTCCCCGAGGGCTGTCTAGACACGGCTCCAACGTGTTCGGCCTGTGGGAAGAATGAGAGGGAGCGAACGGGTGACCCGCACCCCCCCTTCCCTTCTCTGGCCTACCTGTCTGCGGAGCTGTGCTCCAGCTCGCTGCCCGGCCCTGAGAGGAAGGTGAGCGCAAAGGATGCAGCCTGCGCTTAGGGGCACGAGCCAAGGCCATGCCAGTCCTGCCATTAAAAGGCCTAATTAGGCTAGTCATTAAGTTCAATTAGGCATTGGAAACGATTGTTCCTTCTAACCCTGCGGTGCCCTCCGAGAACTGGATCCATTCCCAGGTGGCCAGCTCGGAGCCGGTTCTGGTGATGGCGCCCTGGCAGCCCCGCCTCTCGTTTCCGGCCCGTGTCTCCTTTGCGAGGCTGAGGGCAGAGTGACCCAGGAGGCTCGGCCCAGAGCGAGGTGCTCCAGGTGCACATGAAATGCAGTCAGGCGTCTGCCTTGGGGGTCATTCCCTGGGCTCATTTCTGGTCACTTGCCTTTCTTGGGGCCACCTTTTTCCCATGCATGTGTTAGGAGTCAGGACATCCACCTGTGTTCTAGTCCCCTTCTGCCACTCACTCACCACGTGATCTTGCGGCAAGTCCCGTGGGCTTTTGGGGTTAAGGTTCCCTGGGGTGTTGGAGTAGATAATCTCAAAGTTCCCTTGTCAGCCCTAGGACATTACGATTCTGGGAAATCCCAAATATACGAGCCTTGGTGTATTCAGGGTTTCTTTGCACTGAGCCCCGAGCTGGGAGAGAGGAGCAGGGGAGGTCCAGTGCAATCTTGGGCTGCTAGCTCTGCTCCCTTGGGCGCTGTCTCTTCAGCATTAAAACCAGGTGGTCTCAAAGGCCCTCTACAACGTGGAACGTATGTTTGAACTTCTGAAGTATGCTTCGTAGACAGCTGATGGAAACAAGCCAGTCATTGCCACGAAACAGTTGACAAACACTGAGGCAAGGACAGGTCTCCCACGCACAGGGCTGAGTGCGTGGAGGCGTGGGTGGGCCCTTGTGCCTGGATGAGCCGAGTAGGTGGCTGAGGCCCAGCACTACCTAGAGAAGTGAAGGAGACAGGCAAGAGAGGCCCACGCGCAGGGCCCTGAACTCTAGGCCGGTACTTGATTATTTAGGGGACAGGGAGCCACTGGAGTGTTGACAAGTGTATGATGATGCAAGGGATGCACTGTCACATTTCATCTAAATGCCTTTTTAATGTGGCATAATTATGATCTGGGGGTATTTGCAGATGTAAAAAGACACCCATTTCTCCGAGTGTAATGCCCTCCTTCTAAGGATTGTCCCTTCTTCGTTCTCTATCGTGGAGTGTGCTCTTTCAGGCGCCACAGAGTTGTGGAGAGGGCCTCTCATCTCTTTTCACTGAGTTCAACACCTTTTTTCCTGCTGATTTTGGTAGTGTCGCTCATTTGTATCCTGAGAATTGCACGCCTCTTGTATCATTTCAGATCATTGCTTTCTCTTATGAGACCATATATTAAGGTTGACTAATTATGATTGTGTGAGATGGGTTTTCTTCGTAGAATGAGCATTCCTTCTCGACTAGAATGCCTTCTCATTTGCCTCTAGATATGCTGTATTGGTTGAGGTTGCATTCATCTGCAAGCAACAGAACCCCATCAACAGAGGCTGAAGCAGAAAGAGGTTTGTCTCAGAAAACAAGAGGTCCAGGGTGCCGCAGTCCAGGGCTGGTGTGGCAGCACTGGGGACAGGGAGGACGGAACTTCTCCGTCTTCCTGCCTGCCATCCTTAGTTAGCCTGGGGTCTGTGTCGTCATGTGCCTGCCTCATAGTTGTATGATGGCTGCTGAACCCCGAGACCTCCCCTGTTTTCTAGACAGGAAGAAGGGAGGATGATGTGGGAGTGAAGGCAGAGGGCTCTTTCTTGGCAAGAATTTGTCTTTTGGAGGTGGAGTAGGATATGCGCCCCAGGCCACACCTTGTGCACTGGTCAGAAACGTGGTGCATGCCCGGCCCTCACTGCAAAAGAGGCCAGGGAGTTGAGTGTTTTTGGTTGCGCTCATTGCCACCCGACACAAAATTGGGTTTGAATAAAGACAAAGGGGAGATGATTTTCGGGGAGGTGCCAGGTCGCTCTCTGTAGTCTGACCCCCGTGAAGCTCAGATAAGGAAATCACTGGATGAGCCCATCCTGCTCCAAACCTCTGTCATGTGATGCAGAGGGTTAGTGCTATGTAGCCTAGAAACAATTTCACCTAATTCCAGAAGCTTCCCAGAAGTGATTGAAATGGAGGAAGGAAACCAAGGGACAGAAAAAGTAAAGCAGGAGATGAACACCAGACGGTGGTCACCGAGAAACCCGGAGGTGAGCGCCAGTGACCAGCTGAATCGTGTGGTAGAGAGCAGTGCCCAGCTGCGGGAGGGGCTTTGTGAAGTGGGCAAACGCCTGCCCTGTGGACGCGGGGAGGTGGCAGGCCAGGTGATGAAGGCCCGTGCGGCTGCCAGGGTCCAGGCACGTTCGGCAAGGGCGGGAGGACTGGTGAAACGGGAACAATGGATGGGTCTCGAAGCAAAAAGCACCAAGTGACTCCGCTGGGCGCCCCCAGCCAGCACCCACCTCCAGGCCGGGATTCAGTGACACGGCCGGGAAGTAAAAGCATCTCCAGCAAGGCTTAGCAACATAGGCATCGAGACTGGAGTGACAGTAATAATGACAGTGGGAATGGACGCAGCAGCTACTGTTCCCTGAGCACTTCCTGTGTGCCAAGTGCTGTGCTAGTTGCTTTGCATTAATTATTTGATTCTCGCAACATCCCTGTAAACTGCAATGGGGCATTATCACGGTTTTGCAGAAATTAAGGTACTCTCCCAGGAGCACACAGCCGGTGAGCGGTGAAGCTCTGAGGTGAAACCTCTGACCTCAGAGCGCATACTCAGAGCCAGTTGTTCAAACGGGGGCCCCAGGTCAGAGCTCAGCACTCACACCTAGCCTGGCTGGGTCCCGAGCGACCGGGCTCCGAGGCTCTGAGTCCTCCTGCGCCTGAAGAGCAGGGCTGAGTTCCAAGGTACCCGGTCTGAGGGCTCAGCATTTCCAGACAGATGTCCTCCTTCCAGCTGCTTGGGAAGGAAGTGGGAAGGAGTCATAGTAAGCGGGCAGAGGACAAGCGTCTGTCAAGAATGGGTTAACTGTTTGGGAGAGGAGTGCGAAGGGAAAGGCAGATTTCTTTATGTAATTGGGGAAGTAGTGGCAGGTTTTGACAGAGAAGGAGAAGGGAGGACCAAGAAGGAAAATGTCTTTAATTCTTAGGAGGAGAGCTTGTGTTAACTTTCTTGTCCCTAAAAATAATTGAGTAAAGGGAAGAGGGTCCCTTCCTTTCTTTCATTGTTTGCTTTCCCCACCATGCTGACTTCGGGATCTCCACACGGCACTTTAGAGTGCATCGATGGACATTTTAAGACTGGAGACACCAGTTGGGAAGGGGTTGCTTGGGGTGGGGAGGGGCGGGTTTGGATAGAGAATGGTGTTCACGAGGAACAGATGAGGCTGGGGGCCAGGACCTGGAGGCGCACGGTCCCTGTCACACCGCTGGGGAAGGCCCTGGGACGTCATGGAGTGTGGCCCCTTTAGTTTAAAGATGGAGAAGATGAGGCCTGGGAGTAGTGGGAGAGTGGTTAAGGGGTTCAGTTATAGAATCTTAGAGTTAGAAAAGCCCTTCAATGTCACCTTGCCCCGCTGCCCAAGGTCAGGCAGCTAATTAGCGCAATAGCATGTGCCTCTCATGCAGCCGTGCCCGTCCTCAAACCTTGAAAGCTGCATGCACTTATCTCAAGTTCATGAAAAGGCCGAGGACTCTACTATTGGTGCAGTAGTGAGTCAATTAGAATAAGACTGTCTTTACAGCTATCCTCTGGGACCCGCACAGAAATGAGATGTTGATCATATGAAGCAATCTTATTGAACAAAAAAACTTCCAAGGAAAAAAGTTGCCTCCCCTGAGCCAGCTCTCTGCTAAGGGGGACTCGCTGCTTTGCGGCGTGAGCAGCTAAACGCCAGGAGGCAATGGCTGGAGATGCCAGCCATTGGTTAAAATTCTCCCGACATAAACGATCTCCTTGTTCTCCCTTTGATGGATTCAGCCTCTCAAAAATAAAATGCATCTGTGAACATCATACCTACTCCATCCCTTTTCTTTTTAGTCCTTTATTGAGTAGTAACTAGAAGCAATTTCAGTAGAGAACTATGCAGCAGCTTGGGCATACAAAGTTTTAAATGTGCCCATGAAATTGAACCCCCTCTCATAATCTAGGTTGTTTTTCCTGGTCCAGTGAGTCTGCAGTGATTTTACTTTCTGACCTGTGCTACCCTCCCCACACCTGGCTGCTGGGTGGCTGTGCCAGTTTCTTCTGGTTTCAGAGTAGTCGTCGTTCAAAAGGCCATGTGTTGAAGTGTCAGGGCGTCCTTGGTTCTTCTGTACCAAGGATTCACCAGAGAGGGTCCTGAGCTTTCCGGGAGGCCACACATGGTGCTGCAGTGCCGCTGGCCTGTCACACAGCCGTGGAAAGGGGTCATCTCTAATGGCAGGAGGCACCGCCTCCTCTTTGAGCACCTCCTTACTTGGTTGAATCTCACTCAGCGTGTTCCTGGGCTTTTGCAGGGACCATCGCTTTTCGGGATGGAAAGGAGAGGCAGAGAACACAATGGACAAGTGACTGGAAGGAAGTCTTCATGGGCTTCTCCATTCCAGGGCAGAAACTTCTCTCCAGGAGTGAGACCCAGTCCATTCACCAGTTAAAAATGAGCTGATATCAAGGGTTCCAGAAACACTGATAAAAGCCTGCCCCTGCCTTGTGGGCCCATGATTTCCAGGTGGCATACCCTGTGTCGTTGCACTGTGCGCCCTCTGAGCTGCGCCTCCCGGAGACTGGCATTGAGTCGCAAGGTTGTTCCCTCTTCTCTCCGCTTTCAGTCCCTCTCATTGCGTCAGTGGGAGAGCCTCCGTTTGCAGCTGGGCATTTGTTTACACCTCCCTAACCTCTGCTGATCTGCCTGTTTAACCAAGAAAGAAGAACCCACGGGCTCTGACTTTTGGTAAACAGCAGTATCTAGCTATAATAAAATTCATTTTGTGTTTTTGAAAAACTTCATTATTTTTTACAATTACCAGAAGGTGTGGCTGGTGAACTAGCTTTCTATTGAGGATATTAAGTTTTCTTTTAAACACATTTATTAAAGTAAAATGAAGGAATCAAAGAACATATAAAGTAGGTGCAGGAAGTATACCGTATAGAAAAAATCAGTGAAGGTAGCATTTAAAAGTGACAGATGTTGGGAGAACCGTTTATGGCACTTGCTCCCAGCTGCTTTTCCTCCTTGTCCTTTCCCAGCAGGAGCAACGCAAACTTCTCACACTTAACCTCTTCTGCGGCTTCTGCACCTCAGGGTGTGAGGTGAGTTGCTTATTATTCATTGCAACCTCTCCTTAAATTGTGGACTGAGGTAACTTGAGAGGAAAAAAAGGGAACCCAGTGAAAATTGATTTCTAGCCCCGTAATCCCTCCTGATCCCTGACCAATACATTTATAGGGTTGATACCAGCGTGTAACGACATCTAGTTCAAGTCCGGTTGCTCTCCTGGTCAGCTCTGAAGCAGCTCCCACACTCCGCCACCACCGCCTGGGGATTTCAGCCTCACCAGGTGCCCTGCTGTTTTCTGAACACATGTGACCCTTCCATGCTTCCCACCTTTACTCAGGTTGTTTCCTCCCGCTGGGGAAGCCGCCCCAGGCTCCCCGCTTTGGTACGGCTAGTTCCTTTTTCTTAGTGCTCTCATGACATTTTGCTTGCATCTGCCCCCCTTGTTCTGTGAAGCTTGGGGCATGATGGAGCCAGCAGCAGAGGAGAAAGTGTAAACCTTGGTTTCTAGTTCCAGCTCTGTGTCCAGCTCGCTTTCGGGCTTTAGTTAGTTCCCTTTAGCAACTCTTAGTCTCCATGTCCTCATCTCGAACAGGCACGGGTGGGTGGTGGTGGGAATCAGTCACTGCAGTGTGTGAGTCTTCTGGAGGTATTATTACTGTTATTTCTAGGCCATTCTTTTCTCCAGCAAGACTGTGAAACTCTGAGCGAAAGGTCCCCAAATCCCAACACCTCCTGTTCGGGCCTAATAGTTACCCAATGAGGTTTCTGAATAAAATAATGTTCAGTTGAGATATTTAAGATCTAGAGTTCTAAACTCTTCCACTTTTTAAGTTTCTGGATAGTAGGTGTATACATAGATTTTATGTCCCTATAACTCTTTTTAGCTACTAAAACTGTTTCTATGTATTTCACCTCTTGTTCCTGCTAAGTGCTCCTTTAGAGGTTGATTCAGAAGAAATGTTATTTTGAATTTGACCAGCAGGGGGCAAACTTCACCCAGGAATTATTTTATAATTCACTACATCTTCGACTTGATAGTGCTTGGCAGCCTACAGACAGGGCAGAGACATCGGTTTTCCTCTTTCTACAAAAGACCTTGTTGATTTGACGCCTTGCTGGCAGTAGCCAAATATGATATGTGACCTAAAACACTAAAGTGCCAACATTTGGGTGCTGGGGAAGTGTTCCTTTGTCTCTAAAAGAAAGGAGAAAATGCAATACCTAAAACACATGCTGGACACTAAACACATGAATGGCAAGAACTGGGAACCAAGGGGAGAAAAAGAAGGGACTTCAGCTTTCAGGAGAGATTTCAGCCAGGAGAAATCTGTCGGCCAAGGGAAACTTGAGTCCATGAGAAGTATCTGGCTTTTAATCAGTATTGCAGCCATGAGGGTGTCTTCGAGCAGAAGGGCCGCAGTTAGCCAGCCTGCTACCTGATCCTGAGTGGGCGCAGTTGCCAAGCTTACGACGGCAAGGCCCTCCTTTGCTCACGTTTGGGCTTTCACTGTGAGGGCTCCTTCGGTGGGTCACACTGCCTGGAAAGTAGAGCCTCAGTTGGGGTCTGCAGTGATGTGTTACGTGATCTGGGACAGATTACCTCCTCTCTTTCATGCCTTGGTTAAATTAACCTCGATGAGGTGTGGGGGCACTTCTGAGATTTTTTTAATGGACGTTTTTAAGTCACGAAGGTAGAAAACCTTGCAAGAAAATGGCATTTTGATTTCTTTTCTTCTAGAGGAGTGATGCGTTTTTAAAAATGTAAGGGATTGGCTCTAGTTTAGCTGCTCTTCCCCTTGCCAGGAATTTGGCCTCTGGCTACAGAGTTTCTTCTTTTTTCATGGGAGCCCTGTGAGCTCCTCCCTGTGGCTTTAGGGTTTCTCTCATGGGCAGCAGGTTGTAATAGCAACCATTTGTCTAAACCCTTCACAGCCTTTCCTGGGTCAGAGGCCGAGGCCCATGCATGATGGGCTAGGAGAGGGTCTTCCACGGGGACGGTCAGGACTCTAGATGCCTGGCACTTTGGTCTATTTAAAGCCTATTCTGTCTTGCAGCAGAGAGGCGAGTCTAGGGTCCAATATGTGATGTGGATATTAAGAGACTTCAAGGACACTTCCCCCCATTTATCCCAGTTATGTCCCCTGCTAAAATAGGTTAACGGTGTCTAATTAACCACTGAACATTGTCATGCTGCATAAAGATAGCATCCTGGCTGTTCTGTGAGCCGTGGTACTTTATCTCCATTTAGATCTCTGCAGTATTCCATTAAACTCGAGAGAAACATTTTAACTGAGATGATGTCTACATTAGGGCTGCCTTTCACCCTTCAGCGTGTAACCTGTGTGAGCAGCCGCCGAGGCCTGCGGTCTGCTCGGGCAGGGAGGGTGGTGAAGGTAGGCTGGGGTTTTTATAGTACATCACATCTCTTCCCCGGGCTCCAGCGTGCAATGGAGGCCCCAGGATTTGGCCATGGCCCTGTGTGGCTCCGGGCCCGGATATGCCAGGACGATCAAGCTTGTCCTCAGCTGACCAAGACACTCCCGTGGAATGCCAGTGTGGGTCTAAATGCCAAAAGAAAGGAGTGTGTTTGAGCAGCAGAACTTAGAAAAGGAGAGTATTTGGAGGAAAGTGTGACTTAGCTACATGGAATCTCTCTCTCTCTCTCTTTCTGTTTTTTTTTTTTTGGCGCCACGGCACAAGTTGTCATGTTTTAAATAAAACATACATAATAAATCATACAGAACAATTAAACCAATATTAATTACCAAATTGTCAAGCATGACAAAGCTACAGAACTACTATAAGTTGAAAGTATATCCTCCTCATGGAAAATATCAACGGATTTGAAGCAGAGTCTATAAAATGAGTGGTTCTTGTCTTGTAGAACTGCCTGCACGTTCCTATGCCATGCGGGACTTAGGACTTGGGTTTTGGTGTTGGACAGCCCTGAGCTTGTCTTCTGATCCTACCGCTTTCTAGCTGTTGACCTTACACAAGTTACTGTACTTCTCGGAGCCCCAGTCTCCTCATCTGTAAAATGGAGTAAATTAAATAAGATAATGTGATAATTAAATAATATATAATACTACCTATAATATATGTTATACCATAGTAATACATAAATGACAGAATACAAGGAGAGTGCCTGGCACCCAGTAAACTCAATAAATGTGAACTGTTATTAGCAGTCATCCGCCTTCCTGTGACAGGCTCGCGGGGCCAGGGCCCTGCAGATAGACTGTCCCCTGAGAGTTGAGGATGCCCTCGGAAGCCAGCGAGGAGAAACCGAGTGTGGGTCGTAGAGAAGTGGGGCAAAAACCTGAGGGGGTTGGTTGAGTGTTGAACTGAAGGGCTGGGCTTTCCGCGCAGGTGGAGGTGACGGGACCACTCCTGTAACCTTGAAGTCGTCCACGCGAGAACCTGATGGTTAGAGGGCTGGTGGCTTCATGTGAGGCTGAGTGTTTTTAGTGATTGGAAAAGGGCCATTGAGATAGCTCTGTCACTGACCGGGTCCGGAGCATCGTCGCTGGAAAGTGGGAGACCAGGGTGCCCTTCCTGCTGTCCCCCTGTCTCCACAGGGTAGGAGGTGAGGGAAAGCGTTTACTCATTGTCCGGAGTGAAAGCTTCATTCTGCAAAATGGCCAAAGCAATCAGCAAGTGATGGAGTAGCTCTTAAAAAGAAACCTGGCATTTAATTAACTTTTCAAAGTGCTGGTTCAGCAACCTCTGTATTTTACATTTTGAATATTGAACAATCCGATCTGAATTGCTCTGGACCTGCCAGGGTGGGGAGCACCTGCCTAGCTTTTATGAACACCGTGGAGTCTCGTGTGAATTTCGGAATAGACAACTCAGGATCACTCAGGACGGGGCTTCAGCCTGTGAAGCCTTGTCCTTGCTCCCCTCAACCTGGAGGTCAAGTCAGAGTTCATGAACTTTTGTTAGGAGAAAGCAGGCAACTCGGAAGGATAAGGCAGAAGGTTCCATTTTGCCGCTTAGCGAACTGGAGAGTTCAGCCTACCATCTGTAATATGGGGTAGGGCAGTGATTCTCATGTACATGACTGGGTGCCATTTCTAGAAATTAGACCCCAGGGGGCTGGGGTGAGGCCCAGCACATGGTCAGCGACCAAGCTACCCAGGTGTGACTCTCTTGTGTACCACTGATGAAGAACTCCTGGTTCCAAGGATTCTCTCCAGCTTTCAGTTCTCTGTTTGCACCATCTATTGCCTTCCATACGTGTGGAGTCAGGAATGGACTGTCTGTATGGTAAATCCAAACAGCTGCCTCGGTGCCCAGGGACATCTGGAAATCAGCTGCGTGTGCTTTTGAAAAGGCTCAGGGCCATGCGTTTGGGATCTGGGGTGGAGGTGGGGTGATAGGGATTCTTGTCTCAGCCTTGTTGTGAACTAGCTCCGTAGCGCAGGTGAAGCACACGGAGCAGTGCCCGATGTCTCTGACGGTGCTGCCGAAACCAGCTTTACTCCAGCACGCAGCCGAGCCAGCGTTCCTAGCCTCCACAGTCTTTGAAGAGTAGCGAAAAGTGCTTCTGTCTGCGTCAGATGGTCTCACAGTGCAGTTATAATGTTCCCAGACCCTCTCACAGCCACTTCTGGGGAAAGAGGCATGTCACCTGCCACGGGGCTGGACCAGGTCACACAGCTTCCTCAGAAGTGCATCTGTAAGGGGTGAGATGACCCAGAAACACAGTCCTCTGCCTCGGCCTCCAGCCCACAGCCTGTGGGAGGCAGGGCTACAGCCCCGGGTCCGCGGGTTGCCTACCCGGGTGGGCTGTGGCAGACCAGCTGCGTTTTCATTTTTTGAAACCTGTCACCAACCATTTAAAAATACATTCTACATCATGACTGGGTGTGTGTGTATATAAAACTGGAAAAAAAAGTTTATGTAATGCTTATCTTTACTATGTGCAGTTCACTTTCTTTTATACTCTCTGCCATTAAAAAAAAAAAAAAAAGGCTGGTGGTGATTTACTAAATTGATTTCATGAGTCACTAATGGGCCGTGACCTATAATTTGAAATTATTGTGCTAGATTCTGTGTCCTAGCCCTGGGCTCCGTGTTATTGTGTGACCTAAGGTGCCTTTGGGGACCAGGTAGGTAAAGTAAATCTGTGAAGTGTGGATTTATTTCAGAATAGCACTTAAGTTCTATTACTGAGATCCATATACAAATTATGTTCATATTCATGCTTCTGTAAAGAAATATACTCTCTGCCAATTCTCCTAAAATATGCTTCCCACTGAGTCTTCCTTTGCTTTCTCATGTTTAATAGCTGCATAGGTACAGGAAACACTTCACTTGGCTCTTCACTTCCATAAGAAAACCAGCAGTGCAGACTGCACGGTGAAGAACTGGCCCTGGGCCCATGTTAGGGAGGGCCTGGAGCTCAGGCTCATCTAGGGTGGCAGCCACAGCTCGGCTTCCCTGAGTTTTCTACGTGGGGCTATAAGTCAGGGTTGGTAGGCTTTGTATTTGAAGAATTTAGCAATTTGGATTTTTGTAGAAAATGTCCTGGTTTGGACAACAAATTCATGTTAAAACAAAACAAAATCAAAATAAACAGCAGTGTGGTCCAGACCAAACTTAGCTGCAAGCCAGATGAGACCTGGAAGTGGCCAACTTCATCAAGCACAGGGCGTTCTGCGCTGTTTTCCCATCTCCCCAGCAGAGCAGAAGGCTCCCAGAGAACCTGGAGTAGCTCTGGCTGAGAGAGGGAGAGAGAACACTAGAGGGAGAGAGAGGGAGGGAGAGAACACAAGAGAACGCCACCTGAGGGCATCCCCACCGACCGCCAGCCATCCTTGAGGGCCTGTTTGGATTTTGCTCCGTCCCTTGCGGTGACATGAGATGCCGGAGGATCCTGGCTCCCCCTAGAGTGAGAGAGAGCAGACTGTGGGCTCAGCAGCAATTAAGGCAAATATAAAATCCATCCCCTTTTTGGATGCTGAATGGATAAATGGCAATTAGTCAGCCTTCCCCTGAAGGTTAGCGTTATCATTATTGTCTCCTTCAGACAAAATCACCGCTACTTTTGCCACAGCGCATTGCTTAGGAAGGACCGATTCTGTCACAACTCCTGAGGGTAACCAGAGATGGATGTGTCTCCTATGCACAAACAACGGCGCTGGCCTAAGCCGCCTCCCCTCTTTCATCCCCTTATTCTCTGGCGCTGGTTTTCATTCAACTCCTTTCATCGTTGGTGACATGTCAGTCACTGGGTAAACAACATGTGGACAGTGGGTTTGTGGAGTTCAACCTCACCTTGTCAGCTGCAGGTGGTGAGCTGGGAGCAGAGCCCCCTCTCCCCTCCCAGGGACAGAGACAGCTCTCGTGGCCGCGTGGGCCCTGCGTTGGAAACCTCCGTCATCCAGCAGCACCATGTGGCGCTGCTCTGGACGTCCCTTGGCAGTTGCTCGGGGCCTTTAATGCCCTTTCTGTGTCACTCGCCCTCCTACCCTTAGTTGCTCAGTCTCCTTACTTGGCCCTTTGAGAGCCCCAAACCGCAGCCTGGGCGACCTCCTCAGAGCTGCTCCATCCTGTTCTTCCAGCTTGACCCAGCCTCTTCTCCCTCCATGACTTCAGCCAAAATTCATTTCCTTCCTGCCTGCCTGCCTGCCTTCCTGCCTTCCTTCCTGCCTGCCTTCCTTCCTGCCTGCCTTCCTGCCTGCATTCCTGCCTGCCTGCCTGCCTGCCTGCCTTCCTGCCTGCCTGCCTTCCTACCTAGTGCAGTTGGGGTGGCCTAACACTCACAGACAGTAGTCTGTTTAAACTTGGGCTTAGTTGATGCTTACACACTTGAGGGGAATGATCCGCATTTTGCAGGACTTGCTGTCTGGTTCCAGCGTAGCTGTAACCGGCGAAGCTCTGTGGGCCAGCACTGGGGAGGGCCCTCTCGTGCGTCCCGCCTCCCGGCCATTAGGACATTACCACCACCCTTTGCTGCTGCTCATCATGGCAATGGATTTCTAACTTAAAAGAAGTCATAAAAAATAAAAGCTCTGTTGTTGTGCAGATGTTCAGACATGTAGAAAAGTAATCACCATGTACCCATCACCGTTAACAATCGTCAGTGTTTGCCGGTCTCATTCAGGAGACTTATGATCCGTGTTTCATAGAGGGTCAGTAGCCTTCTACTTGGCTTGGGTTAGAATTATTGGAAGTTCGTTGAAGATGCATATTCCTGGCTGCACACCCCCAGGTGAGCTGCTGCAGCCTCCTCCGCTCCAGGCCCAGCCCTCTGCACGTCGGTTCAGCTTCCCAGGTGGTTCTCGTGCACATTCGAGTTTGAGAACCAGTGCCTTAGACAACTGTCCATGCATAAACAGGCTTCTAGTTCCCATGGAATATCTTAAGGGCACTACTTGCCCACGTTGCTCACGGGGGCTTCTGGTCCGTCGTGGGGAGGGTACAGAAACACAGGCCCTGAACCTGCAGCCTGGACTGCGTGGCCAGTTCCTCCCTTTTTGCTTGTGGGAAGCTGCACATGTTAACACAACAGCTCTACCTGGAACCCAAGGCCTCAGTCCTAAAAAAGTGTGCTGTAAATTGGTCTGCTAATTGTTGAAAGAAAGGAGGGCACTGTATCATCTATATTCATTTGACTTTTGAGCTCACTCAGTCTGCATTTAAACTCAATCATTTAATTTGGAGTCATGATGAAATAAGGTTGTAAGAAGTCCTTATTGCAGTGTCTGTAATTCTCTCATGCTGATTACGGGCCTTGATCTATAAAGAGGAATCCAGGCATGTAAAACGCTTGGGATATGCTGATTTGCCCCAACTTTTGAAACCCCTTCTCTGACATACCATGCCAGAGCACAAGACTAGGGGGTTCTCATAAACTTTCTCTTTCTTTTTTTCAGGTCCGGAAGGAGGGCTTCTGAAGAAGTGGAAGAGTAGGTTTCCAGTATTCTCATGGCGCCCTGTGGTGGTCTTGGTCAGCGGTGCGGCCTTTGTTGAACAGCATTAAAAAAATAGACAGTATGAATCCGGCCATGGCCTGGGGCTGGAGTCCTGCTTACCGAGGCAAGGGTTTGGCTAATGCTGCTGCTTCAGCTGAGAGCCTGGGCTCTGGCATCGATAGCCACCCTGTGGCTTTTAGAACTGCATGTCCAGGTGTCGGAGTACTGACCCATGGATTCTGCTTTATTGGTATAAATAGACAAAGTGGTGCCAGCTCTCTAAACTTAGGCTTCTCCTAAGACTTATGGTAAAAAGAAAAAAAACAGAAAAAGAACGTTTCTAGGTAAAGATGGAGTATCAAGCCAGGGCCATCGCATTTTGTACCTCCAGAGGTGAGAGAGGCATTCGTATCATGATCTGTGCGGGGCTGCTACTGTGTGGGATGCTCCCCTGCACAGCGTGGGCAACTGTACTAGGCAGGCCCAGTGGCCCAGTTAGGTTTGAGCAAGTTGATGGGGGAGAGTGGATTCAGAGACACTTTCATCTGGGGGGAAGAAGGGATACAATAAAAATTTGGGTTGTTTCTGTGTTTGAAACTCATGTTCTACTTTCCTTCTTTTTTGGGGGGCAGTCACCGCCTCAGACAGAAGAGCCTGGATGGATCAGATGATGGAGGAGGTAAGATGTCTCAGAGGAAGTGGAAAGGGCTTCCAGAGATGTCCCCGAGCCCCCCTAGTGCTTCCTGGGCCGCAGCCGAGGCACCGATGCTGCAGCCTCACTGAAAACGTGTGCGGCGGCCTCACCCATGCCTCGGAAGGGCTGCTGCCTCTGCCTGGAGCCGCTCACCCGCTTCTTTAGCTCCTAACGCTCCTTGTCCTTCAAAACTCAGCCGGAGCATCTGAAATGTCTTCCCATCCCATACACTCCCTCTCTGACCCAGGTGTCCTTTCTGCTCCTACAACCTCCTGGGCAACAGTGTAACAACAGCAGGAATAATAGCTAACATTTATTAGGTGTTTATTATATATCAGGCACTGCTCTACCAGATTATAGATGTTACTGCATTTTATCTCCACAACAATCCTATGAGATAGTACTGTTGTTATCCCTGTTTTATAGTTGTGGAAAGTAAAGTGCAGAGAGGTTAAGTAGGCTGCGCATAGTCACAAAGCTAAGCGAATCACCCTTGACTTCTTTGTTGACCTGATTCTCCTTCCCACAAGGCTCCGCGCTCCTTGATGGCAGGCACCGTGTCTTACTTGCCTTTGCATCTTCAGAGCACAACACGTGGTAGTCAGTTAATGGCTGGCATTGCCAACAAAGGAGAAACAGCACTAAAATAGGCCAGTAGCCGTGGCACAGCTGAAGCCTGTGTTCAAAACTCAAGGGAAAAGATAAAGTTTGTGTGTACTTTTTACAAGAAGCCTGTTAGAGAGATTATATTTGGGACCTAAATTATCAAAGCCCTTTTTACAAACCTACATATTAACCATTTCCATTCTCTATTCCTTTGTGTAGAATTCATTTTCCATCTAGTATCATCTTCCTCCTGCCTGAAAAACTTCATGTAACATTTTTTTGTAGAGCAGGTCCTCTGGCAAAATTCTCTCAGCCTTGTTTGTCTGAAGATGTCTTCACCTTTCACCAGATAAAGAATTCTAGGATCACAACTTTTCCTTTTAGCACTTTAAATAGTTATTTGCCTTCTGCTTGCATTGTTTCTGATGAGAAGTCAGTGGTTATTCTAATCTTTGGTCCCCTGTATGCAGTGTCTTTTTCTTGCTGGCTGCTTTTAAGATTTTTTTCCTTTAATCTATTATTTTCAGCAATTTGGTTACGATGTGCCTTGGTGTGGCTTACTTTGTGTTTATCCGACTTCAACTTCTTGAGTCTGTGGATTTACTGTTTTCATCAGAGTCAGAGCATTTTAGCCATTATTTCTTTGAGTATATTTTTCTCTCCTCTAAATCCTCCTGAGATCCAGTTACAGGTATGTGGGTTATATCATTTGAAATTGCCACACAGATCATTGAGGCTCTGTTTTGGGATTTTTTCCCTAGTCCATTTTAAACTGCTTCATTTTGGGTAGTTTCTGTTGCTGTGTAACTGATTTTTTCCTACTAATCTGCTGTTAAACTGATCCAGTGAATCTGTTCTTTCAGATATTGTGTTTTTCAGCTCTAGAAGTTCCACTTAGTTCTATATATAGACAGACATTTCTATCTTCCATTTATCTCCATACTTTATTTGTATTTTTATTTTTCCTTAATAATAGCAACCTTTATAAGTAGCTGTTTTAAAGTCATTTTCTGCTAATTTTATCATCTGTCTTTTCTGAGTCTGTTTCCATTCGCCGATTTTTCTTTTGGTTATAAGTCATATTTTTTCTTCTTGATCAGTAGCTTTTTGATTAGATATTGGCCATTGTGAATGTTACTAGTTTGAGTGTCTGGATCTGTTGCTTACTTTAGAGACTGATATATTTGTTTCGGTAGGCAGTTAGTGTATTTGTTGATCAACTTGATCATTTTGAAAATTGTTTTTAAACTTCATTAACGCAAGTCTGGAGTTAGCCCTAAATGGTAAGACACTGAGGTGACTCTACTGAGTGCCTGGTTGTTCAAGGACTGTCCGCTGGCCTGGGTGGAGCTGATCCTCTCCTGGTTCTGCGTGAGCTCTGGGAACGGTTCAGTGCCTACCTTGCTGATAGTAATTCTTTGCCCAGCCTTGTGGAATTTGACCCTATATGCGCACAACTTAGTATGCACTCCATCTAGATTTCTGGAGTTCTTTCCCTACATAGTTCCCCTTCTCTCATATCCTCCTTCTCAAATTCCAGCTACCTCTGCCCCCTAAACTTTGACCTCTGTCTCCAACTCAGCAAGACTGCCATGCTCCGGCTGGGGCTCCCCTTCCTGTGCCAGTGTCCAGGAGGTGCCTCTAGACAGAAAGCAGGCCTCCCTTCATTTGGCTCCCTTCCCTCAGGGTTGACAGCCCTGTGCTGCCTTGTCCACTGTCTGAAAGTAGCTGTGTCCTACATTTTTTCCAGTCTTCTAATTGTTCACGGTAGGAAGGCAAGTCTGGTACCAGTTACCCTCTCACGGCTGGAAGTAGAGCCCCACCACCTTCTACTGACTAACCTTTGCATGTGAGTACAAAGTGGAGGAGAGAATTAAGTCAGTAAGACCTGGACGATTACCGGTGCTCTAGAGCCACCTCTGAAGGATTGGGGTGGGGGTCAGATAGGAGATTTGTGAAATATCCTGAGGGGGGTTAAAATGCAGACTCCCAGGCCACTCATAAAGCAGAAGCTGGGTTGGGGCCCAGGAGTGTGCATTTATTTCAGTAAGCTCCTCGATGACTGTTCTGCAGAGAAAAGTTTGACAACCGTGGTGTCGTGCCTCTGAAGCCAGCCCTCAGGACTGGAGAGGAGGGAGTTGTTTCAGACGTTCTGCCTCCTCTATTAGAAGGGCTTTTAAGGTGGACGCTGGAGGTCAGGAATTTAGTCCGCGCTCAGATTTGGTGGGAGCCGGTCAGCGTGCTCTCGTCATTCTTCAGCACTTCCTTTGCATTGCCATGATCTCTCACTGACGAGCTCGTTTCTTTTTGCCAGAAATTCCTTCTTAGCTCTACTCACTAAACTCCTTGTAGCTTCCAAAATTCTCCACCCACTGATAATTCCCAGTGACCCTATTCTGCATTTTTGTTCCCAAAGTCTCTTCTTCTAGACCTGTACCTAGGATGTCCTCTGCCAGTATTAAACTGGTCGCTGCGGTGGCTCTGTGACCGGTGGCTGCTGGCCACACTTTGGGTCTGTTTGGCCTCACAAATTGTCTGTTGCTTCAGCCATTGGTTGCGCAGGGCATCAGGGTCGCCATCCAGGAGGAGGGGCCCAGAGGTGTTTGCCAGGCGGCGGCTACTACGCCTACTGTGTTACATTGTGTTTTTTCGTGTAATTCTCAAAACGATTCTATGGGAAGGGGTTTTAAAATTGACTTCATTGAGGTCTAATTCACATACAATCAAGTGCCTTCATTTAAAGCGCACCGTTTGAATGCTGACAAGTGTGTATGTCCCGTGAAACCAGCTCCGCAGTCAGGATACAGAACAGTTCCGTCACCCCCACGAGTTCGTCGTGCCACTCTCCAGCCCACGCTTCCTCTGGCCCCATCCTCAGGCTGCCAGTCTGTTTTTTGTCATGATAGAGTGGCTTGCATTTTCTGGAATTTTATATACACTAAATCATATGTATGTGTGCTGTTGCATCTAGCTTGGTTCGCTCATTGTAACGATGGTGAGATTCATCCAGGTTGTTGCAGGTATCATTGGCCTGATCATTTTTATTGATAATAGTGAATTGGATGGGCGTACCACAGTTTGGTTATCTACGTACAGGTTAAAGGACATCTTGATTATTCTTTATCCTTCATAGTAAAGATGAGCAGATTGAATGAAGAAGAGGTAGCCTGGGCCAAGGTCACACAACTTGTAAATGACAGCACCAGGATCTGGAGGGCTGCTGTGCTCCCCACTGCACCACCAGCGCTGCACAGCCAGGCGAGGCCTTGAGGGCAGACCTTGACCCCGGAGTCCTCGCTCTCAGCCCCTGGGCCGTAACCAGTGGGACAGCCCCCAGACACGTTGCCCCCCGCCCCGTAGCCATGTGATGTTAGCTCCCAGGTCTGTGATTTAGAGCGCCCGGCGTGATGGACAGGATGCTTAATACAATTTCGTTAAGAAAAAGAAAGAGACCTATTTTCAGAGAATACCTCTAGTATTTTTTTTCCCATCATAAACTTAGAACATGAAATTTGTGATTTGGCCTTTATTTCGGCTCTGGAGGTTTTAAGCATAAAACCCTTCTTGGTTTTACCTTCTCAGAGGGATGTCTCTTCCAGGCATAAATCTGTTGTCCATACAGTTATGCCCGAGTCCTTCAATGGAAAATCAGTTCATATGTTACACTTCACACTTGACTTAGTCCATTTCACTGTATGTGAATGTTTAGAATCCATTATGCGGTAGGAATCATATGTTACATATAACTAGTTTCTACAATTATCTTTGCTCAGAGAATTACTTGGTCGACTAGTAAAGACTGCGCCTTTGAACTCAGAATAACCAGTGAGTGGGGAGACTCCATGAGTGAGTGCCCCGAATCATCCCTGGATGCTCATTCAGCAGTGACATTAAACAGATCTTTGGGCACCTGCAAGGGAGCTCACTGGTCCCCTTAATAAAATCACATGCAGGTCCTTTGAGGTTGTCCGTGCTAGGAACATTGTCAGCGGGAAGGGGCTGTTGTTTTCCTTGTACTTGGTGGGAGCAGGTGATTGGCGAGCACTCTCAAAAAAGATGATGAATCTTGGGGGATAAGAATGATGGTCTCAAGTTCAGCACCCCCCACCCCGCCCCCAGGTAGCCGGTCTCCTTCCACCGTCAGCCCTGGGGGGGGGCAGCCGGCAGGTTTTCCTGCAGCACCCGCTGTGGCCAGTGTGGCTGCAGGTGCCGGAGGTGGTGAGCGAGAGAGCCCTGTGTTCCAGCTCTGCTCTGGTGAGATGCCCGCCCGTCCTTCCCTCCCCTTCCTTTATGGGAGACTTTCAGGAGCTGCGTCTCTCGATCCGTTTCTCAGCACTCAGCCCCACTAGCTTCACTCTGGGTGCATGGAGCTCCTTCCTCCCCAGGGAAGGTGCCTAGGGGGGAAGAGAAGCACTTGTTCCCCTCATTGATGCCTCAGGCTTCAGAAGGAAGAGAACAGAAAAATAGAAGAAGAAAGGAACTTTCAGGATAAGGTGTGTTTTTGGAATGAAATGGAAAGTGAGTGATATTTAGAGGCAGTTTGGGGATCCGTTGGTCAACCAGAAAGTACCGCATGGCAATTGTCTGCCAGGCCATGACAGGCTATGAACTCAAGTGCCTGTACAGGCCCGGCAGGTGGCTCAGTGTAACCCCCGGAAATAGCTGAGGTTCATGACACTAAAGAACGGAAGGGCTGTGGTGAGCCCAGGCAGGAGGTGGCGTGGCCTAAAAGTTCTCAAAGTCATATTTAAAAAAAATGACAAAGAAGTTTTAAAAATCACTTCATAAACAAAACAAAATGGATCTATCTGCCAATTGGATTAGGCCTTTGGGACATGATTTACAAATCTTTCATAAGATCTCACAGGGCTCTTCTCTAAAGGAACACTGAACTTTGTGGGGGAGACAAGGCATATAAGATGAAAGGCATTACTGGAGTTAGAGAGCTAAGAGAGCAGTGTAGAGAATGGCAAAGGCAGCCAATGGTTGTTGCTCTTGGTGGTTTTCAGTATTAAGGGCCATGAGTGCAGAAGAAGAAGTGGGCGGAGGGCGGGTGAGGGAGAACTGGTGCCGGGCCCTGGAGGACGGGTGGGATTTGGTTAGGTACCGCAGAAGGCGAAAGGCCTTCCAAGGCAAGTGCCTGGCATAGTAGGAGACTCCGTGTGCGGAAGGAACGGGGGATTCACGGTAACTAGAAGGCAAGCCCGTTCTGCAGAGTTAAGCCCTGATTCTGGTCCATGCTCAATGACACGTATTCCGTGTCCCCACATAAACTCCCTTTCATGAAGTTTGAAGACCACTAATTCTAGGTAGAATCACTCACAGCTAGAGCTAACACACTGCTTCAGGGGAGTTCGGCTTTATGGTTAGGGAGAATAGCCTAGAATGACAGGCAGTCCAAGGCCAAAATGACCTCAGGATCCCCACACTGTAGGATGGCCAAACTGATTTTTACTGTTTAGATGACCATCCTTTAGGGGCATGATTATTCCTTTGTATTCTTGGAATCAAGCTATTGGTTTGTCCTAAGGCCTTTAGACTTTTTCTGTCATGGAGAGTTGTGTGGTGTTAGAGGAAGAACATCAGATCTAAAATAGGATCAAACCCAGTCTCCACAAGTGACTTTGGGTAGGTCATTCATTCCTTCATTCATTTAACCAGCTTCTGTTGACTACCTACTATGTATGATGCGTAGGACTGGGCACTGGGGATATGATGGTGACCCAGTATGCCCTGGCTGGTGTGGCTTGGTGGATTGAGTGCTGGCCTGCAAACCAAAGGATTGCAGGTTCAATTCCCATCAGGGCGCATGCCTGGGTTATGGGCCAGGTCCCCAGTCAGGAGCCCAAGAGGCAACCCCACACTGATGTTTCTCTCCCTCTCTCTCTCCCTTCCCCTCTTTAAAAATACATAAATAAAATCTTTTTTTTAAAGCCCCATATTTCTAAAAAAAAAAAAATTCTTAGTCCTTGTTCTCATCCAGCTTATAACCTAGTTGGGGAAATAGGGACTAAACAAGTAGTCAGACAGCTAAATAAGTAAGGACAAATTGCCGTCGAGTCCACTGATTTGGACTGGGTGAAGAGGGAAGGCCACTCTGAAGAAGTAACTTAAACTTTAGCTTGAAGGAAGATAGAGTTGCTAGCAGTAGGGGGTAGAAGTTGGGTGGGTGGATGCTGGTAGAGAAGACAGCAGGTGCAAAGCCCTGTCACCTCTCTAACCCCAGAAGCATTGCCAGGCCTATTTGGTTTCCTCCAGCTCTAACATACAGCTCTCAGAATGGAAGCTCTGGGTAGGATGTGAAACTTAAAGGAGGAACGTTGAGAGGCACACAAATAGGAGAACAATGCTTTATTTTTAAAAAAGAACATTATTCAAACTCAGGCAGTCTCTGAAAACACAGTTAGATACTCAACTTTCAAAGTTTGTCTCAGAGTTAAATTCAAGTTACGAAAGAACTTGTGTGAGCCCTAAAATACGGCTTTAGAAAATGGAAGGTCTCTGTAAACAGGAGCGGAGGAGAAAGAATTAGCTCTTTCTTGCACACAACCAAGGCACCTTGGTGTCGCCCTGTCTGTGGGTGAAATTGTCCCTCCCTCCTGGCAGCTCCCAGTGTCTCTTAGGCATGCTTATTCCCACTGGAGGGGGCTGTGCTCTTCGTATCCTGAGGTCCAGTTTTGACAGAATCCAGTATCTCAAAACCCTAGGAATAATAAACCCTTATGGCCAACCAAAAAGTGTTTAATTCCTAAAGGACAAGCTGAGTTGAGCCACTTCTAGCCAGGGGCAATTGGGGACTTAATTCTGCAAGTGTAGCAATCTGGATGATCTGAGAACTCCGAGTTTAAGGGTAATTGCTCAATTTTCTATCCGTGTCAACAGGGAAAATAGGTAAAAGTGGCCAAACACAGCCAGGCAATGAGGCTGGGTGAGATGTGAGATGCTAGACTGTCAGTGGAATTAGAAAAATGCTATCTGTAGAGGGCTATCGCTCAGCCGCTCCTCTCCCTCCCCACTCCCCATTCATCTCTGTCTTTGGGCTTTCTAACTGTCCTCTCTTTTGGGTTCTTTCTCATTCTTTGCTTAATCCTTCCACCATCTCCTTCACCCGTTCTGCAAATAGCAGTTACTCTGAGCCTAAACAGCTTTGATGCAGGGAAAAGGAAATGGAAAGAATTCTTTAAGTACAGATACATTGGAACCCTGATGTCTCAATTCCTTTCTCTTGCTGAGTAAGAGTGTTCCACTATGATAGCATTCCTTCCTTAGGCTCAGTACAGCACATGGGACTTCTTAAGAGGCCCTTAAACCTAGATTCTTTGTTCCTCTGATTGTTAAAAAGTATTCTAAGTAGCACTGATTTTTAAATTAAATAATGTTCCTTAAAATCAGTTTGTCTTTTTAAAGTCAAAGCCACTGGAACTAGATGCTAAGGTCTTTCTAAACCTGTGCCTCTCTTCCCTCCCCTGACACAAATATGCACATGGGCTCCTTTGACTTAAACATTCCCAGAGCAGGTGGGGCGGGGTGGGATGGGCCTCGCTGGTCCCAGGATTCGCTGTCCTCTCTTTTGTCTCTGTGCTTTGCTATAAGCTTTGTTCTCTTTATGGGATGTTGAATAAGAAATTTGAAAAAGAAGTGAGTCTTATAAGAAGTGGTGTTGATAATTACCATTTAAGTATTTACCAAGAGCCGGGCACAGCTGCTTTGCCTGCAAAACTTAGTTGGTTCCCACAATTCTGTGAGGAGGCGCTGATTATCACCCTTTCACAGAGGAGGAAATCGAAGCCTTGGGAAGTTAAGTAACTCACAGAAGTCACATGACTAATAAGTAGTGATGTGCTGGTAAATAGAGGCTCCTCTTACCTGTGCTTTAGCGTTCTGTGGCTTGAGTTACCCATGGCCAGCCGTAGTCCAAAAATAGTAAATGAAAACTTCCGGAAATAAAAAACTTGTAAGTTTAAGCCCTTGCTTGTGTGGCTCAGTGGATTGAGTGCCTCCTGGTGAACCAAAAGGTCACTGGTTCAATTCCTGGTCAGGGCACAGGCCTGGGTTGTGGGCCAGGTCCCCAGTTGGGGGCGTGTGAGAGGCAACTGATGAATGTTTCCCTCGCACACTGATGTTTTCCTCCCTCTCTTTTTCCTTCCCTTCCCCTCTCTCTAAAAAATAAATAAAATCTTTTTTAAAAATTTAAAAATTCATGTTTTAAATCACATTCAGTTCTGAGTGGCGGGATGACACCTTGCCTCTTCCCACTCTGTCCCTCCAAGGATATGAAACAGCCCTTTGTCCAGCATGTTTATGCTGTATACAGTACGTTACTTAGTAGCTGTCTCTGTTACCAGATCAGTTATCAGAGAGAGAAACCATGTTTATATAGCTTTTGTTACAGAATATTGTTATAACTGTTCTATTTTATTATTAGTTGTTAATCTCTCACTGTGCCTAGTTCATAAACTTTTCCATAGGTATGTATGTATAGGGAAAAACAAAGTATGTCTAGAGTTTGGTACTACCCACAGTTTCAGGCATCCACTGGGAGTCTTGGAATGTATCCCCTGCAGATAAGGAGTGGGGTGGGGGGGAAGCTACTGTACTTAACGGCCAGCTCTTCAGGTGACAAAAATCCTCATTGGTAGCATTTGCTGGTTTCTGTGGTGCAGATACTCTCGCTGCGGTCGGTTTTAAGCTCCCATCAGGACATCATTGACTCCCGAGCTGGGAAGAGACGGACAGTAGCCCGCTAGCGAGCGTATCACACAGGGTCCCGCATGAATAAGGCCCCTGTTTTACTACAAAGTCATACGCATGTAATTCAGTAGCAACAATATCACACTCAAGCACACCACGTGACATTTTAGGTGAAATGTTCAAATTAAACCTTAAATTATTCCACCTGTATTATTATCCTACCAACCACACTCAAGCAGGCCTTCTGCCGGACCCCGTATTTTACCCTACTGTTATATCAGATGTAAATAATCTCAAGAGCATAGGTAAAGCTAAATGTAGTAAAATTTAGGAAGTGGTGAGGTTTGAGCATTACCTTTGTTTTTAATATAATTTATTTCATTATAAGGATGTATAATTTAATCTCCAATAATGTTTGTGCGTAACAGCCTGTAGGCAAGATTCCTAAAAATTTCGTCTTTGGCCTTCAGCGGCCAGCGCGAGCCCGCCATTCCAGCGCACTGCCTCCGGCCAGTGGTGGAGCTGGAGGTCAGGTGCAGGCTCCGTGATGCCTGACCTGCTCTCACTGCCTCCCTGTGGCAGGTTCGTTTCTCAGCCCGGCTTGTTGAGGAAGTTTGTCTCCACTAATTTTTTCAGCACCTTGTTGCCTATTCACTCCCCTTCCCTGATTCTCAGATTTACCTGCTGGTTCCTGCCCTCAGCTCGGCCGAACCTCTCACTGTGCAGTTCCCAACAAGACCTGGGCTGAGGAGAGGAAAGCCAGACACCAGGTCTTTAAAGCTCTGTGACTGGAAGGAGAATCTCCGGGTCTGACTATTCCTCTCTTTCTTGTTATGCATTTTCTGCTGTCATATCCATTGATGCTGCTTTTAAATCATGGACTCTGGAGCCTGTGCCGGGTCCTCTGGAGAGGAGAACTCAGCCGCCTTCTACCTTTCCCCGGTTCAGGCACAGCCTGGAGCCTCCTGCTTCGTTGGCAGAGCTGGGACCGAGTGCCGCGTGCCGCCAGTGGGGCTCTGAAATCTCTAGGTCACATTGGACTCTTCAAACTTACCATCATGAACATCTCTGCCTGAAGCGCAGTTGACAGTGACCTCTGGGGTTCCTTTTCCTTTGCTCGTGTGAGCGGCTTCCCTGCAGGTCCCCATCTGAAGAGTTGGAACGGGAAGAATGCAACTGAAGGGCTTGTGCCATGCGTGCGTGCGCACATGTTGTAAACGAAGCAGGTTGCATTAACCTTCCTCCAGGAATCGGAGCAAGAAAGCTCCGACAGCAGTCTGCTGTGCTATAGTCTGTTTGGAGGAATGTGATTAATAATATATCATCCAACATTAAACACTGACAAAAGTCAAAGAGAGCTGACGCTCCCTTAAATCATTATGGAGACCAGGTATTTATTCTGTATCTCCCTGGATTCTGTCTTGGTTGAATACAGAAGACAAGATCAGGATAGGACAAAACCAGTCCATTTGCTTTTGTGACTGTCCTAGATGTAACTGCAAGCAGTGTCCCAGCGTTCTGGGAGAGGCACAGACACTCCTCCACCCTCCTGTGGAGGGAACCGATAAAGGAGGAATGAGAGGAGCCGGGAGACCTAAATGCAGACAGGCCCATATTGATGAGGACCACTGCCCAGGGAGACCTTAGGCCGCTTAGATTGTTATTTGACTAGAAAGAAGTAGAGGCATGGTCGTTCTAGGCTGTCTGTTCAAAAGATGGAGCCTGTATAAAGAGCCACCCTGGCCTTTATAATGAGAAAAGATAGACAGGGTTGTAGAGTCAGTCCAGGTAGCCATTGAAACCAAAATCAGCAAGCTGTGGCCTGGGGTGACTGGTGGCTGTGTGTGTGCTCCTGAATAGACGGCCGTGGGGCGTCACTTAGCATGAAGACGGATGGCCAGATACCGCTTAGGTGGAGGGGAAGGGAAAGGCATGGTTATGCACCTGAGATTGGACATAGTGCAGCACTTATCCCTCAAGTGGAGAAGTCTCTTTCCTTCCGACACATTGCACTTGGAAATTAGTTCCTAAAGAAGGACCTAATCTGGGTAGAGCAGAAATCTCGGGGAGAGGTATAGTAGACCCCATTACCCTAGCCAGAGGTGAACTGGATCTAGCTTTAGGTTCTACCAGCTTTCTAAAAATTCACAGATGTTCTCTGTGTGTGTGCTCATCTGTATACACACACACGGGACGCACGTTGAGAATGTGATTCCTGAGTCCATAAGTGTGGTTGACAGACTAGGTTCACCTAAAAGACCCTTTAAGAGAAAGTTCTTGAAAGATGATTACAGAATTGAGACACCATCATTTAAAAGTGCCCGAGGCAAACGCCTTTGAAAATTGCAGCAGCAGAGGGACAGAGAAGGCACCGCGCAGCCCTTGATTGTCGCGCAGCCCCCTCAGGACCCATCCTCCCCCTCCCCCTCTGTTTCTCATCTGATGAGAGAGAGAGCAGCAGTAAGACTCCTCATCTATCTTATGAAAATCCGATTCGGAGGGGCTGTGATCAAAACCAGCTGGCTGTCACCAGCAGTGGCCTTGCACGGAGGGAGCTGCTCAGAAGCGTTGCGTGTGTAGGGGTGTCACGGGTGGCACGGATCAAAGTAGCATTTTTTTAATAAATATATATAAGGAAAATACAAAACTAAGGATTTAGAATAAAAGCAGTGTAGTTTGTCTTGTTTTTTTGGGGGGTTTTTTTTTTTTTTTTTTTTGAGTGTAACATGAGGAGGATGAAATAGAATCAGATATGCCTGGTTTCTAACATACTTCTGCTGATGGCTCTGAGAAGCTGTTTTCTGTCACATTAATATCATGTCACTCATCTTGGACCCTATTGAAGAGAGCGGAGAGTTCCTCAGTTTCCATTCCTTCCAGCTACTTCCTTCCTCTAAATTTTTGAAGTCCTTTACCCCTACTTCTTCTTAACATATCTCAACAGATCAAAGCTGGAACCTCCATGAAGCTGGGGGAGCTCTTGGAGCGGTGGACAGCATTTCTCTTCAGTGTTCTTTGTTTCCTTCACCTGTCCGTAACTAGTGATGCGATGTTCCCTAGCGGTCACCCCAGCAGGCGACACTGGGTCCTCCAGGGTCCGGCTTCTGGGCTGAATGGGATCTTTCCCCATAGAGTCCTGGTTGGGCCATGCTTGTCTCTCACGGGCACCACCTTTGAATTGCTCGAAAGGCTCCCTGCTGGTTGGCGACCTCTGTGTGGCTTATGCAGATTCTTACACAGCGCTCAGTGGCTTGGGGTGATGGGGAAAATCTCATTCTCAGGTGTCACATTCATGGCTCCCTCAGGAACGTGCCAGCGCCCCTCTGTGGGTAACACCATGAGCTCTGGCTTTCACCCGCCGTGATGGAGCACGAGTTGAGCCTCCACTTTTAGCAGAGCCCCTGTGCCGCTGGCAAAGCAGCCAGCACCACGCTGTACAGAGGCCTGGCTTGTCTCAGGAACCGAAATCAGTCCCAAGTTTCCTCTGCAGCCCGTTGTCAACCAGGAGAGTCCCCGCAGCGCGGGGCCTGCGAAGAGCAATCAGCTATTTTGATCCTAAGGTCTGTGATTCTTCCCGGGCACCATTAGCAGAGATTTGGTAGGAACATGGAGGCATTTCAACATATGGGGCACTGGTGAGAAAAACCAAACAAAGCCCAGATGGCACCTCAGGACGGGACATCTTCTCTCTCTTTTCTCTGTCACACACGTCCTCTGGGATCAGTTCCCAGGCAGACACTGCCGCATCTCGGGCCATGCGTTTTGCTCCCGGCCCAGCCCTCCTCTCAGCCTGTGCAGCGTGGCTCTCGCGCCAACATCCCAGTTTCCGGACGCTTTTCTCCTTTGCCTGTCTCCTCCTCCACTGTAATGAGCGCAGGCTGGGTCCGTCTGGAACTGGGGAAAATCGCAAGGGATATGTCTCCATAAAGCGGACCTGCCAGGGACCTGCAGACAGGTGTTTGCCCCGGATCCCGACTCAGGGAGAGCAGGGCCGACCGTGCTGGGCGCTGGCGCACTCGGGAGCTCCTGGGAGACCGTCTCGTTCCCTTGTTCCTTCGGGTGTTTGAAGCCTGTTGCCTACTGCTTTTCCCTTTTCTTCTCCCTTTTAAAAATTCTCCATTTTTTTTTCTCTTAGAAAAAAAATTATTTATACGATTGAGATCCACTAATTAAAGCCATTTTCTGGTATTTGGTTACTGGAGCGTTTGATGTCTCTCTGACAAGACCATGAAATGCACGGAGTGTCCACAGGGACAGAATTTGCTGAACACGGCTCTTTGTAAATGAGGGGACACAGTGTCGCCGCAGCTCATGAATATGAAACGTCCATGATGCCACCTCAGTGGACTTGGGAACACAGATGAATCCTGTCATGGGCTAAATGAGACCAATTTCTTTCACTTAACTTCATCTTCAATCAGACCTTCTTCCATTTGCCTGTTTAAAATTCCCCATACGTGATGCAGAAGGTAACAGCATTCACTAAAACAAAGTTTTGCAGCTGCAGAGAAAAATTATAATGATATCTGGTTTAAAGTTGCCATCTCCTAAAACCATGGATGTTGTTTCTGGTTGCTTAGGAGCCCTGCTGAGGTCTGTTGACTTTGGGCACAGAATTAGGGGTCCTCTGGACTGCTCTTGTTGGGGTGCCCTTATGCAGCATGTCCAGATCCCTTTCCTGTGAACTGGCTAGTGAACCTGGCTGTGGATGGTTGGATGTGAGTCCTTCGTGGCCTGTGGGCGCCCTGCGGTGGCCAGGGCACCGAGTGGGAAGACAGCTCTGGGAAGAGAGAGAGTGTGACCAGGCACGGCCTTAGCCGTTGGGAGCTCAGTTAGTGGTTGGCGTGAGAGGGATGTGTCGTCAGCAAGCTCCCCAAGGAACCTGCCAAGGTTGGCCAACGCTTGTGTTATTCACTAAGTGTCAGGTGAGAACGTGCTGGATGGAGTATAGCCCTGTCTTTGTGTAGCTCTCTAGAAACTCTCCTGCAAGTGACCGGGAAATTCCCGTCAGAAAGCTCCAACCAAGGAAATCGGCAAAGGGTGGAACCTGAAGGGGCGCGGAGAGGAGGGCTCCCTGTGGGACCCATGGGCCAGATCGGGGTGCTTTCTTCGTCCCCTCCTTCTTGCAGGACTTAGCTCTACACTCCACGTGCAGAGCCCAAGTAATGCCCAGGGCCCTCGCTTCAAGCTGAGTCCAGTCTAAGAAGTCACTTTCTGTTCTAATTACACCCAAACTGGCAAACAACAGCCGGGTTGGAGCGCAGGTTGTCACAGAACACGTCGCAGGGGGCCGGCGCTGGCTCCGTAGGAAGAGGCAGGGAGGCTCCGACTGCCAGGCTGCAGGGGCTGCAGAGCCCCGCTCTGGGGCCTGACAGGGTAGTTGGCATTTTACTACCCCGTAGTGCGGTGATTTCGTAGTGGGTGCATTCCAGGGAGTGGCAGCTTTGTGCATTTCTGAAAGCAGTTGGAATGGATCCTACTAGTATTCCCTTATGTTTCCATTATTTATTTCTATTGTTTATTTAAGCATCCCTCATTTATTTCTGTGGTTTCATCTGGTAGTTTGTTGGGTAGATTTGTTGGCAGACCAGTGTTCTGGTATCCTCACAGGTTTCCCACTTGGTGGTAATCTTTCTCTTTGAAATAAGTTCTTACTGCATTGACAAGCCTTTACTGGGGGCTCCCAGAAAGTAGGTGATGCGGTGGGACACTAGAGATCAAGAAGAACACAGGGAGTAGCGCGAGGAGCCGTGACCCAGCCTCAGGGTGGAGGTCCGTGCGGACCAAACTCGAATGACTCTTCGTCTGCACCTTGTCCCCACTCATCCATTGTTTCTTGCTTGTGCAGGGACTCTTCCCAGCAGGAGCAGCTCCCAAGTGAGGCAGAGCCTTTGCTAGGATGGTATCCAACCCAGGGAGCAGCCAAGGATCGCTCTTGGTGGTTCTTGTGAAAGGAATCCACGTAGGCAACTTCAGGATTCAGTGGCACGTTCGCTACAATTGGAATAGTCATAAGATGACCCAGCTCCTCCATGTGTGGGACTTCCAGATGAGAGGAGCATCTGCTGGTTCAGTTTTGTGCAGTCGTTCTTTAGGTCCTTGGGCGTGCAGAAGTGGCCCTTGCCCTCAGCGAGTTTACCATGTAGTGGGGCAGGCCGAGGGCCAGTTTCGCTTGCTTTATCTACGGTAAGGCCGTGAGGTCTTGAATGAAGAATGAGGGAAGGCAAAGTAGCAAGCTCTGAGTTCTGCCTGTTGTATCCTGAGATGATTTACCAAGGAAGGGATGTGCATTTTTCTTATTCTGCTCATTCTTTTTTATGTGTAGACCCCCTTTGCAACATTGGCACGCTCAGTCCATCTTTGTTCCCCGCTGTGTGCCTCAGAGGGTCTTGCTACAACAGGTACCTGGTCCGTGATTCCTGGCGAGCTGACACAGCCCTTCCTCACCTGGCGTCAGGCACCCTCTCCCTGCCTCCCCCTGTGCCACTCTGCCCCGGGCCCCCCTGCCACCACGCCGGGCTTCAGTTTCCTCGGTATTACAGGGTACTTCTGTCCTCACAGTGCCTTTGCACATGCCAGCCCCTGCCCGGCTGCGTCCTGTTTATCCTTCGCTTCCAGCTGCGTTGTCCCTAATTCAGGGAGCTTCCCTAATTCCTCTCCCTACCCCACCCCCCAAATTCTAAATTAGATCCTCCCTGGACTGGATTAAATAAGTGCGTTATGGAGCATCCATCCAATAATACTAGGTCATCACTTAAAAGAACAAGATGTATCAGAAAGGATAAAAGCAAATTGCAGAACAACATGTGTGGAAAGTGATCCCATTTGTGCACCTTTTTTAAAAGGATATGTGTGCAGCGGTAGGCATAAATTTTTTTTCAGTTAGTATATTCCAGAAATTGTTAATAGCGATTACCTCTAGGGAGACTACTGGAGCTTATATAAGGAAAGGACGTTTTTCATTGTAAACTTTTCTGCAGCATTTAAAATTGTTACAACATGTGATGTTATGTTTACCTTCGGAAATAAGACAATTCGGTCTCCCTGTTATTTTCAGCCATAGAATCCATTTAGTTTCCTTCACGTTACATACTTAATTCTAGTTGTCTACTGTCCCCCACCACACTGGTGCTCCTTGAAGACAAGGACCGTGTCTGCTTTATTTGCTGTTGTTCCTGGCTCCACTTAGCATGGTACCTTTTACATAGTAGGTGCTCAATCAGTATTCCTTGAATGAATGAATGAACGAACGAATGCACACACGAACAAGCGAACAAGTGCAATATCCCCACCGTGTGGTTAACTGGGTAACCTGTGGGACAGACAGCAGGTTGGACAGTGCGTGAGACGGCTGCCATAGAGGCAGGGAGCCAAAGAAAACGTGTGTAGTCTAAGGCGTCAGAGCTGGGAAGGAGAGAGCAAGTGACCTCTGTGAGGATCGCGACCCGTGCGAGGAGGCGCTCCCTCTGGCGGAGCTGAGGCGAGGGTGAGGGCGCCTCCTCCCATGCACCGGAGGGGTGGCCCTGGCTTCGCGTCCCCTATTCTGGGGTTGCTCCGGGAGCACTGCCATCTGCTCCTCCCGGGGCTCGTTTGCTGAGGGTGGCAGAGGACGGGTCCCCAGGCTCTCTGGCATCAGTGCACGCTTTTCCTTCTGCCCCGTGGGCCTTAGTGTAGGGAAGTAGTGAGTCAGGGCATATGACAAGGGAAGATTTAGCTTATTTATGGTTATTGGTATCTAGAGAAATACCCAAGCACAGAGGACACTGGGTCTTGGGCAGAGTGAAAGCCGTTCGACCGTAGGCAGTGGCCTCACTGCGCCACTGTCGAAATCACCCCCAAAGGCACTGAGCCTTTGCAAAGAAAGCGTGGGTGGGGGCGGACAGGCCAGGAGTGCGGGCGCACTGGCGCTGGAAGCCTGGTTCTCTTCGTTATGGAAGGTTTCTCCTTGCGCAAGCTGCATAAGGCTCCTGAGCCTTAGTGTTCTCATCTGGAAAATGGGCAGGAGAAAACGAGAAATGAAGGGAGAGCCCTACAGTTTCTCTTCACGGTCAACGTTGTCTCTGCTGAGTGAATAAGAACAGCACAGCACTTTGTATTTCATAAAGATGATTGCGTTTCATGCTTACAGCAACCGTATGTGGTGGGCATTCAATATGATTATACCAGGTTTACGATGAAGAAACTGAGGCACAGAAAGGGTCGAGTCGCACAGTTAGGATGTGGGGGATTCGCAGCTGGCCCTCCTGCCTCCCGAGCCTGCACTCTCGACCAATGGGGAGTCCCGCCCACATGCCTGCCTAACTCATTGTCTCTCTCAATGGTCTTCCTGTTTTTTAGCAGCAAAGAAGAAAATGGCAATAAAGTCAACGTAATTACTAGAAAATAGTGGTAGCTTTTCAGCAGTACGAGAGCAGACTCTTCTATTCCTCTTATTGTCTCTACTAAAACTCTGTGCCTTTGAATGTTGAGCTCGACAGCCTGAAGCAGGCCAGGCCCCCGGTGCAGACTCGCAGGCAGGCACTGTGCTCACTGCCCGCAGGGCCCAGTCGCTTCATGGAGTAATTTCGTGAAGCGGTGAGTTTCTTTTTCTCGGTTTGTTCATGGTACATGTGTGGGGTGGGGGCGTGGAGAGAAGGAGAGAAAGAACAAAAATTCCCAAGAACATACTACGTACACGTGAGCAAGCACTTGTCTGCGGTTATAAATCAGAAACTGTAAAATTGTGAAGTTCTTTGAAGTTTGCCCAAAACCTGCTCCACGGCCACTTGTTCCACTGGGGGCTGGGAGTTGGATGGCCTGACTCTGCTGCGATGGCTCAAGCTGTCACTGCACCGGAATGTTCCAGCTTGCCTCGGCCTGGCTGTCATCGCTGGCTCTGTCCCACTCCGGCAGTTCACCAGGTTCTGTTGGGCACCAGGCTTCCAATTAGAGAGAAACCCCACTGTGTGGCCAGCGCCACCAGTGCCACTCTGAGAGGCCCCTTTGCCAAGGCCCGAACTGACCTCTGATCTGTCACAGATGGGCCAGCCCCACACTCCTTCGTGCACATTTGGAGGAGGGGGTGGGGGTGAAGAGGGAAGCCTGGGGGGAGCCAGAGTGGACGCTGGGCCGCAGCGCAGCTCCTCGGAGCCGGGAGGAGCCGGGCAGAGCTGACAGGACCCAAATGCTAGTGTTGTGCAGGGAAAGGGGACTTTGGGAAGACCCGTCCTGAGCCTGAAGCTCAGCATGGGGCATTTCCTTACCGACTTCTGAATATTCATCTCAGGCTGGACTTCACATCTGAGGGGGAGCCAGGGGCTGCTAACTGGCTCACGCCAAAACTGTCACACTGCTGAGGGCGCAGGCATGGCCAGCTTCCTCCCTGCCCCGCTGCAGGGCCTGCGCAGTCGCCCCGGCCGGGGAGCGCCGCTTGCCCAGGGCTGCAGACGGCAGTTGGCCGCAGCCCTCACGGAGGAGGACGCACCGTGCACTGTGCGGGGCGAGTGCAGAGAAAGCTAAGTTCTATTAGCATGAGAAACAGAATCTTAGAGAGTTCCACCTCTAATTCTTTAGCAGGAGAGAGAGACAGTCTAAGCTCTGAACAGCTTTCTTCTGCGTAGAGGACTTGCTGGATGTGGTTCATCATTTTGGGGGTGGTGTGAGTGTCATCTTTATTTTCCCTGTCAGCCATTTCTTTTTGTCCCTTTTTATTCTTTTAATCACTCCCTTTCTCCACCTGTCTCTTTCTCTGTGTGTCTTGTTTTCTGTCTCTCCCTTGCAGACTTTCTCTTTTTCCAGGTACAGCGTCTGTGACCCGCAGTCTGAAGCAATAATAAAGATACCGGCGTGCACCTGACACAAATACTCGGGCTTCGCTGCAGAGTCTAAACCCAGAATAGCCTGAAAGTGGCAAGGGTCTTCCCCGCTGTTCTTGAAATGGTTCTGCATCTCTTTTAAAAGTAAAATAGGATTCAGTCCATGGAAGCAAAAACGAAGGTTGCTTCACTTCTCTCTCCTCTCTGAGATTTTCCCTCCCTTGAAGACTTGCAGTGGCTTTGGGAGCTCCCGGACTCTCTGAGCCCACTTCGCCTTTTCTCCCGCCCTGCCTCCTTTTTCACTCTGCCCCTCTCTGCGGCCTGGTTAAAACAAAGAAGACCCCTCTACCAGCCAGTGATACTCATTTGGAGAGGGAACTACCGCTGAGGAGGGTTAGGTTGTCCCCATGAGATGATGGATTATTTTTATGCCTTAAGCCTGTTGCCACAATTCAGTGACGTGCTGTCTCTATTTCTCTGTTTGCGTGACTTTGTTAAATTGGTGAGAGCAATGGCCTTGGGTCTCCTCTTTGTGTGTCTGTCTCATACAGAGAGTTCAGCGAAGGGAAACTTCTGCGAGGCAGGAAGAGAAGCGTCATCTTTAGAAGCAGCTCTGTTTTTAGGGTTAGACCCGGCAAGTAGAGGCCCCGATCTCGGGTACACCGCTAGGGGGTCGGGCTATGTCATTAGGTGTGAACGACTTCAGATGCAGGCTCGGGGCCAGGCAGACTGTGACGATTGCAAAGATTGCAGTGAGTTAGTGCACGTGTGGGCCTTGGTCGCGAGGAGGTGCGCTCATAGTGACACTCGCCTCCTGGCACCACACTCCCTCGGCTCCTCCGCCTCGGACAGAGCCAGGCCCACGTGCTGATTCCTCTTCCTTCCTCTCCTCTAATGTAAGCGCTCCCCCAGGTGCCGCCTGGGACTCTCTTCTCATTTCTTCACATTCCTCCTGGGAGACCACTCCCGTGACCCCTAACTGGGAGTGCACATCAGGAGCGTGGAAGAAATCTTAGAAGAAAATGCAGCTGCCTGAGCCCTACCCAGGAGCTCCCAGTCCTGCTGGTCCTGGGGTGGAGCCTGGGCTTCAGGAACTGTTGACGTTCTACCTTTGATTCTAATGCGCACCTCTAGTTCTGTCCCACAGCCGACTAGTGTCCATTGTACCCCCAGCCCATAGCCCCATGGCTGGCGTGTTGAAGGCAGTAAGAATGAAGATGCAGGAGAGATCCCTGTTCATGCTGCTGACAGCTTTGCCGCCTCCTCTCATTGCAGATATTCTTGTTATTCCGGATCTGGAAGAGGTGCAGGAAGAAGACTTCGTTTTGCAGGTGGCAGCTCCCCCCAGGTATGTTAAATCAAGTATGAAGCTGGAGGGAGGCAGGGAACATGTGACTTCATACACTCCAAATACCAGCCGCAGAGCCGCTGCCCCCGGCGCAGACCAGGTGCTTCTGGTGTTGGGCTCCCTCCCCCGGTTCCCATTGAATTAGACATTTTCTTCCCATTTTGGTCCTGCCTATGGTCCCTCCTCACATTCTGTCTTTCCTGCAGCGTCCAGGTAAACCGGGTGATGACCTACCGTGACCTGGACAATGATCTCATGAAGTACGCAGCCTTCCAGACCCTGGTGAGTGGAACGGCTTCCGCACAGAGGTGTGGCTCCAGGCTCTGTCCTTAGGGATTTCCCGGCTCCTCCAGGGGTCTTCTGAGGCTGCCTGGCAACAGGCCCTCTGCCGGAGGCATCGATCTTGGCTATTACAGCATCTCCGGACCCAGCGTAATCAGTGTTTCCCAGCACAGGCTCCTGCCTGCTTCCGTGGCTCCCCTTGTGGGGTCAATAGATCTGCTGGCCCCGGGGGTGTGCTGCTGTCACGCCCTGCCCTCCCGGTGCTGACCTTCCTCCAAAGAATGCCCCACGTGGAGGATGTCCTGGTGTTCCCTCTGGCCGTGTGGTCCTCTCACATTTTCACTCTTAGAACTCACCCCTGCCAATCTGGGCTTGGGAAGTGCTACCACATACAACCTGATTCTCCTCACTTTGCAAGAGATAATCGTCCAAAGGCCCCTCGAGGTACACAGCCCTTTTTTTTTTTCCCATTCACAGGATGGAGAGATCGACCTGAAGCTCCTCACCAAAGTCCTCGCGCCAGAGCAGGAAGTTCGGGAAGTACGTAGCAACAGCAGCCTCTTACCCCCTCAGCCGAGTCATTCCTAGAACCTGCTGGCACCCGGGTGGCCCTCTGCCTGCCGGGCTGATGGGTGTGGGCGGTGGGCTGTGATTGCTGGGAAGGGCCTTCCTGTGTCTCCCCCAGCGGTACCTCTCTTGGCAGGATGACGTCAGCTGGGACTGGGACCATCTGTACACTGAGGTGTCCTCAGAGCTCCTCACCGAGTGGGACCTGCTGCAGACAGAGAAGGAGGAACCTGTGGGACAGTCCGCACACACCTGAGCCTCGGGGGGACCGCAGAGCACCCTCCCCGTGCACCGTAACCTCTGCTTTGGACTTGGAAAACTGCAATAAGCCTTAAAAAAAGCTTGCAAGCAGCTTAGAACTTTTATATGGAAAATTTTATAATAAAAATATTTATTTTCAGGAGACCACTTCGGATCATTCAGTTGTAATAAATGCTTTTTTCTGTGGGTGTCTCTTCATTTCTTTCCAGCGTCCTCTTGGAAAGATTGGTTGAGAGTGAAGGAGGCAGCTGTTATAAAACAGTGTGACAGGAACGCCCCGCATGGCAGAAGAGCGTGAGGGAAGCTGGATCAGGGAGAGAGGGATGGCGCTCCTCCTGGAGGCTGCTCAGCCCACAGCGGTGCCCCAGCTCGGCCACCTGTAAGCCCCTGGACACAGGGATGTGGGAGGCTGCAAGCGGCTGCCAGCTGGGACCGGTGGGGGTCGGGGAGGAGGGGTCCCTGGCGGGACTCCTTTCTCACTGTGGACTTTCAGTTACGTTAGCGAGATTGCACTGTCTCCTTCGTGGTTTAGGTGGCTTAGCTGAGGACACAGCAAGAAGTGGGTGTGATAAGGTGACCCATCCCTCCCCTCAGTCTTCGGTGCCTCTTCTGACAGCACTCCCCTTTCCCCTGCTTCCTGCGACCCATGTCTGGGGCTCCCGAGTCACGTTTGCTTCAGCCACAGGTTCCCAGGGCCTCGTTCCTGGTTCTCCTTAGCAGGGGCCAGCCTGGCAGCCCCGAGAATGCCGGAGAAACAGTTCCTGGGCGAGCGCGGGCCGCCCTCTTTCAGGCGGACAGCCGCTCGTCTCCTCCACTCCGCACAGCGCCACTGCCTGTTTCCACAGTGCGCTGAGGTCGGGAGCCGAGCCCAGGCCTTCTCCTATATGGAGGCATCTTCAGCTTGTGTTTTTCTCTCTTTCTCCCCAAGACCTCTTGTCTGAGGACGGGGACGTTTCCCTGCCCGCCTGTCCTAGATGCTGCTTGGGTCAGCCCGCACAGGCTGGCGGCTGCCGGCAAGGCCCGCTCCTCGGCCGTGGGGAGTGCAGAGTGCTGCTCTTCTGCCTGGAAAGCCCTTCATTAACATGCAGAAAAACAAAGAGGCTCAATACTTCAAAAACCCACTGGGGGGTTATTTTTGTGTGACTATGTGTGCCCTTCCCTGGTGAGCCAAGCAGGCTCCTGAGCGGGCACAGAGAATGCTTGTCTACTAATTATAAAGCCTGGGATTTGCTGGCTTTGGGGTCTCTCCTCCTTCTCTTCCAGAGTCACACTTTCAACCCAGACAGCCTCTCTCTGGAATGATTCCCGTGGTCGCTGAGAAGTTTCTGTCCAGGCTGGTTTTTCTTGAGCCTGCATCACTGAAACCCAAAGGAGAAAGGCTGTGTTTCTAGTACCTTAATTACCCACAAATTCACCTGCCTCAGGACTCTGATAACCTTGGAGGCCTTCAGCTAGCCAGAGCATGTGGCTACACGTTGACGTCCTCCCTCCCTCTATTTTATAACAACAGCAGCAACAAGATCCAACATGTCCTGAGCACTTACCACACACCAGACACAGAGCTTGCACATAGGAATTATCTGCTTCATCCTCACAACTATCCAGCAAAGCAGATGCTGTTGCTAGCCCATTTGACAGATAAGGAAGCTGAGGCTCAGAGAGGTAAAGAGATTGCCCAAGATTTATCCACCTACTTAGTGGCAGAGCTGGAATTCAAAACCAGGCAGTCTGACACCACCGTGCTCTTTTTAAATCCTCACCTGAGGACATGCATTGGTCGGTTGCCTCTTGCACATGCCCCATCTGGGACCAAACCCACAACCTAGTACGTGCCCTGATGGGAATCAAACCTGTGACCTTTTGGTTTATGGGACAACGCTCCAACCAGCTGAGCCACACTGGCCAGGGTGCTTTTAACACCTGTGATGTTCTTCCCCCTCTGCTGCTTTCAATGTGGGGAAGGGATCCAGTGTACAGTGGTGCGCTGGAGAGACGGCCTGCCACTCCTCCACCCTTGACCAGGCACCCATCCTCTGCAGTGACCACAGGGCAGAGGCTTCTGGCAGGCTTGGATGTGAAGCCCCTCATCATGGCTGAGCTCAAGAGCCCTGGCCTTGGTGGGTGAGATGGAGCCAGTGGACCTAGGAGAGGAACGGTTGCTAAATTACATGAACGTAGCGTGGACAAGGGCCAAGTTCAGGCCACGTGTGGCCAATTTGCCTGCCCGTGCCCAGGCCACGCCCTGTCTGGGCTTCATCCTTGACAATGCACTTGACGTCACCTCTTCAGAGTTCCTGGAGAATGACAGGTTGTTCCAGAACCTACATCCACCCCGTTCTTACTCAACGTCTGAGATACTTTCTTACGTTCCACCCAGCGGGGTCGCCCACCAGACTTCGGAGGGCCTCCTGAGAAGATGGCCCACGAGGCTTAGCAGAATGGGCGAACACCTACAGGTCGTACCCAGTGTGGTTCTGTGCAGACTTGGGGAGGCTGGGGGGGAGGCGAGGAACGTCTTGGTACAGCTGTCTCCGTGTGGTGAGTTCACTGGTTCCTTACCCGTTTGTCCTAGACTGGCTTGTTTCACCTCTGAGCAGGCTTGAGAGGTCCCAGCTGGTCACTGACGAAATTTCCCATGGCGTCTTCACATTGTTCCTTCCTAAGATACTGACTGCCACCTAGCATGTGCCAGGCTCTGTTCCAGGCACTGCAGGATAGGCCTAGCAAGGCAAACTCCCCTTCCTCCTAGAACTTGTGCCTGGAGGACGGGGAGGTGGACAAATGAGGAAAACAGTATGTCTGATGGGAATAGAAGCTATGGAGAAAAATAAGGTGCTGGGTGGAGGCTGCGGTTTTAAATGGGGCGGTCAGGGGAGGCCTCACTCGAAAGGAAACATTGGAGCTAAGAGCTGAAGAAGGTATAAGAAGGAGCAACACGGGTTCCCGGAGAACAGTGTTCCCAGGAATGAGAACAGTATTTGCAAAAAGCCAGCAGGAGGACCTGCACCTGGCCTGTTTGAGTAGCAGCAGGAAGCCAGTGTGTCTGGTGGAGGGGACAAGGGGAGAGGAGCTGCCCTGTCTTGCTGTGCCCAAGGCCTGGACTTACCACAGAAAAGACCTGGGGCATGAGGGGCTACTCCCTTCAGGGACACGCACACTCTTAGGCCTCTTTGGGCTTGCCTAGCAGCCTCTGGAAAATGTTATCCAAATGGCTGCACAGCCTCTTCTTTCCTTGGCTTGAAAGAAGCTAACAGCTAATGCTACACTGAAAGAGAGAGGGGAACAAAGAGCTCTGTCTGCCGCGGATCAGAGGTGCGGAGGCTGCTGCCAGCCCCCCACCAGGCCGGGGTGCACCGTGCGCTGGGAAGACAGGGCGGCATTGTATGGCCCTGATGTGGAACGCTCCCTGGGAACCTGCAGCTGCGATGAAAGGCTCAAGCAAGCAGTTCGACTGGGTAGGCCTGTGGCTGCACCTGAGGTCATCTCTGCCCCTGAGTGGGGCTCCTCTTTGCTGAACCCCAGGACACTCAGGCTTCTGGGACTACGTGCTCCAGATGGAAACTGATATTAGTGCCTTCACCAAAATGTGCTGTTTACGCACATCAAGGCCTCCCTTGATTAGTGGTTGGCGGGCTCCATGGGTGATGGAGACCTAAGTGAAAGGTAGCGTCTGCTACAGCAAGATAAGGCAGCTTAGCATCCTTGCTCTGCCTGCCTAAGCAGTGCTGTGTTTCTCCACTGGGGGTCAGAGAGTCAGTGGGGCAGGGGCGGTGGGGGGGGCGGTCGGTAAGTGGAAGAGGTAGGGAGCAGGGGCAAAGGACACAGATTCTGGAATCAGGCAGGCGTGGGCTCCAGTCCCGGCTCGGCCACTTAGTAGCTGTGGGTCATTTCACAAGATGCTTTCCCTTTATGATCCTATTTTCTCATCCATAAAATGGGGATAATATTCATAATGTCCTCTTAGGATTGTGATGCTCAGTAAAAGCGGACTGCTGTTAAGTTTTAGAACTGGATGTGATTGAATAGCAAACAGGACAAGTCACATTGGATATTTTATGGGAACAACACCTGTGTTTTGCTAGGGACTTACCGCCTTCATTCCCCCGCTCCCCCGCCCCATGCATCATTTCTCAGCCATGCATAGAATGGCTTGGCACTGGGGGTTTTTTGTTTTGTTTTTATAGCAACTTTATTGAGGTATAATATGCATGCCTTAAAATTCACCCACCGAAAATATACAATCCAGTGATTTAAGTAAAGGGAAGGAGTTGTGCATCCATCACAATAGTCCAGGAGTGGAACATTTACATCACCCTGCAAAGTCCCCTATGTGAAAAGTTCATTCACAGTTAAGTCCGCTCCCACTCTCAGCCCTAGGCAACTACTGATCTGTTTGCTGACTCTATGCATTTGTACATGGAAATGGACTCATATCATATGTGATCTTTTGTGTCTGGCTACTTTCACACAGCGTGTTTTCAAGGTCCACCTATGTTGTCACGTGTGTCAGCAGTTCGTTCTTTGGGTTGCCGGAGGGTGGTCCGCGGCAGGGGTGCATACCGCATTTTGTTTAACTGTGGTTCCTCAGTCAAGGGACACTTGAGTTTCCAGTTTTGGGCTCTTACGAACAACGCCCCTGTGGACATTCAGGTATCTGTCTTGGTGTGGACAGGTGTTTTCCTTTCTCTTAGATAATGATAGTGCTCTAAGAGTGAAATTGCTGGGTCATGTGCCAGGTCTATGTTTAACTTTTAGGGAACTGCCAGACTATTTCCAGGGCGTCAGTTCCGTTTGTTTATCTTTTAGTGTTTTAGGGTAATAGGATCGAGTTTTTTTTTTTCCTTGTCTCCTTTCCATAAGTTTTTCCAAGGTTGCTGTTAAAGTTCCAGGAGGCACATTCTCCTGGTCCCCCTGCCTTCCTTCTGTCATTGAGCTTCTCTCTGTTTTGAGAATGCAGAGTTCATCTCGTTTCCCCCACCAGCCCGTGAGCCTCTTCAGGATAAAATGGGGGTGTTGTTTGAGTTTCTGTCAAGCCCCGTGTATTTCAAGAGTTCAAAGTCAAGTCAGACATAGTACTGACCCCAAGGAGCTCACAATCTAGTAAAGAGAGACAAGTTTCATCTATATTTTCAAAGCATCAGTTTAGGAAGCCGAAGAGGCTTTCCAGGTGAGCAAGGAGCCCACAGGATCCTCTGCACAATGCAGATGAAGGCAGGGAGAGAGGAGCTTTGTACGTCCACCCGGGAGAAATACAGAGGTGGATTGGTTTGCTCAGAGCGGGAAACTGTGGCCCATGGGCCAAATCCCGCCATTGCCTGTTCTAGTGAAATTTGACTAGAACAGAGCCTCAGTCCTTCCTTTACCTATTGCCTGTGGGTGTTTTTGTGCTACAAGAGCAGAACTTAGTTGTGACAGAGGCTGTATGGCCTGCAAAGTCTAAAATATTTACTATCTGAAAATTTACAGAAAAACTTTGGCAACCTTTCCTTGGAGGAAAGAGTGAAGATGAGAAATAGCAATACCCGCATGCTCCCAAAGTCCAGCTGTTCTTTGCTCTCCGGAAAATGAATTGCAGGAGTGATTTGAGTAGATGTCAGGGAAGACTGGAAGGGTGGAGTGGTTCTGGCTCTTAAAAGAGAGAGACGAACTTCCCTTGAGACAGGGAAAATAGGACAGTCATCAGTTCCAGCAAAGTTGGCACATAATCTGGACACAAAAAGCAGGGAATAGGGACTCTGGGCTCCTCCTCGGCCCTTTGATTCTATTCGGGAGGTGGGAGGCGGAGTCTCCAGGAGTCAAACACCTTTGGCAGTGGGCTCAGAATAATGAAGAGAAAGCCCAGTGGAGAGGCGTTAGGAGCAAGGGAGGGGGGAAATTGGATTTTTCTTTTGGCGAGGCTGAAATCAGAAAGCAAGGCAGTCGGGAGCAGACGGAGGAAGCGCTGTCCCTCTTGTGGCTGTGACGGAGTGAATTAATTCTGGGCATATGTTCCCAGCATCTGTCGTGGTGACCTGGACCGGAGGGGTCAGAGAGAGAGAGGGGACCATGCCAAGGCTGAGCATTAGCCCAGAATTCCCGGCTGCAGGGGCTCTTGGCTCCCACAGAACGGTGGCTGGCCAGCGGGCCCAGGAACATCTGCCACAGCTGCAGCAAACAGCCGTGCCTTGGGGAGGGGGGCGGGGGCTCCTCCGTGTGCTCTCTGCACGGAAACACCTGGCTGTGAAGGGGCCGGGAGGAGACCAGAAAGAGTCCTGCAAACCTCGTCTCTTCCAGCTCTCAGGCTGCAGTAGGTTCGACCTTCCAGCCACATGTCCCGCCAGCAGACTGGAGGTGTGACGTAAGGGACCGCACTGGGAAGGGGTGAGGGGAACTACAGCCCTGGATGGAAACAGTGCACAGGGATCTTGGGACGCTCTCCTAAGTGCCAGTCCCAGAATCTCCCTGGATGCTACCTGGGTTGCTTGCTGCAAAGGGTCCCTTGGGAGTCGGTGATTGACTGGGAGAGAGGAAGCAAGGCAGGGGCCGCGGTGGCTAAGAATGCAGGCCAGGCCAGGTTTGCGTCTCTGCGTCTACACGTCTTACCTGCACAGCTCTGGACAGGTCCCCGTACCTCTGTGCCTCCGTTTTCTCATCTACAGAGTAAGGCAGAAAGTAAGTACTGTCTCATGAGGCTGATTAAACAACCTACTACGTGTCAAGTGTCTGACACAAAGTAAGCGCTCTACGAAGGCTGGTGCTGATCACATTGAGCGGACAGGCGATGGTCACTCGCTGCCTCTAACAGTTAAGCCACAGGCGTTGGGCACTGACAGGACCTACACAGACATCTCGCCCAGGCCATGAACTAGAGGCTCACAGAGGGGCCTTGACCCAAAGGATTATTTGGCCAACATGCTATTTTGAATTGTTTAGTTAATTCCCAGCATTGAAAATGGAAGGGTTTCACAATAAACCCAGGTTCCCAGCTTCTCTTAGAAAATTGGGAGTCTGTCCACCCTGGGGCCAGAGCCCCTATGGCTGTGATTGGTGTGAGCTGAGAAGCAGCTGCTCCTTTAAGAAGGGGCAGTTCAGCATGCCCCACCCCCCACCCACCACACTGATATTTCCGCCTGGCCACTGCAAGCATTGAATTTTTTTTTATATATATATTTTTAATCCTCAACCAATAATGTTTTTATTGATTTGAGAGAGAGATGGAGAAACATCGATGTGAAAGAGAAACATCAATCAGTTGCCTCCTGTCCACACCCCAGTGGGGGATCAAACCCACAACCTATTTGTGTGTCCTCACTGGGAATTGAATCTGCAACTTTTCTGTGTACGGGACAACGCTCCAACCAACTGCGCCACCTGGCCAGGGCCGGGCATTGAATGGGAGACCTCTGCCCAACCTCCTCGTTTTGCCAATGAGCATTGTGTTTCCCAAGGGCATTTATCTGAGGCCATGCTCCCGAGCCTGGAACACCAGTGCTTGCTCGTAGGCCGTTGTCAGCCATTGTCCTCTGTCAGAAAACCAGCCCCCCTGTGTGAGGTATAACCTAAAGTCACAGAAGCTCTGGGGAAGATCCAGTTTACCTGCTGTGGGGTTACCCTGCTCCGATCAGGAAGTGTCCGGCAAGGATGTGACAGGAGCAGAGTCCCAGGATGGTCCCAGGCCCAGTAACTGCTTAGCCGTTCGCCCTCCACTCTGCCCTGGAGCTGACGGTGTCTGTTCAGGGAGACCGTCCGGCTTAGCCCCCACAGAAAGGTGGGAGATTTGTCTTCCCTCTGCAGCCACCGCCAGTGCCTCAGTCACGCTGCCGGTGGTGGGGGGTGGGGGGGGCTGTGGAGATGGGCCTGCCGAGGCTGCAGGGGGCGAGTCTGGCTTCCGGTCTCAGGAGCAGGGGCGTGCCCCCCTCCACTGGCTAGCAGGGTGTCATGCTGGGCTGGGAGGAGGGACGGCCCAAGGGGTGTGCCGCTCAGCTCCCCTTAGAGAGAGCACCAGGGCGAGTGCAGTTCGCTGACAGCTTCCAGCCGCGGTGCCTTCAGCACCTGCCTCAGCGCCCAGGCCGAAGCCATGCGCTTCCCTGCGAGCACCTGGCCAACTATTGCCCCTGGCGGTGGTGTGCGCTCACCGTTCCCACCAGCACAGGAGGTCCCCCGGGGCTGGCCAGGGTGTCCTCGGAACTGGCTGCTTCCGTCTGAGACTTGCTGCCTGCTCCCCCCTCCTTGCCCCTCCCCCTTGGAGGTGTCATACCCCTGTGACCGTGGGGGGCCTTCCTCCTGCTCCTGCGTTCCCTCCCTTTATCCTCCACAAGCTTTTGTGGTCCACATCCCTGAGGTCCCGAAGAGCGGGCCTGGGGGAGCCCAGCTAGACAGGGAGGGCAGGCTCCCGGGCAAGGCCGAGAGGGGCCAGCCTTCAGGGGCCTGCGGAGAGGCTGCTGCTCCAAAGCCGTGCACCTCATGACCCCCACCCAGCACCGCAACCCCCCACGCCCACCCCCGCCTGCCGGCTGCACTGGGTGCGGGTTTGCTGTGGGGTGGGATTCCTGGAGAGGGAGAAGGCGGTTGGCCAGAGGCTGTTCCCCTTTTCGCTCCTGTAAGCGCCAGCATGGAACCTAATCCAAAGAGAAGGCCTGGAAAGGAGGAACTGAACTCTCCACAGCAGGCATTTGGCAAAAAGAATTCGGTGTCCTCTCAGCAGGAGAAAAGGTTTTTGTTGTTGTTGTTTGTTTTGTTTTTTGCTGTTGGGCATGAGGGGCCTCTGTTGGCAGCTTTATGGGCAAAGAACAGGGGTGTCGTGGCTTACCAGGCCTGCCAGGAGCCAAGGACACGCCGCCAGGACCTGGGGGCGTCACTGCCGAAGGTGGGAGAAAAGATGGGCTTCAGGTAACTGTACCCCAGCGGTATAGGGGGGGCATGTTCCCTGCCGGCAGAGGGCAGACTGCTGAGGGCTTTGTGACCGGCCAGGCCGGTTCTGGTGGAAGCCCAGCGGCCGGCTCCCCTGTGCCTACGGCTCACCGCCCTCCCTCCAAGGTGCGTGTGCGTGCGTGTGCGTGCCACGGACAAAGACGATGAAACAAACACTGAACAAGAAAGCTGCCTCACTGGGTGTAGATGGAGGAGAGAGTACTTAGTAAGGAAAACTAAGCAAAGAGGAAAAAGAAAGTTTAGTTCTTTAAGTAGAGAAAAGAGAAAAACAAAATCTGGTAGTTCAGGGCAGGGTGGGGATGGACTGCAAAGGGGGAGGAGAGGTTATTTTGGGTTGATGTAAATGTTGCATAGATTGATTGGGGGCGGGAGTTACATGTTCGTCTATATTTGTAAAACTCATCAAACTAGCCACTAAAAAAAGACTGATTTTTATTGAATACCAATGTACCTCAATGAACAGGACTTTTCAAAGATTCTCCCTGTCATCCCTCAGCACCTCAAGTATATGAGCTGGGGGAGTTTCCGTTTGTCCCACGGCATCAGAGCAGTGCCACGTGCCGGCAGCCTGGCCGTCCCTGAGAACGAGGGCAGGAGGCAGAGAGGCGCTGCGGTGCCCCCTCAGCCTCTGTCCCCCACAGCGGGGGCTGCCCAGACTCCAGTGCCAGCTTTTAAATTTCATCCGCAGTTTGATTTTCCCATGAAAGAACAATCTAGCCAATTTGACTATTAGAAGATGGCAGACGGTCCAATTTGAAGTAAAACACAGGCATTTGGGGATCGTTTTTGACATTCTAATGGAAGCACAGATCTTTGGAGCCCAGAGTGAGGGAGGACAGAGAATCTCGCACACCCAAGGCCGTTTGTTGAAAGGAGACGTGACCCCAGAGAGGGCTGGCCATGTCATTGTTTGCATTGTTATTGTTCTTCTGACTGGGGGGATGAGCAAGGATGTAAGAACTTTTGATGGCAGATCTTCAAAAAACAAAAAAAGTTTCTCTTTAAAATCTTAGAAATTCTATTTTTAAACTATTATCCTTACTTATACAATTACTATATATTCACTACGTGTAAAACTATACATTGAAATACAGTGAACACGGCTTTCACTTTGCCCTGCCCCGCCCGTCCACAGCCCTCCCCAGAGGACACCGTGGTGTCCTTCCAGGTGTTTCAGCGCATTTACACGCACCTGGACTTTCAAACAGAGACCCCGAACCAGGCTTCCTTTATGGGATTGGGGCCATTCTGACAGCATGGCCTACCTTTTGCTTGTAGACGTGATGGCACTGCTCTTCCTCATTCTTCTCCGTGGTGGATCACTCTACAGATTTCCTGCCCTGCAGTTCCATTCCCTCGGTGACCCCCCCCACCCCACACGATGGCCGTTCAGACTGAGCCCACTTCCTTCCACCAGGGGCTCCTCGGAGGGACCCTGCTCCCCTCCAGCACTGGTGCCCCTGTGAATTCTTCCTGCCGGACTTCAGTCTGGTCCTGAGTAGACAGACCGCGCTCCCGCTCCTTCCACACCACCCACTGGGGAGGAAGAGGTGGCGGAAACACCAGTCCTCTGGGGTAACGAGTGCAGGGCGACGGGGGGGCTGGGGCCACAGGGAGAAGGCATGGGCTGCCCTTGGCGGGACAGGAGAGGCTTGGCTGGAAAAGCTGGGCCAGTCCGTGTGTGGGACAGTTGGCGGGGGGGATGTCATATTTGGTCCTGGTGGAGAAATCGGAGTTGGCATCCCCTGTTGGTGTTTGGTCATTTGTTCATAATGCCCTGGTGAGTGCCCTGGGGCTAGGCATGGTGTCTGGTGCTAATCGCTGAGATGGTTTTGTCCCTGCTTAAGACTAAGAGCTAAGTCCCTTCAGTGACCTTAGCTGTGTGCCCTTGTTCGTGTCACTTTGCCTCTTGTAAGAGCAGAAGCCCTTACCGGCTCTCAGGCAACACACGAACTGCTTCCTGTACATTGTCTCCTTGCACCTCCTCAACTCTGAGACGTGGGCGCTGCAGTCATGCCTGTTTTAGAGGTCAGGAAAGCTGAGGCCTCAGCCCCGGCCTTTCTCATTTCATCCTCAGGAAGCACCGGATGGGGTGAGCAGTGTCCATTCCTGTTTTGTGTATCGTCAGCGTTCTGATGGTTCCTCCTCCTGACTGGGGGCACCTCAAGGTTCCGTCTCCCCACGGGGGTCTCCTCAGTGAGTGATGACAGACGTACCATGGCAGTGCTGGTGGCTCCGCCCCTTGGACACGACGGGGCGGGACGGGAGCCCCGGGTGTAGGGAGTCCTGCCTTGGAGACAGGTTTCCCTCTGACCTTCTTTTGGTGGGCTGTTCAAAGTGTTTTCCTAGAGCCTGGAGGCAACGTGACAATACCTGCAAGCAGGGTGTCTCAGAGGTGGCCCCCTGGTGTGGACCACCTGCATCAGAAGCATCTGCAGAGCTTATCAAGCATACAGGTTCCTGAACCCCCAACCCACTGGGTTAGAGTCCATGCGGGGAAGACCTGAGCTGGCACATTTTAAACAAGCACCTTTCAACTCCCAACCCTATTCGAGAACCTGTGAACTGGCAAACCGCCGGTTCACAGGCTGAAGTCTGCACTCACAGTACTGGCTAAAACACTTTTCCTGACATTTTCTCATTCATGATCCATATTTAAAAATTAAGGGAATCACAGGAAAAACAAACAGACCCATGTTTCTGTGGGAGGATCTGGCCTGCCCTCCCTCAAAGAGCTCACTGGAGGCGTGGGTGGGGCTTGGGCCGCCTGGCTCTTCCCAGCCCCCACCTCTTCTCTCTGGCTTCTGCGAGCATTTTGAGTCGGTGAGCACTGGTTGTGTCTGTCAGTACCCGGGTGCCAGAGGGCCTGGCTCTCGGTGAACAAGGCCAAAGCCGGCACCCACTTCCGCCCTGTCTGCAGGCTGCCTTTGCCTGCCTAGCAGAGCTTGAGTAGAAGGCGTCGGTTCGCCCCTCCCCACCTCTCTACTCCTTCCCTTTGGCAGCTGCTGCCAGATGTGTTTTTGGAAGGATCCAAACATGAAATGTGGCCCCTGCTCCAGGTTGAATACCACCCCCAAACCTGACGTAAGAGCGGGGTTTCGCCAAACAATTCATGGACACCAGGTCCTCTTGGAGAGGCTTACACGCTACATGGCCTCCTCCCTAGACATGGGGAATCTGAATCTCTGGGATTGGGCCTGGCAGTATGCGTTTTATTTTATTTTATTTTTACATAATAGTTGTGAGGTTATTAATCCTCTCGTGAAAAACCCACACAACCACCACAGAAAAAGTCACCGAAGGCCCTTTCCTCCTTCCGCTGTCCCGTCTCCAGCTCACTGTTTGCCAGCATCAGTGCTGGCCCTGGCAGCCCCCGACTCTCTTTCTGTTCTTGCGTTCATTTCACTGTTCTCCAGAGGCCTCCTTCTCATACAGGCCATGCTTTGCAAGCCTACGTTTGGGTTCATTTTTCTCTGTGTAATCCAAGGAATCATAAAATCATGCCAGTGCCAGTTAGTTGACTTGCCACCACAAAAATGGTCCTGAATCTGAATACAAAGAGGACACCTGGTGTGGCCTTACACATTTTGGCTAGTTCTTCTGGAATTTGTCTTAGGTACTCTTGTTGCCTTCCCGTAGTGAAGGACACCCGTGACCATTTGTGTCTGCTGAAGTAGTCTGCTGGTCATGAACATCCGGGTCCAGGTAGTTACTGTATTGTTCAGGATGGCGCCCCAGGCAGCCAGAGAGGAAGGGAATAGGAATATGCATTTTAAATAGAGCCCCAGGTGAATCTGATGCACTTCAAGGCATTAAGACCCATCATCATCTGGAGGAAAGAGCATCGGTTTAATTGGACCCCTGATCAGATCAGCCTCTTGGGCCTTTGGCCTCCCTGAAAGGAGAGGGTCCGCCCCCCAGCGCAGAGCCTGTGGCACAAACGAGCCCTGCTCCTCTGGCCTCTCCCACCCTCAGGTCCGCAGGCACCTGGGTCAGCCCTCTATCGGGTTCCATCTCCTGTCACTTTCAGAACCAGTTCATTATTCCTTTATTATTCCCATTCTCCTGCTTATCATTATTAATAATCACTCTAGACAGGCCAGGGTGCTGACAGCTCCCCCCTTGTCCATTCTTTCTGTCTGTTTTAATCCTGCCTGCTTATCTGGCATTAACCTGATCTTTTCCCCCATTTAATTAAGCAGTGCCGGTCAGCCCACTACGGCCCACGGCCCATGCGGAGATGGGAATGATCAGTTCTCCTGATAGGCAGAGGAGTGACGGCCTCTGTGGCCTGGACTGAGGGGCCCGAGGGCAGGGGTGTGAGTCCCAGGAAGGGCCACAGAGCACCTGCCAAGCTGGGGAGGCTGGAGTGGCTGAAGCAATGCTTCTCAAATCTTAGTGAGCCTCTGGCACCTGAGGGTCTGCTGGAAGGCAGATTGCTGGGCCCAGCCCCAGGGATTCTGACTCAGTAGCTGGCCATGAATCTGAACACTTAATAAGCTCCCGGGTTCCATGGCCCACACTTTGAGTCGTCTGGCATTCGTGGGCCAACCTCGGCTCAGAGGCGGACACTGGCTGGGCCCGAGCGTGCCTTGCTGGGGATGGATTGAAGAGGAAGAGACTTGTGTAGTGGGGCGGGGGAATTATTGCATTCCCCAGATGTGAGGGACTGAGGGACTGACCAAGGGACTGAGCCAAGGGGTGCTGGGACTGAAAGGGAAGGGGTGGGTACGGATTCAGCACCTGGTCTCTTGTGCAGCAGGGTCTTGGTGGCAGTGAAAGAGAAAGAGTAAAGACATCTCCGTGGTTTTGAGCAACTGTCAGCAGGGAGGCGCCCCAAGGGAGCCCATGGGGAGGGCCGCGGATATGCTGAGGCCAAGACGAGCTACAGAACTTGCAGGGCCTCGTGACAAGGGAAGAGGCTGGGATGCTTGTTCAAAAATTATTAAGAGTTTCAAGATAGGGAGAGCAGGGGCTTTCTAAAGTGCAAGCTCCATGTGAAGCTGGAGGTTCCAGCCGTAGTGAGACAGCCAGACGGAACGGGCCGTCGCACTGCCGGCCTGTCGACCCCTCTGCAGTGCCTTAGTTGATTCGTATGTCCCCTTCTGATGCCATCGGAGACAGAAGGAGGGTTATAGGGCCCAAGATTCACAATCCAGAGTCTTAGGAGCCCCCAACTAGGAAAACACAATGGGTAAAATCCACACGGAAGTGGCTGGTCAGGCAGGGAAGAGGCCCTTGGCCAGTGTTCACACGAAGCCTCTTACCTTCAGGAGACACCGGCAGTGCCTGTGGACAGGCCTTTAGTGTTTTAAGTTACCATTTATTGTGCAGTTACCCTGTTCCAGGCGCTGCACAATGCCCTTTAATATATTATTTGATTTCATCCTTGCAATAAGCATACGAAGTGTGTATTATTTCCCCCCCTTTTTACAGATGAGGAAACTGAGGTAGAGAATGGCACGGCAATGTGCCTGGCGAGCAAGGGAGCCAGCTCATTAGACCTGAGTGCGCGTGTGTCTGGGGCTGGAGGTGCTCGGCGCTAATGAGGGTTGGGGGCTGATGAGGTGGGGACGCTGGGGAGCAGCCACACGCCTGGCATTGGGATACCCAAGTGCCAGCCGAAGATGGAAGGATTTAGAGCAATTAAAATGTTTTGCCTGGGAGCTGTTTGGAGCCTTTTTTTTTTTTTTTTTTTTTTTTTTTGAAGGGAGAGTTTTCTGACTTCAAGGTGTTAACCGGCTCTCTAAATGGTTTTGTTTTTTAATTGCAGCAAATGACTGTGGAGCCATTAGGTTTTGCCTCTCTGTTGTTTCCATTCTCCTCTTCCTATTTATTCTGTTTAATTCAGTCAGGTAGCTCCGGGGCAATGGAGATCAATACTCCTCTTTGATAGAAAAGAGTCAGGTTTGAAACCTAGAGATAAAACTGACACATTTTGTATAAATTTAATTAAAAATGCACCTTTAGTGGCTTGTTGCAGGCACAAAGCCCAGGGTCTGTCTCTATCTCCCTCTGTCACTTCCTCTCTTTCTTTCTCCCCCCCTGCCCCCACCCACACTTTCTTGTTCCTAACAGGGAGATCTCTATTTCTGCCTCGTCAACAGCCTTGTTTCATGATTTTAGACTTAGAGCTTCTGTGCTGAGGGAGGCCGAGGGAAAGCTATGAAGCTCTAAGCAGACCAGCGCCGGCCTCCCTTGGCCAGAGCAGGCTGCGGGGGGAGGCTGAGGGGAACAGAAGCCCCGGGGTGGGTCCCTTTTCTTCCCCAAAACCCCTTTTCTTTTAAAGGCCCGCTGGCTCAGTGGCTTACTGGCTCCTCCGGGCAATGCCGCAGCCCCTAAGCCTCTCTTGATGTGTTTGACCTGCCATCGCAGCTGCCTGTGCCTCCCGGGGTGCCCATGGGTCCCCATGGGGCCTGAGGCAGTGGGGAGGCATGGAAGCCTGGAGCCCCTCTCTGGTAACCCCGGGGCTGCTGCGCACATTTGTCTTGTGCTTTACAATCCACCCCTTCACCTTCTCCCCCGCTGGCGCGCCCCCTTTCACTCTGCTCAATCCCATTTGGCTTTCCTCATTTTTCACTTGAGTGGGTTTCCTATCCCCAACTCTGCTCTGACCTCACTCAGCTCAACACCAATAAAACACACTCAACACAGGTGGAACAAGGTGCCCGGGCCGGCGTGACAAATGACTTGCTAGCCTGCGCTAAGCACAGCTGTAAATTGCCATCCCATGGCCCAGGCCTGGACCTAGTCTCGGTGGTCCCTTGGGGGAACCAGGTGGCTAGCAGACCCAGCATTTGGCCAGCCCGCAAGGCCTTTCCCAGGATCATTGGTATCGGGAGGGAGAGAGGTGGCAGGGTGGGAGAAGAGGGAACTTCCAAAATGTTTACACCTGTGGCTTTGGTTAGAGCCGCTCAGGCTCCTGAACTTGCTGGGCCCTAACTCCAACAACTAGAATTTACTGTGCATACACTGTGTGGCAGGCACTGTGCTAAGGTCATATGTTAAGTTTTCTTTAATCCTCACAACTCTGCAAGGTATGGTTTATATGACTGTCCCTGTTTCGAAGATAAAGACCCCGATGAAGGCCTAGCAAGGTCACACAACTCACCCAAAGTCATCTGGCTAATAAGTGGCAAGCCAAGGTTAGGGCTGACTTCATGGGCTCTAAAATCTGGGCTTTGTTTTGCGACAGGCTGGGCACACTGTACTCTTCATCCTCCTGTGTTTATGGGTTTTGCTGTGCGGCTAGAGGTGCTAGAGAAACATCATAGGCAAGTTCACAACGGGTTTCCTTCTCTGCTTCATGGGGCTCCTGCCACTGGGCCTGGACACTGTATGGGGGGCGGGGAGGATCGTGGCTCCTCCTCCCAGCAGTTTCTGCTCCTGGCCAGCCCAGAACCGCGAGGGTGCTGCTGCCACGCAGAAGCAGAGGGGCAGGGGCGAGGGGGGCTTCTCCAGCACATCCTGTTGCCAGGGGGGCCCCTGGGGCTCGCGTGTCTAGGACTGTGGAACCCAGGGCCTGTGAATATGTAACCCCATCCTGTCAGCATCAGGTAACGTGGTGACGTGGTACGCTCGAGCTGCCTTCCGCTCGGCACCCTCAATGGCGTCAGATGGAAATTCAGACCAGAGAGCCAGACATCCGAGTTTGAGGCACTGGATCTTCCTTTCTGCCTCCTTCCTCTCTGGCGATGACAAACGCCCCTGCTTTGTGTCTAAAATGGCCCAGATAATTGAAACGGAATCTGGAATCAGTACCCTGCAGGCAGCACTTGTTGAAAGAAGGCAGAAAGATCGTTTGGGTCACTTATTTTGTCATTTGCGTTTAATAATCATACCAGGAGGCGGGCACAAAGGGAGAGGTGGCGTGTGAGCCAGCTCCCCCTGCCCTAGGGTCTGCTGGGAAGCCGGGCTGAGGAGGGGGGGACCAGAGGGGAGCATACAAGCTGGAGAAAGTTCTCTCCATGGGGCAGGGGCAGAGGAAAGGGCTCGGTTCGCACAGGCCTGCGTGGCTGAGATGAAGGCTGGGCTGACGTGCGGGTGCCCTCCCCTCCTGCCCTCTGCATGCCCTCCACCCACCCCTGTGACTCACCCTTTGTGAGGGGATGGAGTGAGGTAGCTGGAGCCCAGAAGACGCAGAAGACCCAGGCGGTGATGTCGAACAGGCAGCAGTTGGACCCTCTTTGGATCAAAAGCTTGAGACACTGCCATTGACTCAGTATTGCCAGCTACAGGGACAGGAGGTGACGCAGGGCAGATACAGCCTCCAGGCTGTGGGTCTGTGGGCCTTCAAAGGTGTCCTCCAACCTGCTATTCCCTGGAGTCACACGTATGGGTCCTTCAGGAATGTGCCACTTTTACACCAGCCGGTGCATCCCCTTGCCCACCAACCCCACGCTCATCCATACTCACCGCTCCCCCAGCTTCCCAGTCACGTCCCCTGTGAGGCTGCCCCTTCCTGGCTGCATGAGCCTACGGACTTGGGAGTCCCAAGGGCTCCCCCAGTGCCTGCACCATCCTAGGGTACGGGCCACTGTAAGGAGCTCAGGCTCTCGGACGTGGAGAGACAGTGCTATGAGCCCCCCAAATTCATAGGTTGGAGCCCAAATCCCCAGGACCTCAGAATGAGACTTTATTTGGAGATAGGGCCTTTAAAGAGGTGATTCAGGTAAAATGAGGTCGTATGGGTGGCCCCTAATCCAATATGACTGGTGTCCTCATAAGAAGAGGGAGAGACAGACACCTGGGAGGCTCACGCACAAAGGAGAGACCGTGTGAGGACACGGTGAGGGGGCAGCAGCCCGCAAGCCAGGGCGGGAGGCCGTAGGGGAAACCAGCCCCGTGACGCTGTGATCTCGGACTCCCAGGCTCCAGGACTGTGAGATGGTGACTTCCTGCTGTGCAAGCCACCGGTCTGCGGGATGTGGGTGCGGTGGCCCCGGCAGCCAACACACTGGGGCACTGCAGAGCGACGCTTGCTGGGGATGTCCCTGGCCCTGGGTCCCTTCCCTCTCATTCCCAGACATGGTTAACGCATGCCTGAAAGAACCAGAGAGGAACTCTAGCTGCTTTCTTCTCCCTGTGGGGCCAGAATATAGAGGCCACGTGGCCCGAGGTGGGAAACTGGCTTGCTGGTCTTTGTCCATGGTTCCTTCTCCAAGGTTCCAGGCTGCCTACACTTCTGTGATGCCCAATTTCAGTCTCTTTCTTCTGCTCTAAGCCTCTTCCCCTTTTGCCATCGGCCAGGAAAAGCATACCGTGTTGGTGACCTAAGGGGGGATTCTTGATCATTGCAGAAGCCAGGGTCCTGGTACAGCCTGGAAAGAAGGCGTGAATGAAAAGCTGCTCACGGTCGAAGTGGCAGGTGTGAGTCATCGGATTTCCTCCCCTGCCCAAGGGGTCTGGTCTCTCTCCCTACAGTCTTCATGGGACCATCAGCTGCAGAATGAAACATGCCCCAGCTTTAAGGCCGTAGCTTGAGATTTTCTGCGGGTCTTCCCTTGGGGAGGCTTTGCCTGGTCTTGGGGGCTGGGAGGACCGGAGGTTCAGTGCCATAGACAGAGCGCTGTCTAGGGATCAGGGTTCTATGGAACATAGGGGCAAGATGGCCGTTAGGATGCGTGGTCTGTCGATATGCTTGAATCCCACACTTATAACCTGGAGCCCAAAAAGCAAGCTGCAAAAGAAGGAACGTGATGTGGGGGCTATTTATATAGAAATTTAAAACATGCAAAACAATAGAGCGTTTTGTTTAGGGACACGTTTATGTACACTGAAGTCTACGGAAATGTACAGGGGTGACATACACGGAATTCAGGACAGTGGTTCCCCTGTGGGGCGGGGGCGTAGGTGCAGAGGGTGCCGGGGGCCTTCGCTTGAATTGGGAAAACAACATGTGATTTCTTAAGCTGAAGGGTGAATGTATAAGAGTCCCTCATATTATTCTTGATACCTTTTTGAGGTCTTAAGTATTTTATTTTTATATGTATAATGCAGGTAAGGCTAACATTGCAAAACGCAATAGAATTTTACCCAGAAGCCCCCTGGACGGGTCGGCATCCCCATGGACAGTGTGCCTGCGGTGAGCGGGTGTGCACCCGGCGTTCTGCTCGCTTTGTCTGTGCCCACTGGTGTCCTTGCCCACACCCGTTACTGGCCCCACCCCCCTGCCCTCTCTGCCTGTGCCTGGCAGGTCTTCCCTGTCACTCCTTGCCTGGCTACACATCCTGTCTGGGCTGCGGAGCCAGCGGAAGCTCTGGCCCGTGTCCCTGTCCCCGGTGAGGCAGAGGGGTTTTGGAACATGTGTTTCTGGGAGGCAGACACCAGCTGGCTGGGGAAACATTTGCATATTCATCTGAGCCCCCCAGAGCCAAGCCAGGATGGCGGGGAGGAGGCGGTGGCAGGGCAGAGGGAAGGGAAGGCTCTGGTCAGCTAGGGGTTAGGCGGAACAGATTTCGGATTGAAGGGACAGATGGTTAAAGCAGAAACGGAGGGAGCAGAGCAGATCCTGACTCCCCCATGAAGACATTCGAGAGCCCTAACTCTCATCTCTTCACAGGGCTTTGTGGGTTTCAAAGCATTCTCTTTTGCTTTGCAGGAATGACAGATTCTCTTATATTTCATTGGATTCCTCCTTATAGTCACACAAAGTAGGTATTAACATCATCCCCATTTTACAGATGAGGAAACTGAGGCTCGGCCAAGTTAGACCCCTGGCTCAAGATCACAGGGCCAGTACATGGGGGCATATTCAGGTTCCTGGGCTAGTGCTCTTTTTACCGCCTCTGAGAGCCAACTGAACATGACATCTCTGCCTGCTCACCTCACGTTCTTGTCTCAACGCACCCTAGTAGTTTTCTGAGCCCTGCATCCCGTTGAAATTGTTCTTTTCTAGGTCCCCAGAGACTCCCCACTGCCTTAACGCGAAATCCAATGTCACTTTTCTGTGGTCACCTGACTTGGCCTCTCCAAAGCATTTGACACAGGTGTCCACTGACCTATCCCTTCTTCCTGAGTCAGCCGGCCCCTTGGTTGCCATGACAGCACAGGCCCTGATGTCCCTCCCACTTCCTTGACTGCTCCTCTTCTGCTCTTCTGCAGGCTCTGCCCCACCTCTGAGCACGGGGGTGCCTGGGGCTTAGCCCTCGGCCTTCTTTTCTTTCTTGTCACTCTCTGTGTCAACCCGGGCCACCTGTTCAGTCCTGGCACTTCAAATATCACCTGTGCTCAAGGCTGTTTTGTTGTTGAAAGCCTGGGACAGCTGAGTCAACAGAAATAAGAAATCATACTATTTCAGTTTTTCTAAAATGATTCCAGTCTTTCTTCCTAGTTTGTAGGAACACGTAGCATAAAGTTGTGTTATATTCTTGGATTTTTTCCAAGGTTTTTTAAAAATCATAATGAGTCCATTTCATGTACAATTTTCCAGCATTTGACAAGGGAATGGGATCAGAGAGACAAGTGACAGGAGGGGATCAGATGGGAGAAGATGTCGACAACGTGCTATGTGAGGAATGGTCAAAGCAACCAACCTGTTTGTCTTGCAGAAGGGTTTTCAGTAGGCGTTTTCAAAGGTATCCTAGGAAGGGTCCATGGGTTTATTTTGTGTGGCTTTAGGAAGAAAGTTAGAATCGATGGTTCAAAGTTCAGTAGAGGCAGAGGACAGCTTTGTGTCAAGGTGACTTCCCGTGATGAATGGATGCCCCAGGTTGGAATGGCAATGGCTGATGGCGGCAGCAAGTAGCCACCATCGGAGGCTTCCCACCCGAAGCTGGAGGTTGCGCAACATCAGAAGAAGGTGCACAGTACCTGTGAGGGTCTCTCCAACTTCTAGTTCTTCCATTGGGAAGATGGAAATATAAGTGAACAGGAGACTCAAATCTAGGGGTGCATCAGAAGTCTGTCTACACCTCTCCCCCGAATCCCGAGGTGGGGGCATGCAGGCTCCTCTACAAGAACAAAATGGGGAGGCCTGGCAGGGCTAGGAAGGCCCACTGCTTGCGCTGACCAAGTCAGCTCCTGCACACGTGTAGATGCTGTGCACACACAGACCCTGCACATACACATGGACCCTGTATACATAGACCCTGCACACATAGACCCTGCACATACACAGACTCTGCACATACACATGGACCCTGCATATGCACACAGACCCTGTATAGGCATGAACCCTGTGCACTCACGGTCTCTGGAGACACAGGCTTCCTGTGCACGTGTACTGAGCTGGCCCTGCCTCCTATACTGTGCAGCCCCAAACAGAACCCTGACGGCCAGCCATGCCCCAGGAGCATGGTCTCCTGACTCGTTTCCTGAGAAGTGCCAGTCTGCTGGTGAGGTCCAGGCGGAGGGAACCTGGGGCACAGTGGGAAGTGTGGACTTTGGATTTGACCAATCTTGACTCAAATCTCAGCTCTGGCTCTTTCCAGCCTGGAACGTGCCTCCATGTCTTCATTTCTAAAATGGAGACACCGATACCTACCTTAGAGTCTTATGTGAGACACATGGAGATCTTGGAAAGCCTAGAAGGGGAAACTGAGGCTCGGAGGGTTTCCACCGCCCAGGGCACCGAGACAAGGAGAGGCAGAGGCTGGACCCTGGTCGGGGCTCCTGACCCAGCTGAGCGCCCTCGCGGTGCTCCAGGCTGTTTCCTACGCCTCGGAGAACAGCCTGTGCTCTGGGATTGGGTCCACAGGTCTCCCAGAGACTCCTCATTTCCCATGCAGCCTTGCACTACCTTGGCCTGCTTTGGGTGTCTGAAGCAGGGGCCTGCAGGGCGTCCATCACTAGAGGTCACTCTTCCTCTGTGTGTGTGGTCTGGAGGGCAGATCCGAGGCTGCTGAATGGGTACCGGGACCCCAGGGTCCACTCCCCTGAGCGTCTGTTCAGGCCTACCTTGCCAGGAGTGAGAGGGCCACCCCGTTCTGAGAGGGGGTGACCGGTTCCCCTCCTATGAGCTACCCCCAACCCCCAGAGCCTGAGCTTGCCCAGGGGCGGGTGGGAAGCTTCTTGTTGTCCCAGGCAGTTTTGCTTGACACTTCCGGTTGCCCCTGAGACAGCTGCAGTAGGGGACAGGCCCGAAGGGAGGGAGTGCATGACAAGAAGCCCCAGTTTGCACCTGCTGGGTCCTAAGCCTTGTGTTGGAATTCGCTTTTCTCCAAGGGTGGCCTCAGTCAGCACCCTCTCTCCTCAGACCACACTGGGCGCTCCTTCTGCTGCCTGCCAAGCCCTTTCCTGCCACAGGGCATTTGTACATCCCTCGGACAGAAGGCACTGCCTTAGATCTTCACGTGCACTTTAGTCTGAGCTCAAATACCACCTCCTCAGAGAGATATTCTTTGACCGGCTCATCTAAATTAACGGCCTTCTGGCTTCCACCTTTCCCTTTATCTTATCATCCCGATTATCTCTATTATGGAAAAACCAAACTGGAATCGCCTCCTTGGTTTATTTGGTTATTGCCCCCTCCCCTGACGAAAGCTTTGTGAGCACAGGATCTCTGCTTGCTCCTAGAGTAGTGCCTTGTCCGTAGTAGGTGCTCAAATATTTGTTGGAGGAGTGAACTGAAAAGTTGTAGAAAGCAAACTGTTTTACTGCTCTATTTTATAGGTAAGGACAGTGAGACTAAGTTTTACCAAGACCAGAACTTCATCCCAGAACTTTTGATTTTAAATCTGTCCCAGCCATTGCCATCGGTCTCTGGGCAGTTTCCTGGCCTGAGGACAGACCCCCACAAGTACCCTGCTGGAGGGTCTGCAAGCCTGACCTATGCACTCCTGGCCCTGACGAGCTGGGGGGGATGGGGTGCCCAGTGAAGACAGACCATGGAAAACGAGGTCTTGGGTTGGCGGTATGGAGTGGGTGAGGGACAGCACCCGCCTCTCCCTGTGGATTCGGAGACGCCTGATCTCCAGGTTGTATTTTTTCCGAGAGGAGAGTAAAAGCATATGTGAGGGGCACAAACCTCTTTTAAGATGAAGAGTACAGAGGTGGCCACATTTCAGTTTTCGTGTTTTTACAGCTGCTTCCCCACGCTGGCTGAGTGGGAGCACCCCAGGCCTTGCCTAAAGCAGCACCACCCCCGCCTGGGGCCAGCCCAGCGGGCAGGAGAGCGGGCCCAGGGTCCTCTGCGGCCTCTGAGGCCTCTACAGTGTCTGCGGCCTGCGGAATACTGGAGAACGTGGGCTGGGTAACCGGGGTGTCCTGTTTTCACCTGCCCGCTCTTGCTGGGTTATACCTCCAGGCAGTAAAAGTTAGAGTCAAACTTAGACTCATTATTCGGCCCGAAGGTTAAACCTATCGCCCCCTCCATCCCAGCCCCCCGCTCCACACAGTCTTCTGCCCCAGCGCGATCCTACTTAGTCCCAGACACACCACTCATTCGCTTCACCTACGTTCCCCGCTGCCCTTGAAACGGAACCCTGGCACGTGTTCTGTCTGCCGGGCGTGGGAAGGTGGGCCGAAGTCCTGATGGGGAGACTGCAGTTGGCTGGGGGCTGATGGAGTCTCCCTCCTGGTCGATGGCGTGGTTGTCTCTGGGGCTGCCAGGAGCATCCCAAGCGTGGAGAGTGGGGCTGGGCCTTTGCGGACCTGATGGAAGCCTTCCACGGGGTGCGGGGAGCCAGCTCAGTGTGGGGAGCTCAACCCAAACCAAGAAGCGCAAAGTTCATGGGACCAACCTGGTCGGGCCCCGCCCTGGTCTGAGCCTGAATGGAAGGGCCCTGGACTAGGAGCTTGAACACCTGGGCATGAAACCCAGCCCCTCCTATAACTAACTGTGGCCTTGACCTACTCAGCTGCTCTGAAAGCTAAATGAAATTAATGTAGTATAGTATCACATAGTATGATATAATATGATATATGATATGATATAACAATTCTGCTGTAGCAGGAATCAATAATGTCATAATGCATATGAATAAACCTAGAAGATTAGAAAGTGCTGTGGAAGTGGGTGGGGGAGAGGGGAGGTCTTCTCCTCATGTTTTCCATCTTCTTCTGCCGGTGAAGCCAGTAGGTCAGGTTTCACCGGGCAAGGGGTGGGCTTTCGGCCTCAGTGCTCGTGGCAGACAAACCCGCTCTTCACCCATATCCCACTCCTCTCTCTTGCCCAGCACGTGAAAGGATTATCTTTCTCTAAAGCCCTTGAAGTTAGGAGGGTCGTATGATTTGTTCTGGCCAACGGGTCGTGGGCAGAAGTGCTGTGTTGCTTTGAGGCTGGGGCATTTCTTTGCTGATGTCAGACCCCCTTCTCTGCTCCTCACTGGCTTGGGGTGATGACAGAGACCTGGTGGAGATGGGGTTCTGTCAGCCTTGGTCTCTGAGTAACCTTAGTGAACAGGACAGCCCCCCAACTTGCCCTGGACAGATACAGCCTAAGCAAGCAATGAATTGTTTTAAGACACTGAGGGTTTGGGGGCTGTTTGTTATGACAGTGCAACCTAGCTTAACCTAACTGATCCAGTGCTCCATCAGCACAGATTCTCAACTTTGGGATTCAGGGACCTATTGCCTCACAATCACAGGGAGCAGCCCTATTAAAGGCCCCACCCAGATGCACTGAGTCAGAACGCCCAGTGGTGAGGCCCCCGGGATCTGCCATTCCAACCGCAGTGACTGCTTCTTCAGAGGCAGCAGGCATAGATCCAGGGCCTGAGGGCAGTGGGGGAGGCCCCTGCTGCCTCTGCCCTCTCATCTGCTTCCTCTGGACCTGAAGCAGGCCTGCTCCGCCGCGCAGGCCAGGTTCTCCAGGTGCCGCTGGGCTCCGAGCCGGCCCCTGGCCTCAGCTTAGGGTCCTAGTGTTCCACCCGCTTCTCCCACCTGGCAGTGCAGCATGTCCCCTGGGCCAGGCGCTGGGGGAAGGGCTCACAGAGTGTTCTCTGAGTGAGCGCGATAGAAACCTTGCGTGATGGATTGAAGGAGACGAGACCGTTCCCCGCTGATGGCTGACATGCGGCGGCCGTGACAGGCGGCGATGTTTGTGCTCTGAACCTGCAATCTCAGCTAATAGGAGAGATTGAGGGGTTTGGAATGAGAAGCGTCATGGGCCATGGCCCCAGGGCCAGAGCTGCTGTTGGTGGAGAGGGGCATGACTTGTGGCTTCTTGAAGGAGGGAGTGGGGGACAATTTGCTGCCCCAGCCCCTGGGCAGGTGGGAGCATGTCTCTGGCTCACGGGAGCTGGGCTAACAGGGCAGGCCCTGGGCTGCCTCTTGGGTGGTCTATGACTGTGGGAGGGGCAGGCGCCTTGAGCAGTGCCCGCATAGTGCCTCCCCCAGGGGCTGCCGGGCACAGGCACGTGCCTGGCTGCAATGCCCAAGACGAGGAGGCCCTGGCTGGGTGGGCGTGGCCCAAGGCTGAGGGCCCAGAGCAGCACTTGAGTAACTCCCCACCCCCTCCTGCCACGGGAGCTTCAGGTGTCCCACTGGGCAGCCTGAGGGAGGTGATGGTTGAAAAATAAGGATCAAAATCTCGGAATTCAAGGTTCAGCTCATGAACCTCCCACTGCTTGTTTCTTGGCTTTGAAGCCATACTGCCCTGGGCTCCAATTCTTCTGCTGCCCTTTTCTACCCCTGACCTTGGACAATGAACGCCACTTCTTTGGGCCTCAGTTTCTGCTACTGTAAAATCTGAAGAAAGAAAATCCCGGCCTCCTGAGAACGGTGTACTAAGGACTGAATGATAGAAGCTGTAAAGCAGCGCCTGTGAATCACTCAGGGACTTTGTTGGGATGCAGATTCTGATCAGCAGGTCTGGTGTGGGGCCCGAGAGCCTGTATCTCGAATAAGCTCCCAGGTGATGCCCGTGGATCACAACGTCGGTAACAGGGGTGTGGAAGATCAGAGCAGGCGCCCGGGTTATGGTGGTGCCGACACAGTGATGCCTCTGTTATTGGCATCATCACTCTGCCAGGGCAGAATAGGTGAGGCTGTGCCTTTCCTTATCCAGCGCACCTCCTCCTTTGCAGCTTCCTGTTCCATTCACGGTTCCCTTTGAAAACACCAGGACACAAATACTGGAGGGACCCAAAATAGGGTCCCTTGGAAGCCTTGCCTCCGGGGCCCTCCCTGGGCCCTGGCTCTACCGTGGGTGCGCTGTGGCCAATCTGTCCATTAGACATCTTTACAAGCAGTCATTGCTGTACCCTCTGGACCCAGGGCCCGACGGGCCCAGTGACTACTGGGCAAACTGGGGCAGCGTGGGAGTTGCCAGGCCACTTCCCCCTTCCAGCCAGCACAGCTGCCCAAAGGTATGCTGAGATCATCATTGTCCTTATCCCAACTCTCAGGAGAAGACAGTTGATATCCTCTTTCCTTATGGGAGGGATCCCTGGGGGGCTGGAGCAAGCCCCTCCAGCAGCAGTGGAAGCAGCATGGCTCAGTAGTTAAAAACTTGGAACTTGGGCAACTTGTATAATCATTCAGAGCCTCAGTTTCCTCATCTGTAAAATGGGGCTAATACTACCATCATGGTATTTTTGTGAGCGTGAAATGAGAAGATGGAGGATCTCACTTGGTACGTACCAAATGCAAGTCATTTTATAGTCATTAGTGTCTCTGTAAATCGGGACTTGCCTCCTCATAACCTACCCCCAACGCTGGTCCTGGAGCTGTGATGGGAACCACAGGTTTGAACCCGCTCTACTCTTGCTTGGACTGAGGTGGCTCCCACGGTTTGGAGCCAGGCTAAGTGTAGGAGAAACACAAAGCCAGAGGAGACAGAGGAGGACACCAGCTGTGTACAGCTGTGGCTCAGTGAAGAGGGCAAGCCACCTGAGACACTGTGGGGAGGGGTGGAGAAGGGGAGAAGAGAAGGGGGAAGGGGGAGGGGGTGTTAAGTTTGGAGTGGCGAAGGCAGTGCCGCGCTCAGCCGAAGGCTGACCTTCAAGGGGAGCTGGGTGGGTTGCGGGGTGCGGAGGCCTTGATACCTAGATCTCCCACTGCCCTCTCTGGGGACACTTCCTATGGGCCTAACTATTCCAACCCCTTCGTTCCATTTGCACTTGCGATAAAATATACTAACATCTTAACTCTTCCCTATTTTTAAGTGTACAATTTAGCAATGTTAAGTAGATTCACACTGTCGGGCAACTAATCTCCAGGAGTCTTTTCATCTCCCCAAACAGAAACTCTATAAATTTGATTACTCCAGGTACTTCATATGAGTAGAATCATGCAGTGCTTGTCTTTTTGTGACAGGCTTATTTCACTTAGCACAATGTCCTCAAGGCTCATCCGCATTGTACATTTTCTGTTTTAAAATCCAGCTTAGTTACTAATTGTTCTTGGAGGCTTGGTTGGTCAGATTCCAGCAAGTCATTCCAAGCTAGAAGCAGGAGTGCAGCCCATGGCCTGGTGAGGGGGATGCTAGTGTGAGAACATCCCTCCTGCTCAGCACCTTGTTAATAAGGAACAGCTTCCGAAGACACCAGGCTGGAGAACTCAGCTCAATGCAGCACAGGCTCACGAGGGGAAGTTCATGCATTTGCTACCTCCAAGGACAACATTGTGCACTGAGGGGAAACTTGGGGTCTGGGATCAGGCAGCCTCGGTGTACATCCTGTACTGTGACTTACTGTCTACTTGTTCCGTTATAAAGTGAGGACAACAATAGGGTCGATGTGGGGATTGGATGACGTGACCTCTCTAAAGTGCATACCTGGCCCCGGCCCATAGGATGTGTTCAGTGAGGGCTTGAAATGACTGATTCTATTAGCAATTCATGGGTTGAAAACCTCATCTCCACAACTTCTGATGTTGCCCTGCTTGGACTGAGATGAGCATAGTGTACCTTCAGGTTGTTCCCAGGCTAATTGGGTGGTGTGCAATTTTTGTGTGTTCGTAAACAGTAGGTGCAAGCTCCCTTCTTGGCTTCACAGGATAGAGTGGGAAACCATGCCTTGTGGGAAGGGCCCTCCTTGTGGACAGTCCCCAAGAAGCCCCCAGGTCCCCGTGAATAGGAAATACTCTCTGGGCTCTGCAGAAGGCAGAGCAGGGCTTCTGCCTGCTGAGGTCTCAACATAGTCACAGCAGGTGGGGCTGCCAGGAGCCTCCATCAGGACCAAAAGGAAGAAATGTTGTGGGGTCCTCCCAGTGTCCCTTTGTCTCGCCTTCCCTTGGGTCCTCACAAGCACCAGTCCCTCACTTCTCAAGAGGTGGGTCTCAGGGTCACACGGATGAGCTAAAGGCAAGGGGTTTGTTTCTGGCCCTGTGACTGAGCCCACCAGCGAAAGGGGCATGTCAGAGGTGAGTGTCCAAGTGCATGTGGCACGTGTCCATCTACCTGTGTACGTTTCTGCATGTGAGTATGTGTGTTCCTGTGTGTATCTGTGTGCATGTGCATGAATTCTCGGCCAGGTCCTTGTGCTCTATCATGTTCCCCTGCAAAACTTCTTATTAATTCACTAATTCACTCACTCACCCATTTGTACATTCTTCCAACAAACTAAACAGTGAATCTTAAAATGATGAATTATGATTTGTTAAATGCCGTGGTGCCGGGAGGGCACATGCTGTGATTTTGTGATGTCCTGAGCCCCGAGGTCCTTCTAGGGCCCTGTGTCCCCCTGATCTCAAACCCTGGCACCCCTGCAGCTGTGTGTGTGCTGTCTGAGCTCTAAGTCTGTTCTCTGCCTCTATTTATTATGTGCACAACACTATTTCTCCCTCGCACCTATGGCACTGGGCCGTCCCTGAGGGCACAGCGGTTTCCCTTCCTGCTTTTTGCCACATCAGGTACTCACGGGTCCGCATCAGGATTTCTGTGTGTCCCCCCTGGATAGGTGGGTATAGGCCCCCCTCAGATGTGGGAAGGTATATACTTGGGTGTGGGGCCCGGAGGGGACACTGGTATCTCCTGTGGAGGCATCTCCAACTGGGTGGGTGTGTCTCAGAGCTTGGTCCAGCCCAGCTCCATTCCCAACCTGCTCCAGAAGCTGCCACTGCGTTGTCCTGCCAGTAATTACAGCGATAAAGTGCTCCAGTTGAGGGCTGCTGTCCCGGCTGGCTGCCAGCCATGCAGCCCCAGGCTGTGCCGTGGGAGTCCATTCATTTTAATAAGAGGTACACCCTGTGTTATTAAGAAGAGTGTTTATTACTGTCGCCGCGCACTGACAGCAGCTTCCATCATGGTTAAACGGCAGATGGGGGGAGGGGAGGGGCTGTGCACTGCAGCTCCTCGGAGGCGCTGGCCCAGCTGGTGAGGCTGGGGAGGGAGGCTCGCTCTCTCTCTCCCCTCTCTTGCTCCAGGACTGTGGCAACCCCTTTCCTAGCAAGAATGGACCCATGCAGCTGACCCTGCATGCGTAGGGGGTCGGGGATGGTGGAGGGGTGACGGAGGGAACATGGCTCAGCATCCAGACACTGCCCCAGAGAGGAAGAGGGACCCCGGATTTGGGTTTGTCCCTAGGGTTAGGCAAAGTGACCTTGTGATCCACCTGCCTGGCTCCCGATTTCACCTGAATGCCTACCCAGGGCTTTGCTTGATTGTTCTTTGGGATTCATCTACAGTAATCGACACCACCTGCCAGCCTCTGGTCACTCTCAACCATCAGCAGTTGTAGTCACAGAGCCCTCTGTTCTCGCCACCCCACTGCGGACGCTCCGCGGAGAAGGGCCTCTTCAGTCTGTTCACTGCCCCGTGCCCTGCACAGAGAGCAGGCCAGCATTCAACAGACAAGTATTTAGTCACTGAAGGAATGGAGCCTCACCAAGCTCCTTACCCTTCCTGTTGTCTTTCAGGAGTTTGAGTGTGGACAAGTATTGGGTGCAGTAACGAGAAGTGGGGGGGAGAATAAGAAAGAGCAGAAGTTCCCAAACTTTCTCAGTTCCTGGCATTGTTAGTGTCTCAGTAATTTGTTCATGATACCCTTGGTCAAAGGAAACACCTAAAAGTTTTGTTTATTAAGTAGTTAGGCCTAAACGACTTTTTAGTCGTTTTTGAAGCATTTTAAATGACTTTTTAGTCGTTTTTGAAGCATTTATAGCTTCACAGCTGGTTAGCCATTTGAAAAAAAATAATACCCATACATTTAAGTTGACAAGATTTTATTTTACTATTAACCCCAATTACACGTGTGGTTGCGATGCACCGCACTGGTTCGCACATTCTGGAATCGGGTTGAATGTCACCTCCCTCCTTTCTGGTTCCACATTGATTTTTTATCACAGGAACCACTGGAAACTCAGCTTGTTAAGGATATGATAGCATTGCAAAGAATGTAGCATGGTGTAATGTTGAAACTGTGAACTACCTCAAGCTGGTCATTCATGTGGTGTCTGACAGAGGTCAAACATTTTTTGCCTGGAAAAATTTTAACATCCTACACTTGCTCTTCAGTGTTGGGATACCTAGACCCACAATTTGGAAACCACAATGGTAGATGATCTGAGTTCAAGTCCCAGTGTGTTAGTTTGCTTGTTTACACATTTATTTATTTAACAAACAGTTTCATAGCACTGACTCTGTGCTGGGCCCTGTTCTGAGAACTTTACAAGTATTATTTAATCATCATAACAACCTTATGGGGTAGGTAGTATTGTGTGGTGGTTCATTTTATACATCTACTTGGCCAGGTTACAATACCCGGTTGTTTGATCAAGCACCATTCTGGTGTTGCCATGAAGGTATTTTTTAGATATGATTAACATTTAAATTAGTAGACTTTAAGTAAAGCAGAATACCCTCTATACTGTGGGTGGGCCTCATCCAATCAGTTGAAGGCCTTAAGACTGAGGTTTCCCAAAGAAGACATCCTCAAGACTGTAACGTAGCAAACCTGCCTGTATTTCCAGCTTGCTGTCCTGAAAAATTGAGACTCAGGACTGCAACATCAATTCTCACCTGAATTTCCAGACTGCTGGCCGGCCCTGCAGATTTCAGACTGGCTAGCCCCTCAATGACATGAGCCAGTTCCTTAAAATCATTTTCTCTGAATATCTCTTCTTCTCTCTTTCTATATTTATATTTTTTTCTCTGGAAAGCCCCAGTTCTTATTAAAACATACTGTTACTCTCATTTATGGATCAAGATACTGTTCAGCTACTCATACCTACTAATAAGCTGCATGGCCTTGGACAAGTATTTCTCTCATTGGGCCTCTGTTTTATCATAGCCAAATGAAGGGGTTGAACAAGATGAATTCACGGTTACTTCTAGTGCTAACAGCTGGGCTATGAGGGGAGAAAAGAAGGACGACGATCTTGGCAAGGATGCTGTGATAGTCCTTGTTTGTTGATCACCACATAGCCATTCCTAACCACTTCTTCCTTGCCACCACTTATTTTATAGTATAGAGCAGGGATGTCCAACCTTTTGGCATCTCTGGGCCACACTGGAAGAAGAAGAATTGTCTTGGGCCACACATTAAATTCACGAACACTAACGAAAACTGATGAGGAAAAAAAAAAGATCTGTGCATAATTTTCGTGATATCTGCTACCAGAGATAAGCAAAAAAGTCCTCACATAGTAACCTTAATTAGGCAGCAGCCCTCGTGATAATCTTTTAAAACCATCGAGCACGTCCCAAGTTTGTGATCACTAATACAGAAACTACATATCTAAGTAATAAAACTTAGTATAAAACTTAGTGATAAAACTAAATAATGTTTTAAGTAAATTTATGATTTTGTGTTGGGCCGCGTTCATAACCATGCTGAGCCGCATGTGGCCTGCGGGCTGCGGTTGGACACCCCTGGTATAAATACTCTTGTTCCTAGTTTGCTTATAGCTAGATGTAGCATGTGAACTACTCCTGGAAAACAATATATAAAGGAGAAATGTACTGGGAATTTGTACAAAATATATTTGCTTCCCCGTAGGAAAAGATCGGAGGAGAGAATTCACGGGTGTTGATCTTTCCCCTTTCTTTGTGCCTCAAAGAAGGCCATGATGCCAGGAGCTGAAACGCCCATCCGTAGTCTAGGACTTTCAGAGCTGTCATATGGTAGATGGTTTCAGTGGATGGCAATGAGGAGCTGAGACCATCAAACTGAGATTTAATAGGGTTACATAGAAAACCAGGCATCATTGTTTAAGAAAAGCTCTATTGTACTAACACAGAGCAGGACCTGGGTGGCCATATGGCGGTGCACAGGATGGAAGTCCTGGGCGTGCTAGTTGCCTGCAGACTCAGGGAGCCAGACCTGCAGTGTTGTTGTGTAACAGCAAACTGGACCCTTCGTGTGTGCTGCGAGTGGGGTGTCCAGGGGGGTGAGAGAGACCTGGGACCCACGTTTTGCAGTTGATATCATACAAGGATGATTGAGTTCTACTCTGAACTATGCTCCACAAAGAAATAGTAACACACCAGAGAACACAGAGAGAAGGGGACCATGGGGGCGACCCAGGGGTCTACCATGGGGGGCAAGGTGGGCAGCGGTTGTTTTGGCTCAACCTTCGTTCTCCCTTGTTCTGGAAAGATCTCCAGGATTTTCCTTCAGAAACCCACCCCACTTCCCCGTCCATGTCATGTAGGTGGGGCTAACCCGTGGGGTAGATTTATGATCATTCAGGGACTTGCATCTCCCTAGACTCAGAGACTGGTTCAGGGGTGGACACATGATCCAAGCCTGGCCAAAGAGAGCCCTAGCCATGGCCTTTTCTGGAACTATTGGGAAAGAGGAACTCTCTTTCTGCTGCATTTGCTGAGCTGGTGGGGTTTAAACTGGCCCGCCAAGGGCTCCGGCGTCTGGAGCGCCCACATGAGAGGAGGCTCGATGTGGAGGAAGGCTGAGCCGGGAAATTGGGACATGTTCCTGAAAGCACTGTTCGGACCCTTGGGTCCCACTGCCCATAACGCCTGATTTTGCCTATTTCATGAGCCCATACCTTGCCCTTGTGGTCAGGATTTTGTCCCTCGTGATTCTGACTGCCACAGCAATGGAGCTAGTTGGGTCTTCAAATTCTTCCAGTGGATGAGACCTTTCCACCTGGATCCCGAGAGCAGCAGCAGAAGCAATGGCAGGTGAGAGGAACTCTCAGATTGGGGCTCCAGAAAGAAGGACCAAGTTTTCTGAGGGCGAGTGCTGCCCAGGGATGGGCTGAACCATCCCTCTGAGGTGCTGGCAGGGGCTGCAGGGCTCTCAGTGCCGGGCTCATGGGGGCTGCTCGTGCTTGGGATAGAGAACTGGACAAAGCAGTGCTTGACCTCTGAGTTTCAGTGATTCAATTATAAATTTATCCTTGGGTGTGGAGGGGACAACGATGCAGTAGAATTATGGTCTGGTGGAAAGAGACATCTGGAATCAGAATCTCTGAGTTCCCATCTCTCTTTCTCTGACCAGCTGAGGGGCTCCAAACAAGACAGTTAACTCTCTGACTCATGTTCTCCACCTGCCCGAATGGAGATGCTGCTCTCTGCTGTCTCAGGAGTCGCTCTGAGGCTCAGATGCAGCAAAAGCTCGAAAGGGTTTGAGGAAGTTAATTCACTGTCCAGATAGATGGAAGAGGGGGACAGTAGGTGGTGAGGTGGAGAAGGAGCCACAAGCAGGATGGGAGGCCTGGGTGGGACCACCCAGGAGCCAGGTTTGGGTTGCAGGGGCTCTTTTTTGTGGGGGGCCATGCTCCCTGTGGGAAAGAGGCAGGCGATGTGAGTGACCAGAACGGGGGCCGAGTGAGATGGCAGGAGCCTGTGAGCATGGACAAGAGTGAGCCCACCTGGTCTGAAGAATTGCCCATTCTAATTTGATAAAAAAAATTGCAGACCCAATAGCAGGCACCTGTGGAGCCATATTTAGCTTATGGGACCCAGTTTGCAGCCCGTTGGTTAGGTGAGTAGTTAAAAGAGGACTTGGAAGCTGGCTGCTCTCTCATGAATGAGTGTGTTTTAGAATGGTTGGCATCCTGACCCCAGGGTCCACCCACGGAAGTGATACATGCCTGCCTGGGTCAGGGATTCAGGCCCTCAGTTCCATTGCTTCCCAGATGCTCATCAGTGAACCTTGGAAAGGCCCTGCACACAGCCCGGGAGATTACCCCTTCAATGCCTTCTGCCCAAGTGAGCTATCACAGGCACCACGCTAGGCTCGCTCTAGAAACTGGAAGGGCTCCAGGCCTGGTGACGTTCCTGTCAGGTTCCTCACCTAGAAGAAGCTCCTCAGAGACCCATCCAAGGAGGTGTCAGGCCAGGGGTGACTTGGCTTAGAACTGGTTTTCTTTCCTCCTTCTTCCCCTCCCCTCGGGGTGCGATAAACCAGCTTAGGGGCCAGTTGCCCTTGCCTGTCCCACCCTCCCCAGGGACGTGGGGGTGGGCATGACATTGGGACTCGTGTGGAGGCTGCTGGCTTTGGCAAGGTTGATTGGGGCCCACGTGTCAGCCTAGGCCATTTCTTCATCACCGTATCTCTGAGCCAAATAACACAACCACGGGAATCTACTCGCGCAGGCCTAGGGAGTGCACTCCATTACTCTCTTTTATTCACTCAGGAGATTTATGTGGCCTATCTCCCTTCCCTTTGTCCACCTGCGAGGCCCTATAAGTCATGTCCCCAGGCTGACAGGTCACAGGGCCTGTGCTGCTGCTCTGTCAGAGTGAGTGATGCCGGGGGGTGATTAAAGGAGAGGAAGGGTGAGAGGTCAGCAGCAGACGGCATGATGGGAGTTTGGGATGTAATTATCACTCCTGTGACATACTGCTGGGCTGTTCTCCCCCTCCTGCTAATAGATATACACACTTGGGTGGGTGCAGCTCGGAGAAGGGGAGGGTGGTGATGTTAAGAGGTGCCAGAAGGCCCTGCGGGAACAGGCCGTGTGTAACGGGCCTCGGGAGAGAGTGTGAGCGCTGAGGGCCAGAGGGGCGTGGGTGGCTCTGGGTTGGCAGCACCTGCGCTGCAGCGAGATGGTCCCCCAAGGCCACAGCACAACACCTGGACCAGAGGAAACACGTTTGCCGTCACTAATGTTTTTGGGTTTGTTGGAAAGTCTTAAGGAAAGGCACAGATGGAGCAAACTCAGAAGGCATCTGAAAAGAAAACGCACCCAAATCACTCATTTTCTGAACTGCTTGGTGCTTCCCACTGGTATCTAGTTGTCAGGGGCTCCCAGATATAAGGGTGCCCAGGAGATGTACAGCCCTCGCCTGCTCAGGAACCTCTCCCTCACCCACTTGCTTCGGTGTCTGGAAGTTTCTGCTCTAGACGACCACTGCAGCTGCCGGGAGGAGGGAGGTGGGGGGGCCTGGACCGGGCCTGCTGGGAGCCCCCAGTGCCCTGATGACAGGCTACCATGGATCGGCATGCTCAGCCGGTCCTGAGGATGAGTTTAATGGGAGTGGGGAAAGGTCAGAGACGGCTGTGCTGGAGGTGGGCCCTGCGGAGACCAAGGCTTGGCCCGCCTCGGTGTGGCTGTGGAGGGCGTCAGAGAGAACCCCTGGCTGCACAGTCACATCACTCAGGGTGGGCCACTGCCTGAATGCAGGAGAGCCACAGTTTCCAGATGGTACCTCTCTGCGTTCCAACTCTTGTGTGGTTCCTCCCATATTGAATCTGGACTGGCCTATGACTTGTGGCAAAAGTGAGGTTGTATAAGTTCTTGGCCCAGGTCTGAAGAGGCCTCACGGCTTCCACTCTTCCTCTCTTGGAGTTCTGGGCTACCAAGTAAAGAGGTGTGGTCATCTTGTTGGAGAAGTCATGTGGCGACAAAGGCCCTGGAGGATGAAAGCCCGGGAGGAAAGAAGGGGCCCAGTTCCAGCCATCCCCACAGAGGGGCTAGGTGGGAGAAGGAGGCCATTTGGTACCTTCCAGCCCAAATCACAGCTGCAGACCGAGCCCAGACAAACCATGTGGAGTAGGGATGGGCTGAGCTGGCTGAGCTCTGCCTAGACAACTCGCAGCACCGTAAGCAGTAAAATGTTGTTGTTCTAGCATGGTGGGCAACCTTTTGTCTCAGGTTCCTACAGCCGCCTTCCCTCTGCGCCTTGCTTCCTGCTAGGGTCCTCCCTTGAAGCCCAAGCAAGGAGCCCTTATTGGAACAGATGCACCTGGACCACGAAGGATTCTTACCAGGAAGTGTAGCAAGGGTGGGGCGGGGGAACGGCCCACCTTGAGTGCAGGCATTTAGAACTTGGACCAACAACATTTTTTCAGGGAAGAGCATTTTATCACTGCATGGTTTGGAATTGCTATGCACGGTAATAATAAAAACAGACTGACATTAAGCTTCATACGCCTTGCAATTCTTTTTAAAAAATGCACCCTTTATTGCCTACATCTGGGGCCGCCTGTGCCCACTGCCCCACCTATGGAACACCTCTGGTCCTAGGTCTTTCTCATGACGGTGTGAGCTTTGAGAAGAGAGAACTGGGAAGAGGTCGAATCTGGAGATGGCGCAGAGGCCCAGGAAGGAAGGGCGGTAAGGTGTTCCTGAGCCTCTGTTACATGCAGGGCTTTTGCAAGTGTTACTCCTTTTAATCCTCGTGGGGACCTGCTTGCACTTTGACAGGGGGAGGCGGGAGGCTCCCCAGGGTGGGAGATTTCCCCGGGTGACAGGGCCAGGAGTGGTGGGCTGCAGTGTGGACAAGAGGCTGTTGACTCAGGACTGTAGCGCAGCGAGAGTGGAAGAAGAGGGGGCCCCGGCCCTGAAGGCTGGGGCGCCCTGGACAAGGCTGGGGTGCTTCCCGACAGGCGCGATGGTGGCCTCTTCCTAAATGCCTTTCTTTTTTTTATATAATAATATCATTGGATATATAACATATGGAGATGGGAGTTGGTATTGAATAAAGTTTATAGACAGCGTAGGGGAAAATGATTTTTTTAATTAATTAATTTATTACTATTTTTTTTCAAATACATTTGTCTCTTCCTAAATGCCTTTCTGATAGTTCTTTTCCCACTGTCACACCTGCCCCAAGAACTGAAATCGGGCTCCTCCCTTTCCCTTTTATCACATCAACAGCAGGACAGTAGTTTCGTGGTGCTGGACCAACCCCCTGGTCAAGTCCTAGCTCTGCCGGCAGCAGCAGAGTTATTTGACCGTGGACAAACTCCTCAACCCCTCTTTGTCCTAGTTTCTTTTTCCATAAAGTGTGACCAATAATAGCATTTATTTAAGTTAAACTGATAAGCCACTCAAAGAGAGAGAGAATACAGACACCGGCATATAATATTTTTAATTAACAATCACTAATATAGTATTATGGGCAGACACCTTAAGAACTTGACAATTATAAATTCATTTAATTCTCCCAACAACTCTATAAAGTGGGTAATATTATCATCACTTAATAGCTGGGGGACCCAAAATTCAGAAAGGCAGAGTGACTCACCCAGGGTCACACCGCTAACAAGCGGCAGGGCCAGGATTCAGACCTAACTGTCTGCTCCCCACGCATGACTTAGCAGGGCTCTGCTCGGCAACTGTCAGCGATCCTCCTTCTACCCAGTTCCCCTGTGAAGAAATTCCAGAGATTTTCCTAACTCTTGCTTCAGTTTTCTTCTACAGAAATTGTGCCAGGGACCCATAAAAAGAAAAAGAAATGTTAAAGTAGGTACTATTTTCCCCATCAAATAGGTAAAAATGAGAAAGCCTGGTACCATCGGGTATTGTCAAGAGTATGAGGAAATGCGTGCTTTTGTAATTGTTGCTGAGAGTGTTCATTGCATATCTTCTTTGAAAGGACCGTTTGGAAGAGGAAATTAAAATTAAAACCATGTGTTCCGTTTTCTCCAACAATGCCACATCTTGGTGTCCGTCCTAGAGACAGAGGGGCACATGGGCACAGGGTGACACAGCACAATATCTGCTGCTGCACGGTGACCATGTAAACCAGGAACAACCGAAGTGTCCATCAACAGGGGACGGCCACACAGAGGACAGAAGCATGCCCTGCCCGCTCACTCCACAGCACCTGCGGAGGCAAAAAGGATGTGGTAGCCCTGTGGGCACTTACAAGAAAGGGCCTCTAAGATTTAGTGTCTATTCATTCATTCAGCCAACCAATAAATTTGTACTGAGCACCTACTATGCACTGAGCACTCTTCTGGGTCCTAGGGACACAGCTGAGAACAGTTGTGGGGCTTCCAGTCACTGCCGAGTGAAAAAAGCAAGTTAGGGAACAGCATGTAGAAAGCCATTTGTGTAACAATAAAACCACACCCCAGGACAATGATACATGTTCATATATATATATATATATATATATGTGTGTGTGTGTGTATATATATATATATATGTAAATACATAGAAAAAGAACTGAAAGTTTACCCTCCAAATAACTAATGGTGGTAACCTCTGGGAAATCAATAAGAGACCAAGACTGAAGGTTGGTCAAACACTACCAATAATATTTTTGTATAGTGAGAATCCACTTCATATTACTTCTATAAAAATTTTTAATATTAAAAAAGGAAACAGTGATCAAGGAGGATGGCTTTCTATGGGGCAGACCTTGAAATCAGACAAACCTAATGTATTAGTCTACTCAGGCTGCCATAACAAGTACCAGAGACTGGGTGACTTAAACAACAGAACTTTCTTTATTTCTCACAGTTCTAGAGGCTGGAAAGTCCAAGATCAAGGTACTGATTGATTTGGTCCTTGGTGAAAACTCTCTTCTTGGCTTGCAGAGAGCCACCTCCTCATGTGGAGGAGAGAGGGCTCTAGTGTCTCTTCCTCTTCTTGTAGGGACACTGATCATGTCATGAAGGTCACAGCTTCATGACCTCATCTAACTGTAATGACCAATCAATGCCCCCCCCCGCCATCACATTGTGGGTAAGGCTTCAGCATATGAATTTGAGGGGGCGAAGGACAAAAATATTCAGCCCGTAACACCGTGTGGCCCTGACAAATTATTCTTCTCTCACACTGTTTACTCAGCTGTAAAGATTGGGTTCACACCCCTCACTTCACTGGATTGTGCTGCGTTTTAAAAGACCCCTGTGAGAAATGCCTGACCAATAAATGTAAGTTGCGCTAACTGATGGTGTGAACCTTGCTTCCTTCCTGGCCTTCTTCCATCGCAGCCCCTCCACCTCCATCCTCCTGCCCGCTGCTCCCACCTCATGCACACGACTTCCTGTTCTTAAGCCTCTGCATTAAGGTTTGTGAGTGAGGGAAACACAGTGTGCCAGTGGCCTCCACCCAAAGCCATCAAGAATGCACTTCTAGTTTAACAAAGTTGGGCTTACTGATTTGTTGCAATGAGGCAAAAGAATGCCATGGGGAATTGTAGGATGTCTCAATAAGAGAGTATTAGGAATGAATTATTATAGGATTTGGACTTATGAAAGCAGATTTGGGGGAGGGTTCAAGGAAGCAGGACTTTGCTCTGGGTTGGATGCTGTCAGGAAAATGGGACAAGTCTATGACTGAGTATCTCAATGAATCTTATCTGGAAGGAGACAGGAATGGATCTAGACTAAAGCTATCATTGGTGAAGAAGCAGCAGTCACCCAGTTAGCCCAGATACAGGGATACTTTGTCATTTTGGGCTTGGATAATGTTCTTGTTTTTGTCTGTGTTTAGACATGATCTTGAAGTGGTCTGGTTTGCACCTTGTTTCATCATGGTCATGGAGTGGCTTTGTTTGATGCTGGGTTCTGTGAAATTGTTTACAATCACTGGGAAAGCACCACAGTCTGCCTTTGAGTGCCAGGCCAACTCTCTGATGTCAAAAACAGCTTTTCTCTTTTATGTGTGAACAACTTTAAGGTCAGTCAAAGTATTTGGAGTGTCCTTGATTATTCTGGCTTGGGTGGGAAGAAGAGGATGACATCAGCCAAGTTTCTCTCCTTCCCTGTCCTTCCACCTTGGCCCAGGAGAACTCCAAGGGCCTCCCTCCTGCCCTTGAGCAGCTCCCCAAGGTGATAGGGCTCCCAAAGGTAAACAATCGGCATTCCAGCAGCTGCCATGGCAGATAGGCCTGCAGTCAGAATGGGAGTGTGTGTCAGGGGTCGGGGAGGTGGGGAATGTTCTCTGTTGAGAAGGTGGAACTCCTGTTCCTAAGCCAGCACAGGACTTGATGAAGGTGGAAGGGAGTGAAGAAGGTTCTGTGGGGACTGACAGAGGTCAGAGAATCCTTGCATGTTAGCACTGCAGAAGCCATTTGGAGCAATAAGGGAGCACAGACTGTTTTCAGCAGTGGAACGTTTTCTTCAAATGAAATTCTGCACAGAAACCCAATATACAAAATAACTCAGACTTAACTGGAGCCCCTGAAGTTGAGTCAGAAGAGTAGGGTGTCTGGAGGCCTGTCCACTCCCCTTCTTGGAGCCCTTCACTAATGCTCCCTGAAGCATCTCTGGGGACCCCAAAGAACTCTGAGGCTTGCAGGATTAAAGTCCCTTCTTTCTCTCAACTATTCACTTTCTAGAAGCCTAGAAAGGGGTTATTAACTTAGCCAGAGAACTACCCCTCACCAAACTTCTAGATTCTCCTGGATCTTTCATGATCTGAGGAACTTGGCTCAATTCTCATGCAGAGATTTTTCAACAAGATTATTACTCTCAAAAACTCCCCTTTGGGGAATGTTGGTAAAAGACTACAAAGTTGCACTTATGTAGGATGAATAAGTCTGGAGATTTAATGTACAGGCATGATAACTACACCTAATAACACTGTGTTGAACACTAGAAATATGCTAAGAGAGTAGATTTCAGGTGCATTCATCACATAGAAAATAGTAACTGTGTGAGGAGATGATATCTTAATTAGCTTGATTGTAGTAATCCTTTTGCTATGCATATGTATACCACACCACCATGTTGTACACCTTAAACATATATTCTTTTAATCTTAAAATATATAAATTTAAAAAATTAAATCTCCCCTCAATGGTGTGGGGGCATGATAAACACTTCTGGGGTGCTGGACTGGTCCCTACCTTGACCTGAGTACACGAGTCCATTATACAGTGTACAGGGGCTGAGTGATCCGACTCAAACTGGCTCACACCGGCTCGTAAGAGCTGTTTGTAGGCATCTCTTCTTAGCTCTGCATTCAGTGACATCATGTTGATGACTTGAAATCAGCCGTGGTGAGAGTATTTACACCACGGTAATGGTCAAAGTTAAAATCAGGGCTCTTTTTCCCCTGCAGAGCCAGTGAAAGATTTGCCAAGATACTGCTGGTGTATATATACATAAATATTCACCCAGATGTATTTTAAACTTTTTACACTTTACTACATGTGTGCTATACCTCAATAAAAACATCTGGCATCTCCAAACTCCTAGTTCCATGATTGCAACCAAATATTATCCCACTGATTGTCTTCTTCCCCTAAGTTCTATGAGGGCAAAGACCTCATCTGCCTTGTTTGCCACCCAATAATTAGTGGTTGCATGAAAAAAAGAATTTCCATGATGCTAATACAGCTTAGGCTAGCCCAAGGGTGTGTCGATCCATGTCCTGCCTAGCTTTATGCTGCCACGGTCCCGGGTGCCCACGGGAGTTCCCACCACTGGTGCCTAATCAGACTAGAACTATAAGGCTGGCCTAGTTTTTTATCCCCTCTACCCTTCCATATTTGAAATATTTGTCATATTTGCTTTTTTTCCCAGGCCCCCCCCAACATTCTCATAAATAGAATTAGCTACTGTTTTTTCCCTTTCTGGCTCTTTGTCTCTCTACAAAGCACTTGGCCCTGCTGAATAGACACGTCTGTTTCTCCTGCAAGATTAGAGGTTGTTTAAGAAGGACCATGTCTTTCCTGACTCTGCAGGGATAAGACTGCGAGGCTTTAACTGACCAGGCTTTTAACAGAGGCCTATTGAGTGAGTACAATGGTCTTCAAGGAAAGGGAGACTCCATTTGGAGAAAGAATGAACTGACCCACTGAGACAAGGATGACTCTTCAGAAACTGGAAAGGCCAGCATGGTTTGGGGTATGGCTCTGCTTGGTGGTGGGGGCTGAGCAACTAACTTTTGAAGATCTTCACTCCCACACCCTGTTATTCAAAGCAGAGGGGATGGCTGTGTGTGTGAGCAGGAGGTCAGAAGCCACACTGCCACATGGCTGCCCTGGGTCCTGGGCTTCCTGATATAAGATGCAGGGACAACCCTTCCCTGCACACAATGTCTAGACTCTGAGGGATTTTGCTTAGTTCCAATTCAGGGCTCCTTTCAACAAGGGTTTTTATTCCAAACCTCTCCTTGACTGGCAGAGGGGCAAAATAGGAGGGAGGCAGTTCGAGTGCAGAAATGTTCCACAGCTGGAAGGCATGATGGCCTCAGGGGCCATAATATATTATATGTAAGAAGTAACTGCACCCTGTCCTTAGAATTGTGCATTTTGGGTGAGTTACATCTCAATGGAAAAGTAAAAGAAACAAAACCAAACCCCGCCCCTTGTTTAGAAAGGCCCTAGATGAGTGAGTACACACTCCTTCACCCCCACCCTCCACCCCGCCCCAGCTCTTGCACGGATTCGAGCCAGGGGCCAGCGGGACTGACGGTGCCAAGAGGCTGGGTTGACCAGGAGAGAGAGAAGACCAGAAGGTGGCGAAAAGGGACAGCCTCTTAGGCTTCCCAGGAAAAAACAAGGGCTCCAGGGCTGTTCAAAGGTCAGGTCAAGGCATTGGGCATGGAGAGAAGACCCCTGGGTATGCGGGGGCAGGAAGGAGTCAGGAAGAAAGACCCGCGGGCGAGCGGTGGGTGGGAGCGGCGGGAGCCAGTGCGCGCGCACTCGGCGGCTCGTCTGGGAGAAGGGCCGGAGCGGAGCGGGCTGGGGCGGAGGAGAAGGGAAAGACAGCGTGACTGTGTCTGATCTACAGTGACGAGTACCAATGTTAACTGTCACCTCTCATCTCCAAACTAAATCACACCTGGAATTGGAGGCGCCGAGGAGCTGATAGAGTCAGCCTCGCAGAGGAGACAAGTCAATCAGCGCAGAGATGCGAGCGGAGGCATCAGCTCCGCGAGGCCTGGCGCCTTCATTCATTCTGGGATTTACACTTGTCAGGCTGCCGCCTGGGGGTGGGCAGGAGGCTGGTCTCACTTCAACTCAACTTAAAACGGGATGACTGGCGGCTTCTCCCGGGGGATGGGGCACAGCAGGCTGGATCCACTTGCTCTTGCTCCCCTTCCACTTCTTTATCCTGTGGGTCATTCCCCAGGGTCAGGGAACTTCAGACTCAAGGAGTGGTTACCAACACAGAGGTGATCGGGACAGATGGGCCATTTCAGGGACAGATGGGCCATCTCAGGGCCAGGGGCACTGGCAGCCTACGCAACCCTTGTTTCCCTGGGAGCACATGCGGGCAAAAAGAATTCTGTCCTGGGCATTGACTGGATCAAGTGTTTTGGGAGGGAGCAGAGAGACCTTGCGGGGAAGGAGGGCTAGATCTCAACTGACTACTTTGGAGCAATTCTATCTATGGTCAAATGAAATGGAGGAGATCTTGGCTTTTCCTTTTATTCATTTCTCTACTCATTCAAAAGATGGTGTTCGGTTAGACTCTCTGTGAAGGGCTGAGAATGCAACAGAGCCCCTGTATCCTGCAAGAAAGGCGGGGGGAGCTTACAGTGTTAGAGCTCCTAAGGTTGCTGTTTCTGCCTTAGAATTAGTGTCTCAACCGAGAGCCCACCGTGCGTCTGTCTCTGACCATACCAACCCGATCCTCATCACAGTCGTTTATGAAAGTGACTTTTCACATCGAGACATGACTGTACTAAGTGCCATGCCAAAGAAAAAGCCTGGAGATATAAATTGCAGATGGAGAGAAAAACATTAAGTTTCCAGTGCTGTTTAAACTTCTATTTTATTTTTGTCACTATGAAAGTAATATAAATTTATTACGGAAAACTTCAGGGTAATAGAAAGGGAATCAAAATCACATCAGGATGAAGTTAGCATTTTAATATGCTTCCTTCTAGTCTTTTTTCTTATATCTCTTTAACTTTTTTTCCACCTCAAAAGCCATTAGTCCAAGGTATGTTGTATATCACTGAATGTGGAGTGAGGGTGGAAGCTTCATTTTCTTCTCTGACCCCCATTCAGAGTGGCCCCTGAGGACAAGCCTTCCTTCAGCCTGGTGAGCAGGCACAGAAATGGTGATACAGGCACTTGGAAGGCTGATCTCTTAATCCAGATTGGTGTAGTCATTTGAAACGGAAAGCAGCTCCTTTTTATGTCGCCTGCTTCTTGGCATTAACTTCTCTTTGATGTAATTTTTGCTTCCGATGCTCTCTCCCTTCATGGGTTAGATTAGTGTGAAATTGGCCTGGCTCCTCCAGAGACTGCAGTGTTAAGCTTCAAATACTTGGTCCTTATTGGAAATCCTTAACCCACATCAGGGGAGAAAAGTGGCAGCGTTACTTGGGAATGTGCGGGGTGGGGGGAGGAGGGCTGAGTGTAGGGCAAGAGGGAGAAGGGAGCATGTTGGTAAGAAGAGGGTGGGGAAGTTGAGACTCACCTCTAGTGACTGCTGCAGATCTGCTCACCTGAAACTTGGTGGTGGGGTGGGGGTGGGGGCGCGGCGGGGACGCGCACCTTAGGGAACTTCCAAAGGTGATACTGAGGGGAAAAGCCTGTTTAGTTGGCTGGCGCTCTGGTCAGAGCTGTCCGAAGGCCGTGGTGCTGAAAGGAAGAAAGAAAGGTGACAGTGTTTAGGAAAATAATGGGGCAATGTTACATACCCTGTGTAGGTCCCTGGGGTTATGCCTGCTCCTATGGATGTGCCACCTGGTCCACGTGTGACCTTGAAGCACCAGACACAATGACCTACATTCTGGGAGGACTGTCTACCCCCGACGAGGCAGAGAATGGCAATTTGTACCTGGGCCAGGCTGCTGGAGGAAGGTGCTCAACTGCAAGGGAGACTCACCTGAGCGTCTAACTCAAGAGAGGCCGCCCCACCCTTTTTAAGGTGGAATGAAGGGGGGGGGGGTGTCCTTCTGTGATTCGGACCATTCGAGAGGGAAGAGATGTTGTAGGTTTGTGATCGTGCCTCCAACTTACTCCGCCAGTAACAACCTCAGGTCCTCTGTCGTCAAATCCAGATTGCTACCTGAGGATATCACAGGAAGGCAGAAGCTGCCAAACTGGTTCACACTGTCCACACGGGAAGTAAACTGTCTATCAGGGTGTTCTGGGGGGAACTTCAGACTCTCCATTCAAAGACAGTTGAGCTCTAGATATTTCCAGATTGTTTTCAACCTGAACCTGCATATACTTTCCCCCTGTAATCCCCATCCTGCTTTCTCTGCTGGACTATCCTGGATCTTGTACCCAGCTTCTCCCTCAGTTTCTTTTTTTCCCCACAATGCCTCATTCCTGAACCTCCGCCCAGTATGTTCATGACCTTCCTTTCCCTTGGCTTGTTCTCTGTTCCTTCCTCTCACTCCTAGTGGGCACTTCCACCCATCCTCCCACTCATCTGGCTTCTGGGCTTTGCTTGTCCCCCACCCCAGCCCCAGGTTGGCTCACTTGTCCCCACTCCGGGCCTCGACCTGGTCCCTGTGCAGTGGAAGGGCCTGGGCCCACTTTGGTTTAGCCCTGTGTTTGCCTGTGAATGGGGCCTCCTCTTTCCTTCTTGAGTCCGCAAATCACTCCTTCCAGTGTCAGCCGGCAAATTGGTTTATCCTCCCCCCAACGCGGCTTTCATTACCTTGCCGAAATGAAGCGATATCTCCTCCGCGGAGGCTTCCCGTCCCTGCCGCCGCTGGCATAATAAATGAAGACAAAGTGCCGGCGGCAGAGACCATCTCTCCCACCGCACCACCAGCCGCTGCCGGCTTCATTATTCGCTTAAGTTGCCGGAGAGAATTACTTAACCCTGACCCGTGTATTAGGGGCCTGTATTAATGCTGCGACAGGCGCCTCTTATGGCAGAGAACAATTTATTAGTGCCGAAACAGGCTGCTTTTCTCTGTCATTTTTCCAATCTGAGCTTTGAACACACATCATTAAACTTGTCTGACTCTCTCCCCTTCTCCATCATTCCTTTTTCATTTTTTTTTTTTAAACAGAAAGCACCATAGAGAATGGAGATTGTTCTGAAAATCTCCAAGTACCTCTCCCTCTCTTTCCTCTCTCTCCCTTTTCTTCTTTTCCTTTTTCCTTGGCCTCTTTTTGGTTTTGGTATTCTTGCTGGCGGCCCTCCCCCTTTCAGAGTCAGAATACGATGGGAGGGAGCCTGTGGTGCCTGGAGGAGAATGCAGGTGTCACTTGGGTGGGGGGGTGGGGGAGAGAGCACTCTAGCTCCCTGTCCCTTCAGGCGCATCAGTCGTCGCTCGCAGCTCCCGACATCCCTTCTCCAGAGGCAGCCTGTGCCTCTCTCTGTGCCTCCACCTGGGGGTATCTTCCTTTGAAAACAGGCATTGAGGTCCATTCTGGGAGCTAAAGAATCTGGATATGAGGAAGGACTGGGCAGGGTTCCTCTTTGTCATGGGGACTTTATCATATGCACACTTGGGAGAGAAGGTTGGGAGGGGTTTGGAGCACCTAGAGATGGCCATGCCATGTCTGAAGTACCCTGAGCCCAGTACAGTGGTTGACCACAGGCAGAGGTTGTGGGGAGGTGGGGTGGCGGTTGGCCAGTGGGCTGGGCCGGCACAGGGCCATGTGCAAGGTTCTTCCTGGTGGAGGCAGACTGAGTGTCCCTATCTAGGTGCTTGCATCTCTGGCTTCTTATGTGGCATTGGTATAGGTTAAACACCTGAGTTTAACCTATAGCTTCCATGTCTTGTCTGGTTCCTGGTCTTGGCTCTTCTGGCCTGGCACATGCCATTGTGTCTAATGCCACCACGGCCCAGAGCCACAGGGAGCCATTCTCTGGTGCAGCATTTGCCACTTCTCCCTGGTGACTATCTCCTACCCGTCACATTGGGGAACATAGGGCCACAGTCTTAGTTTGTGTTCCCCTGAAAGCAGGGCTTGAACAGACTTGGCTGGTTAGTTTGAGAGGTGACCCCAGGCATCAGGAGTGAGGGGCAGAGAGAGTGAAGCCCATGGGGAGGAAAAGCCAATAAAAGACTGTGTTGCTGAGAGGGCAGTGGGGCTGGACTCCGCCAGGCCCCCCGAGCCAGGGACAGAGCGCCTCCCAGAATTCTCTTTCTGGAAAGCCTGGGATATCTGTCCACAGGCTCCTGTCCCCCGTTGGCTGGGGGTTGCCCCTGGGGTATAAACTCTCTCCTTCTTCTCCATGGGGCTTGTGTGTGAGTGATGGGTACCGCTGAGCACCTCCTTCTTGGAGAAGCCCCTACAGTGGAAAACTGGAGAGAAATTGAGTCTCTCAAGGCGGGTTTAGTTGGGCTGCGTTCACATGGACCTGACCAGCTCAGCTCTTGCTGAAATCAGAGGTGGGCGGGGGGGGGGGGGGATGGGAGGTGGCATCAACGGCCTTTATACTCCCCCCACCATCTCACTCGCCCACCTCCTCTCACTGTCTTCTCCCTCTCAATCCCCAACCCCAGGGCCTCCAGCGGTTCTCAGCCTGGCTAGGGGCTGCAGACGCAAATGATGTTGCAGATCAGGCAGGGACATAAACAAGTGAGGCAGGATGGCGGAAATAGACAGGAACTGGTGGGGACGGGCAAATCAGAGAGCAGAGACAATCTTGTAAAGATAGTGATGTGTTTTTTAAAACACATGCTATTAGATAAACTGGTATTGAGACTAGAAAATCTGACCTTCAGGCTACCAGTTTAGCATCAAGGTGGCTAGTGTCTTTAGAGAAGTTGTGACTTTTGCAAAGTTTTCACTCACTTTTTTGCATTTTCCGCTCTCTGGCTGATGGCTTTGTGGACTGTTTGAAAGTGAGTACTGGGTGGGGGGGAGCGGAGGGGCTGAAGGAGGCAGAAGAGCAGGAAAGCCCATCTACAAGTCCAGTGGCTTTCCCCCTAGCTCAGTCCTTCCCAAATTCCCTCAGCCTCCAGGTCCCTGCAACCCTCCCTCCCGCTTAGCTCAATAGCTCTTGAAAGTTCTCTAATCACCTCTCTGCTTCCTGCATTAATGAGCCTCTCATCTCACTGATGGCAATCAGAATATTTGCTTATGAAAGGGACACGGTTAATAACACGATTGCTCCCCTCCGCCTTCTCCCTTCCTCTTCTCCCCCCTCCCCTTCCCTCGCCCTCCACACAATTCTCTCAATTAACGATAGGCAGAAATTAATTTTTCCCCTCGATCGAAACAATTGCAGGGAAGCGGATTGCCAGCGTCGCTTCAGATAGGGACCGCTCCCAGCAGAGCGGAGAGAAAGGAGGGGAGATGGAGGAGATACGCAGGGCCCTATCTGCAGGCACAGGACAGGGTAATACAAATGTTATCCTTAGAAATGTACTTAAAGAGGATATGTTTATAATTCGGAGGGGATTTTCAGGGGCTCTCCTGCCCTCCCTCCCTCTCCAGGGCACTCCACTCGGCTCACTGCTGTCTAGCAGAATGCAGAGTCTGTGGCCTCAGGGAGTGGACGTGAGTGAGAAGGGAAATCAGGTTAACCAGGGCGTCACTGCCGTGGTCCAGAGGCCCAGGGCTGAGGCCACTTACTGACAGTGCTCACTTCGTGGCCAGACGCCCAACACCAGGTGTCAGGTCTGGGTTGTGTGGGCTTTCCCGGTGAGGACCTGGCCTATTTGCCATTTTTATCGTCCCTTCTGTGCCTGCCTGGACTTTTGCCTTGGGCTTCCGTGCCTGCGCATTCTTCCATTCAGGTGGAGAGGCAGAGGCTTTTGTAGAAGCCAAGAGCGTATCCTAGCAAAATACTTTTAACAACAGATTCGGGAGCCAGACAGCCTGGGGTTGAATCCCAGCTCTGTTGCTTACCAGTTCTGGGATCATAGGCAAGTTACTTAACTTCTCTGTGCCTTAGTTTCCTCATCTGTAAAACGGGGATTACACCTACTTCATAGGGTTGTTATAAGGACAAAATGAGTGAATATTAATAAGTACTTAGGACACTACCTGGTAGGTAGCAAGTGCTATTTATATGTTTGGTAAAAGAGAAAAGAAGAAAAGGCCTATGTTCCTGTGGCAGTCAGGAACTTGTTGATCTATTCATCCACGTTTGCTGTACATTGGTACTGTGGAGGATATGGACATTTTACAGATGTTGTGGTCTTTACACTTGAGTTGAAACAACCATACCATCGACAGAATTCTCGGTAAGAGTGGTGCGTGAAGTGCTTTGGGATTTCAGTAGGCGAGGGGGAAATTCAGGCAGGACAGGGCAATCAGGGTTGGCTTCACAGTAGAGGTGGCATCAGAGCTGACCTTTTAAGAGTAAATTGACTTTCTATAGGTTGAGAAAGGTTGCTGCTGGGCAGAGGCCAGAGAGTATCTAATTGAAATGCCAACAGATCAGGAGGGAACGGAGGGGAATTGAGTGGGGGAGGGGATTCTTTTGTCACCTCCACCCTGCGGTGCTCACCCCATCCACACCCTGTTCGGACTCTCCTTTCTCTCAACATCTAAGATTAACTTCTCTTAGCGCGAGAGGAAGTTATCATTAGCAGAGAATTAAGAGTGATTAATGATGCTGCCCCTCCCCGCAATAGGTCTTATCTGGTGGATGAGCTGGACAATGCGCGGGTTGGGAGGAGGAAGAGAAGGCGAGGGAGAATGGAAAACAATAAATATTAAGTGCAAGAAAAAAAATGGGGCGCAGCGCTGTTCCCACTTGTTAGATTGAAGGCGCCTCTCCAGAGGGGGGAAGGTTCCAAATTGCTAATTAGCGCCTCTGAAAAGGCCTGGCTCTGATATGCGCGTCGCTGAAAGGCCGCCGTTAATGAAGCCGCGGCGAGCCCGCTTCCCTTTGACTGGCCTTCATCCCTCCTCCGAGCCCGGGGCCGGCCGCAACAATGAGGCGGGGAGCGCCGGCTCCCCCAGGCCTCGCCGGGACGGCCGGGGCAGCGCGCGCGCGGGGCGGCGGGGCGCCGGCGAAATGTGGAGGGGGAGATAAGGCAGAGCGGAGGGAAGAGGCTCACTCCCAGGGGCCCAGGGAAAATTTGCAGTTATTATGAAGGAGATGAGACAGATTAAAAGCCCTTGTGTTCGCCGCTTTGCCCCTTTATTTAGTGGCTTCATCTAGGAGATGAAAGAAGTTGGAAATGACTTTCTCTGCTTTGCGCTGCAAGAAGCTTCATGGCACATTTCTTGACTTTATTCCTTCTTTTGTTTCTCTCTGTCTTGCCTTTAACCCCTGAAAGGCTTCACTGTGCAGTCACGGGCACTGAAGACATGGAAATAAGGCCTGATAGGGCCTCCCCCATCGACCACTGATTGAGACCTTGGAGGTCTGTGGCTACCGGATGATCTCTGCGGACAATGACAGAGCTCGGAGAGGCGAGCTTGCAGTCCCTGAAGGCGGCGACAGGAGGCTGGGTGGCCCATTATCTAGGTGGGTTGGAAGCTCCTCTAATGCCCTGGGCCTATTCCCATGGGGCAGTGCTGGTTTGCGTACAGGGACTCCACGGCCAAATCACCTGGGTTCAAACCCAAACTCCACCGCACATTAGTCGATACCTTGGGCAACTTCCTTAACTCCTCTGTGCCTCAGTTTCCTATCTGTAAAGTAGGGGCAATGATAATAATACTAATATCGACTTCACAGATAGGATAGACTGATTTCATGACTGTCCCTGATTTTTCCAGCCTCTCTGTATCTACACCCTTTGTTAGTGCCTTTCCACACAGCCTCTGGGCTTGGCCATGTCACTAGTTTTGGCCATTGGGTCAGTTACAAGCTTGATTCAAGCAGAGCCATGAAAAAGTGATGTAGGTTTCTGTCTTACAACGTGCGGCTCTGTGTGTACCTCTCTTAGAATACTACCGCAGTCAAGAGAAAGTGCCAGGACTAGCCTCTGGTCATCAGAAGATGCCTGGGCCAGCCTGATGGAGCCTGGTGGCAGACATGTGGAGGGCAGCCAAATATATACAGGGCAGCCAGCCCCTACCTGACTACAGGTACCTGGGCAAGTCCAGCTAAGATCTGCTAATCCTAGCCCAGACGGGCAGGCCTTTCCAGACAGACAGCCAATGGACCTGCGAGAAATAAGATGTGGCTGTTGTTTTAAGCAACTAAATGTTGGAGTGGCTTGTTATGTAGCATTATTGTGAAATAAGATGTGGCTGTTGTTTTAAGCAACTAAATGTTGGAGTGGCTTGTTATGTAGCATTATTGTGAAATAGGTAATCGATACACAAATTGGTGCCTAGAAGTTTAATGCTGCCAAAAACCAAACCAAACCAAACCCAACCCAAACCCTAAGGTACATAGCAATGACTTTGGGTTTGGAAAGCAGATAGAGATGTGTACAGATGATAGAGAAACTGCTATAGCAGGTTGGAAAAAAGGTGACCCATATTGTACATGGTGAAAAAATCAGTAAAATTGTTGCCCGAGATAGTGTGGAAGGTAGAAAAAATACTTAATGAACTTAGAAATCTGAGTGATGAGATTTCCATGGAGGATGTTGAAAGGCTTTTACTGTCTGAATACAATATGGTCCTATGAAAAAAAAGATGAGCTAAAAAAAGGAAACAACTAGTTAGTCAACAGAATTTAGAGGGATTATAAAGGGTCCAGAATTTGCCAAATTCGAAAATAAGATCATTCTTCATCTCTAGTCTCCCTCGCTTATAAAGAATTCTCAATGTAATACAAGGCCTGGGACTTCTGCTTCTGGCATTAATCGAGTAATGGGGAATGTATTTACTTTCCCACCTTTAATAATGAAAGGAATACAAAAACTTACAGTATCAAACAAGGTAAAATTAGTAATGTGTAGAAAACAATAAAAAATTACCAGGCACAAAGAAGCAGGGAAATGCAACCATAATGTAAAGAAAGATCAATCAATAAAAACAGACCCAGAATTACACAGATGATAGAACTATTAGACTAGGGCATTAAACAACTTTTATTTAGTTAATTAGTTATATAACTTTTCATGTGTTTTAACAAGATTATATACAATGTATTTATGTGTTACATAAATATATATTATATATATATTTAAAAGCTCCAAATCTAACGTGTATAAAAACATATCTCAGATAAAAATATATTGGGTGAGATTAAAAGATACTGCAAGAAAAAAATATGACTTTTCAGACATAGCAATATGAACTATCCAAAATAAAACACAGAGAGAAAAAAAACCCCAGAAGACAGAGAAAAAAAGAGAAGAACAACTTAAAGCAACCTAAAATATGTATAATTGGAGTCTCAGAGGTGAAAAGAAAGCAGGAGGGAGAAAAATCTTTGAAGAAATAATAGACAAAAATGTTCCAAATTCAATAAAAATTTTAAACCCACAGATCCAGGAAGGTCAATGAATCTCAAGGGAAAAAGCATGATGAAAATGGCGCATCAAAATCAAATTGCTTAAAACTAGTGATAAAGAGAAAAGCTTAACAGCTGCAACAGTGTAAAGACATACCATGTACTGAAGAAACAGATAAGAATGACAGTAGACTCTGCCTCAGAAATAATGTGAACCAGAAGGCAGCAATATCTTTAAGTCACTGACAGAAAAACACCATCAACCTAGGATTCTATATCCAGCAAAATATCTTTCAAAAATGAAGACATTATAAAGACCTCTTCAGACAAGCCTTAAGGAATCTTTCCCAACCAACCAGAACTACTGGGAATGTTAAAGGAAGTACTTCAGGCAGAAGGAAAACTATACCACTTAAAAATCTGTATCTGTACAAAAGCACCTAAAATGACATTTGTGCAACTGTAACATTTTTTCTTATCTTAAAAAAAATCTTTAAGTGGTCATTCACTGTTTAAGATAAACAAGAGACAATGTATAATGGGATTTTTGCCATATGTAGAAGTAAAATGTTTGATAACAATAGCACAAAGCCTGGGAGACAGAATGGAAGGCATAAGGTGTTATGATAGCACTTGAAGGCAGACTAAGAGAAGTTAGAGATGTGTGCTATAAACCCTAAAGCTACCACTAAATATATAAAACAGAGGTATAGATAATAGCTAACAGTAATAATAAGAAGAATGATTAATCCAAAAGAAGGAACAAAAACAAAGGAAAAAGGAACAAAAGAAGGAACAAAAAAAAAAAAGGGAAAAAGAAACAAAGTACAAAGAGAAAACAAATAGCATGATGGTAGATTTAAACCTAAGTGGTGGGCTGAGTTGTATCCCTGACCTCCATTTATGTGTTGATGTCCTAACTCCCAGTGCCTCAGAATGTGGCTGTGTTTAGTGATAGCGTCTTTAAAGAGGTGGATAAGTTAAAATGAGGTTGTTAGGTGCGCCCTTATCCAGTACGACTGGTGTCCTTATAAGAAAAGGAATTTGGGACACACACACACACACACACACACACACACACACACACACACAAAGGGAAAACAGTGTGAAGACACAGAGAGAAGACAGCTGTCTACGAGCCAAGGAGACAAGGCTCAGAAGAAACTAAACCTGCCAACACCTGATCATGGCCTTCAAGTCTCGAGAATTGTGGGAAAATGAATGCCTGTTGTTTCAGCCACCTAGTCTGTGGTCTTTTGTTATGGCAGCCCTAGCAAACTAGTACACTCAACATATCAATAATCATATCAAATGTAAATATTCTAAACAACCCAGTTCCCACCATCACACCAACCCAGCCAGAACAGTGCCAACTTGTCCTTTTAGTTAATGATCCTCTGAATCAAGAAGAGGCACATTTGAGGAGTGGCATTTGGTCCTAATCTGGATCAAAACAGCCTAGACTCCCAGCCTAATGCCATAGATGAATGAGACTTTTGGGTGTCTGTGATGGGTGTGAGTATTTTGCATGTGGGAGGCACATGAATTATTGTGACAAGAGGGAGGACTGTGGTAAGACGATACCCTTAAAGTGTCCTCCAAAAAGATATGTTCAAGTCCTAACCTCCAATACCTATGAATGTTAACTTATTTGGAAATAGAGTCTTTGCAGATGTTATCAGGTTAGGACGAAAATTGCTGGATTAGAGTGGGCCCCAATCCAACGGCTTGTGTCCCTACAGAAGAGAAAGGACAAAGAGACAGCCACACACAGAGGGAAGACTGCCATGTGAAGGTGAAGGCAGAGATTGGAGTGATGCACCTATAAGGCAAGGAGTGCCAAGAACCACTAGAATCCTGGAGGAGACAAGGATCCTTCCCTAGAGCATTTGGAGGGAGCATGGCACTGCTAACACTTTGATTTTGGATGTCTAGCCTCCAAAACTATGAGATAATACATTTCTGCTTTTTAAAGCCACCCAGTTTTTGGTACTTTGTTACAGCAGCCTTAGGGAACTAACATGCCACCTCATGGCCCCTGCCCTCACTGTTCCCTCTGGCTGGAATGTTTTTCCCTTAGGTGGCTGGATGGCACAGTCTCTCCTTTCTTTGAGGTATTTGCTCAGATGAGACCTTATCAAAGAGACCTATCACAAACAGCAATAAGTCCCCACATTCAGCATTTTCTTTCCCTTTATCCTTATTCTTCAAAGCATTTCCACCAACTTGACAGTACATCTATTGATACATCAACTTTCCCTGGATTCTTTCTCTGGGAGGAAAGAATCCTGAAGGTAGGATGTCTATGTTGTTCATGGGTGCATCTTCTTACCTAGGACATGGTAGGCATAGCTAAATATTGGGTTGACCAAGAAGTCTGTTTAGGTTTTTTTCTCAGGAAAATGAAAGACACGTTTTTCACTTTCACCAATAGTTTTATTGATTTGAATATTTTGAGTATGTTGGCTATCTCCTGCATAGTATAATGTTGATTGTTCTCAATTAATGTCTCGATTTGATGACTATCAACTTCAACTAGTCTACCTGACTATGGAGTGTTGTCCAGCGAGAAATCTCTAGCACAAAACTTCGCAAACCACTTTTGACACATTCAATCAATCACAGTATCTTCTCCATACACTGTACAAATCTTTTTTTTTTGCATTTCAGTTGCATTTTTACCTTTGTTGAAATAATAAAGCATAATGTCCCAAAAATGTCATGTATTTCCTTCCATCTTCAATATTAAAATGGCTACATAAAAGTTCACCAATTTTAATACATTTTTTAAAAAAATGCACACTGATATGACAGCTGTCACGATACAATCTAACAAAATTGTTTCGAATGAAGTTAAAGACAACTAAGTGCTACTAGAGCCATCTTATGAAAAGAAACCAAATGAAATTTTTGGCCAACCCAATATATCCTGGTTAAATGCATGAATGTCAGTGTAGGCAATACCTGCGAAACGCCTCCCAAAAGGGGAGGGGAGGGCATAAGTCTGGTAAAAGGGCATCTGACTTTGGAGTTGGGGGCCTAGTTCTAATCAGTCATTTCAGACCAGCTATGACTCTGTTTCATCTCTCTAAGCTTAAGTTTTCTCTTCTCTATAAGTTAGGACAATAGCACTTACATGAAAGGGTAATTTTGAGGATTAATTGACTGATTTTGTCGATAAATAATGGGGGTATGAATCTCTGTATAATCCACATTGGTCTAACAATCAATATAGATCATGTATGTGCACATGTATTGCTATATGCATTCAGTGTGGTAAGCACTCACATTCATTTTAGATGCATTGTAAGTTAGTGGTTAAGTGCAGGCCCCTGGAGTCATTCTGCTTGGCTACATACCTACCAGCTGTAAATCCTTGAGCAAGCTATTTGACCTCCCTGTGCCTTAGTTTTCTCTTCTGTAAAATGGAGATAATAGAACTTACTTCAAAGGATGTCCAAGAGGATCACTGAGTTAATCCATGTTAATATTTAGGATAGTGTCTGGCACCTACTAAGTGCTCAATAGATGTTAACTACTCTAGTCATGCTCTGCGTAATGATATTACAGTCAACCACGGACTGCACATATATAGAACCATAGATTAGAATGGATCTCAATTTTTTTTGTACGAAATAACAGGATATGTGGTTCAGGAGGAATTTTTTTTCTCTGATAAGATCAGTGTCTATGGGGCTGGATAATGTATTCCCTCTCAACTCAGAGCACTTCAGTTTTGAGTGCACAGATTATATCCCAATCAGTTAGCCACCGACCTGTTTCAGCGCGGAGGAGCCTGCCCTGCCCTCCCCCTCCCAGATCTATATATTCAGGGGGCTCTACATCCTTCCCAGATCCAGCGGCATGGTGCTCAGTGTACATTGCTGGAAATTCTTTGTTGAGGACCTAAGACCCTGTACTAGGACACAGGTCCACAGGAGCTACCTTAATAAGTAGTCAGTACCACGGCCACTTAGTAAAAGCTTGCCATGGTAGTGTGGAGCCAGCTTGCCCTGTACTTTGGAAATATTTTCAGGTTATATGATGTAAGACATAGGCAAGTTTTATTTCTTCCATCAGCTCAATGCCACAGAGAGCCCATTGTGCCAGACAGGGTTAATGGAACCAAAATCAAATTTCCAGTGTCAAACATTGAGTCCTCAGTTCTATTCCCTCTCCATGTTAAGCGCCTTTTTTTCTAAATTTTTACGAATACCACACCTTTCTTTAATCTGACCACTTTTCCAACATGCAATAGCCAAAACCACATCCCCATAGTGATCCCCTATTTTGATCTCTCCATCTTGATTTCTTATTCCTACTGATCCTCAGGCCACCTTTCACTCCCTCCTGACAGTTACTATGATGATGATCTACACCTTTCCCAGCCAGTTTCTCCTCGATATTTCCTGTCAGTCCAGCCCATATCCCTGCTCATGGAGCAGCATTGACAGATTCAATGTTCTATCTCTGACCCTGTCCAAAGGAAGCAAAGGGAGGGCTTGTGGGACTGTGTTTATAAAGTGCCCAGTAGCGTCCGATCATGTCCTAGGCCTCCACATTCACTCACCACTCAGTCACTTATCCAGAGCTACTTCCAGCCCTATAAGTTCCATTCATGGTAAGTTCCCTATATAGGTGTACCATTTTAAAAATCTTTTGTGCTATATTTTTACTGTAGCTTTTCTATGCTCAGATATGTTTAGATACACAGACACCAATGTGGTACAATTGCCTACAGTATTTAGTACAGTAACATGCTGTACAGGTTTATAATTGAGCAACAGGCTACATTATATAGCCTAGGTGTGTAGTAGGCGGTTGCATCTAGGTTTGTGTAAGTGCACTCTGTGATGTTTGCACAATGATGAATTGCCTAATGACACCTTTCTCAGAATGTATCTCCATCATTAAATGACGTATAACTATACTCTTTTATCATCTAACTTAATTTTCTATGCATTTCTCAGACAGTCCCTGGCACACTGGTGTTCCATAAATTCTAATTTTCCTTTCTGGACCCTCCACAAAGTCAGGGTGAGCAGCCCTTTTATGACACTTCCCCATTCCCCACAACGAGTTGCAGCTTGACCGTCCTGGCCTAGCTGTACTATCCGGAAGAGTGGCTGCCTGCCGAGATGAGGCCAATTGTAGAGAGAAAGCAAAAAGAGGAAGGCTTGGGGCAAGAATACTGTAGAAGTGGAATCCATGACATTTAATTAGACGAAGAGGTATAAAGAAGAAGCAGGAACTAAAAATGGCCTTGAAGCTTTTCACCTGGGTGAGACTTCAGGATAGGGATGGCATTTTCCAAACAATGGAGCAGGGGCAGATTTGAAAGGGATTGTGGAAAAAAAAATAAAGTTGTTTTTTCCCCCCATCTTAAAATGGAGATGCTGGTGGAGTCATCAAGTGGCGATGTCTTGCAGAAAACGGAAAATGAATGCTGGATTTCAAGAAATATGAGTGCTTTCAGTGCTGGTAGAGGCCACCGACACCAAGGAAGCCGAGAGGGTTTGTGGGGGAGAACTTCACTGAAGCAGAAAAGAAGGCTGATGGCTGTGGACACCTTTGAAGTATTTCCATCTGTCTGTCCTGGGGGAGCCACAGATTCAGCATGTCCGCAGTGGAATTAATCATCTTCCCACTTCTTGTCTTCTCTAGTGTGCCAATGGCACCCACCACACCCTTAGTCACTCTGGCTCGAAAGCTCAGTCATTCAAACCTCCTACCTTAATTCTTTTCACACTAAGTTTCTCCTAACGGAAATTCTGAAAATCCATAAAAGCAACAGATCATAGATACAGTCTTTTATAATGGAACGACTCTGTAGTGTGTCATGCTGGTCATATTCCTATGCAAGTATGGATTTAATTTTCTTTATACATGATTAGAGTCATACTCTACATTTTTAAACTGACAGTTTTATTGAAGTATAACAGTCGGAAGAAATGTATGCAATCAGAAATTGATGAGGTCATGTCATTAAATATTCTCCCACAATTTTAAAGGGTTCAGAGGTATTCCATCCCATAGATGTACCATAATTTAGATAAGTAACCACTGTTGTAGGCTTTCTGGCTTTTTTCTAGTCTTCTCACCTCTCCCTCCACAATGCTGCAAAGACAAATTTACCTGTATTTAACATTTTGGTGTTCATTTCCAATTTTTGCTTAGAATAAAATTCCTAGAGACTGAATTTCTGGGTTAACAGGCCTGTGCATTTTTAAAATAAGCTTTTAATTTTAGAGTTGTTTTAGGTCTGCAGAAATTATGAAGGCTCTACAAATCATTCTTATATAGCCCTTACCCACTTTCCCCTATTATTAACATCTTTAGCTGCGCAAATTAGTATTGCACATTTGTCACAATTAATGAACCAATAGTGAGATATTATTATTAACTAAAGTCCATACTTTATCCAAATTTCTTTACTTTTCACCTAATGTCCTTCTTGCTGTTCTAGTATCCCATCTGCGATACCACATTACATTAAGTTGTCATGTTGCCCTAGGCGCCTCTCAGCTGTGACAGTTTCTCAGGCCGTCCTTGTCTTTGATGACCTTGATAATTTTGAGGAATATTGGTCAGGCATTCTATACAGTGTTCCCCAATTGGTGTTTGTCTGATTTCCTTTTAATGATCAGACTGGGGTTGTGGGTTTGGGCAGGAAAGAGATAAAATACCACTCTTATCGTATGTAGTCCACATACTGTCAGCATGATTTATCACTGTAGATGTTAACCTTGATCACCTGGTTGAGGTTGTGTTTCTCTACTATAGAGGTACTCATTTTCCCCCTTACTGTACTCTTTGGAGTGACTATGCACAGACCATATTTAAGGAGTCTGGAGTTGCACTTCAGGGTGGAGTATCTACATAAATCATTTGGAATTCTTCTGCACTGGAGAGTTAACTGTTCTTTCCACTTACTAATTTATTCATATCACTATTCATATCATGACCTTGTATCAGTATGTACTCATAGATACTTCTTTTATTCTTTAGTTATAATCCAGTAGCGCTTAACTTGTTTTGTTGCTGAAGGCATGTGTATTTTTAATACCCTGAGTTACTCACTGCAAAGCTACCGTGACAAAACTTGTACCACCTCAAACGGTTAAAATGAAGATCCTCTTCCTTGCAACTTCACACACACTTTATAGGAAAAAATGTAGGTCAGCAAGAAAAGACAAAATCTAAGATCCTCCGTAGCGCCCAATTTCCTGACCAAGATGAGGCTAGAATAGGGGTGACCTTGCCCAAACAAGCCTCTAACCCACTGCTTTGCGCCCCCCGCCCCGAATTGCGGCCCCTTCGGGCTCCCACTTGGGTACTCTGGCTTGCCCTTGGCCCCGCCCTACTTGGGGCGGAAGTAGGCGCGGTAGCGGGCCGGAAGCGCTGGACGGGGGCGGGCCCTCTCGCACAGACAGCACCTCCCACTCCACCACCAGCCCACCGCTCCGGCCCAGACCGGAAATGAGGTCAGAGGAGGACACTTCGGCTGGGAGACTCGGCCCCAAAAGCGGTGGCTGTTGGAGGTGTCTGCGACAGCTGGTGAGGGGGAGATGTGGGTTGAGAGGGTCGGGGTTCAGGGGGCCGGCGCCAGCGGGGCTCTGGGCCGTGGCTGAGTGGACGGAGACCTCATGTTGTCGCGGCGGCCGGCGGGAGGGGCGAGAGTCACCGGGCCTTGCTTTTTAGGGCCCATCGCCTCTGTCCCGTGGGTCGAGAGTCTGGCGGTATCTTGGGCAACAGTCACCTCCTCTTCTTTTTGGCTCTTTTGGGCCGGTGAGAGCGCGAGGGCTTGGTGTCCACAGCCGTGGTCGCCCTAGTCCTGGGGGCGGGTCGGGGCGTTGGGGAGAGTCTTTCGAAACACGCTTTTTTCCTTTCACACGTGTGGCCCAGTTGCGACACCTGATCACGGAGAGAGCTCGGTCGCCAGAACTTGCTTTATAGCAGTTTCTCTCCTGGTGTGACTGACCCCTACCCCGGGTGAGCACAAACGAGAAGCTGCCTCCTGCCTTTCCTCCGCCCCCTGCCTTTCCCTCCGCCCCCAACCAGGTCTCTTCCCCCTGCGACCTCGCGCCTCTTTTCTGCCAGTTTCCTGCCAGTTTCCCCTTTTCCTTTGCGTGGGTCAGACAGCCTTTCCTCTCCCCTAGTGCTTGCCTGGACCTGAGGGTCCCCTTGCACTGTGCCTCGGAGACTGGAGGTGTGGGGATCCCAGGGTTCTGTCACCTTCTTTTTGAATTACAGTCTCGGAGGCAGGCAGAGATTCTGCACAGGGAGTTGTTTGGTAACTTAGTTCCATATTAAAGTTTGTACAGTTCTGCCTGAGTTTTTAAAGCAGTAGTACTTTATTTGGGAAGGAGATTTAGACTATTTTGGTCTTAGGGACAGTTGTCTCCCAAACCCCAGTCAGAGCATTTTAAACTATTTATTTTCCAAAGGGAACTAGTCGTTTTTTGTACATCTTTGGCTTTTGACACTTGGAATAGTTTTGTTTGGTTGGTAGTTTGGGGACTAAATGTCTCCATTTCGGTCACCGATGTGGCAGATAGGCCAGCGGACTATTTTCCAGACTTTGAGTTCTTGGCACTGAGACAGCATGAAAATAGGTTTTAGAAAGTCCTTTAAACACTGTAAACTGCGTGAATGGAATTTCAGTCAGAGAGGGGCGCCAGTCAGAGATTGAAGCTCTAATGATGGTCTTGAAAAACAAAGGCTGGAGAGAAAGTGCTAATTTAATATGTATTTAATAGGTGTTGTATAAATTATATTAGACATTTCCGTTTAAAAGGGCATTTTGAAAATTGATGTTTACTACTTGCATCCCTTTGAAGGTTTGCCTCTGAAGTGATCTCTGAAGTACAAGGGTTTGGCATGAATGAGTAGAAAAGTGGGAAATTTAGGAAAGCCATTAGCAGAAACGTTAAGAACTTCACCCATCCCTGTCATTGCAGCCTCAGTTATATCCTGTTTTTGTGTGATGGCCTAGCATAAAAGCCATGATTAGGATGATCACTTAATTTTCGAAGGATAGGAGGAGAGTTTAAAAGTTGCTAATTATTAAAAAATATGTGACTCTTATGAGGTTCTTTACCAGCTAGCCTCCAGGTGGTAGTTGGGAGCAGAATGGGTGTAAATTTGGTGGGGTTTTTTTTTCCCATTCAGAGTGCAAATTCTTGGGTCATTGAAACTGCAAGCAGTCTTCCTTAAAGTTTGTCAGTAAAGTTGTCTTTCTGTTCTCTTCCACAAGCATTCTCATCAGTGAGACCTCAGAGCATAAAACAGTCCTTTATCCATGGTTTTGAAGTTGAGTGTTTTTCTGCTGCTGTCTCATGAGACATTTTCTTATTTATTCATTTATTTATTTTTGGATTTCATCGTCAGGTAATTTAGTGATAAGTTTAATTGGGGAAAAGTGGGACAAATTTATTCCCCTGAGTTTGGTTTTTTTTTTTTTTTTTTTTTTTTTTGCTAATATCCCAGTTGTCATCTGGTGAGTTTTTGTGCTTAAAAACATGTTGACTTCAGGCATTGAATAAGGGCCAACACCTGTTTTCAGTGGCTAGAGCGAGCATCGAGTAGGATTCTAAGTGTGGCCAGATGAAGGATGACTGTTTCCTTTAGATAGGGTGGAGTCTGCAGTGCCATGAAGTATTTTGTCAATGTATTCTAAAACAACAGAACCTATTCAGGCTCTCTCTCTTCTTTTTTTGAACTTCTTTTGGCAGATGTGGCCTCATGGATGAGCTGGTACATGACTTAGCCTCGGCCTTGGAGCAGACGTCTGAACAGAATAAGCTTGGTGAGCTGTGGGAAGAGATGGCCTTGAGCCCTCGGCAGCAGAGGCGGCAGCTTCGCAAACGGAGAGGCCGGAAGCGCCGTTCAGACTTCACTCACCTGGCAGAGCATACCTGCTGCTACAGTGAGGCCTCTGAGTCCAGTCTGGATGAGGCCATTAAGGACTGTCGAGAGATGGCCCCAGTCACCAATTTTAGTGACTCCGATGACACCGTTGTAGCCAAACAGCACCCAGCTCTAAACACCATTGTTAAGAGTAAGCAACATTCTTGGCATGAATCTGACTCCTTTACTGAAAATGCACCTTGTCGACCACTCAGGCGCAGGCGGAAGGTGAAGCGAGTGACATCAGAGGTGGCTGCCAGCCTTCAGCAGAAGCTCAAGGTATCAGACTGGAGCTATGAGAGAGGGTGTAGGTTCAAGTCTGCTAAGAAGCAGCGTTTGTCACGCTGGAAGGAGAATACTCCCTGGACCTCGGCAGGCCATGGATTGTGTGAATCAGCAGAAAATAGGACTTTTCTAAGCAAAACAGGAAGGAAAGAAAGGATGGAGTGTGAAGCAGATGAACAAAAACAGGGCTCTGATGAGAACATGTCAGAATGGTGAGCTTTCTCTTACTTAGACAAAGATTTTCCTGATTAATTTGACCCAAAGTACAAATCCACAGTGTTGATGAAATCAACTTTCTTTCAAGGCAGCCACTGTAATATTGACTTTGTAGCTCTCCTTTAACCAATCAGCTAGTGGTTAGTTTTTAAAGAACATTCATGATTTTATCTCCCTATGCAAGAAAGCTATAATGTAATGGAAACACATTTGTTTCTAAAAATTGTTTAAAACTTGTGCACCAAATGCATAACCAGAATTTTATTTTAAAAAGTTTGCTGCCGTTCATGCCATGTAGTTCATACATAGGTATTGTTCTCTAGAACCAGGGTCTCAGCAGAGGCCGGTGCATATGTGTGTGTGTATTATAAATGCTGGTGCCAGGTGCATGGAGTGTGTAAATGTTCCTGGCACTGCCTTCACCTGTTAAGAATCATGGCTTTAGATATTTCTGAGCTATGATTCCGTTTTCTGCTGCTTATAGTTTAACTGTATTGAGTTTATTTTTTATGGCTGTGACATTCAAATGGTCTAAATACATGGAAGGCTTTGAAACCGACGATACTGAGTTCCATTAGTCTTACGTCAAATGTCATTGAGCCAGAAAAATTTGTCTGTAATGGGTGCATGTTTATAACGTCAGTGTGGGTTTTTTTGTTTTTTTTTTTTTTACATTTCGGATAGTTCTAGGATCACGGAAACTCCCCGGCTTGATACTTTAATATTATTATTAATAGTAACATATGGTCCGTTTCCCAATGGTGATGCTGCTGGTGTTTTAGATGGCCAGTTCTTTGTGGTGAGGCACCATCCATGCCTTGCAGGTATTTGGAATTTCTCCATTTGTCCCACCACCTCTTCATAGTATCAAACCAAATGCCTCCGTAGGTGCTTGATAGGTGGGTTGAGTGACTGAGAACCATTGTATTGTATTAATGATAATACTAGTTAGTATTTATGAAGCACTGTATGCCAGGCACTATATTATTGTGCATAACATACATTCTTATATAATGTTCACAACTCCACTGTATTGTGGTATTATTTGTTACTATTTGTATTTTATAGAAGAAGAAGTGGAGGCTAAGAGTGGTTAGATGATTTTCCCAAGGTTGCAAAACTGGAAATCACGCCTAGTTCCAAAGCCCGTACTTAACCATCATGTTTCCCACCTTTCAACTTTGCCTTTTCTGTGGCTTTTTTTCTCTCATCTTCTACAGCCTTAGGAGGTATGACCTTAGGACTTTGCTTTGGAAGTTTGCCTGAAAAACAAAGACAAATCTTGGCAACTCTGAGGTGAGGCTATGTCAGTAACAGGAAAAGCTTTGTAGGTCTGTATGCCTGTTCCTTTCATGGGTGGTTTTTAATCCAGCGGCACAACTAGGTAGGCTTATAATTTTTTTTTTTTTTAAATTTTCCTCTAATGTATGTTCCAAGGCCTATTTATCCAATTTTTAGATTATAAAGATTTTTTCCCTGCCCTGGCTGTTGTGGCTCAGTGGATTGAGCGCCAGCCCGTGAACTGAAAGGTCGCTGGTTCTATTCCTGGCCAGGGCATGTGCCTGGGTTGTGGGCCAGGTTCCCAGTTGGAGCGTGCGAGAGGCAACCGATCGATGTTTCTCTCCATGTCTCCCTTCCTCCCCCTCTCTCTAAAAATAAATAAAAATAAAATCTTAAAAAAAATATATTTTTCCCTCATCATGCTATTTTTAATTAAACAAGCAATACTTAGTCAACTGGTAGCCTTTCACAGTGTTGAAACCCTCAGTTGAGGTGGTCAAGGTTGTTTCAATATTGAGCACACATACCAAATAATAACCTTAACTGTTGAGAATGGCAATTTTAAGGATAGCTTATAGCTTTTTGGGGTGGTAGCTTGTGTATATTTCTTCCCAAGGATTTCTCATTAAATTATGACACAAACGTGTGAGTGAGAGAGACTGGTAACTCTGTCTGCTGTCGGGTAATAGCCCATGTCTGGTTCCAAATGCAGAGCCTATAATCTAGCAGTGAGACACTTTGGACTTTTGGTCCCATCTTACTCAGTCTATTGCACATTACAGGCAGGCTGTGATAACATACGTTCTAGTTATAGATCCTGAGAGCCTGGGTAAATTGAAGTAGGCAACGATTCTTATGGAATTTCTTACTCTTTTCTCAAATTGAGGGGACCTTTTTTCTCCCCTTGGACTACCTCCCTGGTCTATGACTTCAGAGTTTTTTCCAATAATGTGGATGCCAAAGTCCTTGCAGCTGGCTAGGAGGAAGTAATGAGTAGAGCAGCAGCAGAAAGAGAAAAAGAAAAGTTCTTTAGAATCTGATTATTTAGGAGTCTTAAATTTGCCTTGATTACGATGATTCATCTGTAGTTACAAACAGAAGTGCTTTCTATTTTTCCCCCTAAATCTATTCGATGAGGAAAGAGGGGTAATTCTTACTTATTCTTTAATAATATGCACATTATGTTCAGCCTCTCAACAGTAAAGTGGACCTAAAACTCTTTTACCCTCAATTATTAAGCACACCTTATAAGCAGGAGTAGCATTAGAGTGTGTTTAAGTAGGTAATGGTGTATGATTTGGATATTATACTGTTGTGGTGAGTTGATTCCGTCAAAATTTTTTTAGTTTTTCTGCATTAAAAGAACTTCCAAGGATCCTCTTGGTTACTCTTTTCATACATTTGCTTGGATGTATCAGTTTATTCATAGATCAAAGTGTAGAACTTTACTTTTCATCGGTGTTGAGGGTTGTCAGTATATATGATCCAACTTGTAAAATCATTAGGATGAATTGATCATTTAGCTTAGCCTAGCCAGTGCATAGAGTTCTTATAAAAAGTATGTAGTAGGTGCTTTAGGTTTGAAAATGTATGTCTCAATTAGAGGAATTTATTTCTAATTTCCTTAAATTCATTCTGCTAACGAAACCTGGAGTCTTTTTAAGTATAACCAATACTTCTTTTTGCTTTTTCTCTTTCTGTTCTTCTGTTCTACGCCAACCAATCCCTTGGGTTCTGAGGAACTAAAATTGGTTATGATGTAATAGTGTTCTTATGCCTGCAGAAAGATCAGTGATAATTTTAATAATTTTTTGTGCACGTGTGTTCCATTCTAAAGTGGAATAACTCATTTGTAAAGTTACTTTCTACTGATCTTTATTCAGATTGCCTATATAGCAGTTATCAATTAGGTGATTCATAGCCTAATTTTTACTCTATTCTCCACTAACACATCATTCGCATGTTCTCTTTGAATATGGTTTAGCTTCTTTTCTTTCATAAGTGAATTGGTTTGGTGATGGCCTGAGGTTGCAGTCAGGAGCCTTCCTGTGGTGATGTATTAGAGGTGGATTTTACAGGAAAGAAAATATTCCTTTCTCTTGGAAGGCAAGTGACAGAGATAGAGTGCTAAACCTTCCCCCTCCTTTTCCAGCCCGAACTGACCTTCTGCGGCCCCGTGGTGCCTCTTGTTTTCTTATTTTTATAGAAAATCAATATCCCTTCCGACACAAACAATAGCTCAGAAGCAAGAATAAATGGCAGAAAGCTGAGATCTCTGTCTATCACCGCTCACTTTAACTCCCCCAAAGTCTTTAATTATGAGCGGGCTTTGCTCCAGGTGTTTCCAACAGTGAAATTGCTAAATGAGGACCATTTTAACCAAAGATTGGGAGATCAATAACATTCTATAGCAGTAGCTTGTTGGATCAATAGCATTCATTATTTCATGGTTAAGGTAAGTAGCCTCCTTTGCAAGTGGAGGTCATTAATCAGGGGTTACTGGAGCTGTGGAAAAGAATGCATGTGGTAGATTGCAGATATTCTGTTTTCTGTTTTGTAAATAGGGGTGCTGACCAACAGTATATTTACTGTTGTTGCAAATGATACTCTTGCGTTTGAGAGTATTGAATAGCTAGCATAGTGTGTTTATATAGATTTAGTTAAATTATGCTAGTACATCATTCGGAACAACGGGAAAAGACAACTTGGGAGGTGGATTTGATACTATTGTTTTGGAGGAGCTATCTCTTGGAAGAAATGTCTACCTCTTGAAAGAAACACTAGGATTATCCTCTGTGGCTCCAGAGAAGGGAACTAAAGATGCATAGACAGTAAGTGCAGAGAGTTAAGTGTTGCCTCAGTATAAGATAAAACATTATAAAAATTAGAACTCTGTAAAAACAAAGTGACCTCTTTCACTGGGTAGTGGTAGATCACTAGTGGGATTCAGGCTGGGCTTGGTGACCACTTACTGTGTTATGGTGAAGGTGGAGAGTTTGAACGGAATGGCCTCTGAAGTCCCTGCAACACTGGGGTTCTATCATTCTTTTCAGTCACAACCTCCTTCCCATCACTGAACTTCATTTTTTAATCAAGCATCTGATAAGTAGCCTCCACTGTTCACCAAAATACTTAAAAAGGCATAAAACATTGCACACTCCCATTACCAGAAACTAGGACTTCGAGTCGGCTTATTTCCAAGATTTCCCCGCACTGCAAGGCTGGTAGAACTGCCCTGGAGACCTCCTCAGCAGCGCTGAGCCTGCCCTGAGGGTGGACACTGAGGCCCTGCATCTTTCTCTGTAGTCAGCCCTTGGTTCAGAAATGCAGGGTGCACTTAGAGCAGAAAATTGAGCAGCTGCAATTTGAGCCAGAGTGGTGTTCCATCCTTGACTTCCCAATCATTACCTTTAGGTTTCTGTTTGTAACTCTTGGGTAGCGAATCTTACTGTTTTCTTTGTGTTTATTTGTGTTTGAGGGTAGGAGAAGGCAGTCACAACATATTGAGTCTTAGGAAATACAGTCTCCAAAAATAAAGTTTACCATTGGCATGGGCAGAGAAGGGAGAAGCACTCACAGTGGAGCGTTCTGAAAATTGTAGTGTTGTGTATGCCGTCATTTATTGCAGACTCCTGAAATGGGGTCAGAATCAGGCAGTGAGCTTTAGGAGATCCTGTCTATCCTAACATAGCTGTATGAGAAAAAAGCCTGCCAATGACACTGGGAGTTAGTCTAAGGGTCTGCACATTCTCTTGGCCACTGTAGGTGTGAGAAGAGCATGTTACTACCATGTCCAAGGGAGTATAGAATGGGATTAAAGGTAATTTACACACTTTTTCTGCTGGCAAATACCAGATTCCAGGTAAAGCAGTTCTCAACAAGAGGTCTTTGAACAAGTTATGCAGAATAAAGAAACGTGAACATCACCCTGAAAGTTCAGAGGAAGAATACATCTTTGAAAATGATTGCCAGTGGAAACCAACAGAACATTTTAGAAAATCTTCATTAGGATGCAGGAGGTATAATCACTTTGGAACAGGAGCAGTAAGTCATAAGGACAGAAAGGTAGGGCTGTTTGAAAACCCAAATGTGTGGGAGGAAAAACAGTAGGGAAATTTGAAATGTAATTTGAAGTGTTAAAATGAAGGACAGTTCATCCTGCTGAACAATGAGTTGATGATGTGGAAAACTTCAGAATCCCTGCCAAAATGCAGAGGAACTTAAAATGAGAAAGAAGGTGGTAGATATGGAGGAAAGAATAGAGGCCTGACCTGTGAATATATAAATATTCCCAAGGAGGGAACCAAAGCATTGGAATAGAAGAATGATTTTAAAAATAGAACTAAAAAGATAAAGTGTTCCTTAAAAAAAATTAAGTGTAAAGATAAAAAGGGAAAACTAATGAAAATAGACCTGTACCTACATATATCCTGGCAATATTTTTCCACCTGAATGAAACTAAAAAAAACAAACTCATTCATTATGCAGTCTCATAATTTATTATGGGGATAATTTTACAGTTGATGTGAGATGTTTCTCAGAAAAACTCAGTCATGTGTACTTTCAGTCTCAGAGGTCTGATTACGTATGGTTGCAAATGTACTACCTCGACCCAGGAAACTGATGGGGAAAAAATCGAGCAAAGGTGTCATTGGGCAGTGGATCTAGGAGTGGCATATTTTTCTTTGTTTTTCTGAATTCTAAGGCAATTTAAAATGTTTACTAAATACATCATTATTTAATAATGAAATTAAAATGAAAGCTCCTTATTTTATAGCATGTTGCAAGCTGTAAACCCTATCCTGTTTATTTCTTTTTAATTGATTTAATCTTTTATTTTTTTTCCATTACCATTTAGTCCCCTTATACTCACCTCCCCCAGCAATCACCAAACTGTTGTCCACGAGTATGAGTCCTTTTTCCCTTTTTCCTCAATCATTCTGCCCCCTAACTTCCCCCCACCCCCACCTGTCATCCTGCTCTCCGTCCATGAATCTGTCCCTATTTTCCTTGTTAGTTTAGTTTGTTCCTTGGATTCTACGTATAAGTTGAAATCATGTTATTTGTCTTTCTCTGACTGGCTTATTTCACATAGCATAATGTTCTCCAGGTCCATCCATACTGTCGCAAATGGTTGGATTGTCTGTCTCTTCCTCCCTCCTTCCCTCCCTCCCTCCCTTCCTACCTTCCCTCTCTCTCCCTCCCTCCCTCCCTCTCTCGCTCTCTTTTTTATAGCCAAGTAGTATTCCGTTGTGTAAATGTCCCATCGTTGTTTTATCCACTTGTTTGTTGATGGACACATGGGCTGCTTCCATATCTTGGTAATTATAAATAACGCTGCAATGAACATAGGGGTGCTTATGCTCTTTCGAATTAGTGTTTTATGTTCCTTCAGATATATTCCCAGAATTGGGACTGCTGGGTCAAAAGGCAGATCCATTTTGAATTTTTTGAAGAAATTCCATACTGTTTTCCACAGTGGCTGCATGCAGTCTGAATTTCCACCAACAGTGCAAAAGAGTTCCCCTTTCTCCACATTCTCGCCAGCACTCATTGTTTGTTGATTTATTGATGATAGCCATGCTGACCTGCTTGCTTATTTTAAAATTAGATGTAAGAGACACCTTTTGTTTGAGCTACTTAGTTAATAATCTTAAATGAGTAAGGAACCCAGGTGGTAAGTTACTGGTACCAACTTTTGATTATAGATGATAAACTTACTCTGTACCTTCTCAGTTCTCTAGTCAGAGGATGAGCTGTTTTTTCCTGTCAGTTGTGGGAATTTAGAAAGATTTGTTGTACTGAAACTAGAAGCATCTCCCCAGGGCTAGAAGGTAGGAAATTATTTTCAAAAAAGAATTCATAAAGATGCTATATTATTTATTGCTGCAGAAAAAATTGCCCTAAAGCATAGCAGCAAACGTGTAGTCTTATAGTTCCTTAAGTCAGGAACCAGGGAGCAGCTTATCTGGGTGGTTCTGGTTCAGAATCATACTGTTGCAGTCAAATTGTTGGCTGGGGCCAAAGTTGTCTCAAGACTTGACTAGGACTAAAGGGTCCACTTCTAGCTCACTCACAGGGCTGCTGGCAGATCTCATTTTGTTATAGGCTTTTGGACCAAGAGTCTCAGTTTCTTTCCATATGGGCTTCTCCATAGGACTGTTAATAGAGACAGAAAGAGACAGACAGACAGACAGACAGACAGACAATCTCCAGAGTGCCCAAGATGGAAGCCACCCTCATCTAAAACCTGTACTCAGAAGTGACATACCATTACTTCTGCCTATGCTATTGGTTACACAGGCCAACCAGGAAGTAAAATACCAGGAAGGAAGTCGTCTGGGAGTTTGGTTACCAGAGATGGCCACTAGTCTTCTGAATTTTTTTCCTAACTTAGTATGAGGCTAAATTCAGGGATCATTCAGACTAATATTTTCCCAGAACTTATTAGGAGAAGGTTTTTACTTTGGTTTTAGAGGACACGCATTCAAGAACTATAAGGGCAAACAGATATGTATCCCTGAGAGTATATTTTAATTGTGTTTTAAGTAAGTACACTGAAGATAAATGTTTATTTTTTAAACTCAAGATACGCCATGAAGGGGGAGAGCTTTTTTTCTGAGTTCGTAATTAGTTTTCTTGGTGTTCAGCACGTATGATGCATTTTTAGCTGATAAGCAGTAGTCAGAGCACAACTAGGATTTCAGCGGTGCCTGAATATTTTAAGCAGCAAAAAGCAAGGGAATACTTTACTTAGTTCAGTTAATCATTTCACATTTTCAGGAGAATGAAAGTGAGAAGTGCTGAAATTCAAAAGAATCTTAGAGGATTGACTTCAGTAAGTGAGGTGAATTTCTCTGTGCACCAACATGTTTTAACAGCTGTTCAGCCAGTGAATGGGCTTTGGAGATACATTGCCCTGGATCTGATGGTTATTCCCTGTGTAATGTTGGGCAAGTGCTTACCTCTTTCAGCCTCATTCCTTCATCTGTAGTAGGAGGTTGACATAGTTACCTCAGAGTTTTTGGTTACAAGCAATGCAATGTAATAATGAATATAAGGCACTTAGTACTTTGCCTGACCTGTAGTAGAACTCAATAAATGGTATTGCTGGTTTCAATAATTATTAGTAGCCTTCTGTATTAGTAATTTCCCTAATCAACTCAATTCAAGTACCAAATCCCTTTTTGAGACACTTGTAGTTTAGATATTGTTGAGGATAGTGTCTGTCTGTCTGTCTGTCTGTCTGTCTCTCTCTCTCTCTCAACCCAGTGCAGGAAAAAGACTAGATTTCCACTCCCAGACAAGATGGTGGCATAGACAGACATGACTCGCCTCTTTGCACAACCACATCAAAATTACAATTAAAATACGGAACAACCGTCACTTAGAATCATCAGAAATCAAGTTGAATGGAAGTCTGACAACCACGGAATTAAAGAAACCACATCCATCCAGACTGAGCCTTCGAGCTGGTACCATATCTGAGACACAGCAACCTGGCTGACGCTGTCTGCTCCACCTTGGAGATCCCAATTTATGGGCCCATCCAAGCTGTTTTTCCATATGAATGGCTTGTCTTGGCTCAGGATTCACAACTTCCTAAATCCTCTCAAATTAGCAAAGCTGGCCTCAGTGAGCCCCAGGCATGGCACTAGCAGCAGGCAGCCTTGATTCACAGTTTGGCTTCACCTGAGAATCTCCAAGCCCAGCACAAGTGCAGCCATCTCAGATTGCTTTATAGCTCAGGCAGGGTGGCCTCGGGCAAAACACAGGTGAGGTCTGACCTTGGCCAGTACCATCCAGGAAACCCCAGGACCAGTGCTCCCAGTGGACAGACCACATTGGTGCACTACCACCTGGCCCCTGAATAGCTGATCCTCCACAGAAGACAGAGCGGTTGGTGGTCAGTGGTCACAGCCAGTCCTTGCAGCTGACTGGCCTGGGTAAATCCCCCCATTGATCTGCCAACAGCAACCAAGGCTCAGTGACAAGAGGAGGGTGTACTTAGCCCACACCAAGGGTGGACCTCAAGAACCCAGCTTGAGTGATAAGGGAGGCTGTGCCACTGGACTCTACAGGACACCTACATTAGGCCACACTACCAAAAAGCAACCCTGCGTACACAGGGAGGCTGCCAAAACAGAGAGACAAAGAAACATGGCCCAAATGAAAGAACAGATCAAAGCTCCAGAAAAAGAGCTAAATGAAATGGAGACAAGCAATTTATGGCCTGCAGAATTCAGAATACTGGTTATAAGCATGTTCAGGGAACTTAGTGAGGACCTCAGCAGCATAAAAAGATATATTCAGAAATGAAGAATTTACTAATTTAAATAACAATTTACAGGGACACAACAGTAGAATGGATGAAGCTGAGAATCAAATCAATGATTTGGAACATGAGGAAGCAAAAAACAACCTATCAAAACAAGAAGAAAAAAGAATCCAAAAAAAATGAGGGTAGTGTAAGCAGCCTCTGGGACAACTTCAAGAGATCCAATATTTGTATCATAGGGGTGCCAGAAAGCAGAAGAGAAAGAGCAAGAATTTGGAAATCTATTTGAAAAAATAATGAAAGAAATATTCCCTAATTTGATGAAGGAAATAGACATGCAAGTGCATGGAAGCACATGGAGTCCCAATCAAGTTGGACTCAAAGAGGACCAGTCCAAGACACATCATAATTAAAATGCCAAAGGTTAAATAAAGATAAAGAGAGGATCTTACAAGCAGCAAGAGAAACGCAGAGTTACCTACAGAAGAATTCCCGTAAGACTGTCAAAGTTGATTTCTCAAAAGAAACTTTGCAGGCTAGAAGGGATTGGCAAAATACATTCAAAGTCATGAAAAGCAGGGACCTACAGCCAAGATTGCTCTACCCAGCAAAGCTATCATTTAGAATTAAAGGGCAGATAAAGAGCTTCCCAGACAAGAAAAAACTAAAGGAGTTCATCATCACCAAACCATTACTATATGAAATGTTAAAGGGACTTATTTAAGAAGATCAAAAGTATGAATGATAAAATTGCAAAAAATACAAATCTATCAACAATTGAATCTAAAAAACTAAGTAAACAAGAACAACAGACAGAATCATGGATACAGAGTGTTTTGATGGTTGCCATATGGGAGAGGGTTTTGGGGGAAAGGGTGAAGAGGTGAGGGAATTAAGAAGTACAAATAGGTAGTTACAGAATAGCCACAGGGATGTAAAGTACAGTACAGAAAATGGAGTAGCCAAAGAACCTATATCCATGACCCCTGGACAGGAACAATGGTGTGGGGATTGCCGAGGGAGTGGGGGGTACAAAGGGGGAAAAAGCAGGACAACTGTGATACCATAATCAATAAAATATAATTGAAAACAAATACTAGATTTCATAGGCTACATTTTATTTTTCCACTTAAAATGGAAATAGATTCGAGACCCATAGAATTTTTTAATTGAGATATTATTGAGAGTCCCTATAGAATTTAGATTACTATTTTAATAATGTCAGTGAGGAAATTGCTATTACTAGCTTCTAAAATAAAAATATCTGTGCATGTACAAGAATTAGTACTCTAGAAGTAGCTTCCTGATCTTCCATCCTTTGCCTTTGTGTAATGCTCTAGTGTTCATTCACCAAGTGGGTTCACTTGCCTCATATCATCACATCCTCAGAACAGTCCGCCCACATTTTATGCCCAGGGAAATAGTGTTGCAGAGGTAAAGTGACATACCATAAAGGTCACGCAGGGGGAGGCAACAGAGTTTATTTGAATGGGTATGTTCCTATTATGTAACACTTACTGAATGCCTGTTATGTGCCAGGCACTAATGCTAGGCATTGGGGACTTTGAGATGAGCAAGGTACTTACTTTCCTGCCTGGATGAGGCAGAGAAGGGGGATCTGTACAACTCTTGAATAATTTCAGTTCTTCTAGTTTGCCCGAAGATCCAGCTCCCTTCTCATGGTTACCGGGACCTGGAGACCTAAGACTGTTTGAGGCCCTGGCCCAGCCCTGGCAAGGTAGCGACACCTCTACCTAAAGGCTGGCTATCTCCAGTGAAGCGCACAGGCTCTTCTCTGTTCTGGTTTCCCTAAATATGACACCCCTCCATCCCTGCACTTTGTTCACTCTAAGTGAGGGTTCTTAACTTGGTCACTGCTGATGTTTTGGGCCAGATAGTTCTCTGTGGTGAGGGCTGTCTTGTGCTTTGTAGGGTGTTTAGCAGGATCCCTGGCCTTTACTCAGGAGATGCCAGTAGCACATCAGCTCTCCCTAACTCCCTCCAAGCCCTGACAGAAATGGTCCCAGACATTGCTAAATGACCCCCAGCCTCTGTGAGGGCCAAAAATTGCCTCCAGTTGAGAACCACTGCTCTAGATTTTTTCTGGTACTGAGGTTGGGTTTTTACTTCATTGACTCTGCTTTTTCCAACAAACATGAGTTTCAAGTCACAGAACTTTGTAAGACCAAAATGTTGGTCTCTCCTCTAGAATAAAACTACTGTAGTTTAAGAGTTTTTGCTAATATGAAAACAATACCTGTTAATTGCTCACAGCTTGGAAATAAAAGCAGTTCAGATGTAAGCATTATAAAGTTATCGGCAAAATTTAGAATGTTAAGCTAACATTTGCCCTGGAATTAATAAGTGGACAGAGGTATAAACTGTTCTATTAAGCTTGATTCCTATGATAACCTTTGAAAGTGGATGCCACACTCAGTCAGCAGGGCTACTGAGAGGCCTTACATTATAGAGATACCCAGATGGAAAGGTTAGATGGAAAGATGCATGATAAAACAAAACAAAAAGCAAAGTGTTAATTGCAATTATTTAGTGATGGAGTGTAAGTGGTAACTAACTTCTTTCAACTTTTTTGTGTGTTTGAAAGTTTTCATAATAAAATGTAGGGAGAGGAAGCCTCTGGAAGTGCTGGCTAGGTGGACTTTTTACGCTTGTATTACTGCAGTCGGATGTGGTTCAGTTGCTTTTTTAACAGTATCACATATAATAATTAGGTAATACAATTGGCGGTCTGAAATCCAGGCTTTAATTTTTGTGTGTGTTTTTTTAAAATGATGCCTACGCTACTGAATTAAGTGTGGGAACACTTTAGTGAAAACCATTATAGAGAAGTGTGATGTATTATTGCTATTTTTAATCACATAAGTATATCTTTGAGGCATTTTCTGGCTTCTAAAATGGGGTGATTTCCTTAGCATTTACAGTTCAATTCTAGGCTTGCTCCACCCCTTATTTGCAGTGTATTCTTCATTGGAAAGCATTGTTCTCTTACCTTTTCACACACTTGTCCCATAGCATAGACTAAGTTTTTAATAAAATGCATGCATTTAAATTGTGATTGACTTGTTTCTTTTTTTAGTTTTAGTGCTGGTTATTGCAGGGTCTAGTATATGGTAAATAATAAATACGAAGTGAGTGAGTGGAAGTTTAGGAGAAATAGTGGGAGGAATCCTTCCTCCTCATTTTCCTGCTAGAGACTTTTTATTGATTTGGGATTGAATTTTTTGATATATAAATTGTTTGTAGGTTTAATACCTTTGTGCTCCAAAATATTTTAGAAATATTCTAGGAAGATTTTTGTATGTAAACTATTTATGGATTAGAGTCAAGTAAAAACAAGAAGCACAGAAGAGCTCCCCTGGCAAAACCGGGAGGCGCTGATGCCTCCAGGAGTTGCTGCCATTTTAGGAAAAGATGCAGTTTCATTACCCGCTAGTTTTGTGGGCTCTGTCTTGTTAGTTTTCCTGAAGATTAATAAAGGCTGAGTTTCTGTCTTCCTGACTGAGCTTCAGAGGACCACAGTTGACGTGGACACTAGAGGTAGGATCACGTTTTTTTCCTTACAAAAATAAAAATCAGAGCTTCTTTTTCTTGTCTAGTAAAAAGGCTCAGCGCAAAGAAAAGTAAACAAATTTGAAGGTTTTGGAATAGGAGATATATTTAGGGGCCTGGCATCTGTTGACTGTTTTGACCTTGTGATCTACAAAGATGCTAAAAGAAAATTGACTTCACTGAAAAGATAGGAGCCCATTTTTAGCAGAATATTAAACACTGTTTAATTAGCCAAATTAACATTTTACACTTGATTAAATCATTACTAAAATCCTACTAATCTGATTTTTATTTTTTTAAGTACAGTTTACATTCAGTTTTATTTTTATTAGTTTTGGGTGTACAGCATAGTGGCTAGACAGTCATCTACTTTGCAAAGTATCCCCCTTGATATTGCCAGTACCCACCTGGCACCCTACATGGTTATTACAGTCTCACTGATCACATTCCCTATGTTGTTCTTGACATTCCCATGACTATTTTATAACTACCAATCGGTGCTTCTTACTCCCTTCACCTTATTCACGCAGTCCCTCAACGCCCTCCCCTTTAACAACCATTAGTATGTTCTCTGTATCTATGAGGCTGTTTCTGTTTTGTTTATGTTGTTTTTTAGATTCTTCGTGTAAGTGAAAAATTGTATGGTATTTGTCTTTGACTGAATTCACTTAATCTAATACCCTCTAGGTCCATCCCTGCTGTCTCAAATGATAAGGTTTTATTCTTTTTTTATATCTGAATAATATTCCATTGTATATATGTGCTACGGCTTTTTTATACACTAGTCTATTGATAGGCACTTGGGTTGCTTCCATAGCTTGGCTATTGTAAATAGCACTGCAGTGAACATAGGGGTGCATGTATTTTCAAATTAGTGTTTTGGCTTTCTTCAGATATGTTCCCAGAAGTGGAATTGCTGCGTCATAAGACAGTTCCATTGTTAATTTTTTGAGGAACCGCCATACTGCTGTTACACAGTGGCTGCACCAGTCTTTATCCCTACTAACGGTGCGTGGGGGTTCCCTTTTCTCTACATCCTAGCCAACACTTTTTTGTTGATTTATTGATGATAGCCATTATGACAGGTGTGAGGTGATACCTCATTGTGGTTTTAATTTGCATATCTCTGATGATTAGTGATATTGAGCATCTTTTCATTTTTTAAAAAAGATTTTATTTATTTTTAGAGAGAGGGGAAGGGAGGCAGAAAGAGAGGGAGAGAAACATCAATGTGTGGTTGCTTGTCACATGCTCCCTGCTGGGGACTTGGCCCACAACCCAGGCATGTGCCCTGACTGGGAATTGAATCGGAGACTCTTTGGTTCGCAAGCTGGCACTCAATCCACTGAGCCACACCAACCAGGACTCTTCATATGTTTATTGCCCATCTGTATGTCTGCTTTGGAGATGATTTTATTTGAAAATCATAATCTCTGAGCCAGAAATGAAGGAAGGCCACAGCACTGGACAACTTTGGCCTATAACTTAGAAGGGGAAATAATTTGGTTCTACTTTATAGGTAGCACCATATTTTGCATGCTATATCATGGTGTTTATGTGCAAACATGCCATGAGTTTCTGCTATTTTTCCTTTTGGTAAATTATGTTAACAATTTCATACATATCATTAGATTTCTACAGTGCAAGTTCTTCTGAGTGATAGAATCAGCAGGTGCTATCAGATGAAATAGTCATTTCCAGATACTGGTAAGAATGATGATACTTTTAACTAAGAGTTCTCTAAGATATAAATCATTTTCTTGAAGAAAATATGTATTTCCTTTGATCATAATCTTAAAACCTCAATGATAGTTCTGTGATATCATTACCATTACTCTAATTAACTATATATAGAAATTTATAGAAGAGAGTAGTCCAAGAAGTTCTTTCAAGAACAGTGGGTCTCCTTAAATGCCATTGACAAAAATAGAAAATGTACATTGATGGGAAGGGTTTAGGTTACCAACACCCTTCTTGATTCAGCAGATTTCTTTGAGCTTGCCCCTTTTATTTACAATATGAGGAGAGAATGGAATCCATGCGAAAAAAAGATCAAGTTTGCTCTGTATCTTGTAATGCCTACCAGTAGCTGGAAATGAATGGGGATAAGAATTGATAAGACTTTATAATAAAGCAACAGTTTTAATTTTTTAATTGGAAATATTCAAACAGAGGGGACCATAGACATTGCAGGGTAGAATGTGTAATACATGTAGATCAGGGATCAGCAAATTTCCTCTGAAGAGCCAGGTAGTAAATATTTTAGGGCTTTTGGGCAGTGTGTTCTCTTTTGCAATACTCAACTTTGCATTTATTGTGCAAGAGAAGACATGGAGAATATATAAATGAATGAATGTGGCTGTATTTCAGTAAAACTTTATTTATGGACACTGAAATTTGGATTTCATATCATTTCCACATGCCACAGAATATTTTTCTTTTTATTTCACCCGCCCCCCGGCCCCCGCCCTGCCCAACAGCGCTCCTCCTCCCTGCCCAGGGATTTAAAACTGAAAACCATTCTTAGCTCACAGGCCATATAAAAATAGGTAGCTGGCTGTTGTTTGCTAACCCCTAAATCTCAGCGAGACTGCTAGCCAATAAAGAATATAACACGATAGTAGAGTAGAATATCTGTCCCATGGCCTAATGTGCTTTTTAAGCCCTCCTTTGCATCAAGAGGAGTTGAAAATATAAAATTAAGAGGAGTTGAAAATATAAAATTAGCTTTATCTTTGAGGTGAGATGAGAATAATAAAATAGTAATATGAGAGGATGTGTAGTTAAAACTCACTGGAGTTGGACCAATAATGTGCTTAGGAAGTTGCTGAAAACACAGAAACAAAGTCATTAAGTTCAGCAGGCACAGCTCTGCGAACTCACGAGTAGGAAGAACACAGTAGCCTGGGAGGACGCCTTCTGGATATCACTGCAGAGCCCTTTGAAGATTTTAGATCCATCAGAATCCAGGGGAGTAGTTTTGTAAGATTTCTTATAACGACACCTGAGACTATTCCCACGTATATGTAAGTACAGAAGAAAATAAAATGAAAGAACCTTTAAAAAAACTGGTTTTATTGGCTATTGCTTCAACAGAGCTCTTGGATCTGCTATTCAGAGACAAGCTTAAGTGAGTATAGCATTGCTACTTAATTTAACCAACAGTTTTAGGATTTAGTATTGGCAAGATATTTGGACGTATTGCAAAATACAAAATATTTTCAGATTTTTGAGTAGAAATGTAGGTTGGGATTTTGCCAAGCCTTATGCAGCATGGTGAGAATGTTTCTTCATTGCTTTGGCTTCTTCCATCTTCTAGAACAGGTGAAAAAAAGGAAATAGCTTGGAAGGAAACATTCCCAGTCAAGGAAACAGCTAATAGTATAGAGAATAGAGAATTTTTCTTGAACAGGATAAATCATACTTGATGGTTATGTGAAAGAAAAACAGCCTGAGAAGAAGCACGATCAGTTGTTAGCAATAGCTCAGAAAATGAAACTTGCTGGAAAGGATTCTATGGGGCAAAAGTTTTATTTCAATGAGTTCAAATGGAGTTTGTTTTTATATTTTTGTATTTTCCTTTATGAAAGAGTTTTATTGTATATGCTTGATGTGAAGGAAGACAATAAATTTAGAAAATATAACTTGTCATAATGATTTTTTTCCCTGTTCATGGATTTTCGTTTGTTTGCTGTTTTGTAAATGCGGGGGGGGGGGCGAGGGTGGTGAACAAAAAACTTGAGAGATGCTAGATGTCTTAAAGTTGGATAGCTTTATTTAAAACTGATAGTTGATAAAATTTTAAAATAAAGTTGGTAAATTTGTAAATTTATGTTGTTTAATATACAAAAAAAGTTGAGGTTATTTCTATGAGCCTTAATAAATAACTTTCTAATGCTAAACTAACAAAGTGACTTTAAATATTTTTAAAGGTACTTTGAAATAGATTTGTATTTATTTTTAAATTTATTTATTAGATTTTTATTTATAAAAGTTTTAGAATTCTTCTCTTCTTAATAAACTTTCCCCTGTGGCCTAACCATGAAATTTGTATTTTTGATTGACTAATGAAATTAGGGAAACTTTTGATTTGAAAACCAGAAGAATGGCCAGTGCTTTGTATTTGACTGGAGCTGATGTGTTGTCTTTGTTTTACTCTTTTTTCTTTCAGTGAAACCAGCAGTGTGTGTAGCAGCAGTGACCCAGGGCTCTTTACAAATGATGAAGGACGGCAAGGTAATCTTGATCCCAGCTTTAGGGAGGTTTTAATGGTTATAGGAGGGAGTCACTGAGAATATGACGGTTGTCTATAGCAGTGGTTCTCAAACTTTAGGGCATATAGGAGCTGTCTGGGGAACTGTTAAAACTGCAAATTCCTGAACTCCTAGACATCAAGTAGGTTGAGAGTTTGCCCTTGGAATCTGCATTTTTCACAAGCACGTGCTGTGTTTTTTATGCAGATAGCTCAGACTTTGAGAATCATTGATCCAGGGGTTATTGTGTCAAGGATGGGACTTTGGGAAGTTGCTCTTTACTAGAACCCAAAAATACCCTCATGTATTACTCTTTTTTCCGGCTGTTATTTTTATAATCTTAATTATAAATGGTCACAGTGTTCTGGGCGAATATGTTAGAGAAAACATCTTTGTAAAGTTAAAACTCCTGCAGTTTAGCATAGAACACTGTGAATAAAACTGGTGTGTGTTAACTAGAAGTTCTTTATTTTTACTACCTAAACAGTAATTTGAAACTTTGTTCTTGTCCTGTATACTTGCTTAGGGCCACACTATACATCCGTGCACAAATAAGGATTTCATATAGCTCCTTTGGGCTAGTTTTCTTCCTCTAAATAAGGGATCTGTAGATCTCTAAAGTCCCTTCTAGCTCTGAAATCGAATGATTTTTCCCCAAGGGTCAAGTGATTGAAGGGCAGAAGCATGGTGGCTACATGTCTCGATTGATACAGATAGGCTCCCTGGTCACTGAAGGGGTCCTGGCACTGTGAGACTCGGGTCCAAGTCCTGATTTTGGAGAGGCCGTGGGCGGGGGATCTCCCCTGGGCCGCAGAGTCGTGGGCATGGATGGGGCTGTTAGGCTTCCTCCTGTGTGGCGGTTGTGAGCACATTTCTGTTCCTTTCTGCTTCTGAGGGAGTTACGTGGCATTTGAGGTTGTGTGTGTGTGTTTTCCCTCGTAGGTTCTAGCCAGGGTCTTGATTTTTTTTATCTTGTACTGAGAAAGTAGTTGTCTTTCCATGAATGAGCTGGTGCATACTGTTCAGAATTACTCTTTTTCTAGGCTTTTACTGCGATGCTATGGAAGTATCATCATACATCTCTTAAAAGGCTATGATGCGTAATTATGCAGAGGTGCAAGAAAGTGTGGGCCTATTACAACAAATTGTTTTGGGCCTTTGGAAAACCTTTCCACTGATGAGGAATCCTTGGTTTGTCATGAAAGATTGTGGAGTATTCTATAGCCCCGCCTTTCTTTTCTTCTGTTCCTCAATTTCACACATTCTGGTGATATTTTAGAGGCTTAGAGTTCTTAGCACAAAGCACTGTTATTTCCTGCTTCCATGTCTTTGTTTATACTGGTCTCTGCCTGAAATCTCATCCTCACTTTTCCTTGAATGGCTGCTCCTCCACAAACACACGTGTCTCCTTTTGCCTCTCCAGGGCTTATGTATGGGCTACATCAGTAGGTTTTCTTACCCTCATGGGTTTGAGCAGTAGGAGGCATGAGCGGAAGAATGGAGGGAGGGAGTGAGGTGAATGAGATTGGGTATAATAGTCAAGTTTTTATTATGATAATGCTGTTTCACAACCCTAAAATTTCAGTGGTTTTTCACTTTTATTTCTTACTGTGGGGCCAGGGGGTCACCTGAGGTTCAGTTGATCTGGCTCAGTTGGTGTCCAGACTTGCAGTTAGGTTTTGTATCTACTCAGTGCATCTTATTCTGGGTACTAGGCTAAAGAAGCACTGGCTATGTGTCTCAGGGACTTATTATGCCAGAGGACGTGAATGCCATGTGACCAAGCCAGACCATGCACAAACATTTAAAGTTCTTGCTTGAACCATTTGTTAATATTCTACTACCTAAAGCAAGTCAAATGACCAAGGCCGGTGCTGCGGGGTGAGAAATTGCACTCTGCCTTGAGGGGAGGGCCCTGAGGAATCCTGTGGCCGAGGGCCTGGGCGTCTCACTCTGTCACAGGGTGGGGGTGGTGAGGAGGAAACGCAGTCCACCACCTCGGAGTCCCGCGTTCCCTGTGCACCCTCCTGTGCACTGCTGCTTGGCCGTGGCTGCGTTCTGCTGCTGAAGGCCACTGCTCTTGTTGGGCAGCCTTCTCCTATAGCCCCAGCTCGCACTCTGGGCTCTGACACCCACGCTTTCCCGAGCTACTTCAGGCTTAGTGATGGCAAAGACTCCTTGCTGTGCTGGCTGCTGGGGGCTTCCCCAGCCCTTACTGGTTTCTTTCCCTCAGTGCTGTCTGTACCGTTGTTAGTAGTCACTTCACTGAAGTCTCAGTCACCCCATTTCAGTGTGCATGTGTTTCCTGAAGGGGCTCCGAAGGATGCTCTCCCTGTAGGCACCATCTCCCAGAACCCCTACTCTTTCCTTTCCCTGTACTTGTTGCTTTCTTACCACTTGCCATACCACGTCGTTGTTTGTAGATGAGTGTCTTTTCCATTGAAGCTTTTCAAAGTCAGGGAAGTAAAAATAGTTATTTGCAACCACAGTAGGTAACACATTGCCTGGCATGGAGTGAACTCATAGTAAATAATTATTGGGAAGCCCAGTTGAAGGGGAAAATTATCCTTTTTTCCCCTCCAACAGAACTGTACATAGAACCTCAAATTGTAAAACAGCTAAACTGACTCTGGTTAAGACAAGAGCCCGAGGGAGCGATGCGTCGGGAGCCTGGCCCACTGAGCCTCTTCCTTATTCTCTGGCAGCGCTCTTTTGAGGAGCTCCTGCATCAGGCGCCCTCGTGCACCCAGGCTGAAGACTGCGGGTCTAGATGATCTCACAAGGTTGCTTCCAGTTCAGTGAGTCTCTTTTCATATTATCAAAAATCTTGAGTGAATGCTTGAGAACCAAAAACCTTCCATGATAGCTTGCCATTTGTCATCAGAAAACACGGTCTGGCTCAATATATTATTTTAATAAATGGCCTAAAGAATGCTTATTAATAAGAAAGGAATTAATATATTGAAATATAGAGAAACTAATTCTAACACCTGTCTTTAATTCATCTGCGTACATGGTTTGATGCGATGCTTTTAGAGTGGTGGTTCTCAAATGGTGGTTTCCCAGACTAGCTTAGCATCCCTAGGGAACTCATCAGAAATGCAAATTTGTGGTCCTGCCCAAAACGGACTCAGAAACTTTGGGGCTGGGGCCCAGTAGTCTGTGTTTTAACAGCCCCCCTTGTCCTCTGATGCACACTAAAGGTTGAGAACCACTGTCTAAGAGAAAACAGCTGCTGGTGGTGTGCCTTTTTTAAGGGAACACTTTAACCTGTTTGGTGGCAGTATCTGCTACTGTTCACCAGGATGCAGCTTTAATTTCCCCGTGTAGTGATCTCCACAGTGATTTAAGAGCTGTCATTTTCCTGGGTGTTAGTAGCCCATGAATCTAATACTTCATGAGATCAGCATGTCCCAAACAGCTTCCCTGGGATCCAGTACACATTGAAGAGTGAATGCATGATGAGCGCTCTAGATGTTCTTGTAAGAATTTCCATCATCCTTGCTATTTGGAAAGAGGGGTGGTGGTGGCAGACCTAAAGTTACCCATCTTACTCTTTTTTGGCAGGAATAAACTATTGGAAACTGAGATGCTATCATTTCAGCCAATAGAAAGAAGTTTGAACCAGGAGACTGGATATATGGGTCTAGTCTTGACTTTGTCATTATTGAAGAGTATGGCCTTGGGCAAATGATATAACTTCTTGACATCAACTGTGGGGGATTATATTATTTTTCTATGATTAGTTTTTTCCTAGTAGCTTGTATTGCTAGGGTCAAGATGATTTTCTGTCCTATCAGTGAGGTACCGAGGAAAAAACAAGGTATGAATATACATTCTTTATTTACCTATTATGAAAAATGCAAATATAGTACGAAATCTGCCCAGGATCAGCCAGTTTTGAGCTGAGAACCATTTGTGGGCTTTGAATCCCTAAGTTCATTTATACTGCTGAGGATGGTATATGGGAAGCAGTTTATTTTTGTGGTAAAGGCTTTGGAGTTAATCAGGCTTTGAGTTCAAATCCTGGCTTCATCATATACTATCTTGACCTTGACTTCTTTGGGCTTTAGCTGCCTCATTTGTAAGCTAGAGCTAGTGTAAGGTTTAGAAGAGATAATGTATTTATAGATTTTTAGCATGGATCCTGGTAGGTGGCAAGGGCTTAGTGAGTGGTAGCTTTAGTTTTGTACTATTAAAAGCAGTCCAGCATAACACATTATGAAATTTATGTGAAAGTAGTTTAGTGTCCAGTTTCCATCATAATACAGATCGAGAAGAAGGATCAAAACAATTTTTTGTACTTTGACTTTATTTAAAAGTATACTTAAGCCCATAGCACTGAGAAGTCATCCTCCCATGTGGTTTTTGACAGAGCATGTTAAAATTCCAGCTTATGAAAATGATCTCTTTCTTTAGGGGATGACGAGCAGAGTGATTGGTTCTATGAAGGAGAATGTGTCCCAGGATTCACTGTCCCTAACCTTCTGCCCAAGTGGGCTCCTGATCATTGCTCTGAAGTAGAAAGGATGGATTCTGGCCTGGATAAACTTTCAGATTCCACGTTCCTTTTACCTTCTCGGCCAGCTCAAAGAGGTAAGTTCTAAGGAGACCAAAATACACTTCACATTTCCACGGTTTTCTGCGGGGAGAACCACCCCATGGTACACATGTTCTTCTTCCTCTAAGCACGCACTATCTGAACCGTGGAGCTAGTCGTGGGAATTTTCTTGAGGATTCAAGGGTGAGTCTCAACACTTGAGGTTCTCTCCTAAATCAGTCCTTGGAGACTCTTGGGATATATATTAGCAGGACACTCCTTTAGCTTGCCATTGCCATTTGTGCCAGATGTGGAAGCCTGCCACGGCTGTTTATCCTTCTGTGACTGATGGGCTTTTGAGTGCTTCCTGGAAGCCTGAAGCATTGGATCTGGGAAGGGGACAGATTTCAGTAAGCACATTCATATACAAGTTACAGTGGATGTTTTGAATGGATGATTTAAAAATATTCTTTAAGTAATTTTAATAATGCCCTGGCTGGTGTGGCTCAGTGGGTTGAGCAGCGGCCTGCGAACCAAAAGGCCATAGGTTCGGTTCCCGGTCAGGGCACATGCCTTGGGTTGAGGGCCAGGTCCCCAAGTGGGGTTGTGTGAGAGTCAGCTGATTGATGTTTCTTTCTCTCTCTCTCTCTCTCTCTCTCTCTCTTTCTCCCTCCCTTACCCTTTCTCTCAAAAAATAAATAAAATCTTAAAGAAATAATTTTAATAATTCTGTTATGGTGGACTTCAACGCAAATATATATCTCTTCCCTTTGCTTTTCCTTCAATAATGATACAGCCAGGTGGAGTGGAAAGAGCCTAGGACAGGGAGAAGGAAATGTGATAATACTCTCTGGGGGTGTCTTTCTCTCTAGTTCTGACTATGACAGTCACTTAATTTCCCTGGGTTGTCAGGGTCATTTAAGATACTGTGACATTGAACAAAACTGTTTCAGAAATTTCTTTTAGCTCTATAAATTTACAGGATTCTCAGTAATCAATTAGTATCCAGTTAGTCAGTTATCAAGTATTTGTTAAACATCTGTTGGTGGTCAGAATTTCACCCAGAGCTGTAAACTTTAATAACGTTTCATTATGATGAATTTGGGTGATTGAAAGCCCTTCTCAAAGAAGTTGAAAGACTTCTCTAAAGACTACTCTACTGAGGCACATTGTTTGCTACATTAATAACGTTTATTGAACATTTCATTGACCATGTCTAAAAGCTCTTTATGGAATAGTTAAAATACACACAAATAAGCAAGAATAGGAAAAAGAAGAAACTGAAAATGACCTGCACCCAGAGACACTGCCATTGATAACATTTTGGTGTGGTTTTCCCAGTTGTCTGTTCTGCGTGTAGAATGCATAAAGCAGTTGGGAAAATGGAATTAGATTATGCAGGCTATTTTTACCATTATTTCATGAATTAGAATCATTTTGACTAATGAGTAGCCTTTAACTTATAATTACAAATTCTCGATTATATCTTATATTTGTCTAGTTTTTTTCAGTTTATTAGTACCTTCCATGTACTATTTAATTTGGTTTCAAAACACCCCTATAAGAAGGACTAAGCAAGTGGTTATCCTTCTTTTATAGATGAGAATGCCTAGGTCAAAGGTAAATGACATGCCTGATATAATACTGCTGATGACAAAAATACAGGAATAATAAATCTTTGACAAATAGCCAGTGATACTAGTTTAAGGGTCAGTCTAGTAGATCCTGGGTGATAAGGCATCTGCGATACTAGAAGCATGACATTGCTAAGGAATCTTCTGCATTCAGTTACTTAGGTCTTTTTGTTTTTTAGGGTACCATGCTCGCTTGAATCGTCTGCCTGGAGCTGCAGCTCGATGCCTCAGAAAGGGGCGAAGAAGGCTTGTTGGGAAGGTGATAGCTCTTATTGCTGAGCAAGCTCAGTGGGAGGATGATGTTTCCTATGGGATTTGTGTACCTTCTTGATAATCAGAGGTGCTGCAGAACACCCTGAAGTTAATTATGCCAGCTGGAATATTTTGCTTAAATATTTGCTGGAATACATTCTTAAGAATGGATACATGCATAAAGGATAAAGTTTAATTCATGCAGAAGTTCTGACAAAGCAAACACTGTCATGACAGTATCTATTGTCTATAAATCTTCAGGTCTGATCTCTTGTCTCTTCTATTCTTTTGATTAATCTTATGTTGTTATTATATAAGTTAAAATACTCCTGGCTTCTTTATGACTCCTTCTGAATTCATGGATGCTTCTTTTGTCTTTGGCCTTTTATTCCAGAATTGTTAAGAAAGAAAAAAACTGGGGAAAAATCTTGTCAAATTTCAAAACCCCCTCACTGGCCATGAGGGAGGAATGTATAACTCAGTTCTGCCTTTTCCAAGGATTGTGCTAGGCGCTCAGTTCATTTAATTCTCCCAACAACCTTGTAAAAATGGTGCTATTCCCCTTTAGCAGGTGAGAAAAACTTGGGTTCAGAGAAGTTCAGTAATGTCTGATGTTATCCAGATAGAAGTGGCAGAGTAGAGAATTGAACCCTTGTCTATTTCTCTTTTTTATTGTTTTATTTAAATTTTAAAAATTATTTATGGTTTACTTTAGCTTTGAGATTGAATATAAGTTGAGAATGGGGCTCATACTCAGTCAAAGAAGATGGTGGTGGGCAAAGAGTGAGGAAGGGAGAGCATTTTAGAGTATTAATTGGTTTGTTTCCTCAGTAAGCATTTGGAACGCCTACCGCGTGGCAGGCTCGGTGCCAAGCTGGATGTATAGTGGTCAGAGCCACAGTCGGGCTGCCGTCAGAGAGCTACTAATTTATAATTTAATTAGAGAGCTGTTTTTTTGCAGTTTTAGTCATGCAAAAGAAATGAGGCTGTTTATTTATGAGATGAACTTAGATTCTTTTTATCTTTAAATTCAATTTCAAATGTCTAATTAGAAAGACATTTGATTATCGGAAGAATGATACCTTTTTCTTTTGGATCACTCATTTTCCCGACAATAAAACGCTGCTTTTGCTCTTCTGGGTGCTTACTCTTGATAGCCAGTGGGTAGAAGTGAGTACATGGGGTGGAAGGAAGCAGGAGGTTGTGAGCAGGTGACAGAAATGGTTTGGTTTTTTTTCTCTTTATTTGTTAAGTTTGACAGACAGTATTTTCCTACCTCCTACTTTACTTTGTTTTGGCTCCTATAAAATAAGAGACTTCCACTTCCGTGGGAGTAAATCATCTCATGTTGAAGGCTCCCTTTAGTTTGCCTGGAAGAAAACTAGGGCCTGTTGGACCTCTCTAAGGATTTCAGATGAATAGAGTAATATTTACTTGTTTAATTCATCTTCATCACCTTAAAGAGATATTTGTCATTTTTAGCAGAGGTCACTGTTCTGTCCCCCTTTCTCCCCCCTCCCCATCCCTCTTCTCTTTTTCTAAATTGTAATCATAAATAATGAGTTTCATTCACAGCTCCCTGCCAGCGAGCTGCTAATTACGCAAAGTACTGCTTGTAATTTACACAGTAATAAACTGTAAATTTAAACATTACGGCACTTTAAGTTAGTAATTTTTCTGCTGTAACAAATAGCTCATTTTTCACCCATCTTTTCCCTTGGCCCCACTACCATGGCTTTGTCTGTGACCAGGAGGCATAGGCATAAGGGATGAAGAATATGAAGAATACAGTATGTGAAACCTTTTCGTTTAGTTCCACTCCCACCCAGAATTCTGACCTCAAATTAATTTTTCTATAGCCAGTTCTGTTAAAATGTGTATCCTAGTGTTTAAGCTAATTACACATAAATGAAAGCAGATAATAATATTTACCCAGAAACAAATATGTTTGAGTCACAGGCTTGACATTCTTGATATTCACGGCTGTGACTTATGCTCTCTCACCCTAATGCTTACTCATATTGTGCATAACTCTTAGTTGCATACTGTTGGTATGCTTCGCCAGGTACTGGGATATTCATTGTAAATGTGCTCACAGCACGTGGAGGGTGAGTGCCTTCTGTCATTTTCCAATTTTTTGGAGATGATTAGTTTCGGAATTGTTTATAGTGTGATGGTAACATTGCATATTGCAGTCTTTAGAACCCCAAATTTAAGAACTAATTTATACAAACTTCTACTTAAGATGACATTTAACAAAGGGCAGGGCGACAGTTTTTATAAGTTGCAGAAGTTCTTTGACGTGTATATATTTACTCAGTAGGTAGTTTGGTGTTACCAGTGAGGACTCTGTAAATGTTTCGCTATGAAGGCTGCTTGGGCTGTAATCAGATGATCTGTGGGAGCTTGAGGTGCTGCTAGCTTGGTAACAGTCAGCTGCTGTTGGATTTTTTAAAAAAGTATTTTTATTTCTATGTACTTTTGTAACTCCAGGAGGTATTACTATTAATAAAATACTATATATAGTAAACAATGTTTATAATGACTTTTTTGGAACTAGAGAAGAATAAGTCTAGGGTAACATGAAATACTTCTAAGTTAGATTCCTATAAAAAGAAATGTAGTTGCTGTTGGATTTTAAGATTGACATTTGTCAAGTCCCTTTGAAATTGCTGGTACAGTTATGGGAAAGTGTGAGCTTGATTGACAGGTTGTGCTTTATATGTTTGTTTCTGTGGTTAGATGACACTCTTGCCTTCCTTGTCTTTTCAGGAGACCAGCATAAGTACTTTGGGTTCTGAGAGGATAGGCCACATCATCAGTGACTCTCGACACAAAGAGTAAGTGCTCATGTCTTTACTGGCTATTCTAGTCTGTCCCTAGGAGAAGGAGGCAGAGGAAAGTGTTATAAAGGAACCTAGAAACCTGACTTCAGAGCTGAAAGAGGAGATCTTAAAGATTTGCACTTTATAACAGTCAACGTGGCTAATACCCTCAACCTTGGAGAGTGATTATTTTTTCCTTTCTAAAGTAGTTTTTATTTTGTTGCTTTTTATATTTATAGGTGCTGTATTATAAAAGTGGCCCCTAATAAAGATGTTATATTTAAACTCATTTTTTTTTCTCTTAATTTTTTTTTGGTCCACAATGGCTGATTGCCTCTACATTCTCTTTTATTCTCTTCCCATTTTCCGACTTCTATCTAGAAAAATAGCTTTCTGTGCTAACTACTGTGATGAGTACAACTAAGAAGCCTGTTCGTAGCTATGGGGAAATCATTCCGCCCTTTCCTGTGATAGCCTGGTCCCCTAACATGATTGGCTTTTTGATATCCACTGCACACGTCATGGTCAGTACCCAGTTACGATCCGATACCTATCCAGCCTGGGCAAAGTTTCAATTTACAAAATAGGCAAGATGTGTGTGTGGTTTATGCCCTTGTTGAATTGGAGATCCTTTTGTCACTGCACAGCTGAGATAGCATTGGTGTAATTTTCGGTGTATTGGTAGAGTGTCTGGTCTTTTACATTCTGTTACAAGGCTTTTTCCTTCAAAGAGTTATTTACTGCAAAAAAGGTTCATACACATTTAACATCTCTTTCCTTTTCTCCTTCAGCTCCATCTTTTCCCGTTTCTTTCTTTGTATTCACTTCATTATGCCAAGATCTTTATATGTTCTCCTCCTCTCTATAATTTTCCTACCACTTCTTTTATTGTTTTCTTTACTGTTATTCTCTTCCTCTCTCTAGTTTCTGGTTACCATCAGCTGGGAAAAGGGAACGAAATCAGGTAAGGTCTTTTCTTTGTTATCTTTATTTTATCATTTGGTTTCCTTCTCTTTAGAAAGAATAAAGTGTTGGCTTCTGATTTTCCTCACATTTCTGCTTGTGCACATGAGGTAAGGTTCCTATTCTCTATGTTATTCTGATTTTCTTGGAGGACTGTTTCTCAAGAATAGATATTCACTGATAAGAACTATAGCTAATTCCCCTTGTTAGGTGCAGCTGTGATCTTTAGTGTATTACTTATAACACATATTTCATGGGAACCCCATTTTTATTTTAGTTTTGAACTTTGCAATGAGAAATCAGAATGAACCTCATCTGCTATGGTTTACTTCAACATCAGAGTCTTGTGCTGAGAAGTAAATGTTGAAGCCTACGCGTATGAAACAGAAGGAGGAAGAGCTGCTTTGGGTGAAGTGGGGTCAAGGACTCGAAGTCTTGTTCTCTTAGTCTTGTCCCTAGCAAGCCCCTGAGGGAGCCCTTGGCACGTTGAGTCCTTTGTAAGGGTCATAATTGAAAAATTACTGACAGTGGCTAGTGTTCCTTTATGTTTGACCCTTTGGGTTTTAGAAGGGAAAGAGGTTCCTTTATCCTGGTGATCAGTTATAACATAAATGTAATCATTATAGCGAACTCGTTATTTCACAGAACTAGAGTAAGGACAAGGCTGTGTAATAATAATTGATATAAAAGTAGCAGGTGGCAGGCAGAGACTGCATTTGGGGGAGCTCTGAGTTAGAGTGCTCATCATGTTTGCATTGGAGGACATAAGGCAGAGGGGGACCCTTAAGGGTCACCCTGTCCAGATCTGTTAATTAGAGATGAGGTTTAAACTATTTGTCCAAAGTTATAGAGCTCATAGAGCTATGGCTGGAACCTCTGACACAGAGAACAGTTCTGTAGTTTGTATTCTTTTTAAATTTTTTTCTTAAAGATTTTATATATAGAGAGAGGGGAAGGGAGGGAGAAAGAGAGGGCAAGAAACATCCCGATCAGTTGCCTCTCACATGCCCCCAACTGGGGACTTGGCTGGCAGCCCAGGAATGTGCCCAGGAATGTGCCCCGACTTGAGTCAAACCCATGACCTTTCAGTTCTCAGGCCATCACTCAACCCACTGAGCCACACCAGCCAGGGCCGTAGTTTGTGTTCTTGTAAGTTCTTTGGAAATTACCATTTGGAGTTCTTTAAGTCTTAAAATATATTTAGTTCTAAAATTCTGGGTGAAGTTTATTTATTGTGGAAAAAACCCAAAGAAAGCTAGTAAACATAAAGTGAGGTACTTTTATATATAGTATCCCATTTGATCCTCGCAACCACCTTTTGAGGTCCACAGATGTTTCATAGGTGAGAAATTGAAATCGCTTTATAAACTTAAAGCAATGTTTCATTCAGTCCTCATAATAACTCTGTAAAATAGTTAAGACAGTCAGTGATACATCCATTTCACAGGTAAGGATAGTAAAGCTCAGAAATTATATCATCTTTAATATATGGCAACTCAGTGGTAGACTGGCGCTAAATGTTAGTTATTCTAATTCTTAATACATTCTGTTTTCACTACACTGTGCTGCTGGTGTGTGCTAACCAGCTCTTCACTGGACACATTTGCCAGGATAGGGAAGTGGAAGGCAATTTCGTGCTAGGCTTCTCAGCCACAGAGGCTGATGGTCAGTAGGCCTATGTCTCCATTATGTCAGTTGTAAAGTGCAGTTGACCTTTGACAACAGGGATTTGAGTTGGGCAGGTCCGCTTACGCACAGATTTTTAAAAATAAATACTGAAATTTATTTTCTCTTTTGATTTTCTTAAAATTTCCTAGCTTTTTTGGTAGGAATATAGTATGTAATACATATAACATATAAAATATGTGTTCACTGACTGTTATGTTATCAGCAAGGCCTCCAGTCAACAGCAGGCTATTAGTTAAGTTTTTGGGAAGTCAAAAGTTTTACATGGATATTTGACTGTGCTGGGGTTGGCGCCCCTAACCCCTATGTTTGTTCAAGGGTCAATCGTACTGTTTTCTGCCACTTGAGTAATTACTGTTTATCAGAAGTTTTTGCAAAAGAATAGTCTTTTTTCGAGGTGCGGTAGATGAGGTGCGCCGGGGCACACCGCTGGGTGTGCGCGACCTTACGGAGCGGTGTCTGTGGGATGGTCAAAGGGGAGAAGTAATCAAGTAGCAGGTTATCCTTTAAGGTCAGGTTAGTTTCATATAAACCTTACTAAAGCAGTCCTGTTTATTTTTGCAGTTCAATCCGCTTTCTCCCCTTTACTCCCTGGATGTTCTTGCTGATGCTTCTCACCGGAGGTGTTCCCCTGCACAGTGCTCTGGCAGGTAACTGTCTTCTGGTGGCTGCTGCTTCCAGGCAACACCAGTTTCCTTTTTATAACACCTTTTAAAGTATGTTTGTGTGTCATCTCCAGTTTGGTCTTTGCAACAGCCTTTTGAGGTCAATGGATGTTTTACAGATGCAGAAACTGAGGTAGAGTCGCGAGTTATTTTTCCTGTAGTCATGTGACTAGTATGTTATTTAAGTTTCAAGTCTGACCTAAGTCTTCTGGCCCATATTTTATATTTCTTCTGCTCTAAGCCCCGTCTTCACAGAACAGTATTAGTGGTCCTCGTTTGTCAGGAACCGCTAATACTGTTAGTATTCACGAACAGTCCTGCATAATCTGACTTCTGGCTATGGGTCCAGACCCCTTTCATAGACTTCTTCCTCTTTCTCTGCACCAGGGATTTCCCGTTTGTTCTTCAAACACAGCGGCCCTTTCCTACCTCTGAACCTTCACATGTGCTCGCTTTGCTTGAACTACTGTCTCAGAGCAGTTTCCAGGATTGGCTCCTTTTCTTCTCAGCTTGGGCCGCCTCCTCAGGGAGGACCTCTCAGACCATCCTCTTTAAGGGGACCATCTCTACCACTCTTTACTTATTATGTATATATTTTTTAGAGCCTTAACACCATCAATAATGACTTTATTGGGCTTCCCTCACCCCCACTCTCTCCTCCTTCTAGAATATAAAGTTGGAAGTGCAGGGACCTTATCTTTTTCCCTGATACAGCCCTAGCATCTAACAGACAGTGTCTGGCACTAACTAGATACTTAGTATATATTTGTCAGACTAAATCTACATAGCAGAATGAATTTAGCACCTCTCAATATAAACTCTCAAGTTAGGAGACATACAAAGTAAATATGGTTTTAATTGTAGCATTCCCTAGCAGGGTTATTGTTCACAGAAGAGCAGTTAATAGGCTGAACCAAAAGAGTTTTATTATTCCTAGTAGCACAAAGAATTTCTTTCCAAGGTTCTGATGATTGTTTTTTCTTCCTAATACATTCTTAAATGCATATGTTCATAGATTTGGGTTACAGAGGGCACAAAGAAATTATTCTTTCATGGATACTATTAGAACTCCCATTATGAGCTGTAACAGTAAACTCTGTACCATAAACAGCCACCAGAAGTAGTATTTAAATGGGGAAAGTCTTTCAAGAAGAGAGACCCATCCCAAGTGGCATTATTAGGAAAGTGTGAAATTGGGGGATGATGATAAACTACTATAAGGCCTTTTCTTTGGTAGTATGCAATTTATTCATCATTCATTCATTTGGTATTTGCTGACTCCCTACTGGGCGCCAGGCTCTTTGATTAGAAACTACCCTTAAGGAGCTCCCATTCTCATGGGAAAGGCAGGTGTGGAAATTGACAGTCACAAGAGGCAGTGCTAAGCGCATAAAGGTGTGCACCAGAATGACGTGAAGCACAGAGCAGGGCCCCTACCTCAGGCGCAGGGAGGTTTTCTTAGAGGAGGTGGTGGTGTTCAAGTTGTCTTGGAAGACACAAGATTTCCATTTATAGGAAAGCAGTCCTCAAGCTTTTAGTCTTAACACTAAATAAAAAAAAATGGCCATGTACACTCTTCGGGAAGACTGTAAGTGGCACCGTAGCATGTCAGAGCTGGAAGTGAATTATTCGCCTGCCTTCCTTTACCTCTGCTGCCTAGAGCTGGGCTGCGCCCAGTACCCATGCTCTCATCAGGGTTCCTCTCGCCTGTAAAGCCCCCTCCCAGCTGGAGTGGGTGTCAACTTCGTGTTTCTTTGTGTACCTCATTATCCACATCATTATTTTCATTCTCTTGCTGGCGGTGCTTGTAGCTGGACTTGGAAACATAAAGAAGTCTAGGGTATGCGTTGGTGACTTGGCTTTAGGGAAAGACTGCCTGTTGCCAAAAGCAAGGTGAGAGAGTGTGGACAATTAGAGCTCACTCTGTCTTTCTAGTCACCATTTCTAGGGTAGTGGACACAAAGTGGGCTGCATGTATGGGGTTTTTTGTTTTAAATTGTACATATGTTAGTCTAGCAGCACCTATTTTTGTTTTGTGTCTGTATTACATGTATATGGAGTGTTCAGATTTTTTAATCATGAGGGTGCACACCCAATAAAGTTTGGCGACCACTCCTCTGTGGGAATGGCCAGCACAAGTGACCTCTCTGTAGTTTTTAGAGAATGTGGACGGTGAAAGATGGAGCCTCTGGAGCCCCCTCTCATTTCTTTGAGATAGTGGGGGCCCTGCCCAGCCTGTGGTCAGGAAGGAAGCAGCAGCCCAGGTCCAGTTGATGGGTGATGGGTGAGATGGGAGTCAGAACTGGGTGGTGGGCTTCGCAGAGTGGGCGGTTTAACACAGCCTGGCGCCTAGGAAGGCGAATGTTGAAGAGTGGTGGTGGTAGGGAAGAGGCAGGTGAAGGAGTGTATTAAAAACTGTTTCGAATGGAAATTTTATCTTTTTCTTGTTCCATTTTATCTGTAGTAGGAAAAATTCCTTTCAAAGCATTTGGGCAGCACTGGGAATTTCACACCCATCATTAGAACGATTTGTGTGTGTATGGTGGTGACTATGTTATCATTAGTGGTATAATTTTATTTTGCGAAGAGAGAAGTGTTTCCTGTTTTATCACAGCTTTCCCTGAGGAGGGCTGGTGTATTAATTTGCTGTATTGCCTCCTGGCTGTTCCCAGGCTGTTTTTCCTCTTCATCATGGAATTTTTAATGGCCCTCGTGCCTCTTGGGAAGCATGTGAGGAAGAGTTCCTCGGGGAGCGCTTTTCTTTTTTCACATGCCTATAATTACTCTCCTTTAAGAGCACAAAGAGTTTGATAATCGTGCCTGAACTGTGAAGGTTTCCTCCTGTTGGGTTATTGAGCTGAGGCTGCTTCCTGCCCGGACACGGCCAGTTCCACAGTCCCCCACACTCAGCTGCGTGAGAGGGAGGGCCCCTTGCCCACCTCCCCACTGTTAGAGCGGCCATTGTGCAGCCCTGTCCGCAGCGTGAGCCCTGGGGGCCGCGGGGCTGTGACGACCTCAAGCCTCCTTCTTGTTTAGTGTTTCATTGCTGCAAACAGAGAGATGATGAGGCCATGATTTTAAGAGATCATTTTATTTATGTTTCATTTTAATATAGCCCAGATAGCAGGTGCAGTAGATGGGAGAGGGAGTCTTTGTGGTGTTTGTGCCACCTAATATTTTTGTGGTTGACAGGTTTTCAGAAATACCACTGTAGAGATACTTCAGTTTGGTGGTTTTCAACCCAGACTACACTTTGGAATCACCTGAGAAGCTTTAAAAAGTATATCCATGCTGGGCCCTACTTGTGTGGCTCAGTGGGTTGGGCGTCATCCTGTGCAGTGAAAGGTCGCAGGTTCGATTCCTGGTCAGGGCACATGCCTGGGTTGCAGTTTTGGTCCCTGGTCAGGGCATGCTTGAGAGGCAACTGATGGATCTTTCTCTCTCACATGGATGTTTCTCTCCTCTGTCTTTCTCTCTTTCCCTCTCTCTAAAAAATAAATAAATAAAATCTTTAAAAATATATATATATATTCATGCTGGGCCCCCCTTCCCACGATTATGATTTAATTGATCTGGGATGGGGCCCAGGCATTGGCATTATTGTAAAGCTGCTGGGTGACTCTAATACACAAACAGGGTTAAGACCTGTTGTCCTAAATGCATATGGTTTTGTGACTGGTGCTTTGTAGTTTGCTTAACAGGAAGTCTCATTTCATATCTTTTTTTTAAAAAATGGAACACTTCACGAATTTGTGTGTCATCCTGGCGCAAGGGCCGTGCTGATCTCTGTGTTGTTCCAATTTTAGTTTATGTGCCGCAGAAGCGAGCACTCATTTCATAATTGGCACGCGTTCTGTGCTTTGATGTTGTGAGCGTGATCTCTTGCGGGACGTAGAGCGCTGGCCTGCTCTTAGCGCTGGAGAACTGCTGAGGTGAGAGGAGAGCGTTAGTCAGGGTTTACCGCAGTGCCCTGCATGCAGTGATTCCCCGTGGAGGAGTTGTTGGGGGGTGTGCGGGTGGCTGGACAGTCGGCGGGTTGCATGGATGACATTCTGAAACCAGCGGCTTGGTTTGGCTGTTTCGGTTGCCGGGACTGGGACGTTGCTGTTAAAACAGTCCACTTGGTGTTGTGTTAAGAACTGCTGCGGCTCAGACAGTAGGTGGTGTGAGTGGTGTTCTGGTAGAGGCAGCGGTTTCACTGTCAAGGGCACAGTCAGAGAATGGTAATAAGGAGCTAGTGCTGTAGGCAGCTTTTCCCAAAATGAGAGATTTATTGATCGTCCAGGATAGCTTTTCTTACCATTATTGCCTTAGAAACCCCTAACTAGAACTTACCAATTGCTGCATCTCTCTGTAAGATGCACAGGTCACCAGTTGTAGTTTTTGAATGTCTCATGGCAGCTTTGAGTTTTCTCCAGCGTTCCTGACCTTTTCTCTGCTCTGGGTAGTGACTTGGTAATGCATCACCATTTCCATTAATTTCTTCTTGAAGTTCTTAATCTCATCGCAGTAGATGGTAGACCCAGGTAAGAATCTTGGCTTTACCTGGGCAAATGATTTAACCTCCCTGTACCTCGATTTCCTCATCTTTAAAATGGAAATATCAATATTTATTGGGCTAGTGGTGATCAAAATGAAATACTGTATTTGAATATGATACATACTGGTAGCTAATATTATTATTTTTGTTATATAATTACCCTACGTTGTCCTTGGGATAATTGCAGTTTTACAAACTCGTGAGTCGGCTTCCAGAGCCGTTTGCTAATGAGATGTAGTGCAGATTCTTGAGGCGCTTAAACGGCCTCAAATGAACTATAAGAGGAGGCATTTGGACAGTGTTTGGGTAAAAAAGAGAGATATTCCTGCCCATTAGAGATTTGAAATATGATAGACTGTGCTCATTGTAATTCATTTTATCTGTTCACAAACATTATGATCTGCATATCAGAGTTGTGTGCCCAGCTGGCTGGGCCACTTGACAAGGAGTTTCAAAGAGCAAGAAGAAGACTCAATTCATGCTATTAATTTTGACCTTTGGAGCCACAGTAAACAGCCTCAGGTTTTACCTCAGGGCCTGTGAGGAGGAGCCTTTGTTAGCCTCCTGTCTGCTGTGGATGCCGCGATGCTCTGCAGCTCTTCCTCACCTCTTAGTGCCATGGTTTTGCCCACGTGTAGGAAATGTTTCTGCTCTAACATTGTCCACACAGCTGCCAGTTCTGCTGGAACTTCCCATTTTATAGTACACAGTTCTTGAATTTTTTGTCCTCTGTTGGAGGGTCTTGTTTATAGCAGCTCTCAGCCAGTTGGCATCTCCCTGCCTAAGTGGAGCGATGAAAGCATTTTCTCCCCCTCTGTTTTGCCAGTGTAATATACCCGTCTTTCCAGCTGATGGGAAGCTGCGCTGCTCCTGTGGGTGGCGTGAAACAGCTTCATGATATGTCAAGCTTGGCTCAGCCACGGGAAATAGATTACGGAGCACTTTCAGGTGCTAGTGAGCAGTTTATCACCGACTGCTGAGGGTTAGTTTGAGTGAAAATACTAGTGGAATTGCCAGGGTCTCTTCCTGTTAGATCAGCCTCCGCTGAGTCCTGTAATTCTGAGGTGGTTTTCTCCCCCTAGCTGCTGCTAGTGTCAGAGACCTGGGTCCTTTGCTACATGCAAGTCTGTCATACTTCCCTACTGGGCGTGTAATAAATGCCAGTTACCCCTGAGATAAAATCACATGTGAGCAAAGGGGCATCTCTTCTTCCCTAGGTTTAAGTCTGTTTCCCCTCACTGTACCTCAGCATTTTGCTTGTTCCTTAGTTATGTCCCGGTGTCCGTATCTGTTAGTTCTTCATGCACCAGCTTCCCTCACTGCTGTGAGTTCCTGGTGGAAGGGCCGCGGGCTCAGTCCCCTTGTGCATGCGCTCTCCACCACCAGCACAGCGCTTCACATAGGGTGAGCCTGCGTACATTTTCGTTAAAAGTAGTTGAGGTAAATAGATGAGCAACTGAGGAGAATAATCGGGATATATAATATATATGACCTTTGTCCCTTAGAAGTATCAATCATTCTTTCTTGATGTTACTATTTTGTAGGTATTTAAGGAAAGGTATAGCAAATAAATACCTTTCCACAATAAATTTTATGTAAAAAAAAAATGAACTTTCCATCGGGTTTTTAAAATGAGTGGTTTTTGAAGGTGAACTGTTCCTTCCATTAGCTCATCATTGGCAGATGAAGACTGTTTCTCTCCTTAGGACTCGCTCCAAACATCTTTGTTCTAAGTCTACAGCAGTCACTTCAGTTATTTTTTTTGCCAACATTGGTTCTATTAAACATGCATGTTTTTCTCCAAGTAATTCTTTTCCCCTAAAAGTACATTCCTGCCCCAGGGACATAGCGATCTGCCCAGTCTCCTAAGTAACACTGCGGCTGCAACAGCTCACCTGATCTGTCAGTCACCTGCAGAAAAATAAAATCGAAACGCCGTGTTTCTGTACGGGTGTACAGAGTGAGCTTTCAATTAGTTGTTAATCTTCAGCATTCACCTTACACCATGATAGGAAGTTAGTGCCTTTTCCTGAAGTGAACATTTTTAAAGTCTGTTTTTGTTGATTTTAATGCTCACTTCCCCCCATAAATCCTTTTTGGCAAATGCTGCTGAATGTGATGCTTTTAGGGGACGTACTGACCTGGCTTCGTGCTGTGGAAGAAGTGCTGAGGAGCGCTGAGGCCCCCGCCGGCGAAGCTGAATAAGCCTGGCCTGCAGTTTCTGTGGGTTAACTGCCTGTATACCGGGAAACAGTATTTTTGTCTAAATATTTGTTCATTTTAATCATTCTGTTATTCTTTATGTTAAATATTTAGATCTCATTTTTTTTACTAGCTTAGCTTTGGGAATTGGTATATTTTTTTAACTCAGTCATTTTCACATTAGGTAGAAGCTTATCAGTATTACTTGAGGAGAAACTTCAAAGTAAACATACTACTGATTCTTCCCCCCCACAACATGGTGATGGATGTGCATTTTGTAAAAGCTCCTTATGTCATTTTGATAAACATTTGCCACTTCAGTTGAGAGGGAAGTTTTAATAACTTGGTAGAGCTTTTAGCTTAACTTAGCCACTACATTATTGAATGACCCCCTTCCCCCACATATAGTACATAGCTTGTTAAGACAAAAACAGCTGTACACTGCTCTTGAAAAAGAGTTTTAAAAAATCTTACATATTCTACCCTTTCTATTCATATGTGGGGCTCCCTATGGGTGGAGAGGGTGTGCTGAGAAGGGGAAGCTCAGACTCTTTTTCCCTGTCTTTTGCGATATCTTGCTTGTTCATTATCCTTTTCAGTTTATACTTTGTGAATAGACAATGATACTGTTAGAGCAAAATAACACAAGTTAAAGAAATAACACATTAAAAAGAAAAGCCACAGTTTAGGTTAAATATTCCGAAATGAAATGAGTAGGTCAGTCTTTTTATTTTTCCTTCCCTTCTTTAGTAGTTTATGTCTACAGATGACTGATACGCAATTACTTGGGGGTAAACAGAAAACTGGAACTGCCTTTTGAATAGAAAGCTGAGGCTGCAGCAGGTGCCCGCCGCCACGTTCAGAGTGTCCCCACGGGCTGTCCATTGCCCCTGAGCAGGGCTGTCCCTCCTGCGTCCTGAGCGTGCCCTGCAGCATGGCGCGTTCCAGCTCCTGCATCCTGTCAACGCTCTTGCTCCAAGCGCTCAGCTTCCTCTTTGCGTTCCCCAGGCTTACTCTGGGTTCTTTTCCTTCTTTGTCCTCTAAGGTTCTTCCCAACAGATGGAGCCTTCCTAGGGAAAAATAGATTTTCCCAAGCTCTAAACTCTACCATACTAGTGTTCATTTAAAACCAAAACAAGGACAGTGGAAAACAATTTGACTATTTGTCTTCCTCCCTCTCCAGATCTTTACTAGAAAGAGACATAGAGACTCTGAGACAAATATCCCTTCTGTACTCAGCCCGAAGGTGTGATGTTATTATTCCTCTTATAACATAGCTCTCCAACCTGGAAATGGTCTTAACAGAAGTGTTTTAAGAAGGAAGAAGCATTAAGCTGAGTTTTAGGAATGAACATGACTTTCCTTTATCCCTGCCTCAGTTTTTCTATGATTCAGATTCTGTCACTGGAAAGCTGTGCAGCTCGAAATAGGACCGGGCTCCATTAGGAGAGAGACTGTTTTGTTTACCATCATACCCCAGTGCTCACTAAAAACCCAATGAGCAATGGAAGAAGCAAGAAACCTGCTGAGTAGAAAGGAAATAGTTCACAGAAGAATACTTACTTTTACAACAAAATAAGGCCATTGACTTAGTAAGTTTCGTTACTTGGTTTCCTCGGAAAGCCTTCAGTTCTGTCCTAAGTTACAACCAGAGGAAATTTACAAAATTTGAGGATTTAGAATGTTCAAGGTAACCATTAGGAGTGGGAATGAGGTGGGAGAAGTAGAACATTTACTGTAAAAGAAGGAACAGGCTAGAGGCTTAGCAGTTGGGAGGCATTTAACACAAGGACAATCAACCCTGAAGCCTGTAACATTACCGAGCAGGGAATAGCGGACCCGTGGCCCAGAGAGTCGGGCATCATAAGGACCACGTGAGTCTCTGCGGTCACAGCCGTCCCCTGTGGACGTTGCAGAATGTAGTGCAGTCTGATAACCTATGTGCATAGTAGTAGGTGATACTTATTTTCATTTTATTAAAGTAAATATTTTTAAAACCACTGTATTTCTATTAAAATTTTAAACATTGGTACATAAATGGTTTCATCTTTTTACTCTAAAACGTGTCATTCCTTGAAAACGTGAGATAAGTGGTACTGACCAGGTCCATAAAGGAGGGACATAATAGGCGCCTTTAACCATCCTACTGACACATCGCAAACATGCAAAGCTGTGAAAATGATGGATGGAGTGTAAATAAAAGGCAGCATTTATTTAGTTCAGCCCAAGCTGAGACTCTGAGAATTGATATCTTAAAGCCCTTTTGAGTACTTTTCTTAAGCTTTCCATTTTGCATCTGTTTCTTAAAACAGCATTTTATAAACATTGATCTTAAAGAAGTAGTGTTTTTTAATTAATTGAAGGACAATGTACATAAAGAGAAGTTTAGAAAGAAATGTATACTTGATGAATTTTCAGCATCCAGAAACAGAACATTACCAGAACGAACCCCCAGAGCTCCTAGTCACCGTCCCTTTCCCTCTGCACCCCGCAGCTCAAAGGTAACCGCTGTCCTGGTGTCTAACTACACAGTTAAGTTTCCAGAGATGGCGTTACCATTTAATCAAAAAAGTTTTGAAGGGTCGTTTGATGAGCTTAAGGTAAAGAAGAAAGACCATGAATATAAACTGTTACCCTTTGGTTTGACTTGTTTTGCTTTCTGAAATACTTTAGGAGAAGCAGGATTGAATTAGAACAAAGCCCTTGAACAGTTTGAGTCTGAATGTACTCAGGTACTTTGTGTGTAGAGAAGATGGAAACTGTTCTGTTCATTTCTCTGTTTTGAAGAGAAACGGAAATTTAAAAAAAAATTTTAGAGAATGGGGAGGCAGTAAGAGCGGGAAAGAAACATCAACGTGAGAGAGAAACATTGAGTGGTTGGTTGCCTTTCGTAGAGACGCCAGTCGGGGAACGAGCCCGTAACCTAGGCATGTACCTTGACTGGGAATCGAACCAGCGACCTTTCACTTTTTGGGATGATGCCCAACCAACTGAGCCACATCAGTCAGGGCTATGAGAAATGCAATTTTGTGGTGTCATTTCCTTTTCTCCCTTTGTCTGGTTTCCAAGGGAATTTCCAAGGGAATTCCTTGTTTACCAGCTCTGCATTTAGACTAAAGACCTGTCTACTTTTGACATTCTGACATCTATCTACCTTTTATTTTAATTTTTATTTTATTTTTGATTTAGACTTATTCCCAGGACTTGGTTACGGTATGAAAAATGAATTGTTTTCCCTCCTTTACATACTTATATTTACATTTCATGTTGGAAATTTGGAGTTAACTATTCATGGGATACTTAAAATTAACTCTTTCCATGCAGAACAGAGCGATGGATAAAAGGTGATTTGGATGGACTTTCCAAGCCACAGGCTTTATATTGGGAATCTGCCTATCTTGGTTTTCTTTGCACTCTAAAAAATTTCTTGACATTTCAGTCAATTTTTTTCTTTCCTTGTTTATACATTGAATGCTCTCTGAAGCTTTTGCTATTTGGAGAAAAGAGCATGAGAGCGGGGAGAGGAAGGGAAGGAGGGAGGAAAAAGTAAGGAAGGAAGGAAAAGGGAGAGAGAAGCATGCGTATGTACTTTTAAACTGTGAAAGTTGACAGATTGGGACCCCCCCCCCCCCCCCGCCGCCCACCCATAGGAAAATTTGTCCATTCAGCAGTTGTCTTGTTGCCTTGCTAACCAAGTTTTCTTGGATTTGATTGAGATTCCAGTTTTAAGACTATTAAGCCATGAGACTTCATCCCCAGCTAGGACTACCAATTAGGAGTTCATCTGGTGTAATTTTACTAGATTTCTTTTTATATGTTACGTAGTCTGGCTATTTTTTAAAAATTGTGATAAAATATACATAACAAAATTCACTATTTTCATCATTTTTAGTGTACAATTGGCTATTTGGTTTTTAGAACTTTTATTCATTCATATCAGTTCTAGTCAACAGATACTCAGTGAGGATCAGCTCTGTACCTTTTGCTGGGGTTGGAAGGAAGGTCATTGGAAAATTATGAAAGAAATACAAATATGGTCCCTGTTCTCAAGAAGATTAAGCCTCATTAGGGAAACAAGATCTGTGTACAGCAGGTACATAATAATTCATGGTAGATAAGGTCTGAATGTTCAAGGAAACTTTGTGTAAAGGCAAGACTCCGCCTGGTCCTTAATCAGGGGCAGTATGTGTCTAGTTTGAGAGGAAGGAGGAAGTGGGGAACTAAAATAGCATACCACCTATTCCAGTGTCAAGCCGATTTTTTCTCAGACAATCTTGCTTTTCTAGTATTGAAACTATCACTATTTTGTTTTTAAAATAAGCTGAACAGCCCTGACTGGCGTGGCTGAGTTGGTTGGGCATTGTCCCATAAAGTGAAAGGTCACTGGTTCGATTCCTGGTCAGAGTACATGCTTGGGTTACAGCCTGGTCCCCAGTTGGGGTGTGTGTAAGAGGCAATCGATTGATGTCTCCCTCACACATAGATGTTTTTCTCCCTCTCTTTCTCTGTCCCTTCTCTCTCTAAAAGGAAATAAATAAAGTCTTAAAAAAGAAAAATAAAAAAATAAGCTGTACATTCAGAAGAAGGGACATAATGTTAGCACATAATTTATATTTTTAAGAATCACAGAAACTTGCTACGCAGACGCTATTAAAAATCTGGATATATAGTGATAGAAGGGTTAAACTTCCTATTAAAATTCTATGCATATGTCTGTGTTCATGCAGCATTAAACTTTTCAATATATTACCGCTTGGGAGTAGGTATTTCATTAGTGAGCTTAGAACAATTGAGGTTATAGTTTTTATGAAAAATGTACAAAAATCAGCATGTAATGAAATACATATTTACTGAAATTAATCTTGAATGCCTGATAGTTTGCTAATCAGGTAAAAAGTTGAGAATGGGTATATTTTGTGAGTAAAGGGTGAATTATGATTAATTGTGAATAATCTTGAACTGACACTTGATGGCAAAAGATGATGCTGATTTTGTTGGTCTATCTCTGTAGTGGGTCAAGGGTTTTATCTGAGCTGAACCTAATGTCTTAATGAGAATTACAAAGTTAAAACAGTATTTTTTCTTTGTTGCCTCTGCAGACAGGCAAACATACACTTGGGACCCCCATGTTCACGTGACATCAAGAGGAAACGGAAGCCTGTGGCCACAGCATCTCTATCCAGCCCGAATGCAGGTAATTATATGTAGCTATTATTTATTGAGCACTTACTATATGTCAGGTACTCAAGTATGTGTTTTATATGCCTTTTTAATCTACCTTTTATGGTAAGGTGGGTCATTTTATTCCCATTTTCATGGGAAAACTGAGACTGTGAGAAGTAATTTCCCAAGGTCACACATGGTTTAAGAATTTAAATCTCGTTCTGTCTGACCCTGAAGTCTGTTTTTTTCGCGGTGTCACATGGCTTTCTTGAGTTTGAATCCCTGTATTTCGCTAAAAACACTCTTCAGTCATCTGTGCTTTTGTTTTAGCCCAGATAGGAGATTAGATCTGTTAATGCATGTCCCATCAGGGTGGCAGTGTAGTCGGCCCGTAGCCAAGGAGCCACATGGGTTTATTTACTTTTTTTTTTTTAATCCTCACTTGACATGCCTATTGATTTTAGAGAGAGGGGAAGCAAGAGAGAGAAACATTGATCAGTTGCCTTCCATACACACCCCAACAAGAGACCAAACCTGCAACCTTTCGGTTTATGGAATGACGCTCCAACCAAATGAGCCACACTGGCCAGGACAGATTCATTCACTTTTTGAATTTAGTATACCTTACAATGTTTTTATATATAGTAGAGTGATAATATTTTACCAGTCAAAAAACTTCTAATTAAAAACAGATTTTCAAGTTAAAACTTTTTAGCTTTCTGAGCACAGCTACTTGGTAAACCAAAAGAGTGGTTTTCACTGGTGACCAGGAGAGAACATAAAGGAATCTTTTGGGATGCTGGAGATGTTCTATATAATGAATTGGGTGGGGATTACGTGAGTGTATAACATGTAACGATTCACTGAACGATACATTTATGATTAACTATATGTATGTTCTTAAATGAAACCAGAGGGGGATAGTTATTTACTTATATCAGCACGAATATTGGATGTCTATAGATCTTTTTCTTCAGAGTTAAGAGAAGATAGTTAAATGTAATTAGTAATCATAGGGAATCCTTTGTTATTTTAATACAGTGTAGGGTGAATTGCTTTGGATAAAAAGACTAATCTGGTTGTAGGACCTATTAGAAATACCTACAGTTCTTTTTTTCCCCCTTTTTTTTTATTGTGTAAGTTTCAGGCGTACAACATTATAATTCTACATCTGTATACAAAAAAAGTGTTCACCCCCAAAAAGCCTAGTTATTACCTGTCACCTAGAGTTGGCCCCCCCTTTCACACATCTGCAACTGCTTCTGTGGTAACCACGGACCCCTACCGTTACTTTCTTGAGGATTGTGAATTTATTCTGTGGAAATTGAGTATATCATAGATGATTTTATTTTCTTCATAAAACAGTATATATTATAATTAAATACTACGCATTTATATCTATATATAGATCAGAACAATTGATAATTGAGTGGAGAGTACATCTCTGACAGAATTTTTTCTCCTCCTTTTACTTAATAAGTTTCGGCATGCTCTGAAATCGACGCCTTTAAGCTTCTGTTTGAGAAGACTGCTGGATAGTGGTTCAGATTAAGATTGTCATGATAATGGACTATAGTAAATATTTTTAGTGATTTTCACATGGCCATGCCCAGAGCTAAACCTTTTGCATACATTATTTCACTTAATCTTTGCAACAACTTTGTAAGGTGCTGTTTTTATTCCCAATACACATGAGCTATTTGAGGCTTAGAGAGGTTAATCACTTCCCCAAGGTCACATGGTTGATAAATTGCAGAGCCAAGGTCAGACCCGTTTCCCTGTGATTCTAGAGCCACCCTCTTAAACCCTGCAGATGTTCTGTCTTACATAAGATAGGATTGGTTCCCAACTATGACTCCGCATCAAAACCCAGATCCTCATCCTGTCTCTGGTATTGGAAGCATTAGAACAGTCTCCCCTCTTTTATCTTTTTGCTCTTTTTTTCTCTTCAATATGTAGCTTCTGTTTTTTGCTTTTTAAATGCTTTATAAGAGAATAACTGTTGAGAAGAGTTTAAAATCCTTATTCCATGTTCAAGTCAGGAAATGTACTGGGAGGTATTAAACAAGACTTGAGCGTTAAACATTTCCCCGACTGATCCAGGCTCCTCCCCTCACTTGTTGACTAAGGCTTGCTTCACTGAATGTTTTCTTTTTTTTCTACCCACAACCCGAGTGCCCCATGGAGGTGAAGGACATAGCCCGAGCCCGCGCCATCAGTCAGTAGAACAAATGGGCTTGCTCTGCCTAACATTGGGCCATCTCGGATCCCACCTCTTTTATAGAAATGACTGATGAAGAGAGGTGCGTTCTGCTTTGCCGCTGTATTAATACACATCAGGGGCCAGCTCCTGGCACTAAATCACGCTACTGCATACATCTGTTATCGGATTCTTCACCAGTGTGATGAACAAGACTGCAGATAGAGGCTTCCTTGTGTCATTCTTTATAGGATTTTCCTAAAAGAATAAATAGCTCAGATCTCTGCCAACACTCTCCCCTGTCACTGTGATGAATTCAGCTTCTTTCTTAAACATGCAGCCACAAATCTTTCCCCTGTTCCCCTCCCCCACGGGTGGAAAGTTTTGAGTTGAAATTGACAGAATTTAAAGATATTAATAAGGCTAGAGAGGTGAAGAGCATAAATAGCATGCCTTGTCTTTTTGTACTACTACTAACAAAAGGCCAAGGAAAAGGACTTGTTCAAAGGGTCATTGAGTAGAACCTTCTGGAAAGTGTAGCACCTTTATTTTCTTCTTTTTATGTCCATTCCCTTGCTCTTCATGGCTTTGTAAACACAGGTGTGCGGTGCACAGAGCCACTGTGGATCCGAGTGAGCAACCGCGTAACCCGCTTACAGTGTCCTGGACAGCAGAACAGGGGTCGTCCAGCAGTTACTGCCTCGTGCCGAAATGAATTTGCTGTGTGTGCTCTTACAGAATGTAACTGGAAAAGAAAAAAAATGGGTTATTTTCTCCAAAACTTGAGACTAAGGAGCTATAAAAACCATAGGGAACTCAGATGAAAACCGGACTTTATTTTCTTGGGATGATTTTCTTCATCAGAATGGCAGAGCAGAGCCTTTGGCATACAAATCCCCTTCTTTCCCAGAGTAAACACATGGCTGTAGGTATGGGAGAATGGGAAAAGCAGGATGTTGTATTCAGAGCCCTACTTTACCCTTCTAGAAGCCTCTTGACTTTTGTCTCTCTGGGATAGCATACATGTCCTTAGAGCATCAGTCAGAAGGGTACCCACCAGTTAAGCTGTCAGTGAGTTACTTTAGATTCCGAATATCAGGCCAGTGATGGCTAGAGATGCAGTTTCAAGGACAGGGACTTTTTCCTGTTTTGCTGCTGCTGTACCCCCAGATGTTAAAATAATGCTCAGCAGATGGAACGATCTCACTAGATAGTTGTACGAATGTGTGAATAGAATCTTAAAATTGAAACAGAGTTATTCTCAATATTTCCTGATTCTGTGATTGGATTCAGTAGTTCTGTTTTAGGTTCATCCTTCTCTGGGAGCCATAGAGCAGATTCTTATTGCCTGCTATGCCTTTCTAAAGTTTAAATGGTTTTTAAAGTTAAAAAAAAACTTTTTAGTAAATATTGAATGGCTCTAAGAGCCTTTACGAAAGATACATAAGGAGGAAAGAAAATGACGCAGTGGATGCCCGTGTACCCACGAACTACTTTAAGGAAAAGAATATCACTTTTAAAAATCTTTTTTTCCACTCTCCTCAGGGGTAACCATTATCCTGATATTTATTTCTTGTTAACATCACTTATCATTCTTGTTTTTTAAAAATAGTTTTAAGACATAGGTACCTCTAGGCAATATATTGTCTAGTTTTGCCTGTTTTTGAACCTTGAATAAATGGAATGTCAAATTTTATAAGTTAGTTTTACCCAATTATGTTCTTGAGATTCATTCATTTTTCATCCTGCCAAATCCATTCTTTTTTTTTTCCTGCTGTATCTATGGTGTTCTATTGTATTAAAATGATGAATATACTACAATTAAAAATTCTTGATGGACGTTTGGATCGTATCCCATTTTATGCTATTGTGAAAAATCCTGCATTTTTCTGTGGGCGAGCACATGCAATAGTTTTTTCCCGGCCACCTCATACTCATTAAGACGGCTGTTTCAAAGATCAGTGTTGGGAAGGATGTGGAGAAATTGGGACCTTTGTGCATTGCTGGTGGGAACGTGAAACAGTGCAGCCACTCTGGAAAACAATATGGCGGTTCCTCAAACATCTAAACATGACTTTTTCTGCCAGAACCAGCATCTTCCAAAGTGACTAACACAAACGGAAAGAGAAAAAACACCTGCTATGTGTTCTCTAGGTCTTTTAGAAGACATGGGATTGTTCCTTTGGGCATATACATGCGAATCTACCAGAAAGGTGATATTGTGGACATCAATGGAGTGGGCACTCTTCAAAAAGGAATGCCCCACAAATGCTACCATGCAGCACCGGAGGAGTCTACAGTCTCACCCAGCATGCGGTGGGCATTGCTATAAACAAACAAGTTAAGGGCAAGATTCTTGTCAAAAGAATTAATGTACATATTGAGCATATAAAGCACTCTATGATCTGAGATGACTTACTGAAACATGTGAAATAAAATGATCAGAAAAAGAAAAGAAGAAGAAGAGAAAGGTACCTGGTTCAACGGAAGCACCAGCCTGCTCCGCCCAGAGAATCACACTTTGTGAGAACCTATGGAAGGAGCCTGGGCTGCTGGAACCCATTCCCTGTGAGTTCATGGCATGGCTGTGGAAAAAAAACCCAAAAAACCTCTGTACTGTTAAAAAAAAAAATCTAAACATAAAACTACCATGTGATGCAGCAGTTCTGCCTCTGGGTATATGCCCAAAGGAATTGAAAGCAGGGATTCAAACAGATATTTGTACACCCGTGCTCTAGCAGCGTTATTCACAATAGCCAAAAGGTGGAAACAGTTCAACTATTCGTTGCTGGCTGAATGGATAAGCAAAATGTGGCATATACTCTATACAATGGATATTATCCGGCCTGAATGCCTTCATGATTCAGAATGAAATTCTGGTACGTGCTGCAGTGTGGATGAAGACGTTACGCTAAGTGCAATAAGCCAGACACAAAATGGACAAATGTTATATGATTCCAGTTATATGAGGTGCCTAGAATAGTAACATTTATAGAAACAGAAAGTAGAATGGTGGTTGTCGGGGACTGGGGGCGGGGAGGCTGGGGAGTTACTGTTCGTTGGGTAGAGAGTTTCCATTTGGGATGATGAACAAGTTCTGGAGACGGACGGTGGTGATGGTTGTGAAACAGAGTGAATGTACTTAATGTCACCGAGCTGTACACTTAAAATTATTAAAGTGATACAGTGGGTGTTATGTATATTTTGCCATAATAAAAACATATAGCCAAAGAAAAGATTTGTCTAGGGTAGTAGGTTTTCGCGCTGTGGTCACTGACCATACAGTAATGGTAAACACAGTTTTGTGAAATTTCAGTTAAATGAGCGAGTATGTGAATGAGAGAGAAGGAGAGAGGGATCGCTTGATTGATTTGGTTTGTGATGTCAAATGCATTTCTTGCTGTTGTGGTTTGAGGTTCCAAAACACTTGAAAGCCACCACCCTCAAACTCTTGCGTATGTACCATAGAGTAATAGCTTTCAAGGTTATTCTTACAATGACTCCCTGTAAGGAATCCATGTTTGAATATGCATGTGGGTATACATGTAAATGAAATAATTCAGATATTTTTTATTTCATTTCATTAAGGAGAAAAAGTACTGATCATGACCCACTAAATTGATTTTTGTTATCCACAATTTGAAAATTACTGTTCTGGGTTACATTCCTGGACTTTTTGAGTGACACACTAAAAATGAAACTTTCTAGATTTTGTTATATGCTAGTGTATATTCACTGTCAACAGCATGGGTGGGACGGGGGCTTGTACTACTCTGTTCAGGGGGCATTTGGAAATGAGGGGACTGTTTGGTTGCCCCAGTAACCAGGGAGGGCTTTTGGCATTCAGTAGATGGGGCCCAGAATGGTAAGTGTCCTAAGATATACAGGACAGCCCTATATAAGCAGTTATTATTCTGCCTCGAATGTGTTTAGTGTTCTTGTTGAAAAAAGTGGGCTTGATTATGTGATTTCCTGCCATTTTCCTTATACTATCTGCTATTTATTGGTGACACTGTTACATTGGAGGCATGCAGTATGATAGAAGGAACGTGGGGCTTGGAGTCCAGTGTCTGAGTTTCAGTCTTGCTACTTAACCAGCTCTCTTTTGTCCCTGCAGAATTTATCTGCTCTCTGTATGGCTCAGTTTTCTGACTCAGAAAGTGGAGGTGATAATACCTACTTCTAAGAGTTTGCATTAGGAAATAAGGTTATGAATGTAGTGTTTACACAGTGTAGTGTGTTGCACATAAGTGCACGCTAAGTGATCGTTACTGCATTATGAATTGTATTGCTGAATCTATTCATTTGTTCAGTTAAACCCGTTTTCTCAGGTAGAGAAATACTTAATCTTACTTAAATCTTGCTTTTATTTCTTTTTAAAGAAAAAAGAAAAACCTTACATGGACACTGGGTTAATAGGACATAAGGATTAAGAATGTTTGGGGTTGAAGTGTCTTATTCTAATTTGTCTCCCCTTGGTTTTTTTCCTCTTTCCTTTTATTGTAGTAATCTTACCAGTCCACATGGATGCCATGGAGCCAACCGCGCCAGCAGCACAGGCCCAGAAATCTCCAAACTCTGAGTGGCTGGTCCGGACCTCTGCCACAGAGAAAGCAACGGACTCAGCTGCAGCTACGTTTTTTAAAATGCCACAGGAGAAGAGCCCTGGATGCAGCTAGAGAGCAGCACTTCACCCACCAGGAGCCAGTGGGGTGTTGTGAAAGGAATATTAGATTTTGTGTTACATAGTCTCCCATATTCCCAGTCCGTTTATCACCAGATCTGGCTCCTTCCTCTTCCAACAAAGCAGTGGACTCTTGCTCTTAGCAAATCATATTGTGGCCATCTGTTTTAAAAAAAAAGTTAGTAAAATATTGGGGCAGCAATTTTTTTAAAGCCATCCTGTGCTATATTTGTTACATTGCTATTGCTATCTCAACAGTTACAGCTCCGTTTGCAGAGCTGTTGCTTTTTGCAAGTGTGTCTTTTTTCTTGAAAAACTAGTAACTGCTTTTGCATAATTTTTGTGTAGAGCTTTTAATATCATTTGAGGAAGCTCCAGATTTGCAGTTGGTTCCAGCCAAATTTAAACGCTGAGTCAAGACCTGTGTGTGGAATTATGTTTGCAGGAGGTAAGGTTTGCCTTGGAGCCTAGCCTTGAGTCACTCAAGAGTGTCAGTAAGATAAATCCGCCACGGTCTCAATTTGGAGCCTCAGAAGCTACGCGAGCAGCGTGGGACTTCTTCTTCCAGTGTCCTATATGGCCTGATGGAGTCGCCAGCAGCTGCATTGTACTTTGCCTCATCTCCAGAGTTCGTGGTCTACCAAAAGAGGACTACATTCGTTCCCTCTCACACGCAGACTGGTGTAATGAAGGTGGTTCAACTGTACAGAAAACTTTAAGTAGTGGATTGTGTCTTAATATTTCATGTTGCAATATAAGCCTTTATATACTAAATGGGATTTTCCCGTTAGTTTATAGGTCAATAACCTGCAGCAGAAATTCATACTCTATTATAATAATGGTTTCTTGGGCTTACACTTTGGGGAGGAAAAATGTCTTTTGGCATACCTTTATACTTGGTGTGTTTCTGACAGCTCGGGAGTTATATACGCAGCCATGCCTGAAGGTGGATGCTATTTTGTCAAAATGAGGAATAAGTGACTGCCCAGAGCTGCTGGAGAAAAGCCACCGTTTCTTAAAAAACAAGTATTATCAAGAATGTCTTTCATTCAGGGGCCTGGTTGATAGCAGGGTTCTTTTTTCGTACAAATTGAGTACATTTACTCTGAAATATACAGAACCTGCTCTGGAAGTGCCCGCTGTTCTGGTGATGTTCTAGAGGAACTCCCACCTTGCACCTGGATAGTTTCTGTGCTTAAACATAGGTGCTGAGTATGATGGAGCCTCCTCTCCCAGAAGGGCAAATGTCCCCTTTTCTCACACAGAACATGATGGTGGGCCAGGTTATCGTGTTCCCTGTAGAAATTACAGTCCTTAACAGTGGTAGCTCCAGAATTTCCATGTCCGTGGGTTGGTGTGAATCTCGGTGGAGAGGGAGACTTAAGCTAAGGTTGCAGGGCACTTTATGCAAGACTGAGAACTTTACGTCAGCTGCCCCGAAAGAGGATTATGGTGGAGGGAGGGGCAGGTGGAGAGGATGGGGTGGGGAGGAGTGCCCCAGCCCACGCAGCGCCCCCGAGGGCCGCCGGGTTCTCACGTGCTAGTGAGTGGATCGCCCTTCCCTACGGCCGCGCCCATGGAAGTGCAGAAGTGATGTGTGGTTACAGAGTGGCACTACTGGACTGGTTAGTGAGGAAGGCAGGTCATATTGTCACATGTGCATTCTTATCTAGTCCCAGTAGTGTCCTGAGGTGCACATTTCTAACATACTTTGTTGGATCTGAGGGAGAAGTCCACAGACGTAATTTCACTTTCTTTGCACTAAGCTCTGTGGCTCATGCCGAGGGTGGTCCTGTGATCGTAGCCTCCGACGGCCTCTGTAGTTCAGGTAGAATCTTTCCTTCACGGTCTGTGGCCTGACAGTTCTTTTTTTAACCTGTGATTAAAAGTAATTTATATATTCAGTGTTACATTTTAAGCATCTCTATGATGTAAAAGTGGGTGACTGCTGCCATGTTACGTCACAGTTTATTTATTCCTCGAAATCATGTAAGCAAGCCAGGATTACAACCCCAGACTTTTAGACTTTCTCTGCCCTGGGTTATCATCTTTTGTTTTTCATCGATAGGCCTGAACCACTTCAAGACCCATGTTTTTGCAACAGTTTGCCATGAATGTTTATATCGGACATGCTTTTCTATGTGTTTCGAATACTTCAATTGGGGTCACCCAAAATGTCCTATCTACCTATAATAATTGGGGAAGAAAATTAATTACCTAAGAAAGTAGCAATTAAGCACACAAGTACTTTGCGATAAAGGTTTTTAAATTGTGCTCTCCCCTGTAAGCTGCCGCGTGTGCATGCGTACAGACAGGATTATCAACACTCCGCTTGCTTTCTGTATGAATCACTTCCAGGGGAACCTTAGCCTTGAGTGCATTTCGAATCTTAGATTTTAAATCTCCTTTTTGTACAGCAAATTATATAATGTCATAAATTAAGGAAAGTCTGTTACCTTTCAACAAAAGATACAACTTCAAAATCCAGTTTTGTAATATGTTAAAAAATCTCCAATAGCATTACTTCCTTCCTTTGAGGCTAATCCTTGGGCTTACATGTATTTGATCTGCTCAAAAGTAGCAACTGAAGCTGAGTTCCGTAGTCTCACTTATTTAAGGTTCTGATTTACCCCAACTGGCTGCACAGTCTGTCTCTCTGAATCCTAGTCTTGTGGATTTTCCACAATAGGCAGAAATGAAGACATTATCTACTACTATCATTCAGAAAAGTTAGTTTTGCTTATGAGTAAATTTGAGATTATTTTTCAGATACAGTATTTTAAAAGGAGCAACATCATTTGCATAAAACACTTGTGTTTTTTGGTTAAGAACTATTTAGAAGAGGAAATTAGTAGCCGTTGGCATGGTGCCAAACTTAGGAGGGACAGAATATGGTCTTTATTGACTGATGTGTGTGTTTTTAAACTTGAATTCTTTAGAAATGGCACCAGAAAATTTCAGATGACATTGTTTTGGTGGGCTATGAAACTGGCTGCAAACAGGGCCATTCTGGCGGCAAAATGACCAAAAGCTAAGATAACTCTAATCCGCAATGCTCATGGCGTCCTTTGCTAAGAAAACCTCCATCTCTAGAACAGGTCATTGAGCTATGTATGATCCCAAATAGATTAATCTGATAGTATCTTTTCATTCTGGAATCAGAAACCCAATTTATTCCATGGCAGTGGAAGTTCTGATGCTGCAGAGTGGAGGAGCGGAGTTACCACGGAAGTCACTCGGAGCAGGCAGCTAGGCTGAGCCATCGTTGCTGACGTGATGGCTTCCCCACTTTGGCTCCAGGCGAAAGCTCTTGGTGGTGCATGATTCCTTTCAGGCCTTGCCGTGTTTTGACTACAGTGCTTCTGAGCCATATGCTTTTTATTTCCTGGGCAATGCAAAAATCTCTGCATTAGAAGCCATAGTCAGTATTTCCTGTGTCGGGTGAGCGTTACTTGAGCTGGGATGAGAACAGGGTGGCTCCCTCCAGCAGTTGTGCGTGCAGTCCTGTTAGCGGCATAGCTCGCAGGATGTGGCATGGTTTATGGGATGGCAGGAGGGTGACAGAAGCAGTTTGCGCTTGCTGTCAGCCGTGTCCTTTGTTAACGCCTGAGCTGTCCATTTTACTTGTCAGTGTTTCCTTATCTCCCACGCCAGTCATGACAGTGAGTGGAGTTACTGATGGCGGCGGCAATCAGGAGGGGTGCCTGCCCCAGCAGAGCACTGGTGCAGAGGGAAAAGGTGAGGAAATGGGTGGGTTCCGTGTTAGCACTGAACACATCGCGGCCCAGAGATGCTTTCGCCTACATTAGGGTCACAACAGATGAATGTCAGATGCCTGTGAACAGCAAGATTGAAAAGAAACAAGGAAAATGATGTTGCTGAATAGTGTGGATTATAAGGTTTTTAACAAACCCAGCAAAACAAACTTATGGCCAAAAGAAAATTTCCTGCCACTGCAGACAGACACAGACACTCAGTAGGACTGCCAGATTTTGGAAATACAAATATTTAAAGTGCAGTATTGAAGAATGGGGCATATGCTGAAGATGTTCACCAAGGAAGGCAGTCTTGGCAAGGTCCAGAAGTGAGAGGCAAGGGGGAGAGGGGGAGATGCTTGCAGTCGGGATGCTAGGGCACCTGGACCAGCTGCACCAGCACGCTCTCGGACCCCCAGCCCTACTGGATCGGAAAATCTGGGGTGGGGGGCAGCCATCTTTTATACCCTCCAGGGCTCGGGTGCAGGCTGGCGTGTGAGAACCACAGGCTTTTCCATAGTTAAAAAACTTTTAATATACTGTATCCCCTTGAGCTCTAAGGTGCTCTTCTATTTCCCTCCCTAAAAATAGAGATGGTTTGTGTATCATATTTGCAGAAGCTGTTAATGTCTTTATTTCCCATACCCTTTCCCTCTTGCTCCTGAAAAATTACCTGGAAACGTTGAGAAAGGATAATGTGGAGAAAAATGCCATCAAAGCCAAATTTAAATGGATGGAAACAACATTTTAAAAGTGGATTAAAATATAGCAATGAATTTTTAGTCTGTGAGTGATAGTCATTTTTCACAATTGACACTAAAACATTTGTGTAAGATACTGCCATTCATGACTTTATGATATTTGTTTCATGGGAAAATGTTATGAATGATGGAGCCTTTAAGCATGACTCACAAATATGAAAAAAATATTAGAAGGAAAACCACCTACATAGTTTTTGTAGTAAACAGCTGTTGAGTTATTGGTAATCTTTTGCTAGGACTTGAGCACAGCATGTAAAAATCCATTTTCAGTTATCCCACTTAATCATACCCTATTGTCTTTGTTTTACATTTCAAGTAGTGCTTCTGCAGGGGTTGACGGTCAACAGCAACAGCATGTTGTATTTTTTGTTGTCCGACTCATGGATTCAGCATTTCAAAATATGGTGCTCTAGTCTCAAAGTTTTGAACTGAAATCATGACCACTTTTTTCTTTAGATTTTATGTGTATGAATTGGGCAGGGCCCTAACTGACTGCTAAAGCCCAGGGAGTATGTGTGGCTGAGGAGGAGTCCTCTAGTATCGTTTCCTCAGATGCTCATGTGGTTTTGTGCCCGGGTCTTAATTTATAAAGGTGACTGAGTAGCAACATGGAGAGGTCAATAGCATTGAAAGAAAATAGTAATGTTGCAATTTCCCTAGAAACAGGAGGCACCGCTTGCCATGCGGGGCAGCACGATGAATGCCAGGGTTGGGGTCCGCAGGCAGAAGACCAGCAGCGAGTTAGGGGTTTAGGCCAGAGCCTGTGCTGGGGTTTCCTCCTGAAAGGTGAGGCTGGAGGATGGACAGGTTAGGAATGGCTGGTTTGAGTAGTTCCAGGTGTTTTGGATTGTAGTGTAGTCTCCAGTTGCCTGGTACCTGGCCCAGAGGTGTTTGCTTCCTGGGGTGTACAGGCCAGATGGAGGAGGTATGGCTCTGTCGTACCCGGAACGTACATTTGGCTAAGTCCTTTGCTTTCAGAATTGGCCAGCCCTGGGAGGTGCAGTTTTCCCCTGGCCAGAAAGGTTTCTTAAGATGTCAAAACAGAGTAACTTACAGAACATTTAAAAGTATGATTAGCACACATGTATAAGGCTGTTTACCTCATTTCAATTTTGTAGTCTTAAAGTGCCATATAATTGTTTTTCTATCTTGAAATCATTTAAAAGTACCTTTGGCCAAAAATGTTACTAGGTATTATCAAGGTGTGGGACTATAAAAAGATTAAGATACAAATGATGAAAATGGTTTCGTCCTCTAGAAGTGAATTCTGACCTTTGCAGATCTCTCATTCAAATGTTTTTAATTGAAAAAGGAAAGAAAATACCAGAGAGCTTACAAGCGGCCTTGGTGGCTTTGACTTAAATCAAGCCATTTCGCTGTGAATAGATTCTATACCTTGCTCCTTCCAGTGGGCCATGTATTTCTCCATTAAAAATTGTCATGACTATGCAAGCTTCTACCACCCCAAAATCATGGTGATGTTTTGAATTGCTCTCAGTATTTATCTCACTCAGCCTCCCACTTGCTGTAAGCAGCTATTGAAAACTGTGGCCATTTAAAATATTTCTATCCCCTCCTCCCTCTCAGACTCAGCAGCTCTCCTCCCTGTCCCCTTGCAGATAATAGAGCATTAGACAGGCGTCCCCACTTACACACCTTCACACACACCCTCACCGTTTTTTCCTGTAAGGGCCTGCCCTGCTCAGCACGGGTCCCGTCTCCAGTGCCCTAGGTCCCTCTCTCTTGACCAGACAGATGTCTTGCTCAGTCTAACTGCAACTCCTCACAGCTGGCACATACAGCTTTGTATTTAAACGTGTTCAAAGACTCCATCTTCAAACAAAAATATTCTTCCTGAACCTTTTGAACCCCTTGACCGTCACTAAAGTACCGCCCTCACTTGCACTTGCTGATCCTTCATTCTCAGTTCACTGAAGCAGTGGTTTTTAACCCAGGCTGCACATTAGGACCACCTGGGAAATACTAAAAAATCCTTCTCTGCCCAGCTGAATCACAGCTCGGCTACTTCAGGATGGGGAGCTGAAACAGGCTCTGGTCCTTTTAAAGCGATGTAGAGATGAGACTGCAAAGCAGCACACTCACACCCGGCCACCGCCCACACCGCCGCTGAAGCTGTTCTTGGGGGGCTCACTAGTGGCTTCCAATGGCCACATTTTAGACCTTAGGCTGATCTTCATGGCCTGGTACTGCATAACCATTTTCTTCTTGGAATTCTTTCTTTTCTGACCCTGCTCTCTCCTGGTTTTTCTCCCTTGCTCTTTGTCATTATCCAGAGGTTGGCGGGTTGGTTGGTAGGTCAGTTGGACACATTCAATGTCTTTCTTTCCTCACTTCCGATACTTCAGTTAACACCAATGTGCTAGTGAGCCTTTGCCAAACCACCTTAATGCACTGACTTAAACCACAAGCTTAGAGTGAGACATTTTAATTGTAAATTAATACAATTTACAATTCATTAATCATTGTAAATTTCTAGGAGCACATATTCAAGGTCTCTGCTCCTTCCCTCACTTTTCTTTGCCCTTCCTCCCTGCCCATCAAGGTAGGGAGAATTGCTAATCACAATTGATTCCAAGGTGGATCCCCCGGTCTACTAGTGGGTGGAGTTCCTATTCATGGAAAGTCAGGCTTGAACTGTGTGTGGTGCCTCTCGTGCTTCCTCCCTTCCAGGGTCGGGGACTGGTTAGGAGGCCCGGGCCTACTCCTGCTTGCAAGGAGGTTCCCCCTCCAGTGCTCTCTTCAGTTTCTTTCTGCTGCTGGTAAGATTCTAATTTGAATTTAGGGATAAGACAGACCCATTTCCTCACTACATTTTGACTTTGGGTACCGTGTTAGATCTTCATGAGAGAACTTTTTATTGGTGTTTCAGGTATTACAGTACTGATTACTAATAGGAAAGTAGAATTTGATTTTTTTTACTTCACTACCATCCCTGCGTGCTGCCTCTGGAACTGTCTGTCGGGGTCCCACCCTCACCATGAGGGACTTGTGTGTTCCTGGCTTCTTTGAATCACTAGTTCCTGATTCAAAATCTGGAGTAGATGGATTTGATTAGTAGTCACGTGCCTAGGCCATAGTTGTAGGAGGTGAGAATAGTTATTTGGAATGTTCTATCAGGATGGATGAAATGTAAGAGGGCAGTTTAGATGCTGGACAGCTGAAAGGAATAACGAAGGCCCACTAGAGCAATTGCCTTATTTGCTGATTCAAAAAAATTACTTATTGTGTGTTCATTAAACCAGCCTTCCTCAGAGCACCCTTGGGGAAAAGAGTGACTGCCCAAAAGCAGGATCTTCTAAGGTTCCTTAGATATATTCTGCAAACTCTTGAAACCAGTAGAACCCTTTTCAGAGCCAATAACAACAACAAAAACGACGAGCTGAGAGATTATATGCTGTAATTTAATCCCATTTAATATTAAATATTCTCATTCAATCCTCAATGACACTAAAAGTTACTTTTATCTCTCTTGGAAAGCATTGAAACATTCCTACAGTTATAGATTAACTTGCTCCAAGTCACATAGCTATTTGTTGTCAGCTGGGATTCAGACTCCACATCTGATGCTAGAGTTTCCATTACCAGCCAATGCCCTATGCTACCCCTTTTCACAACAGAAATGAACCGTTGGTGGCTGGGTATGTCTGAAATAAACTGTGTGCCCTTAAGCCCAAGGCTGGGTATCTAGTAACACCCTTTTTCCCCGTTTACCTATTGCTTCTGGTGGGCTGTTTCTCTATCAAAGCAACTGTGAATGGCTCATCTCTTCTCTGTGCTTCCAACATTGAAAGAAAATTGGCAATTTCTGTGGCATCTCTTAAAACAACCTGTTCTTGATTTTGAAAGTGGCTAGAGCAAAAGTCAATGAAATCTTCCAAACCTATGACAATAAAAAGGTATTGTCCTTTGTGTGCCAAAGCAAAACTGATCCATAAACCAGGAGGACACATGCTTTGAGTTGTTAATGGTAGCAATGGACAGTCCTGAATGTCTCTTACGTTCAGACTGTTACTAAACATCTCATAGAACTGCTAGCAAAATAGCTGCCTAACAGTCTTGGCCTTTCTAAATGTCCCTTCATTTATATAGATGTGTATAGACATATTTTATGCCAGGCATGCTGCTAGCTGCTGAGTATACAAAGAAGAAAGGCATTCCTGATGTCATGAAATTCATGGTCTTCTGAGCAAGAGACTAGCACAGCAAATATTACAATACAGAGTGAAAAATTCTGATGAAAGAATATCAGGGTATTTGGGCACGAAGGAAGTCACTAACTGAAACTGAGCAGAAGGAGGATTAAAAAAGTACTGAGCCTGAGGGATGAGCCTGAGTTAAGTGAAGAAGAGAAGATGAGGCCCTTCAGTGTAAAGAGCATGGTTGTTCAGGGCACTGGAAGTATTTTGGTAAGGCTGACGCATAAAGTGCATGGAGGAGCAGGGAGAGATGGGCAGGAGACAAAGTGAAGGACCCTGGGAACGCTAGCTTGCTTGTTGATTTGGAGAGCTGTTATAGCATTGTGCTTTACTGAGAATTAGAGAAGTGATTTCATTAAAATCAGGAACAAGACAAAGAGAGCCACCTATTATCACCATTACTTAAAATTGTTCTGCAGAACTTAGACAAAGCAATTAGACAAGAGAAAGAAATTAATGATAAACTAGAAAGGATAAAATTATAATTTGCAGATGATATGATTGAATTGTTCACCTAGAAACGAAAGAGAACTAACCAAAAACTCACAAACAAAAAATTTAATATATGGTTACAAAATTAATTTTTAGAAATCAATAGACTTTGTGTACACAATGTCCAATTACATGCATAAGGAAAGAAAAGACCCATTTTATAAAAGCAGCAGTAAACACAAAGTATGAAATCCTCAGGAATAAACTTACAAAATATTATTTGTAGAAAACTAAAACATTAATGAGAAACAAATGGAAAGACATACCATGTTCTTGTATAGGAACAGTCAGCATCATAAAGATGTTAGTTCTCCTTAGTAAATTTATACATTAATGTGATATCCAATAAAAATACCAATAGGGCTTTGCCTAGTGTGGCTGAGCAGATTGAGCACTGGCCTGTGAACCAAAGGGTCACTGGTTTGATTCCCAGACATGGCACATGCCTAGGTTGCAGGCCAGGTCCCCAGTAGGGGGCATGTGAGAGGCAACCACACATTGATGTTTCTCTCCCTTTTTCTCCCTCCTTTCCCTGCTGTCTAAAAATAAATAAATACAATTTAAAAACATACCAATAGGATTTTTAAGAAATTATTTACACAAGCTGATTCTGAAGTTCATATGGAAAAATAGGTAAGCAAGAAGAGCCAAGGAAGACAAGGATAGTGATAGAGACAGATTAACTCTATAAATATTTAAAAATGTATACATCCACAGCAATTAAAACAATGTGGGAATTTGTAAATAGATCAGTATAACAGAACATTTCAGAAATAGATCTAAATACATATGAGAATTAAATATATGATAAAAGTAGCCTTTAAATCAGTGGGAAAAAGATTATTAAGGAAATGGGGACTACTAGGTGGAATTCTGGGAAAAAAATTAAGTTGGATACATACTTTGCTCCTTTAGGACAAGTTGCAGTTCAAAGATTTAAACAAAATATGAAACTCTGAAATGTCGACTATAATTAAAAATAATTTTTAAAAAATAAAACTCTGTGCTAAAAAAGAAGAAATTTTTTTCATAACTTAAGAGTGGAAAAGGTGTTATAAATATGCCAGGAAACCCAGAAGCCATAAAAGAAAGATTGCTAGATTAATCTTTGAAGGGATTAAATTTTTCTTCATGACAATAGCACTGTAAGCAAATACAAATGAGAACCTAGGTAAGATATTTGTAACTTCACCAAGATGAGGGCTAATTTATCTAATATAAAGAGAGCCCTTCAATAAAAAAGGAATAAGTCAGCAATCTAATATAAATATAGTCCAAGGAAATTAACAGACATTTCATAGAAAATACAAATGACTCAAGTGTATGAAAATATGCTGTCTCACTTGTAATAAGATAAAAATTTTACTTCTCAAAAATAATCAAGTTTGATAATACACTATAATGGCAAGCATGTGGTTAAGTAGGCACTTTCACACATTATGTAAATTAGCACAAACTATGAAGGTTGGCAACATCTATCAAAATTACAGAGGCACATTCCAGCTTTTAGCCCAGCCATTATAGGGATTTTTCCTACAGATACACTTGTGTGTATTTGAAATGACATGAGCATGGCTGACCATCAGAATTCCCTGAAGGGTCAGATTCAGGGCGCACTCATGCGAGGGAGATTATACAAGGGCTTGAATACCAGGAGGTGGGGATCATTTGAGATCCTCTTAAGAGGCTGCTTACCACATGGCACAGTATTTAAAAACCCTAACTATACATTACTTTTATGTGTAAAGACAAAGACTGAAAGTAAAAGGATGGAGAAAGACACACCAAGCAAAGACTAACAAAAGGGAGGCTGATGTAGCTATGTCATCTCTCAGTCAAGGTAAATGCAAGTCAAGCATTACTGAAAAGCATATACAGAGGGCATTTCATAAAAATAAAAGGGTAAATAAATCTCCCAGAAAGATATAAAAACTTTGTATTTTGATGTACTTAATAATATAGTTTCAAAATATAGAAAGCAAAATTACAGAAGTATAACTGATAGTATAAACAATGAAACAATTATGAATATGGAAGATTTCGACAACAGAGTAATAAATTTAATCTAAATCATATATCTAGAACACTACAACCAACATCATCAGAATATGTATTTTCTCAAGTACCCATAGAATATTTATAAAAATATAATATATGCTGGTTCTTAAAGCAAGTCTCAACAAATTACAGAGGGTTAAATCATCAAAAATATGTTGTCTGACCACAGTGGGAGTAAGCTAGAAAACAATAACAAAAAAATAACTAGAAAATCCTCAAATATTTAGAAATTAATGCATTTCTAAAGAACCAATAGTTCAAAAGAAATGACAATGGACATGAGATAATATTTTAAACTAAATGACAAAAATGTAACATATCAAAAACCTGAAGAACAAAACTAAATTTTTACTTAAGGGAGATTTGTTTCTTTAAATATGCATATGATATGAGATAAGAATGGCTAAATATCAATCTCAGTTTCTATCTCAAAAAGTAGTTGGAGAAAGAATAGTAAATTAAATCCAAAGATAGAATGAAGAAAATAATAAAGGTTATAGCAGAAATTAATGGAATAGGGAAGAAGTATAAGATAGAAATTTAACAAATCTAGAAATTGGTTCTTCGAAAAGAGTAATAAAATTGATAAACTGCTAGCAAGACAGATCAAGGGAAAAAAAAATGACACAGTTACCCATATAAAATACTATGAAAAGATTATGAAGAACTTCATGCCATTAAGTCTAAAAATCCACATAAAATGGAATTTCCCCTGAAATTAGTAATGCCTCTTAATACTGTTTCTAGTCAACATTGCACTAGAGATCCTAACCATTGCAATAAGGCAAAATAAAATAAAATAAAGCTATACAGACCAGAAAGGAAAAAATAAAACTGCCATTATCTACAGATGCTGTGATTGTTTATGTGTAAAATCCTTAAAAATCTACTGTTCATTAGAATTATTAGAAATAAATATAGCAAGGCCACTAGATTCAAAGTATATATACATTTGGCATACATATGGTAATTATATGGGATACATATGGTATTTCTATATATGTGCAATAAATAGAAAATGGAAATTTTAAATACCATTTGCTGTAGCAAGAAAAACATAAAATACCTGGGAATAAATGAAAGATGTACAAGACCTTTACAGAGAAAACATTGAAAGAAAATAAAGAAGACCTAAATAAATGGAGAGATTTACTGTGTTCATAAATTGAAAGGCTCAAATGTCAGTTCTTTCCAAATTAGTGTATAGAGGGAATGCAGTTTCATTCCAAATCACAGCAGACTGATTTTGAGAAATTATCAAGCTAACTCTAAAATTTATATGAACATGTTAAAGACCAAGGCTAGAGAAGGCGGTCTTGAAGAAACAGAGCTGGTGTCCAGACTTCTTACAAAGCTGTAATACAATACTCTGTGGTACTGGTGCACAGATCAACAAGTGGACCAATGGCAGAAAAGAGATCAGAAGCAGGCCACTCATATTGTAGTTTGATGTCTGAAAGCCCAGCATGTGTGGACCCCACATCCCCTTTGATCTCAGGACCTAGACCGAGGCCCTTCTTCCTGGACTGCCTGAGGGGTGCTTCTTCCCCTGTGTGGGGACCCTTGAGCGCCCCTGGCATTTTCTTGCAGAGTAGGCCATGGGGTCCTATGTAATTCTTTACATGGTGTGAAAAGGAACTTCTAGAGCAGAGGCCATACTGGGACTCTGCCTGGGTCTTCCGGCCAGCATCTCTCTGCTTAGGACGATGGCCCTCCCTGGAGGGTGTCCTGGTGTAAGAGTAAGCAGCTGCCCCTGGGTGTTCTTAGCATCCCTACCCCGACACTCGAAGGGCCTGAGTGCCTGTCTGGTCAGTGTGGCATAGAGAAAAGAGCTTCAGAGACAGAGAAGTGAGGTGGACAGAGTGCCAGAGTCCAGGGGAGAAGGACTTGGGGCAGAAGTACATATGAGCAGCTGATGTGGGTAGAGCCCAAGGTATGAAGATGATCCCTTGGGGAGAGATGAATCTAGGGAGGTATAGAGAGGCAGCCTCAAGATCAGTCTAGGATGTTCAAGTCCCATTGCCTCACATCCCTTGCAGATCATTTGTGACTTAACATAAAACAAATCAGATTCCTTCTAGGACACCTGCTTTTATTTCAAGATATTAAAAAAAGTAACTCATGTTTTAACACAGATACAATCCTATACATCTAGAAATGCTTTGGAAAAAGTACTGCTTATAAGGCTAGTGGAATTGATACCCACCTTGTACAGATATATAAAACATGAGTTGCTCCATGCAAGTAGAAAAGAAACCTGGAGGCCAGACCACTCCAGTCTGCACTGCAGGGACTCTACAAAGAGCCAGGGAGTTGGGAAGCCCGTTGGAAGCCACCTGGTTCAGCCTCTTCCTGGACGAGGGCTCGGTCCATGATCCTGGCCCCAGGGAGCAAGGTGAGTGGAGAAAAAAATGTCTTTTCATTTCTCCTGGGGCAACTCCTACAAGAAGGGGAAAGATAGTAGCCGTGAAGCTTTCCAGAAGCTACATTACTACTTTATGGGTTTGAGTGGCTGTAATACCGAGGAGGTTAAATGTTAATGAAAAGCCCTGTCTGGAACCAAAAGGATGCTATAGCTCTAGGTATCAGGATATTACTGGTTTGTACCTCCACTTAAAAGACAATAAAGTAGTATTGCTTTTTCTTCACCCTGAAACCCAAGAGGGAACAAAAATTCCCCTTTCTGTTAGATCCAAGATTCTCCAGTGTTTTGTTTCAAATGTTGGGTTCCTTTTGGGGAGAGAGGAACATCAACACGTCTGGTGTTTGATGTGTGTGTGTGTGTACACAAAGAGAGGCTGCTTCTTCCCTCTCACCTCCCTGCTTTACAAGTCTTTGCCTCTTCCTCTGAACTTGTAACTTTCAGCATTGTGCCAGGGGGCACGCAGTTTCTAGGTTGTCGGTTTTCCAAGGTCATTCTTTGAGATTAGCAGACTGCTGGATGCATCTGTAATAAGTCAGACAAGGGTGTTTTTGGCTGACTTGATAGGCTCTTCCCCTCTGATCTGAACTTGCTGAGGAAGTTTCTGTGCATCCTGTAGCCTGTTTAGTGTCTGTAAATTCCCAAAAGAAAATGAAAGCAGAGTTTAATAATTCCTGGTGCCTGCTCCTTATCCCCTCCCTCCTTGTCCTTTGGTGAGTGTGAAAGGACGCGACATGTCTGGAGGAGTTGATGCAGAGACAAACAGTGGCCTGCAGGTCGGGGCTCTGAGAGGGAGGTTATCCTGGGATGAAATGCAAACCATATCACATTGATTTTCCCTTTGGGGGACCCGAATATCACATCCTTCCATTTCCCTCTCGTCCCTGCCCGCCATTGACAGGGAGGCATTAACAGGGAATAATCAATGGCGCTCTGTCCTGAAAATAAAAGGCTTGTCATGTCTCTCCATTTGGTGGAATGGATGTGGGACCAGGGGTCGTGTGGCCAGCTTCCGTCAGTCTCCTGACGCAGGGCTGCAGCCCACAGCCAGGTGATTGGGAACGCTCCATGGGCATCAAGAAAAACAAGACTTCAGTGTCTTTGAACTCTTGTGTCAGGAGCTTGGCTAACGATCAAATGTGGCAGCTTAGGGGTGGCTTTCCTGAATTTAATTTCTGGACTACATAATAGGTTGATGTCCTTACTATGATGGACGCTGTGCTTGCACTCAAAACAAGGTTATATATTCACTGTTTTGTGTTAGAATCACAGAAAGTCAGAATTGAAAGGGCTTTGCATTTGTGATCCAGCCCTATTCACTTCTGTTGTGTGAACTTGCTACAGTTTTCCTGGTAAACTCAATGGTTGCCTGGACACTTCTGCCTCCCAATGTTGCTCATCCGTTGCCAGAAAGCTCAACTCTTAGAAAGTATTTTCTTAAACTAACCACAATCTGTTTTCTGGTGCTCTTGGCCTATACTTGCAGTATCCTCTCCATATGTTTCCACCTCTTTCACTTAGATCCAGTTCCCACTTGGTTCCCAACCCTCCACCCCTGATTTCTTCCTGTTCACAATCCTCTAAGTCCCTTTAGATTAAACCCCCAATTGTGGGGGTTTGAATTATTCATCAAACGCTCTGCTCTGGCTTAGACACATGGGTCTTTACCATTTAGTATTTCTTCTCTCACTTGATCCAAAATGTATGTGTTGCAAAAACTGAGCAAGAATTTGTCTAAAAATGCTTACTGAAGTGTCATTCATTATATTTATCTAGGCTGCAGTTTGTTATAAAAGCTCCAATCCTCATCTTCTAGAGTCTTCTATTATCTTGGTTGCCTCCAAGATTCCTGACAATAATTTAGCAACTCTGTTTAAAAGGGTTATCAGCATCCTGGAGAGTAATTCATTGAGGTAAGCGACTTTCATTCATTAGAGCAGCTAGAGAACAGGTGCGCTTTTTATAATCTCTTCACTCGGGACTTTAATTCTCTCTTATTGACATTTATACTTCCGATGTTTTGGTGAAAGATTTTATTTGACAGAAGAGATGGAAGCAAATTAGGGGTGTACAAGTCCTGCCTTCTTTCTGACACAAAGCACTACCGAGCCTGAACAGTGGCCTGTGTCATCTCTCTTTTTTCCGACTTGCCCTAAACTTAACATTAAAATGGAGAAACCGTTTCTGATGCCCTTGGTTTCTTTTTGTAAGTCTTGACTCATTCCTGACTGCCAGCTTCGGATACTCTTTAACTAAAACCGATCTTGTTTATTACAGTTTTTATTCACATTCCACTCTGCCAAGATTTTGAAGACAAGAAGCCCGTGAGAATAAACCTGTCGTTTGGCAAGGCGTTTTTGAGCACTGTATCTGTTCAGGACCCTTCTTTTGTCTCACTCAAGGCCTAAAGCTCCTGCTGTTGGTATGACCCAGGAAGTGACCCTGAGGGTCTACCGGGCCACGGCCCCTGTTATAGACGCACATCACCCTGTCACCACGGTCTGCTCTCCCACAGCACCGGCTGTCACTGTCCTCAGAGCTTCATGCTACTTGCTAGGTAGGTTCGTGGTTCTGTGCTTCTTTCTTCCACTCGTTCTATTCGTGCTTGTCAGAGCTCCTCCTGCAGCTGCGGAGATTTCCTTATATTCCATCCTCCTTTCTCTTCTTTCAGTGACGTTGGCTACATAGTCATGTATGAGCTATTGAGAGTTTTCTAATCAGGAACGGCCCTCCTTCTGCCATGGAATCATCACTGATGTGGCAAAAACTTAGAAAATAAATACATTTTTGATGATCAGAGTAAGCTATTGTCATACTATAGACCATTTGAAAAAGCTTAAAGGAGTAGAAATTTTTTAAAAATCATATGATCTTACCACCTTAAAACAGGTACTCACTGGCATTTTAGTATAATTCATCTAGACATTATTCTTTATGTATTTTGAAATTTATATGCATATAGTAATAATACTATACATCAGACATTTTGTGTTAGACATGGCACATGGCCTCCCCCATTAATATAAATTCTTTAAAAGTGTTATATTTAATGCTTGCACACAGGAAATACATAGTGCTTCTATTATTGAGCAGTGAAGTTGTTCCCAGGAATTTTTTCCAAAATACATAGCCCCATGTGAGGTTAGAGGGGCACAATCCCCAAGACTGCCCTCATTTCTGATACCAACTGTGAAATTAGGGAACAGTTCGCATGACCACCCTCACCTGTGGCATCAATTGTGAGTTTGAGGACTCCCAAAATCACTTTGAGGTTCGATAATGCAGTAGAATTCACGGGTAACTCATGGGTAGCTCTTATACTCATGGTTATGCTTTGTTGCAGTTAAAGGATACAGATGAAGATCGGCCAATGAAAGAGACACATGGGGCAGAGGTCAGGAATATGCCAGACACGGGACTTCCAGTTGTCCTCTTCTCATGGAATCAGGGACAGTGTGACTTTCCTGACAATGATGTGTGACAACACTCACCAAGTATTGCCAGCCGGGGAGCTCACCCGAGCCTTGGGGTCCAGGGTTTTTATTGGGGCTCCATGGTTTACTGTGCATGGGACTGGTCTTTAGTCTCCAGCCCCTCCAGACACAGAGTGGGTGCCACATGGACCAAATCCCCCCATCATCAGTCGCAGTGCTAGGCTGTTGAGTGGCCAAGGACACCAGGTAAACAAAGACACTCTCATCAGGCAGGACGTTCCAGGGGCCCAGGCATGACCTCCCAGTGGCTGAGGGCACAGGCTGGTGATGTCTCCTCTGCACATCCTGTAATGAATGTCTTTGTGCATAAGCTCTGTTCACTTGGAGGGCTATTTGTTTCGGGTAAATTCCCAGAAGTGGAATTACTGGATCAAAGAATATGAACATTTTCAAGACTCTTGGTACATATCAAAATGCTTTCCAAAGAGGGTACCAGTTTATACTCTGCCCCTCCCCTGCCCCCACCCAGCAGGGTATCAGAGTATTTGTTTTATCATACCCTTACTTGCAGTGGGTATTGTTATTTTTTAAAAATTTCTGGCAATTTGATAGACACAAAGTAGAATCACATTTTTTTTCATATGCATTTCCATGGTTACTAATAAGGGTATATACCCATATGTTTATTTTGAAAGCTTGTACTATGCAGGATTTTGAGTACCCACAGAAGCTGACAGAAGAGCTTAATGAACTCCCTTGTGCCCGTCTCAGCAGCCCCACAGCCATCAGAGAATCTTACCTCATCCATAACTCCACCCTCTCTCATTCCCGTAGCCTTTTGAAGGAAATCTCCTAGACATATCATTTTTTTCTTTAATATTTCAGTATGAAATCCTAAAAGCTGAGGAATCCTTACTAGAAGCCCACAAATCCAATCATCACACTTTAAAAATTAACAATAATTTCTTAGCATCATCAAATGCCCAGTTGATATTCAAATTTCTAATTACATAATTATCAGGACTTTTAAGCCAGGATTCCAGTGAGGTCAGATATTGGGATCTCCTGACAGAGCTTTTAGTCTGGCCCATGTTCTCTCACGGCCACGCCCTCTCCTCCCTCGCTTTCGCCCTCACACTCTGTTGGTGGCTTTGGAGAAATGAGTGGCAAGGAGCTGTGGGCATGGTCTAGAGGCTGAGGGTAGAGTCCAGCACAAAACTGAAAACCTCAGTCTGGCAACAACAAGGAAATGAATCCTGCAGGCAACCTGAGGGACCCTGGGAGCCGATTTCTTCTGTCTCCAGCCTCTGGTGGGAGCACGCGCCCAGCCAACACCTGGACAGCAGCCCCGTGAGAACCGTGAGCAGAGAGCTCGCTCAGCTGCACGATGTGCAGACTCCTGACCTACGGAAAACACAGATCGTAAGTGGGCGTTGTTTAAAGCGGCTAAGTTGGTGGTAATTATCTAAGGGGTATAGAAAATGAATACAGCGGGTATCCACTAAATCTATGTTGAAGTGATTGAATGAATACATTAAAGGCTAGGTGAGAACTGGTCAGGCACTGCTTTTAGCTGAGTGAGTCTTCCAACCACTGAGCAGAGGGTCAAACTCTGCCACCACCACTGTTGCCTCTGAGGTGGTTTGGGGACATGGATCAGCGCTGACTGAGTTGGCCAGACCTCCTGTGGCACAATCCAACAGCTCTGCTTCCCCCTCGACCCCATCCTGCCCCCATGCCCTCCTCCCCGCCTGCTCACACTGGCCTTCGGCTGCGTTTCTGGAGAGGCAAGCACCCTCCTGAGAACCCTCCTGAAGCATGGGCACCTTCTCGGTGCACATGGTGGTTTCATCTCTGAAGTGAACAACACTGAGCACATGGTCTGGGGGTGTCTGCCTGTGCTTTCTTCACCCTGTGAATCGTTCTGCCTTTGCTATAATTGACCTTCTCCCCTCTGCATTGCTCCCCCGATGTGATTTCTGGATGGTTATAAATTGCTTTCAATAGACATAAGCATGCAGCCGAGAGCTGAGCCTGTGTGGTCACCGTGCAGACAGGCTGCCCTGGGAAACGCCCTTGCCCTTCTGCTCTGCAGGGCCAGGTCTCCTCTTTGTCCCCCTGGCCCCGGGCCTCACAAACCCTCTGTTCTCCTAGTGCTCTCGCGACCACCACCCCTCCCCCCACAGTCCATCCAGCCTGGGTGCTTAAAAACAATCATTGTCAGAATATGCCATTTAGTCTGTTTTCATTTTTTATTGTAAAAAGAGGAAGCAAGGACCCGTGGTAAGATTGCAGATAAATAATGAAAGAATTCCTACCAGCTGTTCAGGGATATATATTTTTCCTGCAGTGGAGCGAGACGGATCCCCATCACAGCTCAGAGACTTGTTCCATGAAGCCCCTCATCTGTCATGCTCCGGGGGAAGGGGAAGGTGGAGAAGTGTCATTATGGATGTACCTGGGCTCAGAAGTGACTGGTCAAGGTTGACGCTCAGTCCTGACGGAGCTGTTTATGGAAATTTTCCTGGGAGGCACTGCTGCCTGGCAGGGTGGGCAGCTCCAAGCAGCCCCTGTTCCATGGCTGATTCCTGATTCCTTCCAGTCAGCCTGTCTGGAAGCTGAAACAAGTCCTTCCAAGGTAGCTACCCAAGGAAAAAACCCTTGATCTGTTTCAAACTAGGTAGAAAATCTGAACGGTAAGTATTCTCAGCTTTGCAATAAGCTGGAACCAGATGCCTCTACTTGTACTTCCCTCTCCTGAAGCCTGTCTCGCTGGGAACTGAGCAGCTGGAACCCAGGCCGTCTATGTCTGCAGCTGGTGCGTGGCGCCCAAAGGGAGAAATGCTTGGGGATCTGGGGGCCTGCATGAGCTCTGCCAGTCCTGTGTGGGTGCTGATTAATCTTACAGTGAGAAGACTAAAGACTAAAGAGGACAGAAATAGGTCCAACTCATGACAGAGAAGCTAGACCTCAGTTTCCTCTTCTCACCCCCTTTTCCTACCCCACCCCTGAAACGACTGGCACGAAGAGTTTTCCTATCACTAACAGCTGTTCTTCTTCCTTCTGCTCCTGCTGGTCAGAAGGCGACAGCGATTGCAGGGCCCACAGCCGCCACTGCTGGAGTGGGCCGTGGAAGCCCCTTGCACCAATGGCTGTCATGCTCTGCCTCTCCTCCCACGTTTTCAGTTTGCTTGGGGAAAGACTCTCCCCTCCTCATCCCCCCGCATTTTAAACTTAGTTACTTTTTGCCAGTTTCATTCCCGAGAGGATTTGAAATGCCTGACAAGAATACAGGCGGTGTGGCAAGGTAGATGGGAACGGAAGAATATCAGGCTGGGGGAAAAAAGGCAGGAAGAATGAGAGAGTGAGGCTCTTACACCAAAGGCTGATTGATGTTCACTTGCTAATTTGGTTCTGAGTTTTCTGGAAGAAGGAAACATAATCAGCAATTTCTTCACGGTAGCTACGAGATAAAAGCAAACTAGTTGTTGGGGAGAAAGTTCTGAGGTATCAGACACATCTCTGGCAGAATGTTTGTTCTTTAAAAGATGTGAACGATGCCCTCAAAATTGTTGAGGTTTATGAGGTATAAAATTATTTAAATGTTTAATTTTCTTATTAAGGCTTCTGTGATGATCACCAGTGTTTGAATTCTGTGATTGTCTTTAGAGAGAATTGATCTCTTATGGAATCAAGTTTGAAAACACACAATTTTTTCTCCCCACCCTGAGCCTCCTTCATATTCTTCTTCTTGAAAGAACATGGGACATTTTCCACTTGCTGGAATCAGGGAACCCGGGCTCTGCGGTTGACTTTGTAAGCCGTCATCTGCGTCACTGCACTGTGTGGGTCCCCATCTCTCTGTGCATGTTTCTGTGATTGTGTGTAGGTGTACAAACAAGAATAAATGAAAATATCCAGCCCAGCCACTTTACCAAGTTATTATTCCATTAGGTACAGTGAGTTGGGGTGGGATTTTTCCAAAGCAGTGATTCTCACACTTGAGCATCGACCAGAATCTCCCAGAAGGTTTGCTAAAACACAGATCGCTGGGCTCCAGCGCCAGAGAGTCTGACTCAATGAGGCAGGGGCGGGTCTGGGAACTGACATTTCGGCAGGTGTCCAGGGGGTGCTGCTGCCGTTTGTCTAGGGATGCCACTTTGAGAACTGCTGTTCTAAAGGAACTTCTTTTTCTTTCCCCTAGAGCGTCCTACACTGGCAACCAGTTGCGGTCCATCTGGGAGTTCCCATCTCATTTTTTTCATCCTGTCTTTTGGATTTATTCTGAACCCAATCTAGAAATATAGCTGGGCAAGGTTTAGAGCAGCTTATACGGGGGTCACAAGGAAGCAAAATTTTAAACTCTGTACGCAGGCACATTCTATACTATACTATACTATTGTTCACTATACTATACTAAACTATTTTTCACTATACTATACAATGCTGTACTATACTATACTGTACTATATACTTCCCTATACTGTACTATACTATATTATGCTATACTTCACTATACTATCCTATGCTATGCTTCATTATACTATACTTTGCTATACTTTATTGTACTCTATTCTACTCTACTCTACTCTACTATTGGGTTTTTCCATAGTTCTCATTTGGGCAAAATGCCATGTGGTGCTGCTCAGATTTCTGAGAATCTTCTGAAAATTAGAGAGGTAAACATAAACTGTATGTGTTGCAATATAAGTATGTTCGTGCAGGGAGCTCGCTAAAAGATCTAATTTACTAGGTAAAGATTAAGGCTCCTTTCCTAACACTGCCATTTGAAACTAAAAACACTTGCTAGTCAGAATCCATTTTGACCTGAGTCTGGCCATTGTCACCAACCAAAGAGGGCTCAGGGAAGACAAGGCACAAGTGGGGATGAGTTTCTTAGCCACACAACACCGTGCATTCTGAGCCCTGTGTGGCCGCCTCTGCTGATACATCTATGGCTCTGCTTTCGGTACCAGTTAAGTTGAGAGCACAGAGTCACCGCCACACAAGATGGTTTTAAAATACGTCCATAAGTTCTGTGGTCGTCATCCCTTCAGCAGGTGGAGTTTACCTTCCCATCCCTTGCGGGTAGGCTTTACTGAGTGACTCTCTTATGATCATAGGGTATGTCAGAGGTCCTATTTTCTCTGAAACTTGACCACTTCTGAAGGTGGTCATCAAAGGCATTGCAGCTTCCTCTGTCCTCCCCCGCTCCCTGGGATCCCCAGCTGGGGGAGTCCAGCTGCCGTGTGGTGAGGGCTGCGAAGCAGCCCGCGGAGAGGCCCACGTGGCAAGGTCGGAAGCCTCGGGCCACCAGCCTGTGAGGGAGCTGCCTCAGAAGTGGCCCTCCAGCCCCTTCGCATGACTGCAAGCCCAGAAAACCTTTTGACTGCAGCCTCCGGAGAGAGACCATGTGACAAACCACTGAGGTAAGCTGCTGCCAAATTCCCAACCCACGGGAACGGTGAGGTCGTAAAAACTTGTTGTTTTAAGGCACTAAGTTTCGGGATAATTTGTTATACAGTAATAGAAAATGAATAGATTACAATATGACAAACCTTATACCACCACCACTGCTGAGACTGACTGTCACATTCCTTCTAAGAAACTTTTGGTGACTCTTTATTACCTCATATTAAGTGCTCACTGCTCGGTTAGGTGACCCAGACCCTCTTCCGTCATCTCCCACACGCTCCCTAAACAGACTCAGCTGAACTATTTGCTGCACCCCAAACAACCCTCAGGTTTTTGCACCTTTGCCCGCCAGCCTCAAATTGTTCCACAGTCCTCATCTCCACCTTTAAAAGTCTTTGCATCCTCAGATCCTATCCCCAAAGCTGCCTTCTTCATGAACTATTTTTGAGATGCTCCCCTCTTCTTCCAGCCCGCCGCTCCCCTTTGTGCTCTGTGTTCCTGTTCGTTGCCTACCAGTAGCCTTTCCCTCTTTGCTAGGTTTGGGTGGTCGTTCCTCATTTTGACTTGGGGCAAATCCTGATTAGCTGAAGCCATCCCAAGTGGTTCCAAAATGCTCGGCACTGATTGGTGCAGGATGGTCATGTGGTATGGTTTTGGCCAATGAATTCTGAGGAAATGTGTGCATTCTGGGAAAGGCCTTTTTCTTTCAAAAAGATTGTTATTGAAGGAACGGTTCTGCTGAACATTATCTGTGTGGGTGTGATTTCTAGAATCAGGGTAGCCACTGATAAACGCAAGGGGAGCTGCCCAAGGGTGGGCGAGCGGAAGATGAGAAGAGCCAAGATCCTTCATGATTTTTGTCGGATCATGAGTTAGCCAGTCTTGTTATTTCCTTACATTTGGACTTCATGGCATGTGAACTTCTTGTTTTAGATAGTCTAGATTAAACCAGTTAAAGTTAGTTTTGTTGTTACTTGCAGCTGAAAATGTCCTAATTAGCACAAAAACCTGGTGACACATTTTAAGACATATTAAAATTACCCCCGTGCTCATTTTTCTCATGTATCTTGTTGTACTCTGGAGGTCAGGGATTACACGCTTATCAAAGTAAGACATATGGACTGAGAAATATCTAAAAAGCCCCATCATAACCACAAAGAAAATATTTATAGAACTAACACAAAAGAAAAAGGAATCAAAACCTATCAATGCAAAAAAACCATGTTCTTGTTTTGAAACAAAGATAGCAAGAGACAAAAAGAGGGGCAAAAGAACTGCAAGACAAGCAGAAATTGTTTTGAAAAGGGCAACAATAAATCCTTCCCTACCAATAATTACTTTAAATGTAAATGGCCTAAACTCCCCAATTGAAAGATACAGAGTGATTGGTTGAATTAAAAAAAAAAAAAATCAAGATCCAACCTTATACTGTCTGTTAGAAACTCACTTTAGACTCAAAGACCCACATAGGCTGAAAATGAAGGTACGGAAAAAGATATTCCATGCAAATGGTAAGCAAAAGAAAGCAGGAGTGGCTATTTGTACTTGTACCAGACAAAGCAGACTAAATAAAACACTGTGTCTAGAGACAAAGACAGTCATTCCATATGATTAAAGGATCAGTTCAACAGGGAGATACAACAGCTTTACACACACACACACACAGACACACAGACACACACACACAAATCACAGCACCTAAGTATATAAACAAATATTGAAAAAGCCTGAAAGGAAAAATTGACAGCAATGCAATAATAGCAGGAGATTTCAATACCCCACTTTCAATAATGGATAGAGCATACAGACAGAAAAATCAAGAAAGAAACACTGGCCTTTTCACCCAACAGCAGAAGAATACACAATCTTCTCAAATGCACATGAACAGTCTCTAGGAGAGATCACATACATCACAAAACAAATCTAAAAAGATTGAAAATTTTTAATATTTTATAATGGATTTTGACATTAAAAAAATAAATAAATCTGCATTAAAAGAAAAAAGAAAAAGAAAGAAGGAACTCCTACCTTTTGCAATGACATGGATGGAACTGGAGAATATTATTATGCTAAGTGAAATAAGCCCGTCAGCGAAAGACAAATATCATATGATCTCACCTATAAGTGGAATCTATTCAACAAAATAAACTAACGAACAAAATAAACCACAGGCATGGAAACATGGAATACTGAAAGTGACCAGAGGGGACGGGGAAGGAGGACAATGGCAGAAAGAAGGAGAAGGGACTAGACAAAGAACATGTGTGAAGGGCCCATGGGCATGGATACTGACGGTGGGAGCGGGGGGCAGGATGGGCTGGGTGGAGGAGGGCGAAGGGGGGAAAATGAGACAACCGCAATTGAATAAACATGATTAAAAGTAAAAATTTTTTAAAAAAGATTGAAATCATTTCAAGTAGCTTTTCTGACCACAACAAATGAAACTAGAAATCAATAAGAGCAAGAAAATGGGAAAATTTACAAATACATGGAAACTAAAACATATACTCATGAGCAACCACTGGGTCAAAGAGGCAATCAAAGGGGAATTTAAAAAATACCTTGAGACGAAAATAAAAACACAATTTACCAAATCTTTTGGGATACAGCAAAAGCACTACTAAAAGGTAAGTTCATAGTAGGGAACACCTGCATTAAAAAAGAAATATTCCAAATAACCAAACTTTTCAACTCAAGGAACTAGAAAAAGAATAAACTAAACCCAAGTAAGCAGAAGAAAGGAAATAATAAAGAATAAAGCAGAAATAAACCAAATAGAGAATATAAACTAAAAACAAGTCAACAACACAGAGCTTTTTAAAAAAAATAAACTGACAAACCTTTAGCTAGACTAAGAAAAAAGAGAGAAAGAGAAGACTCAAATAAATAAAATTGAAAACAAAAGAGAAGACATTACAATGGATACCTCAGAAATTAAAATGATCATAGGGGTCTATTATAAACAATTATATACCAACAAATTAGATAACCTAGAAAAAATAGATAAGTTCCTGGAAGAAACAGCCTTTTAAGACTCAATCAAGAAAAAATAGAAAGGCTGAACAGGCCAGTAACAAATAAGAAGATTGAAGCAGTAATCAAAAACCTTCCAGCAGAAAAAAAGCCCACAACCAGATATATGGCTTCCTGGGTGAATTCTACCAAACATTCAAAGAAGAATTAATATCAATCCTTTTTGAACTCTTTCAAAGATAGGAATAGAGGGTACACTTTCAAACTCATTTTACAGGGCCAGCATCACCCTGCTACCAAAGTCGTACCAAAACACCACAGGAAAGAAAACTACAGATCAGTAACTCTGATGAACATAGATGCAAAAATCCTCAAAAACCAAATTCAGCAACACATCAGAAGGATTATACACCATGGCCAAGAGAGATTTAATATATGCATATAAAGTTTGTTTAACATGCAAACCAAACAATGTGACATACCACATTAACACAACGAAAGATAGAAACAACACGGTCATCTCAATAGATATGTATCAGCAGTTTGTTCATTCTCATTGTGAGATAACATAAATATGCCCCAATTTATGTATTCAGTTTACTGTTGATGGACATCTAGTTTGTTTCTAGTTTGAGGCTATTACAAAGACGGTTGCTATGAACATTGTCGTACATTCTTTTGGTGAATATGTGTGCACAAACCCAGCCGCTAGAGTCACGGTGGGTCATAGAGTAGATGTGTGTTCAGTTTATAGTTATTCATCTTTGTATCACATACTCACACTCTTTATCCTCTTGTATTCCTCCCTTCAAAGAACCTACATTGTACATAATAGGTACTTAAATAATTGTTATATATAGTCATCTGTATATATACACACATAAACAGATGTGTGTACATATATATATCTCCAAGTTGTATGTAATACAATAAAATACAGCAACAACCCTAGCAAGTTAACAATAAACATGCTATGGTAGGATCACGAATGGTGCAGGTCACCCAGGAGTGGCTGGGACCCCATTCCCATTTGAAATTTGGGTTAGCAATGGACTCATCCATAGGTGTATTTCAGTTGCCCTTGGTATGGACTCTGGAGACTGCTACAACTTCTTTATCATGGTAGCTGACAAATAGAAGCAAGCTTTTGTAAGGAAGGGATAGTAATTAAGAAAGGGGCTGCCTTTCTCTCATGATGCTGGAATGGGGGGAGAAGGAGGCTTGCTAGGATGCTTGGAGAAGAGGAACAAGGTTTTTCGATGTGGGAACAGTCCAGTGAAACACTGCCAGGAAGAGGCTCTTACATGTGGTATTGATTTTCTTAGAATTATTTTTGTTTTCAACAAACTACCTTTTCCTGATTTTTTTTTTAATTCAACTTTTAGAAAAGACTTAGTTTGCAAAGTAATATTAACACAGCTCTCTGTGAACTGTCTCCTAAAACAAGGAACAACTTTCAGGATTTCTGTAAATGGAAGCATTACAGTCTTGGGGGATTTTTTTTTTTAAATCACAGGAGAACTCTAAACTAAATATTGCAATTTTCTTCATCTTGATTGGTCTCATGAAAAAATTTAATGTCACTAAGAAATATATAATTTCCCACAGATATTAAATTTCCATATTAAACTAATATCAGGAACTCTCTGTACTCATAAAAAAGGCCAGAATTTGTGACTTTGACTAACCACCTATCTGTTTTCAGTTTCTAATGGAAAAGAGAACTCATTGATTGATTGCAATCCAGGATCTCAACAATGAAATTATGTGTGTGGAGGGAAGATTCATCAATATATGTTTTCTCATAAAGGGTGTGGGTGATTCACACTTAAATGGCAAAAATACAGGTGTTCTTTAATTCAAGTAATTGGAAAAACAACAAACTCCAAGTAGATCTACACATGCCTATCAGAAAATACTACAGGAGTCATAACAAACCGACTTGATATTTTTGAAGCCAAACTAACAGCAACTAATAATTTAAATGAAAGAATGGCAAGTATTGAAAACCCTGACCAACTCAAGACAGCACTAATGACTGACTGATGGCACGCTGATGAGAAACTGTTTTTAGAGGCTGTGGGAATCCTGACTCTGTGCAAGCTTGTTGGCCGCACAGATGCCAGAGATGGCTTAGCAGCCCCAGCGCTGCAAGTCCTCGGTGAGCCCTGGGAATGTGCTAATGTAAGCTATGAATATGAAACTTCAGTAATCTTTAACAACCTCCTTAGGAGGTTACTAGTAAGAACTCCTTAGTCATTCATATGTGCGTGTGTGCGTGTGTGCGTGCGTGTGTGTGTGTGTGTGTGTGTGTGTGTGTGTGTAGTCTTTGCAGTAGCTCATTCCTTGCCCTGAAGAACCGAGAAAGGACTCAGGTGAGTTCTTGGCCCAACAAGGACCCTGTACAACGCGACAGTGGGAGAGACCCACTGAGAATCCCAGTCCTGTGACACTAGGGTCAAGAGGCATGGAGGACCTCATGCTTTTCATGCAGACGTTTCCATCTCCCTGCCGGGCTTGGATGACATGGGTGAGTAAAAGGCATGCCCTGAAGGGGCAGCCCCGTGCAGCACCAGTCGCGGCAGCGCGGACCCTGGGCGTTAGCTGCCGGGTGAGTCTGGCAGAGACTTGGCGGGAGACCATCGGTTATCACGTATGCTGTGGCGTGGGGTGGGGGGGGGGTGAGTGTGGGTGTTGGCGGCGGCCTAGGTTGGGAGGAGCCAGGGTAGCACCTTCTTCGATTATTTCGGGTTTTCTCTTTTACTACAGGAAGATTTTCAGTTGCCTCTTATGGCTTATATATACACATTTAATTTTCAGAAAACTTCCTTAAAAAGCAATGAGTAACCCAGGAAATGATTTTTAGCTGAAGTAAGTTCCTATGTATGTTGCTTGGTCCAAATATGTATTTCAAAGCTCTGTGTGATATACAGAACCATATAGAGATCAAAAAACATACACAGATCAGACCTTGTCATTTGTGAGTTTGGTGAATTACACCATTTGAATCACTACTTGAAGGTTTGTTGTCCTACAAATTTTATGTATTCCTTGAAGTAAAGGAGGTCTTCAGATACCCGGGTGTCCAATGTTCCAATCGCCTCTCCTTTTTAGCTTCCTAATATGTTTTACATTTATCTCTATGTGGCCTTTATTAGTCTTCAATAGCTAAGCATTCCTCTAACCAGAGTCCCAGTTGATTATTTTTTAAATGAGTGTGCTTGTGAAGGTTGCTTATAAAGATAGTTGCACATCCTGAGCTCCTGCAGGGCATCAAGGGACAAAATTAGACATAAGCTTCCCCCTCTGTGCTCACCATGAAAATATTAAATAGGATAGAGGCATGAGGAAGGCACAAGAACACAAACCTTTGTAGTTATGTTCTTCCACCGGAACCTGTGGTTTTTATCTTCATTTTGTGGAATATTTTTACAAGTGTGTTTATTGACTGAGTTTTAGAAAGGTAGGTGTGCCTGTGGTTTATCCTGTGTTAGCTGCCAGTAGGTTTACCATTTCCTGCCTAATGTGCTGACTAGGTGTCATGAACCTGTCACAACTAGGAAGCAATAGAAGGCCACTGGACCCTGAGGAAATGGCTAGTGCATGGACAGCTCTGTGACTGAGTTGTCAACATACCTAGATTGGTCTTGAACAAACATAGACAAATTTAGAAAGTCTATTTTCTTTCTGTGGTTGGTATGTCTTTATTTTTTTACTCTAAACTGTTAAGCAACATTCTACCGAACTCCAGTTTTTAGCGTTCTAAGCTATTGTGACTGCATAGGAAATTATCAAATACTTCACAATTATTTTTCTTCCCCTTATGAATGGAACTTTTAAATAGAGTCACTTTCTCTACTGTCAAGGAGAAATGTGAACTATGTTATAATCATTTTACTCTTTCTTCTTCCCTCCCCAATGTTTGGGGTCACTTCGATGAGGAGTGTGAGTCTGTTGGGAATGGCAGGTGGGAATGAGAAGAAGAGACTTGACTAGAGGATGGCGATGTCTTGGTGATGGAGTCAAGTCCTCGGAAAACTAGGGAAAGGCTGTAGCTCAGAGAACCAGCTCTAAGGTACTGACACATCTTGAGGCAGAGAGGATTCTGGGGTGGAGAGCCCTCGGTCAAAGCCTTCCCTTTTCCCTGTGTGCACATTTCATATGACCAATGCCAATGGTGCCTTTGCCGTCCAGGGAATGGAGAGCTCGTCAATTAACATTAAGAGCCACTGTCTCCTCCTCCATAAAGGACTTTTCTATGTGGAGAGAGCTGGCCCACATGGTCTATGCTTGGGGCTCACTGCTCAGAGCTGGGTACCATTGGAGAAAAGGAAGGAAGGGGAAATGGAGTCACCATTTCCTTCTTTATTCCAAATGCCCCAAGACCATCTCTCTTCCTGCCATCTGAGCGACTGCTTTTGTTTTCATAGTGTGTGTTCATTTCATGGAAGGTCTTTATCTTTGTGCTTTCTGCAGACAGAGCTTTCCATTGTATTTGTTTCTAACCACACTTGAGCAGCAAAGAATCCAAGAAAGATGATGAATTAATTAGTGTTATTGACTTCCTAAAAGGGTGAGCAGTTCATCTCACTGAGTCCGGCAATTTTCTAAAGTGAGAGGAAAGGGTTTGTGCACCTAGAGTTGTGCATAGATAATGAACTTTCAAAACGTATAGAATATAATGCACACTGGGGCCATTCTTTAAAAATTAAACAGATTCTCATTAACTTTTGTTCCATATCCAATCAAGCCTGGAAAATAGCTGATGAGCCTGGTTAGTTCAGCGAGTACCAGTCCCAGTTCTAGAGCCAGTGTTATGGCGGGCTTCTAAGGTGCAGGAGACAAACACACTCGCAGCTCAATGCTGCACATCATTTTAGCTAACAGACTGACAGTGCCTCTTCTTCTCTCGTCACCGTCCCTACCCCACATGCTGCCTCTCAACCCTTTTACTCAAGGCACTGATAAGAACATTAACACAGTTTGTCCTCATTTCCTTTCTTTTTTTTAAAAACTCATTCTTAAATGGATATTCTGGGGAGTAAGGAAACAGCCAAAAGCAAGATATCACTGGTGACTTTCAGAGAGGAAAATATCCTTGGAAGTGTCGAAACAGAGTAGGACTGCCTTTCATATTGGGATTTGTTATATGTGCTTAGGAAATGTGGGGCCAATCCCTTACCTCACTCCCTCTTTGTTCCCCTCTAAACCCAATTCCACCCCTGAGCCCCATCCCCAGACTTAGTCACTATTGGTCATCTCGTAGTGGGAAGGATGAGTGGGGAGAGAGAGCCCACCCGCACCTACAACTAGTTTTGACCTTGTTTGCTTACTGTGTATGTGCTGGCGTGTGTGCACCTGCACATGCATATTTCTTTATTCTCTTTGCATGTCCCCTTAATTGATCTTGAAAAGAGGGGACAGTTAAAGAAGACGTTAAGGTGAAATGAAGCCATAACTGCAGCTGGAGACTTTTATTAAGTGTGGCAAAGTTCCCTGGGCTGCGCTGAAATTGTTTATTGATTTTGGTATGGTTGGGTGCTCGGGGGTAATCACCCAGAATGCCGCTAGAGAAAGCATCTTGTTAGCTCACGCTCAGCATCTCCTCAGCACAGCGTTCACTCCAGAGCGTGCCTCTTTAACCTGTAAATAAATACCCCTGGTTAACCCTTGTGGTGCCTCTGCCTAGGACCAGGGCTGCTTCTGACCGGACTGTACACACCCCAGCAGCGTTGGAAGACGGATGGGGGTTAATTTCTGCCGTTGGAAAGGCTTGTCGTGCGAGGGACGTAAAACAGGGTCAGGTTTAGTATTAGAGACCCATATCATTTGCGACTTTTAGTGTGTATTTGGTTTTTCTTTCCCCCTCTCATTTTCCTTTTAGAGGGAAGGTGGAAAGTTTGGAGAAACAAAGTAAACTGAAATTTTTGGGTGGTGGTTTTATTGTTCTATCCTTGGGTCTTTCCTTGTGTGTTTGTCATTTTCACGGGCTTTGCATTTCTGGTTTTCCCATCGCTATAACTCAAATTTCTCTAGGGTATCAACAGGGCAGAGGTGCTGTTCTGTGTAGGGCAGCTGCATGGCAAGAAGAGGTGAGTCCAAGGTCACATGGTCTCTCCCCTCAAGCTAGCGAGGCAGTGAAAGGAGCCTGATTATAGGATCATTGGAGGAAAGGATCAAATTGTGGGAGAAAACTTGAAAGCCTGGGGCATCTGAAGGAGGGCTGGCTTAACCTGGGGCATAGCTACCACAAACATAGGCTAGGTTAGTGTCTCTTGGGGTCCCCAGGGTGACTCTGAGCAAAGTCACATTCCAGAAGCTATTTAGCTTCAGAATGCATGTTGGCAATGATGAGGAGTGGCCGTGATTTGCATTGGTGGATTTTATTCCACATCATCCAATGAAATACCCCCATGGTTGTTTCTCTCTTGCCTTTGAGGTCCTTCTTTAATTTCCAGGTGCCATTCTTTGCAAGTCTCACGGCCATGTGCTGTTAGGCTGCTCACAGCTTCTGCAAATGGCTCCATAGTAACAGGTACAGAGCACCTGGGACCAGTAGCTGACACTGGAGACCTTTGGAGCTAGTCACTATTCAAAAATCACATTTTATAAATTGTTCCTTCTCTGGTTATCTTTCAAGAGTCTCTCTCAAGACACTGATGTGATGTCATGTCCTTTGTGAACCCCTCTGCGTTTGCCTCCCTCTCCCTCAATTTAGTAACTGCTTTCTCCTAAAATCAAACAGCGTATTTCCTTGTTTCATTCTGACCACAATGAGTATTTTTGCCCTCTGAGCTATACAGAAAATCAGAGAGTCTTTGGAGAGCACTGCCTTCTGGATATTTCTGTGATTTCCCACCTCTCTCATCCTGAATGTTACCAGGTGTGCCCAGTGTCTGGGGGAATGACTCTATTGTCAGGGAAGAGACTGAGGTGAAAGACAAACACGCAGAAAACTTGACTTTTATCCCTAAATCTCTTTTGGTTGTGCCTTGTCATTGCTTTTTCATGCCTCTACTGAGCCTCCTCTAAGAGAATGCTCTTATTTGTCCCCCATCCAACTGGCCAGTGTTGGTTAAGACTGACGAGGAAGTTGGAGCTATCAAGATGAAATAGACCATAAGTTAACTCAATGACAAATGGCATCACTGGAAATCTCAGAATGACTAAAAGAATTCTAAGCCCAAGATGATATCTTCATCAACCTCAGAACTACTCAGCTAAAGACAATCCAGTGAAAAAGCAGGGTTTGAACATTCCTTGGGCCAAATTAGACTTCCATAGAGATAATTTGTATGGATATTTGACTTATATAGATAGCATTAGTAAGAGTGAGCATAAAACCTTCTCCTTTGGAAAGTAGGACATGTCTAGGGAACTTTTTTACATCGAGCAGACCTGTATTCGAATCCCAGCACCATCTTGAGATCGGATCCTAAGCAAGTTATTTAACCGTGATGAGTTAAAGTTTCCTTATGTAAACGGAGATGTGACAATTAACTAAGAGCCTACAGGCTTTTTTTTGCAACAGTTCAAATAGTAAATATATTAAGGTCTTTGCAGGTCTTACAAGTTTCTGAGGCCACTACTCAACTCCACTGTTGTAATAAAATAGCCATAGGCAATACATACAGGAATGGGCATGACTGTGTCTCAATAAAACTTTATTTACAGAACAGCCAGTGGTTGGATTTGGTTGTAGTTTGCTATCCTGTTATAGATAAAATATTCAGCAGATGGTCTGGTATTCATAAATATGAAGTTCTTTCCCTTTCATCGATCATAGAATAATTGCCTAGTACTTAAACTATATTCAACAAAGTGGTTTGACAGGTATGAAAAACTAATTTTAAAAAAAGTCTTCTAAAAGCTTGTCCCCGGTGTCCGTTCTAAGCTGTAATCTTGTCTATCTTCCTAGTTAATGTTTTTCTTTTCTCCCTAACTTCATTCTGACTCTCCCTCCCCACAGTCTCCAATTTGGCGTTGGGCTACCTTGGTCTTTCATTACTTCCTTGGCCTACACTTTTAGAGAATTTAGAATTCCTGTTAGAATTCCTCAGTCTGTTGCCTCCACTGGAAAGAGTTATTTTTGACCTACTCTGACCCCGTCTTGAACAGAAATAAAATGGGGATTGGGAGAAACGTGACACAAATCAATAGGTTATCCCAACAGACGTGATCTTTGAAGCTGGGTTTTTTTTCTTTTTTTTTTGGACACTTTCAGCAGTAACAAAGATAAATAGCGATTCCCTCGCATCACCATGTGAGCAGTAGGTGGCTCAGCGGATCACGATGTGACCTCTAGTCTGGGTGAGCAGCAGGTCTGAGTGGGATGAGGAACAGAGAAGAGCAAAGATTCTGGCCACAAGGAGAGACAATGAGACAGCTGAAGGACATTGGTACCCCAGTTTCTATTCAGCCATTGGTGCATGTGGGTTTCCTGCCTGCTTGTCAGTTTGCTCTCTGCCCACTTACCTACTTTCCCCTTTATTCTCATCCCTATGTTACAGTTATTCAATAAGTATTTATTAAGCACCTACTGTGTACAGGGCACTAGCATGGTAACTAGGGCATTAATTGTGGCTGTAGTATCCCTTCGCCTGATTCTGAGCAAAATGAGGTTGAGAGTTGATCACTATAGCTGATTTCAGGACCCTGGGGTAGGGTCAGGGAAAGTAACTCAATACCTTCTTCTTCCCCCTTCTCCATACCGTAGGTGGCTAGAGACAGGGCTAGAGCAGACAGAGTAGATGCAGAAAACTCTATTGCCCGCGGGTGGGTCACGCGTCCCTCCCTGAGCTCCTGTGTACTAACAGTAGTGGTAGTATTCTAGGTGGTGTTAGGGATGACAGTAATAGCTAACAAAGATATTGATCAGCTGTATTATCTCTGTTTACTGATTTAATTCTCACAACTGCCCCATGAGGCAGGTATGGTTCTCATTCTCCACTCTAAGACTTGAGTTTTGCTCTGTGAGTGAGGGAAGGTCAGCCTGGCTCCTTCAGATGCTTCTCTTTATTCTTCCTTCCAGACACCTTTTCAGACATCCACGCACTAGAACATGAGCTTCCGAGATCGCTCAGCTCGTTGCAGTAGAGTGGATAAGGGGGCAGCCTGTAGGTGGTCTGCCTGCCTCTGCCACTTAGTGCTGTGTGACCTTGGGCAAGTTGTTTAACCTCTCTGAGCTTTGATTTCTTTATGTGTAAAATGGGGATAGATTCTAGAACTGAGATAATCTACCCACCAGTCTCAGGACAGCGCCTCACTCACTGTATCTGCTCAGAAATAAAAATGTCAGGCATTACTGACTCAAGGCTAAGAAGCAGGCTGGACGGGGGCTGCCCAGCCCAGAGCAAAGACCCTGGTGAGCAGTAGTGAGCTGACGCCTTGTTCAGAACATTCCTGTGTGGTCAACTCTGAGCTACAGGGTCCTTTGTTGGGGAGGGCACAGGCACACAGCTCAGGTCACATCTGATTGGCTTTTTTTGAAGAGGGCTTAGAATAGGCTTCTCAGAAGAAGTGAGTCACAAGGAAAAATTGTAAGAGTGGAAAGTTGCTGATTAATAGGATGGCATGAAACTTCAAAAGCTGACTTCCATAGAAATTTAGTAGAGATGGAGCAATTTTACATCCCCTGACATTATTTGAGGGCTCCTTTGCCAAGTAAATCTATATCCACTGATAATCCCGAATGCACCTTTGATTTCAGAATGCCTTTATTTATATATTTTTGGCAGTAGATTTACTTCCTAATCATATTTATAGCTTAAATTAATATGGAAATTAACCCTGAAACCCCCAACCATTGGAAACACTGGGTTTTACAGACCTTGAACTATTGCAAAATAAATGTTGAACATGTGGACTGCATAAAAGTTGGTAGTATTAATTTAATTTAGTTTCCATTAAAGATATCCCAAATGATTTATTGGACTTTTAAAAGTAAAAAGGCCTATGCTCTGTTATGGGCATGTGACACTCATAGACGCAGGTCGTTTGAATGAAAAATAATGCTTTTGCCAGATGCTAGTTTATGTTTATTTTTGGATCCCAACCGGGAATAAAGTGCCATGGGTTTCACTTTAATGATCATCTCTACGAACACATGTACCTGTGCAGAAACACCTCATATTTTTAGCAGTATGTAGCTACATACCAGGCGTCATCACCTTCCAGATTCTGGGGGGATTAAGCTTCAAACCATTTTTACTATGGATATGAATTTGTTCACTCACACATGTTTATTGAATGGGAACACTGTGTTATGTGGTTCCTGAAAATAGTGGGTGAAGGGCACAGATGTGGTCTCTGTCTTCATGGGACAAGTAGCCTTGGGGGACAGAGAGACCTGAGGTAAATGAGCCCAAGTGAATGTAGTATTGGGTATAATCACACTTAAAGATGACTGTGCTTGAAAGAGAGCATGGGAGGGGGCGTTTAGTCTGTGAGGGTCCTGGGAAGGCCACTCTGAGGAAGTGACACAGCCTGAGGTGCAAAGAAAGTTGAGCACTTTGCCTGTTCACGCACATCCAGGTCATCTCTGCACACGGGCGTTGTCACAGATCTGTGAGAAGAAAGAGCAGGACATCGGCGAGGATCTTTTGTGCCCATGTGGTCGGCTCAGGGTGAGTGTGGACAGGGACTTTCCAGGCAGGACTCTATGTGTGCATCATTCCCAGCTCAGAGAAGCTGCCACCTGCTCCCAGTCACACACCTGACAGGTGGCATAGCTGGGATTTGGACCCTGGTTGTCTCTGCCTCAAAGCGGGCGTTCTGTTCCTCATACACGAGGCCTCTCAGGAAAGAGGCGCTTTCTCCCCCCACCCCCTTAAATCCTGCATACTTCATTGAGCACCTCTGTATAAGCAGCTGGCCTTTCAGCTGCCTTCTTCAGTTTAGGGGAGACAAATGGGTCTTTCTCATTCCCAGAGGGACACCCTGCACCAGGAGACCCAGCTCCTGGCTTCGCCGTCCTGAGGCTGAGCCAGGTGGCACTCAGTTTTATCAGCCTATGGGGGTGGGAGGCTCAAATAGGACAAGTGTGACCAGAGCCAACGGGTTCCTTTGGATGTTGAGAGGTGTCTTTAGTCTTTTTCTCCCCAGCTCGAAGCCTGCAGAGATCATTCCCTCACCAGCCCAAGGAACGGGTGACAAGCCTGGAGGCTGAGGACAAACAGACTTGCCCGAGGGTGGAGAGCAGTAAGACAGCCACGCAGGACTGGGGGAGGGTGTGGTGGGGTGTGATGCAAGGCATTCTAAGCCTTTATTCTTTTTTTCTTTTTAATTGACATTTTGAAAAAATAAGGATTTGGGTATAATTTATATATAATAAAATGCACAGATCTTAAGTTCAGTCCTGTGGGTTATGACCATGTATATGCTTATGAAACTGCGACCCCAAGCCCAATATAGACCATTTCCATTGCCCCTGAAAGTTCTCTTTTCCAGCCAGTCCCCTGCCCTCGACAATCAGAGTTCTGACTTCTAATACCATAGGCTAGTTTTGTCAGGTCTTGAATTTCATAAACTGGCATCATATCCCACGTAGTCTTTCATGTCTTGCTGCTATCACTTACCTTATGTTTATGAGAGTCATCTAATTTGTTGCGTGTATCAATAGCCTGTTCCTTTTTATTGCCAAATAGAACTCCATTGTATGGCTATACCATGATTTGTTTATCCCATGCTAACTGGTGGGCATTGCTGTGTTTCTGGTTTGGGTTGTTATGAATAAAACTGCTGTGAATATTTGTGTCAAAATCTTTTTAGAGACATGGTTTTATTTTTCTTATGTAAATATCTGGGAGTGGAATTGCGGGATAATAGGGAAGTTGTATTTTACGTACCTTTACTCTCGTTTATATTGGAAAAACAAGAAGCGGCAGGGAAAGGAGTCTCATTTGCTCACGGCTTTGCTATCTTACAATGATACAATTTATTGGTCACAGAGGATTTATGTCCATTCCCTGTTCTGGTGCTGATCAGACAGCCCTGAACAGATGCGTGTGAGCTTTGGTCAGCACGGTGCCAGTGACTAGAAGGGCTGGGCCTTACCCTCAAACTGTCTGTCTTTAGCTTCATTCTCTGTCGTCTCTTCTGTCTCTAACGCCAGCAGGCCCATCTCCATGAGTCCGCTCCTTCTGCTCCAGGAAGGCAGTCCTGTGTCATGGCCAAGCTTCGGAGTCAGGAGGACGGGGTCTGTCTCCTGACTCTGCCGCTTAACAGGCTGAGTGACGTGAATGAGCTACTTAATGTCTCTGAGCCTTGGGTTCCTATGAACTGCGGAAAACAACTGTCTTCAAGGGGAGTTTTAGGAATTGCATTAGGGCTGCCAGGTATGGCCGTGCAGGCTGCTCATGCCTGAGGGGGCCCCGTGCTCTGCTGCCGAGCCCGGTGCTCTGCACGTGGGGCTGTGTCAGCACGGAAGGAGGGGCGTCTTTTGTTAATTGTCTGCCAGAGGGGGGACTTCTTCCAATTTTTTCACCCCAAAGGGGTGTCTTTTTGCAGTTCATACTAGAGTAGGTGTAGTCATATCAGGAGATGTACATTATCCCACATTCAGAAAGTACTCAGTAAATGATAGCTATTATAATGCATTATATAGATTATATATTATGTATATATTATGTAAAATATATTACATATTATAAATGATACATTTTATTTATAATTTAAATAGTAACATGTTATTTATAATGTAAATAATACCTTTTACTTAATATGTAAATAACAATACATATATGTATTACAATTTATTATATATACATTATGTATTATTCTATTATATATACATTATATATAATGTACCTTATATTATGTACATTATATAATATATACATTACATACATTATATATTACACATATAATGTATTAGGTAAGATTCTTGGTTGCAAGCAATAGAAATTGGCCCTGGCTGTCTCGTGGATAAAAGGAAACTTGCTAATGGGACAGCAAGGCTCATAAACTTGTCAGGAGGCAGGAGAACTGAATTTGGGGATGTCAGGAACCAAGGACTAGGGGCTATTTTGAGGACAGAACAGCAGGAACTTCAGCCAAAGCCTCTAGAGCAGGCCCTGGCTGTACCCTGCAGTGGCTGCTGAGAGAGATATGGCCTCCAGCTGTCCCACACCCTTGTCTCCTTTGCTCCGGGCAAAGAGTGTCTGATTGGCCACTTTGGATCATGTTCTTGCTCATTGCTGGGTATGGGCCAGAAGACTCAGGGTTGAATTCTAGCTTCCTAATGGCGGACAGGCCCTCTCTACCCCCAAGATGTCCTCCACTGCGAGATTCCCCATATGATGGATGGGTACCCTCTTTCCCAAGATGTTACCCTCTTTCCCAAGATTTCCCATAATGATGGGCAGGTACTCCCTACCTCCAGAAAGACACCCAGTGTGGATATCCCATATTAGGATAGTAACAGGAAGGGGGATTACATGCTAGGCAGCCAACAAACTGGCAAATCTACTACTTAGGTCAATTTTGAGGAATGGAAGGGGTCCTACTTTATTGCCAGAAGTCCTGATCCTTGATCAGTCAAAGCTTAAAACTGCAGGAGCCCATTAAGCCAGGTCCTCTCTGAAGCTGATGGGGGAGCACAGCCCCTCACCCAGAGCAGGGCACAATGCCTCAGCCTTTTTCTCCTCTTTGGCATTTGCAAAAATATTCATTGTTATGAAAAAATGCAGATACTCTTGGAGTTCTGGGAGAGCTGCCTGCTGACTTCTAGATTTATTCTTCCCATTAACCATTGTTAGCATAGCAGAACGAAGTGCGCCAGAGAAACCGTGAGAATAGTGATGGTCATGGTGGTGGTCGAGGCCGACTGGAGGGTGCTCTGGAGGCGAGTTGAAGTTTTGATTTACGGCTCCAGCATCACAGGGTCGCAAACATCACTGTTGTAAGGTGCACTGGCCCCTGATACTAACCATGGAGGCAGCTGGAGTTCTGAAAGGATGCAAGATGACTAAGTTTTCAGAGAAGTGCAGATGCCAAGGAGAGTACATTATATGTTCTATGGCGAAGTGACAATGTGGAGGGGCAGGGGGATAGGCGTAGAGCGAGCATCGTGGTCTCAGTTCCTAAAGAAAGGAGGTCATCCCTGTGTAGCAAGGGAGGGAAAGCTGCTAATACTAGCTGGGCATTGCTGTGCTTGGGACTTCACCGACGTCAACTCATTTGAAACCTCACGACCACTGGGTGTAGTGGTATTATTCCCATGATACATATGAAGAAACTGAGACACCAAGAGGCCATGTAAATTGCAATACGATCTTATTCAGGTGGAGTGGTGCATGGCTAGGTGTTCTAAAGGAAGTTCCCGAACACTGCCACACACTTCAGATCTGGAATCGGCAGGAAGAAAGGATGCTGCAAACTGCCACATCAGCCAAAAGGTAAGAGACCCTCTCACTCCTGCATTTTGATGACTCCTCATGATCATGAACACGTCCCAGTGGCCTTCAGCTGGCAGATTCTCAAGGCAGACCTTCCCTGATGGCAGGAGAGGGTGCGGAACCCGCCCCCCACCGCATTGATGGCTGCTCCTACATGCATGATCCAGGAGCAGCTGCTTGTCAAGGGGGAAGGGGGAGAGCTGATAGGTACTCCAACCACAAGGCCCCATTCTGTAACAAACAGCCCAGCAGAGCTGAGGAGAGGCCTAGATTTTAGTGGAGCCCCCGGCTGCACTCCTGTCTCCGCCTTAGGGACAAAGTAACCGATCCGTCCATGTCACGCTTCCCCTGGCTATCATGAACAATATTGCGGTTACACATTTTGTGTATTCTAAAGAGGCACCCCATTCCGAAGGTAGGACATCCCCCACTAACTGGAGAGAGACTGTGGTTCTTTGGTTAGTAACCACTTCCTCTGTTGAATTTCCTTAAACTTGCCTCCGCTGAGGTTACCCAAATCATCCCTCATTCCCGCACCCGTTCCTTCACCCCACACATATTCACTCAGCACCTCCTATGTGCTGGGTACTGTGTGGCCCCCGTGGGGGTGGCAAGCAGCTCTTGTCCTCAAGAAGCTTACAGTCTGGTGGGGAAGACAAGCTATTCTCTTATCTTTCAACAGCTCTGCTGCTCTCACTCACACACTCAAGTGCGCACAGCCCGTGGGCCCTCCCTGTGGGCCAGAGCCGTGATGACAAGGGGTGGCTGCTCATCAAAGGCTCCACTGAGAGCTGGTCACCCCGCACAGAAAGCAGCAGTGTTGTTGCTGACCTGGCCGGGCGCACCCTTGACAGCAGGTATCTCTCTGTCGGCCCCTCCATTCCCCCTTCCACCCCACCCCACCCCCGCCCTGCCCTGACTGGGAAGTGTCACTTTGATTTGGAAGGCGTAGAAGAAGACAGATGGAGAGAGAAACCAGTCACCACTCTGCCTGTTGCTCGGGGAGGGAGGCCAGGTCGGGCCAGAGGACAGATGCAGCTGCGCTAAAACACCCCAGGAGTGTGGGACAGGTCTCTGTTTTTTGAAGGGGGTGGTTTTCTTCTATGGACCCTTCGTCAGAGAACATCTCTTCAGGGTCTCACCCAGAGGAGGCCACATTTCCCTAGGTAGGGGTAGGGTGAAACGTGGAAGGGAATGTCCTGGTCAAGGGTTAAAGTTGCCAGAGGCTGATTTTAAGGGAAGAGAAACAGAGTGAGTATAGGGTAGTGGGTTCAAGCTTCGGGGCAGACAGACCTGGACTCAGATCCAAAATAAGATCCAGCAATTCTACTCCTAGCTATCTGCCAACAAGAAATAAAACCATCTGTCTACACAGACATGTTTGCAAGTCTCATGTCCATAGCAGCATTGTTCATGATGGCCAAAGAGTGGAAATGGCCCAAATGTACATCAACTGAAGAATGGAGAAATAAAATCTGATATATCCATACGGTGGACCATCAGCAGGACTGAAGTACTGACACATGCTACAACATGGACGAACCCTGAAAACATGAGGCTACGTGAAAAAGCCAGATGCTCACATGCGTAGGATTCCATTTCCATCCAAGATCCAGAGAAGGCAAATCCCTAGATACAGGAAGTAGATGAGTGGTTGCCTGGGCTGGGGCAGGGGGCAGGGGGCAGGCTGTGTGTCGGGGTAGGGGTTAGACGGGGAGTGACTGCAAAAGGGCACAAGGGTGAACTTTTTTAAGGGGATGGAAATATTCTCAAACTAGGTGGTGAACTCACTAAAAATCACTAGATTGTACACTTAAAATGGGAAGAATTTATGGCATATAAATTATCCCTAAATATAGCCATTAAAAAAAATCCTAATGATGCCACTGGCTAGCTGGCAGACGTAGGGCGAGATACTTAACTACTGAGTATCCTCGCCTGTAAAGCACAGGTAATGGACCCTAGCCTCCGGCTCACTGTGAACATGGGGGCCCGATGCATAGTGAGCACTCAGTAAATGATAGCAGTTCCTGTTACTACTCCTGCTTTTTTTTTTTTTTTAAATAAAAGTGATTTGCTTATTGCAAAAACAGAGCGATACCAAGACTCATGGGTAGACGTGAAAGTATAAGCTTTGGAGGCTTTTGAGATGTCCCCTCGTCTCCTTGTACCATGCAGATTTTATTTTTTTAGTAGCCTGCCTACCTCCATATACATTTCTGACTGTCTCTCTGAATACCAAGGAGTCCAGTTAAAAAAAAAAATCAACTCACACCAGGCAGGAGCATCACAGAGATGCAGGCCATGATTAGATATTGAGAGCAAAGGAAGTGAATTATGCTGAAAGGAAAGGGAGGGAAATCTCTGAGGCCCAAATAGTGTCTCGTATTTTTAGTTTCCTTCTTCTTACGCCAGCTCTTCATGTTTATTTATGAACCCAGGAATTTCTTTGGAGTTTAGCATGAGTCACAGGTGGGCTGAAAGATCTTTCTATGAGTCAAGACCCTTCCCATTGTTAAGTATGGGAATACAACCCAGATTGGCCAAGGCAAAAAAGGAAACAGCCCCCAAATTAGACACAGAAGGGAGCTCAGGTTTGTCTAAATCTAGGAGCTCAAATGAGGCCAATCCTCTCTGCTCCATCTCTTGTCTCTGCTCTCCTCTAGATTAGATTCATTTCCAGGAAACTGCTCCCCTCGTGGTAACAACAGGGTCTTCAGCAGCCCCAAGCTCATGTTCATTCAGCTTAACAACCCCAAGGGAAATAATACTTCTTTCCCAATAGAGCAAAATCCCCATATTTACACCCTTAAGTGTACCTAGATCTCATGCTCATCCTGAACTGATCACTGTGGCCTAGAAAACACAGCACGCTGATTGGCCAGACATAGGTCACATGTCGTGAGTGGGAGAGACCAGCCCAACCTAACCACATTGATGGGAAGAGAAGGAGGAGAGGTCCCACAAGGGAAAACTCCCTCCCTCCCAGGGAAAGAGGGGAAAATGGACGGGCAGACAAAACACAGATGCCTGCTATGACCATCCGCCCCGGGGCCCCCACGGTCCCGGTGTCTCTCTCGGAGGAATTCCAGAACCATCTGATGGATTTCCTCAGTCTGCTGTCTTCCAGAGGCCTCAGGGCTGTCGCGATCAGGCATGAGTACTGGTTAGCACCTCGACTTCCGGAAGAGAATGTTCATCCCTCCTCCCATCAGGCTCATTTTCAAGCATCTATTTCAACACTCAGCTGGAAGCACAGTATCTGCATGACACATCCTTGATAAGGAATGTAACCTCAAAGATTCAACTGCCCAACTCTTATGAAATTTTTTATTTCAAAAACCCATGTTCATGGAGCATTTATAGTCTGGCTGTTTCTCCAGTTATTCCAAACTGCACCCCTGGGCCAAGGGGAACCATGGGAGAGCTGTGTACTTTGACTATATGGCTTTGGCCCCCTATGCAGCTATCTCTTGGGAAAATATGCTCTTGGCTTTTCCTAAAGTGTGCTATAAAAAGCTGTTATATTAGTCAGGATATTCAAGGCTATGATGCGACAACAAATGGACCCTGAGTTCTCAGGGGTTTAACACAATGCGGGTTGACTTTGTGTTCACCTCACAGTCTGATATGGGTCAGGTGGTCTTCCCCCGAGAGACTCAGGCATCCAGGCTGCTTCCACCTGGCCCCTCAGCTATCGCTAACTTCTTTTCTTCATTCCTGAGGATGAAGGGGTTCCGGGGAAGGGAACAAGTGAGCAGAATTCACTGACACGTTGTCAGCCCAGGAGTATCTTAGCATAACTCTTCCCACTGATGGTTAGGCATAGAAGAAGCACGGTGTGGAAAGCAGGCTTTTGGAAATGCGTGTCTTTTCCCAGAGGGGGCCTATACTGCATTGAATCTAAATAAGAGAGGGACAGAGGAATAAGCTCTTACCCTCCTCAGGTATCTCTCAAAAGAGTCATTACTCTGGACCGATGCCCCAAGGAGCCTAAGGAACTGCCCCAAGGAGCCTAAGGAACGCTGCAAGACCACAGTGTTATAAAAACATTGGCAGCCAGTATCAGGAACTCCAGCGTGGGTCCAGTTACTGCCTCTCTCTAAGGCAGATCTCTGCCACAATGAGGGGATCTCACTGCCCTGATCCCCTCATCATCACCTCTCGCCGGCTGGGTGAGGCTGGGGTGTGCAGACACAGTCGGTCTGCCTCTGGGATGCGCACGCCCAGTCCAGATGGGCCCAAAGATGCGTCTCATGACAGAGCGGTGTGAGCAGAGTGGTCCTCAGTGCGTGTGTGTGCACACCCCTGCTCACGAGTGTGCACACCCTACAGGGAGGTTAATAGAGATCTACAGCCCTCGTTACCATTTGCTTTCATAAATAAGTATATTAAATAGGTAAACTAAATTTATTTCTGGCAACAGCTTGCTGACTGCACCTCCCCCTCTTAGTCACAGTTCCTGCAGCAACTCTAGCCTCTTTCACCCCACCCCCAGGCGTGACTTTCTCTCTTAAAATTTTATTTTTAATTTGTTGTGATGAATGAGTGACACCTCTGACAGCCGATTCGCTGAGATTAATAGAAACGACACAATATTTACGTCGGCGCTACGAACAATTATCCTGCCATCCATCTCCGAGATTATCTTCCTGATTGAAAACTACTCATCCGTGTAATCGGAATTATTTGGAATTAGAAGGGAATTTATAGCCCCCCTGGAACACACTCTCTCCCCTCGCATCTACACCTCAGTCTCCATCATTGTCTTGCCCCTCCTGTGGGCCTTTTACCTTCTCTTCCATCTTGGTGCTGGGGCAGGGAAAATTTTCCTCTGTTCCGGGAGGGCTGAGGTCAGGGCAGGGGGCATCTCTTTGGCGTGGCACAGGGGTGCGTGATAGGGGCTCTACATGTACTGGTTGGTGGGAGGGAAGGTCTCACTGATTTTTGAAGAATTAGAGGTCAGCAAGGCCAGACCCCTAATTATAAAATAATCTGAAGAGAGAGGTTTAATATGAGGGTGGAGAAGAAAGGTGACTTTGGAAAGCATGCGGAGGCAGATTGTGCCAATCACGAGCAACCTAAAGCAGCAGAATGCGGTTCTAGTAACAATGAGAGTTTGCTCTTAAGACTGTGTGGTATGTGAGGCTGAGGAGGGGAAGCCAAGTGGATCAGAGTGGGCCTTATTAAGAGCCACATTTGGGCTGTGGGGGGGTGAGTGAGGCAATGGCATACGCAGATCGCAGATTGCGAGAGGTCAGAGGACCTGCTTGTCACAGTGGGGAGGCCGGTGCAACAGTGCAATGTGAGGCGATACAGATGCTGTGAGCGCGCTGTCTGTCAGCTGGCCCCTGCCCGTTAGCCCAGTGGAGCGCAAATCAGGCAGACCTCGATTTGATTCCGCATGCTGCCGTGTCAGAGCTGTGTGACCCAGGCAGGTTTCTTAACCTCTCTGAGCTTTAATTTTCAAATCTCTACACCCCGAATTTACAATCCTCCATGCAGGAGTGAGCACAACCTGTAAATTGAGTGCAGTAATAGTTCCAGCTCTACAGGGATGTTGTGAAGATGAAATGAAATACTGCACATAGGACGCTTTGCACAGTTCCTAGTACATACGTACATAGGAAAGGCCGATATGTGGCCGCCACAAATGAGATAAACCTGGACCCCGGGCCCCTTTAGGAGACAAAGACCTGGGCTCCAGGAACAGCGCGGCCTGCCAGGCTCCCCTCCCACCTCTGGCAGCGCTCCCCTGCAGCCTTCTCATCCCTGCCCCTCTGGGTACTGGAATGTGTCCGCAGCAGCAGCAAAGCAGGCAGGCACCTAGTTTAATGGGTGCGTGTTGGGATCTCAAAACCACCCTCTGTTATTTCTCATGTCCTCGAATACTTGTAACTGCCAGCATTGAACCCATGCTCTTCCCAGGCACTGTTCTAAGTTCTTTACCTGCATTCATATGTTTAACCCATACAATATCCCCAGAGGTTAAGCGTTATTCATTGTTAAATGCCCACTTTACAGATGAGGCAACTCAGGCCCTGAGAAGTGGGGTAAGTTGCCATACCCAGATGACTAGTGTGGTAGGCAGCCTCAAGGACGCTCTCACCGATCGCTGCCTCTGGCATTCACACCCCCTGCTCTCAGGGGTGTGGGCTGGACCTAGTGACTTGCTTCTCATGAACAGAATATGATAAAAGTGATGGGCTGCTACTTCAGAGATTAGATTGCAGAAGACTGTGACATTTGTCTTGCTCACACACTCTCTCCCTACTTCTTCTCAGGTCATTTGATCTGATGAAGCAAGTTGCCGTACTGTAAGCTGCCCAATGGAGAACCCTCAAGAAACTGAGGATGATCTCTGGTCAACAGCTTAGGAGGAACTGCAACCTGCCAACAACCAGGTGAGTGAGTTTGCAGGTGGACCATTCCCCAAGGAGGCCTTGAGATGACCATAACACCTGGTCAGACACCTTGGTGGAAGCCTGGGAGAGAAACTGAGTCTGAGGACCTAACTAGGCAGTTCCTAGACCCACAGGAACTATGAGGTAATAAGTGTGTTTTAAGCTGCTGAGTTTGGGGATAATTTGTTATGCAGCAATAGCTAACCTGTACAACTGGTGAGAGCTGAGCCGGGATGGGACCTAGGCTGCAGGACTCTAGAGCCTGTGCCTGATCGCTTTGCTTCATGGCACCTGAGGAACCCTTTGGGACTGGGCCACTCAGATGGTTAAGTCCTATCTGAAAAGGGCAAGTAAGCTTGAATTACTCTCTCAGGTTGTCACCTTACATGTAGATTGAGACTGAGATTAAAGGAATGTCCTTGTGAAAAGAGATTTGCAAATCACACCTGGAAAATGTCTCATCTCCCTTAGGATTCATTTAGCCATGTCCAAGAGAAAGATCAGAAATACATTTTACTTAGGTCTGGAGGAGCTTTATTCCTTAGTTATCTGGTAGGCAAGAAAGAGCCCTCCTTTTGTAAGAAAGGAGGGGTCATCAGGGGAGTTTCAGACCCTGAACAGGAGGGACTAATCCCTGAAAGCATCCTCAAGCAACGCTGCTAAGTCAAGGGAGCCTCAGGGGGTGTATAATACGGCTCTACCTCCAGGGTTGGGAGGACTTTGCCTGCAACAAAGAAATAATCTGGGCTTGACCTCACTAACAGTGGGAACCAAGGGGACCAATCTGAATTTATTTATTAGTGTGCTCTTTAAATAGTAAAATTCTGCCATTTCTCTCCTGGAAGTGGGTACAACACTAATTTGTCATTGAGACATTTTTTCCTCTTCTTAATGAATAACTTCCTTCAGCTCTGGAAGAATTGGCAAAGTCCCTCAGAGGGAACTAGAAACTTTGGAATTTAGTAGAGTCCAGAGCTCATCCTTGAGTAACAAAGAAAACCAATGTTAACGACAGTGTAGTGCCTTTATTTTATAGGTGGGACTCATGTGGAGCAAGAGAGAAAAGAGATGCTATGTGCTAACCATAGGAAAGCACTCTGAGGCAAAGATGCCTTGATAACTGAAAAAAATGACCATTTCAAGTTGGATTTATACTGTGTTATCCTGCCAAATTAATGTCTTTCAGGGAGCTATGTATGTGCCTAATTTAACGGGCCAGTTAGATGACACAACTGGCCTCTCTGAAACTTGCACCGTTTTAGCTACCAAAGAACAGCTCTGTCTGGAAGGACCCACATCCACCATGGGGCCCAGAGAACCTTTTCCCATCCAGCTTGGGTAGATCCCATTTGGGTGGAGTCAGCTCCATCCTGACCATCTGGTCAACCTCATCTACAATTCCAGAATGCGCAGAGACAAGTAGGACAGAGCCACACAGAGCTCCTTCTGTGTTAGTAGTAGTTCTCACAGGAGGTGGAGAAGTTTCCGAGAAATAATCTGAGAAGGAAAAGACTCAGAGACATGAGAAAGAATGCAGAACATTAACCTCTAATCTCCTATATGGTAATTTCATTCTAAAATCATCTACCCCCTGAATAAAGAAAATTCCTACAAACCTGATCATAAGAGGTAAGAGGGAAGCAAAAGGTTAGACTATCCAGTGTATCTCATCAGCAGCTTGATAGTTGTCTGGCTGTAAGCAGTAGAGATGGACCTAGCTAACTTCAATAAAACAAATGTACTGGAAGGATGGGTAAGGCCAAGCCTCAGAGAGGCCAAGGCTCAGGGCACTAGAGATCTGGGTGTGCTTGGCCATTTTCAGCCTTTGGGATACTTGGTTCAGGACATACCACCTATAGAGAGAACATTTGATTGGCCCGGCTTGAGTCACATGATTGACAGTACCACCAAGGCCGCGAGAAATTGGTGTGGGACAGCTCCCCAAAGCAACACTGAATTGAAGGTGCCAGGTAAAGGGTATACTGGGAAAATAAAAACAACATGTCGCATACTTCTTTACAACTTACTACAAACATACACATGAAATCTTCACATTTGTTTCATAAGTTAGCATCAGGCAAAAACAACTTTCTTTCCGTCGATTCTGGGCCCATCCAGAGGAAATGATATCTTCACCACCTCATTGTGGATGACCCTCTTTCTCTTCATGGACTCCCATCAACACCCAAGGCCTCCCTCCCCGCTGCCCATGTCAAGTGTATGTACTGGAGACATAGCTTGTAAGCAAGCCCAGGCAGAAGCTATGAAAAGCATGTGAAGTAATGTGTACGGTTGCCCCTGTCTTAGGAACCTCTTTGGATGCAAATAGAGGATTCTACAGAGGACCAGGGCAGGGCCCAGGGACAGAAGCTGAACCTTATTTAAAGACGACAGTGAGATGTCTGTATTTGTTTGGGAGTGTGGATTGCGGGGGCAGGGGGCACCGCAGTGAGGTGTGTGCTAATCTGATGGGGCCTGGGAGCGGCACAGACAAGGCCATCAGTGTCTTCTCCACCCCAAGCCGAGGGATGTGAACTCGCCTATCCTTGGGAAGTGCCTGGTGCTGGAGGAAAATGAACCCAAAGCCAGTCCCCAGAGAGCAGCCTCTTCATGAGCAGGGCCACCGGGGGGCATGCAGGAAAATCATCAGGGTAACCAGCCTTAATAAAGGTGGATGAGATGTGAGAGGGGTGGGTTGGGGCAGGGGGAGTCGGAGGGAAGGAAATGACTGTGGGAGAAACAGATGCAATTGAACAAGACTCATGGAGATGGATTTCCCTGCCTTGGTCCAAACTCAAATCCCTGTGCTCAGATTAATTAGCAAGGAAATATTTTTCTGTCTGCAGAAAAAGGCTGCTGGATTGCCAGTGGGACATGAGGGTGGGCAGTCTATCAAATAACTACTAATTAGGTTACTTCCCACTGCTGTTGACATGCTGGGGACACGTTCCTGGGCCAAAATAAAAGGGGGAGGCGGGGGGAGAGGAACAGAGACAGAGACAGAGGTACAGGCCAGGATCCTCTCTGTTCGTTTTAGAAAATTATTGGCTAGGATTAGGAAGGAGAACCCGGTCCAAAGCCCGGAGAGAAGATGGCAGGGGAGAAGCAATGTGCTGATTAGCCGACAGCCCAGGGCCGAGACCCGCACGGGGGCTTGTATTTCCCGGTTTTGTGTAAATGCTCTGAAAACATACACAGGACGGCCCGTCCCTGGTAAGTCCAAACCCTGGGTGGGGTGGGCATAGACGGGGCAGGAATTGGGATGAAAATAAGCACAATGGGGGCTGACTGAGTGTTTACTACCTGTCAGGTAGTACTTCATTTGTTCATTCACTCTACAAGTAAGAGGGGGTGGGGGACCAGGAGAGTAACGTGGATGTGTCTCATTGATTCTCACAACTGTGCAAAAGGTATTTTAGTCCTTTTTATAGATGAGGAAATTGGGGCTCAGAGAGGTTTAATAACTTACCCATAGTCACACAGCAAGTACGAAGTGGTGATGCTGAGTTCTGAACCCAAGGTTGGCCTGACTTGACCCTCAAGCACTACTCAATGGATCATGCACATCTGGCAATATCTATTCTCTTCTTTTGTGTTCCTCTGTCTAAGTTCCCTAATTCTGCCCTAAAGTTCTCAAGGCATATTCTTTAGCATACCTCATGCAGGGGACCTTTATTATACTGCAGGAGGGACCCCGTTTTTCCTGAGGGCTGAGGCTTGGAGGCCATCACCTAGTTCCTTATTTTGGAAACCCCTCAAAAAAGGATTGGACAATGCATTACACTGGTGATACCACCAAGCCATCTGCATGTACCCATGTGGAATTTGCCTTCTTTTTTGTGCTCTGTCTGCATTGGAGACAGGGCAGTGAATCAGCTGCTATTATTGCAAAGTGGCCCTTGGCTACTTCTTCTCCTAGGAGGGTCCATCCTTCTCCTTTCTCCCTTCCCTTGTAAGCGGAGTTGGACCACACAGCGCCCCACTGCTCTCTGAGTGGGCCTCCTGCCTGACACACCTGGCTCTCCACCATTGGTTCTTCCTTTCTTTCCTCAGAGCTCGCCCTTTCCCACCCCTTCTGAGGCTAAAGTAGCTATTTGTAGCCTATGCACCAGCTTGTGAATTTCTTGAGACCAAGGGCTATATGTCTTAGGCACTTTTGTGTCCCTTGCACTTAGTATTGTACTAGGGACCTAGTGATGACTGTGCTTTGAATGTTTGCTGAATGAAGAAGCAAATGCCTGGATGACTATTTGGCCCACATCCAGCCTGTCTCCAAATGTTTCCCTAATTTTTTATGCTGCACCAGACACCCCTCTGTAGCAGTACTGGGATGTCTAAGTATTTCCTGCTAAGTATGACAGAAAGATGACAGTGTCCCCAAGATGCCATTTTACCCCACATATATCCAAGTTTCTTCTTAACATTAAATCAGTGGAGACTTTGTGCAGGTGTTGCTGCTGCCACAGGTGGGCGCTGGGATTCAGACACTGCTGCCCCTGGTCCCGGCCTTCGAAAGCTGGACGCAGCCCCGAGGGCTGGGAATGGGCGTGCCAGCAACAGGACGGGGAGCTACACAGAGTGGCCGGGAATGAAAGAGTGTCCAGAAAACCTGCTTCCTTGGAGCTAGTCCTGCATGAGCACGGGAAACTATCCACAGAGGGGTGAGACAGCAGAGCAAGTGGGTTACCTAAAAATAGCAGTGCCAGCTTCCCACATTTAGAGATGGGTCCTCTGCGGCTTGTCTTGGCTGGTTTGTGCAAATTTGCTTATTTATTGAGAGTCAGAGAAAAGGATCAGATCGTTCCCCCAAAGACGGGAATCTGCCACCTCTTTACAATGAGCAACCGGACAGGTGAGCTGGGTGAGGAGCTCCGGAAGTCCCGGAGGTCTAGGGCTGGCCGTGAGGGAGGAGGACAGGCATAGGGGTGGCCCCTCAGCTGTCCCCACCTTCATGGAACAGTTGGTGGTGGTGTGAACCTCAACCCAGTCACAGGAAGTGCTGGGGAAAAGGCGCACATGTCCGTTCGTGCCAGTGTGTGAGTGTGTATCTCTCCATGGGAATAGACGACGTGCAGAAATCACCTAGCTCAGCACTAGGCATATGTCTTGGGCCTTACTAAATGTTAATTAGGGAGTCCAGGAGGTGGCCTCTGAAGCCAGGCAGGAGGTGACAGGGGGCAAGGAATTTAATGTAAAACAGTCAGAGTATTTTTGAAAAAAAAAAGGATGGATTTTAGAGCCAGGATGCTGTCGGTTCAAATTCTACCTCTGGAGAAGGTATTTTAGTATTGTAACTTCAGGCAGGTGACTTTATCTCTCAGAATCTGAGTCCTCATCTATAAATATTAAAAATGGGGGTAATAATACTTATCTCATTTTGGTTGCTGGGATTATTAAGTGAAATAATATAGAGAAGTTGTTTCTACAAGGCTGAGTTCAATAAACTATAGATATTTTTCTCTTTATTATGATTTGTTATGAGTATCATCAACAATGAGGGTCCTCAGATCGTTAACAGTTAGAATATTACTTTAAAAAAGGACTCTGAAGTTAAAGCTGCCAATTTTCCTGAAATTGATGTATGGATTTAATGCAATTCCAATCAAAATGCCAGCAGGCTTTTTAAAAATAAAAATTGACAAATACATTCTAAAATTTACATGGAAATTCAAGTGCCTCATAACAAACCAAAACAACTTTGAAAAAGAAAGAAGTTGGAAAATGTATACTACCAGGTTGCAAGACTTACTATAAAGCTACAACAGTAAAGTATTGGTGTAAGGACAGGCATGTTGATGAATGGAACAGGATGGAGAGTTCAAATGTAGACCCAAACATTTGGACACCCAGATATTTGGTCAAATATATCTGTGTGTTTCTATGAGGATGTTTGTGGATGAGATTAACATTTCCATCAGTAGACTGAGGAAAGCAGATTGCCCTCCCTAGTGTGGGTGGGCCTCACCCAAGCAGTTGAAGGGCTGGCTAGAACAGAAAGGTTGACACTCTCTTGAGTAAGAGATGATTCCTCCTGCTTGACTGCCTTTGAACTGGGAACTGGGAACACTACCCCCTTTTTTTTTTTGCCTTTGAACTTGAACTTAAACATCAGCTCTTCCTGGGCCTCAAACCTGCCAGATTCCAGACAAGATCTGTGCCATTGGTTCTTCTGTACCTCCAGCTTGCCAACTCACCCTGTATATCTTGAGACTTATTAGCCTTCTGTAATCACATCAACCAATTCCTTATAAATATCATATATATGTGTGTGTAAAAGGAGGTCTATCTATCTATCTATTTCCTATTGGTTCTGTTTCTCCGGAGAACCCTGACAAACAGAGACATAAACTTTTGCTCATTGAAAGACACTGTGGTAGGTTGAATGATGGCTTCCCCAAGATGTCCATGTCCTAATCCTGGAATCTGTGACTATGTTTCATGGTAACAGAGACTTTGCTGATGTAATTAAATTAAGGATCTTGAGATAGGGATGATTTCTTGGAGTGTCCACAGGGCCTAATGTAATCATAAAAGGTCCTTTTAAGAATGAGACAGGAGCAAGAGAGGAGATAAGATGATGGAAGCAGCAGTTGACATGCAGGCTAACTCTAGAAACTAGGAAATGCAAGAAAGTATATTATCTTCTAGAGCCTCCACAAAGAATACTGCTGCCCGGCCAACATCTTGATTTTAGCACAGTGAAACTGACTTCTGACCTCCAGAACTATAAAATAATAAATGTGTATTGTTTTGAACCACTAAGTTTGTGATAATTAGTTATAGCATCAATAGGAAACTAATGCGGACACTATTAAACATGTGCATGCACGCACGCGCACACACACACGGGACTTGTACTAAGAGTACATAATGAAGCCTTACAGCTCAATAATAAGGCAAACAACCCAATTTAAAAATTGACAAAAGATTTGAACAGATAAAAGAAGATATACAACTGGCCAATAAGTGCATGAAAAGATGCATGTTATTAATTATGAGGAAAATGCAAATTAAAACTGCAACACACTATCTCATGCCCATTAGGATAGCTAAAATTGAAAACATTGCCAGTACCAAGTATGATGAGGAATTGGACTAATGGGAACTCTCGTACACTGCTGGCTGAATGAAAAATTGTCACCCGCTTTGGAAAATTGTTCGCTAGTTTATAATGAAGTTAAACATATACTTCCTATACAACCCAGGATTCAACTTTCAGTTATTTACCCAAGATAAAGAAAACACATGTTCATTAAAATACTTTATTTGTAAAAAGTAAAAACAACTCCAGGTGTCCATAAATTAGAGAATAAATTATGGTATAATAATATAGTGGAATACTACCACGCAATAAAAAGAACAACATGGATGAATCTCAAAAATCTTAATGACAAATGAATCAAGTCAGATACAGAAAAGTACATACTCTACTATTCCATTTATATGAAATCCTAGGAAAGGCAAAAAGGATCAAGAGTATCAGAAAGCAGGTCAATGATTGTTGAGGGCCACAGGTGAAATGGGCAAAGAGGCAAAAAGAAGCTTTTGGGGAATGATGGGAATATTGTGTATCTTGATGTGGTGGTAGCTAGAGATCAGCAGAATGTTTTCCTACAAAGAGCACAGATAATAAATCCTGTTAGCTGTGAGAACCATATGGTCTCTCTTAGAACTACTGAGCCTGGCCACTGCAGCGTGACACCAGACATACATGCTATGTAAACAGATGGGTGTGGCCGGATTTAGCGCAAAGGCCCTACTTACTAACCCCTAGTATAGACTCATCAAGTTATAATCTTAGAATGAGTGCACTTTATTACATATAAATTTAATCTCACCATACTTAATAAAAATAACAAATCAAGAATAATGTGTAGCTATTTTTGAAGTTATTTTTTTGACATCTATATACAGAAAGTACACAAATCGTATGTGTATAGCTTGATGAACTGTAACTGTAGCCATTCTGTGTGGAGTGGCATCTGATTGTGGTTCATTGGAGTGTCCTGATAATAACTCATGTTGAGCACCTTTGTAAATGCTTATTGGCCATTTGGATATTTTCCCGTGAATCTTTATTAACTGTGAAGCCATTTGGGCCTGGAAACTAAAGGTTTACATTTTTTAATATATAAAGAGAACTATTCAGATTTTCTCTTTTTTCTTATCAGTTTTATTTTTAAAGGAATTTGTCGATGTCATTTAAATTGCTACTATATCAGTACAAACTTGTTAAAATATTCCTATTTTGTTAAAGTCTGTATCATCTATAATGGTGTTCCACTTTTTATTCCTTGAGTGTGTCTGCATGAATCTTGCTAAGGGTTGAAGAGTATTTTAGTCTTTTCCATGAACCAATTTTTTGGCTTTGTTGATTTTCTCTTATATGCATTTATTTTCTATTTAAATAATGTCTGCTCTAATCTCTATTATTTCCTGCTTTTGTTTCTTTCTTAGGATTTAATTCACTGTTGGTTTTTAAGTTCTTGAGATGAATTCTTAGGTCACTTGCTTTCAGCCTTTCTTGAGATATATGTATATATAATAAATATATACACACACAAGCACACACACACACACAAAATTAGGGGTATACATTTTCCTCTAACACAGTTTGAAATTCCCCTCATAATTTTTGATATACCACATTTTTATTATCATTCAATTAGAAATATTTTCTAATTTCCATTGCAATTTCTTCTTTTATTTACTGGGTATTTAGTAATGTTTCACTTAATTCCTAAACATTTGAGAATCATCTAGTTATCCTTGGGTTAATAATATCTGGCTTAATTACTCTGTGATCAGAAAAAGTCTTTTGATTTACTTTAGTCTTATAAAATTTTCTGAGAGTTGTTTTTATAGCTTAGCATAAGGTCAATTTTGTTGGACATTACTTGTGCACATTAAAAAATGTATATTCTAAAGTTTTCGAATAAAGTTGCTGAATGAAGTCCAATGTATATTGATTAGCTCAAGTTTGTTAATCATGTTAGCAGAGCTTCTATATTCTTACTGATCTTTTCGTGTACTTGTTCTATTACAGCTGTTGTTTTTTATATTTAATAATTTTAAAGATTTATCTACATATATACCCTTTTCATTTTTCATAATTCTTTTATTTCCATGTTTACATGTGGGGTCGTTTGCATTCTTCCTGGGAAGAGTGGCCTTTCATTTTTGACTGTGGGCCTGATTGCAACAAAATAGTTATTTTTGTTTGCCTGAAAATGTCTTTATTTTGCCTTCACTTTTGAAGCATTTTCACAGAGCATCTTGGTTTGTCTGTTACATCCTACAAGCACTTCAAAGATGTTGTTCCTTGTCTTCTGGCTTCCATTATTTATGTTAAGAAGTCTGCTGTCTGAGTTATTGTTGCTCCTTTGAGTGTGATGTATCCTTTTACTATGGCTGCTTTTGAGATTTCTCTTTGTCTTTCATTTTCAGAAGTTTGAGTAGGATGTGCTTGAGTGTGATTTCCTTTGTATTTATTCTGCTTGGGATTTGTAGTGCTTGTTGAATATTTGGTTTGATATCATTAATCAATTTTGAAAATTCGAGGTCTTTATTTCTTCAGATACTGCTTTCCCTAATTGCCTCTCTTCTCAGCCTCTGGGGCTACAGATCTACATATTTTAGAGCCTTTCACCATAGCAGTGCTTGTGTGCTCCTTCCCCCTCCCTTACATATTTATCTTTGTGTTTCAGTCTGATTTTTTTCTACTGACCCATCTTACTGTAAAATAATCTTGTCTTCATTTTTGTCCGTTATGCTGTTATTCATATGCTGAGTTTTTAATTTGATGTTACATTTTTTTTAGTGGCAGAGTCTCCAATGTTTTTAACACATTCCAATTCTTAGACAGAGTTCTCTGTTCTGTCAGTGATTTTTCTGAACATTTCATCACACTTATTTTAAAGTCTATGTCCGATAATGCTAATATCTGGCTCATCTGTAGCCTTGTTTCTATTGTCTTGTCCCCGACTTTCGTGCGCCAGGGAATTTTATTCCATACCGGATTTGAGTAAGAGCAATAGTAGAGGCTCTGGAGAAAGTTAACTTCCTACATAAAGGCTTTACTCTCTCTGCTGGAAGGCAGCAAGGGCAGGGCAGCTCACCAAGTAGGGCCTGAGATGACTCAAAGCTGGGTCTAGACGTGTTAAGTCTTACTCTACCCTTGATGTTCCTTACTCATAGGGTATAGCTCTCCCAAGGTTCTGACTGGGAGCTCAGGATGTTTTCTAGTTATCTTATGTCCTCAGTGTCCAGATGTTTGTTCTTGGTGTGACTGTTGGTGTAATACAAGGTACTGTATCATAGTGAGAAAGAGCATATGGGAAACATTCTTCTTACAGTCTTCAGAATTATCATTTAGGCTCTGATCCAGGACTAGAATTCATACATTTTCTGATCAATATTCATTGAGTTCCTACTTATAATTTCAGGCATTGTTTCAGTGCTGGAGATTTAGCAAAAAAGAGCAAAAGTTGCTGTACCTGTGGTACTTGTCTTTTAATGGGAAAGATGGACAATTGGCAAAATAATTAAGTAAAATATGTAGCGTGTTAAGTAATGAGAAGTGTTAGGGAAAATACATAAAGAAAGGGGAATAGAAAATGTTTAGGGTGGGGGGTGAGTTAGAAAAGTCTCATTGGAAACGACATAAAGACCCGAAGGAGGTGAGAGAGCAAGCCATGCAGAATCCGGGGGGAAGAGCTCTCCAGGCAGATGGAGCAGCACTTGCCAAACCATGAGGCAGGGCACAGCCAATGTGTTTAAGGAAGAAAAAGGAGGCCAGTGTGGCTGGAGCAGATGAGTGATGGGAGAGTAGTAGAAGATGAGGTCCAAGAAGAAGGAGGGGCCATTTATAAAGGACTGTGGAGATCTTCAAAAGGACCTTAGCTTTTACGGTGAATAAGATAGGATGCCATAGGAGGCTTTTAGGCTTAAGAGTGATGTGACTGGCTTATGATTTAACAGGTTCACTCTGGATACTATGTAGTGAATTAATAGTAGAAGGGCAATGGAAGAAGCAAGAAGACTTGTTAGAAAGCAATAATCTAGGTAAGAAAGGTCTTGGATAGGGGTGTAAAAGAGAAAGTGCTAAGATGAAATCCAAAGGATCCAATGTGGGTTGAGAAAGAGGAGAGTCAAGATATTCCAAGGATTTTGGCCTCAGCAATTGGAAGAATGGAAAAACCATCTATTATGAGGAGAAGAACAGATTTGTAGAGGCAGGAAGGGGGATTGTAGAAACTCAGCTTTTCACATGATAATTGGAAATGCCTACTAGACATTCAAGTGGAATTAGATGATTGGACATAAAAATATGAAATTCAAGGGAGAGGGCTTGGCTGGAAATGTAAATGCAGGAGGCATTGTGTATAGCTAGTATTATAGTTAAAGTTGTAAGACCTGAAGATATCACTAAGAGAGGTGTAGGTAGAGAAGAGGTGAGGTCCAGGACTGATCCGTAGCCTTCAAGAGATGAGAAAAAGCAGCAAAGAAGACTAGGAAGGAATACCTAGAGACATAGCAGGAAAATGCAAAGAGTGTGATATCCAGGAGGGAGTGACCAGCCCTGTCAAATGTGTCATGGAAAGGTCCAATTAAACAATGGTGGGCAATTGACCACTGGATTTAGTGATGTGGAGGCAATTGGTCATTCTGATATCGGTGTTTGATGTCATGGTAGGAAAGAAATCCCTTTATATTTGGGTTCAAGAGAGATTGACAGAAGAGAAATTATAGACAGTAAGCATGGACAACTCTTTCAAGGAACTTTGCGATAAAGTTCCTTGACAAAAAAGAGGGGTAGAAGAGAAGTCAGAGTTTTTTCAAACTGCATATTTGCAATGATGGCTGTAATATTCCAGTGGAGGGCAAACATAGATGATGCCAGAGAAAGGGGAGAATTGCAGGAGCTGTGTCCTTGAACAAGTGATCAGGACTGGGTCTGTGCACACCAGGGGTTTGCCTCTGTAAGGAGCACAGACAGTTCAACAACAGCTATGCGGTATGAGCCAAACTGCTTTAGGCCACAGATATCCGAGAGGAGCTAAGGTCTCTGACCTATATCCATCCTTGGACTTCTGTATCTTAACTTGCATTTCAATACCGAAGAGTTGGCTCATCCAACAAAGAGTCAGCAGAGGGGAACATTGGTCCAAAGGAAGGAGGCCCCTTTGGAAAGAGAGGAAGAAGGTTCCTTCTCCCAGCCCCTTGGCCTTTGGTTCAGGCTATGTTCCAGGAGCTGTAGGGTAGCCTGAGGGGAAACCAAAGTTCACAGGTGTAACTCAGGCCTGGAGGTCAGGCTCACTTCTTGTCACGTCTCACTATGGGACTGATGAATACATCTCCGCCTTGTTTCAGGTTCTCATCATCCACCAGGGGCCCAGGACAGACTCACAGTCCCCCTCCCCCAGCTCCATTAAGTAGTCAATTATCCATCTTATAAATTCCATGTCAGAAATGTTTTCCCCAAATCCCCATTTCTCTCCCTTCCCTTAGTGCTGCCTAAATCTACACCTGTATTCTCTTCCTCTCTTCCTACCTCAAGACCTCCTACCGGTCTCCCTGCTTCCTACTCCCTTCTCCTCTACCATGTTATGAGCACTTGAGGTAGCCTCATGAAAAACAAAGCCAGATTTGTCAGGTATCTATTTTAAAGCCTTTCTAGCTTGCACATGGCTGGAAGCAGGGATTTTGACCTGGGGGTCTCCATGTTCCCTGAAATCACAGGTACTTTTTTGGGTGTGTCATTTTGTGTGCTTTTGGTCAGGGGGAAGGCAGTAGCTCATTCTCAGAGGTATCCATGTCCCCAACAGCCTAAGAATCACAGGCTTGAAGGTTAACATGCAAACTCCTCTTTTCAGAATACAAGGGTCACCATTGTTTGGCCTCTCTTGTACCTGCTGTCACTCTTCAACATTTAACAGAACATTTCTTGAGCATCTACTGAGTGCCAGGTATTGTTGTAAGCACTGGGGGAGACCGAGGTAAATAAGACTTTGGGGGAGACAGAGGTCAATATTCTCTCCCATCAAGCTGGGATGGGAGAGAATATGGACACAGAAAACAAATAGCAGATAACTGAAAAGAATGTTATTTTAAAAACACAATAAGTGCCCCTTGGGGAATTAAAGTAAGATGATGTGAAAGCTAATGGGTGACTACTTTAGGTGGTATTGGAAACAGAACTAGCCAGTTTGGTCAATGACACCTTTTAGATTCTTTGTGGTGATAACAGGAGTGGTTAAAGAAGTTTGAAGAGGACGGGTGTTCGCTACCCCCACAATTTCACAGCCATGTTTTAAGAGAAGAAATTACAGACCAAGTTACACCATCATAAAGACTTTCATGAACTAAACTTCTACCAGAAGGCAAGCACAAAACCCATTCATATACTTGTTCTGTAGGCTCAAGGAAATCCCAGCTCTCTGTCCTTTCAAGCATCCAAAAAACACCAAGATTCCAGAGGCAGAATTTTTATTATCCTGATACCCCAAACGTGGGCCACTCAGCGGAACAGAAAATTTCTAATTGCCCTGGATCCATATCAGGCTGCTGGCCCCGGAACCGGTCGAAATTCCTTAACATGCAATCTAAGACGGTAGACTGTCTGCCCCCCATGATCCCTCCCGAAACGGCGCAGACAAACGGGGGCAGCAGGGATACTTTCACTTTCGCCCGCCTGGCCTCTCCTCTCGCGAGGGACTTGGGTCTGTCTTAGCTAAGGCTGCCCGAGTAGAGTCCGGGTTAGCTTCCCAGCCGTTATGCCGTATGACAGACCGAGGACCCGCAGGTTAGGGCTCACTCAGACTCCGTAGGCTCGGGGGAACACCGCTGGCCTGTGGAGCCACACAGTCAGTCACTCACTCAATCACACAGAGGTTAACACTTTCCCTCCCGACAGGGAAACCATGCCAGAGGCCGGTCGGCCTGAGAGGTGATCAGCCTCCCCTTCCACCACTTATAGGTGGGTCTGATTCGGGTCTGGTCCCCGGGGCACTTACCAGTCTGGCGCCTTCAGGTAGGCTTGGGTCCGCTCGAGTGCCCATCAGCAGCCAGAATCTCCCAGAATTCACAGTTGGCTGATAGAACCACTTGGAATTTGGCTTACCGCATCACCCCAGTGGGTAAAACCTGCAGGCTCCACTGGACTCTTATATTCTGTC